>NC_088685.1:167220746-169795746 GCF_028017835.1 Emys orbicularis
TGTGCATTTTTGCTGTCGTCAGGTAAATATGGACCTAAACTAAAACCCTGGCTTTGAACACACTCACACTTTGTGGATATTCACATTCAAATCTGTGCTTCATACCCCCTTGCTCTGTAATGGATGAAGCCAAGACACTGGTTCTAAACTCTGTAAAATGGTGAGGATATTTGGAGCTGGAGCTTTCTTTTTTTGACTTGGGTTAATCTCTGCTATGAAATGCCATGTATAAGTAGATAATGTTTTCACCCCTCAGCTAAATAACAAGTGCGGCAAATTTTAGAAAGAGAAAAATCTAATCAAAGTTTGTTGTTATTACCAACAATAGTACTACTGCTTATCACTGATAGTGTTTTTTAATATGTGTGTCTCAAAATGGATTAGAAAGTTCGGAAAGCATCATGAATTGCCCCATTTTACAGATGGGGAAACTGATCCACAGAGAAGATCAACACTTTTAAAAGTGGGCATGCACAACTTTGTATGGGTCAGAGTTGTGCACACAGAATACTCACTGCAGGTCAGGGTAACATTAAGCAAACATATGTACAGATGCAAATTTTTGATATGCCTGTATGCAGCTGTTGTTTTGCAGGCACTTAACTATTTCGCTTTGACTGATTTGCCCGAGGCCACTCAGAAAGTCAACAACAGACTGGAATTCAACCAAGGTTCCTGTAATATCCTGAAGGAATTCCTTGTCGGGACTTTGAAACAACTGAAGAAGAAACCATCTCCTAGAAAATCCGTCCCAAGTTTTACACTAAGCCTGGTACATTTTGGGACGGGACTCTGGGATTTGAATCTGTGCTGTGTGAATACTCAGTGCAGATTTGATCACAAAGCCCATGGGCATTTACTACTTTGTTCATTCTCAGAGATTTGATTCAAGAATATCGCAGTTCGCAACAGCCCCTTTGCTCCCAAAATTAAAAAGGACAAAATTTCCCTATGCAGTAGAGTTCTCTGAAGCCATTTATACTACCATTCTAGAACAGTCCACCTCCTCCTTACTGGAGAAACAGTAGCATCTGTAGGAGAAAGAAAGACATATGTCTGGCTATCACGGTGAACCCTCAGCCTGGCAGGATAAAGCACAGCATATTCCAGGCTCATATTTTTCATTCTCAGTTTAATTATTACAAACACTCTGCAGTGTAAAAGAACAACAGGGCTAAACTCAGATTTACGTGTCAGTTCTTTATTAGAGGTATGTTAGCAAATTCATGAATCTGATATCAATCTGTTGATTTAATGAATCCATGGACTCTGCTAAGAGCCTGCTTATTTAATATTTTTTGCAATTGTCAAAAGAATTTCAACGGTTTCACAGAAATTGGTTTAACTAAATTGGCAAGTCTTAATTTATTCATCGATGAATTCATTTTATTCATTCTGTGTAACATCTTCATTGAGTTATTGCAAAGCATGATTGTGAAGCATGATTTGCAGTCTCCATTCCACACCTCTGGATGGGTGTTAAACACAAAGCAAAACTCTATGCAATGTTTCTCAAACTTTCTCAAATTGTGGCTTCTTAAATTCCAGATGTCTCTTTTGGTCACCTCTTCTTCCAGTTTTGCACTCCTGATCCGACCCCATCCCTCTGAGCTTGGTTATATGTAAAAACATATTATTAAGGCAGCCAGATGGAAATCAGTTCACTTTAATGCACTGAGTATGGTTGGTGGGTTATTTCTCCCCATTCTGAATCCATTTGTTTCCTCGCTTGGGGTGTATACAGCTTTACTAGAACCAAATCTCCTCTTGTTACCTGTGTCCCCTACTACATATTGTAGCTTACCTCTGTTCTAGTAGATGCTGGCTAGGCTAATTTTGGCATGTGATTGTGATTAACTTTATACCAAAGAAACACCTAAAAAGACATTTATAGAGTTGCTATGCACAATGGAGCTTACTTTAGGAATTTTTTTAGTTTAATTAATTAATCAATCAAAAAAGACCTCTCAAAACCTTAAGATAGTCCTGGTCTTGGCTACAACTGGCAGGAAAGATCACTGCTTGAAGACTGAACATTGTCATTATATCATAAAATTAGCTATTGTCACTAGCACGATATACCACTCCAATGAAGTGCAGCTGGAGGGGTGCAAATCTGAAATGTTTCAAGATGTGCGAGCGCAAATCATACTAATGTAAATTTTCAGAAGCAGATTCTGATTTTGGATGCCTCTGTTTTTGGGCATCCTAGTAGAGATGCTTTAAAAGGGCCTGATTTTCAGAAAGTGTTGAGCATCCTTTCTCTGAAATTTGGGCCTGGCCACCTAATAACAGAACCACCCAAAATGACTAATCACTTATGAAGGATTGGACCACCCTTTTTATTAGACTGCATCTTTTAGCTTTATACTTTTTCCTAGAGCAAATAATAGTTTCATAATCTTTAAGTTAAATCTAATGCTTTTTGTTTTCTTCTGACTCACTACATTAAAGGTCAGACAAGTAGATTTTTCCATAATGATCTTCATGTGGAAATGGAAGTTGAAGAGTTTGAGGGCTGTGTCATGTATCTGTTTCTATGCTCTTCCAGGAAGTGTCATATGTATAGGCGAGTGTTATATCAGCAAAACTTTTAGATATGGGTCCTCGTTCTGATTCTGCCACAATGTGACTGTGGGCAATTCATTTAACCTCTCTGTCTCTCAGGTATTGTTTACATGCACAAATGGCCCTGGTTTAACATCTTAGTTTTTAAACTAAATTAATTAGAACAGTGAAATACCCTATGTAGGTTCTTATTTAGTTTTATAAGTCACTTGTATCAGGCTTAGCCACTCTCCAACCAAAGAAGTTAGATGGTCTATATAGGTTTTTGCATCAGTTAACTAATATCCGTTTAAAGGTGCAGCTTTAGTTAAAATTGTGCAATTTTGTGTGCAGACCAGGCCTCCGTTTCCACATCTATAAACTGGGGAGGAGGATATTTATTTGCCTTTATAGAATGCTTTGAGATCTTTGGAGGAAGAGTGCTACAGAAATGCTAAGTATTATTACTGGCTAGTGCCTGGGAGGGCACTGAGGGCTGGTCTACATCCAAACTTGTGCTGAAATAATTAAATGGCTTTTATTTCAGACCTCAAAACAGGGCACTTTTAATTAATTCCTTGTACAGATTTTGCACTGAATTTAGGTGTAAATTAAAATCAGCTTTGTTATTTTGGTGCAAGTTTCTGCATAGACCAGCCCTAAGAAGGAGTGGCAGGGTGAGTGGAAGGGCCAGCCTATGCGGGGGATGGAGCACCAATAGAAAAGTTCTTTGAACCTTTCCCTGCTCCTTATGCTTCTGATGCTATTTTTAATTGCCCTGTTTGAAACTTTAGGAGGGGAGAGATGACCAAATGACACATTCAGCCAGTGTGAGCTCCTATTCCTGCCACAGGCTTGTATTCGCCTTTGCATAGAACTTCCGCTGATGTGGAAGGGAATTTTGGGCAAAGAGCAAGAGTGGAAAATGCCTGCATGAATTTGCTGGTTTGGACTTTGTGTTTGCCTCCTAGGCAGGGCTTTGCAGCTCTCAAGTCTCCCAGTACAGTGTTTCTCAACCAGGGGTACACAGAGGTCTTCCAGGGGGTACATCAACTCATCTAGATATTTGCCTAGTTTTACAATAGGCTACATTAAAAGCACTAGCAAAGTCAGTACAAACTAAAATTACATAGACAATGATTTGTTTATACTGCTCTGTATACTATACACTGAAATGTAAGTACAATCTTTATATTCCAATTGATTTATTTTATAATTATATGGTAAAAAATGAAAATTTTTCAGTAATAGTGTGCTGTGACACTTCTGTATGTTTGTCTGATTTAGTAAGCAAGTCATTTTTAAGTGAGGTGAAACTTGGGGGTACACAAGACGAATCAGATTCTTGAAAGGGGCACAGTAGTCTGGAAAGGTTGAGAGCCACTGTCCCAGTAAAGTCCATTCGGCTGCACCAATATAATCATATTTCCCTCCCCCCACCGCTTTCCCCAGTCCCTGTTTCAATCAGAGAAAGGCATTGAAAGTTATCTTCATCAGTAGGTAAAATACACTAATGCAAGTCTTTTTATGTGGCATACCTAAGTTGGATTGAACATTACACTGACTTTATCTTTTCCCCATGAATTGGCTCACCATTAGCTGGCATGCAAACACTGAGCTTTTGTTTAAGAGTGGCTCATTTTGGTTTAGCTTAAACATGTCCCTATTCGATTTAAGCTAAATCAAAATCAGTCAGGTTTAAAATGAAATATTCACCCAGCCTTTTGCTCCAATTTAATTAACGGTGTTTAAATTCACATCTTAAATTAAACCAGTGCAACTCTGTGTGTGGACAAACCCCCTAAGTTTAGGGTTATAAAATACACAGGCCAAAAAGTTATATCAGTCTTGCTTATTTGTCTTTAAATTGTCTCCAGTTCAGAAGTTAAAGCATATTGACCATAATCAGAGGCTAGCCTAAGTGATTGAAGGGGTTATTAATTTATATCTTCTGGCTTCCTGAGTATGTTAGTTACATGAATTTAGACTTACTTAGACCAGGGCCGGCTCCAGGCACCAGCGAAAGAAGCAGGTGTCTGGGGCGGCCAATAGAAAGGGGCGGCACGTCCTGAGCCAATTCAAGGCGGCAATTCGGCGGCGGGTGCTTCAGTCCCTCTCTTACTCTTCGCTGGCACTTCGGCGGCAACTCCATTGCTCCGCTTCAGTCTTCGGCGGCAATTCGGCGGTGAGTCCTTCACTCCCTCTCTTCCTCTTCGGCGGCACTTCGGCGGCAGCTCTCAATCGGGTTTTTCTTTTTCTTTTTTTTTCTTCGCTGCTTGGGGCGGCAAAAAAGCTGGAGCCAGCCCTGACTTACACTCACTTATATGAGGGCCATATTAAGAAGCTTTTGTAAAGGAATACAATTTCTATTCCTGGCTGTGCTGCTGATTTGCTAGGTGACCTTGGGCCAGTCACTTAATCTCTTTATGCCTCAGTTTCCCCACCTGTAAAATGGGTATAATGATACAGTACTTACCTTCTTTTTAAATCTATGGATGAAAAGTGGAGAACAAGAGTGAAGAAGTATAGTTGTTACACATCCATAAGTGTGTGTGATTGTAATTGACTGTAAAGGAGTCTAACTGGGCCTGATTCTTGCCTTACTTAAACCAGTTTAACTCCAAAATAACTCCATTGGTTTCAGCAAACTTACTCCTGGTTTACACTAGGGTAACTATTTTCAGAGTCAGGTTCACTGGGTGTAAGTTAGTGTTAACTAACATGTTATAGGCAAATAGAAGGTGTAAATTCAGACTCACCTCTGAACAGGGCTGGATTTACACCTTACACGCCCCTAGGCACAGCGTCTTCAGCGCCCCCCTCCCTGCCTACAGTTGACCTTCGTGTTTTCCATAAAAAATGAAACTTTTAACCCACTTTTAACTTTTAGGTGCCCATAGAACGTCGGCACATGCCTACTATGCCTAATTGGAAATCCGGCCCTGCATCTGATTCTAGCCCTATAACAATAAATACCAGATATTAGCAAAGTAAAAAGAAAGAAACTTAATGATTTTTACATCAGCCCAAATTAAAACTCATTCCAGAGGAATATATTTTGGATAAAGATAAAATAAATCCCCTTAGATGGGATGTTTTAAATAGGGATCTACTGAACAGTATTAATAGCACAAGTTCTTTCCATGCGGATATACTCATTAGCTACAAGCGAGAAGTTTGCCCAGCAAGTTATCTTTTTTTCTATTTCAAGCATGTCTTGTTTGAAAGGGATAATTGTGCCCAGCAGATCTTGTTTTTAACGCTTCTTATATATAGTGAAATACTGTAATTTAACAGCTTGCTGGGGGAACAAGAATTTGTTCCAGTTCCTGATTTAAATGTTTATGCTAATTGCTATTTATTGGCTCAGATGCAAATGATAGGCTGGCCAAAGTGAAATTTTATGACGAGCAAACTCCCCCCTTTTGTGCAAATTGAAAAAGTGAAACAAGAAGAGGATGAAATGAGCCGAAGATGGTCTTAATGGCTGCTTTTTAATGGGGAAGATAAAATTAAGACTGATTTACGTGGCCAACTCCCCTGTTTTCTCTTATCAGCTCATTTGGCAGGAAAAATGGAAAAGTAATTGTTCCTCTTTCAATGTGGGCCTCAAACCATTATTTATTGGCTGAAATTAATCGCTGTTTATCCTTCATTCACGTGGAAACCGCTCTATCAGCATTATGAACCCCAGCAACTCGACTAGTCCCTTGCAATTTACCCAACAGCAAGCACGGATCCTGATGAGCCGTGCCTTAATTTTCTGGGCTGTGGGAGTTAATGAAGACTCCTTTCTTAGGTGGACATATTTGTATTTCTACAACATTAATAAGAAAGACCCACACTTTCTCTTCTGCAGCATGTAAACTTTTTTTTCTATTTAAAAAAATAAGACTGCCCATAAAGATGGACAGAGAATGGACTAGCATCTCTTCATTGCAAAAACTATGAGCTGGACATTTAAGGCAGGTGATTCCTTGATTCCCTAAAGAGGATGCCTCTCTGTTATGAAGTGAGCAGTGCGCTTGGAATGCTTTATAGCTGAGCAGTGTTTTTATTTATCCTTTTTCTCCTTATGTTTTGTCCTCATTGTATCCACCTTCCAGCCTGGTGGGTTCATTGTACCGGCTGCCTCTGCATTTTATGCCAAAAGGGAACTATGCAGCTGGGACAACTACAGCTGCATCTTATCTAACTCTGCCTAAGGGGACCAATTGATGCTGGCAACCTGCACTCCAGACGGGAGCCTTTCCCTGCTCCTTTCCTAGATGGTGCAACCATCGCAACAGCACTGATTTTCCTACAGCCAGGAGGAGAGTCAAATGCCTGCTTTTCTTCTGTTTTTTTTTCCCTGGCCCGGAATGCCCTTGGAAATGAGATGTTTGATCTCATTAGAAGTTTCTAGGTTAGAATATCAGAAATAATAATACTAAAAAAAACATTTCACGTAGTGATAAAAAAGCAGGAATAAAGAGAACATAGGAACATGGAAATGTCATACTGGATCAGACCCATGGCCTATTTGCCTAGTATCCTGTCTCCAGCAGTGGCCAGTACCAGATGCTTCAGAGACAGGTGTAAAAACCCTGCAGTAGGCAGCTGTGGGGTAATCTTGCCACCATATTAGATTTCATCCTGATTTCTAATAGTTAGAGATGGACTTGAGCCCTAAAACATGAGGTTTAAGAAACTAGCAAGAAGCAGCAATATGGATTGCAAAGTGCTGTACTGAAAGACCCCCTGGGTTAGCCCCAACTTCAGAAAATTCTTCAGCACATGCTTAAATCCATCCTTGTTCAGAAGAAACACTGCTCCCCTAGATTTAAATACAAGTTTAAAGTATGCATTTAAGTATCCTTCCTGAATAGAGATGATTTCCTAAATCAGGGCCTTAGTGATTAATTATAGGAGATATTTCTATTATCTCTTTTTCATTAATGTTATGAGAAAGGACGCTGGGCTCTCTAAGACTTACCGGGAAAATCATCAGGGGCCTGATCCAAAATCCACTGGAAGTCAATGGGAGTTTTTCCATTGACTTCCATGGGTTTAGGATCAGGGCTGTATATTACCAAATTAAAAAGTGCTGGGACAGTGAATTTGTCTCACAGTTGGAAGTCTAGTAATGAATTTTCAGATCTGACTCATTCTGGATTCACTTCTCAGACAGAAGGCATGAATTTGGCACATACTTCAGAGAATCTGCTGTTGGTGTTAAGGCAGTAAAAATGGCTCAGTTAATCAGCAGATTAATCTGCTGCTCAACAGTTCTGCCTCCATCAATATATGACAACAGACATTAAGGGAATATAAGGATCACTTTGCAGTTTAAAAAGAAGCATAAATAATTTACAAATTATTATTCTATTTAATAGATGAGGAGGGGGTTCCAATAACTTTGGGGCCTGATCTAGCTGGAGATATCCAGGGACTTGTTTGCTGCACAAACCTGGGAAGGCTTAGAATGTTGACTCTGCAGCAGATTAACCACGTTCTGTGGCAAGGAGTGGTGGACCTTCTCATGGTGATGGGGGAATAGAGCTTTTATGAATGAAATAAATGACCCCATACCTCCTGGAGGCTTGCCACTCCCGGTTCTCAGGAGCTGGCTATCTCCTGGGGCCACATAGCCTGCAGAAATTCCTCCCGTCCTGTGATGGGAATAACTCACCTTGTATAGCCCATGGTGAGGCAAAGGGACTGTCTGTCCTCCACTGTTGCTCTGCTGGCAGATGTGTGGGCTCATTCCTTCCAACACCAATAGTGACAACGTATGGTAAAGTTTGTGTTCATGGCCCTTCACTTCCTCTCCCTGATGGAGCTACAAAACAGGGTTCCCAACTAGCATGGCTCTTTGGGCTGCACTAGTTTTTACCAAGTTGATTTGATATTAGTCACCCAGGAAAGATTCCCCCCTCATGTAAGGTTAGCAGAGGAACTCACATTGCTGCTTACTAACTCCCCTAATGTCACTTCCACCATATAAATGCACAGACTTTACCCCTGTGAGGGTAGTGGCCAAGAAATTCCTAACAGGGGATCCTTCCCCTTTCAAATTAGGTGTTTGCATTGTAGATGTGCATCCCCCAAACCTCATTGAACTACCATGGGACAGTGACTGAGGTGACTCGTATCTCTAGACTAGGGCCAAAAGATAAGGACGAGGCATTTCTAAAATCATTTAAATAGAACTGGTTGGGAATTTTTTGTCAAAATGGAGTTTGGGGGTTTTAATGGAAAATGTGGTTTCTGCAAAATTGTCATTTTCCATGGGAAAAATATTGATTGATTTTTTTTTTATTTTTTTTTTTTTTGCACCCTCCACCTACATGAATTTTATTTTCCATCAGAAAAATTGAAACAAAACATTTCATTTTGCCTGAGTTCACCATTTTGTTTCAGGTCAGTTCAACATTAATCTTTTGTCTGCCCAAGCCACCACTGTGTCTCATGTTCCCAGTCTTCCTGACCAGACTACACCTCCAATGATGCACTGCAGTGGCTCAGGCAGAGGGAGAAACCATGGTGCATCATGGGAGATATAGTTCACCCAGGGCGTCCAGCTTATGCAGGGGAGGAAATGGGGGCATGAGTCACTTGAACTATAACTCCCACAGCAGCTCAGGCAAATGCCAATTAATGTTGACCTAAAATGAAATGTTTTGACATCTCTGAATTAAAATTATTCAGAACTTTCTACTCCACAGAAAGTTTCTATATTTGTATATTTTGTCCTGATTCAGGATGAAAACAAATCCTGAAATATTGGAATTCCCCTGGGATAGAAATTTGGTTTTTTGATTAATTCTACATTTAAAATCCTACCGTCCTATGAAAATATGTCACAAGGAATCTCCCTCCTCCCTCCACACCAAATTGCACTGCCTCACACAGGAGCCAGTCACAATTGCTCTCTCTGCACTCTCTTGATTACAGGGATTTCTGCTGCCTGGCACTCCTTGCAATAGTAATTACTGCCAAATGAGAGATGGGGCCATGGGCTGGGCTTATTCCTCATTATTGCCATTCTGATGGTCATATTCACCTCCACCAAGAAAAGCAAACCTACTATGAAAATGGCAAAGAGCTTGAAAGTTGAAGCGCTTTAAGGGGGCTTGTTGACTGATGTTTTCTATTCTGGAAACATTCTACTAGAGTTCTGTCTGATTACTGGTTTGCACCTGTAGTTTTTTACATTCTGTTGCTAATTTCAGCTGTGGACTTGATCCTGTTTCCAGTGGAGTCAATGGGAGTTTTGCCATTGATTTCAACTGGAGCGCTGTTATGCCCTATGGCTGTTGATTGTGCATTACAGGTAAACTTGACCTACTGCAATACATTTTTTTTTCTAATTAAAGATGGGCTTTAACTCTGAAGCTGAATTTTCCCCTACACTTTGCTCTATGGGCAAAATGGCCAAACAAGAGTGCCTAAAATTTGACCTATAGTTATCATGGGCTAAACTAGAGCCCTGAATCTGAGCACCCCAAAAACAGTGGAAGGATGTTTACAAATCTGGCATCAAATGCACATCCACATCTTGAAGCTAAGGCCTATCTCTAGTTCTAATGATTTTCATATAGCAAAGCTGAGTGTTTCAAAACGCGGAGTCTTTCGGTATCTCAAGTACCCATCACTTTGTAGTTGTCCCTATTTACAAAAGGTGAGTCCTTTTTGTCAGGAAGCCCGCTGCAGCAGGGTCAGTCTCCTAGAAACACCCTGGGCACAGCTGCTCCTGGCAGGGTCCACCTGAGGCTGCACTTCCTGACTGGTGAAAGGGTGGAGATAAGCTACTATTTGAGCCAACTGGAGCCAGAGCTTCCTGGCTGCTCAATGCATTCCACATCTGCAGCTGTGCTTGGTCCTGATTCCTGGGCCTGCTCTTGCTCGGCCTGCTCTTGCGCTTGCTTCAATTCCTGTCCTTGTCCATCCTGGACACCCTCGGCTGTGACTCCCGGCTCCACTTCCCAACCATGTCTCCAGCTCAGCTATTGGCTCTGGCTTTTGGCTTCTGATCCCTGGCTCTGACCCATGGCTCTGCTCCTGGGGGTATTTCTACACTGCAATTAGGCACCCACGGCTTACCCGTGCCAGCTGACTCGTACTCGTGGGGCTCGGACTAAGGGGCTGTTTAATTGTGATGTAGACATTTGGGCTCGCTGGGACCCTCCTACTTTGCAGGATCTTAGAACCTGAGCGCCAGCCCAAACATCTACACCTAGGGTGACCAGAGAGCAAATGTGAAAAATCGGGACTGGGGGTGGGAGGTTATAGGAGCCTATATAAGAAAAAGACCCCAAAATCGGGACTGTCCCTATAAAATCGGGGCATCTGGTCACCCTATCTACACAGCAGTTACACTGCCCCTGGGCCCAAGCTTCACGAGCCCAAGTCAGCTGGCACGGACCAGCCATGGGTGTCTAATTGCAGTGTAGACATACCCTGGGTGTCCTGTGGCCTTGATTCTTGACTTCAGCTTGGCTCTGCTCTAACCTCCCGATCTAGCCACCCCCATGGCTTGACCATTAGACCTGACCGTCCATATCCCAGCCAATCATGACTTTGTAGCAGAAATGCTGCCATTAGTTTATTCTGTCCTGTCAAGTACAATGAATTTCAAGAAGGCTAAAGGTATGTTCTTTCCCCACTCAATAGCCATAACATTAGTTTTCAGCATTGGCCTATGTGGAGAGTTCTTGTAGCAATGGCTTTCTCTTGCCAAGCAACAATGTGGTTCACTGACTGTGCTGTCATTCAGAGTGCTGTAACTTTAAGCCTAAGAAATATGGCAAACAACAGATCTGTTTAACTTTACTTCGACTTTGCCAGCTTTTCAGCTATGTCATTAAATTTGACAAAGTTGAAGCTAGCTGAGGATCCAGAATTTTTTTAGTAGTAAAAAGCTTTTTTTATATATTATTTTTATGATTAAAATGTTAAAATGATATAAGATTGTTCTTAGCCATTTAAGATTATTCTCATTAGTTTTCATAATTATTAGAGTCCACTTAAGTAATTTATAGGTGGGCCTTTAATGCAGCTATCCCAATAATTGAATCCTCTTTGGCCTTGCTGACCATAGTGCTTTCCACCTAAATTTCATAATTGATAGTGAATACACTCTGATGTCACAGGTCTTGGGAGATGACTGGGAGTTGGGGGGAGGGAGGGGTTTCTATCTGAAAAATATTTCCATAGGTGCTAGTTATTTGGGGATTATAAGTAGATTAATTTGAAGGTGGGAATTCTGTGGGGGGAAAAGGTCACACCAAAAATCAACTATCACTAGCCTTTAGATTTGCAAGGGCCATGCCAGATGTTCATGGGAGAAGTTACTTGGGGAATGCAAATGGTTGCAATGCTTCTAGCTGTTGCCTTTTCTCCTCTGTTGCTGCTTTGTCTGGAGGCTCAGACCTAGGTCATCCCCTGTAAGTGTGCATGTATGGGGACCCTCCTTATGCAGATCTCCTCTGCATACATCATGCCCTCCTGCCTCATTTGGTCAGAAAAGGCGATCTAGCATGGGGCTGTATTATCTTCTCCTTGGGGTCCCAGTCCCAGGGAGTTCCTGGTAGTGTCGCTCAAGTGCAGTCGGGTGACCAGCGAGCAGGGAGACACAGGACTTCCATGTGGATGACCCTGGCCTCCCAATGGATCCCCTGGGATTTGTGTGTAATGTGTGGATCCGGAAGGTTTGGTGACATTCCCTCTGGCCTTTTCTATGTTCTAGATAGAGCAAGGGCCTGTGAGTAACTCCTAGACTCTATTTCTGGTTTGGCTAGGAATTTGAGGGCCTGATTTTCCATTACCTTGCACCTGTGAAGTCATTTGCACCCATACAAAGCGAGTACAAAATGGGTATAAAACACCATAGGGCAAATTATCTTCTGTTGTAAATTGACAGAGCGCCATTGATTTTGTGGAGCTATGCCAGATTACACCAAGAGAGAATGTGGCCCTACCATTCTGATGTGGTTGCACTTTACACCCACTTTGCACAGGTGGCAATGACTATACATGGTCCAAGGCAGTGTAGAATCAGACACTTATGCATCAGCTGGGCAAGTCACTTCGCCTCTGCTTACCAATCTGTAAAGAGTACAATAATACCTACCGCACGGGAGTCTGGGGGAGGGGGCAGCAAGAGGGGTTAATTAATATAGCACTTTGAGAGCCATAGCAACTAATTTCCTAAGCCTTAAAAGAAATGTGCTGCATACAGTCTGTGTACATTATATCTGGAAAATTGTTCCCTGCTGTGGTGCAGTGGGAAGCTCCAGAATCAGTTGTAAACCAGTCTGTCCGTTTTCCAGGAGTTAAACTGTTGAGAAATGGGGTCAGCGTAGGAAATACCTTTCCGTTTTCAGGCTGATGTCCTCGTAGAGAGCCAAACCGTGGCCAGGTTAATGTGGCACAGGGGCATAAAAGGAAGTGGGAAGATTTGAGTCACAGTCTCCCTCCTGCACTACCCACTATTTGTGGCAAAGCTATGACTGACCCCAAAGAGTGGGTTGCTTCTGATTCGCATATACAGCTTTACATCTGAATAACCCCAGTGGACCTGATCCTCGGGACGTGCCTTTAGGGGCTCCTCCAACACCGACCTTACCCCAGCTGTGGGTGGATCATCAGGCTTCTGGGTATGTGCAGGGACAGCTTAGAGCAGCCTCACCAACAACAATAGCCCCTTCACCCCCTTTTCCCTGGTTACATCAACTATGTGGAGGGTTTAGGCAGGGTTATAGCCAGCTCTACATCACCTGCTCTCAGCCTTTTCCCTGCCCCCTATGATAGAGGTCATGGCCAGAATGGTGCAAATCAGCTTTAGCAGATGCCAGGATCTAGCCCATTGTGTTAAATGGAGTCAGTCCTGATTTACATCCGTGTGGTGAGATCAGAATCGGACTGTAAGTGTCTGAGAATACTCAGTGCAATGCAAATCAGGAAGCCCTACGTTAGGGTGACCAAATGTCCCAATTTTATAGCGACAGTCCCGATATTTGGGCCTTTTTCTTATATAGGCTTTTATTACCCCCCACCTCCTGTCCCGATTATTCACACTTGCTATCTGGTCACCCTACCCTACGTGGTGACTGAAATGGTTACCTGGCAGGTAATTGTAATGCCAGAGTTCTCTAGTGTAGACAAGATACTAGAGACAGGCAGTTGTTTGTGAATGTAGGGGCAGTTTATGGCTGGTTGTCTGATGTGCTCGAAGAAGAAGGGAGCAATTAAAAATCCCAGTCTTTCTGGATGAGGGATTTAGCAGGAGTCCATTGAAGGACACGGGACAAGGATGAAGAGGTTGTCTGGGGAAGAATGCCGATGGAAGAAAGAAGAAGAAACATGAAGGGAAAGGCCCAGGGATTTAGTGGAGCTAGGCCTCATATAGTCTATGTCCACCCCTCACTGGAGTTACTTGTCATGGTTTTCCTTTGTCCACTCCAGGGCTGCCCAGAGGGGGGGGGGGGCAAGTGGGGCAATTTGCCCCAGGCCCCGCAGGGGCCCCCACGAGAATATAGTATTCTATAGTATTGCAACTTTTTTTATGGAAGGGGCCCCCGAAATTGCTTTGCCCGAGGCCCCCTGAATCCTCTGGGTGGCCCTGGTCCCCTCCTTTTGATACATTACTACATTACTCTACAATAATGATCCAAAACACTACAGCTTACTATAGTGTTACTGATCCATCCTGAGTGATTGCTGTAGACTTCATCAGGATTATTTAAGAGTACTCAAAAGATTCAGTTGTTCTGAGTTGGCTAAAGCAGGAAGCAGCTATTGAAGGTTCCCATTATTAATTATTATTATTAATAATAATAATTAATTGATACCAGATTATTCCCAGAGATAGTCTTGGAACTCTTGACTAAAATTTACTACCAGACCTGACCTGACCATGAGCTTTGCAATGGAAAAATCATGGTGCCTTAAAATGCAGGGGAAATCCCATGTTTTACATGAATAATTGTTGCAGAATCAACAGAGGCCGGTCTGCGACAAGGATCACTCAAGAGTGGAATCATCGTATTGGAAATCTCTGTCACCAATTTGCAAAGGCTTCAACCTTGGAAACCTTTGTTGGTGGGAGATTTTTTACTTTATTTTTCTAGTAGAGCATTTTAGATTTATAACATTTTTTATTTACATTCGATTTAGATTACTTACGATTCCCAAAATGTTAAAATCACATTAAAAAAAAAAGAAATTGATGATAATTCCTTTATGGTAAATGTGGATTCCCTGGATACAAGGGATTCTCTTGCCAGGCTGCATTTCTCAACTTTGAGAGTAAAAACTGCATTGCAAGCAAACTGAGAGCTGGCAGCTGCTGTAGCTTGTCACACCTTCTTGACGCAGGTGTGTAGTTTAGCAAATAAAAGCTTTCAATGAGTAAATTAGCTTTATTCAATATCACAAAACATACTTTTATCATAGATATAAGAATCTCAGCAATTTTATAAAGTTATTAATTACATTTAATTACTTGAATATAATCTGATGTTCACAAGGGCACAGAAAGAAAAAGATGCACTGTATGATCATCACCTGCTTGACTTCAGGTGGAGGCTGTTTTGGTTAAGGGCCATGTTTGATGCTGATTTTTTTTTATAAGGTTTGAGCATGATATACACTGTGCCAGGTGGGGAAATACAGAAGTTGCAGACCTTAATCAGCTCCCAGCCTTTCCTGTAGAACTTCTAAATGGTAAACTGGTTGTAAAATTCTTAGCAGCTGCTTCAACCAGTTCAAACTAAATCAAAGCCAGGTATATTTTGGGTTTCAAAAAGAAAAGGTTCTGTAGGGATTATGGGCATTAGGTTCTTTTTTGCCCTTTTGTTTTCTGTTAATACAGTTTCCCAATCTGACACCCTATATTTGTTCCTATAACAGGTGTGTATGCACATACAGACACTTAAATGCATGGGCAAAATTCACATTTACACATGTAGAATGGATACTTGGGCTTAAAAATGGATTCTTCTGTTCACATGTTCCCATTTTTCATGTAAGAATACGTGTTTAGTGCATATGACTTCATATTTGTTTGTGTATGTGTATTTTGGTGGTACCACGCATGCACTGAATTCTTAAAATATGGCCATATATATTTCAACTTTTTAAAAAAACAAAACAAGCAACATCATTTCTCAGGTTCCCTTCACAGAGCATCTGACTTGAGTAGATGGGTGCTGTGTTACAACAGAACATTTCAGTGCTGCAGCAAGTACAGCAATACACTGATGTCTAACTTGCATGGTAATGACTACCTTGCTCATCATAAAGAAGGTCTCCATGGCAGAAAGAAACAGGACAGCCAGTAGAAAGATTGTTTTGATGTTTGCAGTGCTAAGAATAATAGCACTAGAAATAGAATTTCGATGGGGCAAAACTTAACATTGCAGAATACTGAGGGGTTGCTCTTAAGTGCATGTAAAGCGTAGGCAAGCTTAAATGAATACTTTTTGTAAGGAGTAAATAATAGTCAAAAATAAGCAACACGCTGCTTACAAGTTCAGAGAGCCTATCCACTGGATAAGGCACTTACCATTAAAACATGATATGAAATTAAGAGACAAGACGGGGCATTGCCAAACAACGAATTCTGAAGGCAGATAGACCAGTATCAACTTGCTATTGCACTTCAAGCAGGTGATGAAGTCAACGTGCAAGGAACATGCAGCCTATGTTAATATTGCCAGTGAACCCTTAGACTTGGTTAAAAGTTTATTCAAAAGTGTCCAGCAAACATAACCTTGGAGCCCTGGTAACTGATGGGCAGACATGAGTTGTTACAATTGGTAAATCAGACAATGTTTGTTTGTTTGGTGATTTAAACTGATCTTCTAAGACCTAAAGATTTTACCCTATGTGCTAATCCCCAAAAACCAGATCTGGCGGGCAACAGGGACTTCGAGTAGTTCCTGCAGAATTAGGCTGTTTATTGCACTTTTTTAGCTTAATAATGCTGGGATAGTGAGTACTATAATTTAGCATGGCTGGTCTAATCCATCCCAATTTTTTTTTGAGTCTTGGGTTGGTATATCTGGCTGCTTCATTCCTCAATTAAAGATACCAGTACAGCTCTTTGTTTTGCTAGAGACTTCATTTCTACATTGGATGGAAAATGGAGGCAAGCTCCCATGGGACTTGGTGTTGTCCTTGAATAGCACGAAGTGAACATAGGTAACTCTGGGCTTGCAAAGCTTTCCTTTTTTAATTGTCTTCCAATATATGAAAAATGTCTGTGCATATTAAAAATCCATCATCCATTGCAAAACTAATGGGAGCAGGACCCATGGTGGTAAAGCGTCCATTGCAAGTGATCTTGGATGGGGTTGATACAAGGTTGCAATGACTTATGAAAATAAATGCACTGCATGTGAAAATATTATATTTTAAGAACTAAATATATAAACTTTATATAGAACAGTTACATGGGGACAAAGTTCACTGACTAATTTTTTTCCAGGGCGATAAATCAATTTCTATGTCTCTGCATGAACCTCCTATGTGTGCAGACACTGAAAGATAACCACATTCATTTTTATCTGAAGTTTGGCTTTAATAATTTTTTTAAAGTTATTACAGTCAAGTTCCATTGATGGGACTATATATAGTGTTGGTATCTGAAGCAATTACAGAACAGGTAGCCAAACAAGAAGGAAGTTTTTCCTCTTTTAAAAAAAAAAAGAAAGAAAAGAAAAGTTGGCTTTGACAATTCTGTTACCCATGCATTTGAAAAGCTATCTGTGCTTTATATATTGTTAATAGAATATTTATTTTATTGTTGTTGTTGTCAATAGCTCCAAACTTGGGAGCCTAATGTTTGATATCTAAATCCACATTTAGGTACCTAAGTAAGTGGCCTGATTTTCATGCCCTTTTGGGTTTTTCTGATGATATCTTGCGTCAGATAAGAGACCTCCTCCTTGTGTTATGCTGTTATGTTGGTAGAAGGAAATGCTATAGCTGTAGCATTGTTGTCAGAAATGCTATGGATTTTATTGCATTTAGCATCATTGTTTTGCATGGACTCTTTAAGTTTGAGTAATATTAATCGGAAAATAATTTTGCGGACAAGACACGTAGGTGGACATGAGTTAAGCAAAGTCATAGTTGGAAAAAAGAAAAAAAAAATCATGCAGAGATGACTCCAGAATTTCATTAAAAAAACCATGTCATTTTGATGTGATGCCTTATTTTGCATTAATTGTCCTCATTGTAGGCCAAATCCTGAGAGATAATGAGCCACCTACTTGACTGTGATTACTCTTGCAATTTTCTTTGATTTGTGGGTGCTCAGAATTTCTCAGGTTTTGGTCCTCTAATATCTAAAACACCCACTTATCTAAAAGATGAAATGAATGTAAGTGGCTACCTTTGATATAATTAGAGATAGTAGCAAAATGACTAGAGCATTTAGAAAAGAAATGTGCTCTAGTGGATTAAGCAGGGGGCTGGGAGCCATGAATTGTGTCCTACACCTAACTCTTCCCTTGACTTGCTGCATGTCAGTTAATACCTTAACGGTCTCATTTTCTCTTTCTGTATGTGACTCACTTACTGGCACGCACCTAAATCTTAGTAGAATGAGGTGAAATTTTTCGGATGAAACTTTATTTGACTGAAACATTTTGCAAATTAATGTAGAGTTCACCAAACTGTTTCTGTTTGGGGAAATAAATCAGAAAAATGATGTTTCCATTTTTAGATTTCAAATGACTTTCTTGTTTTGAAATTTACTTTGGTTTCATTTAAAAAAATAAAATGATAAAAAAAAGTTGAAAGTGAATATATTTAGTTTTGCACTGACTTCTTCAGTTCACTGACAAATTCAGACAGACCCAAGCTTTTTGTGTTACTTTTAAATGTGTCTTTAATGTTGCTAAGGGAAGGTGAGATTAATCAACAGAACAATTCCTACAGCTTCCTCCCTCAAGACCTGATCCTGAGAGATGCTTCTGTGACTTCAGTGGGATTTGCAGGTGCTCACTATCTCTCCAGATCAGGTCCTTATCCTGCAAATCACACAATCCAGCTGTCAAACATGTAGGAAAGACGTAGCAGGCAAATTGCATTGTTAGGCTTTGGCCTCGGCCCAAATGGTGACAAATCTTGAAAATCATACACCAAAAAAGAAAAATTATGGGCTAAATCCCTATCTTATTTTAGTCTCCTTGAACCACTGTAAGGCCTCCATCCCTATATTAATCTCAGCACCTCACAAATATTTAAAACTGAAATAACAATAGGAATCTTTCTTCATTCCCACTCTGAAAATGAAACAGCTTAAGTAATTTGTATTTTTTTTTTAAATTGTGTGTGTGGTTATGGTAATAGCACACGTACTTTTTTATGCACAAGTAGGCCTTTTATCTTCTCTTTTTTCTTTATTGTGTACCATGCTATAATTTGGCACTTGGCTTGGCTGCTGCTCTCCACTCCAGAATTGGCTGCATTTTAGTCATTCTGTATGCGTATGATATGTAAAGCATTTTGGGAGACGAAAGACAGAATATAAATGTAAAATATCATTATTTGTAAAATGTGTATTCTGAATTCTGTTCATGTAATTTCTACTAGTTGGCAAGAAAATAAAAAGTCAAAGACAACAGAAAGCATAAAAAGTCACATACTAGAGCTGGTCAGCGGGGGGGGGGGGGGGGTGTTTCTTCTCCACAGAAAATCTTGAGTTTTCAGTGAAAAATTGAAAACTGAAATATTTTAGTCTAACCCTGTAATATTTCAGCTAGAATATTTGAATTAAATTTGAAAACTGAAATATTTCCAGTCTGAAATGCTGCTGTAGTGCCTAATGGGAGCTGTAGCTCCAGTGCTCCCATGTACCCCTTCTCATCTCCCACAATGCAACATGGTTTCTGGGTGAGGGGAGGCAGTGCACCATGACCATCTTTAATAGTCGGTCAGGTTTTTGCTAACAAAATAAAATTTTCTTCAGAAAGCAGACACTTTTCACAAATAAATAAATAAATAAATAAAATTAGTCAAAAACCCAATTTTCTATCAAAAAAGTTTCAGTAGAACAACTTGTCTGTTTTACAATCTTCTCAAAAGGTTTCACAACTTCGTAAGTATTTAATGAAATGTCTAATTATTACAGCCAAATTTCTACTGTGAAATACACTACAACTCAAAATTAGGGTTTTATTTAGCCATTTAAATACAAATTCTGATACCTCCTGGGTATTTTATTTTGCAAATCGTAAGACTCCTCAAGGAGATAAAAGAACAATAGTACCATGTACAATTTTTGCTAATTAATTTCTATTGTGGATACTGGAATGTTTATTTTTTATTCTGTTAAAATACCTAGATTCTGGGATAGGTGCCTAGTTTTTTTTTAATATACATCAAAATAAACAATTATGGTAGTGTGTGTGTGTGTGTGTGTGTGTGTGTGTGTGTGTGTGTGTGTGTATAATTTTTAAATCTTTGAAGATATGTCCATCAGTATTTATTATATTTGCCCATAAGAAAAATGGGCTTCAACAGTGCAAACTTAGTTTATAACTTCAGACCCCACTTCTGCAAAGCACTTAAGCGTGTGCTCAAGACCATCTCTATTCAGCGAAGCACTTAAGTACATGTTTAACTTGTAGCATATGCTTAAGTTCCATTGACTACAAAAGTTAAACATGTGCTTTGCTGAAATGAATGAAATGAGTGTGGGCATCTCAGCTTAATGGATACTAATCTGTGCCACCAAACCTAGGCTCTGGTGAGGCTGTGTATTAACCTACTTTAGAGACTACTGTTGGACCCCTTGATTGGGTGGCCCTGTGAAATCAGGTTAAGGTTTGTAAATGCGTGGTCTCCTCCAAAGCCCTCCCTCTTGGCTTAATGGCAGCCCTTCAAGTGGCCCCTTGCTTCAGTTTCCTTCTTGATTCCTCAGATGAAGTCAGTACAGCCTTCAGTCATCCCAACAGTCAACATTAAAGTACAGCTCTGGTGTCTCTCTCCATGCCACAACCAAGCCTCTCTAGGTAGGGTGTTTCTCCACCCTTTGTCCTTCCCATGTAGGCTCTTGCCTGGAGACATCAGTGGGCCCACCCCTCTATCATTCCTCAGCCTTCAGCCCTCTTTGGCCCTCTGGCCTCAGCTCTTTGCCTCAGAGAGCCAGAAGGCATCTTCCTCTGCTGCTGTCAGCCCTCTCTGGCCGTGGCTGTATGGCTGTATGGACTGGGGATGTTTGTAGGTGACCATCTGACTGCCTTCTGCTTTCACCAGCCTGATCTGGCTGCACTGCTCCCCCAGGGAAGTGTCACCATTCCATCCTCCTGGGGCATCTCCTCCATGAAGTTCTCATCCCAGTTCTGGTCTTCCTCTGAGCTCTCTTTACTCTCAGGACTCTCTTCCTTTCTAAACTCTGGGCTCTGAACTCTTCCTTTAAGTACGTGCTCTCTCTCAATCTCAGGATTCTGGTCTCTGGGTTCTGAACTCCCCTCTCATTATTCTGAATTCTCATTTATAACTCTGAGGGGCAGCCCCCACCCTCCGCATAACACCAAACTAGGGCACACCTGGACTGCAGCAGAAGAGCTGAGCCCAATTTCATTTAAGGGGCCAGCTACCCTGTTACAAGGTCATTGGCAGGCTGTTGTGGGAAAACAGATTCCCTCCACGGCTGTCTGGTTTTATTCTGGATAAATAGGGGACTGCAGTCTCCTGTGCCAATACTTTCACAACCTTCTTAAGAACCAGCATTCAAGAAAGCCATTATAAACACATGTATTCAGTTTGGGCATCCACCCACTTTAGTTCATTCTGCCTGTGATACAACATTTGTATTTCATCTCATGACTTCATATTTAAAAGCACGATAATATCACCCCTAGAGTTTTAAGACTTGAGTTCTGTTGAAATCTGCAGACTTATTCCACCTTTATATTGAATGCAGGAGAAGCTCCAGTTAATCTTCTTTAAGGCCCTATTCGCTTAATGGAAACGCTTAGCTGCATAATTGCTTTGAGCCTATTGCTATTCCAAAAGGAAAATATAATAATCTAATGGTATTGTCTCTATAAGCGAATGAGAATTTCAGGAGTGGATGTTGATGCCACCCATGTGATCCGGAGAGGTTAATGCAGTTAAAGTTATTTCACAGTCCATTAAGGAGCTTACGGTGACCCTGTGACCTTTGAGCCAACAACACGGAATCCATTATCATCACAATGGAGGAGCTGTGGGTTCGGCTGACTTGACAATGGGCCCAGGAAATCCCAAGTTAGTACTTAGTTTAAAAAAATGCACTTTTCTTTCTGCTTCTTGGGTATGGCTATTAATATACCCTCCTATAATTTGTAACATTAACATTGCTGAAGGTACAGAAAAGGACATTGAAATGAAGATGTCAAAACTGCTGACTTAGTTCAGTGTATGATAATATTGGCTACATATTGAAATGGTAGATATATAACAAGAAAGATCAAGATGAGGAAAGTCAAGGAACTCGGTGAAATTTATGATAAATTATCAAAGGCTGTGAAACTCATTTAGGCAAATAATAGCTTTCCTTCACATTTAATGTTACCATGCCTTATTTTTTTTAAGATTCAGTATATGATTAGGTGTTTGAAAAAAACATTCTGAGTTTACTGAATGTTGCATACATATGTTTTAGCTCTGTAAATGTGATTAATTTAGATTGCTATACAGAATGTATTTTTTTAATATTGATCTTATCAAGACTAGTAAAACTCTGCACGAGATGCACTTGCAAGCCAGTTTAACAATGCCAAATAATACCAATATTCTGCAGTGGACTATTAATCTTATTAGAATAGACTTTATGAAAGATAATGCCAGTCACCCTCAAAATGAGGTTTTAAGGGCTTGAAAGAAGAAATTAATTTTAAAAAATATGAAACAATTGCACTTGTAAACTGAGAAGTCAGTGCCCAGTTTTGCTTTGATAGGTGAATAATACTAGATACTCGGATTTGCTTGGGAGAAATTATAAGAATAATTACATTATTTGTTATGTAGTGCAAGTACCAGTAGTGCCAAATGTTGGTAACTAACAGTAATACTGATAATATATAACATAATATTTATCCAAAAAAGGCCATAAAAATTAAATCATTTGTGAGTTTTTCATTTGAAAATGTAAACACCAGTATTATAAGTATATTAGGCAGATATAGACACCAAAAAGTCACTTAAAAATAACTTGAGCAAAACACTTTAAAAATAATTAAGGATCACAGCATAGGAAAGGTAGCTATTCTGATGTTCCATAACTCATTTTGTCTAATTTAAAACCAATAAGATTTCAGCAATTATTACTGCTCAGAACATCTAAAATGTAACAACACTGAAAGGGGAAAAAGTATGCATACATAGCATTTAATTTTCAGGAAAGCAATGATTTCTTTTTATAGTTCACTCTCTTCACAAATAATTGAAAACAGTGTTCCCCTACTTCTGAATGTTCTGAAGAAAACATTATGATTAAATAGCATTTTAACAACTATTCTAAGGTTCAACTTTGAGTTTTTAGTGTAGATAGCTTTGGAAGCCAGTACTCTCACCTCATCCTTTGCAAAACATAATTAAAAGGTACAGCTATCTCAACACTAGCTCCTTCCTATCATGGCTTTATAGAAATTACAAGTAAAGCAGCTTGTGATAAGATAACATCCATAGGGTGAAAAAGCCACATAATGTTGTTTTGCAAGCTCTAGTGTACCAAGTGTTAGCTGACTATATTGCTATGTTCCTCTTACGTTCCCCTAACTGAAAAATAAAATTAGCTAAATGGCTTTATTAGATCTAGATAATATATGGCTGTATACATACATGAAAGGAGGAATGAACTCTGTGTTCTCAAGTTAGTAGGCATTGTGTCAGTGTTGATGTTAAGTTACCTCTTTTTGCTTCAGATCTTTCAACATGCCACTGAAACAGCCAAACTAGAACGTCTTTTTAAAAATCGTTGTGTGTGGTAGTGTAATTAACTAAATAATTCAATAAGTAGTGATGGGTAAATAACCTTTTGAGCAGCTTAACAATGAATGGCTTTTGAAAAAAATTCATTTGCAAGATATGTTATCGTACAAAAGCAATAAATTACCTGAGGTTTAACTAAAAAAAAAGTTGTATTGTAAATTTTCATTCTGTGTCAAATCCTTATTTTTAATGATTTAAAGGATCACTTTTTAATTTCCATGCTCATTCTCTGCATCAGTTTGCAGCTTAACTTGAGCCCAAATCACTGTGTGTCTCGTGCATACAGATACATACTCTTCCAAATACTCTGAATGAGCAGCAATTATGAAGAAACTAACCAGGGTAAAGTAGGTGGATATAATAAAATAATACAACAAAATTAATCATGGAATGGAAGATTCACTGTGTGAACAAAACAAAATGAAACCTCATTAGCAGTGTAACATAAAAGAATATGTATAAATGATGTATTTAAAGTGACAGGCACAAAAAAATCATTAAACTATCTGAGAAAAGCAAAATATCCATAAAATAGAGTATGTGAGCCAAGAAGTGCAGATGTATTTACTGTAAAATGAGCTCTTTCCCTATATTTATATATATGTTAGTAATACATTCATTTTTTTGATGTAACATTTTTTTTCATGCATCTTTTAGAAATGTCAATAGAATACAGTATGTGTTTAGAAATAACTTTTGCAAAGGGATTGATCTCTTATTCTCTGGAAGAGGATTGAGGGAGAGAGCTGCTTTCATACAGAAAACACCAAAAGGTTCTTTATATTTAGAAGTGACAAATAGAAGAAAGAAAAAGAACAGATCCAAACATATCAGTCCCAGAATTAGACAGCAGAGACATGAGAGCTGATTTTCTGCATGAAAATCACATACAAAAGTACAAATTTAAGTCAAAAAGTTATCACTGAAAGGATGGTGCAAATCTTTGGACATAAATGTAGCTCCAAAGTGAGTCTCAGCCTTCAGTAGCCAAAAATAAACAGGTTCTTGGCTGAAAGACATAAGTGCTATTGTGAAATTGATATCCCTCCTTGGCTTATTCCCAGACAATATGTTGCCTTTCTGGGGGCTGATCAATGTGATTGATGTGATGTGTGAAATCCAGGAGGGAGCTCCCCTTTAATCAAATGCACTGTCCTCGATAGATAGGCAGCTGTGGACTAACATGTTTTCCAGCTCTCTCCCTCCAGGTCCCCTTAGAAATGCTACAGTCAAAAAAAGGGGGAAAGAATATAGCAAACTGCAGGATGGGACATGAGATGGCAGCAATTGAGCAGTGTATTTAGTCTTTTAAAAATAAAAGACTGTGACTTCACTTGAAATGTTACAATCAGCTCACAAAGGACAGTCATCTTAGGCTAAAATTTATTTCTGGGAGTAATGATTAAGTTGTTTCTCTCAGTATAACAACAGTGCCACAATGTTTAATTATCACTGTACCTCTTCCCCATCTTGTCCCCTCACTATTAACATTGATCTGATATTATAATACTTTTTGGCTTGCGTGAAGATAGAATAACGGGCTAAAAATACCCTAAAAGGTTCTTGGACATTGCTTGTCTCTTTTAGACATGACACAATTATCTGTGGGAGGAATTTTAAGTACCAATTCTTCTAATTTTACACGTCATTGGCTTATGATCCTATAGGTCTCTCCTGTGCTCGTACAATAGAAGAAATACTGTATGTGTCAAACTGCAGTTGTTTTTATATTTCTTGCAGTACATTTTTTTTTAAATCAGGCAGCCATTAAATTGTTAATATTTTGTAGTGTGTGGAATAAATTAAATTGATTTAGCTTAAAAGATTAGCATTACAATATGATCTTTTTTTTTTTTTACAGGCTTACTCTCACCACTGTAAAGATTTCAGAGGTCCAAATCTCATTTGGTTAACCTTTCTACAATGTATTGCATTAGTGTAATACTTACACATCATAGCTCGATGCCAGATTGCCAGCCAATTATGTCATAAGCAATCAACTAACAAAGTACATTCAGCCCTTCCCTGGAAAATGAGTGTGGTTTTAAAGCTAGACTAAGGCAACTGCTTTTCTTCCAGAAATGCATCAAGTAAGATAGCTTTACGATGGAATGTGAATGAAACTATCATTTCAATTACAGCATGTATTGGATATATTGATGAATATGCATATATATAAATGGCTGTAGGTCTAAGCTTTTCCATAATGGATGTGTATAAAAGATCCAATCTAGCATAGTACGTAAATGCATGCAGACCGTTATGTGAACAATTTAAATGAAGTCAGTGGTACTACTTTTCGGTTTTGAGTTGTGTCCATATTTTACTGGAACAAGATCACTGTGACAAACCTGATCATCTGCACCATGCCTAAGTATAGGGCTTTGGCAACCAAGGGTTGGAGAAGAGCTGTTACCTCCCCTGGCTCAGCTGCTCTGCAGTCACTACTGTAGCATCATGACTGCCGTACCTACAATCATGTTCCCCCATTCACCAGCTCAGTAGAGGGAGGGAAAGCCTGGAGGATCCAAATGGTATTAGATTTAGTGCCTCCAACTCCTTCCTCCTATGGCTTGAGCAGCACTGCAGCAGCATTGGTTGAGCTGGATCCATAGTGTAAAAGGCGTGTGCACCCCTGCACAGTCTCCCAGTTTTCTACCTCTTCCTCCTGCGAAGCAGAAGTATGTTGGTTCCTCTGCGGGCAGGACCTTCTATTGTTACGGAGCAGAAGACTAAATGTGGCCCATCCCATGCAGCATAGTAGAATTCATGGCCTGATTCTGCCACCCTTTCTTCCATTGAGGCGGCCCTTATT
Source organism: Emys orbicularis (assembly GCF_028017835.1). Lineage (NCBI taxonomy): Eukaryota > Metazoa > Chordata > Testudines > Emydidae > Emys > Emys orbicularis. The sequence continues at coordinate 167,247,082 of NC_088685.1, forward strand.
AGCTGGGTAGGCCGCCGATTTCAAAGCTCTCAGTTACACATATTTGTTGTTAATTCCAAGTAACTCCATTGGTATTGGTGAAGTGTAGCATTTTACTCTTTGTTTTCAGTTTAACAGCTTTTCTCTTTATCTTATCTCTTTATCCGTTGTAATTTTTTTAATGGAAAGTACAGCGGACAGCACTTTCTAAGGTTTTCCATCCATTATAACATTCATATGTTTAAGGTCCCATTCTGATGAAATTCCTGGCTTCTCAAATGCCAGCTGCAGGAGCTCAGCACCTAATTGTTGTTTTTAAGGTCTTCTGTGTTCCACAACACAGGCCCAACGGAACTCAGAATGAGGTCAAGCACAGTATTATAGAATGCACAGATTTTAGCCCTACGGACACAGCCATTTATACACTGTACCCTTCTTTGCAACATCCATTGGGATCTTCCTTGTAGGGTAGGGGAGGGATAGCTCAGTGGTTTGAGCATTGGCCTGCTAAACCCAGGGTTGTGAGTTCAATCCTTGAAGGGGCCATTTAGGGAACTGGGGTAAAAATCTGTCTGGGGATTGGTCCTGCTTTGAGCAGGGGGTTGGACTAGATGACCTCCTGAGGTCTTCCAACCCTGATATTCTATGATTCTAGCGCTCTCATAGGTTGATTGACATTAACTGTCTGTTAAGAAAGAAAAAAATGGATTGAGGATCTGCAGTGTTGCTCTCAGTCACACAAGAAGACCATTTTCTGAATGCCAGAACAAAATGATTTTGGCCATGTAGATGTGTACACTCAGCTGATAACCTGAGGCCTCCATGGAAATTAATCCAACCTAGAGCTTTGTGTGGATAGATTCCCTGCACAGCTTCAGAGGGATAGATTTTGCTTTCTAAATCAGGGGGAGAACCAAACCTGAGTGGGAAGACGCATTTCCATGAAAAGAAAGGTGCATAAATAAATTTTTCTCTGAATCTATATTGTCTAGTGGGCAAGAAAATTATTTTTGCTGCCATGAACTGAAGTCTGTGAAAAATTTTATCTTTAATATTATGTAACATAGCAATATAAAAGGTATTACAAGGTAAATAAACATTTGAAATGTGAATCAGTTCAGTAAACCACATATGTGGAGTGAGTTGGCAAAATACATTTTCAGTCTGTGTATGTTAATAATGCTTACAGTAATGTTAATACACATTCATTGAAAATGCTCCGAGTGAATATCCCATTAAATACAGTTTCAATAGAGTCACGCTAAGAGATTCTACACTCTGATATGAGTTGGGCCACTTTGGCGTGTGCAGCAGATAATGTCTAAAGCACAAAGGCTGAACAATAGGTAGACTGCCAAATTCTTATTTGTCCTTCACATGAAGTCCATATTGACTGCTTCAAAAACTCTTTGTATGAGCCATTATTTTCAAATTGTTTCCCAACTTATACTGCAATTGAAAATTGGACAGCTCTTCAATTGCTCCTGCATTTCAATTGATTACCAATACAGTTTTTCAGAATTAAGAATATTGCTCTATTCTTTTCCTTGGCATCATGTTGACTTTGTGTTGTGGTAATTTAAATATTGCTGTACAGTTTGTGTTGGACTCTACTGTTCAGATAACATGTGGGAGAATCAATTAGATTTATTATCTCTCCTTCAAACCATACAGTAAGTGACAAGATAACCCCTGTATATTGTGTAGCATTCATTGCCAAGGATTTGTATGGTTTTATGGTTTTAGTACAACTGGGACTTGTAATGTCATATAGAACAATCAAAAAGTTTCTACTCAATCAAAATAACCACAATGTGGAAAGACATTCTCTTTATTAACACAGTTAAAGACTGTGGGTAGACTGGGTTAGATAGGATCCATTATTGTGTATGACAAAAGGTAGGCCTGTAAAGAAAGTGGAGCTTGGGGAGGCAAACGTGACCTGCCAAGTGATCTTTTTTGGTCCCTACTATCCAGGGGCCCAGTCTTACTATTTTGGCCTTAATGTGTGCAAGACTCCAACTAGCTCCAGCACACAGTTTCCGTAAATAAGAATGACAAGAAGCAGCCCCCCAAATTATATGACTTGTAACTCCATGTCCTCACATTAGTTTTACAGACGGTGTCAAACAACAGGAAGGAAGTAGTGGGGTACTCCAAAGCCCACTGAAGTGGAAAATTGATAAAGGAAGCAGCACAAGGAGAAATCTATGGCTAGCAGAGTTAAGGACAATAAGAAGGAGTTTTCTAAGTATACTAGGAACAAAAAGAATCTTAATAATGGTATTTGTCCATTACTAGATGGAAATGGTAGAATTATCAATAACAATGCAGAAAAGGCAGAAGCATTCAATATATGTTTCTCTTTTGTAGTTGGAAAAAACAGATGAGGTAATCCTATCATATGATGAAACTCTTTCTATTCCTCTGGTATCTCGGGGGATTGTTGAACAACAGCTACTAAAGTTAGACATTTTTAAAATGAGCATATCCAGATAACTTGCATCCAAGAAATGTAAAAGAAATGGTTGAGAAGCTCACTGGACCGTTAATGTTGATTTTCAATAAGTATTGGTACAGTGGGGAAGTTCCAGAAGACTGGAAGAAAGCTAATGTTACGCCAATATTTTAAAAGGGTAAACTGGATGCCTAGGTAACTGTAGGTCTGCCAGTATTACATCAATCCCAGGCAAGATACTGGAGTGGCTGATCATAGAAGATTAGGGTTGGAAGAGACCTCTGGAGGTCATCTAGTCCAACCCCCTGCTCAAAGCAGGACCAACCCAACTAAATCATCCCGGCCAGGGCTTTGTCAAGCCGGGCCTGAAAAACCTCTAAGGATGGAGATTCCACCACCTCCCTTGGTAACCCATTCCAGTGCTTCACCACCTTCCTAGTGAAATAGTTTTTTCTAAAATCCAATCTACACCTCCCCCACTGCAACTAGAGAACATTGCTCCTTGTTCTGTCTTCTGCCACCACTTTTAACAGCCTAGCTCCATCCTCATTGGAACACCCCTTCAGGTAGTTGAAGGCTGCTATCAAAACCCCATCACGCTTCTCTTCTGTAAACTAAATAAGCCCAGTTCCCTGAGCCTCTCCTCATATGTTATGTGCCCCAGCCCCCTAATCATTTTCGTTGCTCTCTGCTGGACTTTCTCCAATTTGTCCACATCCTTTCTGTAGTGGGGGGCCCAAAACTGGACGCAATACTCCAGATGCAGCCTCACCAGTGCCAAATAGAGGGGAATAATCACTTCCCTCGATCTGCTGGCAACGCTCCTACTAATATGCCAATAGCCCAATATGCCGTTAGCCTTCTTGATAACAAGGTCACACTGTTGACTTGTATCCAGCTTCTTGTCCACTGTAATTCCCAGGTCCTTTTCTGCAGAACTGCCATTTAGCCAGTTGATCCCCAGCCTGTAGCAGTGCATGGTATTCTTCTGTCCTAAGTGTAGGACTTTGCACTTGTCCCTGTTGAACCTAATCAGATTTCTTTTGGCCCAATCCTCCAATTTGTCCAGGTCACTCTGGACCCTAACCCTATCCTCCAGCATATCTACCTCTCACGCCCACCCAATTTAGTGTCATCTGTGAACTTGCTGAGGGTGCAATCCATCCCAGCATCCAGATCATTAATGAAGATGTTGAACAAAATCGGACACAAGACAGACCCTTGGGGCACTCTGCTTGATACTGGCTGCCAACTGGTATTAGCCATTGATCACTACCCGTTGAGCCCAACGATCTAGCCAGCTTTCTATCCACCTTATAGTCCATTCATGCAATCCATACTTTTTTAACTTGCTGGCAAGAGTACTGTGGGAGACGGTATCAAAAGCTTTGCTCAAGTCAAGATATAATACACCCACCGCTTTCCCCATATCCAGAGAGCCAGTCATCTCATCATAGAAGGCAATCAGGTTGGTCAGGCATGACTTGCCCTTGGTGAATCCATGTTGACTGTTCCTGATCACCTTCCTCTCCTCCAAGTGCTTCAAAATGGATTCCTTGAGGACCCGCTCCAGGATTTTTCCAGGGACTGAGGTGAGGCTGACTGGTCTGTAGTTCCCCGGATTCTCCTCCTTCCCTTTTTTAAAGATGGGCACTATATTTGCCTTTTTAAAATCATCCCGGACCTCCCCCGATCGCCACGAGTTTTCAAAGATAATGGCCAATGGCTCTGCAATCACATCAGCCAACTCCCTCAGCACCCTCGCATTCATTAGATCTGGCCCCATGGACTTGTGCATGTCCAGCTTTTCTAAATAGTCCTTAACTTGTTCTTTCACCACTGAGAGCTGCTCACCTCCTCCCCATACTGTGCTGCCCAGTGCAGCAGTCTGGGAGCTGACCTTGTCTGTGAAGACCGAGGCAAAAAAAGCATTGAGTACTTCAGCTTTTTCCACATAATCTGTCAATAGGTTGCCTTCCCCCATTCAGTAAGGGTCCCACACTTTCCCTGACCACCTTCTTGTTGCTAACATACCTGTAGAAACCCTTCTTGTTACCCTTCACATCCCTTGCTAGCTGCAATTCCAATTGTGCTTTGGCCTTCCTGATTACACCCCTGCATGTTCGAGCAATATTTTTATACTCCTCCCTAGTCATCTGTCCAAGTTTCCATTTCTTGTAAGCTTCCTTTTTGTGTTTAAGCTCATCGAAGATTTCTCTGTTAAGCCAAGCTGGTCACCTGCCTTATTTGCTATTCTTTCTGCACATCGGGACTCGGTAAGATATGGGACTCGAATAGAAGAATTAAAGGACGATAATATAATTAATGCCAATCAACATTGTTACATGGAAAATAGGACCTGTCAGACTAACTAGAGCTATACAAAACTAGAGCTGTACAAAATTAATATGGCACACATAAATGGATTAAAAGCTGGCTAACTGATAGATCTCAAAATGTTTGCAGTGTTGTTGTAGATATGTTGATCCGATGATATTGGAGAGACGAGGTGGGTGAGGTAGTATCTTTTATTGGACCAACTTCTTTTGGTGAAAGAGACAAGATTTTGATCTATACAGAGCTCTTCTTCAGGTCTGGGAAAGGTACTTAATGTCACAGATAAATACAAGATGGAACACATGGTTTAGCATAAGCAGTTAACACACATCCTTAGGGACCATTCAAAGTGATGTGACTTATTAACACCTCTCCAGTCATAGGACAAAAAAGGGAGGTTAATGGGGTACAGATTGTTGTAATCAGCCATAAATCCAGTGTCTTTATTAAGGCCATGATTTTTAGTGTCTAGCAAAATTATGAATTTAAGCTCCCAGGTTCATCTTTTGAAGGTATTGTGCAGGCTCTCTTTGAGAAACTGAGAGGTCAGATATGGAGTGATCATTTTGTGAAAAGTGTTCACCCACAGGTGATGTGATATATTTTTCTTTTACCATTTTTTCTGTATGAGTTTATTTGAGAGTGTAATCATTGTCTGGTTTCATCCACATAGCTGCTATTGGGGCATTTAGTGCACTGGATGAAGTACACCACGTGTTGTGATAGGCATGTGTAAAATCCATGGATCTTGAAAGGTGTGTTGTGTGGGGTATAGATCATTGTAGCAGTGGAAACATGGCTGCAGTTTTTGCATCTGATGTTCTGACAGGGTCTGATGCTGCTTTGAGTTAGTGTGTCCTGTGGGGAGCTTATTTCTGATGATGAGCTTGGTGAGGTGAGGGGTTTAAAGTCCAGAAGAGGGGGGTTGGGAACTATTTCTTTCAGGATATGGTCCCCATCAAGCATGGGTTGTAATTGTTTAATGATACTCCTTATGGGTTCCAGTATGGGGTGGTAGGTGACAACTAGGGATGTGCAATTGGAGGTTTATTCCCCCTATATTGAAGCAGGGTTTTGCGGGGGTATTTGGGTGGCCCAATCTATGATGCAATCTACTTCTCTGTTGGTGTTAGGGTGACCAGGTGTCCCGTTTTTGATTGGTACACCCAGTCAAAAAGGGACCCTGGACGCTCCGCTCAGCACCGCTGACCGGGCTGTTAAAGGTCTGGTCAGTGGTGCTGTGGCGCTAAGGTAGGCTAGTCCCTCTCTGTCCTGGCACTGTGCTGTGTCCTGGAAGTGGCCAGCAGGTCTGGCTCCTAGGCTGGGGGGCAGGGCATAGGGCTCTGCGCGCTGCCCCTGCCCTGAGCACCGATTCCGCACTCTGCACTGACTCCAGACACCTGGAGGGGCGGTGCCTGCAGACAAGAGCAATGCGTGGAGCCTCCTGCCCCCCCCCCCCCCCCCCCGCCTACTAGTGCCGGACCTGCTGGCTGCTTCCGGGGTGCACACAACGTGGTGTCAGGACAGGCAGGCAGCCTGCCTTAGCCCTGCTGCGCCGCTGACTGGAAGCCGCTCGAGTTAAGCCCAAACCCCAACCGCTGCCCCAGCCCGGAGCCCCCCAAACCCGGAGCTCCCTCCTGCACCCCAAAGCCCTCATCCCCAGTCCCAACCCAGAGCCCACACCCCCAGCTGGAGCCCTCATCCCCTCCCTCACCCCAAGCCCCTGCGCTTGCCCAGTGAAAGTGAGAGCAAGCCACTGAGGGAAGGGGAATGTAGTGAGCAGGGGGCAGGGCCTCGGGGAAGGGGCAGGGCAGGGCCTCAGGGAAGGGGTGGGGCTACAGCGTTCGGTTTTGTGCGATTAGAAAATTGGCAACCCTAGGTGAGGTTCAGGTCACTGATACAGCGCAATCTGCAAGCAAACAATATGCATTTAAATGTAAATGTATACATCTAGGAACAAAGACTGTAGAGCATACTTATTGGAAGGGGGACTCTATCCTGGGAACCAATGACTCTGAAAAAGAGCGTGGGCTGGATAATCAGCTGAACATGAGCTCCCAGTGCTATGCTGTGGCCAAAAGGACTAATGTGATCCCTGGATGCATAAACAGGGGAATCTTGAGTAGAAGTAGAAACGTTAGTTTACCTCTGTATTTGGCACTGGTGTGACTGCTACTGGAATAGTGTGTCCAGTTCTGAGGTTCACAGTTCAAGAAGGATGTTGATAAACTGGAGAGTTTTCAGAGAAGAGCCATGAAATGATTGAAGGTTTAGAAAACATACCTCATAGTGATAGACTGAGCTCCTTGAGTCTATTTTGTTTAACAAAGAGTAGATTAAGGGGTGACTTGATTACAGTCTATAAGTAGCAACATGGAGAACAAATATTTGATAATGGACTCTTCAATCTAGCAGAGAAATGTATAACACAATCCAATGACTGGAAGTTGAAGCTAGACAAATTTTGTCTGAATATAAGGTGCAGGTTTTTTAACAGAGAGGGTAATCAACCATTGGAACAATTTACCAAGTGTTGTGGTGGATTCTCCATCACTGGCAATTTCTAAATCAAGATGGGATGTATTCGAAAAGCTATAATCTAGGAATTATTTTGGGGACGTTCAATGGCCTGTGTTGTACAGGAGGTCAGACTAGATGATCACAATGGTCCCTTCTGGCCTTAGAATCTGTGAATGTATGAAGTCAGTGAGATTCTTCCATTAACATTCCACAGGAAGAAAGTGCCTTTTTCTGTTATTTAACAGAAACCACTGTTGAGGGTAGGAAATTCCCTTCAGGACACACAGAATTTTAATGTACATGGGCTGTATATATTCCGGAGAACCCCAACATATTCTCCTCCCCGTCTCACAACTAAAAGCAAAACTCTTTTTTCCAGTCTACACTGCAGATCTCTTGCACATTCTGCATTTATTCCCATTCAAGATATTCAGCTAGGTGGGACAGTATTATGGGAAATGTCACATATACAGATGATATAGAGCCCAATCCAGCTCCACTCTGTTAAATGGAAAGATTCCTATTCACTTCAATTGGAATTGGATTGGGCCAATAGTCCTTTTAATTTCTGCTCATAATTCTTCAGAGCCAGATAGCATTGCTGACATCATTGACCTGGTGTGGGGGGAGATAAAAATCAACTTTGGAAATATCTCACTGTGTAAAATACACTTCCACCTCCATTTGATCTCTTAAAAGAGGATAAGGAGTCAGTTTCATAGTACTCCGTTCCTGCTACCTTCCATCAAATGTGTTCTTACAATATATTCCAACATTACATATTTCATAAGTCACTCAGACATTGCAGTTCCCTCTGGATGTAGTAGATATTCATTTCCTAGATCTTAAATTCTACATGTGGCAGGTATCGAGTGCCCTATTCCCACTGATGCTGCCCCATTGGTTACAATGAAGTAGAGTATAGTGGTCTCAGCACCTTGCCGAATCAAACATATAGTGCTGAAGAATACACCTGAATTTGTGTAGTTGACTTCAGTTTCTGGAATCAAGCACTCCAACTCTGATCATTGCCTTTAATCATTCTTTATTTGGCAAAAACTTACTCTTTGTGGAAGCTACACATGTACAGCCAAGGGCACTTTATATTTTTTAATTTTGAACATTTCAAACGTACTCCATGAGCACATCTAATGGAATCGTTTGGATGGAAGGCAAACAGGCTGCTCTGGTCCAAAAGCTCAACTTCCTCTTTTAGATAGGATGGTAATGAGAGCCATACAAGTACCTAGACTGATGGATTTCCAGTGTTGGATAGAAAACAAATTTAATATTTTTTTCATTTAATTTGTAAAAAATGACCATAAATTCAAAATATCCTTCAGAATACCAATGATAAGGAAACAATATCCATGTAACATTCTGTATAAATACCTTACATAAAATATTTCACCATGTTACAGTCTGTGAATAATGCAAATTAGGAAAGTGTGTAGCCTATCTAACTTAAGGCCATAGCAATTCATTCTGATACCTTGTCAGATTTTACAAGACAAGTTGGATCTGACTTGAGCAGAATTTGTACAGGTGACCTCTAAGAGAATCCCAGTGTGGTGCAGGAAATGGTGGTACTTTTCCTTCTGACTTGCTTCTGAGTCACCTCTTATACCCCAGCATGGTGTCAGAATGACATTATGATGCTGGAAGTGCTATTTCTTCAATGTGGACAAACAATCAAAGTTCTGATGACTTATGGTCATTAAAGATCCCATAGTACTTTTTGCAAGTCTAGGGGAGTTAGCCCCACTATCCTGATCATATCTTTTTGGTAAATTATATTTCCAAGAACAGTTTAAGCTGGATGTAGTGTTCTTCTTTCTTCCTTTCCTAAATTGTCTGCTGTCTGATGTATAACATTCTATGTGTTCTAGTAACACAGGCTGCTGCTCTGCAGTGGTGGGTGAAATACAGCAAGTCTTGAACATATAGGGTCAAATTTCTCTTCCCCTAAAATCCCCAGGGAGTCCTCTGCACACACCTATTGCAATATGGGCCATTTGGAGAAGCCTGTGGTCTACAGTATAATCCAATTCCCATTTAAATCAGTGGAAAGAGCCCAATTGATTTCAAATGGGAGCTGGATCAGGTCCTACATGCACCCAAGCAGCTATACATTCCCCCTACCACCCCAAAAATTATCCGAGCTCCCAACAGAAACAAACCTCACAAGGGGCTGTGCAAACCAAAACACACTAGCAAAACTGCTGCTTTTTCAGTGCCATGTGATCCTGCTGCCAAATGTGATGATGACAGTGTTTTCCCCATGTTTTGTGAAGTGCTTTGGGATGCAAACAGATATCTAAATATTAAAAATGCTTGTTTAGGTGAACTCATCCAGTTTATTTTGTATTACAATAAACAACTATTTTAAAAGTAGAGACTAAGAAAAAGTGATTTGAAATATTTGTGGAGTGCTATAAAAGTATTTATGAACTTTATTCTGAAAGACTAATGCTTGTACACCTCTACCCCGATATAACGCGACCCGATATAACACGAATTCAGCTATAACGCAGTAAAGCAGCGCTCCGGGGGGGCGGGGCTGCGTGCTCCGGTGGATCAAAGCAAGTTCCATATAATGCGGTTTCACCTATAATGCGGTAAGATTTTTTGGCTCCCAAGGACAGCGTTATATCGGGGTAGAGGTGTATTAAAATATATAGATTTGCAGATGGTGGAATGGATATCTCAAATAAGTAAAAAGTATAGTGTTTTTAATAACATTCCACTTTTTAAAATTCATAAATAGATTAATAATGTGCATTTGCAGTGATAATTGTCAAAATGTAATGTGTGGTATATGAAACCACCACATCATCACATGCTACTGTGCTTCCAACGCACCCACTCCTACTCCAGGAACACACCTCTTCTCTTTTGTCCGCTCCTCAGACTCAACCAGGATACATTTCAAAAAGAGTACCTAACAGACCTGCCTTTACTATGTCTAGGTCACCAAATGCCAACCATTCCTCCATTTAAGTCATCCTGTTGCACAACTACTTTTCCTATCTGTAGTGGGTTAGCGATGGTCCCTCCCCCTCTGGGTCACGGGGAGGCCACTCTGCCTCACTATGTCATGGGGCATCACCCACCGTCAGGGAATTAGCTGAGCACTACACAGACTCTGCTGCTCTGCCCTGACTGTGGCCAGAGCCATAATCTGTTAGGGTCTCTAGCCTGCAAGCAGGGTACAGCAGCAAACATTTATGAGCCCAAGCCCTCAGTCAGGGTGGGGCAGCAAAGAGTCTATGGCTCTGGCCTGTACTCAGGGCAGGGCAGCAAGAGGGTTGGGTGTCCTAGCTCTGGCGGACAGCTGACACAGGCAGGCCTCTGGGCCTAGAGAGGGAAGGCTGCCACCCCAGGGGTGGGGTGGCAGGAAGTAGGGGGATGCAGGCCCACCCGACTCCACTGCGTCCCAGCCCAGGGCCCTAACAGAGGCAGAGTGTTCTGCCACTGGGTTAGCGGGGAATCCAGTTGCAACACGCTGACTGGGTCTCTGGCAGCAACGCAGTGAGACTAGGGTTAGCTGCCCCTAGGCCACTTCTTACCCTCCTATCGGAGTACTTGGATCTGTGGGGGTTCCTCTGGTTTGTCAGGGTAGAAGGCCAGTGGCAGTCCCAGCAATTCCTCAGTGCCCTAGTCAATGGGCGGCTTTAGCAGCTCTGGCCAGTCCTTGGCTTGGCGGGGGTCTGCTGTCGTCTCCAAGCTCAGGAGCAGGCAGACAGCGTCTGTCTCCTTAGGCGTCTGCAGCCCAACTGAGCTCCAGGACCTGTCCTTTATCATTCTTGTTCCGCCCCCTGACTTCTAGTGGGAGGGGCAAGCATGGCCTGGCTCCACCCACTTGGGTTCAGAGAGTGGTCCCTCTCACTCTGGCTCAATGGGAGGCAACTCCGCCTCACTACACTAGCACAGTCCAAACTGTCCAAGGAAACAGCAAAGCAGAAATAAGAAACCAGACTCCAGACAGTTATTGGACAGGACCATTAGCTAGGCATGAGTTGGCTGCAGACAGCACAAAGCAATATGAACTAAAACTGATGTTGATCAATACAAGTTCTGTTAACAACAAACAATACACACCCTCATCAGTGATGAAGCACCCCTGCATCACCAATACCTGGCTAGATGACAGTGTAAGCCCTGTGCTAGCCCACCTCATCCCTCCAGGATACTCGGTACATCCCAGACCCAGACAGGACAAGAAGGTAGGTGGCACTGCATTCATCTTCTGTGCTAACATCAAATCCAAAAGAGGTGCCTCACATAAAACACATTCATTTGAATTCATTCATCTGACAATACAAACCAGAGCCAAAACTAACAGAGATTTATGTCTGTTTACAGACCACCACAGTCTAAAGTCTATAGGAACTCACTAATACCATGTCAGCAATGGTGCAGAAATATCCCAGACTTCTTGTCCCAGGAGATTTCAACATTATGTTGACAAGGCTACAAAAAACCCCACCTCATTTCACTTGCTTCCCTAGGACATTCATGGGTCATCTCTGTCCAACCCACACAGCTAGTCACACCCTGGACCTGCTCTTAGGCCTAGATGTGGAAGAGGACATCGCAACCTAGCCTCTGTCTTGGACAGACCATTACTTCCATCTCCCAGGCATCAAGAAAGATCCATGAATGTAATTAGATTATGAACACTCTTGCAATCCACCAAATTCCAAACCATGCTGAAGGAACAACAGCACTCCACCCACAGAATGAGGAGTTAAGGATCTGATGAATCATTATTAATGGCCCCTTCCTCCCCATCACCCACACACATCTTGTTTTTCTGATACCCCATGCCAAATGAAAAGAGAGGGGTGGAAACTCAAGCACTGATGGTGGAAAATGAAGGGTATGTCTGCACTATGGAGACTATATCAGCTTAGCTAGGTCTTCATAGCTATGCTGGTGTAACCCATAGTCTATATACCCACAGAAGATACAGCCTACACTGATGGAAAGGGTTTTTCTATTGGTGTAGAAACACCAGGTCCACAAGTGACGGTAGCTACATCTACAGAAGCATTCTTCGGTAAATATAGCTGTGTCTACACTAGGGGTTAGGTCAGCATAACTCCAGTGCTCAGTGGTGTATATTTTTCATATCCCTGCCCAATGTAGCTATATCAACCTAACCTCTAAGTGTAGACTTGGTCAAAGGCAGACAAAGACGGAATGAAACATAACTTAATTCCTCCAAGTCTCTGCTGAGGTTGTATTATAGGCCAAGAGAACCAGTCTGTTAAAGCTGCCAGGCTGTTAAAGGCTGCCAAATCCCACTCCCAAGGAGCTATCCAGCGTGGTAAACACTTCATCTCTCCTAAGCACTTTCAACCTGCATCAGAACTGAGCACCAAATGTTCCAAAGAACTATCATCCTACATCATTGAAAACATCACACACATTCGGGAAGGTTTCTCAAACAACACAGATCTGGTCCACCTGTACCCACCTGCATTCCCAGAGTTCACTCATCAAGACTTCTAGACACTCTAAAATAATTTTTCAACCCAAGACCTGTAAATCCAACCCATGCCCTTCCTGGCCTGTAAAAGAATCATGAGCAACTGGTGCCAGCCCTGACAGAAATAGCCAATACCTCATTCAGACAAGGAATCTTCCTTTCCTCCTTTGAGCACATAATAGTCCATCCAACAATGAAGAAAACCACCCAGGACATATCGCTTCTAGCCAACTACCACACAATGTCAAACCTCCTGCCCAGAGGGAAGCTGGCCAAAGACCGACTTCAAGCTCATCTAACTGAAGCTAATATTCTAGACCAGGCACAATTTGGATTCAAGCCAGGATATGGAATTGAAACCACTTTAGTGGCATGGATGGATCTCCTGCTGTCAATGGATAAAAGGCAGATATCCATTGTCATCCTTCTGAACTTCTCTGCACTATTCAACATTGTCAACCATTAGATGCTGTTGTCTTACCAGAGGAGGTGATGGGGATGAAAGGTAATGCACTAAAATCTGAATCTTTCCTGAAGGGAAGCACCCAATGAGTAGTGATGGAAAACTGCACCTCCACCACTAAACCCCTGATTTGTGGAGTCCAACAAGGATCAGTTCTCTCTGTTCCTATTCAACATCCATATGCAGTCACTAGGTGATCAGGTCAGATAACATGGACTCAAGTGCCAGCAGAGTGCAGTTGATACACCAACTCTTATGGTTTCTTTGCAAGTCATGAGACTTCAACTGGGGCTGGAGATAGTCTTGTGGTGATGTGAGAAGTTCCACCCCCACAATGTATTCTTTAAAAAACAACAACATGATTTGGGGGTGGGTATGACTCATGGTTTTTTGAACCTTTGGGCTTGACAATACCCATGATATACCAATCTACTTATTCTTCACCACATACAACCATACCATTACCAAGAAGGCCCAATGGTGGGACAAGATCATCTCATGGATGAAAAGCAGCTGGTTAAAGGTTATGCTGGTAAGCAGAGGAACACATTTTTAAGAGTTTGTGGTCCTGGCGTAGTCTCCTTTTGATTAAAGGTACACACCCACAATTGGTCAATTCAGTTCATAGTATAGGAGTGCTCTTGTATTCCTTGCCGATGCTAAGCACTCACATAGTAATGCTACAAGTAATGCTTTCTACCATCTCTGATTGTCTAAGAGACTGTTCCGTCCTGACGAACTATGACCTGGCCTTAATTATTCATGCCTTGCTCATCTCTTGGCTGGACTAGAGCAATATGATATACCCGGCCATGAACCCTTCAGTGCTCAGGAAACTAGTACAGAACATTACAGCATGCCTCCTCCGTAACACATGTGACCACGGACACCTCTGCTCCCTACCTGGCTTCCCATAGAATATCAAGTTCAAGGTCTCAGTCCTTATCTGAAATGGCAGTCCCACACACAAAGTTCTACACACCACTTAAAAACCACAGTGTGAGTATGCCACTGGCAGAATACTTGCATAATAAGGCCTCCGCACTCCATGAGTACAGTGAGAGGGATATCACACCAGGCTTTCAGAGGGGATGTTCAGGGTGTGGTAGGAGAGAGATCGTGGAATCTACCATTTCGTAGACCCTGCAGTCCCAACATGCTACAGAAGTGGTGTCTGGGGCTGAATCTGCTCTTCTAGCCAGTGGGCCCTTGTCACTGTCCCCTTTAAGGAGAGATGGGCCCATCCCCAGTTGTAACTAATCAGCTGCCTCCCAGATGGGGCTGTGTAACTAGGGGTCTGGTGATTGAAGAGTACCTGAACCCAGATCCTCAAAGGTATTTGGGTGCCTAACTCCCTTTGAAATCTGCCTGCCTGGTGAGAACTGCAGGGAGCAAGTAGGCTCCTGCAGGAGTCTTTAGGTCAAGACAAGGGCTGGAGGGGCTGAGAGAAATGTTGGGGGGGCTCTGTGAACTGTAACCTGTGTTGGGCAGAGGGACTACTTTATTTTGATATTTTTACCCATAGTAGGGGGTTGGAGGGTTGTGGCATGGTGTTGATCCTTCCTGGACTGGTGAGACAGTCCACCAGCGTGTAACCTTGCGCTGCAGTATTGCAGCCCCACATCTTGGTCCTGAGTTGAGAAGTGGTCTGTGCCTCCCCAGTACACACCCCCAATTCAGCCAACATAAAGCCAGTGTGTTATACATCTGTCTACAATTCTCAGAGTGTTAAGTAGGACTTTACTTTAGCAATCCCATTGACTGTAATAAGTTGCTCAGGTAAAACCCTACTACATTCTTGGAAGATTTCTCCTCGAATATCTAACAGTGGAATGTCTACTATGATCCAGTAACCCCTTAATAAGTTGTTTAAAGCATCAGGCCCTCATTTTTCCATCTGATGTCTTGTTCAAAATGTTTTAACAACATTTTTCAGTTGGAAAAGCAGAAAGAAAAGTAAAATGTTCTTTCATCAGAAAATGAGTTACAGGTCTGTACATCATCGCTATAGTTACTGCTATTTAAAACCATATTTCTCAAAAGGTCTTTAACATTGTATTTTGATTATTTAAAGTGTTGCACTGTGATTTTTCGATTTCTCCTTCTTACTTCTCTGGATGCAAATTAGTCTAAGTAGTAAACTCTAAATTTGTAAGGGCTGATCCTCAGCTGATGTAAATCAGCATAGTTACTCTGAAATCAATGAAGCTACCCTGACTTACACCAGCTGTGGATCTGGCCCATGTCTTATAAGAGAACTATAAGAAAAACCCTGGCCAGACAAAGATATTCTCCTATTCGTTATCTTTAATATATATTGGAAACAAGAAAGCTTTTGAAGGGAAGCACCTTTACTGCACCTATTGATTTCCTTTATTTAAAATATTAATGAACTGACCAGAACAAGCTATTTTTTTAAATAAAATCAGAATTGAACAATCTGCATGATGTTTTCTACATGATTACAAGTGTTTATGTATTAAAAACAGAATTAAAACTGATTGGTTGATAATGACTGCAGATGCTGACCTTTGGAGAGATTTATTAGTCCTGCAAACTGAACGGGGCAACCTACTCACTCTGACCTTGATAGAGGAACAGAAATTGTGTATGGTAGGTTTAACCCCTTCTTGATTCTAAAAATAAATTGTGGCTAAAGGAGCCGTATCAGGTTGTAGTTAAAGAGCAGCATTTCGAGGCTGTGTATGTTATTGCAAATTAAAAAAAAATAGTCTGTTCACTGAGAATCAAAATATAACATTACATTCAGCTGATTCTTTACTAACTAATCTAAAATGCTAAAGAATACATATTTTGTTTAAACACACTGTATAATTAAATTTACTGTTCATATGCCAGTAAGGAAAGCTCCATATGCATCCTTGATTTCAGCCACTCTGGGCCTGATCCAATGCCCGTTGCAGTCAACGGAATACTCCCAGTGACTTTAATAGGCGCTGGATTAGGTCCTATGTGTAGTGAAAGATGTAACTTGAAAGCAGACATTTATCAAGATAAAAAGTCAATAAGAGCTGTAAATATCTGAGAAAATAATTTAATTGCAATTTAGGTTTAAATAACGATGGTAGCTTGAAATGCTTTCGTTTACTTTTTTTTTTTTTTAATAACTCACTCTCAAGAGCCAGTTAATGAATCTTTTTGAGCTCACAATTCATGTTTATTGACTATTTAATAAAGTACCCTACAGTACTGATGGATCCTGCATATAGCAGATACTGGATTCTTTACTCAATTAGAAGCCAGACTTCACAGCTTGTTCCTGTGCGTTTTAGGATAAAGCAGTCAAGTCTGGACTGTCTTGTAAATGGATTCAGAACAGCAACAACTGGTTACATGAGTAAATCTTAGATAACAGCAGAGTGGGGGAGGGAGAGGTGGTTGTTTTGTTTCTTTAAACCACCCTGTGATCTATACTGTAATCTGTTTTGTCTTTTGTCTCTGACAGTATCACAGGGAACCCGGCTTGGCTAGATTGATTGGTACCTCCAACTTAGCCATTTCCTTGCAGAATGGCTGGCTTTTTTTGCCTAATGATGTTACATTTGTCCTGCAGATGATGTAGAGCACACTGCAGAGGATGAACGGCTCTGCTCCGATCACTTCTTACTTGGCAAGCACTCACACTTCACACCAACCGTCCTCAGCACCATTAATATTATATATAGATACCCTTGTCACAGATTTACATTCAGTGATCCAAAATCAGGACGGGAAGGGTGAAGTGTGTGGGAGGATGTGGGTGAGGAGGTGATCTGATTTATTGTGGGGAATGTTGAAGAATAAAAAAGAAGTGATCAAATTTATATTAATGCCTTGACCTATATCCTCAATGCTGCTTTTTTCTCATCTCAACCCCAAAGTGCCTTTCTTTCTGCCACAGATTTCAAAGAAAATTGAACAACACGATGACCATGTGTCCAAATTATGTATTTATTTACAGAAAAATCTCTCTGATCACCATCTTTTTTTATTCCTCAGAGTTAGTCCCCAAGGAGATAAATCAGTGACAAACTATTGGCCATATTCTCAGACAGCCTCGGAGGTAGCATGTGCAAGTTCTGCACACCCATGAGGAGTTACCTGTGCGAGCCCTGCTTCCTGGTATTTGGATGTACACGTTGGATAGTTATTGGGCTAACTCCTTCATTCACACACATAATTGTGGGCCCTATATAGGAAGCTTGATTTGGAAATTTGTCCATTAGAGAGAGGAGATTTAGTATATATGTTGTAAAGAGAGATCTCTATATCTATATGAATGAGAGAGATCTCTTTACTATATATATATATATACATATATATATATATATATATATATATATATATATATAAAACATAAAAATACTAAATTAAAAGAACTTTGAAGTTGCTACACATTGCAATGGAAAGCACTCGAGTAAGGAAATGCCAGATTAAGGATGGCTGTGTAGTCTTAATTACATGATCAAATACAATTTTTTCCACAGGACCCTTGGTTTATTCAGTGCCCCTGATGTTAAGAACCGGGACATGGGTAGTTTTGCCTAATGGTCTGGGCAGGAGGCTAGCCTAGTGGTTGGAGCAGAGGTGATCAGGCCTAGTAGCCAGAGCCTGAATCAAGAGCTGAGTTACCAAGTCCAGGGAGTGAACTGGAGCCAAAAGCCAGGAATCAGGAGCCAAGGGTCAGAGCTATGGTCAGAAACTGAATACCAAGTGAGCCAGAGCTGAGAGCCAGGAATCAGGAGCAGAGCATTGGAGTCAGAGTATCAGCCAGATCAGGGGCAGGAAACCAAGAGTGGGAGACCGGAACAAGGAGAAGGAGGCAGGACTGGGGGCCTGGAGCAAGAAAGGAGCTGAGAGCAGGAGCAGGAAGCAGGACCAGAAACATAGCTGCAGGCGTGGAATGCTATTGAGCAGCTGGGGACCCAGGGCTGCTGCATGGTTTGAGAATGTGACTGCTAGAGTCTTCAGCCAATCTGAATCAGCTGAGGGCAATGAGCTGGATCTGTGGTCCATGTGGGCCCCCCAGGGGTGGGCCTGGTAGAAATCCCATAGTAGGTTTGGGGCATGAATGTTCTCCTAAGGTCCCAAGATTGTTCATCTGGACCATACTCTTCCCAGTCCACCAGATGGAATAGCCCCACACCTGCTTGGAATCTGTCCTCTGCCTGATTATATTCTTCCTCGCCATGGATAGTTACTGGTGGGGGCGATGGGTTGGAGTGATCCAGAAATGGATTTTCCGTGTGTGGTGTCAGGAGAGACGCATGGGCAGTTGGATGGATTTTCACAGACTCTTGAAGCTGTAACTTAAAGGTCACAGGTTTGATTTGCTTAATGATTGGGAAAGGAATAATATACTGGTGATCCAACTTTGCTGACAGGGAGTTGGATTTTAAATTTCAGGTCAACACCCAGACTTTGTCCCCAGTGGCAAAGTTGGGTGTGTCCTGCCGCTGCTTATCGGCCTGGTGCTTGTATGGCTCCTTAATGATTTCCAGGTGCCTTCTGAGTTAGTGTTGTACCTGCAGTAGGCATTTAACCCAATCAGTGGCTGCAGGCACTGGAGAATCCACAGGGAAGTCTGGATGGAAGCAGAGTATTTGGCAAAAAAGGGCTTTGCTGCAGTGAAGCGTGAGTAGCGTTGTTGTATACAAACCCTCAAGTGGGGGGACCCAGTTGTCCTGATGATAATGGATTAAGTTACAAAGATATTGCTCAGGACCTGTTTGACTCTGATTGTCAGTTTGGTCTGTGGCAGAGGAGGTGAGAGGTTCTATGCCAAGAAGCCTGAGAAGGGCTCCCCAAAACCTGGAGATAAATAGCTGTCCTCTGTCTGAGATAACCCTGGTAGACAGACCATACAGATGAAACGCCTTTCCAAAAAAGATGGGCTGTTTCCTGGGCAGTAGGTGTGGAATGGCCAGGACCACAGCCTCCCCCCATCACCTTGCTCTTGCAGGGATCAGCGAGGATTGTGAGGAGGAGAAAGAGCCCCTGGCTGTGGGAGCAGGACAACTCACTGCTGAATGGCTCCTATCCTCTCTATTTTCTGAACTTCTGATTACCCAAATAAAATCGCTGCCCCCCATGCTGTTCAGATAATCAGGAGTATATTGTACACATGGACTGATCCTGCAAACCTAGCCATGCAAACAGTCTTTACTCACAGGAGTAGCTACATGGATATCAGTGAGGCTGCTTGTGTAAATAAGGGTTGCTGAGCCCACAGTTGTAATATTTTGACAAATTCACAAACTGGTAAACATTTCTAAAGACTGGTGCATTGGCTAACCGAATAGGGTATCACTATTGTTGTTATTGATTAGAGGCTTGTCTTCAAGTGCAGGTCATGTTCTTCAGCTGCACAGCGTGGGGGGATGCTTGCAAAACTGCCTGGCTGTGCTAGGCTTGGCTCAAGCTGGTGTTGTTTAATTTCTCACTAAATGCATACAAAAATAAGGAGGATTGTCTGCACTTGGGGCCAGATTTTAGCCCCTCTAGCATGGTGCCACAGAGGTGTAAGGGGGCACAAGGTTCCTCCTTGCACTCCAGCTCTGGTCATCTGCATCACAGATAGCAGCATGGAAGGGGAAGCAAGTTTCGCTGAGCTGCTAGGAGAGGACAGAATGGGGCCGGGACTGGGTGGACTCTTGGCTCATCCCCACCAACAGCATGTTCAGCACAGTGGCACCAACTCACCAGGGAATGTACTTTGTGCCAGTTGTGGATCCAGAACAGTACTCTCCTCCTGGAGCAGAGCAGGAACTGGGAGGTAGCTTGGGACTCTCTAAGGATATAGCTACACTTTGAGCTAGGCAAGTGATTCCCAGCTCAAGGAGACACACTCGCACTAACTGTAATTGAGCTAGTGTGCTAAAAATAGAGAGTAGCCGCAGTGGCACAATTGGCGGTAGGGGCTAGCCTCCCTGAGTACGATCCCGTCCAAGACCATGGGCACGTAGTCAGGGTAGCTACCTCCTCCCACTGCTTGCACTGCCTCAGTTATACTCTATCTGCAGTATGCTAGCTTGATCAACCCAACATAAAACGCAACCTCCTTCACTAGTTCTTCTATCTTAGTGTTGGTTAGTGAAGCTGTGGCACTTAGCAAATGGCTTTCATCATTTTACACTGACCTACTGTCTCTGATTTCTGGGTAGGACAGCATGGTGACAGTGAGTATAAACAAATGTGCAGAATGTGAAATAGAGTAATTAAGCCCAGAATATGTCAGGAAGTGAATTACGGTGTGTTAATTCATATCTAGTTGTATTGATAATCAGCTAAACGTCAAGCATAAACTGATGCTAGCTGATTACTATCAATGCACCTAGGCATGAACGATGATGTCTCATTGCAATTATAAAGTTTTCTTATAAAATGCTTTGAAAATTACATATGTAACATATGTAAATGTAGTTACAAATCTAACCTGTTCTGAACTGGAAATGATGTTGTATTAATTTCACCACTGTGTTCTTATTAGCCAATCACATCACTTGATTTCTTCTGCCCACTTTATAATTGTCATTAATTACCAGTTTATAATAAGTTTATTCAGTTAATTCAATGCTGTTCATGCCCTGAAGCATAGACCAATACTGGTGTCATTTGAACCTGTGACTAATTAGGAAATTGTAGTACCGTTAGGTAACTTGTTACTGTAAATGATTTCATCCTTTAAATAACCCAACGCTCTTTTTATTATTAACAGAAAATACTGCTATTCCTGCTGAGTTACTAAAATAGTGTCTAGTCAAGTTTTTTTGGTAGCGTCTATGAATGACAGCAAGGAGAGAGAAAAGAACTATGTATGTATAGCTTGGTTAAGAAGAGGACTAAGAGTGGAAAGTAATAACCATCTACATGTATTTGCAGGTTTTAAATGCTAAGAATGGAGGAGAATTATTTAGGGTGGTGCTTGGGGAAATGATTTAGGCACGCTGAGAAGACATTTAGAAGGGAAATTTTAGACTGAGTATAAGGGAAACTTTCTGACAGCAAAATTTAGTATGTGATTGACTAGCCTCTTCTGGACTGGGGAGTCCTGCTTTGAGTCACGTACTGCCAGGAACAATCCCGCCCTAGCTGGAAGATGAACTAAAAGGCCTAATAGGTCTTTTCCATCTCTAATTTCCATGATTCATGCAATAGTGCTGCAGTATGAGCTGGAATTGAGATCACGGTTTAATGGCTTAACTTTATAAAGGAATATTACAGTATTCAACAGTAATGGTCTCAAATGCTGCATCCTTCAATGATACTGATTTGGTTTGAATAATAACTGTAGAACACTGTTGCATTTTTATGAGGATTAATTATATTGTACAGTACCTAACTGAAAAATACCTTATACACTAATTTTCAGCTGATGGAGTATAGGGATCATTGTCCTTTTGTGTAAGATATCTCATGTCCTACTTCTGAGTCTAATATATTCTTTCCCAAATACAACTCCTCCTGATCACTAAAATTCTCTCTCCTAACACAATTACATGCACATATTCCCCATGCCAGTCCACTACCCAAAGCAAGAATGCTTATGTAGATGCTCCATTTTACAATGGCTGCCCACAGTCCCTGGGGCCATTATGGCAGCTGGGTCTCAGTGTGACCTGGCTATCCCCGCATCTGGCTATTTTCCCCCCAGCCATGCCCCCGTCACTGTGGTCTGGAAAGGGGTGATGTAGGTGATATTTCCTGGCTCTGTGCTGTTCTGGAATTCTGCTGTACAAGTGGCTGATTAGGCTGGGTTTATGGCTACTTGGAATTGTCAAAATGATCAACGTAAATATCATTAGCTAAGTGATGACAGCTCTTCTTGTGGATCAATGGATAAACACTCATGGGTGGGATTGTCCTACCATCCCCAGATTTGTGCTCTGCTAGGGCTCTCACCACTGCTACCTCAGTTGGAGCTGCACAAATGATAGCAACAGTGGAAATATTCACGCAAAAATGTCTGATGTAGATGCAGCCTTAGCATTTTCTTCACTGAATGCTAAAATATTGTGTGATGATGGATCAGTCAATCTGGTAAGCAGTGAGGTTGGCATTCTTGATCATGTGCTGGGTGCCTCATCTTACAACCATCACCCCAATTGCTCTAGAGCAGTGTTGGGCAACCTGCAGCCTGCAGGCCACACGCGGCTCATCAGGGTAAACCGCTGGCGGGCTGCCAGACAGTTTGTTTACATTTGCACGGCGTCCGCAGCTCCCAGTGGCTGCGGTTCACTGTTCCCAGCCACTGGGAGCTGCGGGAAGCAGCGGCCAGCATGTCCCTCCGACCCGCGCCGCTTCCCGCAGCTCCCATTGGCCGGGAACAGCGAACCGTGTCCACTGGAAGCTGCGGGCAGCCGTGCAAATGTAAACAAACTGTCTGGCTGCCCGCTAGCAGTTTACCCTGACGAGCCGCGTGCAGCCCGCGGGCTGCAGGTTGCCCGCCACTGGTCTAGAGTTTAGTATTTCTGAACTCCTATATTTCACTTGGCAGGATAAATTGGGCCAGTCATCATTATCCTATTTGGCAAGCTAATTCTGAGTTTCATGCGTTTTTAATAAATTTAGTGGCTCAGGAACACAAGAGTAACAAACATTCCAGAAAGGCAGTGAATGGTACCCTTTGTGTCAGATGCTCATGCAATGGTTTTGTTTTTTTTTTTCTGATGGAGCAGGGGATGGGAATGTGACATTTCACTCCATATTATTTATGAAAATATGCTTATGATATAAATATGACATAACTGAGGTGTACTTTATGCAAGATGGGTCTTGTAAGATATCATTGGAAAGGTTATAATTTACTGAATGTGATTATCCCATTTGTATGCCTGTATCATTTCTGTATCTGAAGTTAGGAATATTGAATATGTATCTGTATTTCAACTATGCTACTTTGGGTGACGCGCACTGCTAACACTTCAGGTGCAACAATGGAAAACCCAGACAGGGCGGATGGCCCATCAGCGAGGACAATGGACTGTGAAAAGGCTTGGCCTTTCTGTGGATGCTCCATACTGCCACTGACTCATGGACGCTGTGATACTACAGAGTCAGGTGGTCTTGTCACCTGATACTAAACATTACCTGGCACTTCTTGTAACTTTCCACTGGAAGGGAATGGGGGTCAGGTTTGGGAAACAAAGGATTCCTGCCTTATGTAAATCCTATTTAAGGGTTGGGAGGAAGGCAAAAGGGACTCCTCCTCTCCATGGCCTTTCTGCCCAAGAAGAAAGACTGCAAAAGCCACCGAAAGGGAAGGCAATGGGGGTCCAGTCTGAAAAGGAATATAACTGAAACTCTGAACCACAGAAACTTTGCAACCTGCCTAAAATAACATTTAGGGTGAGAATTTACATTTTGTAACCTGTTTCTTAAGTATATTGAGCTTAGCTTGCGTATTTTGCTTTATTTGGTCAGTAATCTGCTTTGTTCTGTCTGTTATCTCTTATATTCACTTAAGTCACCTTATTTCTTGTTTATAATATAACACTTTATGTAATTTCTAACTGGGGGAGGCAAGAAATTGTGCATATCTCTCTCCACATTGAGGGAGGGGGCAAATTTCATAAAACCTTTGGGTTTGTACCCCTTAAAGGAAGTGGGCACCAGAGTGTTGGGGCAAGCCCCTAAGGCTGAATCTTTCCAGAGTGGATCTCTGTCTCTCTGTGCAGCTGGGTGTGGCCCTGCCTGTGTGCATGGCTGGAAGAGGTTTGTGAGCCTAACCTAGCAAGGCCAGGTAAAGGGGACCCAGGCTGGCAGAATAGGCTGACTCAGTGGCACCCCAGCACATCAGGTGACACCCCAAAGGGCCCAAACCCATCAAAGGGAAGTTGGGTATGTTTTGGCAAAATATTGTTTCACTGAACAAAATCTAAGATGAAGCCTGCTTATATCAGACAAGACAGCGCTCTGGTCCTATGCAGCCATGAGTAAGCAAGAGGGAGTAAGGCCCTACCTTCTCCCCCTGTGTGGCTCCTTGGCATAAATTCGTGGAGGTTAAGTCCATTAATGGCTGTTAGCCAGTATGGGTAAGGAATGGTGTCCCTAGCCTCTGTTTGTCAGACGGTGTTGATGGACGGCAGGACAGAGATCACTTGATCATTACCTGTTAGGTTCACTCCCTCTGGGGCACCTGGCATTGGCCACTGTCGGTAGACAGGATACTGGGCTGGATGGGCCTTTGGTCTGACCCAGTATGGCCATTCTTATGTTCTTATGTTTATGTTCTTGGCACCTACTTCAGTTACCGGTTAAGTGAAAGGGGAAGGTTTGCTACTACTACTTGAAGTCTAGCCTGGACTCTCTCAGCATGGCTCTCCGCCAACTCCCCCTTCCAGCTCCAGTTTGGTCCTTCCTATGATCAGTCTATAAGAACACCCCAGATAAAACCAATAGTCATTCTAGTCCAAAATTCTGTCTCTGGCAGTGGCCAACCGAGCTGCTCTACAGAGGAAGTAGCAAGAAACCCTGAAGTGGGCAATTATGGAATAACTGATATCTGACTGCGATCCTAACTCTGCATGAAGGTTAGATTTTATTTGATAAATATTTCTTATAAAATTAATTTTTCAATCTTGTTATTTGTATTGCCACATATCATGTAGAGTGATTTATAATTCTGGTCTCACACGGCTGGTTACAAAGTAGAGTTTTGATTAATCAGAGAATTGGTTTAATCATGTGTTGCTAGGAATAATAAATTAATGCAGATGAGGTCCATACAGCTGCCTCTTGAACTAAAGACCTGAACCTGCAAACATTGAAGAGAATTCACTGGGACTGCTTGTGTGACTAAATTTACTAGTCTGTAAGCATTTGTAGGATTGAGCCCTAAATCTACATTGGACTGCCTCTACATAGTTGGCCCAGCTCATTATTGTGTCTGCCTCAGAGCTAATTCTGAATATCCTCTAACACAGTAAGCAAATGTTATAGGAACTTATGTAGTGAAGTAGAATTTTTTTATTATTTTATGGCATTGTGCATAATAAAGTAATGATAAAATGTTACAGTGGATACATGCTCTCCACAGAAGTAATTTTGTGGACAAACTTTATCTTGATGTCTTAGAACTTTTACCTTGAAATAGTAACCTTGAAAAGTTGATTTTGGAAGGGTGTTTTGATATTGTGTGCTGGGTGTCCAAATAATCAGGTTACATTTGGTGTTCCAACATGAAATCTTCTAAACATATAGGTTGATCAAATATCAGTTACATACCACTGGTGTATGATGTGGACATAGTAGCAGCCCTGATTCATCCCTAAAGCATGTCCATCCTGTGCACTGAATGAGGCAAAGGTCCCGTGGAAAAAATAGTATGTGATCATGTAATTAAAGACTGTATCATAATGCACAAAGGAGCCAAATTAAGATTGCATAGGCAGCCTTAATTTTGGCATTTCCTAGTTCATGACCTGGCAATCTTAATAATGTACTTTAAATATAGTTTGTGTGTGTGTGTGTATTTATGTTACAAATATGGATGATGGAAAAGAAAGCATCAGTTCTAGATACACACAAATTACATGTTAATGTAAATTCTTCCTAGGCCTCTTTATATTTCCTATCATGTTTATTATTGGATCCCACCTATAACCCTTAATCATTTGAGTAATCCTTACTCACTTCAGCAGTCCCATTTACTCATGTGAATATAAATTGCAGGATGAGGCCCATTATATATAGAAATGTATATATAAATATGTTCTTTTTATTTCATCATTCAACTAATCATTTAATTATCAATAAAAATTGCAGTTTGAAAATATATTTCTAAATTGCTTTTTGACCTTTTCTGTTCATAGCAGGATTTTTTGCTATCTTGTAAAGGCAACGTAGTAGGGAATGGGGAACATGTAAGGATAAATGGATAAATGTCAACTGTCAATATGTGGATACTGGCACTAGAAAACTGTATACCAACTGCTGTTATATATCACTATACCTTTATTCAAAGAGCTCTCTGTTTCCTGTGATGAGTCAAGTCTGTAGAAAAAAAGGACAGGAAATCAATACGTAGAGTAAGAAATGAAATAAAAAGTAGTCTCTGTTTTAAGTGTGCTGTTTCCCATCTTTATCACTGCCATAACTAAGCTTCCAATGATTTGTACCTATCTGCCTGTTGCTGAATTTGTTTTCTGCATGTTGCACAAAGATCTTTAACCCAAAAGAGAGAATGGAACCCTCTGTCACATAGTTTTAAATTGATAATCTTTCACCAGTACATCACCTGTGAGATGAAAAAGATCTGTTCGTTTAAAATGTAGTTATGATTTAAAATAATGTGATCACAACAGCTTGGTACTGGGATGGGTCATCGTCTTAGTGAAATTCACCACTGTGCAGGGGGCCAGTATATGACCTATCCATAGGGTTGCCAACTGTCTAATCGTAAAAACCCAAACACCCTTGCCCTGCCCCAAGGCCACACCCCTGCCACGTCCCTTCTCTGAGGCCCTGCCCCCCGCTTACTCCATCCCCCCACCCTCCGTCACTCGCTCTCCCCCACCTCACTCACTTTCACCGGGCTGGGGCAGGGGTTGGGGTGCAAGAGGGGGTGCTGGCTCTGGGCTGGGGGTGAGGCCAATGGGTTTGGAGTGTGGGAGGGGGCTCCAGTCTGGGACTGGTGGTTGGAATGCAGGAGGAGGTGTGGAGTTTGGGGGCAGGAGGGGGCTCAGGGATGGGGCAGGAGGTTGGGACATGGGAGAGGGTATGGGGTGCAGGCTCCAGGCAGCACTTACCTCTGGCAGCTTCCAAAAGTGGCGGCATGTCCCTGCGGCTCCTAGGTGCAGGCAGGGGCAGCCAGGAGACTGTGCGCTGCCCCCGCCTGCAACCACAGCCCCCATTGGCCATGGTTCCTAGCCAATGGGACCTGCGGAGTCAGCACTCGGGGCGGAGGCAGCACGCAGAGACCCCCTGGCTACCCCTGCCTGCATCTAGGAGCCACAGGGACTTGCCGCTACTTCCGGGAGTCACACGGAGCCAGGGCAGGTAGGGAGCCTGCCTTAGCCCCACTGCATTGCCCCTGCCAACCGGACTTTTGGCCTATTAAAATCTCCCGGATTGCTTTCAATAGCAACCCGGAGATTGAGGCCAATTCCAGGAGACTCCCGGCCAATCTGGGAGGGTTGGCAACCCTACCTATCCACCGTTTGCCCCCCACTTTTACTGTGTTTTGTGTGCAAGTCATACTGAAATG
The DNA here is from genome assembly GCF_028017835.1 of Emys orbicularis. NCBI lineage: Eukaryota > Metazoa > Chordata > Testudines > Emydidae > Emys > Emys orbicularis. The sequence continues at coordinate 167,274,539 of NC_088685.1, forward strand.
ATAGAAAGGCCATGTACACTGATGTAGACACACTGGCAAAACGAGAGCCGACGTGCATGGAATTAAGCAGCAGGCTGCAACTTTTATTAAACTTTCACACAGGAGAGGGGTGCTACCTACCCATCACCCATATTCTCCTATACCATGGATTTAATGGGATACCGTGCAGGGGTTACAGGGCTTCTTACCATAATCTGTAACTCAGGGTAGATTCTCCTCAGCCTGTATCCCAGTATTCAGCTCTCTCTGCGTCCTAGCACCATCCCCCTCCTCCCCGCACTTGGGGGACAGAGGGTGCAGAAGGATGGGGTGTTGGCCCATGAGGGCCACAAGATCTGATCTCTGCCTGTGAAGGCCACAAGGTCCCACCCTATCCCATCAGCCCAAATCCCAGGTCTTCTACCTCTGGGCCCATTCATTTTATCCTTTTAACCACACTGGAAACCGGACGCAAGTTGTGATGAATTAACAGCTCAACCAGGTACTCAGTTAGGTACTAATCGCATTCGTACTTAACCCACTGTGGGTTGAAGGTGCTGTGAGGAAGGCGGCTCCTCTGCCATTTGGCCCATGGGAGAAAAAGTTCCTTCCTAACCCCCAGACGTGTGATTGGCTAGACCTGCAGCATCTGTCAGGCCGGATTCCCATTCCTCATAAGGGTGGGTAGTATGGGGCTGCTGGAACAGAGCCAAAAGAGACTCCATATGTCTCATAGACTCATAGACTTTAAGGTCAGAAGGGACCAATATGGTCATCTAGTCTGACCTCCCGCATGATGCAGGCCACAAAAGCTGACCCACCCACAACAGAATCTTCCAGCCTGCGACCCCTGCCCTATGCTGCGGAGGAAGGCGAAAAACCTCCAGGGCCTTTGCCAATCTACCCTGGAGGAAAATTCCTTCCCGACCCCAAATATGGCGATCAGCAGATCCCCGAGCATACAGGCAAGATTCTACAGCCGGACCCTCATTTTACCCGCGATGGCACGTTAATGCCTAATTGACCAAAATCACGTTATCCCATCAAACCATTCCCTCCATAAACTTATCAAGCCTAATCTTGAAGCCAGAGAGGTCTTTCGCCCCCACCGTTTCCCTCGGAAGGCTGTTCCAAAATTTCACCCCTCTGACGGTCAGAAACCTTCGTCTAATTTCAAGCCTAAACTTCCCCACGGCCAGTTTATATCCATTCGTTCTTGTGTCCACATTACTACTGAGCTGAAATAATTCCTCTCCCTCCTTGGTATTAATCCCTTTGATATATTTAAAGAGAGCAATCATATCCCCCCTCAGCCTTCTTTTGGTTAGGCTAAACAAACCGAGCTCCTCGAGTCTCCTTTCATAGGAAAGGTTTTCCATTCCTCGGATCATCCTAGTGGCCCTTCTCTGTACCCATTCCAGTTTGAGTTCATCCTTTTTAAACATAGGAGACCAGAACTGCACACAGTACTCCAAATGAGGTCTCACCAGCGCCTTGTATAACGGAAGCAGCACCTCCCTGTCCCTACTAGAAATACCTCGCCTAACGCATCCCAAGATCGCATTAGCTTTTTTCACAGCCACGTCACATTGCCGACTCATAGTCATCCTGCGATCAACCAGGACTCCGAGGTCCTCCTCCTCCGTCACTTCCAACCTATGCGTCCCTAACTTATAACTAAAATTCTTATTAGTCATCCCTAAATGCATCACCTTACACTTCTCACTATTAAATCTCATCCTATTATTGTTACTCCAATTTACAAGGTCATCCAAGTCTCCCTGCAGAATATCCCGATCCTTCTCCGAATTGGCAATACCTCCCAACTTTGTGTCATCCGCAAACTTTATCAGCCCACTCCTACATTCGGTTCCGAGGTCAGTAACGAATAGATTAAATAAAATCGGACCCAAAACCGAACCTTGAGGAACCCCACTGGTGACCTCCCTCCAACCCGACAGTTCGCCTTTCAGTACTACCCGCTGCAGTCTCCCCTTTAACCAGTTCCTTATCCACCTCTGGATTTTCATATCGATCCCCATCTTTTCTAATTTAACCAATAATTCCACGTGCGGCACAGTATCAAACGCTTTACTAAAATCTAGGTAAATTAGATCCACCGCATTTCCTTTATCTAGAAGGTCTGTTACTTTCTCAAAGAAGGAGATCAAGTTGGTTTGGCACGATCTTCCTTTCGTAAACCCATGTTGTAATTTGTCCCTATTGCCATTCACCTCAAGGTCCTTAACTACTTTTTCCTTCAAAATTTTTTCCAAGACCTTGCATACTACAGAAGTTAAACTAACAGGCCTGTAGTTACCCGGGTCACTTTTTTTCCCCTTCTTGAAAATAGGAACCACATTAGCTATTTTCCAGTCCATCGGTACCACCCCCGAGTTTACAGATTTATTAAAAATTATCGCCAAAGGGCTTGCAATTTCTCGCGCCAGCTCCTTCAATATTCTAGGATGAAGATCATCCGGTCCGCCCGATTTAGTCCCATTTAGCTGGTCAAGTTTGGCTTCCACCTCTGATACTGTAATGTCAATCACCCCTCCTTTATTCCCCTCTGTCCCGCTCCCTCTATTCCTAAGCCCCTCATTAGCCTTATTAAAGACCGACGCAAAATAATCATTTAGATATTGTGCCATGCCTAGATTATCCTTAATCTCCACTCCATCTGCATGCTTTAGCGGCCCCACTTCCTCTTTCTTTGTTTTCTTCCTATTTATATGGCTATAAAACCTCTTACTATTGGATTTAATTCCCCTCGCGAGGTCCAACTCTACACGGCTTTTGGCCTTTCTCACCGCATCCCTACATGCTCTGACCTCAATAAGGTAGGTTTCCTTGCTGATGTCTCCCCTCTTCCATTCTTTGTACGCTTTCTGTTTTTTCTTAATCGCCCCTTTGAGACGCCCGCTCATCCAGTTAGGTCTAATTCTCCTACCCACTAACGGTTTCCCCTTTCTAGGGATACAGGCCTCGGACAGCTCGTGCAACTTCAGCTTGAAATAATCCCAGGCCTCATCTGCCTTTAGCTCTCTAAGTATGCTAGCCCAATCCACTTCCCTAAGTAGTTGCCTTAATTTATTAAAGTTGGCCTTTTTGAAATCGTAAACCTTAGTCACAGTTTTATTTCTGTTAATCCTTCCATTTAGTTTAAACCGAATTAGCTCATGGTCACTCGAGCCAAGGTTGTCCCCTACAACCATTTCCTCAATGAGGTCCTCACTACTCACCAGCACCAAATCTAAAATGGCATCCCCCCTCGTCGGTTCAGCTACTACTTGATGAAGGAATTCATCTGCTAGCACGTCTAGGAACATCTGAGCCCTATTATTGTTACTAGCATTTGTTCCCCAATCTATGTCCGGGAAGTTAAAGTCCCCCATGATCACACAGCTCTTATTAGTTTTTACTTCCTTAAAAACATTAAATAGTTCTCTGTCCGCATCCAGGCTAGATCCCGGCGGTCTATAGCACACCCCGAGCAGTATCTCAGGGGAGGCTCTAGTAGTTCTTTTACCCAGTGTAATTATTGCCCAGACAGACTCCGTCTTATCCATTCCATCACTTATTATTTCTTTACATTTTAGCTCAATATTGACATACAATGCTACACCCCCACCTTTACCTTTTTTCCGGTCATTCCTAAACAGCACATACCCTTCCATACCTGTACTCCAGTCATGACTACCGTTCCACCATGTTTCGGTTATTCCTACGATATCAGGTTTCATTTCTTGGACCAGGAGCTCCAATTCCTCCATTTTGTTACCTAGGCTTCTCGCATTTGTGTATAAACATCTTACCGTATGTTGTCTATCCTTTCTCCCATTAGTTATGCACTTTGGAAGGGACCCCGTAGTGTCCATCCGCCCCCTCCTTCTCATGTCCAATTCCCTACCCCTACCTATATCTGCGCTTATCTCCTCGCCCTCTTTTTCAGTGTTGGAATCTGGCGTGGAGATTAACTGGACATCTCCCAACCGTCTCCCCCAAGTTCCTAGTTTAAAGCCCTTTTGATGAGATGAGCCAGCCTCCCTCCCAGAAGTCTATTTCCTTCCCTACTCAGGTGAAGTCCATCCCGCGAGAACAGATGTCTGTCCCCGAAAGCCTCCCAGTGGCCATACATCCCAAAGCCCTCCTTATAGCACCACTCCCTTAGCCAGCTATTTATCCTCACAATTCTGTCTGCCCTTTGCTGTCCTTCTCTAGGAACAGGCAGAATCCCACTGAAGATAATCTGAGCCTCGACTTCCTTAAGCGTCTTCCCCAGCCTGGCATAATCCCCCTTGATTCTCTCTAGCGAGAACCTAGCCGTGTCATTCGTTCCTACGTGAAGGACGATCAAGGGGTTCTTACCTGCTCCTTTTAGGATCCTTTTCAACCGCAGGTCCACATCCCGTATCTTAGCGCCCGGCAGACAGCACACCCTTCTGTTTTCCGGGTCTGCCCTGGTCACAGGCCTGTCTAACCTCCTCAGTAAGGAGTCCCCAATCACATAAACCTGCCTTTGCCTGGGGGCAGCGCAATCTACCAATCTATCCCCTGTTCCCTGCGGCCGTAACTCCTGTCTGTCTCTATTTTCCCTTATAGTCCCCCTATTGCCATCCTGTATCCTCCCGGGGCTGAGTATTGATGCTGCCTCCATCAACTCCTCCTCCCTGTCTATCGGACTAGCCGCCCTTCTTTTCTTCCTCTGCCTCCCACCATCAGTTACCACCTGCTGCGTCCCCTCCTCATTAGCCAAACACCCAAACCTGTTCCTGAGTTCTATTTCCCCCTCACTAGCTCTCCTTTTCCTTGGCCTGCTTCTCACGGTCACATGCTTCCACTGCTCTTGTTCTCCCCCTGACATTCCCCCCTCACAGACCATAGCCCCCACTTCCATCTGCACCCCCGAGCATTCCCCTTCAGCCACCCCTTGCCTTTGCTCCATTAGCTGCTCAAACCCCCTTCTAAACTCCACCAGGGTTTCCACCTGCATCTCCAACCCCCGAACCTTTTCCTCTAACAGGGCAATTAGGCGGCATTTCATACAGACAAACCTCTGATCCCCTACTCCAGGTTAAATTCTGGGAGCTGGGGAATGCTGGTCAATTTGTACCCCTCCCCATCAGCTGCCCAATTGGTTCAAGAGACTCCGGGGATGGGGGGGCGGAATTACCTGGTGTCCCTCAGCGTGTGTCGTCGTCCTTCACTTCTGGGACTGTCCCCCTTTCACCACTGGCCCTATCAAGTTCCCCCCATCCACTGGGGCAAGTGGGTGGCATTCTGCATAGGGCTGAATTTCATCCACTAAGGGCTTGTTTTCTCTGCAAGGGTTAGCTCAAGTGAATACAGTCGTTACTCCACTTCAGTTAGCCTAGCTCAAGGGAGTGTGCGAACCCACACTCCTGCTACACAGAGTGACTGGAATAGCAGTTGTGGAGTTTTGCTAACCCGAGCTGTAGCCTGTAGCTGCACCCCTACTAAGTTACTGGCTGAAGCATCAGCAGCACTCGAGCTTCAGCCTGTGCCATCTGACGGGCCAGCTGGCTCGCGCTTAAGGAACTACTTAACTCAAGCTGGAGACCTGTCTTTGTGGACAGGGGTCAGGTTAGGGGCTTTACTCACGTTATATCTTCAATTAATACTGCAGTGAAGGCAAGCTATTCAAAACTGCCTTCCTAAGCTGCATTCTCAGAATTTGCATTGGTATCTGTTTGAACTCAAAGGCAAAGGCAAACATTTGTGGATGCAAATGGATATTTATGTATGCAGTTAGCATTCTGTACATGCAAATTGTGTGTGCAATTGAGGTGATCAGTTTTAAATATTTATAATAATAATAATAATAATTTATACTTACAATGCCATCTATCATAGGCTGTCAAAGTACTTTCTTGTTTGTAATGAGTTAAACTCCGGTCAGGGTAGGAAAGTAGTATTCTCCTCATTTTACAGAAGAGCAAAAAGAGGTTAAATGGCTTGCCCAAGGTTACAAATGAAGTCCGTAGCAGAGTCAGGAGTAGAGCCCACTGCATTTCAGCCACCAGGTCATCCTTCCCTCTCACTAGTGATGACTGAAAGTTTGAGGTGAAATACCCATCCCCTAACTTAACCTAAGCCTTTTTTCAGATTTAGCACATTTCTGCCAGCCCCCTTTGTAATGCCCAGCGGCCTTGCAACCCCAGCTCCTTTCTACTTCTGAAGATCTGGTGATGAAACCAAAAAGTTCTGGCACCTTGTGGTACTTGCTAAGTCCTTGGCTGTTGCTCACATCAGATTTGAGTACTCTGGGGCTTCTCCTTTAGTTATGCTCACGAGTAAGCGCACTGCATTTCTTTTATGGGTGAACCGAAGGGTGACAACATTTACCAATAGCTTTGAGGCCAAGCAGAGAGGCTGTTTAGTGTTGACAGACCATGTAACTAAGCCAGATGCATCTTCTGCGTAGAGGAAGAGGACCATACAATCCTCATAAAAAGTCATTTGTAACTTGCATGTCCAAAAAGATGATAGTAAATGAAGACCATTCTTTTTCTTTTTCAAATCAAAATTAGAGATGAACCCAAATGGCAAATTTCAGTTCTGGGTCCAAACTTCCAAAAAAATCAGGTGTGTTCAGATCCAAAGGTTTTGGTTTTTGGATACCTCTCATTTTGGAGACCTTATGCTACCAATTCTAGCACCTGAAGGTGTGCATTTTGTACTCTGGAGGATGGCATAATATTATGTAGATTGAGATATTTAGAAGGGGAGAAATCGCAGCTTGTCTTCTGTGCAAATTTGTAAATGGAATCAAAATGGAGAGGGCAGAATCTGATCTTAAGAAAGATAATGAGAATCAAAAACACTGGGGAGAATCTGTAAAAATTCAGCAAAAACAACGAGGAGTCCTTGTGGAACCTTAGCGACTAATACATTTATTTGGGCATAAGCTTTCGTGGGCTAGAACCCACTTCATCAGATACATGAAGTGAAAAATACAGGAGCAGGTATAAATACATGAAAGGATGGGGATTGCTTTACCAAGAGTGAGGTCAGTCTAATGAGATAAATCAATTAACAGCAGGATACCAAGGGAGGAAAAATAACTTTTGCAGTGGTAAGAGAGTGGCCCATTACAGACAGTTGACAAGAAGGTGTCAGTAACAGTAGGAATAAATTAGTATTGGGGAAATTAAGTTTAGGTTGTGGAAGGTTGGTGTTTTAAGAGAGTTTCTAGTTTTGAGAGTTCATTCGTGATCTTCTCTTGTTTTCTGTATAGGATGTTAATCAGGTGGTTCCACAGTTTCTTTGAGAGTGTGTGGCACAATCTCTCACTATAGTCTGTGTGGTATGTTGATTGTAATGGATTTTTTACCTTCAGTCCTTTTGGTATTATGTCCGTTTGTTTGCATTTGGAAAGGAGATGATGTCTGTCTGAATCTGCACGAGTTTTTTCATGAAGTTGATGGATTTCCACTTCATACGGCTAAATTCAGTGCCTTGCACGGTGACAGGTTTCAGAATGGTAGCTGTGTTGGTCTGTATCAGCAAAAACAACGAGGAGTCCTTAAAAGCAGCAAAGAGTCCTGTGGCACCTTATAGACTAACAGACGTATAGGAGCATGAGCTTTCGTGGGTGAATATCCACTTCTTCGGATGCATGAGTCCTTGTGGCACCTTAGAGACTAAATAAATTTGTTAGTCTTCCACACAAACTCCCTTGTGGCTGGACTTTACAAAAACTAGACAAGCCATTCACAACACACACTTTGCATATTTACAGAGGAAAAAGGACACTAAACTATCTAAACTCCTACATGCCACAAGGGGCCACAACAGTGGTTCCCTTAACTCACCTAACAATATTGTTAATCTATCCAGCTATACTCTTAGTCTGACAGAAGAGTCTGTCCTATCTTGGGGTCTCTCCTTCTGCCCCACTGCCCCCACAAACATGATACAGTTCTGCGGTGACCTAGAATCCTACTTTCGACATCTCCGATTCAAGGAATATTTCCAACACACCACTGAACAGCACGCTAACACACAGGAAGCTTCCTACCAACACTGCAAAAAGAAGGATTCTGCGTGGACTCCTCCTGAAGGTCGAAACAACAGACTGGACTTCTACATAGAGTGCGTCCATCAACGTGCACGAGCTGAAATTGTGGAAAAACAGCATCACTTGCCCCGTAACCTCAGCCGTGGAGAACACACCATCCACAGCCTCAGAAACAACTCTGACATCATAAAAAAAAGGCTGACAAAGGAGGTGCTGTAGTCATCATGAATAGGTCGGAATACGAACAAGAGGCTGCTAGACAACTCTTTGACACCACATTCTACAGGCCATTACTCTCTGACCCCACTGAGGATTACCAAAAGAAACTACATCTTCTGCTCAAGAAACTCCCTAAAGAAGCACAGGAACAAATCTACACTGACACACCCCTAGATCCCCAACCAGGGGTATTCTACCTGCTACCCCAATTCCATAAACCTGGGAATCCTGGATGCCCCATCATCTCAGGCATTGGCACTCTGACAGCAGGATTGTCTGGCTATGTAGACTCTCTCTCCTCAGGCCCTACGCTACCAGCACTCCCAGCTATCTTCGAGATACCACTGACTTCCTGAGGAAACTACAATCCTTTGGTGATCTTCCAGAAAACACCATCCTAGCCACTCTGGATGTAGAAGCTCGCTATACAAAAATTCCACACAAAGATGGACTACAAAGATGGCATTCCCGATACCATCATGGCAAACCTGGTGTCTGAACTTTGTGACTTTGTCCTCACCCACAACTATTTCTGATTTGGGGACACTTTATACCTTCAAATCAGCGGGACTGCTATGGCTACCCGCATGGCCCCACAGTATGCCAACATTTTTATGACTGACTTAGAACAACGCTTCCTCAGCTTTCGTCCCCTTACGCCCCTACTCTACTTGCGCTACATTGATGACATCTTCATCATCTGGACCCATGGGAAGGAGGCCCTTGAGGAATTCCACCAAGATTTCAATGATTTCCACCCTACCATCAACCTCAGCCTGGACCAGTCCACACAAGAGGTCCACTTCCTAGACACTACAGTGCTAATAAGAGATGGTCACATAAACACCTCCCTATCGGAAACCTACTGACCGCTATACTTACCTACATGCCTCCAGCTTTCAGTCAGACCACATCACACGATCCATTGTCTACAGCCAAGCTCTAAGATACAGCCGCATTTGCTCCGATCCCTCAGACAGAGACAACCATCTACAGAATCTCTATCAAGCTTTCTTAAAACTGCAATACCTATCTGGTGAAGTGAAGAAACAGATTGACAGAGCCAGAAGGGTACCGAGAAGTCACCTACTACAAGATAGGCCCAACAAAGAAAGTAACAGAACGCCACTAGCCGTCACCTACAGCCCCCAACTAAAACCTTTCCAATGCATCATCAAGGATCTACAACCTACCCTGAAGGACGATCCCTCACTCTCACAGACCTTGGGAGACAGGCCAGTCCTCACCTACAGACAGACCCCCAACCTGAAGCAAATACTCACCAGCAACCACACACCACACAACAAAAACACCAACCCAGGAACCAAACCCTGCTACAAACCCCTGTGCCAACTCTGTCCCCATATCTATTCAAGGGACACCATCATAGGACCTAACCACATCAGCCACACCATCAGGGGCTTGTTCATCTACACATCTACCAAGGTGATAAATGTCATCATGTGCCAGCAATGCCCCTCTGCCATGCACATTGGCCAAACCAGACAGTCTCTACGCAAAAGAATAAATGGACACAAATCTGACATCAGGAATCATAACATTCAAAAAACCAGTAGGAGAACACTTCAATCTCTCTGGTCACTCAATAACCGACCTAGAAGTGGCAATTCTTCAACAACAAAAAATTTCAAAAACAGACTCCTACGTGAAGCTGCAGAACTGGAATTAACTTGCAAACTGGATACCATCAGATTAGGCCTGAATAAAGACTGGGAGTGGTTGGGTCATTAAAAAACCTAAACTTAATTTCCCCAATACTAATTTCTCCCTACTGTTACTCACACCTTCTTGTCAACTGTCTGTAATGGGCCACTCTCTTACCACTTCAAAAGTTATTTTTCCTCCATTGGTATCCTGCTGTTAATTGATTTATCTCGTTAGACTGACCTAGGGTGACCAGATGTCCCGATTTTATAGGGACTGTCCCGATTTTTGGGTCTTTTTCTTATATAGGCTCCTATTACTCCCCACCCCCTGTCCCGATTTTTCACACTTGCTGTCTGGTCACCCTAGACTGACCTCGCACTTGGTAAAGCAACCCCCATCCTTTCATGTATTTATACCTGCTCCTGTATTTTTCACTTCATGCATCTGATGAAGTGGGTTCTAGCCCATGAAAGCTTATGCCCAAATAAATGTGTTAGTCTCTAAGGTGCCACAAGGACTCCTCATTGTTTTTGTTGATACAGACTAACACGACTACCGCTCTGAAACCTGTAAAAATTCAGTCAACCTAGGGAGGGATAAATATTCGGCTCTTTAATATCCTTTTAGTAAATAATGTCCATTTCCACACACTCTTTCGCTTACAAGTATTGATGCAATGATGGAATTGTGAGAAACAACATGGAGCTCCTGGGCCTGTGCTTTGCTATCTGGGTCATGAATATAAGAATTTCATTCTAATGTCCTAGAGCCATATCATGCCATCGATTTTTTTTTTTATTTTAAGCAGATTTCATCATTGATTTAAATGGGGGAGTTCTGTTTAAAAATCAATGGCACAATATGGCCCCTGGACATTAACACATTCAGAATATTGACAGCAAAAGAAAATAAAACCTTTTTATTTCCAGTCTTTCTCTCATAACGTTATAATTTTTCCCAGAAACTCCAGCTGTTCCTCAGTAAGTAGTTAAATTAAGTGTAAATGCCGCTGAACACAAGTTAACCATTAGAATTAAAAAAAAAAACCCAAAGAAAACCATATGACTGGCATCCAACCTTTTAATCAAATAATTTACTAATCACTCACTGTGTTACAGCTTCACAATCAACTCTTCCAGTTAAACTCATCTCCCCTGACCCCCTCCTTGCCACTTTCCCTCAGCACTTCACTTCAGAAAATGTTCACTGCAGCCCATTAAGGAACACTTTAATTCAAGAGGGTCTAGCTGATCAAGAAAAATTAAGCTCCTAATAACAGCAAAATCGAAAGAAATTTGGACAAAATGACTCTCCGCATCACAGATTTTGTTTACTAGTGGGTAATTAATTCTCCACATATGTTGGGAACATCTGTCGCAGTGACCTGCCATCGTATCTGTGAAATGACTGCTGTGCAGCTCCTCCGCAGGTCATTAGCAACACTCTGAAACGAGTCTTCCTTCTTCTGCCTCCAGAATGGGCAACTTTAGCTTTAGCGTCTATATTCCATAAATTCCTCAGTCTGGATTGCCCTCTACTTCTTCCCGTCAGACCCCGGCATCTAGGTCTCCATTCAAAGGAAATAGAGTTCAAAGAAAGAACTAGCATATGGGAAGAAAATAAGGGAGAGAAATTTACTCTGAAATGGTCCTGGCTTCATATGTTAAAGGAATCAAATCTAGGTTGTTTAGTTACTAAAGTACTATATGGGGAAGAGGGTGGAAGGCTGGATTCTTCTCTTTGACAGAACTGAGCTACTTCTAAATGTATGCAATGGCACCAAAACACCATGGGGACATGCAGGAGCAATGCACAGGAGCTGGAGCAGGGACAAGGCTGGCACTAGGCCTCTGTCTCTATCTATATTAGGATTTTCCGTAGTAGCCAAGGGTTGAACAGGTAAAGTGATGGTGTGGTTGAGAGATGAGTGAGCACTAAGACTTGTGGAAATCCTTTTGTTACTGTAAAAACAAAATGAAACACCAAAGGGGAATCCCAGTGCCCATACTTGAAATCCACACTCAGGTGATATGTTGGCCAAATCCTGGTCCCATGTCAGTGCATAATCATGAGTTTCAGAGATTATTTTCAAGGGCATGCAGATAATTTTTTCTGTGGGGAAGCATTTTTTAAAATCCCCACGGGGATTAGAGTAAGACAAGAAGGGTGAACACCTGCATCTCCTCCAGGACACCTGTGTTTACAGTGAATGCCATGTAGCCAACCCATATTCTATCAGCGAGTGGGGGGTGGGGTGGGGAAGATGCACACATCAAAGAAAATGGATCTGAGATATCACTATACAGAAAGCAGAGCATTCACTATAAAAACAGTCTGTTCCACACCCTATTTTAACTATCTAGAAGCATTTCAGTGCTTGTCACTGTAAAGTTTGGTTAATTTTAATTGTGTTTTTATGTTTATTTTATCTTGAACCCAAGAATTAATGTCTGGGTAGCTTTATGTCACTGTCCTAAGATACCTGCCTTTTGGTTTTGTGTTTAGAATTTTAAAGGAACACTGCCAAGTTAAAAGTCATGGGCCAGATCCTCAGCTCGTATAAACTGGTGTAGCTCCATTGATATCAGTGCAGCTCTGCTGATTTATACCAGCTCAGAATCTGGTACTACATATTTGTAAACAAAAATAGGTATCCTTACTTGTGTTGTTATTAATAACTCAGGATTAAATCCTGCTCACCTTACACGTTACTCCTGTTGCTGTTAATAGGTTACTTATATGAATGCCCACCTGAGTGAATGTGTTGTATGTCTGTTCATTTACTGTCGCCCATTATGTGAGGCTTCTCCGTGTACAGGGGGAAATGTTGTATTATGCTTACAGTACTTTACAGGGTATGTCCTGTCATGGAGCAAAACTGTATTCATTTTAAAGGTATTTAGTTTATATACACGTTGTTATACAAGTGAAATTGTATAGGGCTGGGAATTGTGACCAGGGATCTGTTCCTGACTCTAGTGAAGATTTTTTGCGTGACCTTGGTCAATGTCTTAAGACTCATGGAACTGATGGCTGCTTAACAGTCTTCTAAGAAAGGTTGAGAAGTGTAGTGAGGACATTTTGAATGGTTTTACATTTACAGGTTTTACTGCACCTTCCAACCAAAGTTTGAAAGCATTATAGAATATAGCATCCCAACACCACAGTGAGGTACTATTATCCGTGTTTTACAGATGGGGAAATTGAGGTTGAAAAAGGTTCAAACCACGTTTTTCAGTTTTTGGGTGACCAACCTCTGATGTCTAGGTGTGTGGCCAGATACATAGAAACATATGCACAAAATGTCACAGATTTTCATAGTTAAATATTTCTGGGACCTTTGGGTTTTTTTTTTTTTTTTTTTTTTGCAGGGCAGTTATATAGTTAATTCCAGCGCACTGTGAAATAACGTAAAACATAACAAATCCATAGCAAGTCAGGACTTCACTTTTACTCACTGTATGCATGTGGAATTTCACAAAAGCAATGAGATAGAACTCAGCTACTTTTGTTCCAAAACATAGAATTTCTCCACTTGAGCTAAAGGAAAATCTGTTAAGTATATCAGTCTCTGACAAACAGCTGAGCAGTTCAGATGTCCTGTAACAGGGTAGTTGTACTCAGGGGCGGCTCTATGTATTTTGCTGCCCCAAGCACGGCAGTGAGGCAGCCTTCGGCGGCATGCCTGCAGGAGGTCCGCTGGTAACGCAGATTCGGCGGCATGCCTGCGGAGGTCCGCCGGTCCCGCGCCTTCGGCATCCCCGCCGCCGAAACCGCGGGACCGGCGGACCTCCCACAGGCATGCCGCCGAAGGCAGCCTGACTGCCGCCCTCACGGCGACCGGCAGGCCGGCCCCCGCGGCTTGCCGTCCCAGGCACGCGCTTGGTGCGCTGGTGCCTGGAGCCGCTCCTGGTTGTACAGTTTGTTACAGTATATTCATACACGGCCTTTTACTATGCAAATCTAGCCTGCTACGTTAAACCTTTGAAATATGTGTACAGCAGTCATGTGATGTTAGGACATACATGTATCAATTACAAGATTGTGGTAGCAATCCCTTGGTGTTCAGAATCACATCTTGGATCCCTAAGGTTCTTTACAATGTTCCTTATGGTCACCACATAAAGTGAAGAACCACCACTATATCTCTGGGCATTTCCTGTTTGGACTCCTTAACTGCTATTTTTATGGTTTGACTGACTCCATCTCCTGGGGGATTGCAGAAATAATGGTGGGCGGGAATTGTCTCCCAGGATCTGCATAAAAAGGACCCTCCATGCAAAGAGACCCTCCTCCATCCACAGCTCCATATAAGGGTGCTCAGGCATCTCTACAATACTGTCTCCAGAGGTTCAGAAATCAGCACCTCGGGAGTGGAAAGCTATGGCCAGGTGCATGGTGTATAGCCAAGCCAGGATTACCTTTGGTAGAAAGTCTCTCTGCAGTTTGGACCCCTCCATGTCTTAAAAGGAAGTTATAGAGAAAGTTGCCTGTGAAAGATGGAAGTCAGCCTTGGAAAACAATGGGCAGAAAGCAGAATAACCTGGAGCTTCGGTAGAGGCATGGGATGGCCCACGATCTCCAACGATTCCCTCAAGCATAACCTGGAAAATGTCTGGTGTTTGTGGAGGGTAGACCCATTGCATCGGCTTCACCCTGCAATGGAAGAACTTGAAAAAAAATTCCACAAGGGGAACCTCACAGAGTTTTACTTCCCCTCAAGTCCCTCTGATATGTTTTATCCAGCAGAGGGCATGATCTCATCCAATGTTATTCACTGTACTTTTTGCATGCTGTAATCTCCAGCTCTCCCAGGGGAGCAAAACCACCCGCCCGATATCTGCTGTTAGCTACACATGGGTAAATCCAGAGTAACTTCACTGAAATCAATGGAATTAGTCTGGCTTGACACTGGGAAGAATGAAAGCAGAATTTGACTTATTAGCACAATAACGGGGAAGTTAGTGATATTACACAGAGGATTTCTGTGATAAAAATATGGTTTTAATTTAAACAGTATAATTCCTTTGAGGAATGTAGTGGAGCAATATTAGCCTATGTATAGAGAGGAAAAAGCCTTAAAGACAACTATCCTGTTAGGGAGAGTGATATTAATACTCAGGAGAGTTGTATATAATTATCTGTCATCATTTACATGACTGGTTTCTTCACCACATACCAAATATACATAATTACAGTTCACTAACAAAGGATTCATTTACTGTGTCTATTCATGCTGTTTCTCTGTCTTCTCAGTGCACATGGTATGTAGGTGAGTTACCATGAAATTGAACTCAGTGCCAAAATTTCCAGCAGCTCTCCAATGGGTGCACGAGCAGCATTTGTTTACATATTATGGGCAGAAATGGCAGCGTTGCCTATTATTAAGTTAGCCCAACACTTGCCATTATAAGACCCTATTTTCAGTTGCTTTTAACTTTGCTAAACTGTAACTGTTCAAGGTGAAATTTTTCACGTCTGATGCCTACCTCATGCTGAATTTGTTTGGAAAGCGTCAGTCAAAACAGCGAACCCATTTCCAAGGACGATGCTAGGGATTGTTTTGCCATGTTGGAAAAATATAACAATCATTTCATTGAGAAGCTCTAGGGCCCCCAGGTTTTGAAGCAGGGAATTGAAATTCAGCAGGGCACAGCCTTTTTGTCAGGGATTTGCCTTTGCTGTCCCCGTTAAAAACTGACCACACTTGGCCAGGTTATAAGCCCTTGAAAAAATCTGTTTGTACATGCTCAGTAGAGACTTGTATTGAGCATGCTCCAGCCCCTCACATCTCCTGTTCATGCTTCATCCCACAGAGTGACTGTGCATGCATGCGCAGGGCTAAGAGAGCTCAGCAGGACACTTTCCCTGCAAATACAGCTCCGGTCTAGGGAGGGGCCAGGCACTGGAACTGAGAACAGGGAGACCGTCTCTTCTGTGCTCTCCATGCTCCTCTTGCTGGTGCCCAGGCAGTGAAGAGAAGGAGGAAGCAGCCTGCCTGAGAATGCAGAGGGGTTTGGGGATGGGGGGTGGGGGGGGAAGATGTGAAGAAAGGGAGTTGCCGGAGTCAAAGTAGGAGGGGGTCAGTAGTCAGAAGGGGGGAGGGAAACAGTGGAAGACTGGTCTTGGGAGCCAGTAGGGAGGGGATGGGGAGATGACTGGAGGCTGGGGGGAAGAAACATATTGTACAAGGAGCCAGGAGGGGAGAATTGGGATTGGGTGTGCAAGGAGACTGGGGCAGGGGGTAACTGGGACTGGCTGGATAAGGAAACTGGGATGGGGATGAGAAGCCCCAAGGAGTGGAGACTGTGACTGGTTAGACAAGGAAAATGGGAGTGGGGTGAGGAGCAAGGATTGGAGAAGAGAAGGGACAGGGACAGGATGGAGGGGGTGGGGCAAAAGGGATTAGGTTTGAGAGAAACAGGCTGACGAGTCTGTGACCACTAAAGACCACTGTCCCCCAGAGCCTCGAAAGGACCCCAAGATTCCTGAGTGACAGCAAATATCTGTGAAATCCACTGGCAAAGTGTTGCATCCTCCTCCAGAGCTGGTCCATCTAGATCAGTGGTTCTCAAACTTTTGTACTGGTGACCCCTTTCCAGGGCCAGCTCCAGGGTTTTTGCCGCCCCAAGCGGTGGGGGGGAAAAAAAAGCCGCGACCGCGATCGGCGGCAGCTCCACCGCGCCGCTTTGTTCTTCGGCAGCACTTCAGCGGCTAGTCCTTCCTTCCGAGGGACCCGCCGCCGAAGAGCCCAACGTGCCGCCCCTTCCCCTTGGCCGCCCCAAGCACCTACTTGCTGAGCTGGTGCCTGGAGCCGGCCCTGCCCCTTTCACACAACAAGCCTCTGAGTGTGACCCCCCCCTTATAAATTAAAAACACTTTTTTATATATTTAACACCATTATAAATGCTGGAGGCAAAGCGGGGTTTGGGGTGGAGGCTGACAGCTCGCGACCCCCCATATAATAACCTCGCAACCCCTCATGTAATAACCTCATGACCCCCTGAGGGGTCCCGACCCCCAGTTTGAGAACCCCTGATCTAGAGGATGACAACCTCCTCCTGCTATCAGTTACCTGCTATAGTTATTAGTTACAGGTATGAGTTCTATGGAAAAATAGTATGTGATCATTTAATTAGAGAGTGTGTCATAATGTATATGCACACAGGGGATGGATTAAGTCTACAGAGGCAACCTGAATTCTGGCATTTCTAACTTTTGAGTACTTGATTTGCAACCTTAATAGTGTTCTTTTAACATGGGTTTGTGTGTGTGTTGTGTAGTAGAGGACTGGGCACATACAAGTATGTGCACAAATTCCAGGTAGAAGCCAGATGAAAATGTGGATCTAATTATGTGTACTGTTTCTTTAAAACTATATTAGGAACTGAGGCAGGAGGGAGTTGAAGAAAGTTCTAGGCATAAGCTCTGCGGTGAAGCAGAGAGAGATTGAGAGAGTAACTTTAGGGATAATACTAATAAAGTTCCACATTCACTGTTAGAAGAAAGTGGCGCTTTCTGAGATTCCTTACCTTTGCCATAGCAGCTTGATATACTTTCTCCTGGCATATTCCTGCAATGGGTCAAATTCCACCCAGCTCAAAATGCTAGGCCTGACAATGCTACCTGTTTGCACACCCTGCCCTCCTCCTGAGAAACCCCCTTCTGATTAGCTGGGAAACTGCAACCAGTCAAAGGTTCAGCACCTGCTGAGGTGCTGCCTCCTACCTCAGCACAGGTAGCAGTCAGGGCTCCTCCCTCCTTCCCCTGGTGTGTAAGCAAAGGGCTGGGAGCATCCCTGGAGCGCTCAGCCCTGTGCACTGGGACCAGTTGCTTCTTGCTGACTCTGCATCAGCTCCTTCTTCCCTTCTGGGGGTGAAAACCTTCCTGGCTCTGCCCTATCTCTCAGGATTGCAAGTGGGATGAAGATCCCAGATGCCTTCCTCTGCTGTGCAGGAGCTGAGCTAGCAAGGGGAGCTTTCTAGTCCTCCTGGCTCTACATGGGAGCAGTGACGAGCACCCTGTCATCATCCTGCATAATGTGAAGATCCACCAGGACCTGCCCCTTCCCTTCTCCACACTCAGGCCAGCCTGGAGGCCTGGAAAGGTGAATGGGAAGAGAGTGAGGTGCTGGGAAGGGGAGAAGGCCAGAGAATGATAGGGGTTAGGTAGGTGCAGGGGATAAAATACTGGGGTGGGAACAGGTTAAATGCTCCAAAGAGAGGGAAAGGTGAAAACTGAATTGACTAGCACAGTAAGAGAGGGGAGTGGCAGTTTATGAATTGTGGGATAGGAAGCCAGAACTGAACTAACTGGGGGGCTGAGAACCAATGAATCGGAGGAGTCGGGCATGGGAGTGAGGAGTTTGCAGGGTTGGCTATGCTACAATTGATGAATGTGTGGAAGAGGGGGGTCATGCATGAGTTTGGGGAGGGAGTACAGGAGGCAGGAGAACAGTCTTGGGGTGCCAGAAACTGGATTGTGTGAGGCACCGTAGGTGAGAAAAAAAGGAGGGGAAGAATGATCTGTGTAGGAAAAAAAGGAAATCGGCGGGTAGTGATCGATATATCGGGGATCGATTTATCGCATGTAGTGTAGACGTGATAAATCGATCCCCGATCGCTCTCCCGTAGACTGCTGAACTCCAGCTCAGCGAGAGGCGGAAGCAAAGTCGACGGGGGAGCGGCGGCCGTCGATCCCGCGCTGCGAGTACGCGAAGTAAGTGATTCTAAGTCGATCTAAGATACGTCGGCTACAGCTACGCTATTTATTGCCTGATCCAAAGTCCATTGAAATCGGTAGAAAAATTCCACTTGACTTCAATGGGCTTTGGATCAGGCCCATTGTGACTGCCACTTTTAGATTGCCAAAATAATTTTGAGATGCACAGGTAGCAATGAACGCTGCTTGGGATTACACCCTCCTCCTGTCTGTGCCCCGGTTCTTAAGGGGACTCCCAACAATTATTTGAGTAAAGTCCAGAAACCACAAACCGTCTCTCATGACTACGGAAGTAATTTGGAATCACTTTTCAGGCTCAACTTTCTGCAAGCGAGGACTCCTCCAGGAAATGTTCTAACTTCTTACAGATCATCCCTGCCCACATACAAGCGAAAAAGACAACACTTTAGAACATGTGATCCGAGCGTCTTTTATTTATTCTGAACCAAAGGGCTACAGTGTCCTAGCCCTTACTTGGCCATGCAGGGGAATAAGGCCCCCAGCATACAGTACCTGCTTGTCCCTGCATAGAGTATGACTCTGGCCATGGGGAGGACAGCGAGGGCTACTAGTTGATATTCCGCACTGGGGGCAGAGAGGAATAGGAGGAGAGAGATGGGACCAGAGTAGTAGCAGAGTGCATGTGGGAGGTGGGGGTGCAAACTGCTCCAGGAAAAAGGAATGAAATGAAGTAACTTACACCCCTCTTCCCTGAGCAAGGGAGGGGGAACTGTGACTCTAAGACCCAATTCATTCTCTGGTTTGCTCCTCAGAAAGTGCTGTTTTACGCTGTCCCTTACTCAAGATAGATTTGTAAAATTTACAATCTAGTTTCAAATGAACTGGAAACAAGGAGGTACTGCACTGAACTGAAAATCGCAGGTGCAAAGAACACAAGAATCCTCATGGCGTTCTGAGGATTTTGCTACACTCACAATTGTCTGCAGTCTCTAAAAAAGATTGATTTAAGCCCATCCTTATTTTTAGGAAGTATTCATGAACATTTACTGAATATATTGTTTGTTTGTTTCAGCCAGTGGATTTTTGGTATGATTTGTGGTGGTGGAGTTTTTAAGATTCTGCTAGTATCCATATTGGATCAAATCCTCAGCTTAGTTCCATTGACTTCAGTGGTGCTACATTGATTTACATCAGCTGAGGATCTGGCCCATGGTGTGCCAGATGCTTTCCAAACACAAATGGGGACACTGGGCCTCATTCACAATTGGGAAAGGTGGGAAAACAGGCATTGAGAGGTTGTGGCTTTCCATTGTCACACAGTAAACTGGGATTAGAACCCAGGTCTCCTGAATCTCCGTCTTCTGCTTTAGTCACCAAAAAGTGATTCCCCTTAGAGTATGTGAACTCAGGTCTCCAGAAATCCATTATACACTGTCCTTTACCTCCCTCCCTCCCCCCCGCCCCCAAAAGCATCTGGGTTGATTTCATATAAATATATATATGAAGTTGCTGTAAAGAGAAATTTTTTCAAGCAAATTAGAAAATTAGGGTTTTTCTTATGGAAATGCTGGCAGCTGCTTAAATAAAGTTTCAAATGTCACCCCAATAATATATATTCAAGTAAACTGCTGAGGTCCATGACTATGGAGAAACTTACATGTGCCGCACCTCCCAAAATACTGTGTACAACGAATGCATTTTGAAAATTTCCAAAGCCTAAGCAGATGCCGTTATCATGATAAATCACTTTTTAATCGGTCATAATTTTGCACTAAGTGCTGTATAAGTGCCCTTTGTTTCACTACTTAAACTGTCAGCGGCTAACAATGGGAGTTGCAGACTAGTGCCTGTCATTAAGAGCAAGGAAAAAATCAATACAATTTTTAATTAAGGGTGCCCGATGACTAGAGCTTTTAAACAAGGAATTCTCCTTGTCAGTACATCTAGCCTTTAAACCCTTTCCATATTCTGGCAGTTCAGAAGTTAACAGGCAGGAAAATGGAGGGTATTTGTAATGTGCCCCACCTTGAAATAAGAAAGAGAGAGGAGCTGTGAGGAGATTCCGGAGGAAACAATATAATGCTTTATTTCTGACTAACTTTGTCAGAGATGGGATAAAATATGCAGGTGTTGATGTCTGTGTAAACTGCTAGGATGATCTTTACAAACCTTAAAAAAGAATTATTGATATAATAATAATTTTAATAAAAGTTTAAAGTTTCTTCTCCATAGACACACACACACACACACACAAATCCTCAGAATGAAATATTACAGACAAGAATGTTTGTTTTACAGTCTATTTGGCTTATTTGTGTTATGGATTGCCTCAAGCTGCCACGTCTTTGTTTTGTCTCTTCTTCCCCTTCCATGCTAATTTTTTTTCTTGTCATGTTTTTTTTCTTTCTTTCTGATACTGGCTGTTTCTTTGGCATTCATTGAATTGGCATCTGTATTTGACCTATGGCAATAAAATCTTAACATGCATTTCTTTAACAGCGTTATTATTCTGCTTGTCAGTAGAAGAAGAATTCAATGGGACTACTAGAGGGAGTAGGGAATTGCCTATACAGGATATTTTTCCAGTTATATACCAGGATAGTTAGACTGCTATAGTTATACTGGTAGCAATTTGGACACTCTTATTCAGCATAGTTTAAATTGCTTTCAAAGCAACAATGGTTAACCCAGAAAAAGGCACTTTTGTATTGGAATAAAAGTGTCCTCATAGGGAATGATACGGTATAACTGTAGCAATTTCAACACACATCTTACCTTATACCGGTATAACTTGTCCTTAGGGTTTGCTGGATCTCAAATACAGTTATCTTGGTTATTGAGCTAATAGATTATTTATATATATAATAGAACAATTAGATTGTCAGTTACTGAGATAATATTTTGTGTATATAGCACCTTCTTTTGGAGTATATCAAAGCAATTTACAAACATTAGTGAATAAATCTCACAAAGTCCCTGCATTTATTTATCTTAAAAAATTACCCAACAAAACATCCCCCCCCCCCCCTGCTCAACAGGCTCTGGCAGGGTACAGCTCTTAGAGTATTTCTACACTGCAATCAGGAGGTTCAGTGGAGCACGCATAGACATGCTGAGTTTGCGAAGTCGAATCACAATAAGAGCAGCTTCGGCTAGCTGCTTAAGTTCACGCCCAGGGTCCCAGGAAGATTTGTACAGCTGGAGCTGCTGCCCATGCTGCCATGGCTTCCCGGCTCTTGTTGCTCAAGTTAGCTAGATCAAAGCTAGCTCAGGTATGTCTGCATGTGCTGCACTCATACCTCTGATTGCAGTGTAGACACAGCCTAATGCCCTGATCCTGCTCTGGGCACCACGTAAGTGAATCTCAGTGCCTGCACAGAGACCCATTTTGACTTTAATGGGGCTCCTCCGTGAGGCCACAGAAATTCACCTGCAAGGATCTATTGCAGGATCAGGGCCTTAGTTGCCAGAAGTTTCCTGTTTACTCACTTTCTCTGTGCCTGGCAGAGCAATAATAAATAGTTATTTATTTATTTATTATTTATTAAGAGCCCTCCTGCAAAGTAGCTTGGGGCATTGGAAAAGAGGTAACAAAATATCAAGGGTTTCTAATACAAAGGGAAGGAGGGGAAGGAATGGAGGAATTCAATGTATACGAGGCCAACAGTGGCTATAACGTATTTAAACCACTATTGAAATATATTAATAAAAAAAAGTGTGTTGTTTAAAAGTCAGAAGAGATGACGTGTCACCCATGGAACCATAACAGCAAAATAGCAAGCACCTGGCAGCTTAAAAAGAGAGGAGGTGAGTTTCTTTAATGATCCTGTAGGATCAGAATACAAATACACATCCGAATGTTTCATTCATCAAAGCTACTGGTGTATGCTACTTAAGGTTTTAGGGAACTTCATAGCTCTAATTTCCTCCCCTCACACTCTCGGTTACAGTTGTTCACTTTTAACTGAGCAAAACACAAAATGATCCTGATCCTGCACACTTTATTTATGCAAGTAGTACAGTTATGTACCAAGTAGTAGTTTTCTTGAGACTTCAGTTGTGTTGTAATAGTAACTTGGTTCTGTTAGTTGCAACCTTTAATCCATTAGGTTGAATACAAATCCCACACCACCACTACCTAACTCGGATATCTTAAGGTAACACCAAGGCGGAGATGTTAAATCAGACTTACTGCCTCTCATCTTCAGTGGAAGTTAATGATTCTGTCACCATTTTCAGGAGGAGTAAGGGATTGCGTTCGTGTCCCAACTGATATTCCCTTTTTTTCAGTAAGACTTGCTTCCAATAATTAAGGCTATGTGATTGTTATGCAAGCAACAGCTGCTTCAATTGCCTACGCATTGATTGCACAACAAGTATCTATCCTAACAAAGTCACATGTTCCTTTCCATTGCTCAGTTCAGTCCTGTGTGATTCAGCTCTCTTTGGCTATGTCTCCACAGGGATAAAAAACCCAGGGCTGACCCAGGTCAGCTGACTTGGGATCATGGGACTTGGGCTCTGGGGCTGAAAAATCACTTGTACACCCCTCAGGCTGGAGCCCAACCGGTGGGACCCTGAATGGAGGATCCAACAGCTCGAACATCTACGTAGTGACTTTTAGCCCCACAGTGTGAGCCTGAGTCAGCTGACCTGGGCCAGCCGTGGCTGTCGTGCAGGTCTTTTATCCCTGTGTAGACATACCCTTTAAGTCTCTGTGTTGGCCTTTCTCACCCTTGGGTAAATGCCGATCTGTTTGTGTTACAGCATGGGCCATCAGTCATGGGAGCTTGCTGAAGAAAGAGCCACTTGTCAATTTTCTTTGCTAAATCACAGGGTTTCCATAAAAACCAGGACAATGGGAGATTGAAGTAAAATTGTGATGAAGAAAAGGGGAACCAATTGTGTGTGAAATTACAGTAGTATGTTTTCTATCTGGGATTGAAATGAGATACTCAGTAAAAAATATTGTAATAAAATTATGATTGGGGTTGAATATAGCTGCTCTCCACTGGCTGAAATCAGAACTATTCAATTGTATACGGCCTAGGCCCTCTGGGAGAAACTACTTAGTCTTTAATAGTCTCATAGAGCATCAGTAATTCTTCCCTCTCTGCATACAGTGAGAGGTCCAGATCCTTGGGATCCCCTCTCAGGGGCGGCTCCAGGCACCAGCGCTCCAAGCGTGTGCCTGGGGTGGCAAGCCGTGGGGGGCGGCCTGCCGGTCACCGTGAGGGCGACTGTCAGGCAGCCTTCGGCGGCGTGCCTACAGGAGGTCCGCCGGTCCCGCGGTTTTGGTGGCAATTCGGCAGCGGGTACGCCAAAGGCGCGGGACCGGCGGACCTCCCGCAGGCATGCCGCTGAATCCACGTTACCAGCGGACCTCCCACAGGCGCGCCGCCAAAGGCTGCCTGACTGCTGTGCTTGGGGCAGCAAAATACATAGAGCTGCCCCTGTCCCCTCTGCACCTCATGTAGTTTGTGGAGATGTAGGGAAGCCTTACTGCCACTTTGTATGCCTGATCATGGGGATATTGCACACGGGTCCGGTCCCTAGGTGTAATGAAGGTGTGCCTCAAGTGCTCCATTTGAAAATGGCAGTTCAGAACTGGCTGAATGAAATGGCTTCCCAGCCATGCTGCCTATGATGAAGGATGAGGTGGGAGTGGGAGATGCTACACCATCTGTGAATTTTCTCATACCGAGGATATCTTTGGGTAGCCAGGTAAACTGGCTTTGTGGGCACTTTGTGCCAAAGAGCTGGCATAAAGTGGCTGCAGCAGGTGGAGCATGTTCTGGCCCAGAATTAGAACATTTTACTTGACCAGTTATGTTTCATATTCAGGATGGAAATACTGAAGCAGATATTGAGACTGAGATTATTGCTTCATCTTACACTTTCTTAAACACTCTTTTTTTTTTTATTTGTATGTGAAAGAGATAAGGGAGGCAGCATGGGGATGTCTACATTGCATTGCAAACCCAGGTGTGTAGGACCTGGGCTTGTGTATTCAGTGTTTCCAAGCCCTTGAGTGTCCACACTGTATCGTAAACCTGGGCTTACAATTGCTGGACCTGGATCACAGCCATGTTAATGGATCCATACTGCATTATGCAGACCTGCTGCTCGGGTCTGTGGCTTGACCTTCACTCCCTCTGCAAAATGACAGGGCTTGGACCTGAGTTGCAATGGGACTTGGGCCCTCACCCATGCCCCCAGCAGGTTCCAGGACCTGGGTCCTGAGTGTTTGTGGACCCAAGATACACTGATTTGTGTGTGGAAGGAAGAGGGGCTTGGGCTCAAACCTAAGTCAGAGCCTGGGCTTAATATGCAACGTAAACGTATCCTGTAAGTCCAGCAGAAAGAGCACCTCACTGGAAATCAGTAACCCAGTGTTCTTTTCCTGGCTCTTCTATTGACTTGCTGTATGACACTGGGCAAGTCACATAACTTCTCTGTGCCTCCGTCTCTCCACCTCTAAAAATGGGATAGTATCTCTCCACCTTTGTAAAGCACTTAAGAGCTATAGAGGAAAATATGTACCAAGTATTATTATGAAAACAAGTTCTTGAACTGCCCAAAAGTGTTGGGTAGCTATGATGGGTCTGTGTCCTCCACCGATGCACGTCCCTCCCACCCCCCTTGGTTCAGACAATGAGTAGCAGCATTTCTGGGGAGTTTTTGCCTTTTGATCTCCTCTCTGATCTAATGCAATTGTCCACTGGCAGAAGCGCTGTGAGGTGCAGAATAAAGTAATGAAGCTAATCTGATTTCCACCCCCAACCCCAAGATCTACATGCCCTTATTGTATTAGATTCCTAATGAGATTCTCCATCTGCACTCCAGCAACAGGACCGAGAGTGTGTGTGGGGGGAGGGTGGGTAGCTTTTTACACAGGAGATTGCCTCCATTTACATCCCATCTTTAATAGATACAAACCTGCCTGCCCTTGAGTTGTAAGGCATTTGTTTCCCTTTCCAAAAGTGTGCGTTGGGGGAGGAGCTTCTTTCTTGTTTATAAGTTGTAAGAAGAAAATATATAAACTAAAATGGGGGTATCTGTGATGTGCAACAAATGTAAACGTAGGAGTGGTAGTGTTGAGGCATCCTTCTCCTCTGCATGTGTGCTGTGCCTTACACCCGAAGGGCTGAGATAGTGCAGTCAGGTGCATTGGAGGGGGTGTGGAAGGGATGTGCTTCCCTTGGAGCCTCCAAGAGGAATTTGGCCTAACTTAGCCAGAATTCCTTCCTTGTGCTGCTGAGCAGCACATGCTGATACATCATGTACACCACCCTTGGGGTGGGAGTACCATGCCCACACAGTTCAGAGGTCCCGCGTGGAAGAGGTGAACCCACTGCCTGGGGGTCATCCACCCCTCTTTCCAGCAGGTAATTCACATAGGGTGCTAGGAGGAAACAAGTCCTACATTCTCCAGCTACAAGGTCCTGTTGAGAAGAATGGGAGCCATTGGGTGCTGAAAATCTGGCTAGTAGTAGTTCCCCCCTGCAGCTCCCTCTCTTACATAGCCGTGCAGGGACTGACTAAGGTCTGGTCCTAAAGATATGGCACTTTCTAGCAAACTAAATTAAACATAACTCAGATTATAGAATGAATCTGTGGCAAACACAACACCCATTTTTGCTTTATTGCAAAAAACCCAAAGTTTGAAATCAGTCACTCAACAAGTACAAGAACTATAAAGCAATAGTAGTATGTAGCAGAGGGAAACCTCCAACTATCAGCTCGGTAAATGTTTTTGAAATGCCTTCCAAATGAGAGAGGTTTGTGACCAGTTTATTATACTTGTAGTGCCAAATCTTGGTCTTTTAAAACACCAAATAGCGTTTTGCCATTGAGTTCCATGGGACAAGGATTTGGCCTTAGCATAGAGTCTTTGTTTGAAATAAACCATGTGGGTGACTCATATTTATGGATAAAATGCTGGGGAAATAGTTTTTAAGGTCTTTAAAAGAAGTTTAACAGCCTCAGCTCGGTCCTCGGTGGACAAAGGTCCATATCACAGAAGCACCATACATAATTCACTACAGGAGAGCCCCAGAACTAAGCAAGAAAACTAAATTGCCTGTCACTTACAGGAAAGGTGTTCTCTGCGTGTCAAGGTTGACATCATTGGTAAACCAGGGTGAGGAAGATCACATCTGTCGCTGTGTAGATACACTGTGTCCAGACTGCAGAGAAACAGGGCACATTAGTGTGAACGCTCAAATTACCATGTTGTTTACAATTCTTATTCACAAGGCAGTGAGTCTCTCCCTCTGATCAAGTTGGTGGTGGTAAGGAGGGGGAAGGGAAGCTTTGTGTGTCAATATTTTTAAAGTACCACTGATTGTCTTATTAAAGCATAACAAAGCTACCCACAGTAAGAACATATATTCTGTGCACAGGGTTGTCCTGTCAGAGGTGTGAGGCATTACAACTTAGTCTGAATACAAAAAACATCTCATTATTACACTGGATAGGAAATGCTGCTAGTTACAGGCAGCGAATATGACTTCAGGAGTACAGTTCATGAGAAGTAAATGCCATCTGGCTGTCATTAAGTGGCTGATTGTGCCTTTCTGTGATTGACTGGTGATTGATTGACAGGTAGTAAAGAGAGGAAAGAGATATAGCATGTGTCAGCCAGACAGGTGAGCCTCTTATTTCAAGGTTTTAATATTTGTGGTGTGGGTAGTTATCATGGGGGCAATTTTTTCCTTTTAATTCCATTCGCACTGCATTTCATATAAATTTGAAGCCTGTGCAGAAGAATGTAAAAGGAAGTAGAGGGTTTGGCCAAATATTAATTTGATCTTTTGCGAATCTTCACAGTTTAATTCTAGAACCAAAGAGAAATGAACTTTGTCAAAGATACAGAATGTTTTCCAATCTTGCTTTCCATATACATGCAAAACTAAAAAATCATGGGTAAAACATGGGTGCTTAGTTTGAGGATTCAAATTGCTGTGCTTGAAAGAAATATATTTTGCACTATAAAAGACTTTCTAAAACTTCAGGATGAAAATTAAAGGGGCATGTTGCCTAGTTAAATTGCAAGCTTACTAAGCCCTGGTCTACACTACAGAATTACTTCAGTATAACTATGTTGCTCAGGAGTGTGAATAACCCACACAGTTGAGCAATGTAGTTATACCAACCTAAGCAGCAGTGTAGACAGTGCTGTTTCAGCAGGAGAGCTTCTCCTGCCGCCATAACTACCGCCTCTTGTGAGGTGGATTAACTACGCCAACGGGAGAGCTCTCTCCCTTTGGACTAGAGCGTCTTCATTAAAGTGCTACAGCGACACAGCTGCATCAGTGCAGCTGCACCGGTGCAGTGTTTTAAGTGTAGACCTGCCCTAAGATTGTAAGATCTTTATGGAGCAGGGGCGGCTCCAGGCACCAGCGCAGCAAGTGTGTGCCTGGGGCGGCAAGCCGAGGGGTGCGGCGTGCCGGTCGTTGTGAGAGCAGTAGTGAGGCCGCCTTCGGTGGCATGCCTGCAGGAGGTCCGCCAGTCCCGCGGCTTTGGCAGCAATTCGGCGGTGGGTACGGCGAAGGCGTGGGACCGGCAGATCACCCGCAGAAACGCCGCCGAATCCGTGTGAGAAGCGGACCGCCCGCAGGCACGCTGCCGAAGGCTGCCTGACTGCCATGCTTGGGGCGGCAAAAAACATAGAGCTGCCCCTGTTAGGGAGGGACTGTTTTTTTGAGCTCTACTTAGCACAATGGGGGTCCATGACTGGGGTTCTTAGGTGCTATAATACAAAATTATATTATTCATAATAATAATAAGTAATACCATCCTGAACCAGGCTTCATTCCTTCACAGTGTATTGGGTAAAGTAGAATCCAGTCCTGCAAAAACATATGCACGTAAGGCTTCATCCTACAAGGTGCTGAGCACCTGCTGAGTACCTTCTATTCCCATCACATTCAGTGGAAGTGGAGGGAGCTTATCACCAATCGGGACGTGCTTAGCACCTTGCAAGGCCAGGCCTGTACACAAAGCTCCACTGGTGTAACTAAAGGTATGATTTGAACCCCTCCCGTCGGCGCAGGTAGCGTTTTCACTGAAGCGCTACAGCTGCGCCATGACCACATTTTAAATGTAGACAAGCCCTTAGTTAAACTTGGCATGTAGACACATTTACATCTGTTTAAACTTAGCCGATATCTGTTGCAGAAGGTGCAAGCTAAACTGACGTAAGCCAGTTCTAAATAGACATAGAGTATCTACACAGGAATTTTTGCTTGTTTAATTAAACTGGTGTTTAAACCAATTTAAGTTAGACTGATATAAATTCTTTGGGTAGACAAGCCCTAAAGGCTTGCAGCATTTGGCCCCTAAAAATGTTGAAGGGAAGAACACCTGATATAGCGCCCCATACTGAGAGGTGCTGAGTACCCTGAGGACATGGTCCTACAAAACTTGCTCACCTGGTGTAGAGGATCAGAATGAGGCCTAGGCACCCACTAAAAACCAGTTTAAGATGTTTTGTGAGGGTTCATGTGAGTTTTGATTGGTGCATGGGCCTTGCGTGGGCCCTGTGCACAAGCATGAATTTCACTCATGAGTAAGGAGTACCCATACGAGTAAGGATTTGCAGGATCAATTGCTTTACTCACATTGAGCCTTCTCCTGATGCTGTTGAAGCCAATGAGAGTTCTACTATTAACAGGGCTCTGGACGGACCCTCAAAACTGAGGGTCTAGTTGTGCAAATTCTTACTTATTTGAGTAGTCCCTACTTGCGTGAGTAGCCCCACTGGGCCTGATCCTGCAACTCTTAGGCATTTCTGTAGCTATACTCACCTGAATAGTTTCATGGAAGCCAATGGGATTACTCATGTGTAAAGTAACTCACATACACGTTTGCAAGATCGGATCCAATAGGTCTACTTGTTTGAGTATGGCTTGCAGAGTTAGGCCCGTGGTCTTTACTTAGGCAATGCTCCCAATGACCTCTCCAACTGAAGCGTTGCCTGAGTAAATACTGCAGGATTTAGTCCTTAGAGATGAAAATTTAAACTAAACACTGCATGCTCAATAAAAATACAGATCATGCCTTCAGTTGTGAAGCTGAAATCCCCACTACAAACAATGGGGATTTCTGCTTAAAAATGGATAGTCCTATATATACCTCTATTATCATAAAGGCATTTTCCTAGCATTATTGCTGCCAAAAAACTAAAAAGCTTTAATTCTGGAAGGTATTTTTTTTATAACAGAGTTAAACTTTTGGAAATACATCTAGCTAAATGGCAACATTTAAAGAAATAGCATAAATAAAATTAAGGCATTTTTCATTTTGTTATAATTATCTCAGATGGAAACTTATAAGGTAAAGAGACATTGGACTTTTGTTCTCTTATATTTTTTTGTGATTAATAAATATACACTAAGTTGCTTCTTCATGAAAATCAGTGTGGTAGCATGAGGATTTCAGGAATTATAATTAAAACTTGCAATGATTTATGCAAGGGCTCCAAAAATGAATGCAATTTAGATACATTGTGTTAAAATACCATATTATATTTAAATTATGCTTATTTAGGTTTAATAAATAAGTGAGTACGGTATGTAAAATATTCATTATATGTGATGTCTATATATCCAGTGTATCATAAAGACTTTATATACTGCATATATATTCCTTTCTAAAACATAACTGTGAATCCACAGTATATTTTTAATTATTCCCTCAGTAATTATATAATACAGAAAAATTGTCTTATTAGATCAAAGTGGAATTCACATTTGGAAGCCTTGATTCATATCCTTTATATTCCTGACCTCAGGAGATGGGATAATATTCTGAAGAGGAAAGAAGAAAGTAGGTTTTCCTAATTTCAATGTGAACCCAGTAAACATGTTCCATTTATGTGTTAATACAAAGTAGCTATATGGGGCTTGTGCGTACACACAGACAAACCCCTGGTGTAAATAACTATTAATCAAGAAAAAAGTGTATTCATCCAAGAAGAAAATAACATGAAATAGCTAGGATTTTACAGGTATCATACATAATTCTGTGGAACTTTACACTAGGAATCAACAAGGCTACTGCTTCTTTAAGAAAAGATGGTCTCCAAACAGTTTATGAAGTGATAGATCATATATAAATAGGTTGTTTGCTCTCAGTACAGATGCCATCATTACTAACTACTTTCAGGCTCTTTGAGAGCTAAATAATTTTGTAATGCATCATTGAACATTTAGTTGCTTCAATAGCAGATGGTTTCAGGGGTCCATCTGCTCACAGCAATGTTTTCAACAAGCCCCCTTCACCTTCACCAAAAGGTTCAGAAACATTAGAATATTCATTCTTCACCACAGGTGCCTTTTCTGGATCCCACCCTACAGGAATAGTGGGTCACATTCTCATACAGGCAGAGGTGGGGCTGTATCGGATGCTTTTTGAAAGATGTGACTTAATCTACTGTAATATAGATTATTTCAGCAGGCGAATGGGTGGAGCTACAATGCTTCGGAAATGGATGAAGGGCTGTGTTGTTCTGAGTATAAACAATGTTCTATTAATGGTATATTTTTACCAAGACTTGCAGCTAACTGAGAAGAGCTGAATATTTTTGGTAAAGGGAAAAAAATACTTTGTTTTTATATAGCAAAAAGATTTAAATATCCACGTGTCATGCTGCTGAATAGAGAAATCCCTATGGCGAGATGAGATTATTACTGAGTCAAACCTATATTTCCTTACATCACCAATAGGAAAAAGGGTAATAAAGAATGGATAAGGGTTATATAATCAGAAAAATCTGTAAATTAGGGGCTAACATCAGGGACGCTGTATAAGAAACACAGTGAAGAGATTCAGAAGGAGGTGTAAAATAAAAAGCCATACCAAGTAATTAACTCTTTGAGGTGAGTATATTATCCCCAAATCAGACATTGGGAGTCATAGATTTTACTCAGTGAACTATATAAACACATTTTAGCTATTGACTGATTGGAGACATGTCACTTTATCACCCATTTGTCAACCTAGACACATAATGACCCAACTGTTGCTGTGCCGCAGAACCGAGTAGAAGGCTATCTGCAGGTCTGCGCTCCTTCAGTCTAGCAGAACTGCTGATACTACTGTGTGACATGCACAAGAAAGGACCAAGCATTCCACTCTCTTATAGCTGAGCACCTGCATTTCTTTGTCTTCCATAAAAGACTGTGGTTTTGTCAGTTTTAAATATATATGAACTTAGACCCAAACCTCACTGAGAACATTCCTCTCACTGAGGAATGTCCAATGCTGGTTTCAGATTTTGCAGTTTGAGCCCTGTCCATCTCAGAGGCATATCTGTGGCTTTTTCTCTCCAATGTTGAAGTGTACATAGGCTCATTGACTTCAACTGAGTGCCTTGTGTGAGTAAGAAGTTCTTACTTACATAAGTGGATGGATGGTGCTGTGGTCAAGATGCCGGACTGGGCGCCTGAAGATCTGGGTTCAATTGCTGGCTTTGCCGTAGACTTCTAGTGTGACCTTGGGCAAGTCACTTCATCTCCCATATTAGTAAAATGGGGATATAATAATTCTTTTGTCTGATTGGATTGTAAGATTTTTGAGGCAGGGACCATCTCTTATTATATGCATGTACATCACTAGCACAATGGGGGCCCGCACGCTGGCTTGGAGCCTGTAGCTGCTTTTGTAGTAGGTACTTATGTGAGTAAATTTGCAAGGCTGGTCCTAGCGAGAGAGATTACTATCTTAAGATAATGTTATGGGTTTGATTTAAACCTTCAGTAACAGCAAGTCAGATAGTAAGACTTAGCCAGTGCTATTGTACCTGAGCACTACAGTTCATAAGCTTCTCTGTTACAGACCTTCTAGAGAGTGATTGATCATGCATGTTGTAACATATCTGTGACCATTGGGATCTTCCTGGTTTTTGCTTTGGGACACAACATGGACACTCCAGGTGGCATTGGATATAGAACTAAGAGGAAGTGACTGAAAGCAAACCACTTAAGCTAAAGAAAAACTTCTGTTTACTGGTAGCTAGTCCTGCTGAACAGTTCTGATTCCATTCAATAGATGACGGTTATACAGATAATTTACACACGAGCCAATTCATTATCTTATGAGCACCAGCGTCTGGCTGTCACTGGGTGAATTTAACTAGAGTGGACTAAACAAAGCTGGCTTCTTTTAAAATCCTGCAACCCAGGCCTTCCTGCCATCCTCTCTCTGCTCAGTCAGAGGGAGGTGATAATCTTTTTGGAATGCAGCATTTCACAAGGGAGGATGTAAAGGTCTGCCTTCCAAGCTGAGATGAGCAGGGAGGCAGTATTGAAATCTGGGTCCAGATTATTAGGTTTAGCCTGTTGTTCAGAATTTGGTATGAGCCCAAACGTGGGAACTGTTCTTGTGAGACTTCAGTTCCAGAAGGCAGAAATCTTGCAGTAACATCTGTTCTCATGAGATTTCTGAACAGGATCTGGAAAATGGGGCCCTTCCTGAAGCAGTATTACAGATTTGGGTTCAAATATGGTCATTTGGATCTGAATTCTTCCTGAAATTCACAGGGATGTGGAGTAGGGATGTTGTAAATGGGGTTCTGGTCCAGGTTCAACTCTGATTCCAAAGAGAATTTCGCAGTGGAACCATATTATTTTATAGAGATGTGAAGATTTCCTTTAAGTGGAGTGAAAGTTCTTCCCTCAAAATCCATTAGTACAATTTAGAGCTTTCATTCCAATCTATTATGGGCAGATCCTCCCCCCACCTCTCCACAACTACAGAGGGCCCTTTGGCAGGATAACTAGTGAGATTACCCTGCACAAGAATGCACACCCCTTTGTAGTGGGGGACCTTACTTCTGAGGGGAGGGTTTGCTACACAGATGCAAGAAAGCCAGAGGATCTGCCTTTGCACAGTGTGCTCACTGTCACACTGGCATCATGGAGAACTACTTCAGCCATAGGGCTGAAGTGACCTCTATGGAGCAGTGCTGAAGGTGCTCCATGACCTGGGAGGAAGGATTCCTTCCTTGCCATATTCTGTGTGCAACCCAGCTAATTGGGCTAAGGGTTGTGCACTGATTACTTGGTCCTATTAGATGATTCCACTATTTCTATTTGATCCAACACACAAGCAGAGGTGCAGAGAAATGCAGTAACTTACAGTGAGTCAATAGCGAACCCAACTATTGCCCTGACTCCAGTAAGGCATCCGAATCACAACTGCAAGCTCCTGTTCCTTGGGAGACCTGTGTTATTTAAAAGCTTTATGGAATTTGAATTGGTTATTTGAAAACAACCTACTCAGTGCAATTCTTAGCCAAGATGGTGCATGACTCAATGTGGTGAAGAGATTCATTGTCATAGAACAGATGTAATGTTGTACAATCTGTTGAGCAGTTAGTCTTTGTTCGGCTTGTACAGTGCCAATCACAGTGGGGCCCTGGTCTATGACTGGGGTTCCTAGATGCTCCTGAGAATGGTACAGAATTCAGGTGTTTGTGGAATCCCCATTGAAGTGAATGAGAGTTTTGTTTCTGGAAAGTCTGCATGATTAGCCCTTAATTTGCTATTGTTTTTAAATTTCCATCAGAAGTCCAAAAAGGCAGGGATGATCTTTATCGATCAGGAACTTTCACACTCCAGAATATTTGATATGATCCCTGTTTGATCCCGAGTGAATAGCAATATTTACTCAGGACCTGGAAATATTAAGTAAATATGCTCTTGTGTAACTAAATCCGTGTAATGTTATCCTTCATGTAGATGTGCTGCAGAGGCACAAAAGGGATAGTGTTAATGAAAAATGGGTATAATACTGCATGGCATTCATATAAAGTAGTAAAATTCATAACCGAGTGATGGGCACTTTATGTACTGATAGATGAAACATAGAATGTGAACTCTTTGCTGGAGGAACCCTGCCTTCTTTTGTGTATGTACAGTGCCTAGCACATTGAGGGTACTGCTTGAAATAAGAGATATGTATTTAAAGTTATTATTTGTAAAATGCCTTAAGATCCTTGAGTGAAAGAAGCTGTGTAACTGTAAAATATTATATCATATTTATAATAAAATGTATGTTGAGAAAAGTCCACGATTCTAGAGGAATCAATGGGATGTTCTTCCTGTATTAGCAATGGGGGAAGGGGGTCTTTAGAAATACAGTTACTATTTATTCTGTTTCATGCCAGTAGAGAGGACTCCCCTATGTTATAAACAGATTACTGTGCTGGGAAGCTGTGAGAGCTGGGGATGAGTTTCTACTAAACAACCAAATTATGTGCTTAATTATGTCTCTTGTGAGAGGGTACACTCACCTATCAGGTGGTACATAATGTCTACGGAGTGTGCAAACTAGCAAGAGACCCTTGCTTAACCTATGCATCAAGTTTAGCCAGTCCTCACTTCCCCCCCACACCCCCCCCCCAGTGTGAATGGGAGTGGGGCCATAACTACACCTTTACCTCACCTTCTCTGGGGTTGCTAACCATCACCACTATTAAACCACCCAGTGCTGGAAGCCCAGTTGTGCCTGTTCTCTGTGCAGGTGTACTGGAGAAGCCAGGGAAAGAACTCCCTGAATCACATGGGCGGCAGATATAATAGGTCAGGGGAGGCTTATCCTCCCCTGGCACAGCCGCTGCCAATCCGCCGCCGGACACCTGAGCTGTGGTGGCTCCGTCCCTTCCCTGAGGCCCCCACCACCAGCTGCTGCTGCTGCTTCTTCCTCTCCTTCACTCCACCCCCCTGTAGTTCTCCCTTGCTCTCCAGTGGGGAGGGAGGCCACTCTGCCTCCTTGTAGTGGGGTTTAGTCCTCGGGCTCGGGTCGCACTGGTGGGGCCAAGACGTAAGCAGTCTAGAGTTCCTGGGCCCGTCTGACAGAGGCAATAAACAAGAATAGTCTGGGGCTCTTGTCCCCGCCCCTTGGTGGGGCAGTGCCCTGCGCAGTCTCTAGCTTTTTAGCAGTTAATAGTCTAGGGCCCCAGCCCTCGGGTGGGGCTGGGCTGGTAGCAGGCTGTAGCCTAAGCCTCCCGGCCCATGCAGCCAGCAAACACACTGAGTCAATAAGCTCTAGCCCTTTGGGCAGGGCAGAGTGGGAAGCAGGCTTTAGCCTGAGCTTGTGGGCTCAGGCAGCCAGAAAATGCACACAGTCAACATGCTCTAGCCCCCGGGTGGGGCAGAGCAGGGAGCAGACTTTAGCCTAAGCTTGGGGCTCAGGCAGCCAGCAAACGCACACAGTCTTGGGGTTCAGGTAGGGGTGAGCACCCACACAGTCTAGGGGCTCCAACAAGGGTTGAGCACCCAGCAGGCAGTCTAGGGTGCTAGCAGGGGTGTTCATGGACCACAGACTTCCTGGCCTAAGGTGGGGAGTTGGCCACCATGGGGTTCGGTGGCAGGGGGACACAGTCCTACCCTACTCCACCATGTCCCAGTCCAGGGCCCTAACAGTGGCAGAGAGGTCTGCCACTGGGTCGGCAGGGATCCAGCCACAACATGCTGACTTAGAAGCAGTCAGCCCTGTAGCTGGCTAGTCGTCGGCTGTCCCTGGACTACTTCCTACCTCCCCAGGGTTTGATACCTCTGGCATTCACCGGTCCTCTGGCTCCTCGGGGTATACAGCCAACAGTAGTCCTGGCAACTCTTCATCTGGGTCCATCTCCTTCAGGGACAGGGTGCAGCCAAGCACCGGTTCAGCTCCCAGGTGTCGCCGCAGGGCAGAGGCGGCCATCTCCTCTGCTGGCTCCAGCCCAACTGAGCTACAGCACCTTTCTTTTATACTTCCTGCCCCGCCCTGGTACTTCCAGCAAGGGGGGTCGGGCAGGTCTGGCTCCACCCACCAAGGGGAATGTAGTGCTCCCTCGCCCTCCCAGTGCGGAGGGCGGCCACTCTGCCTCACTACACCTCCCATCCGGAGGTCCCCACAGCTTGCCTCATCCCTCCTGTCCTTCCCTCCTCTGCAGAAGTGGCGGGGGTGAGGAGGGATGCGGCGGGCGGGCGGTGAGGAGGTGAGTGGTAGGTGGGGGGGTGAAGAGTCGAGCAGCGGGAGGAGAGGTGAAGAGGGACACGACGAGCAGCAGGGTGAGGAGCGACGCGGCAAAGGGGCTGTGTGTGGAGGGAGCAGGGCCTGGGACAGAGCGGGAGTGGAGTGTGGGTGGGGCCGCAGGTGGAAGAGGTGGGTCAGAGAGCTAGCCTCCTCCCAGGGGAAGCTTCACCCACCACCCATAAGAGATCCACCATGGGAATCCAGACTGCATCCTGCCTCCCATATACATCCATGCTATATACACACAAGCTATACCAGCCACTCACTTTAATATTGAATGAAGTCCTACAGCAGTTTTTGTTATAAGCTCTTTTCTCTGCATACATATATAGTTGCATTTTTTTTCTTCATTTTCCCATGTACAATGAATCATGGCTGCAAACAGCTCATACAATAAAATATTCTGTCATATAAAATTATTCCATGCAAGGTTTTATTTGCACTGTACTCAAGAGTTAATGTGTCAATAAAAAAATGGCTTTACCTTAACCACTCCAAATAGACTACCTGCTTTATAGGGTTTGCATATAGTAACCCAGCAATTTGCAGCTGGATAGATAGATAGGCAGACAGATGATGGATAGATAGAGTAAAAGGTTCCACATTACAAATGATAAGTGCATTTGAAGGAAAAACATGATAGTTTTAAAAAAGAGAAGGCAGATTTTTGTACAAAGCTTGCAGCTTGCTAAAATGTTATATGGTGTATACATCCACCCAAACAGTGAAAGCCAGGACCTAGCTCTGTGCAAAAAATGGGACTGGTATGAGAGCTGACTTGATCCCAGCCTTTGGAATTAAGGGATGCCAAATAGGCCTGAGTTGGTCATTCCTTTCCAAATCATCTGCTGCATCTTGCTACTTCAGAATATTGCTGAAATAATGATAATGTGAAAAGGAGTGATAAAGGGCCTGATCCTGCAAGACCTTAATGACCCTTGTAGTCTTTCCTCCTGAAAGGAGGAAATTAATCAGAAAACACGACTCTGGATCTCTGGGTTTGCAGCTGCAACCTTAAGGTTGGATATTAGATGAGATTTTTATTTTTGGTCAGTCAACCATGTGTTCAGTCATTTTAGGATTCCATGCTCAAAGTAGCCCCAGGTTCATGAGGCAAAAGGATATAGTTCTGTCAGGTTAACCACAAGAACAAACATAACTGATTGGAGCACATGAGAAACTGCCATGTAGCGGGAGATGGTCTGAATGGAACTTTGGATCTTTTCATCCACAAAATGTTGTGTCAAATTCTGTCGTCAAATGCATGCACATAGAACTCCCACTTAAACAAATTGGAGCTGTTTGCCTGTGTCTGAGTGCAGAATTTGGCCCTTTCTATGAACATACATAAGCATATCCCCAAAACAGATCAAAGTGAATACTTTGCTTCTGGAAAGTTCTTGATTTGATACTAAGTTTGCCCTTCTGCAGAGGAACAATACACTATGCAATTAATTAAGTGTGCCCAGAGAAAGGCAAACTGTGGTGCTTGCAGAACACTTGCCCTGCTTCTGGTACTTAGCTATTGCTCTAAATGTGACTTTCATAATGTTGTTTGGAGATACCAGCAGTGGCTCTGTAGTTAAGATTTTCACTTAAAACTGGGTACACACCTCTGTTTTTGTCGGAAGAATCTTCTCCACATTTATAGCACAGAGTCCATGAGTAACAACTTATTTTTTCTTTGTGTATTTGCAGGTAAATCTGTTAAAGGCATGGAAAAACTCTCGTATGAAGAAAGATTTAAAAAATAGGATTTTTTACCTTAGAAAGAACACAAATGAGAGGCAACATGATACAAGTATACAAAATAATGAATGGTATAATGAATGGACCTCTGGTCTGATCCCGTTTGGCAATTCCTGTGTTCCTAATTGTGTGGAAAAAGTGTGCATCTTGGGAGCTATAAAAGGCTGCTGAGTAAACATCCCATGCTTTCTAGGTTTGGCGCACACACTCACCAGGCTTTCTTGGTTAGATGTTAGGGGGAAGGGTGACCTTGTGATTCAAGCACAGGGTTCAGACAGGCTTTGCCACAGATTTCCTTTGTGACCAGAGTTGGTCTATATGCGAGTTATTTCCATCTGTAAACTGGATTTAATTATACCTCCCTACCTCACAGGGCTGCTGTGAGGTGTCATTTGTTATTGTTTGCAGAATAAGTTGAGATTTCAGCAGGGTGTTATAGAAAAGCAAAGTATTTATAATTCATGTCAGGCTTTTTCCAGGATCATAATCTGCTGAAATGTGTGGAGAACATCATGAAGGTTCCAATCACCTCGTATGAAAATCTACAAAAAGGCAAAAGCTAAGTTGAAATCTCTGTGGTCTTGAAGCCATGAATTTTTTTTCTGTGAATTATTCCTCCTGTGTGGGAAATCCTATGGATCACGGGGAATTCAGAGAGGGAGGGTATCTTTTTGTAGAGGACAACTGCCTCCACATTGCTTCCTTATCCCTCCCATTCCTCATGACAGTATGGCTCTCTAAAACCATGCTCCTATTACTTCTTCATCTGTGTCTGAGCCAAACCCTCTTTAAGAGATTGTTTGAGTATTTGGAGTCGGGGGCCATGACACAGTCAGCACTAATTCACTTAAGAAATCCTTGGAAGTATGAAGAGGGATACTGCCCTGGGGAAAAATGGGCATCACACTACAGGAAACTTATTTACAAAATGGAAGTAGTTCAGGGAAGAGTTGGATGAGCCGACTTATGGGGAAAGATTAAAAGCACTGAATATGTATACCTTGCCTAAGCAACAACTAAGAGTATGGTTTATATATATATATATGTGTAAGTTCACCATCTACATCTGCAGATACTTTAAGGGCATAAATGCTAAAAAGGGAGAGGAATGAGTTAGTGTGGCAAAAGAGTGTTTAACTAGGAATCATATGATGGAATTAGGAGAGGGAAAGTATAGGCTGGTTAAAAAGTGAAAATCCTGTAGCTGGTTTTTTGTTTTTTGTTTTTTGTTTAAACTAGACTGGGCAAAGCACTAGAAAATGTACATTAGGGAACAATTCTACATTGGTGGAGAGAAGGATTTGGATGGCCTTTTTGGTCTTTAACATCTCTAACTTCTGCTAATTGAATATATTGATTTGTGATAGGAATCATACTTCCTTGAGACGCAGTAGTTCTCTGCTTGGTAGCTCACCAGTTGCAAGTCACATAAGTAAGCTATAGTGAAGTTTGGAAACCTATAACATGAGCAAAGCAGAGACCTTAAAGAGTGGTGTTCAGAGCAGAAAGAGGCAGTGTTTGGGTCTGGCACTTCATTAGGTTCAGGCTAGAGTTCACAAACCAGGCCAGATCAGGCTTTTTGGGTTTGGGTTCAGATTCATTGCTGTGCCAAACTCCTCAGAGATTTAAGACAAAAAGGTAGTGAGTGCACCATGTCATCTAATCTCGTGGGTTTTCTGTCATTTTGAATGAATGATGCTATCTTGGACTGAAATCTTGTAAGAATAGTCACTACTGCAAGATTTTGGCTGCTTCCAAATCAAAACCAGAAAATGGGGCCCATCTGGCTTCCAGTTTTATCCAGAACAAAAGCCATAGCCAGAGGATGAATATTTGGGGAAGTGATTTCAAACCTTGCTCCTCAATCCCGGCTTGTTTCAAATTGTTTTTGGGCTGCCCTCCTCAAATATTTCTTCCTGCTGGAATGTGGTGAGAGGCCATGGGACATGGTGGTACCAAATATCATCAGCTGTGATTCTGATCACTGTTTTGACAAATATTTAATTTTGTGCATTAAAAATGCTGTTTTGTCCCAGAATGAGCACTATGTCATGGCAGTGATGTGCAAAATGGGTGAGGGAAGGCAGGTGGATCATCCGAATGTTAATATGGTATCATTTTGGTGTAGTGGATCATCATAGCCTGGGGACCTTAATAGCCATTCACAACATGGGGCAGCAATGTGACATTTTGTTATACACTTTAATTTCATTTCTCATTTCAGTACTGGAACAAAACAACTGCAAATCAAAAGACTTGCAGTCATTACAGAAAAAAACTATTTCCGTTCTTTAGAGAAGGACTGTAGCCATTGCAGAGTTGATTCATGATTCAAAAATGTGTAAATCATAGTGATTAAGTGAGTTTAAGCATTTTGTTAAACATAAAGGGCCCTACTGATGTTTGTGTATGTGTTCCACTTGTGATTAGCTGATCTTTCTTGCTTTGCCATTTTATTAACTGTGGTAGTTCTTATTTCTCTGTTTCAGGCATGTAAGAGCTTCTAAAATGTACCTTGCATCCCTAAAATACATTGGCAGCTGGATTTTTGGATACAATTTTTTATTTAAATTTTTACTCTTTGCTCAACAAAAGTATAATCTGGTTGTATATAAAATCAAGAAAATGTTACAAAAGATCACAAAAATATCAAATATTAACAATGCTTAAAAAGGGGAAAATACTAGGGGTTGTAAGGAAGTGCAGGTCATTATACATCATACTTAACTATTTAGTGATTATATGTATTGTATTTATATTTTCATTTACTTATTTTAACTAATTAGGCCCAAGGAATTTATATATGTTAATTACAGAAACCTCACCAAAAGGCGCTGTAGTACTTCTCAAATACAGGGCAAGATCTTCTTAATGGATACTCTCCTTTATGCCAGCTCTGCTTCATTTATATTTTGCAGATGTCCAATAGGCCTTGACTGATAGCTTTCCCCTTCTGTTGCCTTCATAACATTTCCAATCCCCTAATGTTAGTTCACAAGGAATTTGAGTCACGTATTTTCCCACCTACAATGCCGCTAATGCTAGTCTTGCTTGAGAGTTTAGCAGCACAGGATTCTTCCTCTCTCAGTGGCCCTTGGGCCTTTCTTTAAAAGAAATAGCTAACACACACGCCGAGTTATATAAAAAAGTTGGATGTCAGTGCTGTGGTGAAACACTGACATTCCATGTCTACAACCCAAATTTTTGAGGCAGCGTACAAGTTGGAAAACCACCAGTGGCAAGAACAGTTGCCATTTTGAATTTTGTTTCTACTTTCACAATAACATTGCGGAAAAGATAATCAAGCTTTTAATTTATATTTACAGATGCAGTCAGACAGTAGTTCAAACCGAAATGATGCAAAATATGCCAAGCCAAATCAATTATTGTATACATTCAGAGCTATACATTTGTTAGATAAATAGAGTAGGCTGAAAGTCTGCCAGATATTGGCTATTCTTTAATACAAATGTAATAATAATAAAAAAAATCCAAAAAGGTATGAAACAGATAAGGAAAACCCTTAGCCTGCCTATAAAATGGATAAAGTAATGAATTAAAATTTAAAAATAAATGAAATCATATGCTTTATTGCAAGAATTTCTTGATGCTGCATTATTTAATTTCAGGCTTTGTAAAGTTGGTTTTAACAGTTTTTTCGCTGATTTTGCAAAAAAGAATATGATTTACACTTTAAAATGTTAATCCTCTCCATTGCTTGGGGTACAAACATGGAGCCTACTTCTGTGATGTATTGAGCACCTTCGATGACTTCAAACTGATGTTAATTCATGGTGCTTGGCACCTTGCAGAATTGGACCTGTCAGTATTTATTTTTACATTTGTGCTAGTGTGTAGCTCACTGTCAGCCCCTCTTATTTATCTAATGAACATGCATCTACAAACGTTTATAATAAACTGATCTGACATAATGTGTCACCCCAACTCTTTGCTTAAATATTACTTAAAACTTTGAAAATGAAGTGACATCAAATGCTACCACTAATCTGTGTATGGTGTTAAGAATCAGTAATCAAAATAGATCTGAAAATGAGGTCTGCAGTTGTGATGCCTTATTTCCAGTGGTATCTAATAATAATAATAAATAATTTTTTTCATTTTTACAAATACTTCACAAACATTAATTAAGTAAAAGTAAATTGTGTTTTCCTTAGCTACAGAGCTTTCTGACTGCATTAATCTCTATTTATATTTATCCTTATGTGTTAAGATTTATGTTGAAATGCAGACCTTACTGATTTCAGGATTTTACTGACAAACTTGAATATGGTACAACATAAAAACCAGGACATTTAATTTAATTT
The DNA here is from genome assembly GCF_028017835.1 of Emys orbicularis. Taxonomy (NCBI): domain Eukaryota; kingdom Metazoa; phylum Chordata; order Testudines; family Emydidae; genus Emys; species Emys orbicularis. Next base: position 167,317,229 of record NC_088685.1, read on the forward strand.
GAACCAATCATATTCTTCAGTCATCTTAGGCCAGATCCTCAGCTGATATAAATTGGTACAGCCCCATTGATATCAGTTGAGGATCTAACCCATTCAATATAAAGCTTTATTTTAAAAAAAAAAAAAAAAAAATCCTCCACAACTTAGTTCCTGAGACGGCTATTGAGATTTTACATATAAGCCTGTAGAAGTGTTCAAATTATTTTATTTTAATGTTTGTGATAATATAAGAACTATATTAAAAAATAATCACCAAGGAAGAGTTGAATTACTAAAATGAAAGGTTTAATGTTGTCATCAAACATTATTACATAAACTTTTTTAATTGTGAGAACTGATATTTTAGAAAACCATTTCCTTCATGTGCCCTTTACATATTTGTGCCTAAAATATGTCTGTAAAAAGGCAATTATAATAATATGTATAAGGTACTGTAAGTAGCAAAATTGTACTCTAAGATACCAGATGAAGCTATCTGGACTGTGTGATAAAGTTAGTCAATGTCAAGTTAAGAAACAAAAAATACTTTCAAAATGTTAACATTTGTACATTTAAAAGGTTTATGCTTCAACTCATAGGTTTTTTTTCTAAATATAATTGTATGGGGGCTGTCCAGTTTATCAACAGCATTTATTAACCTGGTTCCTTAAATAAATCAAAATATATTTTAAAATCCTTTTTTAAAGATTTGTTCTTCATTACTTATGAAAGGCAGTGTCCCTTTAGGAAGCATCACAATAGTTTTCAAACAGTCCATCGTCATCTGCAACCCTGTAACCTCAATCTTTAAACGATATGATTTTATTTCCTACTTTGCCTGATACATTATTTTCACCTTTCTGAGTTAAAATTATTGGTAGTGTGTCACATTAAAGTCAGTTTGATTACATAATTTAAGGAAGCATGTTCCATTTTTTTCAGAAACCACAGAATAATATAGGGATGCGGGGGTTTTTTTCTACCTTTTTACTCAACCATTTAAACAAGTGCCCTGTGTTCCTTTCGGAAAAAGACATGGGCTCCCTGCACCCAGTTCTGCTCCAATATAATGAAGTTGTTAAAGTAGCAAGACTGACAGGTTAATTATCCTTTATAAAAGGGGGACAAATTGAACTGTGTCTTTCCATCATTTTTTGATATATCAAGAAGCTCCTGAGGTGCTCAGATGCCACTCTGGTGAATAGAACAACTAATCCACTCTGCTATTCTTTGCTGACCCTGCTCCCCCCATCGGGGCCTTGCAGTATATTGCAGTTGGTTTTTGTTTCACATTCAACAGATTCCACTTTATTATAAATTCAGAAGGATGTTTTCTCCTCCATATGTTGGCTGACAGCTCCCCTGAAATACTGATGGCTAAATTTAAACTCTGATGAAAATTAACCCAAGTGTTAAATGCAAACAGGAGCTGCTTGGAAAGAAAAGAGTTATCATGGTAAATGCCAAACAGTGGAAAATGTGTGTAAATTAATGGAGCCTCACTGGTGACAAGCTGTCAGGCAGTTTGATGGCTCTCGCTAGTGGTTTAGTCCCACTGAAGTTGGCCAGAGGGCAGCATGGACAAGTCCTGCTTTTCAAAAAGACCGCGGGATGCTTGACAGTAACGCTAACTAGATCATCTAAAGTTCATGGTCAAAGAAGAGATTTTTTTTTTTTTTTTTTTTTTTTGCAGAGCTTTGCACATACACAGCTGGGCTATGAATGAGAGATCAGATCACAGTTGCAGTTTAGCGGTCACAAAAGAATGCAGAATATAGTGGTCAGAGATTAGTGGTGAAAACAATTGAAAGTTAATTTCAGTGACAAATTACTTTTATTGTACCTCACAAAAATTGACCTAAAACTGTTAAATGAGTATAGAAGAGTGTTTGGTCACTTGCATATTTTCTTGATGAAATGGTTTATTTTTAGATTTAAAAAAATGTTTTAAAACTGGCATCAGTATTTACTGTTGTCAGTTATTGTATCTTGCCCCTAAATCAAGGAAGATTCTAAGGAAAGCTTTGAATTATAATAGGACACATTTTATAGTTTACCTTTCTATTTTTCTCCAGATATTTTATTTTAATTTTTAAATGTTCATGTACTGTAGATTAATAGATAAAGAATTTTAACGGTCCACTGCTGAAAGTAGCAGAGCATCCTCTATTCCCATTGATTTCAGTGGGAGTAGAGAGCACTCAGCACCTTCCAGAATCAGACATTAATGGCAGTGTTTGTGGGTATGTCTACACTACGAAATTAGGTCGAATTTATAGAAGTCGGTTGTTTAGAAATCGTTTTTATAAGGTCGATTGTGTGTGTCCCCACACAAAATGCTCTAAGTGCATTAAGTCAGCGGACTGCATCCACAGTACCGAGGCTAGCGTCGACTTCCGGAGCGTTGCACTGTGGTAGCTATCCCACAGTTCCCGCAGTCTCTGCTGCCCATTGGAATTCTGGGTTGAGATCCCAATGCCTGATAGGGCAAAAACAGTGTCGCGGGTGATTCTGGGTACATGTCGTCAGGCCCCACCCTCCCTCCCTCCCTGCCGTGAAAGCAACGGCAGACAATTGTTTCGTGCCTTTTTTCAGCCCAGACGCCAAAGCACTGGGATCATGGAGCCCGCTCAGATCACCGCGGCAATTATGAGCACTTTAAACACCACGCGCATTATCCTGGAGTATATGCAGGACCAGAACCTGCCAGGGCAAAACCAGGTGAGGAGGCGACGGCAGCACAGCGACGAGAGTGATGAGGAAATAGACATGGACATAGACCTCTCACAAAGTACGGGCCCCAGCAATGTGCAAATCATGGTGTTAATGGGGCAGGTTCATGCCGTGGAACGCCGATTCTGGGCCAGGGAAACAAGCACAGACTGGTGGGACCGCATAGTGTTGCAGGTGTGGGACAATTCCCAGTGGCTGTGAAACTTTCGCATGTGTAAGGGCACTTTCATGGAACTTTGTGAGTTGCTTTTCCCTGCCCTGAAGCGCCAGAATACCAAGATGAGAACAGCCCTCACAGTTGAGAAACGAGTGGCGATAGCCCTGTGGAAGCTTGCAACGCCAGACAGCTACCGGTCAGTCGGGAATCAATTTGGAATGGGTAAATCTACTGTGGGGGCTGCTGTGATCCAAGTAGCCAACGCAATCAAAGAGCTGCTGGTATCAAGGGTAGTGACTCTGGGAAATGTACAGGTCATAGTGGATGGCTTTGCTGTAATGGGATTCCCTAACTGTGACGGGGCGATAGACGGAACCCATATCCCTATCTTGGCACCAGAGCACCAAGCCAATGAGTACATAAACCGCAAGGGGTACTTTTCAATGCTGCTGCAAGTACTGGTGGATCACAAGGGACATTTCACTAACATCAACGTGGGATGGCCGGGAAAGGTACATGATGCTCACGTCTTCAGGAACTCTGGTCTATTTCAAAAGGGACTTTCTTCCCTGACCAGAAAATAACCATTAGGGATGTTGAAATGCCTATAGTTATCCTTGGGGACCCAGCCTACCCCTTAATGCCATGGCTCATGAAGCCATACACAGGCAGCCTGGACAGTAGTCAGGACCTGTTCAACCATAGGCTGAGCAAGTGCAGAATGGTGGTAGAATGTGCATTTGGACGTTTAAAAGCGCGCTGGCGCAGTTTACTGACTCGAATAGACCTCAGCGAAACCAATATTCCAATTGTTATTACTGCTTGCTGTGCGCTCCACAATATCTGTGAGAGTAAGGGGGAGACATTTATGGCGGGGTGGGAGGTTGAGGCAAATCGCCTGGCCGCTGATTACGCGCAGCCAGACATCAGGGCGGTTAGAAGAGCACAGCAGGGCGCGGTGCGCATCAGAGAAGCTTTGAAAACCAGTTTCATGACTGGGCAGGCTACGGTGTGAAAGTTCTGTTTGTTTCTCCTTGATGAACCCCCCCCCCCGGTTCACTCTACTTCCCTGTAAGCTAACCACCCTCCCCTCCCCTCTTCGATCACCGCTTGCAGAGGCAATAAAGTCATTGTTACTTCACATTCATGCATTCTTTATTAATTCATCACACAAATAGGGGGATAACTGCCAAGGTAGCCCGGGAGGGGTGGAGGAGGAGGGAAGCGCCGGGTGGGGTGGGGGAGGAGATAAGGACAAGGACACACTGCACTTTAAAACTTTAAAACTTATTGAAGGCCAGCCTTTTGTTGCTTGGGCAATCCTCTGGGGTGGAGTGGCTGGGTGGCTGGAGGCCCCCGCATCGCGTTCTTGTGTGTCTGGGTGAGGAGGCAATGGAACTTGGGGAGGAGGGCTGTTGGTTACACAGGGGCTGTAGCGGCGGTCTGTGCTCCTGCTGCCTTTCCTGCAGCACAACCATACGCTGGAGCATATCAGTTTGATGCTCCAGCAGCCGGATCATCGACTCTTGCCTTCTGTCAGCAAGCTGATGCCACCCATCCTCTTCAGCCCACCACTTGCTCTCTTCAGCCTGCGATTCAGCCCGCCACCTCTCCTCGCATTCATATTGTGCTTTTCTGCACTCTGACATTGTCTGTCTCCACGCATTCTGCTGTGCTCTGTCAGCGTGGGAAGACATCTGGAGCTCCGAGAACATGCCATCCCGAGTGCGCCTTTTTCACCTTCTAATCTTCACTAGCCTCTGCGAAGGAGAAACATTTGCAGCTGGTGGAGGAGAAGGGAGGGGTGGTAGTTAAAAAGACACATTCACGTTAAATCTTGCTGTTCACATTACACAGCACATGTGCTTTCGTTACAAGGTCGCATTTTTCCTCTTATATTGAGGGCCTGCCGGTTTGGTGTGAGAGATCACTCACGCAGTGCCAGGCAACAGAATTCGGCTTGCAGGCAGCCATGGTAAGACACAGTCTTTCACTTTTTTAACCTTCATAACATGTGGGAATGGTTTCAAACAGCAGTGCCCTCATTTCCCATACCAAGCGGCCGTTGGGTTGGCCATTTAAAATGGGTTTGCAGTTTAAAAGGAGGGGCTGCGGTTTCCGGGTTAATGTGCAGCACAAACCCAACTAACCCCCCTCCCTTCCCCTCCCCTCCTCCAATTCTCTGGGATGATCATTAACAGCGGGGAACATTTCTGTTCAGCAGAGCAGGAACAGGCACCTCTGAACGTCCCCTTAATAAAATCACCCTATTTCAACCAGGTGACCGTGAATGATATCACTCTCCTGAGGATAACAAAGAGAGATAAGGAATGGATGTTGTCTGCATGCCAGCAAACACTGGGACCATACGCTGCCATGCTTTGTTATGCAATGATGCCAGACTACGTGCTACTGGCCTGGCGTGGTAAAGTGTCCTACCATGGAGGATGGAATAAGGCAGCCCTCCCCAGAAACCTTTTGCAAAGGCTTTGGGAGTACATCAAAGAGAGCTTTCTGGATATGTCCCTTGAGGATTTCCGCTCCATCCCCATACACCTTAACAGACTTTTCCAGTAGCTGTACTGGCTGCGAATGCCAGGGCAAATTAATAATTAAACACGCTTGCTTTTAAACCATGTGTAATATTTACAAAGGTACACTCACCAGAGGTGCCTTGTGTACCCTCAGAGTCTGGGAGCACGCCTTGCGTGGGTTCGGGAGTTACTGGTTCCAGGTCCAAGGTGAAAAACGTCTCCTGGCTGTTGGGGAAACTGGTTTCTCCGCTTCCTTCAATGAGCTATCTTCAATGTCTTCATCATCATCTTCCTCGTCCCCAAAACCCGCTTCCGTGTTTCGTGATTCTCCATTGACGGAGTCAAAGCACACGGTTGGGGTAGTGGTGACTGCACCCCCTAGCATGGCATGCAGCTCAGCGTAGAAGCAGCATGTCTGCGGCTCTGCCCCAGACCTTCCGTTTGCCTCTCTGGTTTTGTGGTAGGCTTGCCTTAGCTCCTTAATTTTCTCGCGGCACTGCTGTGCATCCCTGTTATGGCCTCTGTCCTTCATGCCCTTTGAGACTTTTTCTAATGTTTTGGCATTTCGTTTACTGCTACGGAGTTCAGCTAGCACGGATTCGTCTCCCCATATGGTGAGCAGATCCCGTACCTCCCGTTCGGTCCATGCCGGAGCTCTTTTGTGATCCTGGGACTCCATCATGGTTACCTGTACTGATGAGCTCTGCGTGTTCACCTGGGCTCTCCACCACGCTGGGCAAACAGGAAATTCAAAATTTCGCGGGCCTTTTCCTGTCTACCTGGCCAGTGCATCTGAGTTGAGAGTGCTGTCCAGAGCGGTCACAATGGAGCGCTCTGGGATAGCTCCCGGAGGCCAATACCGTCAAATTGCGTCCCCACTACCCCAAATCCGACCCGGAAAAGCCGGTTTCAGCGCTAATCCCCTCTTCGGAGGTGGATTAAAGAAATCGATTTAAAGAGCCCTTTAAGTCGAAAAAAAGGGCTTCGTCGTGTGGACGGGTCCAGGCTTAAATCGAGGTAACGCTGCTAAATTCGATCTAAAATCGTAGTGTAGACCAGGCCGAGTGTTTGGTCACTTGCATATTTTCTTGATGAAATGGTTTATTTTTAGATTTAAAAATTTTTTTTAAACTGGCATCAGTATTTACTGTTGTCAGTTATTGTATCTTGCCCCTAAATCAAGGAAGATTCTAAGGAAAGCTTTGAATTATAATAGGACACATTTTATAGTTTACCTTTCTATTTTTCTCCAGATATTTTATTTTAATTTTTAAATGTTCATGTACTGTAGATTAATAGATAAAGAATTTTAACGGTCCACTGCTGAAAGTAGCAGAGCATCCTCTATTCCCATTGATTTCAGTGGGAGTAGAGAGCACTCAGCACCTTCCAGAATCAGACATTAATGGCAGTGTTTGTGTGTGTTACTATATCGATTTGAAACAAGTATAGTTAATCCTATAGTGTGGACAACGTTATACCAGTATAAAGGACCTGTATACTGGTAAAGCTTATTCACACATGGGAAATTTACCCACACTGAGGGTTCTGTTGAAGTTAACTATTTTGGTTTAAAAAAAATACCCCTAGTCAAAATAGCTAAATTGGTACAAAAACTGTGAGTAGAACAGTCCTGAGTGGATAGAATCCTGCGAACAATTACTCACGTGAATAGTCATCTCTCGTGCAACTAGTCCTAGTAAGGTGAAGGTACTGTTACTAATTGCATGACAAAAGACTACTCACATGGGCCTGGATTATTTCCCGGACTGTCCTTTAATTACTACATATATATGTGAATGCGTACACACATATATGTCGAGGTGATATCCATATAACTTGGAACGACCTTTGATAAATTACACAGGTATAATATGTGTACAGTTGTACAGGTACAATACATTTATCCCACATGCCCATGGCCACATTACTTGCCCATTAATCCACCTTTCCGAGGCTTATTCTAATATTTGGAACCTTTTAGCAGCTTCAGCAGGTGCCACTAAAAAACAACAACAACAACCTATCTGAACATTTTTCTTCTTCCTCCTCCCCCAAATGTGGAATTTTCTACCAAAACTAGATAGTTTCAGGGTCCCCAGGACAGGCAAAATTCAAAAAAAGGGCTTCGTCGTGTGGACGAAGGGTCACACAGGGTCAATCACTTCTCAGTGAATAAAAATGTCAATGTCACAGCTTTAAATTCTGACGTCTTGGGACACTGCAGAACTAGAAACAGGAACTTGATCCCGTGTTCCCACCTTCCCAATGGGATACACTGCACTTGATTCTTAAACATTAAAATCATGAATGTTTTAGGTAAAGGAAAGCTACTTTAGATCATATTTGGAGGGGATCTTACATTTAATTTTAATATTTCTCTGTAATTGGTACCAGACTTCCTGACTCAGCAACATATTTAAGCACCTGCTTAATTATATAAGCATGTGAGTAGTCCCATCAACTTCAATGGGACTATTCACATGCTGACAGAAAGATGTGTTTAAATACCTTACGGAATTGGTGCCTAAAACACCTGGTTTATAGGTGGAGGGATACAAAAATAGTTCCAATATTTTTTTTTTTAAATCTCTAAAACTTTTCTTAGTTAGTTTTGTTGTAGGGTATGTGGCCTGTATCGGATACATGATGTGGGATGCTATATAGAGGCTTTATTAGCATCTAATTCAGTATGACTTTTCTTGTGAGTACCATGGACATCACAAGGATACTGAGAAAACCATTGTACTACAGCACACTATCGCGGAAGACATCCAAGGAAGTATAAAAGAAAACGTTATTACAAAAACTAGTATTAAATCTATTCCTTTAATGAAACACAGAAGGGAATCATGTATTTTTTTTAAAAAATTACCCTATCTGATGTATAAATAATATGAAATCTATAAAAGATTATAATGTAAAAAGCTTATCTACAACAATTTAAAATCCCTTCAGATCAAATTGATAGTAAACTGTCTATGTTTTCCTTTAAGTATATATGTGTAATATATATATGGTTAACTACATGGAGAAAATTTGGTTAATTACCTTTAAGGTTAATGACTCCCTCAGGTAGAATTAATTGTACTAATTATTGATATTGGAGTATATTTTTCAATAATGTATTTAAAGAGTTTTCTGAGTATTTTTTAAAGAACTTCCTGTAAACAGGGATACCACAAGTTCTCTCCCAAGGTCATAAGACTTGAGCAGGCTCCATGGTTGCAAGCCCTATAACTAGAAATCTTTTTTTCCTCAGCCTGTACCAGGCGTGCCTTGGGTTCCATCAGTTTCAACAACCCTGTTGATTGCAAGTGCATAATTCAATGCCTGGAGAGAGAGGCAGCTTATAAAGTAGCCACGTGAAATCCTGTCTCTATTTAAGTTAATGGGAGTTTCACCACTGACCTCAGTGGTAGGCCAGGGTTTCACTGGCCATGCCTAAAGTAAATACAGTGTGGTCAGGAGGACTCCAGTTATAAAATATTACACTTGTCATGTCCAGATCAGATGCAGAAGAAATGGCCACACTTAGCAACCTCCGTGACAGTCTCAGCAGAGAGAGGCTAAAGAATGAATGCGTACAGAGACTGAACTGTCTTCTAACCTCTAGAAGTGTTTCCTCCAGGACAGGGTAGAGGCACATTGGTAGGACAGTGAGGGTAAGATTGCACTGCTACTATCTCTGCTGGCCAGTTTTGTCTAAGAACAGTGAACGTCAGAGTCCAGGGCTGTTGAGCCATCACCTTTCATGCACACCAGAAATTCCCAGACACGTTGAAGTCTTCATTTTCGTCTAAGCTAAGGATGAATTTATTATTGTTCATTAATACAGCAAGTCCGATGCTAATTCACGTTTAAGCTAACTGTGATTCAGATATTTTTCCAGAGGATTTTTGAGGTGAGTGTAGCAACTAGACACTCCCCAACACTTTACCTAGACTTAGCTATAATACATACAGTAAGTACATTGCCCCTGAGCTCAGAAACCTATTGGGTCAGAGCTCTATGTGGCTCGAAAGCTTGAGCCCTCCTACCCTTCAAAACAAATAAACAAAGAAGTCTTAATACAACAGCCATCTCAATTAAAGAAAATGATCTACCTACACTTGTATGCAGTGTTGCTGTAGCTATGTCAGTCCCAGAATATCAGAGAGAGAAGGTGGGTCAGGTAATATCTTTTATTGGACCAACGTCTGTTGGTGAGAGAGACAAGCTTTCGAACCACACAGAGCTCTTCTTCAGATCTGGCTACATTGCTGGCTAAGCAAAATGTCTCTTCAGAAAGAAGGAAAGTGACTTTGAATCTTAGTTAGAGATAATAGGGTAATCTGATAGGCTAAATAAATTCAGGGAAAACTAGTTACCTCTTAAGGGTTTACTGACCATCGTGGGTTACCATATCCATCTTTGGGAATTAGGACATTTAAATAGGGAAAAATTTAACCTATTGGAATATGTTTTTTTCTTTATGTAGCTTGTTAGAAATTTATGAAGAAGGATAAAACTTGGAAGATTTTACTCTAATAACATATGTGTATAGTATCTACGGCTTAGTACATTCTCTTGTTCCTGGGACTAAAACACCTAAACACATCCCTGTTCTCTGGATCTTCTCCCTATTACACCACTACTTGCAATCCAAGATCTTCCAATACTGGTACTTTATCTCTTCAGTTGTGTGATTTCAGGTCAGTTACCGAGGTCTCTCCAAATGAGGTTTAAGTGTTTACTTTTGCCTTAGCTAGAAGCAGACGTAGATGGAGAAGCTGTGGTGTGTAAGAATTGATAACCAAAAGAGATGCAAATAATAATCACATATGATGATTCAGGCAGGCAGGGAGATCAAATCATAAATCCATGGCAATTGCTTTTGTGTGTTTGTGCTGGTTTTTTTTTTAGAGCCGATTGTCATTAGTCAGTGTGCTGCTAAAAAGCACTTAGTGTTCCATAAGCAGAATATGTCCCTTGCCAAACTGACTATATATTTCTCCTTTTACCTTGAAACTGAGCTACAGAATAAACATGTGGTAAAGATTTCTTCTTTTGAACAGTCAATAAATCAATTAGTGAATGGAAAGATAATGCCTAATTCCAGACAAAAGTTTCTTTAATGCTGTTTTTTTCTAGGAAGTTTTCTGACACTTCCCCCTACTTTCCAATACACACACACACCAGTTTTCTTCTGTCGATTCTCTCTAGATTAGGCTGACTGTTCTTCTGGTCACTAAGGGTTGGACTCAAATTCCTTTAGAGCTCATCCTCTGGTGTGGTTCCAAATACTGTGTAAATATTCTGTCAGTGCTGTTTGAGAACTGCAAAAATGCTGCTTAAGGTGCAATGATGGCTCATGAGACTATATTCATCTTCAAGAAGTTTTGGATAATTAGCCTTTATGCTTTAGAGCCTTTCTGGATCCCAGTTATTACTATTATTTAATTGTTTATATTATTGTAATACCTACAATCCCTAGTTAGGAACAAGGACCCCATTGTGTTAGATACTGTACAAACAGAAAAAAAATACCCTTGCCCTAAAGAGTGTACAATCTAAGTTTAAGACTAGAGACAACAGATGGATACAGACAAACAAATGAGGGGTACACATAAACAATGACACAACATTGGTCATGGTAGGCACTGGTTTCTGCATATCAGTGACCCAACTGTTGACAGGATTTTTGTAGGCGTCATGGCAAAGGAGAATTTTAAGGCGGGGATGCAAAGGTGGAAATGAAGTAACTTTGTAGATGTTTACATGGAGCAACTCCCAAGTGCGAAGGACAGCATGGGAAAGCATGAAGGTTCTTGTTTGAAAATTTAACGAGTGGACAATAGAGGCTGGCTTCGCTGGTTTCTCAGAAGGGAGAGTCAACATTTCGATAGTGAATGAGAGATGGCAGGGTGAGGATAGGCCATGAAGGGCTTTAAAATTAAAGACAAATAATTTGATGCACTAGTGGAAGGATGCAAAGGTAGTGGTGTTATGGTCAAAGTAAAGGGCTAGCAAAACTATCCTTGCAGGAGCTAGCGGCATGGATATGAGTAGGGCAAAATCTTATTTTTCAAGACCAGAGATAAGGATGTTGCAGTAACTGAGACTCAGGAGGGTGAAAGCTTGGGTGAGAGTTTTAGCTGTGGATGAACAGGAAAGGCCGTATCTTAGAAATGTCACTCAGAAAGAATCCTTGAGATTTAGATACTGCTTGGAGTGTGAGGATGTAAAAAGAGGTCCAGGTTACAGGCAGGATGGAGGTGTTGTCCACAGTGATTGAAAAAGGAAGTGAGGGGAAGGGCATGGATGGGGGGAAGATTAAGGGCTTTGTTTGATGGCTAGAAATCCATACAGTGGTGTCAGAAAGATGGACAGAGATTTTAGTTTGGCCAGGGGAGACTGGTCCGGAGCAGAGAGGTAGGTCTGTGACTGGTCAGTAGAGATGGTAGCTACATTTGTGTTTGTGGATGAGATTACCCAGAGATGAGGTATAGAGGGAGAAAAGAAGGGGATCACAGTCAGAGGGAGAGCCATGCTTAGTAAAGACCAAGTCAAGTGAGTGGCTCTTTTAGTGAGTGGAAAGTTGAACCAGGGCTGAAGGTTAAATGGAGAGGTGAGAGTAAGGAAGAAAGCAGTTAAGGGGTTGGCTGAGTCATCATCTTGGAAACTTAAGTCAGTGAGGATGAGTGTGGGAGATTGTGGGGGAGAGAGCCAGGAGCTGAAATCAGAGAGGAAGTCTGATGGGGAGGAGCTGGGTGGATAGTAGATCAAAGCAACATGGAGAGGGAGAGGAGAGAAAAACTAGATACACTGTTGCTCAAAAGAGAGGAAAGAGTGGGAAGGAGGAGGAGGGGGGCTTGGAAGCAGCAGGAATGTGAGAAAAGAAGCCTAGTAATCCCACCAGGGTCTGTTCCAGGGCAGGGAGTGTGAGAGAAGCAGAGGTCTCTATCAGCGAAGGCAGCTGCAGAGGCAGTGTCAGATGAAGACATCCAGCTCTGTGTAAGAGCCAGGAGCTGGAGGGGCCAGGACATGAAGAGGTTGTGGATGACTGAGACTGCAAGAGAAGGGGAGGGGACGAGGAGGGGCATGAGGTTGGGAATGAGGGCATGAGAGGAGCAGAGGTGATGGTGGGGATGGTCTGGGAGGTGGAGAGGGTGGCGATAGAATGAGAGCCAGGGTTGAGGCAAATGTCACCAGAGATGAGGAAGAGGATGCAGATGGGGGACCTATATTTGTACTGGTGGGAGGATCGAGGCGATCAGGGTGGAGGAGGAAAGAGGCGTAGACAGAACTGATGGGAACTTGAGAGGGCTGAGGGTAACCAGGAAGGGGAGATGGAGCCAGGGGGGGAGGAGTGGGAAGGTGGAAAAGGGAAAGGAGAAGCAGAAAGGAGGAGGATGGGATGAATATTGTGATGCAAAAGAGGGGCATGGTAAGAGCCATGGATGAATGGCAGATGGACAAGATTACAATAAAAAAAACAGACAAAACAAAAAACGCCATGGAAGGAACTGAAGGTATTCTCCAAATCCTTGCTGCTGGGGAAAGGTCCCGTGCTGTGAGAATTAGTAGTCAAGTTTCCTGGATTCTATCTATATTCCTTGCTTTGCTGCTGGTTCTGTGTATGACATTGGGAAGGTCACTTGATTTCTCTGGGCCGAACTCACTTTTGGCTTTGGTGGCCTATTTCTTCTGAAATCTATGGAATTTGTGTCAGTGGTATCTTTGTCCTTCTGCTAGCTCATGTGTGAAATGGGTACAATGGTGTGTTTTATCACAATATCTAACGAGGAAAGCATCATACTAATTATTGTGTAATGTGGCCTAGGAAAGCACTGGAGAGTGCACAAACGCTGTTTGGTAGCATTTTTCACAAGGGTGTTGTGAAGCTCAGTTAATTTTTGTAAAACACTTAGGGATCTCTGGATGAAAGGTGCTACATAAGAGTAAAGTATTATATTCCTCACACACACCCCTTGATGCTTAAGACTACTCATTCACTTTGAATCTTAACATTTATTTTTCTCATTTAAAAAAGATTTTATATATATGATTCTTTGAAAATACCTGCCTCTTCAATTAATGTATTGGAAAAATCTCTCCTCTGCATTTGCTATTTGCCTGCAGGTATGCTGTGTGAAAGAAGATTTCAGACTTTGCCACGTACAACAACTTCACTAGAAATCATAACAATAACAACACTAATACATATAAAATCCTACCAATCAAGATGCCCCTGGTCTTATTACCTTTTTAGATGTCAGAAAACATTTCCATGAAATGTGTTCTTACAAGCTGTTCTAAATTGCTCTGAAATGCTCAGTGTTTTGTGTTGAATGGCATTACTCTTTTACGGACCTCTTGTAAGGGTGCTTTATCAGATGATGTTTTGACAGGTTTTTACAGGCATGTTATTGTTTTCCTTTCCTCCTTTCATGAATCAAGGGTGAAATTGGTTTAAAATATCTGTCTCGTGTAAAGGAAGGATAAACTTTTTTATAAAAAGACTTTACTTCTCGAAAGGTAACATTTGAACAGCTGTCAGAGCTAGGATGACTATTGTAGAAGAATTAAGAGTTAACATTCAGTAGGCCGGAGTTAATAGATAACCAAGGTCTTTGCTGGCTCTAATTAGTATTGACAAATTGTGTCAAATAAACTGGATTTAAGAACTCTGTACAACCTTAAATAAGTGACTGAGTTTCAAATCTCCGATGAGTTTTAAGAACCTGAAAAGTAAGGGAATCTGAAAGATACAGTATCATCCTGCAACACCATATCAATCTACCTAGGTAACTGACACTACAATTTCTTCTGAATAACTAAAGCTAGCCTTGCTTCTCCATCTTTTTACCTTTCTTGCCATCTGTTCCTGCTGCTCTAGCAGCCTCCCTGCTCTCTTCCCGCCAGGGCCTGTCTAAGCAAAAGGGTATTAGAGCCTCTGATGAGGTAGGCCTCAGGCCCCTCCATCACTCCTAGCCACAAGGAAAGCACCAGCTGTCTGGCTTCATTTGCATTTTCTCTCCAAAATAATGAAATTAGCCATGAGTATCCTGAGGTGATGCAAGACGCAAATTTAGGCTAGATGTGTCAATGTGTGATGGGAAGGGAGAGGGAAGGTCATGGAGGCATTTTGAGAACACTCACAGCATTAAAATTGAGGATAAGAAATCCTCCATGTACCATTAGAGGCACAGTTTAAAAGCCCTTTAACTGATGAGAAAGTTGAACAGATAACTTTCAACAAACACCTTTCCCCTAGCCCCACCCCCCGCCCCCGCTATCTTTTATATATTTATCTTGATGTAGTTCAAAAACTAAAACCATGGTAACTAGAGAGATAAAATACCAAAGCCATTTGGCTACCTGTAGGTAATACTCAAATACCAGCAGATAATTCTACCTACAAAAATCTGGACAGGCAACTACCGTCATTTGCAGAGTACTACCCCAGTCTTTAAAAAGGCTTCCTTGCCAGTTCCCAAAATATATCTCCTCCAGTATAAGGCTTACCACTTTTATTTTTAGTGATGTCAATGTTTGCTCACAAGTGCTTGCCACACTTGTTACACAACCTCATAGCTCCTTGTTTCCTTTTCCCTTTTTAGGGCATTTAAAGTAGAGAGTCAGACACCTGCTAAATATCCCTAAAACATTGTGTGCTAGTCAACAGTACTGATATCCACAGCAGCTGCACAAATACACTCTGGAATTTAAACATTGCAAACTGTCATCACACTCGGCACAATATATTTTTTCCTTTTTTCTTATATTATCCTTATGTGGGGTGTTGTCCATGCATGTTGATGTGGTGGTGGTGGTGGCAGTTGGCTCTTCCCTTTAATAAGTTCATGTCTCACTCATTGTGTGAAGGCAAAGTCTTTAGTAGAACAGGTTGGCTAAAGGGTTTCTAAGATGCCACAGAAGGACTTAGAAAATTGGAAGTAACTACTGCAACTGGGTGAATACCTTTTTAAAATGTTCATTCAGTAGTTGCTCTTATAAAAATGTGATTTAGCTTCACCTGTGCTTATGTTGGTTTCCTCAAATAATCTTGAGGCTCTTGTGGTTGGTGGGGAGACCTCTATCATTATTATCTGATGATTTCATATTTTTGTATTTGGTTTAATAATATTCTTTTTTTTTTCTGTCTGTACCTACAGGCTACAATGGGAGCATTTTTATAAATTTGGAGTGGGAATTGAGATGTGTGTGTGTGTGTGTATTAATATGTGTGTGTGTATATGCATGCAAACAGGGAAATAGATCAAGCCTTTTGACTCTTTCATCTAGTCTCAGACCCTCAGGGTTTAATTACACTTGTGCAACATGATGCTGAACATAATTTGTCCTGGTCTACACTGACTGCGAAGTCCTGGCAGCATTGTGTTATGGTGTGTCTGCTAACTCGATTCTTCCCTACCATGTTCAAACATGATAAACTTTCATCGGGTAGGCTTGCTTTGCTGTGCTGGTTCCACCATATTCCTCTGAGTTTAGAGAGAAAATATAGGAGGGATGTGCCATAAAGGCCTTAGCTACTTGCAAGGTCCTCCTATTTCTTCTGAAAGCAAAACAGGCATCCTCAGGACAGCATTTGTGGAGTCCCTGTGGGCTGCAGGTGGCTGAAACTGCTTTTGCTCATTTATAGTAGCCCAGTACACTGTACCTTGCAGTTTTAGCACTGCAGATGACTGTAGTTGAATTTGATGATATTGCTATGTTCGTTTGGGAGAGATGTGGGTACATCGTCCTGTGGTTTAGCATGAGATGTATGGGAGTAGGTTTATATCTGGTCAGGTGACACCCACCTACTGTTGTGGGGATATTTGGGGGCATTTATTCCTGGTAGGGTCCAATGTCCACATGCAGTCTTGGATTTCTGGTGCTCAATTTGGGACCTTGTCATTGGCAGACATATCTGGAGAGGTCTGTCTATCTAGGTACTTATAGGTACGTGTCCATGCTTCCTCTAAGTGGTTTTGTATCTGGGTTTAACAGCTGCATGTCAGTTATTCACTTTTAGAGGTGAAATAATTTCCCTTTCATCCTGCCACGTTTGAGACAGTAGGATATGGAATAAAAGTACATGGAGGCAAAAACACTCTCACTGCCAAACCATGGCATGTTTTTCAGAAGCGGGACGTCTAGTGAGGCTGTGGAGCACAGCTGGTGCAAAACTTTTTTTGGAGCATGCAGGCTTCCAGAGAAGGAGCATCCACAATGAAACCAAGATGAGATGCCATTTCTGCTCCTGCAGCGGCTCTCCGATCCAGCCATGGGTAGTTTTCACCATAAATGATAAAGAATTTCCTATATCCACTTTTAGACAGGATGATTAAAGGGAGTGATAGTGATAAAGAGACACTAGGGAAGCTTTATTAGATCATGCTTTAATCTTCCAAATCCCAGTCCTATTAAATTCATTGGTCTCAGATTTTCTTATAATCTGGTCCCCAACCTTTCTCCTTATCACAGGTTATTGTACCAAACATACCACTGAGGCAGACTTTTTCTCAGTGCCTAGTCACCACTTGTAACTAAGAGTCCTGACAGCTCTTCATGTCAGTCAAAAGTCTAGGTCAGACACTTATCAATTGACCCTGTGTTAAAGGTAGACACTCATTTCAGCATCTGTCAATAGCATCTTTTGATCCATTTATACTGGAGGCTGCATCACTGGAGTGATTTATAAGTGAGCGTGCATGGACTCTAAAGAACGGGAAACATTTCTAAAACTCTGAAAAACAGCTTGCTGTTGAGTGTGTTGACATTTAAGAAAAAAGTATCTTCCTTTCTTATTTGTTTGGGAGGCATTGCTCATGACAGTAGTACTTAGTAATTACAGTCTGTTTTCTTGATGGGGAATGTAACAACTCCAGTTAACAGTAACAGCCAAAACCCCAGCTAATCTCCCATCCCACTTCTAATATCAGTGGATAATAAAATGCTGGGTTCTGTTGTACTCTGTTAAATGTCTGATGAGAACCTTAGGAGTAGAAGCTGCGGTTACCACTAGTTCCTAACATGGGATGGTCTCCACACTTTTCCTTCAGAGGTGTTAATCACAAATCTGCCAATCCTGCCCCACTGATAAGACAAGGAAAGAAATGTGAGCATGTAAAAAATTCACCGAGGGGCCCAGGAAAATTTCCCTGACATGCTCCTGCTGTGACACCACAGCAGTTGAAGAAGGCCTGTCATTTGGCTGTCAACCTTTGACCCCAACCAGACATATTTTGAAATGATGTGAACAGAATTGCTGTGCAGTACTGCTGACTCCTTCCAGCTTTGCATGTCTGTCCTTGATGTCAGTCAAAAGTAGTTAACTGGCACCCATGGAGCCTAAAAAAAAACCTCCACAAAATATCAGTAATGACTTCTGTTAGGAAGGCTAGCTCTTGTCAAGTAATGACTTTATAACATAAGGTATTGTTTACCTAGGCATCGTTCTCTTACTTGCATTTTAATGAGCCTAATTAATAATAAGTTAGAAGTCCTCAGCTATTTCTTCACAGCTGGACCATATGCACTAATTACATTGAGTGTGCAAACTTAGACTAATCCCTTTCATCAAAAGAAATATTTTAATTTCAAAAACCTCAGTGTACTTTTTTTTACCTGATTCCTGTAAAGACGTAATCTTTTCATACTTGCAAATTTGCACAGAATCAAAGTAAACTTGAGTGGGGAAAAATCCCGTCATTTATTATTTTTCTAGTGGTAGTCTTCGTTCTTAAAATGATTCAGGAAGATCATTGAGGAGCAGAGTCGTGTCAGGTTCATTCCTGATGTGCATTGGGTTCCATAAAGGTAAGGGATAATAATTCTTAAGTCGATGTATAATTAACAATGACTGGGAGGAGATCCTTTATTAATGGGGCTATTTCCCTTATAAAGGATAAATAACTTCTGGTTTACAATGGCTGTTATTTACATACTATAATATAGTTTTTATTCTCTGTCCACATAGGCAATTAAGCCTTGGATTTTTCAGTTGTCATGTTAACCCACTTTCGGAAGCTTGGTGGTGCTGGTACTCCTGAGTGGCCTCACAAATGCTCAGAAAGGTGCCTTTCTGAAATGTCCACTGACATCTTTCTTCCTCTCTGCAGATATGCTAATGGCTGTTATAAAAATGAAGTTGATCAATTGTTCACATGTCCACTGACGGTAGGACAAGCACTAATGGGCTTAATCTGAAGCAAGGGAGATTTAGGTTAGACATTAGGAAAAACTTTCTAACTATAAGGGTAGTTAAGTTCTGGAATATGCTTGAAGGGAGGTTGTGGAATCCCCATCACTGGAAGTTTTTAAGAACAGGTTGGACAAACACCTGTCAGGGATGGTCTAGGTAAACAAGGTCCTGCCTCAGTCCTGGGGGCTGGACTTGGTGATTTCTCAATGACCATTTCTATGATTCTCTCTCTCTCTCTCTCCCCCCCACCCCCCCATGGCATATATCTAAATATGTATCTGCCTTTGGTGTGTATCTTCAGTGTTAGTCCCTGCTGGCAGAATCCACAGTTTTTAATCTGATGTAGCCTTCTTTTCACCATTTATTGAAGGAATAAGTTTGCACCTGCACCTTATCATGTGTGAAGCCACTAGGGAGCTAAGTAACCATCTGTTAGGGTACATGCTTTCCTCCCTCATCTGCTTAGTCCTTACCCTTATGACAGTCTTAATGCAGGCTCAGTTCTTTAAATCAGTACCATGGTAATTGCCACCTCAGCATATTTCAGCAGTCAACCGTATCAGACACTGCTGCATATCTGAGCCCATAGTCACCTGCCACTAATAGGTAATGCTGTCCAACTTACCAATATATGAGTATTCACAATGCATCCCATGTTCCTTAGAATGTGATTTTGAATGGTGAAACTAGGCACCAGAATGAATGTATGCTTCCCATATCTGGATACCAAGTGAGTGAAGGCTTGATGACGGAGAGTCATCAGGCTGTGTGCACATAGTGAAAAGACCAAACCATTTTTTTCTGGGTGTTGCATACAGAGATGTGAAAATGTTAGGCAATCTCATTACCTCACACCCAAGCTATTGTTCATGTGGACCTTCAATAAAGGAAAGTGTGACCCTTTGTCAGAAAACTAAGGTAGGCAGACAGACATCCAAGTTGATGGCTTGAGAATGGGAGCTTACTGTGATCTGGTAAGAAATTGTAAGGGGTTGAACTTTTAACCTTTGGAAGTCCAAATCTGACAGGTGGGTTAGAGACTTGCAACAGCATTCTTTACTCTTTTCTGAGGAGTATGAAGGGCAGTACATATGAATTAAAAACAAGTAAGAAGAAGGGAGGTGTGTGGGGTTAGATGCCTTGTTTCTGTGCCAGTCCCATAGTCTAATAGATCTCATCTTCAGGAAATTTTTCCTAATTACTTAGCCAGTATTCATCCTAATAGCTCTCGTTGTACCCTACTGGATGACACGAAGCTTTTCTTCCCTCCTGTTGGTTTGTACTCCTTTCAGGTGATTGTAAACCATTAGCCTGTTCTCCCTTATTGGTTGTTTAGCCAACCTTCTTCTATGTATCTTTAGTCCTTGTAATCTTTGGTTCAGCGAAGTGTTATTAACCAGATTCTCAATGAAGTATTGACTCCTGAAATATCTGTTCTTTCATAATAACACACCTCATACATAATAATCTGCTTGAAAAATTAACAGAGCTGCTCTCTCTCCCTCTTTAGAAAACCAGTCACAACCAAATTGGGACTATCTCTTATAAAACTGTACAAGCAGTATTGTAGCTCACAACAGAGGGAAACTTTCCAGAGACACAATTAAATGAGCTTGAGGTTTCTATTCTATGCCATTCACTTAGAAGTCTGAATGCTATTGATTACTTGTCTAATCTGTATCACTTCTCCAGGTCTCCCCAGACAAACTGCGCTGTTTTGCCATGAGATCTCCCCTCAGTTATATGTTTATAGTCTAATCCTTCTAGTCTCTCTCAGAGCACAGAGGTCTCTGCCTAGTTTGTATGGCTGCAGCTTCCTTTATGTATGGATGTCAATAGTCTGCAGGACAATACACTGCTGGTATCCCACCATCCCTCAGCTGCACCTTCTTTGGCAACCTATTACAAATTAATGTAGATGCACGGAGTGGAAAATACAGTAGCAGGTGTGTATATATATATATACACACAGTACATGAAGTAGGTTCTAGCCCACGAAAGCTTATGCCCAAATAAATTTGTTAGCCTCTAAGGTGCCACAAGGACTCCTCGTTGTTTTTGCTGATACAGACTAACACGGCTACCCCTCTGAAAGCTATCACAAAATGATCTCTAAAAGGCGACAAGTGGGAGGGTGGGAGTGTTATGTTTCACTGCAGATAAAAACATAGAATGTGCTTGCAGGACGGTTGCAGTGTAACACTATTTTATTTGTTTAGAATTCAGAATGATAACACACAAGAACCCAAAGCAGAAAAACAAAGGCGGCTTCTCCTTAAAACAGAGACACAATTCACTCCACCTTAGTCTGGGATATTTGTCTGCTGACTGACTGCAAGTTCAAGCTTTCCTACAGGGTCCCCTAGTTCGCAAGTAGGACCAAGAAACCCCGAAGCATTTAAAGTGATAATTTTAATATAATTGTCTATACACCACAGCGGAACCTTATTAGGAGCCAAGAGGAGTAGATTGCTCTCTCTCTCTCTCTCTCTTTGAGTCTTATTCCTTTTGTTTTCTCAAGGTAGTTGCTTATCCCAGAGATAGTAATTGCACCTATTGAGTCAAATTCTTCTTTTGCTTACAGAGGTGTAACTCAGTTGGCTTTAGCTTGGGGTTGCACACAAAGGGCCAGATTCAGTGCAGGCTATATTGAATTAACTGGTGTGTTCCCTGACACATGCCCTACTGACAGAAAGTATCCAGGAGCAAAAGGTTGAGACAGTGCAAAGTGGGCCCCAACCTCAGTTACACGACATAGTGGGGTTAGAAGGAACACAGCAGAAAAAGTGTGTGGTGTTCTTTAGGAAGAGCA
This sequence comes from Emys orbicularis, assembly GCF_028017835.1. Lineage (NCBI taxonomy): Eukaryota > Metazoa > Chordata > Testudines > Emydidae > Emys > Emys orbicularis. The sequence continues at coordinate 167,338,639 of NC_088685.1, forward strand.
TGGGCAGAGCAGCCATAGGAGATACCAATTTAGGGCCTAATCCCAAGTCTGCTGAAGTCAATAGAAAGATTCTCATTGACTTCAGTTGCCTTTGGATCAGGACCTGTGTGAATGTTTTTAAAACGTTTAGTGTTGAGTCTAACTGTGCCTAAATTAACTTTTTTGTATATAAAATATTATGATTATAAGGTTTGTTCTCTCAGGACCTTCCCAGTCTAGAAGCAAAGCTCAGTGTTTCCATAGGAAAGCTGTAAATCTCCCCTTCCCAAAGTGACAAAACTCCAATTTGTTATGTTAAAGGGTTGTCTGGCCTTACCCACATCAATGAATTGGGCTTGTGTAATTTTGAGGGGCAAGTCCATATATGATGAAGAGACATGGCAAATTGGGGTTTTGTTTTTCCATTATTTTTTGGCGGGGAGTAAGGGGGAGAAGAAATCACAACAAATTAGCAATATATTTAAATATAACAATCATAATTATCAACGTCCGGGCAAAGGAATATAAACATACAAGTCTACTGCTTTTTATGCTTTTAGGATTTTGTTTTTATTCTTTCTTTCACTGGAAGACGCAGTCCATGGCCATAAGATTTGTAGACATTAGTTACAAATGTAATATGTAAAATGTTGTTTTTAAGTATTTACTTCATATAGGAGTTGTATTTAATCACAACTGCATTATGCATCCATGCAACACTAAACTTCACTGTATTTTCCTCATTTTGTCACCAAGTTTCCCCATTAGAGTTGCTTTTTCAAATTCACTGAACTCTTCTGAATACAATAGGAATGTGTTGGATTTCCATTTGTGTGTGCTTTGCTCATAGGCGCCATCTTTATGAGTTGCTGGGAGGTGCCATAGACCCCGCCCCCACCCCACCTCTTCCCACCTCCACTCTGCCCTGTTCCATCCCTTTCTCCTGAGTGTGCTCCACCCTCGCTCCTCCCTCTCCCCCCTCCAGTTCCTCCTGCATGCTGCTAAACAGCTGATCCATGGTGGGCGGGAGGTGCTGGGGGAAGGGGGAGGAGCTGATTGGCGGGGCCGCTGGTAGGCGGGAGGTGCTGGGGACAGGGGGAGATGCCGATCTGTGGGGCTGCCAGTGGGTGCTGAGCACCCACTATTTTTTTTCTGTGAGTGCTCCAGCCCCTTAGGAGTTGGTGCCTATGGTGCTACTAATAGACCTCGGGACCCATCTCTTGATGTATGCTGGAAGCCATCCCTTCGGTAGGGCAAATTGGAGCAACCGCTCTGGGCTCCACGTTTTGGGGGGCCCCATGGACCAGTGCAATTGGCCAGTGCGGTCAGTCCTGGAAGAGACGAATCCATCACTTCCATCCTGGGCCCCGCACCCCTCTAGGGATGGCGCTGGCTGGAAGAGTGACTTCATCTACCAGTTCCATTATATAGAGTTTTGGGGAAGTGGGGATCTTCCTATTTAGAACCATGGAAAGGCCTTTGCATAGTGCAGTAATATTTTTGTCATTTATGACAATTTAAAACGTTGGATGGGCTAGCTGACAGTTACTGACATATCCAGCATTTACTATGGTTAGATCAACCCACTTTATGTATTTTTAAAGTGACTATTAGATGTTGCTCAGATGTTTTGAATGTTGCAAGTTGTCCCAGCAGAGCTGGATTAGTGAGCAGAGGGTAGAGGAGACAGTCGAAAGTGCATGATAAATGCCATTTACCACATGGCTGCTGTAATTTATCACATAGATATCACCAACCATAGGTTTTGTGTGAGTGTGTTTATCCTACAGGTTTCACTGTGTTGAGTTTGCCTACCCACTTTGGATGTCACCAGCCTTCTACTGATGCTGTAAGATACTAGGTTGCCTTGGAGTTCTGTAATGAGAGACCTGTAATTAGATACCATGGTTTTGTAATGAAAGCACTTCAAGGAATTGTTTTTTCTTTTGTGGAGAGAGCCAGCATAAGGCCTAAGAACCACTTTAATCCCACGTAAATCCTTAAAATAAAACATAAATGGGATTTAAAGAATGCATTGGCTTCATGCTGGCCCTCTTCAGAGAGCAGTACTACAGTGTTAGGCAAAGTAGAAAACCCTCAGATAGATACGCCAATTGGAGACCATTCATTGCAGTTATGACCAAAAGCATAGGCAGGGATTTATGGCTTATCTACCTAGAGACAAGCTGGAGCGTTAAGCCAAATTAACTAGAGGTATGAGTTTAAAGTGCATTGGGCCTGGTCTACCCTTAAAATTTAGGTCAGCATAGATTCAGCATTTAGTAGAATGAAAAATCCACACGCTTGAGCACCACAGCTATGCCGGCCTATTCCCCGTTGTAGATGTGCAGCTAGGTTGATGGAAGAATACTTCCAATATCCTATGTACTGTTGCTTGGGGAGGTGGAGTTCCTACAACCGAAAAATCTCTTCTGTTGCTGTAGTCTGCATCTACATTACAGGGTTACAGTAGCATATCTACAGCACCGTAACTATGCCTCAGTAGCGCCTGCAGCGTAGACATGGCCTTAGTTAAAGCATATTAATTCACTGAATTAAGCTAAACTGAAGTAAGGTCACTTTATGTCTGAATGAGAGTGTCCACACAGAGGTGTAATGTGTTTTAACTAATGAGCTTTCCTTTCAGCCCTTTAGCTAATTTGGTATAACTTTCCTGAGTGTCCCCATGTAGAAAAGCCCTAAGGATATCAATGTGACAATCATTAAGCATGTTTCAGCAACTTTGGGAGCAACCCTACAAAGCTGCACTCTCATATGCTGCTGACTTCAGTGGGTGCTGACAGCATGTGGAACCTTGCAGTTTCAGGCCCTTTTATGTACATGAGGGGTAAGTTAAATGTCGTACCAAGTAAGCAAAGGTGAGGAAATAGTGTAACTCTCCATTTCTGTGTTGGTATATTCAGGGAATAATCTTTATGTATATTTTTGAGCACACCTCCCTTTTATTGTATATTGTGACCAGGAAAGTGCTGAGACTTTGCAAGGTAAATTCCAAATCCTTTAGGTTTTCCCAGAGGCGGTTTGTGGAGTTTTAAATGTCATTGATGGTTGTTCCCCCTCCCCCGCCCCCACCATGGAGGCCGTACTTAAGAAACCTATTGGGTTTGCCAGAGGAAGCTCATGACATGTTGTAAGTTTAATTATGTTCAATTCATTAACACAATTAGAGATGTGAACAAATGTATTGACACAGCCAGAATCACTTAGAAACAGGCAGTAAATCATAGATTAGAGGGACTCATCCTTCCTTCCTGTATAGTGTGCATGATACTCTGGCCAAAAGAAAAAAATCACTTGGTATCATATCTTGATGCATGGATTTGGTCATTTTCCCTCTGTGTGGTCAAAGCTCCAGATTAATTCAACCATATTTTGGAGGAAAGACCAAACTGGCAAGCTATTAAATCAAACAATTAGTCAAAACATATGCTTTCATATGTATGTAACTAAAAACATTTATGAGTTATTTCCTTGTTAAATTTATCTTTTGTTCTTTGATATTTTAATGAAGTGGATCCAAATTTCAGAAGAATTTTACAAACCCAAAAGGGGTGGCAAGCTGAGCTTCCAGTGGCTAACCCTAGAAAATGAATATTAAGGATGTAATTTTGTATCTGTCTCTTGAAGGCTCTCAGCTGAGAATATCATTCATACCAATCTGATGAAGAGATGGGCTCAAGTGGCAGAGTTCAGACCCAAAACTGGATCAAAACCAGAACTCCCACAATGTTTGGGGGTAGTGGTTTTCAGACCTATTATTTTGATTGAGAGCTTTTCTGTGCAGAAACGTACAAACATTTAATAAGAGGGCTGGTTCACCTTCTCGGGGAGAGAACCTATAGGATGGGGCTGAGGAAGCCTCTTTGTGAGGATTCCCTCACAGAGTTCCTTCCTTATTCTTATGTGTGGGAATAACCTTCGCCCCACCTGTGTGGTTTGTTTTGTTTTTTTAGAAGAGACGCTGCAGGCTCTGCCCCCAGAACCTGTGGCTCATCAGGAGTCTGTGCAAGGCCAGGACCATCTGTGTGAAGGCCTTGTGGCTTCACACTAGCTTTGGCTGGTAGTTAACTTGGCAATACGGCTGCAATGGAGCTGTGTTACCAAGGAGTCCACATGGCTGCAGCTTTCACCGGAACCCCCTGAGGTAAGGGCTCTGCATGGGTGGAGAGGTGATAATATCAGTCCCTCCAGGTCACCTAGCCCATTCCCTAATCTGCCGAGTCTTCATCCTCTCTTAGTGCTAACCCAGGACCTGGAAGGCAGGTGGAGTGGGGAATGGTGCTGCTGAGGAAGTTGAGCCCCCGTTTCCATACAGGTGGGGAGAACATGTACGGAGGGTCCTCTCCAAATAGAGATCTGAGGGAAACAATCTCACCCAAAAAAGTAAGGGTCTGACTCCTTGAGGTACTGAGCTCCCCCTGCGGGGTGTTGAGCATATTACAGGATCAGGCATGAAATGTATTTCTCTTTAAATGTCCTTAGGTCACATTTTGGGCAATCTTTTTCCTTTAAATGTGTTTGGATACATGATATAATTCTTGGTCAAAGCAAGTATTTTCCAATAGTATTTTTTCTTTAAAAAAAGTGCCACTAGTCCAGCTTCCCTCATTAGCAACCCTACAATAACAAATTGCAAAAGTATTTCAAATAGCAATAGGAAAAATAAATAATAATCTAAAGGGATTGTAACGACATTGGCACCCGTCTCTTGCGAATGCCGCCTTCTTGTCGGGTGTGTCTGCAGCCTTTCAGTTCTGATGACCCTTCTTGGTGGTTTCTAAGGTGGTTTTTCAGTGACTCAGCCCTCCGGCCGAGTCACACACTGTCTGTACGTGAATCAGAACAGACCCCTTCTGGGCTATACAGTCCACCAGGAGCCTATCTCGGTATCCCTTGGTTGGTGTCCCTCTCTAGCCTTCCCTGGGCTTAGTCTTTAAGTAGTCCCGGCCCTGGTATGGGGCCATAGCCCCAGGCCTTCCTCCCTGGAGACACTGTCTTCCTGCGGCCCTTCCCGGGCTCAGTCCTTACTCAGTCCTATCAGCCAGCCAGGAGCTCCTTCTTAGCTCCTCTGGTTGCAGACCACACTGAGCTGTCCATGGTCCTGCTGCTTTCAGCCAGCCCGTAACCCAGTCTTCTCCCTTCCAGCTCCAGACAACTACCTGCTTTTCTGTTCTGCAGCTCCTTTTATATGGCCCTGCTGAGCCCTGACTGGCTGCTCCTTGCAGCCTCTCTCACTGGCTGCTTCCATGCAACCACTCTAGGCCACTTGAAGGACTTCTCTTCTGATTCTATCTGGGATGGGGTGTAGCAGGACCCTGAGGCCTCTAGCAGGCAGCCTGTGGGCCTAGTCCACCCCATCTCAGGGATCTAAAGAAATTACAAATGTGAAGCCTGGCCAAAAGTGCACTGAAGTCCCAAGGAGGCCAATGCAGTAGTCCATGGTCAAGCCTTACTCAAGTGAAACTTTGAGCCCAGGATTGGGCCCATTGGCAGGAACAAACAACGCTGGATGCTGTCTGGAAACATGCTAGCTAATACTTCTTGGCGGGAAATAATCTGAACCATAGATATCCAGCTGGAGTGAGAGACTAGGAAAGCAGTAGGCTGACAAAAACTAGCAATGATAGTGGTTATCAATTCAATACCACCATAGGGCATGATCTTGCAAAACACTTATGCATGTGGATAACTTCAATTGGATGACCCTATCCAGTGGAGTTACTCACATGCACAGGTTTTTATTGGGTTAGCCCCATATTTAGTATAGCATCATCCATGCAGATTACACCCCTAAATGCTTCTAACAGTTTCAAATTTTAAACTAGGATTGCAATTTGAAAACAGGCTCTCGAGTTATTGTTATTTTTAAGTGCTCGTGGACAGGGAATAAAGAGCTGGTTTCAGAGAAGATTAAAAAATGGATAGAGAGTCTGAGAGAGAGGAAGGTTGTTCCAACAAATTAGATAAGTGCTTGCAATGTAATATGGAAGTAACAATAAATAAATAAATCCATTACATTTTGAGCTATATGTACAGAGACTTCACTTCCTGCACCCGAGAGATGATGGTCTCTCTTCATACAGCACTGATGAGATTTTATTTAGTATACTGCTCATATTTGCTGTGAAACATATTGACAAAGTGGAGGAAATCCAGAGAAGAGCAATAAGAATGATTAGGAGTCCAGACTTGGGACTGATGGTTGAAGAAGGAATAAGAGGTGCATGAAACCTTGCCATTCCATTTTGCTTTGATTCATAAGGATTTTAATGTGTAATGCTTTCCACTGCCCATTGAGATTCACTTTGATTTTCAGGTTCAAAGGAACCCCAGGAAAAATAGTGTGTTTCTCACAATTTTGATTTTGATGCAGAAATATCAGTTGGCCCACTTTGCCTCTATATTGGGCTCAGAGCTACTCCTCAAAAGAGTCACAGACTTTAGTCAACCTGCTGCATATGTTTGTTAAAAAGCCCAAAACCAGAGTGTGAAATTTTAAATTTTGCAATGGAAATGTTCATAATTTTGGGGCGGGTGTGGAAGAAGTAGGAGGAGGATACATGGTTTGTCACTAAGGCATAGGATTCATGATAGGTTTGCATTCTTGGACTTCTGTTAGCTGTTTAGCAGTATAAGTCCCATGCCAGGCATTTGAGCAGTCCTGATTCTGTCCAGTAGAGGGCAGTGATATATTTATTGTGACGGGGTCAGGCCAGACAGCTACAGGAGAGTGTTTTTTCTTCTTCTTTTCTTTGAGAAGTTTAATGATGAAACAAAAGCCAGCCACTGTTTACAGACAACGACCCTGGCGACCACCCTTTCTGCGAGTGCTCCCAGGGCTGACTGGGCACCAGGTCCAGGAGTCTTGGTCCTATTTCCACCTGTAGCTTGCAGCTTGATGTGAAGAGCAGTGATGCCCAGCTCCTTGCACCTCTGGGCAACATCCTGGGCTGTCAGGGAGGTTGAGAGAAACCCCTGCTCAGACAAGGTGGGGACAGTAAACCCAGGGGTATGGGGGAAAATCCCAGGGAGAGAGGAATCCCCCAGCCCGACGCTAAGAGGAAGCATGGACCCCACCAAGGCGGAGAAGGAGCTCTGCCACATTATGCACACCAACTAGTTCCCAACGTTCATTCTTTTAGAAATAAATGGCACTGAAATAACGAGCTGCAATTAGAGTTGCACATGTAAAAACGGGACCACAAATACCACATGGCTCTCCCCCATTTCTCGGCTTGTCTATTCAGAGATTTAGTGCTCTGGAAGCCAGGGTATAAATCTACAGCGCACTACCTAGCCAGGTACTAACTCGTCATGTGGACCCTGCTACCATAAGTCAAAATGCATTATGGAACTTTTAATGCACCGTAGCAGGGTCTACAGGGTGACTTAGTGCACTGTATATTCATACCCTGGCTTGCCACTCACTAAGTCTCCGTGTAGACAGGCCCTCAGTTGTCTGCTCACTTACTGCACCGTGATATCGTTCCCAGAATATGGTTCTTCCCCAAACGACTTGTGAGCACAGGTGAATCAGCTTTTCTGGTACTAAAACCTGTTTTTCTGCAGTGTTACCTTCCAAAGCCAGTAACCCTTCGTATTACATTGCAAAGTGATGCAGGACAGAGCATCACCCATCATAGTGATGCTGGTAACCAAACACCCATTTTCTCTGAGGCTAGGCTAAACTTATGAATTTGCAGATACCTGGGACAAAGACAAAAAGCATCCAAAAGATCAATTTTTCCTACTTTCTGCAGAATGCATTAAAAATATCACAATAAAATGTGCTTGCCTTGATATATGCATCACAGTTGTAAAATTCAGATGTAGCCTTTTCAGCATTTACAACATATTAATTGCAGTGATGTATGTAATAATATAGAAGAGCTGCTGGGGCTACCTTTAATTGAACTATTAAAAACCATATATACTGTACATACACTATTTCTCAAGCAATCCAGAGAGCATCTCAAACCCTTTAATAGACATCATAAAAATTAATAATAAAACATGTAAAGGATAAGCTACTGTGAAAACTGCAGAGGAAAATGATGACCTGTGTATTTTAGATGATGTAGCTTACATGTATGTTACAGTGTTACTTAGATTTACTTAACGATTTATTGAAGGGATGTGTTTAGGGGTTAGATAACATAGTGGGTTAATGCACTATCTTTCACCTCTGGACGACTGAAATCAAATTTGATTTTGGCCATAAGTGAAATGGGTTTGGTGGGTTCCACTTACTACTTAATGAATCTCTGTCAATACTGCAAAACTACCACAGATTTTTGTACAATTCAGCATGATTAACCTTCTGTGCTCAGGAAAGACCCAGGAATAGTATTTCAGGGGTGTCTCAGATCATGAAGGAGATAAACTAGCAGAGCTGGTTGTTAATCAGGAGCCAGTAATGCAGCCCCCCACAAAACACGATAATTTGTATTAATTTATTATTAAACAAAAGAGTCAGTTAATGTGTTTTTGCTTGTTGGTTTTGTTTTGTTTATATAATTTTACCCAAGGTCTTCAACAAATAGTGTAATAAAAATTTACAGGGCATAAATAAATAGCAATTTTCAATTTATGCTTATGCTCTGTGTTGTCCAGCATATCATTCCATACTAGCATTTCCTAAAAAAAATTAGGAGCAGTGTTGTAATGAGTCACCCTGGATTCAGCACTACTGTAGTTATTATGTTTTGACATTTCTTTCTGGCGCTGCAAAGGTACCGCATCTACCCCTGGCTTCTTAAAGCCAGCCCTTTTGCCTGTGGCACAAGAACTATATTTGTTATTAGTTTGAATCAGCAGAGTGGCTGAGACTGACTCAAATGCACAGAAGCTGATTGATGAAGCATGATGCATCCCTTAATTAAGCAGAAGCTACTAATAAAAATGAACTTACTGGATGATTTGTGTGGTTCTTGCAACACAGCCATATGTGCTGCATACTGGTAGCAGAAAAGGGTGGCACACAGCTGATGCTGGTAAGCTACTGGAGTGGGAATCCTGTTAAAAAAGGAGATTTGGGTGCCGCCATTTCCGTTCCTGAGTAATGAGAGTAGAAAGATGAGTCAGCCCTGGTCTACACTACAGAGTTGGGTCGACACAAGGCAGCTTACATCGACTTAACTATATACAGTAAAAGCTGTGTTATCTGGCACTTTATCAACTGGAAAGCTCTATAAACCGGCATTTCTGATCTTCGTTGAAAGTCCGGTTTATAGTCCTGTTGGCGTGGGGCCGGCAGACTCCCTGCCTGGCTCTGTGTGGCTCCCTGGAAGCAGCAACATGTCCCTACTGCTCATAGGTGGAGGAACGGCCACGAGGGGTTCGGAGTGCAGGACGGGGTGCGGGACTGGTGGTTGGGGCACGGGAGGGGGTGTGGGGCGTGGGCTCTGGGAGGGAGTTTGGGTGCAGAAGGAGGTGCGAGGTGCCGGATCCGGGTGGCACTCACCTTGGGCAGCTTCCCGCAAGTGGCAACCTGTCCCTGCTGCTTCTAGGTGGTGGTGTGGCAGGCAGCTCTGCGTGCTGCCCCTGCCCCATCCCAAGCGCTGGCTCCGCAGCTCCCATTGGCTGGGAACCGCACCAATGGGAGCTGCAGGGGTGGCACCTGTGGGTGGAGGCAGTGCACAGAGCTGCCTAGCTGCGCCTCTGCCTAGGAGCAGCAGGGACAGGTCGCCGCTTCCAGGGAGCCGCCTGAGGTGAGCATCATCCGGATCTGGCACCCTGCACCCTCTCCTGTGCCCCAATCCCCTGCCCCGAGCCCCTTCCCACACCCAAACACCCTCCCAGAGCCTGTGCCCCAGCCCTGAGTCCCCTCCTGCACCCAAACTCCCTCCCAGAACCCGCGCCCCAACCCCCAGCCTCACACCCCCTCCCGCACCCAAAATCCCTCCCTCTTAGTGAACCGGAATTTTTCACTTACCGGCACCCCCCATTCCTCCAACATGCCGGATAAAAAAGCTTTTACTGTAAGTGTCTACACTAAAATGTTGCTCCTGCTGATGTAACTCTCCCACTGCACCAACTTAATAACTCCACCTCCAAGAGAGGCAAAGAGTCAATATCGATGTAGGTCAACACAGCGTCAGTGTAGACATCAGTGTCAGTTAGACCAGGGGTAGGCAACCTATGGCACACGTGCCGAAGGCGGCACATGAGCTGATTTTCAGTGGCACTCAGACTGCCCGGGACCTGGCCACCGGTCTGGGGGGCTCTGCATTTTAATTTAATTTTAAATGAAGCTTCTTAAACATTTTATAAACCTTATTTACTTTACATACAACAGTAGTTTAGTTATATATTATAGCCTTATAGAAAGAGACCTTCTAAAAACGTTAATGTATTGCTGGCACGCAAAACCTTAAATTAGAGTGAATAAATGAAGACTCGATAGTTCTGTTATCCTTGCTTCCAATGTAAGATCTCCTCTGTTTCTGTTATTGGTCCTGTGACATACTGTGGTACAAGCCAGAGCAGTGGGGTGCTGTGTCACCCTTGCCCTGCAACCTTGGATGCCTTACAATACCTTGTTGAAGTAACTCCCACCTGGGCCACTCACAAACAGCCTTCCAGCATGCAAGCCGCACCCTGAATATGTCAGTGTAACTGGAACCTGCCAGCCACACTTGGGTTACACTCTGGCTTTTACTAGCCTTGGTTACTTTTGCAAGGTGACCCCAACACACTCCCAGTTCTGGATTCCCCCCGCCCCCAAAATGTTTGTTGCTGTACTGCCCAGCCCTTTTCTGGACAGTCCAAATATATTAAGTCTGTTATTCCTTTAAAAGAATAATATACACATAATTTTCCACCTTAAATGGAGTTACCCAGACACTTCAACTTACATACATTGGATTAAACAAAACAATATTAGCTACAAAGAGAGAGATTTAAGTGAGTACTAGCAATATAGCATAAGAGTAAGAAACAGTTACAAGAAAAATAAAGATAAAATAATTTCTAGTTTATAACTTAACAAACTACTTTAGATTTAAAGCAAAATTTCTCACCGCATGCTTCCAACAGCATTATTGACCAAACTCTTCAGGTCAGCAGCCCTCCCCCATAGTCCAATAGCTGCTTCTGTCTTCTCAGGTACAAAGAGTGAATTGGACAGGGAGAGAGAGGAAGGGTGTCTGGGAGTGTTTGCCCCTCATTTTTATAGTTTCGGTCCCTCTTTGAAAAGCATTTCCAGTTGAGAACCAAGAGACTGGAGGTCTGGTGGAGGGAGGAGACCTCATGCTTTTTCTTTGCTAAGATGCAGATCTATTTGTCCCTGCCCTCCTTTCTTGCCAAGGAATGGTCACTTGATAGGTGATGACCCATCAGCTTTGTTGACACCTGGCTAGGGCATCAGCTTGCCCTTTGTCTTTGAGAAACTGGTTTAGCCACTCCCCAGACTTATCTGGCAAACAAACTTAGTCATGATTTCAATTTTTGTTCATAACTTTACACGTAATGTTGCTACATGATTTTACCGTGATATTGCCAATCAGCAAGTCGTGAATTTTCAAATGATAACTCACAAGGCATACTGTCATAGTGCCACTGTAACACTGGCTCCTGCCTCCACTCCTGCTACCATTGTAGCATCTGCTCTTACTGCTGCCTTTGCAGCATTTTATTTTTTAATAGAAAATACTTTGAATCTGTACTTTGTGTCCAAGGCAAGTTTCCTTTTCTGAACACTGACTATAAAATCATCTGTTGCAATGAAAATTGGTCACTCTGAGGATCCAAATCCTTTTTCTTGTGTTTGTGCACAGCTCTGCATCGTAGCAACATCCACGGAACTTGGAGGGAAAAACACAGGTTGCAGAAAGGAAGAGTGGAGGAGGCACCAGGAACTTATTCTGTGCACATGGCTAGAATGCTAGCTGTAGTTGCATCACATCTGTAAGTTGTTCTCTTAACAGAGAGCCAGTTTAGTGTTAGAAACACAGAGTCCACTCTTGTTATTACCCAGCATGCAGTACATGAAACATTCATCATAGTGATATATAACATTACCAGCCAGGCAATAGGGCAGCAGCCTGGAAGCAGGGATGTTATGACTGAGGGGTAGCCTTCCATTTAGTTATTGGGCAGGCAATTGAAATCTCTTGCCCATAAACCCCAGCTACGTGTAGGTAGGTTGGAAGAAAATCTGATGTTGAGGAGCCTGACTTCTGGCACCTGCTTGTGTCTGAGATGGTGAGGTCTGATACGTGTCCCTTAGTTCTCCATTCCTTATGCATATGAACCGCAGTATTGTTGTCTACAGGTAAGTTTCCTTGAGCGACTATACAAAGTTGCCTATCTGTATATGGGTAATGTCCTAATGCGTATAAGTGGTTTTTACTGGTCTGCTGCAGAAAACACCAAAGCAATCTGCTTGTTAATAGATTCAGGCAGCTTTGATTAGAAAAAAATATAAGCACTTACCTTTACCTCAAGGAAATCAAACTAAGTGTAGGCGGCTGCATTTACACTGAGCTTTTTCTGAGTGTCTGTCACTGTTGTGTAGGTGCTAGTTTCACTGGCTAGTATACAGAGACTTTGCGGAACAGTGCAGAAGGTAACTGTAGAGAGTAAACCTGTCCCAAAACTAAAAACACAAAGTACCTGATTCTCATATGTACCATGACCCTTTGCACCAGGGCCATAACCAGGGCAGGGCAAGCGGGGCAGCTGCCCAGGGTGCAAAGCCACAGGGGCAGAAAAAGAGGCAACACGTAAACCCCCACATGGTGGAGCTCACTCGGGCTGGCTCCACACGGCAGGGCTTGGGAAGGGAGTGCCACCTCCACTTCCTGACTCACCTCAGCAGCCACCCAGCCTGTCTAGGTTGGGGGAGGCGCAACCAAAAAATCTGGGGGGCACATGTCCCTGCATTCCACACCCAGGTCTTGCCTCTGGGTGGAAAAATGACACCCCCCCCAAAAAAACTATAGTAGCGAAAGTATGCTTGCTCACCCTGGGTGCTAGAATGCCTAGTTACGGCTCTGCTTTGCACTACTATGAAAGAGGCCTTTAACTGGGAGTAAATGTAAAGTGACTTTAGTGTAAATGAGAATCAGATATATAATCCTTTTCTTTCCTCTTCAAATGCATCTACCAGCATATTCAACTCAAAATTCCACACAGGACCTACTTCTGCTCTCCATAGGAGAAAGGGCAGCCATTTTAGGTAGATGTTATAGATTGGTTATTATAGGTCTGTTCTGGGAAAGGCAGTCTATTATACTGTCTTGGTATGTGCATTGTGATTATATTTTGTACTGTGCATTTTAAAATTTTGAAGTAGGCACTTTTAAATTATAAATAAAAAAAAAGTAAAAGATAACAAATGGAATTGTGTAAGTGATCTTCTAGGAAACCTCCCTGTCTCTGCTTTTCCATTGTTCATTTTACAGCTCATTCATGCTACAGTCTCCAGGTTTCAACAAGAATCTAAAAATGTGGTTTGTTGCCAAAAAGTGTTCTGATTCTTCCACACTGCTACATTTAATTAGGGTTTCTGAGTAATCTTCTCTGTGTATTACATTATGTCCAGATATCAATATTAATAACATTCTTGCTTTGTTTAAAGACTCTCTAAAAGTTTTTATTTGGAAAGCTAGACCATCTGGCCTCTCTACTTCACTAGGATTAGATTACGGGTAAAGTGTACTCCATCTGTTTCTGAGATTCTTGTACAGAATGTATGTGGATGTATGTTGGGGGTTAGATTGAAGAGGGATTTCATTGACAAGGTAGTTGAAATAAAATTGGATCTCTCTTGGGTCTCTCCTACATTATATTGATAAAAATCCAGTTTTTTCCCTCTTAGAAATGTTGTTAGTGTCTCTTCAGAGGAGAGTTTATGAATTTTAACATAGTTTGTTTACCCAGTATATGAAGTGGTGCTGAATCTTTCACTGGGATGAACCATGATGCTGAGTAGATTTAGCCTGAATTATTGAAATTGTGAGCTCCATTTTGTACTGTGATTCTAGAAGGGGGCTCCTGAGAGGACCTTGTTTAAATTTGGGTACCCAACTGAAGGAAGGATTGGGTTCATTTCCCTGTTTGTAATGGAGTTCCCCCTTCCCTGGATGCTGCTAAATCATCAAAGGTGAAATGAGGGGAGGAATAAAAATACTTCTGAAGTTTGCACTAAATGCCAAGTATTTTAAAGAGAGCTCCCTGGGGAGGATACCCTCAGCCTCCATCCTGCCTTCCCCCCACACAGTCTTTATTCCTTTTCTCTCCTTTTCAAATTACGCAACTTGAACGCTGTGCTATATTAAACAAAGTACAGGTATGTCTAGTAAATATTTGTTTATTTGCAAATATTTGTCAGTTTTATTACTATGGCTGTAAGATTTCTTTTTAAAATGGTAAAATAGATTACTAGATTCCCAACCCTGCACTGTGCAGTCCATACAGCCACAGGGATTATTCAAGATAGTCTTGTGGCTAAGGAATAGGGCTGGGACTCAGAATTCTGCTCCAAGCTGTACCGTACATGTTCTGTGTGACTTTGTTCAGGTCCCATGGAGTGAGGGAAGAGAGAACAAGCAGGAGAGAAAGGTCAGATGTAAACCTCTCAGTCAGAAACTACCACTAATATGAATTTAGGTCCAATCCAAAGCACCTGTTTTTCAGTTCTGCTTTTAATAACTGTTCCTCTGAGATTTTGGCCCAGTCGTGTGAGATTTCTGCCCTTCAGGGTGGTGGAAATCTTTGGCGTACTTGTGATTTTTCCACCATTTTTATCTGAAATCATCAGACAACAGCTCACAAGGTTTCATTGCTATCAAACCTGAATCCTAATCCTGATTCAGCCTTGAACCCTGAACTGTAGCCTAACTCTAAATAGGAAACAAATATCACATTATTGGACCCTCTTTTTTATTTAATTAAAAACAAGTTTCTAATGGACACAACTCTTGGAATCTATCCATTGGGGGGAGGGGGGACATCTCATTTGAGGTTGATGATTGTAAGAGTGATTGTACTAATAGAAATTGCATTGTGTTCCTTTATTCTGAAACTTACCTGAAATTCCAACTCTACAGTGTGATTTATTCTCTTTGTTACAAGCAGCAATGGGAGATTCGTAACTTTCAAATGTATGCATTCAGTTATAGACTTAGTAGAGCTGAAGTCACGCTATGCTCATAAAGTAACAATCACACTATGCTTATAAACTAAAATCCACAGATCTTGCAATAAAAATGATATAGAAAATGATAAATGGTAAAACAAATGCAGAGTACGATTTAAACATTCTGTAAGTAATTTAAACTCATTTGCCTGTAAAGTTGGTATTGGCAGGGAGAGTAGAACTGCAGAATTTGTAATAACTATTTCCTGGGAATTCCTGGAATTTTTTTGTTGCACAATTAGCCGTCCCAAAGCTTGGCCAATGTGCTTACCACAGCTGTATGTGGTGGGTCTTTCATCTAGCTGGCCGGAAGAAAAGGGGTTGTGACCCCTATAAGGGCAATTAGTGGCAGATGGGGAAGGAAGAGAAGGCTTATCTGGATGGGCAAGGAGGTACAGGAGGTGGCTGGACCAGGTAGGGAGGCACTGCCCTTCAAGGTGACTGGAGGAGGGTGTGTGTGTTGGGGAGGTGGGGGGATTTATAACCCACGCAGTTCCACATCTCTCACTGGGATCAGACTGGCAACACCTCTTCCCCCCCTTGCCTCCCCTCCAAAAAAAAAATTACAAGTAGAACCAGCTTTCTTCATTTTTTTTAATACATACCATTTTGTCTGTGTCTAGTTAAAAGTCAGATACATGGCTAAGAGGTTGCATGATGAACGTGGGGATAGGCAGGGAGAGAGAGTTTTGAATAAGCAGATTAATTTGGTTCATGAACCAAATTAACATTGGCTTAAATTTAGACTAGCTATCTAGAATATACAGAGTAGATAACAAAGACTTTCATTGATGCTGGTAGATTTAAATGATCATCGTTAATTAAGAATGTACTGTTCTTGTTGAATGTGTCCAATGTCTGAGGCACAGACTTGTTTTCCATCAATAGCAACCATGCATTTCTACTTTTCCTGCCTATTCTTTTCTTTAGCAATTATATATACTGTGACCAATGCAACAATCCCATTCTCTATGTATGGCTGAGTTTCCTCATTACAGTTTCCATTACAGAACTGAGATCCACACAAAACATTGTTCCATGCTTGCATCTTTTTTTGTAGGATGCCTCTTAAAGACTCCAGTGCTGTAGAATAACTAGTCTATATTGGAGGGATTATCACAATGTTTTTTCTTTCTTTAGAGAGACAAGGTGGGTGAGGTAATATCTTTTATTGGACCAACTTCCATTAGTGAGAGAGACGAGCTTTTGAGCTTACACAGAGCTCTTCTTCAGATCTGGGAAAGGTACTGAGAGTGTCACAGCTAAATACAAGAAGGAACAGATTGTTTAGCATAAGTAGTTAATACATATTTCAAGGGACCATTCAGGGTGAAGTGGCCCATTAACACCCCTCCAGTCATAGGCAGGAAAGAAAAGGGGGCAAAGCATCGGGGTGGGAGGTGTTGTTTGTGAACTATAGATTATTGTAATAAGCCATAAATCCAGTATCTCTATTCAGCGCATGATTTTTAGTCTAGCAAAGTCATGAATTTAAGCTCCCCGGCTCATTTTTTTCAAGTGCTGTGCAGGTTTCCTTTGAGGATGAGGACTGATAGGTCAGATATAGAGTGATCACATTGTGGTGTTTTTGTCTTTTATCATTTTCCTGTGTGAGTTCATTTGAGAGAGTAGTGATTGTCTGGTTTCACCCACATAGTATACGGGATGTGGTACACTATATGTTGTGATAGGCATGTATAGGACCCCTGGATCTTGAAAGGTGTGTTGTAAGGGGTGTTGATAACTGTAGCAATGGAGATATGTCTGCCGGTTTTGCATCTGTTGTTCTGGCAGGGTCTAATGGTGCTTTGAGTCGATGTGTTCTGGTCTGTGGAAAGCTTGCTTCTGATGATGAGGTTTGGGGGGAGTTGTTTGAAGGCCAGAAGCGGGAAAGATTTCTTTCAGGATGGGGTTCCCATCGAGTATGGGCTGTAGTTGTTTGATGATATGCCGTATGGGTCACAGTGTGGGGTGGTAGGTGACAACTAAGGGTGTGTGGTTAGAGGGGGTTTTATTTCTGTATTGAAGCAAGTTGTCTTGGGATATTTGGGTGTCCCATTCCATGATGTAATCTACTTCTCTGATGGAGTGTCCTTGTTTGGTGAAGGTGATTTTAAGTGTGTTAAGGTGTATATCCTGAACTTTTTCCTGAGAGCATATTTTGTGGTAGCTGCGTGCCTGACTGTAGATAACAGATTGCTTGATGTGTTCGGGGTGGATACTGAATCTATTAAGGTCTCCTGCTGATTACTTTCAGATGCATATTGAAATATGTGGCCACTCTAATTTCACCATTAGACATCCATTTCTAGATATTTTAGGACACATGATTAGCATGAAGCCAATATTCCTTTTTTTCCCCACCATGCATTTTAGAAAAGTCAAGGAAAAATGAAGAGGCATTCGTTTAAAGCAAGTACAGATTCCTGTTCTTGTCCGTGGATTAAGCTCTTTTGAATCAGACATACTTTCTGTTTGTTTTCCAATGATTTGTGCATACTGTGTTTCAGTTACCACCAGCCCTGGATCAGGGTGGGCATTTTATTACCATACCATTACCTATTCATGAGGCCAATGACATGCTTCTTACAGGCACTCCTAGGATGAACCAAAGCAGCTTTTCTGTAAATGATGTTGCAGCTTAACAAGGGTTTGAAATACACTTTATTAACAAAGGTATTTTCATAACTATAGTTGTTATAGGTAACCCAAATTGTTTTCCTGTTATATCCCACGTTTTTTCTATTATACCTGTTTCTATGGTCACTTTAATACAAATTTGGAAAATTTCTTCTTGGTGGGTGAAGATTTATTTAGATATAAAAATCTGTAAACGGCTACATAAGATCAGTTTCTTGGACTGTCTTTGGTGCTCTATCAGAACTTAATACATGGCCCATGCTGAGGTAGATGATTCATTTGTTTCTAAGCTTATTCTTTGGTTGTCTACACAGAAGTGTGCCAAAGCTTATTTTACCCGCTACTTGCCTCTTGCCTGTAGATAGTTAGAAAATATTTAATATTGAAACCTATTTGCTAATTCTGTGGGACAACTGAAGTAACAGATGTCTGACCTTATATTATTCAGGCTGAGCAGCACCATTTTATAAACAAAATTTGAAAAAAAAATAGATCACACAAATCCAGTCATATTTATATAAGAATTTCTTTTTAATTGGTTTCCTTTTGTTACATGTTGGGTCACATCACTTCCGGTTGCATGAATCAAACATTGCATTAAAAAGTTATGGAAAAATAAACAGCATGCATTGTAGATTTAGAGAAACTTACTGCAACTGGAACATTTGTGTACTTAATATCACAACTTCAGAGACATCCTTACTGAAAGTGGATTCTTTTCTCTCCATCATAGACACCTGCCTCTCCCCTTCCCCTGTCCTGCTAGGGGTATCTGAACTTAAGGAAGGATTCATGCCCTCAAGGGAGGGTAGGCAGTGGTATTACTGCTGATCACGACCATGGGAAGCAGCTTTATCTCCTAACTCAGCTTCATAGAAGCCTCACTAGCTGAGAATGCATGAAAATGTGCTCAGTCAGCACATCCTTGGGATTTCCTGGCCCCTCCTCTTCCCCAGCTGGTCCTGCCCATGTGGGTTGCACCAGCTACTCCCAGATCCCCTGGCTGAGAAGGTAATGGTGGGTGGCTTTCCTGCTGTGCCTTGCTCAAGGTGGACTTTCCTCTGCTGAAGGCTGTAGTGTAGATTATGCTGTTGAAGCAAGTAAAGCCGTTATTTAGAAGTGGGTATGTACCTAATCTGAGGCTCTACATACCCCGAATTTTGGAATAGTTTGGATTTGGACCTAATCTATGTTGCTCAGCCCATCTTTAGATTTAAGCAGTGAGGAACAGATCTTGAAAGATCTGAGTGAGTCTCTAAAAGTTCAAGTGTTTACCTTCTGGAAGAATCTGTGCAGATGATCTCACAATAAATAACCAGAAATTTCTTGAGAAGGCTTTCTTATTTTCAACCTATCTGGAAATAGCATATGAACACACCTTTCTCCGTGAATATTTTTTATTTATTCATGGTTTGATCCTGGCCAAACCTATCAATTTCAGAAAAAATAGAAAAAAGAAACCTTAAAGCAAAATAAACTTTTTCAAAATTCACAACATGTTAGTTTGGGTATTCTTATTTTGTTACAAGAAGTTTCTTCTCCCTTACTGATTACTGTCTCTATTAGTTACTGTCTCTATTTCCTAATTTATTTACTTTCCTAGATACGTCTATATCTGTACAACTCAGTGATGGGTGAATGTATTTGCCTCATTTTCAAACACTGTAGGTTTGAAAGTTCAATTTGAATTTGAACATCATCAAGTTCATATTTCATTCAGAGAGGGGGGGTGTGTGCGTGTGTGTGTGTGTGTGTGTATATATATATATATATATATATAGGGAGCGATATCAGAGAGAAGACAAGCTGAACACATCTAATCAAAGAAATAGGTGAAGTCTGGAGCAGACAGAAAAAATACAGCTAGAATCATTACAAAGGGGAGGGAGAAAAATCTAAGGGTAGGTTTGGGAATAAATACAGTATATGTGACATATTGGGCCAAATCTTGCTCTCCATACTACAAGCATTCACAATAAGGCTCTGATCTGCAGTGGGGATCCTTTATGGGTTAGAATTTCAACCATAGAAGGCATCCACATGTGACAGCTTAGCTCTTTGAGGATGGTTCTATCCCTATTCATGAACACTGGGTTCCCAATTTCTGCAAAATCAGCATTTGTTTTGTTGGGGGTTGGGGAAAATCCTTTGGTTTAATACTACAGAAAAAAGAGTTTACAAATTTCATACTATTCTGTGAACTGCAAGAAATAGCTGAGAGGTTCACAAATCTTCCAGCTCAGCTGCACTTATCAGACACATAAACATGATATGTTGGGGATGAGTCAACATGACTTTTGGAAGGGAAAATCATGCCTCACCAATGTATTAGAATTCTTTGAGGGAGTCAACAAGCATGTGGACAAGGGATAATCCAGGAGATATAGTGTACGTGGACTTTCAAAAAGCCTTTGACAAGGTCCCACACTAAAGGCTTTTAAGCAAACAAAGCAGTCATGGAATAAGAGGAAAGGTCCTCTCACGGATTAATAACTGGTTCCAAGCTAAGAAACAAAGGGCAGGAATAAATGATTAGTTTCCACAATGGAAAGAGGCAAATAGCGGGGTACCCCAAGGATCTGTACTGGAACCTGTGCTGTTCAACATATTCATAAATAATCTGGAAAAGGGGATAAACAGTGAAGTGGCAAAATTTTCAGATGATACAAAATTATTCAAGATAGGGCTTGTCTATACTACCTGCCGGATCAATCCAGCGGGGGTCAATTTATCACATCTAGATAAGATGCAATAAATCGACCACCAAGTGCTCTCCCGTTGACTCCATTACTCCACTGGAGCGAGAGGCGCAGGCGGAGTCAACGTGAGAGCATCAGCAGTTGAGTCACCGCAGTGAAGACACCGCAGTGAGTAGCTCTAAGTACGTCGACTTCAGCTATGTTATTCACTTAGATCGATCCCCCCCCAGTGTAGACCAGGCCATAGTTAAGTCCAAAGCTGACTGCAAAGAGTTACAAAGTGATCTTACAAAACTGGGTGACAAATGGGAGATGAAATTTAATGTTGATAAGTGCAACGTAAATCACATTGGAAAAAAATTATCCCAACTATACATATAAAATATGAAATAAAATGATGGGGTCTAAATTAGCTGTTACCACTCAAGAAAGAGTTCTTGGAGTCATTGTGGATAGTTCTCTGAAAACATCTGCTTCATGTGCAGTGGCAGTCAAAGAAAAGTGAACAGAATGTTAGGAACCATCAGGAAAATATCATAATGCTACTATATAAATCCATGATACGCCCACAACTTGATGCAGTTCAGCTCATCTGGTCTCAAAAAAGATATATTGGAATTGGAAAAGGTACAGAGAAGGGCAACAAAGATGAGTAGGGGTATGGAGCAGCTTCATATAAGGAGAGATTAAAAAGACTGGGACTGTTCAGCTTAGAAAAGAGACACTTAAGGGGGGTTATGATAGAGGTCTTATAAAAATCATGAATGGTATGGACAAAGTGAATAGGGAAGTGTTATTTACCCCATACTTAAGACAAGAATTAGGGGCCACCTAATGAAGTTAATTGGTTGCAGGTTCAAAACAAACAAAAGGACATACGTCTTCACACAGTACACAGTCAACCTGTGGAACTCATTGCCTTGGGGCGTTGTGAAGGTTCAAAATATAAATGGGTTAAAAAAAGAATTAGATAAGTTCATGGAGGATAAGTCCATCGATGGCTATTAACAAAGATGAATAGGGGACCATAGTTGTGCTCCAGGTGTCACTAAACCTCCAACTGCCAGAAGCACCTGGCATTGGCCACTGTTGGAAGACAGGATACTGGGCTAGATGGTCTGACTCAGTATGATTGTTCTTATGTTCTTACCCATACCTGATCATAGTAATTGGCAAAATGGCTAAGCATTGCGAAATGTGTACATAATAAAATCAGAAAATGCTCTGTAGGCCTAACTCTCTAATTGAGATCCTCTTCCAGTTCAGGTGGTAGCAGCCTAACAGTTTGCTTCTGGAGCAGGAGGGTATGAGTCCTATTGCAGCTGCTGCTGTGAAATTCCAAATGGCTGTGATGTGGAGCATTATGACAAACAGCATGTTTCTAATTGGCTACAGATTTATTACAATATGTGTTTTTATGACGAGAGAGATGGGAGTGGGTTACATATAGATACAGCAGAAGTTCTCTGTCATTTTAATTAATATTATACTTGAAGAATAATGCAGTCTTCAGTATAAAATATTATATTAAATAGAGGATAACTGTATTTGACTAGATTTCAGACATCTTAAAGGTTTTTTTTTAGGGATGGATGGATGGATTCAAAGCTTGGTATAATATATGTGATCTTACGTCAGTCTACACTAGCTTTGAAGAATTGAAGTAAGCAGATGGATATGTTCTCATAAAATGAAAAAATATTATCCTTACTGTTTTTACAGTACTTAAAATATGCTGCTGAATAAAGAGAAACAAAAACTTTATAGCAACAGGAGAAAATACTCTTTTCTTTTAATGCATTAAAAAATGACTTGTTTCTGTGGACAGTCAGATCACATCATTTGATCAGACATTGCTACGGTATAAATTACTGTCATCAAAGACCTTTCCTGATTCTGAGTCTTTAGTAACAGCTGTGAGATATATGACCATGAATAGAAATGAATGAGAGCAAAATCATGTGTTAATCATTTCTAGAACTAGGTCAGACATAAGCTCTGCCTTGATGTTTACAAATACAGCTCAGTCTGTCATAGTCACCCTCTTCAACTGTCAGTATCCTACAAGTGAGAAACTAACAAGCCATAGGGATTCTTGCTGAGAAAAAAAAAAGTCCATGGAAAATGGTTTTAACGATGAAATCTCTGCACTATCAGGAACAACACTGGCATTTTATTTTGTTCTCTAAAGTCTGGATTCTGCTCTCATTTACACCAGTGTGAATCTGAAGTGATTCCAGGGACAGCAATTGAGTTACTATGTGTAAATGACAGCAGAATTTGACCCTAAATGCAAAACAAACCAAAGCATTTTTTTAAAAATCGAGATGGGAGAAATGGGTTGGATAAAACAAGAATTGATGCAGACTTTTGACCAAAATAATAACCTCCACAGCACCACTTTTTTCCCTCTGTTTTCTTAAGTTTTGGATGAACCACTGTTTTTAATGTTTATGCACATCCTAATTCCAGCCTGGACTGGAATTGCTAAATATCCCAAGAAAGACTCTTCTCATGGAACTTCCTATCACCCTTGTACTTTTCCCCTGTACCTTGTGTTTGTTACACCCACATGTTGTGCCTCATATTTAATTAGATAGTAAAATCTCCTGGGCAGAGACTGTCCTTCACCATAGGTTTGTACAGCACCTAGAATAGCAGCACTGGGCTATATGAATTAAATAAATAATAATAATTTCTAGCCTGCAAGGAGGAAGGAAACAAATGGAAACCACACAAAATATAATGGGTACAGGTCTTGCCAGACCAAACATATAGATGTATGGGACCTAATTCCGACCTCTCTCATACATCAGTTTCACACTGAGGTAACACTGTGCACTTCACTGGAGTTATACCTCCTACCACCAGTATGAGAGTGGAAACAGACCCTAGAAGGATCACTTGATGATTACGTGTTCTATTCATTTCATCTGGGACACCTGGCATTGGCCACTGTTGGAAGACCGGCTACTGGGCTAGATGGACCTTTGGTCTGACTCAGTATGGCCATTCTTATGTCATGTTCTTATGTAAGTATGTATGTAAGACTTCAGGTTATGGCCAATTCTTTCTGTCCTTCTCTACTGCTGAGTGGTATTTTGGGTTGGTAGGAACAGAGTCCTTAGGGGTTATATGAGTAGGCTTGGCAGAATTCAGTTTTAATTTTGTTATAATTTTGACAGATAATATTGATATTTATCCATTTTTTCCAATTTTTATCTGTTTAAATTTTCAAAGTTGCACAATATTGGGGGGGGGGGGAGGATGAGCTCAACATCACAAGTCACAATATACAAAGTTTCAGGGGGTAGCCGTGTTAGTCTGTATCCACAAAAACAACAAGGAATCCGGTGGCACCTTAAAAACTAACAGATTTATTTGGACATAAGCTTTCATGGGTAAAATACCTCACTTCTTCAGATGCATGGAGTGAAAGTTACAGATGCAGGCATTATATAATGACACATGAATACACACCACACCACAGAAACACCAACCCAGGAACCAATCCCCGTAGCAAACCTTGTTACCTACTCTGTCCCCATATCTACTCTAGCGACATCATCAGAGGACCCAACCACATCAGCCATAACATCAAGGGCTCATTCACCTGCACGTCTACTAATGTTATATATGCCATCATGTGCCAACAATGCCCCTCTGCCACGTACATTGGCCAAACCGGACAGTTCCTACGTAAAAGAATAAATGGACACAAATCGGTCATCAGGAATGGTAACATAAAAAAGCCAGTAGGTGAACACTTCAATCTCCCTGGACATTCTATAACAGATTTAAAAGTAACTATTTTTGAACAAAAAAACTTCAGAAACAGTCTTCAAAGAGAAACAGCAGAACTAAAATTCATTTGCAAATTTAACATCATTAATTTGGGGCTTGAATAAGGACTGGGAGTGGCTGGCTCATTACAAAAGCAGCTTTGCCTCTCCTGGAATTGACACCTCCTCATCTATTATTGGGAGTGGACTACATCCACCCTGATTGAATTGGCCCTGTCAATGTTATACCAATAGAATAAAAACTAGCAGGATCTTATTAAGAGGGATAAGGCAAAGATGCCACATTTATTGTAAATAATATAATGATAAAGCAAAAGATAAAAGTAAACAACGTTGTTTGACTACTTATTCCTTATACATACATACACACACACACACACACACACACACACACATATTCATTCACACAATCATTCATTCAAGTTCTGTACAGGTGTTATAGTTACCAGCCTAGAAGTTGCTCATGCCAAGTTACTGGCCAGGTATCTTGGTCACGCGGATGGAGCCGAGTCGGTGTCAGGTGCACCTGATGCTCCTGGAGGTTGGCAGCAGAACCAGAAACTCAAAGTCTTCAGTCTTTAGAGTCCATTCTTATAGGAATTAATTCCTATGTTAGTCTATGGGAGCTGTTTCATCCTGCTGTTGCTGACTCAATCAGCAGATGGCACATTCCTGGTGGCTCCACACTGTCCAAAGTTTGTGTTTCTCATCCTTCCAAGTGATGGGGTGGATCCCAGTTTACCCTCCGGGGTTGTCTGGTGGTCTACTTGACACATTCTTCGGCCGATGGATACTCCCTTTCTAGGCTGACACCTCCCTAACCATTCATGTACATCAAGCATTCATCAACATACATTCCATATCTTAACCATATTTTAATTTACTATCTCCATCACTTTCGGGGTGTGTGCTAATTCATTTGAGACTCCCGGCCCTTTAATCACAGACGGTGGGGGTCTGTTCCTAGGAGCCGTTGCTGTTACAATGAAGTGAAAGTCACTTAACAGCTTATAGCGTTTGTTTACCTTGTATCAGGGGTAGTAACATAGTGTTCACTTCAAGAACAAAGTCAATTAACTTGTTTGTAAGTTTTACATAGTAATAAAGTATATTTCACGGGACAGATACAATCAATGGTTTCTACAGACAGTAGCTTACAAGTTTACTTGGTGAAACTGTTGGATTTTAACCTGTGGGGGACAAATTATGGGGGGGGTCACTGTCACTTGGGGGAATCACTGATAGTACCTTCTTTAATATCCCTACATCAACACTGGTTCTCCCCTTGTGAGGTACTCCCTTCTCTTCATGTGTCATTATATAATGCCTGCATCTGTAACTTTCACTCTATGCATCTGAAGAAGTGAGGTTTTTTACCCACAAAAGCTTATGCCCAAATAAATCTGTTAGTCTTAAGGTGCCACCGGACTCCTTGTTGTTTTAATATACAAAGTAAATATCCTTAAATCAAACTCTAAAGTTCTCAAATAGCATTGTTCTTACTTTACCTATCTGTAAATTTTGATTATTATCAATGAAAATATATATTTTTTTCAGTTTGGATGTATATGGTGAAATCAATATTTACTGACATTTTACAGATAACAAACTAATCCTTCCACGCCTATATATGACTAAAATCTCCTGGATGTCTTTTAGTTATTGTTATTTGTATAGCTGTGATGCCTGGGGCATCTATCATGGACCAGGGTCCCATTGTGCTAAGTGTAGTTATAGACATGTGAAAAGTCTCTGGCCCAGATAGCTCTCAGTCTAAGTTATGATGCAGGATGTGAATGAGACACCTAATAAACAGAGGTAGGAGAAATGGACAGAACGAGGTAACAATTAAACAAGCAAGTCATCATGCATTGGGCTAAGGTCTTACTTCATCACCTTAATTCCTGATATCAGTACAATGTGGGGCTCAACCTCTAACGGTTCAAATGTTTGTTTTGGATACATACCCAAAATTCTGTATTCTTCTCTGTGTTAGCTGAACTTCTTGGGTCTGAAAAACTGGGCCCATAATATCAGGAGAATAGCCTCTCTTTATTTAATTCTGGAAATTCTGCTTCCATTCTTGGCCTGAACCAGAAAGTTCATAAATGCATGAAAAGGAAAAAAAGAGCAAGGAATGTAGAAATTAAGTTCAAACATTTTCAAATCTCAGAATGGCTTCATTAAAGGTCATATTTTGGGTGAAGGTTTGGATTGCTTGCTGTTTTATCTGTACCACGTCACCCTGCTCTGTACAACATCACTCAGTCTTGTGAATGTTTGCATGATGGAGGGAGAGAGAGTTCATTGATGGTATTGTTTTTTTTCAACTGGCAACCACCACTGAAAAGATACTCATTTTCTGGAGGTGATATTTTGATGGACTGTATCCCCATAACACATAAAGACCCTTAGCTTTAGTTACAGTAAAAGCCATTAACACTCTGCTTTCCCCCTTTTTCTTTATATTTGAAAGCTCTTTTCCAGGCTAATAGCCTGTAGCATCAGGCTGAGTAGATCACACACACAGAATCTATGACATTATATAGATCACACACATGGACTTCAGGACCAGACTCCAAAGAGAAACTGCTGAGCTCCAGTTCATTTGCAAATTTGACACCATCAGATCAGGATTAAACAAAGACTGTGAATGGCTATCCAACTACAGAAGCAGTTTCTCCTCCCTTGGTGTTCACACCTCAACTGCTAGCAGAGCACCTCACCCTCCCTGATTGAACTAACCTCGTTATCTCCATACTGATTTATACCTGCCTCTGGAAATGTCCATTACTTGCATCTGAAGAAGTGAGGTTCTTACCCACGAAAGCTTATGCTCCCAATACTTCTGTTAGTCTTAAAGGTGCCACAGGACCCTCTGTTGCTTTTTTACACATGGACTGTATGACAAATTGCAAGGACAATGTTGTGTTGGTAGCTAGAGATATTCTTGAGTCAAATGAAACATCTGCCTGGAGAATGCAGACAATGCTGTGTAAGAGACAGACATCCTTTGCAAACTTCAAGACCAAATTTTAAAATGGCGTCTACCTCTGGGCTCGCTTGCTTTTTTGCATCAACACCTTTGAACGGTCCCTTTCCAATTCATAAGTATATTTAAGTTGTCTCTTTTTAAGACCGCAAATGGTCATGAAGGAAACAAACACTGCTCCTCTGTATTTAAAAATACCTCTTGTGTTATAAGCTGAGGCACAGAAACTAGATTTTTGTTGAATAGCTTGAATGAAACTGAAAAGAGTCAGAACAAAGTAACAGCAAGTAGGGAAGAAGGTTAAGTATGGGATGGGTCTCACCTAACTGCAGTTAGGTGTCATAATAGGGACTTTGGCTAAACTTGCATTAAAAGATTTTATGATCTCATCTGTAAAACAGCCCAGGCTTTTTGAATTAAACACTATGTACATAGAGACTGAATGTTTTCTCTGGAAGTGCCTCAGTGATTTATTTCAACAGGTTTCAGCAGTTTAGCAATTTCTTAAGCAAAAAATTCTTTAAGGATGCAGTTTAATGCATAATCTCAACATGTCACATTTTGGCAGTGATTGCTTAATGCAGCAGTGTGCTAATGAACTGCTCCACTGCATTCTGTGATCATGAATATGAATCTGAGTACTCTAAACTGAACTCAATGTACTGATAAGTGACTGTATCTGATTGTGCCAGCAGTGGGGTGATTTCTCATTAATAAGCTGAGTTGTTAAGAAATGGAAGAATACTAAACTGGCTAGCTTTGCATTGTCTGATCATGTTTGCCAACAGTGGGTCTGGGAAGAGGGGTAAGCCTTTTCTATTCTTGCTTACCAGAAATCCTTGTAAACACTAGAGCAAGATAAAATTCAGAAGTAATGTTTTATTGTAAGAAATATAAATTTGTATAAACAAAACACAGGCCCAAATTCTACTCTCTGTTACCTAGGTGCAACTCCTTTTGGTTTCAGGGGTCTCCATCAGTGTAGAGTAATCCAGCTTTTAGTGATAACGTGTTACACGCATTCTCTGGAGGGGAATTTCTGTCATCCCAGAGCATAGCATCACATGACTTCAAAAGATCCTTATCCCTCTAACATCCATAGCAAGAGAGCTCTCGGGTTCTGTACTATGCAGAGCTACTGAGATGATGAAAATGCTGGACTGTTGAGTTCTGAAAGACATATCACTGATAGACCTTCGGAGCTCCAGCCGCCTCTGATTGAAATGTAGAATACTCCTAAATTCTGGTGCTTGCAGAGGTCTTAATTGTTAAGCATTAATGTGTGGAGCCTCATTGGGTACATTTTAAATGGCTCTCTCAGCTTGAATAACCACCCTTTGAAGACACTAAAGCAGCTGTCTGCAATGGCTGCAGCAACAAATTAGCTAGGCCACAAGAGTGTAGAGAGCAGATCAAAAACACTGGCCAGCAATACTATGGCAACGCTGCCTTTGGGGACATTAAAAGCCAACTGTTCCCTGCTATGAGTGCGGAGACCATTTTGGGTTACAGCAGAGGCTGTTCAGCTGCTTCTGTTTAAAGATGTTTTCTATGCTCACACTGTCCGCTCTACTGAAGGGGGCAGCAGTATTGCAAGATCTTCAAGCGCAGCGCAATGGCAGAAAGTGATTGGTGGTAAGAGATGGTGCCAATATAGGTTTTCCCTGAGAGAAAACATCCCCAAAGCTAAGCATCTTCTGCTTTAAAATCCCACGAGGAAGTCTCAGCTTGTAAAAGTATGCCAATTTAACAACACACTGACTGGATACCTATTTGGCATCACCAAGATTAGACTAGACCTTGGCATCACCAAGGCAATAACATTATCATGGAAACTAAAGAGGCAAATTTCAAACTGTGGGAACCTGGCATATACGCTACTGCATCTGATGTGCAGGCATAAGCCATAAAACTTGAATCTCTCAGGACAGACCCTAGAGCTTAAAGTGCTCAAGCGTCATCGGGTACAAATTCTTGAAGCAGGTTCCAAGTGTCTGAAGTGCTGAATGAAGACATCTGACTGACATGCCAGGGAGGTTCTGGTTGCCTGAGGTGCTACCACCAGTTCCTTCTTGACGTGCACAGTTCCTCAGAGACACGCACTGTGTTGTTCTAGTTATGCACCAAGGAAAACAGCACCAAAATGCCAACAGTAATAGTGTCTCTGACCAGGGATAAGCCACTCGGAAACATATTGACAGCATTAGTGCCTCAGACACTTTGTTGAAGCTCTACGCAGGCACAAGGATTTGCCCTTGCATATCTGACTGCAGAATCAGGGTCACATTTTGCAGTTATACAAAGCTACTGTTGCGTTTGTCTAGTATGATTTTTAACTCATCTTAAATTTGTTTTTTCCCACAGTTCTGTTTTCCTGTAGATGTCCAATGATTTGTTTTCTCTTCATGTTTGTTCCATTATTTTACTATATATTGAAGTTACACTTAATGGATGGCAATTGCCACAATCACAATTCTTTCTTTTTTAAAGACTGACACCATTTTTAATTTTTTTACCAGTCCTCTGACCCCTTCCCATTTCTCAATAGGGTGACCAGATGTCCTGATTTTATAGGGACAGTCCTGATTTTTATTATCCCCCACACCCGTCCTGATTTTTCACACTTGTTGTCTGGTCACCGTACTTCTCAAATAATTTTCAAAAATAATTGACAGTGGTTTGATAAGTTTGTTGTCCCTTCACCAAAGGGATACGTCTTCTAGTCCTGTCAGTTTCAAAACTTCCAAGTGTTCCTTTACCTGTATCTTCATCCGTAGCTATCTTAATAAGGTATTCTTCAGATCTTGAACAGTGAAAACAGGCTGTAACATCCCTTTGGAAACTGTCAATATAGTCAATGAGTGCTGTGACATCCTGGACAAACCGTATTGAATTAAGTTAAACCTTACTGAATTAAGCTTAACATTTTTGGAGTTCATAGTATTAAAAATGCAACCATGTATGTGTTATTGTGGAATTGTTTTTACAAAGTTTTCTCTGTGATGCTTTTTACCTTAAGAACAAAGTAAGCTTGCATAGGAAGTGCTACCTGGTAACTTACAGTGGTTGACAATCACTCTGTTATAAGTCTCTGAAGAGAAAGAAAGCAGGTGGCCTAGGGCAGCCTGTCTGTGCTGGGACATACATCATGAAGGCAGGGAACTGTGCAGCCTGGGAATACCACAGTGAGAAGGGAGAGAGACATGGATCTCCATCCAAAAAGGCAATGGCTGGGGAGCAGAAAGCCAAGAATCGATGCTCTTGGTGGACCACTAAGGGGAAATAAAGGTGCGGTGGCCCTGAACTGTGACAAGTGCTTCTCAGAATAACATTCAATGTTAATATGTTTGAAGCAATAGGTTTATTGACAAGGGAAATCTACAGTGAAGAAAACAGAAAATAAAATACAGCTAACATTTATCCACAGTATACATGGTAATTTGATAACTATAAGTAAGATAGCAAACTTAGTTGTGGTAGGAGAGATTACCATAGTAAAGTATATCATGTACAAAATCATTTCTTTTTCTATTGATAGACAGCCTGATTCTGCAAACATTAGTAATACAAAGTAGCCAAAACCCCTATTACATAATTATTACTGTAGTGAATATAAATAAAATTCTAGATTTAAATGTCAATAAATAAAAACGATGGGTTTGCCACATGCAGTCACTTTGATTTAAACAAGAGGACATGACCACATTTTCCTTGTGCTTTTGCCTGGCCCAAAGCCTAAAGGCTACTCACCGTCTCTCCCTTTCTGAAATACTACAGAACTGTTAACATTCACCGATACATTATTTTACCGATACATTATTCATGGTATTTCAAAATAAGGGCCTATTCCTGCAAGGTGCTGGGTGCCTCCTGCAACGTATTGAGTGCCCAGCTGGATTTAGGATGCTCAGGCCCTCACAGGATTGGGTTCTGAGCATTTTTTCTTCTTTCTTCTCTTCAGCAGCGGGATTGTTGTCTGGGCTTAAGCCTCTTCTACTTTTTGTACTCTGGTTTCAGTAACCGATATTGACTGGAATTTGGGTATCTAGTGGGAAAACTATTGTACTGTGCCTTTACATTAAAAAAAAACTTTAACTTAATAAACTGGAAGTGGGGTGTATGTTTGTATGTGTCTATATAATTAGTGTAAGAGAGGAGAAAAACAATCAGTAGAGCAGTCATTGGAATACTTGTGTGAAATCAATTTTTTTAGCTTAACTTCACCTGCACATCTCTAAAAGAGATCCTGCAGAGTTCCTTGACCTTTTCCCTGATTGAACTCCATCCCCAAGGTAAGGTACCAATATGTACTTATCATTTTTCTAGGGGAAAAAAAAGTATATTCACTATCAAAGTTAATAGGACATTTTAACTGTTCAGCAGAATACTACGCTTGCATGAGAAGTGAGAGAAAGGATTCAGGAATTGAACCTTGGACCCTGGAGTGGCAGCACAGTATATTAGGGGCTAAACATGACTATGAATTAACTAAGTTCTATATCATCCCATGCTGAAAAGGAGAGCACTGTCTTCTCTACAAAAATACATTTGGAGAAAGAAGTGACAGGTAATGAAGTTATTACTTCACTGCATTTGTGGAGCTGTCTCTTATGCTAATAAAATCCACAGACATACTTTGTGTGTAAGAAGGCTTATGGGAAGTGGCTTGTTGTGTTCAAAAAATTAAACGAATGAGGGTTAAAAGAATGAGAGAGAGAGAGAGCTGAGTCAAACAGTGAGAGTGAATTGAAAGTACTCTTTTTAACCTTAATCTATGTTGAGAACTGTCAGCTGTTGAAAACTCTAGCATCTGCAATGATGGTCTGTATGGGTAGGTTTTGTTTATCCTGGGGTCAGAGATATTAAAAGAAAGAAAGATTAATCTGATAAAGGTATTGCCATTTCTAATCGAAGTGATGGGAAAATGTGGTATGGAGGTAAGAGGCAAACAGGGTGAGTTATTGTGAAGTGATGAACTACCTTGAAGCTGTAGCAATCAAATAGATAGCTCTCACATCTAAAAATTACTGTGGCATCTTTATTCATCAACAGTTTTGTGCAAGTGTCTCATGCTCAGCCCCCTCCACAAAGCACAGAAGCACTCCGATTTATTTGGTGAAATTAAATCCTAACAGAAGGGACTCGTCTGAGGTTGCTGTTTCTCACTTACCAGAATTAAAGGACATTCATTTCCTGTGGCAACTCAGAAAGACAAACTTTTACAAGTTGGAATTTGCTAAGAAATTAAAAAGTACAAAAGAACAAAAATACAGTCCTTCTTTCTTGTCTCAAATGCTGACCTCTTTGTTTTGTACCACTGTCATTTATAAAATGTGGCATATGTTTTTCCTCCCATCTCTGAGGATTCTCCTGTCCTCTGGTTCCCGCAAATCTCAGACTTTCTGAAATGGGATTAAAAATATTTTGGCCCTGTCTATACTAGTACATAAACTATTTTCAATACTGGTTCAGGTAGACTTGGTGCTGCAATCCTCTGTCAGCAATGGTGCAATTCCTAGTATAGAGACACCCCTTCGTGTGCATAACACCAGACAATGGGAGTTGCGTGCTCACTTGGAGAGGACAGTAGGCCCACATTATAAAAAATCATCCAAAAAAAAAGGTTTTTTTCAGTTGAGAAGTAAATATTCCAGATTACACGAGGAGAAAAATACAGTATCTCTCCAAGCATTCAGACAGCAAAGTGCTATGAAAACAGAATCCACTGACGTTATTTGAAGAAATAAATTATAGCCTAGTCCTGCAAGGTATTGAACTCCTCCTCCCAGGAGGTGATTGAGCACTCTCGATTCGCATTACAGTTAATGGGAACCAAGGGTGCTCAGAACTTTGCAGGGGCACGCTCTAGTGAAAATGTATGTGGGATATGGTGACCTGAATGAATTTTGTGTGATCAAAAATGTGTTCATCCATAACCATCTATAATGTGGTTCTTTTGCAACATATCCTCCAATGTGCCAGTCTTCTTATCACAAGAGGTTTTTTGGACCAGGGGTAAAATGCAATACATAGAATACTGTAAATATGTATAAATGGATTTGCCTACAAGCTAATATGTGAAAGTGTTACAGAATTGCAGTTTTTCTTTCTTAACTCTGCAGAGTTATAACAAGCACAGAAAAGTTGAAGGATTTAAAGCAGTAATATCTGTATAAATGGCCCAATCCAGCTCCCCTGGGAGCCACTGATTGTAAAAAATGTTGTTCAGGCCCCAAAGGAGAAAATTTCAACATTTGTAGATTCTTCCATGAGTTAGATTTTAAGGTTTACATGTTTCAGAGAAAATAATATTTATATTGTAGTTAACACATGTACATAATTCTAATAAACACAGTTGCTGGATCTTATCCATGATTTTTCCATTCATTACTCTCTCTCTCTCTCTCTCTCTCAATATATATATATAATAAATAAAGTGTTTTATAAAAGAGTTATAAGAGTCAGACAGATTTCCTAATTCATTACATTTGCCAGAACTATAAAAAGATTTTTAATTAAAAAACCTGCATTTCTAAAAGATCAAGTAGTGTAATACTACTTAATTATAGGTGTAGCATACAACATTTTATGGAAAACATTTACAGTCCTTGGAGGAAAGTTAATCAACATTGTGCTTTGCATTTTCTCAAAGATCTTTATTGCTAGTTTTATAGCTTATCAGAAGTTCTTATACTGGATAGACTAGATACAGTATAGATAGATGTTTACACTATTTGCCCAGTTTTGGAATATGTTTGTCCAAACTTATCAAAGATATCAATGGATGGTAACACTGTTTCGAAGTTCTAGAAAAAACAGAGAGGAAAAAAGACAGTTAAGTTTGGGTATTTTTGTTTGTTTTTTCACTTTAATTTTTTAGTATACTTAATAGGTCTGTAGATATTGTACAGTTCCATTGGTCTTTCTTCCATTTTAATTTTCCTGTTACACAAGGTAAAATTTAGGATGTAAGTTATGCACAAAAATATTTAGGACTTATGCTGAAGCTTACATATGACATTGTGAAACACTTCAAAATGTACATTATAGATTGGGGAGAAAATTCTGAATCAATAGACTTAATTAAAAATAAATATGTATTATAAACTGTACATAACTGTAAGTATTGTAAATTTTATTTCTCTGCCACACAGACTGAATGTTATAGCCTTTTGCAAATCACGATGCACTAAACACATCCTCCTGTCTGCAAAACAGTTAAGCAAAAAATGTCTCAAATAAGATCCAGTAGGATTTTCTTAAAATATTTAAAATGTTCCCCGTTTACAAAAAGTAAAATAGGGATGTTCAATTAGTAAGTAGATGAGAACTGGTATAAAATAATGATCAAATATAGAAATAAGAAAAGAAATTAAAAAACCAACATCAATTGGCCATGGACTCACATATGACAGAAAAGATACCGGACTGAATACTGCTTGCCTTACTCACATGAACAGTCCTATTTTCTTTTAGGGGGACACTTGCATGAGTAAAGCGAACAAGATTTGGCACACAAAGTACAGGTGAATTTATGCTGTAATGGTAGTGGTATAATGCAAATATAGTCCACAAGCAACCAAGCCAAATGGCTTCAGGATTCTAAGTTATTTTGCCCAGTGCACACTAATTAACCTGACTAATTAACCCATTGCACTAGAACAGTGGTTCCCAGACTTGTTCCGCCGCTTGTGCAGGGAAAGTCCCTGGCGGGTCGGGCCGGTTTGTTTACCTGCCGCGTCCGCAGGTTCGGCCAATCGCGGCTCCCAATGGCCGCGGTTTGCTGCTCCAGGCCAATGGGAGCTGCTGGAAGCGGCGGCCAGTATGTCCCTCAGCCCGTGCTGCTTCCAGCAGCTCCCATTGGCCTGGAGCAGCGAACCGTGGCCACTGGGAGCCGCGATCGGCCGAACCTGCAGACGCGGCAGGTAAACAAACCGGCCCGGCCCGCCAGGGGCTTTCCTTGCACAAGCGGTGGAACAAGTTTGGTAACCACTGCACTAGAAAGTCCCAAGTGTTGGAGTCAATAGGTTAAAGTGATCATAACAAGAGGTGTGTTGGCCTCTTTTTCATGGGTCCTGAAAAAATGCTAGTATCATCAGCAAAACTAAAGCTTTGCATTGTATTAACATTTCACTCTGGGGAATCTTCTTTTTGGATGCAAGTATATCCAGGGCGGAGTCCAGAGAGAGACTCAAAGTGAAAAATTGAGCTGTTCAATACAATTCCATTTCGCAAAAACATTCTCAACGTTTTGTTTTCTTTTCAGTGCAGAACAAAAATATATTTAGAAAGTTGTTGTGAAACAGAATGGTCGTTCTCTGGCCCGCTCTACTTTTGATTCCAACTCGGCACTGAGTACTATGCAGATCTATCCCTATGCTCATGTGGAACCCCATTGATTTCAGTGGCACCCCATACAAATGCAGGTGTCTGCCCATAGTTCTTGGTGCAGGATCAGGGTCCTTATTTGCATACCAAATAATCAAAAGATAACTTTTAATTTCTAACATCTGACACTTGGCAGCTTCCTGTGCCTGCAAACTCTCCGATGCAAAGTTCACAAAATAGCAAGTTACACTTCTTAAGTCAAAAGAAAACACGTTCCCTTTCTGATTTGAAAGGTACCATTGTCCCTTGACATCTTGTAAGATTTATTTCCAGAGAGATCTTCAGTGTAAGTGTAGAACGCCCCATGCTTCACCTTTTTTTATTTATGAAACAAAGTATATCTAAAATAGATTTGTTTATTTTAATGCTTTTTTATATTATTATATTTTAATTTCCATTGTATTTTCGGTACCCCAAGCATTTTGGTGGTACAGGAGGGTCTGTAAAAACTATTCTTGTGATTACGGTAATAATTATTACAATTACTACCAGTGTAACTGCAAACAGATTGCCTTTCCTGAGACGAAGATAGTTGTACTTGATTTGCTGAGTTCACCATGCTGATATCATTGGTGTAGGTGGATAGAAAACATATGACAAACACAGAAAGGTGCTCTAGTTTCATAGAGACCAAACTGATAGTATCATTATCATTTATTTAGCACCTACATTATTCTAGAATTCAAGAAAGGTGTTAATTGTTCTGTAGTTTTGATCAGGAAAAAATATTTTTAATGTTCATGTAGAAAAATCAATTACTCTTCATTTTAATTTTTAATAAATTGTAAAAGGTTAAAAAACACACTAGATTTTTTTTTGGGAGGGGGGGGGAAAGGCTACTAGCAAACACCCACCCCTTTTATCAGGAAAAAATTGGGAATGGTGGTTCTGAACATTGAAGAAGTCTTCATTTGGCAGAGCAGACGGCGTTTGCTATTAAGATGCCTGGCCAAACAAAAACAATTGACTGCCAAAATTAGCTCCTTGGGACGATTTAGGAGCCTTTGAAGTGAACGGCTTTTTGAGCTGGAACTAAGCCCAGGTCTAGCTTCAAACCCAAGTCAAAATGACAAAGAGGAAATTTTCTGTGCTACTTACTCCCTCAGTGTAAGATTACTTTGGGTTGGCAGCTGTACTGTTTATCTTGTTATTTAAAGCTATTTCACTGGATACTCACAACTGAGTATTTAAACAACTGGCTCTGATCGTGGCGACAGCAGTTATGTTTGACCACATCTAGGCAAGACCTTACAGTTTGATAGGGTAAATAAATTCACTGATGACTGTGCAGTTAGACCAATTAAAGATGTATATAAAATACACTGAATAAATAGACCCATCATGTTTGCAACACAGGAAAAAATGTGAACATATTTTTAGCAAAAAAACCTAGTAATTTATTTACTTAAATATATAGAGCTTAATTATGACTCTGCTCTGCTGGTGCACTAAAAGGGAAGAAGGCATAGGAAACCGTGCCCCAGAGTATGCTGGCATGCTCTCGCTCTGGGTGTGTATGCTTATTGCCTCATATAGGGTGTTTCTATACTGCCTCATCATTTCTCTTCCTTTCCTATTCTTTACTGCTACTTAGAGCAGAGGACTCTAAGGTCCTCTGACAGGGGATTATTGGAGCATAGTACATGGCTGGCCAAATCCCCTTCTGTCCCCACCCAACACCTGCTGGGAGGGTGGGCAGCATACAGCTGACTTTATCTGATGTGGGGATTTTCCTGTTAGAGCACCTCTGTATCCTCCTCTGTCATTGGAGCAGCACAAAGAGGAAGGCGCTGCACTTAGCTATGATTGCAAAATAATTCATGAAAACTCAGAGAAGGTGAAGTGAATGCATCTTATTTATAAACTATAAATTACACTCAAGCTACTCTGTAAAGTCCCAATTTAAAGATACATTTTTATTCTAACATGGGGGCAAATGTCTTTTACATATTCACAAACTGTGCTCATGAAAAGATATTTCTCTTTAAATCAGTTGTTATATGCATTAGTGAATTTATTTAGTTGTTAGCCAACAGGTATATGCTATATGTATTGCACACCATATTAATATATATTACACGTGTTATATATAAATGTTAGCACAGACTTTATATTTGAATGGTATTCTGCTTACTCTTGTTCACTCATGGTAAGTATCCCATAACACACTGCAAAGCTGAAGTCAGCTTTGGTGCTAGCAAATACAAAATCTGTCAAAATCAAGATACATACATTCCATGTCCTAGTACAGATACTTCCACGGGCAACTGTTTTGGAATATGGTATCCAAACAGAGACAAAGTATGTAACAAAACAATAAGTTAAGGAATTGTTACAAACTGGTGGGTTGGATTTTAGTGACATATAGAGAGTTTTGTACCTTGTAAAACTATACTATAAATTAGGGTGACCAGACAGCAAGTGTGAAAAATCGGGACGGGGGTGAGGGGTAATAGGAGCCTATATAAAAGTTGGGACTGTCCCTATAAAATCGGGACATCTGTCACCCTACTATAAATATAGCTTGTTTAAATGCATATTTCCAAAGTATACTTTTGTGTAAGATAAGAATTGCTTCCCAGAAGAAGGGCATGCATGTTTCCTTTACGTATGGTACTGTTTCGTCTTTAGACAATAAATTTGAGTTTGGTTATTTGGTCTCTTGAACATTTTTCAAAATGAACTACAAGTGTATTCAATCCATTGGCTATACAATTAATTAACACAGTCAAAAGGCTCTCACCACAAAAATTCAATAGCAATATGTAAGCAGGGCCATCTTCCAGATGGCATACCTGTGACTGATTTTTCCAGCTGCATTTGCCATTTCCTATGCATTTCCTATAACAGGTATAATACAAGATAATGAAATAGAGGACCAGATCCTCCAGTCCAGTGTGGCCACTTTGCAATTGGTGGATTCTGCATATGGAGTCGTGTGTCTATCCCTGAGATGATTACCCGAGTTCAAGTGGATCCTTAAGTGACACAAACATAGTGTACAGAATCTACACCACCTCCCCTTCCAGCTGCCTATATAGGGGGCATGGATGGAGGAAAAAGAGGTATGGTCCACACTATCTTTTAACTTGCCAATCCTTTGCTGTTTCAGCTATTTATGGCTGTTTTGCAGTTGGTATACATTAGTGCACCACTAGTCTGCACTAACATACAGCCCTACACTGAACAGCCCCAGGTCTGGGGTAGTAAGGTACAAAGGTAAGCTTCATGAAACTTTTGCACCATATCCTTTTTAATTTGTGCTGTGTGTGCCTTGGCTGTAGCCAGTGGGATCTGACCTGTGTTGCATTGACCTATTTGATTGTCATGTCTACTCCTCGCCTATGGACAAAGGATTTTAAAAAGGGGCAGCATATAGTCAGCAAGCAAAGAACTGTCTCAGTGAGCAGACTCTCAAGAGAGTTAAGACCAAAGCAGACTGTGAAGAACTTCAAAAAGATCTCACAAAACTAAGTGATTGGGCAACAAAATGGCAAATGAAATGTAATGTGGATAAATGTAAAGTAATTCACGTTGGAAAAAATAACCCCAACTATACATACAATATGATGGGGGCTAATTTAGCTACAACTAATCAGGAAAGAGATCTTGGAGTCATCGTGGATAGTTCTCTGAAAACGTCCACGCAGTGTGCAGCGGCAGTCAAAAAAGCAAACAGGATGTTAGGAATCATTAAAAAAGGGATAGAGAATAAGACGGAGAATATCCTATTGCCCTTATATAAATTCATGGTATGCCCGCATCTTGAATACTGCGTACAGATGTGGTCTCCTCATCTCAAAAAAGCTATACTGGCATTAGAAAAGGTTCAGAGACGGGCAACTAAAATGATTAGGGGTTTGGAACAGGTCCCATATGAGGAGAGACTAAAGAGACTAGGACTTTTCAGCTTGGAAAAGAGGAGACTAAGGGGGGATATGATAGAGGTATATAAAATCATGAGTGGTGTGGAGAAAGGGAATAAGGAAAAGTTATTTACTTGTTCCCATAATATAAGAACTAGGGGTCACCAAATGAAATTAATGGGCAGCAGGTTTAAAACAAATAAAAGGAAGTTCTTCTTCACACAGCGCACAGTCAACCTCTGGAAGTCCTTGCCTGAGGAGGTTGTGAAGGCTAGGACTATAACAGGGTTTAAAAGAGATCTAGATAAATTCATGGAGGTTAAGTCCATTAATGGCTATTAGCCAGGATGGGTAAGGAATGGTGTCCCTAGCATCTGTTTGTCAGAGGGTGGAGATGGATGGCAGGAGAGAGATCACTTGATCATTACCTGTTAGGTTCACTCCCTCCAGGGCACCTGGCATTGGCCACTGTTGGCAGATAGGATACTGGGCTGGATGGACCTTTGGTCTGACCCAATATGACCATTCTTATGTTCTTATGACTCC
Source organism: Emys orbicularis (assembly GCF_028017835.1). Taxonomy (NCBI): domain Eukaryota; kingdom Metazoa; phylum Chordata; order Testudines; family Emydidae; genus Emys; species Emys orbicularis. The sequence continues at coordinate 167,378,715 of NC_088685.1, forward strand.
TGTGATCGCAATATGGACTTTGTAAAACAAAAAAATCTACAATTAATGCTCAAGTAGTTTACATTGGGGATGTTGTTGATAAAAATCAATTCCAAAGAAATTTTACATCTGACTGAGGGCAGTTGGTACCTCTGATAATTTTGATTCAGCAACAATTTATAAAATGGCTTCAAAATTAAAATTCAACATTTTAATTACATCTAACATTCAAAACAGATGCTCCATTTTGCACACACAATTGACTGCACACAAGTAATAGAATTTACAAGCAATCAGCCCCCCTTTTTTTAACAGAAATCATCTTTGCACGTGTAAATTTTATTACTTGTGTGCGCAAACTATATGGACATTTGCAAAGCTCTATGTGCACAAATGGGTACCCGTTGGAAGGCTGTTTGAAAATGGTCCCTCGTGTTTCCAGCAAAAAAAATTATATTAATAGTTTCTTTCAACAATAACATGGAGAGTACAGTGCATAAATATGCACATAACTAAAAAATGCCTTTCTGAGGTCTTATCAAGCAATGTGTGGTAGAGGTTGGAACTATAGTTAGGCATCAGCTTGAAGAAGGAAAGCCTATTACTTCAATCCAAAACAAAAGTAGGCAGAAAGCAGCATATTCCTATCTCCCAAACTTTTGGATGCTAACGCCAGAGGGGACCATTATGATCATCTACTCTGACCTCCTGCATAACACAGACCATAGAATTTCCCTCCATAATTCTGCATTAAGCCTGTAATTAACTATGAAGCTGATGGGCAGTTGCTGAACTTGGAACGTTATGGTTCGTGATGTGAACTTTGAATGTCCTTTGTCTATGGTGATAAAGTTCCATTTTTAAAGAGGTACCTAAATATAGATTGCCATGACAGACTGAAACAGCTCCACATACTTCTGCTCCAAAGGTTAATTGTGTAACCTCTGCAATAAACAACATTCTCCCTAGACTCGTGATCCACAGACCAAGGTTTCTTCTGAACCAACCTGGGCAATCTACAAGACAGCCCAATACACCACCACTGCACAATGTCATTTGTGACAATATGCTCTGAGAAAATGTAAACAAATCTATATGGGTCTCAGAAAAAAAAATCTGACATCAAAGTAAGTGCTGTGATAACATGTTCTATCCAATGCAAGACATGCAGTCATGACAGTCATATTTGGGGGGGGGAATGGCAACCGGAAGTAACAATATATGCGGTCATGAAAAAAATGTAATGTTATGCTATGTAGGGACACAGTTACCAAAATCCTCACTCTGTCCTTGGATTAGTGAGTACTGCTAGCAGGGATATTCAACTCATCTCTGCTTAACTTCCATTTTGAGTCAATATCCTGGGACATATGTCATTTATTTTTAAAGAAGGATTAAATCAGGGATATTGTTTAAAATAATCATTGATATAGTATGATCCTTTCTATGTAACTCTAGGTGTCCATGTGTAAGTATATCCTTGATGTTAGTGCCTGTGATAGTAAAATTAGAGCTTTAAACTGAGCTGTCCTCATAAGCCCCATGACCTTTTAATAGCCACAGAGATTTCTAACAAAGAAAGCAGATCAGAAGTGGGAATCTGTTATAAAAGTAAAATGTTGATCTAGCCAAGTTCTTGCTTTGTAAATTTATCAGTACTGGTTAACAACATTTCCAACTAGTACAAGGGCTTGTGACATGACAAAATTAGTATAACAACCCATTCTGTCAATACAACACAAATGTCATTTCAAGTGCTCAAAACCCACTAAGCTACCCTAAAAAAGATTGATTTATCTGCTCCAATGTTTCTTTGGGGGCAAACTTTTCTCACAACTGAAACCAATTAGTGGGCCTGGCACTTGTAGTGCAGAATGTAGGTCAGTGTCAAGTAATAAAAAAGTATTGACTTTTCTCTGTCTGTAAGCAGCATGAAAGGGGTGCCATGGCCTTGTCGTATATGAAAAGAGCTCCATTAATTTCACTTATTTCAACCAGGGCTGTCAAATACTAATGCTTCTATTGCACTTTTCACACAAAGTACATTGACACCAATCCTGGCCCCAGTGATACAAGTTTACAATATTTCAGCTAGTGAAAGGGGTCTGGACTATAATTTTTAATTCCCACCAGTACATTTAGACACCTTAAGCAGCATTGCTCATGAGAGCTACTGAGAGATATGAGCTGGGACATTAATAATGGCTACCCACTTCTCCTGGGTAGCAGGAACTATTTCTTGTGGATAGCCCCTCCAATTAATTAGCCAGAAGTACAGGATGCAAATGCCTGACATACCAGTGTTTTTTTGTGGCTGTTGGGCATAGACTGCCAGTTGTGTTTTCTGATGTGGACTAATGTCCACAAACCAGAGATAAGTCTCCTGTGACTTAAGGCTATAAAGGTGAAAAGCTAATGTGTTAACCAATTGGGTCACTTAGCCCCTTAAAATAGGCTATATTAACAAAGGTATGTATTAGACATCGGCCTTCATTGTGTCTGTGTGGGGGTATTGACTCTCAGGGAGGCACAGTGCCTATTGGAAGCTCCCTGCAGTGGGAGAACAGCACTGAAATACTTAACAATGTAATGTGTGATCTCCTTGTTAGCCAGCTGACGCAGTGGAGAGGGGAAATAGGCCATGGACATACCCCCACCCTTTTGGAATGGCTAATACTCTTAACAATTCTTACCTTTCTATAGTCAGTTCACTCAGGTAAGTGCAAGGAATGAAATCACAACTAGCTTCTGCAAAGGAGTTCAAGTAAGGAAAGGACCCTTCACCTTTCACATATCGTGTACCAGCAGAACAGCCGATCAAAATCCAGCCCATAATGTTGTGATATTGTTTCCCTCTATTCCTTGCAATGTCCATCCTTAACTAGCTATTTTTCTACACTTGGACTTAATGGAACTTCTTGACAAGCTCCAAATGTGATGTCTAGTTAAATCCCACTTGCAAATGCAAACAACACTGACAACAATAAACTCTCTGATTCAAAAAGCCTGACTGAGTAATGTAGAGGGCAATTTTCAACTTACTTTATTGATTTTATAAGTGAAAATCTTACCCTTTGAATCAACTTGTCATTAGATCTTAAAATAAAAAGCAATATTGCCTAGCCATTACAAAAGCCAATTTTATATTCTTCTGTATGACACTTTCATCAGGCAACTTTTTTCTGCTTGTTAGTTTGCTCTTTTATTGACAGGAAGCATATGATAATATGTTGCACAAAAATCAAGAAATTATTCTCACGGTAGGAAGTCTAGCAACACTATTTAATAGCTTTCAAACAGGGGAAGAAAACATTAATTGCTGTTTACTTTATGCAACAAATATTTCATTGTAATTATACTTAAATTTTACTAAGCCTTAAAACTGTCACTGGTTTACACCCATTTCCTCTTGGGAGTTATAAATGAAAGAACCAAATGCAAGCAGGGCTTGCTAAAATTATGAAAGATTTCTAATTACTGCTGATGAATTTGAAAAAGGACTAATCTGATAATTACATAGGTCTAGATCCTTACTGTATGATCTGCCTAGTGTGAGGAGGCAGAGCATCTGGAACAGCCCTGCAGGGGAGATTGTGACTCATGATCTCCCTGCTGCTCTAGGGAGGAAGTACCCTGCCAGATCTATACCTGCACGCTGTTCTTCCCCCTAGCACAGCTATGCTGGCTGGTATCTTGAAGATGGAGCCTTGGCTTTGCCCAGCCCCCACCCCATGCTGTCCAATGTACCTGCACAGGATGGGAGGGGAGACATAGCAGCTCTGTGGAGCTTACTTCCCTCCCAACACTGCTAGTCATAGTACAGGTAGTCCACTCCGGGGAGTAAAAGGACATCCCCTTACTCTCATGCACAGCTGCAAGGGCCAAGCAATGGCTTGATAAAAGAGAATGAAGTTTTAGGTAATGTGACCGCTTAAGTCACTGTTTAATATTTCCAATTCTTTGGTAATGAACAAACACTTCTCATAAGAACTGGGTATTTTACAGTAATTGTACACAGTGAGCATTTTAAGTGGGCCAATTCTGGATGTTCTTACTCAGTTTTTACTAAGCCTTCCTCAGGCAAACCAGATGCCAGCTTCCATGGGAGTTTTGCCTGAGAAAGGACTGAGTGGAAACTGGATAAGGACATCAAAACTTGGATCAATGGGATTATTTCCCCCTAAATGCTGACTCTCTAAATTTAGCCTGGGATATGACAACAGTAGAGTACTTTTCTTTTTGGCTTGTGCAATCTCAGCAGTAATAATGATCTGTGCTCCAAATTCGGCCCTCATAACACCTGCAACCCCACTGCATTCACAAGTAAGTGTAAGTAAGATCAGAATTCAGCCCTATAATTTGAACTTGGTTAAAAAGTCTATTGCTGATGTGGAAGCCAGGTTAGAATCCAGCTCTTTCTCCCATATCTGTATTGGCTCTGCAATGCTGAAACAAAACAAAAAATAAAAATAAAAAAATAAAAAAGAAACAAAACCTTATTTTTTATGAATTCTATGCAGCTGTAACTCTGAATACACACAGGAAACCGATCTATGGAAGAGGAAATTGGCACTTTTACATAGTCACTTTTCAGGGTGGGACTCCCCTTTTTGGCAATTTCCGATCCCAGCCTCAGTTTTAAAAAGTGTAATATTCTTCACAGACTAGTCTGCAAAAGCAAACATTACAGTGTATACTGTATTATACTTTCATACACATTATTAAAATAATCTGTGGAAACTGCACTATCCAAATTTTTGTTCTGCCTGTGTCTGAACAGGCCCAATATCTATATTTGAACCAAAATTGCCAAAGATGATATTCTATTTTCTGAACGAATGTGGTCTTTTTTACAAGTAAATTAAATTAAGAAAGCAATGTGAATTTCTTCACAAGCTATTTCATACTTGGATACCCTTGAACTTTACTGAATCTGGGCTAAAAAACAAATGTGCAGGTGAAATAGTTTGATTGGTATTCAGAATCCCAAGAGTTACTTATTTGCTATTGTCATTCAAATCTCGATTTATTGCAGGCCACTTTCAAAAAGCATTTTTTAAAAGGGGAGTAGACATTTAGTAGCTTCATCTTAATTTATCTAAGGTGTATAAATGACATTTGTCAAAAATGAAAACACACTGATGAGTAATAAATAAACCTTTTATGAGGCTATTAAATCCAAGTGAGGTGGAACTATGCCTAACATTACAATCCTGTGTACATATAAAAACACTGTCTTTAAAAGCTTTTGATGAAAAGTGAGGGGGTGGGAATGTAAACAGAGACCTTCCATCCTTATACTAATTCTTTGGCCTGATGATCGCTCACTTTCCAACTGCTGGCAATAGGATATGTGCTAGAAAATAATGCATTTAGGCATGAGTATCTTGATTTATGACATTTATATGCCGCTCTTTCATTGTCTAATATGCTCAACTCTAGCATTCTCTTTCCAGAGCCAACTGTGGTCTGCCAAGACCAGACCAGCGCCATGTTTAACCTGCTGGACTAAAGCCAAAAAACACTTTTAACCTGCCCCGATCAAGTTGCATCTATCTTAAATTGACAGAATCATGCCAGCAGGAACTAAGGTGGAATAAATTCTGAATTGACAATCCCAAACCACTTTTCACTTTACCAGTAAAAGTCAGAACCACATGAAACAATGGTCAGGTTAATCTGAAGTGGTATCTGATGCTTAGGGCTTGTCTTCACTACCCGTCTGGATCGGCGGGTAGAAATCGATCTCTCGGGGATCGAATTATCGCGTCTCGTCGGGATGCGACAATTGATCCCCGAATTGACGCGCGTACTCCACCAGCGCAGGTAGGAGTAAGTGCCGTCGACGGGGGAGCCGCAGCAGTCGATTTGCCGCCGTCCTCACAGCGGGGTAAGTCGGCTCGGATACGTCAAATTCAGCTACGCTATTCGCGTAGCTGAATTTGCGTATCTTAAATCGATCCCCCCCCCCCCAGTGTAGACCTAGCCTTAGAAGTGATTCCAGTTTGGCATTTTTTACGTTGTTCTGGATCAGGTTTCTGGAAGTGAGCTGTGATTTTTTTTTTTTAAGGTAAATCAGAGTTAGTTTTGAATCCAACAGGTTGTAAGTAACTGGCTTAATTCTAGTGGGTTGGAGGTGGTTCTAATTTGTTTGTTTTTAATTGGTTTTTACATCTGAGAGGGCATTTTGAATTAATTCTAGTAGGCTGACTGTTTTCAGCAACTCAGATGGTTAAGGGTAGTTCAGGCTTGGCTTCCTCAGGTTAGAAATAGCGGTGGTTTGATGCAGTGTGGTTTTGACTTGGTCCAGCTTAGATGAGTGTAAGGGCATGTCTACACAAACACTGAGTGCATGGCAAGGGGAGTGTAAATCTACAGCACTCCAGTGTGCCATGCGCTAACTGTCCATGTGGACCCTGCTGCTGTGCACTTAAAGTCTCCTAATGTGATTTGACCAGCAGTACACAAAGTGCACTAGAGAACTTCTAGTGTGCAGGAGCAGGGTCCACATGGATGGTTAATCTGTAGATCAGTGGCTCTCAAACTTTTTTACTGGTGACCCCTTTCACACAGCAAGTCTCTGAGTGCAACCCCCCCCCCATATAAATTAAAAACACTTTTTTATATATTTAACACCATTATAAATGCTGGAGGCAAAGCGGGGCTTGGGGTGGAGGCTGACAGCTTGCGGACCCCCCCCATATAATAACCTCGCAACCCCCCATGTAATAACCTCGTGACCCCCTGCGGGATCCCGACCCCCAGTTTGAGAACCCCTTCTGTAGATTAACAACTCAGCTTGTTGTGCACTAATTGTTTGTCTAGAAAAGCTCTGAGTTAAGAAAAAATAGTTACAGACATTTCTAGTTTTGTGTGATTGATTAGACTTCAAAATTAATTGGAAAAAACACGAAATATTCCTAAATCAGTAACAGAATAAAGATTTTGTATTTATTTTGCAGAATTTGCATGTGTGAATGCTCATGTGCAAATACCTGAACAAAGCAATGCACAGTACAATATTTCTGAGAGCACTGAAAAAGTTACTGAACAGGAGGGATGGGGTGTAAGAAGAAGTGCATCCGAAGAAGTGAGGTTTTTACCCACGAAAGCTTATGCCCAAATAAATCTGTTAGTCTTTAAGGTGCCACCAGACTCCTTGTTGTTGGTGTAAGAAGATGCACTCTAACTCCTTTTCCAGCCTTAGTAATGACTCTTTATTCAGAATAGTTAAAATGTTTGCAATTATCATGCAATAAAGTGAACCAATTACATTATTTTAAGTCTTGTGCCTGTTTTAGTATTATCTTTCATCTTATTTGTCACAATTTGTGAGTTTAAGCACGCTTTAGAACATTCTGAGCCATACAATATTACCAGGTGCATCTTTTCTTTTTAAAATCTCAGCCAGTACACCTCTTGTCACAACTTAGAGAGGTGTTATGAGCCTTGCATGTTGCTAAGGGTAAATATCCTTCACTGGCTGTCTCAATACAACCACTAAGTGGTCAAGGGTATATCTTAACTTTTCTGTTATATTAAAGAGAGAGTATTGGCACTGTTCTTGTGTTTTAGGACAGTCCCACCATAAAGGCAGGGAGTTAGTTTACATTTCACCCTCTACAGCATGCATCTGATATGTCTGAAAATCTTTTTCATCTGAGAGGCTATCCTGAACTAACTGAAACAAGATCTTGTAATGGTAACACAGATGGGAGAGGAGGCAGCCATCATTAGATCAGCGACCACTACTCAAATAAAAATGTCCTTTTTGAGAGATTTTCTCCTTTTCATATAATTACATTTATCTTCCATTTCTAGTTTGATGATTTTTCTAAACACAAAAAAACTGATGATACCCTTTCAGCCTGAATCCGTTATTACTCTTTCAGTGTCTGCAAGAAGTTTCTGGAAATCTGCCAGAGATTATGGATTAAGAGCATGGATTAAGGGCAAAGTGTTTAACTGTAGGTAGTTAAAGGCTGGAACACTGAACAAAGTAAATGTTTTTCCATAACTCCTCCACGTCCAATTTTATCTCATCTCTAAATGACCAATCCATTCTCTGCAATCCTATCTCTTCTCCCTTCCCACTTGTGCATACACAAAAAATGGAATTAGTGTCTCCCGGAAGGAGATTTGAAGTATACCTAATTGGTTTTAAAGTGGAGGAGAAAGGCTGGCCATAACTCTGGTTTTATCCCAGATTTTAAAGGTAGTAGTTTCACTGCAAGATAAGACCTTTTCTGAGGCAGTTTTTGCTGCCTGGGAAGGAAAATTAATGTTCTTACAATCCTTTTGTTCTCCTTTGTTACAATACTTGTGTTTATCCCCACTTTATTACAAAACTAGTGTTATTAATTGGGTCTGCACAGCAGTATCCTCTAAGATACTAGGTGGTGCACTATGGGGTAAGTATCTCTCTCTTTCTCTCTCTCTCTTAATTTCATCTAAATAAATGAGGATGTGGAAGATAGCAATTCTCCTAGTAATTTTGAAAAGGATCTCTATGGGGAAGATTAGAAACACAAAAATAATTTATGGAAGTAGTGCCAATTTGGCCACTGTGATTTTTCCCATGCACAATGTTATTACTTTTTGCTGACTCAGTAGACCTCTTTTTTGTGTGTGTGTGTGTGTGTGTGTGTGTGTGTGTGTGTGTTTGTTGTATTTTCAGCAAGAGAATATAGTTTGACTCCTGGAGTTAATCCAACTGTGAGTTAAATTGACACCTAGATATTTTATGCAATGTTGTTTAGCCATCGAAATCAAAATGCGTCTTGTAAATGAAGATAATCTGCATAACATGGGGAGACTTCAGTCGTCAGGATTGTTATCCAGGTGTACAGTCATCAACATGCTATTGTCCGACTAAAGTTGGATTTTAAAAATCACTATGCCTGCTTTTAGTCCATATATATTTGGACTAAGAGTTTGCACAAATTGATCTATTTAGCTCAGACATACGAGGGTGTCTCTGTTCTGTTATCTCTATGAAAAGGAAGAGTTGGAGCAATCGGTATTGATTCTTACTTCGGCTCTATCGAAGGGGTTTATATAAAAGTCATGTTCAATCTATGACCAAATCCTGTCTTCCTGGCCCACTTTCCCAATGACCCTTCTCATGAAGTGGCACTTAACCTGACTTTCATTGCATCTGGGAAAAGAAGAATATTAGGCACAGCCCTCAGTCAGTGCTTCAGTTCTTCTGCCAGTAATTTTCTCCTCTTTATGAGATAATCTATTCCTGTATCAGGATGGGGGAGTTCTCTCTACCTCACTGTTCACATAACCTGTTCCTCTTCTTCAAAATCATGGATGCAACTGATTAAATCACTCAGTTGGGCAGTGGCCACTGGGTATGCGGGGGGGGGGGGGGGGAAGGAGGATAGGGAGGGGTTAGGGTAGAAGAGATCTATCCATAGCCACTGAGAAGTTACTATTTTTCCCCATATATGACTAAAGCGTTATGTTATTTAATATATTTCCAAAGTGGCTACTTTAGCACTCCATCCTTTTATTTTTTAAATAAAAATAATAGTTGAAATACTCTATTCCATTATATCATATTATTATATTAGTAGTAATAATGCATAGTATGCACTACTACTACTGACGTTATGAAATAATGTAAATATAAAAATACTATAATATGGAAAATATATAAAATAAAATTTGAATCAAAATTCCAACACAATTTCAAAATTCCAACATGAAAATTTTTTGAAACCGACATTTTTTGGAATTTCCATTTTGCAAGTAATTTATCAAATATTTCCTTTACTCTCATTTGAAATCTCAAAAATTCTAGTGAAACAGATATATTGGGTTTCAACCAGGTCTAGCCATTATACAAGTTGTCTGCCTTTTAGAATAGTGCGCCACAGTAGTCCTGAAATATTTTTGCTGGATGAAAACTCATCAGACACCCTAAACAAGCTATTTTGTCCTCAGGACCTCTATCCTACAAATATATTTTATACTGGGGGGGGTGTGTGTGTAATGTCTAAATATGATAATAGTTTTAAGCATACATTTGTGTGTGCCCAATTGATACACACAAATACCCTCTGGGGCAATCACAGCAGGTATTTTCACATGCATATGGTCAGATAGGCATCTAACTGGCCATTTGCATGCACAAAGACTGGGTATACTTGAGTATTTGTGTGCATAAGGTACATAAACAAACTCAGCTGGCTATTATTTATTTGGTATCAGTCTTCCCTTACTCATAAATCTTTTAGGCTATGTTGGCATGGTTCCAGCCATTTCAGGGTATTTACTGTTTTATTTTTACCCTGTCTTCTTTCTCTATATATATGTATGTTTAGGAAGAACCAACAGTAGGTGGCATTTAGGGGCTAATGAGGCTAAATCTCATCAATAATACACAACTGCGTGGCTGAAGTACTGCATTGTACAGTAGTATCTGCTGCCCCCAGGGATTTCTGATGGCGGTGTAACACACAGGCTACAGGGAGCAGAGGGAAAAGGCACAGAACAGGGAATGCATACTTCTGTGGGGCTAATTCAGAATATAGGATTCCTTGCACATGCTCCCGGCGGCCAGAGTTCTTCTCTGGAGCCTCTGACCCAGAGTGCTGGGGACGGTTCTGATATGGTTTACATGGTTTCTGATTCTGGTGATGGGTGTTAAGTAGAGAAGGCAAGGGTCTGAGGATGGATTTTTCTGTATCAGGAGGGGTATGTTGGGTAGTTAAGAATTCAGAGATAAAGAGGTGGTTCTGAACTATGGAGAGATTAGGTAGGAAGAGGCGGTGTTAGGAGATAGGGATGTTTGTGTGCATGCATGTGTTTATGAGCAGGTGGGGATTGTGGGGAGCTAAGGAGATTTGAAGAGAGTGCAGAGGGGAATGGAGTCATCTAGAGAAGGAAGGTGTGAGTGAATTGGGGTGTGTATGTATCAGAGGGGAAACAGTTGAAGGAAATGGTAGGGTAAGAGCTAGATTTGAAAGGGAGAGGTAGGAGAGAACATGAAAGTATAAGTGTAGGTTTTTCTCCTAACTGCCCTGTACTATTAAGCACTACAGATTTTCATTCTGAAAGGTGGAGGCACTGGGAGAGGTAAGGGGGTGTCCCTCTCTTTTACTTCCATACAAACTTTCCTTATCCCCTACCAAAAGAGATCCCTGTGACATCCTTGAACGGTGTTCCAGTTTTCCCACTTTGAAAATATGCTCAACCTATAGAAGAGAATAAAAGGCATCAATAGAAAAGTGGCCCTCGCTAGCTGCAGACCCACCAGTTATTTTGGACACCAGCTGCCACTGGGAACAATTCCTGGTCCCCTCCCAGATTCCTCATGTGATCTGCCCATGTCAGTAAAACAGGAACCACTTCTTCTAGGCCAAAAACCTGTTATTCCTTTTCCTTTCTTTCATTTTCATACTATAAACTATATTTCCTTTATGGGTGTCCTATTTCCTTTTGCTTATCATTAGTGATTATTTATTAATTCATTCCAAATGTAAATCCAGCAGCTTTTTCTTGTATGTCAAATATCAGTGTTCAACCACGTCTAAAGAAAAATGTCAAAGAATAACAGATCAGCATCACTGGTCATTTACCCATTTGGCATAAATTCATTTTGGCAATTGATATGAATCTAATTCTATCAAATTGCAAATTATTATATATTGGTTGATAGGCCCAATTTTAGAGACAGTAAGGAAAGGTTACTCACCTGGTGCTGTAACTGGAGTTATTTGAGATTTCTATCCCTGTGAGGCTCCGCTTTGGAATGCACCCTGCACCTTTGATTGGAGATTTTTGGTAGCAGTACCTGTTCGGCCCATGCATGTGTCCCACACATCCTCAGGCTCTACACTGAGGCTAAGTGGAGCTGCGCAGGTGAACTGCCCTTAGATCCTTCTCCACCGCAAAGACACGGGAGACTCCGAAGCACAGGGGACAAAGGTTCGGTAGTGGAGCACCAACAGGAGGACACACCTTAAAGACCTCCAGTTACTGCACCAGGTGCGTAACCTGTCCTCCTTCTTCGAGAAGTGTCTCTTTGGGTGCTCCACTTCAGGTGACTCTCAAACAGTACCCCATTAAAGAGATGGGAGGTTCGGAGAAGAGTCCAATAAAGAAGAAAGAACTGCATTGGCTAGAGCTGCATGTGACCTTGCTGCAGGTACAAAGGCATAATGATTAGAAAAAATAGGATCAGATGACCATGTTGCCACTCTACAGATGTCTGCAACTGGTATATTGTTAAGTAAGAGTATAGATGTAGACAGTGCTCTTGTGGAATGTGCTATCACTCTCGAAGGGGATTCAATATGAGTTCTGTTATAATTTATCTTAATAAACTGGAGATCCATTTTGATAACCTCTATCTCGAAATTACCAAACTCTTGTTTCTAAGCAGGAAGAACCTGAAATGCTAGTAAATAAACACAACTATGATATAGTTGGCATAACAGAGACCCGGTGGAACAATACACATGACTGGAATATTGGTATAGAAGAGTACGGCTTGCTCAGGAAGGAGCGACAGGGAAAAAAGGGAGGAGGTGTTGCCTTATATATTAAAAATGTATACACTTGAACTGAGGTTGAGATGGAAATAGGAGAGAGACTTGTTGAAAGTCTCTGGGTAAGGATAAAAAGGGTAAAAAACAAGGGTGATGTCATGGTAGGGGTCTACTACAGACCACCTAACCAGGAAGAAGAGTGGATGAGGCTTTTTTTAAACAGCTAACAAAATCATCCAAAGCACAGGACTTGGTGGTGATGGGGGACTTCAACTACCCAGACATCTGTTGGAAAATAACACAGCAGGGCACAGATTATCCAATAAGTTCTTGGAATGTATTGGAGACAACCTTTTATTTCAGAAGGTGGAGAAAGCTACTAAGAGAGAGGCTGTTTTAGATTTGATTTTGACAAATAAGGAGGAACTGATTGAGAATTTGAAAGTGGAAGGCAGCTTGGGTGAAAGTGATCATGAAATGATAGAGTTCATGATTCTAAGGAATGGTAGGAGGGAGAACAGCAAAATAAAGAAAATGGATTTCAAGAAGGCAGACTTTAGCAAACTCAGGGAGTTGGTAGATAAGATCCCATCCCAAGCAAGTCTAAGGGGAAAAACAATAGAAGACAGTTGGCAGTTTTTCAAAGAGACATTATTAAGGGCACAAGAGGAAACTATCCCACTATGTAGGAAAGATAGGAAATATGGCAAGAGACCACCCTGGCTTAACCAGGAGATCTTCAATGATCTAAAAATCAGAAAAGAGTCCTACAAAAAGTGGAAACTGAGTCAAATTACAAAGGATGAATATAAACAAATAACACAAGTATGTAGGGACAAAATTAGAAAGGCCAAGGCACAAAATGAGATCAAACTACCTAGAGACATAAAGGGTAACAAGAAAACATTCTACAAATACATTAGAAGCAGGAGGAAGTCCAAAGACACGGTAGGCCCATTACTCGGGGGGGGGGGGGGGGGGCATAATAACAGAAAATGTGGAAATGGCAGAGGTGCTTAATGACTTCTTTGTTTCGGTTTTCACCAAGAAGGTTGGTGGTTATTGGACATCTAACGTAGTGAATGCCAGTGAAAATGAGGTAGGATCAGAAGAGGCTAAAATAGGGGAAAAGCAAGTTAGATGGACAAATTAGATGTCTTCAAGTCACCAGGGCCTGATGAAATGCATCCTAGACTACTCAAGGAGTTGACTGAGGAGATATCTGAGCCATGAGCGATTATCTTTGAGAAGTCATGGAAGATGGGAGAGATTCCAGAAGACTGGAAAAGGGCAAATATCGTGCCTATCTATAAAAAGGAAAATAAGGACAACCCGGGGAATTACAGACCAGTCAGCTTAACTTCTGTATCCGGAAAAATAATGGAGCAAATAATTAAGCAATCAGTTTGCAAATATCTAGAAGAAATAAAGAGGTAAGTAACAGCCAGCATGGATTTGTCAAAAACAAATCGTGTCAAACCAACCTGATAGCTGTCTTTGACAGGGTAACAAGCCTTGTGGATGGTGGGAAGCGGTAGATGTGGTATATCTTTTGATACTGTCCCGCATGACCTTCTCATAAATAAACTAGGGAAATGCAACCTAGATGGAGCTACTATAAGGTGGGTGAAAAACTGGTTGAAAAACTGTTCCTAGAGAGTAGTTATCAGTGGTTCACAGTCATGCTGGAAGGGCATAATGAGTGGGATCCCAGGGGGATCAGTACTGGGTCCGGTTCTGTTCAATATCTTCATCAATGATTTAGATAATGGCATACAGAGTACATTTATAAAGTTTGTGGATGATACCAAGCTGGGAGGGGTTGCAAGTGGTTTGGAGGATAGGATTAAAATTCAAAATGATCAGGACAAACTGGAGAAATGGTCTGAAATAAATAGGATGAAATTCAATAAGGACAAATGCAAAGTACTCCATTTAGGAAGGAACAATCAGTTCCACACATACAAAATGGGAAATGACTGCCTAGGAAGGAGTAATGCGGAAAGGGATCTGGGGGACATAGTGGAACAAAAGCTAAATATGAGTCAACAGTGTAATGTTGTTGCAAAAAAAGCTAACGTCATTCTGGGGTGTATTAACAGGAGTATTGTAAGCAAGACACGAGAAGTAATTCTTCAGCTCTACTCCGCTCTGATTAGGCCTGAACTGGAGTATTGTGTCCAGTTCTTGGCGCCACATTTCAGGAAGGATGTGGACAAATTGGAGAAAGTCCAGAGATGAGCCACAAAAATGATTAAAGGTCTAGAAAACATGACCTATGAGGGAAGATTGAAAAAACTGGGTTTCTTTAGTCTGGAAAAGAAAAGACTGAGAGGAGACATGATAACAGTTTTCGAGTATGTAAAAGGTTGTTAAAAGAAGGAGGAAACTTTTTTTTTTAACCTCTGAGGATAGGACAAGCAGCAATGGGCTTAAATTTCAGCAAGGGAGGTTTAGGTTGGACAACTAGGATATGGAATATGGCTTCTTGACTAGTCTGGTGCTGTTTTGGGGGGAAAATGAGAGTTGAATGGTTTGATTCATTTGAAATATGAATGGGTTAATATGAAACATCTTAGGGAAATTTTTTTGGATATGGCTGTAGCATTTCTCTCTGGTGAATATCATAAATGGAGGGTCTGCCATTAAGGCCCCCAGTTCTCCCACCCTTTGCTACCAGGAAGGCTGTCTTCACTGATAAATCTAATAAAGAACATGTAACTAGTGGCTCAAAAGCATGTTTCATAATGCAATTAAGTACTAGGTTCAAGGCTCAGCTCAGCTCTGTGTAGGAACTCTGATTAGTGGGGAAATAGTCGATAAACCTATTAGGAATCTTGCCATAGTGGGATGAGCAAAAAGTGAAAACCCTCCTATGGGTGTATGAAAAGCTGTTGTTGCTGTTAAGTGAATCATAATGGAATTCAAGGAAAAGAGATGATTTTTCAGTTCTAACACACAATTCTCCTGGGAAGAGGAGAGTGAATTGGTGAAATCTGGCTGTTACACCAAAGATAATATTGTTTCCATTTCTGAAGGTATTTCTTGTCAGTTCTTGTCTACTATTTAATAAGATGTCTTGTACTTTTGAAAAATGGGTTATCTCTATTCCTGTGAACCTCTGAGGAACCATGCTTGGAGCCTCAGAATCTGCAGCTTGGGGTAAAGTGTTAGATCAGCATTCTGGGTCAGTAGGCAAGGACTGACTGGAAGCCTTCACAAAGGGTAGAGAGGGTGAGTCTGATCAAATAAGGATACTAGACCTGTCTTGGCCTCGTTTGAGGAATCAATATGACTCTGGCTTGATCTTGTTTGATCTTACTGACAACCTTTAACAGTAATGGTGTTGGTGGATATGAATAGGGAAGTCCTTTTGTCTGTGAGATAAGGAACATGCCTCTGATATGTACCCTTTATGCCAGGTGGAATTGGCAGCAGCAAAGGGTCGGGTTCAATATCTAGGTGTTCCTCTTAACAGTACAAAACAGAACCGTCTCAAGCCCCCACCCAATATGGGAAAATTAAAACCACCCCAGGCGCCTCTAAGAGGCAATACTTCCCCACTCACAAGCCCTGAGGCTGTGTATAGCAAAGAAAACTTTTAATAAAAGGGAAAAGGAACCCAGCATTAATTTTGGAAAATACCACGACCATGGTTCAAATGCATATGACCATGAGCAAAACGTCCACCCCAGAGTATGTTAGGCAGTGCCCTTTGCCTCAGTGTCTCACCTTGCAGTGTGACAGTCTGACAAACAAATGTTCCTTTAACACATCACTCCCCTCTCCCTCCACTGCAATGGGCTCACAGTTGCCGCAGTTCACTCTGCATCACTGCCTGCTGCCACCACTGTGAGCTGCTGCACTGTCATCCGCTGTGCCATTGCTTCTCTGCTGCCACTTGCCTCTCTACTGCACTCTCTGCGATGCCGCATCTTGAGGTCCCACCACTTAACTCAGCTCTCAGTGATTTCACCAGTTAGTGGGAACCTCCCTGCTGGTGCAGATAGCGCAGTCTGTTTCACTGAAATGCTGTCCCACACCAGGTCTAAGGCTTAGCACTTAGAGCTGGTCATCAGTGATTTTAGCTCTAGAAATCACTAAACAAAACAAGGACTCTCAATTGAGTCTAGTATCAGAGGGGTAGCCGTGTTAGTCTGGATCTGTAAACAGCAACAAAGAGTCCTGTGGCACCTTATAGACTAACAGATGTATTGGAGCATAAGCTTTTATGGGTGAATACTCACTTCGTCAGAGTCTAATTTGTGCTGTCTTTAAGCAGTGTGTGGGAGGTTAAATGGTGTCTAAGACTCCTTAGGCAGAACCCACACTACCAGGCAGGAACACCTTTCACCACCCTCTCTCTCTTTCAATGGGATTTGGCATCCCTACCCCCTGCTTAGCAAGTGAGGTTCAGTTGAGGAGGACCCTAGCAGTCAGGGAAGGCTAAGAACAGTATAGTTCTGTTGTCCTTTACTCATACAATCAGGATAGCATTTTATTATCCCTACACTCAGTACTAAAGTGACTTGTAACCCAACACCAGCCAAAACTGATCACTTTGGCAAAGAAGTCCCCTCTGCTGAATTCCTAGGCAGGGTAGGTGTGTTTATGCAAATATAGTCTGTTCTTGAAGTCTTTTCCTCCAGATCATCACTAAATGTCAGGGTGAAACTCATTCAGACTCTGCTTACATCTGGATTGGGGATCAAGACCCCCTCTGGAGTGATACCTAATGAATTTTGCATTGGCTGCCGTGGCAAACAGATCAACCTCCCCTAACCCCCGAGCTAAGACTAGATTGTGGAGGACTCTGCAGTTCAGTTCCTGTTTGTAATTTAAAAAGAAATGTCTGCTGAGGTCATCTGCCATGGTGTTCTGAATAGCTGGGAGTGTAGAAGCTGAGATTACTATGTGGTTGGCTATGCACCGATTCCAGAGTTTATCACTTTGGAACAGAGAGATGGGGAACATGAGCCTCCCTGATGATTGATATAATACATGCATGCCGCATTGTCTGTCCATCTTTACTGACTTAGATTTGATTAGTGGTAGAAGTGTAGGCAAACATTTTTGATGGCTCTCAATTCCGAAAGATTAATTGAGAAGCTGCTCTTGTAGTGACCATTTTCCCTGTACCTTATGAGGTCCCAGATGTGCCCCACAACCCAAAAGCGAAGTGTCTGATATTATCACAACAGTAGGAGGAATGGCTGCGAAGATGTAGTTGTAGCTGAAGGAGGTTTCTTTTTTGAGCATCTTGGTCTCTTGGGCAGGGCTTCAGATGGTGTACAATCTGTCAAATAGGGGTCTGATTCCTACTAAATCTCCTTTTATTTACAGGAGAGTAATCCCTAGGAATCACAGCATGGCTCTCGAGTCTGCCGTGTGGAAAGATATATCTGTCAAGTCTCCAAAAAGCTTGTGACCATCAAAAGGGAAGTCTTCGACAGTACTCTAAAGCTCTCGTGGAAAGCCCAACACCTGTAGCCAATATGCTCTTCTCATGACCACTGCACTGGAAATAGGCTATGCTGCAGTATCTGCCACATACAAGGAGGCCTGGTGTGATGTCTTTGCCAGGAGCTGATCCTTTTGTAAATTGGACCTAAACTGGCCCAGATATTCTTCTGGGAGATGCTCAATACAAGAATTGAGTTTGTTATAATTTAAATAGTCGTATTTGTTATAATTTAAATAGTCGTATTTGATCATGAGCGCCTGATAGTTTGCTCTTCTGAACTGAAGTGTGTCTGCAGCATAGGATTTATGACCAAAAAGATCAAGCCTCTTGTGTTCTTTACTGTACGGGGGTTATGCTGTCTGCCTTGTTCATTAACGGCCTCCGCTATTAGGGAAAAAATAGAAACTCCAGTTCCCTAGCAGGAACATAATACTTTTTATCCACCCTGTTGCAGGTAAGTGGTACGGTAATGAAGTTTGCCATACCATCTTAGTGGGCTCCATAAAAGCTTCATTAACTGGAAGGGCAATCTTTATAGATATCCAAATGTGGAAAATATCTAGGAGTTTATGGTGGGCTTCCAGAACCTCCTCTAAGGGAATCTGCAGCATGTCAGCAATCCACTTCATCAGTTTCTGAAACTGCCGGGAGCCATCTGCCACAGAAGGTGGTGGAGTCGACAGCTTCAAGTGGTGAGGAGAAAATATTAGTAAAAGGTGTCATGTCTTTATTAGCCCATGCCTCTTGCTCCTCAAAGATCTCTTCTCTGGCATAGGTGGAAAGGGGGTTGAGCAAAATGGGCTCTTCTCTGTTCCCTCCAGTGTTGCAAGGACCTCAATGTAAATTGTTGGTGATAGAACACCCACTGGTCCCAACAAGGCCACTGAGGGGGCTCAAATGGCATAGGTGGAGGCTCCTTCTACGTGAGTGTCATTTGAAGTCTATCCTCCTGTAATATGTCAATATAGGAGCGAGAGAGGGAAGGATCCTAGATTAGGTAGAGGAACCTGCACCAAAATTTGAGAGTCCTCTTCCACATACTCTAAGGGGGGAGATAGCTGTATGGTTTGCAGAATAGATGAGGGCAAGTGTGGTACTCTTGGTCAGTGTTTCTCAACAATCGGTCTGTGGACCGGCACTGGTCCCTGAGATCTCCCAGACAGATTAGGAAGGCAGCAAGCTGGTCCCTGGAATCAAAAAGGTTGAGAAACACTGTTCTAGGTGATAGAGGGCTTGGTGACTGAGAGAATCTTGATATTGACAAACCCCCCAGTTAATAGAGGAGACTCCAGCTCAGAAGATATTATCAGATTATCAGGGTACCTAAACTCTCACTGTATCAACAGTATCAAAGTTTGAGCCGAGTGGGAACCTTTGGAGGATGGCTTCGGTACTGATATAGCTGGTACCGAGTGTTTGGTATGGAAATGAGTTGGCTCTGGTTTCCTCGGTACTGTAGCTAGATGAACGGTCTTTGGTACCACTGATTTTATTTTTATCGGTACTGAGTGTTATTCAGGGACAGGCGTGGTCTTTTCAACCCTGTCTCTGTTGCTCTGGGTATGGGTATCTGAACTTGGTGCCAAGTCTCTCTTAGATGACTGACTCCTTTTCACATTTGTGTACTGGCCTCACTTGGAGCCCGCATAGAGCTCATCTTTGGACCTAAGGGCTCCATAGCCTTCTTCTGAGATGGTGACTAGGAGCTTCTTGGAAATTTACTCCTTACCTCCATCTGCTTAGAAGCAGACGTAGATGAAGACTTTGGTACCATAGATGTACTTGGTGCTGTGGTGCCGCCTACCTCGCTTCTGGTCTCTGGTGACTAGCTGTACTGGGAGCTCTATGTACAGAGTGTCCTCTGCTCCTGGATCCTAAGCTGGACATAAAACTTGCTCCATCATTAGGAGTTTAAACTTAATTTCTCTATTTTGTGGGGATCCACCCTTGAAGGAAGTGAGATCTTGCGCTCACTGGAGATACAAGTATCACTCAGATAGTAAAGGCACTGGGAGAATCTGTCACTTATTGGAATAGCCTCATGACAGGAGAAGCGCCTCTTGAGTGCTGGGGAGTCTACCATTCCCAAGGAAAAACTAATGAAAATTTAACCCTTAGAAGGTGAAATCTCCTAACTATATACCTATATGAATAACTTTTTTAAGAAAGAAAAGAAAAACAAAGGGAACAGTTGTTCCCACAACTATAAAACTATAAGTTAAATATAGGTAACTATCTGAGAAAAAAGCTGAATATTCAAGAAATGGCACACAGTAGATTCTGTCTCAGGCCAAATGTGGATGAGAAGGAACTGGGGGTGGTTTGCCTGTGAAGCCCATATAGCCTTGGCATGGGGCATGAGGATGTGTGGGGCGCATGCACGGGCCGAATGAACACTGCTACCAAAAATCTCTGATCAAAGGCACAGAGTGCAGATGTATTCTGAAGTGGAGCACCCACAGAGACACTACTTGAAGAAGAACACTTGATATTTGTAGTCAAATATTATATCACTGATGTTATAGTGTTCAGAAAAATGCAATATACTAGATGTGTTAGCACAAATTTAATTTCTGACTTTTAATATAAATAATAATAGCTTTTAATAAAGCTAAAATTCTTTTCCCTTCTGATGTGATTTTGATGTGCATGTGTGCAGTAGTCTCCACAACCTCTTATACAAACACAAGTAATTATAGCACCAAGCGCACAAATGTTTATTTCATTTTTAAGGTGGATAATGCACAGACTAAATTATATCCTCCAATGTGCATGTTGGAGGACAGAATTTAGTCCTATGTATTTTTTAACATCTACGCAGAACTCCCAAAGAAATATCGTATAGTAGAATGCCAATGCATTAAATCAAAATTTATAAATGAACAGGAACTGGGAATGTTTAAAAATTGTTATATGTTATTTTGTTCATTGACAGGCTAGTAGCTGTATGAGTTATATTGTAAAGCTTCCCATATGTCTCTGAAGACATCAGTTTTGACTAGAGTGTTCAAATTCTTTAAATACTAAGACATTTTGGTCTTCCTGCTGCCAAAGGCCTGGACATCTGCAAAAACTACAAATCATGCCAAACTATGTTGAATGATATATGGAGGACTGTAATCCACTAGGAAATAAGCTAAGACCAACACATTCATTTCATTTAAGTCCTTTGGTGGGATTTGAACCATCTAGCCCACAAACCATGTCTCATGTGATTGCAGTATACAGCCAGTCCACAGTAATAATGATTCATATACATATACATGTATATGCTTTATTGCTACCTTTAGCTGGATTAAAAGCAATATATCAAATTTTATATTTGTGCTCCTTTTATTAGCTTTCTACCACTTGATCAGCTGATAGAGGCAATAATGAAATGTTTTTTTATAAACTAGAGTTTGTAAGTCCTGTCCTGAGAATGTAATATTTCAAAAAACAGCCTAAGCTTTGGGGAAAAAACCAATTACAGAAACAGCATTAAAAATGCCAAGCACTGGGCAGAAGCAATTCTGGATCAGTTTAAAAAAGTGATTGATGAAACTCTAATCTGAGCTGAAGGAACAGTTTCACGACAAGCTGTGACCATTCCACACACTTCATTAGCCGCCATAATTAGCCTGGTGTTTCAATTTGTTAGAACTGGTGGGGACAATTTTACTCAGAATGCAAACATCAAAAAACAGGGTCCCTCAGACTTCAGAAGAGGCTGATGAGAGGCTTTTCTAGTCTTTGTTAACTAAAAGATTAATTACAGCTGATGGGAGGCTGTACTCTGATTGTCACTCTGTCTATGTGCATTACTTTTAGCATTAGAAGAAAGACATGGTTGACACTGCATTGCTCAATCAAGCAGCTTCACATGAGGGTACAAAGTCTGTTTTAATATGCAGAGCTTTTTATTGTTTGATTGACTTGTTCTTTATTTTTTTAGGTCTGAGTCTCTCACACCTACGTAGTATTACTAACAAAACAGCAGGACATACAGTGGTTGGTATACAGTGGCATTTAACACTTAGCTATCATTCTTTCATATAACTACATCTCAGAGATCTTAACACGCCTCAAAGCCTTCTGCCAGGAATTTTATTATTTGTTTCCTTCCTAATGGCCAAAATGTAGACCCCTGCCCAAACTGATTGATTGTAGAAAACAATGCTGCTAAAAGTATGTAACCCCTTTTCCAAGCTGCCTAATTGTTCTAAGTAAAATCAGTCTCTTTTCTACTTACTTCCACTTTACTATTCTGATTCTTCGGTGCCTTGCGTCTTTTGTAGTCATTTAAACCTGTGTAAAGTGGGTTTAGTACAAGACTTCCTCACTCATTTACACTGGTGGTCACAATGACTACATAACACACAAGACAGTGGAGATGCCTTTTTGCAGACTCATGCAAACAGAAACTCTGAGGTAAGTGGTCTTATATCTATCAAGGTGGATTTCATATAACCTGAGTTAGTGAAGGGTATACAGAAGCAAACTCTTTTCTCTAATGCAGAAGCTTTGAAATATATTCCAGAGTATAAACCCAGAGTAGTTCTGCATTTAAAATAGTGTAAATGAGATCAGAGTCTGACTCATCATCCGTATTTCAGATGGAGGAGGGTACTTCCAATTTATATCAAACTAATACCATGAGAGATAACAAGCAGCTACCTCCAAAAGTGTTGTCTCCAAAACTGATATAACTGCTTATTAATCCAACTGAAGTGAACAAAAGTAGCTGTATTGTTCAGTGCCTGACCATGTCACATATATTGTGTGTAGACTCTTCCTACTCAGGAAAATCTCAGTAAATCTGCTTTAAAACCTATCTCACTTCTCTTGAAGTTACTACTCTTAGGACAATGTTCTCTTTCCCATGACTACAATGATGAACAAAACAATACTGTTCTGAATATTTAGTTTATCCATCCATTTGCAAAATACAACAACATAGTCTAGAGTTAATTTGAAAACCTATTTTGACTTAATAAGTCTAAGTTTCTTCTCATTAAAACCAGTTTAACTTTATTGATGTCTATGGAGTTACACTTCTACCCCGATATAACGCTGTCCTCAGGAGCCAAAAAATCTTACCGCGTTATAGGTGAGTGCCCAGTAAAACCATAACAACAAACTTGCCCTGAAGACCTGGTACTATTTATAGATTGTAACTGGGCCTGCAAACCCATACTCATGCAACTAGATATTCTGAGGTAAGGGGAGGATGAGCTTATATTTGGTGTATGTTCTTCTAATCTATAAAGAATAAATATTGTTACTAATAAGAGTATAAATCACAAAAATATTCAAGCACAGTGCAGCAGCATCATATAGTAGGTTCTCTCTCAGGACAATATTTACTATTATACTTTGCCATCAGGTCAGGATGTGAGTGAGGACTCTCAAGACTGCACAACATAGCCAGAGAGTGTGCTGGCGAATCAGGCCCTGAGTTTTTAAGCCCACAGTCAATTTTGAAGTTGAAGATAGGGTACAGTAAATCCATAATGAAATAATATTTCTCATCCCTCTGGAAACTGGTTAACAACTTTCTCCTGGAAAATTCCTTCTTGAAAACAGGTGTCAGGTTTTTCGCCTATGATATTGTATGAATTATGAGGGAGAGCTCTTTATCTCATATAAAGTGGTGCATCTCCATTGAAGTCAATGGAGCTAAACTGTGATTTACACCATCTGGGGATCTGACCCTGTATCTTGAATGCATTTCATTGAGCTACATTAATGACAACTGTATATACCATGTATTTCCTCAAAAGAGCTTTTTGACTTCTTTCATTTCAATTCTATTTGCTTCAGAACATAATGACTGATGAATGTCCTCTAAGACAATCTAGGCCTGAATCTGCAGCCACAGTGTATGCAGAACTCCCACAAACTTCAAAATAGAGCTAGGTTGACTTCAGTGAAAATGTGACTTAAACTGATTTCAGTGGGAGCATTACACATGGGGCAGCTACAAGAATGAGCTCTAAATTTTCAAGAATACCGATTGATTAGTGCAAAACGGCATAGAAAATTCCATAGAGATTCACATATTCCCCTTGTCAGGTAAGAAGAACTGTTGTTCCAACAGATTGAGAATCATTAAGCTAGTGAATGCCCAGTTCTAATTGTATTTATTTATTTGCTTGTTTGTTTATGGTTTATTTAATATTCTTTTAAGGTGGAACTTCATCAACCAGTACAACTCCCAATTCAGTTGATAACCTTCCATTAAAAACCTGGAAGCATTTACTTTTCTGGAGTGCTGGAGGGATTACAGGGTATACACTATTTCCAAAGTAATTCTGTTTAAACAAGAGGTTTATAACATCTAAGTAATTTGCACAAGAAGAATTATTTAGGAAGTTAAAACATCTTTGCCCCTCAAGCTGTACTATAAGAAATGATGGACAAAGTTTGCTCTTATAAAAATACATGATTTTCTTTCTATGCCACTAACATGCAAGTTGCATTATTAAAAGAAGAAGGTAGGCAAAGCAAGACATTTATCATCCAACAGACAAATGACACTGGATTGCTAGTTAGACAGTATAATAAGTACCATCTAATTTTCTCTTTAGAATCAATTTATTCTTCAAAGCCCTGGATCATCATCAAGGGACTGCATTTTCCCGCTGAGAAATTACAGAACTGAAAATCAGGTTTTATAAAATGTTCTACTAGTTGCTGACAAACCCTTTGCAAATAACCACTAGAGTGGATTTGATTAGAAAAGTGGTGACAGTATCTTTTCTCATGCAAATAACTTTACTAAATGACTTGAATCTTCCCAGTCACTACTTTGTATTATTCTTTCAAAATTATTATTTTCTTAGAGTCAACAGTAACCTTCAACAGAAAATTGTTCCAGGCTTTCTTTTTAACCTTTCAGTTGTTCACATTGTCTTTTCTACACTTGGTTAAATAATATAGTTTTGTGGATTTTAATTTGCCTCATAGTTTTAACCTTCCTTATGCACCTACAAAAATAACTTGACAGCCAGACTATGGTTAATAATCTCGTTATCAGTCCATCATTTACATTACAGAATTTACTAAGAGCAGCATTTTCAAAGGCAACCCCAGTAGGATGACCTCTAGGATCTTCTCAGAAAGAAAAATCTATAACTCAAGAACATTTTCCCATGGGAACTCTAGTACCATTTGACTTAATGAAATCAGTGACAAAGTGGTCTTCAAGATAAAGCATATTTCAGTAAACATGATGTAGTCTTCCAACCAGAAATCTGGGAAATCTCTGTTTATGCAAACTGTCAAGTATGTAAACCAATTATGGCAATTGTTTTCGCCTCCGACTGAATGATGCAACATATGGTAATGAGAGAAAGTAAATTACCATTGTTACCTATTGCTAACATTCAGCATATCTTGTGTGGTATCTCATGAGGATTGCTGTGACATTTTTCTGCCTTTTAAATATATGGTACACAAAAGCATATTACAGTATTTACTAAAAGGAAATACTATAACGGAAAGTTGTGTACTAAGTAATATGTAAATCAAATTGACAGATTGTTTTGTGTGTTAACCCAATAAGATTGACAAGATTTTACATTGCACTTCTCTTTAAGATAGTTAAACCATTGGTAGTGACTTTAAACCTTAGGTCCAGATCTAAGGCTGTGGCCGAGATGCACATGACACAGGTCAGGAGAGGAATGCAAAAGTAAATTTAAGGCAGTTTTATGTTTCCCTGAACCTGGGACCATTTGTGTACTAGGCTGGTCCCTGGCATAAATCAAAGCATCCAAAGGGCTGCTTTATTTTATGCTAGCTGTCCAGGGTCCCAAGGGCTGGGGATTGCTGGTGCATAGATAGTTGGTGCTCCTCCTGTGCTAATGGCTAGGGGTGTGGGTATCACAGGAGCTGCTTAGGCAAGGAGAAACTTAAAAGTGACTGTAAACTAGGGTGCATCAGAGGGTCTGACTCACAATACTTATTTTGAAGGATAACACACAGCAGACAAAAATGTGGTCTACAGTGACTGTGAAAGATAAATATCACAGATATTTTTCATAAATATCACAGACTTTACAATCACAGGGCCAGATCCTTGGTTTTGACTGAGCTGTGGTCAGGGCAAGAGGAAGAAAGGGGGCTGTAAGATCTTCGGCCCAGCTAAGGACTAATTAAGTCCAATGTATAATTTGGAGCAGCTGAAGGGATGCTCTAAATTACACAAGTAATAATGGTCCCACAGGGATCTGTTCTTGGCTCAATATCACTTAACGTTTTTTAATATTTTTAACATTTAACATTGCAGATGACATGAAAATTGAGGGAGTGGGGAATAATGAAGAGGAGAGAACACTGATTCAGAGCTATTTAGATCACTTGTTAAACTGAATGCAAGAAAATATGCATTTTAATATGTCTACATGTAAATGTGTACATCTAGGAACAAAGAATGTAGGCCATACTTATAGGAGGGGGAACTCTATCCTGGGAAGAAGTGACTCTGATAAAGATCTGGGGGTCGCAGTGGGTAATCAGTCTGAATTTGTCTAGCTTCCACTTCCAGCCATTGGATTGTGTTATACCTTTCTTTGCTTGATTAAATATTTGTTCCCCATGTAGGAACTGATAGACTGTAATCAAGACTGGATGTTTTTCTAAAAGACGTGCTCTAGGAATTATTTTGGGCAAGTTCTATGGCCTGCGTTATAGAGGAGGTCAGACTAGAAGATCACCCGGGTCCCTTCTAGCCTTGGAAGAGCAGCATGATTTGGCAACAACCCTTTCCAACTCTGACATGTCCTCTATGTAGCCGTGGAGGCTATGCTGACTACACCACCTGGTAATTCCCCTACACTATGGTAATTTCCAACTACCCTATTAGGCCAGCTTTTCAGCTGCCTTACACTGGTTGCGAAATACAAAGCAGCTGAACTGGGCGCCAAGAATCTGACCCACAAAAATTTTACAAACTCCCCTTCTTGTGTGTTTGTAACTCAAAGTGCTGCACAGCAACCAGAGTGTACCAGTGAATATGGCCTTAAAAGTTTTTTTAAAAATTAAAATGATGTAATCATTCCACAAATTTTTAACTCATTAGAGATGTCACATGGTGACATTCACTTTCTATTTATTGGGTAATCTTTGTATGATTTTTTTTATAACTAAAACCAAAAAACAACTAGGAGATTCCCAGAAACAATGTTAAAAGGGAGTTAAGGTTGAGAATAAGGTTATGGGTAAAAAATATTAAATGTATTTTGTAATTATTCCAAAATACAGGCATTACAAATCCAGAATATGTGGTTTTAAGGTTAAATTTCAAAGGAATTCACACATCATAAGGTTTGGAAATGCACAGTTATGGCACCCAAACAATCTTAACTCTGTCCTGTTAGTGAGACCATGCAATAACCATACAATTATGATTAATACATTTGTAGTTTTGGTCCCAGGCCTGATAAAACTGACTTTTAAAAACAAACATTTTTCCTCACGGAAAAAACACTAAAGGACACTATTCCCCCCACCCTAGCAATACTCCACAGACAGTGGTCTGCAGGTGCTAGGTATACATGGGGAGGGAGGAGGAGGTTGGAGGTAGATGTGGGCAGGTTAGAGGCTTGCACACTTCCAACCCCACAGAGATTTATAGGCTGTATTATATTTTCTGTTGGGACCTCTGGCCCAGTTCTAGTAATGAATCTCCAGTTAGCCATTGCGGTAGCCTGTTGGAGCCAGAGCAGTTCACAGAGCCTTCATGCAAATTGTCCTGGTGTTTTGTGAATCCATAGGGTTGCATGCCCAGCAGTTTGTTGTTAAAGAGAACAAATCCCAGTTCACTGGATCAATGCACGAGGAACTCCGCAACGGGGATGCTCCGAGTGATTTTCTTCCTGAGTCCCCTCCTGCAAGCTTTTCTGTGGCAATCCAATCCATGCTCAAGAGTTTGTTCTACAGAGTGGTGCTGTGCCTAGTAAAAAGGCCAGGATATTTGGGCAAAGAATTTGCTTTTAAAAACCAAATGTAGTCCTGGTGTAAACAAGTGTCATTACATACACTACCATATACATACACATGTATACACATTATACAAACTCACATCGGCAGTACAAATACACTTTTATTTGGGTATGTATATGTATAAATATGTATGTATATATGTGTGTGTATATATATATAGTTAGTGTATGCTTTTGTTCACATACTTGTGCATTTCTTTACAAGCTCAGGTGAATGCAATCATTATCATGGAAAATAAAAAAAAAAGGATCTTGTCTCTGATGAATTGTTAATGACTGTATCTACCCTGGCAAAATCTGGATCTGTAGCTCTACACCGATGGCAAAAATGATGGAAGCTGTAGTGTATACAATGCACAGGAATATTTACCACATGCTCTGCAGGTTACACAACACAGTGATAAAAATGCCTGTGTCCTGTCCACAATACAGCTTCCAGTGCTGCAACTGTCAGTGGAGCTGTACTGGTGGTGAATTACATATCCTGTTTTTTCCTAGCATACATAGGCAATGCCAGAGCAATCAGAAACACTTTTAATTTGATATTTGATTAATGCAGGCTGTACTCATAAGATATTTCCCCTTGAAAATATCTAATTATTTAATTATTTGCTGTTATTAATGGAATGAAACCATTCAAAACAAACAGCTAGAGTGGCTGTTTTGCAGCAAGCTCATAATCATCAATTCATATATGTAGAAACCTTCCTAAAATTATATTAAGCTGGCCTGTTGAACTTGAAAGGCATATTTTATCCCAATCAATGCATAAAAGTAAAATTATCTATAACTAAGGCATGTTTCTCTGCTGTACAGTTCAGCTGTAATGATCCTCACACACTGCACTTGCACATCAATTATGATAATCATAATCACGGTCGTTAAGCCGAATGTTCATTATTATCAGGATGCTGGTGACAGCAGATTCAATCATCGGGTGCAATGGGCAGGCAGTCACAGTCCCACCCAAGTTTCTGCAGACAGCGTTGTGCCACATTAAGTCTATGATGTGTTCCACATCCCACTCGATTCCAAAAGCTGTAGACGGTAAAGGTCAACTTTATGTTCTGTGCAATATGCTTAGGTTCTCTAAATTAATTCTTTGGAGTACTTGGATATTTTATGCTTTGTAGATAATAAAATTGTATTTAGGGCCAAAATGCATGTGCAAATAATGAAACAGTGCTGCAGCCATGTTGTAATTCACCTATAATAAGGCATATGAGGAAAGATTCTATCAACAAGGAACATCTTAAAATGTCACTTCCTGAATTTCCCGAACAAGGAAAACATTAAATGATGCCTTTAAAGTAAGTTGTCTAAAATGCATATGCAAACTAACTCCAATTCGGATTAAAAGCTGTAGGATAGCATTTCTGCTTCAGTAAATATGAACATGTGAGTGTTTTGACCACCAAAAAATTATAGTTGGTATATTGATTCCCAGACTGTCCAACTACATGAGACCTATCATTATAGATTAAACTCATGGTGATTGGTAGGTTCTTAATACTAAAACTGCATACTTAATATAAATACTGACTAAGATATTTCAAAGCATTTGCAAATAAATAAATAAAAATAAAAAATAACTGAAAACAAAAAATTATAAGGCTTTAGAAGTGTGCTGTTAAAAAAGAAGTCATAAATTATTTATCAGTTTTTACAAATGTGGAAACCAAAATCAAGTAGTTATCATAACAGTTGCAATATTTCTCTTTACCTATTTGTATGCTTTCAGCAAAAAATGTAAATACAACACTATTTTTTCCCTTAACTTGGTGATGTCTTTGAAATGATCATAGAGTATGATAACAGTTTGGAGATCATTACTAAGTAGAAATAAAACTATTAAGTTCTCACAGTCACTAACAGCTGCTATGATGTTCTGAGAAAGGATGTGCTATACCCCCATCTTGTTTATTCAAGAGGAAATATAGTGAACCGATATTCACCCTAATTGTTTATTTTTTCCTCAATAGGATATCAAGTAGTTATATAGTCAGATTCTAATCTTTTTGTGATTTTTTTTTTAAAGTAACAGTATACACAAACCTGTATATAAGTCTGAGCAATTTATAATTAAATATGATGCACCCATAAAACACAAGGAAGCTAGCTTTTTGACAGATAATTTGGAACAGGCTCAACATATTTTCTGTTAATACTTGAAGAGGCCATTCACCATCAAGGTGATTTCTTGGGAGGACTTGGTACAACAATTTGTAGGCTTGCCCTGTCATTGGTGATCACATTTCAAGAAAAATAGTATTTTTCCCTCTCCAGTGCACTGCTGAAGTGATAGGCTGAATGCACACCCTAGCAGGGCTATCATCCTTTTATGTAGATTGTCATATAAATTGTGTTTATATACAGTTTGATACATTCCAAGTAGGAAAATCAATTAAGTGCTAAGAACGAGTAATAGATTCTGAGATGAAAGATCCTTAGGCTTTCAACAGCATGAAGGTGTTTTCCATTTTGTTAAGTGTCTTCCACAGCATTTCCTGCATATATGATTATCTTGTGTACAGTACAGTTATGCACAACATAATATATATCCAAGAAATAAATGTGTAGATCACTTAAAGTGGTGATTAAAAAGAAAGAGTTCCTCTTTTAAAGGTAGTGATTATGAAAATCTGATCTTGTTCCTTTTTTGATAGGGCCTCTTTCCCTAAAAAAGTGGTGAGGAATGGAGTTTTTAGACTCTTTCCTGATGATAATGACCAGTAAAAGCAGCAGGTAGGTCAAAAAGCTGCTCTTCTTTCCTATTAGCTCTCTGTTTTTGTAAGTGCCTCCTAATTGAAGCTTCATATTGATTTAGAATCAGTAGTTGGAAGGCTAGATGTCATATTGGGTTAATGGATATAGCTGTTCACCTCTAGAGATTTAGGTTGAAAACTGTCTAAGATCACAAGTAAAAATGAGTTTGGTGGTCTCAGCTAAGTTTCTAGCTTATATGATGTATATTATCAAGAAATGCCCAGGACTGGAAAAGCAGAATTGTTGCTGGTCTGACCTGAGAAATATCAGCAAAAAATGTTTGGAAAAGCTTTTCTATAACCTACTTACACTATGCCTGCTGGCTTCAACAATGCTACTTGTATCTCATTTTGTTTTAACTAAATCCAGACCCTTTTTTTTTTTTTTTTGGTAAAAGAAGGTTCAATTATTGGCCTATGTGCATTTAACTGCAATGCAGTTTAATAAAAATAATTATGTTAAAATACCAAAGTCTTAATCTGCTGACTATAAAAGTGTAAAAGTTGGGAAAAAAACTGCTTTTTGCTTATTAATGATCTTAATTTCCAAATCAGACATCTGGTGGAAAACACAAAAACTAATATCGATGTGAGGAACCTTATTTAAAAAATCAAGAATTTGTTTTTCCTTTTTACTCTCTCCCTTATGTTCAGTACCAAGTTGAAATGTTTGTAAGGATTACTGTTTTAAAACTGGAGCGATGGCAGGGGAGAGAGAGCAAGCATATCCTTAACGGACTGAAGGCTAGCTAGCTACAGTATTATCACTGTAGCTGTAGACAAAAGAGGAATATGATTCTTTCTTTAGAGAAGCTTTGCTGGAGTAGAGGAGAAAAGCAATAAAAAAATTCTGGGTTCTTTACACTTAGCAACATATTTACATAGGAGACAGATTTTGTAGGCTTGGATGTACACTTACAGGGAAAACATGCTTGAAAACTGTGATTAAACATGTCTGAATACTGTTACCACTGACACTATTTAAAGAGCTGATATGAACATGATTTGTATACTGTTAAAACATTTAAAAAGAAAACATTTTCTAATTCATTTTAATTGCATCCTCACTGACCCTCTAAACTGTGTAAATGTCCAGAAGACCGATTCTCCTCACTCAGGGTACAAAGAAGTCCCATTGACAGAATCAGGCCCTGGTTTAGCAGGAATTGGTGTGTGATAACTTCATTTTCTTTCATCCACTTTAACCTAAGTCCACTGGGAGGTTACATAAATTCAGAATCCTTTGCTTCCCAAAACTGACAAGAACTTACAAAACCGCCAAGAAGCAATTGTTCAATTGTCTTTTTTCCATTTCATGCTTTGTGACTGATGCTCTACATGACTGAAGCTTTTAAACTTTTGACATCCTATCCTGTATTGAATTCCTTCCATTGAACTTATATTATACTGTTAAAAGTTTTGAGAAACATCACATCCTATCGTGTTAGGAATTAGAAAGACTTGAGAAGGTTTTTGACAAATTAGAGAATGATGAAAATATCTATGGAAACTATAGCTCTTTGCTCATTTTTAAAACTGAGCAGAAAATGGAAGAAGAAAAGCATTTGTTAATATTTCAATTTTTTGTTGAGATTTTCAGTAGTATTCACTATGTGTTTCATATTTATTCTTCTACCAGATCAGAAAAAGCAGTACATAAAACAGGATATCTTTTGCACATACTGCAAGTAATGTGGTATATTCCCCCCAATATTCCATAAAGTGCGAAGCACCGGCTGGGAGGTGCTGAGTGCCCTTATCCTCAATTGACTTCAAAGAGAGTTGAAAAAGCTCAGTATCTTGTAGAATCTGGCCTTTAAAGATTAAATCCATTATACTACTTGAAGTCCTGAATCAATGCCCATCAGAGTTATTGGAAATGTTCCCATTGAATTCAATGAACTTTGGACCAGGCCCAATGCTTTCTGATTTTAATAAAATAACAATCTAGAAATCTATCACTTTGCTGAATATTACAGTGACTCACCTTGTTTGCTACCCATTTCTCATGATGTTCTTCTCGGAAATGTTTGATTCCATAAGTCATTTGGCCATATTTACTTGATGTATGAATTAATGGGTCATACTCCTGGTTTTTATGACATGAAGAAAATGGCAAAAATCTGAAAGATAAAAACATCTGTATATTTATTACTACTTTACTATGGTTGCAGTAGGTAGTATTTTAAATCAGAGGTATAAATGCTGTGAGATATGAGCAGAACATATACCCAACAAACTTTCCACTAACTTGTTCATGTCCTCCTCTCAATGTTGCAATAGAACTAATGCATTTTCTCTCCCAGGCTCTTCACTTTTTGAAAGAAGTGGTGCCACATTAGAGAATCATACAGTTATGATATGATGGAATGGAAACTTTTAGGTGAAGATGTAACTTTGGTTCATTTGCATAACCAGGTGATTGTCTGGATGTTTACCAACCACTGTATTTAAACTGTAGCTTATTTTAGAAATTACATTCCAAACCCTGAGGGCCCAATTCAGCTACTCTTACTCACTCTGAGTAGTAACATGCTACACTAATAGTCACATTAATTACAATGTATTTGTAGACCATAGATTAAAAAAATGTCAGTTGCTTTTGATAAAATCACCAATGGTGCATCTTAATCACAAGATTGCTTAATTGTATTGAACAGTAATAGTTAAGGGCATAATTCTGCCACCATTAATAATATTGAGGGGATCTCCCTGATAGGGGAGCCATGCTGCCAGTGCCTGGGGCTACAAGGGGCACAAGTCTGACATGGAGGGAGAGGGCTTTAATATAGATGGCCCTAACCTCCCACGGGCATTTGCAGGTTTTCTAGACAGGTCCCACAGTCTGTTGCGCAGAGGCATGTGGTAAGGGGCGCCTCACAAAGATTTCCTATTCCTAAATCCCCTGCCATACATTTCATCATAGGAGCAGATGATCTGATTCAGATTTATCACATTTTAATATAGATTAAAATCCTGTGAGATATGCCATTGCTGGTGTTCTGAAAAGCAGCAGGTATTCTTTATTCTGTGTTAGGGTAGTTAATTGATTAGATTGCTAGAATTAAAAGCATGTGTTTCAGACGTTTAGAACATTATTTTACCTGAGCTGTCATGAGGATAGTGTAGCTAATTTTAAAAATTTGAAAAGAAAGTTGGGAGCTTATGTGAAGGCCATAGTCCCCATGAGATTTGGATTGTTAAAACAAGGAGTTTGATAAAGGTGGGATGTGACCAACTTGTGACCCAACAGGGCACAACTCACCCCACTGTGGGTCCCCAACAGTTGGGTGTTGCCCCTCACAGATCCAGTGCTGGGCTGCCTTAATCTTCTGGCTATTGTTGCACCTGAGTCCTACCCCTTCTGGGGTGTTAAAGTCCAAAACAAAAAAAAGGAAAACAGTGAACTTATAAATTAGGATTGTCTGTGGATTTGTCAGCAGGACTCCACCGTACTGGTCCAGGCTTGTCTCTGTGCAGCTAGCTCCTTTTTATCAGCCTTCCTGGGCCTATTCATTCCATCCACTAAATGATTCGCCCATAAAATAAGCTGCCTCAGGCGCTGGGCTGGAATGAGGCTTACCTCATCAAGGAAGTAGCAGAGCCCTGCTCTCCTTACTGGTCAGTCCTGAACTGGACTAGGTCTCCTTTTCACTCCCCCCTTCACTCCTGACATTGGCTAAAGGTGTAGTGAGGTGGGGTCAGCTGGGTCCATAGGCTCTCCTTAGACTTCTCGTTGCCAGGGTGGGGCCTGTCTGCCCCTTCACACACCTTTCCCTCCCCTGCCAGCTCCCCTCCCTCACCAGCTGCCCTCCATCCTGAAACAAAAAGTCTGCATTTCAATCAGCAGTCCTAGCCCCCTGCTGGATCTGAAATGAGAAGGGCTGGAGAGACAGGTACTATCTCATGAGTCAGGGGCTGGTGTCTTTCTGTGAATAGATGAACTTATTGCTAGGAGGTAATATGTGAGTGCCTCCATGGCCCATTTCACAACTAAGCCCTCTTTTTCTTTACTATTATGGTGAGTAGGCTTTTTCTCTTGGGAACAGGTTTTGGCTTAGGTAGAGGATAGGATATGAATTAGTAGGGAGTATTGTAGGCAAGACATGAGAAGTAATTCTTCCGCTCTTCTTCGCTTTGCTTAGGCCTCAACTGGAGTATTGTGTCCAGTTCTGGGTGCCACATTTCAGGAAGGATGTTGACAAATTGGAGAGAGTCCAGAGAAGAGCAACAAAAATGATTAAAGGTCTAGAAAACATGACCTATGAGGGAAGATTGAAAAAATTGGGTTTGTTTAGTCGGGAAAAGAGAAGACTGAGAGGGGACATGTTTTCAAGTATGTAAAAGGTTTTCAAGTATGTAAAAGGTTGTTACAAGGAGAAGGAAGAAAAACTGTTTTTCTTAACCTCTGAGGATTGGACAAGAAGCAATGGGCTTAAATTGCAGCAATGAGGTTTAGGTTGGACATTAGGAAAAACTTCCTAACTGTCAGGGCAGTTAAGCACTGGAATAAATTGCCTAGGGAGGTTGTGAAATCTCCATCATTGGAGACTTTTAAGAGCAGGTTAGGCAAACACCTGTCAGGAATGGTCTAGATAATTAATTCTGCCATGAGTGCAGGGGACTGGACTAGATGACCTCTCAAGATCCCTTTCAGTTCTATGATTCTACATCCTGCTGTTGATTGCCTGCGACAAGACTGCTCCCAACCCGACTTTGGAGGAATCAGTCTGTAGAAGAAATTCCTTGTTGAAATCTGGGCTGTATGAGGTGAACTCTCTGCAGAGGTTAGCATTTAGGATCTGAAAGGATTTCTCAGAGCCTTCCATCCTGTGAGAAAGCCAGTAGATCTTTTTTTGAGCTATTGTCTTTGAGCAGATTGGTGAGGGAGGCCACAATGGATAAGAATCCCAGTAAAAACCAGCAGTAGTATCCTGCCATTCCCAGAAACCTGTGCACCTGCTTCTTTGAAGTTATAGTAGGGCAGGTCCTTGAGGCTGTACCTGACCCTTCACCAACTATACCTCAGGTAGGTTGTCTCATCTTTGCGAATGCCACATTTGGCAGGGTTTGCTATTAGTCTGGCACTGGAATACAGCAGCTATCTGTGTCAGGTGATCCTCCCAGTGCCAGCTATTGATCACAACATCACTGACGTAGGTGGTGACACAACTACTGTGGGGCTGGAGAACTTGATCCATTAACCATTGAAAAGTTGCTGGAGCCTTTTGTAAGCCAGATGGCATAGTCTAGAACTGATAAAGCCAAAAGGATGGCAAAGCCCATTTTTCCTCAAGACTTTGGCATGAATGGAATTTGCCAGTATCCTTTGGTAAGATCCAGGGTGGTAATATTTGGCCCAGCTGGTCTAGCAGCTCATGAACACACGGCATGGATTATGCATCAACTTTTGGTATGGCATTGACTCTTCTAACATCAGAGCAAAATCAGGTGGTCTCGTCTG
Source organism: Emys orbicularis (assembly GCF_028017835.1). NCBI lineage: Eukaryota > Metazoa > Chordata > Testudines > Emydidae > Emys > Emys orbicularis. The sequence continues at coordinate 167,414,876 of NC_088685.1, forward strand.
GCTTAGGGACCAATGCTATTGGACTTCTCCAGTCACTACAGGATTCCTAAAGTTCCTCTTTATTGGTATTTACTGATTTTTCCTTGAAAAAGCCAATTTTGGGTTTAACCAATTTTAACCTGGATTTTGGCCATTTTTCATAGAGGAAGTAAATGGAGCCAAACTGAAGGCTGGCAGTGGGAGCAGGGGGCTCTGTCTGGCAATGGGGCCAGTGCTCACAGGTTGAAGCATTTCACTCCCCTCCTGACTCCATCCCTACAGCGTGATCCCCGTCCGTTCACTCTGTGTAGTGCAGGAGTGAGATGGGCAGGGTGCTGGATCCTAACAGCTGAGACTGTTGCAGAGAAAGGCCCATAGGGAGCAGAAGGCTGCACTCTGTGAGAACTGGCTCCCTTGCTGGACAGAGTCCCCTCTCCACCCCAGCCCTTCAGCACAAGAGTGGTCTTAGCTGCCGGGACCTGGCTCCTTGCCCATCTTGCTCCCCCACTGCAGCTGGACAAAGCCTGCAGTGGGAAGAGGATGGGGCTGTGCTGAAGGGCTGGAATCCAGGGAGGCTCTGTCTGGCAGGGAGACAAGCACTTACAGCTGCAGCTTTCTGTTCCCCTCATGGCCCTGGTCCTTCAGCATGCCCGTTTGCTTCCTCTGCATGGGGAGGGGGGGAGTAAGCCCAATAGAGGGCGGAAGGCTTCCTCAACTGCCACATGGTGAGTGCCCCCCCTTGGCCCCTGTGAGTACCAGGCACCCCTCCACACACACACTTACTACCCTTCATTTTCCGTTTATACCAATTTTCTCCTGTTTTTAAACTTTTAATAAATCCCAATATATTTCCAGGAAATTAAAAATAAAATAAATAACTGAAAAAAAGGGCCTTAGGGATTCCTAAGTTTCTCTCAAGGTCCAGCATAGATTGTAATTTTTGCTTCATGGGTTCGCTCATCTTCTGGGAAAGTGGCCGCAGCTTTTCCCTTACTTCCTGCCACATCCAAACTGAGCCAGGACACCATGTGAGATGGATTTGTCCAGATGGGGCGGAAAATACCGTTGGGTAGGCAGTGATCAACCGTTGGGCTTGGACCCTCTGCTCTGGTATGAGGTTGCCCACAGTACAGACCATCCTGAGATATTGGCAGTCTGCAACCCTAACTCTGATGCCAGAGAAAAGGGAGCTATAAATAGGCCTTCCATGGCTTTAGGAAATTGGTATGGTTGGTTTATTTGGTTTGTCTTTTGTCCAGCTGCCTGATTTCGTAATTCATTGTCCCTACCTGGCAGACAATCATGTAAGGGCTCTGCCAGTGGGACAACAGTTTTGACTTCAAGCTAGGGAACAATGAGAGTACCTGGTCTCCAGGTCTGAACATTTGGAGGAGGGTCCCTTTATTATAGGTTGTTCCTTGGGCACTCTGGGAATAGGGGATTCTCCCTGTTGAAGATGCCTATAGCTGCTAGCCTATTGTGAAGGGTGAGGATGTATTGTACCACACTGTCAGCCCCAGTGGTCTGTTCGTCCTACATGTCTTGTATTAAGTCCAGAATCCCCCTGCGGTTGTCTCCCATTCAACAGTTCAAACAGGGAGAAGCCTGTAGATGACTGCAACACCTCCCACACAACAAATGGGAGGGCAGAAGGGAGGCAACTGGTTCCAGTGTTGGGTGTCTGTGGCAACAATTTTTTTAACATGTCTTTTAGTGTCCCATTGAAACATTCTACCAAAGCATCAGTTTGGGACAGATGTTCGGAGGGACTTAATCTTCAGTAACCAGCACAATTCTATTAGTACCTGGGACATAAAATTGGTTTCCTGGTCCGTTAGAATCTCCTGAGGCACCCTTACCTGCACAAAGATCATCATTAGCTTGGCTGAGATGGCTTTGGTGTTTGTGAAACATAATGGCATGGCCTCAGGATATCTGGTAGCGTAATCCACAAATGCCAAAATATATTGATACCTGCCCCAAGCATGTCCATTCTGATCCTCTCAAATGGTATGCCAACCTGGGGAGCCTTCACCACTCCCCAGGTGAAGTTTGTTGACACTTCGAGGAAAAGCCATAGCAGTCCGGAACCTCCTTATATATCCCAGGCCAGAAAAACTGGGCCAGGATCGAGGCTATGGATTTTTTCTAGCCCAGGTGCCCTTCAAATGGTATTGCATGGACCAAACACAAGATTTCTCTGTAGTGGGATCAGGGCACCAGGAGTTGGGCTCTGATCTCCTCTGTTCAGTGGTATTTCTCTAACAGTACAACCACTCACTCTGGGTTTCAAACTGGAGGGATATCTCAGCTTGCTGGGGGGTCCATTATCTCCCCATTAACAACAACCATCTGTGCATACACCTAGCTCAAAGTCTCATCTTCCTTTGCTCTTCAATAAAGTTGGAGAACCTAGTCAGGATCTCAAATTCAGGTAAAGGGGTAACCCCCAACTCTAGATGGAACTTGGGTTCTAAAGAAGTATCTAGCTGCTTGGAACTCCCCTTATCCAGCTTGGCTATGTCTCCTATAGCAACGAGGCCTGCTTGATCCCAAACAGTCATCTGTGAGGATACTGGTGACAGGGTCTTCATGTTCTAAGAGGATCCCAAGAACTCCTTCTAGAGGTCCCCTAAATATTCCCACTCTCAGACAATAATGACTAGGTAGGTGTGAGAGGCAGCCAGACTGACCATTAGAGGTCATATATATTCAGCGGTTAGCTGAATTAGGGTGTGAGGATATGGCTTCATGCCTCCATGCACTGTAAGTAGATGGTGCCCCAGGGAAGTCCAGGAACAGATTCCCTCACAAGGGTTTGGCTGCACCCTGAGTTCAGTAGGCCCATTACGTCTATCCCATTTACTTTACCTGGGATGGTTGGTTTAGCTGACCCTGGCTGTCATGCTCAGGCCTCTGCAATCCAGACTTGCTCATAACTGTATTTCATAAACAGGCAGTCCTTTTACCAGTGTCTGAGGCAGCCACATGAAAAACAGACATCCATCCAAGGTTTTGCTGCTGGTAACCGATCCTCCCCCACTCCCTGGGTAGATCCTTCTGAGTGGGTCCTCCCTGTTCCTGACCCCAGGATTTTCCCTTTTTGAGATCAGTGTGAGTCAGAGGATTCTTGAGCTGGGTCCCAGCCAGGCTGCTGCAGTTCCTTGGTCCAAGTTGTCCATGACCCCATGTCTTCTTGGCCTTCCTAAATCCGGGTGGGGTGTTTCAGGACTCTGACTTCCCCAGCAAGATTTCTCATTCACTGGAGCTGATCCTTTGGCTCCACGGTGTCCCTCTCTGACTGTCACTGTAGCAGTCCTAAATGCCATATATTTATCCAATAGCTGGATGGTGTCAGCCATTGTCAAAATCAGCATTATTTGTTCAAGCAAAATGATTTCTGCTACTTGAATCCCTGTCTCTGTCTGAAATATGAGTCACTGCCAACACCAGTCTTGCAGTTTCTGTGCCACCATGTGGGAATGGGCACCTGGAGGATATCGCTTCTCCCAAAATCAATGAAGGAACATTTCCTGCAAGATATCCAATATGACAAAATGGTTGCTTTGACTTGTACATAATCTTGTGATGTCACTGAGTCTAACCCACATTGGGCTGCTTGCATTGTCTGGTCATGTACCATCTGCTCAAGTGTTTTGAGAAAGGCCTCTGCATCATCTTCAGGTCCCATCTTTGGTAGTTTTCTGGACCAGGGCTCCTGCCAGATCTGTGCCAGTAGGCCCAGCCATTGTGGGTGGCCACAGTATGGTCACAATCTGCTGCATTCGCTTTTATTGCTGCTGGGCAGCTACATCCCAGATCAGCTGCTGCTGCTTGATGGTCACCTGCTGGAGGAGTTGCTGTTGGCATTGAGCATTCTGCTCTGCCATCCAGTAGTTATTCCACATCCATACTACGGAAGAGGAATTTTTTTCTGGGGTTTGGGTGGTGGTGGTTGTTGGGTTTTTGGTTTTTAAGTCCTGACCTGCTCCCTTCCACAGGGGCTAGAGTGTGCCTGCATTCAATATCAAATTTGTAAATAGGTTGTCTTAGTGGCACCCCTTTGTGCCCTGGCAAGGGCACTGTTTAGCCTGCTGTGGGTCTCAGATGGTCAGGTGTCTCTCCTTACAAGTCCGGTATCATGGTGCCTTAGCCTTCTTGCCCTTTCTCGGGCTTTAGAGTCCAAAACAAAAAAGGGAAAACAGTGAAGCTAAAAATCAAGGTCATCTGTGGGATTCATCAGCAGAATCCCGCCCTACTGCTCCAGACTTGTCTCCCTGTGTTTTGTTCCTTTTTACTGATGCCTAGTCATCCTATCCTCCAAATGGCTCATCTAGGTAACAGGCTGCCTCAGGCTCTGGACTGGAACCAGGCTTCTCTCATTTAGGAAGTGGCAAAGCTCTGCTCTCCATACTGGTCAGCCCATCACATGGCAATAAAACTATTACTTCTGTCTATGGATTGCTAAATATGTTTTTAAAAATCATTTATTGGGGGAAATCAATATTTTAGCAACTGTAAATTTCATCAATGAACCTTCCATCCACTCTCCCCTTCAGAAAAATAAAGTTTGAGTATCTCACTAGTAACATCAATTTATTCCATCCAGCATCCCAACAAATGTTATATAAAATTAACAAAACAAAAACACAGAGGTAACAGAGCTTTGAATAATACAAAGCTACAGAAGTATGTGTACACTCATGGGACAGGTAGCTCTCATATAAGACAGATTATGGTACTTGTAATGCTAATTTGCACATGGGATGGACATCACACGCACAAAAAATTAATGTGGCCCCAGTGTCCCAGAGTATACACAGAAGGTGCTGAGAGCCGGCTGCTCCACTTACAGTTTTTTTATCACTTCTGAATTGCATTTTAATAGTACATTTTTCTTTTGTTCAGACATGAAAGAAAATTGGCTTTCTCAGGGGATTGGATGGCTGAGAAGACAAGGCTAGCAGTTTAGGGATTTGCCCATATATGCATGGAATTTAGTTTAGCCATAACATTCATAATTCAGTATGAATAAAGTGTTTGTAAAGCCTATATACTAAACAGATTTTAAAAATTTTATAAAATACCATTTATTGAGAAAAGTGGAAGATAAACTAAATGAAAATGATGATGTTCACAGTTTACGATCTTAAGTTATAACCAAATATAGTTATATACAGATCCATATATAGTTATATATACAGATCTTTTAAAAGATCATGGTTTCAATTTAGATCACTGTTCAATCTTGCCTTTTATTTTTATTTTTTTCAAATAGTCTCTCAGAATAAGCCAAATTCTTATCTTGTATCTTGAGTTAGAGATCAAACAATATTCTGATTATGTAAGAAATGATACACAATAGAACATGTATGTGGTTTAGTATCATAAATGTATATTTCATGTGCAGTGTTCTACTGCATATCTTAAACAGATAAGTGTAAACATATATTGTTGTGTGTGACATTAAGTGCACATTCTGGATTATGTCTCTCTACTTGGAAATGATTAATAACATATTTATTAGTTTTTGAGTAATAATAGAGACTTTAAAAATTGTAGATAGCTAGAATGGCATAAAATAAACTGTTGCTTTCATTATGTCCCCAATTCTGTAATCAGATCCATGAGGGTGGCTCCTTACGCCTATGTCGATCAGAATGTAGAATGATCTATATTTGCAAAATTGAAGTCCTCTTACATCCAGCAAGAATCTCTGATATTCATTGTATATTCATTTCAATAAAGAATGTGTTTTAAAAATACTATATATTAGTATTAAAATAGAGTAGAATAACTAAAGTATGCCATGGGAATCATACAAAGGATATTCTACCTTCATAGCAGAACTTCAGAACAAAAAAGTATAACAAACAGCAATAATATTGCGATATAGACTGATGTAAAGATTTGTAGCTTCACGTATACGTTTGACATAGCTTCTCTCAAAATTAGCAATAATGTATATTCGGAACTTGGTAGAATAGGGGAGGGGTTAGAGAAGAAAAGGAAAACATCCAGAGAAAATTAAATCCAGACAGCGATATTAATGTTGTTAGTTAACGGCACACAAGTTTAGACTTAATAGGTCTATTCAAGCAAAGATCTGAAGAGCTCATTCTGGCAGATTTCTAACATCTGGGTCCCAGCCTCCTAGGATGACTATGGTGGAACTCCACAAGCTCTTGAAGGTTTTTGATGGCTAAAAGCAGTGGTAGCAGGAGCCAGCTCCTCTCCTGGCAATCATGTGCTCCATGTTGCTGACTGAGAGAGAACTGAAGGCTCCCCAAATAAATAAGGCAATAATTAAAAATGAAATAATATTGCTACAAAAACTCAACTAAGGGATATCCCAAAAGAAACAAAAACTCTAGGGTATGGTGGGAGAATTTTGACCAAAAGGTTTGCCTTCCTAGAGGCAAAATCCTAGCAATGATACTTTGTAAATGCACTGAGTACCAGGGTGCTACCTTGCAGAGATAGCTTTGACTATCTCATTACCATCAAAGGCTGTCCACACTTGGTGTTGTGTCGGATCTATGCTTTGGCACAGATGGTGGGGTTTTAGTTAGTTTGTTTGTTTATGCTCTTGTCCTTGAGAGGACAGTTGAGTAGGATGGGGCCTTTTTCCGTAGCATAGCCAGGCCTTAGGTCATGATGTCCTGGTAATCTATGACTCTGAGTGCTGCAGCCACAAATTGATTATCTTGATGTCCAGATAAATGCCAGCACAGTAGCTCAAAGTAGTGGAGTGCAGTAACATGACAGTGGCCAGCCTTCCCTCGAGCTGTTGGTGCCTCAACTTCCAAAGTTCTCATGTGGAGGTGAGGGGATATCCCCAGAGAGGATTTTTTATTAACTGTCTTTAAGGCACATTTAGCTTTGAGGCACCCTTTTCAGCAGCCAATACAAAATAGGGTGAAATAGCATGGGAACAGGCCTGACTGGACACACGCAATCCTGCCTCAGATAACTCTCAGTGGTGCACCTATAGATTCCTGAACATGTCCTAGCCAACTTCCATAAAAATTCCTTTTCTTTCTCCCTTCATCCTGCTCCTCTCTCTACTCCAGTGGTTCCCAACCTGGGGTTCGTGAAATTTTACAGGGGGTTATCGGGGAAAAAAATTCCTAATGGTGGACAGAGCTGTCCCCAGGGACCCCAGGCAGCATGAGGCCAGCAGGCTGGAGCCCCTGGACTTCCAAGAGCTAAGCAGATCAAAGCAAGCTTATCTATCACACTGAGGAGATTTAAACTTCAAGACTTCTTATAAGAAACGGAAAGAGAGGTGGATATTTTTTGCTGTTTTTAAAATTAAATAGACAGCTAGTATTGTTTTTAAAATTATTATGAAGAACAAGTTTAAGCTTTGTTGTAATGTGCATTTTTTGCCTGGACTGCTCAAGATCTGAATGCTTGTGTAGGAGGAACTCTTTGAGTTGGGTTATGAAATGCCTTCATGCTGTTTCACATCTGATACTCCTTGATGAAACATAGGAGCCTTGTCTTATAACAGGCTTATTCAAAGTGATGCAAGCTATGAAAGTGAGATCTTGGAAGAGTGTTGCCATTTTCATAATGTAATAAAAATACTGTAATTATAAATAATAACAATAATAATAATAATAATAAATAGTGTGTAATAAGCATGTCAAAAACAAATTTTATATTTCCAAGATCACTGCTTCTATAATTTATACTCAAGTAAAGGAAAAAATCACTGGAAATATTCATTTTTAGGAGGGGGTTCATGAGACTTGACATTTTAGTGAAAGGGGTTCACAGGTTGTTCAAGTTTGGGAACCACTGCTCTACTCTGTGCATAGTTTTCCCATCTCTCCACTCTTTCTCCATCCTCCCTCCACATATTCTCTCCTTTCTTCCACTTCCTCACCCTTTTTCTTCATTGCTTCTTGTCTCTCTCACTCCCTTATCTCTTTCAGTAGAGCAGCAGGAGATGGAAGAAAGGCCTTCTGGACCCAGTGGATTTTCCAGCTGGGAAGGCAGGGATGACATCTATAGCAGGATGCTGATCAGGGGCTGACTCTGATGGCAATTTGAGAGTGAGATAAGCTTCCTGGGCAGAAGCAAGAAGAATATAAGCTTGGCAGTTGTGCCACTGTCTGCTGAGAAGCACAGTCTCAGTTCTGTGTGGTGCCCAACAGGGGCACAACTCAGAAGCACTCACTTTCTCTTGTGTTTACACAGAAGCAGTAGTGGTCCTGCAGTCCCTTCTCTGGATCTGCCTGTAAAAGAGTGGCTTGCCTCATGGGCTAAAGATCCTGAGGTCTAAGCCAACCCTGATTACAGGATGGGCTTCTCCTGGGAGGAAGCTGGTGATTCCTTTATAAAAGGAGCCAGGTAGAACTGCTGAGATGGTCCAGCTGGGGAGGAGACTGCAGGGATCAAGCAAGGCTCCTGCAGGGCCCTGAGTAAGCAGGGAGGAAAGCTCTCCAAGCAGGAAGACTTGGACGGGACCTTGACTACAACAAGGGAGAAAATGAGGAAAGCTCTTTAGGCTGAGAGAGAACCTGAATAACCGGGGAGGAGACTGGCTGAAGAAGAGCCTCAGAGAGGGTGAAAGTTTTTCTTTCACTTAAAGACAGTTTTTAACTTTTATTTGGACAACTGTGACCCTGGAATGGATGGACTAAGGACTGAGACAAGGCCAGAGCACCAAGTTACCTGACAGAGAAACCACCACCCGGGGTGACTAGTGATGGCTGCGACCCCATGCCTGGCTATGAGGGGGCTTAGCATGGTGGGTGGACTCTTTGGACTGACCAACAGGCAAATGCTCGGTAACCTACTAGCAACAAAATCTTGGCCTGTACTCTGATACCAGATTCCTTCATGCTTTGTCCATACTTCTGAGAAGGGTCTGACGCACTTCTAAACATTAACTGCAGGAAGCCATTGGTGCTGCACTACCTTGGCATAATGAGGTACATTAAGAACAGAGAACTATGTAGGATTTTCATGCTTACCTTAGCTTCCTTTCTTTTGTAATTTTTAGTCAAACATTTAATATTACTTTAATGCATATTTTTGTGGTTTAATAATAGAAATGCTGCCAAAAACTTATCTATAGCTATGTGAACAGAACTGCAATAATTTTACCTAAACAGGTTCTCTGCACTCTCTCGACTTCTTGTTCCAACTCAAATAAAACAGAATTATCTGTCAGTCTAAAGAAGACCATGAACAATTAGCTCCACATAAACTGTTCAATACCATCTGGCACATATGAATTAATTATTTTTTATGAAGAACTTCATGCATTTTCAGTTTTCAAAGTTGGGGCCAAATCTGAAGTTATTCCTCCACCCATTCAGATGTGCCCTCTTTGGGACACTGAGTACTATCACCTGTAGTATTACCCCCCTTCTGCTTTTCACTCAGGGAAGGCAAGAAGCTCTGTGGCTGTTCTTATTTTAGCATAACTGTGCTGGGGCAGCCATAATTTGTCCAATAATGAATGCATGTTAAAACAAGCTGTATTTACAACCTAAAGACAGTATAATCTCTTGACGCATCTAGTCTGCTTACTAGTTGTGCTGAAATTTTTTTTATAGTGGGGTGCTGATGATGGAAACCATGTATTTCAGGGGTTCTCAAACTGGGGGTCAGGACCCCTCAGGGGGTTGCAAGGTTATTACACAGGGGATCGTGAGCTGTCTGCCTCCACCCATACCCCACTTTGCCTCCAGCATTTATAATGGTGTTAAATATATAAAAAAGTGTTTTTAATTTATTAGGGGGGTCACACTCAGAGGCTTGCTATGTGAAAGGGGTCACCAGTACAAAAGTTTGAGAACCACTGATGTATTTGGTGTTTGTTATTACTACTTCAAGTCAGGGGGTGCAGCAGCACCCCCAGCATCCCTAGTTCCAGCACCACTGCTGGTTACATCCAATGTCATATAATGTGATAATTATATTATTATTCATTATTTAAGACACTGTATGCAATGCTACACTAAGTGTGTGTCCAGTTCACAGCTGTACTTATCGTATACATTATTCTGTATTCTGATGTCAGTAAATCTAGGAATCGTCTGGTCATTTTTGTTTAATCCAGGTCTGCAATGGAGTAAGGTAGCAGAAAAAAAGAATAGCCTACTTTTGTATGAAGCAAAAGTAACAGAGATCTCTTTTGCAGACAAATTCTAGAACTTCTTAATTATACACAGACTTATTATCTGCATCCCCAGTGTTATAAAGAACCAGAACTTCATTAGAAAAATTAAGATAGAAAAATGAAGGCAACACTTTGTAAATTTCCACTGGAAATTAGCTGGAAGAAGCAGAGGAATACTGGATCAAAAGAGGGTAATCATGCTTAACTGTGCCCTAGAGCACCCGCATGTATAATACGATTTACACAGTAACTACCTCTCCTATTACAGCTTGTTTGGAGTATTCTGTGTTAATGGGGTTAGCTAATTTAGTATTTTAACTTAAAAAGACTCTGCTGATTAATAAATGTTGCACACTGTGCTAGTAATTAAAATGAATGGAAGAGTTACAAATAGAAGTTGAATTGTTAAGGAAACATTATCTGAAAATATATGGTAATCCCTGTTTATCATAATACAATAACAGTCCAGAAAATATGCAAATTGCTAAAGTTGCAAAGCATATGAAAAACTAGACATAATTTGAAAAAAGTTTTTAGATGTGTAAGATCTGTATGACATAAAATGCAGTGGTTATTTCCATTGTAACTAACTCAGAAATACACTGAACTGTATCATCTAGACATAAGACATTGAAATAATATTTTATTTAAGAAAAAATCCTACTCAAGCATTTAGCTGAATGCAAAATAACATGTTCTTTAAATTTTGTTACCATTCATTCTAGGCCAACTCCTGACCCTCACGCTCTGTAGGCACAGGACCTATCTAGGTCACAAACTTCTCCATAATCTTTCCCTAAAAGAGAGGCTAGACCAGAACTGGGTAGTTGGACAAGATGTTCACTTTGAAAATTCTTTAGCGAAAAATTTAATGGATAAAATTTAATACTCAGAAGAACAGAAGGAATTCATCCTCTTGGAATGAGTATTAACCATCTCTCTTAAAAGCAGACCAACCCACTAATGTTCATTGTTCAGGAAAGACATGGATCTGGTCCATAGATGGTGGAGTTTGAGCCCACCAAATAACTCCTGGATGTTGGTAAGAAAGACACTCAGAACTCAGCAAAGTGAGATGGAATGCTCTGAACTATAATCACACTGAAAACAAAAGATGTAGAGAAGAGAGGTCAGTGGGGGTTAACTTTTCTTATGTGACAGAACATGCTCATCTCTTGGGATAGAAAATTAAATAACAGATTATCTAAGGTATTTAGACAGCCCCCATTGCTGTGGTATCTCAGTGTCTAACAATCTTTATTGCAGCTATCCTCATAAAGCCCTCCTGAGGTAGGGAAGAACTACAATCCCTATTTTACAGATGAGGAACTGAAACACATTGAGCCTTAGTGACTTGCCTGAGGTCACATAGGAAGTCTGGGATGGGTGAAGAAACTGAAATCTGGTTTCTCAAGCCCTAGGCTAGCACCCTAATCACTGGACTGTCTTTGCCCTCTCTTGTAAAACGATGTCTTTATTTATAAACCACAACTAATTCTGGAGGATTATGTGAACTTTAAAACAATCTTTTCGGGGGGCCCTTTGGAGTACAAGGCATGTGAACTGAGACATATTTAAGAAAAGTTACGGAAAAAAATAATTTCTGACCTTTAGAGAATTACATACAAATAAATACAACAGATCATCATTCTTGGGCTGATGTTGCTGTATGCAACTAAGAAGAGAATTTTACATGCTCAGTGTTCTAAATCTATTGGTTCCAGCAAGTGGTGTCTCATGCCAGCCACTAGTCTGTAAAGTGGGTATCCCCTGGTGCTCCAATTTCCATTTCCTAGCCAAGTGGAAAGTAAAATCACTCCATCTCTATAAAAAGGAACGGCATTATTTTGGGGGGTGGAAGGGAGAGGGAGGAAGAGAGGAAGACTTCAACTCTGTGGGGAGAAGTGTGGCTCGGTGGGCACTTTTGTGATGTACTTCTTCAGAGAACAATTATCAAGAAAGTCATTCTTATTGGGCCAGATACCCAAGTCATTCCATCACTACAATGTGGATAGATTCTAGTTGTACGTGGCCAGAAGAGAATTCCTTTCACACAGGGTAACGTTCTATTGGCTTAAGTATGTTGGAGGCAGTACAGCCAGTTCCAGTGTATAGAGATGAAGCAATATTCTGGGGGTGAGGAGGGGTGAGGAGACATGGCAGAGCGAGTGCAACTATGCTTATTCTCTACTAGTGCAGGTCCTTTAAGGAACTTACACCAGTGCCATAACTGAGGGCAGGCTCTTAGCTGCTCTAACTTCTGACATAGCTGAGTAGCACAGGTCAGGGAGCTCCCTGTGGCTCACATTCTCAACTGCATCAGAACACTGCTTGGATACAGGGGATAGTTGAGCACTCTGTTTTTAAGTATCAGGGGGTAGCCGTGTTAGTCTGTATCTACAAAAACAACAAGGAGTCTGGTGGCACCTTAAAGACTAACAGATTTATTTGGGCATAAGCTTTTGTGGGTAAAAACCTCACTTCTTCAGATGCATAGAGTGAAAGTTACAGATGGAGGCATTATATACTGACACATGGAGAGCAGGGAGTTACTTCGCAAGTGGAGAACCAGTATTGACAGGGCCAATTCAATCAGGGTGGATGTAGTCCACTCCCAGTAATAGATGAGGAGGTGTCAATTCCAGGAGAGGAAAAGCTGCTTCTGTAATGAGCCAGCCACTCCCAGTCCCTATTCAAGCCCAGATTAATGGTGTTAAATTTGCAAATGAATTTTAGTTCTGCTGTTTCTCTTTGAAGTCTGTTTCTGAAGTTTTTTTGTTCAATGATAGTGACTTTTAAATCTGTAATAGAATGACCAGGGAGATTGAAGTGTTCACTTACTGGCTTATGTATGTTAACATACTGACACATGGAGAGCAGGGAGTTACTTCGCAAGTGGAGAACCAGTGTTGACAGGGCCAATTCACATACAGGAATGCAGGAAACAAGCACTGAGTGGTGGGATCACATCGTCATGCACGTCTGGGATGACGAGCAGTGGCTGCAGAACTTTCGCATGAGGAAAGCCACATTCATGGGACTGTGTGATGAGCGTGCACCAGCCCTGCGGCACAAGGACACAAGACCGAGAGCTGCCCTGTCGCTGGAGAAGCATGTGGTGATTGCACTGTGGAAGCTGGCTACTCCAGACTGCTACTGATCGGTCACTAACCATTTCGGAGTGGGAAAATCGACTGTTGGAGTCGTGTTGATGGAAGTGTGCAGGGCCATTAATCACATCCTGCTCCAAAAGACCGTGACTCTGGGCAACATGCGTGAGATTGTGGATGACTTTGCATAAATGGGCTTCCCTAACTGTGGAGGGGCGCTAGATGGCACTCACATTCCAATTCTGGCACCAGACCACCTGGCCACTGAGTACATTAATCGCAAGGGGTATTTCTCAATGGTTCTCCAGGCGCTTGTGGATCACCGTAGGCATTTCACAGACATTAACGCAGGCTGGTCCGTAAAGGTGCATGACGCACACATCTTTCAGAACACTGGTCTGTTCAGGAAGCTGCAAGCAGGGACTTTCTTCCTGGACCAGAAGAGCACCATAGGGGAAGTCGAAATGCCCATTGTGATCCTGGTAGACCCTGCCTACCCTTTAATGCCGTGGCTCATGAAGTCATACACGGGTCAACTTGACAGCAGCAAGGAGCGGTTCAACAACAGGCTGAGCAAGTGCAGAATGACTGTGGAGTGTGCATTCGGCCGTTTAAAAGCCCTCTGGTGATGCCTGTATGGGAAGCTGGACATGGCCGATGACAATATTCCTATGCTTATAGCCGCGTGCTGTACGCTCCATAATATTTGTGAAGAGAAGGGTGAAAGCTTCACTCAAGGCTGGACTGCAGAGGCTCAGCGCCTTGAGGCTGAATTTGAACAGCTGGAGACCAGGGCTATTAGAGGGGCACAGCACGGGGCCATAAAGATCAGGGATGCTTTGAGGCAGCAATTTGAAGCTGAAAGCCACTAATATTTGTTGCTATGCTTGGGATTGCGGCGAACAGCAGAGGCTAACAGAGGGAGTTTGCCTGGGAGCTGTCCGAGAGGAGGTACGCTAAGTGCTGCATTAGGGGGGCTGTGTTGGTGAGTATCTGAGTGTCTGTTGCTGGGACAGTTTGTCAATTTGACCGTGTACTTGATTGCTTGCTTGTTTGTTTGAAAAGTGTGAACTGGGAGTGCTTTGTTCCAGGTGGGCCTTGAGTGGGCCTGACTGGTATATAAGGGCAGTCAGCAGTGAACCAGCTGAGCGGCGAACAGCAGAGGCTAACAGAGGGAGTTCGCCTGGGGAGAGCTCACTGAGGCCTTCATCTGTGGGTTTCTATGAGTTGTTCCTGCAACAGCTGAGGAAGCTCTTAAGAGGAAGGTGATATGGAAGGTGAGCGCTCAGCTGTTGTAACCTGCACAGGTTGTGCCATGTTTGTCTTTCTTCCACAGGATAGAAGCGACTTTGTCTGTACAAAGTGCAAGCTGGTCTCCATATTGGAAGAGAAGGTTCGAGGTCTGGAGAAACGAGTATCGACTCTGCGTTGCATAAGGGAAAATGAAGATTTCCTGGACAGACGTCAGGAGATGCTTCTACGGCCACAATGTTCTGAAGATTCAGAGCAGGCACAGCAGGGACAGGATGGTGAAGAAGTTTGGCAGCATGTGACCTCCAGAAGGAGAAAGAGGAGCATCCATGTACCAGCAATGGAGATACAGGTGAGCAATCGTTTCCATGTTCTCTCTACAGGTACTAATGCGGAGAGTGGACTAGATGACCCATCTGAGGGAAGGGAGCAGAAGGAGACTCCAACGATTGGAAGGCAAAGGATGCACTGTCCTAGGGATGGGGGTTCCACGACCACCACTCCCAAGAGGAGGAGGAGGGTGGTGGTGGTCGGTGACTCCCTCCTCAGGGGGACTGAGTCATCTATCTGCCGCCCCGACCGGGAAAACCGAGAGGTCTGCTGCTTGCCAGGAGCTAGGATACACGATGTGACGGTGAGACTGCCGAGACTCATCAAGCCCTCATCAAGCCCTGCTTCTGCACATGGGCACCAATGATACTGCCAAGAATGACCTTGAGCGGATCACTGCAGACTACGTGGCTCTGGGAAGAAGGATAAAGGAGTTTGAGGCGCAAGTGGTGTTCTCGTCCATCCTCCCTGTGCAAGGAAAAGGCCTCGGTAGAGACCGTCGAATCGTGGAAGTCAACGAATGGCTACGCAGGTGGTGTCGGAGAGAAGGCTTTGGATTCTTCGACCATGGGATGGTGTTCCAAGAAGGAGGAGTGCTAGGCAGAGACGGGCTCCACCTAACGAAGAGAGGGAAGAGCATCTTCGCAAGCAGGCTGGCTAACCTAGTGAGGAGGGCTTTAAACTAGGTTCACCGGGGGAAGGAGACCAAAGCCCTGAGGTAAGTGGGGAAATGGGATCCTGGGAGGAAGCAGAAGCAGGAGAGCACAAGAGGGGAGGACTCCTGTCTCATACTGAGAAAGAGGGACGATCGATGAGTTATCTTAAGTGCCTATACACAAATGCAAGAAGCCTGGAAAACAAGCAGGGAGAACTGGAAGTCCTGGCACAGTCAGGGAACTATGATGCGATTGGAATAACAGAGACTTGGTGGGATAACTCACATGACTGGAGTACTGTCATGGACAGATATAAACTGTTCAGGAAGGACAGGCAGGGCAGAAAAGGTGGTGGAGTTGCGTTGTATGTAAGAGAGGAGTATGACTGCTCAGAGCTCCGGGTATGAAACTGCAGAAAAACCTGAGAGTCTCTGGATAAAGTTGAGAAGTGTGAGTAACAAGGGTGATGTCGTGGTCGGAGTCTGCTATAGACCACCAGACCAGGGGGATGAGGTGGACGAGGCTTTCTTCTGGCAACTAGCAGAAGTTGCTAGATCGCAGGCCCTGGTTCTCATGGGAGACTTTAATCACCCTGATATCTGCTGGGAGAGCAATACAGCGGTGCACAGACAATCCAGGAAGTTTTTGGAAAGTGTAGGGGACAATTTCCTGGTGCAAGTGCTGGAGGAACCAACTAGGGGCAGAGCTTTTCTTGACCTGCTGCTCACAAACAGGGAAGAATTAGTAGGGGAAGCAAAAGTGGATGGGAACCTGGGAGGCAGTGACCATGGGATGGTCGAGTTCAGGATCCTGACACAAGGAAGAAAGGAGAGCAGCAGAATACGGACCCTGGACTTCAGAAAAGCAGACTTTGACTCCCTCAGGGAACAGATGGGCAGGATCCCCTGGGAAAATAACATGAAGGGCAAAGGGGTCCAGGAGAGCTGGCTGTATTTTAAAGAATCCTTATTGCAGTTGCAGGAACAAACCATCCCGATGTGTAGAAAGAATAGTAAATATGGCAGGCAACCAGCTTGTCTAAACAGTGAAATCCTTGCTGATCTTAAACGCAAAAAAGAAGCTTACAAGAAGTGGAAGATTGGACAAATGACCAGGGAGGAGTATAAAAATATTGCTCAGGCATGCAGGAGTGAAATCAGGAAGGCCAAATCACACTTGGAGTTGCAGCTAGCAAGAGATGTTAAGAGTAACAAGAAGGGTTTCTTCAGGTATGTTAGCAACAAGAAGAAAGTCAAGGAAAGTGTGGGCCCCTTACTGAATGAGGGAGGCAACCTAGTGACCGAGGATGTGGAAAAAGCTAATGTACTCAATGATTTTTTTGCCTCTGTCTTCACGAACAAGGTCAGCTCCCAGACTACTGCACTGGGCAGCACAGTATGGGGAGAAGGTGACCAGCCCTCTGTGGAGAAAGAAGTGGTTCGGGACTATTTAGAAAAACTGGACGTGCACAAGTCCATGGGGCCGGATGCACTGCATCCGAGGGTGATAAAGGAGTTGGCGGATGAGATTGCAGAGCCATTAGCCATTATTTTTGAAAACTCATGGCGATCGGGGGAGGTCCCGGATGACTAGAAAAAGGCTAATTTAGTGCCCATCTTTAAAAAAGGGATCCGGGGAACTACAAGCCAGTCAGCCTCACCTCAGTCCCTGGAAAAATCATGGAGCAGGTCCTCAAGGAATCAATTATGAAACACTTAGAGGAGAGGAAAGTGATCAGGAAAAGTCAGCATGGATTCACCAAGGGGAAGTCGTGCCTGACTAACCTAATTGCCTTCTATGATGAGATAACTGGCTCTGTGGATGAGGGGAAAGCAGTGGATGTGTTATTCCTTGACTTTAACAAAGCTTTTGATACGGTCTCCCACAGTATTCTTGCCGCCAAGTTAAAGAAGTATGGGCTGGATGAATGGACTAAGGTGGCTAGAAAGCTGGCTAGATCGTCGGGCTCAACGGGTAGTGATCAATGGCTCCATGTCTAGTTGGCAGCCGGTTTCAAGCGGAGTGCCCCAGGGGTCGGTCCTGGGGCCGGTTTTGTTTAATATCTTTATTAATGATCTGGAGGATGGTGTGGACTGCACTCTTAGCAAGTTTGCAGATGACACTAAACTGGGAGGCGTGGTAGATACACTAGAGGATAGGGATCGGATACAGAGGGACCTAGACAAATTAGAGGATTGGGCCAAAAAAAACCTGATGAGGTTCAACAAGGACAAGTGCAGAGTCCTGCACTTAGGACGGAAGAATCCCATGCACAGCTACAGACTAGGGACCGAATGGCTAGGTAGCAGTTCTGCAGAAAAGGACCTAGGGGTCACAGTGTACGAGAAGCTGGATATGAGTCAACAGTGTGCTCTTGTTGCCAAGAAGGCTAACGGCATTTTGGGCTGTATAAGTAGGGGCATTGCCAGCAGATCGAGGAACGTGATCGTTCCCCTTTATTTGACATTGGTGAGGCCTCATCTGGAGTACTGTGTCCAGTTTGGGGCCCCACACTACAAGAAGGATGTGGAAAAATTGGAAAGAGTCCAGCAGAGGGCAACAAAAATGATTAGGGGTCTGGAGCACATGACTTATGAGGAGAGGCTGAGGGAACTGGGATTGTTTAGTCTCCAGAAGAGAAGAATGAGGGGGGATTTGATAGCTGCTTTCAACTACCTGAGGGGGGGGGGGTTCCAAAGAGGTTGGAGCTCGGCTGTTCTCAGTGGGGGCAGATGACAGAACAAGGAGCAATGGTCTCAAGTTGCAGTGGGGGAGGTCTAGGTTGGATATTAGGAAACACTATTTCACTAGGAGGGTGGTGAAGCACTGGAATGCGTTACCTAGGGAGGTGGTGGAGTCTCCTTCCTTGGAGGTTTTTAAGGCCCGGCTTGACAAAGCCCAGGCTGGGATGATTTAGTTGGGAATTGGTCCTGCTTTGAGCAGGGGGTTGGACTAGATGACCTCCTGAGGTCCCTTCCAACCCTGATATTCTATGATTGTAATGCTAGGAAGGAGATGATTGGTGCACATGATGCAACAAGGGGCCTTAACATAATTGTATTTTGCTTTGCAGTGCTCTTTTTGCTTTCACTTAATAGAATAAAGATTGATTTCAAACAAACACAATTCTTTTATTGAAAGACAACAACAAGAGGAGAGAGTCAAACGAAAAAAATTCATCAGCAAGGAGGGGGAGGGGGGAATGGGGGAATGGAAGGTCTCAAGAGGAGGAGGGGTCCCGGGACGGCTACAGAGTTGTGTATGTCCAGGGATCATACCCAACCTTCTCCTTTGGAGTACGATGCAGCGGGTGCTGTACTTCAGCAGGGACAAACTGCAGATGGATGGGTGTTGAGTGCAGTGGGTATTGGGAGTCCACACTGCTGGACTGTGAGGAGGGAGGAGTGGAATGCTGTGGGTAGAGAGTGAAGCCAGGAGGTTGATAAGAGTATGTTGGCTGTGTGTGGGGGGGGCGCATTGGAAAGAGTTTTGCGACAGCGACTGCAGAGAAGGGCAGGCATGGAGCTGCTCGGTTTGAAGAGCTAGTATCGCCTGGAGCGTGTCCGCTTGGCGCTCCATAACTGTTAAGAGCCGCTCCATGACTTCTTTCTGGTATGCCACGTTCTTGTTTCAGTCCCTCTTCTCGCTGTCCCGCCACTCCTTCATTTCCTTTTTCTCCGCGGCAGAATGCATCATAACCTCATGCATAAAGTCCTCTTTAGTTCTTCTTGTACGCTTTCTAATTCTTTGCAACCGTTCTGCCGCCGATAACAAAGAGGGAGACTGTGCTCCCAAGGTCCTCTCTGTGAAGTTTAATTGCAACATTTTACAGAAGCAGTATTGTTTGCAACACAGACAACACTGTTTCAGTGCTTTAAAACACAGCCAGTACTCACACTCCTGTCACTAACTGGCTGACCCCAGGCAAGCACACATAAGCCACAAGACCCCCAAAAGGGTGAGTAGCCGCAGGGGCAGGGTAAATCACTGTTCCTGGACCCTGCTGTACACTGGGCACGTCTCTTGGGCACTTGGGGAGAGCCAGCACTGTAGGGGGGGCCCTGATAATCATTCCTGTCCCCACACTTTCCACAGGAGGTGATCATTATGGAAGATATCTCGCTGCTGAGGGTGAGCAGAGAATCAAGGGAGGATCTTCTTCAAGCCTGTGGCTTCCGCCCTGGCCTCTATGCGGCTAGCCTGTGTGCAGCTATGGTCCCCCCCACTCCCCATGACGGCACAGTGGCACGGGAAAGTTACCATTAATGGGGCAAGAAACAAAGCAGCTCTGCCGAGGAACCTGCGGGAGCGGATTGCCCAGTATCTCTACAAGAGTTTCCTGGAGATCTCTGAGGGATATTCCCATGAAGTGAGGGAGTGTATCAACAGCCTGTTCCGCCACTCAAACTAGGCATGAGGTGGGAGACAAGCCTGCTTTCTGCAACCCTCCTGCCCCCAACAACTCGTTTCAGCAAGTCCCAAAATTAGATCCACTTACCAGGGGCCTCCTCTCCTGTTTGCGCTTTGGCAAGCTCCAACTGCTGTGACTGGCTAGGCTCCTCTGGGGTAGAAAAGAGCTCCTGACTGCATGCATCTCTGGCCTCCGAGTCATCCTCTGCCTCTGGTTCCCCCTCTCCCTCTTCATCCAAGATTGCCTCCTCCTGGCTCAGTCCACTCTCAACTGGCAACAAAGCCAATGAAGTATCCACAGGGAACTTTGCAGTGGAGGTGGGGTCACCACCAAGTATCACGTCCAGCTCTTTGTAGAACGGGCAGCTCGTGGGCGCAGCACCGGAGTGGCAGTTTGCCACCCACGCCTTGTGGTAGGCGTTCCGCAGTGCCTTCACTTTGCCCCTGCACTGCAATGTGTCCCGGTCATGGCCTTTTTCTACCATGCATCTAGAAATCTGTCCATAGGTATCATAATTCTGACGGCTGGAGCACAGTTGTGACTGCACTGCCTCCTCTCCCCAAATACCAATGAGGTCCAGCAGCTCGGCATTGCTCCAAGTGGGGGATTGCCTGGTGTGTGGAGCAGGCATGGCCACCTGGAAAGATGTGCTGAGACCACTACACTCATCACTGAGCAAACAGGAAGGGGACTTTCAAATTTGCAAAGGAATGTATGGGGTGGGGCTGACGGTTGGTCACCTGAGGGCAGGGCAGTAGAGTTCAAACCGATGGCCAGAGAGGTGAGAACAGACATTGTGGGACACCTCCCAGAGGCCAATCGCAGCACTGTAATCACCACGGTGTCTACGCTGGCACTGCAGCGCCGTAGCCACGGCACAGAAAGCTCTACGCCCCTCGTTGAGGTGGTTTTTTAGAGTGCTGCATCTGTGCAGTTTCTGTGCACTAAGTGGCTTGGCAGTGTGTGCACCTCGGGCGTTACAGCGCTCAAAGCTGCTTTACTGCGCACAAACTTGCCAGTGTAGACGGGGCCTTAGAAAGTAAAAACTTGGAAGTATGTCTCACCTTCCACAAAAGTAAGCATTGACAATAAATGCCTTATCTCTCTTTTTTTGCTCTGTTTTTCTTTCCAAAAAAGATGAGTAATTCCATAAATAAGCACTATGATGCAGAAATATAGTTTTAAAGTACTCAATTACATAGAAATATACAGAACTTTGTCAGCTCATAAAAGATATCCCAGATAATAAACCATCAGTAAACCTTTCCTTGACTGTCTTGACTCCTCTCTTGAGGCAAGTATTCCACAACAGTGGCTGCAACCTTATCAGTGACTGCTAGTCTTGATGATGGCATGAAGGTTTGTCATTTCCTTTGCAAGATGTGATCCTGGCATAGCTGGTGTACAAATTAAGCAGTCACAGAATGGATACATAGTGTACAATCCTTCGTCCTGTGTTGTGGAGGACTCTGAGCACCACTGGCATTAGGACACTGCTTCTGTGCATTAGGATTGTCATTAAATTCTTCCTTATACACAAGCTGAAGAAAGACAACTGACAATCTGTCAGAGTTGAAAACTCAACTTTGGACAGCTCAAGGCCACAGCCTTCATACTAGACTTATCATAAGAATTAGAAGAGGCAGTGAGATCTTTATCCAGGACCTGACTCTTCATGACTTCTGATTAAACATGGTGACATCTGTGGACTAGTGTTATCCCATAAGCACAAGACACGGTGGGTATGTCTACCCAGCCAGTGGCAATGAGCATCCCAGCCCAGGTCAACAGACTTAGTTCTGGTGGGGCTACCTCTTTAAAAATAGCTTTGTAGACAACACTTTGAAGATGCAGCTTGGGCTCTGAAGCCCACCCCACTCCTTAGGCTTCAGAGCTCAAGCTCCAGACAAAGCCACAACTTCAAAGCACTGTCTACAAAGCTATTCTTAGAGTGCTTAAGTTTGTCAATCTGGAGTCTTACTGTTGTGGGCTGTGTAGACATACCAGTCATTCCAGTAAGCGAAGAGCATGATTCAATTTTTTTAAAAATGAAGTGAGATAACATCTTTATTGTCTCCCAATGACATCTAGATCTAATTGGCAGAGGTTAGTAGAAAAAAGTTGTGTTTTTCTAACTGCTAGCTCTGTCAACTTAACGTGGGATCTGACTATCTTCTTCTACATCATCTCAGGTCTTTCAAGCAAAATATGGATTTCAGTTATACATGTACAATCCACTGTCTTCATATTAAGCTCTCCACTACAGGGCAGATGAGGTATGTCTGAGAATGGAATTTGGCCTTGTAATTTCAGTACAGAACCTGGAATGGGCATTCTTTTACTTTTTGTATAAAATTAATTGCATAAATTAATTGAAACTTTCTCAACAATTATATTAATGATGTACTAAATGGGACAGAATCCAATAAGAAAACAACTTTTACTTGTAATCTGTACCAACCTGTGTTTGGCTGTACCATACAAAAGGAGTAAGAAGTACAGTACTGACATCTTATTTTTGTCACTAAAAATCAACCAAATAAAACATGGTCTAAATACATCTTGGGAGCTGAGCTCTTGAATAAGAAGGTGCCATTTTTAGTCACTGTTAAGAATAAAATAGAAAAAAAGGGGGGGGGAGGACTGAGGGAAAAGAACATGACAACTACATTAATTAACACAAATGCCAAAATCCACTGATGCAGTAGAATTCAGACTTCAGAGTCCCAACACATCAGTTAACATAAATGACATCATGTGGCAGTGAAACTGGAACAAAAGCTCTAGACTGCAGGTTTCAGAAGGTTTCACTAGAAGCTAGTAGGGATTGCAAAACATAGGCCTTCAATATGTCAATGGGCACAGTATGACCACTAAGACAGATGATTCACCAAACTTTTTTTTTTTTAAACTCTGGGATTAAAGCATTGTCAAGAAGAGTGAACTCCAGGGAAAAGCCACCAAAGCATCGAGTTATGATAAGTAACCACAGACTCTGAAGAACTGACCCAACAGAACTCCATTATGATGGATCCAACAGAGCTCCACTCTCAGCTTACCAAGCAGGTGCTTGGGGCGGCCACTTCGGAGAGGGGCGGCACGTCCAGCTGTTCGGCGGCAATTCAGCGGACGGTCCCTCACTCCCGCTCGGAGCGAAGGACCTCCCGACGAATTGCCGCCGCAGATCGCGATCGCGGCTTTTTTTTTTTTGTTTGTTTGGCTGCTTGGGGCGGCCAAAACCCTGGAGCCGGCCCTGTCCACTCTGGTCAGAAAAGAACGTAAAAGTGTGTTGATGGGAGTGCTAGATCCTTTGGGATAGATGATGCCTTTAAAGTATAGCCCTATATTCAGGGTTGTTTGGAGATGCACCAGCACAGCTGAAGCTCCTGCAGGCAATGGGCTGCAGGAAACCATGCTGCTTCAGAAACACAGACTACAGCTTCTATGTCACCCTCTGACAGGGTGCCACATGTGCTCCAGCTCCCTGCAGAGTGAGCTCTGCTAGCCTGTGCAGAGGGGAGTACAGCACCAACAGCTAGTCTCACATAATCCTTATGTATCCAAAGTGCAAAGACTGAAATAGTGCCTGCCCATTGGCAGAGCGCAAGAGTGGCAGAAGGATCCTTGCACCGTTTGATTGCTTACTTTCCAGGAAGTCCATCTTCTGCAATGTGTATTATATTAATGGTTGTTTATTATATGTCCTTCTGTAGTTCCATAAGTCTGCATGACACACTTCATACAACAAGACAGGGTCTCCGCCCTGAACACTTTACAATCTAAATAAGAACACAGAATTTAGAAGTATGTACCTAGAATGGTTGCTGGAAAGCTGTCAAATTTGACATTTTATTTTGTCAGACATAAAAGGTTTCTGAAAGCAGCAGAATAAAGCAAATGTTCTCATAAAAATATAAGAAAAAACCAAGGAACTTACTTATTGTCATTTATGCGGTTTCTCCATTCCTCTCTCTTGATTTCCTCTCTGGCCTTTTCTAGTGAATTGATTGATGTTGCCACCCGCAAGGTTGGTTCCAAAGGCTTGTAGCGTTGCTGCATTACTTCAGCAGTATCACGGAAGGGCCCCTGACAGGTATAGGATAAGGTAAGTGTTTTGTTATGTTCTTTTTTATGTATTATTATTATTTGTGAAATATCCCTGATGAAAGAGGATGCAGAGTGGCTGGGTGAGTGGCAAGATTTTCTTTCCAAAATAATTAATTAATGCAGTTCATCCTGATAGAGAGTTACAGATAACATGATGGTTGAGAACATGCTATAAAACCCTAGATGGGCAGTGAGAAATGTGCACTGGTATATTTCTTTAACTATTAATGAATATCTTTTACTGAAAAAAGACACACTTCTAGAACTGACTAGGAGTACTTAGTTTTGTTTTGTTTCTTACCAACATACTAGTAAAATAAAATTTGATCTCCACATAATATATTGTAGTTGTGCTTAAACATTTGAAAAAAGCCTAAACCTTTCAGTGTTCAGATTGAGAGGCTTTGTTCTTTTTACTTAATGAAAGTATCTTTGCCATTTTGACAGTAGAGACACTTTGAAAGAGATCAAAACATGATTACAGAACTAATTCTTCTAGTAAAATTGCAGACAAGACAAATAAAACAGGTGTATTTGCCATTTGCTGACAGCCTTTTTTCTGAAAAATTAAAGCCTATAGACCTACAGTTTCTTGACAATTTTGTATATTTTAATTGAGAATCTGTAACCATGTTGTTTAATAACGGATACCGGTATGTACCATTTAATGATACAAATCTATAGCAGCAGAAAGTTCTTTCCTGCACTGTAAAAGTGACTTACACTATATCTTGGTTTTAATAGTAACCAGTAGAAACTCACATGGAGTGTAATTTGTACCATCTTAAACTCACTACAATTTTAGTGACAGCTCAGACTTTAGCAGTGTTGCTAAATAAATCTTATTTTCTTTTTACTATTGTTGATCTTGCACTGAAGCAGTGAAACCTTCTGAAAATATGAATGGACAAACAATCCTGATCATGTCCCTTATTCTTAAAGATCTCCTTCTTTAAATAGGTTATCACTAACAAGTCACAGCTGGAGTTACTGCAAGCACTGAGTGAAGACTGTGGGGCTAATAAAAAGAAATGATTCACGCCTCATTTATGTTCACTTATGTTTTACATTAATAGAAACCAATAATAAGAACCAGTTACCATAAAAGTCATGGACCGTAAATAACACAAATGGCAAATAAGTATCATCTAGTACTTTTCACAGCTGGACAGGAGGATTGCTATATTTGAAAGTAGTTAATGGATTTTTATTGGACCTTTCCTTTTTAAAGGCACAGAACCATGTTTCTCAAGTCCCTTTTAAAGATTCTAAGGAAGCAAGTAACCATAATCTTTATGCTTTTGGCAAGCTTTTCCCCTACTTTACTTCCAGAAAGTTTACACAAAGAATAAATCTATTTTATTGGGATCACTATAGCTCTTCTAAAGACAATAAAATAAAAAAGTTTTCGGCTGCAGGGGAATAATAAATACAATAGTAATTTACTGAAAATAGTAAATGTTATTTGCCTTCTGTCCAATCAGAGAGAGCTATAGAAAAAAGTTTAAAACATTAATACTCCTTCTGTACTACAAAACATTTGCAGAAGAAAAGTGTCAAGTGACCTGGTCAGTGTTCTTATGTAAATAAAATAACCTGTAAGAAACATAGATGCATGTCCTCATGTGGAAAATACAAACAATGGACAGTCTTTCTTTTTCATCATGAATTCCGCACTTGTATTCCACTGGGTAACAGCTGAAACAAATTATCAAAATAGGTCTTTTCCATATTTAGTGATATTTCACCTTTTCCTTTGTTTATATTTTGAATGAAATTAACAGACTAGGGCAATTACTAATGGAAGTGAAAAAGGGTAACTATGCACTTCCTCAAATAATGCCCTGTCATTATAAATGAAAGTGGAATATAATTTTAAAATATTAAGATGTTTCTACTCTGCAGATTTTCCTCTTTCTCTGAATCACATATTTGGAGGAAGCTTATAAACCATGAAGATAAACAGTTTCGAAACATCTAATACAGATAGAGAGCAAATCCATTCACCTACTTGCATTTGAGAACTTAAATATCAAGATTGGTGAGTACTGTGATGCTTACAAACATCTCTGCCCTTCTAGTGCTTGCAAGCATCCCAGGAGCTCTGCTTCAAGAGGAGGGGAGCCTCTTTTATGGGGAGATCAGGATGGGATAAGGGAGGGAGTTAACTAATCCTCTTCCTCCCTCAGGAAACAAAACAAAACAAAAACTCTGTGTGCAGTTTGAGCACTGTGGTGAGTAGGATAAATCTTCTTTCTAGGGAGTGGTCCACTAGATGATTTGTCAAGGATTGGCAGATCGACAGATATTTTGTTCTAAATGAAATCATGTTACTTCCTCAATGCCTTCTCTAACCCCAGCATAGCCACCAGCCAGAAAAAAAAAAGGGTTGGGGGAAAACCTTAAAAAAAAAAAAAAAAAAAAAAAAAAGCAATGTGCTTGCTGTTTTTAATGCCCTTTAATGAAGAGATGACTAATTTCAGTATTAGCTGTACTTTCATTAGATTGTAAGTCTAGTTAATTCAGTAATAAAAGTGATAGATCTGATATAATTGATAACAGCAGCATTAAAAGTTTTCTTTTATATATGCTATCTTACATACACAGTACTTACCTATAAAATGCAGAATACCAATATCCCTAAGAGACAACTGATGGGTAGTTAATTTTTGTACTCTTAAATATACATAAATTCCATTCTCATTCCAATATGATGCTTGCAGGCAAAGCACATTTGGGATATCTATAAAGGTAGTGATGTAACACAAGTGACTAGCATGGGGTCTGATGTATACAATAAAGCTAGTGTGGAAGAGTGTTGTCACAGAGAACTAAGCCACAAGGATGGCTAGTGATTAAATCCCGTATTGTCACACCAGACCACTTTTAGACCTGTGCATTCTGAGGAGTTTTCATGTCCAGCTGTTTCATCAGCTCAGACCAATGTCCTTTCCTGAGACATACAACCGTAAATTGTCAAAGTGGTGTGCGGGGATTTAGCCGTGTGACTCCCATTAACATCAATAAGAGTCACACAGATAAATCCACGCACTGTGCTTTGATAATTTACCCCACAGTGTACATTCCAGGGCACTGAAAGGATTAAAGTATTATATAGTAAATTCCCTCTTTGGGGTGCAGGAAATAAACAGAACTCTTCTGGTTTGTTCTGAAAGGCTGATTTGTTCTGAAAGGCTATCTGTGTACGATTGCGCTCTCTCTCTCTCTCTCTCTCTCATGTGTGTATATAAACTTAGAAAGTGCTATAAAATACTCCAACCAGAACAGAAACTTGCAAGATAAACACATTGCATAATAACAAAGTGATCTTGCAAGAGTAAAGTAGCAGTGAAAATACTGTCATTTCCCCCTTTGTTTCAAGACATTCAAATGATCCCTCTACAACGTACATCAGGCAAAATATCAACTTCACTATTCTTAGAGACATAAAGTGCATACAGTCACAGTCCACTGAAGGATAGGCACAGCACCTTTGGCCCTCTGAGTAAGGACAGTTAAAGCAGCACTTCAGAGGATAAGTAAAATACCCATAAATACAAATTACATATCACTTGTTACCATCACTTGCCATTTAATTACTGAAGCAAAAATGATAAACTCAATGGAAATTACTGAAGGGAGTTAGTATGGGAGTGTTTTCTTTCTACTTATTAGCTAATAATTGCATTGAAGAGATAAATTGAGGATGGGATTGAATGCCACGCATATGTTAGGCATTCCAAAGAGCATTCAGAGTTTTATAGGCAATAACAGAACTAAATTTGAAAAATGGAGGGAAATGGAATGGAAGCTCAGCAGATTTGGCAAACTGAAAAATCCGTAAGAACAGGAGGGTGAAAAATTGACTCTCTTGAAACATAAAATAACTGAATCCTGGACCTTGTCTACACTAGGAAAATTTCTGAAATGTTTCCTGTCAGCAAAATAAAAAGCTACATGCAACATATGCTGTCACCAATTGGAATTGAGACCATGATAGCAAAAAAGGGGATTTTATCAACTTGGTGAATCATGCAGAACAACATGTTAAAACTTTTTAAATTAAAACTGACACACATCTAGTGGACACAAAAGAGAAGAAAGCATTTCTGTTGAGAGGATATTTCCTAGCCTTTGAATGAAAAGCAAAACTTAACAGAAAGGTAAATGTGATGGTATGATGGTTATTTTTGTTTTCTAGTTGTTACCTGGCTTTTTAAAAATGTTTTTCTTTTAACTAGTTATCTCTTCATATCATCTCTAATTTCTCCTGCATATCAATTGTATCATCCCAGAATTATGTTTAGACTTGTGCAATTGGAAGTACTGCATCTGATGAGCTTCAGTTGAGATGTTAACTATATGGTAGTTTCTTACTGGAATTTTCAAGTGTTCATACCTTTTCAAAGAACAAAAATGCAGTCTACATGATCCCCATCTCCTTGCCTTTATATGTTCTCTTTCTTGAAAATGAAAATAGACCTCTTTCAAAGAGGTCTATCTCCTGAACTAGTATGATGAATACATAAGAATAAGAAGAACATTACCTGCAAAAGTATTTGGCAGAATTAGTTGCCTAAGAGTTATTGGTATGCATTACCTGAGGTTTCTGTCTGCCAATGGGTGGAAGAGGCTTCATTGTAGGGAAAGTTAGGGCACTTGTACAAGTTGGCCAGTCAGAAATCTCATCAGTAAGATGCTTCTTTATTTGTTGCTGTCTGTGGCTAAAAGGTCTTGCCTTCCGTAACCGTACTTCCATTGGATCGGGTGATTGTCTGAATGGTGAGTTGTACACACCTGCCATCTAAGGAGAAAATGGAGCTATCTTGAATTCAAATAATTTAAAACATATGTTTGTTTTTATGCTTTAAATCAAAATGATAAAGACAACTATGTAACAAGTGTTTCAGCAAAAAGTTTCAGTAGGACTACTGACATGAGAAAGGACTCTGGATGAAATGCATTCCTGTGCACCATTTATGTCCCATTAAGACAGGGCTTAAGTAGGATTTACATGGTGCATAGGCCTCCTGCTGGCCTTTTGCATAGGGGTAAATTTTACACATGGAGGCAAGTGTTCCAGAACTGAGACTACTAAGCTCATCTTTTCTTCCAGTCATATACAATTCTTCTCCCTCCATACCTAGTAGCCATACAAATATAACAATTTCTCTTAATAATTATATTGGGCAAATCTCATTCCAGTTTAAAACAAAAAATATTGAATGTACATCTTGTAATGTAAAGTAGTAGAATCCATAATAGAAAAAATAGTTTGTTATACACCTAATATTAAATTGTCTGTCATTTTGAAAATGTCTGTCATTTTGAAAAATGCTGAAAAAGAGGAATACAGATGCCATGTGCGCCCTTATATCTCTGCACTGCTATGATGGCTGAACCACAATTTGGCTTCAAGAGAATAGCAAATGGCAGCATTCTCGCAACTAGAGTGGAATGACAATGGGGAAAACCATTCCATGAATATTCATATGAATAAAAAAGCAAAATTTTGTTCGATCTTCCTTGCAACACTTTGACGTTAACTTTCTGCAGACATTCAAGCATGCTAGCTTCACCAGTGTGAACACTTGTGAAAAGTGAATATTAAGGTCAAACAGGTATTCTGAACTGTAAAATTCACAGCCCACTTTGTAAATTCAGTAATTTGGTAACAATATGATGTTACTTATGTGACTAAACAACAAAGCCATAATTTCAAATTGTTAATTGGCAATATCCATTATTCGCAAAAATGTCTAGCAGGCCAAAAGTTACATGCCAAACAAATTTCCAAAACATTTTGTATAATAATAAACTGAAAATATTTTTATCTGTTTGCACGCAATTCATGAAAAGAGATAAAAGTAATTGTTGAAAAAAAGATAAACATTAACATAGTTTTAATAATTAATTTATTTAGTAAACATAGGAATAACTATAGCCCACAGCACAAAACTACTGCATTTTTGATCAAATAGATTACATCTGTGTAAAGGTGCATGTGCCAGACATTAATCTAAAGATCATAAATGCTTTTTTTAAAATAATATGCTTGCAGAATTCTTAGTTTTTTTTAACCACATTTGTACAAAGTATTTTTTAATTTTGTTTTTAGCATGTTATTAATTGCCAAAACCTACTGAATAAAAAAAGCAGGTAAAGACATTGCTTTGGGGGAGCAGTAGGTGTGAGGGAGAGAGTAAACATTTATAATGTGCCATTTTTCCTCCTGCAAAACTATTTTGGCCCCCTGAGAAAATTAAGTAGAGCATCAGGCTCCTCATAAAGTATTAACAGCTTGGGCTTGGGAGGATTGAGAGCTCCCCAATTAGCTCTAATGCATTTTTCATTAGTGTCCCCCACTGGGAAATTCCAACTCATGGGGTTAAAAACTTAAATAAGACCTTTATGAAACTTATTGTTTAATGTATTTAGATATGCATAGATGATAGCTTATTTTAAATATTGCTGTTAAATTCTATGGGACAGATTCTCCTATCTGAGTATTTTGGCCCTAAAGCCATTGCAAATATCTCAGTGTAACTCTCTCACACCACTCTCTCCATTCCTCTGGGGCTAGGGTAGTAGGAAAAAGAGGACATGGATGTATGAAGGCATGGCCAGAAGACCCTTGCACCAACCCAATCCCTGGCTGCATTCTAACACAGCACAGGGGCACTGGTCTTGTCCAGAAGTAGCAGCAGGATCAGAGAAGGGAATGCAGAATTGCAGGCCACCCTGTGATCTGTGTTCTGTGCAGTTCAGCGGCACCCTCTGATTTTGCTCTATATTTGAATGGCTCTTAGATTCCCAAAATCATCTCACAATGTTTCAGATTCATTTCAGACTCTTTTCAGACTATTTTCACAGCATTTTATAGATAAGCCTGTCTGTAACTTTGTCATACCAGCTTGAATTTGCTTGCAAATACTTAATGATCTGCAGGAGCTAGATTAATAGATGTTTCCAACGACTGTCTCTGGCTTTTATTGTATTGCTGCATAATTACTGCATGAACTTCCACTATATGTTTGTTATACACCTAATATTAAATTCATACAGATACAGAAGGTCTGTTCAAGGCTCTCCACACCAATTGGGCTCCATGTTGGGGATGTAAAACACGGTGTCCAGAGGAATGACTTGTCAGTGCAAGAATCCATAGTCCAGCCCCAATTCAGAAAGCACTTAAGCATGGGCTTAACTTTAAAGTATGTGCCAGCTACAATGGGTCTTAAGCACATACTTAAAATGAAGCATTACAATCTTCTTGTCTTCGAGGCTCTTCACCATTAAGTCCCACCATGTCTATTGATATGCTGGCATATCAAATTGTCAGCCTTGCCTTTGCCCTGCCAATAATGGCAGCCTCAACTGGCCGCTTGTCCATTTCTCACTCAAGCACCTTCCCTGCTTTATTCCATGCCCCTCACCTGTATATGATAAAAACTCAGCATCACAATTCACAAAGCCACCTCCTCATCCTTTGTTAAATCATTCCTAAAAACCTACCACTTCTGTGATGCTACGGATCACTCCCATCTAGCATTGGTTAGGCAAGTGATGACCTGTAACTTCTGCTTTTCTACAAAACTCTGTTCATTCTACTGTTCCCTTTCTCTCCCAACCCACTCCCCGCCTAATGGGTCTGTTGTGTTCATGAGTTGTACCCTGTCTATCACCTAGTTTGAGTTTTGTGGGGCAGGGACTGTCTTCCTTGCTACATGACTGTACAACGTCTTGTACAATGAGATTCTGATCTTTGATTGTTTGTATTATGGTAGTGCCTAGAAACACCAATAGGGATGTTTTACTGAATTGGGGCCTCCAAGTGTGCTGTGGAGGGGAGTCTCTAAAGTGGCTCTGCATAGATGAGCATACAGGTTTGCTTTGGGAGGGGACAGTAATAATAATTGTAATGCCTATTTCCTATATAGTGTTTTTCATCAGTAGATCTCACAGTGCTTCATAATATTTAATGTATTTATCTTCACAAACCTCTGTAGTGTGAGGTAGGGAAGTAGTATCCACTCTTTTCAGATGGGAAATTGAAGCACAGACAGGAAGTCCATGGTGGAGTAGGGAATTGAACTCAGGTGTCTCACATCCTAAGCTCATGCCCTATCCACTGGGTAATTCTTGCAACAGGGCTCTTTGGCATACTGCCTCCTATCCGAGGTTATCTTGTTCTCAGCTTTTTCTTTCAAAAATGAAACTAAAGTCGTCAGCTGTTACGGTTACAGAGAAAACCTCAGAAATGTGACCCAAATGTAACTGATGCAGAAATGATGAGTCTGCAGAGAGCCAGGAACAATAGTTCTGAGAAGTGTGAACTGCAACATTACTCTCAATGAGGTGTTAGCTCAGATGCCCAATGATGATAATTCAAATGTCTTTCATTTCTCATGTAAAAAAGGAGAGGGCAGTTCAACAGATCAGCATGGTTTACTTTAGGAAAGGTCTCATTTTGGTGTCATAAGTGAGTAGAGTTTGGGAGATACCATCTCTTAGGCCTAGTCTACAATTAAAAGTTAGGTCAACATAACTACAGTACTCGGGTGTGAAAAATTCACGCAAATATAATTTAATGCTGTAGCTCCCATAGTGTAGACATGGCCTTACTTTCTTCCCCAATGAAGGAACCAACCCCAAGGAACCTGGCAGAACCCATGAGCACATTCAAGTTCCACCAAAGGGAAGCTGAAGACCAGGAAGCTCAGGGCTGGTCTACACTGAACATCTGCACTCCTCAAAGACGTAGTTAAGGCAACCTAACCCTTAGTGTAGACAGCTCTAGGTCAATAGAAGAATTCTTCTGTCAGCCTAGCTACCACCTCTTGGGGAGGTGGATTACTTACAGCTATGGGACAATCCTTTCTTTCGTTGTAGGGCCTACATTGAAGCCCTACAGCGGCACAGCTGCAGCACTGCAGTTGTGTTGCTGTAGCATTTTAAGAATAGACTCAGCCTCAGAAAGCACATACTCATATTTTGAACATCTGCCCAGTGTACTATGAGCAACATCTCATTTTTGCACCTCACGTGGGTGGAGGTTATTTTTTTGTCAGAGCTTGGAAGAGCATTACCACCTTTTCCCCCCCCATTCTGACTCCTGCGGGGAGCCTAGAAAAGGGGCCACAAGATCTGTAATTAGAGGATTCCATTGTCCCTAACACTCTGCAAAAGTGCTGCAGGGACGTTGTGGTCACTAATCCAGCCAATAGGTTTAAGTAGCAGCCTTGTTCAGACTGTGATAGCCCTCCATTGAGGGTTGAATTTAACTTTTCTAATCACAATGGACTTAATGCCCATAAAGTTCCCTTACTTTGGCTTTATGAAGGTGAACTTAATTTCACCCATGCTGTGTTTGTGCTCTTAAAGGTTTATAGATTCATAGATTCATAGACTCTAGGACTGGAAGGGACCTTGAGAGGTCATCGAGTCGAGTCCCCTGCCCGCATGGCAGGACCAAATACTGTCTAGACCATCCCTGATAGACATTTATCTAACCTACTCTTAAATATCTCCAGAGATGGAGATTCTACAACCTCCCTAGGCAATTTATTCCAGTGTTTAACCACCCTGACAGTTAGGAACTTTTTCCTAATGTCCAACCTAGACCTCCCTTGCTGCAGTTTAAGCCCATTGCTTCTTGTTCTATCCTTAGAGGCTAAGGTGAACAAGTTTTCTCCCTCCTTCTTATGACACCCTTTTAGATACCTGAAAACTGCTATCATGTCCCCTCTCAGTCTTCTCTTTTCCAAACTAAACAAACCCAATTCTTTCAGCCTTCCTTCATAGGTCATGTTCTCTAGACCTTTAATCATTCTTGTTGCTCTTCTCTGGACCCTCTCCAATTTCTCCACATCTTTCTTGAAATGCAGTGCCCAGAACTGGACACAATACTCCAGCTGAGGCCTAACCAGCGCAGAGTAGAGCGGAAGAATGACTTCTCGTGTCTTGCTCACAACACACCTGTTAATACATCCCAGAATCACGTTTGCTTTTTTTGCAACAGCATCACACTGTTGACTCATATTTAGCCTGTGGTCCACTATAACCCCTAGATCCCTTTCTGCCATACTCCTTCCTAGACAGTCTCTTCCCATTCTGTATGTGTGAAACTGATTTTTCCTTCCTAAGTGGAGCACTTTGCATTTGTCTTTGTTACCTCAGACCATTTCTCCAATTTGTCCAGATCATTTTGAATAATGACCCTGTCCTCCAAAGCAGTTGCAATCCCTCCCAGTTTGGTATCATCTGCAAACTTAATAAGCGTACTTTCTATGCCAATATCTAAGTCGTTAATGAAGATATTGAACAGAGCCGGTCCCAAAACAGACCCCTGCGGAACCCCACTTTCCAGCAGGATTGGGAACCATTAATAACAACTCTGAGTACGGTTATCCAGCCAGTTATGCACCCACCTTATAAGTAAATTGTATTTGCCTAGTTTATCGATAAGAATATCATGCGAGACTGTGTCAAATGCCTTACTAAAGTCTAGGTATACCACATCCACAGCTTCACCCTTATCCACAAGACTCATTATCCTATCAAAAAAAGCTATCAGATTGGTTTGACATGATTTGTTCTTTACAAATCCATGCTGGCTATTCCCTATCACCTTACCACCTTCCAAATGTTTGCAGATGATTTCCTTAATTACTTGCTCCATTATCTTCCCTGGCACAGAAGTTAAACTAACTGGTCTGTAGTTTCCTGAGTTGTTTTTATTTCCCTTTTTATAGATGGGCACTATATTTGCCCTTTTCCAGTCTTCTGGAATCTCTCCCGTCTCCCATGATTTTCCAAAGATAATAGCTAGAGGCTCAGATACCTCCTCTATTAGCTCCTTGAGTATTCTAGGATGCATTTCATCAGGCCCTGGTGACTTGCAGGCATCTAACTTTTCTAAGTGATTTTTAACTTGTTCTTTTTTTATTTTATCTGCTAAACCTACCCCCTTTCCATTAGCATTCACTATGTTAGGCATTCCTTCAGACTTCTCGGGGAAGACCGAAACAAAGAAGTCATTAAGCATCTCTGCCATTTCCAAGTTTCCTGTTACTGTTTCTCCCTCTTCACTGAGCAGTGGGTCTACCCTGTCTTTGGTCTTCCTCTTGCTTCTAATGTATTGATAAAAAGTCTTGTTTCCCTTTATTCCCGTAGCTAGTTTGAGCTCATTTTGTGCCTTTGCCTTTCTAATCTTGCCCCTGCTTTCCTGTGTTGTTTGCCTATATTCATCCTTTGTAATCCGTCCTAGTTTCCATTTTTTATATGACTCCTTTTTATTTTTTAGATCATGCAAGATCTCGTGGTTAAGCCAAGGCGGTCTTTTGCCACATTTTCTATCTTTCCTAACCAGCGGAATAGCTTGCTTTTGGGCCCTTAATAGTGTCCCTTTGAAAAACTGCCAACTCTCCTCAGTTGTTTTTCCTTAAGATGTATCTTTTTTCCAGTTTGCTTTTGAGATTTACTTCTGGTCTTGCTCAGCAAATATATTTATTTAATTTAGTTTTTAATTTTTCAGGAAAACATATGAACATGTTATAAAAATCTTCTGGATTCAAGAGTTGCTTGTTACCTTTATTCCTATTTTAATTATACATACTATATTTCACAAAAGCTTAATTGTAAATATGAATCTAATTCTGTCATATATATTCCAAATTTACTTTGCTACATATATATATTTCTGTAAAATCTTAATAACCCATATTGGATACAAATTTAATTTTGTCACCAGGAAGAATGGCGGTGCTGCTATTGCTTAGCCAAAGGCAGATGATTTAAATTTGTGTAAGCTAGCTTTCTTCCAAAATTAGCCCTGGATCTCCTATATTAGAAATAGGAAATACAACCAGCTTTAACATGATCATAAATTATCTTTTTTTTTTTAAGAACTATAATCAGGAATAACTTTTAAGTCATTATCTGTTATCTACCCATTAGACACTGTTATTTGAACTATTTCACATTTACATGTATACATAGACGAGATGGAAAAATGCAAATGCCTCTGTAAGCATAATGGCTTTCTGAAACTGCATTTTGTAATCTGTATAGAGTTCCTGCATATGCTTTACAGGACTATTATTTATTCAGATATTTTGCACTTTATAGTGGCAGAATAGGAAAGTATAGTTTAATGTATTTCAGATTATTATTGCTAAAATAATAACTTAAGGCTGCTTTTTTATAGTTCACTTTTACAAACTACCAGTTTAATTAAGACATGCAAATGATGGCCCCAGTCCTGAAAAAGAATTTGGCCTGCATGCAGTCGTAGTGAAGCAATGGGACTCTGCACAAATACAAGGGTCTCTACAGTTTGATTTCTCTGTGGGATCCGAGTCAAAGTTCGTTACCAGATGTACTTCAATTTTTATCATTTTTTCAAGTAATCATTAATTATTTTAAAGTTTAATTTTATATATGCTAGTGTTCTGATAAATGTATTAATTACTAGCATATCAGCCAAAGCTGCAGAGTTCAGATCTATATTAAAAGCGGAATACAAAATTTACCCCAAATTTGTGGCAGTGTTTGGATTTAATATGAGCTTGTTCAGGCCCATCATGTAGGTAGGCCTGAGCTGCAAATTTCAGATCCAGGCTTGAACTTGTGGAATATTTGTGAAAAAAGGCTGGATTCAGTGTTCCAGTTCTGGCCCATCTATAACTATTGTTCTGATACAGTTAACACATCTCAACAAATCAAAGCTCTGTTCCTAGAACTTCTTGCACACAGGCTGTCTTCTGTACCCACGGATCCCTATTCACTTTATTGGGTAATAGCAGTATTCATGAGTGCAAGAAGTTGCACGTTTGGAACCTTTGACTTTTAGTCACATCTTTTATCTTAAAGCAGCCTGATACAGTATTTTAGAATTCGTATCTTATTCTCTTTTTTTCTGACCTTAATATAATATTCTCTCAACTATAAGATCATCATAGTTAATGTTGCTTTTCATAAGCTTATTGATAATGGTAGTAAATTAGCAGTCTTAAGAAATTATCTAGTACCTTGATTCCAATTTCCCCCCTACTTTTTTAGC
This sequence comes from Emys orbicularis, assembly GCF_028017835.1. Taxonomy (NCBI): domain Eukaryota; kingdom Metazoa; phylum Chordata; order Testudines; family Emydidae; genus Emys; species Emys orbicularis. The sequence goes on from NC_088685.1 coordinate 167,451,924, forward strand.
CAATTTCTGTAAGTAGACTGTGATTTCCCTCCCCCACCCCACCCCAAATATTATTATAGGTTACAAAAATCACACCTAGCCTGTGGGGAGCATGACACATTTTTCTGTATCATGTTCTTCACAACTGAGAAGGGCTTCTGTCAATGCTGGCTTTCTGGGATTTCATTTTCAGGAACAATTTTCTGAAGTGACAAACACTATGGGGAAATCTGTGCTAACTGTTAAAAAACCTACAACTGAGTTATTTGCAGTACTGTCATGCTAACTTCCTACTCAATAAGACCAAAGAAATCTCAGGAGGGGACTCTGCTAATAGCTTCTTACTGACCTCCTTGCATCAGGCCCTTCTGCTGAATGGTGGCCCAGTGGTGAATATGGCAAATGAGGTGTGAAAAGCACAGATTTTTTTAAGGCTATGATTCTAACTCGTTTGGGGGCGGGAGGTGAAAGAGAGAAATGAGTTATACAATAGATATATATTTTTTCCCTGGAATTCTCCCCATCAGACCCTCCATCATGGAAACCCAAGCATGACCTAGAATATTAATTGTGCCAGGTCAAGCATACTAGCAAATGTACCATTTGTTACCCAGTCATCCTTAGCATTACATTAATATTTTGAATCATTTTGCATTTCTAACAATCTATCATTTAGCTTTCTTCCAAGCATTTTTATCTTCATAATTAAGAATGGTACATGGAGAAAGAAACAAAGATATGATAAAAATGCAAACTCATTAATTTAATGCACACCATAACTGAATTTTTTTCTATTCAGTATCATTTTTGTCACTGAGTTTGGGCTGGGCTGTGGAGCATCCAAGGCCATCTTTTCTAACTTTTAATTTCATTATGTTTATTATTTAGAGTTTCCATCTGTACCCGCAGGTTTACTAGGTACATCCCAGAATAAAGAGATGACATGATCTCTGCCTCTAGGATCTTTCAAGTGAAATTAGACAATGTAACAAGGGATGGGGAAGGCATGAGAGGGAAGATGATTGTGTGGTTGCTCAGTGAGGACTAGTGAACGGGATGATATAGGGAAGAGGGTGGTTTTGGTATTTTTAGTTAGGAATATAGGGATGTCTTTAGTTGACTAATTTCTTGTCTTTTAGACACTAAAATAGACACCATGTAGTTTTAAACAACAAAACACATGCTTGTAGATGTAACTGGTAAACAGTAAATGTGCATACATATGTAAAATTAAAAAGGAGTGGAGCTGGTTTTCAGATAAAGTGCAATCATGAAGTCTTTAGCGAATTTTTCTTCATATCTTAAAAATACTTCATATGTCTCAATATATTTTAAGCAAGCTGCAAGCAAAGGAATGTTCTGTGTTAAATACTTTCCCACATGAGTGCTGGAAGGCTAAAATAATTATCTCATATATAACCATCATAAATGTAAATGTCGCTTTTTAACAATCATTTATTTCTGAAAAAAATAACTTCAAGGCAGTATGTCTGGCTGACTGATTGCCAGGATAAGGGCTTAAAATAAAGTTTTACTTTCTCATAGTGCTCATTTAACCAGGAGTCAGAAGACTCTTTCCTCAATATACAGTATATATGTTATGAACTGTAGTTGTTTTGAGGGACTGAGAGAGCAACCCAACAAGATAGGGTGTTAACTTGAAAAGACGTTTGTGCTCCATTTTAATTTTTAAAAACTAAGCAAGTTGAGAAAAGAGGGAACAGATTTTTAAAGCCATAAAAGTAAAAACATGAAGGAGAGCTGTGAATGAAATATTTGCTAGAGATGGGATTGCTGAATCAACACTGACCAGTGCACTTCATCATAATTATCAGGACATACTACTGCCAGGGGATTTATAAAAATCCCACTCAGCAAATAATTGCCCTGCTGTTAGGAGATAGTCAGAGTGTTAACACACTGTCACAGTCCAGCGTTTAGTAAGATATTCAACATTCAATTACTCTTGCTGAGAACTAAAAGGAAACATGATCATTTCTCAGCTACTGCAGTTATGCTTCCACATGAATTCCAGTGAACAATCTTGTTAATCCCCAGATATAGTTTCTTTTAGGAGGTAGAAGAACTACTTTAAAACATTAATGATTCAGAATGAAAAACCTTGTTGAAATGATTTCAGAGCCATTTATGTTTTGTTTTGTTTTTAAAAAGGATTTCAAATGTATAGATTACTGGATTGCAACAGACTATGGAGTTATTGCATACAAAATGAAAATAAAATAAAAGGATATTATGTTTAACACAAAATGTATTTGGAAAAATCCTCTACAAAACTCTATATAAAAACTATGATAGCACCAAGTAGGTGTGTGAGGTCAAATATGAAGCATCAAAGAAATTTAATCTATTTCAGAAGATGTCTTCTCACAAATAAGAATAATCTGTATTTTTTTAATTACACAAAATATATGTTAGATAAAACTTGAAGAAATGTAGAACCAATGTATTCAGTTTGAAAAATGCTACAAACCAGCCCCAAATCCCTAATTTAGTATCTGATTTTGCTACCACTGAGGTCAATAACAAAATGTTCACTGACTTTAATCAGTTCTGAATTAGTTCTTTATACAGGTGTCACACCACTGAGTCCAGTAGTGTTGTACCAGTATATGCAAGGTGACTATTTAGTCAACTGTATCCAATTAATATATTGGGCATGATTCTGCAGTCTCTATGCAAAAGCTCACTTGATTTCAATAGGAGATTTGTCTGCAAAGGACTGGAGGATCCAGCCTATTACCTATAACAGAGTCTATATTGGATGTGTTTGTGATAAACCATTTATTCAGAGAATGAAGAAGTCATAAATGAGTGATGAGTAGAGTATTTTCTCCCAAGTGGGATTAATTACCTGTCCTCCAGATAATATATATTCTGTTTAAACAGAGAAATAGAAACATTCATTATTGTTATTCTGCCTTCACATTGCAAGGTTTAGTTCAATCCCTCCAATCTAAGATTTTTGTTTAATACTAAAATAATGACACCATCATGTTCTAAAGGAAAGACAGTGCCGGGGTGAGGAAATATTGGCGGCTGATAGTCTTTGCCATAGAATACAAAACTAACCACAAATCCTGCAAGACATTGAGGTCCACTGCAGCCAACAAAATCACAGTGGAATATTTAGGCCCCTTCACATAAATAACCGCTGCTGGAGTATTTAGACCCCAGGATAAAACAGGAATAAACTACTTTGAGGGCCTAATATAGGGAACACAACAGCTGTGGTACCCAGCCAAGACACCACAGCCCAATCTCCTGCAAGGAGTAAGGCTATCCCATAAATACATCATCAATCTTTCATGGATTCTGTGTCTGACTGACACTTTATTCTGTTTATTCTAATTCTAATGCAGCATCTTGACAACCAGATCAGGGATGAGAACTTGGATGTGTGAGTGGTGGTGTATAAAACAATGTTCCCACAGTGAAGAAACAGAGCTGGGAATCAGGAGAACATTCCAGGTTCTCTCATGGACTTCCTATTTGATCTTAGGGGAAGATTATTTTTTAAAAGTGTCTAAATTCATATTTAGGTGCCTAAATAATGGCCTGATTTTCAAAAAATGCCAAACACCCAACAGCTCCCGTTGACCAGGTGTTGTTGGTTCTCTGTATTTTTGAAAAACAAGTCACTTATTTCTGAAAATTTTGTTCTTACTCCTTGTCATAGGTTGTATCTCTAGGGCACCCCAATGGGTGAGACTGAGCACCTCTCTTGTCACAGACATCCTTCTCTGACTGTAGGTGTCACTGTTTGCTAGTTTAGAATGCAGAGAGTGGTCATCTAGCCATACGTTTTTGGGAGTTTTTTCCATCCTCCAGGTTTGACAGGCATCACAGGTGGGCCGAGCCGGGGCTGATTGTGCCAAGAGGAGCTCTTTAACCCCTTCTTGACTGGGGTGAGAACCTGTTCCACCACAATCTCCTGTGCTTCAGTTTCTGCATTTGTAAATTGCAAATTATAATTCCATTTACTATTTACTAACATCATCCCTTCCATAAAGACAAAAACAACCTGTCATAAAAGGCAATTAGCCTATGGCTTGGTCACACCATTTCTCCCAAAGGATTGAAAAAAAAATCCCTCTAATTATCCAATGATATCCTGTTAGAATATGGTAAGTGCTATAGGTTATTCAGGTGAATATGAGAGTGGATAGAAGCTCTTCTTTACAGGACAGATCTGGACAATTACATGGGATTTTGTGACAACATAAGAAACCGCTGCTAAACAAAGAAATACTTTTATTTCCCCAAGAACATGTACATGTGATTAAGTAAACTAGTGTTCCACTAACCTTCAGTGTCTCTTTATGTCTGTCTGTTTCTTTGTGTCTGCATGTGACGCTCTCTTCCCTGCAATAACACATTCTGACTGGTTCATTTGATAATTCATTTTAGTTAAGCCAGCACGATTTCACAATGCAAATAAACTGCACGGGGATAGTGTGAATAGCTGAGTTACCTCACTGGTTACAATGGGACCAGTAAACAGTGAGCTAAGATTTTCATGAATGGACATAATGCTGTGTGGAAGAGAAGAAAGAAGAGAGGATGGAGCTGTGTGACAAAGGAAGGAATAGAAAAGAAGCAGGAAAAGGGTAAAGCCACAACAAAGAGGAAAATGTTGAGGGATGGCTCCAGGCTTCAGTGGCAATTAAAATAGGCATATGGGAGAAAAAGAGGAACTAGAGAAGAGGGAGAAAACATGATGGGGAGAAAAGTAGAGGAGAGACGTTATTAAGGGTCAGAGCAGCACTGATCATGCTCATTCTTGGACAGGTAATACCTGTCAATTTAGCAGTATTTACCAGATTCCAAGTGACAGAATCTAATAGGGAGCAAACTCTGTTAAGTTAACTGAGGGAACATTACCTTAACTGTATTTGCCTGCCCAAGAGCTGGGAAACCAAAGAATCAGTGTATACATCACTCATCTTGAAGTTTCATTAAAGCTGGGATACCATCAATGCCACTTCTTAATCAGCCAGAAGGTTGCTGTTGAGAAATGTATGGTACTTCATCTTCATGCCTTCTTCCATCCCATCCGTAGTCTCCCTCTTCTTGTACACCAAATGACCTTTCTCTCCTCCTTACAATATACTTATTCTCATAGTATATTTTCAAAAATTACCTCTGCAAGATTCCTGCATCACCTCAAGCTCATATTAGCACCAAATGCACTAATGTATATTGGCCAAATTTAACCCTATAATAATTAGATTGACTTCAGTTGCGTTGCATCAGGGATAAATGTAGTGCTCTGTATCTCAACAGTTTACTCTATAACTGTTCTAGATTGTAAATTCCTTGGGGCATGGACTCTGTCTTCTGTGTTTGCACAGCACCAAGCTGAAAGTCGACATTCAACTTATAACTCCCTCTGTTCAGGTTTCAGAGGGGTAGCCGTGTTAGTCTGTATCAGCAAAAACAACGAGGAGTCCTTGTGGCACCTTAGAAACTAACCGATTTATTTGGGCATAAGCTTTTGTGGGCTATAACCCACTTCATCAGATGCATGATGAAGTGGGTTATGGCCCACAAAAGCTTATGCCCAAATAAATTTGTTAGTCTCTATGGTGCCACAAGGACTCCTTGTTGTTTTTTCCCTATGTTCAATTACCCACCAGTGGAATAATCCCAGCCTCTTGCTGGCACAAATGACAGTAATACACAGAAGAGAACTTTTTCACAGATCTTTGCTATGTACACATTTCATAGATCACTCAGCCTATTGCTTAAACTCTGCCACTAATGCTACCCACAGGACTGGAGCAACTGGTGCATTGCCTGGAGAAAACAAACCACAGATTATACAATTTTGATGCAGAAAAAGGACCTTTAGGTAGCAGGAATTTTTAAAGAGTGATTTTAAAAAAAACAGGTCTCAACTATTCTTTGAACGCATGGCCCTGCTTTGTATGCCTAGTAGCAGTGAAGTGCCTAGCAATTATGTGCCTAGCAGGAGCTCCAGGAGCTATTGTTTCTTGTCCAGGAACAATGTCTCCCAGAGGTCACAGGGATCCCTGTTACTGCATTATATTTTTAGAGGGTACAGCATGAGCCCAGCAGCTGGGCCATTCCCACCTCATCCCACTCCCTTTGGGTTAATTGGCACAGGCAGCAGCACTAGCCAAGAACCAGACTACCTCTGCTCCTGTTTTCCCTGCCAGCTCAGGACTCCAGCACCCTGTCTTGCTGAGCGAGACACTCCAGTCTGCTGTAACACAGATCCAGGGTCTGAATCACTTGCCCCAAAGCTGCAAGTTTACCTGAAAACAGCTTACAGTAGTGTGCTTGTCTTTAGCACTCAGATGCTCAACTCCCAATGGGGTCTAAACCCAAATAAATCCGTTTTCCCCTGCATAAAGCTTATGCTGGGCAAACTCATAAATTGTTCGCCCTCTATAACACTGATAGAGAGATATGCACAGTTGTTTGCTCCCCCAGGTATTAATACATACTCTGAGTAAATTACTAAATAAAAAGTGATTTTATTAAATACAGACAGTAGGATTTAACACCACCCTATACTGAAAACCCACCGACCGCTACGCCTACCTTCATGCCTCCAGCTTCCACCCCAGACACACCACACGATCCATCGTCTACAGCCAAGCACTGAGGTACAATCGCATCTGCTCCAACCCCTCAGACAGAGACCAACACCTACAAGATCTTCACCAAGCATTCTCAAAACTACGATACCCACACAAGGAAATAAAGAAACAAATCAACAGAGCCAGACGTGTACCCAGAAGCCTCCTGCTACAAGACAGGCCCCAAAAAGAAACCAACAGAACTCCACTGGCCATCACCTACAGTCCTAAGCTTAAACCTCTCCAACGCATCATCAGTGATCTACAACCCATCCTGGACAATGATCCCTCACTTTCACAGACCTTGGGAGGCAGGCCAGTCCTTGCCCACAGACAACCCGCCAACCTTAAGCATATTCTCACCAGCAACCATGCACCGCACCATAACAACTCTAACTCAGGAACCAACCCATGCAACAAACCTCGATGCCAACTCTGCCCACATATCTACACCAGCAACACCATCACAGGACCTAACCAGATCAGCTACAACATCACCGGCTCATTCACCTGCACGTCCACCAATGTTATATATGCCATCATATGCCAGCAATGCCCCTCTGCTATGTACATTGGCCAAACTGGACAGTCACTACGCAAGAGGATAAATGGACACAAGTCAGATATCAGGAATGGCAATATACAAAAACCTGTAGGAGAACACTTCAACCTCCCTGGCCACACAATAGCAGATGTAAAGGTAGCCATCTTACAGCAAAAAAACTTCAGGACCAGACTCCAAAGAGAAACTGCTGAGCTCCAGTTCATTTGCAAATTTGACACCATCAGATCAGGATTAAACAAAGACTGTGAATGGCTATCCAACTACAGAAGCAGTTTCTCCTCCCTTGGTGTTCACACCTCAACTGCTAGCAGAGCACCTCACCCTCCCTGATTGAACTAACCTCGTTATCTCCATACTGATTTATACCTGCCTCTGGAGATTTCCATTACTTGCATCTGAAGAAGTGAGGTTCTTACCCACGAAAGCTTATGCTCCCAATACTTCTGTTAGTCTTAAAGGTGCCACAGGACCCTCTGTTGCTTTTAGCCAAGAACTGTCTTTCTTAGGCCTGGTCTACACTAACCCCCAAATGCGAACTAAGGTACGCAACTTCAGCTACGTGAATAACGTAGCTGAAGTCGACATACCTTAGTTCGAACTTACCGCGGTTCAGACGCGGTCCACACGCGGCAGGCAGGCTCCCCGTCGACTCCGCGGTACTCCTCTCGCCGAGCTGGAGTACCGCAGTCGACGGCGAGCGCTTCCGGGATCGATTTATCGCGTCCAGACCAGACGCGATAAATCGAACCCAGAACTTCGATTCCCAGCCACCGAACTAGCGGCTGGGTGTAGACCTGGCCTTAGGAGAGCACAAAGACTGTAATTATGCCTGCCCCCCGCCCATGGGGCACAAAGGGTGGGTGAACAAGATCTTGTGACCCTTCTATCTTGCAGCCCTGTGCAGAGGCTGGCATAGTCTCTAGACCACCGTATGCAAGTGAATGTATATGCCAAAGATAACTTTGATGTGGCACAGCAAGACCAATGAGACTTGCTGATCAAACATATATTTGGCAAGTACTGCAAGACAAGCTTAATGTAGACTGAGAATCCTTTGAAAATAATCATTTATGAAAACAGAATATAGAACTATAAAGAAAAGAGAAAAGTACATTACTTACTAATACTATTAAAATGTAACTGAAAGTCTGTTGGAGAGCTAGGAAAGCTCACACTCCCTTTTTAATTTAAATGGAATTTGTAATGGTACAAGCTTTGGAAAGTCATGCGAGACATCTGACTTGGTGACACGTAGGTGAGGAGTGTGTATAAAACACCCACAGACAGGTGATTGGGGGTGCTTCTACTTTTGAACTAAAGTGGTTACATTTTTTTTATCTCCAGGAAATATGAGTACCTAGGGTGAATGATAATTTCAGCCCAGGAATGTTTTGGAGATAGGATAATAATAGGTATAATGGTAAAGAGGGAGGAAATAAAATGTAAAAGGTAAGAGCTAATTCATTCTTCAAGCTCAGTCCTTGGCCTTTCCTGAACATAGACTGCCAATAGTAACAAATTATGTATGATCATTTTGTGATGTGGACTGTTCATTTGGGACCAAGATCAAATGACCAAACCTGCAGCCTTGCCTCTTAAACGATGGATCCAAAGATCAGAGGCCAGTGCTTTATCTACTGAGTCCTCACCTTTATAAGAATAAAACTGCCAGGTGTCCAAAGACAGAGTGGGTGTCAAACAGTGTCACTTCAGACCAATTGTTTTTCAAGTGCTTACAGGACAGCACTAGATTAATCAGGTGTGCCTTTTGAATATTCATTATTAGGCTTTGGTAAGGAAATTATTTATACAGTTTTATCCTGATGTAACTTCACTGACTTCAGTGGACTTAGCTTCTGATTTACACTGGTGTAAATGAGAGGATAATCAGTCCCTCAGTACCATTCCTTTTTGTTATGGTCTCTGCTTATAGGAACAAATGCAATTGAAAAAATAAACAATGTACTCAGTTGTTATTTGACTTGTGGTAAATTAATCTTCAACACTCTTTCAGACAAAGCAGAACTGAAAAGAGACCTGAAGGTATTCTTTTTTTTTCTGCATGAATTGACAAACATGATAAATCAGTAGATAATAATATATGTGAGTGAGTCACTGAATGCTGCAAATCAGTGGCTCAATTATGATTTCTGCAATAACAATAATAAAGAAAAAAAGACAACACTGATATAAAAGTCTATGGAACCCTCAACTTGCAGCAAAAGAGCTACACCTTTACCTTATTCAGAAAGTGAGTTATAGGTCTGTATAGCAGACTCAACCAACCTTGCAAGCAGTGCATCCATAGCCTTGAAAGTGAATTGACAAAGGTATAGCTGGAAATTAGGCCTTATATCCAAACATAGAATCTTACCAGGCCTTCCAGTGTGGGCCTGGCTAAGTTCATGGACTAAAGAATCTGTCTTAAGGAAGGCAGACACAAAACCTCTTCAAGCCCAGAGTAGTTACTATGAACATAAGGACCTTGGTCAGTATAGATTTGTCAGTGTTTACTCTCAAGCTATGAAAATCTCCTGCAGGGCATGAATGACCCCGATATAAGACTGGCCTCTTGAGAGCCAGTTGCTTAAGCATAGTAAGTCCCTGACACAGTAGCTGGACTGCATCACAGCTAAACACTGGTTGAAAATCATAGGGACTACTGCCAGTCCAAAAAGTAGCAACTTTGTTTTGTTATTGGTGGTTTCCCAACAAAACTTCATAGATTTTTATAGATTTTAAAATAAGAAGGGACCATGTAATCACCTAAACTGATCTCCTGAATAACAGAGGCTCACCAGTTTTTAAGTTGATCAGGTCAGAACCTTCAAACTGCATGACAGTGACCTTGGCCTTGCATTTCAGCAGAACAATCTGAATTCTGACGGTAGGAGTCTTCCTATAAGTGAGAAGCTGTAGCTAGAGATTTAGAAGCTATATCAGAGATTTAAAAAAAAAAAAGCCTTAACAGTATTCTTTGACACTTCTTGACCTTCTTAAAAGAGCTCCAAAAATTTCTGTTTCTGTCCTCAGGAAAGTGCTGAAGACATCTTGGACCATAAAAAAAAAATTATACCTTGCCTCACCACTTAGTAATTAGAAGCACATAAAGTCAAGGCTGCCAAGAAGTGGGCCTTCCTTCCAAAAAGCTCAAAGTGTTTACATTCCTTTTTCCCAGGAAAGGAAGACACCTTTCCCAAATTAGACTTTCCAACCACTGCTGAGATCATTAAAATGCCAAGGTAAAAGGTAGAAAAAATAATTACAATTATTCTCTCAGTATTTAATAGAAAGAGTTGAGCTTCTCTGAGGCAGAGACAGTTGAAGCAGAATGATTCTACACTTCCTTTGCAGACTCTAACAAGCAGTCTTTAATAGGGAAACCTACCTTGTTCTTCTCTTGAAGCTCTGTTATCAAGGAGCTTATGAGGATTCTCTGCTTTGGAACTTCCAAAGGAATGTCAAGAGAAACTGATACCCTACAAACTGAGCCTTGGAACCCTAAGTGTCACTGAGAGGAGAGGAAGAGGCAGTCAGCACAGCCTCCTCAGCAGATGGGGAACAATAGGGCATTTCAGATGACTTCTCAACTGTATCCTCCTCTGACAAAGTGATGGATGTCACATCCTGTAAAACTGCAGAACTAGGAGAATCAGTCTTCTTGATCTTTATAGGAGGTGCAAACCTAGGGCTTGTCAGCAATGAAGACACAGGTCTCTTACCAGCCCCCCTCTTACTGAGGACCCCTCTTCTCTTGATGTTACAGAAGAAGGAGGTGGAAGACTACAGGGACAAAAAATCAAAAGGGCACAATACCCAGAGAATGAAACTGCCTTGGTAAGTTTTCCAGCCAGGCAGAGAAATGGCCAAACAGAAGATCCTGTACCTGAATCAGGAGCACTACGAAGAACACCGGCAGAACTGAATGAGCCAACTTTTCTGAGAACAGAGGGTCTCACATGTTTGCATGTGTTTCTGCTCTTGGATAAATAGAGGATCCCATGGAAGGTTGACAATATCAGTCTAGCCGATCCCAGCTTGGTGGATCCCAGAGGAGAACGGACTGGGCTTGGAACCAAAGATGGATCTGAGTCCTTCAGTGTGAGATTATGAGCTTGGGGCACCCCAGATGGCCAGTAATGCTCAAAGAGGTCCTGTGGCTGTGTTGCCAGGCTTACAACTCCCACATTATGCCTCTGTGGAAGTAATGCCATGAAGGAAAACTTTCATAGTTTGGGCTGCAATTTTCCATACTTGGTCTCTATCCAAAGATGAATTGGTAGTGAAAAATTGAGCAAAATCAGTTCCACTGTTTAGGAGCAGAAGGAGAATGGGGGAAAAATACACATTTCCCATCACCTTGCATAGTAGTGTGGAGGAAAAGCGGGTCAGGGGTGAGTCAATACTGTTCCACTGATTCGCTATTCCTTCTTCCAATGACACAGACAATTATAATAGTAGAGGTTACTTCAGCCTTTGACATACAGAGTGTCTCCAAAGCTGCTAGAGCCCTGGATTTTGTCTATCATACACCTACAAGAAAAGTCTGACTTTCACTGCTATTGTGTTGTGTGCCCAAGTACATCTGGGAATATGAGCTGTTAGAATCATGCAGTGACTGAGACATGCAGTCCCTTGTCCCATCAAGCATGGCCTTTTCAAACCCAATCCTGTGAAGTACTGGACAATTCCTTTAAGGTGCTGAGCTCCTTCACCTTCCATTGATTTCAAAGGCAGCTACAGTTTCTCAGCACTTTGGAAAATTGGCCTCTTAATCCGTTTGCCACATTTACTTGCTAATATGTACTTAGAGGAGACCAGGTAAAACCTGCACACTTATGTCTGAGTTCACTAATACAAAGAGAGAAAAGCAGATATATTGTACATATTCATAATAGAAACATTAAATTAAAAAATCTTATTTTTAAAATATTAATTATATTTAAAAGGGATCCATTAACACAATAGTACCAATTTGAACACTGCAATTGTGGACTGATAGCAAACTTAGCTTAAGAAACTGTTCATGATTTGATTTATAAATGTAAAAAGAGAAATAATAAAATAAAAATATAAAATAGACCTGTGGGACTTTTTTTACTCTATAATGTGCTCCCAACATTTGTATTCAAAGAAATAATCTGAACAAAGGCAGAATTTTTGCTAACCCTGTCATGCAATTTTTAGCTCCTTGCATTTTTAAGGTATCTCGTTCATCATAAAACACAGTACTTATATTGTTCATTTAAAAGCAGATAAGGAAAATATTGTTGAGCATAAATACATATAAGCTTATTAAAATCCAAAAGAGAGGAGTTCAGTTTTTCTAATAGAATTTAGATAACAGTGTTGACACCTTTTCAAGATATTTCTTTCTATATTCCACAATGGAATCTCTTGCAAAAAGCAACCAGTAGGTGGAGCAGACAACATAATTTATTACTTGATAACAAGGGCATGGAGTCTGTAGCAGGTTTCTTCATAATTATGGGAATCATGTAGGAGAAATTTTCTTCAAACAAAGGAAGCTCATATATGTTAGTTGTTACTTGTCTAGTTATTGAAGCTATTGATACATAAAGCAAGTTGATTAAAAGCTCAGTATTTCATAAGCATAGAATTTTAGAGTTCATAATTTATTTCTCCAGGCATTATTTTCCAACTAACTTAGTTTTATTCAAATGAAAAATCACTTTCTATTTTCAAACCTCCTCTTATAGCTACAAAGTTTGGGCTGTATTTGTGGTGCATGAACAACACCAGCTACACAGAGACAAAAAATAGATGTGTTTATTTTCTAAACCTGTAAAATTTATTTATGTTTTGAAGTTAGTGGGATGCATAACAAACAATTTTCAAGGAATAATGCTGATTAAGTGTGTGACAACAAATTAACGCTATTACTGCTAGTAAATATTGATTATGCAAATATGCTCAAATGTTTAGATTTCTTTCTGAAATGTAGATGTCCAGGAGATACTCTTATTTTTAAATTAATAAATTCATAAGGTCTGTTAATTCAAGCACTGATATATAGCTGAAGTAATCATGTATCTGTATTAAAATGTTTGTCTAAATATAGTGCATATGTACAAACATCAACAATAAATTTCTATATTATTGCAAATTCTTATGAATAAATTGAGTTCAATATTTACCAACAAATATAGTAAAATGGTAATTTTAAAATGTACTATAATAGGGTATAATTTTTTTATATATATACTCTGTTAAAAGCTATCACTGAGTTTATTGATCCATGTTTTATTTATTGTAAGCATGACACAGGTTAGACAAAGTGTTACACTATATTAAATACTACATTAATTTGTAGCCTTTGTAAAAATGTAACTGTTGAACTTGTAAGCACTGAGGCGCTCTAGTATTCAAATTGTTGCAGTCAGAATGGCAGTCAATTTTAATGTTTGTGCTGCAGAACATAAGGAAAAGACATCAACATGATATCTCAAGCATTAGCCCCACAAGCATCTAAAGCTACAATTCTGAATAGTCTGTGGAAGACTGACTTCTTCAGATCTATGATAGCCTATTTTTAGTCTACAGATGTTAATCTTTAGCAACATTTGGGACTTCCTGAATTATAAAATATCCTAAAATAATGTTATGTCAGTATTTTGCTTGAAATTTTATTTCTCATTCAGCTATGGTAAAATGTTTATGGAATAGGTGATGGAAATAGCAACAGCAGAAAATACTGATATTTAATATCGATAACCTTTAACATTATATTATTTTACTATCTGTCACAAAGAAGCAAATCAATATAGAAAGGAACTAAGAAAAAAACTCCAAAATCATATTTCAATACTTTTGCTAAACTCATTCATTATATCAAACCATCTTGCTGCATAAAGAGGCAAAGTGCAGATACAGCAATTTAAATGAGTGCCAGTAATGTACAGGAATTTAACTTATTTTTTCTTATTAGGGTATTTTTTCTTAATAGAGGGGATTTATTTTATAAAATAAAAAAATGATAGCTCAGCTCCTGGATCACAATTCAGTACCTAACTGTGACTTCTGTGGCAAATTTTGTGGCTTCAGGGTCACCCTGGCAGTGAGCAAAACCAGAGTGTTTTTAGTTCTGCAAAGCCTTGTCTGTCAAGCTTTGTTTTTGCTAAATCAGAAACCCAAATCCATAAGACCACTATGCTTACTGCTGCCCTCCACCAGGAAAACCTTAACTTGAAGACTGAGGTACAAACGTTGCCTGCCATCCCTTATAGATGAATCTTGGGGTGTAAAAGTCCCCACTTGTAAAGGAAAATGCAGTTTTCTAATGTGACACTATCAGGAACAAAATGAGTTCATTATATTTTAGACCACAAGTCATTCAGTTCATCTCACTAGCCATCTAAAAGAATGGTGAACATGCCATAGTTTAATTTTTCAGATACTAAAGGTCTAGAACATTTTATCCACATTAACACTTGGTTTGTTAGGCTTCCTTATTTCTAATATTTTTGATTGATGTATCTGCTTAATATTGGAATTATTATAAAAAAAGTTATTTTTTCCAAATAATGGTCCAAGAAAATGTAAAGACTTTAAGAACATTCTATGTGGAAAACGTACTATTTCTACAGCTGGCCAAATTATTTGTGGTGAATAATATTCAATTACTAACTTAGGCCTTTTCTCTGTTTGCAAATTGCTTCTGAACAGACCTTGAATTTTAGTAATTTTGCAATTAAAGTTACTCATTTTTACTAATGTATTCACTTTTCAAAACTGACATACAATTAATGCAAACAAGTTTCAAACTATGGGTCGATCATAAATGATTCAAAAACACTGAAAAAGGCTAAACTTGCTGCCACTGAGTCACATGGTATTGTTCCTGCTCCCTGACCGGATGACTGATAATTTTTATTGTAACAAATAACTAACAATGAGTAGCAAACAACAAATAGGAAATAATGAATAACCAATGTTTTGTTCATGCCTGAAATTTCACATGTAAAGACAGGTATTCATGTGAAGAACAAATATTCACCAAACAATCATGGAAAGAAAAATAAATTTGCACAAATGTTCACAAATAGGGACTAGCAAGGAACACAAACATAGTCAAAATAGAACAGCCCTTCAAAATTTGAACAATTGTTCTTAAATCCTGTTTTACCATATAAGATCAGCTCTATTAATTACTAACAAATTTGACTTCCTTCCAACCACATTGTATAGGAAGACTTGAAAAGTCTAGAACTTTTAGCAGTGCAAACAAATTAATCAGTAAATATTCAAAATTCCAGATGCATACCTATGTGAAAATAATCAAGGTAAATGTGCTGATCCAGGCAGTTCTGTGAAAAGCTTTAGCTGAAACCCTACATTTACAATGTATTTTAAAACACAGCAGAAGAGCACAGTATCAATCCAATCATTAGCTCAATTAAAAAAGAAAAAATGAAACCTCTCCTCAGCTTAATAACTTGTTAGTTCTTGACAAGTGCAACCACACAACAATAAGCCAGTCAAAATGAGTTTTTAAAGCGAGGTTATGCCCTTCGTGTTGTGTTATCACAGTGGCAGATCAAACTGCTGACTTGGACTCTTTCTGCCAGCAGTGCTGTTACTGCCTCTGTGAAGCTGCTGTCACAGAATAGTCATGGTACCTGCTCTCACCTATAGAAAAGCACTAAATTGAACTCAAAGTAGTGTCTTTGTGATATCTTTTCAACAAGTCATGTCCCATTCAGCCTGCTAGTTTATCTCTGTCAGGCTGGGGGCCCAAGTGGTTTGCATGAGCTGTCAGGGACAGGTATACCAACCTGCTCTGTGCTGAGGAGGTAATGCATCTTTCGGGCTTGGTGATCCTTTTTCTTTTCTTCCCTTTCTAGGTCTTTTTTCTCCTTTTCTTTCTCCTTCATCTCTGCAAACTCCTCTAGTTCTTTCCTGCATCAAAACAACTCTTTGTTATTTACAGTCCAGAGGTGAAAAAAGATGCTAACATTTTTTTTTTTTTAATTCTTTCACAGCTGGTTTTCCATGGCATTCAACGTGCTGCCCTCATCCATTAACAATCAATGGAAATCAGTGGAATGTTAAAATCTACTTGGTACATTCTGCAGTATAGCAGATGGATTCTATATGGATGTAACTAACATTTGGTACCATTAAAGTGGTTAAATCTACATTCTATGTGTATTGTACAGTATACCGTATTTATTCATAATTCATTCATTTATATTCTTTAGCTTTTATTTTGAGGAAGATTTTGATGGTATTATTTAAATATTTTGATAAAACAGAAGTAATAGATATTCTGTGCACTGTTTGATCAAAAATCATTTTACATTGAGTTTCTATAAATAGAATTTATTTTAATGTAATAACTTCTTTCAAATGGACATCAGCATTGTAAACTGATAGTTTATATTTCAGCTAGTACCTTGTGACAGAGTGATAGATCATGACCCTGTGACAGACCCTCTACCCCTTCTGCCCTTGTGTGAGCAGAAGGGTTAGAAGGAGGAAGGGTAAGCTTGACTATTTGATATCCCTCTCATTGCTGGATCACTGAGCCCTCTGCAGGGTTGAGGATCTGTGCATGGAGAAGGGTTGGGGCATGGGATGCAGGCAGGTGAGCGGGGTCTAGGGGCATACACCTTTCCCTCATTAAATACATGTGAAGTCCTTGGGAAAGACACATGCAATATTAACTTTCTTGGACATCTCCCTCCTCAGCGTGGAGCCTTTCTGACAAGCAGCCACAGTCATGAGGAGTCCACAGCAAAGTCACTGCCGGGAAAACAGGTTGTGGGGCTGGGGTTCCTGGAGCCAGTGTGGAGGGACACAAGGTCTGCTGAGCAAATGTTCCTGTGCCTCCAGTAGTTCTTGGAAGATCCACAGGTAGCAAGAGGCTGATCCCACTGTCTGCTTTGCAGGGGAGCGGCAAGCCCATATTTCCAGTAGAACAATCTGAGGTAAAATTTGCAGAGATTTTCTCATCAATGGCTTCTTCACATGGATTTTCTGCAAGAGGACCAGTCTGGCTCCAAATTATGCAAAATTGTAGAGTAAATTAATGTCCTATACTAAGCATAATTCAGTGTTATAGTTCACAGTGCATGTGTATTGAATTATTTTGACCCAGTTAAAAGAGGTTAGCTTGAGAAACAGCTAGTTCAAATTAACCTGTGTGTGAAAGACACCAGCTTTGTTCAGTGATTAGGTGAGTACATTCTGGCCTTTTTTCAGAATATGTTACATAAAATAAAAAGTGAAGACAAATGCACAGTTCATATGTCTGGATAGTAAATAACACAGCAAAAAGATATCTGGGATCTGATACTTCTCCCACAGAAGTCAATGGTAACACTCCCATTGACATCAATGAGAGCAGGATTTGGCCCCTGGAGAACAAGGATCAAATCAGGCAAATATTTAAGCATGTGTATGTAACTTTAAAATATGTAACTTTACTGATGTGAGTAATCCTACAGGCAAGTCAAGTTACCTCAGTCAGTGTTTGCAGGATTGGGCTCCAGTTTTGTAATACTAGCTGTTATAATTATCATAATGTTAATTTAATCCACAAAAACATGTGAAATGGTAATAAATGCCTTATAAATATATGAATGCAGTTAAAATAAATTCTTAAAGAAAATACATATTAAAACTGTATCATTTTTATATTTGATTCATGCTAGAGTCTTTCAACTTTTCTTTACCAAAATATTAATCCACAACACCTGGTAAAATGAGTAAAATGTTAAGTAAATCATGCATGTTTTTTCTTCAAATGTGCAAGACAAAAATAGAATGAAAAGGAAATACATTAAAGGTAGGGAAAGATGTATAGGTCTGTTTTAATCTCTGCAAATATTTTTTGTTGCAGTTTACTGTTAAAGGCTGCTAATACAATATTTCATACAAGGTTACTTATGAAACATACTGACGTTTAAAAATCACCACGCTATGCTTTTGCAGCAGTGTAATTTTTTTCCAACATAAGATTAAATTGCAAAATAAATGAATTACTTAGAGTAGCATGGCCCCCATTTTGCCACCCTTCTCTTGAAAATTGCTTATTAATATGAAAAAAGAAGTTGGAAAATAGCCTCTTTTACTTTATGCATAGCATTTTGGGGCCTCGCAGCCTGCAGACCTGGACTAGCTGCACATTTTAGATTGTGTTGGCAAGCGGGTACAATGACCTTTCTGACCTGCATCTCAAGGCTATTATTAATCGCTAAGTAACCTGCTAAAGCCAAACAAATTTGTTTCCATTGAAAGGATCTCTATCTGTGTCTGAGAATTTGTGCTGTACCAAACAAACCTCATTAACTGTGTCCATTTTTGACAAAGAACTAGGAGTTGGAGAGATTGGCGACCTTTCTTTGTCCTTAAGGTACAGACTTCAGAGCAGTTATATGTGGGTAAATAAGTATTTTTACAAGGAAACTCTTTGTTCTATATTAACCATAAATAAAAAATAAATAAAAGTGCATGTGTTATCAAGTTTACTTTTTTATTTTAGGCAACTTTATATTTAAATATTTGTGCACATATTCTATATTTTACATATTTAATACTGCATCTCATTCTTTTTCATTAGATTCTTCCATTCAGCCTGAGTACCATTGTAATAGCTGGTAAACTGCCTATAAGTATATGATCATAACTTCTTCCTATTTTTATCCACTTTTACCCAACAATGAATAAGAAGTTATATTGTTCAAGAGAAAACTGGTGAAAATCTCCAAAGAAAGATATCTATATCTATATCTATATGCATTTTATTACAGATTTAATGATAATGAAGGGTAAAATATTTGTCCCATGTCATCAGTTAAATTCTACATGATTTAGAATGAATTATTCATTACCATAATTTGTTCAAGTCAAAAAAAGTTTAGATCATTTGCTGAAATGAAGTTCAAGGCAATATATAATTTTATTAGAAAGTACTATCCTAAGATCATCACAATTCCTTACAAATAGCCACACATTTTTTCATTAATGTTCTACACGAAACCACTCATGAATGTAAATTCTTTTAAATAACTATAGAATTTTCAATAGATTTTAATATATTTTCAACAGCCTACATATTTTGCTAACATTTTCTGTTTCAGTAATATTGTGTGTGTAATGTTTACATTACTTTATATATGTCAACAATATTATAATAAAGTAATTACCTCTGAGGCCTCTGTCCTTGAAGTCATCACAAAATGTAAAGTATATACTAGTCTAAACATTACTATACGTATAGACTGCTTAGCAAAATGATACCAATTTAGATTTATTCTAAAATGATTTACACCCTGAAATCCCCACATGTTCTTTCTACCACACTTTAAAGATTTGATCTTAGTCCCATCGATATCAATGGTAGTGAGATCAGACCCAAGGAATTAAATGAAAAAGACATTAAATATGACTTTATATAATTCACAGTATAATATTTAGGCTCTGAGACTATGGTTTGTGCAATGGGACAGTTGGCCAGTATGTAAAGAGAGTGATGAGACCAGCATATATGTAAAGTACATACTACAGACATTGCCTTAAGACATCATACATCTACCAATAACACTGAGATCTACAACCACATGAATATATGCTTGCATACAAAAAAATAAAATAATCCAAAACTCTCTGATGTCAATGGAAAGACTCCCAATGACTTTGATGGACTTTGAATCAGGCCCTTCCTCCCAACTGTCTCTATTTTTCTTTACAAACAGTACATTCAACAAGTACTAATAAGTAATCCTTTCTCTGTGAATGCCTCACGCAATCAAGGATGTAAACACTTCATATACTGTGTTACCCCCTCAACCCCAACCTCTTCATTCACAGTGATCAGTATTATAACCTCCGCTTCAGGTCAAAACTTCCATTGACTCCTGTGGGTGCTCCATGTGTGGAAAGGGAATTGAATATGGCCAAATAGAATCAGAGAATCATAGGACTGGAAGGGACCTCGAGAGGTCATCTAGTCCAGTCCCCTGCACTCATGGCAGGACTAAGTATTATCTAGACCAGCCCTGACAGGTGTTTGTCTAACCTGCTCTTAAAAATCCCCAATGATGGAGATTCCACAACCTCCCTAGGCAATTTATTCCAGTGCTTAACCACTCTGACAGTTAGGAAGTTTTTCCTAATATCCAACCTAAACCACCCTTGTTGCAATTTAAGCCCATTGCTTCTCGGCCTATCCTCAGAGATTAGGAAGAACAATTTTTTTCCCTCCTCCTTGTAACAACCTTTTATGTACTTGAAAACTGTTATCATGTCCCCTCTCAGTCTTCTCTTCTCCAGACTAAACAAACCCAATTTTTTCAATCTTCCCTCATAGGTCATGTTTTCTAGACCTTTAATCATTTTTGTTGCTCTTCTCTGGACTCTCTCCAATTTGTCCACATCCTTCCTGAAATGTGGCGCCCAGAACTGGACACAATACTCCAGTTGAGGCCTAATCAGTGCGGAGTAGAGCGGAAGAATTACTTCTCGTGTCTTGCTTACAACACTCCTGCTAATACATCCCAGAATGATGTTTGCTTTTTTTTGCAACCGTGTTACACTTTTGACTCATATTTAGCTTGTGATCCACAATGACCCCCAGATCCCTTTCTGCAGTACTCCTTCCTAGGCAGTCATTTCCCATTTTGTATGTGTGCAACTGATTGTTCCTTCCTAAATGGAGTACTTTGCATTAGTTCTGGCTTTGTCTTCACTACCCGCCGATCCGGCGGGTAGCAATCGGTCTATCGGGGATCGACTTACCGCGTCTAGTGAAGACGCGGTAAAATCGATCCCTGATCGCTCTGCCGTCGACTCCGGAAATCCACCTCAGCAAGAGGCGGCAGCGGAGTCGGCGGCAGCGGTCGACTTTCCCGCGTCCTCACCGCCAGGTAAGCCGACCTAAAATACGCAACTTCAGCTACGGTATTCACGTAGCTGAAGTTGCGTATCTTAGGTCGGACCCCCGCTGCAGTGTAGACCTAGCCTCATATTGAATTTCATCCTATTTACTTCAGACCACTTCTCCAGTTTGTCCAGATCATTTTGAATTTTAATCCTACCCTCCAAACCACTTGCAACCCCTCCCAGCTTGGTATCATCCACACACTTTATAAGCGTACTCTCTATCCCATTATCTAAATCATTGATCCCTTCCGGGCCCCACTCGTTATGCACTTCCAGCATGACTGTGACCCACTAATAACTACTCTCTGGGAACAATTTTCCAACTAGTTATGCACCCACCTTATAATAGCTCCATCTAGGTTGTATTTCCCTCGTTTGTTTATGAGGTCACGCGAGACAGTATTAAAAGCCTTACTAAAGTCAAGATATACCACATCTACTGCTTCCCCCATCCACAAAGCTTGTTACCCTGTCAAAGAAAGCTATCGGGTTGGTTTGACATGATCTGTTCTTGACAAATCCATGCTGACTGTTACTTGTCATCTCGTTATCTTCTAGGTGTTTGCAAATTGATTTCTTAATTATTTGCTCCATTATCTTTCTAAGTAGAGAAATTAAGGTGACTGGTCTGTAATTCCCCGTGTCGTCCTTATTTCCCTTTTTATAGATGGGCATTATATTTGCCCTTTTCCAGTCTTCTGGAATGTCTCCCGTCTTCCATGACTTTTCAAAGATAATTGCTAATGGCTCAGATATCTCCTCAGTCAGCTCCTTTAGTATTCTAGGATGCATTTCACCAGGCCCTGGTGATTGAAGACATCTAACTTGTCTACGTAATTTTTGACTTGTTCTTTCCCTATTTTAGACTCTGATCCTACCTCATTTTCACTGGCATTCACTATGTTAGATGTCCAATTGCCACCAACCTTCTTGGTGAAAACCGAAACAAAGAAGTCATTAAGCACCTCTGTCAAGCTAGAGCATAACCGTCTGTGTTTTCATCAAGCTTTGTGGTGACAGAAAATAGGAATTCTGCACATGCAAAAATTGTTTTATATTAATTTTTGGAATATTTTTCAAAAACTGGTCATCTGTTTTGTGAAATTCCTATGTCAAGAAAAATATGTGCACTTTTGGTGGATGCTGTGTGCAAAATGATCTGCAAAAGACTGAATAAGCAAAGGAACATTGATGATCGTTTGGGAAAGAAGTACATTTGCTTGGTACCACTGTAGTGGGGACTGTTTAATGACATCCAAAATGTGCCCATGTTTACGAGCTGATGTGCTCAGAGATACTTTTCATCGTGATTCAGATAAGATTGTGCCTAACAAATCTGTGAGGTAGCTGGTGACTTGTATATTATTTATTATTTCACATTAGGTTTTAAAATAAAAGCTGTTCATATGCCAACATAACTTACTATTATTCTGATGTTTCATTATGAAACATGCAGTGGTGTTGGCTATGAGATGCAGATTTGGATTACCGTGCTCCTGCTGTCTGTATAAAGGTTAAAAATACATATAGAATATTGTTCCTGGCACTTTTGGAAAGATCTTTACATGATGATTTCAGCAATATACAGATTTTAATGGTGCTGCATAGAACAGCATCATTTCACAGATTTATACTGACCTACATTTATTGAACTTTATCAAAATATTGCATTTTGTTTGCATTTTAACAGGAATTTTGTGATCTTGTGACCAGATGACCATAAAATCATAGTATTAATTAAAGTAAAGGGCATTTGGGAAATCAATATGCAGTATAATTTGCCTAGAGTACCCAGAAGGAGCACAAAGTTATTGTGATTTGAAATAGCTTAGCCCTCAAATCATAAAATTCCTGCAACATAGGCAGTAGGTAACCTTAGCATAAGAGAAGCCAGCCTAAATCAATTTTACCTTCCCAACTTTATACATCATCCTTCCCCCTCAAACAAAGAATATGGAACTCTAAATGCAATTTCTTAGCTACACCAGTATATATCTATTGATTTAATGGGATTGTACTGGTGTATCTGAGAGCAGAAGCTGACCTCCTGTATTAAAAATGGTTCGACTTTACCAAAAATATTCAGTAAAGATTAAACACACGCATATGTCTAGCCTTGGAGGAAGAATGTGTAAAGCATAGATTATGGTGCTCTGTACACAGATGTATTTATAACAGAAGACATACATTACCTTATATGTTAGATATGTGACATCTAGTCACCATTCCATTCTCGGCCTTATAGGAGTCTCTATTTCTGTTCAGTATCAGAGGGGTAGCCGTGTTAGTCTGGATCTGTAAAAAGCAACAGAGAGTCCTGTGGCACCTTTAAGACTAACAGATGTATTGGAGCATAAGCTTTCATGGGTGAATGCCCACTTCGTCTGTTGCTTATTTCTGTTCAGTGCATCCATTATGTACTGTTAATACTGAAATGTCCCCCAGCCTGTTTTGACCAGCTACTGATGCCTGAGAGATGATGTCATGCAATAGCACAGTGGATTCTTGAGTATGTTTGGGAAAGAAAGGTGCCTGCCTGCCACAGCTGAGTAAGCAGAAAGAGGGACATCTTTTTGAGGAGGGACAGATCCTCAAGAGGTGGAGGAGTTTGGAAACTGTCTTGCTGGTGAGTTATTGTGGCCCAATACTATTCTGAAACTATCTGCCTTGTATGTGGCACTTAGAAAGATACTCTATTTCAGGGGTCGGCAACCTTTCAGAAGTGGTGTGCCGAGTCTTCATTTATTCACTCTAATTTAAGGTTTTGCGTGACAGTAACACATTTTAACGTTTTTAGAAGGTCTCTTTCTATAAGTCTATAATATATAACTAAACTATTGTATGTAAAGTAAATAAGGTTTTTAAAATGTTTAAGAAGCTTCATTTCTTCATTGATCCTGCTTTGAGCAGGGGGTTGGACTAGATGACCTCCTGAGGTCCCTTCCAACCCTGATATTCTATGATTCTATGATTTAAAATTAAATTAAAATGCAGAGCTCCCCGGACCAGTGACCAGGACCCAGGCAGTGTGAGTGCCACTGAAAATCAGCTCGCGTGCCGCTTTCGGCACGCATGCCATAGGTTGCCTACCCCTGCTCTATTTGTATTGTGTCTATGGCCTCTCCTGCCTAGAACCTTCCTAACTAATGGAACAATAATGTGCAGTCTTATATAATATGCTCATATGGCATACAATCTCTAATCAACCAACCATTCAAATACTGTTCTATGTTCATTTCAACTATGTATTTGTGCATAATTACCTTTGTAATGTGATAAGCATCATTGTTTTGTCTGAAAATCATTGAGGGGATTTTGCACTGTACATAGTTCAATAAACAAAGTGGTACAAATCCAGTCCACTTACCTGGGTGGACAAGATCCAAAAAGCATTGGAACCACCCAGGGTCTCCTGTACAGGGGGCCAGATCATTAAGAGGAAATTCACATCCCCAGTACGCCACACAAAAATGCTCTGCAGCAGTACACAAAGCAGTACTTGGTTGGGCCAATTTTCCTTGTGTGTAGGAGGATACAGTGGGCAGAAGCACTACTACAGCCCATGAACCATAGTAGAAGCTCTGCAAGGGCTGCACTGGTGCTTCTGTGTCCCACTGCTGGTTTTTTGGGAAGAATTCAGTCCCAGCACCAAATCCCAGATTGGTTTGGAATGGCTTTGATGAGTGTGCTGATTCACACTGATTGGAGAGTATTTGAATATTAGTGTGTGACGCATTAATTTGTGTGTAGATCGTGTTTTGCAAGTGAAAAGCAGCTTGCTTTTTTTTAAGAAGCATATTAGGGTCCAATTTTGTTCCCAGTGAAGTCAATGGCAAACTCCCATTGATTTCTTGCATTGACATCTCTAGGTGGTGCATGTTCAGTAGGTATGTAGATTTCATCCAGCTCTGCGTGCACTCTAGGTGAAGTGTGTCATGCTTTATGACAAACATGCAGGAAGCCCTGTGACTGAGCAGACTTAGGCAAGTTCTCACCATAGTGCGTGGTTGTTTCTGCAGCTGGTTGACAAGGTGTTCACAACTTCAAATCTGTGTTGAGGCAGGTGAACCTTGGTTGTAATGAAGTCTAACACATCCCCTATTAATTCTATTCTCTGTGTGGGTTCCAAAGAAGGTTCCTCTCTGTTGACTGTTAGGCCCAGTGCAATGAAAAGTTGGAGCAGTTGAATGGATTCCTCTACCTGTTGTAGCGACTTCCCTCAAACCAGCAAATCATCAAGTTAAGGATGAACTATTATTCCATCTTTTCTCAGGTGAGCCACCACTACTACCAAACATTTGATAAAGACCCTTACAACTGCTGAAGCTCAGAAGGGTAGCATGCTGTATTTATAGTGGGCCTATCCTACTTGGAGCCTCAGGTACTAGCTATGTGCAGGGAGAATGGATATATGGAAGTATGCATCTTGCAGGTCGAGAGCTGTAGATCAGTCCTGAGCATCTAGTGATGGAATTATGGAGGCAAGGATTACCATTCTGAACTTGATGAGGCAGATGAGAGTGTTGACCCTCCTGAAGTCCAGAAGCAGATGCCATCCTCCTTTTTGTCTTCAGGAATAAATCCCTTCTGCCTATATTGCAGTGGAACTTCTTCTCTTGCTCCAAGAGACAGAAGTGATTCTACCTCCTCAGTAATAGTCTCTCGTGAGACAGGTTGATGAATAGGGAGGGGGAAGGAGATGGGCAATAGGGAGAGCATGGAACTGCAGAGATTATTTTTGGAACCCAGCAGTCTGATGCAATGTGGTTCCTAAAAAAAAACAAAATAAAGGTGGCTCTCCTGCAAGGGGAAGTAAAGGTAAAGATCCTGTGGACTAATTAAAGAGTGACTCTTGAGCATCATGTCAGAAGGATTGTGCTGAGGTTGTCGCAGCTGACAGACAGATCATGTAGGAGCCAAAGTCTCCTCTTTGGAAAGTGCTGCCCCTTCCTCAGAGGCTTCAATGATCTTGATTGGAAAAAAGCTGCTGGTGAGGATCTCTGCCTGGAATAAAACTGAGGCCTTCCATGCTTCCTTTAAGGAGATGATATGTATACTCCTACCAAACAAAGAGTGACCCAGGAGTCTTTCAACAAATGTAGAGCATCATCTGTTTTTGTACTGAAGAGCTCAGTCTTCAAAGTGGACGTCTTTACTTGCTGTCTGCACCTCCTTTGGGACTAAGGCCTGGTCTACACTGGGGGGGGGGGGGATCGATCTAAGATACACAACTTCAGCTATGAGAATAGCGTAGCTGAAGTCGACGTATCTTAGATCGAATTAAAATTACTTACTTCACATCCTCATGGCGCTGGATCGATGGCCGTGGCTCCCCCGTCGACTATGCTTCCGCCTCTCGCACTGCTGGAGTTTAGCAGTCGACGGGAGAGCGATCGGGGATCGATTTATCACGTTTATACGTGATAAATCGATCCCTGATAGATCGATCGCTACCCGCCGATCCGGCAGGTAGTGTAGACGTACCCAAAGAGTCAGACTGAAGCCAAGATGCTCTCCTTATGATAATGGAAGTTGCCACAGATCTTGCCATGGTATCCGAAACACATAATCAGAGCCTAGAGAGAGATTTTGACTATCCAAAATTACAGCCTTGAACTACTCCTTGCATTCCTGAAGAAGTCTGTCAGCAAAGTCTAGAGGCTTGTCTACATGAATACTTAGTTGGCAGCAAGCTGGGGTGTAAATCTACCCTGCACTAGTGTGCGGTGCACTGAGGGTATGTCTACACTGCAATTAGACACCTGCAGCTGACCCTTGCCAACTAACTTGGACTTGCGGGGCTCAGACTAAGGGGCTGTTTAATTGTGAGGTAGACATTTGGGCTAGGGCTGGAGCCTGAGCTTTGGGACCCTCCCATTGCACAGGGTCACAGAGGCCAGGCTTCAGCCCGAACCCAGGCTATCTTAGAGGATAGGGCTCAGGAACCAGTTGGTGATCTTGAGCTTACCAGGATACCTCTGGACTGAGACCAAGCTAATTCAAGGGGAGGTCTTCCTTTCCCGGGTCTGATGCAGGCTATATAGATCAGTCCTAGAGAAACAGTTTGAGGTGAGACTGTTTTTCCAAAAGTTCCTCTTAGAGAAGGACATACAAATACAACATTTGCCAGGGATATGTCTCTCCCTAGACAAAAAGACACCTAATGTGACCACAATTCAGCAACATAGCCACTTCTCAGGAAGGAAAGTTTTTGAATTCAGGAGACTTAGGTTCAATCAAGGAAAAATATTTTCCCTTGAAATACTAAAATAATGACTATACCTAAATGTCAATGGGCAAACAACACTAAAACTAATCTTAACACTAATATATACAAATATCTACAGTGAAAGGTTTAGATTGTGCATTGAGATGCAGACACTGCTGGAGTGCTGTCTTTGCAGCTATCGGTAATAAGAAGGGACTGAGGAGTGGTTGGGCTCATTCCATCCTTTATGTCCTCAGTACAGAACATGAATACACTCATGGTGCCCAGAGGAGACTGCTGGCCAAAGATTTTGATCTCATGTGCATGGGATGCCTGTACTCCACGAGTGGAATATATATGGACAAGCTCTCAAAGAAATCAGTCATTATAGTGGTGTGAGGCAATATACTACTGCAGGTAGATGTAAATTCAAAGTTTGTTCTCTCTAATCTATCAATCTGTCTGTATGTTTAAAGAATCTATAGCTGTAATATCTGAGTGCTGTGGTAACTATTATTTTAAATAAACTAAAGCACTTGCTGCAGGAGTAGAACTGCATATCACTGTATTCTGGCCAAATTCTAACACGAGGCCTCGATTTTCCACTATGTCCAAGCTGTGCCCAAATACAGATAACTATTTGCATGCATAAATGGGAGTTTTGCATAAGTAAATCTATAGGAACAATTGTGGAAGACCAGATGCAAATGTAATCTCCAAAGCTAAATACTTCAATTCAGCTGAAGCTAAAGACTCATAATAACATCACAGATGCAGGGCTAAAACCAAATATTCCATGTTTCTTTATAACAAAAACCTCTATTTTTTTAAAAAAGAGTATATTATATTATGGTTTCTTAAGAGTATCTACAAGTGAATTATAGGGTGCCTAGTTCATAAAGTTGTGAAGTTGTGCCCAGGGCACTCATGAGACACCTCATAATTCAATTAAAAGAACCCTGTGGGAATCATATAATTATACATTCTTAGTAATAGTCTCATCAATAGCAGCCAGACTTTTATAGACCAAAGGGGCTATTCCAATGACTATCCTATGGCTCCACTTTGTGTTTCTCTTGTTAAACACTGTTTATTTTCAGGTTACAGAAATTAATATTGTACAGTATATGACACCAACTATTTGTACTTTGACTCAATGAGGAAAACTGTAAACCTATCCCCATAACTTTATATAATATTTGTAATACTTTGGGATCATTACCAAATTGTTCAATCACACTATTGTGCATTTCTGTTAGGGCTTTATATTAGGCAGAACAGACATATTCTGAGATGTGAAGGAGATACACTGGATAATCCAAGACACATGAGTAGAAATCAAATAGAT
This sequence comes from Emys orbicularis, assembly GCF_028017835.1. Classification (NCBI taxonomy): domain Eukaryota; kingdom Metazoa; phylum Chordata; order Testudines; family Emydidae; genus Emys; species Emys orbicularis. The sequence continues at coordinate 167,480,555 of NC_088685.1, forward strand.
CAGAAGACCCTAAGAATTTAGGCCTGAATCCAGCAAAGGGTCATACCCAAGCATACAGATACATATGTCCCACTCCCGCAGCTCCCATTGGCTGGGAACAGCGAACCGTGGCCACTGGGAGCTGCGGGGGGCCGTGCCTGCGGATGGTCAACGTCAGCAAAATGTCTTGTGGCCCGCAATCAGATTACCCTGATGGGCCGCATGCAGCCCATGGGCCACCAGTTGCCCACCACTGAGTACTTATTTACTGACCCGCAGCCCTGTTCGCTTGTTGTGGCTGTGGTGAGCAAGAGAGAGAGAGGCAAGGGCAGCAAGGGCCACCTCCAAGTCTAAAGACTCAAAAAAGCAGGACCTCTTCGGCTGGAAGGTTACTCCACCGGAGGGCTCCAGTTTAGGATTGCTAACCAGCAAGCAATCCTGAGTAAACACAATTTAAATTCATGGGACTTCATGATGAAATTTGAAGAGTTGGTTCCAACGGACTCCAGGGCAGAGTTTGCAGCCATAGTAGAGGTGGGATAGGCGGTAGCACAGACCTCTTTACAGGTCTCACTGGATGCTGCAGACTCGGCTGCGCAAACCATGTTCTCTGGCGAGGAGGAGGAGTTCATGGCTCCAGGCATCCAGCCTTCCATCTGAAGTACAGCAGACAATTCAGGACTTGCCCTTTGATGGCATGGGCCTTTTCGCGGAGCAAACAGACTCCAGGCTTCACAGCCTAAAAGTTTTGTGGGCAATATTCAAGACACTGGGCATGCATACCCCTGCTACCCAGCGAAAGCATTTTGAACCACAGCCTCCACAGTGCTTCTACCTTTCCCGGCCCAGGCAGGACTTCTCCAGGAAGCGGGGCAGGAATGGCAGGCGTACACCTCCCCATCCTCCACCCAGCTAAGGCCAGGGCTCAGCGAGGCAGTCATCGGGCTCTAAGCAAGCCTTTTGAAGGTGTGCCCTGGGGGCGATGCACCAGTCTACTCACCGGATCTTTCCCCCCGTTTTCTGAATTATCTGTCGCACTTTTACCATGCTTGGTCTCAGACAACCTCAGACCTCTGGGTCCTGCGCACCATAGAAGTGGGATATTCACTCCAATTCTGCTCCTCCTCTCCCTCCCACACCCCTTCCCCGTCCCTCTTCAGGGACCCCTCTCATGAGCATCTCCTAATACGAGGTCCAAACGCTCCTCACCATGGGAGCTGTGGAGGAGGTTCCTCAGGAGCTAAGGGGCAAGAGATTTTATTCCCATTATTGCCTAATCCCCAAAGCCAAAGGGGGGGTCTCAGACCCATCCTCAATCTGCAAGGCCTCAACAAATTCATGAAAAAGTTAAGGTTCCATATCGTCTCTCTAAAAGCAATCATTCCGTCTCTGGATCCAGGAGACTGGTACGGCGCCCTTGACCTCAGGGATGCGTACTTCCACATATCTATAATTCCAGCCCACATATGTTTTCTCAGGTTCGTGGTCAACCACATCCATTACCAATTTATGGTCTTCCCTTTTGGTCTGTCAGCAGCCCCTCGAGACTTTACGAAATGCATGGTAGTCGTAGCCACCTTCCTGCGACGGTGGCTGATGCAGGTATCCCCGTACCTTGATGACTGGCTGCTCAGGGACCGATCCAGGGAGCAAGTGGAGCTCCATGTCAACTTGGTAAGATTGGGTCTCCTTCTCAATGTGCGCAAATCAACCCTATCCCTTACACAGATTATAGAGTTTATCGGAGCAGTGTTGGACTCAGGCCAGGCCAGGGCATTCATGCCAGAGTCTCGGTTTTGGACAATGACAGACATTGTACAAAGCCTCAAGCAGTACCCCACCACCACAGCAAGGAATTGCTTGAAGCTCCTTGGGCACATGGCAGAATGTACATACGTGGTACAGCACGCAAGGCTGAGGCTCAGACCTCTCCAGGCCGGCTAGCATCGGCCTATCGGCCAGGGCACGACTGTCTAGACAAGATGGTCACTGTCCCAGCACCAGTCCTTGAGTCATTCCGCCGGTGGCTCGACCCACAGAAGGTATGCGCAGGAGTCCCCTTTGCCAAGCTCCAGCTCTCCCTGTCCTTGGTTACAGATGCATCACTGTTGGGGTGGGGTGCTCACCCGGGAGACCTTCAGACCCAAGGTCTCTGGTTGAAAAACGAGCTCTCGCTCCACATCAATGTCCAGGAGCTGAGAGCGGTCTGCCTAGCATGCCAGACTTTCCAAGCTCACTTGCAAGGGAAATGCACGGAGATGATGATGGACAACACAACTGCAATGTTTCATATAAACAAGCAGGGTGGAGCTCGTTCCTCTCCCCTATGTCAGGAAGCCCTCAAACTGTGGGACTTCTGCATAGCCCACTTAATTCACCTGGAAGCATCCTACCTCCCAAGTTCTCAGAACGAGTTGGCGAACTATCTCAGCAGATCCTTTCACAATCATGAGTGGTCTATTCCCCTAGACGTGGTGAACAACATTTTCCAAATGTGGGGAGTTCCCCAAATCAACCTGTTCGCCACAAAGAGCAACAGAAAATACCTACGGTTCTGTTCCTTTCGGAATCACAGTCCGGGCTCCCTTGCGTACGTGTTCCTCCTCCCTTGGACAAACCACCTGTTGTACGCATTCCCGCCATTTCCACTTGTCCACAAGGTTATGCTCAAGATCTGCAGGGAAGGGGCGGCGGTCATACTGAAAGCACCAGCCTGGCCCCACTAGCACTGGTATACCATGCTCCTGGAGCTATCGGTGGACACCCCAATCTCGTTGCCCCTGCTTCCAGACCTGATCACCCAAGACCACGGCCATCTCCATCATCCCAACTTCAAGTCTCTTCACCTCACCGCTTGGAAGCTTCATGGTTAAACCTGATGGAGCTAATGTGCTCTGAGGCCGTTAGGGAGGTCCTACTTGGCAGCAGGAAACCCTCCACCAGGGCTATCTACTTAGCCAAGTGGAAAAGATTTGCAATCTGGTGCTCTCAAGGTCGCACTCTCCTGATGCAAGCTCCTATACCGCTCATCTTAGACTACCTACTACATTTAAAACAGCAGAGCCTCTCAGTATCATCTCTCAAGGTCCACCTGGTAGCCATATCGGTGTTCCACCCGGGAGCGGCTGGCCGTTAAGTCTTTGCCAACCTGATGGTTAGTCATTTCCTGAAAGGTCTTGACAAATTATACCAGCAAGTTAGACAACCAGTCCTGGCTTGGTCTGGCCTTTTCCAGGCTAATGGTCCCCCTTTAGGCCCCTAACAACTTGTTCATTGCTCTGCCTATCATGGAAGGTGGCATTCCTGGTCGCCATAACATCAGCAAGAAGAGTGTCTGATCTTAAGGCTCTATCCTCCAAGCCTCCTTATACCATTTTTTATAAGGACAAGGTGCAACTTAGGCCTCACCCAGCCTTCCTTCCAAAGGTTATCTCCCAATTCCATGCCAGTCAGGACATTTTCCTCCCAGTCTTTTATCCTAAGCCTTATGCGGATAGGCAGGAGGAAAGGTTACACTCCTTGGACGTTCGACAAGCACTGGCCTTTTACATTGAACGCACAAAACTGATCCGCAAGTCGAACCAGTTGTTCGTGGCAGTTGCAGATAAAATGAAAGGCCTCCTGGTGTCATCGCAAAGAACTTTGTCATGGACCACGTTCTGTATCCGGGCATGCTACAATCTTGCGAAAGTACCGGCCCCTGCACTGACAGCACATTCCACAAGAGCGCAGGCTTTCTCTGCAGCGTTCTTGGCCAAGGTCCCGATCCAGGAGATCTGCAGAGCGGCAACGTGGTCCTCGGTTCACACGTTCACCTCTTACTATGCTATTACCCAGCATGCCTGGGACGATATGGTTTTCAGCAGAGCAGTGCTCCAATCTGTAATTCCTAAGCTCCAACCCACTTCCTAGTTAGGGCTTGGGAGTCACCTAATTGGAATCGACATGAGCAAGCACTTGAAGAAGAAAAAACGGTAACTCACCTTCTCATAACTGTTGTTCTTCAAGATGTGTTGCTTATGTCCATTCCAAGACCCACCTGCCTTCCCCTCTTTCGGAGTAGCTGGCAAGAAGGAACTGAAGAGGTGGCGGGTCGGCAGGGACCTAGATCCACCGCCACGAAGGCGCCACTCCTGGGGGCTCCACAGCCAACCCGATGGGTGCTACTAGGGGAAAAACCTTCCGAAGACTGTGAACGCGGTGCGCACACACCTAATTGGAATAGACATGAGCAACACATCTCGAAGAACAACAGTTATGAGAAGGTAAGTAACCATTTTTTTTCATGGGTATTTCCTAAACACACACTTATATAAAGCCAAATCCCATTGAAATGTTTTCTAGACTTAAAAAATAAAACAAAGGAAACAGTTGCTTTTAAACAATTAAAAATTCCCTTCCGCTGTTAGCAACGCAAACACTGCATCAGTGGGAACAAGCGATTAAAAAAATTAATTGCAATTAATCATGAGATTAATCGCACTGTAAAACAATAATAGAATACCATTTATTTAAATATTTTTGCATGTTTTTTACATTTTCAAATATATTGATTTCAATTACAACAGAATACAAACTGTACTTAATAATTATTTTTGATTACAAGTATTTGCACTGTAAAAAAACAAAAGAAATAGTATTTTTCAATTCACCTAATAAAAGTATTGTAATGCAATCTCTTTATCATGAAAGTTGAACTTAAAAATATAGAATTATGTACAAAAAAACTGCATTAAAAAATAAAAATGTAAAATTTTAGAGCCTGAAAGTCCACTGAGTCCTACTTCTTGTTCAGCCAATCGCTCAGACAAACAAGTTTGTTTACATTTGCAGGAGATAATGCTGCCCACTTCTTGTTTACAATGTAAACTGAAAGTGAGAACTGCCAACTACAAAAGTGCCATGCAAATGCCTGTTCTCACTTTCTGGTGACATTGTAAATAAGAAGAGGGCAGCATTATCTCCTGTAAATGTAAACAAACTTGTTTGTCTTAGCGATTGGCTGAACAAGAAGTAGGACTGAATGACTTGTAGGCTCTAAAGTTTTACATCGTTTTGTTTTTGAGTGCAGTTATGTAACAAAAAAAATCTACATTTGTAAGTTGCACTTTTATGACAAAGAGATTGCACTACAGTACTTGTATGAGGTGAATTGAAAAATACAATTTCTTTTATCATTTTTACAGTGCAAATATTTGTAATCAAAATAATATACACTTTGATTTAAATTACAACACAGAATACAATATATATGAAAATGTAGAAAAACATCCAAAATATTTAATAAATTTCAATTGGTATTCTATTGTTTAACAGTGCAATTAAAACTGTGATTAATTGTGATTAATTTTTTTAATTGTGATTAATTTTTTTTGAGTTAATTGTGTGAGTTAACTGCGATTAATTGACAGCCGTAGTGGGAATATGATACTGAAACTGGCCATACAATTTTGGATAGGTGAGGGATAGCTCAGTGGTTTGAGCATTGGCCTCCTAAACCCAGGGTTCTGAGTTCAATCCTTGAGGGGGCCACTTAGGGATCTGGGGCAAAATCAGTACTTGGTCCTGCTAGTGAAGGCAGGGGGCTGGACTCGATGACCTTTCAGGGTCCTTTCCAGTTCTAGGAGGTGGGTATATCTCCATATATTATATTATTATTATAAATGAAGCAAACCTGACTCCATTGCTTTTTTACTGAAAGGAATACACAGATAGGGCCACGTTGTGACCCATTCCCCTGCCCCTTGCTCTCACTGAAAGGTTGCACAAGTGAATCTTGTTGATGTCAGTGAAACTACTTGTGTGAAGACGACTTGTCTGCACTGGTGCAACTGCACTACTGTAGCACTTAGTGAAGACTCTACCTACGTTGATGGGAGGGCTTCTCCCATTGGCATAGATACTCCACTCCCCTGGGAGGCAGTAGCTATGTTGACAGGAGAAGCCCTCCCATCGACATAGCGCTGTCTGTATCGGAGGTCATGTTGGTGTGGATCACTATGTCACTCAGCGGTGTGGATCTGCCATAGCCCTGTGCAATGTAGTTATACCAATATACGTTTGCAAGGTAGACTAGGGCTGAGTAATTAACTGCTCACCAATGTGAAAAGGAGGTCACAACCTGGTCTTAAGTAAACTAGAAGTATAAATAATTAAAATGTTGACTTTTTAAAATTCCTCCATATTTAATAGTCTAAAGTATTACAGGAAACAATGTATGAGTTTTAAGATAGCTTTGGCCTTTTTATGATATAAAAAGAGCCTAGATAACTGTTTATTGGGTTTTAAATACTAGATTAACTCACATTTGTTCAGCTACTAAATGAAGACTGCAGACTAAAATAATTTACAAACTAACCTTTTCATTCTGTTTTTCAGCATGCCTTTGTGCCTATTTCCATCTTAAGAACCTGGGTCATTGGGCCTCAAAGCTATTAGCTCAATATAAGGGTCAATGGGCTGCAGCTCTCCTGTTCCTTTCCAAACTACTGCCCATTTACCTATTTTACTGCTTGGTGGACAGAAACAATTGAGCATTTAAAGGGCCTTGCCCAGGAGACCTGCCACAAATGAGTTTTCAAAACTCTCACTAATTTTACATCTTATCATTTATATCAATCTGTTTCAAAAACGTAATAATGGCAGCTCTACCTTCTGAGTCTGTAGGATTCACATAGCTCTGCAACAGCAGTGCAGGAATCAGATGACTTAAGTTTCTACTTAATAAGTAGCCAGAGGATGAAAATAATTGAACAAAAACAAAGCTAATGTATAGACATGAAAATGTGCTTTATAAATTCTATCATTTGCAAATAAATTAATGTTTAACACATGAAAGTCACGCTCTATTTGTGCATGAAGGGGCATATCCTGCCCCATCTTCCAGGACCACAGAGTGCCCTTTACCAGAAGAATTGGTGTGAATCTGCTGTGTAATGTGAGAGACAAAGTACACGTGGGTGCAAGGTGTGGGAGGGAGGAGAGAAGCAGAGGGTGGACACATTCTGCATGGCACAGAGTATAAGAGCCCAATCAGTGACAGTATGCAGGGGATAAATATAGGGTGAGCTGACCCATTCTCCCTTCACAGTGGGCTCATTCAAGACCTTGTATAGCAGGGGTTCTCAAACTGGGGGTCGGGACCCCTCAGGGGGTTGCGAGGTTATTACATGGGGGGTTGCGAGCTATCAATCTCCACTACAAACCCTGCTTTGCCTCCAGCATTTATATCGTTTTAAAGTGTTTTTAATTTATAAGGGGGGGTCGCACTCAGAGGCTTGCTATGTGAAAGGGGTCACCAGTACAAAACTTTGAGAACCACTGTAATGTATAGGCTAGTGACCGCAGAGCCATTCCATTACTTGAAAGGGTAAATTCCTCCTATCCTTGGCCACGTGAACATAAGCACAGGGCTCTGAATTTGGGCCCTAGTATGTAAGTTCATAAGAAATGTATAGCTAGATCAGGGGTTCTCAAACTTTTGTACTGGTGACCCCTTTCACACAGCAAGCCTCTGAGTGCAACCCCCCACCCCTTATAAATTAAAAATACCTTTAAAAACAATTTGCAGAGATCTTCTCTTTTCTCCCAATTTAAGCACTGTTTCAGAGCTCTTGGCCAGAGAGTGGAGTTTGGGTTGCATTAGTTACTACTGCATTGCTCCTTTTCAAAAAACCTTTCTTGCCTGACTGAGGCCTGGTCTACACTACTGTTAGGTCAACCTAAGCCAACTTGCACTGACCTCGCTGTGCATGTGTCTACGTTTGAATTTGTCTCCCACCGATGTATGTGTCCTGATACAGCGAAGCAGTAATACTACCTCCCCGAGCAGTGTTGAGCCATGGCCAATGTACTGAGGTCAGTATAGCCTGAGTTACTGCATTATTATATCAACCCTAACAGTCCTCCAGCAGCTGTCCCACAATGCCCCATGCTGATGGCTGTGGTCAGAACTGTGAACTCCAATACCCGGGGTCACAAAGACCAGAAGGCCTCCCCTCCTCCCTTTTAAAGCACTGTGAATTTTTGAAATGCCTTTTCCTGCTTGTCCAGCTTGGAAAGCACATCTAGCAGCGCCCCACTGTTGTGTGCTACCTCCCAGCTGACCATGCTGGTTACACGGTCCAAATGTCCGGCCTGGAGTAGACAAGAGACATTGGATCTTTTGGGCCTGTAGGGAGAAGAGGCTGTGCAAGCACAGCTGCAGAGCAGCCATAGAATCTATGAGCAGATTCATAGATTCTAGGACTGGAAGGTACCACAAGAGGTCATCAAGTCCAGTCCCCTGCCCTCATGGCAGGACCAAATACTGTCTAGACCATCCCAGATAGACATTTATCTAACCTACTCTTAAATATCTCCAGAGATGGAGATTCTACAACCTCCCTAAGCAATTTATTCCAGTGTTTAACCACCCTGACAGTTAGGAACTTTTTCCTAATGTCCAACCTAAACCTCCCTTGCTGCAGTTTAAGCCCATTGCTTCTTGTTCTATCCTTAGAGGCTAAGATGAACAAGTTTTCTCCCTCCTCCTTATGACACCCTTTTAGATACCTGAAAACTGCTATCATGTCCCCTCTCAGTCTTCTCTTTTCCAAACTAAACAAACCCAATTCTTTCAGCCTTCCTTCATAGGTCATGTTCTCTAGACCTTTAATCATTCTTGTTGCTCTTCTCTGGACCCTCTCCAATTTCTCTACATCTTTCTTGAAATGTGGTGCCCAGAACTGGACACAATACTCCAGCTGAGGCCTAACCAGCGCAGAGTAGAGCGGAAGAATGACTTCTCGTGTCTTGCTCACAACACACCTGTTAATGCATCCCCGAATCATGTTTGCTTTTTTTGTAACAGCATCACACTGTTGACTCATATTTATCTTGTGGTCCACTATAACCCCTACATCACTTTCTGCCGTACTCCTTCCTAGACAGTATTTTCCCATTCTGTATGTGTGAAACTGATTGCTCCTTTCTAAGTGGAGCACTTTGCATTTGTCTTTATTAAACTTCATCCTGTTTACCTCAGACCATTTCTCCAATTTGTCCAGATCATTTTGAATAATGACCCTATCCTCCAAAGCAGTTGCAATCCCTCCCAGTTTGGTATCATCTGCAAACTTAATTAGCGTACTTTCTATGCCAATATCTAAGTCGTTGATGAAGATATTGAACAGAACCGGTCCCAAAACAGACCTCTGAGGCAGAGGCGTAGTGAGCGCCCTCCGTACCCTCCGACTGGAGGGGGCCCCGCAAGGAAGGGGGCCCCTAAAAGTGGCAAAAAAAATTTAAGGTATAACTAGGTAAGTGACATTTATTGACGCTATTGCACAATCCATGTCAGTTTTACTGACAAAACCGTGAAGTCATTATGATACATCATAATGCTATTGGCTACATCAGTTGTCTGTCGGTCAGTTTCAAATTTTAGTTGGACCCATTCAAAGAATGTGTATTTGCGTTCATAATGGCGGTCGGCGGATAAATGTTATTAATTTAGTTGTTTAATTTTTTATCGTTTGAAACGATTCGTTTCCAACGCAGAAGCGTGCTTTGTGATGTCTAAGAGAACGTATAAGAGCGGAGCTAGTAAACGAAAGGCAGCAAAAGATGCCGAGAAGGAACTTGAGAAAATTCCAAAGTTGTCAACGTATTTTGCGCTGCAATCCAACGTACAGGTACAGGCACATGAAACGGACAGCGCTAGCAGCGACGAATCGTATCCAGAAGTATCCAGAAGTGCTTCAAGTGAGGTCGAAGGTGAAGCCAGTTGTTCTACCAAACAAACTGTGACAGATATTCCAGCTGCTGCCGGGAAAGAAGTATCTGAATCTGAACCACTGACTGATGATCCAGGAGATTGGCCATCTATAATATCGGACAGGCAAGTGTGTGACATTGTTGCACGTGGCCCACCGCAGCAGAATGAAATTTACGAATTTCCATTTAATGAGGAAAGAAGGAGGTTCACCAGTACTCATTTCTATCGAACCATGGCAAATGGCGAGAAAATAAGACGTTCATGGTTAATGTACTCAGTTCAGAAAGATGCCATTTTTTGTTTTTGTTGTAAATTATTTGGCACTGGCGACATACCGCTACATCATGGAACATCTGCTTGGAAAGCACTGTCAAAAAGACTTCAGCAGCATGAAACAGGCAAAGGTAATCAAGACTGTATGGTGAAATGGTTTGACCTTCGGTCAGGCATAGTAAACCGTACATCTATTGACCAACTTGAATTGCAGGCTTTTCTGAAAGAAAGAGATTTCTGGAGAAATGTTGTCAAACGCATGGTTGATGTCGTTATTTTCTTGTCAGAAAGAAACTTGGCATTTCGAGGAAGTAATGAAAAGCTCGGCGATCCTTCGAATGGCAACTTTTTGGGACTGTTTGAATTGTTTGCAAAGTATGATACTGTCCTCAGCGAACTTTTACAGAGGATTAAGAAGTCAGAGACACATGTTCAGTACCTCAGTCCACAGATCCAAAACGAGCTGATTCAACTTGTTGCCAGTAACATTCAAGAGGCCAACATAGTGCAGCTTAAAAAAGCAAAATATGATTCAGTTATTTTGGACTGTACTCCCGACGTGTCACATGAAGAACAGATGTCTGTGGTGTTACGCTTTGTTGAATGCAACGGTGAAGATGGTGTCAATATTTGTGAAGCGTTTGTTGGTTTTCTTAATGTTCATGATACAACTGGCGAGGGCTTATTGGAAGCGTTTCTTGAAAAGGCAAACAACTTAGGAATAGACATTGCTGACATGAGAGGCCAAGCTTATGATAATGGCGCAAATATGCGAGGAAAGAATAAAGGAGTTCAAGCCCGCATGCTAGAAATAAATGACCGTGCCTTGTATGTACCATGTGGAGCTCACACTTGGAATCTTGTGATCTCAGACGCGGCAAAGTCATCGAAATATGCCATTGACTTTTTCGGTCTGATTAACAGAATATACGTTATCTTTTCTTCTTCACCTTCACGTTGGGATATACTTCAAGAACATATGCCAATATCTGTTAAAGGGTTATCGGACACTCGTTGGGAGTCGAGAATTGATGCTGTGAAGCCATTGTGTTATCACCTTGAAGAATTGTGCAATGCTTTGTCATCTTTGCGAGAATATGCGCTCGAAAAGAAAGATGGCAATACAGCAACAGAAGCCGGTGCGCTTTTAGACCATGTTACTACGTGGCCTTTTGTTCTGACTGTGTACACGTGGTACGATATACTATTTCACGTCAATAAAACCAACAAATTAATTCAGTCACCAGATGTGTCAATTGACGTACTGCAGGCAGAAGTCGGTGCTACAAAGAAGTTTTTGGAAGACTATCGAAATACAGGATATATCTCTGTGGTCACAAATGCACGTGAAATAGCAGAGCATATGGGTATTGAGCAGGTGTTTCCAGAAACCAGGGTGCGACGTAAGAAGAGAATGTTTGATTACGAATGTGCTGATGATTCGAGTCGTCTTTCTGCCGAAGAAAAATTCAAATCGCAGTTCTTTCTTGTTCTCACTGATCAGGCCATATCTTCTGTTCCGTCGCGATTTGACCAACTCGTGGAGTGGTATAAGTTGTTTGGATTTCTGTACAACGCTAACAGCCTGAAGCAGTGTCACAGAGAAAATGAACTGGAGAATTACAGCAAAAATTTTGAAAGAAAAATGGGAGACATTGATGCCAACGAACTCATAATGGAATTGAATCGTTTTATTTATGTCATCGAGAAAGAGAGAGGACTTGTCACGGCAAACAATTTTTTAACGTACATATACAAGAACAGCCTTCAGGAGATATATCCGAATCTTTGCATTTGCATCAGAATTCTTCTGACCACACCAGTTACTGTCGCTGGTGCTGAAAGGAGCTTCAGCAGAATGAAACTGATCAAGAATATCCTGCGCTCAACCATGACAGATGACAGGCTTTCTGCGCTTGCAGTTATCTCAATCGAAAACAAGATTGCCAGATCTCTGGACTATGACGCATTGATTAACCAATTTGTGGAGAACAAGGCTCGAAAGACGCGCTTTGCGTAAATACGGAATACATGTACACTGTAGGCCTATGTATACATAATTTGAACCCTTATAATATAACCCTTATAATAATTATATATAAAATAAATACCGCATTCCAGTTTCTGCATTGTAAGGGGCCCCGCCCGGACATATGTTCGGAGGGGGCCACGTTCTTTGTTGCTACAGCCCTGCCCTGAGGAACCCCACTTGTTATACCTTTCCAGCAGAATTGGGAACCATTAATAACTACTCTCTGAGTACGGTTATCCAGCCAGTTATGCACCCACCTTAAGTAGCCCCATCTAAGTTGTATTTGCCTAGTTTATTGATAAGAATATCATGCAAGATCGTATCAAATGCCTTACTAATGTCTAGGTATACCACATCCACCGCTTCTCCCTCATCCACAAGACTCGTTATCCTATCAAAGAAAGCTATCAGATTGGTTTGACATGATTTGTTCTTTACAAATCCATGTTGGCTATTCCCTATCACCTTACCACCTTCCAAGTGTTCGCAGATGATTTCCTTAATTACTTGCTCCATTATCTTCCCTGGCACAGAAGTTAAACTAACTGCTCTGTAGTTTCCTGGGTTGTTTTTATTTCCCTTTTTATAGATGGGCACTATATAGATGGGCACTAGTATGGGGCATGCAGGAGAAGGGGTATGACAAGGACCAACTGCAATGTCACATGAAAGTGAAGGAACTGCATTAGGCATATCAGAAGGCCAGGGAGGCCACCAGTCAATCTGATGCTGAACCACAGACCTGCCGCTTTTACAAAGAGCTGCATGCCATACTTGGTCACCCCACACTCCACCATGGATACCTCTGAGGAGCCTGAGTCACAACTCCTGCCATGAACAGTGAGGAGGAGGTGGAGGTGGAGGAAGAAGAGGAGGAAGATGGGGAACATGTGACTGGGGAGTCCAGCTATGCTGCAAGCCAGGACCTGTGTGAGACTCCACCACACCCAGTAAGTGCCAGCAATTGAGCTGGCTGAGCCTAATGCTGGGGAAGGAACCTCAGGTAAGTATTTTCCATTACAATGATGTACTCATGGGACCTGCAGCTTAACAGGACACAGCTATCTTCTTTTCCTTAATCTACTCGTATTACAAGAGGTAGCGTTACAACAAAGAGAGAGAGCGTTGTTATCTGGTTTTCATTCCCCTGTAGAGTTAGGCAAGAGAGGGTGCAATGCAGAGCAGTTTTTTTATGTATGCAGGGATGTCCCTTGAATCATCCTGCGAGAACTCGATGAAACTTTCATGCAGGTACTCTGCACTCCTCTCCCAAAGGTTTCTAGACATGGCAGCCTTATTTCTCACTCCCTGGTAGGACACTTTCCCACGTCAGTCAGTAATAACTTTGGAAGGTACCATTGCCATACACAGGCTAGCAGCCCAAGCAGCTTCAGGACACCAGCAGCTGTGCTTTCTGTGCCCTTATACCCTCAGGAGTGAGATATCAGCTACAATCACAACTGCCACACAAGTCCTAACAGGCTCCAAAAGAGCAGGACACAGTCCAACTAAAGTGCTCTTATAACTCCACACCGAGCTCTTCTAATAGCTCTTGTGTCTGGGTGTTCAAGCTCAGCAGTTCAAACTCTACCCTGGGGGCAACTTTTCCCCTTTTGCTTCACAGATATTATGCAGGACACAGCAGACAACTATAACCATTTGGATGTTTTTTTCACTGAGATCCAATCTTTTGAATAAACAAGCAGAGTCCCTGTCATTCTACACCTGCTGAGCCAGTAGCTGAATCTTTCCTTGGTGCTGTTGAGGTGGACAGTGTATGGCTTCATGAGCCAGGAGAGCAAGGGATAGACTGGGTCCCCCAAGATCACTATTGGCATTTCAGCATTGCCAATGCTAATCCGTCAGTCAGGAAAGAAAGTCCCTGCTTGTAGCTTTCTGAACAGTCCTGTGTTCTTAAAGAGGCGAACGTCATGCCCCTTCCGTGACTAGCCAACACTGATGTTGGTGAACCTCCCCCCCCCCCCCGGTGATTCACCAACACTTGCATAACCATAGAAAAGTAGCCCTTCCTGTTGAAGTAGTCTGTGGCAAGGTGGTCTGGTGCCAAAATAGGGATATGCATGCCGTCTATTGCTCCACCACAGTTCGGGAACCCCACTGCTGTAAATCCGTTCATTATGTCCTGCACATTGCCAAGAGTCACAGTCCTGCATAGCAGGAGATGATTAATGGTCCTACACACTTGCAGGACAGCGGCCCTCACAGTGGATTTTCCAACTCCAAAATGATTTCCCATTAACTGGTAGCAATCTGACATTGCAAGTTTCCACAGTGCGATCGCCACTTGCTTCTCCATTGTCAGTGCAGCTCTCCTTTTGGTGTCCCTTAATTGCAGGTCTGGGGCGAGCTCAGCACACAGATCCAGGAATATCTCCTTGTGCTTCCAAAAGTTCTGTAGCCACTTCTCAACAGCACAAGCCTGCATTATGATGCGATCCTACTAGTCAGTGCTCATTTCTCAGGCCCAGAAGCAACATTCTACCATGTGCAGCTGCTCCATGAATGCCATCAACAACCTTCAACTGGTTCTCATTATGTTCCACAGCAATCTGTCCACCAAGAAATCATGTTCTCTGCTGATTCAGTTCTTCTTATGGCTCCGCAAATACCTGAGGATCATGCATCCTGTGCTTGCAATGCTTATGACAATAGTGCAGAGCTGTGCAAGCTCCATGGTTATTTCAGAGATGTTGGACAGCAAGGAGGGCCGTGTGGGTTCATGGGCTTTTTAAAAAGGGCATGAAAATTATGGGATAGCAATCACATTATGGGGTGAAAACAGTTGCATGCTGGGAAGTGGATCCTTTGCTCCAGGTCACCCCTATGCACTGCCCACACTTCCCAAAAAAGAGTGCACTGGACGGTGGCAGGTTGCACACTAGGATACCTACCCATGATGCACCACACTCTGCTTCGACACACACACTCCTGGTGAGTATGTGGAACGCCGACCCAAGGAACACAAGCGATATAGTAACTTCAGTGGTTGCCAGCATAACTGGTATCTGCCGAAGTTTGTAGTTTAGACATGGTCTGATTCATTTTTATTCATCTTGGAAAGAAGTCTCCCACACCATGGCAGATACATTATAAAGCATGGAATTCACTGAGTACCCAATGCCATTCCCACAGTAATTGGGCGAAGCTGAGTCTGGAACTACATAACCAGGATTCTATGCCCAGGAGTGGGGGAGGTTTGTGACTTCTTATATGACTAAAACTGGCAGCAAGTACCACTTCTACAGGGGAAATACACTCTCAGAATAGGGATCAGCAACTTTGTAGCCAGAGAGGTGAATCTGGGCTAGATAAAGCCTTTTGAAAAGTCTACTGTTTTGCAAGTATTAAGGGTGAGATTTTCGAAAGCTTTCAATATTGGCTTAATATTCCTTCCTATATAATTTCTTTTTTATCAGTTTCCTCTTTTAACATAGCGGAATGGATCAGCTCAACAAATGTAATTTCTCCTTCTTTCTCTTTTCTCATTCTGCTTTGTTAAATGGGGAAGTAGGAGTTCTTAGAAGTCATGCTAGTATTATTAATCAAATGTCATGAACAATTGTGCTTGAGGAATGGGGTGGTTCTATTGCCTCCTTATACCTTTTACCATATAGTATTTGTCATGATTTAAAGTATTTAACTTTGCATGATTTATAAAGAAAACATGATATTATAACAGATAAAGGTCATTGGCAAAAACAGATTTTCCTTCTTCAGGGTATTTTGAAAAAAATCGGCTGAAAAGTTTACTGCCTGACTCACTTACTTTGATATCAGTGTCTGCATGTGTTTGAGGGGAAAAATGGGAAAGTTCATCTAACGGGAAAGTTTATAATGGGAAGGGGTGAAGAAAGGAACCACAAAAATGATTCAAGAGCTGGAGAAAATGTCTTAGAGTGAGAGACTTAAAGAGCTCAACCTGTTTAGTTTACCAAAAAGAAGGCTGAGAGGTGACTTGATCACAGTATATACGTACTATAAAAGCTATGTTATCCGGCCCTGTACCAACCGGAAAGCTCTATAAACCAGCATTTCTAATCTTCATAGAAAGTCCGGTTTATAGTCTGGTTGGCACGGGGCCAGCAGGTTCCCTAGCTGGCTCCATGTGGCTCCCCGGAAGCAGCGACCTGTCCCGGCTGCTCCTAGGCAAAGGCGCAGCAGGCGGCTCTGCGTGCTGCCTTAGCTTGCAGACACCACCCCCGCAGCTCCCATTGGCTGTGGTTCCTAGCCAACGGGAACTGCGGAGCCAGCGCTCGGAGCGGGGGCAGCACATGGAGCCGCCTGCTGCGCCTACACCTAGGAGCAGCCAGGACAAGTCGCTGCTTGTGCGGAGCCGCCCAAGGTGAGTGCCCCCTGGATCCGGCACTCCGAGCCCTCTCCTGCATCCAAACCCCGTGTCCTGAGCCCCCTCCTGCACCCAAACTCCCTCCCAGAGCCTGCACCCCACACTCCCTCCCATGCCACAACCCCCAACCCTGCACTGTCTCCCACACCCAAACTCCCTCCCTCTTAGTTAGCTGGCATTTTTCACTTATTGGCACCCCCTATTCCCCCAACATGCTGGATAAAACAGCTTTTACTGTATCTTCCCAGGAAAAAAAAAACATCAGGTACTAAATGTGTCTTCAGTCTAGCAGAGAAAGGCATAACAGGAAGCAATTGATGGAAGTTACAGACAGACTAATTCAAATTAGAAATGAGGCACAAATTTTCAACAGATTAACTATAGGGACAATGTTCCAATAGAAGTGATGGATTTTCCATTTGTTGATGGAGTCTCCATCTCTTGATGTCTTCAAATCAAGGCTGGATGCTTTTTTGGAAGAAATGTTTTAGTCAAATACAAGTTATTTGGCTCAATGCAGGTGTAACTGGGTGGAAAACTATAGCCTGTGTTATATAGGACGTCAGACTAGATGAGCACAATAGTCCCTCCTGGCCTTAAAATCAGTGAATCCGTGAATCTCATCCTGAATTGGAATTATGGCACTTTTTGTCTATCCCTAGTAAAAAATATTTTTTTTTTCTGTTCCGTGCTAGTTATATCCAGTAAAAATGATACATTGGCCTCTCTTAGTTCTGCTGGTGAATATTAATGAGAAGTAACTCTTCTCTTTAGATAATGGGAGGCTGTATTTTTAATGATCTAAAACAACTGACAGTGATAAACCAGAATTATTCATTTTTTCTATAACTTTTTTCATAAAAAGTCTTTTCAAAGAATTGCTGTTGTGAGCTATGGAGTACTACAGGTTATAAGTCAACACAAAGAGCCAGACTGTGATTTTTTTGTTGCAAAAGTGCATGTCCGGGTAAAAAGGGCAGAATGACCGTTCCACTCACACTTTCTGATCTTGCACAAGGATTAGTCAAAATACAGTCCCTGCATCTGGGGGAGTGGAAACAATGCATGCACCTATCATCCCAAGTCAGCAGAATGAGCTGAGACCATGACTCTATACCTACCTCTGCTCCAGGCCGCAAAGCAGACCAGAAGCACCAAGAGGCACAAGCTTCATCATCCTAAAGAATAGGGCAGCCTGCAGAGCCCTTGTGCATTAAAGAGCTGGCAGAGTATACCATCCTTCTAGTAGCCCCCTGTTGAATAACGAGTAGGGTGACCAGACAGCAAATGTGAAAAATCAGGACAGGGGGTGGGGGGTAATAGGAGCCTATATAAGAAAAAGACCCCAAAATCGGGACTGTCCCTATAAAATCGGGACATCTGGTCACTCTAATATTGAGGCACCACATAATACTTTGCTCAAGGCACTGTCCCAAGCTAACCCTGAGCTTGCTCCTCAAGTGATCACCCAACCTGTATTTTAACCCCTTATTTGGTGCCTTGTATCCATGACCTATATGAAGAAGTATTTGATCAGCTAAAAGTATATTTTCTATCAATATTCAGGCAAAGTATCATACATTGTGATAAAAACATGATTTTGTATCATGTGGGCTGTTATGCCTTAAGTAGTAAACTCTGGTCCAAAATTTTCCTTTTCCTTTATTTCCTTGGAATGTAGCTGGTTGCCCTTTTTGACGCACTATGTTTCAACAGATATCAGAGACTGCACATGTGAATAAGTGCTCGCTGACACGAATCAGAGTTGAACAATCTAGCCAATAGAGGACCAAATTCAATTCCTTGGCCCACTGATTGCAAACAATTTTTTTTTACACAGAAATGAAACATTTTCTTATGCTTGTGTAATGTTTCTGTAAACTCATAACTTTAAATTGCTTACTGAATTATTAAATAGTGAACTGCAAGTTGAAAAGAATTTTCATAGTATTTTTTTAATGGCAAATAGCACTTTTTTTTAATTAAGTGACCAAACTAAGGGGTATTTAAAATTCTGCATAATTCTAATAACCTAAATTGTTAAAATGATTGCTTCTAAAATATCCAGCTGATAAATATTTATATATTTTTCTCTCACACAAGTCTCTAGTTTTGAAGTTATAGAAATATTTGAAGTGTAGAGACTTCCCTGGGTAACCTGGTATAACCTGTACTATAGATGGCCTGTCATCTATCTACAATTAGATAAAAACTGAACTGCTATCATTTAATCAGTTACAACCTGAAAATTATATTTTGAAAATCGAGTTTATTAATATGTAATCTTTAGGTAATCATATTTATCCTCCTAATTTACACAATATTTATGATGCTCTACATGTCCTTGAAATAGGGAACAGGGACACTATACTATGAAAAAGTGGTCTAGCTGCTGGAGTTCATAAATTTTGTTCAGCTTTGGATGAGTTCAAAGAATTGCCATGTAAGAAAAGCCTTACAGAGGGAATTTATCTGATTATGGCAGTAATAATTACCCAGCTGTTTATTGCAGATAGAGAAATAATTCATGTAGGCAATAGGCCGTGGTGGCAATGACACTCCGCATTTAGTAAATATGCAAACTGTTCACTTCTAATTAACCAAGCTAGAGGATGCCCTTATTAAATGTATAAACTAAAAGTGCCTTCCTGACAAGTGATGAATTGTTACATTGCACAAACTCTTGCCACAGAATTATTGGAGTGAACTTGGGGCTTAACTTCATTAAGAGATCTTGTGGGATAGTTAAATGAGGATGGACAGCATAACAAGGTCTACCTGACAGCCAATGATATGTTAAAGCTTAATGAAACTGCACCTTTTCCTTCTTTCTACTTACTTTACTGTTAAGATCCCTCTTTAGATAAAGTACAAGACTGGGAAGTCTACTTAAATTAGGACAATGCAAAAGCATGAAACAAGTCAGGATACATCTACAGAAAAGACATTAAAGACTAGTAGTAATTTTCACAGAAATATTTCAAGACCAAAAATCCACCCATACGTTGCAGTGCTTTTAAAGCTCACCGTTATAAAATTATTTGTAATGTCACTCCTACTCAACCTTGCCTTGAATTAATCCATTAAAAGTAGTTTCGATCACAGTGGACTAATTAGTGCAGTGAGTGAATACACCAACCTTTCACTTCTGGAGACCCAGACTCAAATTCTTCCTTAGGTCACAAGTGAAATAAGTTAATGGCAATTATTTGTAAGGCCCAACAATGTGCTTCGCGCTGTACAGGATACAGAATCTTCGGGATTTTATCATCTAATGAATTAGTTTACATTTTTGAACTACAATCTAATTAATTAATTAATGTGTTTGAAGATGAAAAGTTATATGTAGGTGCAAAGAAAGTGGATATTGGTGCATGCCACAAAGCTACCAAAGAATCTGGCAGGACAACTGGCAGCATTTGCTCAAGAGATACCCTCTAGGCAGGGTGGATAGATTTAAATCACAGCTATTTTAATCACTGATTTTAATCATGATTTAAAACAGGCAGCAGGAAACCTAGTTTTAAATAATCAATTTTATAATCTTTTTTACATTTGTACTTTTTAGTTATTTTCCTAATAGTCTACTGCCCACATTTAGAAAGGGGGTCTTATTAACAAGTTAGGGTAACCCAGCAGCTAGAAAAATTTCATTGCTACCACAAGCTAGGCCCATATCTGGTGGTCATCACCAGGATAGATGTAGACACTGAAAGTGGTGTAGTTTTTCTATATCACATAATTTTTAAATGGCATTGGGCATCCAATCAAAAAATAAATAAAATCACAAAAAGGGCTGTGGAAGCAGAAAAAGAACTGTCAGAAAAGAACTGCAATGCATGACAGTTTGTTAGCAAGAGTCAGGCTAACTGTAGCCCTGATAACGCGAGATTTGTAGAAGCGAGGATTGTGTGAGGCGGGTGAGAAAGTACTGTGTGAGAAGTTATTGTGACCTTGTATAGATAAGGTGTAGAAGACCTTGTGTAGATAAGGTATAGGAAATATTGTATGTTGGCAAGAGTCAAAACAATTAAGAAATAAGATATCAAGATGGCTTATGTATAACAAAATGCAGCTGTCCCTCATTATTTTCTGTAATGAAAGGTATAAATGCTTGTTGTAATTAGGTATCAGTGAGAGAGACCTGCTTGGCTCTCTCCCTCTGCACAATTGTGAGAGTGAATAAAGCTTCTGACTTGCTGTACCCAAACAAAAAGTGAGAACTCAGTTTTTCTCCGACAATTTGGGGGCTCGTCCGGGATGGCAACGCCCTCAGAGGCACCGGCAGTTACTACGGATCGTTCCCCTTCGAACCCCATGGCGCCACAATAGAGGTAGGAGACCTTTTGAAATCTCTATTGGGGTGTCGGAGGAGGACTGTCCGTGGGGCCGTCTGTCCCTGTTGGGCTCACGCCATCCGAACTTATTGACTGTGCAGCAAGGTCAGATGCTGAGCGGCGTAGGGGAATTGTTTGCCGCCCCCTGTATGCATATGCGAGGTGCATAGGATTGCACCTGTGTTGAGGGGTTGTTACCGCCTCAGCAGGAGGGGTTTTTACTGCCTCATAGTCCGGACAGAGGGGTTGTTTACCGCCTCAAGAGGGGTTTTTACCGCCTCGAGTGATGCATCGAGGTACTTGGGAATAGTACCTGAGGTACTTGGGAATAGTACCTGGAGTAAGGCCTTGGTGTGTGTGTGTGTGTGTGTGTGTGTGTGTGTGTGTGTGTGTGTGTACACACCAGTGTGAATTGAGTGTTACCGGAAGACGCCCAGAGTACTCTGCGAAGTCTTTTGGCTCGTGACCAGAACTACTCTAACGCAAGCCCGGTAACTAGAGGATCTTTTAGGAGATCCGACCCACGGTACGCTAACTCGGCCTGGCATCGTCCGGCGAGGAGGCTGCCTGGGTCTAGGAGTGTGTGAACCCATCTTCCCTCCCCTTTTCCTCTCCGTGTGAGCCACTGACAGTCGGACCATCTCACTGGATGCAACAGAGTAAGCGGCGCCGTCTCTCTGAGATTAGCCGACGCTCTTTGCTGAAGGGAGGTGTAGGAGGTCATGGCTATCCTCGTTAGTCTCTCCTGTGTGAGTACCCTGTAGGGAGAGATCCTTAGTTTATATGCCGCTAGCGCGGACAGGGCATCCTCCTCCCTGTGTGTGTGATTGGAAAATGGGTGGGGGACAGTCTAAGGATTCCCTCTCACCCCCTAAGGGTACCACAGCTTATTTTATGTACGTACATTATGGTCCATCAACCTGCAGGTATTTAGAGAATTGGAATCATTACACGCGTGAAAATTCATCTAAACAATGCCCACTAGAAGGTACCTTCAATCTAGATAAGATCATACATCTCAGAGGAGTTTTTAATCACCAAAAAAGAAAGCCTCTGACACACAATGGGAGCAATTTGTCTATTGAGGAAAGGAACGGGTTAATTTGAAATTCAGCTTGGTCCAGAGATAAAGAGAAAGTTAATCTGCGTTCAAGGTCAAGAATCAATGCAGACCAGGCTAAGTACAAAGAAAAACTACTTTCGGCCCCAGCTGGCTGTGAAAAAATATAGACATAGTCAAACCAAAGGCAATACAAGTTACAGTGCTGAGATTACATTTGCAAAGCTTAACTGTCCAGTGAGATCCAACAGTCTGCCTTTGCGACCCTGGAGCTGGCGTGGTTTGGGGACGCTGAAGAAGCCACAGGCAGCCGGCCTGGACTGGAATCACTGAAAAGACGCCCCAGGAGACTTCAGGGTGTAAAAGAACTGCCCTCCCAAGAGAGGAAGCAAGTTGGAGATTGCACAGCACCTTCTCTCAACGTTATACACAGACGTGGCCAGTCTGGACATACGTGTGTGAGTATGAAAGTGTGCCTACTCTCAGCCGCAGTAAGTCTGAGAACCGGAGAGGGATTTAGCATTCCTCTCTCCACCCCGGTTGACCGGGAAGGGTGTCAGGTGGATCTACCCCAGTCGTAGCAGGACTGGGCAATAGAGAAGTTGGAGTAATAGGAAGAGTTGTGTACTTGATAACTAGAATTGAGCAATTAAAAGCATAGATCATGAACCAGGCAGCAACTCAAACCTATGCCCAGGGCAAGTTGCAAGCCTTGAGACAGGACTTCCAGGCAGAAAAGGAAGCACTGGCTAAGCAAGTACCGGTCCTTCAGGGACTTGTCAGAATTTAACCATTTGTGTTTGCATATGCTGTAACAGCAGTGTGTTTGCCACAAGAGAAAATTGAATAGTTAAACGCCAATGGGCCCTGCGTTTTGCCCAAGTGGCAAGCCTCACGAGGGAGGACTCGGGTAGCCTTGTGAGTAAGAATGTTTAAGAGAAGAGACCAGGAAGGGTGGGGGCTAGTTGAGAAGCCCACCCTCCTATCTAAATTGGTAGGGAAAAAGCCGGTGCCCATGGAAGGGACGGTTCAGCGAGAAAAGCAGGATTGGGCCCAAGCGGGCAGGCAATAGATAGAGAGATTGGAAAACAGGTTGGAAACTTTGAGGGCATAGTGGAAGGAAAGGAGTAAGTAATTATAAGCATGGGGATTTCAAATCCCCAGGATAATAATTGGAATGGTAAAATCTGAGTTGAGTTGGGTGTCGTTTTGGGAGACAAGCAAGTGATTTAAGAAAAGAGAGTGAAAAGTTAACTCTGTAGTTGCTAGAGGGAATCAAGCAGTGAAACTTGGTAGGAATGTCTGTAAGTAATTCAGGCAAGAGGTTATTTAAGTGGAATTATTCGACTATGAATACGTTAGTCTAATTTGCTGAAGAACACTCCTGCTGTATACAATCTGTGTTTTATAAGTTTGAGATGAATTGGTATTGTTTAAAGTTGCAAAAACCGAAAATACTTTTGCCAGACACAGGAAACTAGTGTTGTTTAATACGGTGTTTAGCATTTAATCCTTAAGGTGACTTAATGCTTTACAAGATTTAAAATGTTTTAACTAAAGACCAAAGGTTGTGGCTGCAGCAGGGTAGTCAAAGCCAGGAGAATAAAAGATTTGAATTTGTTTTTGGGTAACAAAATAGCAGATAAAAGATCTGGTAAAAAGATAGAGAAGGACAGTGCCCCTGGCTCTGTGTGGTCGAGCTGTCACTTTACTAGGGGTGCATGGAGATTTTGTAAGCACAAAAGAAACAGTTACACCTTGTGTAGAAATTGATGTGGCTAGTGTTATGGAAATTGAATTGTGGAGAGGATGTGCATTTTCCCCAGAACATGTGCAGTGTATATTGTAGCAGAGGTAAAAGAAATGCAAACCTACCAGTATAGGTTGTGTTGTCTTTTTCAGATCACTGGGTGTTTGAAAGCAGGAGCTAGAAGTAAAAGGCAATCAAAAGTCTGGGAAAGTTAATTGTGTCCCTTTTAAAGTAAGAATCTTTAAGCTGTGGATAGCTTTGGATCTGGAAGCAAGCCAGAAAGCATCTGTATTAATGCAATTTTCTAACTAATAAGGTAGAAGCCACTGAAACCTGGGCTGCCTATGAAACAAATACAAGGAAATATGGGGTAATTCCTCTGTTTTGTCTAAAATCAACAAGAGTATGTGTATATAAAGGAAATATTTTAAGCAATGACTGACTACCCAGAAGGGGTAGACCTCTGTTCTTTTGTCTTTCAGATCATCAGAGAAAACGGATGCCAGCTGAACAGCATTCAATGTACCATGCATTTACTGGTACAATAGGAATTATTTTTGTGTTCTTTGTCCTGTCTTGTGGTGTTTGTCTTGTGGCCAGAATTGTTGGGTTTAATAATTTCATAAGACAGTCTAGTTCAAAATTAAATAGAAGGGTTAAATCAAAAAAAGCAGATACTTGTTTTATTCAACTTGGAATACAAAAAGTGTTTGGATAAATCAGGAAAATGTGATATACTAAAGTCTAATACAGTTGCTTAAGTAAGAAAAAGAAACTTCATTGGCCAGATTTTTAATTGAAAAAATTGTTGTTAAAATTTGCATACCAACAGTCTTTGGAAGCAAGGACATGGAAGGTTAACCCACTCCCCATATTGCCCATGGGATCCTTCTGGCTACCTCAGATTTCTAGCCAGAGGGCTGGGGAGGGAGGAAAGCTATTGGACACCTGAGGTTGTACCGAGTGAACTCCTCAAAAGTGGGTGTGCTTGTCCTGGTTTGTTGCTCCAAAGCTCTGTAATAAAGTTATTTTACTGGAAGGGTGTACATGGCATACATTGAATAAGACGACTAATGTACTGTATAATGGCAATGTGTATGTGTTCATTGTTGGGAAAAGGTGTATGAGTGAAGAGTGGACGTTTCCTTTGTAGGTTAAAAGAAGCCAAGAAGGGGAGAAGGAAAAAGAACAGAATGAGTTAACTGAGGAAAAAATAGCTAGCAAGCTCAGTCCAAAGATAAGACGTTGGCCCCATCCAAGGATACTACCCACAGCTAAGACTTGGCTGACAGCCAAGAAAAGGGGGGGCCTGAATGTGCCCAACAACTATGATATCTGCAAAACACTGCCAGGCATTAATGAAATGTGTTAGGTTTCTTTTCTCACAGATAAAAGAAGTGCTACCCAAAGACCCTAGCAGCCCTGCCATTCATTGAAACAAGGAGACTGAGTCTATGTAAAGTCCATCAACGAAAGACTGCTTTGGCTCCATGCTGGAAAGGCCCTTTCCAAGTCCTGTTAACCACCAACACCGCTGTGAAGTGCCAAGGACTGCCCACCTGGAACCATGCTTCTTACTGCAAAAAGACCCCTCCACCTGGAGAGGATTCTCCAGCTGCTGATCAGCCTATTTCTCCTGCTAGCTCTGCTGTGCCTCCTGGACAGCAGGGAAGGAGGACAAGGTGAAGTGCTAGTAACCTCTCCTTTGTCCTCTGACAGATCTACAATGCCTTTGAATTCTTTTACAGGAATCACACCAGTACAGGGTGAAGTGCTAGTAACCTCTCCCCTGCACTATGGTGAATCACAACTGCTTTTGAAGAAGAAAAGAAGAAACACTCGCTCTGCTGAAACCACCAAAGTCCAGGAATTCCTGACTACAAAAGACATTAAGAACTGGCCCTGGTGGAGAAGACGGAGCATCGTTTATTGGCAAGGAGGGAACTGTGGGGACCGTTCCTGGGAATGCGGGGTCCAGTGGTGGGGTGGATTCTTTCCAGGGGCAGGACTTTGTGCTTATGGACAGGTACCTTCAGGATGCACTGCCCTTCCTAATTGGCTTTCAGAAGATGAATATCAAAACCGCCTTGCCACCACTAGGACTACACCCACTAGTCCCTTGACCCCTGCCACCACCACTGTAACTTACCCAGATACAAACCGTACTGTATATTCCAATGAAACCCATTGGCCAAGGCTTTCACATCTTAGTGATTTACTGAAATTTTGTTCAGAGAAATTATTCTTTAAAGTTCAGGATAATGTATATGAGCAAACAATTGAATGGAAAACAAATGGATCAGTAGAGATAGAAATACATGATATCACTACCAGCGAACCCCAAGAATTAATAATTGCAATTGATGGGTTCTATAGTGAAGTAGATATGATGGTTGTTCCTGGAACTTGTACTGTGTTAAATGAGAGAGGCCCTTATTGTTATTTGGTCACCCAATTAGTGAATAATCAGACAAATACCCAAATTGTTCACAGGGGGCTGCCATTAGATTAGCACAACAGAGGGCTTGGGTTATTTCCTCTAGAAAGAAGAGAGACTTGACCGGATCCCTGTGGGATGGGGCCAATAGTGCAGCAGCAGTGTGGAATATTTTTAAGAACCAGGAACATGATGAGAAATTGGGCCAACTAGAGAAGGCCATTGGCCTTGTTTCTGGAGCACAACTAACCCAGGTACAGGCTGGAGTTGGTGAGTTACATGTTATTTCCGCCCTTAGTTCTATGACCCAGAAGTTGCTAAGAGAGATGGTACTGAATATCACTGAGGCTGGGAAGGCATTGCAGTGGGATCTAGCATGTTCAGAGACTCAGGATTTCCTGAATGACCAGCTGATGTCCATTCGGAATGATCTAGAACATCAGGCTTGGCCCACTGCCCTTACAGACACATCAGGAGTACCATCTGATCTGTGGCCATGGAGACTTACTTGGAAACTTTCTGGATGGAAGTGCGGACGTTCTCAGTGCTCCTTCCAAGCATATGGACCGGTAAAGGGGGTGTGGGCTCCTACATACCGTATCCTGCCGGGTCCATGGGGAGGATGCATGTGGGATTGGATAATTCACCGAGACATCTGGGAAATTAGACCACCTGATATGCCCAATCGATTTTTAGTCAGTGCTCCTGGGATTACACCTCACATTTGGATGGGGTTAGGAAGTCAGTGGACATTTTGGCCATTAGAACCCCACAGCTTCAGTGTAACCGTAAACTGGAGCCAGGAGAAGTTGTCACTGTTTATGACTACGTTTGCTGGGAGGGTAGGGGACAAGGAACTACCCTGACAGGACACTTACTTTTTCAAGCTAACGATAGCTGTGTGTATGTTAATGACACCACATTACAAGACATACATTTTAATCTCACTACCACTGCAGGCAATCATATTATTTACTGGCCTGCAGATAGAGCTTTCCAAGTAGCCCTTAGGTTCCAGATACCCTTTAATTGGACTAGTTTAGTACCTGATAGATTTCAGAATTTGTTTTCACTGTTACCAGAGATTCAGAAAATCTCTGAAGTACAAGGGCAAATTCACATGCTTCAAAACATATATCAAGTTGAAAAGTATGCCTTTCAGACTGCTTATAGAGTATCCACTTTATGTACTAAGTATAATGTATTGTGCTTTGTAACTAAGGCTGTACAACAACCCCATTATAGTTTTGCTATGGGAATGTTATTGCTTGTATTGTTATTAGTTAGCTTAGGATTATGTTATTGTTGTTGTAAAAGACGTAATAATAGTAATACCTTTCATGTTCATGCTAATCATGCATTGTCATTACATCCAATCAGAACCGCTAACATTGAAACATCTGATATAGAATCTGAAGTCCAGGACTTGATGCAAATAGAGGTTTGAGAATGTTTGTTGTACTAGAAGTACAAAAGGGGGGGTTGTGGAAGCAGAAAAAGAACTGTCAGAAAAGAACTGCAATGCATGACAGTTTGTTAGCAAGAGTCAGGCTAACTGTAGCCCTGATAACGCGAGATTTGTAGAAGCGAGGATTGTGTGAGGCGGGTGAGAAAGTACTGTGTGAGAAGTTATTGTGACCTTGTATAGATAAGGTGTAGAAGACCTTGTGTAGATAAGGTATAGGAAATATTGTATGTTGGCAAGAGTCAAAACAATTAAGAAATAAGATATCAAGATGGCTTATGTATAACAAAATGCAGCTGTCCCTCATTATTTTCTGTAATGAAAGGTATAAATGCTTGTTGTAATTAGGTATCAGTGAGAGAGACCTGCTTGGCTCTCTCCCTCTGCACAATTGTGAGAGTGAATAAAGCTTCTGACTTGCTGTACCCAAACAAAAAGTGAGAACTCAGTTTTTCTCCGACAGGGCCATAGGTCAAAGACACAGTTTAATTTTGACCAAAATTAGCAGAAAGATTCTAAATACAATTGATAATGCTCAAAATAGTATTGTTTGGGAAATATTTAACCCTAAGTGATCTATTTTATGCACTTTCCCCTACTTTTTTTTGCATTCAATTAAAGAAAATATCTGTAGTCACATGACAGTTTGAGCTGCTTTGTACCATGTAACACTTCACAACATTTGTCATTATTTGTATATTGGACCTATCTGAGAAACGTTCTCATGATGTCAAGTATCAGAGGGGTAGCCGTGTTAGTCTGAATCTGTAAAAAGCAACAGAGGGTCCTGTGGCACCTTTAAGACTAACAGAAGTATTGGGAGCATAAGCTTTCGTGGGTAAGAACCTCACTTCTTCAGATGCAAGACTTGCATCTGAAGAAGTGAGGTTCTTACCCACGAAAGCTTATGCTCCCAATACTTCTGTTAGTCTTAAAGGTGCCACAGGACCCTCTGTTCTCATGATGTTATGCAGATAATAAGACCCCTAATTATAAAATGTTTTTGAAGTTTAAAATGCTCTGGCAGACTTCATGAACAGTATCCAATCACTCCACCAGCTCATGGACAGTTACATTACCCAAGGAAAAACTGTTCAGATACATTTCCGTTCTGGGAAAACTATGTAACGTATTTCTCCCAATTACTGTACTGACAGATAACATAGCGGCGAAGAGAGAGACAATAACAAGTCCATAGAGCTTGAGACATAGGCAGAGATGATTTTATTTGACTTCCAGTGTGGTCATGTGAATTATGCTAGATGGGTTGTGTCAATGTAGCAGAAGCCAGACTTCTGGAGGAGAAGAAGCCAGATATACATCATGCCCTAGTTCAGGAGTGGCCAACCTGTGGCTCCAGAGCCACAATGGGCTCTTCAGAAGTTAATATGCATAGGTGCTGACATAGGGTCTGGAGCTACAGGTGCCAACTTTCCACTGCTCAACCCCAGGCCCCCGTCCCCTCCCCTGAGCCTGCTGCACCCTTGCTCCTCCCCCCTCCATCCCAGAGCCTCCTGTACACTGCAAAACAGCTGATCGCAGCGGTCAGGAGGCACGGGGAGGGAGGGGGAGGTGCTGATCGGCAGGGCTGCTGGCGGGCAGGAGGTGTTGGAGGTTGCGGGGGGGAGAGCTGATGGGGGCTGCTGATGTTTTACTGTGGCTCTTTGGCAATGTACATTGGTAAATTCTGGCTCCTTCTCAGGCTCAGGTTGGCCACCCCTTCCCTAGCTGATAGTCAGGGAGCAGTATATCGGGCTGCCAGACCCTTCAGCCGTGTATGTAATGACATGGCCATCAAGTAATCTCTCAACAATGACTGTGGGAAGAATCAGCATAAAGAATCAGAGATAAAGCTCGGACCAAGTATCACCTGACTGCACATTTTATGGCAGCTGTAAGAGCTATGACAAAAGAAATGTGTGGAATGCAGCCTTCAGCAACAGATCTCCACAAAGAAGGTACCACAAAGAACCTAGCTGCAGATGAAACTGCTGTCCAAGACATTATAAAAGTTGTGACTGAAAGAAGGACAAATTCTTTTAGCACTGAATCTGGAACAAGCCCAGACAACAGACAGCCACTGTGGCCCCACCTGAAATTGCAGAAAGTTTGTGCATAAAAAGAGAGAATGACACACAAGAAACAAAGTAGTTTGTAACCATTAGGCTGCAAGAGGGGTGAAGTAGACCTCTTTGATCCCATAAAAAAGACATAATCTCAAATCATTTGGCAATCTCAACAAAACAATCGAACAAAAGAAGAGGCTGAAAGCACAAGCAATAACTACTGATCGTCAGATATACAGCAAGCTGACAGTTATTGCCTAGTCCAGAGATGTTGACATTCAGGGTTTGATGAAGTATGAACTGACCTGGCACCTGTACCACTTTCCCTCTTCAACTTGGATGAATCTCTAAGAAAGACCCAGAAGAGCAACATACTGTCCTGGATGGAGAAAAATCTTTCAATGTTTCATCTACCAGCGTCCAATGAGTCAACTTTAGCTATTTTTGACCTCATGATGTTTCTGCAAATTGTGTGCACTAATACTGCCAAGTGGGAGCTGTCTGATTGGCTGCTGAACATTATCCTTGGACTTAAATTTCAATACACTGCTGGTGGTGACAATTATGCAACTGAAGAATCAATGAAATCTGGTGAGAGAGCTCACAGGCGGAATGTCCAAAAGGAAGACATTTGGAATTCCATTGTGTTAACACCATTATCAAAGCAAACTTGAAAGATGATATCAAATTCAAAGAATAAATCAAACATTGCAAACCTCCTCAGTGACTAGATTGTGAAGTGTGAACAGAGATTGTCATCTGGTCATTGTGTATACCTTGCTGGTGGGTTGATGACATCACATGAGCAGTGATAGTAGTGTCTGCCAACCATTCTGCATTACCAGAATTTGAAGCAGATCATGAGGAAGCAGATTCACACATTTTCTTGCATGTTGCTCATGCAAATGTAAGGGGACTGTTGCCCCCTTACTAACATTCAGTGGGGGTGTTTTGGTTGGCTAGCTCCCAGCACTAAAAGGGGAAGGGTCGATGGGAAATCAGGTGCCTGAGACTGACAGTCCCCGGGAACAATGGGGAGAGGCCAATGCTCCAGATCAGCCTGATTAACAGGGTGGGCAGGCTAATCAGGGAGTCAGGAGGCCAGGGGGGTCCCGTCCTCCGTGTGAACTGGAATGGCCTGAGTCAGACAGAGTGGGGCAGAGCTAAGGAGAGAGCAGGGGCCCGAGGTAAGTTGCTGGAAGCAGAGCTGCAGCCCCAAAGCCAGAGCACAGCCCAGAGAGAGCAGACCTGCCCTGGGAGCAGAGCTGCAGCAACCAGAGCCAGAGGGGCTAGACAAGCAGCCAGGAAGCAGGTCAGAGCTGGGAGCAGAGTCACAGAAGCAGCCTGCAGAGCAGACCTGTCCTGGGGGCAGAGCTGTAGCAACCAGAGCCAGAGGGGTCAGAGAAGCAGCCCAGGGAGCTGAAGGCAGAGCAGCAGCAGCAGCCATGCTGAGGCAGAGTGGAGCTGGAGCTGGGGCTGGAGCAGTCCGGAGCTGGGTGCGGTGAGCAGCTGGGGAGAGAAGGGGGACCCTGGGCAGTGGGCCCAGCGCAGGGAGACACCTCAGCCAAGGGGCTCTGCAGGCCAGACTTGGAGGGAGATCGTAACCCTGTCAGGGCGGGGGCAACACTGGGAAAAAGGGACCTGCCACCTAGAGCCTGAGAGCGTGTGGCCACCGCCAGAGCAAGTGTCCAACCTGCAGCGTCTCTGCAGCACAGCCAGGGCCTGAGAAGGAGCCTGGGACCTACAAGGAACAGACTGTGAACTGCCCTGACATTCCAGAGACACTGTTTGTGATGTTCCCTGCCACAGAGCGGGGTGATGTGTTTTCCTTTAACTTTTCCCATTTTTCCTTATTCTTTTTTTAAATTAATTGTTAATTAAACAACTTGCATTTGCTTTAAATTGTATGAAATGATCAGTGGGTCAGGGAGGTGCCCAGTGCAAAGAGAGTACCCCAGAGTGGGGACACCCTAGCCCCTGTCCTGGGTGACCACAGCAGGGTTGGGGGTCGAGACCCCCAGGAATCCTGGGCCCAGCCTTGTCGGGGTTTACGAGGACTCTGCCAGACAGGAGAGTGGAAGGGGAGTCCTCAAGGGCAGGGAGGCCTCTGGGTAAAGGAAGTGGGAGCGAGGACTCAGATCCTTTCGCTAACCCACTTCACCGGGGTAGTGCAGAAACCAGGAAAGTTCCCCACAATAGCGGGACCATTCCCCCACTTACACAAAGCAAACACTCAGAATAAATAGGGTGCTAATGTGGGGCTTGGACTCAGATGTTGTGCCCAAGATATTGCTCTATTCTTGGGGTAGATTAATTCTATTTCAAAATAGATATTCTAGCACTAGAAAAGGTTCAGAAAAGAGCAACTAAAATGATTAAGGGTTTAGAGAGGGTCCCATATGAGGAAAGATTAAAGAGGCTAGGACTCTTCAGTTTGGAAAAGAGAAGACTAAGGGGGGACATGATAGAGGTATATAAAATCATGAGTGATGTTGAGAAAGTGGATAAGGAAAAGTTATTTACTTATTCCCATAATACAAGAACTAGGGGTCACCAAAAGAAATTAATAGGCAGCAGGTTTAAAACAAATAAAAGGAAGTTCTTCTTCACGCAGCACACAGTCAACTTGTGGAACTCCTTACCTGAGGAGGTTGTGAAGGCTAGGACTATAACAATGTTTAAAAGGGGACTGGATAAATTCATGGTGGCTAAGTCCATAAATGGCTATTAGCCAGGATAGGTAAGAATGGTGTCCCTAGCCTCTGTT
The DNA here is from genome assembly GCF_028017835.1 of Emys orbicularis. Taxonomy (NCBI): domain Eukaryota; kingdom Metazoa; phylum Chordata; order Testudines; family Emydidae; genus Emys; species Emys orbicularis. Next base: position 167,512,844 of record NC_088685.1, read on the forward strand.
CGTCAGAGGATGGAGATGGATGGCAGGAGAGAGATCACTTGATCATTGCCTGTTAGGTTCACTCCCTCTGGGCAGGGCCGGCTCCAGGCACCAGGCAACCAAGCTGGTGCTTGGGGCGGCACCTGGAGGGGGGCGGCGCGGCGCTCGGGCCGCCGGGGAGAGCGGGTCCACAGCTGGGCTCGCCGCCCTCCCCCCCGCGCTCTGGCCGCCCTCCCCCCCGGCTGCCGGGGGGAGAGCCGAGCCCCAGCCGGGGCTCGCCGCCCTCTCGCCGCCCTGCTCCCGGCGCTCTGGCCGCCGGGGGGAGAGCCGAGCCCCCGCCGGGGCTCGCCGCCCTGCCCCCGGCGCTCTGGCCGCCGGGGGGGGGGGGAGACGAGCCCCCGCCGGGGCTCGCCGCCCTCCTCCCAGGGCTTCGGCCGCCCTCCCCTCCGGCGGCAGACCGGGGGGCGCGTCCCGCCGGGAAGGAGCCGCAGCCGCAAGCGGGAGGGAGAGGCGCGGGGCTCCCCGGCAGCAGCAGGGATTCGGCCCCCGCCCCCGCGCTGCCCACTGGGCCCCTGCCCGCTCCGCCTGGACCCACCACGCTGCCCCACGGGCTGCAGGGCTGGAGCAGCCTCTGGGCTGCGCTCCCGGCCCCAGTGTGCAGCGGCCCGGGCAGAAGCCCTCTGGTGCGGGGGGAGAGCGGAGCCCCCGCCGGGGCTCGCCACCCTCGCCCCGGGGCTCCGGCCGCCCTCCCCCCGGCGGGAGAGCGGAGCCCCCGCCGGGGCTCGCCGCCCTCCTCCCAGGGCTCCGGCCGCCCTCCCCCCCGCGCCCTGCCCCCGGCCGCCGGGGGGAGAGCGGAGCCCCCGCCGGGGCTCGCCACCCTCGCCCCGGGGCTCCGGCCGCCCTCCCCCCGGCGGGAGAGCAGAGCCCCCGCCGGGGCTCGCCGCCCCCCCCCCCGCCCCCCCAGGCTCCGCCCCCCCCTGCAGGGGGGGGGGGGCGGCCGGAGGCTTTTTTGCCTGGGGCGGCAAAAAAGCCAGAGCCGGCCCTGCCTCTGGGGCACCTGGCATTGGCCACTGTCGGTAGACAGATACTGGGCTAGATGGACCTTTGGTCTGACCCAGTACGGCCTTTCTTATGTTCTTATGTTCTTATGTTCTTATGTTAAAATTGGTCTTGGCCAAATGAAGAGATTCATTCCAACGCATAAAGTGGCTATGGAGCTGGGAACAGATCTGTGTCTCATGCTGCCATTCATTCTGTCAGTGGATGTGGCTCCACTTCATCTTTCAGTGGCATGGAAAAACAGAGATGGCTGAAGACAGCAGCTGAGGACCCAGAGCTCACGGAGGGCTTGAAATGTCTTGGGAGCAGTGCATCTTAGACAGAGGAAGAGACAGAGGCAGCCTGTCTCACTGGTATTTTTAATTTACTGTGGTAAGAAGTAAGCACCTCTGGATAATGTATGCTATGAGTTGTTTGATAAGAACAAAACAAGCGAGAAATTGCCACCAAAATGCATATGAAATCATGCATCACTTCAATACCTTCAAGTGTCCCCACTCAACAATGGATGGGTGATACATAGCATGGAACATCTTATTTCTCACATGGTTGTGCTGTCACCTGCTCCAGAAGCCATCCTCACCTGTAACTGTGCAACAAGGAGATGCAAATGCTACGGCGAAGATTTGGTGTGCTCTGATGCACGCAACTGTGACAGTGACAAGTGTAGCAACAGAGTATTAAACACATCGGACACAGATTCTGAGGGGGAATAGAAATGTTTCAACTATCAGCAAATTACTGTGACTATTTCTGTGAGTAAATATAGCTTGAAGGGTTATTGCTCATAGTTATATGCAGGAGTTATATAGTTCATTATTCGCACAATATATTCATACAAGATAGTCTACAGGCCTTCTACTAAGTGTCATTACTGTTATATAAGTAGTTTACATGTACTGTCATTGTATTCAATGGTAGTAAGAAGATAATTACAGTTGTATTGTGTAGCAAGGGGGCGTGGCCTCTCTCCCTCATGGATTGGGAGACTCCCTCACCCATCCTCTTGTGGGCGGAGCCAGGCCCACCATACTGGAAACAGATGGGAGGGACAGGAACCAGAAATATAAAGGGCAGGCTCTCAAGCTCAGTTGGGCTGAAGCCGCCAGAGGAGAAGGATTTCTCCCGCCTGCTGCTTGAGCCCAACGGACACCACTACAGTGCCAAAGCCCTGGAGGAACTGCTGGATGCCGGGGATGCTGAGGAGCTGTCAGGGCTGTGATTATTTGTGGACCCCGGGGAGACGGATGATGACCCCGAGACCTAGGTACCCCACAGCGGGAGAGTAGGAAGTAGCCCAGGGGAACCAGACAATAGTCCAGTTGTACTGTGGCCTTAAACTAGGTCAGCATGTTTCAGGCGGATCCCCGCTGACCCAGTAGCGGAACACTCCACTACTGCTAGGGCCCTGGCCTGGGACCCGGTGGAGTCAGGTGGGCCCAGGTCTTCCTTACCCCCTGACATCCCACACCTGGGGTGACAGATTCCCCACCTTAGGCAAAGAGACCCGAGTTTGTCCGCCAGAGCTAGGATGTCAGACTATTTGCTGTCTGCCCAGCCAGAGAGCTGAACCCCTAGACTATTTACTGTCTGCCTTGATGGAGGGCTTGAGCCCCTAGACTGCTTGGTGCTCTCCCCTGCCTGCAGGCCAGAGCTCCCTGTTTGGTGCCCCGCCTAACTGAGGGCCAGGGCCCCTAGACTCTTTTGCTGCTCTGCGCTGACTGCAGGCCAGAGCTCCCTAACTGGGTGGTGCCCCGCCCTGCCTGGCCTGGGCTCCGAGACTCTTTTGCTGCTCTGCCCCAGCTGCAGGCCAGGGCTACCTAACTGTTTGGTGCTCTGCCCTGCTGGAGGGCTCGAGCTGCTGGTGCTAATTCCCACTGAACTTGACCCCTACAGAGGCACTGCAGTGAGGGGGCGTGGCCCCCCTCCCAGACGGGTGAGGAGAGATGGCCCCGACCTCCTACACATCCCATGTGTGCTTTAAACATCTGTCTCCGGCCAAGCAGATAACATAAAATATATGTTTTATAATTAGGGAGTAGAGGTCTTATTATCTGCATAACTTCATAAAAATAGCAGACAGAATTTTTTTCCTCAAATCAGTCTATTCTACAAATAAAGACAAATGTGATTTATTACATGATAAAAAGAAGCTCATACTGTCGTGACTACAAACGTTTGCATTAATTGAAGGCAAAAAAAAGTAGGGAAAAATGCATAAAATAGATCACTTAGGGCTAAATATTTCCCAAACTTTCCAAAATAGTACTATTTTGAGTACATAGGTGCATTATCAATTGTATTTAGAAGCTTTCTGACCATTTTGGTCAAAATTAAATTATGTTTCTATGAGCTAGGGCCCTTTTTGTAATTTAACAATTTTTTTGGATTGGCTGCCCAATGATGTTTAAACATTACATAATATTGAAAAGCTGTATCACTTCCCGCATCTACATCCATCCTGATGATGACCACCAGATATGTTCCTAAAATGTGATAGCAATGAAATTTTTCTAGCTGATGAGTTACTCCTTATTGCCCAAAATGGGCTGGTACACTACAAAGAAAGGTTAGTTTTCATTGGCTGATAAGCATTAAAACATGTTGATTTGCAACTATATATAGACTTTACACTAAATTTGGTGGTACCTTTTGCTATACAGGCAAATACACTATATCTATAAACATTTATTTAAGCAATTGTATATCTTAACTTACATTTATTCTAATTCTTAATTTTTATGTTTTTATTATGCTAGAAAATGGTGAATTATGCATTTCTTATTTATGAGATGATTAATCTTTTACTTGTTTATCTCAAGATCTTTTTGGATGGAAATTCCAATTCAATTAAAAATTCACAAGGCAGCATATTTTAAAATCCAAAATGACCTTAAATGGGTGGTGAGTATGTAAGAATTTTTTTTAACCAAAATATGTTTTGCATTTAAAACTAATAAAGAAAAGTAGATAAAGTAAATAAAGATCTCATCCTCCCATACATTGCTTTTGTTCATAGATTGGAAGAGGAAAACAAGTGTTGCTGCTTTTTCAACTTACAGTTGCTTTCTTAACTTTCAATTAACTAGTCATTAAAGTGAACTAGTTGAATAAACTGAAATTAAGAAAATATTCTCTCTGCACCTGAAAAAGAGGCTACTATTGTCAAAAGCTGATTTAGCACTTTAACAAATTCTGGTTCCAGGTGCTTAGTTAGTGATTTCCACCAGTTCAGTGGTGACTGACTTCCTTTAAAACTTGGCGGAAAACATGTAATTTAAATGATTTAGGCCTTAACCTGGGTTGTTAATTTCAAATTGAATTTTAAATAGGTTTATTTTTAAATATACAAACTTGCATTTAATTTAAATTTTAAAAAATCCAACTTAAATTTTAAAACATCCGGACTCTTAAAAAAAAATCATTGATTTTTATCCACCCTGCCAGTAGGACTAGAAAACAGAGATGCTGCAGAGTTGGACTGAGTTATTTGGCAGAATTTGCATGGGGAATTCCGCATATTGCCTAACTGCAATGGTTGCTATTCTTTTGTCATTGAAATCAGAAAGAACTTTCAGTGAGTTCAGTGGAAACAATATCTCATCTGCTATCTCTAGCTTTAGCCAGTGCAATTTTTGACTTTCAATTTTATGATTAAATGCATACAGAAAATTAAAAAGATTTTTTGCAATATGCACTACAGTGACATTATTAAAATAAGGTCCATTTTATCCACCGGGACAGGCTGTGATTTAAATGATCATAAAAAGAAAGGTTAAAAAAAATACTGTCCTGTCAAAGAGTCTTTATATGATGAATCTGTTGGGAAGGTTGGGTTTTTGGACACCAGTTATAAAGTAGAGTGGAACTTGCAAAAATACATATTTGCAGAGACTATTTTAGCTAGATGTGAATACCTTACAGAAGCTTAAATATATAGTATGGCCATGGTCCAGTAGGGGCTGGATCAGGCCCCATGGGCATCATTACTTGGGGGCTGTTCACACAATATATTACCATTCTAACTCAAACTAGATAAGTTATTTATATCTATAGTATCCTGGAATGAAAGCTGACTCTGGTTTTCAGGTCAGGCAGTTTGGATCCTACAGCTATTAAGGTTAGAGTTTTATAAAGTCATAGATCTCTCAAGTCATGTGCACTAGGGCACCAAAACTTCATTTAAATAATAGGAGAATAATATTCAACAACTCTGTTTTCAGTACCAGAAATTCCAAAGACATGTTGAAAAGATGGGTTTGGATTGGTGGAGTAGATCAATTCAGAAAATTCCAAGTAAATAAGTTGTTTGTTCTTTGTTCTACCTGCGAGAACTTTAAGAAGTTGCCTGAAAATTTTTGGCACCTGTTGAAAACAGAATCAATCAGGGCTGGCCCACAACATTTTGGCACCTGAGGCAGGGAGCTCCCATGCCCCCTTGGTTGGGCCAAAACTTTGAAAGGTCTCAATTCTGCCATCTTCCTGTTCTACTCCTCTTATGGTACTGCTCTTCTACCTACCCCAATAAAGGAGAACTAACAACTTAAAATGCCTTGTTCAAAAATTTTAGGTAACACTTAACTTTCAAACACCTGAACAGCAAATGTAACTTTTCTTGTCTGCATAGTAAACACTGGCATTGAATAATCAAAGTGGTGCTTTCCATGCCTTCTTGGTTGCAAAGATTTGAACTGCTTCCTGAAGGTCCATAGTCTGGGCCAGCTCATGCTCTATTGAGATAGTTGCAAGGCCAACCAGCCTCTCCTGTATCATTGTGGAACGCAGATGTGTTTTTATTAACTTCAGCTTGGAGAAGCTGCGTTCTCCACTGGCAACTGTTACAAGAAGTGTTAGAAGTATGCGCAGAGCAACAAAAGCATTTGGAAAGAGGGTGGTCATCTTATTCATGCACATATATTCTAGAACAGCCTTTGGAGTTGATTCTGCTGAAATGTATCTTGAAAGGGCTTTCAGTTCATCACCTAAATCATTTGCATCAATATCGCGCATGTCATCATGTGTCAACACTGTTTCTAGTGCCCTGCATTGCTGGTGTAGGTCTTCTTCAGGTATAGTGAGGAGTTTTGGAATATCATACAACATCCCAAATATACTGCTGTGTTCCTTGAGCTGCATGAAACGTTCTTCAACTGACAGTATTGCACAATCTAGCACCCGGTTAAAGAATTCAACTTTGAATTGTTGTTGGGGTCTCTTATGGGATTTATCCCATGCCTCGTAATCAAAATGTCTTCTTCTTCGGTGACTCTTGTATTCTTGAATGGGTGGGAAAATAGCTTCAGTGTGAAGTTCCTCTGCCAACTTCTGTGCACTCTTCAGAATGTTTTGAAATCCCTCATCTGACTGGTAAGACTGTAGGTATGACTTTGCTTTGTCCAGTTGTTCCATTGCTCCAGATATATCAAGGTCAACACCTTGGAGTCTCTTGCTTACAACATTTATTTCAAACAGTATGTCATGCCACAACACTAAGCCACACAGAAATTTGAAGTTATGTATGTTTCTGGTGATTCCATTTCCCTCTGCCACTGTTCTCCCACGAACAGTTCATGTCATAGCATTATCCTCCATAATGGCAACTATGGCATCATCTATCTTCCCAATTTGGTGTTTGATAGGCTTTATCGCCTCCACTCGACTTTCCCATTGTGAGGCACTCAGTGGTTTCAGTGTCAGAGAGGATGTTCCCAGATGTTGCTTCAAAATTTGCCATCGATGAGTTGATGCAGAGAAAAATACATAGATGCTTTGAATTACATTAAAAAATTCATCAGCCTCACTAGAAGCTGATGCAGCATCACTGACCACCAAGTTCAATGAATGAGAACTGCATGGGACAAAAAAAGCTCGAGGGTTTAACTCTCGGATCGGTCTCTGCACTTCTCTGTTCTTTCCTCTCATGTTGGCACCATTATCGTAGCCCTGACCTCTCATGTCAGCTATCGCAATTCCCGTATCTTCCAGCTTTTTTAAGAAGCACATTTGTCATACCAGCTCCTGTAGTATCATCAATGTCAATAAATTCTAGAAAATGCTCTCTGACAGTCACCATTGCAGGGACATTTTCACTAGGTTCTGTTGTTGTTACAAAACGTACCATTAAAGTCATTTGTTCCATACGGTTGATGTCAAGTGTGCAGTCCGGAATAACAGAGTAATATCTTGCTGACTTCAGATCTGCCACAATCTTCTGTTTGACTTTTGTTGCCAGTAACTGTATGATGGCATTTTGAATTGTTTTTCCAAGGTAGTGGTGTGTGTACATTTCTTGGGTGGTGACTCTTCTTAGATGCTCCTGGAATTCAGTATCAAACTCAGCCATCAGCTCCACAATTTTAAGGAAGTTTCCATTGTTTGGCACATACAGCTGATCTGAAGTGCCACACAGTGCTAGGTTTTGGGTAGCAAGCATTCTCACAATGGCTACATTTTGCCAGTAAAGAGACTCTGATGCAATCTTCTCTTGATGCTGATCATCTGTGGTGGCCTTTAACCTTAGTCTCATCTCAAGCTCTTTCCACCTATGGAATGCTCTCTGGTGATTTGCTGCCTTCTCATGGCATGCCAGATTTCTAGCCAGATTTTTCCAGTCCTTTGTTCCTATAGAACCCAATGTGGCTGGAACATTAGACTGGAAAAGTTTGCAACAAAATCAGTATGCAGCATTCTGGGTTTTTGAGTATATAAGCCATGGCCTCTCCACTTTGTCTCCATTGGGGATTTCACGCCAGTAATGTGTTGGATGGAAACTTCTATTTTGATTGTTTTTGGGGAACATGAAGTTTTTCACTTGCTGTGGCCCATGCAGTACAAGGAAGTCCCTCAGGCTACTGCTCAAGTGGCTCCACAGTCCTGGATCACCTAGACTTAAGGAACTAAACTCAGCAGCAGCTGTTTCTTGCGCCTCCACCACACCCTTCTCTGATCTATACTTTTCTTCAGGAATGTGCATGGTTACATCCATTTGAGATGGAGATATGGATGCTACAGTAGCTGCCAGGTCACCTGCACTCTGACTAACTGGAAGATCAGGCATCTCCTCACCACTCACATCCTCACTTGGCCCAGAAGGCTCACCATGAGCATTTGTGTCTGTGTATCTCAAGAGAGCTCCTTCCTGCTTAGATAGAAAAGCTTCCTTTGCTTTTTTTCTTTTTCTGAATGCTGCCCCAGAGGGGCGTTTTCTTCTTTCACTCATGACTGCTGTTCTGTGCCAGATAGAGTGGCTCTCAACGCTCAGTTGAAGGGGACAAATAAGCAGGCTGGTAGCAGGGCCTGAGTGAGGGAAGATATCAGCGTCTTAAGGGCCTAATTGGCTCCTACTACTTCAGTTAACTGCCTGTTCTCCTCAGGTGGGTTCAGGGAAGCAGCAGGAAACAGGAAGCTCCCTGAGAAGCTGGGGTGTTAATCAGTCCAGGCTCCTGGGGGTGCTAGAGAGGTACATAAGAGGCTCTTCCTCCTCCTCTCTCTCCCTGCAGCTCCTGCTGCTTTCTGTTATTCCCTCTCACCTTTTCTCCTGCCTGCCTGTTATGTCTCTTGTGCCCTCCTTCCTCCAGCACAGCACTCCACCATCTCTGTGCATCTAGAGCAGAGAGAATACATATGCACCAGCAGCAGACACAATTTTCTACACGCTGGGTCCTAGTGGTGCCCCCCCACAGTCTGGCACCTGAGGCGAGAACCAGGTCCCAAATCTTTGGAATAATCTTCATTTAGCACATTTTCAGTTGTTTCATTAGACTTTAGACCTTTTTATATGTCTATAGTGCATTAGGCCAGCACATTCAGCTGTCAACTGAAAAGTTAGTGGCTTAAGCCCAGCTGGGAATGTCAGCTGTTTGCCTCTCTCAAAGAAATTGGTGGAAGCTTGGGATTTTTTAAACTAGTCTGGAAAAAAAGATTCATAAATGTTCCATAGCAAACATTCCTTTATTGTCAGGGAAACATGATCTAATACATATTTTGCATCGCTAACTTGTATGATTCTATGACCTCTTTGGGCTGACATCTTTTCCAAAATCCTCACTGATGGTCACCCTCATTCACATACATTTTTTCCCTCAGTGGTGTTATTAGTCAAAGCTTCCAGAATAATACTGTGACCTTTATGGGACATCTTTATGCCTAATGGATACTATACCTGTCCCAGCAATCTATTAAAATTAAAAGGGGATTTTATTATTATTATTATTTATGTATTATTTGGTGAAGTATGAATAATGGGCTAAAATGATAACTACTATTTTTCTGACACAAAATGAAATATTTCTATTTTATTTCCTAGCTAAACAGATGCTGGTATCCAGGTGAAATTCACCACAGTGAAGGGAACACGCAAAAGGCTCTATGCACCATTAAAGACATGCGTAATAAATTGCTCCAGTGGTATGTCAGCCTTTACCCCAGTCCTGCACTTGTGTGAATCACTGTTAATGATGATAACAATAGTTTCCATATGCCATGATGCTTGCTAAGTCTAAGCTCAGCCAGGGCTGCCAACTTTAAGTCAGTGTTTGTCAGATGACATAGGAATTGTAAATTATCTGTCTTGCTCATACAAGAACCCAAACCCAAGCATCTTGCCACTGTTGTTGCTAGTTTTCTGCCATGTTGTAATCTCACTGTGTTCTATGCCTGAGGATAATGTGATTATGAGGTGCCATTTTCTGATGATAGAGTCTTGCAAAGCAATGTGTATCTTACTCTTTTTCTATTTAGTTATGTCCCATTGCCCTACTTCTAGTTTCACTCCTGACATGTAGCAAAGTTAGTCAAAGAATTGTAAGTTAATCAGACAGTTGGAAACTGACATCATCTGTGAATTCGTATGATATAATAGCACCACCATGCTAATTTATGTGAAGTGATGTCCATTTGCTTATTGTGGATTGGAAATTGCTTCACATAAAACAAAATGCTAATTCTACTACATCATAGGGAGTTATAGCCTATGCTAATTGCTTTTTGACATATTTCTCCATGTAGTCATTTTGCCAGCTCTTACAGTTGTGAAAAAATAAGGGTTTATGAATGTTTCTGGATGAGGTAGTGCACTGTGTCTATTCTATAGAAGAGAAACTTCAATGAGCAGTATTGGACATTTTCTGAATGTGTGGATTTTCAAATATATATGTGATTTCCCAACCAATCCACATTCAGATACTACACAGTATATGAGCTCTATTTCTATTTTTCATTAAACAGCAATAGATAATACAGAACATGATTTATTCATAAAAACTACAAAGGGAAATTATGGAAAACGTAGTGGAAATTTTTTCAGCAAATCAGAATAAGTTACCAATGTTACATAGCTAAATTAAAACAGAAAGGAAAGAAACAATAATATTAAGGATTCATACAGCATAGTGTTACTACTGTATCTTCAAAGGACTGTACAAACATTAAGAAATTAAATTTCACAGTATGTCCCTGAAGTAGATATGAGCCTAAGGGCTAGATTCATCCCTTTGTTGACACTAAGGAGCAGGGCCAGTGCAAGGAAGTTTCCTGCCGTAGGCGAAACTTCCACCTTGCACGCCCCCTCCCAGCTAACCCCCCCCCACCCGCGGCAGCTAACCCAGCCCCCCACCCGGGGAGCCTGCCACCCCCCCCGTCCGGGGAGCTCACCCCCACAGCAGCTACCCCCCCTCTGCAGCTAACCCCGCCCAGGGAGACCCCCCCCCTCCGCGGCAGCTAACCCCGCCCGGAGAGACACCCCCTTCCCCATGGAAGCTAACCCCGCCCAGGCAGCCTGCCTCCACGGCAGCTAACCCTGCCCCGGGAGATCCCCCCCCCCCCCCCGCGCGGCAGCTAACCCCACCTGGGGAGCCCGCCCCAGCTCACCTCGGCTCTGCCTCCTCCGCTGAGCACGCCGGTGCTGCTCTAATTCTCCTCCCCTCCCAGGCTTGCGGCGCTGATTGGAGGAGACTTAGAGCGGGGGCTGTGTGCTCAGCGGAGGAGGCAGAGCTAAGGTGAGCTGGGGCTGGGAGCAGTTCCCCTGTGCGCCCCTTCCCCCCCCCCGTTACTGCGGGCGGCCCTCCCCGCACCTTCCCCGCCTCAGCTCACCTCCACTCCACGTCCTCACCTGAGCGGGCTTTTAGGCGCCCCCAACCACTAGGCGCCCTAGGCGGCCGCCTAGTTTGCCTAAATGGTTGCATCAGCCCTGCTAAGGAGACTGGTTGTGTCTCTCCTCTTCTGCTGCTGCTGGGGGCTATGGCATATGCTAGGGCTACCCTACCTTGTAATTCCTGATATAGGGTTTGCAGCAGTGGGAAATAGCTGGAGTGCAGGTGTGCCCTGGCCACATCTCCTCCCACCCTGATTCAGCCCCCTTCTTATTATGGCCTGCCCTGCCCTGCTCCCACCCTACAATGCACTCTGTGCTGGGGTTTCAGCAGAGGCAGTGCAGAGCTGGTGCTTTGTAGGGCTGTATACTGCACTGTAGCAAATTCATTGGGGAGGAAGGAGCTCTGCAGTTAGCATTATGAATTTACTATAAGACTTCACCTATGTATACAAAACTAATACTTAAGTCTGTATTATCATGAGATTAAAAAAATCTTTCTTCAGATATCATAGGAGCTAATTCTTACAGTTGTCTTTAATTCATATGAAAATAATGGCTTCAAGTATGCAAATTCGTGATATGCAAATTCACATATTATATTACTATTATTATTTAATCATATTTTAGGTCAATTTCTGTTAAATTGAATTATGTCACTCTATGGCTCTAAACTCAGCTTCTATTAAGTTTACTTTCTCCTGAGGTTTGTGAGGTGAACACATATGACTACTAAATGAGGGTAGTTACTAAATGAGGACAGCTTTTATTTCAATTGAATGGTAAAGATGCAGCTGCTAGGTGAGGGTAGCTTCTTAAAAAAGTAAGCAAGCAAACAAACAAAAAAAACCCAATCCACAATCCTAGGTGCTGAAACTTAGGCTCTTAAATCCATACTTGGGTACTTACTTAAAAGTGGCCTGTGTTTCAGAAATACTGAGCAACACCTTCTCCTGTTGAAGTCAAGTTTGAAAATTCTGGCCTACAGCCTTTCACTTTACAATGTGATGTCACAAACAAGCTCAGCCCAGACATAAAGAGTGTGCAGCCTCACAGTTGACAGCGTTATCCATCCTGCTGATAAATTTGGGGAAATTATCATTCTACCTGGGATACACACTATCTTCCTCTTTCGTAAATTTAAACTGTATTAACAGCTTCCTCACAGCCTGACGTTAGGACTTTGCCTTTCATCTCTAAAATACCTTCTTCCAAGCAATAAGAGGAAGAAGCACAGCTGCGTCAACCAAATGTTTACCAGCATTCACACTAGTCTACTCAGAATTCATAAAGGACCTACTATGCATGCATCAAAAACACTGGAAAACAGGATTTATTATGTCATGGATTTATTATAATGATAGGATATTTTCTTTACTTGCTGTGTTTTAATTTTAAAAATAACAGAATAAGAACCATAGCTAAAGAAAGTGTGAGTAAAAGGTTGCAACTTTTGACTTTGAATCAAAATGAATCAAAAGAGCTCCTGTTGTCCCCATTGCTCTCCACGCCACACTACCATATCATCTGCCAACCTGTCATAGCTTCCATTTAAGCAAGTAGTTGCCATGACTAAGTTAGTTAAAAAAGGATAACTTGCAAACCTCAAGAAGGTAGGTGTCTAAAATAAATGGGAATATAGATATATACAAACTGCACACGTCAACATGATAACCATCAAATATTTGTTTTTCTGCAACCATAGAATCATGGAATAAGCTGCATTTATTTTGTATGTTAAACTTTCTAATCCGCACTCTACTCTCTGATCTATTTTGCCACGACTATTTTCAATAGTCCAAAACTCTTTTTTGCTCTTTATAGGCAATATCAAAAATGTTGCTTTCTTTCCCTCTAAATGTGGATCAGATAAAGCAGGCGTTTAAAATCAGCTGGTCAAAGAACCAGGCATGGCAATATGCTGTCTTGGACTAATATTGATTTTAAGGTCCGATATCTCATGATATGCCAAAAGTGAAATGGGTGTTTTATTTTGTGTAAGAGTTGTGAATCTAGGTTTTCTAATGATACACACAAATTGTCTCTAGCTCTGTCATGTTGCAGATCTAAATCCATAAAACTATGACATAATATAAATAAAGAATTAATTTTAGCAAATGTTTAAGGTTTAAAAAGTATTAACTTTTCCGATAATCTAAGGCCTATATAAATTAACTAAGACAAATAATTGTGACACTGTTTCTCTAAAATATGTGAATTAAGGAACATATATGATGTTGCAATTTGGTATCTTTTTTTTCTTTTGTGTGTGTGTGTGGTTCATCTGCATAAACTACTCATAGCTTTCTCATTCAAGCAGTCTTCCTAAACTCATGCTACCTATTGTAATGGCAAACTTTAATGTGCATTTACACCATCTAGTTGGCAGCTCTAACCACCGAAGTGTTTGCTTCAGTGTTGTGTCAAAGCTAGTTTTCGTGTTGTGTGGAGAAGCTCAGAGCTCTAATACCATTGACACAGCACTAAAGCAAAAGTCTTGATGAAAGCAGCTAAAGGATGAATGAGTTAATTAAGGAACAGTTTCATCAGTAATGCTCCAGCTGCTTTGTTTCACTCTGGAGATGAAAAGCAGTCATAAATGTGGCTTAACCTGAGCCAGGTTTATTAATAAGTTGCAGAAGTGTACCAATGAGTCTGTCCCAAACTTTCAAAATATCTGTAATAGTAAAGCTGTAGCAAAAATCAATCATTTTATAAGGGTGCATCTTTAGGCACTTAGTTGTTCTCATTTGTCTATGCATTTTTATTCATGGCATGTATTGTAATAAATGGTGAAATGTTTTTTATATACACTAAATAAATATTTACAACTACAACTAAATTGTGAGTGTCCCTGACATGGTGTGTTGGGGGAGGGAAGTATGCAGAGAACCTCTCCCCAACCTTCAATAGCACTCCCATGCATTACACAGTCACAATATAGGACCAGCACTTCCTGGCCAATGTGCTTGGTAGCACTTCTTGACTGGATGGAGGAAAATCTATCGGAGTTGAGAACATGGCCAGGGCACAGTTCCCCATTGCATGCCTGCTGGATTCTATGAGGTAGGTGCTAGGGGGCAGTGCACACTACTTTTTTAATTTATGCCTGTGAAGAGATCTATGCAGTGATACTTATTTCTAGAGAAAATCCATTGATTCTCTTTCAATACTCAAAATATGTATTGTATCTGATCAATTTGGTTGACAAGTTCATTACAAAATGTACAATTTATTTCTAATGTGCAGGGCAAATTTGGGTTTAAGTAAAAAAAAAAAATTAGTGGATAGACTAATAATAAATAGCTACCAAGGTCAACAGAAGGATATACTAATGAAATTAGTCATGAAATTAATTTAGCTATTTTTTATACAATTGCATCATACATTTAATGTTACAAGACATAAAGTAACAGTCAAAACCAACATCTATCTAATACAATAATAGCTAAAGAGAATATGACTTCCAATTTGAGTTTCTGTCATAAGTAAAGGATGTTCGTTCTTCTGCACTCAAACTTAATAATGTTTTATTAATGCTACCATGTCTATGGCTAATTTTTAATTTCATGATATCGTTTTCTTGTTCTTAACCTGGGGCAGTTTTTGCATATCGGGCAAGAGGTGACAAGTGTATATGTCTACCAAATGCACACTCAGCCTTTAAAGTAATCAAACTAATTTATCTTTGTAAAACGTCTAGTCTCAGTATGAAAATATATTCTTGCATATGTATTAAAATAAAATACTATACCACTAACTATGGAGTAGATGAACTATAACTAAATCCAAGGTTGCATGGTGGCCTGTGCACAGTAACACTACTTTGCCTCAGTGATTAAATAAATAAATAAACAAATACATATATATACAGTTTTCAAAAATTTTGAGTTGGTATTTATAATACCATTTAATTCACAAAGATGAAATAGCATTAATTGTTGTTATTAAATGCTAATAATGAATAAAAGTATTAGAAAACATGGACTTCAAAAATAACAGATCAGCACCAAGAAAACATACCCTCAAATAAAGCTTCAAATACACACAGGTAAACTGTCCGTGGACCCCAAAATACCTAAGAGCCAGAAATCAGATAAACAAAGAAGCGGAGTATAAACATATCAACAAGAGAAATAAACCTAGCAGACTGAATTTGTAACATTTATGATGAACCTGATACATGACAGGCAAAACAATAGCTCTATACATTAAAAGAAATAGAAATCATTTCCTCTCCTATTTGCCACAACTCAAGATTTGAAAAAAATATCTACATAGTGTATTGACACTTTACGCATATTAATAATCTGAAACAACCATTAAGGAATTTAATGAAAGAGCCAAACATACAAAAATGATGCAGTACGATACCAAATGTATGGTGTATGAAACAAAGAAAAGTCATATTGGGGGAAAAAACAAAATATAAACTGCAATAAATCCATGTTCAGTACAGTAGAAATGCCACTTCTCATTATCTTATTTTATCTATATATGTCATAGGCTTGTAGGTCAGTTACTTGCTCTTGTTTCAGGTTCAGGAACCAAGAGGAGATGATTGAACTATTTTAAACAAGGAAGTAGACCTGCATCTCAGCAGTTCATCCAGTTACAAAGTACTCATTTTAGACTCCCAGCAGGGTCAAGAGTAAATCCTAGATAGTGATTAAATTTATAGGTTTACTGATATGACTGCCCAGAAAAAAGCAGACCTGGGATTTTTTGTCAGAATTTGGACTGGATGTGGTAGGAGGTAGAGATGATATAGTTGATACAATTCCCACCATTACAATTGCTTTCAAATTTGATTTCTGTAGTTGAAATATGAACCAGCTTTGTATCCATAAATATGTGTCTAAATGAACAGTAAACAAAAGGTGGATGGAGGCAGTTATATTACTTCTAAAGCAACATATTTATGAGACATAATAATTTACATATTATCATAAAGAAGGTGCACCATAAAAGAGTAGAGAGCTACTCTTACATAAGAAAACTGGACATTAATAACTACAGACTTTTAAAAACTGGTTGGATTACCTGTGTTATTTATTTCATATAATACACTTGCATAATATTTTATTATTTTAATAAAATAATAATAAGAAATAATTTGGCTGAACTATGTCTCTTGCAATGTCATCTAGACCTAGATTTCCAGAAATTGGTTTTAACTAAACAACTTGATACATTTACCTCACAAAAATAGGTAAGTTTTTTTTTTTTGTTTGGTTGATTTAGTTTGTTTGTTTGTTTTGAACACCTACAAAGTTGCCTGGGTAGTGTCCAAGTTCCCTAACAGGCAAGAGTGATGATCTCTGTCATTCAAGACAATCAAAGTAAGGGCAAAGAAAAGATGGGATATAAAGGTAAATCACCCGGTGATCATGTTAATGAAAATATGTACAGTGCCTTATTATATCAACTGTTGCAAGGAACTCTACAAAGAGCCGGCAGTAGTGTTTTATTATGTCTCTAATAAAGAAGCATTTCTGACATCTGTAAATTACCTGTCTTAAAGAAAAACAAAATCTTAAAATGTAAGGGTCCTCTGATGAAGCTGAGGTCAGCAGAAGTACACCAGGGAATAATTTGGATGGGAATGTTGTTATTTATTATTTCTTTATCATTTATTTATGCTGCAATTGCAGAGACCCAATCACAGGCCAATCCCCCACTGTGCTAGGCACTGTACAAACACATAACAGAAAAAAGCAACAGAGAGTCCTGTGGCACCTTTAAGACTAACAGTTAGTCTTAAAGGTGCCACAGGACTCTGTTGCTTTTTACAGGTCCAGACTAACACGGCTACCCCTCTGATACTTGACATAACAGAAAGATAGTCCTCTTCTCCAAAAAGCATTCACTCTAAGAGAAATGACAATGGGTGGATACAGACAGACATGGGAGCACAAAGAAACAATGAGACCGTATTGGTCAGCATGAGAGGCAGTGGTCTTACACACCAGCTCCCTAACGGTTGCCAGGTTTTCAGTAGGAATCACGGCAATAGCAAATGACCACTGAAATCAATGGAAGTTCTGTATGGGGACCGGATACAGAATGTAGACCTAAGTCTTTATATTTTTCACTGTCAACAACCAATTTCCAATGCAAACATTTTAAAAATCCCTTAATCGCCAACACACTTAATTCTGAAGAAGAAATTAAAGTTTTATCACTCTTTTTTATCTTTACCTGACAATCTCATTATTCACAGAAATAGCTTCCAGATATTTCTTCAGTGCATAGTAATTATGGATATATTTTCGGATATAATAGCCTCGCCATCTTTTCTGAATCTAGAAGAAATATATTTTTACTTTAGTATATTTCATGCAATATAGTAGTGAAAACAGTTTGCAATACTCTTATAAAATACGTTATGTTTTTCAAAGGGTGATGGGGCTTTAAAAAGTGACATCACACATATACGTAAATTTGTCTTTCCATTAATATAGTGATGGTGAGAAGTAAGTTTTGTACTAAAACTGTAGCATGAATTAAATATTAAATGCAAACATTATTCGAGATGTTATCAAGAGATGACAGTGATTATGAGCTAATCGTGATTTAAGTCATTGCCTGCATTGAGGTGTGGCAGAGAGAAGAGGCTGTGCACAGGCATCTACTCCCAGAGTCATTGCACCTGGTGGCACAGGTCCTGTAAGTGGGATAGGAAGTACATCCAGAGGTGGCCTCTGTTACAATGCTACGCACTGTAAATCATTGTATCACCCCAGCTCTACTGCACTCTCAGCAGTACACTGTGGGTCTGATCCTAAGCCCAATGAAGTTAGTAGAAGACTTTCCACTAACTCCAATGGCTTTTTAATCAGGCTCTCTATGAGGTTTCTGGTAGCACTGCATGTGCTACAGTTCCCTGGGTCCTGCAGGCAAGCGGCATCATCCTGCCAGGTGCCGACTACACACTATACTCATTATTATTAAGAAGCAAGACAGTATAGGGCTATTTGTTAAGTAATTAGTCATAATATTTTCATAGAATGCTATCCTTCCAACAAAACTGATGGGAATTATGTAGAAAAAAAGACAAGGGAAATTTCTTACATGTAAATAATTACCTTAATGTAGTCCTGTTTATTAATACACTATATTAGGTCATATGGTCTCCTAAACATAGCATCAGGAGAGGGGGATTCATAGCTCTATGTATTTTAAATTGTAGGCCCCAATTCTGACTATAATGTCCCGAGAATTTAATCAACAACACTGCTCAAACTAGCTCTGCTGCTTAATTCTGACCATGGTGACTCTAAAATGTTGATTATTTTAAAACACTTTAAAATAATCACTTAGCACTGTAATATCTGTTTCTTTGGGAATGGAAGTAAGAAGTAATTAGCAGCAGAGTTGTAAGAATTCTTGTAATTTCAGTGCCTGCTGACTAAAAACCAGATTAATTCCTATGTGGACATTCAGAGACAGAGAGGAGGCAGCTTGTGCCTCCCCTATTCAGAGAATGTGGGGGCCAGTGCAGAGGGCTGCTCCCACTCCACATTTTCTTTCCTGTAATATATATCAATATATGTTTTCTCATCTTGACTTCTGTGTATATTTCCTCTTTGCCTTCTCTTTCCCTCCAATCCTTATGTAACTTTCCCTACATACTGTTCTCTATTTCCTTCCTTTTATTTTGTCTCCTTTCTTCTTCTGTTTTACCTAAGAGCTTTCTCTAGATATGACACTTCTCATTGCTAACTTATCACTCTCAGCCTTATATCACAGCCTTATATCACTCACACCCCCATTCACCTCCCAATACCCATCCCCACAGCCCAATGTCCACACACAGGACTTAGAAATGCTACTAGACACCTAAAAGCCAAAGGGCTAAATCTACTAGCTAACGTGCAAAAGACTGGGGTCCCTCTGCCCAGGAGCCTGGAAAATTTGAACACCCCTGTACAGTTACCAAAAACAAGGAGGAGGATTTTTCTCTTTTTTTTTGTTGCTCTTGCCCCTAAACACCGTCCGTCCCCCCCACCCCTCCCCTCCTGAGGACTCCTGACCAAGGTAACAGCACAATACATATGCTAGCAAACTTAAACAAAGGCTTTTTTTAAGTTTATTAGTATATGTATTGTGCTGTTAAAGCCATTTAAAGAATGAATGCCCTCCCTAGCCGTGTTCTGCTCCTTTAAGGAGCAGAGTGCAGCTCTACGCCCCCTCCGGAGTGGCGGGCCTAGCCCCAAGTCTCTCCGGTACCCCGTACCTGCTAAAAAATCTCTTGCCGGTACTGCCTACTGGAGGGTCTTTGGGAGAGGGGCTGCCTATTACTATATATCCGTATAGTATCTAACACAACGGGTTTTGACTACTAGGCACTGCTGTAATAAATAATAATTATATAAGCTGCTACATGTGGAAACAACAAAAGTTAAGTATTAGGCATAGTCCTCTGCACTACGTGGTAGTAAATCTTGTGTCACTTTCCCATTCACTTTCTTATACACAACAACCATGCAGAGTAAAAAAAGGAGAGGAAGAGGAATAGTGAAAATGGGCATATTTGCAGAGATCTGGGATTAAACAAAATTTTTAGTGTGTGAATGCAGTATATGTTTTCATCTTTGACCTCACAACTGCTATTAGGCAGGAGTAACTTGGCTTCCATATAGCTGTTCTCTCCTTAAAGCAGTATCCTTCGAACTCTGTCCAACACTTTGTACCTTATCTTTATTCACACGATACTCCAAGTTTGTGCGGTCCATCAACCTCTTTATGGAATTTTTTCAAGATTTAAAGACAAAGGCTGAAATCTTGGCCTTACTGGAGTCAATGGCAAAACTCTCAGTGTTTTCCTTGGGGCAGGATTTCACCGCAAGTGTCAAATTCTGCCCTCTATTACACTATTATAAATCCAGGGTAACTCCATGGACTTCAATTGGAGTACACTAGATATATGCTAGTGTAAATGAAAGCAGACTAGATTTCAAAGTTTGTAATGCTATGATTCCATGTTCCCAATTCTGCATGTCAGAGGCTACATGAGGGCATGAATCTATATAATACAAATTGTTTAGAGAATAAAGTGTATCTTCAACCTTTTACACAAAGGTTCTGTTTATATTAAAATTTGCTACATAAAAATTGCTGAAAATTTTGCTTTTGCAAGAGAATACAATGTTTTATGATTATATTGCTTTTTAATTCCAAGGTGAATGTTTTAACACTTCTAAAAAAGGCAACTGTGTATGCCCTTCAAAGTAATTAGCAAGTTTCAACAGTGATTGGTACAAAACAATTATTGTCATTGATCAGCACCGAACAGATAATTTTAAACAAAGTCATTGTGTGCTCAGCAGATTACAGCTTGTTAACAGGCAAGTTCTAAATGACCTCTTAAGCTAGTCAAATCAATGATGCATATTCCTCATTAAGTAACATCAAAATGTAAGTGGTCTTATAAATAATGTTTATTTTAAGCACTAAAACAAATGGCAAAACCTTGATATATCAAAAGCCATCTGGTCATGGAGATTTTTTTTATTATTATTATTTTATTTTGAGGGGATTACTTTGGTTGCTGAAAATTCACAGCAACCTTAAATCATCCAAACAGAAAGAGAATAATATCTCACCGCCCAATATTCAAAAAGTAAAATTGTTTCATGGAAAATAAATTCAATATGATAATCTTATGTTTTAAACCATTTCTGAATGCTTCTGTTTTTACAGAGGTGAGAGACAGATAACAGTAGCTAGGGCCAAACAATCCAGGGGCTCATAGAGATGTGGGATAGCTTCTGAACATGACCACTATGAGTATACCCTAGTGTTGAATGTTACTCCTACTATTGCAGTTTTAGGCCTTTTCCTAATGTAACCAACTAGGCTGATACAGTTATGAGGCAAAACACTGATTGTGTACAAGAGGTTAAATCCATGAGTCACATTTCACTTTTAATCTAATCTGGATTTTAAAAGAATTTTCTAAAGCTTAGAGTATAATGCACTTACACACTAAAGAACCTATTCACGACTTTTATACTCCAGTTTTCTATGAATGTAACTCCACTGATTTAAATGGATTTACACTCACGTAAAACTGGAGTAAAGCAGTTGTAAATCAGGCCCTATAGCAGCTATCCCTAAACCCAACAGACCTTATTCTCTACTGGCCTGCATCTTGTGCAGCCATTTACACCTGTGCATAAGGAGGCAAAATGGGTATAAAACTTTACCATATCAAAATGGTAGCATTTTACTTGCATAGGTATCAATGACTACACAAGATGTATGTAATGGAGACTCACAGCCAGTGTTTATAAGTAAATTAAAACAATGGACCAGATCTTCTATTGGTGTAAATTGATATAATTGCATTGAAGTCAGTGACGCTAGGCAGTTTTAACCATTGAAAACAATGGGACTACGCAGATTTATATCAGCTAAGAATCAGACCCAATATTATGATTACAAATGTGCAAAAAAAAAGTTTTGTTTTATGTTGCATATCAAAGGCCCTACTCTTTTCCCTTGGAGTTTTCCACAAGTATATTTGACTTGAGTATGTAACTGCTTCTGAAACCTGGGAGTGCTGAAAGAGGCAAAGGATCTATTTCTGAGCTGATTTACAAATCCTGTGCTTTTCCACTGACTTCAGCTGCATGAGATGTAAATCAGTGCAGCATTTAACCCATTGTAGAATACTTTTAAAACAGCTATTAACTAAGCAATAAACTAAAACAAAATATGTATTTCTGGGCAATTGGAGCCTACTCACAAAGGGGGTAGGATTTGCCCCTAAGCATCTTCAACTCCTAAGAGATGTACCAAGGGTGAGATTCTGTGCTATGACTTTGAGAGAATCAGCACTGAACTCACAACCCAGAGGAAGAGGTGACTAAATTGGTTTAAGTCACTCTTGTGCCCTCCCAACCTTGGGCTGCTCTAAGGGTGATAGAGGCCCTTGGTATAACCTAAAAAGCTCCAGAGGTCTGTTACAGCAAGCGCCCAAGGCTGCCCTATGGGGATCTCCATGGCACTGCATGTTGCAGTCCTGACTCCAACATATCAGGGCTGGAGATGGAATCCTTAGAATAAAGCCTAATGCCTGTCTTCTGCAGTTCCTGCATCAAGGAAATCCTCCCCCATACACATATCAGGCTTTTAGGGTCCTTTTACACCACTCTGGCCCTTTTATGCAGAGTAAAGAGGCCGGAAAGGAATGAAGATCTCATTCCAAAGACCATTCATGTTCTTAAAATTACACATGTGCTTAAATGTATTGTTGGATCGGGACCCAATGGCCCAGGAATGCAATACTTTACACTGCTAACCACTTATGTAATGGATACAATAGATTTTGCAGTTTTCCCTTTGACAAACGTTATTATTCTCTGTTTTTATTAAATGAAGTACAAGGATTGTTTGCATCCTTCTTTCTCTAAAGAATCACTGATTACATCATCACTGAGGTCAGCACAGTTCTGCCTATGTATTTAGTCAATTAACTTGTGTTCACTTTGCCAGCTGGATGACTGCTTCTGCAGCAGTAGAATAAATAAATTATGGGGCCATGCCATGCACTAATATGTATCCATGTTTTCTCTTACAAAAGGCACATGCAGCAGAGTATTTTCCTGTATTTCCTGAGAAAAAATATTTGCAATATTATTAACTAATGAAGTAATTACACTGTCCATTACAAGACCAAAGATACCATCATCTGATAGCTGCTCAGTAACCTGTGTGAAATGCATTTTAATGTCCCAGGCTGGTTCCTAGGGAACAAACATACATATTGCACAAACTATCACTGCTATTTGCCACCCTTGCTGGCAGTTTCATCAGAGACAAATGGGTCTGGAGACTGAACTACCCCAGCCATCTAGAGGTTTCTTTAGATCAGGGCTGACGCACGTTAGCAGGGGTTTTGTGAGAGAAGCTTGCACTGTCACTGCTCATGTATCTGTTCTGTGCCACGGCTATCAATCCAGAACCTTTCAAAAGCATTAAAATTCACAACGATACATAAAGTCTGCTGTGTTCTTACCTCCTCTGTGGAGTACTAATACAATTCAAAAGAATGAGATGCTTATTTACACTGCACCTCCTCCTATTGTGAAACTAAAAATGAAGGAGGCGGGAAGATATGCATAGGAAATTAGGAAGTTATTGTTTCAAAGCACTTCTGTATGATATCTATAAAAATGCCACAAAAGTTTATTAAAATTTCATTGAAATTTTTCTCAATGATAGCTTCTAGCAGCTGAATGAGAGTTTAGAGGGAGCTCCATATTTATTGATCTTGAAAAATAATGTTAAAATTATTCACTTTTTCTTAGTTTTTGATCTGTATTCCTGAAGTATAAGGATGAAGACTGTGACCGGTGTCTGTGTTTCACTTCCTCTCAAAGATAGCCAATAGCCTCTATGCTCCTCCTACACATTGGCTCACTGGTCCACATCTCAACCAGTTGTAAATATGTCTAAGTTAGTAGCCAAAGGTAGATAAGTAAGAGACAAGAAATGCACAACTTAACAATTAAAATTTAAAAAGATGTTTTTTCATATGAAACAATCAGACATATAACAGAATTAGAATATCCTAAATTTATCAACCAGACAAGGTCTGGCTATTCATTAACTATCCTTGAAGGTGTTACAGGCTATTAATGTCTACTCCACTCAGTTCTTTCCTGATTAAAACCACAACGTTAGAAAAAACAACCATTCTTAGTGTTGTTATAAGTTTATTTTAATTGGTCCAAATGTATTTTGCAAATGGATTCAATCAGATACCCTATCAATTTATGGGGCTAATGGGCTCTATGAATATTAAACTACTGCATTTAATAAAAGTTGAAATACGACAGTGGCTAATATGACGTACTATCATATTATCTAACGATACATAAATGCATGGAAGTTCTACTAATTTATTCCAAAAGAATAGAGCATAAAAGTTAAATTAAAGATGTTATAGACACAGATATCATACTATGATTTGGAGGAGTCACACAAAGTCATAGTTTACAAAGATGGGAATTCAGTTTAAGTTTGTACACACACACACACACGCATATATGTGGGTTGCTTTTTGGTATTTTTGTCGTTTATCACCATATGTTAAAAGGTACAAGAATTTACATACAACTGTCTTAAATCTAGCAGTAAATTTTCAAATACCACCACGATTACTTAGTGTAACTTTAATTTTTAACTATATGCTATTTCCTCCCCTTTACCATCAGCATATCAATCAAGTTTATATATTCTGGTTTGCTCATTTTATTAAAAGCAAATTCGGAGCACAATTGACTTTTCATTTGTTTAACAAGTGAAGAAATATTTACCCTGACAGCCATTTCATTGTAGAAATTCATCTTCATAATAAAATATGCTGTCTGTGAATCAAGAAAAAAAAAGATGGCATACATTTCAGTTACACAAAGATAGTGCTCCTATTTTTACATATAAAAGATAAGAATCTTTATACATAATACATAATAAGAGTTCTAGGCTTAGAGAGAATAAAATCAAACTTTATATTGAAGAGATAGGCTTCCTAATACATAATGCAGGCTTAACCAGAAAAATCTATGGTAGTCAAAGTAGGAGCTAATGGAGATATATGATCATAAAATGCTCTCCGCTGAGTTTGATAATCAATGGTGCTCTACTGAGAGTAGAATAACAAAGCAGAAATATTCACAAGTGCTGGTGACACGTAGTATTATATGATTTATTCACTGGGGTTCTTTTAGCCAAAACTCACAGAAACATAAAAGGAATTCATATTTCAAGACGTCTGGTTTAATGAAAAATTCAAAGAAATGCTGTCTTCAGTTGAAATCGTTCAAGGATACGGATGCGGTGATGGAGCAAAATTGTGCCTTCCAACCATCTGTACTAAATGTTATGTACTTAGCTGCCTCCCGAGTAATTCTGGGAATTTTGTTTCATTTAATATTCATTTTAACATCATAAGATCATAAATACAATGATACCATGTTACAGCGAATCCCCTGATGTAGACAACATTTCCTAAAGCCCTGGTTTCCTTCCAATAAAGTAGAATTCCTCTCATAGCGAACGGATCCCCTGTTATACTGAACAATCACTTGGCAGCATAGGTTATTTTAATGGATACATCACTTTAAACTAAGCTTTCACATCTGTTCCGCCCTCTAATTACAAATGCAAAATGAACATAATTCACAACTGTATCATAAAAAGTAAAATATAAGTACTTTAAATGCAAGTGTACGTTCTTTATTTAGCACAACATGCGGCTTTTATGTTTTTCTCATGTTTTAGACACAAATCAAAGGCAAAAGTGCTTTCCCCTGATATAGTGAAATTTTTCCCCCATGGCAAACAGGAATTCACTATAAAAGGGTTTCACTGTAATTAGTGTTATTTGAATTGCCTACTCTGATCCAAAGCAAATTGTCTGTGGAGAGCAGCAGGACTGGATTATTTATCAACAGTCTGGGCAATTAAGAAACAGTTGGCTGCAATATGTTATTTACAAATGAATACAATGATGCTACTTCATTTTAAATTCTCTTTCTTCATTACATTAAGTAAGGCATAAGTCCTGCAGTTTAATTAAAGTGCATTTTAAATACTTACTTTAATATTATACTGCTTCACTAATAATATAAACAGAAACAATTGCAAAGATGCCATTTTTATGCAGAAAATTGCAGGAATTCTAATGTATTAAATTTGAAAACGTTTTGCTTTCTATGGACATTCAAACAGCAGCTCAACTCCAAAATTATGAATTAGAACAGTTAATGGCATCTGTCTTAACTTTTCTCTCCATAAATCTTTCATGAATGGTGTTAGCTGTAGACTACAAATATAGCAATGAAATAATGCATTCCATTCCCAGGAATATTCTGAAGCTGTTAGATTAAATGGATTCAATTTTGCTTCACCTCTCATCTTTTCCAAATTTGGTAAGAATGCAAAAGCTGGTACAGCCAATTTATGAATTAATTTTTTGTTGGAAGTGGCCAGGGTTTGGAAATGACCTTGGGGCTCCTGTTTTGCCACTGAGCAAAAATAGTTTAAAACACCTTTTTGGCTCCTCTCCTGATTTGCTGAGGGAATTCCACTTCTGCATGCTGAGGACGCTTACACTTTTGAGCCAGAACACTATTAAGGAAGGTGACTCTCGTAAAAAGGGGCCTTATAATAGCCTGCTCTTACAAGAGCATGGGACTAAGGCACAGATCAGTCACATGGAGAATTACCCAGACAACTTCCCTTGCTTCACAATACTATACCTGAAATGGAGAGAAAAGGAGGGGGCCTATTCTCCCTTCTCAAAATGTGTGTCCTGCCTGACTCTCCAAATCCTCTCACAATGAAAAAAGCCCCAAGTGTCCACATCAGGAGGCAAAACCCTCCATACCTTCTACCTAGGGACAAATATCTCTACCTCCCCTCTCTTCTACAAACCTCTTCCTCTGACAAGAGTAACAAGCCCTTCTCCCAGCTGATTAAACTGTCATGCACTCCCCCTTATGCCCAGTGACAAATAATCCTGCAAGAACTGTTAAGTTTCATACATACAAAGTTTTGGACCTTACAACTTTAGGAGCCTAACAACTCAAGTTCCACAGAGTGTAGGAGCCAGCCAAAAGGGTAGCAAGCTTGTTTCATAGCAGTGGTAACTGGTCAGCGTCCTAAGAGCTAATTGATCAGGAGTATGGAGGATATAAATAAGACAGAGAGAAAAGTTTGCTCATCTAGATATAACAGTATTTTAACTTTTTTCATTGTACAGATGATTATGGAAAAAGAGAATGAAGGAAGTAAGAACTGAAATGAAGAAAGGAAATGTTAATTACAGCTTATGATCCTAGAGGAAAAACACCTGATCCTCTAGTAGTAAAATGCAAGCATCCCATCAAGCTTCTGGGTCCCAAAATGGAAAAGGTAAAGAAAGTGAGACAATTTTTTCTAGCATTTTTGTCTCTGGATATTAGCCAGACTGGCACTTATATAGTGAACAATATTAATTAAATCTATCTGGTGGAATATGGAGTTGAGTCATTCTAGATAGAGCAGTTTAATAATTGGTGTTCCCTTGGCTGCTATAGCAATTAATGTAGCTATTGTATTTTAATTATTCTAGATTTGGTCATTAAATAATACACATTTTCTTGGTTGCTTTAAGCTGATTTAAAAGATACATAGAAGTGCTGAGAGTAAGTAACTTCTAAAAGGAAACAAATGCTAACGAAGAATCCTCTCTCTGTCTTTTTCCACCTCCAAACACTTTGTATATGCGTCCAGAATGTGTGACTGTGCAACTATTGGATCACTCTCTTTTATGCTCAACAGACACTTTCTTTACTTTCCATATGGGTGAAATCCCGAGGCCCATAACACAATGCCATGTGTATAGTTTCATAGTACAGGGTGCTGAATACAGATGGGTTAAGCAAACGGAAGCCACATTTTCCTGCATGCTACAAAGACAGGCTCTGCAAGCCTATTAACCAGGGGTGTGAAGGGTGTCATGTGTGGTGGAGATGTGGCTGATGGTGCACAAAGTCTGTATGGACCCTTTTAATCAATAGACTTTCTATTTCAGAGGAAAAAAACAGAAAGAATTCTACCAAGTGCATTTAATGTCAGCTTGTTTAGCAAATGGTGTTGCCCTCCTCATTCTAACCGCAATTCAGGAAAACATTTAAGTATCTGCTTAAGTCCAATCCTATTCACGAAAGCACCAAAACACTTGCTTAACTTTAAGTATGTGCCTATGTGCTTTCCTGAATGGGGATAATTTCCTGTATTGTGGCCTCTGTCCTTCTATAAAGGGTTTTATTCCAAAATGGACCAGTAACTTATAAATCGTTATGCATATCCCTGATGTTAGTATGTAGGGCCTCCTGGGGGTTTACTTCCAAAACATAGCACTTCTAGAAATTATTTTAGAATTCCTCTATAAGTAAATAACAGCACAGTTATCTATCATTATCAACATTCTCCTTTCTTCTCTGTTCTGAAATACTTCCAGGATTCATCTCCAATAGGAAAATGATCTGTTACTGATGGGTCATTTTCCTCACATAAATGGATCCACAATGCAACTACATTCAGGGAGAAACATCACTTCAATGGGAATTGGAATGGGGCCTAACATGTAGCCTAAGTGGTGCACAGGCCTTGTGTCACCCTTCTGCACCAATCAGTAGAATTTACCCAAGAAGTCACATTGATGGGGACTCCTCAACATGAGTTGCTGAATTTGGCCTTGAGACAGCATTGAGCTGTGATGTATACAAAGTATTAAAATGTTTTTAATGTAGATCTCTTCAAAGTTAGTAACAAATATGTTCATAATTTATACTGTCTTTAGTTACATTGTCCTGAAGCCTTAGAATTCCTTTTATCTTACAGGGATTTCTTGCCCTGTGGGCTGTGTTTCATAGAAAAAAATCTGAGCTACTATTTAAAAAAACAAAACCCAATTCCTTTCCTGCAGGACAAGGCCCCAGACTGTGGAAGAAACTGTCCATTCAGTCCAGCTTGCATCATATGGATAACCAGAATGAACACAAAAGGTTAATTAGAACTTTAACTTGACGAAAATAGTCAGAAAAACGTATATTTTTATATCACACCTATCTTTAAAAAATAGTAAGATACATAACTAATTTGCAGGATGACTCCATAAAGTTATAAACTCAGTTAACTTTATTTACTGGATTTGGGCACTATGAGGGAGGTGCACTGGAATACTAACAACTGAAAATACTAGTAGTGATGCACATATGGAGAGCAGATCTGATGAGCCTGAGCCTTTGCTATTTTCCGCATCGGTGCTACTTTCATTTCACAATTTTGAATATAATAATTAAAATGATTTATTATCAAGTAATCATGGGTATTTTGTGCATATGCTTTACCTTGTTTGCTGGCAACTGATACCAATCTAGTCATTATCAGCAGACAAATTTTAAAGTGACCAATTATTTTTTTATCTAACAATTATCATGTCCATCGCATCCTGTTTAATTATCATTAGAGTCATTAAGATAATTGTTAAGAAGAGTTTAACACAAATGTTACTACTATTTTAACTTAAATTTGTCCTAAATTGCTAGACCATTTCATTGTTTGAAACATTCCAAGTTGAGCCAGCCCAGTGGTTTAATAAAGGTACCACAATATGCTAGTGCACAGACAATTTAGGCACAAGACTCAAGTTCATTCTCTAAATCCAAGGGCAAAATATGTGGGAGCAATGAGTAAGGAGCCTACTGATTAATAGGGAGAAAGATGAACCTGATATCATTCTGCAGACACTCACATGGCTAACTCAGAAGTTGTACTGACAAACTCCAGAAGTTGTCAAATCCAGTCCTCCTCAGCCAAATTGCTGGTAAGTACAACATAAGATACTGAGGGGGTGAAGTTCTTCCATGCTCACCACTGTACAACTGAGAAGCCTTATGGGGTGTTTTTGTTTCTCTTTTAATCATCTGGCATTGGCTACTACCAGAAACAAGATGGATGGATCATCTGATCCAGAATGGTAAATCCTATTATCCTGTCTTTTAAATATACAGGCTGTTTTGCCTTTATTTGTCCTCTACCACCTTCCAGAACTTCAGGGGAAGCTTGAGTCTCTAGAGCCCATATAATTTGAAAAGTCTCCATTTGAAGCAATTTCATCTTGTGCATGAGAGAAATTGTCTTTTAAATCCATCCTTCAGACTGATGCTTAGCTGCTCCCTACCATTTTCTAATTTCTTGACCTCAGCCTCAAGATACCTGCTTGCCCCCATTGCTAGTTTTTCTCTCCCATCATTGTTACTGTTTCTGCCCAGTTCAGTACATAAACTGGGAGACTTAGAAAATGATGTGCCCTGCACAAAGTGTGTCACAGTAACCACAATTAAAACCACTTTTCATTTGTTAAGAACTTTCGCAGATGCTATATAATTAATTTAAAGGGTGGAGAGCTGGTTTATTTTTATTTTAAAATAATGTTTGTTATTCTGACAGACTGAAGGGAATTTGTGTTAATTCGAAAGAGACTGACTCTTGTCACAAAACTGAATTGCTAGGGCAATTCTTTGAAGAGAAACAATAGAAAGAGAATCAGGCCACTAAGAGCTGAGGTCAAACAGCCTCAAAGGGCAAGGCAATAGTGCAGGGCACCACTGGTGAAGAACAGTCTTGCAATTCCTCCTCCATGTCCCCACCCAGCAAAATGATGATGTGTTGTTCCCTTTGTGCCCCATTTGAGAGCTCTACATCAGAAACTTTGTCAGTCTGTGTCACCACTCTCAACGCACCTCCCACATATACACCGCTACCTCGATATAACGCGACCCGATATAACACAAATTCGGATATAACGTGGTAAAGCAGTACTCTGGGGGGGGGGGGGACTGCGCACTCCGGTGGATCAAAGCAAGTTCAATATAACGCGGTTTCACCTATAATGCACTAAGATTTTTTGGCTCCCGAGGACAGCGTTATATCGGGGTAGAGGTGTATATATAAAAAAATGACTGAACATCAGATGATGCCATTACTATTTTAGCCACAAAGTGATTATTGTCTACCAAAAGATTGGCATTTGAATATGTGAATGTCCAGAGATATCTGCCTGTGTAGATCTGGTGATCTGAACAAAAAGTGACATTGACCTGAGTGCAGAGGGTCAACATAAGGCCTATGTGCCACCTGTGTCCTACTAAAGCCCTCAAAATAAGTCTGCGGTCAGGTGCAAGAAACAGAGACTGTTGTTCCTTGATTCTGATTCTTGAATGTCAAGATTAAATTGCCATCTTCAGAATTTTACTGTATATGTTTTTGAGATAAGTCCAATCCTATTTTTGTTAACTGTTTAGAACATTCACCGGGGGGTGACTATATACCACTTAAGTCCCACTAAGCACACACAGTCACTTTTCAGAAGAGAACTCAATTTAAGCATGTAGTTATCCATTCTCCACAAACAAATTGCAATAAGATAGGAAGTTCTTTGAAAACATGGCCCATAAAGATGACTCAGTCTGACTAACTAGCTGGTCAACCAGTGGGGAACAAGTCAAGAGTAGCTGAACTATTATTATTTAGTACTCTACATTTTTTTCTTTCTGTGTATTTTTATTTCTATATTGAAAAACAACAATTTGGCTTCAATAAAATTAGTCAAGAATAAATGAAGAACAAATTAGATTGGCTGTGATCTGCTGTATGCCCCAAGGCAAAACCTCAAATATTTCAAGGTTCATGAAGTAAGAAATTTAAACCACTAAAACACAGAATAGCGATGTGTAGAGATATTAACTTATTCTGTTTTTTTCAGAATTAAGAGTACTGCCAGGAAAACAGCACTTCCAACCGAAAGCCTGTTTCCTGCAATTAGCTCAACACAGGCAGACTTTTGCAAGTGCAGAGCTCATTGCTGGATTGAAGCCTAAATCTCCAATCCTGCAAACAGGAATGCATGTGCTCAACTTCACTACCATGAATAGTCCTATTGAAATCAATGGAGCTACTCACGGTAGTTAAGTTAAGAATATGCATACGTGTATGCAGGCTCGGGGCCTAAACTCTCAACTTTTGGACTAGAACCAGGGGCAAGTTAATGAACAGCTGTACATTTGGGTGATAAAATATCTAAAATAATTGTAAAACCCATTTGTTACCTCCACCATTTTTCTGAAGTGTTTTCTTCCTTGATAGCCTCTCCACCATTTCTGGATATTAATCATCATTTTGTTCAGATACCTAAAACAAAATATTTTGATTACAAATGATTACATTGAAAGAATAATATAGGCAATGCTGTATGTTATCTATACTTATTCCAAAAAGTGGGTTACAGCAAACTTACTTAAATTTAATCTTATAAAAGTTATTCATTATTAAGCATTACAAAATAGACTTAAGAATGGGTGTTTGTGTGACTGGTTAAACAATTCATGGAGAATACAGTTAATACTTCTGAATGGTCCAGAACTTTTGTTGGTCAAATGGGAAAATGTTGAAAACTGAAAAATTTCTAAAATTTTCAGTTTGGGAGTTGTAGAAAATTTGACAATAAGGAAACATGTTTTGGCTTTGTTGATATTTCTCCAAGGGAAAAAAAAAAAACCCAG
Organism: Emys orbicularis; assembly: GCF_028017835.1. Lineage (NCBI taxonomy): Eukaryota > Metazoa > Chordata > Testudines > Emydidae > Emys > Emys orbicularis. The sequence goes on from NC_088685.1 coordinate 167,545,091, forward strand.
CCAGCTTAGGTGCTGGCATAACAACTTTGCTTTGCTTCCTAATACATTATGAGACTAGGGTTACCATACGTCCGGATTTCCCCGGACATGTCCGGCTTTTTGGTACTCAAATCCCCGTCTGGGGGGAATTTCCAAAGAGCCGGACATGTCCGGGGAAATAGGGAGGCATAAGCCAGGGTCCGCCCAGCACGATCCGCCGGGTCCACAGCGCAGCCCAGCTGCCCCAGCTACAATGCTCAGGCGGGGAACGGGGGGGCTCGGGCTTCCCTTGTGGGCGGGGACCCCCCGGCCACTGGGGGACCCTTCCTGTGGCCCCGTTGCCCCGCGCAGCTTGGAACCCGGCGCCGCGGGAGCTGTTTCTGGCGGGGACAGACAGGCCGGGGAACGTGCTTGGCGGCAGGAAGGAAGCTGCGGCCGTGTCTGCAGGGACCCGCGCTGCCGAGCATCTGAAGCCCCCAGCAGGCAGAGGATGCCGGGTGAGCGGGGGAGCAGGGCAGGTGGGGGCATAGAGGCTGCAGGGGCAGGGGGGTGCAGGGGCTGCAGGGCGAGTGGGGAGCACGGGTCACAGAGGCTGCAGGGGCAGGGGGGCGCAGAGGCTGCAGGGCGAGTGGGGAGCAGGGGTCACAGAGGCTGCAGGGGCAGGGCAGGTGGGGGGCGCAGAGGCTGCAGGGGCAGGGGGTGCAGGGGCTGCAGGGCGAGTGGGGAGCATGGGTCACAGAGGCTGCAGGGGCAGGGGGGTGCAGGGGCTGCAGGGCGAGTGGGGAGCACGGGTCACAGAGGCTGCAGGGGCAGGGGGGTGCAGAGGCTGCAGGGCGAGTGGGGAGCAGGGGTCACAGAGGCTGCAGGGGTGGGGGCTGCAGGGGCAGGGCAGGCGGGGGGCACAGAGGTTGCAGGGGCGGGGGGTGCAGGGGCTGCAGGGTGAGTGGGGAGCAGGGGTCACAGAGGCTGCAGGGGTGGGGGGGCTGCAGGGAAGCACTTAGCAACCGCCAACCAAGATCAGAGCGGGAGGGAGGAGGGGGAATGCAGGGTGCTCAGAGGAGGGGGCAGAGTTGGGGCAGGGGCTTTGGGGAAGGGGCGGGGTTGGAGCGGGGCTGGGGCGGAGCCGGGGGTGGGGAAGGGGCGGAGTTGGGGCAGGGCCAGGCCCCCGTGGAGTGTCCTCTTTTTTCAGTGTTGAAATATGGTAACCCTATATGAGACAGACCCAAATCCTGCAAAGATTTATGCATATGTCTGCACTGCACCTTAAGTGGGGGAATTGTGCAGCTTGCCAGGGGATGGAGAATAGTGCTTTTCTAATGGGGGTTAGGAGAAGGGCTTACAAGCTTCTGTAAAAGGGGGAATGGGTCAGTATGGCGATGCTGACTCATCCCCAGGGACTGGAAGGGCTGAGGAATTGAAAAGGGGTGAGTCTGGCAAGAGAAGCCCCTTTCCCCCACACCAGGCAAAGCAGCACCTACCTTCCCTCCCCTTGAGATGACAAACTACCAGGTATGGTCAGGACCTGCCGTGGGCATCATGCTAGCCACTGCTTTGTAGGGGGACTGGAAAGGAATTTTTCCCTAACCACCAGATTGGCCTAGTTGGAGTCTAGTTTTTTTCACCTTCCTCGCAGCAGGTTCAGGGAGGGCTTTGTTATGGTGAGTCAGGAAGAGAGTTAGGCTTTGATGTTGCAACTCATGATGTAAGTGTGGGGCAGATGTCCAGTGCAGATACTCCATAAGAAAGGGATACAGTGACCAGATAAATGGCTTGGCAAAGGAATTAAAAAGGATGTGGTTTGTGAAAGGAGTGGAATTGGGGAGGGGGTGTTGGGGCTCCTATGACTGATACAGCACGCATGACTGGCATGGCACTCCTATGACTGACAACCCCCCCTTTCTTATAACCTACCTTAACCGAGGGGGGGCAGGATATATTTTTATGCTACTCAAAAACAGAATAATCGTTTTTGTTCACATTTTACAGAAACATTCACTTTCAGAGAGAGAGAACAAGCCAAGTATAATATGTGAGAATTTTGGAAAGTTATGAGTGACTGAAAATATGGATTAAAATAGAAAAAAAAATCATAATACCTGATGTATGCTCGGACTCTGCATCCTCGAAACCAGCTCTGGATTTGTACAGCAGCATTGTGCTCTGCTTTTCTGTATTCATCTACAGCTCTGAAAACATTTTTTCAAAATAATCTTTTTGTGATTAGCATTCTCAGTAGTTTACTTTAAAATCAAAACAATAAATCAGAGAGATTTTTTTCATCTAATTTTTTTCTTAATGGGACAACTTGTGTTCTTTTTAAACCTTTCTTCCCCCTCACCCCCCAGCTTAACATATTACCATTCTTAGGAATGATGCAAAACAAAATATCCCATGATGATTAGATAGTATAGAGATAATTAAAGCCCCAATCTTCCAAGGACAACAGTGCAACGGCTCTGCTCTATTTTAAGGATTTTATTATAAACAATATAAAACAATCTAAATATAAATTTACAGGAAAAATTAAGTTATTTTGCATTCTGATTATGCAGCTTTGTTAACATTCGTGGGAGGAGAACATAAAGTAACAGAGGAGACCAGAAATCATGCAGGATGAAGAAAGAAGGCTAAAAAAAATTTTATGTAAAAAAATGTAAAACATCCCAGTTGATGGGATCCAGATGGATCCTGTTTTTTTTTTTTTTTTTTAAAGGAAACATTAAAAAGATTTTTTTGGGTAAGCTACTGCAGTGTTAGAGGAGTTGTAATTTGTGTGCTGACACATTAATTTTATGTGCTTTTTTCTAATGCCTGAGAAATATAGTTCCCAGGTACATGTGATATTGAACAATGATGCCAATATGTTATGAACTTCTAGACTTCTTATGCTTTAAATGAAAAATGTGGATAACACTTTATTTTAATTAATTAGTGCTGAATTACAATAGAAATCCTATAGAGGTACATAAAATATGACATTGACATGAATATCAGATAAATTCACTATGATCAGTATTATCACAATGAGTATTAAATGAATTAATTATGTAAAAGTAAGGGCCTGATCCATAGCCCACTAAAATCAATAGAAAGACCCATTGACTACAATAAGGTTACATCAGGCTCTAAATGTGTTACCAAAGCTGTACTGAAGCAGCATACAGTAAAAAAAAGGCTGGGAGGTCGTTGTCATCTTAATTAAAAGTATCTACTATAACTATTGAAAATCCAGTTCAGGCTGAAACATTTTCAAGATAGGTGACTCTGGAAGAAGAGGTAGAATTAGACAACCTGGTGAGCAACTCATTTGTCAAATCATTTGTCATTTCATACATCACAGCCCTACCTTTTCAAATATTCAGCACATATTGCTTAACAGCTATTTCATGGGAAATGTTCAGTGAGATGAAGATGATACAATTAGTTTCTCACCAATACTAGAGTTTTCAAAATAGGCATGGAGAAGCATGGTCATGGATGAGTTTTGGAGACGTCGTAGAGGGCAAAATGGTAGGATTCAGAGATAGAATGTGTGCAGTGGGAGGAGGAAGGGAAGAAAAGAGTATAAAAGTATGATGATGTTGCAAGCCCAAGGAATGCAGAATCTAATGGAATTGCCAATGGTAATGAAGAAGGGAGGACAAGGGAGGTTTGGGGGGAAAGATAAGGATTCAGTTTTCAATTTCTGGTGGAGGCAGGTCATCCAGGAAGAGATGTTGGTGAGGCAGCTGAAGATATGAGATGAGAATAGGCAGAGAAATCGAAGGATACAGGTAGGTCTGAGAGTTGTTAATGGTAAAAGCTGTATGATAAATTAGGAAGTCTAAGTATAAGGTAGTTGTAAAGAAGAGAAGAGGGCCAAGTGCAAAGACCCTAACAGAGATTCTTAAGGAGCATTCAGACAGATAGTGCCAGAGAGAGAGACAAGGGAGATGCTGTCTATTAGGAGAGCCATAACTGTGACAAAGGCAAAAGACACATCAAGACCAATAAGAATGGGGAAGAAGACTTGCTACTTGGCCAGAAAAACACCATTAGTAACATTGTTAAGGGCAGTTTCAATGCTGAGGGGCAGAAACCAGCTACAAGATCATTTCTAGTTTCTGTTTAATTATATCTTTTCACAATAAAGTATCAATTAACAATTATTAAATTGCTGAACTAAACTATTTGAAATTATACTTTAATTTTATTGAAGCATTACAATCGCATTTTTATTATTTACTATCACCTTTTTAAATTATTTTCTTATTGCTTCTCCAAGCTGCCCCCAGTACATTTAGTTGGGTTAGAAGAATCTCATTATTTAAAGTTTGCAATAAGGTTTTGCTCTTTGAACGTGATCTGTTCCGTTGGTATGTAATTTATTGTACTAGTTGGTAATTTCTTCTTTACATCTTCATATCAGACAGATACTACTCTTCCACTCTTTCTTGTCACCATTGTACTAGATCTGGTTTGATGGCTCTGTATGTCGCTTGAAAGTTACTGTATCTTTTGTTCTATTTTCTCTTGTAATGTTTATCTTTTGGTAGTGAAGAGCCCTTGCAACACTAGAAAGATAACAATTGGAGCTAGGGTTTGGTTTTCACCTTTCAAACTGCACATTCGGTTTGAATGTCAAGGGTTATCTTTACTCCATTCACAAACATTTACTGTGACTTATGCTTCCAAGTAACTTTCAATAACATGAAACCAAGGCAGACACAAAATAATGTTATTTAATGCACTTTCATTACCTACAGTGTTTTGCATATACACATACAATGTATTTTGAACACAGGCTACATTCAGAATAACTTCACCCAAAACTGATTTCAACTCACAATATTATGGCACCAGTCAATATAATTATTACTGACTCTTTTATTATCTGAATCTGCAAAAGTGATTTAATTGTGAAATTCTTAGAGAAAATAGGAGTGTATAGAAGCCACACAAAGGTCTTGAAGCAGCAGACCAAGGTAATTAGCATATCAATATATTTAGCAAACACTGCAAATTACACAAGTCTGATATTGTCACCTATTAAAAATCTCAAAGAGATGGACATAATTAATTCCGTGTCCCTTTTATATTTTAAATATATGTGTCAAAAACACAAATCTGGGTGACTGTTTTTGCATTTTTAATTGGCTATAGCTGTAAGAAGCACGTAAATTGTCTACTTAGGTGTGCGAGCGGTGTGTCCAGAGGTTACAGCTTGAACTGCAAGTCAGGATTCTGGACTCTATTCCAGGCTTGCCACTGACACACTGTCCTTTAGCAAGTAAAGGACTGTCCTTTCCATACCTCTCTTTATCAGGAATAGGGAGGTGGTATTATCTCTGTATATGGCATTAGGGAGACCATGAGTGGAATACTGTGTCCTGTTCTGGTATCCACACTTCAAAAAACATATTGACAAATTGGAAAGTTTTCGGAAAAGAGCTACAAGAATTATTTGAGATTTGAAAAATAGGCCTTATAGTGAGAGATTTAAGCAGCTCACTCTATTTAGTTTATCCAAGGAAACATTAAGAGGTAACTTGATCACAGTGTACAAGCACCTACACAGGGGAGAGAGTACAGACAGTAGACAACTTTTTAATTGAGAGGAAAAAGGCATAATAAGATCCAATGGTTGGAAGCTGAAGCTAGACAAATTCAGACTAGAAATAAAGCACATTTTTTAAACAGTGACGCTTATTAACCATTGCACCAATTTATCTAGGGACATAATGGATTCTCCATCACAAGACTGGATATCTTTCTAAAAAATAGTGATAGCTCAAATAGAAGTTATGGGCTTGAGGCTGAAATTACTGGGTGAGGTTTTATAGCCCCTGTTGTACTGGAAGTCAGAATAGATTGTCATAGTGGCCCCTTTGAGCCTTAAAAATCTATGAAATCTCTTGACAAAATAGGTAATTATTTAAGCACCAATATTTTGCTTAGCTCTGGATGAGACATTATTCTCTTCTCTACGGACCTTACCATTTAAATAGTGTGTTGTATAAAATGCTCAGGAAACTCCAGAAGTGGATGCTAATTTAGAGCTGTTAGTTATATACATTATTTTAGTGAAGGATTTGGGACACCATTTTTGTGGTATAACAACACTCTCCTTAATAAGCAGAATTACTATTGCCTTTGGTTTCTACAAGGGATTGCCCTGAGAATCACTTTCTGAGCTTATGAAACACTAAGTCACAAAAAAGTGTTCCCCCAGAAGAATGATATTTTGTTGTGCCGCGATGGGATTTTTATTCACCCTAGCGTAGGGTGACCAGATGTCCCGATTTTTGGATCTTTTTCTTATATAGGCGCCTATTACCCCCCACCCCTGTCCCACGACATTTTGATATAATGTTGCAGTGCGGTAATATACTTGATACAATATGGCAACATTTTCACATGGCGTGATAACTGTACGCTCTTTGGGACACAGACCACCTTTTATTCTGTGCCTAGCCCCAGAGGGTCCTGATTCTAATTGGGGTTTAAGGGCGCTCGGGGAATATAACTATTAAGCACTGACAGCGATCTGAGAGTGCTAACTGGACATGGCAATGTCCCAATGACAATGCAACACTGCGCTGGTGCAATGTGGTGACCTGGGGACGTGCCATGGGGGTGATCTCGCAAGGTGCCACCATCATTTGGAGAACCTGTGTCCCATCCCAGTGCGCTGGCCTGGCTCTTACCAGTGCTCCTCCCCAGAAGGGAAGTGCTGTGGGGCCAATACAGGCCCACGGGGGCGGGGGCAGCGGGCCCGTTACCTGTTCCTATGGAAATATTCCTCCCTCTGGCCTGGCAGCCTCCCTTGCAGCCTGGCCAAAGTGGCCATGTTCCCCCTGCCCCGATGGTGTACAGGCCGTCACCATGGCAACCAGACCGTACCACATGGCTGAGGGGGAGGTAATTCCTCCCTACAGGCCCCGCCGGCCAGGGTGGGGGAGAAGGTAGGACACGATGGAGTGCTGGGGGGAAGCGGTGACCGAGACCCCCAGCTATGGGCCGTACCATCCGAGCTCCCTCCCGGCAGCGGACCGCGGGCGGGGAAGGCAGGAGGGATGGTTGGGCCCTACTTCCTGCCGGTGCTGTAGCCGCTTCCGGGCTCCTAGCATGGGGGAGTGAGGCGCGGGCAAAGAGCGATCCCGACACCCCTTCTCGCTCGCCCGGCTTCGGCCGCCTCCCCGAGTCTCTGCGAAGCGGCATCAGCTTCCCCGGGGAGCGGCCGGGGGAGGCGCCGGGTTCATGTTCCGGGTCGCTGAGCCCAACCCGACCCGAGCTCAGCCGGCGAGAAAGAGCTGGTGAGGCCGGGCTGGACGGGGGCGAAGGTGGGTGGGTGGCCTCCGTGGTTTGGAGGCAGAAGCTTTCCCGGTGGGGCCACAGTGCGCTGAGTGAGAGCTTCCTGGGGCTGGGGGGAGATTGTGGGGTTGGGCCGCAGGGTGGATTCCCGGTCTCTGGAGTTGCTCCCTCTAGACGCCGCTATCCCATTCCTGCCACGAGTGACTCCTCCTTGGGGCTCATACCCACACGTCTCCAGAGCATCTGGTGCCAGGTGGCAGGTATTTTATTTAAAAACGTTGCCGCTTAGGCGTAGTTTGACTTCTATATTGGGGGGGGGGGGCGGAGCTCCAGTCAGGAGAATGGGGCATGCATGGAGGAGGCAAATTCCGTGCCTGCCGGAGGTTTGCCGTTTGAGGGAGCAACGCCCCGCTGCCCGTCCCCAAACTACGCCCTTGCTCTGCCGTGGAGACTCATTCCTCCTCTCTTTTACCAAACGTCTCCGTTCTCCTTTCTGAACCCTCTCCCTCCCCTTTTGCCCATCGGACAGTGTGGCTGCTGGTTACTGCCAAATTGTTGATGATATCCTTATAAAGGGGATTGAAGACATGAACTATTGTCAGATTTGTCACATGAGGTCTTTCACCTCTCAGTCACCTGCTATTTTATGAGTGAACAGTGGGCTGTGTGCAAAAGGATTTGCTGCTCCCAGACCAGAAGATAAAACCCCATCACCTCAAACGTGTTGTTTATATTGTATTAGAACCTGAAGGGCCTGGTTCCTTTGTGATATCTGCTTTGCAAGTACACATTTAGACATGGTCTCTGCTCTGAACACCTTAAGTTTTATCTGAAACAAGACTCAACAAGTGGGCGTTGCAAACAGTCGTGTGTTCCCACCGGATAGTTCTGATGTAGTAGTTCCAAATAATTTATTTTTATTATAGGAGTGGCGTAAGGGGAATTTGACAAAGGAAGTAGAAAAGGAAAGAAAGGGAAGAGTGGTATATGTATGAGTGGGGAAGAAAGGGAAAGTGGGAGGGAAGGCTAGAGGGCCATAGAGGGTTGAAAGTGTTCCGTTGGCAGTGGAAGACCAGAGAGGGATAGAAAGAAGATGGGACAAATAGCCAATTGACAGACAAAATGCATAGTTGTTTGCAGTGTTGTTGTAACTATGTTGGTCTCAGGAAATTAGAGAGATGAGGTGGGTGAGGTAATTTTTTTTTTTTATTGGACCAACTTCTGTTGGCGAAAGTGACAAGCTTTTGAGCAGCAAACAGCTTGAAAGCTTGTCACGTTCGCCAACGGAAGTTGGTCCAATAAAAAAATCTCCCTAAAATGAATAATGTCCACAGTCCAAACTGAGAATGCAGTCTGCTGATATCACCAATATTATGAGAAGGTGTTGAAGACCCAACCACAACTGGAGTATTAGAATTTTATACTGGGTTGTTAATGAAAACTTCATGTACTGGCCCATGGTTTTCTGCATTAAATGTTAGAAGCATCCTGGTAGAAAACATTGTGCAACCATCATGTAAACCTTTCTTTGCATTGAGTTAAGAGGAAGCATGAGGTGTGGGAAATTTTATGTGACCACTACACCAAACGTTGATTAAGAAGTGTTAAGATTCTTGTGTTGTTAAACTTTATGCACCCAATGCAAAGCTTTCTTTCCTTACACGTTTTTCACTTTTTTGTATCATTCAGAAAATAAGTTAGTTTCAAAACAACCAAAGAAAACCTTTAATGTGCATTAGGTTCATTACAAAGACTGGAAATGAACACAAGGATGCTACAGTCCCACTGTTATGATCAGATCTGTTAGTGTAAACCAGTATTGTAGGATGGGTGCCGTATGTCTTGTGACTCCTTTCCGGTCTCTTTCATGCAAACAGCATTATTATTAAAATTCTTGAGATTTTATACTACTATACCACTAAAACTGCTCAGCAGTTTTTGTTCTAAATTAATAAAGGAATTGTTGGAAAAGTTTAGTGTTGGTTTAGAATGGAGTTAAAGGTTAGAGGAAGAATTTCAAGGAAGGTTCCAAGCTAGGAAAACAAATGATGGTAGAGCTTCCACCTGTAGTGGTGACCAGGTTACACAGATATTTATTCTGGAGTGTGTATGTATGTATGTGTGTGTGTGTATATGTGTGTGTGTATATATATATATATATATATATACATATACATATACATATACATATACACACACACACACTGTGGTCTTGGAGGAAAAGTGTACCAAAGTAGTTTCCCTTTAATTGGACAAAAATAAGATGATATACTCAAACTTTTGACCCAAAGAGAGATGTTTCAAAGGCAAAACCAAGTGAAATACCTCTAAATAAAAGTTTTGTTATCTTACGTCTGTTAGTCTATAAGGTGCCACAGGACTCTTTGCTGCTTTTACATATTTCACACTGATGACTAATAGATTGTATGTCCTCTATTTTACTTTTATGAGTGATAACATACTACAGTCCCTTTCTTTTAAAGAGGCAGGTTATAAGTGTTACTAACTACTACTGAATGATCAAGCCATAATGCTAACCTTGATTGTAAGTGCAGGGTTTTATGGAAGCTGGCTATACTGGCCCAAAGAGATTGCCCAGAACAGTTCGGTATAGAGAGAAGAATCCAAAATCTAGTTATCTTTTTGAATTATAGTTTGCCAGCTCTGGAGGTCTGCTAAATATACTTTGGACTACTCCTCAAAACTATTCGCCCCTCATTTCTCTGTACATAGGTTATCCAGGAATCTGTGCTTCAATGGAAATCTATTTTAGTAAAATTTGTAATATTAAGGAACCAAAGAAAATTAATTTCTCATGGTATAGTACTTGAACTTCTGCGGAAGCCATACCTTTAAGCTTCTTGAAACATTAGAGTTCTAAAAAAGATAGTTATATGGAGAATTCAAGAAGATAATTCCGTCAAACCTCCTTAGTCTGTTTCAGCAATGTGTTTTGCTTACTCTGGATGGCAGAATCTATATCTTAGTTGAGTGTTTCTCAGATATCTTATCAGTACACATCACCATTTAGGGAAAGCTTGTGTTTTGGACACTTTTTGGCTCTTTGATTATTCTGATAATGATTTTGTCATTCCAGCATATAAACATTGTCTAATGGTTGAAGTAGTTCTTACCTGGACAATTAATGAGGTCTTTGTATCAAGTTTTTGTTGCTGCACTTTATTTCACTCCATTTACGTCCATTATCTTAAAAAGAGCAATGGTAGTTCTCATTTTCTTTAACAAGTAGTGTCAAACATGATATTTCATGTAAAAGGCCTTGATTTTTTTTTTTAAAAGTGTAATGGTAGTTTTAATAGTATTGGACACGAAAGTATTTTGACGTTGAAGTGATGTACATATATTGTAGCTGCTTTTATTTATCTTGGAAAGAGTATGGTTTGTTTCTGATAGTGAATAGAGAGGAAAGGGGTCAACATTTAGTAAACTCCATTAAAATTGTTTTAGATAAATGTATGGGTCACTGGAGGCAAACTACACTGTTAATGCAGCAATATCATCTGTGAGAGAAGATATGGTTTTTGTCACTGGCTGTGGACAGTTGCTGTAACCGTGTTTTTACAGTCTAATGTTAGGCACACTGAACTATGGGTTATATATTAAAAATATTTTGGGGAAGGTCCAGCTTGTGTTATGCTGTATATTCCATATTATTAACATTCCTGAACTTTATCTTTTTGACTGAATGCACTCTGTATTTGCTGTTGACAATTGTAATTAATTGTTAATTTTTCAACCTGTTCCAGAAACACACATTTCTAAATGTCTCTTTTGGGCCAGCCTTTGGATAATACTTCAGTAAAAAGAATTCATTCCCACCTGCAAAGTATAAGATTGACTGTCAGGAGTCCACAAAATAAAAAGCCAAAAAAGGGATATGCTGATAAGTATTAACTTGCTGGAAAAACACTGCAGAATGTTAAAAGTGGTTTCTCACTATAAATAAATAGAAGCAGTTAGTCTGAACTTTCTAGTTTCTACTCCCATTCCTTAATTCATACAAAAGGGAAAAGAGAGAACTGTTAAAATAAATCAAATGTACTTTCTTGGGTTTTCAAGAGTGGCAAAATCTTGAAGTGAGCTCTGTGTACACTACAGTAAAAACCAGGCTGGGAAATTCAATTATAACTTGGTTTGTATTCTAAACATGCAGCATAGACTTTGATTTGACAAGACCAAGTAATCATGTAATCATACTAAGTGAACATGCTGAAAGGTCTGTAGTATGAGTTGATCTGGTCTACACATGCCGAACCAAACGCATTTGGTATTGTAAGGCAGATAGGTTAAGGCCATGTTGTAATTGTTGTGTAGACGAGGCTGGGTGAATTTTCTTCTGTTCAGTCAGAGATGTATTAGGATCAATTAAAAGATTTATATACGGGAAAAGAGTACTTGTCAGTTAATTGCAGGAGCACATGAGACTCATAAAACTTGATTTACAATGGGAATTGAGAACCTTATTGCCCGATGCTTTTTGAAAATTTCTCACTGATTTCCTAAGCATGTTCCCTTCAGATGAGTTTTCTGCTCTGAATGGGCACAGTCCATGACAAATCATACTAGTATCAATAGGTATAGAGCAATATGATAACTTAAAGTATGTAACAGATAGGGGTTCCTATTTGAAACTTCAGACAATGATATTAGAAGTCTAATTAGCATTCACTAGGACTGTGAGAGCTTTTCTACCCAGGGAGATTGACTAGCAAAACTAGAGTTATAATTATACTTCTATACCTGTGCCGTTATACCCAGTGGTGAGCTGGAGCCGGTTCACGCAAACCGGTTGTCAAAGGGGTGGGCAAACTCCGGCCCGCGGGACCGTCCTGTCCGACCCGCCTGAGCTCCCGGCTGGGGAGGCTCCCCGGCCCCTCCCCCACCTTCCCCCCTTTCGCAGAGCCCGGCGTCAGCGCTCTGGACCACTCCTGGGCAGCTCTGCAGCTCCTGCCGCTTTGGGGGTGGGGCTGCGAGCTCCAGCGGGCCGCGCAGCATCCATACACGCTGCCCTGAGCAGCATGGTAAGGGGGCTGGGCCGGGGCTGGGAGGAGAGGTTGGATAAGGGGCAGGGAGCAGTTGGAAGGGGCAGAGGTTCTGGGGGGTGGTCAGGGGATGAGGAACGGGGGGGGGTTGGGTAGGCGTGGGAGTTCTGGGGGTCTGTCAGGGTGGTGGTGGATGGGGTCGGGGCAATCGGGACAGGGAGTGGGGCAAGTTGGATGGGGGTGGGGCTCTGGGGGGCAGTTAGGGTGGGGGGTCTCGGGCTTGTACTCACCGGGTGGCGCTTAATAACTGGTTCCCTACCGGGTCAGCGGCGGCACTTCGGCGGCGGGTCATTCACTCGCTCCAGGTCTTTGGCGGCGGGACTTTCAGTGCCGCCGAAAACCTGGAGCGAGTGAAGTGCTGCCGAAGACCCGGTAGGGAACTGGTTATTAACTTGCTGACAGCTCATCACTGGTTATACCTCCCCATGTGGACGCTCTATTTTGAAATAAACTAGTGTGTCCACATGGGGAATTATACCAGCATAGCTATATTGGTATGATTTTACTCCTATTACTACCAGTTTCCCCGTTGTGACAGACCCAGACCAGTGGGGTACAGGAGTCTGGTAGAGGGCAAATATACTGGTCACTGGATGAGTAGTTTTCTGTTCCCTGAGTGACCAGAGCAGGGGCTGCACTAGAGTAATCAGGAACCTGCTAGAACCAGTTAAGGCAGGCAGGCTAATTAGGACACCTGGAGCCAATTAAGAAGAAGCTGCTAGAATCAATTAAGGCAGGCTAATCAGGGCACCTGGGTTTTAAAAAGGAGCTCACTTCAGTTTGTGGTGCGAGTGTGAGGAGCTGGGAGCAAGAGGCACAAGGAGCTGAGAGTGAGAGGGTGTGCTGCTGGAGGACTGAGGAGCACAAGCGTTATCAGACACCAGGAAGAAGGTCCTGTGGTGAGAATAAGGAAGGTGTTTGGAGGAGGCCATGGGGAAGTAGCCCAGGGAGTTGTAGCTATCATGCAGCTGTTACAGGAGGCACTATAGACAGCTGCAGTCCACAGGGCCCTGGGGTGGAACCCGGAGTAGAGGGCGGGCCCGGGTTCCCCCCAAACCTCCCAACTGACCTGGACTGTGGGTTCTTCCAGAGGGGAAGATCTCTGGGCTGTTCCCCAACCCACATGGTAAATCTCTGAGGCAAGAAAATCCGCCAATAAGCGCAGGACCCACCAAGATAGAGGAGGAACTTTGTCACACCATGTAGAAAAGCCATAAGTAAGGGAAGGCCAAATCCTCAGAGGTGTGGTGGAACACAGTGAGATACTAAGGTTATGTCTACACTGGCAGAGTTACAGCGCCAGGAGTTAGAGCGCCACTCAGAGAGCGCTGAAGGGAAACCGCTGTTAAATGTTCACACTGGCAGGTGCCTGTGCAATAGCATGTTCATACTTGCGGCACTTGCAGCGGTATTCAGAGCGGTGCACTCTGGGCAGCTATCCCACAGAGCATCTCTTCCTCTTCTGCTGCTAAGAGTTGTGGGAAGACGGAGGTGGTCGCGAGGCATCCTGGGTCCTGTCCCAATGCCCTGTGATGCATTGCTTCACATCCCTGCAATCCCCTTGCTTCCATCCGCATTTAGTGCCAAGTTTCAACGGTTTGTGTACTGCGCGCTCTGCCTCTTCAGTCTGCAGGAACGGATCCCGCACTGTTGATCAGTATGCTGCTCGCTCTGACCAACACGTCATGAGTGGCTGTGAAGTTATTCCTTAAACTACAAAGGCAAAAGCAGTTCGACATTCATCTCGCCACTCGTACTAGCTATGACACGAGATTGCTTGTGGCATTCACGGAGGTGATGACCACAGTGGAACACTGCTTTTGGGCTCGGGAAACAGGCACTGAGTGGTGGGATCACGTCATCATGCACGTCTGGGATGACGAGCAGTGGCTGCAAAACTTTCGGATGAGGAAAGCCACATTCATGGGACTGTGTGATGAGCTCGCCCCAGCCCTGCAGTGCAAGGACACGAGAATGAGAGCTGCCCTGCTATTGGAGAAGCACCTGGCGATTGCACGGTGGAAGCTGATCGGTCGCTAACCAAGTCGACGGTTGGACTTGTGTTGACGGAAGTGTGCAGGGCCATTAATCACATCCTTCTCCGAAAGACCGTGACTCTGGACAATGTTTCGTCACATTGTGTATGGCTTTGCACAAATGGGCTTCCCTAACTGCGGAGGGGCGATAGATAGCATGCATATTCCAATTCTGGCACAAGACCACCTAGCCATCGAGTACAATCATCGGAACACTGGCCTGTTCAGGAAGCTGCAAGCAGAGACTTTCTTCCCAGACCAGAACATCACTGTAGGGGAAGTCGAAATGCCCATTGTGATCCTAGGAGACCCTGCCTACCCTTTAATGCCATGACTTATGAAGCCATACACGGGGAACCTTGACAGCAGCAAGGAACAGTTCAACAACAAGCTGAGCAAGTGCAGAGTGACTGTTGAGTGTGCTTTTGGCCATTTATAGGCCCACTGGCGCTGACTATATGGGAGGCTGGACCTGCCAATGACAGTATTCCTATGTTTATAGCCACGTGCTGTACACTCCATAATATTTGTGAAGGGAAGGGTGAAAGTTTCATTCAGGGCTGGACCGCTGAGGCTCAATGCCTGGAGGCTGAATTTGAACAGCCAGAGACCAGGGCTATTAGAGGGGTGCTGTGCGGGGCCATAAGAATCAGGGATGCCTTGAGGCAGCAATTTGAAGCTGAAAGCCACTAATATTTGTTGCTATGCTTGGGAGTGCAGTGCTTGTAATGCTAGGAGGTGATTGTGATTGGTGCAGACAATGCACTGTGAAGGTTTAAGAAAATTGCTTGTTGCTTTGCAGGGCTCTGTTTGCTTTCAGTTGATGGAATAAAGATTACTTTCAAACCAAAACAATTCTTTTATTAAAAAAACAACTGGACGAGACAAAAAAAAATCAGGGCTGGGGATGGGGGAAGGAAGGGTCCCAGGAGGAGGTGGGGTCTCGGGACGGTTAAAGATTTGTGTATCTCCAGGGATCATATCCAAGTTTGTCCTTTGGAGTACAGTGTGGTGGGTACTGTACTTCAGCAGGGCTATACTGCAGAGGGATGGGCGGTTAGTGCAGTGGGTACTGAGAGTCCGCAGGGCTGGACTGTGAGGAGGCAAGAGTGGAATGCAGCGGGTACAGATTGGAGCCAGGAGGTTGATAAGAGTGTGTTGGCGGTGTCTGGGGGATGCATGGTAAAGAGTTTTGCAACAGTGGCTGCAGGGGAGGGCGGGCGTGAAGCTGCTCAATTTGCAGTGCTAGTAGCACCTGGAGCATGACCGCTTGGCACTCCATAACGTTTAAGAGCCGCTCCGTGGCTTCATTCTGGTGTGCCATGTTCTCCTTTTGTTATACCAATAAAAACTAGCAGGATCTTATTAAGAGGGATAAGGCAAAGATGCCACATTTATTGTAAATATAATAATACTATAAAAGATAACCGTAAATAACGTTGTTTGGCTACTTATTTCTGTTACTACTTATTTCTTATACACACACATTATACCTAATACCTATACACTTACACACACATTCACACACACCCACATTCATCAGATGTTCTGCAGCTGCTGCATAGTTACCAGTCCTGCTTGAGTTTGCAGCTTGAGTTTGCAGCTTGGGTTCGTAGCTTGTGGCGGCTAACTGGCCAGGAAAGCCGGGCACAAGGACGAGCTGGGTCTCTGTTGGGCATGCACCGATACCCTTCCATGTTGGCAGCAGAATGTTACCCTTCTCCCAAAGTTTTCCATCTCACCCATCCTTTTTGTAGGCTTTAGTTTGAATCCAGAGTCTATAGGTCTTGCTGTGTCATGCTGCCTCTGGGTTTGGTGATTGATCACCCGTCAATTGCAGACATGACTTTCAGCCTGGGACCGGGCTTTGATCTTCCTTCTATTGTAGGAAGCCTTCTTCTTTTCTTTTTAGGGTGGATTCTTCTTACTTCGTTAGGGCTCTTGTCTGCATCTTGTCTGCATCTTCAGCCGTTGGTGTTTGAACTCTATTTAATCAGGACAGGCTGGGGCTGGAGGTTGATTCCATCATCCATACATACCTCATTCACACATCTAAACTAAACTAATAAGATTACAGCAGGGTTTGCAAAAATGAAGGTTGCAGCAAGCCCTTACAAAATGGAGTAAGCATTTTAAAATGGGGTTTGAATTACAATATGGCAAATAGTGAACAGAAGTTACAATATAGACAAGTATAGTAAATGGTGAACAGAAGTTACACTACTGAAACAGTGCAAGTCTCAGTGATTTAAGCAGGAATTGGATTGATAGTGAAACTTACAGAGGCAGCTGACTGAACAGCTATGGCTCTTAACAGGCATCTTAATTGTTATTTAGCCAGTTATTGGGGTAACCGGTTTTATGAATGAATATTATTTCATTCATAAAACTTTACTTATGAAGATGCATTAATAAAGTAAACAATTAAAAACAATTTCATTCATGAGTCCTACACTTTCGGTCCCTCTTCTCGCTGTCCCGCCACTCCTTTGATTCTTGTTTTTCGGCCGTGGAATGCATCATGACATCACACAGAAAGTCCTCTTTAGTTCTTCGTGGCCGCTTTATAATTCTGCGCAGCCGTTCAGCCGGCGATAACAAAGAGGGAGGCTGGGCTCCCAAGGTCATCTCTGTGAAGCCAAAATGCAACATTTTACCGAAGCAGTATTGTTTGCAACAAACAGAACACTGATTCAGTGATTTAAAACACAGCCACTATTCACATACCTGTCACTAAGTGGCTGAGGGAGTCAATCAACAGCCTGTTCTGCCGCTCAGACTAAGCATGTGATGGTGGTGGTGGTGGTATGTGCATCATACAGAGACAAGCTTGCTTTCTGCAACCCTCCTGCCCCCAACAACTCGCTTCAGCGATTTCCAAAATCAAATCCACTTACCAGGTTCCTCCTGTCCTGTTTGCGCTTCGCCAAGATTCGACAGCTGTGACTGGCTAGCCTCCTCTGAGGTAGAAAAGAGCTCCTGGCTGCATGCGTCTCTGACCTCGGAGTCATCCTCTGCCTCTGGGTCCCCCTCCACATCCTCGTTCAAGATTTCCTTCTCCTGGCTCGGTCCACTCTCGACTGGCACATGAGCCACCGAAGCATCCACAGTGGCCTTCACAGTGGAGGTGGGTTCGCCACCAAGTATTGTGTCCAGCTCTTTGTAGAACCGGCAGTTCGTGGGTGCAGCACCGGAGCAGCGGTTTGCCTCCCGCGCCTTGTGGTAGGCGTTCTGCAGCTCCTTCACTTTGACCCTGCACTGCAGTGTGTCCCATTCATGGCCTCTTTCTGTCATGCATTGTGAAATCTGTCCATGGGTATCATAATTCCTATGGCTTGAGCGCAGCTGGGGCTGGACAGTCTCCTGTCCCCAAGTGCTGATGAGATCCAGCAGCTCAGCATTGCTCCAAGCGAGGGATCGCCTGGTGCGTGGAGCAGACATGGCCACATGGAAAGATGTGCTGAGACCACTGCATGCGTCACTGAGCAAACAGGAAGGGCACTTTCAAAATTCCAAAGGAATTTACGGGGTGGGGATGACGGTTAGTCACCTGAGGGCAGGGCAGTAGAGTTCAAACCAATGACCAGAGAGGCAAGAACACGCATTGTGGGTACACCTCCCGGAGGCCAATCACAGCGCTGTAATCGACCAGGGTGTCTACACTGGCACTCTCGTCGGGGTGGTTTTTTTTTTACAGCGCTGCAACTGCGCAGTTTCTGCGCGCTAAATGACTTGGCAGTGTGTACACCTCGGGAGTTACAATGCAGAAAGCAGCTTTACTGCGCAGAAACTTGCCAGTGTAGACAGGGCCTAACACTTTGGTCTAGGCCAGGGAATAAAAGCTCTGTAAATAGACTGTATTCTAATCAAGTGTTATTCAACAAGGAACAAAGGTTGCACTGAAGTGCTTTATGTTCTTGATAAGCAGTCTTTTGCCAACCTACGTATTTTGAATTTTATCAAATGTTGAATATAGTGAGTATTATGCCAGAGATGGGATAGTGATAATTTTTTTTTCTAAGTGCTGAACTTGATTTATAACTGCCTACATGCTGACAAGAAATTAAAAAAAAAAAAAAAAGTTGTACCCTGAGCCTCCCCTCATGCCAAGTTAAAACAATTTGAAAGCCCCCTTAATAGCTGTGAAGATGCAGCTCAACAACTCTTTTTTATTTTGTGAGCCTGAAAAGATATGAAGTTGTCTTCACAGGTGTTAAGGGGGCTGTCCTGTCATTAAGCTAACTTGACTGAAAACTTAAAAACCCACCCCACCCTGACAAACAACTAAACCATTTCTTCCCATGTAGGTAAGGCCAAATGTGCTCGTATGCTAAGGCCTTCTCTACACTGGGTTTTCTGTGTGTGGTTTTTTTGTTTGTTTTTTTAATAGTCACTGATATACCCGTATTGGTGCAAACCATGACTTGCATTTCTTTGAAACCGGTGTAAGCTGCTCTGGTGCAAGTCATGGTTTGCATTACTACAGCCATAGTGTTGGCTAAAATTTGTAGTGTAGACAAGTCACGAGAAAGGGAGAGAAGGAGAAGATGGCAGAAATAGAGAAACTTATCAAATGTAAAAATGGACCTATTCCAAGATTTTCCTGTATAACTAGGCTGTCAGCCAATCTGTAGATTTGATTGGCTACCAGTTACTTTATTCTGTCTGAATTTTTTGATAAACAATGCTTTATTTATAAATTTATTATTATTTATACTACCTCTTTCGCTGATATCTACTGTAGTTATTTCTCAAAAGCAAGGAAAATGATTTCTTGTGAGAGCCAGAAGGACTAAGGAGAAGCAAAAAGTACTGGTACCTGATTTGTGTTTCTTGCTCAAAGGTGAGTGCCAGAAAGGTGCACATTCCTGGAAGGTGCTGCCAAGGTGTTGCTTGTAATTAGCAAGGAGCACAGGAAATGCCTGGTTATGTCAAGGAGTGACCGGAATAAGAGTTCAGTCATTATAGCAGGCGTAGAAAAAGAGTTGAAAAGTAAACATACGTACAGTTTGGCATCATGTATTTATCAAAATTGAGATAGTAGACTGTACTACTCTGTCTTTATGATTATGGTGATATGTCTTACAGCTGGCGCAAATTATTTTCTTAAATTACTTCTGAAACTACTAAAAATAGCAGCACAGTTCAAGAGACGTCTCCTTGTAGGTAAAACATTTAATGGTGAATTTGAATTTTTTCATAACTAAATTAGAATTCACCTAGTACTCTTGGTCCATAGAACTCAAGAAATTTAAGAAGGTGGTGGTATTCCCATTTTATATAGGGAAGCTGAGACACAATGAGTTAAGTGAGTTGTCCAGGATTATACAACAAGTCACAGGCAGAGCAGGAAAGAGAGCTCAGGTATCCTGCCTCATGTTGGTGTGTAACCATTGGACCATCCTGCTTAGCACCTTTAGGCCTGGGGTCAGTGATGGGTGAGTGAGTAGGGGAAACTTGTGTGCTGTATGACTAAAGTCTGTCTCCATTTGCAACCTGCTGATGTTGGTAGAATATGGCTGACTCATGTCTCCTTTTGTCCTGTTCTAAAACTATATGAACAGCTTTCTTCTGGACACTCACCTACACAATTTATTGATCAATGTTCTTCCACTATATGTCACCAGGCATAACACAGTAGTGAGCACTAGAAGAAAGGAGGCTAATTACTTTGGTGTCAGTCTGATCAATTTGTTTTGATTCCTTCACCTGGGTGTTCTGCAGTAAATCTTACTGTTTTGGCTTTAGGTTTTTTTTTTTACTCAAGTACACACATGTGTGAGCCTATTGAAGTATACTTGGTGATAAATATAGGTATGTCTACATTGCAGTTAGATGCCCGTGGCTGGCCTGTGCCAGCTGACTCAGGCTCCCAGGCTGCGGAACCCTGTGTAGACTTTTGGGCTTGGGCTGGAGCCCAGGCTTTAAGACCCTGTGAGGTGGGAGGGTCCCAGAGCTCGGGCTGAGTCCAGAAGTCTACACTGCAATGAAACAGCCCTGTAGCCCAAGCAAGTCCCGCGAGTCTGAGGCAGTTGTCACGGGCCAGCCATGGTTTTTTAATGCTAGTGAAGTGATGTGAGCTGTGGTGCAGAGTAAAATTCTTTCCTCATATCAGCATGATGCCTCTTAGTCAGATAGTCTGTTTTCTCATAAAGTTGTGCGATTCTTACTGATGTGAGTGTGTAGATCAGAAAGGACAACTTTGCCTTTAATCTTCTAGAATTCCATTTAGGGGGAAGGTTCTCTCAACTTACTGTCACTCTAGTGAATCA
Organism: Emys orbicularis; assembly: GCF_028017835.1. Lineage (NCBI taxonomy): Eukaryota > Metazoa > Chordata > Testudines > Emydidae > Emys > Emys orbicularis. The sequence goes on from NC_088685.1 coordinate 167,565,734, forward strand.
ATATTTTTAAAGATCAAATAGATATCAGTCTTTTGGGAAGACAATTAGTCACTATTAAAAATCTTACATAATCAAAAAATTAGTGTTTCAGATTTATCTTGGCATTTAGGTAGCATCAAGAGACAATTATCTTGTGACAACATTGTGACGTTCTCCTGGTGTTATCTGAACCGGTGATCTGCTAGGTCACTCCAATCCTTGACTCTGGGAGCCAGCCCTACCCTGCTTCGCTGTGAGAACCTTCACTCCTGGGCTGTTCATGCACAACTTCTAGCATGCACAATCCAGAATGTGAGTGAGCACTTTTGGCTAGCCACTGCTTTGATAGTGCAACCGAATGACACTAGCCAATATGTCCGGTCCCAGACACAACCCTAAGAACCTCCAACTTGCAGTGTCCAGTTATGCCCACTGGACGTTGCAAGTTTATATGAGTTTGTCAGTTTAACAAAGAAATTGATCTGTACCAGGCTTGTTATCCCAAGGGGAGTCTTTGACACTTTTCAAACCAAACACACTGCTTCAGGTAGAATAAACAAACAGATTTATTAACTATAAAAGATAGATTTTTAAGTGATTATAAGTCAAAGAACAACAAGTGAGATTTGGTCAAATGAAATAAAAGCAAAACATATTCTAAGCTGATCTTAACACTTTCAGTGCCCTTACAAACATTTTCACCACAGGCTGGCTGGTTGCCCTTCAGCCAGGCTCTCCCCTTTGATCAGCGCTTCAGTCACTTGGTGGTGGTGTCTGTAGATGGAGGTGGAAGAGGAGAGCGAGCATGGCAAACGTCTCTCCCCTTTATCATGTCCTTTCTTCCCTCTTGGCTTTGCCCCCCGCGCCCTTCCCCCCTCCCTTCAGGGTCAAGTGAGCATTACTTTATCCTAGTCCCAAACTGACCAAGGGAAGGGGGGTGACTCACTCGAGAGTCCAACAGGTCCTTTGTTGCTGCCTAGGCCAGTGTCCTTGTTCCTGTGAGGCTGGGCTGGGTTTGTCCCATACATACCCTGATGAGGTGTAAACTGCCCCTCTGTTCCTGGAGAGTTTTGCCTGGGCTTGTTTTAAGCCACGAGGACACATTTTCAGCCTCATAACTATATACAAGAAATTACAACCTCTAACGTTACTATAACATTACTACAATAACAATGCTCAGTGCATCATGAGCCTTCCGAAGACACCCGACATGACAAACTTTGCATTGGATACCACACAATCGTATTATAAGGATGAACATGGGGGTGCAGGGGGTGCCCCTGAGATACAGAGTGTCACAAACATTTTATTCTAGTGACAACTTTTAAAGTTGTATCTAATAATATACTATAAAGGAGAAAAAAATGTATATTCAATTTCCTACTTTGTAGATCATTTAAAATGTGCTCACTTGCTTCTAATTGTATATTGACAGGTTTTGCCAGTCTTCACAGCTGACAGACTAACCCCCTGAAAACTATGATGTTGAGATGAAATATCCGTAAATAAAAGCAATATTAGGAGGACTGCCAAAAATTGAAGGGGCTGTTATTGTTAAGATGGAAGTTAGGAGAGAGAGTGACATTATAAAGGGAAAGCCTCCTCATAAGTGTGTTGTAGTATTGGCTGATTTAGAAGACAGCTTTCTGTAGAACTACAACGGCATTAAAAGTGCTGATCATAAGACGGTCTTTGACACTAATGATATTGGTATATGAAAACATACTGCTGAAGTTGATGCACATTGTAATCGGTTTTGTTTTTGTTTTTTCTCTGCGTATGTAGGCATTTTAGGAGGACTATGGAGGAACTAGTTCATGATCTGGTCTCAGCACTGGAAGAAAGTTCAGAGCAAGCCAGAGGAGGTTTTGCTGATACTGGAGATCACTCTCGCAGCGTGTCTTGTCTTCTAAAACGCCAGGCAAGGAAAAGGAGAGGACGAAAAAGACGTTCGTTTACCACTCATCATCCTTGGGAGACTAGTCACTGTTTAAGTGAAGGTTCTGATTCCAGTCTAGAAGAACCAAGCAAGGACTATAGAGAGAATCATACTACTAATAAGAAAGACCACAGTGACTCTGATGATCAGTTGTTGGTTGCTAAACGCAGGCCTTCTTCAAATTTAAATAACATTAGAGGCAAAAGACCTCTGTGGCATGAGTCTGATTTGGCTCTTGACAATTTAGGAAACAGGACCCTGCGTAGGAGGAGAAAGGTGAAACGCATGGCAATAGATCCACCATCGGAAGTTACGAATACACTAACATTGACCCAACAACAGGATAACAGCAGAGATCAAGAAATGGATAATGATAATAGATCTTACCAACATCAAGAATTTGCCAAGAGCAAAGTGAAAAAAAGAAAACTAGCTACAACTAGGCAAGGACCAGAAATCTTGGATGAAGGAGTGGTTATAGAGAGTGAAGAAGCGAACCAGGCAAATAAGGACAAAATGGAGTATGAGGAGCAAAAGGGTTCAGATGAGAACATGAGTGACAGGTGATTGATTGATTGTTTTTTCTTTTTCTATCGACTGAAACAAAATTCTTATATTGCTACTGTAGTGGTGTAGGTATTGACAAGTCTTGTTTTCTTTATTCCAAAATTAAAATGCAGTCAATAGCAGTATGTTTTAAGCAGTTAATGTTAGGGGTCTTTCCTGATCCAGGAATACTAGAATACTGCTACTTCAAACATGTTGTATAATGTTAAATTATAGCAATTCATTCAGAGGAAATCTGATGGGTGGCAGAGAAATTTCAAAGGAAACAATTACTTGAAGAAAATTTATACTAATTGTTTCAATATTAAGACCAAGAAAACAGGAATTTAAAAATGACTTAAATGTTACATTATTGTATTATGCATGGTATTTGAACTAGCACTTAATCACACACAAGGTAATTAAATAGCTTAGATTTTCCAACTTCTAGGCGCTGGTGCTTTGGTTGTTGCTGGTATTCATCAGAAGATTATCAGTAGAGTATATGGATACACCCGCTAGACAGTCTGTGTGTCATGGGCATAAAAAGTCTATAGATTGCCAAGAATGCACATCACTTACAAAACGCAAAAACCAATTTATAGTTCAGAAACACCTGAGCTTGCCATTAGAAAAATGGGATAATGATGACCTTTTGGCAGTATGCCTCATCAATCTGTTCCAGACAGCAGGCATACCACAATAGTAATTGTTGTCAAAATAGTACTTTGGAAACACAGTAAGGTGTCATTTTCCACCACACACAGGTGATGTTACCTGCAGGGTCTGATGATCCTGATCATGTTTATCCAGTGTGTTTGGTTCTGAATGCAGAACTGTGAGCGGGGCAACTCCTATTTAAGACATACATTCTGGCAATCTAGAGGCTAGACAGCAACAGTGTTCCTCATTTGTTGTAGGAGTCTTATCTATAAACTGCATTGAAACTTTTGCTTGTTGGCCATAGTTTAGGTGTGCTGTAGCGATGGCATGCATAGGTTCTTGGCTAGGGCAAGAAGAGAGGTCACTTATTCAGTAGCATAACAGTATTGGTAAGTTACTGATTCCAATTATTTAGAAAACAATAAGGGGGATAGTATTTATAGAAGTTGCTTTTTATACTCTTTCCATCTGTTTTCTGAGAACTGTAGACAGTTCTTAAATCACAACAGGAATCCTGAGTCACCTTGCCACTGAAAAGAAACTGAATGTCATAGTGTCTTCATACTTGTATTGGACCAGAAGTAGGTCTTGTTGGGGCCTTTGTGTCTGGAACGCTTTCAGATTCCATCATGTTTGTCCTGTACTCTCATAAATTTTTTTGTTAAATTTTAACACTTTTTAAAATGTCTTGTGCCAGAGGAGGGTAAAAATACTTCAGTGCAAAACTCATGTATCCAGTGTTTGGGTGGAGGGAACCAAGGTCAGGGGAAAATCCTCCAAACACCCAAAAAAGGGCAGCTTGCTGATTTCAAGTACAAAAATGACTATCCCTTATGGATTCCACTTGTCATCTATTCTTGTGCTTCAAGGGGACACTATCAGTTTAAAAAACATGCTCCTTTCTGGAAATACTTTACTTAATAATACTGTAACAGCTAAGGTCCTTATAGTTTCAGAGAAAACTTTCTCTGTTTGCAGTTTGTTTATGTTGTCATTTGTCAGCACTTTACAGTCAATTTTGCCATTTTCACCTGTTTGTGTGTCTTTAACACAACAACAGGGGGCAGGGAAACTTTTTTTTTTTTCTTTAAAAAAAAAAAAAAAAGATGAAAATGTGACTGCAAAACCACAAAATCTGACAAGGAGATTCAGAGGCATATGGAGTACTCAAACTACTTTTAACTCTAATTTTCAATTGGCTAGACTTCAACTTGATGGTGCCCATTACATGCATTACTACTGTATGATTCTATCACTTTATCCCACAAGAGGAACAAGAAACATACTAGCAAGCCTCTGTGCTACTATTGTGTTCTGAAAGCATTGGCAGAGATAAAAATGTCTTCCTAAAACTGTGTGCAGACACAAAGAGGTAAATTACTGAAAACATCTTAGTAAGATTCATGGCTTCACTAATACTGCTGAGTCACATTTGAACTCTAGAATCCAGAGTTATCAAGTCTGCCATGCCAATTTTCATTTGTCCACATATGAAGGCTTTGTTTTCTGGATGATTTTCCTGTGTGTATATTTCAATGGGACACATCTTCCACATTTACAATTCTCCCAGCAGCAGTCCCTGTGCCTATAGTATGATGCCCCAACAGAGGCAGGGGCTTCATTGTGTTATGCTAAAAATCTACGTCTATTGAGCGTGCTCTGCAGAAGTCTTCAAATGCTTAAAGCCTTTATTGTATGGCACCACTCTATATAAATTGATCAAGAGCAAATGCCTCAGTGAAGATTACTTAAGTACCAAAGTTCAAATTGCAAACTTAAAGGGAAGAGATGAGTATGGTTCCCTTAAGGTTTGCCTGTAAGAACAGTTTGGTTCATGGCAAGATGGGGTATAAATTTACCTTGCAGTAAATATCTGTATAGACCCTGCTGATGATCTTTAAAATGGTCAATCACAGCTTGAATCTTGAAATACTATAAAGCAAATCTTAGTTTCTTCTTTCTGCAAAGTATCCTATGCTCACTTTAATTCCACCATAGACAGTTTTGTATATTTCGCAATTCTAAATGTCCCACAACTTTACATCACATTTCTTTTTTAGAATTAACCGTTTGGTTGAAGCTTTCCACCTATCTAAAATATTTCCTTAATGCACTTTAATCCATTCTCATTTCAAAGTGGGTGGATCAGAGCTGTCTATGGATGGAACTTTTAGTGTGTGGCAGCAGAATCTACATGGATGCTTAGTGGGCTGCAGGATAGTACGGGATAGACTTACACCTCAGCTTGCCATGAACTCAGTAAGTGTTTGTATACGCAAGCCCTTATAAAATGGGAACTTGTGTGTGTGTGGTGGGGAAAAAGAAATATTTTTTTTTTTTTTTTGGTCTTGTTTCCCAAAATTCAAATGGCTGAAAGGATTCCTGAACTTTAAATTTTTTTTTTTTTATTGGAAACTTTAATAAAAAAGTTATTTTTTTTAAAAATGTGTGATGTAAAGTTGTAGGACATTTATAATTGTAAAAGTATGCAGAACTGTCTGATGGAATTAAGCGAGGAGGGGATATTTTGCAAAAAGAAGGCACTAGGATTTGCTTAGCTTTATAGCATTTCAAGGTTCAAGCTCTGCTTGATCACTTTTATAGCGCATAAGATTTGCCATCTTTGTATTGAGGAACATTATCTTTAGTAAAGTGCTTAAGTCTCTCACTGTACTGGGATAAAAGAGATTGTAAGTGCTGCTTATATAGTAAGAAGTTACTGTATACAGAAGAAGATATGGCAGAGTTTTAGAACACATCTTTAAGAAATATGACAGCTGCACATATTAGCAAGTCACTGCTGCTTGGCTATCTACATCAGGCCCGATTTCAAGCCCTGTTTGAACAATAAAAACAATTAACCATATAATTAGTTCTAGAAGCTGAAGTCAGATATTTCCCAAACCTAAAACTAATTCTGGTTTCAATTTCTGAGAGAGAAATTGGGAAAACTAAATAATTTCAATTTTTTCCCCCCAGCAAGCAAATTCATGTCTAAACCAAAAAGCAGTTAAAACAGCTAATTTAGGAGTAAGGTTTAGAGCTAACTTTTAAGAATGGGTGTGAGGAATGAAACCAAAAATGAAATATATATTTTTAAAAATACTTATAAGTTGGTGTCTAGGTTGAAATATATACAATGAAGTGGATTTTGCTTCATATTGAAGACAAGCTATATAATATAGGAAAATACTTAAGGTGTTTAATTTTCCTTAACGTAACATGCATAAAAGCATACTACATTGAAAATTAATTTGAAATGCACACCTTTTTCTTGATTTCATGTCTTTAGGTGAACTGACATATTTTTTTTTTAAATTAATCCATACTTCACTGTAAAAAAATATATATATATATATATATTATTGTGAGAATACAGTTCCCTGAAGAACATAAAAGCATTTCTCCACTTAACCTCCACCCCAGATGTAAACTCAATGTCATGGTCTGTGCTATAGTTTAAGCACAGGAGGCTGGTTTAATATTTAGATACACACTTTTAATTTACAATAACGTGAGATGGTTGTGTACAACCAAGGGAGAACAAAACACTTCACCCTCATCCATGAGCTCTAATTTTATATATATAGTGTGTGTGTGTGTGTGTGTGTGTGTGTGTGTGTGTGTGTGTTGCATCCATCTTATAGACAGACATCTTGTTTAAGGCCACATCAGAAGTTACAGAAAAGTAAATTATAGCCTGCATTTTCTCTTTTGCTGTTATAATCATATTGATCATATTCATTTTTCTCAGGGTGACCTTTACTTTGATTTAGTGGATTGTCATTGTTGCACACTTTTCTTTCTTACCAAGGAAAATAGTTGTAGTGAATCCTTAAGCAATGTATTGTCCAGAATATTTGCAAATGTTAAGAACAGTAGTTCCTTCTCCAGACTTGTATTTCATGTATTGGAAGAAAGGCTTAGACTGCTTTTGTTTTGAGATATCTCCCCCCCGCCCCCCATTTTATTGAGCAGTGGTGTTCTGGGATCAAGCTGAATCGTATAGCAATAGACGAGCAGTGAGTATTTGATGGAAGCAGATGATAAAATGCATCAATTGTGTCAGCTCCTTGCTGCAGTCACATCTGGCTTACTGTCAGGGTCCCATTAGATTCCTGTAGTTTTATGTGACAAAAATAATATGTCCTGTAGTTAATGGAACTAGGATAGTTGCAGTTTGATTAAAAACAAAATTTTATTTTCTTTCAGATTTTTGTCAGGCTTAAGTTCTATCTGAGAACAGACTCCTCTCTTTAAAATTTTAGAAGTGCGAGATCAATTGTTCTTTCTTTTCTTTATTACAGTGAATCCAGCAGCCTGAGCAGCAGTGATGCTGGTTTGTTTACCAATGATGAGGGAAGACAAGGTACTGAAACATCATTAATTTTTTTTTGCATCAGTTTAAATTCTGTAATCATTACGAGTTATTTCATTGGTTGGTGAAATTGCTTTAACAGACTACCTAGTGAGTTGAGGTATAGCTTTTTTTCCAGCTTCTTAAATGTTATGGAAAGGTGTCCTGTCTCAATGACCTTAAGTACACCTCTACCCCGATATAACGCTGTCTCGGGAGCCAAAAAATCTTACCGCGTTATAGGTGAAACCGCATTATATCGAACTTGCTTTGATGTGCCGGGGCGCGCAGCCCCTCCGCCCCCACCCCCACCCCGGAGCGCTGCTTTACCGTGTTATATCAGGTCGCATTATTTCGGGGTAGAGGTGTAATTAAATTTTTTGATTATCTCAAAAGGCTAGTATGTGAAGCTTATAATAGTAGGGAAGATTGTGTTTTAAGACTGGTATTGAGTACATCTCGCATATCTCAATCTCTTCAGTATTCTATCTGACAAGTTCACAAGAGACTGGTAGCCCTTCCCACATTTATCCAGAATGTTTTAAAAAACAAGGGCTGGATATAGTGATAATAGTTCTCTGAACAAAGACTAAGTGTCTCTTATCAATCCAAAATAAGACTGAAAAGCCCAATATTATTTAGGGAGTTTTTTCTCCCCACTGAGGATTTTCTACAAATCTTAAACTTTTCACTTTTCCTTTGGACAGTGTGATATCAGTAAAACTCCACCTGTAATTTAAAGTGCAGCTAATGCCCCCAGGCTATCATGTTGGCATACACCAGAAAGCAGATTACTATATTTATGAATCAAAGGTACTGGTGGTGAAGTATATTAAACCATCTTTTCAATTCACATGTGTAACCATCTTAATTGTATTTTAAATTTAGTATAGCTTAATCCCCCTTTTTAGTTAATATATTTTTTTAAATGATAATTGGATTTATTGAAAGTGCAGATTATTTTCTTAAACAATAAAAGGGGGCATCAGGTTGCAGAATAACAAAATATTACAGATTTAGACAATATTAGTTAGGTTATACAAAGGCTATACATATACTGTTTCTCAAAAGTTCTCAGTAATTTGTTTTTAATCAGTTTGTGCCAGTTGCTCCATCCTTCCACACTAATGTTACTAATAGTGGGATTTCTTCAAAGCATAGGGCCAAGTCCTGCTTGCCTTGTTCATACAAGTAAGACAAGCAATATTTGGGCCTTAATTATATTTTTTTACTTCAGTTGACCCAGGACTCTTCTTTGAGGAATTTATGGTATCCTTGAAATACCAGTTGATCAGTTTTTCTGACTTCAGAGCAGATTTTTTTTTTTTTTTTTTTCCAATTAGACATTTCCAGAAGATAGAATATGGTTCCCTGTACCATGGCATTCCCGTCAGCATTTTGTGATTTTTTTTTTTTCTCTTCTGTTTTGTAAGGCTTAGTGTGCAAGATTATCTAACAATGATTTTTCATTGTTTTCTTCTTGCGGGTGACATGAACTTTTCACAGTGGTTTGTTTTAGATACTTCAAATCCTCTGCAGAAATTGCCTGTTTAATTTCCTTTTATCAGCTATTTGTCTGTAAAGTTATAATTCATTCCTATTTGTTTCTTGACCAGAGAGATCTGTTTATCTTGTAATTTCCTTGTATATTGAGCTACCAGGAGGCTAGTGTTAATTGTAGTATTAACCTTGCATCTGAAGTGGATTTTTTACCCACGAAAGCTTATGCCCAAATAAATCTGTTAGTCTTTAAGGTGCCACCGGACTCCTTGTTGTTTTTGCGGATACAGACTAACACAGCTACCCCCTGATACTTGTAGTATTATGGTTTTGTAAATGTCTTAACTGTAAGATTAAAACAATTGGCTTTCTAACCTACTTTTTTGGTGTAATTGTGTTTGGTTTGTTTTTTAAAACACCTGTATTTCCCTGTATAAAATAATCTGGGACATAAATGGCGTTTACTTCTGAACTGAAATATCCCTCCAAGTATTATTTGTTCTTCATATATTCCAATGTTGAAAACATCGGAAAGCAAGGATCAGTTCATATAATTATTTTCTTGGGGGCATTATTGGACAATAAGTAGTAATTTTTTTCAGTGGTGTCACATTCCTTTTTTCAGTCCATAGCCATTCCGTTTTATCATTTCTGATCCTTTCCAACAATAACTTTAATTGAGTTGCAGAGGATTATAACTATACATTTTGCAGGGTTGACCTCTATTTCAAGAATTGTATTTTTTCTTTGTTCCCATTTCATGTTGTAACTTGATATTTATCAGTTATTTGTGTCTATTTTGTGAGGATTTCTAGTGGAAAGTATTGGTTCCAAAATAGCATTCTTAGAAGATAGTGAGATTAATTGTTGCTCTGTGTAGGAAAGATAATGTCACAACAGATGATCACCATTTTTAATCTCAATTTTTGGACTAGTTACTTCAAGGCCTTATCCAAAACTTATTGAAGTCAATAGGGGTCTTCTCATTTACTTCACTGGGTTTGAATCAGGGTAACTGACTTTTAGATCTAGAGAATGATCTTGTTTCCATTAAAACTCTTAATTGGAAGCAGTATCAGGCTCCTGTTGGTACATGCCTTTTAGTTTCAGTTGAATTTGCTTTATTATCAATATTTTCTATCACTTAACATCATAGCTACTGTTTCTTCTGTCACTTACTTTCTTGTAAAAAATCAGTCCCAAATTGATTTCTTAAGTTTCCAAATTAGACAATAAAATGTCACTTGCATAAAGTGGAACTATGAAAAATATTCCCTTATTTGTATTACCATAATACATAGGAGTCCTAATCACGAACCAGGACCTCATTCTGCTAGGTGCTGTGCAAACAGATGCTACTTGCCCCAAAGAGCTTACAGTAGGGTTGCCAGGTGTCCGGTTTTCCACTAGAACATCCGGTAGAAAAGGGACCCAGACGGCTCCAGTCAGCACCGCTGACCGGGCCGTTAAAAGTCCGGTCGGCGGTGCAGTGGGGCTAAGGCAGGCTCCTTGCCTGCCCTGACTCCATGTAGCTCCCGGAAGAGGCCGGCATGTCCCTGCGGCTCCTAGGCGCAGGTGCGATCAGGGAAGCTCCGTGCGCTGCCCCCGCCCCGAGCGCCAGCTCCTCAGCTCCCATTAGCCGGGAACCGCGGCCAGTGAGAGCTGTGGGGGCGGTACCTCCTGGTGTGGGCAGCACGCACCACGCAGAGCCGACTGGCTGCCCTTGCGCCTAGGAGTCGGACATGTCAGCTGCTTCCGGGAACCACGCAGAGCCAGGGAGTCTGCCTTAGCCCTGCTGCGCTGCTGACCGGGCGCCGCCTCAGGTAAGCACACCCTAACTCCTTCCCAGAGCCCTCACCCCAGCCCCCTCCCAGAGCCTGCACCCCCTCCCACACTCCAACACCCTACCCCAGCCCTGAGTCCCTTCCCACACCCAAACTTCCTTCCAGAGTCCGCACCAACTCCTGCACCCCAAACCCCTCATCCCCAGCCCCACCCCAGAGCCCACACCCCCAGCAGGAGCCTGAACTCCCTCCGTCCCTCACCCCTACCCCCTGCCCCAGATCTGAGCCCCCTCCCACACTCCAACCCCCTGCCCCAGCCCAGTGAAAGTGAGTGAGGGTGGGGGCGAGCGAGTGCCGGAGAGAGGGAGTGGGGGAGTGATTGGGGGCAGGGCTGCCCCCTTGGGGTGGGGCAGGGGTGTTCGGTTTAGTACAATTGGAAAGTTGGCAACCTTAGCTTACAGTGTAAGTATAAAACAAGATACAACAGATAGGTACAGACTGATGGGAGAGTACAAGTAAGCAATGAGACAATATTGGTCAGCATAATAGACAGTGGTGTCAGCACACCAGGACCCTAACTATTGTCAAGATTTTTACAGGCATCACGGAAAAGGATTGTTTCTTAAGGAGGGATTTGAAAGAGGATAATGGAGTAGTTTTGCATATGTTCACAGGCATCTCTTCCCAAGTGTGATGGGCAGCATGAGAGAATGTACAAAACTGCTTGTTTGAAAACTTAAGAAGTGGGCTATGGAGGCATCATGGGTTGATCAAAAGTGGGAGATGACATTTGGATAGTGAATGAAATGTTAGGTAGGGTAGGAATTTCCATCCAGTAGGATATGGCTGCCAGTGATACTACTGAAATGGAAAAGAGTGCAAGCTGTGATATGGCCCTCTTTATAATGTAAAGGATTCACAGTTGCAACCATTAACCCAAACTTGAGCTTTGAGGTTGTTCTGCAGATGTTAATTCATAGCATAATTACTATTCGAAAATCTACTTTTGAAAAGACTGAAATACAGGCTAATTTTACTCTCAAAGGTCTAACAGGCCAGTTATAAAAGTTCTTGTTTTGGCGACATTCAATAGTCTTCTAATATTGCCCAAACACGTTCTTTTTAAGAGGACACTGATCTGAGCAGCACTGATTATACTTGCACATAAACTCCTTAACATCTCCCCCCACCCAAAAAAACCCAAAACTCTACATTAAAAGAACATAAAGCTGCAAAATCAAATACTAAGAAGATAGGAAATGCCAGAATTAAGGTTGCCTGTACAACCTAAATTCAGTCCACTTGTGTGTATACATTATGAAATGCACAGTCTGTCTCTCAAAAGATCATCCACAATATCATTTTATCTTGCTCTCAGAGGGCTGGATCATTTCATTTGACACTGCCTCTGAAACAGCCTTCTTTTATGGAGGCTTCTGCTTCTCTCTCACTCCTTGCCCTGGATCAGGTGTGGGTGTTAGGCTTCTCCTTTCCTGTTCCTGCTGCTTCCAACCTCTCCTTCCTCCCCCTTCTTTCTCAGTCTTTGAATAGCTTTGCATCTGACTCTTCTCTCCCCCTCTATCTTGCTGTCATCTGCTGTCCACCTTACTCCTCCCTACCAGCCTTCGCTCAGATTTGCCTCCTGGCTCTCTTCCTCTACTCACAATCTCCTACGCTCATCTTAAGTTATTTTAGCTTCCATGTTGATCACCCATCCAATCCCGTAGCTTCACATTCTCTTGCCCTCATGTCTTTATTCGATCTGCTCCCCGGGCTCAATTCTGCCTCTCACCAAAGCGGCTGTTCACCTGACATGGTCTTCACCAATCATTGCTCTCTCTTCTGATTTTTGTGTTGATGAGTTTCTCCTATCTGACTGTCTGACTGAAACAGCGTCTGTTTCAGCATCATCCACCCCTTCTTTTTCTCACACCCTGTAGCTTAGCCTTTCTGTAACTTCCTATTCATCAGTGCTGATGACTTCTCCTCTGCTCTCAGCTTTCTCCTCTCTTCCCTTTCTGTTGATATAGTCCATTCTCCTCCACCTTTGGCTCTTGTGCCCCTCTATCCCATCACAATTTCTAACTTGCCAACTCCCAGCCCTGGCTCACCTTCAGCATCTGCTTCCTCCACTCCTACTCTCTCAATGCAGAGTGACTGACAGAAATCCTGTGACCAGGCTGACTTCCTCCACTACAGATATGTTCTCTCCTCCTTTAGTTCTGCCATTTCTTTCCCAAACTCTACTACTTCAATTTAATCAGTCCCCATGCCTCTAATCCCAACTGCCTTTTTACCACCTTTAATTTGCTCCTCAAACTCTCCCCTTCTCCTGGCTCAATTTCTCAATCCATACAAGATCTCACTGATTTGTTCTAAGAGAAATCTGACAAAATATGATATGAACTTCCTTTGCCATCCTGCAGCTCTTACCTCCATGTCCCATCACACACTCAGAAGTTTCTTGACTGCTTTCCTCCTGTAACCCCTCCACCTGCCCCAATAACCTCATCCCATCCCCTGATCTCGCTCATGCCCACTCTCATCCCCAGCCTTACTTTTTTTTCTTAACCTTTCTCTCTTCTCTTGCTCTCTCCTCACAATATAAGCATGCTTTAATCTCTCCCCCCCACCCCCCCCCAAAAAAAAAACAAACAAAAAAAACAAAACACCACTGGCTTCTCCAACTACCATCCTGTATTCCTTCTACCTTTCATCTCTGAGCTCCTTAAACATGCTGTCTATAGTTGCTGTCTGTAGTTTCTCTCTCTCTCTCTCATTCCATTTTAGAGCCGCTCTAATCCATCTTCCATCCCTTGAACGGTGCTACAACCACTCTTGCCAAAGTCTCTAATGAGCTTTTCCTAGCCAAGGCTTAGAACAGGTAGTTCATCCTAATTTTCCTTGACCTATCAAATGCCTTTGACATGATCAACCATGCTCTTCCTGAAATCTTGTCCTCCTTTGTTTTTCATGACTCTGTCCTTTCCAGGTTCTCCTCCTACCTGACTATTCACTTTCTTAGCGTGTCATTCGGAGGATCCGCCTCCTCTTCCTTCCCCTCTCCCAGCTTTCTATGGCAGTTCTATAGCACTCCGTCCTTAGTCACCTTCTGTTCTTCCTCTAAATCAAGGAATTTCAATCTTTTTCTTCCAGAGCCCCCCCTCTCCCCCACCCCCAACATGCTATTAAAAACTCCACAGCCCGGTGCTGGGGAGGGCTTCTGCCGGGGCTCAGGGCTTCAGCCCCATGGGGTGGCTTGCACTGGGGCTCGTGGCTTCCATACTGTCCTTGATCTGACAGTTTCAAAGTACTTTACAAACATGAATGAATTAGAGTTCTCTACACCATATTACCAAGACACAAGGAACACCTGCATAAGTGCTTCCTGGGTCGAGGCCTTAAGGTCTAAAATATCTGGGGTTTCATTTGGATAAAAATAAGATCTCAGTTATTGTGACTAGTCAAATGAAAAGGAAACGTTTGTATTTTTGGAGTCTGTTCATTTAGGACATGCAGTGTATACAGTCCTTAGGCATGCAAATAGTACACCTCTACCCCGATATAACGCTGTCCTCGGGAGCCAAAAAATCTTACTGTGGTATAGGTGAAACCGCGTTATATTGAACTTGCTTTGATCTGCCGGAGTGCGCAGCCCCCCCCCCCGCCCCGGCGCACTGCTTTACCGCGTTATATCTGAATTTGTGTTATATCGGGTCACGTTATATCGGGGTAGAGGTGTATTTTTGTGAGTAAGGTTTACAGTATTGGGACACTATTTAAACAGAAACAAAAAGATACTGTGCCAAATATAAAATCCCTGCAAGCTCCATGGAAACTTGACACCATACTAGAGACTCAACTTACTATGTTTTTTAATTTGGGGTATACATTTAAGAGAACCAAAAAAGTGCCACTGTGGCTAAACAACAAAGTAAAAGAAGCAGTGAGAGGCAAAAAGGCATCCTTTAACAAGTGGAAGTTAAATCCTAGTGAGGAAAATAGAAAGGAGCATAAACTCTGGCAAGTGAAGTGTAAAAATGTAATTAGGAAGGCCAAAAAAGAATTTGAAGAACAGCTAGCCAAAGACTCCAAAATAATAGCAAACTTTAAGTACATCAGAAGCAGGAAGCCTGCTAAATAACCAGTGGGGCCACTGAACGATGGAGATGCTGAAGGAGCACACAAAGACAATAAGGCCATTGTGGAGAAACTAAATGAATTCTTTGCATCGGTTTTCACGGCTGAGGATGTGAGGGAGATTCCCAAACCTGAGCCATTCCCAATCTGAAGATCTGTCCCAGATTGAGGTGTCGTTAGATGAGGTTTTAGAACAAATTAGGGCTGTCAAGCGATTAAAAAAATTAATCGTGTGATTAATCGCACTGTTTATTTAAATATTTTTGGATGTTTTCTAAATTTTCAAATATATTGATTTCAGTTACAGCACAGAATACAAAGTGTACACTGCTCACTTTATATTTATTTTTGATTACAAGTATTTGCACTGTAAAAAAACCAAAAGAAATAGTATTTTTTAATTCACCTAATACAAGTACTGTAGTGCAATCTCTTTATCATGAAAGTTGAACTTACAAATGTAGAATTATGTACCAAAAAAGCCTGCATTCAAAAATAAAACAATGTAAAATTAGAGCCTGCAAATCCACTCAGTCCTATTTCAGCCAATCGCTCAGACAAACAAGTTTGGTTACAATTTGCAGGAGATAATGCTGCCCACTTCTTTTTTACAATGTCACCTGAAAGTGAGAACAGGCGTTCACGTGGCACTGTTGTAGCCGGTGCCTCGAGATATTTACGTGTCAGATGCGCTAAAGAGTCATAAGTCCCTTCATGCTTCAACCACCATTCCAGAGGACATGCGTCCATGCTGACGATGGGTTTTGCTCGATAACGATCCAAAGCAGAGTGGACCGACGTATGTTCATTTTCATCATCTGAGTGAGATGCCACCAGCAGGTTGATTTTATTTTTTTTGGAGGTTCGGGTTCTGTAGTTTCTGTATCTGAGTGTTGCTCTTTTAAGTCTTCTGAAAGCGTGCTCCACATCTCGTCCCTCTCAGATTTTGGATGGCATTTCAGATTCTTAAACCGTGGGTCAAGTGCTATAGCTATTTTTGGGAATCTCACATTGGTACCTTCTTTAAGTTTTGTCAAATCTGCTATGAAAGTGTACTTAAAACAGACATGTGCTGGGTCATCATCTGAGACTGCTATGATATGAAATATATGGCAGAATGCAGGTAAAACAGGACAGGAGACATACAATTCTCCCCCCACAAGTTCAGTCACAAATATAATTAACGCATAATTTTTTTAACAAGCATCATCAGTATGGAAGCATGTCCTCTGGAATGGTGGCCGAAGAATGAAGGAGCATACAAATGTTTAGCATATCTGACACGTAAATATTTTGCAACGCTGGCTACAAAAGTGCCATGTGAATGTCTGTTCTCACTCTCAGGTGACATTGTAAACAAGAAGCGGGCAGCATTATTTCCTGCAAATTTTAACCAAACTTGTTAAAAGTTAAGCAGGGAGCTTGAGGGCCGGCTTAAAATGGCAGGCGGGCCAGATCCGGCCCACAGGCTGTAGTTTGCCCATCCCTGCACTAAGTTAAAACAAGATTAGGTTAGAGGTCACAGGTTGTGCATTTCTCTGCATTTAATGGATGCAATGTTTATGAAGTACTGCATAATTCTAGGGTTCCTGACACACACTATTGTTTTTTGATATACCACTGAGTATGCTGGGACTTGTAGTTGCACATACTACAACTTAACTCAGAGCATTCTGCTATAATTACTTTTTTACATGTCTTGAATAGTTAAATGCCTAAACTAAACAATGAGAAAGTTTGGTTTGCTAAAATGTTGGCTCAGTATTGTCAATATAAACTGCCTTTTAAAAAATATATTTTATTCAATTTTCCTCCAGAAAATAAGAGAAGAAGAAGGGGGAAAAAAGAACAGATGAGTAAAGGAATGGGAAGGAAGGGAAAGGAAAGGAAGGAGGGCAGGCAGCTGAAACGAGTGCAGCATTTCAATCTCCATCTGCTAGGAACCAATTAAACATTTATAAAAAAAAAAAAAAAAGTTAGACCAAATCTTTTTGTTAGGAGGTCACTAAGGACCACAAATCCATTTTTTAATACAGGAGCATGTAGTGAACACAGACAGTTAATCTTGTTGGAATCCTTTAAGGAAATTTTCTGACTCTTAAGGCTTTTGAAAGACATGGGTCTCTTCTCCATGCTGTACATGGAATATGGCTTGAAACAGTACACCTCTACCTCGATATAACACTGTCCTCGGGAGCCAAAAAAATCTTACCGCGTTATAGGTGAAATCACGTTATATCAAACTTGCTTTGATAAGCCGGAGTGCGCAGCCCCACCCCCCTCAGAGCACTGCTTTACCACGTTATATCCAAATTCGTATTATATCGGGTCGCGTTATATCGGGCTGGGGTGTATATAGTATTTAAGGACTTTTTGCAGCTAGCCATGTTCCTTGCATTATTAAAGGCAGCACTGTGTTCCACACTATGTCAAGCAAGGTCCTGAAAAATCATGATCCTAGGATTAAAAGTACTTCAGCATTCATTCTTCTCCCTAGCTTTCTACATAATACACTAAATAAATAATAAATTTAATTTGAATAAATTTCAGGAAATGGACAATAATGGCATTTGGTTTAGTGCCAGGGCAGGCTTGGGGCAAAGTACTTTTATGCCCCTGGTAAATTACAATCTCTGCACAGAACTGGGGGACAAACTCAAGGGATTTCCCCTTTCATCCCCCTCCAGGACCCCCAGAATTTGCAAATTACTACACAAGGATCACCTTAAATGTTTCCAATTTGTTTTCAAGGAGCTGATCTCACTGATATTCTGCTGAATTTGAATCTGGATACCTAGATTTGATCTTCAGTGCCAGATACAAGTCCCTCAGCCTCCCTTACAAACCCAGTCAGATTTAACAGGGAAGAGTCAAATGTAATTGTAGCTGTCATTGTGAACATAGTGGACTTAATTTCCATCGTGTCATCTGCAACCCTTTTCAGTAGGACCATAACAGCTCCCCTCTCCTCTTCAGCTGCTATCTTGTCAGGGGATGGGAAGGAAGGAGAGGCTTCAATTTTTTGCTGCTCTGGGATCTAACAGCTGGCTTAAAGGTGCCTCATGGCATTTATGATGCTTTATATTTTTAAAATAGTGGTCTTTGGGGTATGGGAGTAGACCTTCTGGCTCTAGTCTGTACCCGCTGCACTCCACTCTTGCCCTGTCACAGCCCAGCCCTGCGGACTCCCTGTACCCACTGCACTCAACACCTGTCCCTCTGTAGTTTAGCCCTGCTGAAGTACAGTACCTGCTGCACTGTACTCCAAAGGACAAAGTTGGATATGATCCCTGGAGATACACAAAACTTTAACTGTCCTGGGACCCCACCTCCTCCTGGGACCCTCCTTCCCCCATCCCCAGTGCTGATTTTTTTTTTTTTGTCTCCTCTAGTTGTTGTTTTTTAATAAAAGAATTGTTTTGGTTTGAAAGAAATCTTTATTCCATTAATTAAAAGAAAATAAAGCCCTGCAAAGCAACAGGCAGTTTTCTTAAACCTTCTAGCATTACAAGCCCTGTACTCTCGAGCATAGCAACAAGTATTAGTGGCTTTCAGCTTCAAATTGCTGCCTCAAGGCATCCCTGATCCTTATGGCCCCACGCTGCGCCCCTCTAATAGCCCTGGTCTCTGGCTGTTCAAATTCAGCCTCCAGGCGTTGAGCCTCAGCGGTCCAGCCCGGAATGAAACTTTCACCCTTCCTTTCACAAATATTATGGAGTGAACAGCATGCGACTATAAGCATAGGAATATTGTCACAAGCAGATCCTGTCTCCTATATAGGCAGCGCTAGCGGGCCTTTAAACAGCCAAAAGCACACTCAACAGTCATTCTGCACTTGCTCAGCTTATTGTTGAACCGCTCCTTGCTGCTGTCAAGGTTCCCCATGTATGGCTTCATAAGTCATGGCATTAAAGGGTAGGCAGGGTCTCCCAGGATCACAATGGACATTTTGACTTCCCCTACGGTGATCTTCTGGTCCGGGAAGAAAGTAGCTTGCAGCTTCCTGGAAAGGCCAGTGTTCCGAAAGATGCATGCGTCATGCACCTTTCCGGACCAGTCTGCGTTAATGTCCGTGCAACACCCACGGTGATCCACAAGCGCCTGGAGAACCATAGAGAAATACCCCTTCCAATTATTGTACTTGGTGGCTAGGTGGTCTTGTGCCAGAATTGGAATATGCATGCCATCTATCTCCCCTCTGCAGTTAGGGAAGCCCATTTGTGCAAAGCCATCCACAATGTGACACACATTGTACAGAGTCACTGTCTTTCGGAGCAGGATGCGATTAATGGCCCTGCACACTTCCGTCAACACGAGTCCAACAGTCGACTTTCCCACTCTGAACTGGTTAGCGACCGATCGGCTTTCACAGTGCATTCACCATGCGCTTCTCCAATGGCAGGGCAGCTCTCATTCACATGTCCTTGCACTGCAGGGCTGGGGCGAGCTCATCACAAAGTCCCATGAATGTGGCTTTCCTCATCCGAAAGTTTTGCAGCCACTGCTCATGATCCCACCACTCAGTGCTTGTTTCCCGAGCCCCAAAGCAGCGTTCCACTGTGGTCATCACCTCTGTGAATGCCACAAGCAATCTTGTGTCGTAGCTACTACATGTGGCGAGATGAATGTCAAACTCCTCTTGCCTTTGTAATTTAAGGAATAACTCCATTGCCATTCGTGACGTGTTAGTGAGAGTGAGCAGCATATTGTTCAACAGTGCGGGATCCATTCCTGCAGACCGAAGAGGCAGAGCGCGCAGTACACAAACCATTGAAAGATGGTGCCAAATGCAGACGGAAGCATATTGCTGGGATGCGAAGCAATGCATCATGGGACATTGGAACAGGACCCAGGATGCCCCGCGACACACTCTTAGCGGCAGAAGAGGAAGAGATGCTTTGTGGGATAGATGCCCAGAGTGCATCGCTCCGAATACGGCTGCAAGTGCCGCAAGTATGAACACACTGTTGCACAGGCAGCTGACAGTGTGAACACAAAACAGCAGTTTCCCTTCAGCGCTCTGAGCGGCGATGTAACTGCCGGTGATGTAACTCTGCCAGTGTAGACATACCCTTAATTAAACAGTCAAAGACGTAGATATGAGTAGGTGGCCAAATAAACATCATCTTGAAAGTCAGGAGGCTCGGGTTCTGTTCCGAGTTCTGCCATGGACCTCTTGTGTAGCCTTGAGCAAATTACTTAATCTCTTTGTGCAGTAGCTTCCCAATAAGCAAAATTGAAATAATTATACTTAACTTCCTTTTGAGTATTGTTATTCTACCTACTATAGAGTACCAGTAGTAGCCAGTCTCTTTAATGCTGAAGAACTTGCAGTGCAGTCTGTTGCTTGATGGAAGTATGTAGTTACTCTGTGATCACAAAAATTGAGCAGCAGATTGCTGTTTACAAATCATGTTTAACCACCAGTGAGCCATTCATTATTTCTCCCCCCCCCCCATAGTTTCTGAACTTAAATCTGGGTACAAGACACTCTGCTTTTCTCCATACCAGACATCAGCCTAATTTGAATCATAAGTCCCACTAGTTGGGGCTTGAGCTTGGCAGAGTTGTTAATTACAAGTCATTTTTAGTATTGCTTAATCCTTTTTTTCTGTTCACAAATTTCATTTTTTATAGGCTGTTTCATTTAACCGACTTTCTGTAACCAAATATTTGAACAAATTTCACTGGTACAAAAGTTTGTGAAAAACTAAATGAAAGGGATTTGAATAGAGCCAGATTGAAATATAGTACAAAATTAGCTAAAACGTTTGCATGCTTTTGTCCACCACTATTCTTCTAGTTCCGTTGAGGATCATCATGGGTCAGATCCATAGAGAGAAATTTAGCTTGACCTTGAGGAAGGCAAGGATAGAATTAATGAGGGGCAGACTTTGTGAAAAGTCACAGCAAAATAGATATGTGCCAGTGAGAGAATTGGGAGATTGAAATATGCTGAATTCCTTGATAGACATTAAGTGTACAAAAAAATCCCTGTTTCCAGCTTCCTCCTCCTACTTCCCCATCCTCCCCTCTTCTGTGTTACTGCTCATTCTACAGGTGACTTTTTTTCCCCCCTCTTATTTCTTCTCTTACCCTTTTCTGGAACCTATCAATTTTGGTGTTAGTAGTTACCACTGAGGATTTTAAGGCCATCATTTAATCCATAAGGGACCAAGATGTTTTGATTCTTCTTAATATGCTTGTAACGCTGGACTCACCCAGGCCAGAACCAGCACTTTGTCAGTAGTGCTATGCTTGGCCTGGTATTGGGGAATTGCCTCACATTTGAATTACAAAATTGAATTGTTGATTATTTATTATAATATCTGTTTTTCCACTTTTCCTCAAGGCTCTGCTTGGATTTTCATGACAATGTGTTCTTTTTCTCGTCAGAGTGACGACGACATTTAGCACAATCGAAGTGGAAGTAACAAATTGCTGATCATGTTACAGATTATCCCATATTCAAATATTAAAATATGCTTGGATACTTCACAACCTACATCTGATATGTAGGTTATTCTGTGGCTGACATAAACTTGACTGTGTAAAGCCACCTATTTAATTAAACAAATATAAATGAATAAATTAGCCCATACATATTAAAATGTTTGTTAAACATTCATGTAAGGTGTGTTTCGTGTAGTCTTGCAGATTTAAAAGCGTGAAAGGCACAGTACAGTTTTATACATGGAAATAGTTATGGTGAACAAATTGGATACTTTAAAGATGGGTTATATACGACTACACTACCAGGCATGGTACGAGTCCGATAGCATACTTCTTTTAAAACTCCTGGATTTAAGGACAGTTAGTGAAGTCTTAAGAGGATATTGTCAGATTTAACGGATTTCCTACTAAATGGAGGCAAGTAAGTGGGGAATTAGCAGCTCAGGACCTCAATGATAGAATGATCGTCTCAAACTTTTGTTTAAAATACAGTGCTCTGTACTCTTCTTTTTTACTACCTCTACGTGTTTGTACAAAACAGTGTTTTTAAAACTTAGCAGTTCACCTTTAATTAAATGTTTGTGGGGGGGGGAGGGGATTATTTTTTATATCAGATTAGTTAAAGGCAGACTTTGATGCTTAATGTTGAATTTTTCTTGCTTTTGCCATTGTCTCTCTAATATTTACTGAAAATGTCCATAAAATATTTTTGTTAAAAATGACCAACTTCAAAATGCAATACAGTGCATTTCTCAGTATATTTCATGGTACTGTCACTTTTCATTTAAAATCAACTTTTTCAAAACTTATTTCTTAATGAACTTAATCAGATTAATTTTATTTAGTCACATCTGTTCATGATTGTTTCCCCCTTTTACATGCCATACAAATCATGAAATTAAGCTAATTATATACCATTATCAGCTGCAAAGAACTGGTTTCACAGTTTTATACCTTTTAATTCCCAGCAGGAGATTAAGGCTTGTTTTTTGTTAATGGGAAAAGAGCAGTAACTTAAATGGATTTCCCTGCAGTTATCGCCAAAGGATTAACCAGTTTATTATTGTTTTTCACATTTCTAAATTGGTTCTAAAACATTACATTTTATGTGTTCTTATTGATGGCATTACTTGTCATGCTATTAAAACCTATTCTCCAAGCAGAGTTGTTATATACAAATAATTGTAGTACAACTATAAAGCAAAAAAAAGAGATTGTGATTACAAGTGTGGTTTCTGTGGATAATAAACCTGTATTTTTTGGGGGGGGGGGTGGTTTATTATATTTACACAGGTGATGATGAGCAGAGTGACTGGTTTCATGAAAATGAATCTGGCGGTGCGTGTGGAATCACTGGGGTCGGTCACTGGTGGGAACAGGACTCAACGGAGTTGGAGAAAGAATTGCCTGATCCAGTCTTTGAAAGTATCTTAACTGGTGCTTTCCCTCTTATGTCCCATTCAGGGAAGAGAGGTCAGTAACACTCAAAGGCAGAATAATATAGTAGCTTGGGTTCAATGGAAAGATGTCTCTAGTCTGCATCTGATATGTAAAGTGTGTGGTGGTTGGTCTTGATCTTGAAGTTTCATTAGCTTGAGAATTTTCACAATTTTTTTTGAGCAGTGCTAAGACTGGAAATGAGAGATCCATTTGCCAATGATTGCAAAGTTCAGGAGGTACGAAATTGATTTTTTTCTTAGGCCCTTATCTTGCAAACCTGTACTCCTACAAAGGGTCCCACTGATTGCAGTGACATCAGTGGATTTTTTGGGAACATCTACATTGCAGTCGGGTCCAAACTGTAGTTTGCAGCTTGTATAGACATACCTGATCTAGCTAGGTTGCTAAAATAGCAGTGAGGGTGCTGCAACATCAGCTCAGTCTTCGGTGTGGGTTGCACAAAGCCACCTGACACCAGGTATGTACTCACTTGTGCAGACTATGCCAAAGTTCACACCTCTGTGTCCTCACTACTGATTTTAGCAAGCTAGTTAGATTAAAGGTAGCACAGGTATGTCTAGACAAACTGCAAATCTGCAACCCTTGATGCAGTGCAAATGTACCCTTTATGTGGGTCAGGGTTTGCAGCATCAGCCCCAAAACTTGTAATTCAATAGCTTTCATAAAATAATTCAATAGTTTTAGAAATGAAACAAAATGGTGCAGCTATAAAATTAACAAATTAAAATATTCTTTGTTATTCAAAGAAAATATTTTGTATTCCTTTTGGTTCATATCTCCTACTGTACCTTTAGGAATGTGATTGTCTGTAATATAAAATATTTTTTAAACTGAGCTCTAATGCTTGCTTGTAGGTTTCCAGAGTAGATTTAGTCATCTTCATGGAATGCCAGCAAGGAACATCAAAAAGGTTTCAGGAAACCCAGCTGCATTGGTAGGCGTGCTTTTTTTCATTCAAACCAATTTGAACTGTTTTTTCCATTATAACAAAACAAAACAAAAACCCAAAAACCAAATGCATATTCCTCCTTTCATTGATATCCTAAATGTTTGTATATAGCTGAATTAATTCATTCTTTTACAGTATGCAAATTAGAATGGTAAGACTCTACTATAAACTAGTTCTTCTAACACTTTTATGTTTGGTTGTTTTTAATTCTTCTCCTTCCAACACTGATATTATAATGGAATGATCCAAACAAACTGTTAATTAGAAGACTGTTCCTTAATGCTTTACATTATGAACTGTAGGGGGAAGAAAGGTTAAAAAAAAAAATACACATTTCAGTATATGGCAGATGTATGTGAAGAAAGGGATATTTATCTAAAGCAAATCACATTGTAGGGAGAGATTATTTTTACTTGTCTTTTTGTAAAGGAACATCAGAACTGATAAGGTACTCAAATGCACCTGACACTGAGTGTATGTGGCGCATAGGATTAATGTACTGTTCTTTTTTTCTGTGGAGTACTCTCATCTCTTTCACCCTCAACTTTGTATCTTTTTTTTTTTAAGGCCATATGTTAAAATGAAGTTAGTGATCTAATACTCATGTATGCACATCACAAAATCCCCAGAGCCTCTAAGCACAAATGTTATTAAAGGTCCCCTCAGTTGTAGGAACAACAAAGTTGATAAAGAAGGGAGAAAGACCAGTTATCACTGCCTCTCCCATTCCACTCCCAATTCTGCTTTTTTCAAATAAAGCTGTATGGGTTTGAAAACTCTTTTTGGAGGGAGAGTGAAAGAAAGAGGTGGAGAGACAGCTTATAAAATAATGTTTAAAAAAAACACTCATAGAAGTGAGCTGTAATTCTTTATCAGAATGGGAGTTGAGAGGCGAATGGAGAGCAAGGAGAGTTCATTTCAATACAATAACTTGAGGGTTCTCTCTAGTAGTAACCATATCCTAGAATGATAAATTCCAAGGCCTTCAGCCTCATCCTCTAACGTCTTTATCAGAGAACACTGTTAATTTGCTTCATTAGAATAATGTGATGATGGAAACTCTAAAAGGTATTACATATGCAGAGCATAGAAAAGCAATACTGGAAATTTAACCCTTTTGGAAGGAGGGAAATTTTGTAATTGAAATCTTTGTCTAATAATTGCCATTCAGAGCTGAATAAGACACTTTAAAACCTTGGCCTATGAACTCTACCTTTAGTGGTCGTGAATTAGATGAATGCTATCTAGTTCTTGGTTTCAGATCTACGTATTTTTATTTTTGGTTCACTGCTTACTTGAGCATATCTGGGATTTGTAGCCCATTTTCAAGTCTTATTGCAATCTCGCCCTGGTATTTTATAGGAGCTATTACAACTGATAGGTTAGCTTCATGGTATTGATGATACATAGCTTAACCACCTTAAAAACTGCCTTTCCCCTCTAAATAGTAAAAAGGTGATTAAATACTGCATATGTGTATATATAACAAGAGATCTGTTGCTTTCTGGTACAAGTTGTGGATTGTTATAAGCACCTATCTCCTTTTCAAGAAAACCTCATGTGTATTAATAATAAAGTAGTTTCCTGTATGACAACTGCATGCTATTCATTAAAGAAAGATAACTGAATTATCTCTAGATGGTAAATTTATTGTTACATAATATTCTGACTGTGTGGTATGTTCCCAGAGACAGTTTCAAAGGAGGGTAAAATACCCTGCAAAGCTCCACATTTGAAAGGGGGGGGAGGGGGAAGTATATATCAGGCAAATGTACAGCTAGCTGTGAGCTTGGACAGGTTCCTGATCTGCATGCATCCTGGGTGTCCGGTTATTTTTGCAGACACACCCATCACATCCAACTTGGAAATTTTGGTTCTTTATGTCAGAACACACAAGATTGTTTATCAATGAGTGATTTTCAAATAAAATCTTTTAAATACACCAATCCAGTGACAAAGAAAAAAATCATAATACCTGCAACATCTGATAATGCAGAACAAGAAGTAATTACTGCTGTTAGATTGTTACACTGAAGAGCTAGAATGCTTTTAGAAAGATTAATATCCTGAGCAAAGAAGAATACTGCAGACTCAACCCATTGAACAGAATGTGATGGTGACCTAATTCTTTCATTTTTAACGGAGATGAGTCTGTGATATCTGCTCAAGAGCAGTGATACAGACTTGAAAAGAAGAAGAGGGGGGAAATGGACATTCTACAGTGAGGTATGCCAGTGTATAAATACTGAAATGAATGACATTCACATTTTTTAGAATTGTGAATCCAAATTCTGCTTCTCTTTATTCAATTACATATTTTTGCTATCAAACTAATAGGTGGATCCTGTTTTCCTTAACTAGATCAAAACGGTATGTTTTTGTTCAGTCAATTCCAGATGTCTAATTTTTAGTTTCAATTACTAGTATGTCAGTAAAAGGCTTAATCGATGGGGGGGGGAAAAATAGTATGAACTAAAGCTACTAGAAATTGACAGTTCTTACTGTTGGGGGAAATAAAGCTTTTCAAATGTTTTGCTCATCTTGGTGCTCATTGTGTTAATATAATATCTTCATCATTTTGTGTGCAAGTTTTCTAGTGAAATGAGTGTGAATGTTAAAATATCGATGCTCCTGCTCTTGGCCCTTGGTATTGCCACACTCCACTTGGCTCCAGATACTTCACTTTTCAGGGAATAGGCTGTAATTGTGATGAGCTTTGTGTTCTGTAAGGCCATGTCTATCGGGGATCAATTTATCGCGTCTCGTCTAGACGTGATAAATCGATCCCTGAATCGATGCCCATACTCCACCTTGGCAGGAGGAGTAAGCGGAATTGGCCAGGGAGCCAAGTAAGTCAAACTAAGATACTTCTACTTCAGCTACGCGAATAGCGTAGCTGAAGTTGCATATCTTAGATCGATTTCCCCCCCCCCCCCCAAGTGTAGACCAGCCCTAAGTATTGATTGTGCCTCTTGCTAACTCCGCTTTCTTTCTGGCCTGGCATCTAGGAAATAGCAGTACCCTAAGCTGTAAAAAGAGTTGACCTATACAAGCTGCACTTCCTGTGGGCTCTGCCATATCTTCCTTGCTAGCCCTAGTCTCTGGTCCTGGAATTGATACTAATATAAGCCTATTTCAGGCCCTGAGCTCACTCCGAATTGCTGCTATGCTACTGTTAGTCTGTTTGGTTTGGGCAGAATCCTGCTATGGTATTTAAGCTCTTTTGAATATAGCCTTGACATCATTATTTCTTATCTGGTCTTGTCTTTATTGTTCAGGAGACACAATAAATGAGAAGCTAAATTTGAGAGGTGTGTTTCCTCAAGATCTGGTTGAAGAGCACTTCTGCTTCAATTTCCTTTGGTTTCTTTGCTTTTCTCTTTTTAAAATATGATCCAAGTAGGACACAGGTTTCTCAGAAAATCTTAGCAGAAGCCTCGAGATGATGTGTGCTCAGAGAAAAAACCTCCAGCTCAGCTTTGGAGAGGCCCACATCTCTTGCATGCCATTTCATGATTTTGAGGGACTCTATGTGGGGTTGGGTCACTTTTTACTGTTCGCTGTGAGAATTTTTATGAGAGCAAACTTAAGTGCTTCTGCTCCTAATGTTTCTATAATTGAAGAACTGATAGAATTTCTTTAGAGATTTCTAAAAATATGTTTCTGGTTAAAATAACTTGAAAATTGTGTGAAATGGTGGTAGAGCTATAACGGGGTCTGTTATCCAAAGGAATATTTCCCTACAACATACAATTGGGTATTAAAAAATTCAATTAAAGAACAAAAAAGATTGAGGGTTGTAAGTCTGAAGAGAAGGTTTTGAGAGAGAGGATCTAGTAGTAGGTGTCATGATTAAAAGAAACCCATTTTTCTCAAACCAGAAGTATATTTCACAAAATAAAATGCTCCTGTCACCATGAATAAATTCTGAAATGCATTTTCCTTAAAGCTTTCACTTTCATTGACATAGCTGAGCTACTACTCAGGTATCATTTCTGACTGTCATGATGAAAACCCAATAGAATACTGTTAACAATTTTTTTTCTAACCTGTGTTGTTAACAGCTTAGTTGACCCATCATAAAATTTACTTTAATTATAATGGTTCCTTGTACCCCATAGGTCCATTGTTCTCTAACTGATACACAAGCTGCATTCAAATAGTAAGCAGGTTGGTTTAAAGTAGTGTCAGAATAAGAATCGGTTACAACTTTACTGATTAAAATGTTGAAGGCGGTCCTTTAAGTAGCTTGAGTTTTAGATATGCTATGATGGGTCTGAAAGCTTAAAAAAACCTCTCAATCTTATGTCACTTGGCTTCCTTTGCCCACCTTGACCTTTACTAGTTAGTATGGGGTCTTGTCTGAGGGAGACCATAGCCTTTTTTGTGCCAGCGATCCTGCAAACAGGCAGAAGTAGTACTCTACCCTTTCTCTGCTCCCCTGAGGTCATAATTCATGAGCCAAACAATAGCCACAAAAATCGGAAACCAAATTCAGTTTACTAACACACTAATTTTGTTTAAATCAATTCCAAAATACAGTGAAAAATCATAAAGTTAAAGGTAGTTAAAGTAACACATTACTCAGCTGACTTTTAATGCAGCACCAAAGGGTATTTAATGATGCATGGAACATGTTCTTCTACTCAATTTCCTCCATGGTCACCACAAACCATTACTGCTTCTGAGTCAGTCCATTTAACCAATAGAGACCTAACTCTTAAATAAATTGAAATAGTGGTCACTTATGAAACTTTGCCCTACCGGATATTAAAAATCTACAATATACATTTGACTCATTTGCATAAAAGTTGGGTCTGGTTTAATTGAAAATGTGAGATCCGGAACAAAGAACTTATATTTTTTGGCAGGGGGTGGAGGAGAATAATGAAACCCAGGTAAAAAATGAGAATACTAATCTCTAATTGCGAGTTATTAAAAGGAGGTTTTGTACATAAAAAAATCAGGCTATGAAAACTTCATAAAATATATTATTAGGTATTCCAGAATTTTTGGAAGCGGAGTTCTTTGGAGTTATGTATGTTTAATATCCTTACAAATTTTAATTTTCCCTACCACTTATTTTGTATACTGAAGTCTGCAACAGTGAAATCATAATCTGGTTTCTCTCTCTCTCATGGGCATGGGAATGTATTGTGATTACAGAAGGCAAAGGAAGAATAATATATAAAGCTTACATAAAGACTTTTTTTTACTTGGTATGCCATGTTGCCTTTTTCCCCTTTCTTGTATTTTGTGTGGTGTTTACCCAGATTGTAAACTCAGGATGTGAACAGTGTCTTTAAACATGCCAATAAAACACCTAGTGCAATTGGTGCTTAATAAAAAGTAAGTCTGACTAACATGTCAGTTAGTTGCTATTTTGTAGAGATAACTCTATATTACCATGCAACTGCAGGTAGGCCTTTCCATGCAGCACTGATTAAGATACAAAAATATATTTCTAAGCACAACTGCATAATACCAATTATTAAAATAATCAATTTTCTACAGCAGGTGAAGTTCATATTGGACATTCTGGTTAAAGTTCAATTGTTAAAGTAATAATCAAATCATTTACTATTTAAAATATTAAACAATAACTTTCTTCTAGGAGCCTAATATTAATGCCATGTTGGAAATTGGTTTAAAATCTCTTCTAGTACAGTATCAAAAAGGGTGCAACAGGGCTTAAATTCTCACATTATTTCCCAGAGCCCCCCACGCCCTCCCCATTCGGGGCTTCAGCTGTGGGGGTGGAGGGCTCGGGGCTTTAGCCCGCGGAGGGGGCAGAGAGAGATGCGCCAGAGCTCCTAGGGGATTTGAAAATATTTACTATTCTGCTCCAGGCAGCTCCAGTTGTATTTAAACCCTGGTCATAACTTTTCAGTAAGGTGGTTGCCTCCAGGACTAGTCTCAGAAATTCCAGGTGGGCTTATTACATTTTTGAAAACATGTCTTAGAAATTTATTCAGGGTGACAAGTTCTATGAACTGTCAGGCTGAGTAGTTTTCCCTTTTAATTCATCTTAACTTGGCCATGCAAATGAATTTTTACAATTACTCTATAGTTTACTTCTAAACTATGGTATACTGAATGTTTGATCTTTTTCCCTTGAATGAGCATCTTTCTCATGGAAGAGCTTCAATTTATTTTTAAAACTACTATCATAGTTATGTCTGTGAAGAGAAGAATAGTTACTTCTGATTTTGAAATTAGAATTAGAAACAAGATTATTCCCCACTTTCTGCAATTTACCATAAAAAAGAAACACTTTGTCTTCCTCCCCAGCTGTTTCCCAGGCTTCTGGAATTTGCCACCGACTTAAAATGTCATTTTGGTTCTGAGACTGTTAGTGTATCTTTATGGTTGTTTTTTCATGCCTTTTGCTGGATTTCAGAATATTAAACCTTAATGCAAGCTCTTCATCTCTGGACATACAGTACTCAATATAAACTTCTTTTCTTCACTAAAGAAATAGAGGGCGCTATTCTGTTAATCCATTTTTATCTCAGGTATGAGCCTTAGAACCTAGGAGAACACACTTTCAACTTTGGCATTATGTACACTCAGTATTTTTCTTGACTATAGTGATCAGTGGCCAGCCATCAGTATACCTGATCTGGGGCAAACCACAAAACTGTACAGGCAAAGCCAATATAAACTGTGATTTGATTGGTGCAGGTTTACCCTGTTTTCAAGCAGTGATAAGCTGCATGGAACAAATAATGGCTTACGGTGATACAGTAGAACCTCAGAGTTGCAAACACCTCGGGAATGGAGAACATTCGTAACTCTGAAATATTCATAATTTTGAACAAAACATTATGGTTCTTTCAAAAGTTTACAACTGAACATTGATTTAATACAGCTTTGAAACTTTACTGTGCAGAAGAAAAATGCTGCTTTCCTTTTATTTTTTCAGTAGTTTGTTTAACAGAGTACTGTACTGCATTTGCTTTTGTGTGTGTGTGTGTGTGTCGCTCTCTCTCTGCTGCTGCCTAATTGCCTACTTCTGGTTCCAAATGAGGTGTGTGGTTGACTGGTTAATTCATAACTCTGGTGTTCATAACTCTGAGGTTCTACTGTATTAGTCTGTCTGCTGTGGGGTTATGCACTGGTATAGAGCCACCAGTGGCTAAAATGCCTAATCTAGACAAGGCCTGTTGAAACACGTGCTTTCCATACTCATAATACTGTGTAGAACTCCAAGGATTTTATTACAGTATGGTCTTCCTGTGCATTTCCTTTTAGTTTTCCAGACCTATACTAGCAGCTGAGCTACTGATACTTTTTTCCTGATTTGATTAGACGTCATGTGTTTCAGATGTTTTTATATAAAGGAGCCTTAAATGTGTTGCCATGATATCTAAACTGGGAATTAGAATGTTTCATAATTTGGATTGTGATTTAAAGCGATATCAGTTTATATTTTTGCTTTTGTACATATAGTACAGTGTATATTTTTATTATACACTGTTTTTAATGTGTGTGCAATACACACATGCTACAAAATACTATGCAGGAGATAAAATGAGATAAATGTTCTTCTACTATAATTCCTTGATTTTTTGGGGGGGATGTGTGACCTTAATTATTCAGACATAAAGAAACTAAATGATATATTAAGGGTCAGATATTCAGTGAATGTCCTTAACTGAGCCTGCAAACATTTACAAGTACATCAGTTTTGTACTCACAAACTTGTAGATCTAATTTTCAGGCCCACTGAAAATTTGGTCCTATAAGCCTAAATGGGGGAGGAAAGACCTAGAAAACAAGTTGTGAAATTCAGACTTAAAGATGGCTTGCAAATAAAGTGTGTGTGTGTGTGTGTGTGATATATGAAATTAAATATTGTTTCCCAAACACTGAAGCAAAGGAAAATTGACCACCCCCTGAGAGTAGACTTTTTTCTTGCAGTGTTTAAAATTCTTTGAGCCAAATCCCCCTACTAACCTCAAAAACAGCTCTGTGTAAGCTCAAAATCTTGTCTCTCACCAACAGAAGTTAGTCCAATAAAAGATATTATCTCACCCACTTTGTATTTCTCCTGACTATAACCATCGTGCTAACTTTTGGACCAACATAGTTACAACAATGCTGCATCCTGTTAACTTTTTGCGTTTGGCATGTACAGTAGCTCTATATGTTGTTTAATTTTTAAAATACAGGTCACACTTACGGCTGAAACTAATCTTTAACTTACTTAGTACTGACTTGTCTGGTATTCGGTCACTGAACCCAAGTTTGCAGTCTTTATTCATGGAAGTA
Organism: Emys orbicularis; assembly: GCF_028017835.1. NCBI lineage: Eukaryota > Metazoa > Chordata > Testudines > Emydidae > Emys > Emys orbicularis. The sequence goes on from NC_088685.1 coordinate 167,597,779, forward strand.
ATTGAAGTCTATGGCACTACTTCATGACAAAGGATTGCAGGATTGAGATCTCTGCACCAGAAATTTTTAAACAGTAATGCAAATGTATAATGATGAAACATGGGCCTTATGTAGCCTTTCATGTTCTACTCTTGGGGAAATTCTGCGCTACTCCACACGTGCAGAATTCATGTCCCCTGCAGATCCCACCCTGCAGCTGAATATGCATTCTGCTAGAGAGGCACTGCAATTACACCCTTTGCCCTCCAGAGGCTGCTGTGGTGCCAGAAGAGAAGGTAGCTAGCTCCAAGTGGGAGCAAACAGCCCAAGATGAGGGGAGAGGCTGCTTTTCTCACAGCGGGGCCAGGTGAGGAGACATGTGACGGACAGCACGGGGCACACAGCTGCTGGGGGTCACACCGAGTGGCCTTCAGAAGGGCTGGAGGGGAGTCAGATTGGGGCGGGGGCACAGGAGCTAGTGGGGTGATAGTATTGAGCAAGGGGCTGAATGGGAGGGTGCTGTGGGACCACATGAGGAGGGAGGTGTATGGGAGAGGAGCACTACAGGGAGATATGGGGACAGGGGCAGATGTGCCTGACAGAATGGGAGAGGCAAGGAGTCAGCCAGGGTCTGCATGGGGGAGGCTCCCCAACTCCCTAACAATCCTTTCCTCTCTCTGCCTCCCAAAAACCTGTTCCATACTTCTCCCACCCACACCCAACAACCATCCAGGTTCACTCGGAGGGTCCTTCCCTCTCCCTCATCTCCTCTGGATTCCCCCAAGCCTTTGCACTGCTTCTGAGGGATGCAGGAAATATGTTTCTGTATTGTAGTTTAAATGAATTATTATTACACAAAGCTCTGTCTCAATATGCCTGGTAAGGACTATTTGTCCAAAAAAAAAAAAATTCTTGAATCTTTGTCTGTATTGTTACAGACATACTTGCTGACAGGTATTTTGAAATAAATTATCAAAGTAATTGAAGTTGGCATGATTATATTGTTATTTTGACAAATAAAATATGCAGAATTTAATTTTTTGGTGCAGAATTCCCCCAGGTGTAATGTTCAGAGCCTTTTTTACAAACATCTAATCCTTAACTCCTGTATTAGATAGGTAGGTCAGTATTTTACCTATTTTTACAGACGCAGAAACAGAGGAAGAAGTTGTGACTTTCCCAATACCACAGAGGGTGTCTTTGTCAAGCCTTGATTGGCATTCAGGACTTTTTCATTACTGTCCATGCCACCTGCCATACCACTTTATTCAGTGGTTCTGGATATCGTACAAGCTAAGCTGCTTCAGTCAGGGTGAGTACTAGTGTGGGTGACTTGCAAGGAACATACGTAATGCAATAAGATAGATGATTCATTACTTTTCCCTCTGAGTCAGCACTGAACCAGTGTAACAATATGTCATTAGAGACCTTATGTTGCAAAAGGTAAACTTTCAGACCAGATGTAAAACTGAGGTTCTGACCACTTGTAGTGGCTAATACAGAGTGTTAGTCTTTCTATCCTGCCCAGATTCCAGCACTGGTAACTATTCTGCCTATTGAAATTCTTCCTGCAACTTCAGGGATATGGTGTTCTTCATATTTTGTGGAGGGTTGGTATGTGCTGATAAACAGTTTCTGCTTACCAGTAGTGGATGCTGTGATATTTACTTGAATTCAGTAGGGCCCTTTCTTCCTTCATTGGCTTATAGATGTATTCGATTATTGGTACAACCATTTGGGATCTTCAGATGGAAGGAGTTTCAGAAGTGAATATTTTATATTAATATATTCTATATTTGGCCAATAGCAAAGATCAAGATAGAATAAAGAATTATGTAGACTGATACAGTAATTTTTAAAAAGAAAATGTATGATAAATAAGCAACCATGCAGTGGAAAGGTAATTACATGGAGGACTCTTAGTAAGCTAATAATCCTAGATTTGAAGGTTTGTCACTGGAAAGTGGAAAATCCTTGTAGCATAGTACTTGTATGTTGGTTTTAGACATTGGTTTTTCCATTTGAAATGTCAGAATAATGTATTTGAAAACAGATTAATATCATTGTTTTCTGTACTGACACCATATGAATTTTTATCAAGTTTTCAGACTCCTTGTTGTAACCATGGATGGCTAAAGAACAAATACAAATAGTTAATGCAGTTAAAAAAAACCCGCTCTATTTGGCCCCTTGCAATTTGAGTCCTTTGAGTGAATTACAGACTTAAACTGACTTCTGAACAATCTATTTTTTCTATAGATTAACTGTCTAGTTCCTTGTCTGAATATTTTTTTGTTGACTTTGAAACCACCATTTACAATTATCAGAATAACTTTATTATAGCTATTTGAGTTATTTTCATTACAGATTCTCCCCGGGTTACGGAAACCTGACTTAAGCAAATCCGCACTTACAGAAAAAGTTGCGTAAGGTTTTTTGTTTTGTTTTTTGCACGTAATTGTCGGGTATACGTTCCCGACTTACACAAAATTCGACTTATGCAAGACGTTCCGGAACGGGGAGCATCTGTATTGCTGTAACACTGAATGGCATCTCTGGAAATTATTAAAAAGCAAGGAAATTTAACTTCAATTCTCAGTTTTGAGAAATATGTATTTACCCATTCATTTTCTAACTTACTGTCATCTGTTGAATAACCATTATGTCAACCTTCCTTTTTATATTAAAACCTTTTATAAAATGACCTTCCAAGTGAATAGTTTTAGATCAAATGTCTAGACTGTCCAGATGGGTTGCTTATTTCTACATAACATTTAAAGCTTTCTTACGATTTATTGATAGGATATACAGTAAAACCAAATTATGAAACTGGCATGCTTAGAAAGCTACTTTGTACAAATATGTCCCAATTTATTGTGAGATGTTTAAGGGACACTATTAATTTGAAATATAGGAAATTGAATACAACTGAGTTAAAAGTAGTACCAGGTACTACACCTTGCTCTCAAAAGGCTTGGGAGTCTTGCAAAGTTTATTTTTTTACAGTCATATTCTGTTTTTTAAAGAATGGCTTATTCTCCCGTTTTACTTTGTGGCAGACCTTTATAAACAGGGGAAACAGAGTGACAATGCAGGGAAAAGAAAGAAACAAGGTCAGATTAGAGTTCTGTCCAGTGCATAAAGAAAATATAATTTTTTTCTCTAATCTTTCAAGCCTAATCATTTTAGATGTCACTTTATAGTTAGGTTTAAAAAAAATAAAATTAGAAGTGTGGGTTTTTTAAGTACCATGTTGCTTTAACTTTTTTAACAAACTGTAATCATATATGTAATTGTTTGTGAAACATTAAAGACAATTTACAGTATATAGAATAAGTTTAAGAATTTATTACTTGAAGGAGGTTATCATAAGGCAGATTTTGTATAGTAAATACACTAGTCTGAGCAACAGAAAAAGAATGAGACTGCAACAAAAACTGGATTTTTCCAGAAAGTCAGAAAACCATTTTAGTATTACACTGAACATGTATTTTGGTCTACATTAAGATTTTTTTTGTTTGGAAGACTAGAATAAGTATCTTATTGTTAAGAGTCTGACAGTATAATCATAGTTTGCTTCTTTATCATGCTGTGTACAATGTTAAAGAATTGTGAGTTGTTTACTGTGCTTTTCTCAGTGGCATTTAAGCTAATCAGTATCTGATTTTTATCTTAACCGCTATTAAGTGAGATTTTATTTCAGGTTTATATATGCATTTTTTTCATTTCATTTTTATTATAATAGTTTTAGGGGGAAATGGTTTAGGGAAACAAATGTATTAAGACTGTGATACTTTATTTAATGTTTTAGTTTTTATTGTATTTGGTGTTAAATATTACTAAAATACAGAAATTTTTAAGAAAATATTTTTGGGTTTGATGGATTAGTACTCTTGAAAGGGAAACAAAACACTAAATATTTCTAATCCTGCATTATTTACCGCATGGGTGGTTAAATGCTACTTTAAGCCTCATAAAATTAAAAGGGAGAAATCTGCCAACTGTAGCAGGAATTGGATTTAGGAAGAGTGGTACAGAGCCAAAATATTGCTACAGAATTAAATGTCAAAAATCTTCTTTAATAGTAGATATATAGTTCACAGTGCTTGGTTATGATTAATACATTTAATCTAAATCACTGAAAGTTGCTCTCTCCTTTTCCATAAAATACAATAGGACACAAATCAGTTTTACTGTAGGTGGATAACAATTGGAAAATAATGCATCTTCCCGCCCAATAAATTGTCAGTTATACCTTTTAACTAAAATCAATTCATCTTTCCAAAATTTATTACAATTTCTAATAATAAATCTTCTCAAATGTTTATTCATTTGCTTTTTGATACATTTGTGCCACTTTTGCTATGGTCTAATGTTTTTTCTTTTGATTCATTGTAAATTAGAAAATCTATTTGGAGTCAGTTTTCTAGTTAAGAAGTTAAAATCTATAACCCAGCCATTTTTTCAAAGTCTCCTTTACACATTTTAATACCCTTGAACTTGAACTTAGATACAATCCAGTAAATTCTGATCAGAAGGTGATTAAAAGACTTTTGAATGTAACTTCTTGACTAAGGGCCAGATTCATAAAACAAGCACTTACGAGGTTATTAGGTGATTTTGCCACAGACCTTTTCCTTGATTCAAATAGGAAAAATGAAACAATTATAGCAAATGAGCAAATATGTAGGTTTTAGTCAAAAGATTTTAATACAGACAAGCAGAAATGCCCCTTTGAATTAGGATCCAGCTGTGATCATACACAGTGAGGTAGCAGAAACCTCATTTGGTTGTCCTTTCACAGTAGTGAGACAGCAGTAACACTATAGAAAATCATGTTTTCTCCTGTGTTTACCACTCCCAAAATATGGTCATCCACTTTTTAATGTTTTTAAAATATTTAAAATTAGCTCAGATGGAAAAAAACACGTTTTGAAAAAAAGTGCTGGTTCATTTAAGAAATCTTGTAATTGTCCTCTAATGACTGATCTGACCTAGTGTGAAATTCTAGGTTCGTTCTTCAGCACATTTTCCTGGTGGAACCTTCAATATGTTGGCATTTAGAGGGGGGGAGGGGGGAGAATGGCACTTCTATATAAATATTAAAAAGTTGTAGGGAAGGTAGTTTTAAATTATTTTTTAAAAATCCTCCAATCAAAACATTTCCTTTGTTCCCAGCCCATTAATGCTATTTATGACAGTTCCCAGGGTTTTTTGTTTGTTTGTTTTACACGAGAACTATGGATGAAAAGCTTGGCATTATGTGTAATTACAACTAGATATAAACTGTAGCTTCCATAATACCTGATCATGTTTTGCTTATACTATAAATGTCAAAATGTTGACACAACAGGGAAATGTTAGAAAACACTTCAGACACAACTGGGAAGAAAAGTGACACGTTCATAATTTGAACTTGATCTACTGTATCACTTATTGGAAAATTTGTTTAGTTGATAGCAGCTTGGGTGTTGAAATGATTGATTTCAGAGCTAAGAAAATCATTTGTGTGGATGAATTAGAATTAATTAATTTTACTAATTACACAGATGTTTTCTTGAGCAAAGATCAGACATTAATTACAGGTCTTACCTGTTCATCTAAAAATAGTGTCAATATGTTCAAGGCTGTCTTTTTAAAAGTTGATTTTTTTTTAATATTTTTTTTTTATTATTTTTTAGTATGGAAGTAAAACGCGATCCTGGATGTGTTAATCCTTAATTAGCATAGTTCTATTCACATAATGGTGTACTAATAAAATGAAAACATCTAGGTCTGTAAAATAACTGTTGTATTTATAAAGTGCCCCAAGAGCAAATTAGATTAATACTACCATTTTGTAATTTCAAAATCAATCTTACCTAGTTTCTGTGTTTCTAATTAATATAGAGCCACATGTGCAGTGTTTTAAGAACATAAGGACACAAAATCCCTGCACCAAGGAGCTAACAATGTAATGCCCCAGTCCTGTGCAGAGTCCCAGTAGGATTCTAAATGGAGGTAGGAGGCAGTGTTTGCAGGGCCCTTTGCAGGATGGAAGATGACATAGGAGTTCTAAGACACTGCAACATAACTGGGAGTCAATGAGGAAGGAACAAGAGGGAGATTTGTGCTGTGGGAGTATTTTTATTTTTCTGTTATTAAATTAACGTTGTTGAGCTGTCCTGTTTTGGATTGTTTTAAATATCTACATATCATGATCAGGTATTGGTGTGGCAGTGAATAACACCTGAGTGTGGGATTAATGGTGCGAAGACAAGCGAGGAAAATTGAGTTTTGAGGAATTATTGAAAGTAATAGAGTGAGGATGCATGACATATAGATAGAGTAAAGCTGTTCCAGGCCTAGGAGATGCCAGGAACAAAGGTGCAAATCATGGGTGGAAAGGAAGGAAGGAAGGACACATCAGCGTGAGTGGAGTTGCATAATGAATATTTTATGGAGTAAATTAAAAGAAAAAAAAAAAAGGCAGAAAATGCAAGACTGTAAATGAATTTGCTGGTTTAACAATTGTAAGTATAGGTAGGGTTGCCAATCGTCCAGGATTGGCCAGGAGTCTCCAGGAATTAAAGATTAATCTTTAATTAAAGATTGTCATGTGATGAAATCTCCAGGAATACATCCAACCAAAATTGGCAACCCTAAGTATAGGACAACTTTGTAACTATTTTAAAAACTTATTAGGGCTTTCTAATTCCTCTGCATAACAGAGTACTTACTATATACCATTGTATCATCATAGTAATAACTCAATATTTGCTTTGTGGATCAGTTCTTTTTTGTGTGAGAGAGAGGGGTTTCATGCACAAGTTTGATCATCAGGTAAAAAAATGTTCTCAGCTTCTTTTTCCTTCTGAATCATAATGGAGAGTCATCTTGTCCTATATAGACCACCTGTTTAAAAGTTGAAGCATGTCTGAGTCATTTAAAATGCAACAGTGTCAATGTTCAAACATAATGTAGAAATTCCAACACTCTACGGTATAGAACTTGTTTTAATCAAGATCTCACACCAGCCTCTTCAGGGTGGGACTGTTTATTCCTGCCAAATAAATAGATAGGGTTGTAAAAGTGAAAACAGATACCACTCAGATATCCAGTCACACAGCTTTCATGGTGGTCTATGAAGATCAGTTGAGAAGGTGCTGTTCTGGAAGGAGAATAATTCTTGCTTCCTGTATATAGGCTTTTTAGGGAACATGTTGATGCTCAGACTCAGTGTTTCATAGAGATAAATTATATCCTTGAGGTATTGTCCGTTATGTTATATGCTCTTTTCAAATCATATTAGGGGCACAATTAGTTCTTATGCCTCCAAAAGAGGATAAGATAAACTCAAGATACAATTCAACCTCAAGGTGGGGGAAAAAACAACCTGCAGGTTCAGGTACATCTCGTGTCCTTTTTATTTTACTCTGCCTTGCTGGAGGAGCTGTAAGTGGCCAACTCTGCTGTCAGTGTACACATAGCCCAAAGGTCTCAAATGGCCTTGACTTTCGCAAACAGATTATTCTAGTAGGATGACAGAACTGGTTGGCTTGTTACAAAGCTAATCAAGTCAGACACCAGCCAAAGTGCAATACCAGCTGTTAGAAACTTTGCTGGTACCAGATTAATTAAACGTAAAGAAATAAATGTTTTCAGAGTTTATCAAAATTACCAAACTGGTAAAGTGCCCACAGCTAGGGAGAGGTGGGACTTTTTGACCTCACTTAATCTCTCTAGTATAACTCTGAGGATTTGTCTTGGCAGGCCCCTCTCTGAGGAAGAGATCATAGAAACCATTAATGGTTTATCCTTTGGCAAAATGCCTGATTCAGATTCACACAGAGCTGACTTCTTTTAAAGCTTTATGTGCATCTTTAAACACACACCTCTTAAGTATGTCTAATCATTATAAGGAAACTGGTGGTACTTGTCTAGATTTCCAGATGCCTGGATCATTCTTGTTAAGAAGGTTAAAGGCCCAGAGTTGTGTGTTGTATGTAGGTCCATATCCTTGATTAACATGGCTATTAGCAAAACACTTACATCTTGTATTTGAGATGCTATGCAGACTGACCAAACAAACTTTATCAGTAAGTGCTTCTGTCCACGGGCTGGGCGGGGAAGGGTTTGGTAATTAAAAATGGACTTCCCTAAAATCTTTAGAGAGATCAGGTACTTAATATCTTCCTTCCACACTACGTTACCTTAGACCTAATCTCACCTTAATTTGCTCATATTGTCTCTGTGAGGTATTAGTGTGTACTGGAGCCGCACCAAATAATTGGGTGTTGATTGAACAAGCAGTTATGCCTCAAGGGAATTCACTAACATTTCTGATGTTCAGTAATGCCTCTCAGACTTGCATTTTCTAGTTAATTTACACTTTTTTGGCTGTCTGTACTAACACAGCTTAACATATTGTTCACATCATTTGAAAGCTAGCTATATATTTAGTCATTTGTGACAATTTTTTTTTTTTTTTTTATTTTTTTAAATCCTCCAGGTGAACAAATTTAAGAGAACTCAAATTTTATACTTCACCATTGTGTCTCTCTCTTGTCTTTCCTTCTGCTTTGCTATGTTTTTCTGTCCTGTCAAATTCAATAGTGACTCCTCACGTACAACAGGAGCATGTTGTTGTTGATGTATACTTTTTATAGGGTGGATGTAATGGGGTTCACTCACCAGTGCAGCACTTCCTGCTGGTTGTCCTGGGGATTAGCTCTGCTAACCAGTGCTTCTTGCTCTGGTGGTGCTCCACCCATCACCTCTTCTGCTCCTGGACCCATGTCTCTCCAAGGACTGATGTCCTCTTCAGTGATACAGCCCTTTGGTCATGCCACATTTGGTGCTCTCCCCTTCCAGGGGACATCTGTGCAGTCCCTGTCCAGCCACATCTCTCAGAGGTGACCGCAGGCTACTGTTTAGCCACTTCCCCAGTGGCGAGCAGGGGGGCCATGGCAGGCCCGCCCACTACTGCAGGTCCCAGCCAGGAACCCTGTAGAAGGCTGCTGCTTGCAGCACCCCCTCCAACTCTTCACTAGGTTTCCCTGGGCCGCCTCTCTGTGCACCCTCTTTGCCCTTGGCTCAGGGCCTCTGCCTGCAGCTCTTTGAAGCCCACCAGGAGCTGCCTTTAGCTCCCCCGGTCTCTGCCTGCAGCACTGCTCTGTCCAGGGTGCTTACTACCTTCAGCCTGCAAGGCAACTGGTCCTCCTAAAGCTCCAGGGAGTGACTGAAGCTGCTCTGCTCTGCAGCTCTTCTTATATGGGCCAGCCCAGCCCTGATTGGCTGCTCCTAGCAGCCCCTCTCTAATTGTCTGCCTCCTGCGCAGCCTCCCTAGGGCTCTATTAACCCCTTATGGGCCAGTGTCAGGGACACACCCCATCACAATGGTTTTTTTCATGGAATGAATTTATTGTGATATTACTATTATGTATTAAAACTTCCACATTCTCCTACCATGGACTCTCACAGATTGCTGGTTGGTAAATACTGTTTTGGGATTACTCCAAGTTTGCTTTGATGCCCTGGAAAGATTCCTTTCTTGCCTCTCAAATATTCATTCAGAAGGAAGGTTCATGTTCAGAAAATGTTTGTTTTCTCAATCCCACTGAAGAAGAAGAGGATTTTAGAAGAAATTAATCAGGATATCTCTCTGTTCTCTCTGATAACCTGAACAGTCTCTGAGCTTCAGTTATGATAGCATTAAAGAAGTTTAGGAGGCACTGCCTTATGTCAAGGCTCATTCCTTGATCTCTTGGGCTGAGAGAAGTGATGTCTCTCCCTTACAATTGTGTGAAGCAGCCCCTTGAGCATCTTTATGTACATTCTTTACCTTATTATCCATCTTCAATACACAGGACTTGCATGTTGTTGTCGATTAGGTTCTTACTCTCTGTCTTGTGGCACTGTGAACTTATGTTGAAGCTTCCAATGTCTCTTCTTGCATTCAGGGAGTAGAGACAATGGTAATTTTTTGTTAATTTGATTTTCCAAGTCCTTTTATGCTATTCCTGACTCCCACTCTGTTTTTCTATTGTGACTGCTTTGACTCTTTTTCTCAAAAGTGATCATCACATTTGAAATGTATGGTGAGATCACACGGTACAAAATATAGGTCTGTCGTGTGCCAAGATCCTATAAGCAATTTATCCTGAGCTGTTGGTCACGCTTTAGGCAAGGATGGGTGGCAGCCTAAAAGTAGGGGGTGGTTTCTTTGTTTTGTTTTAGACTTAATACATATTTTTAATGGAACAGAGCAAGCAAAAGCTTGGTTTATTTAATTTTTGTTTTCTGGTAAGGTTACTTAAATGATCCTTCTGTGAAAGTATAATAATTTGGGGAAACCAAATTAGCAGTTAAGAAATTAGCACTAGTAAGCATATTTGTCATGTATGCACATAACAATTGTTAGCTACCTAGATGCAGCTTAAACTGATACCACCAAAATAAATCAGTTTTTAAAAACTTAATCCAAAATAGTTCCTGGTACTACCTGACATTTTAAAAAAAAATCAGAAGTTGGGAGCTTAAGTTAACAGTCTCCCTTTTATATATATATATATATATATATATAATATATATATATATATATAGTCTCCTGCACAATGGAAGTTTGTGAATTCACTCAGAAGGATTTGGCTAGCATCCTAAAAAGTGATAACTTGAATCCTGTCAGAAGAACCTTAAGATTGAATTACTACCTCAGTATTCATGTAGTGTTGTTTTTAATGTATGCAAAATAATTTTTATAGGCTAAATTTAAAATCAGTGACGCAGAATAGGGTCTATAGTGCATGTGGTATAAGAGAGAGTAAAGTACTTATGATATAGAGGAGATAGAAGAAAAGATGCCTATATACTAAAAATGGATACATCTTTTAACATAGAGTGGTGATTACTACTGATTTGTTATTCCTCTTGTAATTTTTTTTGTCAAAAACAAGCAGAGCTCTTTTGGGTATATTTTAGTAAATCTGTACAATGTGTCTTCTAACCATTTTAATAAATGTACACACTGAACTCTGTAAAATCTTAAATGAATTCTGAGAGGTGTCAAGTTTTCACAATATTTGTTTAAATACTACCTTCAATTGGATATGTAATATAAAAATATTTAGAAATGCACTTTTTAATAGTCTGCTTTAAAAAAAAAATCAGTGTTTATTATTTTTCACATGGAGTCTGCTTTGGGATCTACTAGCTCAGACCTCTGCCTGGGCAGAGTACCACGTAGGATCAAAGCCTTTTCTTTGTAATATCTTTTAAAGTCTTATTTAGATCCCTTTTCCATTTAGAAAATAGTTCTGTACTGCATATCTTATGAAACACAAGACAACATGGTATTGGGGTGGGAGGACGTGTGTGTATGTGCACATCAGCATTTGTGGTTTCTGCCCTCAAAATAGGAGTACAAAACTTAAATGAATAGTGGCTAGGCTGTGTTTTCTGGGCAAATGTGATCTTTTAAAAGAGACGTTGAATTTGAAGGTATGTCCTTTAGTAATTGTAAAGAACCAAGCACATTTTCAGAGTTTAAAAAAAGAAATCTGTACCAAATTGTATCAAGTGCAAGTTATATAATCTGTTTTTATTTGTTTGTATACTGTCACTTTACAACAAGGTAAGAAAAGATTGTTTTTTTGAAGAGTTTACAGTCTGTTTAGACAGCATACAAAGGAGGAATGCAATATATTGAGAGCAACAAAATTAATGCAAGACAACTTGTTAGCTCCCTGTGTCGTACAGGAAGATAAGGAGGTGTGAGGGTTGTCAGGGTTGGGTTTATTTGACTCCTTGAAGTAACTTTCTAGGATTCACTTAGGTTCCTTCCTTAGTACTTGACACCCAAATTGTGGCTATTTATTTTTCTTTCCTGGAAATGGCAGGGTGGAGGAAACAAAAAGAGAGAGAGAGAACCACAAAATCTTTGAGACCTAATTTCTACCTCACCTCAGATTATGGTCCTAATTTTAACAATGCCCTTTGTTTTCTGAAGCAATTAATTACAGGTGCAAAAACTAGCATCTAACTATTTGTCTTCACCTATCACATAGTTGTCTAAAGTTTTAGCATTTGCATCTGAAAAAACGGATGATTAATTGAAGCCACTTAAAGGATTTGATCTATTTATAATTTTAAGATTGGACACATTTTGAGGCTGGAGAAAGTTTCTGCCAAATACCCACTCTTCACTTCTGGGATTTTCCTAACTTCGGTTAGGACTCCTGTATGAAATGAATTGCACTTTATATGGCCTTCCACAAAACTGCCTGTCAAAACCCCAGGATACTTTTTCTTATTAATATTCTAAGGGGAGCTGTTAACAACCTTTATATTTAGGTGGTCTAACACTTTCCATTATAAAATATTCTTGTGACATTATTTTGAGAAGCTCTAACATCTTCACTGTTTACAGTAGGTCTTTGGAATTCATCTGGGAGAAAGCCCTACAACCAGAAAAATGCCTCTTCTTTATTCCGTGACATTCTATTCAGATGTGTCTAAGAGAGCAAAACTTTTGAAAACCACCATTTCCTTTTGTCACTTGCCTTGTTGGCAAAATGTTAGAAGGCTGGGCCCACACTCCCACCAGAGCAGTTGTAGCAGTGTGGGGTGGAGAGACCCAGCAAAAAGCCCTAACAGCCCACCAAATCAGGCTCCCAACAATAGCTAGGAAGATATTCCTAACAGTAGTGTTTTGGATGGCCTGGAGAAGAAGGCAAACTAGTTGGCATCAAGGCCAGTGAGGGGTAGACTGAGATATGTAAGGTGCAAGATGATGAGGGCCTAAACAAGAGCTTTGGAAGTCTGAACATCCAGAAAAAGGCCAGAGCTTTGAAATACTTTATGTAGCTAGACTTTCATGGGTCTAGAGAGAGGGTCAAATTGAAAATTACATCCAGTTTATGGGTTTGAGTGATTGGGAGAATGGTGTGTGGTTATTCAATATGACTAAGAAATAGGGAGAGGAAATCTAGAGAGAGATCTAAATCTCTGTTTTAGCCTTGAAGATCTTAAGTTGCTGGTTTGATATCTACAGAGATGTCCGAAGGACAAGCCAAGTTGCGTGATTAGATAGATGGAGACAGGTTTTCAGGGGAGAAGTAGTTTGGCAACTCATCTGCATAAAGGTAGTATTTTAAGCCATTCTTGTTAATAAGAGCACCTAGAGAAAATTTGTGCAGAGAAGAATATGGGGGCATAGGCATAACCTGGGGAAATGCCCATTGAAAGAGTAAGAGAGAAATAGGAACACTCACCAAATGGACTGGTTAGAGAAATAGGAGGGAAAACCAAGAAAGAACAATGCCTCAAAAGCCAGTGGAGGACAGGCTTTTGAGGCATTGATCTGAAAGTTGCTATTCTCTGTGTAGACACAAAAGACAGACCCATTCCACCTCAGAGTTGACAGCACTTAAGTAGTTCTAGTATCATTGTTATAAGGTGCTTTGATATTCTAAGACTAAAACTTTATGCCGTGCAATATTTGTTATCTAATTTTAGTATTAAAAATAACTTTCTTTAGTCTTCTGTATATTTTTAGCCTCTGCAGTGTTTCCTGAAAAAAGGATCTAGTTGACAGGCTTAAGCTTTCACCATTTGCTACAACCACACTATCTTTAAAATTCAGCAGAGCTATTAATCACAGTTTGAATATGTTGTGTCGTACATTGTGAGACTCTCCTTCCCCCCCCCCCCACCCCTCCCAAATGTAAGAAATGGACCCATCTATTGAAGCAGCTACAGAATTCAGAGCTCTTGGGTGTACTGGCTGAGCATTTTTAAAAAAAAGTTCTAGTCATACTGTGAAGTTTCTTCCACACCTATCAGTTTATTCTGTACTTTGATATGATATGACTTCATCTATTGTCTGTAAATCATCCAGAACCCCATTTTTTTTAACTGTTTATTCAACCTAAGGTATGAAACATGAATATTTTAAAAAGAGAACCTTAATGAATTGTTGAACAGTAGTCAGTTAGGGAGACTTCATTCACCCTTTTTTTTTTACTAAAGAGGAACAGACAGGTTGTTGGGGAAATTACAGCTTCTGGATTCAAACTTACCAGGAAGAAAATGTTAACTAAAATGGCATGTTTGCTGATGTGCATATTCCAGACGACGTATGCAGCAGCTAACAATAAAGTTTTAAATACGAAAGTAAACAAAAACCTTTACAGATCACATTGATCTGCTTTTGCTTAGGGCTTGTCTACAATGGCGCTTTACAGCACTGCAACTTTCTCACTCAGAGGTGTGAAAAAACTCACCCCGGATCGCAGCCAGTTTCAGCGCTGTAAAGCGCCAGTATAAACAGGGCACCAGCACTGGGAGCCACGCCTCTTGTGGAGGTGGGTGTTTTTAGAGTGCGAGGAGAGCTCTCTCCCAGCGCTCTGCCGTGACTACACAAGCCGCGGTTAAAGCACTGCCGCAGCAGCGGTTTAGCATTGTCAGTGTAGACTAGCCCTTAGTCTCCATCTGAAGTCATAATCCTTTGATTTTTGGCAGCAGAAACACTTCCACAGCAGCTACAGCTGAGGTCACAAATTAGGATTGTAACTTCAGGTAGGGGATAGCCAACAAGAGCAGATGGAGCTAATGGAAACAAAGATCTTCTTTTCTTTCATATTTCCATTTATAAATAAGAGTAGGGGAAGAGAAATAAAGAAGAGGTACATTTGCACCACTAAAGTATTCTCACTAGTGAAGTTGAAGTTTGCACTGGCAGGATTTTGAGATAATTTGAGATTACCTATAAAAATAATGGCAGTATATATTTCATGTTTAAATGCTCACTCTTCTTCTGGAGAAAATGAAACCTGCTATTGAACTTTATTTATAAGTAATGTCTCTTTCCTCAGTCCTAGTCTGTCTCTACACTTAGGGTTAAAAGAATAATAATCATACTTACTTTCATGAATCACAGATTTAATGTAACCATCATGCTAAATGAACAACGAAAAGCATTATTAGCACTAATTTGGTATGATCAAAATGTTAGTTCAGTTGAATAGAATTGAGAATGGAAAGATGAAAATAGTTACATTTGGAAATTATTCTTTTTTTTTAATAAGGGCTATTTATATTTTTTTTCATGTTTGGTCTATTTGCTTTACCCTTGTACATAATCAACATTTTGCTGTTTCTGCCTATGACTTCAAGTGATACAATTATGTCTCCAATACATCATTATTTATCTAAAACAAGCAATTATTTCATAAATTTAGGATTATAATTTCACAAGTGGAATAAGCACCAAGAGAAATTTTAAGAATCACAGATCTTTAGTACAATTATCCTTCAGTAATAAAGAATGAGGAATGAAAATTACAGAAGATAATATATACCTTACGAATGGGCTACTCAACAGCCCTTTAACTATACATGCTTTCTGGAATTTTGCAGATATTACTTTCTAGTCTTTCCCCAAAAGAGTGCTTTTTTTATTGATATCTCACTGGTATAATTCAGATATAGAAAATATAATTCAAGATCCCTCCTCTTACTCAAGGCGCCTTTGATGTTATAAGTATCATAAGCGTGTTCTACTGACATATTAACAGAGCATTTAATTTAACCATACATAAATTAGCAAAAATGTCACTTGTTCCTATGTGCATTGAGGATTTTGGATGTGTGTATGCAAGTGTTAGAAAGTGAAATTGTGATCATCGGTGTTTGTTTTTTTATTTTTTTATTTTTTTTACTGGTTGTCTAAACATTTCTGAAGCCAATTTACCTAAAAGATTATAAACTAAGAAAAGCTAGAGAGGGGGGCGTGAAATGTTTGGTGAAGACACTATGTGCACTATAGTACTATGAGAAAAAATAGGGAGTGCTGAATTAAATTCAGCAAGATATTTTTCTCTCTCTCCTTTCTCTTCTTCCTCATATGCACTCATTGAAATCAGTATTATTGGTATCATTTCACTGGGAGCAGTGTAAGTATTCAGTATGAAGAATAGTCTGAACTTCATGTCGGCAGCAGGTAGGTGGTGCACAGGTTGCAAAATACACATTTAGGCTTACAGAACTCTGAATGTTCCCAGTCATTGCAGTTAAAGTTGCCAAATGAGTTCAACTGATCTCAAAATTAATAGTAAAAATAGGATTCCTTTTCATAAATTTTACTTGTAAGTTATATATTTAAAAAAAGAAAGATTTTTGAATTTGCAGTATGAGATATGCATCACTTGTTTCCCAGCTTTGCTTACCATCCTGTGATGTCTCAGCATTACCGTATATGCTCGTTCAGAAGCCGAATTTTTTTAGTAAAAAAGGGAAGCATCAGAGAAGGGGGTCGGCTTATGAACGGGTATAGAGAGGGAGAGGTCGGACACAGCCCTTCTCCCCCGCCCCCCTCCCCCCACCAAACACAGGAGGCAAGGAGAGGCAGCAGAGCCAGCAGACCCAGAAGGGAAGAGGCAGGGCCAGCGTCTCTCCGCTTCTGGCCACGCTGCTCTTCCCGCAGCCTCCGAAGCAGCTGCAGCTCCGGGGCTGGCAGGCTGTGGCCGCGCCACTCGGCCCCGACCACCGGAGCAGGCTATGGCCACGTCGCCCAGCCTGCTGGAGCAGCTCCAGCCAGGCCAGAGACATCTTCACCTGGCCCGTCCCAGCTAAGGTGGGAAGGGATGGGATTGGGAGAGTGGGGGGGGGTCCCAGGCTAGGTGTGGGGTTATGTGGGGGTGGTCACAGGGGTTACTCCCCTGACCCCCAGCTTCTTTCCCTCACCCCCCAAAATTTCCCCACCAGTTGCTGTCCTGGCCCATCAGGGTAAACCGCTGGTGGGCCGGGACACTTTGTTTACTTAGGTTTACCTCCGTGCCTGTGGATGCTTGAGGTAAACAAACCGTCTCGGCCCACTAGCGGCTTATCCTGATGGCCTGGGAGCCAAAGTTTGCCGACCCCTGAATTATAGGGTCGGCTTATGAATGGGTCATAAAAAAATTTCCATTTTTACTTATCCATTTTGGGGGGGTCGGCTTATAAACGAACTGGCTTATGATCGAGTATATACGGTAAGTTCCAACAAGAAACCCTTTTGATGATTTGTATGTGCTAAGTGCATAGATCTACTGCAACATTTTGAACATTTTTAAATTAAAATATATCACTCATTCTGTGTGTATTGATTTGCACATCTCTGTGTCAATATTAAGTTGAGCGAGTTTTCCAATAAGTTAAAAAGATCTGGCAAGGCAGGTTACATTTAGTGGATTGGTTTAAGTTTATGCTTGTGTATTTGTTAGCTGTGTATCCATTTTTGCTTTTTGCCCTTTATTCTTAATCAATGTTACAGAATTTGAAATGTCCCCTGGAGTCTGACAAAAGATGAAGCCCATTACAATATTTACAGTTAAATTGCTGCCCTTTCCACTTATTGGTTAAGATTTTAAAACTGCTTTGCCCTATTTCTGACAAGTTTTTAGAATTGCTTTTGCAATAGCACTTGATTAATTTTAGGTTATTGTGTGGAATGTGGTGTTATCCTGATAAAATTTTGTTTTAATCACTCCAACTCTGCCCTCATGGTGTCAACAGAATCTGTAAAAGAAATTGAGTGTTTTACAGTTTGTGCATTATTCCTGAGCTTCAACAGTCAGGATTTGGTTTTGTTGAGTCAGGGCTACATTGTTCTGAGGAATAAGGCCTAATCAAGCCAGGTGTGTTAAATTTGAATCTTTATGATTTTCTCTAATATTTACTTGCAGCCTTTTTTGTAATTTAATTGAAAATTTAATTTTTAATTCATTGAAAAATAAATAAATGGGAATTAGGAGATCTGGACACTGTTCCTGACTACCATGGACTCACTGTAACGTGGGACAAATCGCTTAATCTGTCTCTGCCTCTGATTCCTCATCTGTAAAATGGGAAGAATTATACTTACTTACCTTTGTAAATTGTTTTGAGAACTGTGGGTGAAAAGCACTATGTAAGTACTAAGTATTTATAGTTACCAATTAGTGCCCAGTATGTATAATCCAAATCTCAGTTACCTGGAACAGGCTCATGTTCCCAAGACATCTGTTAACTTAATTGGAAAAAATCCTGTGATTACATTGAAGAAAACAAAACAAAAAATGATTATTTAAAATATATTCAAAGTCCCTCATGGCATTCAAATAATCGAGGTTGAACTGTATTGCCAAGTTTATATTTTGTTAGTGCACTTCACTAAAGTGTGGTATGTAGTACTTTTGTCCAGAAGTACATTGTGTGATTGGCTGAAAGGGTAATCTGACTACCTGTTTCGTTCTGGACGTGACCAGATTCATAATATTGTATTCCATACAGCACATTCCTTCCCCTTCTGAGATTTTTTTCAAAGTTTCTGCAGCAAAAACAGAACAGCAGTGCTAGCTGTGTACTCAGTCATCTGCCTAATCCTTATCCCCTCCGCATTGTCAATACCCATCTAATTCCACTTTAACAACAGTAATTGGCTGATGGAGTAGCAGATATAGATTTGTTTTCCTGATGACTCCTTGACTTTTTTCCTCTGGTAATACTAATAGAATTCCAAATCCTTACTGGTGTGATCATGTCATGAGTAGGTCAACAGTCATGTCAAGGTCCTATTGGAAACTTCATAGCCAACATCTTAATTTAGACTTAGCAATTTTTTTTCTCGTGTGTGTGCAATTGGAAGCAATTTTTTTCAAGTCCCATACTCATTCCACTATAACACAATTCATTTAGTTCAAAGGAAGATCGTTCTGCATGTGAATTGTTTGACTGGCTACAAATCAGTAAATACAAATCCAGAAAGGATGTTTCCATACTTTACATTTTATATTTATATTTTAACTGCATTGGGTTATGAGTAGAAAAAACAAAACATTGCTTGTTTATTTACATGTTGCTTTTTTATTCACATGTTTCTGAAACTATTTCATGGTGTTACAGTTACTTAATGAGGACTGTAAAAAGATATTTCACAGTCCTGATATTCAGAAAAAGCTCTGGGTTTCCACAATGTCCAAGATCCTAGACCTTGGCTCTTCACTCATGTAAATTACAGAATAGAAAGATAGGCCAGAAATGCATTTTCAGCCTTAGAACATCCCCCAAATAATTTCTAGTGGTTAGTCTCTACAGCAAAAGAAAATACATACCACTATTTTGGGGAGTGGCTGGACCTGGGTCCCTGCACACAACACATTTGATTCAAATACTGTTCTAGTTGGGAAATTGTGGTTTTTCTTCTACTTTTGGTTTTAGCATTCATGTATTTTGCTAATAACTGTATTCTGGGCTAATAAGCTCTGAAAATCAAGGAGATTATCATCCTAGAATTTGATAATTATTGTGTTAAGAAGAAGCACCCTCAAATTATTTTTGTTAACTTGAAATTTTAAATAAAATAATTTTTTTTTACATTTTTTCTAATTATAAATTATATTTATTATGCTTGGGCTAGTAGAGTATGACATACAATAGCTCTTTCATACAGGCTTCAAAGAATTCCATCTCACCAACCTTTTCAT
Organism: Emys orbicularis; assembly: GCF_028017835.1. Classification (NCBI taxonomy): domain Eukaryota; kingdom Metazoa; phylum Chordata; order Testudines; family Emydidae; genus Emys; species Emys orbicularis. The sequence goes on from NC_088685.1 coordinate 167,617,239, forward strand.
TCAAGACGTAGTAGAGCCATTGGAAGGATTAATGAGGCAATATGAGCTACGATGTTTCAATGTGCAAATTGAAACTATCTTTAATCTCCATCTTTTCTGACAAACCCATTGCAGATGAGTAGCATATCCAGTGCCTTAGAGACTAGTGCTTGATTAGAGGATCGCTCAACCTATACAAGACCAAAATCAAAGTTGGGTAGAGGGAAGTTACCAGAAGATTGGCTGAGTATAGTTTTGCTTCTTTAACTCTAGGAGTTTGCCTACTATTAGTAAATTGTTCACCATCTGAAAGTCTTAGAAGATTTTGAGTATCTTACACTTGTAGTGGCAGAAGGTGTTTGTTTTGGTAGCTCTCATAGTGTGATGGGTGGTTTCCAAACAGAAAAAGAAGTCCCTGGCCCAAGGAACTAAAGACACATATAAATGATTGATGGAGGAAATAGTTCTGGGAAAATAAGGTTAAACTATTTTTTTAAAATTAACTTGTCAGTATAAATCAGCTGGATTTCCCATTAGCAACATGGCAGAAGAGGGTCTTCTGGAAGGACTTAAATAGAGAGGGAGTAGGAGCCCTGCTGATGAGCTTAGGAAGGGCATTCCTTGCAAAAGTCACAGTGTGGAATAAGGCAAAGAGCTGCTTATGGGGGAATCTGAACAAAACATGCAGACAATGCTAGCATCATTGGCAAGGCTGAGGGGACAGTGAAGCAATATGAAATTAAATAAGAGCAATTAAGTAGGGATGGGCAAATTTACACAGGACTGTGAAGGTGATGGTAAGCTTGAATTAGATGTGGTAAAAAAGAGGAAGGAAGTGGTAGGATTCAAAGAGAAGGTGATATGGTCAAAAATGACGAGCCAGGAAGATAATCATCACACCAATGACACTGTGGGTAATAGAGAAATGGGGAAATTGAAAGGTTTTGGAAGTGAAGACAAGGAGCCCTTTTGGGACCATGTTACATTTAAGCTGACAGTGAAACTCCAAGAGATGAGTTGAGATGTGGATTGGATGGAAGGAAACAGGCTGGTAGCTTTGTGAGTCATCAAGGTGGAGATGCTATGTGCTACAAGATCTGCACTGCCTTTCAGTTCATTTCAGGGTGCAAATCAAGGTTCTGGCTTCGACCTAGTAAGTCCTAAATAGTTTGAATCCACACTGTTTGAGGGCCATCTCTCGCTCTCTGTGAGACCACCACAGTTGAGATTAGCTGAGGTGCTGTGGCTGACAGCCTGAATTTAACCACAAAGGGGCTGTTGATGGAGAATTTACAGTGATAGGCCTCTGTCAAATTCACTTCCCATTTTACTGAGGCAGAGCCTGAATCTGATCTTTAGGGCATGTTACCAGACCCATCAGTTCTCCCAGGATTTTGACAAAGGGGAGGAGTGTATACGTTTGGCAGAATTGATGTTAAAGGTCTGGATGAATACTAAGGCCCACAGCCTCATCTGGTGTAAATTGACATAGCTTCATTGACTTCACTGGAGCTATACTGATTTACACCAGCTGAGGATCTAGCTCTGACTCCTAATGGATTGGTTTTTTAGGTACTTAAATTTCTAAATAAATGAACATAAAATAAAGAAAACCTTTGAGCAAGTATTAAAAATACAATCCATAAATAAATCTTGTTTGTCTTAAATATCTGTAATCTATTTAAAATATCTGTTTTACTAGGGAAGAATCTGATTTTGTATTGATCTATATTCTATTCTGCATCATTTGTAGTTTGTGTTTTCTATTATACATGTGCCTACAAGATAGATAGGTGTATTTTAAAAATCTAAACAAATCAGTATGCAATTATGAGGCACAATGAAGTGAGTTAAGGAAGGCATACTACCTATCTGCTTTAGCCCTAACTCTAAATTTCTTTATGTTGAGTTTGTCATTACTACTGTTGTTTAAGCATACTTTTCTGTGATATAATTAACAGCCATAGTAGGCTGGTACAAAAAAGGACATCTACCAGTTTTGACACTGAGAATTAATTATGAAATAAAAGACAGATTTGTGCTCCGGCTAGAATTAGCCTAGCAGTTCAAAATGTAAGCAGTCACCTTGGAATCGTGTAACAGAAAGTGACACCCTTTCTTTTACTATAGGCTAAATATATCTTGTGATGTTTAGTTAGACAAATCATCTGTTTGTCAGCTCTATCTGTTATTCTGTTTAATTAATTTGGGAAATAGTTGTTGCTTTCTTTGACAAGCACAAAGTTCATGTTTGTTAAATAATTTAAAAAGTATAACCATTTTTAAGTGGGTTAGATGATTATCAGAGAGGTCATTCATTCTTACTAGAAAAGGATGACATTCAAGCATACCATTTCTAGCCCATTTTAAATGCAATAAAGTTTCAAAAGAATATCTCTAAGGCTGTTTTCAACTTCTTTAATTAGCTTTTGTATGGAATACTGCACACAAAATGCTGGCACTGTATTTTGTTCCAAGTGAACATAATTATTTTAATGCTTTTAATGCAACTTTCCTTATAAAATACAACAAAGACCTCTCCAAATATCTCATGTTGGTTAATACAGAGAAACATTGTGATAGTGGGTTAATTTTGAGTGCACAAAGAACTACTGGAGGGTAAGGAGAGGACATCTGTTGGATAAGCTTTCAATATGATGAGAATGATAAGAGACCTGCCACTGGTGCAAAAGACAACAGCTAATCTTTTACAGTATTTGATTAAAAAAACAAAGCATATCTCATTTTGTTGTTTGTTTATTGGGGGAAAAAATAGCCCTGCATGTTCTGGGCAGACACACTGGGAACTCGTATGTGAGAAGACGCTCTGGCCATTCTGATGTGCCACAATTTGTAATAGAAATAGTCACCATACTATGTTTCTAGGTCTACGTGTCCTGGGTGGATTATTTTTATGATGGATTGTCACTGTGATGGAGGATCCCTTACTGTTTCCTTTATGTTTGTCAGTATAATAACAATAAATGTTTTTTGGCCTTCATTATATGACTTGCAAGGATCCAGTGGCCTACACAAACAGCTTTAGTGCTGAGTGTAATTTACAAAGCCGATTAGGAATAAAAAGGAAGTTTGGTTGTGAGGGAGGCGTGAAGGTACTGAAAAATTTGACAGTTGAAGTGTGCAGTCATTCTTTTTTTTCCATCTCCTGCTGAGTAACGTAAGGCATAGACAATCTTGACTGCATTTTTTAGTTCCCAGTGTAATTCATGTGCAAATTGTTTTCTCTCAGAAGGGAATATTCATGTTGCTCACAGTTTTAAAAGGACTTTAAACTATTAATGTGTTGGGCAGAAAAGGGTTTAAGTTGTGTACACTCTCAGATGACAAGTTAGCAGTTAAAACGTGTCAAAATAGTACTTAATAATTTTCACAATAAACAGTTCCCTAGGCTCACAAAATACTGTAATTTTCACAGACATTTATGCTGCTCTCTGCTGTGTTAATTGCAATGAAGCCACTGGAAGATAACTTGATTATTCCTCAAACTTAGAAAAACTAAATGCATATAGCAGGACATCGTGTTAGCTGCCAAGAAGACTATTCTTATGATTTGTACTTGCAGCTATAATATTTAGCACTTACCTCACAGTGCTTTATATCTTCAGAACTCTATGCAAACATTAACCAATCCTATGGGATAGACAAGTATTGCTCTCTCCATTTCATAGATGGTAAAATGAGACAGAGAGGTTGACTTGACCAAGATCATAAAAATTAGTGGCATAGCCAATGTTGAGCTCAGGAAATCCTGGTTCCCAATCCTTTGCACAGTATACCAGAACATATTGCATAGTTATTTATAAAGCGTTGTGTGTACCTGATTTTTGGGTATTGTTAAGTTCAAGCTGAGATGCAGATTTTATTTGAAAATCAGGAGGAAAGTAAACGATTCAGTATCAAGGTGGATGAGGCTCAATTATATGCTGATGTTTGTCCAACTTAGTAACACTTGTTTTAAGTGCACATCCTATTGTGATGTGTTTTGTTTGTTTTTCTGATATGTGCTGAATTGCAAAATTTGCTGTTAGTTGCACTGATAACTGATATGAGTATATGCTATAGTCTTTTTAATAAAACACAAGAGGTGAAAGCTTTCAGTGTCAGCTTCTGGAATGGAATGAACACGGAGTAAAATGCATTCCTTACTCATTAAATCCAGAAGCACCTGTTGTATTATTATTTGGCTATAAACCAAAAAAGGATGGTTTAGTGAAAGTTTGGGGAGGGGGGGGGGAGAGCATTTAATCAAATTTATACAGCTTTCTCAAAGTTACTGGAACTAAAGTAGTTGGTGATGTAATGTGTGAAGTCCAACAGAGTATTTTGCTGTGCTGGAGAAAACTAATGGAAACATTCACTTGGGGTAAGACAAATGGTATTAAATGAGAAAACACACCATGAATTGCAAATGGAGCTGAGTTAATTTGTTGCTACAGTAGTGTTGCCCTACTGTTAAATGAAGGCTGTGTAATTATCTTGCTGGCAGAGATAATGTCAAAACCTCATTTCTCCTTACATGCCTCATTTTTACATGAGGGCTAATTGAGCTGCAAGGTGACAACTGATTATATATGGCTATCATTGGGTCCTCTTGCTCAATTTGCAAATAATGTTATCTTTAAGTGATGATTTTTATCACATGTCAAATTAGGGGTAAAACCCCCCCTTTTTTTTTTCTAGCTATTTTAGTAATCTGTAACATTTCATTTCGATCAGTAAATTATTCTGAAAGATACAAAGAAAAACAGTAATGAATTATGCATGTATTTCTTTAAGATTCTTGATTTTCATCCACTTGACATGCCTTTACTTGGAGCACATGAGGACAGACCAATACCAACCATTTTGATTTGTAGCTGTCAATTGTTCTGGATATCAGCAGGCCATTTACAATCCAAAGCATTTATCTGACCCATCAGTCCTCATCCTCAAAGGAATACTGCATAACACTTTAAAAAGACGAGCTTGGGAGCTTAAATTCATTACTTTGCTAGACACCAAAAATCATGGACTGAACAGACACACTGGATTTATGGTTTATTTCAACAATCCAAACCCACTAACTCCCTCTTTTTGTCCTGTGACTGCAGAGGTGTTAACAAGGCCACTCTGCCTTGAATGGTCCCTTATAATATGTGCTAACTATTTGTGCTAAACAATCTGTTGCATCTTGCATTTTGCTGTGACTCTGGGAGCTCCTTTCTCAAACCTGAAAAAGAGCTCTGTGTAGCCTGAAAGCTTGTGTCTCTCACCAACAGGAGTTGGTTCAGTAAAAGATATTACCTCATCAACCTTGTCTCTCTAATATCCTGGGACTGATACTGCTACAACTAGGCTATGTCTATACTGGCAATTAAGCAACAAAACTTTTGTCGTTCAGAGGTCCAACAGCACACCCACCCCCAAAGATAAAAGTTTTGCTGCGAAAAGTGTCAGTGTGAACAGTGCATTGTCAGCAGGAGCGCTCATTGGGGGTGCAAGTATTTTGTCGGCAAAAGTAACAGCGGCTACATTGCCCGACTTTTAGTGACACGGCTGTCTCGACACAGCCATGTCACTAAAAGCTGTGTAGTGTAGACCAGTGGTTCTCAAAGCCAGTCCACCGCTTGTTCAGGGAAAGCCCCTGGCGGGCCGGGCCGGTTTGTTTACCTGCTGCGTCCACGGGTTCGGCGGATCGCGGCTCCCACTGGCCGCGGTTCGCCACTCCAGGCCAATGGGGGCTGTGGGAAGCAGTGCGGTCTGAGGGATGTGCTGGCCGCCCTTCCCGCAGCCCCCATTGGCCTGCATATACCCTGCAGCCCCCTACACTGCATATACCGTTTCCTTATTGTTTTCTGTGGTTGGGAAATCTTGTTTATTGAAATGCTGTTAAACATTTAAAAGCTGTAATTGCTTACTTTATTAAATACTTAAACATTTAAAGCTTTTCTTGTATCTTTAAGAAGTTAAATCCGACTATAAACTTGTATGTAAAAATTAGGTTAAAATTTTCTCAAGCACCTAATGGCATTTTCAGAAGTGACATTGGCACTTAGCAGTCTCAACTTTCAGTGAGACAGAAGCCTGGTCTACACTACAGGGTTAGGTTGTTGTAAGCTGTCTTGCATCGATCTAGCTGTGGAAGTGTCTTCACTTAAATTAGGCTCCCGCCGATGTAAATTCCTCTCTATGCAGATTTAGTAACACCACCTCCCCGAGTGGTGTAGAGTCACGGTCAATGTAATTAGGTCGACACAGTGTCAGTATAGACACTGCGTTTATTAAGTCAACTGTTACTGGCTTTCAGGAACCATCCCAGGGTGTCCCACACTGACAATACATGCAATTTATACAAGTGCTCCTGTGAGGACACACACCACTAACACAAGGAGTGAAGTGCGCACACACACAAGCAATTTAATAACTGCAGTGGCTGTATGTCGTCTTAAGTTAGGTTGACATTTTGTAGTTTATGTCCTTAGGCTCCTAAATGTCTAAGTTACTTTAGGACTTGAGAATTTAAGTCACAAAGGTCACAAAGGTAATTTTGAATGTATAAAATGAAAAATTTCACAGATTTTGTCTATTTTATTGTCTCCATGTTCTTGGGAACAAGTAGAACTGCTTCCAGTGATGACTGAATTTTCGAGCAGTGACCGTCATTTAAGTCCTTGGACTTCTGACTCTGTTAAATCCTTCCAAGAATACAAAATGATAGAAGAGAGGGGTGTGGGGTGGTTATGTGGACTAGAAGTGAAATTGTGTTTGATTTCAGAAACATTTGAAAATGAAAAAAATGAGAATTATTTACATATGTGCAAAACTGAACATAATGCAGAAATGAACATAGTAGAGTAACCACAGCTTTTATCTAAAAGATTTAAACAAATCCATGACTTTTATGATTTCTTTTTACAAGTGGTTACCATGGATGAGATCTTCATCTGTGCTCTGTCCCCTTTACCCCAGATAAAAGAGCAGGAGCAACCTAAATTGGCCCCAGTTCTGCCGGGGGGGGAGAATTTTTGCCAGCACAGGACCCATAGAAGACAGCCGTAAGGTTGCCTTACGAGGCCATCCTTGCAAGTCCTGGCAAAGGAAGCGGGGCTGGAGGGGTGTTTCATGGATAGGGCTCCAGCACACAGCACTACTGTAATCCTGACCAGCACTGTCATCCATAGGACATACCAGAGAGGCTGCCATATTTTAGGCAGCACCTCTTAGATGTCTAAATTATGCCACGGGCCACTCCATCCCCCAGAGCAATGCAGGATTGGAGAGTGCAAAGGTGGCTTAAATACACTTACCCCTCCCTTTTTGCCCTCAGCTGTCCCTTTTGCCCTCAGCTGTCAGTTCTGTGCTGCCCCGCTTAGAGGCTCAGTACAGAATCTCACCCCACATTCTCAAAGATTTTGTATTCTGTTTAATATAAAAGAACAAACTGAACTTTTGCATGTACAAAGTGAACTAGGTTAACAATGTAGAAATTGTGGTGGTGGTGTTCTATTAATTTTCCAAAAAAATGTGCAATATTATGTGATCTTGCCAACAACTTAAAATTGGTGTCTTTTTTTTAAAAAAAACATATGAGATCTTGCAATGAATTTTGGTTTACCCCAAAAATAGAATCCATTCAGAAACTTGATAAAGATAGGATTATAGTTTAAATTTGTATTTTGCAGTAGTCTTTTAACAAATATACAGGCAAATCATTTTAATTGAAAAATGCTTTCTGCCAACTTATGTTTGTCTGCAGTGCACTTTAAAAATAAAATAGTAAATATAAATCTTCTGACTGCTTGAAGTGTAACATTTTCCACCTTTTTCTGCACAAATTGACTTTTATCTCTGTGACTACTGTGCATACATTTGTGAATAAACCTTTCCTTAGTTTTAATGATATCAGAGGCTTTCCTGTCGGCTAAACAGCTTTTTTATTAATATTTCAATCGGTTTCAAAGCATATTTGAAATTTTATTATAGTTTATTATACTTAATATTTTAGTATACAAAATAGAAAAACAAATAAAATGATCAAGTTCTACAGAAATTACGCAGAGAAGATATACCGTATGCCTTTTAACTCTGGATTGGACCCAAAACAAGTTCCATAAGAATAAATTCTCTTTCCTATTTAATTTTATCCTGTTCAGGTGAATCACTGGTAATACTGAACTTTGTTCTGAAATGAAAGCCCTGAAGTATGCTTTAGCCTCTTCTGTTGATATATTTTTATTCTGTTTTCCATCGTTTACTGCCTGTCCCCCTTCAACTGGAGGGAAAGATGTTCTCTTTTACTGGAAACCTGATGATAGAGACTTGACTTTAATCCCTTCCCTTTATCAGATGGTTCTATTTTTGGAAATTGAATAAACAGTGCTTCTGATAAAAGAAAAGTGATGACTGTTAGAGAAGTCTCTCTCCATTCTTTGACATTTTTTATAAAAATGACATTTTCATTGGATGAAATAATTTACTTGAAAGTGAACCATTTAACACTTTGTATGCTTGCACAATATTCCACTTCTGTAAGTGACTGTAGGAAAAGAACTTTTAATGACCAAATTAAATACTGGAGTAAAGTTTTTTATATCAGGATAGCTGGAGTACTTTTATATATTAAAATGTTTATACTTTGCTATGTTCGTATAGTAATACTTTACTATACATAGTAAAGTATTACTATAAATAATACAGAATAGCTGAAACATATGTAAATTAGGGGTAGTGAAAGGATTGTGAAAATTGTTAATGTTCTAGTAATGGAGGTAAAACTTAGCTCAGAAAAAGTTTTGCCATAAAGTTTATCAGTATACACTGCCATTATCTGAACAGAGTATAACCTAAGTTTTATTTTTTCTTTTCCTAAAGCTGCACCTTCCAATGACTTTTAAGTAGAAGCATTTCTGATGTGCCTACTCATTACTTACTGTGAGGTCCTAGTTAACCCTCTCAATTGATGACCTTCAGCGTAGCTTAAACCTGAATAGAATCTTAATTTTTTTCTTCATGAAGTCACCTGGTTGAAACCTCTATGTGAACCTTCTTATTGTTCCATACCATAAAATCCCTTTAAATGATTGCTTTTAATAGACAAAGAAGACTGTTATTTTCAATATATTAAGTTTTAGGTTTTCAGGATGTTAGCAATGCAGAGAAGAACACCCCTCAGTAACAGGTTTGTTCACTAATAGATTACAGATTTCTATAATATATCAACTTAAAGAATATTTTATGGGGAAGTGAATAAAAATGCCTCTTTTAGCAAATCCTGACTTTATTTAAAAAATTAACATTATTTAATGTTAATTAAATGGACTGTGATATGCTAGAAAACAGATACATCAGTAATAACTAATGGGCAAATTATGATGACGGACTAGTGCATTTTTTTATGTACAGCTTTGTACTTCGTTATGTTTTCCTCCATTTTGAATGTTTACCAATGCAACAGAAATTTCATCCGAGTTTAACTGATTTCAACTTTGTGAGACACATTTGTGAACCCGTGATAGAAACACAAATTAGAATGTGACTGCAGCAAATTGTTTCTGATTCTGCTGTTCATAGACTATATACTTGGCTTATTTTGACATGAATATAATACTCATAGTGTTGTTTGCAGTAGATACTTTCAAATCTGTTTCAGAAGTATGCATTAGCGGGGCCTAATAAGTAAATGGATGTTTGGTTCTGGACACACAGGCGTACTTATCTATAGAACAACACATACATTTAAGTATCAGTTCAGTTTGTTTTTAAATACAACAAAGTTACAAGACCATCAAAGCTAATTTACTAGGAAATGTTTTTTGGGGTTTTTTGTTTGTTTGTTTGTTTTTGCAAATTACTGTTCAGGTAAATTACTGTTCAAGTCACTATGTTACCCTGCTTGCTATATATCTGTTCAAGTACAGTAGGAACAGCACTAAAGTTTCATTACTGTTTTCCTGAAACTGTAATCTTTAAATGTTTTCTACGGGGGGGGGGGGGGGGAATGTATACTATAACTACAGTTTAGTCAGGTATTCTAAAGTTTAACATTATTGAATTTCCAAAAGGATGGTAACAAGTGCATATAGGGAATAACAGCATTGGTATTTTACAATGGATGCTTGTCATGACTTGTGGATCTCTGAGAGTGCTGGGCTGCCCTAGCTAGTGACCTCATAATTTCCAGAAGCAGGTGGAGGTGGCAATTATAGCTATGGCCACTATCTTGAACCTTCTGTAGTAGGTGATGAATTGCAAATGGCTAGACCCAGTGCACAACAATAAACTCAAATAAATCTTCAATGTGTAATAATGACAAGACTGAAAGACTGGCAGCTATAACAAGGCTGCTGTTGTCACCCACTTTACTGTAGCCTTGATATCCATCATTATCAGCTGCAGCTAGCTCAAGAGCTGGACAAGAAGGTCCGAAGAAGGATGAGTTGTTTGTGCTGAAGCGTCCAGTAGGTCCCATCTGGCAGAGAGTAAATGGGATTTTTTTTGCCTGTTCATTGGGCCAGAGCTGTCCATCATTTTGGGCAGATGTCTGATCACTTCATGCTGTGGGACAATATGGCTTTGTGTTGTTTGGTACAGCAATGGCAATTAAAATAACTAAATTTTTCACTCCAAGCTTCTATTTTACCTCAGCCAAGAATGTATGTTTTTGCATAAAAACTGATATTTATGCTAACAAAGATTTATTTCTTTGAGCCAAAGAAACCAAGTTAGGCTTGTCGATGCATCTTAGCTAAACTTTACAGTAAAGGGTTTTATATTTATTAAAGTTTTTGTCTACTAAAATTTTCCCAGTAGTATGCTTTGGATTATCTGAAAATTACCAGAAAAAAAGAAAAGAAATTGGTACAAATGTAAAATCTTTGGAAATGGCACAATAGAAATACTGTTATTTAGCCTCTAGCAAGTTTTTTGTAATGACTATAAATACTAATTGTCATAATGCATCTTGATACTTTTCTTTGCCCAATACAATTCTATTGGGTTTACAACACATGTTTAGCTTTTATATGTATTTATCAGACAAGCATGAAGGAAAATTTTTAAAAGAATATGTAGTACACCTTCCAGAAATAGAAAACTGACTACTACTTAGCTTAACATGGCAGTTTATCTAATATTCATTTGATCTTTAGACATTTCAATGTGATCATAGGATTAATCAACATAGCATGTTAATCAGCGGATCCCAGATTGATTTTTTTCCCCTTAGAGGGAGTAGCAGTTCTTGAACGTAGAACAGTTGAGTTTATTGAATATTAATTTATGAAGTCAATGTAATTACACTTTGTAGATTTGTTTTACTTTTATATTCTAAGATATTTTGTTGCAGGAAAAAAGAGCCCATCAGTGTCTTCATTTTTGCTATTTAAGGTGATATCATTAGAATTTAGAATATTGTAGTATCTAGATTGCAAGCTGCTTAAGAATGTGGTTTTGGTCTCTGTAATTATCTTAGTCTACATTCGTGGTAGGCTGCAGTTTACAGACAAACTGCTTTGAAACTAATCTCTGCTTAAAAATAATCAAACTTCTAAAAGAATGCATTGTAAATATAAATAGTCCTGTGTCCTCTAATATTAAGGATATTATGCTCAATTGGACAGTATTTTTCTAATTTGTGTTACCTTTTGTTTATAATTTGTTGTCTAGTGTATTTCTTTAAATTTATACGTTGTGGGATAATTGGTCTACAAACATATTTTTAATGCCTAGGATGATTAAAAGGGAAGTCTTTTGAGATTTCCATCCTTCCAAAATGCAGGCTCATAGCTGGGGTCCAGGCCAGCTGACATACTATCATTCATTTTGTCTTTATTTCATAATAAATCTTTAAGCCTAGAGGCACCAGACCCATGCAGATTTCTCTGCTTTTGAGTGTCTTGATGGAATAACAACTTCCAAATTTAAAGCTGAAGCATATTGTATTTCATCTCTGTAGACCTAACTTCAAACAGCAGTAGCCACATGAAAATATATGTCAAGAATGCTGTTTTCTCATATTGGAATTTAGGCAATTTGTTTTCAGTCAGAGAGCTGTTTCCAACCTATTTTTGGAGCCCCTCTGTGGCCTGACCATACGTTCTAACATAATTTATGGTGGCACTGCAACATATGGACTTTTCATCATTGTCCAACTAAAACCCTCTGTTGGACATGGATGCCACACTCCCAGAGCATGTATATCAGAGTAGCATTTATTTGGATGGGGGTTGTATTCATCAGTGTATTTATCATAGAGTCAGCAGTTAGCTTGTGTAATGAGGATTTCTTGTGAATCTTAGATGTGACATTCTCAATTAAAACTGACAACTTATTCTTTTAGGGAGTGAACCAGTTAACTGAGTTGCCATATTTTGAATATATTTATTTATTTGTATTATGGCATCACTTAGAGGGCCATAACCAAAATGTGGGCACCATTTTTGTGGTAAGTGCTATACAAACATTAAGTAAGACAGTCCTGCCCCAAAGAGCTTACAGTCTGAACAGATGGGCAGAGAAAACAGAAAGGGAATAGAGTGGTGGTTTGCAAGCATCAGAAAAATTCTACCTTCTTTTTGTTCTTTTTTTTAATATTTTAATTTTATAAATAAATGCATAGTAGGGCATGGGTGGGGACTAAAGGGAGTACAGCAGGAGTGGGGAAACTATGGCCCGCAAGCGCTGGCTCACCCCACTGAGGCGGGAAGCTAGGGTTGCCAGTCCATTAAAAGTCCAGTCAGCTCCATGCAGCTCCCGGAAGTGGCTGGCATGTCTCTGTGGCCCCTAGGCGCGGGGTGATCAGGGAAGCTCCGCATGCTGCTCTAGTGCCGGCTCCCATTGGCTGGGAACCGTGGCAAATGGGAAATGCAGGGGTGGCGCCTGCAAGTGTGGGCAGTGCGCACTGCGCAGAGCCACCTAACATGCCAGCCACTTCTGGGAGCAGCGTGGAGCCAGGACAGGCAGGGAGCCTGTCTTAGCCCCGCCGTGCCGCTAACCAGTAGTCTCCTGAGGTAAGCGCTGCCTGGCCGGAGCCCGCACCCCGAACACACATCCCCAGCACCCAAACCCCCTGGTCAGAACAACCTCTTGCACCCTAACTCTCTCCCAGACCCTGCACCCCCACCCACACCCCAATCTCCTGCCCCAGCTCTGAGCCCACTTCCGCACTCCAAACCCCTTTGCCCCAGCCTGGAGCCCCCTCCTGCATCCCCAGCCCCATCCCAGAGCCTGCACCCTCAGCCGGAGCACTCACCCCCTCCTGCACCCCAACCCCATGCCTCAGTCTGGAGCCCCCTCCCGCACCCTGAACCCCTCATTTCTGGCCCCACCCCGGAGCCTAGGAGAAGCCTCGAGCCTCCGCACCACGCCCTCCTCCCCCGGGGGGCTGGAGCCACAAGCGCTGGCTCGCCCCACTGCGCAGGGAAGCCCCAAGCCTCTGCGCCCCCTCCCCCCCCCAAATGGGGCTGTGTGTGGCCTGTGACTGATTTTTTTCTGTGGGTCAATGGCCCCTGATAGGAAAAAAAAGTTCCCCACCCCTGGAGTGCAGGAAGTGGTTAGCTAAAAGAAAAACAGATGCAGGGGGAGACAATGGAGGGAGGCATGAAGTGAAAAAACTAAGTGTGGTGGTAGAGATTAGCTGGAGCAAGTAGCCAATTAGCAGAAAGAAAAGAATGTTCTCAGCAAAATTGTAGAGAGGTTTGCAATCATCAGTGTTTGAAAGCCCCTGCTGAAACTGCTTCTGCAGCTGCTACTGCCAGCTTGAATCTCCGACTAACTTCACCCTAGAGTTTTTCTTTGTTTCTTCATTCCCTAACCTTAGTGGGATGCATGGGGCCACATTGGATTCTAAAGTCCATGGAGGGGAGGGTCTCCCTTTCCCATTTGTTAGTCTAGTGGATTTTTGAGTGCTTGTTTAAATTGCTTCTGCATTTGCTTTTGTTGCTTTGAATCTCTGGTTGGTGCCACTCTGGAGTTTTTCTTTCTTTTCCTGACCCAGCATGGTGCCCTTACACTATTTTTAGCAAAATTGTGACGATATTGGTTTAAAATATAATTTGGGGATTATTAAATGATACTGTATGAAAAGCATTCAGTAAATACATCTTTTTAATATTTGATAAAAATGAATATTACTTTTCAATATTGTTTGATAGTAAGTTGATTCATTCATTCAACTTTCCTTAAAATGAATCTTACACATTACTATAAAAGTTCTTTCTTCCTTTCCCCGGCATTCCCAGTTCGATTCTTCTCCCAAAAACATTATGAAACCACTGTGAAATATTTTTAAAAATTTGAATTTGGAAAAAGGTTGTCAGGTTTTGATACTGTTTTTTTGTTTTATTTTTTAGTTGGGTTTTTGTTCGGTCTTTGAGTTTTCCAAGGAATTTCTGTTGGTAGTTTCACTTTGAATATTTATTACATCACCATGTGATGCAGTATTTAGATGATGTGGTCAATCACAATATATGTAGCTTTCTAAAAGTGGCTATCTTGGTTCAGTCTCCTCATTGCGGAACTGTACTTATTGGTAGTTGTACTGTAATCATTTTTATTTCTCTGTTCTCCATCATCATGTTTCTTAAGTAGTAGTCTATTCAGAATGGGGAAGCTTATGCCATCTTTATGGATTCTTTTTGGTGGGCACAAATTCCTCAATTGTCTTTTTGTCAGAAGAGCATGAAAGGAAGGAATTGGTGCAAAATTGAACATTATTAGTCCACAACATTGTTAGTGGTGAGCCTTTCTCTCACCAAAAACAAAAACAAAACAAAAAAAGTGACACACCTTATCTGTGGCACAAGTCTCTCTGTTGAAGTCTGTTACAGTCTGGCATAAATCATCTATTGAAATTCTAGTGCTCAACAGCATTGTACTTACATAGTTTTAATTGAAAGAATTGTTTCCATGTATATATCTTGATTCCCTGGTTGATCATTAAGCCATACTTTTTTTTCTCTAGGCTTTGGAACTTGGTAAACAGTTTGTGTTAACTTTTGTCAATTTTTTGTAGCATGACAGATGATTGACACTGGTTTGTAAACAAATTCATCACAGACCAAATGGCAATCGTGGTAGATTTTTGCATATTATCCACAGACATATCTCAACAAGGATAGTTTATTTCAATAATAAGATACTTCATAATGTGAACTAGCTGTTTGGATGTAATGACAAAAAGTATTCTGAAATGATGTATGGAGCTCTTAAAATGGTCTTCCAGCATGTCAGGCAATAGTTTTCTGAAGGATTTTACTATGCAATTACACACACTAATCACATAATTGCACATCTTAATTATTACATTTCTTACTTGCATAGTTACATGTATTTCAACTAATTATATTACCAGAATGTTTAATTAAAAAATTACAATTACATATTAGAAAAAAATGTATGAAACTTTAGTTCACGCACTGAAAATACTTTTACAGTTAAAGTTCACACGCACATAATACCATTACAAAAGTTAAGTGTTTAACATGAAAAGGCACTATACCTTACTTATTTTTGATTGAGTGGTGCCTTACAAATGGTTCATCGTAATGGATGAGTGGGAAATATTGAATGACAATATAAACATAGCTGAAAAGCAGTGGATGGAATGGCAAGAGACCCTAATAAATTTTGTTTGCCAATGATGCTATAAGGCTCATGCAGCCATTCCAATTGAAAAGAATGGCATAGGCCACAACTTTATTGATTTAACAATAATAAATGCAGGGAAAACAATAGTTCTTGTAGCAAAGTGTTGTCCATAACCTATTTCCCCATTGTATGCTATCTCATGTTCCAGTTAATAGTCAGAAGACCCCAAGGTCCCATCTTGACTTTTTGTGGATGTACTAGGCCCTTTCCCACGCCCCCCCCCCTTTTTTTTTCTATTGCTGTAGACACCACGACCAATCTCTATCACTCAGGCTCATAACCTAGGTGTCACCCTCAACTTGCCGTCTTTCTAGATCCAGGCTGTGTCTAAGGGTTTGTCTGGATATGTTCCCTACATGGCTCCCTACACACCAAGAAGTGCCTCCCCATCTACATTGCTCTTTTTAGCTGTTCCACTGCCTCCCTGCTGCCTGAGTCTTTCCTCACTGCAGGGAAAGGCTCCAGCAGCTCCCTGCTGCTAGAGCCTTTCCCTGCTGCCAGAGCTTTTCACTGCCATGGGTAGCTACACACCACAGTGTGGACACAGCCTGCTTTCATTGTGATGTGTAGCTATACATAGCCTATGTGCTGCCACCAGTGGTGTGCAGTATAGACATATGACCCTATTGTAATTTTCCACTCTCCCTCACCATTTAGTCCTCTGTTAAAGCCACTTTTTTATATCTACCTATGGGATTTTCTCACCTGCCCCCTTTGAACCTAGTTTACACCCCTCCTCTCTAGGTTGCCATGTCAGTGTGCAAAGATGCTCTTCCCCTTCTTGGTTAGGTGGAACCCATCTCTTCCAATCTCTTCTATCATATCATTTCAGAATGCTGCTGTAAAGCTCATTTTCCTTGTTCACCACACTCCCCTTTCTCCATCACATCAAACACAAGCTACTTGTCTTCACTTTCAAGGCTGTTCATAGCCTATACCCACCCTGCCTATCATCTCTCATTTACTAGTGAGATATTAACGCTCACTTCTGATCAGTCAATGATGCCAGCTTCCCTTGCCCACTTGTTAAATTTTTATATAAACAGCTTTGTGCTTTCCTCCATGCTGTCCCTCACTCTTAAGAAGAGCATCCCATAAACATCTGCAAAGCCACCTCATTGTCATTCTTCAAATTCCTCATTAAAATTCTCCTTTGCTTTGATGCCTACAAAACTTCACAACAGTTAGGCAGCTGGTGTGCTGAAACCACTGCCTATCTTGCTGAGCAATATTTTCTTCTGGTACTCCTCCATGTCTCTTTATCCAGTTATTGTCTCTTGTCTTATACTTTAGATTGTAAGCTCTTTGGAGAAGAGACTTTCTCTTTCTGTGTTTGTGCAGCAAATAGCACAAATAGCACCTGATCCATTATTGGGTCTCCTAAGTGCTACTCCAGTATAAACAATAATAATAATTAGGGCTGTCAAGTAATCGCAGTTAACTCACGCGATTAACTCAAAAAAATTAATCACGATTAATCGCAGTTTTAATCGCACTGTTAAACAAGAGACTACCAATTGAAATTTATTAACTATTTTGGGTGTTTTTCTACATTTTCATATATATCTTGTATTCTGTGTTGTAATTGAAATCAAAGTGTATATTTTGATTACGAATATTTGCACTGTAAAAATGATAAACAGAAGAAATACAGTGTAGATTTTTTTTTTGTTACATAAAGGCACTCAAAAACAAAACAATGTAAAACTTCAGAGGCTACAAGTCCACTCAGTCCTACTTCTTCTTCAGCCAATCGCTAAAACAAACAAGTTTGTTTACATTTATAGGAGATAATTCTGCTCTCTTCTTATTTACCAGAAAGTGAGAACAGGCATTTGCCTGGCACTTTTGTAACCAGCATTGCAAGGTATTTATGTGCCACGTATGCTGAACATTCATATGCCCCTTTATGCTTTGGCCGCCATTCCAGAGGACATGCTTCCATGCTGATGACGCTCTTTAAAAAATAATGCATTAATTAAATTGGTGACTGAACTCCTTGGGGGAGAATTGTATGTCCCCTGCTCCATTTTACCCACATTCTGCCATATATTTCATGTTATAGCAGTCTCGGATGATGACCCAGCACATCTTTTGTTCGTTTTAAGGACACTTTCACTGCAGATTTGACAAAATGCAAATAAGATACCACTGTGAGATTTGTAAAGATACATACAGCACTCAACCCAAGTTTTAAGAATCTGAAATGCCTTCCAAAATCAGAGGGGGCGAGGTAAAGAGCATGCTTTCAGAAGTCTTAAAAGAGCAACACTATGATGTGGAAACTACAGAACCCGAACCTCCAAAAAAGAAAATCAACCTTCTGCTGGTGACCTCTGACTCATGATGATGAAAATGAACATGCGTTGGTCTGCACTGCTTTGGATCATTATCGAGCAGAACCCTTCATCAACATGGACACATCCTCTGAAATGGTGGTTGAAGCATGAAGGGACATATGAATCTCTAGCGCATCTGGCACATAAATATTTTGCAACGCTGGCTACAACAGTGCCATGAGAATGCCTGTTCTCACTTTCAGGTGACGTTGTAAATAAGAAGCGGGCAGCATTATCTCCTGCAAATGTAAACAAACTTGTTTGTCTGAGTGATTGGCTGAACAAGAAGTAGGACTGAGTGGACTTGCAAGCTCTAAAATTTTACATTTTTTTATTTTTGAATGCAGTATTTTTGTACATAATTCTATATTTGTAAGTTCAACTTTCATGATCAAGAAATTGCACTACAGTACTTGTATTAGGTGAATTGAAAAATACTATTTCTTTTATCTTTTTACAGTGCGAACACTTGTAATCAAAAATAAATATGAAGTGAGCACTGTACACTTTGTATTCTGTGTTGTAATTGAAATCAATATATTTGAAAATGTAGAAAACATCCAAAAATATATAAATAAATGGTTTTCTATTATTGTTTAAAAAGCGCGATTAATCGCGTTTAATTTTTTAAATAAACTAGCCAATATTTCACTCTATTAAGGAGGGCTAAAATAGTTCCATGTCAGCCTTTGGGAACCTCAGCTAAATCCAGCTTTTAATCATTCTTTTGATGGCAAAGGATCAGCATGGATTCCAATACCAGGTTGCCTGGGAAAACAAATGAGCTAACCACAAGATGTACTATGGATATGGAATGGGCCCTGCTCTCCTTGCTTAATGCCTTTCTTAGCTTTCAGGGTTTCTTGCCTTTCCAGACGTTGTTTGTCTTGTGCTGATCCTGCCCTTAGAGCATTCATGCTAAAGCTTACAGTGCTGTTTTGTATGCAACTTCTCTCAGATATGCCCTGAAGACTGCAGTCCCTGGTAGTTTCATTGAGTCATTGATTTTTAAGGCCAGAGGAGACCATTATGATCATCTAGTCTCGTCTCCTGCATAACATAGTCCATAATATTTTACCAAGTGATTCCTGCATCAAGCCTATAATTTCTGGCTTAGCTAACGCAAATCTTTTTTAGAAAATCATTCAGTCTTGATTTGAGGACTGCAGGTGATTGATAGAAAATCTACCACCTCTCTAGCTAAGGTGTTGTAATGGTTAATTGCCCTCACTGTTAAAATGTGTGTCTTATTTTTAGTATGAATTAGTCTAGCTCAGCTTCCAACCACTGGATCTTGTTATGCCTTTGTGTACTAGATTAAAGAGTCCTTGTTTATCAGAAGTCTTTTCTCCATGTAGGTGATCAAGCTACCTCTTGATGTTGGCTTTAAGATATATAGATTGAGCTTCTTCACTCCCTAGAAACACCTCTCCACATAGTTTTTAATCCATTTAATAGTTCTGTACTGATTTTTGACTAGTGCTAATTTTTTAAACAGAATGTCATGCTGTACTAATTCAGATGCCATACAGAAGTCTGTTATGTCAACACAGTTATCTTTGCCATCCAAACTTGTCAATCAGACTTGATATTTTGATGAGATAAGATCTATTTGAATTAGTAGAAAAACTGTACTCAAAGACTATCATCATCAGTGGTTCGCTGTCAACCGAGCTAGAGAGAAGCATTTCATGTATGGTCCTGCAGGGGTCTGTCTTGAATTCGGGACAGGTCAATATTTTCATTAATGACTTGGAGGACGGAGTAAAGAGTACACTTATAAAATTTGCTGATGACACAAAGCTGGGAGAGGTTGCAAGCACTTTGGAGGACAAGATTAGAATTCAAAATGATCTTGGTAAATTGGAGAATTAGTCTGAAATCAACAAGATGAAATTCAGTAAAGACAAGTGCAAAGTACTACACTTGGGGGAAAAAATCAAATGCATAAGTATAAAAAGGGGAATTCCCGGCTAGGCAATAGTACTGCTGAAAAGGATCATAAGTTGAATATGAGTCAGTAATATGCTGCTGTTGCAAAAAAGGGAAATATCATTCTGGGATGTATTAACAGGAGTATCTAATGTAAGATATGGGAGGTAATTGTTCCACTCAGCACTGATGAGGCCTCAGCTGGAGTACTGTGTTTAATTTTGGGCACCACACTTTAGAAAAGATTTCGACAAACTGGAGAGACTCAAGAGGAGAGCAACAAAAATACAGTAGAACCTCAGAGTTCCAAACACCAGAATTACGAACTGACCAGTCTACCACAAACCTCATTTGAAACCAGAAGTACGCAATCAGGCAGCAAAGAGTCCTCCCCACCCCACCCCACCCCCCAAAAAAAGCAAATACTGTACATCACAGTACTGTGTTAAAAGTAAACGACTTTAAAAAAAGGGAAAATTTTAAAAAAATATGACAAGGTAAGGAAACTGTTTCCGTGCTTGTTTTGTTTAAATTAAAATGGTTAAAAACAGCATTTTTCTTCTGCATAGTAAAGTTTCAAAGCTGTATTAAGTCAATGTTCAGTTTTAAACTTTTGAAAGAACAATCATAAGGTTTTGTTCAGAGTTATGAACATTTCAGAGTTTGAGTTATGAAAACCTCCTTTCCTGAAGTGTTCGTAACTCTGAGGTTGTACTGTAAGAGTCTTAGGAAAGGTTGAAAACACTGGGCATGTTTAGTTTAGAAAAGACTGAGGGGTGACATGATTACAGTCTTCAAATAGGTGAAAGGCTGTTATGAAGAAAACAGTGATCAGTTGTTCTCCATGTCCACCCATGGTAGGACAAGAAGGTAATGGGCTTAATATGCAGGAAGACAGATTTAGGTTGGACATTAGGGAAAACTTTCTAACTATAAGGATAGTTAAGCAATTAAATAGATTACCAAGGGAGATTGTGGAATCCACTTCACGGTCTTAAAAAACTCCAATGTTAGACATCCTTCAGGGATGGTCTAGGTCAGGGTGGGAGGCAGGGATGCTCTGACAGGAGTTTGAGAATGTCATTTGTTATTTTTGAAGGCCTTTTAGCCAGCATTAAGGATTTTGAGCTGTTGGCCTTCTGTTTGGTCAATGGTTTGATGGTTGTCAGGAAACATCTCACCTAAAGTTGAGCCAGCCGCAAGGTAATTAAAAACAACGATTTTCAGGTTTTACCATCATCTTGACATTTGAATTCAGAGTCCTGATACATGTTGTTGGACATTTCAGTATTATACATTGGAATAGTTATAATCAGGGTAGTTTTTGTCTATTAATCAATGTTGGTTTATTATATAGAACTTGCCATACTGCACTTTTAAAGATATATTTTTTTAAATAAAAGGCATTCATTTAGAAAAACAAGGAGAGCACACCTTCAGATGATGCAAAACAGTGTTTTAAATGTATATATGTTCAATTCTCCTTTTAACTTATAATTATCCTAAATAAATTATTTCATTGTTTGTGAAATAGAACATTTCTTGCCATATGAGATCCTTTCTTAAAGTTCCCAAGTTTTTGGCTGAGGTTACAAATCCAAAAAGAGACACTCTTATAGAACAGTGTGAGACTCTTCAGCAAAACTGTGCTTGAATTTATATATGTATTATCTTTATATTTGTATATACGTTTAAAAATGCATACTGTAAAACTATATAAACAATCAAGTAATCATGTCTTTCTATGTTATCTATTGCCATCATTCCCCATGCATTGAGGCTCTCACTATAGCTATTACTATAAAACGTTCCCTAAGTACATAAAGACTCTAATCGTTAAGATTTTTATTACCAGACACACATACAGAGCTGCAAATTGCCTTGTTTCAGATTTATTATGTATTACTCCAGAAATTCTATAAAGATCAAAAGAACTGATTACAATGTTGACCTTTGCATTAACTCATCTGAATTTAAATTCAAGTGTTTGATTTGGGAAAATAAGTCCATTTATCATAGGTCTGCTACTGAGGGGATTGTGCAGCCCTGATTGGGAGTGCTAAGACCAAATTTATTTATTGAGCGTTGGCTTGAAAATTGTTTGTAGGACAAGCGGAACAAAAGTTTGACCTGCCATTGTGTAGTACCAAGGGAACAATGTGGCAGTTGCCCTTTTAAAATATCTTATAGTCAGTCTAATGCAATCTTGCTGATAGAGCCAGAAGATATTAATATTTTTAAAATATATGATATTTTTAAAATGTAATCCATTCTTAGATTTAAAATCAATGAGTCTTTTTCACCATGAAATAACTAGCTCTTCAGCCTGGAGGTCACAGTTTTAACAATACAGAAGAAAATAATAGCTATTGTTGCATGTTCTAAGCCATAAAATTTCTATGTCAAACCAATTTCAAGTTTGCTCTAATGTAAATATACAGTGTACCTATATTAACATTTTGGACCCATTTTTCAGCTGGTGTAATCATTTCCGTGCTACTGAATTAAATGGTGATATGCTGCTTTATGCCAGCTCAGGATCTGGCCCTTTTTCTAAAACTATGTAGCAGAGCAAAAAATAATTTGCTTGTACAGTGTATTTTTGGTGGGTTACTTTTCGTTTTTTTAAAATATCAGATCTGGCTAACTGTTTTCAGATTTGTATCTTGTAAAATAAGTTAAGCTTACATTTTAAAAAATTGTTATTGTGCAACAGTTGGAGTGTTGTTCTTATGTAGTTTCATAGATTTGAACCAAAATATCAATATTATAAATCATTACATAATTTACTAATTGAATATGAAATTTGAACTCTTATTTGAAACAAATCTGTTATCTGCTTGTAATTTTAGGTAACTAAATCCTGTAGAAATTATCATCATCCAATTGTGGGTCAGGAAGGAATGTTTTCTCCCATAGGCCAATTGGCAGAGAACTAGGGAGTTTTTCACATTCCTCGCAGCACCTTTAAGCCATAGTGGGTTAAGTAGGAATGCTCTTAATACCTAACTGAGGTATTTGGTTGAGTTGTTAATTCATTGAAACTTGCAGCTGTTTTCCAGTGTGGTTAAAAGAATAAAGTGAATGGTTCCCAGAGGTGAAGGGATTTTGGTGATGGGCCTTAGGCTAATGGAATAGGGTGAGACCTTCTGGCCCTCCCAGGCTGCAGTCCCCACCCTTCTGCACCCTCTGTCCCTCACATGGGGGAGGGTTGATAGGATCTAGAGCAAGCTGAGTTCTGGGGGGGTAGGCTGAGGAGTTTTATGGTAGGAGCCCTTTAAACTCTGCACTGGAACCACTAAGGGTATGTCTATATAGCCCACACACACACACAAATGTGATAGTGAGTCTCAGAGCTTGGGTCAACTGATTTAGGCTTGTGGGGCTTTCACTAAATGTAGGCCTTTGGGCTGGAGCCCAGACTAGTCTCAGATCTTGGGCCTCAGACCAAGCGGTAAAGTCTATACTGCTATTTTTAGATGCATAGTGTAAGCCCGAGAAGCCCAAGTCAATTGACCTCGGCTCTGAAACTCACTGTGTGGTGAAAGAACTCTCAGCCATCTCGTGCACTTAGCCCCCATAAGTTGGAAGCAAGGACCCCACAGAGTCAGAATTCTGCTATGCTTACAAAGATAAAACAGCTGCACAAACTGCAAAGAAAAAAAATTATAAAAATGGGGAGGAAGTGTGAAAAACTGACCTTAATTTGGGTCCCTGTGTTTGTAAAATTTTTTGCTAAAGTTGCTTGGCTGATAAGTAGAATAATAAATTAGTATTCACTATTTTCTAGGAAGATTGTTAGCCTATTAGCGGCTATTATAAGTTGTTGCTTTGTTTTAAGTTAACTATAAAAAAGTTTAGTTAAAAATGTACTTTAAAAAAAGTTTAAATTTTCTAAGAGCAAAAACACTGACATAAAAACTCTCCATTAGTTACGCAGAAGGCTGGCCACTAGAACCCTGTGGCTGTCATTCAAAACCACCTCAGACTTTGGGTAACTAAAGTTATTTGTAGTGCTCTAGACCAATTACTATTTTAAATGTGTGCTTTATACTCAATACAAACAAGAATTTTGGAGTAAAAACCTCTTGTATGTACCAATCATTTATCAAATGGAAGTGCTATGTCCCTCACTGATTTATTTCCTCCCACTTCCTGGAAAACAAAAACTAGTTACCTCAGCTTTGGGTTCAAATAACCCTGGGTAACAGATTTGGCGAGCCAGGCAGGAGTTACTTAAGAAAAAGAGGATGCTTGGTACATGCACAGTTTGCTGCAATTGGGACTAGAGAATGGTGGGACAGGGAAGCAGCCTGTAATTCCCGTGTTGTAGTTGACAAGTCGAGTTACAGATACAATCCATTACTGGGACTCGGGACTCTCACTAGTAGCCTGGTCAAATAAAAAAAAAAAGTAAATAAATACATAAAAAATTTTTTTAAAAAAATAAAAGGTTTTGGGTAACAGCTTGACAGATTTTATACAAAAATATGTTAATGAAGCCTGGAGCCTTCACCGGCGGCTGGCATTCCTGCAGCTCTGTAAGGAAATAATAGCAATAATAATAAATTTTAAAATCAATTAAAAGCAACAATAAAAATAATTTTTTTTTTTTTTTAAAGCAACTAGCCTAAAGGCTAAGTCAAACACTCTCTGGGCTACTGAGGCAGCACAAATAGTGGCAATGCAAAGTTAAAAATGCAAACAAAGAAAACTAAGGCAGCAGTTAGAGGCTTACTAAAAAATTCAGAAAATAAGACCCAGGCAGACCACTCCCTGAGTGAAGTTCGGAGAGTGGTGGGGAATAGTGACTGCGATCAAAGGGGCTCATACTATGCGGGGTGGAAGTTGGTCTAATTTGTATCCTCCTTATTAGGGCTGTCAAGTAATTAAAAAAATTAATTGTGATTAATCGCGCAATTAAAAACATTAATTGCACGATTAATCGCGCTCTTAAACAATAATGGAATACCATTTATTTAAATATATTTGGATGTTTTCTACATTTTCAAATATATTGATTTCTATACAACACAATACAATGTGTACAGTGCTTACTTTATATTTATTTTTATTCTAAATATTTTCACAATAAAACCCCAAAAATAATATTTTTCAATTAATTTAATGCAAGTACTGTAGTGCAACCTCTTTATCATGAAAGTTGAACTTACAAATGTGGAATTATGTACAAAAAATAAAACAATGTAAAACTTTAGTGCCTACAAGTCCACTCAGTCCTACTTCAGCCAATTGCTCAGACAAACAAGTTTGGTTACAATTTGCACGAGATAATGCTGCCCGCTTCCTCTTTACAATATCATCTGAAAGTGAGAACAGGCGTTCGCATGGCACTGTTGTAGCCGGCATCACAAGATATTTATGTGCCAGATGTGCTAAAGATCATATGTCCCTTCATGTTTCAATCACCATTCTAGCGGACATGCGTCCATGCTGATGATGGGTTTTGCTCGATAACGATCAAAAGCAGAGCGGACCGACGTATGTTCATTTTCATCATCTAAGTCAGATGCCACCAGCAGGTTGATTTTATTTTTTTGGTGGTTCGAGTTCTGTAGATTCCACATCAGAGTGTTGCTCTTTTAAGACTTCTGAAAGCGTGCTCCACACACCGTCCCTCTCAGATTTTGGAAGGCACTTCAGATTCTTAAAGCTTGGGTCGAGTGCTGTAGCAATTTTTAGAAATCTCACATTGGTATCTTCTTTGCGTTTTGTCAGATCATCTGTGAAAGTGTTCTTAAAATGAACAACATGTGCTGTGTCATCATCCAAGACTCTCTAACATATAATATATAGCAGAATGCAGGTAAAACCAAACAGGAGACATACAATTCTCCCCCAAGGAGTTCAGTCACAAATTTAATTAACGCACTATTTTTTTAACGAGCATCATCATGGAAGCATGTCCTCTGGAATGGTGGCTGAAGCATGAAGGAGCATATGAATGTTTAGCATATCTGGCATGTAAATACCTTGCAACGGCTGCTACAAAAGTGCCATGTGAATGCCTGTTCTCACTTTCAGGTGACATTGTAAATAAGAAGCAGTCGGCCATATATCCCGTAAATGTAAACAAACTTGTTTGTCTTAGCGATTGGCTGAACAAGAAGTAGGATTGAGTGGACTTGTAGGTTCTAAAGTTTTACATTGTTTTGTTTTTGAGTCCAGTTATGTAACAAAACAAAAAAAATCTACATTTGTAAGTTATACTTTCACAATAAAGAGATAGCACTACAGTACTTTTATGAGGTGAATTGAAAAATTCTATTTCTTTTGTTTATCATTTTTATGTAATAAAAAATAATATAAAGTGATCACTGTACACTTTGTATTCTGTGTTGTAATAGAAATCACTATATTTGCAAATGTAGAAAAATATCCAAAATATTTAATTAATTTCAATTGGTATTCTGTTTAACAGTGTAATTAATCACAATTGATTTTTTTTTTTTAGTTAATCGTGTGAGTTAACTGTGACTAATAGACAGCTGTACTTCTTATTATGACTATGAAAATTCCAACGAGTTTCCCCTGGGTACTTTCGGGCAGGCCCTTTGCTCCAAACACTGAAAGAGCTGCAGAAGCCCCGACCCATAGTCCCCATAGTAAATACCAATGGGTGGGGGAGGATCATGATTTATGTAAAATTTGCAGGAGGGGCATTCGGACAAAATTTACTGGTGGATTCAGATGCTGCTTATTTCCTTCTTAGTAACCAGAATAAAAATCTATTTAGTCCTCTGGGTGGAGTTAAAACCTTACGGGGGTTTAATGAGGCAGAGAGGGTTGTCCCCTTTTGCAGAGAAATCTTGTATAGGGTGGGGCAAAAGGAAAATAAAGAGTAATTTGGCTTTATAAATTCGGGAGGTAAAGAAGTCCTGGAAATCAATGTTTTAAAAAAATTAAGAATGCTGGTTAACTTCATCAACAGGGTTCTGTGGGAAATGCCCCCGGCGCACCCTGGGAACTGTGGAAGTTTCAGCTTGCAGTCCTTAAGGCATCTAAAAAACTGGAGTGGCCCAAGTGGCACCGGAAGTTCTAGTAATTGCAAAAAAAACCACTGGAAGGTATGAAGTAAAAACAAAATAAAATGTGGCAAAATTAAGGCAGAAGTCCTACTCATAGGCCCTGATCCTCCACGCCAAAAGCAGCATAGGTATCCAAAAAAGTCAAAAGGCAGCCTAAAAAAAAAAAAAGGGCTTTTAAGCCAAGGGATCATAGTGGCACAATCAAACCCCAATAACACCACCCTATGGCCAATCCTTAAAAGTAATGGCAAGATCTGGAGGGTTATGGTGGATTATTGCCCCCTTAATTATGTGACTCCGCTGATGCCCCCTGTAGTGGCTAAGTATCAGGAGGTGATGGCCTCCATTGTAGGAGGGTGGTTTTCACTTTTAAATTTGGCCATTGCTTTCTTTGCTCTCCCTTTACATTGGGATAGTTGTTATAAGTTTGCTTTTACCCTTTTAAGGGAATCACCCCAACCAGTCCTAGTAAATCAGGGCTAATAAATTTGCTGAGCCACAAGTGGATGCTCGAAGCATAGTTCCCCAGCAGCTAGGCAAAAAGCTGGCCACTGGAACCCTGCTGCTATCATTCAACACCACCTCAAACTTTAAATAACTAAATTTATTTGAAATACTCTAAACCAATTACTATTTTAAATATATACTTTATTCTCCATACAAACAAAAATGTTGTATCCCCTACTAATTTATTTCCTAACACCACCTAAAAAACAGAAACTAATTACCACAGCTTTAGGTTCAAATAACCCCAAGTAACAGCTGATGTGGTTGTTTTTTTCTATGTAGACATGCCCTTGAATACCTCATATAGGAGGAGAGGCGTGATAAGGGAGGGGTGCTACCTGTCCACAATTTACATTCTTTGATTTTGTCTTAGGTTGATAAATTCAAAGAAGAGGGATATTTGATCAGATTGCATACACATTAGTTGCAGTTAGTGTAATATTTAGAACTTAGTTTTTTGCTAAGAATAAGGTAATGAGGTTTTTGAAAATATACTGAACTATTTTTGTTAACTGAAAAGGTGGGGAATACAACTTTTTGTTATAGTGTGTATGTGTTGGTGTCATGTGATGTGTGTCTCAGTAATGAAGTGCTTGCACTTGGCATGATAATATGTTTGCTAGGTATTTTATCATGCTGCTATGTCCATGAACAATTTAATGAAAAGGAGAGGCAGGTGGAATCTGAATTTGATTTCTGGTGTGAAATAAGCTTGCCTTGTTGCATGAGTTACAGTGATTTGGAACTGTCAAGTCACTTCTGACCGCTAGCAAGATGGACAGGTTTAGTAGCAAAGCTAATACACACTCCACCCCAAGGACCTGCATAAGGGTTTTTCAGGCTGCTCCTGAAATCAGGTTATCTGATTTGGGAATTGAATAAATTATTGCTGTTCCTAAATCACAAAGTTTAAGAAACAAAGTACTGCTGGTTGCATTTTTGTATATATTATGACAAATTCAGTTTTTAGCTTTTGGATATTTAATATAAACGGTTCTTAAATGAATAGTGACACACTGTCAAATAAGACTTTTACAGCTGAATATTTCAAATATTTTTAGAAGAAATCATATTATCATGATGTGTGTACCCTTCATATGTATTTAAGTTCACTGTTTAGTTTCTGAGGCAGTGCTATTGAAAGCTGTTGTCTTTATATGTTCTCCCAAGCATTATATTTTCTGCTGTTTCTTTCTACTAATCTTTGCCTTTGGTTTAAGACTCCTGCCACCCAGAAAAATCCAGGAAAGTCTGTAAAACTTCGAAATAACATCATAGCTCTGTTGTTCTTCCCATCACCCCAGAAATAACATCCCCACTCTTTTTGATACTGTGTGGAATTTTTAGAACTTCTAGCATAGGATCAGATTTAAGTGATCTGTTTCACTTTTAAGTGAAGTATGAAGATTTGTAATGGTTATAAAGGACAGCAGGCACTTCCCATCTTCACCAAATCTACCTTGTAAGCCATAGAGGTTCTTGTTCAGCGAAAAAGTAATTTGAAAATATTAATGATACCATTCCATTCTCTGTATTTTTTTTTCTTTTTCTTCCCCCCCCCCCCCATCCTACTCATTCACTTTTCAAAGATTTTGCTGGGTTAGTAAGAACCTTACAGTACCAGTAAATGGTGGTGTATTGTGGCTCCCCCCTCTTCCCCACCATCCTACCTCCTTCAATCTCCTCCCCATTCTCTTAACTATTCAGTAAATCACCATCCATAGGTTTACTATTGTATTTGAGGAAACATGCTCCAAATGCTCAGGAAAAGGAAAAGGAGCTCAGGGTCTAGATCCTGACCTAGTATAAATCATCATAGATTCATTGACTTCCGTGGATTTCAGTGGGGCTACAACAGTTTACACCAAATGAAGATCCTAGGGGTTGCTCTGCGTTGTGTTTATTAAAAGAAAGAAACCCTCTATCTCCAGTTTCTTCTCTGAGGGGACACAGTGTCATTTCACTAATCATTTAAAAAACCTGCAATTTATTTATCTGCTGGGTCTTGATTAAAATATAAGTATCTTTAGTAGAAAAAAAGAACGGATCTTTCCTTCATGAAGCTATAGAGAATGAGTTTAACTTTTTTCTCTTTCTCAGTCAATTATCTCTGTGTACTTAAGGATCCTAAAAGTAAGTGGGGAGGAAAGTTGATTCAAGCAGTAAGCACGATCTTTTGGATTGAGGTCAATGAATGCTTTTCTACAAACAAATATATTTTACTTTTAAGTGTGGGGAAGCATTCTATGCCCACTACAAGGGGAAATTACATCTTGAAGGTACCCTAGGAAAATAAATAACCCCATGATTTCATAATAGAATCCCCAGCAGCTAGAAGATATTATTTTATATATGTCACTTACTGTAAACTCCTAAGTATTAAGTCTGATGGTTTAATGAATACACTGAATTTCAAAGACTTGGAATTATCTAGAAAGTTTCTGCTTTATTCTTTGTTTCAGATACCAGCTTTTTTCCATTATTTACTACTGATAAAGTAGGATGGCAAATATAAGATAATCTGAATAGAAGGTTCCTCTTACATTTTTTATAATAGGCAGAGGCTATAGATGAAAATTTAAGAACATAGAACGCTTCATCATTCCACGGTATTTGATTAAATTAGGAGCCTACTTTTCTTTTCACCGAAATTAGTCTGGAAGTGTCTTTGCACTCCATCATCTCGGTCCTGATCCAAAGCTGAGTAAAGTCAATTGAAAGAGACCCATTAATTTCAGTTAATGTAGATCAGAGCAAGAAGTTCTTCAGAAAGGTCAAACAATGTCATAATGGTGGGACGCAGATAGCCATGGAAAACAATTTTGGAAAATTTTCAAAGTATGAATGGAAAGTTTATCAAAGAAGCTGAACATCAAAATAGGCTGGATGAACCAGTAATGCTTTCACCTAGGGCAGTGGTTCCCAAACTGGGGTTTGTGAAATGTTACAGGGGATTCTTGGGAATAAATTCCCTAATGGTGGACAGAGCTGTCCCGAGGGACCCCGGGCAGCCCAGGGCCAGCAGCCTGGAGCCCCTGGAGTTCCAAGAGCTAAGGAGATCAAAGCAAGCTTATCTATCACACTGAGGAGATTTAAACGTCAAGGCTCCTTATAAGAAATGGAAAGGGGGGTGGATATTTTTTGCTGTTTTTAAAATTAAATAGGCAGCTAGTATTGTTTTTAAAATTATTATGAAGAATAAGTTTAAGCTTTGTTGTAACGTGCGTTGTTTGCCTCATCTGCTCAAGACCTGAATGCTTGTGTAGGAGGAACTCTTTGAGTAGGCTTCTTAAATACCTTCATGCTGTTTCACATCTGATATTCCTTGATGAAACATAGGAGCCTTGTCTTATAACAGGCTTAATCAAAGTGATACATGCTACGAAAGTGAGATCTTGGAAGAGTGTTGCTGTTTTCATAATGTAATAAAAATACTGTAATTATTAATAATTAATAATAGTGTGTAATAAGCATGTCATAAAAACAAATTTTATATTTCCAAGATCACTGCTTTTATAATTTATATTCAGGTAAAGGAGAAAATCCCTGGAAATATTCATTTTTAGGAAGGGGTTCACGAGACTTGACATTTTAGTGAAAGGGGTTCACAGGTTGTTAAAGTTTGGGAACCACTGACCTAGGGGGAATGAGAACTGCACCAGATCTTTTCCCAGATGCTATGACAGAAATAAAGAACATTCCTAGTCGAGCTGAAGGCTTCCAAATATGGTCCCACAGAGCCACTGGTAAAAAAAAAAAAAAAAAACAGAGAGAATGGATTCATGGAGTGAAATTCTGCCCAAATTCTACCTCAGCGGGGCCAGGATTTCACCCTTGGTATCTACTTTTACTCTTAATGCCCACAGATGGAGTATCAGAAGTATTGGTAATGTTTATGGGAAGACTTGACACAAGCACATTTAATTATGCCTTATTATGTGAGAGAAGGATTTTTTTTTAAATGTCCGAGTTATGTGAATACCAAAATAGCATCCAGTAGTCAAGGGACATTTGGTATTGCATAAATCTAGTTCAAGTTGAGGCTCAACTAGGCAGGACAGAACAGAGCAAATAGGAGTGGTGGTGGTGGTGGTGTTGTTGTTGTTTGTTTTTTAAATAGTTATGTTTGTTTATATTGCCTAGAAAATCTCTTAAATCAGACAACAGGTAATTTGCTCCAGTGTAGATGGTCCTTTTATAAGTAAAATCTACAGAGCCAGAGTTGGACACATGATTGATGGTCCAATGATACACAGTGTGCTCTTCGTAATTTAAATAAGTTGCATATTTATTTTGTAATTTTCTAAAAAAATTCCCAGATTTTTATTTGCAGAAGTCAGATGTAGGTATCCGGTGAAAGAATATTCCCAAATATTTTAATGGATTTGTTGGTGCATCTTTCGTTGACATCTGCCCCACGCTTACATAATGAGTTGCAACATCATAGCCTAACTCCCGTACTTCCCCTGCACAGAGTAGCTGGGGCCAGATCAGACCCACCCCCAGAAATCTCCCACTGCTCTGTATTCCCCCCCCCGCCCCCACTTCCTGCCCCCCATTGCTCCTCAGCCCCCAGAGAGCAGTCACTATATAGGGAGCTGCTCTCCCACTGAGCCCCAACCCCCCCGCACATGGACCCCCCCACCGAGCCCCAACCCCCCTGCATCCAGACGTCTGCCAAGCCCCTTCCCTCTGCATCCAGACCCCCAACCCCCCCGCACATGGACCCCCCCACCGAGCCCCAACCCCCCTACATCCCGGACCTCTGCCAAGCCCCTTCCCTCTGCATCCAGACCCCCACCTCTGCACCAGACCACCCCCGCCAAGCTCCACCCCCCTGCACCCGGCCCCCCTCCCCGCCGAGCACCCCATACATAAAGCCCCACCCCCTACACCTGGACCCCCAGCCAGCTGCACCAAGACACCGACCCCACCAAGCCACACTCCCCCAGCACCCAGACCCCCCCCCCAAGCCTCCCACACCGAGATCCCCCCCTGCCGAGCCCCATGCCCCCACACCCAGAACTCCCCACCCCCCTTAGGTTTGCCGCCATTCTAATGGCTGGTAACCGGATTCCCAAGGTCCCGCCCCTATCACTTGCTCCTCTTTCCCCACTCCAACTGTCACTCACTGGGTTGTCTCAAGGAGCCTGCCTGCAGGTAGGAGATGGCCCTGGATGAGCAGGGCTGGTGCAGATTAACGACCTGACGCCTCCACCCACCCCATGGAAGCTGGCCTTTTGGTTCAGGTACCATTTAGTGTTGCCCCCTCCCCTTTTCGACCAGACTTCCTGGCCAAAAACCAGGCACCTGGTAACCCTAAATGATACCTGGACACGGAAGCCAAAAAACGAACTGTCCAGGTAAAACCCAGACAGGTGGCAACCCTACCTCCCCTGCTGACACCTAACCACTTTCACCTGAAACTCTCTGCAGAGTCTGATTGCCCCTGCATCTGGAATCCCCCCCATGAGCCCTTGTGCAGTCAGATTCCCTCCTGCACCCTCTGAGCCACCTGCACCCAGATTGCCCCACACAGAACCCT
Organism: Emys orbicularis; assembly: GCF_028017835.1. Classification (NCBI taxonomy): domain Eukaryota; kingdom Metazoa; phylum Chordata; order Testudines; family Emydidae; genus Emys; species Emys orbicularis. The sequence goes on from NC_088685.1 coordinate 167,650,235, forward strand.
CTCATCCCACATCTGGATCCCCCATGCTGAGCCCCTCCACACTTGGATCGTGCTGGGCTGAGTTTGCATGCACACACCTGGTGTGGAGGGAAAGGGCCCTGGTGTGTTTATGGGGCAGGCCTGGCCATTGCACTGTGTCAGGGTCATGTGCAGCCTCACCGCCAAGTCTGGGTTCGGGGGGGGGGGGGGGGAGGTGCAGAGTGATCTCCCACCTCCATGCAGCCACTGGCCTGTAGTGTACTCCCTGCTGCCATGCTGGAGCCTCCGCCTTTATTTTATTGTGACAGAATTTGTGGGTGTGTGTGTGTGTGTGTAATTCCCTCAGGAGTAAAAATATCAGTTAACAGGGCTATAGGATATCTCTTGAGGATATCTGCTACTTTACATTATTTAGGGCTTTATATAATAAAATAAAACCTTGAAGCAGTGAGTTCAGAACAAGATAGAAAATATTGTACAATTCAGTTTAAAAAATCCTGGTTAATGATGACTTTGCAAAATCCACTCAGGAACACATGCTGTAGAATTAATCTTATGTTAGATAGTCTGAAGTGCACCCACTGCCTTATCTAAGTGCTGATATCCCAATATGGGATGACTGTTAAGCCTAGCAAGCCTGACAGTCTGCTTTTTAAAATGATGTCACTCGTGTGGAAATACCTTTTCAGAGTTGTTGATATTACCTATTTATTTCTATTTCTTCAATAATAGAATTCATGAATTATTTAGACTTAATATTTGAAGACCAAATTATGGGAAAGTTTTAGAATATTTTCTTGAAAAATAATTATACTTTGTTTTGTATTTTTAAAATGTATTTTATTTTGTCTATTACCAAGGTACCTTGTGTGTGGCGGAGGGAGACCGGGGGCGACCTTAAGTTTTGAGTCAAGCATGACCTAAGTGTCTTCTGAAAAGTTTATGGCTGAATTTACTGCTTATTCCTCCTCTGAAATCACAGTACTTAGCTCCTGGCATTACATTTGGTGGTTGAGGAAATAATTATATTGTCACAGGCAGGATTATGAAAAATTAAACATTAAATGCAGATAAATTTATCATTTCCGCCTATCCTTATATAAGCTTTTGGAGTAAAGTAATCAAGCACAAGGGAGAACAAGATCAAGATACATAAGACATGGTCCAAGTACAGTAGAACCTCAGAGTTACTAACACCAGAGTTAGGAACTGACCAGTCAACCACACATCTCTTTTGGAACCAGAAGTACACAATCAGGCAGCAGCAGAGACCCAAAAAAACAAATATAGTACAGTACCATGTTAAACGTAAATTACTTTTTAAAAAAAATTGGAATGTTTTTTAAAAAAAAAGATTTGACAAGGTAAGAAAACTGTTTCTGTGCTTGTTAATTTTAATTAAGATGGTTAAAAGCTGCAAAGTTCCACTTGAGCCCTCAAAATACAGTTTAAGGACTTGTGCAGGCATGAATTTCATCTCAGATGAGCAAAAATTGCTTTGTTATAACCAATACTACTGAAGATTTCCAACAGGAAGGAGGAGAATCTGTGCTTTCTTTGGGAGTATAGAATATGTAAGTTTCATCTGGGTTGTTGTATCTCAACATGATTTATAAACTAAATCTTTATCTTGAGATTTACTCAAAGTAACTTTCCTAACCAAATGTTGAACATCATGTGTTTTTTTTTCTTTTAAGTGTGTAAGTCCTAGATGTGCTGTAATGTAACATCCACTGTATCTACCTGCCAGTATCATTGTTCCAAAAACAATTGGGTTTTGATTACTCACTTTTTTGTTGTTGAATATTCTGTGGTGGTATCCCTACATAGATTTCATTTATAGTATTCAATAGTATATGTTGGTTTTCAACTGAAAATATTTCTAAATGGCACAAGCTTTCAGGATTGCGTAGGGTGTGTAGCAATGGGGAACCCCACTTCACCTGAAGGGGGAAAGCTGAGGATTGCAGGGAAAAGTGATGATTGCATTGCCAAACCAGTGGTGTTTGCCCTTACATATGGCTGCCAATCCTAGCCAATTTCTCAAGTACTGGAAGTGGACCATTGGGTCACCAGTACTACTCATAAAAAGGGTGTGGCAGGCAAAAGGGGCTTCCTTCTGGTTCCACCTACTGCTGACAGGTTTTGTGTTAAATAATAAGCTTGTGCTCTTCACTACAATTCTAAACAATGTCAGGAGTGTGTTCTCTTTGTCACCTACCATTGGCAATTTGTGGTTAATTAGTTTGATATGTAAATCTAAACTACGTTTTAGACTATAAGGGTGAGTTTTAAGAAAAAAACACAACTACTTGCACTTGTAAACTCTTTTTGTTTACATTGATGTGAATTTTCATGTCTGTGCTGGTAAACTATTGAAATGTATAACATTAAGATGTTCATTTTTTCTGATACGATTAATGGCGCTCATGACAGCACACTTAAAATGATTTTTAATGTGTAAGTAAGATGAAAAGATTTAAAACAAATTCTTTGGCTGGAAGCTCCATTTATATGGTATATATTTCAGTCTAATAATCAGGGCTTACTGTGGGTCAGCATGTCATATCCCAGTGGTGTCTAGTGAGATGGAGGGTTATCTTACATGTCAGCTAGATAACCCTGTGAACAATTGTGAGCAGGCAAGATAATGGGACTGAATTCTGAAATGAGGTCGAATTCTGCAATAAGACTGGAAATATCATGGAATACTGTGTTACATGTGGGCATAATAATACTTCTTATGAAGGCAGTCACCTTTTGCCATCATTAGTCATTTATGTTTGACAATAATCCTTTTTAATAGGGTGCAATTAAAATGAGGGAGAATGGTAAAATCAGGTACATAATCCTATACTGAAAAAAAGGCTAAGTAGAAAATCACTTTCTCCCTAGGGGTCTTAGCTTTTTTTATTTTAAAAAAGTTTCTTTGTATATTAGCAGTTTAATTACTATTACAGAATAAACTGATAACATTTATAATAAACTGCTATAGGCAGCTTAGATTCTATCATATTAAAATTGTATTGTAACCAATTTCTTCATCTAGTAAAGTTAGCTTTTTATAGTAGTTAACAAAATAAGGAATTTGTAAATTATATATGTGATTGTTATAGTTGAAGCAAATTTTAGATTGTTTTTCTGTCAAAGTCTAACATGTTGTACCTACATTCACACCAATATAAATCAAACTTCTTTTCATTGCTGGTTTATAGATACTTAAAGCACTTAGTAATTTACTGGGTATTATTTTGAAAATTAAAAAAGTACTGATTATTGCACTTGTTTGTGAAAAGGACTAGTAAGATGGTCATTTGAATTGTTGTCTCTGGTTTCACACCACGCTTTCTTTATTATGCTTTTCAGAACCACTATAAAAGAATGTTGATATGAGTAACTGAAATAACTTAGTCTTTACATGTAAGCAGACTATTAAAGTTTCAAAGTACTTAGGATTCGTGTGTGTAACTGCCATTAGAGCTAATTTCAATTTACCCTATTAAATTCCCTGCTCAACGATAGGAAAATAAACTACTACATTTATTTACAGTATATATTTTGAGATTTTCAAAGAAAAATGGTTTCTTTATGGGAACACTTCTGTTACTTAATTATTATTTTCAGTATTATAGATATTTTGCTTTCACAGCTTCAGTAATCTCTGGCTTTTAAACTTAGTCACTGTATGTGCTGTTTTATATTACATTGTAGACTATATTCTTTACATTAATATTTCCTCAGACACCTAATGATACTGCAGTCATAATACATAAGAAGAGCTTAGTGACTTATGTAGCCTTCGGTCAGCCAGTAGAGGCCACTCACAGCTTGCTACTAAAGCTGGACACTGAACTGAAAAAATATATATATTTTCAATCCCATTTTGATAAGCTTTCACTAGAATAAATAATCATAATGCTACGGCCACTTCTGCTCATGAGTAATTCTGCTCACACGAGTAGAGCTATTCATGTCTTGAATGTTTGCAGGATTGGACCCTGAATACAATTATTTTTTCTTTCCTATGAGAAATCATATAGAAATGAAAAACAACTGCCACTTTTTAAAATGTACATTTCACTTGGGCCAAAAAGTTTTTTTTTTAATGTATCTATCTAATGTACTTAAATGCTAGCCCACCAATGTGGTACCTGGATGCCTCAGGATCTTCAATGTATTTATCCTTGTAATACTCCTGTGAGGTAGGGAAGTTTGTTCCATTTTTGTTTTGTTTTGTTTTTGTTTTTTACAGAAGTGGAACTAAGGCAGAGAGAGAGTGCAGGGCCAGATTTAGGGGAAGGCAACCCAGGAGACCGTTTGGGTGGGGTACTGGGCTCAGGGCGCTGTTTTTGTTGTTAGCGACAAAAGGGAAAATAGAATGTTTGAAGTAAAATGTTTCAGGTATTTTGTAGGTGGATTCATTTTTCACTAACCTCCTAGAATGTTCTGGACCTTTGTAGAATCTCGTGGAACCTTCAAGAATTTCAGAGAACTACATTTTCCTCAATCCTCCTAGAATGTTGTCAGCCGTGCCCTCGCGGGTATATAAGGAGCGTGGCATCTCCAGTCAGTCAGTGAGATATAAGAATGAACCGAAGTGAAATGAGAGCCCAGCTGCGATACTGTGAACCTTGTTTTATTGTGTAATTGTACTTGAGTTTTAAGACTTGAGAAGTGTGTATGTAGCGACTGATAAGACATATTTAATGAGATGCCAGCAATATCTATCAAACCCCATCTATGCAACACTATAAAAGAAATACTGTTACTACTTTTGCCATGTCTAACATGTAATGTTTGACTTTTTAAGACTGTGGAACACAGACTTTTGCTCTCCCTAATACTGTCTGTTTCCAATACAAATGCAATAAAAAATAAGGTATTCAAAGGTTTAACAAATGGAAGAGAGGAGCCGCTGAAGACGCTCCTCACCTGGGGCGCCATTTGGTCTAGGCTGGCCCTGATAGATTGTATATGTCTATGCTGTGGCTCTAGTGTGGGTAGACAGACAGGCATTAGCTTTGCTTGAGCTAGGGCAATAAAAATAGCAGTGTAGCTGGGGGTAGCACAGGTGATGCCTGGCTACCTGAGTACGGATCCAGGGAGTCTGGGTAGGATTGTATTCAATCCACTAAACTATTCTTCTTTGAGTGCTTGCTCATGTCGATTCCATTCTAGGTGTGTGCACGCCCATGTGCACAGTTGTTGGAGACTTTTGCCTTAGCAGTATCCATGCAGTGGCATATCAGGCGCCACCAGCCCTACGTCCTCTCAGTTCTTTCTTACCACCCGTGATGGTTAGTTGGAGCGCCTGGTCTTGCTTAGCAAGAGCATTAGCGGCTCTTCACTGTTCTGATAGTTCTCCTTTGTTATTTAGTCAGTAATTTGTTAGCTGTTAAGTGTTTTGGTAGTAGTTAGAGTCCCGGCAAGGACTTTGTCCTGGAGTGAGGTACGCCCCGCTCCCGAGGCTTTAAGCCGTGTTCTGAGTGCAGCTGGCCGATGCCAATCAGTTACCCTAATGAGAGTTGTCTGAAGTGCCTGGGGGAATCCCATAGAAAAGACAAGTGCCGGATCTGCAAAAACTTTCGTCTCTGAACTCAAAAAGAGCGGAACATTCGATTAAGGGCCCTCCTTATGGAGGCTGCTCTGTGCCCAGCATCAGAGTGCGAGGACTCCATGCCCAGTACTTAGGCATCAGCACGCAGTGGACCTCTGGCTCAGGGTTCCGCCTGGCACCGTTCCCCCTTGCTGGTACCAAAGAAGTGGTCTAAGTTGTCTGGTCTGCAGGCACCGTGTAAGGGAACTTCAGGCAAAGGACATGAGTTAGGCCTCGTGCCCACAACGGAGGCTCTCGGGGGTACCGCTGTGGTCGGACCCCCTAGCCCAGCCAGGGACCCAACTCCGGGGAGCGGTAGGGGGTCATGGCTCATCGTGGGGCTATGTGCGCCCGAGGCGGGCCCGGAGGTCAAAGAACAGTTAGGCCAACCAGCAGCACAAACGCCTGGGCTCATAGTGGATCCCGCCAACACACCAGCTCAGATGTCCAAGCCGGTGATGAGACCACCCCTAAAGAAAGTGGAACGCCCCCAGACTGCAGGCATCTTTCACCTTTACCACGGTCAAGGACCCCATATCGCAACCCCGGTCTCCGGCCAAGAGGCCCAGATCTCCGATGCTGGGGTCTCTGCTTACAAGACACGCAACTCCGGAGTCGCAAGCCCGATCCCCCTACTCTTGGTACCGACAGTTCTCCCATCAGAGATTGCCACAGTGCTGGTTGCCATTGCCTTGCACATCTCCCAGGCATCGGTCCCTTCCTACACAAGACCATTTCTGGTCACGGCACCAGTTGCCGGGGCCTCAGTACCATTCTTCGGGCACGCACCGGCCCTCATCTTCCCTGTACCAGTTGCTGACTAGAGTCAGTCGACAGACTCAGGCTTCCACGGCCCCACCCTGGTCACCAAAAGGGCAAAGGTTCGGGTCAGATGGACAGTTCAGCCCTTCCCCTGTACCGGGCAAGTCGTCTCCCAGCCGGGAACCAGCCAAGGCGCCTGCAGCACTGGCTTGGGGTCAAGGGAAATGACCCTCCCCATGGCAGTACCAGAACCTGTGGGGGTGCCTGTTATGCTGTCACCATACTCCCATCGCTCCTCCCAGGCTGCATCGGACAAGCTACCCCCGGCGCAGCCAGCACCGCTGTCGGAGCAGGGGCTGAATCCGGTGCGGTGACTCTGCGGAGGCCCCTGCGGCTGAAGAGCAGTTCCCGATGCAGCAAGGGGTTGCCCACCAACCTCTGGAGGTGCAGTCATCTTCGTTGTCCCCAGACGAGGCGGTGGCAGGACCCTCACCTGAACTTGGAGGTCTAGGAGCTAGCTGAGGAGCCCGATGACCTCTTCAATGTCATTCCCTCCTCCTCCCCAGCCCGGGTTGCATTGCCCGTTCACCCAGGTGTCCTAAAAATCGCCAAGTCAGTGTGGCAGATCCCATCTTCCATTCCGCCCACAGCCAAGAAGGCAGTAAAGAAGTATTATGTCTCCGCAAAGGGGTTAGAATACCTATACACGCACCCTCCTGTGGGGTCCCTGGTTGTGTCCACTGTCAACGAAAGGGACAGGCAGGGACAGGTAAGTGGCACCCCGAAAAACAAAGATGCCAAGAGGCTGGACTTAGTTAGCAGAAAAATTTATTCAACAGCAAGCCTCCAGTTTAGATTCTCTAACCATCAGGCCCTACTTGGCAGATACAATTTTAACCTGTGGGACTCTGTCGGCAAGTTCAAAGAGAGCAGGAGTTCGCCACTCTGATAGACGAAAGCAAGGCAGTAGCCAGGGATGTCCTCCAGATGGCCTGGGATGCCACAGACTCTGCGTCCAGAGTGGTCGCCTCTGCGATAGCCACACAGCGTAGCTCCTGGTTACAGACCTACGGTCTATCCCAGGAGATGCAATCCACCCTCCAGAAGCTACCTTTCGAGGGACCGGGGCTCTTCTCGGAGCTAACTGATGCTAGGCTCCACAGCCTTAAAGACTCCCGGGCCACCCTCCACTCCTTTGGTATACATATTCCTCAGCAGCCCAGAAAGCCTTTCCACCCCCTGCCACTTCTGATGTCATCGAGGTCTTGGGGTACCCCTCGATCTGGTCCCTACAAAAAGGAGGACAAAGACAGGGTTATTAAGAGTCGTCGTCTTGTCCACCTGCCCAGCCTGGTCCTTCCAGGGACCAGGGCAGCCAAAAGCAGTCATTTTGAGGGTGCGCCCGAGGACTATGCCCCAGTCACTGCATTGGATCCGTTCCCCGTCTTCCTCAACCACCTCCGCCCTTTCCGGTCGGCCTGGTCCCATATAACCTCGGACTGCTGGGTGCTTGACACTGTCTCATTGGGCTATATCCTGCAGTTTGTAGTCGACCAACCCTTCCATCCCCCTTCCGTCCCTCTTCAGGGACCCTTCTCACGAGCAACTCCTCGTGCAGGGAGTCGAAAACCTCCTGTGCCTAGGGGAAGTGTAAGAGGTTCCGAAGGCATGGAAGGAAGAGGATTTTACTCACACAGTTTCCTCATTCCGAAGGAAAAAGGGGGCCTCAGATCTATTCTAAGCCTCAACAAATCTCTCAAAAAGTTGAAGCTTCATAGGGTCTCCCTGGCCTCTGTCATCCCGTCCCTGGATCCAGGAGACCGGTATGCCGCCTTCGATTTAAAGGACGCATACTTCCATATTTCCATATTCCTGGGGCACCGTTTCACCTTGGGCCAGCGCCATTTCCAGTTCATAGCGGTGAACTTTGGTCTCTCGTCGGCTCTGAGAGTGTTCACCAAGTGTATAGCGCCAGTGGATGCTTATCTGCGAAGTCTGGGGGTCCAAATCTACCCGTACCTTGACGACTGGTTGATAAGGGTCCTCGGCTCAGGTGCGGAGGCATCTCGCTCTGGTCTGTTGCGACCTGGGCCTAATAATAAATGACAAAAAGTCAACCCTCAGTTCAGTGCAACACATAGTTCATTGGGGCAGTACTTGACTCCACTCGGGCCAGAGTCTTCCTCCCCAAGACCACGTTCCGTGCCGTGGTGGACCTCATCTCGTCTCTGCATGCCCACCCGCTCACCACCGCCCACACGTGCCTGAGACTGCACGCATGATTCTGCCTCAGGCCCCTACAGGCATGGCTGGCATAGGTCTATGTACCCAGTGGGCACAGTGTCGACCGGGTGCTCAGGATTCCGGACAGTGTGCTGTCGTCCCTTACCTAGTGGAAAGATCCTGTTTCGGTGCTGCAGGGAGTCTCATTCACAGCCCCGGTCTCGTTGGTGATGCTCGTCTCCGACGCTTTGGAGCTGGGTTGGGGAGCCACCTGGCCGATCTCAGTACTCAAGGCCGGTGATCCAGTCTCGATCTGTCCCTCACATCAACGTCAGGGAACACAGGACGGTTTGCCTAACCCACCAAGCCTTTCGACCTCATGTGAGTACAAGGCAGGGCGGTTCAGGTCCTAACGGACAATATGGCCAGGATCCTCATGAAGATCAAGCAGGACAGGGTGAAAATCATCCTCATAGCGTCAGCATGGCCGCGACATCACTGGTTCAGCACCCTGCTGGACCTCTTTGTGGTGACCTCGTTCCGGATACCACTGAGGGCAGACCTGTTTCCCAGAACCATGGCAATATCCTGCACCCAAACCTGGCGGTGCTTCATCTGACGGCTTGGCTGCTGCATGGCTAAATGCACAAGAACGGCAGTGCTCATCTGAGGTCCAATGAGTCCTGTTGGGCAGTAGGAAGCCCTCCACCAGGACGGCCTACCTGGCCACATGGAAACTATCCACCGGCTGGATTGCGGACAAAGGTGTTCATCCCAAGCGGGCTTCGCTGCAGCTTATTCTGGACTACTTCCTGCATACTTCTGCAAGCTCCAGGGCTTGTCTCTCTCATCCGTCAAGGTCCATCTGGCAGTCATCTCGGCCTTCCTCCCGCCGTTCAAGGGCAGGTCGGTTTTTACTCAGGATGTTATGGCCAGATTCCTTAAGGGCATAGAGCGCCTCAACCCACACGTCAGGGACCCCGTCCCTCCCTGGGATTTAAATCTGTTGCTGTCTCAGCTCGCAGATCCTCCCTTTGAGCCGCTGGCTTCCTGCTCCCACCTTCTCCTCTCCTGGAAGGCCATGGTAATGTTGGCCCACCGGGTATCCAAGATTTGGGCACTCACCTTGAAAGCGCCTTACACAGTCTCTTCTACAAGTACAAGGTCCAGCTAAGACTGCACCTGGCCTTCCTTCCCAAGGTAGTCTCTCCATTTCATTTGAGCCAGGACATTTACTTACCGGTCTTCTTTCCAAAGCCGCATAAGTCGGAGGAGGCACACAGGCTACATGCCCTGGACATCAGGAGGGCTCTGGCCTTCTACATTGACAGGACCAAGCCATACCGTAAGTTGATGCAGTTATTCGTCGCTATAGCCGACAGGATGAAAGGTCACCCTGTTTCCGCTCAGAATTTCCTCCTGGATCACGGCCTTCATTTGCTTCTGCTATGATCAAGCAAAGGTGCCGCCCACAGCGATCGTCACCACCCACTCTACCAGGGCACAGGCCTCTTCAGCAGCCTTTTTGGCCCAAGTGCCTATTCAGGACATCTGTAGAGCAGCCACCTGGTCATCTGTCCACACTTTTATGTCCCACTATGCGCTTACCCAACCGGCCCGGGATGATGCTGGCTTCGGTAAAGCAGTACTGCAAGCTGCCAAGTGGTGAACTCCGAACCCACCTCCATAGGTACTACTTGTGAGTCACCTAGAATGGAATTGACATGAGCATGCGCTCAAAGGAGAAAAAACGGTTACCTACCTTTCATAACTGTTGCTCTTTGAGATGTGTTGCTCATGTCCATTCCATTACCTGCCATCGTCCTCCTCTGTTGGAATTGCCAACAAGAAGGAACCAAGAGGGCATAGGGCCAGTGGCGCCTGCTATACCACTGCATGAGTATGGCACTCCAGAGGGCACCACAGCCTGTCCTACGGATACCACTAAGGCAAAAGTCTCCAACAACTGTGCATGTGGGCACACATCCACCTAGAATGGATTGGACATGAGCAGCACATCGCGAAGAACAACAGTTACGAAAGGTAGGTAACTGGGTTTTTTTAGTGCTCTAACTGAAGCAAAGCTAATGCATGTCTGACTACCGATGCTGAGAAGCATGCTGTCCGCTTCAGTGTAGACATAATCTATGTGATTTACTCAAGGTCAAACAGGACATCTGTGGCAGAGCTGGGAATGAACCCCGACTACCTGAGTCTCAGGCTGATGTCCTAACCACTGTACCATCCTTCTTCTCTTTGTATTAGCATGTAGGTAACTTAATGTAAATTTGTCAAGTGAAAAACGTCCTCATTGTAATGCTCTAGTTGTTTTCGAAACACTACTGAAATCAATAGCCAAACTCCCAGTGACTTCACTGGGACCAGGACTTTGACTTAAAAATATATTGATTTCTAAGTGAACAGCAAAAATCACTAACAAGGATTGTTTCTGTGTGTATAGTATGAACATCAGCAATTGACAACTCACTTTTTAAACCTTAAGGAATCTATTTTAATTTGTGTAATTCATTTTTATTAAAGTATTTTTCTTGTGCATGACAGCAACAATACTATAAAATTTCACCCAATGTTTCATTCACATGCATAGTATGTTACAGGCAGCTACAATACAGGCTTTCTTTTTCTAGCACATAGTTATGTGAATTAATTCCTAAGTAGGAGAGGCAACCCATACTGGAAGGGTAATTCTGTGCGCTAGCATGATTTTTATGCTGTCCTGAGAATTTGTTGCCAATGTATCTCTTTAACAGGAGATGGCTTGAATGGAAAAGCAGCTTCCCTAGTTTCCATTTTCAAGGCAATAATTTTGATTAACTTCACTACAATCAATTTCTTCCCATTGCAGTGTGCTCAAAGCTGCCTCTTGTCCAGTGGTGGCATACAATACGGCCTCAAACACACACATCCTCACCATGTCCTATTTATTGGTGAGGATGGGATGTCAGTAAAACAAACCACAGAACTCTGTGGTTGCAGAGCCATTGGCCATTATCTTTGAAAACTCATGGCAATCGGGGGAGGTCCTGGATGACTGGAAAAAGGCTAATGTAGTGCCCATCTTTAAAAAAGGGAAGAAGGAGGATCCGGAGAACTACAGGCCAGTCAGCCCCACCTCAGTCCCTGGAAAAATCATGGAGCAGGTCCTCAAGGAATCAATTCTGAAGCACTTAGAGGAGAGGAAAGTGATCAGGAACAGTCAGCATGGATTCACCAAGGGCAAGTCATACCTGACTAACCTAATTGCCTTCTATGAGGAGATATCTGACTCTGTGGATGAGGGGAAAGCAGTGGATGTGTTATTCCTTGACTTTAGCAAAGCTTTGATACGGTCTCCCACAGTATTCTTGCCGCCAAGTTAAAGAAGTATGGGCTTGATGAATGGACTAAGGTGGATAGAAAGCTGGCTAGATCATTGGGCTCAACGGGTAGTGATCAACGGCTCCATGTCTAGTTGGCAGCCGGTTTCAAGCGGAGTGCCCCAAGGGTCGGTCCTGGGGCTGGTTTTGTTCAATATCTTCATTAATGATCTGGAGGATGGCGTGGACTGCACTCTCAGCAAGTTTGCAGATGACACTAAACTGGGAGGAGTGGTAGATACGCTGGAGGGTAGGGATAGGATACAGAGGGACCTAGACAAATTACAGGATTGGGCCAAAAGAAACCTGATGAGGTTCAACAAGGACAAGTGCAGAGTCCTGCACTTAGGACGGAAGAATCCCATGCACTGTTACAGACTAGGGACCGAATGGCTAGGAAGCAGTTCTGCAGAAAAGGATGTAGGGGTTACAGTGGACGAGAAGCTGGATATGAGTCAACAGTGTGCCCTTGTTGCCAAGAAGGCTAACGGCATTTTGGGCTGTATAAGTAGGGGCATTGCCAGCAGATCGAGGGATGTGATCATTCCCCTCTATTCGACATTGGTGAGGCCTCATCTGGAGTACTGTGTCCAGTTTTGGGCCCCACACTACAAGAAGGATGTGGAAAAATTGGAAAGAGTCCAGCGGAGGGCAACAAAAATGATTTAGGGGGCTGGAGCACATGACTTATGAGGAGAGGCTGAGGGAACTGGGATTGTTTAGTCTGCAGAAGAGAAGAATGAGGGGGGATTTGATAGCTGCTTTCAACTACCTGAAAGGGGGTTCCAAAGAGGATGGATCTAGACTGTTCTCAGTGGTACTTGATGACAGAACAAGGAGTAATGGTCTCAAGTTGCAGTTGGGGAGGTTTAGGTTGGATATTAGGAAAAACTTTTTCACTAGGAGGGTGGTGAAGCACTGGAATGGGTTACCTAGGGAGGTGGTGGACTCTCCTTCCTTAGAGGTTTTTAAGGTCAGGCTTGACAAAGCTCTGGCTGGGATGATTTAGTTGAGGATTGGTCCTGCTTTGAGCAGGGGGTTGGACTAGATGACCTCCTGAGGTCCCTTCCAACCTTGATATTCTATGAACTCCCTTCATTCTTGTTAGGAATTTCGTCTTCATTGGTAAACCCATTTTGCTTAAAGCTGAAATGTAGTCGTAAATATAATTTTTTTAATGCATTTTATTGTTTTCTGAATTGGGTGGCAAAGTAGTTAAATTTGTTACTTACTTTGTAGTTCTGGTAAAATTTGATTTACATTATCTGAGATGCAGTTTAGTCATTTATTCTATTAGCATACCAATTCATAAAATTCACTGGACCACATTCTTGTTTTAGATGCTCAATTGTTCATGTATCTAAAGCCAGGATATGGTCCTGGGTTTGCTGTTTACAATGCATGCATATGGTTTATTCTGTTTCACCTGTTCAGTAATACAAAATAATTTATTTCTTCATTCAACTTTTTCACATGCTCATTCCTTTCCTCAACTCTAGTTTTCTCTGTGACTAAATTAGTTCATTTCCTCCCTTCGTTCTCTACATTGAAAACTCTGACACCAAAATAAGTCCTGAGCAAAAGTCAAGAGTAAAACATGTTTCATCGTGTTCTCCATAACTGTTTCCAGTGCTACTCAAAGAATACTCAAACCCATGGCTTTCTATAAAAAATCTGTTTGTTTTAGTTTCATAATATACCTTTCCTGTTTGGGTAGATCTTAGTCAGTGAAGACAAAATGTAGTAAAATTAATTTACAAAAAACCCATGCTTTTTCTTTACTTTTAGAACTGAAATTTAAAATACTTCAGCTGTTCTTTTGTGTGACATTTAGATGATTACAGGTGGCTTTTTTTCAGTCTCAGATACTAAAGTAGTTAAATTTTGTTAATTTTGTTAAATGAGAATCATGTATAAAGGGGATATTTTGAAAGGGGATATATTTCATTTTGTCTGAAATAAAACTTGAAAAAAATGTGTACGGACTGTTAAGTCACTGGAAGATTTGTGTTTGGTTTTAGTTTTTCACACCAAAGGGGAGGAAATAGTTGCTATAATGTGTATCGTTTTACCCACAGTGGTGAGGTTGGGAGTTTTTTTAGTTTGCTTGTTTTTAATGCAAACAAAACAGCAAACCGTCTACTGGGATGTTGTTTGTTTCTTTATCTGTTTGGTCTAAGATTTTGTGTCGATGTTTTTTGACCAGTTTCTCTTGAGCTGATTTCCTTCCCTTATCACTTATGTACATTTTACTAGCACAATGTCTGAACTCACTAGGGGGCAGTCATATAGAGCTTGCCACATTTTAAAATTGCTGTTCATTTCCAAGTAACACTGTCAGATTAAGAATCATAAAAAGAGTAGCAGCTAACTTCTGGGTCTTGACAAACTGGCAAGGAGTCACTGGCAGAGCAGTTGCACTATGGAGACATAAAGCCTTGAGGGAGTGGGGTTTGATTGACCGAGCATCACTGAGCTAGAACAGTGGGTTATACAATAGAGAGGCCCTTCTCTGGAATGGCAGTCTGCCACCTGAAGTGTTTGTCATTGTGGGCACTGGAGCAAGAGAGCATTTGGAGGGTGAATAAAAATGTAATAGAGAAATCAACCCAGGGAGATGGGGGAACTGTGTAAGCATGGTAACTATTTAAACAAATACAGTGGATGTAATATTGTCTGAGAGTTCTTGACAGCTACCAATGAAAGTTCATGTTTATCTCTTAAACGTTTTTTTTTTAATTCAGCTCTTAATTTATTATAATATAATATAACTCTAATCATGACAATCTGGTAATGAAGTTTTTTGGATCTCAGGAGAAGGAAGAAGTAGACGTGCAGGTGGGGCACATACTTAGACACATCTTTCTATAATATGCTACCCATGCTAGTTTAATCATGAAAAAGCACTGAAGTCAGATGCAAAGGCAGCTGTTCTCCTACCCTTCTAGTAAGGAAGGGAATAAAATTGGTGATAATAAATGGGTGATAAAAATAATAAGAAATTGCTTTTAACAAGGGTAATAAACTTCAAAGAATAGATGTTTTATTTCTTTCCTTGATGTCATTTGGTTGAATTTCCTATAAATTGGCAATTACAGACCTTGTGAGTGAAGGAAGCACCATTTTGGTGCTACAGTTGACTTTGTGTCAGTTTCCATTATAAATCCTTATTTTCTGAGGCTTATAACTTAAATCATAACATTTTTGTTTTGGGCTGCAACTTAGTATGTTAGTCTTAAGCCTGAAAACAGTTTTTTTTGTTTTGTTTTGTTTTTTTTTTGTTTTTTTCTTTTTAACAAATGTTTTGATTCAAATGTTTGATGCTATTGGCATACGAAAACTGCTATACATTTATGTATTTGAAGGGGTTTTTTGGTACTTCTGGAGCTGGATTTGCTTTTTTAAATGAACTTTTACTTACCAGTTAATCCGTAATGTAGATTTATGCCGCGTGGCTTCTAAGGAGGAAAATAGGCCAAGTTCTTCCCCTTAGAAAATTGCACAAAATGCTAGACATTCTGCACCCTTCCATGACTGGTACACTCCGCATGTCTATTAACAGATGATTGTTAGAGCCTGTAAAGGACTTGTGGAAGACTCTAGTATTAATACCTGCAACTTCCAAGATGGCAGATAGACAGTACCAAGTTCCTCCCAGGGGCTTCAAGCACTTCTATTCGCATCTGGTACCAGCATCACTTGTTGTAGCAGCTGTTCAGGAAAAAGCCAAGCAGCAAGGGCCTCCTGCAACAACCCCAATGGAAAAGGACCCTGAGACTGGATTTCTTCAGCAGAGAAGTCTATTCCTCTGCCAAGCTGTAGATACTCATTGCCTACCACCAGGTGCTTCTGGCTAAATATGACTCTACTCAGACAAGCTGTCTCAGTTTATGGAAAGGTTTCTGCAGGAGCACTGGGAAGAATTAATATTTATCAGGCTGGAGGGTTAGTTAATGCATAGAATTTACCTGTAGGCTGGTTTGGATCTGTCTGATGCATCTGCATGCACCAGGGTTACATCAGTAGTGATGTGAAGATCCTCCTGGCTACAGTCATTTGAGATTGCCCAGGGAGGTCCAAACGACAATAGAGAATCTTCCATTTGAGAGCTGCAACCTCTTCAGTTCAAAAAGTAACAGGGCCTGTATTCATAAAAGGATTCTAGAAACACCTTGCATTTTCTGGGCTAGTATACTCCAGCTCCAAGGAGAAAGTAAATCAGACCTTAAAGTTCCTTCAAGCAGTGTCTGTCTGCTCCACACTTTCATAACCCACAGAGGGCGTTGGCACCATTGAGAGAAGCAGGGGTTCCAACACAGATGACCCACCACCTCTTCCTTTGGTACAGTGCACTCAATGTCTTCTTCTGAACAGTGTGTTTCATGCCACTGTGGAGAGCCTGGCAGAACTTCATAGGATCTCACCCCATTTCTCCCTTCCCTTCCCCCCAACCCCATTTTGGAAACTCCCTTTTTTTTTTTTTTTTTTTTTTAGCAAGCCTGAACTAGAATAACCACACACCAGTGCATCTGAGAGATTATCAGCAACGGATTTTGCATACAAATCCAGTCCATTCCTCTTCAAGGACCCCTCTTACAAGATACTTTATTGAAGCAAGAGGTGGACTCTCTCCTGCATCTCAGAACAGTGGAACAGGTGTCCCTAGAGTTCAGGGGCAAGGATTTTTATTCCAGTTATTTTGTTGTTCCAAAGAAGATAGGGGGTTTGCATCCCATTGTGGACTTTCAATGTCTCAACAGGTGCATCAGTCATTTCAAGTTCAGGATAATGACTTTGGCTTCAATAATTTCCTTATTAAATCCTCAACACTGGTTCATGGCTCTGAACCTTCAAGTTGTCTATTTTCGTATATCCTTGCATCTGACTTGCAGGAAATACCTCAGATTCCTAGTCGTAACATCAGACTACCAGTACAGGGTCCTTCCCCTTGGTCTTTCCACAGCACCAAGAGTATTCATGAAGTATTTGGCAGTTATAGTAGCTCACTTAAGGAGACATGGGGTCCAGGTCTACCTGTATCCCAATGACAAGTTGATCCAGAGAAGATCAGCCCAGTAGGTGACCAACTCAATTCAAGAAACCTTTAAAGTTCTTCACCGCTGTTGCCTGATCTATGGATTGTATATTAATTATACTGATTATTTAAGAATTCCTAGTTAACACTCTGAGATTTGATGGGTTCTTGTCCCAAGATCAGACCAAGTATTATTAAAATTACTGTTCAGTTGGTAACCCTGATGTGCACAGTGGCAACACTCACGCTTAGGAAAATCCTCCTGTATTTGTAATAGTTTTATTAATATGTTTTGCAAAGTCACCAGCTCTCTAACCCAGCAAGGTAAATAGAGATAATAGAGAATGTACGTTTGAACATCCATATGCTCACACATCGCTTGTAGAACAACCTGAAATATTAGCCATTACCTTCCTCATCACCATCGCCAGTGGCCATCTTCCTGGCACATCCCAAGGGCAACATCTCTTCCTTCCCAAGCACACAGGCTGGTATACAACCTTTATAATATGTTGTGCTGATGCCACTATGCCTAATGCATATTCAGTAGAGGTTCCTCCCCTCTTCCTTATTTGTATTTCCTCAACCTACCAGTGTTGGGACGCCCTTATCATATAGGTTATGTGACAGATCCAGACCAGTGGGGTACAGGAGTCTGGTAGAGGGCAAATATACTGGTCACTGGATGAGTAGTTTTCTGTTCCCTGAGTGACCAGAGAAGGGGCTGCACTAGAGTAATCAGGAACCTGCTAGAACCAGTTAAGGCAGGCAGGCTAATTAGGACACCTGGAGCCAATTAAGAAGAAGCTGCTAGAATCAATTAAGGCAGGCTAATCAGGGCACCTGGGTTTTAAAAGGAGCTCACTTCAGTTTGTGGTGCGAGTGTGAGGAGCTGGGAGCAAGAGGCGCAAGGAGCTGAGAGGGTGTGCTGCTGGAGGACTGAGGAGCACAAGCGTTATCAGACACCAGGAGGAAGGTCCTGTGGTGAGAATAAGGAAGGTGTTTGGAGGAGGCCATAGGGAAGTAGCCCAGGGAGTTGTAGCTGTCATGCAGCTGTTACAGGAGGCACTATAGACAGCTGCAGTCCACAGGACCCTGGGCTGGAACCCGGAGTAGAGGGCGGGCCTGGGTTCCCCCCAAACCTCCCAATTGACCTGGACTGTGGGTTCTTCCAGAGGGGAAGATCTCTGGGCTGTTCCCCAACCCACATGGTGAATCTCTGAGGCAAGAAAATCCGCCAATAAGCGCAGGACCCACCAAGATAGAGGAGGAACTTTGTCACAGTTAGTATATTAGTGATCTCAACTTCTCATATACGTCAGAATACAGAATTAATTCCTTTGTGGGTTTTTCCTATGTCATTCATCCCTGTAGTATCTGAGTACTTCACAAACACTAAATAATTTATCCTCACAATGTCCCTTTTGAGATTGTGGTATTTTTATCCCATTTTACAGATGGGGAACTGAGGCGCAGAGATTAAGTCCAAAATAGTCAGAAGTGTCCATTAATTTTCAATGCCTAGCTTGAGACACCTTGGGCCTGATTTTTCTAAGTACATTTTAAAAGTTTATTTTTGTAGCACTTTATATGCTCAAAACGGAGCTCCCATTGACTTCAGTTTCAGTTCTATATGATTAGCACTTCTATATGATTAGCAAATCAGAGCCCAAGTGTTCTGAGTTTGAGGTGGTTTGCTTGGGCTCGCATAAGACTGTAGATGAAGCAGGAATAGAAAAACTGAGTTTCACCTGCCTTAACCATGAGAAAATCCTTTCTCTCCTTGCAGTCCCCTGCCTCGTTTACTGAACACCTTCCAAATTCTGCAACAAATGAGGCAGGGATCCTACAGACAATATCATTCATTAAGCAACCCTGATTCACTCCCTGCACATTTTCCATCCTGTGCACTGAATGGAGCAGGGGTACTGTGGAAAAAATTTCTATGCCATCATATCATTAAAGACTCTATCAAAAAGCATATGCACAAATAGGGCCAAATTAAAGTTTCACAGGAAACCTTAAATCTGGCATTTCCTAACTTTTGAGTGCTTAGATTTTAGTATTCTCAATGTAATTTCCTAGTTTCTTAACCTGAGAAACTGAAATGTGGAACCATATTGACCCCCAAATATGTCATTAGCAAGAATAAAATATTTATATGCACAGCACAGATTTCTACCACATGAGTTGATGGAGTAATTGATAGAGGTAGTAGGTAGTTATTCTCTATGTGGACCAACACATACTTTGCCCAATGGGTTTCACAGTTAAACAGCAGAAGAGTGGTAGGACTCAAGAATCTTTGGTTCAATTCTAGATTCTGGAGGGGAGTGAATTCTAGTAGTTTCAGGACTCCCTCCCTCCCCAGACCTGTCTCTGTCCCTCTTGTTCATTGCTGCTATCCCGCAGCCTGTTCCTGTCCCCTTCATTCCTTTCCCCTCCCCATCCCTTCTCAAAGAAACTTCTGTCCCACTTAACTGCCTATCTCTTTTCTCCCCCATTCCTTCCCTCATTGCATTCAAATTAAGCAGCTGTCTCCTCCTCTTGCAGTCTGCCTGAGTGCCAATAGGGAGAGTATTGAGAGCACAGCAGAGACATTCTCCTGGCTCTATTCCTGTGCCCAGTGCCAGAGCAGCCCCTGGCAACTAGGAGGAGGAATTGCTGGGAAAGTTGTGCTCAGCTTTGAACTGGAGTGTGCTCAGTGTAGATAGAATCGTCAGGAAACGTAATGAACAGCCTCTAACAAACTTTTACTGAGTATGTGCAAACAGTGATTTTAAAACACTGCCATATTTGTTTGCATGGAGACAGCAAAAGACAATTCTATGATCCAAAGATACGGGCCTATTTTCATCATTGGCAGAGCAATATATTTTTCCTTAACCTTATTTTTGGAAATAGCTGCACTCTGTTGAAAATTAAAAAGAAAAAAGCCTGAGGCAGATACCTAGTATGGAAAATTTCAGCATAATGGTTTGACAAAGTTATAAGCAACTGAAAACAGTTGGAAATGAAAGTGTTAAGCAACCTTAACTATTGGCCCTGCCTCCAGCACTTCCTATAATATAGTGCTTTTTATCCATAAGTCTTAAAACGCTTTATAATGGTGGTGAAGTAACATTATGCTTATTGTAAAGATAAGACTTGTCCAGGGTCATACACCTAATTAGTGACAGGCCTGGGAATAGAACCAGGTCTTCTGATTCACAGTCCTGCACCCTATCAAATAGTAGTGTATAGCTATACAATTATTTTGGAGCTATAACGATAACTTTGCAGTCTCTCTATATAATCCAGTCTAGTGCAACTAAGAGTGTTGCATCTAAAATACAGTACTGAAATTTGGGTGCGTTCATTTTTTGGATGCCCAACTTCAAGCACCTTTAAGGAGTCTGATTTTCCAGAATGGTGCTCGTCATTCTCTGAAAATCAGATTTTAAGGTACCCCAAGTTGAGCTCTCTCAAACTGTGGAGCTCAAAATCATGTCAAATTTGAAACTCTTGGTCACCAAAGCTCTGATACAGTAACTCCTCACTTAACATTGTAGTTATGTTCCTGAAAAATGTGACTTTATGCGAAATGATGTTAAACTAATCCAATTTCCCCATAAGAATTAATGTAAATGGGGGGGTTAGGTTCCAGGGAAATTTTTTTTGCCAGACAAAAGACATTATATATTTATACAGTATACGTTTTAAACAGTTTTAAACAAACAGTTTAATATTGTACACAGCAATGAATGATTGTGAAGCTTGGTTGAGGTGGTAAAGTAAGAGGGTGGAATATTTCCCAGGGAATGCCTTGCTGCTAAATGATGAACTAGCACGCTCCTGAGCCCTCAAGGGTTAATACACTGTTGTTAATGTAGCCAAACACTCTACAAGGCAGCATGGACTGACGCAGGAGGGAGGAAACACAATAGATGCAGGGCACAAGCTCAAACACTTCCCAGCAAAAACTGAACATGATGATGAGCCCACGCTATCCAGCTGGAGCGCACCACTACCTCCTCCTGACAGCAGATGCACGGCTGCACAGGTGCTGGCTTTCCGAAGTGCTGGGGGGTGCGTGCATGAGTGAGAGAGAGACGTGCATTGCCCTTTTAAGTACGCTGACCCCACTTCAAGTATGTTGCCCTTTTAAGCAGATCAGCCAGTTCAGACATAAAGCAACAGCTTCCAGCAAGCTCCCTCCGTTCTGTCCCTGAGCCCTGTTCCCCCTCCTCTGCTTTGTGGAGAGGGGTTACAGAGTGGGGGGGGCAGGAGCAGGGGGACATCCTGATATCAGCACCCCTCTCCCCACCTCCCCCAGCAAGCAGGAAGCTCCCGGGAGCAGCTCCAAGGCAGAGGGCAGGGCAGGAGCAGCACGACAGTGTGGGGAGGGACAGCTGAATGGTTCTGAGCAGCTGACGAGCCACATACCTTACAGGGAATTTAGGGGAGCTGATGGGGAGGGGGGGCTGCCAGCCTCCCCAGTTCTAATCCCCACAAGGAGGGGCTGCTCTTCCAGAGAATCCTGCAAGCAGTGGACAAAGCAGGCAGCTGCCAAACAACGTTATAAGGGAGCATTGCTCAACTTTAAACGAGCTTGTTCCCTAATAGATCAGCAACGTTACAACGAAACAACCAGGACAACGTTAAGTGAGGAGTTAGTGTATATACACATACTTCTCATATGGGATTATAACAGTAAAATATTAATTTCTACAATCATATGATAAAATTATCTTCTAGGCTCGTTATTCTGACTGCATTGTATCATATACCCCTTTAGAATGCCCCACTGACTCCCTTTTTTCCATCACATCTAACACAAACTTTCAGTCCTCACCTTCATGGCCTACTATAATACCTCTTCCTATTCTTCTTGTATTGCCTCCTTCTGTCCTAACAGTGATGCCACACTTGATGCTCTGCCTATCTTTCTCCCACAAGTATATTTGTGCCTTTTTTTCATTTCTGTTCTTTTGTGTGGTGTGCCCTTCCTATTTTAGTTTTTCAAACTACTATTTTCCATTTAGCTCCATTTAAACCTCTCCTGAAATCTCATTTCCTCCATGATGTCTGCAATAAGAACAGTTTAATAACTTTATCTTCTGTATTTTTAAACATTAAAAAACCCACTAATGTCCACATTACATAAACTGAGTAATTTCATATTCATATTCTGCCAACCCTTGTCATCCTTCTTCCCATCCAATCCTGCCACTTCATCCTTGCATCTGAAGTTTAGACTGCTCAGTCTTTGAGGCAAGCACAAATCATTCTGTGTCTTCTGTGAAGCACCCCACACACTTTTGGATATTAATATACTGTAGGCCATATTCTGTAAAGTGGTGCAGGTGTAGTCTGGCACAAAAGCCATGCAACTCAGTGCAATACTCATCCTACAGCATTACAGAGCCATTGTGAGGGAGTCTCATGCCTCTCCCTGTTGCTGTAGCAGAAGAAGAAAGGAAGAGTGGCCAGGATACTCGTAGACATTACTGATCTTCAGATGTGGTTTCAGCCCCTTGGAGCTATTTGCAGCTGGTATAAATTACAGAAGCCCATAGGCTATGTGTAGATGGATTGGCAAGCACTAGGACCAAGCGAATGCAAAGATGAGTTGTAGAGTGCAAAGAGCTGTAGTTCACTGTTACACTCACGTCATTACCTGTGCTCTGTGTAGTTTATTTCATTGCATTTATTTTGCACTTTTAACATCCTGAGTTGTACTCTGCCGTCTAATTCATCGCTTCTGGTTACTTGTACTTTATAGAACCAGGGCTGGCTCCAGGGTTTTTGCCGCCCCAAGCGGCGCAAAAAAAAAAAAAAAAAAAAAGCCGAGATCACGATCTGTGGCGGCAATTTGGCGGGAGGTCCTTCGCTCCAAGTGGGAGTGAGGGACCGTCCGCCGAATTGCCGCCGAATAGTTGGACCTGCCGCCCCTCTCCGGAGTGGCCGCCCCAAGCACCTGCTTGGCAAGCTGGAGCCGGCCCTGTATAGAACTACACCAGACTTTCATATATCTAATCAGCTTTCAGAAAGCTGCCATTCTTAACTGGGGGGGGGGAATACTTAGAAATGTTTTCCTCTTTCATCACAATTATGGTTATCTAAATTCCAGTACGATCAACGTTCAGTCCTGGGCTCATGACATGTTTAAGTTCCTTTATCTCCTGGACCATCAAGACAATGACCAAATGCCATAACCTATTTGAAACAGGTTATTCTTTTATAACTCTGGTAGATCATGAGAGATCAGGCTTTTAAAAAAATTCTATACAAATATGATTTTAAAGTAAAATATTAAGTCATTATGTGTTGCTGTCTTTTTCTCTCCTTCCGCCTTACAGGTGGACTCCTACTGCCCAGCAATTTGTTTTTACCCATGGAAGGGTACAGCAAATGGTATTAACACATTTTATTAAAACTCCTAAAATTTCTAAAAATAGACTTTTCTGTAAAGTGTGGCAAAAATTGCATACATAATACTATTTGTTGGTTATAAAATTTAGTTGTAATTTCTTCAATATGCTCTTAACTCATACAGGAGTTAGATGGTCATTCCAAACTTATGTCCCTAAAACATTTATACTACCAAGACTGTGTTGTCAATATTTATGCTTACTACTATTGGCCCTGGAGATGGTCACTATTAATTTTACTATCTTCTTGTATTTCCTTCTGAGCATTGGGAATTCAGTACATAGAAACAGCTGTAGACAACTCCCACAATCTCTTCTAATGGACAGAGGAGCTAACCAGTTGACCAAGCATTCATCTTGCTCATAGTGTCCTTCCAACTGACTCCTTCCTAGAGCGAGATATAGAAGGCAATTGGCTTCTTTATTGGAAGACTCAGAAGACATCCATATCTGATATTGCTAACATCACCTTAGACTGTTGCCCTCTATCAGTGTGTTGTTTCTCACGAAGGAGGGCAGTGTTGCAAATCTAAATTTAATGTATAATTATTATACGTTATAATAACACTGGTCTACAATTTTTGAGAAGTCGTCTGCTTCAGAGATAAAATGTGCTATTTATTATGTATTTTGATGTGCTGAACTCAAATATGACAATTAAAACAACTGATTGGCTACTGTTTCTAAGATATTTAAGTTTTTACATTTTATGTCTATGTATATTGTGTAGATAGTAGACTTTTAATCATAAATTGTAAACCTAGGTCTTTTCATGTGTTTATGGTTGCTTTACATGATAATATTTCACCTGTCCTGTTTATGTAACACTTTAAAAATCAGCCAAAGTGTTATATAAATAAAATTTATTATGAAACAAAAGGCAAAAAACTATTATGTACATAGTTTAGTCCTATTCAGTGTCTACTCGGCGCTTCTTGGCTTGTCTCTTGTATTCATTAAATGGAGCATCTCTTGTCACTGTCCAGCAATAGTCTGCAAGCATTGATGGGCTCCATTTGCCCTGATAGCGTTTCTCCATTGTTGCAATGTCCTGGTGAAATCGCTCGCCGTGCTCGTCGCTCACTGCTCCGCAGTTCAGTGGAAAAAAATCTAGATGAGAGTGCAAAAAATGTATCTTTAGTGACATGTTGCAACCAAGGCTTTTGTATGCCTTGAGGAGGTTTTCCACCAACAACCTGTAGTTGTCTGCCTTGTTGTTTCCGAGAAAATTTATTGCCACTAACTGGAAGGCTTTCCATGCCGTCTTTTCCTTGCCACGCAGTGCATGGTCAAATGCATCATCTTGAAGAAGTTCATGAATCTGAGGACCAACAAAGACACCTTCCTTTATCTTAGCTTCACTTAACCTTGGAAATTTTCCACGGAGGTACTTGAAAGCTGCTTGTGTTTTGTCAATGGCCTTGACAAAGTTCTTCATCAGACCCAGCTTGATGTGTAAGGGTGGTAACAAAATCTTCCTTGATTCAACAAGTGGTGGATGCTGAACACTTTTCCTCCCAGGCTCCAATGACTGTCGGAGTGGCCAATCTTTCTTGATGTAGTGGGAATCTCTTGCACGACTATCTCCATTCGCAGAGAAAACAGCAGTACTTTGTGTATCCAGTCTGCAGACCAAGCAAGAGAGCAACAACCTTCAAATCGCCACACAGCTGCCACTGATGTTGGTCATAGTTTCATGTTGTCATAGGTTTCCTTCATATGGACTGCATGACCAACTGGAATTGATGGCAAAACATTGCCATTATGCAGTAAAACAGCTTTAAGACTCGTCTTCGATGAATCAATGAACAGTCTCCACTCATCTGGATCGTGAACGATGTTGAGGGCTGCCATCACACCATCGATGTTGTTGCAGGCTACAAGATCACCTTCCATGAAGAAGGATGGGACAAGATCCTTTTGACGGTCACGGAACATGAAAACCCTAACATCACCTGCCAGGAGATTCCACTGCTGTAGTCTGGAGCCCAACAGCTCTGCCTTACTCTTGGGTAGTTCCAAATCCCTGACAAGGTCATTCAGTTCACCTTGTGTTATGAGGTGTGGTTCAGAGGAGGAGGATGGGAGAAAATGTGGGTCCTGTGACATTGATGGTTCAGGACCAGAAGTTTCATCCTCTTCCTCGTCTGACTCAAGTGAGAGTGATTCTGGTGCATCAGGAACCGGCAGTCCTTCTCCTTGGGATACTGGGCGTATAGCTGATGGAATGTTTGGATAATGCACAGTCCACTTTTTCTTCTTTGACACACCTTTCCCAACTGGAGGCACCATGCAGAAGTAACAATTGCTGGTATGATCTGTTGGCTCTCTCCAAATCATTGGCACTGCAAAAGGCATAGATTTCCTTTTCCTGTTCAACCACCGGCGAAGATTTGTTGCACAAGTGTTGCAGCATATGTGTGGGGCCCACCTCTTGTCCTGATCTCCAATTTTGCAGCCAAAATAAAGGTGATAGGCTTTCTTAACCATAGTGGTTATACTGCGCTTTTGTGATGCAAAAGTCACTTCACCACAAACATAGCAGAAGTTATCTGCACTGTTCACACAAGTACGAGGCATCTCTGCTCACTTTGGCTAAACAGAAATGTGTCCCTTTGCAAAATCAAACACTGACAAATAAGAGAGCACGACACTGTATGATTTCTAGAGCTGATATAGGGCAATTTGTTCAGCAGAGTGATGTAAGCTTCGTTATGATTGCATCATCCATGACTTCTAGGAATAACATGATGCAATTCATATCATGTATGACGCAATACCAGCTTCAGATTGCATCATTCATTGTTTTGCCTAAAAAGCAAGTACTGTCCAAACCCTGTCATAGATTTATTCATAGATCCAGTCAAAGATGTATTTTAGTCATTTCTGGTTTAAATTGAGATCCCTTCCCTTTATAACTCACTTATCCTCCGCCATTCCCAAGTCAAGGGTCGTATATACTGACCCAATAGCATATCTTGAAAACTAGAGCCAATCAACAATTTTAAGCATCGTTTTCGTTCTGTGACCCAGAATTAGTAAAGTTTGACTACATTTATTTCAGAAGCATTTTGGCTGTAGAGCAGTGTAATCAGTATAGCATACATATCCATATAAGTGTGTGTATTGTACATTTAATTTTATAAATCCTCTGTGGCTATTTAGTAACTGAAGTTACCTTTGATATGTAGGAGAAACCTGATCAATATACTTTCTGATGAATTGTAACTAGATTGAGAGCACTTTTATATTCAGTATAAATTAGTTACAAATCATATTTCTTTGTTAAGATATTGTTTTATACCTGACAATTTATCACATGGATTTTCTTGAAATTTTCACGCTTATTACATTTTGGATTATGTATTTCAAGCGAGTTGGAGAGTTAAACATTTTTCCATAAGTATGGCTGCAGGTAAACAACCAATTTTAGTCCAGAAAATAGCTTCTGCTTCTGTCAACATGTTGTTTATTTTCTCCCTGAGATAAAAAGTTCAGTTTTCTGATATTTGTACCAAGATAAAGTCAGTAAACAAGATTAATATAGTGTGGAAAAGGTTGTCAGCAACCCTGGCAAAGGAAATAAGTTGCCTGTACACAGAACATACTGTAAACTGAATAAAAGTGTCAGGTCCACCATGAGATAATGTGATCATGAACCTCTAACAAAGCATGACATAGGCACAGTCGGCTTTTCTTATACCCACAGTGTAGAAAATGGATTACTATATTCCAGGGATACCCACTGGAATAGCATGAAAACCTCATTTTGAGATTAATGCAGGATGTAACTCTCTAGAGCTGAGCCACATGTTTACCGATGGTGTTCAAGTAACAGTTTGGTTACTAATGTTGTAACTTCCTGATTACATATACATTTAAAATGTTTTAGATCATCAGCATTTCAAAGTCCATATTTGACAAATAATGTGTCTTGCTCAAATTATAAGATAAAATGTAATATTAGAGGGGAAGTTTGTTTGAAAGCATTGATTGCAATTTCATTGTTACTAAGTGAATAAGCAAGACTGCTTTCACTCCATTAAATCTGACTAAATTAATATCAAATATTGGTGTCTGGAACTGCCCATTCTATATGCTGGTTGCAGGCAAGATTTCTTTGAGGCAGCAAGTTATAATGTTGCTACATCTCCTGCTGTCAGAGTTTTAGGTGTGGTTGTATTTGAATAATTACTGACCAGTAAAACAGGTGTCCTTTTCAAGTTCTATTTGTTTGAGAGATTCTACCCATTATAATGAAATTCCCCAGT
Organism: Emys orbicularis; assembly: GCF_028017835.1. Lineage (NCBI taxonomy): Eukaryota > Metazoa > Chordata > Testudines > Emydidae > Emys > Emys orbicularis. Next base: position 167,677,891 of record NC_088685.1, read on the forward strand.
TTACAGATAGGGAACTTCTGTGGAACTTGGCAAATATTTTGAACCTGTGGAGCTTTCTAAAGGCATCTGTGGTATTATATGAACATTTTCCAGACTTGAACCTTAAGATGCCTTGGTTCTCCTTCTGCATAAAAATGTGTAAGAGTAGAGGAAACTTGCTTTTATGAAATATTCAGTGATTTGTTGTCTTTGAAAATGCAATGTATCATCCTCCTGATGAGTGATGAACTGTCAAATGTGGATAAACAGAGGATCCATAGGTAAAAAACAACCCAAACCCCAATGGTCCCAGACAATATGTGCATATCAGCTGTTTATTTGTGTGGTTTCCAGGTCTGCTTTCAGTACTGGCAGCATAGCTGATTTTTGTTGTCCTGACTTTGGTCATCTAGTGATTGTAAGACTTTATCCGCTGGAGACTTTAAAGTATGTAATTGTAAGAGGACTTGTTGCTCCAAACAGCAGTAACTTCTGCACTTACTTTCTGCATGTGTGCAACTTCAGCAGGTGGTTGGTAACACCCCCTAACTCCACTTCCTGTATGTATGCATAGCAGCTATAACAAGCAAATTGTGCTGCAGAAGAGCAGGAGGCTGCTCTGCTGTAGTATTGCATAACACCACTAAGCCATATTTTCTATATACACACCCTTTTCAAAGCCTATTTGTGCCGTATGAGGGGAGTATATAAGGTAAATACATAACTAGTCTTAAAAATCCTCATATTTCTTTTTGATTGCAGTTGAGATTAAAGAAGGAACAACTGCATATGACATAAATGTAGTGGTATACCATTTTATATGTACATTTTACTTAACTTTTATTTTCATTAGCATTTGCTCTGTGTTGGAGACTAAGACCTGGGTTTTCAAAGTAGTCTAAGGGAGTAAGAGCCATTTTAAAATCCCAGCCTAACGTCACAACTTTGTGTTTTTCTACATTTCTTAAAAACACAATACATTCTGGGTGGGTTTTTCAAAAGCACCTAAATCCCATTGTCAAAGGCATTTAGACCCCTAAAGATGCAGATAGGCATCTTTTGAAATTTTCAAAAGCACCTAAGCAGATTAGGCACCTAATCTCTATTAACATCCCACCAGGCACCTATTTGCATCATTAGACATGTAGACACATTTGAAAATCTGGCCATAAGACTGTTAAACTTCTCAATTAACTTTGAAAACTGGGATTAGGCTCCTAAATCATTTACATACTTATGAAAATACTACTTGAGTTATCAACTGAAAGTATCACTAATTGTTTTTACTGTGTTTAGTGTGTCTGTTTCTACCTCGGTAGGTAGTATATATCTTCTAATGGAAAAATACAATGTACATGTAATACAGCCCAAGAACTCGTAGCATTTTTATTTTATTTTTTCCCATTTTTTCCCCTCTTAGATTACCAGTGCAGGCCCAGGCAACAAGAAAATGGTTCACTTGTCCCAAGATTCTCATCACAATGAGTGAGTACCAATGGTGGGGGGTTGTCACTGTTTTTATTATTACTTGTATTACAGTAGCATCTGAGGCCCAAAGCCATATTGTGCTACACACTGTACAAACACGGAATAAAAGAGGGCCCTGGCCCAGTTATAGGACATATCCTAAGGATATTACAACCCTTTTAGCTTACTGTGGGTTTTTAATTAAAATGTGGAGTTCAGTGCTGCTTTGAATGTGTTTTTATTAAGTTTTTTTATGCAGATACTTAAATTATATTTAAAATGTTATAAATGTTCACAGATATGCTAAGTAATAAATACAAAAGATTGTATAAAGACATTTGAAGTAGTTTTCTTCAAAGAAGAATAACAAGAAGTTCAGAAATGTCAAACTACATTTCATAAGGAAAATACAATACTTAACACTTTTAAATTTGATATCCTGTGAGAAAACTGGTTCTCATATAAGTTCCAAGAACCAAAAGCCTGAATTGATTATTTGAGTACATTCTGACTGTGACGTTGCACTCCATATGCTTTATGCAAAAGGTCTCTTATAAGGTATCATTACAAAGCTTATAATCTACTTACTGTGTTCATCCTATTTGTTTGCATGTATTATTTCTGTGTCTGAAATTAGGAGAATAAGATATAAACTTGTATTACTGATGTAAACATATTAAATGGAAGCCATTAAGGGTGCTTCAGAATCAGTGAACTGTAAATGGCTCTGTTTACTTGCAAACCTTCCTGTGTGCCTGTGGGCCAGCCCAGGAAGAATGGAGGCTGGGATCTCACAGGACATGTGACCATGTCACCTGATGATGAAATCCATCTTAAACCTGGTGCTTTTCCATTTAGAAGGAGGGGTGGGGACCTAGAGAGACAAAAGATTCCTGCCTTGTGCCAAAGCTATAAAAGGGGGTGGAGCAGGACAAAGGGGCGGCCAGTCATGAGAAAACCCCTAGTTCCACTTGAGATGTCTGCTGGAACTAACAAGGACTGTACCAGGGGAAAGGATTGGGCCCAGACTAGGAAGGAGGATAGTCTATGAAAGAAGCTTATTGGAACATCTCTGAGGGTGAGATTTACCTGTAATCAGTTTTTTAATGTATTAGGCTTAGACTTGCGTGTTTTGTTTTATTTTGCTTTGTGACTTACTTTGTTCTGTCTGTTATTTCTTGAAGCCACTTAAATCCTACTTTTTATACTTAATAAAATCACTTTTGTTTATTAATGAACCCAGAGTAAGTGATTAATATCTGGGGGAGCAAACAGCTGTTCATATCTCTCTATCAGTGTTATAGAGGGTGGACAATTTATGAGTTTACCCTGTATAAGCTTTATACAGAGTAAAATGGATTTATTTGGGGTTGGATGCCATTGGGAGCAGGGTGTCTGGGTGCTGGAGGCAAATAACCTGCTGAGCTGTTTTCAGTTAAGTCTGCAGCTTTGGGGGAGTAGACTGGACTCTGAATCTGTGTTGCAGCAGGCTAGCTTGTCTGGCTCAACAAGGCAGGGTTCTGGAGTCCCAAGCTGGCAGGGAAAACGGGCTCAGAGGTAATCTCACCACATCAGGTGACAGTCCCAAGGGGATCTTTGTGACCGAACCTGTCACACTGACATCACTGGGTGCCATTAGATATTCCAATATATCATTAGCATAGACCAGTGGTTGTATTCAGATGATATTATTAGTAGAAATGTTTTTCTGATGTCTTTTGAGTAGTTTGCAATAATAAGACATTATTTTCTTCTTCTTTTTTCAAACAGGGAATCCAAAAAACTAGGTTTACCAAAAAGCTCACCAAAAAGAACACAACCATAAAAGGCAGTACATAGTTATTAGTGATTAACCTAAAAATAAGAAAATGAATAGGAATACCTTATTATAATCTACCTTACATTAATTTTATTTTTAAAAGGCATCATTGGAATTAATTTCCCAGCCAAAATTATAATCTGTGACTGTTATGTGATGTAAATACCCCACCACCTTCTTTGAATGATGGTCTCTATTTGTATTCCACTGTGGGCTTACGCATGCTCACCATGTGCCCAGAGCTGGAGAGTTTGAAAGTAGTGTCCATTGGCCCACATATGCACCCTGGCTCACCTTGTGCCTCCAATTGAGGGGATAAAGAATAAGGTGGTCTGACTGCCTCTCCCGTTCCTTCTCACCGCCAGATGGTCTGGGTCGGAACCTTAAGTGTCCACAGTTTCGGCTTCTTTCTACAAAATAAGAATTATCTAGTTTGTAAATAGTTCAATAGTTTTAATAGTTTTACTGTTTAGCATTAGATTAGTCTCCCAGGGGGACACCTCCCTCCCCTGTACCACATTCGAGTAGTGGACTATGCCCAGGACTCTGGGCTTCAAACTTTGTGCTTCTTGCCCACGATCCTTCTTGGTCAGTGACGACCACAGGCACTGCCTGTACTACCTTGGGGAAGCTCACATCACAGCAAGGTGCAGTTTCTGCCAATCGTTCCCCAGTTGCACCTGAGAAAGGTGGGAATTTCGTCTCTGAAAATACCTCATGGAGAAGGCCATGAGGCCCCAGTTGGATCCAGGCCAGGGAACATCCCTTGTACATTGGCCTGATTCAGCAAGGAATGCGCCTCCTGCTGCGAAGTCCAACTCTGTTATGGGAGAATCTACCCCCACAGGCTTCTCATGAGTATGAAACTAAGTCTTCCTCAAAGTCCACGTCAAAGAAGTCGGACTCAACTGTAAGCAAGCCTACCAGCTCGGCCTATGAGGACTTAGGATGTACTAAGTCTCAGGGACAAGAAAGAGACTAAGTCTCATGACAAGAACACCCATAAGCATTGGGCTCCATCGGTACTGGACAGTTTTCTGGCAGTACCGTCGTCCCCAGCTCCTTCTAAACCCTGGGATTTGTCAGCACCGATGAAGTCTGATAACTGCCAACTTCAGATACCACCCTCCTCATAGGTTCTGACCACCTGGACAAGCAGAACCCCTCTCACACTGGAAGATCTGAATCTGTTGCTGCCTCACAGGACATTTTTGCTCTCCCAGATCCGGAATCCCCTACTCCATCAGTTCCCTCCGTTTCGAGGAGATAATATCACCTCCAAGGTACTTGACTGCTGGAAGGAGCTTATCACCCGTCCTATACACAGAATACATCTCCCCTCCAACAGAATCAGTGATACCGCTACTGGAACCAGAATCAGCCTTCTCCTCATCAGGAGATTCTGAGTCATCTGATAAACCATTCTTCTTTTACTCTACATATCCTTCACCACCCAAAAGACCCACACAGGTTTGGGACCAACCTCTGCCTCATCTAACCAGGAGCCGCTGGTACCTTATGCAATGACCACCTATCGACCCTTCCTACTGGCCATATTGGGGACCTTGGGATCAGTACCCCTCTGCAGAGTTGATCCAATTTGCCAGGGAGTTACCCTTGCCTCCCCTCCAAGGGGATGCTCAGATCTGCCCCCAGATCCAACAGTTCCACCGGAACCAGCAAGATTGCCATCATCATCCCCAGACGAAGAAGTGAATTCTATGTCCCTTCCTCCCTCTCCTCCCACCCCACTCCCAGCGATGACTTTAAGCCAGGCCTGCACAACTTGTAAAGCGGCAAGGGCCATATTACTCCAAAGAAAACAGCTGAGGGCTGAACCCCTCCCCCCCAGCGCCGCCGCAACACCACCACCCCCAGCCCCCCCCGAAACACAACACCCCTCCCCCACACACACACACACATCGGTTCATTGAGGGTCAAATCCCAACGAGCCTTTATAGACCCCAGGGGCCAGCCGTGCCCAGGGGCTGCTCCCCAGACCAGGTTCCCCCCCCGCCCCCTGAACTCCCCTGGAGGGTGCACAGCTCCTCCGCGAGCCCTCCCCTCCACACCCCACCCCGGCGGTCCCCACCCCAAGCCCACTCACTGACATTGCCGGGCTTGGGCTGCTGCAGCAGCTTGGCAGGGAGGAGCTGCCTTCCGGAGGCACCAGAGAGCCAGAGCATCCCGCTTGCAGCAGCAGCGAGCCCCAGCCATGGAGGAGCCGGCGCGGTGCAGGGGGGCAGCAGCCCTACAAAGGCGGCGGCACGGCTAGTGGGGAGCAGCCACTCCCCCCCGTCCTCCTGCCCAGGCTGCGGCCCGGCGCCCCCCCCCCCCCCCGGGGGCTCCTGCAAGCTGCAGCGGATGCATGTGGGCGCCAGCCCCCCATGCGCCCCCTAGCTGCCCCCTCCATGTTCGGGCTCTGTGGCTCCCGGGAGTGTGAGCCACCACCGCCGCTGCCCCTCCCGGAGCAGGCTCAGGGCCCCGCGCCCCGGCGACTCACATGCCCGGGAGCCGCAAAGCCCGAACATGGCGAGGGGGGCGCACGGGGGCTGCCGACCGCATGCATCTGCTGCAGCCTGCAGGAGCCCTGGGGGGCGGGGGTGCCAGGCCGCAGCCTGGTCAGGAGGGGCGGGGGGGCGCAGCTGCTCCCCGCTAGCGGTGCCACCGCCTTTGCAGGGCTGCTGCCCCCCTGTGCCACGCCGGCTCCTCCATGGCTGGGGCTCGCCGCCCCTGCAAGCCGACGCTCTGGCTCTCCAGTGCCTCCAGAAGGCGGCTCCTCCCTGCCAAGCCAGGGCACCGCTTTTTTAGGGTTACCATTTTTCAACAATCAAATAAAAGGACGGGGGGAGAGCGTCCCCCTCCCCCCGAGCCCTGCCCCCATCCACTCCCTCCCACTTCCCACCCCCCTCAGAACCTCCAAACCCCCCCTGCTCCTTGTCCCCTGACTGCCCCCTGCTGAGACCCCCCCACCCTAACTGCCCCCCTAGGACCCTACCCCCTACCTGTCCCCTGGCTGCCCCAACCCTTATCCACACCCCCGCCCCCAGACAGACCCCTGGGACTCCCACGCCCCATCCAACCACTCCCCGCCCCATGACAACCCACCCCCCGAACTCCTGACCCATCCAACCTTCCTCCTGGTCCCTGACTGCCCCCCGGGACTCCCCTTACCACCATGCGCTCCACATGGAGCTAAACCAAACAAGCTGCGGAGCACACAACCTCTCCCCCGCAGAGTGCTGCGATGCTGAGGCGGGGGAGGGAGGGAGCGGGGGAGGGACTCTGCCTGCTGAAGGCCAATGGGAGCAGCTAAATCAGGCCCAGATGCCCAATGAGCCGCGCCGCACTCTGCGTGAGGAGAAGGGAGGGGAGGGAGGAAAAATCCTGGACGCCCCCAACCACTGGGCGCCCTAGGTGACTGCCTAGTTCACCGGCCCTAGCGGTTGCACCGGCCCTGGGCAAACCCGACAGCCCCACCCCGCCGCTTGCCCGCGCGCCGCACAGTGAGCCCACGCGGACCGCATGTTGTGCAGGCCTGCTTTAAGCAGTTCTAGGACCTCTGCAGAGTTGCTGGAGAGCTTCAGATTCCCCTCGAGGCGATCCAAGACTCCCAGCACAAACTCCTAGACATCCTGCATGCTTCCAGACGCAACAGAATAGTTTTCCCTGTTAATGAAGCCATACTGGATCCAGCTAGGACACTTTGGCACACTACTCCCACCTGTGCTTCTACTCCCAAAGGGGCGGAGAAGCATTATTATGTGCCAGCCAAGGTTGCAGAATTTTTGTTTTCTCTCCCTGTCCCCAATTCACTGGTGGTCCATGCTGCTTCTAAAAGGGCTAGACAGCAACATCCCCAGTCTACTCCTGCTGACAGAGAGCAAACGCCTGGATCTTCTGGGAAGAAAGGTTCTCTCATCATCCAGCCTCCAGTACAGGATAGCCAATTACCAGGCTCTACTGGCTAAATAGGATTTCCTGAACTACACCACGTTTGCAGAGTTTAATGACAGCCTTCCCCAACAGTACAGAGCTAGTTTTCAAGCTCTGGTAGATGAAGGCAAACTGATAGCCAGGACCGCCTTCCAATCTGCAGTCGATGCTGCTTATACCTCTTCTAGAGCTATGGCTTCTCCCTTCATCATGCACGGGGAGTCATGGCTTCATGCATCATTAGGGAGATCCCATTATATCATCAAGGTCATGGTTATGTTGGTAGAGATAATTCCATCTTTAGAAAAGGGCATGTGGTTCATGGCTCTAGATATGAAGGATGCTTACTTTCATGTACAGACAGTCTCTCAGATTCATAGTAGGCTCTGACCATTTTTAGCACAGAGTATTCCCCTTCAGAATAGTGACTGCCCCTGGAATCTTTACCAAGATATCCTCAATAGTAGCGGTCCACATCCGATGTCATGCTCTCAATGTCTTCCCCGACCTCCACAATTGTCTTCATGTTGCCAAGTTCTGCCAGGAAGCTTATGCATCAACTTCTATTATGCTGCACCTTCTCCCTTCACTGGGAGTTAGCATAAACATGGAAAAATCTGTTCTCACACCCACGCAATCTCTGGATTTCAGCAAAGCAACCTTAAATTCTATCCACACAAGAGCATACCTGTCCAAGGACAGGTTCCAGACCATGAACAAAATCATAGTTCACGTCACAAGCAAGCCTCAATTATCGCTCAAAACATGTTTGTGTCTCTCCTGGCTTACGTGGCCTCATGCACCTACGTCGTCACATTAGCAAGACTCCATCTTTGTTGCCTTCAAACTTGGCTGCAGTCGGTATACTCCCCAAGCCATCATTCCATGAACCTCATGGTGACAGTTCCGGCCAAGATACTGTCTTCCCTGCTGTGGTGGACAAATTCTCATCAAGTATGGGTATCCCTTTTCTCCCTTCCTCTCTGAACAGGATTATTATTATGGATGCATCCCTGTTAGGTTGGGGAGCTCCCATGAACAGCCACACAGCACAAGGAACCTGGATGTCTTCAGAGGCCAGGATGCACATCAATATTCTGGAGTTGCAAGCAGTACAGAAGGCATGCAGGTCCTTTCTTCCGTGCTCACCATGTCCTTATAATGTCAGATAACATTACGACGATCTTTGACATCAACAAGCAGGGAAGGAGCAAGATTCCCCTTCCTCTGCGCAGAAGCAGTCAGTCTCTGGAATTGGTGTATCAGCAATCAAATCAATCTATCTGCAACCTACCTGCCAATGAAGCAAAATGTGCTTACAGATTCCCTCCGAAGGCCATTAAGAGTGGGAGCTCCCTCACTCAGTAGTGCGCAATATTTTTAATCTATGGGGAACCCCAACAAGGGATCGTTTGCTTCTCAAGCAAAGAAGAAATGCACCACATATTGCTCCAGAGGAGAACTAGGTCACCACTCTCAGGGTGTTGCTCTGCTTCTTACTTGGTCTTATCAGTTCAACTGTGCCTTCCCTCCGCTACTGCTCCTGCAATATGAGTTCTGTGCAACATGAGTATTGTGCAAAATCTGGCAGGACAAAGCAAGATTCATCCTGATTGCCCCCTTCTGGCCAGACAGTTCTGGTTTCCTAACCTCCTATGCATGTCATCACGACCACCAATCATCCTTCTAACGTTCCCCAAGCTCCTGACCCAGTGGAATGGCAAGATCAGGCACCCCGATCCACATCCACTCCACTTCTCAGGGCTTGGTATTTGGGTGGGCATCATCCTTAGAACATTCATGCTCCAAAGTTGTATGAGACATTCTCTCTAATAGTAGAAAGGACTCTACTAGAAAATGTTACCTAGCTAAATGGAAGTGCTTCTCTTTTTGGACACAACAAGGAGGTGTTCTCCCAGAGATTACAGATATTCCTCTCATCTTGGACTATATCCTATTTCTGAAAACACCAGGTTTGTCTATCAGCTCCTTGCGAGTCCACTTCATGGCGATCAGCACATACCAGCTACATTCTCACGGCTACTCTGTCTTCACACATCCGCTGATCAACAGATTCTGTAAAGGCCTAATAAGAACCTTCCCACCTACTCAGAACCCTGTTCCTCTGTGAGCCCTGAACCTTATTCTCTCAGTACTCACAAGACCCCCTCCTTCCTTTCAGCCTTTGGCTACTTGCTCCATGTCTCTCATTTCAGCGAAGGTCACTTTTCTTGTAGCCATTACCTCAGTGAGAAGGGTTGGTGAAATTGAAGTGCCGTCATATCTTCTATACACTATATTCCATAAGGATTCGGTTTCTTTATGTCTACACCCCAAATTCACCCCAAAGTAGTTTTGGAATTTCATCTTAACCCAATCCATTCACTTTCCTGTGTTCTTCCCAAAATCACACGCTTCCACAGAGGAACGAAGACTCCACTCTCTTGATGTTCAGTGAGCCTTGGGTTTCTACCTACAGAAAACAAATCCCTGAGACTGTTTGTTGCCATAACAGAAAGAGTCAGAGGGCATGTCATCTCCATCCAGAGAATCTCCAAATGGATCTCTAGCTGCATTCTCCTCTGCTGTCAGCTTTCAAATCCCACCCTGCAGTCCCCACAATGGGGTAAGAGCTCATTCCACTAGAGTGAAGCAACAATTATGGCATCTTGTCAGGAGGTACCCCTCCTGGACATATGTAAAGCGGCCATGTGAGGCTTCGTTCACATATTTGCAAGACATTATGCCCTAGTGCAGGACTCTTTTGCTGATGCCTTTTTGGGACGGTGGTACTCCACTCAGCCCTACTGCCTATATCCTCACACCCTTCTCCTACTTAGGTATTGCTTGCCAATCACTAATAGTGGAATACAATACGGACCATCACTCGAAGAAGAGGTGGTTACTTACCTGTAACTGGAGGTACTTTGAAATGTGTGGTCCCAATCTATATTCCACTACCTGCCCCCCTTCCCCTCTGCTTCGAATCTTATCAAGTAGTTGGTCCATCCCACCCTTTATCCCCTCGTTCAGAGGCATGAGGTGAGCCAGAGTTCAGGCGTGGACCAACAGACACTATTTTCAAATTCTCCGGCTCTGGGCACACAGTGCACATGCGTAACCCCACAGTGAAATACAGATAGGGACCACATATCACAAAGAACCTCCAGTTACAGATAAGTAACCTCCTCTTAGGGTATGTCTACACTACGAGAGTAGTTCGATTTTACTTAAATCGAATATGTGGAATCGATATTACAAAGTCGAACGTGTGTGTCCACACTAAGGACAGTAATTCGACTTTGTGAGTCCACACTAACGGGGCAAGCGTCGACATTGGAAGCGGTGCACTGTGGGCAGCTATCCCACAGTTCCCGCAGTCCCCGCTGCCCATTGGAATTCTGGGTCGAGCCCCCAATGCCTTCTGGGGAAAAAAATGTGTCGAGGGTGGTTTTGGGTAACTGTCGTCATCCAACCGTCACCACCGCCCTCTCTCCCTGAAAGCGCCGGCGGGAAATCAGTTTGCGCACTTTTCTGGTCAGTGACAGCCCGAACGCCACAGCACTGCGAGCATGGAGCCCGCTGCGACCATCGCTGCAGTTATGGCCGTTGTCATCACCTCACAGCTTATCATCCACCTTTCCCAGAGGCAGATGCTGAGAAATCGGGCGAGGAGGCTACGGCAGCGCGGTGAGGACCTGAAGTCTGAGAGTGGCACAGACCTGTCACAAAGCACGGGACCCCGCGCCGAGGACATCATGGTGGCAATGGGTCATGTTGATGTTGTGGAACGGCGATTCTGAGCCCGGGAAACAAGCACGGACTGGTGGGACCGCATAGTGCTGCAGGTCTGGGATGAATCACAGTGGCTGCGAAACTTTCGCATGCATAAGGGAACTTTCCTTGAACTTTGTGAGTTGCTGTCCCCTGCCCTGAAGCGCAAGGACACCCGGATGCGAGCAGCCCTGACTGTCCAGAAGCGAGTGGCCATAGCCCTCTGGAAGCTTGCAACGCCGGACAGCTACCGGTCAGTCGCGAACCACTTTGGCGTGGGCAAATCTACCGTGGGGGTTGTTGTGATGCAAGTAGCCAACGCAATCGTTGAGCTACTGCTCTCAAAGGTAGTGACCCTGGGAAACGTGGAGGTCATCATAGATGGCTTCGCCGCGATGGGATTCCCAAACTGCGGTGGGGCTATAGATGGAACTCACATCCCTATCCTGGGACCGGACCACCAGGCCAGCCAGTACATTAACCGAAAGGGCTACTTTTCAATGGTGCTGCAAGCACTGGTGGACCATAGGGGACGTTTTACAAACATCAACGTCGGATGGCCGGGCAAGGTTCATGACGCTCGTGTTTTCAGGAACTCTGGTCTGTTTAGACGGCTGCAGGAAGGTATTTACTTCCCGGACCACAAAATAACTCTTGGGGATGTGGAGATGCCTATAGTCATCCTCGGGGACCCAGCCTACCCGCTAATGCCCTGGCTCATGAAGCCCTATACAGGCGCCCTGGACACTGAAAAAGAACTCTTCAACTACCGGCTGAGCAAGTGCAGAATGGTGGTGGAGTGTGCTTTTGTCCGTCTCAAGGGGAGATGGAGAAGCTTACTGACTCGCTCTGATCTCAGCGAAACCAATATCCCCATTGTTATTGCAGCTTGCTGTGTGCTCCACAATCTCTGTGAGAGCAAGGGGGAGACCTTTATGGCGGGGTGGGAGGTTGAGGCAAATAGCCTGGCTGCTGATTACGCCCAGCCAGACAGCCGGGCGATTAGAAGAGCCCAGCGGGACGCGCTGTGCATCCGGGAGGCTTTGAAAGCTAGGTTCCTGAGTGAGCAGGGTAACCTGTGACTATTAAGTTTGTTTACAGAGAAGCTGAACCTGCCCCCGTTTCTTTACCCAGTAAATGTTCACTATCCTCTCCAGTTACATACCCCGTTTACCCCGTTCCCCCCCTTCCAACACACGTTTAAAAATAAAATCACTTGAAATTTGTTAATGAACACCGTTTTCTTTATTACTGTTTTCGCGGGAAAGTGTTGAACCTGGGACGCAGACTGTGGTGGGGAGCGGGTGTAGTCTAGTGATGCAAAGGACGCTTCTAAACTCCAGGAATGACAGGCTCCGCACTGGTGGACTGGTTGTTTCAACGGAGCCTGCCACCCCTCCTGTTCGGGACTCTGTGTATGGGGGCTATGTGACTTTGTGGCAGGGGGAGGACGGTTACAGATCCCCTGCTGCATGGCTCTGTGATCCAGGATAAGGACCGCTGCATAAGATCTCTAACCGCCCTCCCCCGCCACAAAGTCACATAGCCCCCCCCCCCCCCCCCCAGAACATGAAAACCACCTCCCAGACTGACCAGGGTAACTAGTGAATGCAATGTGTGTGTGCCCTGCTGCTGAACCTGCCCCCGCGTCTGTACCCTGGTAAAGGTGACTGTCCTGTCCAATTACCAACCCCCTTCCCCCCCTTCAAACAGACTCTCCTCTAAAAGAACATGATGGAAACAGTAATTAACAGAAACCTATTTTTTATTAGCAACTACACATGAAACTGGGGGATGAAACTGGGACGGGGGCTTGGGTGAGGCGGGAAGGAAAGGACTTATCAAATTTTGGGGAATGAGAGCCTTCTGGTACTTGAGCAGTCTGCAGGGGTGGAGTGAGAGTTTTCACGGACTCTGCAGCCCCTCCTTCTTGGGACTTTGGGTGAGGGGGGTATGGGACTTTGTGGCGGGGGAGGGCGGTTAGAGACTGCAGCCGGGCTCTGTCCTCCTGCCTCCGGTCCTGCAGAACATCCACAAGGCGCCGGAGCGTGTCCGTTTGCTCCCTCATTAGTCCAAGCAGCGTTTGAGTCGCCTGCTGGTCTTCCTGCCGCCACCTCTCCTCCCGTTCCATGTGTGATCGGTGGATTTGGGACAAGTTCTCCCTCCACTGGGTCTGCTGGGCTGCCTGGGCTCGGGAGCAGCCCATAAGTTCCGAGAACATGTCCTCCCGTGTCCTCTTCTTCCTACGCCTAATCTGCGCTAGCCTCTGGGACTGTGATGCCAGGGTATTTCGGGAGACAGTCGCAGCTGTGGGATGGGAAAAAGGGAGTGAATTCCTCAGAAAGATAAATTTTTGGTTGAACAAAGAACATAGTCTTTCTCTGTGAACAAGACCATGCACAGCACCTATCACATGTGCACTCAGGACAAGGTCAAATTTTCGGCCTTCGCATTCAGTGCCTGGGGTCTTGCAGTGCAGATCAGACAAGCGGGACAGGACAGCGGAATTTGGGTAACAGGCTGACATGGTAAGCCGTAGACTTGTGGCTGCTTAAAACTTTAATAATAGCACTGGCCTCCTTTCACGTTCAAAGCAATGCTCCTAGCGTTGGCCAGTTCCTGCTGCCAGCAATCCGGCAAGCATGAACTCTGCCCCGTCCCACCCCCTCGCGGCTGTCCCAGGGAAAGATCCCTGTATGCTGCCCCTCTCCCGCCTCCACCGCGTGGCTGTAAACCGCCGGTTACAGTTCTGTAAAGGAACAGGCAAGCAGTTCCAATACTAACATTCCCCTACCTAATTCAAAGCAGGTCACCATGAGCGACATCACTCTGATGAGGATTTCAGAGACCGAGAAAGAAAGGATGCTTCGGGAAAGCCTGCAAAGACCAGGGCCGTATGCCGCCATGCTCTGCAAGGCTATGATCCCCGAGTACTTGCTTGTCTCCTGGCGCGGAAACGTTTCCTACCACGGAGGACCCAATAAGGCCGCTCTCCCCAGGAACCTGATGCAAAGGCTTTCCAATTACCTCCAGGAGAGCTTCGTGGAGATGTCCCAGGAGGATTTCTGCTCTATCCCCGGACATATGGACCGGATTTTACTGTAGCTGCACTGGCAGGGACTAAACAGTAGAGCGCCTAGGGCAAAACAATCATGCTAAACCGAACATTGTTAGATTTTTTTTCAGTAGTTACACTGCCAAGGACTGAAACGTGAAGCGCCTAGGGCAAAGTAATCATGAAAAATCCATTGTTAATATTGTTAATATTCCTGTTCTGTTAAAAATAAATGTTTACATGTTTAAAACACTTACTGACTGATCCTTCCCCTGATTCTGTGTCCGGGTTAACGCCTGGGGACGGTTGGTAGGGGATCTCTGTAAGGGTGATGAAGAGATCCTGGCTGTCGGGGAAATCAGCGTTGTAAGCGCTGTCGACTGCCTCGTCCTCCTCATCTCCTTCCTCATCTTCCCCGTCCGCTAACATCTCCGAGGAACCGGCCATCGACAATATCCCATCCTCAGAGTCCACGGTCAGTGGTGGGGTAGTGGTGGCGGCCGCACCTAGGATGGAATGTAGTGCCTCGTAGAAACGGCATGTCTGGGGCTGGGATCCGGAGCGTCCGTTTGCCTCTTTGGTCTTCTGGTAGCCTTGTCTCAGCTCCTTGATTTTCACGCGGCACTGCGTTGCATCCCGGCTGTATCGTCTCTCTGCCATGGCTTTAGAGATCTTCTCGTAGATCTTTGCATTCCATCTTTTCGATCGCAGCTCGGAAAGCACGGACTCATCGCCCCACACAGCGATCAGATCCAAGACTTCCCGATCAGTCCATGCTGGGGCCCTCTTTCTATTCTGAGATTGCACGGCCATCTCTGCTGGAGAGCTCTGCATCGTTGCCAGTGCTGCTGAGCTCGCCACGATGTCCAAACAGGAAATGAGATTCAAACTGCCCAGACAGGAAAAGGAATTCAAATTTTCCCGGGGCTTTTCCTGTGTGGCTGGTCAGAGCATCCGAGCTCGGACTGCTGTCCAGAGCGTCAACAGAGTGGTGCACTGTGGGATAGCTCCCGGAGCTATTACCGTCGATTTCCATCCACACCTAGCCTAATTCGACATGGCCATGTCGAATTTAGCGCTACTCCCCTCGTTGGGGAGGAGTACAGAAGTCGAATTTAAGAGACCTCTATGTCAAACTAAATAGCTTCGTGGTGTGGACGGGTGCAGAGTTAATTCGATGTAACGGTGCTAAATTCGACATAAACTCCTAGTGTAGACCAGGCCTTAGTGTTTGGGTAAACACAACAGTTCCTGATAGTTATGCTAGCAGGAAAGGGGTTTTTTACCTCTAAATATGGGGCCTCACTGTTGATTTTTGCTATTTATGAATAGAAGTAACTTGTATTCATGGACTCCTGCACAGCTTGGGCTGAGAAGGCTCTGACCTTTCTTCTATTATGTTAACTCACACATGCGTGCATTCTCTCTCTCTCTCTTTTCACACACCCTCCCCTCCACCTGTTCTATGAGTGCAAATTCAGTCTCTCACTGTCCAGTTCCTTGCTTTTTTTCTCTCTCCACTATAAAAGTAGAAAAAGTAGCTGGGGTATTATTGATTTATATTACAATGGCCACTTGATCACCATATTTGAGGACAGGAAGGAATTCTCCCCCCCCCCCTTCCCCCCGGTCAGATTGGCAGACACCGTGGAGGTTTTTTCACCTTCCTCTGCAGCATGAGGCATGGGTCACTTGCAGGTTTAAACTAATGTAAATGGTGGATTCTCTGTAACTTGAAGTCTTTAAACCATGATTTGAGGACTTCAATAACTCAGCCAGAGGTTACAGGTCTATTACAGGGTGGGTTAAGTTCTGAGGCCTGCAATGGGCAGGAGGTCAGACTAGATGATCACAATGGTCCCTTCTGACCTTAAAATCTGAGTCTATGAGCCAGTCATGATCAGGGCCCATTGTGCTAGATGCTATGGTACAGGCTTTCAGGGTTTACTACAGAACACTCAGTCTTCCCAAGCAATCCCACAGTATGCAGCATATTCAGTACTTTCAGAGTGTCAAACGAACCGGGCATTTGAAGACAATACAAAAATTTCCAGGGACACTACTTTTCCTGCAAATCCATTAACCGAACTGTATTTAGAGGGGTTCTGAGGTTGCTCTACCTGGGTTTGGAGAGAGTTCAATTTAAAACTGTTATACTGTTAAACTATATTTAAATTAACCCTTTTAGAAATCAGAGTGGACAAGACATTAAATTATTCACTGTTTAGCGGCCCATAAACAGGGTTAGAAATAACTAGTATTGTTTTTCAGTTAGTGATCCATTTAATTCTGTGAAGACACAGTTTACATTTTAGCAATATGTTTGATTCAACACCCAATGTCTGGTAACATGACTGAATACCTTCTACAGATTCCTACACTGCTGCTTCCACTGATAGACTGACTTGAGTCTTCAAGAATCTTCTTGTGTCCTGTGTAGCTTCTGGCGGGAGAATCCATGGCCTGTCATTACTTAGTAACTGCAGCAATGTGAGAAATCTGAGCATGGTGATGGAGATGTTCAAAAATAGGAGTTTTTAAGTAAACATGGCCTGAGGAACTTTTCCATTGAGTACTTCAAGGGTTCATTTTGAAAACACACTCTTTTTGATTATACAATATTGCCATTCGCAGCTAGAACAGTACAACCACATTTACAAAGAGTGTGGTGGTGTTTCTATGTATTATTTTAATGCATTGAACTATGTTTCTGTCAAGGCTGATTCCCCACTCTGGCACTTCGAGTGCAGAAGGTGAGGGCCCGCAAGGATTTTAAAAATTAATACTTGCCACTCCAGGCTTGTATTAAACTCCCAAGGTTACAGCTTTTCTCTGACCTTGGCTTGGTAAACGCTGCCACCACCCAAATGCAAACCCCTTTTTCAGATCCCAGGAAGGCGCACTTGGGAATTCCTTCCTGTGGGGTACCCTCAAGTCCTTTCACCCCCATCTCCCCCTCCGGGGAAGAGCTGAGAAAGAAAACAAAGGAAATTAGCTGTTGCCACCAGCTAATTTAACAACATGTGCACAAACCTCTTAGGACACCAAAAATCTAATCCTGTTCTTAAAAAAGGTAAATTTTATTAAAAACAAAAAGAAAATACATCTGGAACTTAGGTTTTTGCTAGATTTTAAAAGAGCAATTCCAAAAATTAAGCACCCAAAATAGCTTTCTTGGGGGTTCAGCTTAAAGGTTACAAACAAACAAACAAACAAGCATCTGGGGTTAGCACAGAGGAGTCCACAGAAAATAAAAGAAATAAATCTAATTGCATCTTTCTAGACATTTCCTAATCTACTTACATATTTGGGTAGTTCTAAGTATAATCTGATGATTTCCATACCTGGCAAAAAGCTTTTTACAGCATAGTCATAGCCCTGACTTTGCTCTGTTCCCCTCTCTCTGGAGAACAACACAGAACACAAAGGGAAAGCTTTTTTCACAATTTTAAAAAGTTCTAGCCTTCCCATTGGCTCTTTTGGTCAGGTGCCCACTCCCTTTTCTTTACCTGGGGGACTTTTTAACCCTTTACAGGTAAAGCAAGCAGCCACCAAGAGGGACTTTATAGCTAGCTGGCTGGCAAGGGAGCTTCCTCCCCCAACCCCCGACCCCGCTTCATTTATCACAGTTGCCCTTCCCCCAAGATCAAGGAGCAATATAGTGAGGCAGGGAAAGGGGGGGTGTAGTTCCAGGTGCTCTTCTGCTTTTTTTTTCTTTTTCCTAGATCTGAGATTTGCCCCCAACAGCAGCTGTTAAATCCCAGTGTAATGCCACTGTAGTCACATTTGGAGGCCTGCAGCCTTTTTCAGATCTTGGTGAACGTAAAAGCCAGTTTAAAACCCCCAGTGGATACAGTGTGGGAAGTCACTGTGCTAGCTCATCCTATATTTCATTCATGACCTGCAGCCCTCCTACTATTCTAGTGTTTTGCCTCTGTAAAGTAAAAGATTGTCAGTAATGCCAAGTTACGTGACAGTTTTGAGCCATGAGACCACCAAATTTATGTCCATTTACAACTTAAGATAGAATTCAAATCCAAGCCTCAATTGGTAAAATGCTAATATGCTAACATATACCAGTTAGCCCTCAGTGCTTATAGATCTGTTAAACTCTAATAATTAAAAGTTTACACTTCAGTAATAAGGATAGCATTAAATTGTTATTAATAGCATATATTTCAATATGCAGATTAAGACATGTAAAATGTTAGCATTTACGAATTAAATTAATTTAATAGAACATAATTAAATGTAAAGCTAATGGCTACTCAGTTTGCCTAAGAAGCGGAAATTTGCAGAGCGAGTGCATTCTTACATTCCTATCAAAACTGTAACAGACTTTGAGAGTTCCATAAAATATCCCATTAAAATAAAGCATAGCCGAAGGCTATATTTTCCTGGTGGACAATAAAATACCCAAAAGCACGCACAAACTGGTCATATGACAGCACGTGCTTTATGTAGTTATATTGCTAAACCCTTCTTTTCCTTTTCTCCCACAGCCACTGGTTTAGCCCTGGGGCTAGGAAGGAACATAGCCAGGTAAGAACCACTTTGATCAAGAACAGTTTACTTCATATATTAGAAGGAATTTAACTATCTCTACTCCAAAACTATTGGGTCAGTATTTTAATACATAAGAAGCAAAGCGGCCTTAATTCCATTTTTCCTTGCAAGCTACTTAAAAAACTTAGCAGCTAAGTATTTCAAAAGGTCTTTTGGTTAATAAGCTGGCGTGCCAAATGATACTAGATAAGCATCACAGGTCAGTTTTATTACCAGTTTAAGATTTCAGAATATATTATCCTGATAACCAGTTTGTTATTAACAATAGTGCCAGTGTTTCTCTGAAACTGTCGTCTTAATGCTTCTATAAAATGGGGAACACCTGACATTTTCCACAGTATTTAAGAAATTCAAAACTGTGTAAGAACAGACTTGTAGGATGAAATCCACACCCCACTCTTCTCTGTTACTCTAGGTAAAAGGGTCAGATGGGTATAAAGGGGGTGTTAAATCCTGCCAGGTGAGGATTCTCCTGGTGCATAACCTGCAGAAGGCAGACATAAGCTCATGAGCTTCAATGTAGGGGGCATGCTGGGGATGTGTGGAGGCAGGGCCGCAACGACTGCGGGGATTCCAGACAGTGTTATGACCAGCTGAGTAGCCCAGAGTGTCTGCTGTAATTTAGACAGGAGTGCAGGGCTGTCCAAATTTTATCAGGGGAGTAGCCCCAGCTCAGGATGGCACAGAGATAGCTTAAAGCAATCATAGCCCTCCTGTTCCCCTGGAAACTGCACAGAATCTCACAAGTTGTATGTTGATTACCTCATACTTAAGATCAGCGAATTTAACAAGAAAACACTTACATTTGAATAGTGGAGTGTTGCTTAACTGATGACCTTCCTTTCAGACTTTGAAAAATGCTTAGTTATATGCATGGCAAAGCAATAAGTTATTGACAGAACAAGAACTTTGTGTAAATAAGCCTTTCCCTTTTGTATCTTGAACAAATTAGTTCTTTTCAAACACTCAGGAAAAGTAACTGAATACATCAGTAGTACATCAAGCCTCTAGAGTAACTCATTGGGTCATATCTTAAGCTGCAGCAAATTGATGTAGCTCAATTGATTTCAGTGGATCTATGCTGATTTACACCAACTAAGTTCTAGCAAATAGATTTTAAGCATCATAGAAAGCAATAAGTAACGCAGTAAGATACAAGAAAATTCATCATGTTTTTAGGGCCATTCTGAACTCCACTAGCTTTGATAGCTCAGAGTTAAATCAGCATATCTGCTTTTCTTCCCCTTCTTTCAAACTCAAAAACAGACTCAGTCTCTCAACTAAACATACTTCCTCAAGCCTGACAGCGTGAAAAAAAAATGAATTTCAGTTTTAGCTGTAAATTGTGAAAGTATTATAATACATATTATGATATGCTGGCTGACATTTAACAGCTACACAGATAACTTTATATGATATTTACCTCACATCATTTTGAAACTTTTATTTCTTGTGGAAGAAACACACTAGCATTTTAACATTGTCAGATTTACGGATTGTAACAAGTAACACGTAGTGAGTTGCAGTTTAAACTTAAAGAATTCATTTGTTATCCTTAATGTCTCAAATTACTTGATAATTAACTTAACTTGTACCTTTAGTACTACTTTTGAAGGTTCTGAAATGCAGACTAGCCATGCAGGTTTCCATGCTAAGTGGTGTCCCAGCATCTGTTATGCTGGTGATATCTCATCCAGCATGAAACCTGCAATGTGAATAACGCCTGTAATGGTAAATAAATAAATATTTTATTTAAAAAAATACCTGATTTTATAATTTTTAAAATAATTTCACCTTATGGGTTGTAAAATTATTATGAAAGCTTTTGTACTTTTGGCGATGGCATTGGGGGTCTAGTAAATTAATAAGTTTTCAGACTGTAGCTGAATCATATAGTGAATGTAACGTCATCACATGAAACAGAAACTAGTGATCTGTGATGGGTCTACACTTCAGAACCTGTAAAAGAAGGGAGAAAAATGAGTTTAACACTAATAAAATTTGACCCTCGCAGCATCTTAAAGAAATTTTCCTATGGAAGGCCAGGTTGTATAACTATAGATTTTACCTGTTATGGTATAATAATATTCTGTTTAATTATTTATTTTTTGAAGTAAACACTATTAAATTAGAGCTTATGTAATTAGCTAGTAAAGATAGAAGTATGTAGTGGGTGAATTATTCAACAACAAAAACTGGTTATTTGAAGCACTTGCCCATCTCTGCATTGGTACTGTGAAGTCCCCAAGTGTGTCCCCCTAATTTTTTTCTGACTGCCTTCAGTGAAGTGCTGCCTTAGGTCTCTATGGCCATTTGTGTAGCTGAATCTTCAGTTCAGTTCGGCTCAGCACTTTGTTGAAGGCTTGTTTCCCTTCAAAATATGATTTTAGTTTATTTTGCTATTAGTTTGCACTTCTGTGTAATTATTTTGCAGCTATTTCTAAATGTGTCATTGCCACATCACCCTAACATTGAGGAGAATCATATCAGCTGGAGATTTTGAATAATGAAGTAGTTTATTTTGGAAAAGTCTTCACATTGTATTTATTTGGGAGAAATTTCAAAAATAGGTTGGTTTAGCTAATAGCTAAAAATGTTAGGAAGATTGGGTATTTAGCTTTTGTTGTTGCTCTGAAAATTTCAACTTTTTGGGTCTCAGCAGAGTTTATAAATATTGCTTAACTGTTTAGATACCAGTGCTAATCTGAAAAGTTTTTTAAAGGGAGCTTCTCTATCCCTTTTCATAATAAAGAGAGTTTTGAAGGTGAAAGTTATTGATTAATGATTCTTAAAAATCAAATCAAAATCAAATTGCTTTCAAATGTTTCACAGTCCAGAGTCAGAGTAATATTTGTGGAACTCTGAAATTCTTTGCTTTCAAATGTTTTTTCTATACCTACAAAGTTCTAATAATGTTGGGTTTAAAATTAATGGATATGTAATTATAACCTTAACTCTACATGTGTCTTCACAAAATTGTATTAAAATGCTGTAATGACTAACCATGAATTTATCAAGACTGTACGAAGTCCCCAACTTTTAACATTTCTAATGGTCTTTCCATAGGTGACACTGTTAAAATCCAATATATAATACCTAATTTACTGTTAAAAAATAAAAACACAAAAGATGACAAAGCTAGGATAACATTTTTTAAAAATAAAAAATGGCTTTGTTTCCAACACGATTGTGAATGTTTTTTGTGTAGCTTCAGCTCCTGCGGGATAACCGATCTGAGAGAGGACACAAGAAAAATATTTCAGTAAAAACAGCTAGCAGGTAAGATAAAGGTGAAAATATACTTTAAAATCACTAACTTAATTATCACTTCCTATCTCCCAAAATTTTATGTAGTGATTGACTCCATCCTTGATGGGCTTTTTTTTCTATCTGTAACTTCATTTTTATAGCCTCTTCTTTGTAATTTTAATCTTTTGTCAACATTTGTATATTGGATTGGATTGATAATTGTATCAAAGTAACTTATTTACTCTGATTCTAATAATTTTATTAATCAGCTAGATAAAATGGGTGACCAAGTAGGTTTCCTGACTTTGCAGTATAACTCGAAGGGTCAAGCAACTACTGTGTTACCTTTATATACTGTATACATTTTTTTAATAATACAGGTAATTGAAAATAGCTTAACGTTTGTGCAATCTTGTAGCATGGTTAGAAATGTTATTTTCCTGTTAAAAAAACCAAAAACACCCGATTAGCAAACTTTATGAAAACAAATCTTGTCACTGGCCCAAAAAAAAAAAAAAAAAAATGTCAAGCATTGCAGTAATAAACAGTGACAAAAAATCATAATCAAATCTCCCAGGTACGTGACTGTTCATAGAGCTTTTATATGTTTGAAATTTATAGTACATAATCCCCCCACTCCCCAATATTCACTGTAACAGAATTGCTTTATAGAACAGAAAATTACAGAAATGTTTTCTTTGCTGTATACAAGACCTATTATTTACACAGAACTTTTATTTTAATTTGTAGTGGTATTATTTGGGATGACAAATAAGTTCTTTTGAAAAGGCAATAACACAATAATAATAAGTTGAAGACTTGGGTAATATCCCACTTTTAAAGGAGAATAGGCACGTGGACTTCAACTTTCTGCCTCACAGTATGTCCAGGATCTTTAGTTATTTGGATATAGCCATTTTTTTTCATGTTAGTAAATAGTGGATGTTATTAATAGCTGGAGTCTGAGACCAAATATTCACTTTGATCATACGAGTATTAAATATGAAAATACTTAATTTTAATTGTGTGCAAGCTCAGATGACATCTTCCAAATGGTTGGTTCCACCAGTAAAGCAGAATCTGTTATACATCATCTTCACACAATTTATAAGACTCTTTCATCTGTTAAATGTCTTCCAAGGTAAACAAATATTATTTTAAAGATGTTTGAAAGCAATTTCCTGGTAAGCATAGTTCGGAAATCATATTTATGCTTAGAACAACAGTATGTAAAGAACATTGTCTTCCGTTGAGCTGAATTCTCTCCATAAATGCATATTTAGGGCCTGATTCTCATTTCCCTGCCACCATCCAAAATCTTAACAATTTAATATTTTACCTTTATAAAAGTTGTTATAACAAATGGAAGAACTATATATGTGAAAAGCAAGCATGTATACCACATTGCAAACACACAATAACTTATCCTTATCGGTGAAATCCATTGGGTTAAGTTACCAGTATAAATAGAGTGGGTAGGATTTCCAGCATGGCAGTACAGTCAGCTCCTACAGCTTGACATAGTTTTAAGTTGCCATTCCCTCCGGAAGGGAGGTCACCACCTTGCTGCTGCATTTAAAATTCCCGACTTCACCCATCTGTGTGGAGAAACAACATTTCTTTCCTTTCAAGCTTATGAAAAAAAAAATTGATTCAGATGAACTGATATTATGCACAAAGTTAATGAGAGGGCAAGTTCCGAATTGTACCTTTCTAGTAAATGTGAAGTCTCATTCCTGTGTATGGAATCTTGAAATGGATCTTTCAGATCTTTACAAATGTGGCCAGATCCTTTTAAAAGCTGTAAATTAGCAAAGCTCTTTTGAAACCAATGGAACTTGACAAATTTACACCAGCAAAGGTTTTGGTCCACTCTTTAGCATAATCATAAAACAACTCTAAGTAAAGCTATTGTATTTGAGGTTACTATATGCATATGCAGCTAAATCTTTTGTTGAATACAAGTGTTCGTTCTCACTTGAAAGTCTCAAGCACTCTAAGATTGTTTTGCACATTTTCAGTGATTCCATTTGACATGTAAGGATATTATAATTCAGATGATTAATCTCCTTTTAAAGAAAGCTCACAACAAATTATAACTATGACCAATAGAAATGTCTTGTCTTGCGGTTTATTGCTAAATACAATAATAGAAAATCAACAGATGGTAAACATTTGAGGGTTTATAAAATTGTTATTACCCAGTACTCTTTAGACTTTTAAGCTGCTAGCCAATGCATGTATGTTGGGCATAGTATATGCCACATTAATGGGTATTATGTGCACAGTATTACTATTATATATAAATATAAAAAATTGGAAAGTTATGTTAACTAAATGTATTATACTCTCCCTACAATTCTGTTCACCCATGTCAAGTATCCCACAATGCTTTGTAAAGCTCAAATCAGCTTTGGCATTAGAAAATAGGAAGCCTGTCAAAGCCAAGATACATGATTGATGTTTCTTAGCACAGGTTGGGATGTACCTCTGGGCCTAACTGGTTTGGACTGTAGTATCCAAAACAGATATTAGAAAAGTACAGAACAAAACAACAAGTTAAGGAAATGTTACAAACTGGTGGGTTGGATTTTAGTGACTCCTAAAATTTTTTGTAACTTGTAAAATCATGCTATAAATACTACTAGCTATAACTACAACTATACTACTATATTACTATAAATGCAACTTCTGTGTAAGATAAGAATTGTTTCCTGGAAGGAAGATATGCCTGTCTCGTTTTCATATTTTACTGTGGCTAAGCTTGGTTATTTGGTCTCTTAAACATTTTTAAGAACGAACCACAAGTGTAACCAAACTATTGCCTACGCCTTTTAATCATTAAAGCTATATCTGTTCTTCTTATTGCAAGTCTGGAGTTGCAAAATGTATTTCTTTGTGTAGTTTCCACACTGGCTTATTTCTAGTCATGTGAATATTTTTTTTTTTTATTGGTGTTCTGAAAGACATTTTCTCTTAATACTTTTTTATGTTTGCCTTGACTTTTCTTACACCTTCTGGATGAGTGACCACAGTTCTTGTCTCAGCATGTGGAAAAAAGTAAAGATTAGCGACCTACATTGCACTAGATCAATGAATTGTGGAATAATTTACTCCAGAACTGTATGAGGAAGGTAAGAAGGGATAAGCACTCAATCGGTCTATTACGGTCTTTTTTTCTGTGCAGTAGTGTTGATACTTTCTGGAGGAGCTTAAGTATATTGGGTTGCTCATAATAGAGATAACAAACATTAAAATTTAAAAATGAAGATGAGTTTCAACCCCTATGTACATTAAATATAGCCTCAAAGCAAGACTGGGACTGTTCCGTTTAAGAAAGAGACAGCTAAGGGGCATATGGTAGGATCTATAAAATCATGAATGGTATGGAGAAAGTGAATAGGGAAGTGTTATTTACCCCTTCACATAACACAAGAACTAGGGGTCACTTGATGAAATTAATAGGCAGCAGTTAAAACAAACAAAAGAAAGTACTTCTTCACACAACACACAGTCAACCTGTGGAACTTGTTGCCAAACGATGTTGTGAATGCCTGTATATAACTCAAAAAAAAAGTTAGATAAGTTTTTGGAGGATAGGTCCACCAATAGCTATTAGGCAAAATGATCATGGACCAAGCAAGCGGTTGCATGCTTCAGGTGTCCCTAAATTCCTGACTCTCAGAAGCTGGGATTTGACAACAGGGGATAGATCACTCGATAATTGCCCTGTTGTGTCCATTCCTTCTGAAGCACTATCAGAAGACAGGATTCTGGGCTAGATTAACCATTTGTATGATGCAATGTGGCCGTTCTTATTGACAGATTACCAAATTTAAGATCTCCTTTTTTTTGTTTTTTTGTCTTACATAGCCCTAGAAGAGTTAGTCTATGCTGTAATTTATTGATTAGGAAAACAAAATTACAGACAGCCAAAGTACTTCAACTTCTAGAATAATTTTCATTATTTATAATGGTCTTCATTATTTTTTAAAGTATCTGTACATAAAGTGCAATAATTATTCAATCGGGTTTTTTTCTTCTGGCTCATAGTATTATAAATGGGATTTATGGTATGTACCTGTATTGAGAGGTTGAAGGAAAAAACAAGACAAGATTTGCTGCCACTTTTCCAGATATGATAAAATAACTTGATCATTCATCACTGGTTCCCAGAGATTGTGTGAACTCTGTATTTTTAAGAACAAAACACATTTCCTGGCCCTCAGTTCTTTTCCATCACTAATGTAGAAGTGCTGACATCTGTACCTCCTGAGAAAAAAGAAAAAAAAAAAAGGACAAGCACTCAGGGGCCTGAGTCTATCTGTTGTTCCTCTTTTCTGGGAAATCTGCTGTTCCTGAAGGCCACAGGAAACAGCACAGCCTGAAACAGGTCTCTTCACATCCCTAAAAGAGGGAAGCCTGTTAAGGATGGAAGCTGGGGAAATGTGGGGAAAGAGACATGGTGGATAGTATGAAAGAAAAATGTCACATAATGATACATGATAAATGTTAATAAGAATATTGAGCATACATTTTCCAGATTTTCTGTAACCCACCAACCCTTTCAAATCTCAGTCCTGTCCAGACTTCTAAATATTTTGGATAGGTTGGAAAAAATAACGCATCATCTACATTATATTTTTGTGATTTTATTTTATTTTGGAATTCTGTGTAAATTAATAATGAAATGGAGGGTTCTAAATTGAGAACATTTACACAAAATGTGATCAGAGATTTGAAAAGCATATTTTTGCTTGAGATGTAGAAATATTGAGTTCAGCCTCCTTTCCATCAGGTCAGAAAGAAAATCCCCATTTACATTTGAACAGAACTCATTCAGTTTCATCTGATGATACAGATCACTGTATTTTGTTACACAGATGTGACAAATAGAATTACAGCTGCTCTTTATTTGATCTTCTAAAGAGACAAAGATGTGCAAGGATGCTGTCTGCTCCCTTTTTCCCACCATGTCATCTGTTGTTTGGGAAGGAGTCCTAATTTGCAGCAGATACAAAACTATTTGTCGTGTTGCAGGTTTGCCAAAAATAAATGAAACCATTAATTACTACATTTTTTGAGCAGCTGTTAATAGATTGGGATAAGAAAACTGTACATTAGACTACTGGTTAATTACAAGAACTATAATTGTTTAATGTGGCTTTTGTGGAATGAAATTACTGTACCAGAAGATGTGAACTCTGTCTGTTTTTAGACACTGTACAGGAAAATGAACACATAGCTTTATATCAATATATCTAAGAATTGGTATATTTTATACTATAATTATTCACTGTTGTCATCCTACACATTTATTTATA
This sequence comes from Emys orbicularis, assembly GCF_028017835.1. Taxonomy (NCBI): domain Eukaryota; kingdom Metazoa; phylum Chordata; order Testudines; family Emydidae; genus Emys; species Emys orbicularis. The sequence continues at coordinate 167,705,060 of NC_088685.1, forward strand.
TTCCCAACAAAAATACATTCAACTGGAGTTAAGATTAATATATATCCATAATTAAAGTATAAAAAATTACAGAGATGTTGTAGTAATTCAAATACAATCCACTACAAATACAGTAAATTGAGAATTAAGGTTAAACTTAAAGGTGTATGTTAAGATAGAAACAGATAGCTAAAGCACTCAGACAATCTTAACTCTTCTTTTTGTGACATTAATATTATTGTATGGTTATTGCATATACATAATAGTGTTTCTAGTTGCAGATTAAATTAAAATGATTTTTAAAGACACTACATTTTTCCTCATGGTGTCACCCTCAGAGACGATGATGGCATGGTATACTATCAATGGCTACCACTTTCTCTGTGGCAGGTAGGATTCAGTCTAATTGAGAAAAATAGAAGATTGTGGCCATTTTGAAAAGGAGCAGTTTTTCATGGAATTCTCTGTAGTAGAATATTATTTGTCAGGCACTGCAGTAAAAGAAACTTTCCGTTAAAAAGAATAATAAAAATGAACTTTAATCCCTTTTTTAAAAACCTTGGAATATAGCCCACGTATAATATTTCAATAAGTTTTAGCTATATGGAAACTTTGAACAGTCTCTGTTCTTCCATTAATAAGATAGCATGAGAAATAAAAATCATCTGATATTGAGTGCTTAATTTCTTAAATAACATATTTTTAATTAATTGGAACTCATAAACTAATTAATGGATGTGATTGGGCAGAGAATAAATTTTCTGGGATTTTACCAAGTAAACATGCTGTCATTTGGGGGACGATGCACTGTATTCTTTATATATAAGAAAGTGGTTAAATTCTTGCTTTGAGTGTAAAACTCAATTGAGCTTTAACTGTGGATTCCGCAAGCAGCTCCTCAGTACTAGTGCTTTAGCCATATCGAGCATTTTACCGTGATCTACACAAATAGTGGAAGGTAAGCAGTTTTGAAAATCTGACCCTTAAAGTCTAAGAGTAAAACTCACTTGTGCTGAAGAGGGCTAGTCAAGACCCTCGACACTATTTCACCATTGTCTAGGAGCTGTGCTGGGAAACTTGAGCAAATGTTCACATAGGAGTTCCTGCTAATCCCCTACACACCACAGAAAGGGTCTCTATGCCTGCCCTGCACCAGCACCAAACACAAGGATGGAGGCTAGCCATGGGATTCATAGTCAATGCAGATCCAGTGGCCCCAACACCATGTGCAACTGACATGTGTGTACACGCCCATCAGAGATGTTAAGTACATACTTGGACAGCTAACCCCTCACGCCACTATGCCTACACTCTAATTTTAGCATGCTAGCTCATTCAGAGCTAGTGGGGGTATGTCTCCTCAAGCTGGGAATTACACCCCCAGCGCAAAGTGTAGATATACCTTCGGTGTAATGGAAATTCATGTTAAGAATGTTGGCACAAAATCCCTTTTCCTGGTTAGAGCAAAAGGGTTTGTTTGCCTTGGAATTTCTGAAACAGCAGGAGACCATTATCCTGTAACAACATTCTACTTCAATAACATAATCTCTTTGCTAACCGCATTTCACAGATACTTAAATATGAACCATATCCATCTTTTTTTAATTACTTGACATAAATATCATAATATATGTTATGTTTAGAATTCTGTAATCTAAAATCAGTTGAGTGAACTCTCTTGATCATAGAGTATATCTTCTCATTCTTCACTTCTAAAACAAATTAAGTTAGGTTTTCCTTCATAGTCATCATAATACCCTTTTATGGACATTTTAAGAGTCATTCTTTCAACATGACTTTTTCATTACAAATCATTCCAAGTCCTCTGTCTCAGCAGGTTCCAGTATTGTAGACACAGGAGTTTCCCATGATGAAAAGTACAAAATGGTGGTATTTCTTTGTGAGGAAAGCTATAGTCTTGAATGATCTGTTTTAATTTTGTTAAAACAGAATTTTTCTTTCCTAGCACTCTTTGTTGACTTGTTTGTGCACCAGGATATTGGTTTGGATTTGCCTTTGTCTAATTCATATACTTTTGATCAATTCCAACTCATGCCCAATTATATTACACTAAATTAACATAATTCAACAGATGTTGATATTTAAATGTTTTCTGGCATTCACGTCTTGGACAGCTGTCTTAGAGCTTGGGGAAAAGGCAAACGTTTAGAGTTAAATGCTGAACATATGCTTAAATTACTAATTAGAAAGAAGAAAAAACAATGCATTATCCTTTCTGAGGACAGTAAACCTCTAATACGGATTTTTTTTAAAGACTTTTAGTTCACAGTTAAAGTCCATTGGTCTCTGGAGATTGGGTGCTGTGGCATATACTGTGGAATTGGACTTCATTTCCATTTGGATTTGCTGAACGTGATGCCAATAGAGACTTGCTTCATTCCGGTGAACTTGAATTAAGTCTCAGAAATGCTGGAAAAAGACAATGTGAAGACAAGTGTTAGAGTACTGTAGGTGGTGATGAGATAGTCCACTGACAAGAAATATTAATATTTTCCCATTCATAGTTAAATTGTGCTAATACTCCATTAAAACAAATGTCACTCTTATGTTTAAAGTTGCATGCTGAACAGATTGGCTTGATATGAAAGGAGTTTGACATAGAACAATGCTACTATCACATCTGTTTAACATTTAATAAAAAGAAAAAAAGTGCATCACTTTTGATGGTTAATGTAATGGTCTTCACACTGGTAGAGGCAGATGCTGCAATCTGTGTTATGTTGTTGATGTCATTCTTATAACCAAGTCTGAGGAAAAAGCTTCAGAGTTTGTAAAGTGAGTAACTAGATCTAGGGTGGAATTCTGATTTCATCTAAGCAGTGTTTTTTGTTGTTTTTTGTTAAAAAAAAAAAAACGTGATAACTCTTGGAAGGTATACTCTCATCCTCGTAAGTAAGAGTTAGAAATGAATGTTCTATATTTCTATATAATATATATAATTTTCTATAAAAAGAACGAGGAGTACTTGTGGCACCTTAGAGACTAACAAATTTATTTGGGCATAAGCTTTTATGGGCTAGAACCCACTTCATCAGATGCATGGAGTGGAAAATACGGGAGCAGGTATAAATACTTAAACAGATGTGAGTTGCCTTACCAAGTATAAGGTCAGTCTAACGAGACAATTCAATTAACAGCAGGATACGAAGGGAGGAAAAATAACTTTTGAAGTGGTAATGAGAGTGGCCCATTTCAGACAGGTTTCAGAGTGAGTGTGTAGCTGTAAATACAAAATTATTTTGCCAATTTCTTTTTATTAATAATTGAAAAAGATTGCTATAAACACTTTTGGTAAATTTTACAGACAATCCTAATTACAGCAGCAAGAGTCTAGTCAAGAGGCTGCACATCTTACTAGTAACGTACACTTTTTTTAGTGGTTTATAACTATATATGGAGTTTCTGAAAATTAGCACCAGAGGCTGCAACCCAGGAATTATTTTTTTTTAGGGCTGTCAATTAATCGCAATTAACTGACACGATTAACTCAAAAAAAAATCACAAATAAAAAAAATTGCGATTAATCTCAGTTTTAATTGCACTGTTAAACAATAGCATACCAATTGAAATATATAAAATATTTTGGATGTTTTTCTACATTTTCAAATATATTTAGTTCAATTACAACACAGAATACAAAGTGTACGGTGCTCACTTTATATTATTTTTATTACAAATACTTTCACTGTAAAAATTCACCTCATACAAGTACCATAGTGCAATCTCTTTATCATGAAAGAGCAACTTACAAATGTAGATTTTTTTTTGTTACATAACTGCACTCAAAAATAAAACAATGTAAAACTTTAGTGCCTACAAGTCCACTCAGTCCTACTTCTTGTGCAGCCAATCACTAAGAGAAACAAGTTTGTTTACATTTATGGGAGATAATGCTGCCTGCTTATTATTTACAGCGTCAGTGAGACATTGTATAATGTCACTGAAAGTGAGAACAGACATTCACATGACATTTTTGTAGCCGGCTTTGCAAAGCATTTACGTGTCAGATGTGCTAAACATTTGTATGCCCCTTCATGTTTCGGCCACCTTTCCAGAGGACATGCTTCCATGCTGATGAGGCTCGTTAAAAAAAGAATATGCATTAATTAAATTTGTCTCGGATGACGACCCAGCATGTTGTTGGTTTTAAGAATATTTGCACTGCAGATTTGACAAAACGCAAAGAAGGTACCAATCAGGGCCGGCACTTCCACTAGGCGACCCTAGGCGGTCGCCTAGGGCGGCAGGATTTGGGGGGTGGCATTTTGCTGCCCTCGGCGGAAATTCGGCAGCGGGGGGTCCTTCCGCTCTGGATCTTCAGTGGAAATTCGGCGGCGGGTCCTTCACTCGCTCCGGGACCCACCGCCGCCGAATGCTCAGAGGAGGAGCGCTGCCGCCTAGGGTGGCAAAAACCCTGGCGCCGCTCCTGGTACCAATGTGAGATTTCTAAAGATAGCGGCAGCACTCAACCCAAGATTTAAAAATCTCAAGTGCCTTCCAAAATCTGATCAGGACAGGATGTGGAGCATGCTTTCAGAAGTCTTAAAAGAGCAACACTCTGATGCGGAAACTACAGAACCCAAACCACTAAAAAAGAAAATCAACCTTCTTCTGGTGACATCTGACTCATGATGATGAAAATGAACATGCGTTGGTCTGCACTGCTTTGGATGATTATCGAGCAGAACCCATCATCAACATGGACACGTCTTCTGAAATGATGGTTGAAGCATGAAAGGACATATGAATCTTTAGTGCATCTGGCACATAAATATCTTGCAACGCCAGCTACAACAGTGCCATGAGAACGCCTGTTCTCACTTTCAGGTGACATTGTAAACAAGAAGCGGGCAGCATTATCTCCTGCAAATGCAAACAAACGTGTTTGAGGCCTGGTCTACACTGGGGGGGGAGGGATCGATCTAAGTTATGCAACTTCAGCTGAAGTCGATGTACTTAGATCGACTTACCGTGGTGTCTTCACCGCGGTGAGTCAACTGCTGCCGCTCCCCCGTCGACTCTGCCTGCGCCTCTTGCAGCGGTGGAGTACAGGAGTCGACAGGAGAGCGCTCGGGGGTCGATTTATCACATCTAGACTAGACATGATAAATTGACCCCCGCTGGATTGATCGCTGCCCACCAGTCCAACGGGTAGTGTAGACATACCCTCAGTGATTGGCTGAACAAGAAGTAGGACTGAGTGGACTTGTAGGCTCTGAAGTTTTACATGGTTCTATTTTTGAATGCAGTTATTTTTTGTACATAACTCTATATTTGTAAGTTCAACTTTCATGATAGAGATTGCGCTACAGTACTTGTATTAAGTGAAATGAAAAATACTATTTTTTATTTTTATAGTGCAAATATTTGTAATAAAAAATAAATATAAAGTGAGCACTGTACACTTTGTATTCTGTGTTGTAATTGAAATCAATATATTGGAAAATGTGGAAAACATCCAAAAATATTTATATAAATGTTAGTCTATTATTGTTTAACAGCATGATTAATCACGATTAATTTTTTAATCGCTTGATTGTCCTAATTTTTTTATCTTTGATTTTGACTTTAGGATTTAGATAATATAAATACAAAAGCAAACACAGATGGTATACCCTATTTTTGCATTTAAAATTGCATCAATTCTTCTAATTCCATGTGGCAAGCAATTTGTTCATAGTGCCTACTTGTTCTTGGAATTTTGGTTTTAAAATATTGATTTTCAAACTGTGCTACAGTTTGAAACTTTGAAACATTTTCAAACTTTGTGCTACAAATATCTGCAATATATTTTTTCATGGAATTTTGCTATTGGTGGCACATTATACTGAATACTTAATTTTATGGTAGATGAAAATGGCCGAGTTGCCTTTTAATAATATATATTCTGATAAAATAGTATCTGCCTATAGCAAAATTAATGTGAATTTAAAAACACTGACCTAACTTAATACATATTTACCCAATATACACCTCTACCTCGATATAACACTGTCCTCGGGAGCCAAAAAATCTTACCGCATTATAGGTGAAACCGCGTTATATCGAACTTGCTTTGATCCACCGGAGTGCGCAGCCCCGCTCCCCCCCCCCCCCCGCATTATAATTTACCGCATTATATCCGAATTTGTGTTATATCGGGTCAAGTTATATCGGGGTAGAGGTGTATATATTAGAATGTTTCATTTAAGAATGCTTAATGTATTTATCTGCTACCTAGTTCTTTGTTAACTCAGGGCACTGGAATGTAGAGTTCTCCCAATTCACCATACATTCAGTCTGGCTACTGCACATTTCCACTGAGCAAAGCCAGTGCATATAAGCCATATTCCCCATAGCAACAGGTTCTGATATGAGTGATTAGGTGATAATCATAAATTCATATTGAAGCCATAATCAAAATCTCCATCCACATGGTCATCAAAGTCTGATCCCTCTTACTTCAAACCATCCGTGTTAGCTTTTACTGGTTCTATAAAAACTGTGAAATTAAGTATCTAATCCCTGTCATTCTCCAATTAAGTAAGTTTAGATGGATGTGGCTGTAGAGGGAAAACGCTTGCCCTCATCTATAGCCTGAGTAAAAGGAGCCAAATACCCCCACAAAATCAACTGTTGGAAAAGGGGGGAACAAATTGCTTGAGAACAAAGCAGCTGTCAGAGTGACATTAGTAGAAATTAGCTGGTACTCTAGCACTTCTTGCTGACACTGACTGTCCAAATCACCGCCACAAATGCTATTGACAAACAACAAAATAGATTTCAGAAATTGATTTGACCTAAAGTTAGACAAATCCAATCATACTGGGTGACATCTATCTCAAATATTCCTAACAAAATGATACAGAGGTGTGTTGTTTTTTTAAAGAGAAACCTATACGATAATATTATCAGGTGAGGTCCAAATCCTCCATCTTTACAGAAACAATTTTGATCATTCTTATTTGTCTTTGTCTACAGAAGCACTGTTGTCACAGCCATGAGCTATGCACTTACCAATACTGCACTCGCAGTATCCTGCTATATGAAACGTGTATGGATGGGGGGAGAAAAAACCCTACATACTAGATTTCTGTGAGACAACCCTGCAGTAATTAGTATATCAATCACTTGCTATTCAAATGGAGACCAGGCAGCCTAAGTGCATGGGATTGGAGGCACAGCCAACAGTGCCCCTTTGCATCTTAAAAAACTAACTTTAAATGTTCCTTTGCTAAGGTTGTGTCTACACTGCCACTTTCAGCACTAAAACTTTAGTCGTTCAGGGGTGTGAAAAAACACCCCCGAGTGACAAAAGTTTTAGCACTGAAAAGCGCCAGTATAGACCGCGCTTTATCACCAGGAGCCGCACTCCTGGCAATAAAGCTACCACCCGGCGATAAAGCATGTCTACACTGCCCACGTCACAGCGCTGCCGCAGCCGTGCTGTAACATGGGCAGTGTAGCCATACCCTAAGGAGAGTGCTTTAGGATGTGTGGTGCCCTTGTCACATACTGGACAGCTACAGTTCACATCTTGGGAAAGTGGGAGATGCATGTTCTGACTTTAGTCAATTGTTCTTATTTAGTGTTATAAACTTTGGGTTGTTTTTTCTCTCTCCCCTTAAATATCTATATAAGGATTTTTCTTCTACTTTCCACAGAGAAGCACTCCCAAATCATGCAGGTTAGAGCGAGGCAGACCCTATCAGTAAATGACAAATGTTATCCTTCTGTTGGACAGACTGACATCCTCTAGATGACTGGAAAAAGTCGTAGAACAAAGGAACTATAAAATTTGGTGCAATAGTTCTGTGCCACAAGGGGAAAAAGGGGTTGAGATTTAGGAGTGAACCTTTTCTAATGAACCTATTTGCCATTGCTTTGCATATATATTGCTTTGCAACATACATCTCTTGCATTTTGTAGTACCATATTGTGAAGGTGCCATAACTGTACCATAGTTAGTTGTGTTGAGATGTGCATTTGAGGCAGGATTAAACCTCTTTATGTATGAGTAATATTATGTACTGTCCCCAAACTTACAGCACTAACTAGCTGGTGGGTAATTTCATGTAAAATCTTACAGTTCTATTGGGATATTATTTTTAGAAAATGTTCCCTAATACTAGAAGGTGATTGCACAGAAGGTTGTGACTTTGTATAAGCATCCAAACTTTTGGAAGCTTAATCAAATTGAATCACTGAAACTTGTGTTGGTCCCACTACCTTACTTAGATACTAAGGTGACAGGAAACTTAGAAATACCTACATGATATTGTTTAACGCTGTATACTGCTAAAGTGCTCAAATTGTGGTCCATAGCCCTCAGGTAGGTGATGAAGCAGTTGCTAGCTGTCTGTGGAGAACACGAACACCTAAAAATACATTTAAATACTGTCCAGTTTTCCATGTAAGCAGTTGCTAATCGCCACAGAGTTACATCATCAACTGGAGGAGGCAGTCTACGCAACTTCCAGTCGGAGGAGGACATGTGGTCCAGAAGGCAATCTCTCAACTAAAATGTGGGCCACACTGTGTTTAAAAAAAAAAAAAATGTTGAGAACTTTTGCTATGCTGTTATTATGCTGTTATTACATTAGGGGCACTAGAATAATGAGACAGTGTGGTCAGGCTGTGCTCTTGTTCAAGAAAGATGGACGAGATCATCCACCTTCATTCTGAGTCATTTTATTGGCTTTCTTATGTAATATGTATTTATGAATCCAAATTCAGAATTGCTCTCCTGGTTTTAGACATTCTCCATTATCTTACTTCTCTCTATTGTTCTGACCACTGCTCCCCATACTCCCTTCCCATCTCATACTACACATCTGGACTTAGCCTGCTTTCTGTGACATGTCATAGTTGAGGAAAGAGGTTACTCATAGATCTCCTTTATATCTTATGAGCTCTTCCCATACTTTCCTTCCAAGCTCCTGAGTCACTCTTTCAGTCTCATCTTGAAACCATCCTGTAGTTTGAAAACTAAAATTATTAGAGTAGAAATGAAACTTGTAGATCACCACCAGCAATGTCCAAACATGCCACCTAATGGCATAATTACATTGTCTATTTAAGAAATTGTTGTCAAGCCATTTCAAACTTCAAATGAGTTGCAGTTATCATGTCATCCTGTCTCCACTCTCACCCAACTCTTTTGAAATTGAAAATGGACAAACGGAGTGACATTTCTTCTTAATAATGAAGCCCTTAGATCCTTCTAAAATTCAAACCAGTCAACTCAGCCTTACTAAAATCTGTTTCTAAAGAGCTTCAGTTAGTAACTTATCAAGCCTAGCACTAGCTACAGCATCCAATGATATAATTGAAGAGTTCTACAGCCATCTGCAGGAACTCAATGATACTGTGCTAGGATAGATGTTGCTGTTTACAAAGTATTTCAATGCCCAAGCTGGGTGAAAGTGTTGTTAATCAGAATATAATGGACAGACAAGTATTGGGTGATATCAGTTCATTACATTATGCTGTGAAAATTAGTTTTAAAGTGTTATTTCAGCATCAGTGTAGCATACAACATAATCTATGCTTTCCAAATCAGCTGCACAGAAATCCAATAGGTAAGAATGTTTTTCAACAAAACATGAAAACTCTTCCACACTTACCTCTGTCAACAACTGCTACTTTCAAAGTTCAAGTTATGTATAAAATTCAGTAAACCAGGGACCTCCATCATGTATAGATAATATGTGCCAAGTCATAGAGGTACAAAATGTAATCTGACAAATGACTTGATGCTTTGCTGAAGTGTAAACAGAAGTCCAAACAAACTATGGGGAGGAAATGAGGTGTGCATGTATTAACATTGCAATTAATAGTGTAATTATAACACATCAAGAATAGTAAATAATATTGATCTCAAAGCATTACAGCTTGTGAGGAAAGCGAAAACTCCTAAAAGTAGGGTGACCAGATAGCAACTGTGAAAAAACGGGACAGGGGGTGGAGGGTAATAGGCGCCTATATAAGAAAAAGTCCCCAAAAATAGGACTGTCCCTATAAAAATGGGACATCTGGTCACCCTACCTAAAAGCAAGAAGACACTGGAGTTGGAGCAATGAGTAGACGTAAAATAAATACATAAATAAATGTGTTATTTGTATTGCAGTAGTGCCCAAAAGCCCCTAATTGGAATCAAGGTCTTAGAAAATGTACTTGCACATATGAAGACAACTGCTATACAAACTTAATTCTCACAACACACCTTTGTGAAGTAGTTATGGAATAATTGCCACTTCCAGGGTAATAGGGATGAAAATTAATTGTTTTTGGAGGAGTACTGTTTTTTACATATGGAAAAATGGACAGGGTGGTTAGTGATTTCCCCATGTCCACACAGCAAGTCATAGGGAAGAACTATGGTATTCAGTCCACAGCGCTATACTGCTTTTTAATGACTGAAGCGAATACTAAATATAGAGTGAAATTCTAATTCCATCTAAATGTTAATAGCAAAGGCGGTGATAATACCTGGAAGCATCATAAACCCTTAAAAGTAGGAAAAGAAGAGGTTAAACAAGTAAAAGTCTGTTTGTTTTCTTTTCTTTTCTTCTTTTTGTTTTTATATAAAATATAATCATTTAACAAAACAATATATATAGAAGTACATGCGCAAAGTGGAAATGGCATATAAAGGTCTGTTTTCTGTATCCGTGGTCCATGAAAGTGGACGGCCTCTTTCAAAGAAGGCTGGATATGGATTGAAATGTCAACATGAAACCGAAGGCTTTTTGCGCAGGAAAGGGTGGTGCTAATGACCGCTAAGATCCGATTAGCTCAAACTCTGACTTGGCTTTGGAAGCCGAACATTCATAGTTGCAGATGAGAAACAGCTCATTAAAAATATTGTATTACCAAGAATACTGAGGTGATAGAAAAATAAGAGTTTGTATGGCAACAGTGTGGATGGATGGTTTCTGTCTGGGGAATTTAAAAGATGTATCATTTAGACATATTTCCCGGAATTATTATCTGCAGAAAAAAGTGGGAAGGCAGACTGCCAGAATGGAGGGGGAAAGTAAAGAAAACTAGATAGCACTGGACAGTGGAATAGCCATGAACACTGGTGACTCGTGTTAGAAATGGCTGTCTCCACATTGATGAGGACAGCAGTTTCCATAGTGTAACTTATTTTTTTTTTTATTAATATACATGATTTTTGGTGTGTCGTCTTGTGCTTATAATACCACTACCACCTTTTCCCTGGAAATACTGTATATCAGAGGAAAATGGAATAAAATCTGGCAGTAGATTTTTCCATTCCTTTTTTGTTTAATATGTCGAGGCATGATAATAACAACAACAAAAATCTTGGCCTACTAGTGTAAGTTCACACCAGTCTGGCTTATGCAGCCTTCTTACTTCCCTCTGCCACAACTTTGCCGCTGCTATGACACTTGCAGGCCTGCTCCACTGTTGTGCAGCTGATGCCCTGTCCATGCTTATATTTTTCTTATTGACAGTGAGTGTTCTTGCCAAACGCCAGGGACCATAGTCACATCTGTTTGTCTCCCAAGCTTGTCTGGGGCTGCTTGGGAACACTTTTTATCCAGAGGGCAGCTTTAACTAGGCCTAATACTCTGAAAAGCCTCTATTTGTAAATGCATACAATGAGGCGACAAGTTCCTGTTGTCTTTCCTTTAAAATTATTCCATTTGACACTGCTTGCTCCAGTCCCTGTCACCAGCACGTCAAAAGCCAAGTTTTCAGGCAAGGTGGTCTTAACAAGTTTTATTTTTTCCCTAATAAAATGCCTAGTTTCCCACCAGAGCACTATTTATAAATGATAGCTTGCAGCAAGCTATGGATAAATAGAGAGAAATCAGGCAAATAGCTTTCTTCCTATTTGTAATCCTTGCTTTTGTGTTTTAATGTTAAGAAGCATATTGTTGAACCCCTAGCCAGACTGTGAGGGTCAGAGTTCTCTCTACGTCTACAATTTAGAAATGTAATATACATGAGCCAGTGTTTATGTTTATAGCCAAAGTGTAATAGCTTGCTTTCTCTAAACTGTAGCTTTCAGATTAGGAACAGTTCTTTGTCCATTGCTCTTTAAAATGTAGCCTTTTGTCTTTCTGCGATTCAATCAACAATACATGTAAAATGGTAGTTGTAATCCCCTGTGGAAATAAATGCAGTGTTTGAAATTAATCTAGTTTTAGTCAAAGGTATAATATTATTATTAGCCTCATAATGGACTGTGGATTTGAAAAAGTGTAATTGTTGCTTTAACGATTTCTTAAGAATATTGGTTAGTTTCTAGCATATAGAAACCTCTAGCTTTTCCTCAAAACCATAGCAAAGAAATAACCACTCTCACCTTGGCTAGTGATCAAATTGTTGTACTTTGCAAAGACGAATGATTCATTTATGCTGAAGGAACAAGGCTGCCTTTCAGACATTCATTGATTTTGAATTAAAAAGTAACTGCTATGTTCTACATGAAGGGTGACAACAATAACAAAGTAGTCCTTACTTAGTGTTATTTGTTGCAACTCCATTGCATGTGCTTGGAGGAAAAGTGGTGGGACCTGAGTACCATAATCTTACTGATCAATAATCTAGATATCTCAATGCAGTGTAACAGATAATCAATTCTGGGTAGAATTACTCAAGCACAGCTAGCTGTTACTCCTGTAGCTCAGGTCTTGAGGTTCAATTGGCTGACTTTATTAATTTTTATCTTTCATCCTACTTGCATCCTTGGGTGGTGTGGGTTTGTTTTGTTTTGTTTTTTTGCTCCCTTTTCCCCCTCTACATAGAAATGCTGGAGAAAGAAACACAGATATTGCACTCTACCTAGTATGAGACATGTCCAGGAGACTTTTACAGTCTAAGGCCCTGGAATAATATAATGGGATATGGATTTTGGGAAGAGGGAGCTGGTGATCTATGTTTAGTATTCATTGGTAATCCTATTTCTTGATGTTTAAAAAAAAAAAAACTACAATGAGATATGAAGGTCTTCACATTTTTTATCTGCAGCATATTCATTTTGAATAAAATGAGGACATATATCAGTTTAACAGTTAAGACCGTTCCTAATTTTAATATTTTGCATTCCTTTATTTGAATTCTGATATTTAGTTTCAGAAAATATATTCTATGGGTGATTTAGTTGCATTATGGATATCAGAGTCAAGTGAGTAATCAAGATAGTAGAAGCCATTCTTGAAGAGACCGTTTTCCCAAGTGTAATATGACTGGACTCATAACCCATTCTCTACATTTTTAGCAATTTTTTAAAAAAGCACACACATATCATGTTAATGTACTTTAAATGGTTACTTTAATAGAATATATAAAACATAAATTAACACCTGCAAGTTTAATAACAACTTTGTTGAAATAGCTTTTTGAATATTTATTTTGCCTTTATTGACCTTTTCTATACTTTATTTAAATTTCCAGCTTTCACTGTTTTTACACGTACTACCAATTACGAAAGATTTGGAGGTTTAAAGAGTCTTACTATAAATTTAGAACTAATTGAAATGTACTCCATGATAGTAGGAGGGGGGGAAAGGATGGTTTCACTATACTTAGCCTTTGGATTTTAAATTTTTATTTAAATTCAACTTGTGAGGCTGTTTCAAGGAAGAAAAGTCCATGTTAAAATAGAAAGTTAAGTTAATTGAAGCTGAAGTTGTGGCACAATAAATTAATCTGGGATATGTTTCGGAGTATTTTATTTTTTAAATAACCCACTGAAGCCCCTCTATGTGAAATAACAAAGTCATTACTACATTTATGTTAAAAAGTGGTTTTGTACCATTAAAGGTTAAACACTATGACCATTTTTAATACATGTTTAATACATCTCCATAAATGCCTCTTCTTTTTCCCTTGTCTCCTAATTCTTCACTGAATGATGCAGCCAGCAGTATCTGTGCCGCTCTAAAGGACTGTCAAGTTACTTATAGCAAAATTACTCTATTATTCCATATGCGTTTGAAGAGTTTTCTGTTTCATGTTACCTCAGACATTCTTCATGTTACCTTAAAAGAAATTGATAATACTTTTCCTGTAATAAATGTCATTCTGACAGTAAGGCATTAGTAACCAATTGATAACCTACAATAATATTGTGATCTCTTTAGATAATTAATCTTAGCTATTTTCCTGTCAGAAGAAACAGTGTTTTATGTTGAGCTAGAAAGATTGCCAGTTTTGAAAATTAAAAAGCATTCCTTTTATATTATTCATTCCGGTAACAATTTATGATGCTGTGTTTAGATGTTGAGCGCTTGTCAACAAACATAATTATGTTTCGATATAAACAAGATTGGTGGCTTCACTGTGCAGCTTCATCTTCATTGAGAATGTTTTGATTTAGGTTCAGATTATACAAGCTGTGTATTTATGTGGCATTTTTCCCCCTTTGTTAATAGTTTTCTCTGATAATCACTTACAGACAAACAAGTGTACATTTAGGATCATTGTGCATGGGGGACATCAAACGGAGAAGAAAAGCTGCACCCCTGCCAGGACCCACAGGTAACCAATTTTCCTGTAACAGAACCCCAAAAGTTAAATCTTTAAAATACAAAGCAGTAGGTCAGCAACACAGTAAAATACATGATACCTTTAGGCAGGTAGTATAATAGTTAGTATTAGAGATTAAGAAATCAACTGAATTTTAATTGTTCTTTAGACGTTTCCAATTTCTCAGGCTTTTCAAACATAGTACTTATTAAAGAAAAGTGATTTGCTTTCCCCATAATGAAAATCTTAAACAGAAGAGATTACTATCCATGTATACTCAACAACACAAGGTAGGAAGAGCTAGGGTATTTTTCCAATGAAGAATGTATATGAAAACATAGAATAAATAGAATGTACTGGACAAGAATTGTTGGGCAAATCATTGAAAGTTTGGAGTCAAGTATATGAAAGATATCTTCAAAATTAGTGCAGCACATTAAATGGCTAACACCTGCAAGTGCATTTTCAAAGATTTTTATAGATGCGAGGTCACAACCATCGCATGCATTTTGCTGATGTTACAGCTGTGAAATGACTTTTTTAATACTTGGCTGTGATTTACAGGATTCTCATCCGTTTGTTTATATTAACTATATATATTTAGACTGGTGAGGATGTGGTTGTGCATCTTTTTGTGTGTATCTCTATTAGTCTGTCTTCATATATTTCACATATTTGTAGTATGTGAGTGTCTGGACTGCACATGTTAGTATATGCTGATAAACAGAAATATATACTTACAGTACCTTATATACAATGTGTACATGCATACAATTCTTTGATTCAAATCTGTCCTAGATATTCTTTAGAGTAACCAAATGTTTGCATTCCAGTTGAATGGCCCCCTCAATATTTCAGTGTTTCAAACAGTGACAAAAACAGACCAAGAACAATCTCAGAAATACTACATCTTAGTGGAAGCAGTATGGAAAAAGAGAATGTCTAGGTCAGGTTCTAAGACTCTGAACATATCTGAAGTGAGCAGGAAAATATTTAATGGTTGAGAAGAGGATAATACAATTATTTCTACAAAGTGATTTTGACTTCACAACTTGCAAGTACTAAAGGAAGTCGTTTTGTTCAGAGTTGGTATAAAGTATAGTGAGATTTATTTTATCATACATTTTACTGTGGACTTCCACTGTTCACAAGCTAACTCCCCCTGCATAGTTTGCAAAGCCAGTCTTTTGATAATGAAGTTACTAAATATTTTATAAAAGCATTCAGTGTTTCTGATACATAGTGACATCTTCACAATATACAGGACATTTTTTGGAAAGGATTTTTGTCTTAAACAGAGAGAGATACAGGGCCTTTTTAAAAAAAAAAATACAAAATCATAGAAAGAGAGAGAAAAAGAAAAAACCTTGTATTTGCTACTATTTAACTAGTGTGAATTTATCTTTCTAATTCAAGAAGAGCAGTTCAGTTTCCTTCTGTATTAGCTTTTGATAATGTGAAGTGTTTTTCTATGTTTGAATCTTTGTGGGTTTTTTTTAAAGAAACCAGTATAAACTTGGAAAAACATTTAGTAAATTAAACAATGGTAGCTATGTTCACACAAAAATGTTTCAGAAATACATGGGTTCACTACCTCAGTTCACTCCATTATTACTCCTTCCCACAACTAAATTAATTTTAAAACACTGATTTTTTTTTAACATTTGATATCATTATTTGAAGAAAGAAAAGGCTTTACCTAATGTCATTACATTCCAGCAAGGGATTTAGAGTAGGACAAGCTACCATTGTCCTGGTTGGGATTTTTCCCCATCTGATCTACATTGTTAAAATATAGAAATAAAATAACTAAAAAAATAATATGGAAACATTTTTCTTTAAAAAAAAAAAAAAATTGCACGTACACAGCAATCACAGTGATGTTTGTTTCTGCAAATCAACAGAATGAGTCCACCAATACTTACTCTGCTTCCTAGTTGAACACAGTAGTGAAAGCTGAAAGAGTATAAGCTTTATCTTGGGATATGATGCACATACTCGGTCATGCTTTACTAATTTGTAGTATGTCATCCAGGTAGGTGAGCAAAACAGTTTAGTTCCATAATCCCAATCTGTGTTTCCAGAAGAAAATTGCTTGGATAAATTCATTTCCATAGCAATATGCACAGTATGTTTTATATATTTAGGATAAATAGTACCAAGGAGAATTACTGGTGATTGCTAATTAACTATGGAAATACGTTATGTGTATTTTTGTGAACAGTCGGGTTAGCACCTGCTCCAGTACATACTCTCAGACATTTTACAAGGCTGTAGACTATTGTAGCTAGCAGTGTTATTGGGTAAACATTTATTAATTGTGACAAGAACACCCAATTTATTTCAGTACTCTAGCTTATTTACTGCTCTTTCACCTTTGTATTTTATATTGAAAGAAAAAGTAAAATGAATATTGATAGAGTTAGATATTGATTTCTAAATTTATAGCCTGTTCTCAGCCTTGAGTCAAAGTCACATACCAATAGGTTTGTGTATATTAGTAACAAAGGATGTAGACTTATTCTTACAGCAATGAGAAACTGCTGAAGCAAGAAAGTTTTAACAGCAGTTTTATAGTTTTATAGTTTTAAAAATGTCATCTGTAAAAGTGAGGTAAAGCTGTGTTGAAAAGCAGTGAACAAAATAAGAGGAATACTAGTAGATATGGGTGGGAAGGGAGTTTTTAGACAGCTGACAGCAAAAACAGTAAAGTCCTATTTTGCATTTTTTGCTATAAATACATTTTCTGTTTTGGCTTGTTTGATAAAGCCTCCTCTTTTAATACTGCATGAACTGAGCTAATTAGTTTACCAACTAAAACAAGGGTGATTGCAAATATTGCATACTTTTTACATGTGACTTCTGTTTCTTAAGACTCAAAGAACGATTGCAGCACATTGTACATCATAGGCAACTCAATTTTTTTCCCATCCAGCTTCTTCTATAGAAATTGATACCATTCTAAGCAATAGGTTTCAAACTACAAAAGCAGTTTAAGCAGTGAAACTTGGGTGCATGTCATTCTGCATGACTTTGTGCTTGTTCCAACTACCTGAGTAGTCGTGCTAGTCAGTATGACACCCTAACACGTCTCGTTGCAGTGACACAATACCCTCAAGGTACATTATTTTTATACAAACTTTTTCCTGTATATTAAATTATTTAATTTATCTGTCAGAGAAAATGACCCTACCAAAACCATGTTCAGTATTAGTAAAAGTAATTAACAACCAACAAAACGTAATAAAATAAATATAAAAAATAAAAAAAATAAAATAAAGGATGGTATTAGCATGTAGTGTGTCCTTGAAATGTATGCACTTGAAATATTCACTGAAAGTTTAAAGATTGTCCATTTAAAATTTTCTAATCCGTTTTGTAGTTGCTAAGGAACAATTCTAAAAGTTTATACTCGTAAACTGAATAGACTTTTTTTTACCCAAGTTCTCTCTCTTGTGTTCTGATTATCTTTCATCTTCTGTGTACCTCACTCTCTCTGGGCTCCCCAAGTGACTCTATGGTCTCCATCATATTTCCTATATCCCTTTGATCCTGTTGGGTTTTTTTTTTATCCCTTTAGAACCTCTAAACCTCAGAGAAACACACTATTCCTTGTGCACAAATTCTGTTTGACATTAGTGGATTTCTATTAACATAATTTACAGACTATAGAACACTAATGCAAAGTAAAATAAAAAAAAGTTTTGTGCATACTCCAGTAAATGGTTTTCAGAAACAAACAAATGGCTTTCTTCAGATTTTGTTCTTCAAATTATCATAAAATGATAGAACACAAATGACTAAAACATAGAATGTATAGGGAAATATAAAAGGCATCACACAGAACATTATCCCATGCATCTTAACAAATATTGATCACTTTTTGTAAAAGCAAATTTTAATTGTAATGTCTTTTTCTGGGCTGATGGTTTGCATGTCACACTTCAAGATGATACAATTTGAAATGACTGAGTTATAAACCTCACTTTAAAAAATGTGTTTTAAAGAAAAACCTGACAGATTCTTAATTATAGCAGCCATACCAAGCACAGTTATAATGCTGTCATGACTCACTTTAACAAGGTAATCAAAAGGCTAAATGTTTTCATTCCTTTTTTAAAAATTGCCAGTGGAGTATCTAAGCAAACTATTTTGCTGGTGCTTAATGTATCAATGATTAAAAATAAGACCTGAATATCTGCAGTGCCAAAATGATTATATGAAAAAGATTGTGATTACACCTTTGTAACAGAGGTTGCCCAGGCTAAGCTTGTGGTGAAGGTCAACTTTCTGGGATAGTTACAGATAAATGGCAGACTTGGGCTTACCTAGATAAACTATGGGTAAATTTTCAAAACACTGGGTATGAATTGTTATTCAAATTTCCCGTTGCTTCTATGTGAGAAATTTAGAATGTGTTCCATTCAGCTTAGAATTGATGTCTAAGTAATATTGCATGGTAGTATGGGCAAAGGTTTGTTTTTTGTTTTTTTGAAGTTTTTGTTCGACTTGTTAAAGTTCCTAGGTGAACAGTGCTAGAGACAGAAGACCTTTGTCTGCAAACAGGACAAGTATAGCACTTGAACCAGTAATGGAAGCTTCCCAATCCTGGTCTGCCTTGTGCCTTAACTGTGATTTTAGAAGGACCCTTTCTAGGGATGAGAGAGCATAGCTGTCTTCATGTTCATCCATTTAAATATAGTTACCATTGTAATTTAATTTTGAAGGAAATAATCTTACTGATGTAGTTTTGTTTTGTGCAATTCAATGTATAACATTTTCTATAATTTTACATCAATAAAAATTAAAAAACCTTTTAACATATCAGAAAACATTTCCATAATGTAAAAACGTAAGAGACATTGATCAGGCTCCTAATACAAACATGTTCAGAGTTTTCTTTCTTCAGGAGGTAGTAGTAGTGTCTAAACAGACACCCACTGACTTGATTTCAGGGTGGAGAATCTTGCTTTCACTTTCCAGCATAAAGCGCCAGGATTTTGATTTTTACAAACCTGAAAGAAGTGTACATCTGTGGAGCACACACTTAAGAAATACCTAGATTTGCTTTCTGACCTCTTTATTACCACTAGAGAGAACTTTGGTCAGCATTAAGTTTGCATATTTAAGTGACAGATTGCATATTCAAGAGGAATTGACATATAATTTCTCCTATGATTTAATTATGGAAGGGAGCTCCATGGCAAGGAAGGATTGATAACTGTGACATGTTGTCTATCATCTTCCAATGGTATGGAGTAACTGCGGATATGTCTATACTGCAATCAAGAGGTATGATTGCAGCTCATGTCCGCATACTCAAGCTAGCTAGCTCAAAGCTAGCTTAAGTTACAATAGCTATGTATCCACGGCAATAGCACAGGCTAGCCTCCTGAGTACAACTCTTTCCAGGATCCTGGGTACATACAGGAGTAGCTAGCTCATGCCACTACCCCTGCTGCCACAGCTACACTGCTGCTGTTACTTGAGCTAGCTGTGATCTCAAAGCTAGCTCAGGTACACTACACGTGCTGCATCACAGCGCTCAACTGCAGGGTAGACATACCCCAAGAGATCCTCCACAGAATTTCATTTTGGTAGAGATCCCCCCAACTTCCTTCATCTTTACTTTATCTTAGCCAAAAGGCTTAGAAGTATTCTCCTTCTTTTATCTTAATTCCTCTTTGCCCTCCCTGTGTATAGCATTGTTTCCTACATCATTAATATAGCCTCTAGTGGTACACTGGTTGGAGGTACCAATGCCTGAGTAGGTAGTTTACCTGTAGATTTGTTTTTCCTTAGTGCAAGTAGTTAACAACATTTGTATTTGTTTTCTAGTTTTGTTTTGATGAATTAATGCTTATGAAAAGTACTAGTTTAACTGAAATCTCCCATTCACAGAATGAGTCAAGTATGGGCAGAAAAAGTGAAAGCTTCCTCACACTATTGTGGTAGTCTGTTTTAACCTTGTGCTGAGTGGATCAGTTCTAAGGGTGACGTTGTTAGTCCCCATGTTGATTCAGTCCCTAGTGTTTCTGCTGAGATTACACAAGGCTGCCAATTTTGTGGGTGACTTTTGTGATGTAAACCCTGTCCTCTAGGACCTGGGCAGAAACCACAGTTCACTTCACATAAGTCGCTGAACATTTATCAGAGAGTAACAACTTTGCCAGGTTTTCAAGTTTTCTTTTTATCTGCTTTGAAAGATTTTACACTGGAAGATCTGCTTCAGAGCCACAGTAGAGTGATATTTGCAGTGTTGCCAAAAATGTGAAGTAAATAATATGCTGCATCATTTCACTTAGATCCGTGTGCAAAGGCAGTCTTTGGCAAACAGCTCTTTCCTTGTATGTGAGTAAGGGGGACTTTTCCACCTCTATTGTGCCTTCTTTTCCCACTCAACCTTCAGCTCCTGCAAAAGGATGCAACACAATTATGTCTGGTATGGGTAGAAAGGACTGAATGGGCTGTGGTGAGCAGGACACATACTTTCCAACTTCTGGCCTGGTAGAGCTTAGTCAGAAAAGAAAATAAGCCAAGGTCAGTTCTTGGTTCAGTGGGTTTCCTTGGAGGGAGTTCCTGATAGTGCAGCTCCAAAGGAACTGTGGTGCCTCATAACCAGAAGCCAGTTCAGGTTTTGTGTTGTCATCAGTGTAGGGTTTATGTTCATGCAGCATGAGGTTTCAGAGTGGGTGCAGATTTTGTGAGCACAACATAGCTCACCCGTGTTTGGAAATTTGGCCCAAAATGTTTAGCTGAATAATGTGACATCTTCACAGTTGTGTCAGTTGTGCTTGAAATAGTCACTTGTAGTATATCTGATTAACAGCAACTAGATGTGTAAATCAGACAGATAAGTTATAAATATTTGAACATCACAGCAATTTAAAAAATCTCAATATGTCTGCCAGTTGTGAAGCTGCTGTTGATGCTACACAAATTTTCCAATACAGTTTAAAAAAAACACACACACACCTGGGCAGCAATCCTGATTTTCACTTTTGTTCAAGAACGCTCTTTAAAGAGGATGCAATCTAAGAGTTTATGATTTTAACAATGTTTCTGATAGAATGGCATCTTGCATCAGGATCAAAACCTACTGTTTTACATCCCTGCATTCAGCTAGATGGTGTGGAAACAGAAAACAAAAACAACAAAAAGTTGGAGTATTAAATGTCTTCTGAAAACGGGGGGGAAAGTGCACTAAATTTTAAAGTGAAGCAGCATGTATCACCTCTCCTTCCATTGGCTGTTTATCCAACATCAATACAACACTTTAGGAGCCAAATTACTAAACAAGCTGCCAATTAGGCTTGCAGTCAGCTGGATAGATTAGTGGGTAAGAGAGTCAGATACAAGATTTTCATCTCTTGAGCCAATTACGCAAGTGAATTACCATCCACAATGCTCCTTGGAAGATTTGCAGTAAAAAGACTGACTCTGCTGTAACAGACATAAGTGAGATCCAGGGTAGGAGGTAAGGGTTAGCAGGCCATGTATTGCAAAAATTGCCCAAGCAAAAGGAGATCCTTCTAGGAAAGGATTTAAAGGATTTAGGGCTGCCAGGAGTGCAAGAAGAAGAAATAATAGTTGTGGAATGCTCTGCTGAGGCATAGTTGTTCCACTCACAAATCTTTAATCTTATAAAAGAAAGATAAGAGTCCAGGACTAGATTTCAATGCAGTATCATTTTCTGAGAAATTATCCTTAGCATTAAAAAAAAAAATAGTTTGGTCAAAGTTGAAATTGCACAAATCCACCTTCCTTTATTCTTATGCCTGAAAAAGACCTTTGTGTTGCTTTCCTAAAGTTTATTGAAGATGCTGAACTGGATTCTGATTTTAGTTACACCAGTGTAAATCCAAAATAATTTAAGTGATGTCAGTTTAGTCAATAAACTGAAATCTGATTTTGCCCCATTAGCAATAACAAGAATATTATAGCTTTCCATCCTTTTTAAATATTGAAAGTCACAATAGTAGTACATTGGGTAACCGTCCTGTTTTTGATCTATAACAAATATAAGCCTAGATGGTAAGCTGTTGTGTTCTAAAGAAGAGGTATTTTACAGTTAAGGGAAAATATATTTGCAGTTTGCCCTATAGTTCAAAACTGAGTAGTGACTTGTTTGTTTCCTGCTGAGATTCACACACTAGTAAAACATTATTTCTTAAATATTAAGCAAATTTAAATCCTGAACTTTTGCAAGCTGTTGTGTCCAAAAATGATTAAACAGATGTGGAGCCTGCAGCAGCATTAGACCTCTGATCTGATTTTTAGCTTACAGATGGAATTAAATTAATTCATGGCAATCACTGTAAAATCAAGGGTATGGCATTGAATGCTAGTGAACTGTTTAACCAGGATGTACCTGTTTCAACAGCTGTTAAGAAAAATTACATGCCTTAATTTTTCATAAGAACGGCCATACTGGGTCAGACCAGAGGTCCATCTAGCCCAGTATCCTGTCTTCCGACAGTGGCCAATGCAAGGTGCCCCAGAGGGAATGAACAGAACAGGTAATCATCAAGTGATCCATCCCATCGCCCATTCCTAGCTTCTGGCAAACAGAGGCTAGGGACACCATCCCTGCCCATCCTGGATAATAGCCATTGATGGACCCGTGCTCCATGAATTTATCTAGTTCTTTTTTTAATCCTATTATAGTCTTGGCCTTCGCAACATCCTCTGGCAAGGAGTTCCACAGGTTAACTGTGTTGTGTGGGGAAAAAAACTTCCTTTTGTTTGTTTTAAACTGGCTGCCTATTAATTTCATTTGGTGGCCCCTAGTTCTTGTGTTATGAGAAAGAGTAAATAAACTTCCTTATTTACTTTCTCCACACCAGTCATGATTTTATAGACCTCGATCATATCTATCATATATCATATGACATAAGTTGTCATGGGATAAGAGGGAAGATCCTTTCATGGATTGAGAACTGGTTAAAAGACAGGGAACAAAGGGTAGAAATAAATGGTAAATTTTCAGAATGGAGAGGGGTAACTAGTGGTGTTCCCCAAGGGTCAGTCCTAGGACCAATCCTATTCAACTTATTCATAAATGATCTGGAGAAAGGGGTAAACAGTGAAGTGGCAAAGTTTGCAGATGATACTAAACTGCTCAAGATAGTTAAGACCAAAGCAGACTGTGAAGAACTTAAAAGATCTCACAAAACTAAGTGATTGGGCAACAAATGGAAAAATGAACTTTAATGTGGATAAATGTAAAGTAATGCACATTGGAAAAAATAACCCCAACTGTACATACAATATGATGGGGGCTAATTTAGCTACAAATAATCAGAAAAGAGATCTTGGAGTCATCGTGGATAGTTCTCTGAAGACGTCCACGCAGTATGCAGCGCCAGTCAAAAAAAAGCAAACAGGATGTTAGGAATCATTAAAAAAGGGATAGAGAGAATAAGACGGAGAATATCTTATTGCCCTTATATAAATCCATGGTACGCCCACATCTTGAATACTGCGTACAGATGTGGTCTCCTCATCTCAAAAAAAGATACACTGGCATTAGAAAAGGTTCAGAGAAGGGCAACTAAAATGATTAGTGGTTTGGAACGGGTCCCATATGAGGAGAGATTAAAGAGGCTAGGACTTTTCAGCTTGGAAAAGAGGAGACTAAGGGGGGATATGATAGAGGTATATAAAATCATGAGTGGTGTGGAGAAAGTGAATAAGGAAAAGTTATTTACTTGTTCCCATAATATAAGAACTAGGGGTTACCAAATGAAATTAATGGGCAGCAGGTTTAAAACAAATAAAAGGAAGTTCTTCTTCACACAGTGCACAATCAACCTGTGGAACTCCTTGCCTGGGGAGGTTGTGAAGGCCAGGACTATAACAGGGTTTAAAAAAGAACTAGATAAATTCATGGAGGTTAAGTCCATTAATGGCTATTAGCCAGGATGGGAAAGGAATGGTGTCCCTAGTGTCTGTTTGTCAGAGGGTGGTGATGGATGGCAGGAGAGAGATCATTTAATCATTACCTGTTAGGTTCACTCCCTCTGAGACACCTGGAATTGGTCACTGTCGGTAGACAGGATACTGGGCTGGATGGACCTTTAGTCTGACCCAGTATGGCCATTCTTATGTTTTTATCCCCCCTTAGTCGTCTCTTTTCCAAGCTGAAAAGTCCCAGTCTAATTAATCTCTCCCAAGCCGTTCCATACCCCTAATCATTTTTGTTGCCCTTTTCTGAACCTTTTCCAAGTACAATATATCTTTTTTGAGATGGGGCGACCACATCTGCATGCAGTATTCAAGATGTGGGAGAACCATGGATTTATATAGAGGCAATATGATATTTTCTGTCTTATTATCTATCACTTTCTTAATGATTCCCAACATTCTTTTTGCTTTTTTGACTGTCGCTGCACATTGAGTGGATGTTTTCAGAGAACTATCCACAGTGACTCTAAGATCTCTTTCTTGAGTGGTAACAGCTAATTTACACCTTATCATTTTATATGGATAGTTGGGATTATGTTTTCCAATGTACATTACTTTGCATTTATCAACACTGAATTTCATCTGCCATTTTGTTGCCCAGTCCCCTAGTTTTGAGAGATCCTTTTGTCGCTCTTCGCAGTCTGCCTGGGACTTAACTATCTTGAGTAGTTTTGTATCATCTGCAAATTTTGCCACCTCACTGTTTACCCCTTTTTCCAGATCATTTATGAATATGTTGAATAGGACCGGGCCCAGTACAGACCTCTGGGAGACACCACTATTTATGTCTCTTCATTCTGAAAACTGACCATTTATTCCTACCCTTTATTTCCTATCTTTTAACCAATTACCAGTCCATGAGAGAAAGCTTCCCTCTTATCCCATGACTGCTTACTTTGCTTAAAAGCCTTTGGTGAGGGACCTTGTCTAAATACACTGGATCCCCTTGTCCACATGCTTGTTGACCCCCTCAAAGAATTCTAGTAGATTGGTGAGGCATGATTCCCTTTACAAAAGCCATGTTGACTATTCCCCAACAAAGTATGTTCATCTATGTGTCTGACTATTTTGTTCTTTACTATAGTTTCAACCAGTTTGTCCGGTACTGTAGTCAGGCTTACCAGCCTGTAATTGCCGGGGTCACCTCTGGAAAGATACATTTCATAGAAATGTACCTTTAATGCCATCATAAATATCATTTCACAATAAAAATTTTATTGAAAGTTTTTGTTATTCCCGCAAACTTTTTTAAAATACACAAATATTTTTGCCTTTAAGCATATTTCATATTTACATTTATGGGTTTCATATTAAGCATGCACATGTATAATAGAGGTGGGCTCCAGAGGCTGTGTGTGTGTGTGTGTGTGTGTGTGTGTGTGTATATATATACACACACACACACACACACACTATATATATATATATATATATATATATATATATATATATATATATATATATATATATATATACACTAGTTTGTATTTTTGGGCTGTGGCTGTTGCTCAGTATAGGTATAGGAATTTGACAGCACTGTCTTGCCATCCAAGTTACTGTTCCTTCAGTTCTTTCCCCTCACTTATGTCATGGCAACCACTTCAGTGAGCTGCCCACTCATCTGGCCAATCAGGAACCAAATTATTATGGTTTCTATCAAATTTTGTAGTCTCTATAAGGCAGAAGGGTCTGCAAGTGAAATTCCTGCAAATTATTAACATAGAGTGCTGATTTCAGTTCCTCATAACCACTGCCTCTTTCCCACCCCCCACACCCCCACCCCTGTCGCTGCCTTTCACATGTCACATTTTGCATAGCTGCTTTTCCGTGAGGTGGCAGCAGCGGGTTGTTCTTGTTCTTGCTCGAGGCTGGGTCAAGACTGAACATGTCCTGGAGGTAGTGCAACCCTTTTTAGGGGCAATATGTTTTTACCACTCTCCGAAAGCCCCTGTTGGCCAGTCCAAGAAGTGCCATTGGCATGAGTTAGAAGCTGAGCTTTAAGATGTATATTGCAAGGACAATAACTGCTTTTAATTAGAGAATAAAAGTCCATAGCAAAATTTAAAAAAAAAGTAACAAACAATGTAGCATGGTATTTGTCATACTCTATTCTCTACTCTGTTCATATTCAACCAATAAGCTGATTGGTCATAGAATGGAGGAAAAGGACTACAATGAATAAAATTACCAGTAACTGTCTTATTATTATAGAAAGTGGAGAGACTCAAAATGTGCAGGATAAAATAACTATAATTTGATTCACTTTTTATAAAGACATTGTAAGAGGCTTCAAAACTGATTAAACTAAGGGATAATGGACTGTTGATACCACATCTTTTTGAAATAAAATACAACCCGCCTGCACGCTTGCTAAGAAAATAAAAACAGAAAAGTAAATTAGTTGTTTACAACTGTGCTTTAATTTTTTTGGTGTTGCACAGACCTCAAGCAAAACCCAAAAATATTGTTGGACATACATGGTGTGTTTGTGTGCACAAAAACAAAACAAAAAAATAAGCCTTTTTGTTGGCTGTATTCAGAGGGTTTGGGGTTTTTTAGAGTTCTAATAGAAAATCATGTACAATGGAGTGGAAAAAGTAATTATACTGTATATTTTAAAAGTACTTAAGTGTCTTTAAAACAAAACGTATTCCAATTACCTTGTCAATCACAGAAAGAGGAAATGCATTCTGTTACAGGAAAAAATCAAAAATAGAAGCATGAGTTTATTAAATAGCATGTTTCAGGGTACAAATTGTTCATCTGTATAGCCTCTTTCTGTTCTTATTGTGTGAGGAATTGGATTTGATATAGTAAGATACATAGTTTATATAAAGTTAACTATGCTTTTTAAATGGACTCTAGTGAACCTGCAAAGTTGTTTACTCTGTTTTGGGCTGTTCTCTATAGTTTACACTCCGGAGTGTGTTTCTGGCACTGCTATGCAAACTCAGGAATCATCTGACATATCCAATTCTGAGATAGTGTGAGCACCTTGACATTGTTCCCTTTTCCTTGGAAGCTCTGTGAACTTTATTCCCCTCCGTTGTCTTTTTCCATTGTTTTTAAGACATTAGGACCCCAAAAAAGTGGGTTAATGGATACTTCTGTAGTTTTAGTAAGGGTGTTTACCCGTCATTTAGTTTGGACATCGAATTTTTTTCCCCCATTTTCTGTGCTAGAAGCAAGAGCTAAAAAGGTTCACAGCCTGCGCTATGCTATGTATGCTCAGTCATTGTCAGGGACTTGTCTGTATGAAAACTCTCTTGTCTATGGGAGGCCTGAAAAGAAAGAAAGATTTTGTTATTGAATTTTGTGCTGGTCAGTTCAAGAGCACCCTCTCACAGCCTGGCGCCTACTGACTTCAGAGCCTTTATCACCTAACGTTAAGTACTGCTTCAAACCAATATTAAAGTTAGCTTTCTCTCAACACTCTTTCCTTTTTCTTTGACTTGGGGACTGGAATAGTGGCTGTCTAGCTTTCATCTGACCACAGTAGATAATGCTTGAGTACTGTAAATTTGTTGCCACAATAATCACAAGTAAGATATATCATGAAGGTTTGAATATGCATCTCTCATTTTCAGTTTGACTACCGCCTGTGTACGCTGTTTCAGTGTAGCTCTTTAGATTTGTATATTGAGGAGCTTCACAATATTTGTTCAACTTTTGTTTTAACACTCCTTAGTAAAGTTAATGTTATAATGAACCAATTGCTCATCAGAGGTAAATGATTAGTTTAAAACTTTAGTCTCTCTAAAAACACGTAACTGTGCTCTCCCTACAGTTGTTACTACAATTCTTTAAAAAAAAAAAAAAAAAAAAGGGCAGGCTAGTATGAATGGGTGGGAAACTACCCGATTCAGGCGGGTAGTGTAGACCTAGCCTCAGTCTGACATCCAGCATGTTCTTCTCATGCTTAAAAGATCTGCAGCAAAAATAAATGTGTAATGCTTAAAAATTGAGCTATTCTTAAAAAAAAGAAAAAGTGAAACTAGAGACCATATATGTAGAATTAACATACAGCCATGAGGTTAACATATGCAAAGACAGCCTGTTCTAGCAACCTATTAGATGAATTAGGAGAATAAGAAGGGTTAAGGCTTTAAAGGAGATTATCTTGCTCTTTTCCACACGCAGTGCTGATTAATGCTGTATGTTTCTTTTAATCTCAGGGTTTGTAGGTGAAAATGCCCAACCAATCCCAGAAAACAACATTGGAAACAGAATGCTTCAAAGTATGGGCTGGACTCCTGGCACAGGCCTGGGACCAGATGGCAAAGGGATGTCAGAACCAGTCAGAGCCATCCAGAGACCAAAGGGACTCGGACTTGGATTTAGCTGACAGAGAAGCACTCCAACTGCTGTACAGAAATCAGGAAGACTAACCTTAATTTAAAGGGAAAAAAAGCTAAAGTCTTATATTGTATTTTGTCATCAGCAAATCCAGTTGTTGTTCACTTATGGAGTTCTGAAGCCTAAATGTTTCATATTGACTACTCTGGCTTTCAAGATGCAAGGTAGTCACAGTGACAAAAGAGGTGTTTGAATCCTAACTCTGTAATGGTGCTAAAATGTAAAAACAATTGTACTTTCTTATTTTCTGTGATCTTAAAACAAAGTTTGTTAGGTATATGATTCAAAATGCAATGCGTTTATTTTTCCTGTAAAGCTTCTCACACAGCAGATTTCAGCACTTGGGCAAACATTTTTTGGCACCATTTTCTCATCTGAAGTGTTCTGAGAGGATTTGTTATCAAGGAAAATTAAACCTCAGAAAGCTGCTATGTTGGTTCATTTTTCCTTCCTTTACAGGCAAAAATTTCCAAACTAGATATTTCTAGAAGTTGGCCATAGATGAGGATAGGTTAACATGATCTCTGCTTTTCCATGTCGACATACATTAGGTGCCCCCAAATGGCGACATGGTATGCAATTTTGCATAAGGCAAGTATAACTGATGGTAACTTTGTCATCATAGGAATGTAACCCCATTATCTTGTAAAGCATCATGCTTACCTGTGTGTAAGCCCTAATTCTAATGCTTTTATAATTGTTGTTACATCTTGTAAAATATTTTTAAGTAAATATTTTTAAAACTTTTAGTGTTCACCCTCAGCTTGGAATTCTGGTTATTTTTTATACTAGTGTTCCCTTGACTCTCCACCTCAAAAATCAGTGTATTTTAAATGTGACCCTTGCATTGGTTCTTAAACTTTGGGTTTTGGTATATTTTGAATTGACTGGTAGGTTACAGCAAGGGGTGGCTAACATTCAATGTTTTTTGTGGTCATGATATTGGCATCCTACCACAAACTTTGAAGCATCATGGAAGAAGCAGAGAAAAGACAAAGTGCAGCAGGTAAGAAGAGAGGGAAATACTCTGGTAGCATCTCTAAAATCTTGAGTGAGCAATTTAAAGTCAAGGGGAGATCATTAAGCATTTTAATCAGTATCCAATATCAGCACCGATAATTTCATCAAACACCAGCCAATCAAGCTGCCAAGATGCTGGTGGTGTAAAGCAAATTTCACATTAGGGAGGTATAATACAATTGAAGAGGAGCCATCATTCAAATTGACTAAGGCTGAAAACTTGGCCCCATTGAAGTCAGTGTCAACATTTCCACTGACTTCAGTGGGGCCAAGATTTAATTCTAAATTTATCATCAGGAAGAAGGCTCTTTTCCTGTCACAACCTCATCCATTTTCCAGCAAACACAATACTAGGAAAGTAGCTACAAGAGCAAGCAACACATTAATTGAAAAGCAGTGTTCTCACTTTCCAAGTGCTAGTATTATCTGTTTTTTGTCCCTTTTTACAGTCTGCTTACTATTGACCTAGTGTAGAGTAACTGGTTAGTGTCTGATGTCATCCTTGATGCTGATCAAATGTACAAGTTCACTCAATTGGAAGAGAATCCTTTACTTGTGGTTTTAAATGCCTTATCTGTGTATGTGGTTTTTTTGTTTGTTTGTTTTTTGTTTTTTGAGAAAGCAACATTTTTTGGACTTCAGTATTTAATCAGCAAGAATATTTGTTTCTATGGAACTTTCTAGGCCACACTGTAGTGTGGCTTTTCCATTTCAGACTTGTACTATACAGCTAAGCTCATTAAACAGATTCTATGACCAAAGAATTTTGTGGCCATGTAATTGTGAAAAGCAAAGAATTTTGAATTCTGCAACTAACAGTGGATTCCACATGTATAACTGCCGTTTAATATACACACATGGCAGTTATATATATATATATGTACAGATAGATCGCTATATTTTAACTGATGTGGAATTCTCCTACACGCTTGATACTGCAAAGGGCTATGAAGTGCTGTTGAAGTCCAAAGACGTGTTTGTGAGTATTATATGGAGCAGTCAATAACTTCTTGAACTTGTAGATTACTTGTGAATTAATAAGAAGTCACATGGCAATGTTAAGTAAAAGCTGTAGGCTCATATTATTGTGCTGTATTAATGAACGTTTAAAGAACTTCTTTCCCCCTATTATAATTCCATCATGACTGATTACGAAGCCTGTGTATTATCATTTGGTAATTGTAACTGTGGCACAAATAACATTGTTTCTAGTATTTCCAGGCAATATACAGTAGCTGCAGAAATTCAAGAAATATCAGTCTGCAGCTTCAAGAGTATTTGAAAATATTTGCTGTTTTAGTGGAGAATTTAAAAAGAAAAAACTGCATGGACAAATATTAGGATAAAAGCTTGCTACTTCCCACTCTGCTCCCCATTTCCCCCATGTGCATGGGTGCAATCAACCTGGTAAACTCCCTTAGTGGAGGAATTACTTAGCTTGATGAAGATGTAAAAAATCAGAGCTAAAGTACGAAAACATGTTGGTTTCTAATTTTAAATCAATCAGTCTGTTCAAAAGAAATTATTAGATATCAAGGGTATTCAAACTGATTTTATTTAGATATAAATATGCCTTGTTTGTTTTGCAACTGGAATTTCCTACAAATGCCAGAGCAGACTGGGCGCCAGGTAGAGGGAAATGATTTGTTAAAATATAATGTAGTGATATTTTTCTTGATATTGCTGTACAATTCTCTCCCTACCTCATTCCCCCATTTTCAATTCTGTTTCCCTAGGCCTCTTTACAGTGCTAACGGTTGTTCTAACAATGTGATTGTGTAGGTTAGAGCTAGTGTGTTCTTTAAAAAGGCCACTTTTTGGAGACACATGGCTTTGGGATTGTGATAAAACATGCCACTATTTCAAAATATGTCTTAAAATTTGCTTGTTAGGTTTTTCCATTACTAGCTTATAACAATACCTACTACGGTGATGCCTCAGATTATTTTAAAATACATACACAAGTATTTTGATACACGATCTGCTACTAGATATAACATTGAAATTAATTTTCCTTTTCACATATTAATAGATGTTGGACACTCTCTCATATCTTTACATTTAGGTGCTCGATTAATTAGTAACCCAAAATTTTCTGCCTACATTGAAGGTCTAATAAAAGAGAAACATACATTTAGAGTAATCTACATTGAGTTTTGAGTCATCTATCAATATACCTCAATGTTTTGTGAATTGGGCCATTAACCTTTACTAAAACAGATGAGCAACTGCTGGCAGCATCTTTCTTTTAAATAAATATTTGTTGAAGTAGGAAAAGCATTGTTAACACGCTAATATGTAACAACTTTGTCCCTGAATTTTGGCTTGTCTGTAATTAAGGTCTGTAATGGGCCAGTTGAATTGACAGCAAATGGCTAAACAATCTGTATAGAATGCATTGCTTTAACACAAGGAAGATATAATAAAATAAAACAGACTTCATTCTTCATGTTCTTTTTGTATGTTGTGTACTGCTTTTTGGACAGCAGCGTTATTGCTAAGATGAGTGGAAGAATGACATCTTTCTGTAACATGTAGTTAAGGCTGCTAATATCTTTAACAAATAAATATTAGCTAGAATTGTTATTACAAGGCTTGTGAAACTTTACTAATGTCCCCTTCCTATTTTTGTATTCCCCAGCAGGAACAGTTACTTAGCTAATTATGTGTAAATTATCTATAGAAATAACTATATTAAACCAGTTAAGGTTGCACAAACACCCAAAAGTCAGGAAATGCCCCAGTTCAGATACTCACCCCATTTTCATTGTAATAATGGTTCAGTCTATTGATTTACACTTTTTTAAATATATGTTTCCTTCTTTCCAAAGTATTTATTTTGATAATTTTGTCAGCACTACACACTTTCTTTTCAATGCAGAGCCTTCCTTGGGTGCAATTCAGAAGAGGAGATAGTTAACTACAGATTCAACTGTGAACTCAGGTGGCCTAAATTTTAACATCAATCTTTCACTTTTGGTTTGTCGATCCCTCAAGGCACATTAGACATAGGTTCCCTCCTCAGTCTAAAGCGTGGAGACCTCTCTAATATTTTCGCACCTTACAGGGTCCCAAAGGACAGTGTCAAAATCCTGCCCTGCCACTGCACTTTCCATTGCATAGCTAAGTTAACCAGGCACAATAGATATTTATGAACTTAGTGAAGAACTGATACAAAAATGTACTGTGCATGTCAACTCAAAAGAGCTCATTGAGAACTATTTCCATGCCAAATTTCCACACGCCAACTATAAAGCTGATTTAAAAAATTGCAAAAATGTTACCATCAAACATTGTTAACATCAAACAAATGGATGTCTGGGAATTCTTTAAAAAAAAAAAAAAAAAAAAGTCCATTTTGGATTGAACAAAAAATGTAGTTCGACCCAAAATGTTTTGTTTTCTGGCATTTTAAAAATGCTAGATTCAGAAAACGGCCAGAGGATTAGCTGCTATCCTTATAACCTTTAGCGCTGAGGTTAGGGCTCTCACCAAGATATGAGACCCCAGTTTGATTCCTCCCTCTGCTTGATGTAGAGCAGGTATTTGAACTTTAGTTTCCACCTCCTCAGAAGTGTTCCCTAACCAATGAGCTGAGGGTATTCTGGGGCAGATTTTTCTCAGTCTCTTCTTTGGAAGTTGTTCCACTTTGTATAAATAATTCAATAGTCATTGGAGCAGAGACTGGAACCCAGGTGTCCCTATTCCCAAGTAATGTCCTAAACACCAGGCTACAGACTCATTCTCATTTATTTTCTCTCTCTCTCTCTCTCTCTCTGGTCCAATGACTAATCAAGAATTTTATACACAGTGGAACAGCTTCAACAGGAGAGATTGAGAGAGACCTATCAAGAATACCTCATAGCCCAGTGGTTAGGAATGAAGTTAAAAGGCAACAAAATTAAAAGTGAAAAAGGGAAATATTTTTCACATAGCATGTGATAATCCTATGAAACTCTGCCACAGGATATGGAGGCCCAGGGTTCAGCAGGATTGACATGTAAATAAAGAATATCCAGAGTGTTATAGGGTAAATAAAAAAGCCTTCATGCTTCAGGCCATAAACCAGTCATTAACTGCCTTGAAGAAACTTCCCCTCTGGGGCAGGTTATTCTATACTTATCCAATATAGAACTTTCTACATCTTCCTCTCAAGCGTCTGGTATTGTCACTACTGCCCAATAGTGATCTGATTCACTATTGCAACTCGTATGAGGATTGCTTTCTGTTTCAGTGAGCTGTGATTTATTTCTTCCCCCTCCTCCCCAATCCTGCATATAACATGTTTTCAACATGCTATCATATAAAACAGTTACCAGTTTCAGTGATGCATGGATATTCTTTGAAATAGCAAGACTAACATTTTTCAATTAGGCCTGGAGTAAAGCAAGCTCTGATTTGAAGCCTTGATTCCAGCCACTCTGAAGATATTTTGTACAGTCCTCAAGATTCCAGTTAGTTTATAACAGACACCTATTGAATCTTGGTTATCTTCTTTGTAGAATTGTGTATTGTAAGATGTAATTATTCTTTAGCTGTGCATTCACATTTAGAGAATTAGTATAGTTGGGAAGGAAGTATCCACATAGCGCTTGTCTGGAAACCTGAACATTTGGGGGAAAGCGTGTTAATTCGATGAGCATTGTCTAATTGTTTTTAATCGTATCACGTCTTCGTGTACTAGGGCATCTGAATGTTTTGCCATTTATGAAGTGAATGCAATACTTGACCAAGATCTTACACTCCTTTAAGTGCCAAATCCTCAGTACACACATTGCCCTGACTTTTTTTGGTTTAAATCCACTTCTGCTAATATTGGACAAGGTCTACAACATACCCATACAAGTATAGCTAAAACTTCACTGAACCCTATGAGTACAGCGCTTCTGAAGATGACATATGTTATACCCAGGGCACTCCATGTGTTAGATTGGATTAAATTTAAGTAGTTCTGTTATGTGAAAGATCATTTTTGTAATAGGAGAGAGATTTTCATTTAGCTCTACCCCATATTATAATAGTCAGTGAGATAAGCAATTTTGAGAATGAAGCAACGCTTGTTTTATGCTTCTTTTTATAGCCATGCAAACACAATAATAAGTAACATCAATTTTAACACATTTTGCCAAAGTGCCTTTACACTCACTCAAATATATGGGTTAGTATAGATGTTTTCATTTGTCAGCGACCTTATGAGTAAATGAATTGAAGTGTGATAAATTGAATTTAGGCAATTTCTACTCATTATTGACAAAGATGAGGTCAACAAATAAACGGTGGCCCTGAGCCAGTTTTGAGCCTGGCTCTCAAATTCTCCAATGATCATTTACATTGGGGGGAAGGAAAATCCAGTCAAAGCATTGTGCATGCATTTCCTAGCTCTAAATGTATTAAGCACAGCTTTTAGATCTATGGGTACATCTACTTTTTTATTATTTTTTCAGTCAGGATGGTGTTTGATTAAATTGATACCAATTTAAGGGAACTTTTATATTAACCCTTTACCACCACTTAAATCTAGTCTACAGACATAATTGTTTAAGAATGCCTACCCCACCTCAGTGGGGAAAGACTTTGGCAGGGGGAGAAATCCAGAAGTAGTGCTGTTTTGCAGTAACACTTGAACAGAAAGGAATATTCTCAACTACAATATTCTCCCATCTTTTATGCCATCTGTTTTTTGTCTGTCTGGCAAGTTTCCTCGACCTGTGTAAGGTTTTCTGTTGTGCAAGCTACTAGAGGGAGGGTGCGGGGGGATGGGGGACCTTGACTGCCTGACCACCATGAAGTTCTTGCAGACCTTGATGTCAGCCATCTGGTGTATTTGTTCCAATAACTTGGAAGTGCAGTATTTATTATCAGGTTTTTTTTCTTTTTTTTAGACCGTTCAGGGTTGGTCTGAGACTGAGTCCTCCAGAGACCCAATGGTTGGGGGGACATGCAGTGAGCAGAAGGGGCTGTAGTTTGGACTCATAGACTTTCCAAGACACATTAAATAGGCTGGAGAGGCTGTATCTCCCCAGAAAAAGCTGCTCCGTATTACCTATTTACTCCTCCATGGGGAGGGTAGTAACTTGATGAGGATCTGTTCACTAGCAAGGAAGGTACCAGTTTCATGAGGCTTTGCCCATAGCAGTTTGGCTTCCACTTCTTCAGGATCATTACAGTGACATCAGCAGCTGTGCTTGTTGTGTGGTCTCAGGACATTCAACCCAGTGGCATATTGAATGCTATTGGTCATATGTTAGAGCATCCTAATTTTAAAGCAGAATGTCTCAGTAGTAGGAGAAGGGCTTAGCAGCAGGTTCTGTGGTGTTTTATCAATTATTAGTTTCTTGTTGATACAAATTATGTATTTGTTTGCACTTCGAAAATCAAGGGTTCGTGCTTCTTATCTGATTGTATGGCCATGGGGTCACCAGTATTACTCGCTGGGCGCACCAGCAGGTGCCAGATGTGCTCACAAATGAGAACAAAGTGTATACAGGATTTGGAACATTCACACATCTGGCCTGAGTGGGGGGCCACTTACAGCTGGAGATGTTCATTGTTACCTGATGGGTGGTTTGGTTAGGGGTGTCTTTAAGCTAATCATTGCAAGTCTGCTAGTTCATTCTAGTAAGGGCACGTTGTTATGGCAGAGAGGGTAAGGTCCAATCCTCTGCACAGGGAAGTGGCTGTTTGGAGAATTTCAATCAGGACCAAGTCCTAATCTGGAATCCTGTTTATCTCTGGGCCTGATGAGGCTACAGAGCAAAATAAAAGGGACCCCAATGGACTTTTCTGTGCTGGGTCGAGGGAAGGGAATGCTTTTGATTTTATTTATTTATAAATAATTGCACTTTTATGGAATAAGTTGATAAAAGTGGACCATTTGTTAAACTGTGAAACAATGTGTGAAGTCTTTGTGTCCAACCATACACTACTGTGACAAAGCATATGATTCTGCTAACCCTCATTGTTTACTATTAAAAAGGGATGGGTTGCTTACATGGAAGTCAATAAATCTGTAATGTATTGTTTCATATTCTGTCTTTTATGTAAACCTAGTAGGTTTTTTAGTTGTCTTCCTCCTAATCAGTGGTAAAGTACATTTAATAGCTCACTTAAGGTGTCATCC
Organism: Emys orbicularis; assembly: GCF_028017835.1. Lineage (NCBI taxonomy): Eukaryota > Metazoa > Chordata > Testudines > Emydidae > Emys > Emys orbicularis. Next base: position 167,742,006 of record NC_088685.1, read on the forward strand.
ATTACCATGAGTTACTGTTAGAACTAATTAATAGAGCTGAAATTATTTTGTAATGAGAAATTGAAGTATTGCAGTGCTGAAAAAAATTACTATTCATAGCTAATTAACGTTTAACAATGCAAATAAGTTGATAATTAATTTTCAAGTCATAGAAAAATTCTGTGACACTTAGTATATACTATCTTTGTGGTCTTAATTGTTTCTGAAAAATATCTTTGGAGAAAAGCAGACTGGAGAAATTTTACTTGATAAAACATGGATCTTAAGGTGCACACTCTGAGATCTCTTGATGGTCCAGCTCTCTCTTATTGCTCCCAAGGGGCCAGACTCTGCCATCCTTATTAATGGTGAGTAGGTGAGGGAGAGCAGGAGGAAACAAGGGTCAAGGATGTAACCAGTGGTTAAATTATGCAGGACCTTATAGATGAGTAGTAATTTAAATCTGATGTGTTAAGACGTGGGAAGCAAATGAAGGATTTTAAGAAGGAGGCTGACGTGGGACGGAACAATGGGAGAAGGAGATGACTTTGGCACCATTTAGAGGGGAGTTGAGATAAGGGGAAGCTGGAGAGGACAAGGCTACATGGGATTTAGCAATGAAGAGAAGAAACACAATACTAAATGATAGAACTTACTGAGGTTTTAGCTGTTGTCAAGGCTGCTTCCCCACTCTGAACTTTAGGGTACAAATGTGGGGGCCTGCATGAAAACTTCTAAGCTTAACTACCAGCTTAGATCTGGTCCGCTGCCACCATTCCCAAAGCTAATTCCCTTCCCTGGGAAGCCTTGAGAAACTTTTCACCAATTCCCTGGTGAATCCAGGCTCTCCACATCTTTCTGAACAAGTCTCTCATATTTCAAACTTGTAAGTAAACAGCCAGGCAAGGCATGTTAGTTTACCTTTGTTTTCTCAACTTGTAAATGTACCTTTTACTAGAGTGTTTATCTCTGTTTGCTGTACTTTGAACCTAAGGCTAGAGGGGGGTCCTCTGAGCTCTTTAAGTTTGATTACCCTGTAAAGTTATTTTCCATCCTGATTTTACAGAGATGATTTTTACCTTTTTCTTTAATTAAAAGCCTTCTTTTTAAAAACCTGATTGATTTTTCCTTGTGTTTAGATCCAGGAGTTGGTGGGAGGAAGGAGGGGGGATGGTTAATTTCTCCTTGTTTTAAGATCCAAGGGGTTTGGATCTGTATTCACTAGGGAATTGGTGAAAAGTTTCTCAAGACTTCCCAGGGAAGGGAATTAGCTTTGGGAATGGTGGCAGCGGACCAGTCTAAGCTGGTAGTTAAGCTTAGAAGTTTTCATGCAGGCCCCCACATTTGTACCCTAAAGTTCAGAGCGGGGAAGCAGCCTTGACATGGTGGCAGAGCGGTGGGATCATTTTAAACCAAAAGCCAGTAAGATTTTTTTCCCCCTCCTTTCTAGTTGCTTGGAAAGCAGAGCTGAAGGTAGATGCATATCTTATCTCTCCTTGCCTGAAGGCAGAGGTGTTAAGTTTTTTTTAACAAGGGTCTTTGTTAAGAGAAGGGTTCAATCAATGAGAAAACAGCTGGTAAAAGGAATTTACAAGCTGAATTGTTTTTTTTTCTTTCTACTCCGGGATAGCCAGTTAGAAAGTCTCTGTTACCTCAGCAGCAGTCTGAGCTGAGTGCATCCCAGTTTCAGTCAACTGCAGAGGGGTGTGACCCAGCACAAGAAAACAGGAAAATGAGTACCAGTGATGTAGCTAACAAACTAGAACTGGCCAGACTAGAAGCAGAGGAAAATGAAAGGAAACATCAGAGACTGCTTCAATTAAAAAAACTCGAGAAAGAAGCTGATGAGAGAGCTATGGAGCAGAGAAAGAGAAGAGAAAGCCAAAGAGGAGGCCCATGAAAGAGAAGAAAAAGCCAAAGAGGAGGCCCACAAGAGAGCTATGGAGCTGAGAGAAAAAGAAATGGAGCATGAACTGGAATTAGCACGGGCTAGGCCGGGTACACCAGCCAATCCTAGCAACCCCTCTCCAGGTACCACTTCCCATCCCAGAAAATTCCCCACCTACAAGGCAGGCGATGATACTGAGGCCTTCTTAGAAAATTTTGAAAGGGCCTGCCTTGGATACAGCCTCACTACAGACCAGTACATGGTAGAGCTGAGGCCGCATCTCAGTGGACCCTTAGCAGAGGTGGCGGCTGAAATGCATAAGAAACACATGAACAGTTATGAACTTTTTAAAAACAAGGCCAGACTCAGAATGGGGCTAACACCCGAGCATGCCCGTCGGCGGTTCAGAGCCCTAAGGTGGAAACCAGACGTGTCATTTACCCGACATGCCTACCACATTGACAAAAATTGTGATGCCTGGGTATCAGGAACAAAGGTTACATCTCTGGAAGATCTGGTTTCCCTAGTAAAAATGGAGCAGTTTTTAGAGGGTGTTCCTGAGGAAATAGAAAGGTACATCCTAGATGGGAAGCCCAAAACTGTAACCGAGGCGGGGGAGATTGGAGCCAAATGAGTGGAGGTGGCAGAAAAGAAAAAAACTAGTAGCAGTTGGAGCGAATATCAGAAGGGGCAAGCCGAAACAAAACCTTACCAGTGGGGACAACCCAAGGCCCCACCCACATTCCAAGGGAAACCCCAGACGCCTTCTCACCCCACCACACCAGTCTCCACCAACCAACATCGCCCCGGTGATACCTTAGCAGGGCGATGTTTTAAATGTAATGAACTGGGACATATAAAGGCTCACTGCCCCAAGAACCCCAACCGATTACAGTTCATTACACCACAATCCCACCGCTGCCACCATGTCAAGGCTGCTTCCCCACTCTGAACTTTAGGGAACAAATGTGGGGGCCTGCATGAAAACTTCTAAGCTTAACTACCAGCTTAGATCTGGTCCGCTGCCACCATTCCCAAAGCTAATTCCCTTCCCTGGGAAGCCTTGAGAAACTTTTCACCAATTCCCTGGTGAATACAGATCCAAACCCCTTGGATCTTAAAACAAGGAGAAATTAACCATCCCCCCTCCTTCCTCCCACCAACTCCTGATTGATTTTTCCTTGTTTTTAGATCCAAGGGGTTTGGATCTTGATCCACCAGGAGTTGGTGGGAGGAAGGAGGGGGGATGGTTAATTTCTCCTTGTTTTAAGATCCAAGGGGTTTGGATCTGTATTCACCAGGGAATTGGTGAAAAGTTTCTCAAGGCTTCCCAGGGAAGGGAATTAGCTTTGGGAATGGTGGCAGCGGACCAGATCTAAGCTGGTAGTTAAGCTTAGAAGTTTTCATGCAGGCCCCTACATTTGTACCCTAAAGTTCAGAGTGGGGAAGCAGCCTTGACAGCTGTATAGATCTCCCCAGTCCCAAAGAGCACTACAAAAGGTAATGGGGAGGTGAAGGCAATTTGGCAGAAAGAGCGAGCATAGCCAGGCAAAACTGGCATGAATCATAGAATCATAGAATATCAGGGTTGGAAGGGACCTCAAGAGGTCATCTAGTCCAACCCCCTGCTCAAAGCAGGACCAATTCCCAACTAAATCATCCCAGCCAGGGCTTTGTCAAGCCGGGCCTTAAAAACCTCAGTCCAAGCCCAAAACAGCCTACAGTTTCTCCAACTATCCCATTCTTCAATCACCCAGCAGTGAAACACAGACTGGTACATGGTCCATTGGATAGGACACTGGGCTGGAAGTCACGAGACCCACATTCTCTTCCTCGCTCTTCCATTGATTTGCTATGTGATCTTCAAATCACTTCACCACTCTGCGCCATGGTTTCCATATCTGCGAGATGAGGATAAAGAGATATGGGTAAAATGATACCTCCACCTTTGTAACGAGTGTTGAGTGCTAGTGCTGCTATTATCCATTCTTCACATTTAGCTGAAGCGGATGGCTTAGTGGTGCATCTTAAGGTTAGCACTGTAATGTTAAGAGTTCCTGGAACGTCAAGTTAAAATGTTGACAGGCTCAGCTCAGCCCTTCCTTCTTCCAAGAAAGATAAACTGAGCTACAGAAGCTTTTGGATGAAAACTTCCAAACAGAGGTCTATTCTATTCTGCTTAGACCTTAAAGATGCTTTGTCACTTTGTACAAATGTGGGTCAGATGCTGATTATCATCTTGGCTGCTGCCCTCCACTCCACTGAGTTGCTGCATTTCCAGGGTTCTGTATCCATTGCCGTTCAGCACTCCAGGATGAAATGTGCCAAGTATACAGGCAGTATCTCTATTAAGTATCTATTAAATCCTGTTCAGATTTTAAGATGACAAAATGTGAAAGGACTGGGAAGTTTTAAAATATATAATGCTTTAGAAATGGCCCCCTTTTTCCCAGAGTGCATTACTAACAAATCTTACCCCTGTGTCAGGCAGGGAAATAACATACCCAGTGTACAGGGGGTTACAATGAGGCATAGAGTTTAAAGAGACACTCTCAACTTAAAAGCTGGCCATTTTTTTTTAAATGAGCAATTCATGTGGTTTTACCATCACATTTTCCTATTTTTAAAATGGCTTTCCTCTCCTCCACCCCCCCATTGTTGTGTGAAAGAGCCATAGAAACAAAAGGGGGAACTGACCAATCAACTCTGTATTTGACAGCACTTTGTGTATAAAGTAACAGGCTGGAAAAAACAGAGGAAATATTTTTTCTCTAAACTCTGTCAATTATAGTAATCTTGGATGTTACATATAGCATTAGTTTTCAGATTGGGGTGGGGATGAGTTTTAATTGCCTTGCCTTTTCAATGGCTTGCCACAAGGTCTGATCCAAAGCATTGGGCTGGTGTGAGTCAAAAGCACAGTTGGGAATATAACCCCTGAATTCTGATTCCAAGACTCCAGCATTAATCACTAGACCACAACCCCTCCCTGTAAACATTAAAAACTATTCTCACATTACATAGATTATATTGGGGATCTTTATCAATCATTCCCTCACTATTAACATTGTTCTAGTCAATGAAAACCCATGTTAGCCTGCTTTGTTTTTTTTTAAAACCCTTCTGAATAATCTATTTTATTTTCAGAAATGGGTTTTATGCCATAGGTTTTATTTTATTTTATTAAAAGTTTTCCTAAAAGTAGGCGGGTTTTTATTTTTTGTTGAGTCAGTAGGTATTAAATACTCATTTATTTAACAGGTTTGTGGTAATATATACTCAGCTGACAAGTGGACCATGAAGGCTCCTTCTGCTGGTCTCCTACTAAGCACAGACTCATTACTTTACACACCTGACATTTTAAGTAGATCCAGATTTCTCTCCAGCGAGTCAGTGCCATTAACTGCCAGTGGTATGATCTACTATTGCCCCTTTTGGTTTTATCCGTACATTAGAGTTGTCTTCTGTCTTTGAATTGTCAGACAGCATAAATCATCCCCCGATTCACAGACATCACTAGCTTTGCAGTGAAAGAGTGTTCCTTGATGACTCTTTAAATTTTCAGCAGAATGTTAGGTATTTCATGTTGTCACATTTTTATCTGTGCACTCTGAATTTTTTTTAATTACACCTTTCCCTTAGGATTATCATGCAGAGGATAATAGCTGCTATTTCTTCCACTTAGTTGAAGTAATGCTTCTTTCCTGCAAAGAGCATCAGCCACTCTTAACTAGACAAGGGTGTTGGATTTGCTGGGAGCCCTGGCCACTTATATGAGGCCTGGAGGCTTCCCTATGTCTCCATGGGGCTGCAGTATTATCAGCTTTTCTGTTGTTAGGCATTTTGCTTAAAGCCCCAGCTTCTGGAGTCATGTTATTTTACGAGAATCTCAACTTTCACCTTTTTTTTTTTTTTAAAGGACATTTCTAGTGTTCATGGTTGTGGAAGGGAAAGAAGAACCAACCCAAATTTAATTTAATTTCATTATTTTTAAGTCAATCTTATGATTTTGGGTGGCCTGACTCATGATTTTTGAATCCTTGGGGTTGGCAGTTCTGGGGCTGTGACCTCAATCAGGCCTTGGAATGGTTGCAGGTCTTTGAAGGCCTAGAAATAATGTGGACCTAGAAGACCTGGGAAATGTTATGATGCTTTTCATTTGATCACTGAAAATGGGGCAGGCTAGAGGCAGCTTGAAGTGTTGAGGACTTCCCCCTGCCAGGTCAGTTTGCCTTTGGGAGATATCTTGTTTAAGTTACATGCCCAATAAGCTTCCAGCCACAAAGTCAAAAGTACCTAATTCTTGTCTCCATCCTCACTGGCCTCCTACCATCTGCAAAAGATATTGTTACAATAACCTACATGGATACTCTACTTCCCCACTCTCTTTCCAAGTCCTATGGGTCTTGGAAAGATTGAATGCAGGGATTTCAGATTGCTCCTACTTAGAGTGCCTTCCCCTTTCAGACTAGAATCATCAGTGGCTTTACTGATGACAGATGGTAGCACATCTCATGCTAAAAATATTGGGTATTATAGAAATAAGAAATGATTTTTTTAAATTGCAAATGTGAACAATTTTAATAGACATTTAATTTCTTGAAAAATTAACATTTTCCAATGTATCATTTCTACACCTGTTTTTCAATGACATTGATAGAAGCTCTTTATTGGGTGTCTTATAAACTAATATAATGGCTATAGAGAGACAGATGTTAAAGGAGATTATTACAAAAGTAGCTGCAGCTTTAATATCTCAACTATAGCCTTACAATATCCGCTCACTTAATATATATTCTTTAAACATAGCAGATCTGAGACTTACACATGTGGAGAATGGGATGGTTTTGAATATTTAAATTTCTAAATACAATTTACAAAACGAGGAAATAATTGGCAAAAATTCTAAGAAACCTTCCTGTTTTGACTCTTACACCATTGTATTTCTCCGTTACGTCTGTTAACAGCTCTACTAGAAACAAGCAGCAGATTTTTCCCCACTCTGTGAGTAATTGTCTGCACAGCAGTGACAGATGTGCAATATAGCAGCTTCTTCAGGAAAAAATTAACAGTTTGTCCAGCATGTCAGCTCGCTCTTTTTAGTGCTTCGGAGGTCTTGGCCCCATTATGGATGATTTAGAAATTGAGGCAAGCTAAGACCAGCTGCCTGAGTTGAAAGCCTTAGTTAGTAGGCCTCATCTGCATTCCAGTATTCACTTACATCTAGAAATTGGTAGGGCCCCTCTGGCCACAAGATGAGTATGGGCTGACAATGCCTTGATTTGTTGAGAGAGAGAATAAATGGGTTTTTCAGAAGATGAGGAAATATCACCATTACTGGCCAATTTGCAGCATTTTATCTGTTCTTCAAACATGTCACTTTTGTTATTGTTGCATGGTAATTACATAGTGAAACGGAAAGAAAACAAATTCTGGTTACATATTCAGATGGATTGCAAAATCATATAATCCTGATAAATGCCCATTTATGATACACACGGATGAAAGGTTCATTTTAATTTTGAATAGCTAGCACAGCCATAAATAGGATATAGGATTAGATCCCACAGAATCCGATTACCTAAAAGCAAATGGTATTTTTCTTCACTTTTCTCATAACCAGCAAATTCAGAATGTGCAAGATGTTTAAACAAGCAGGCTTTTCCAAAAATATATAAAGTAAATAGAGACCAATATTTTTTAAAAATTATTTCACCATTTAAGCCTATTCAGTTCAATCTTGCCTAAAGTGCATATTTGTAGGGAGACATCAACACCTGCAGTGAAAGGCTCTCGCACGTATCCTCTACACAAGGCATAAACTTAGGGTAAGTGGAAATAGTTTCTGGTATCAGCTATCCAATAATAAAATACTGAATGCAGGATTATTATGCAATTATTATGGACTATTAAAAAAAACACCATATATTGTCAAATGTTTCTGGTAATAGCTGTCCTACTAGAATCATAGGACATTAGATAAAATATTGGGGTGTCTGTTCTTCTCAACAGGAAAACAAAGGAGGACTTATGTGCATAATTCCCACCAACATTAATATGAAGGTATGCAAATAAATCCTCCCACATATGGAAGAAAATAGGCTGCTTAGTGGATAGGATTTGCTGCTTCCTAAATCATCTTCCAAATTGGCTCTGATGGCCAAGTAATCTCCCCCAAGTCTCGCTCCTTCAATCAGATGGTGTGTGGCAGAGTTCTTCATTGGTTTGTGAATGGCAGGAACAGAAAAGAATGGCGCCCTTTTTGGCTGAAGTGAGCATGAGTGAAGCTTTCATTCAATCACCTGTTCTCCCACCAGCAGGTGTCACTGTAGTGGAAAAGAATCCTAATTCCATTTTACGAGACAAGTGAGGGGAACCTAAATGAGATTTAAAAATCTTCATACATTTATGCCTGTGTAAAGGTAATATTCTTCCGAGGAAAAAGAGATTCTAAGCTCTAGTAGCAACTACAAAGGTCAAAATATCCATAGGGCTACAGTATGCTGGACCTGTGTGAAAACTAAAACGGTGCATTAGGATCTGGAACTGAGAGTTAATGAAGATGTTTTATTGTGATTCTGTCACAAAGGAATACAATTAGGCAGTTACTAAATGCTTACCTGCATCAAAGTCAAGTCTGATTTTTTTTCGGCTATTCTTATTCAAATGTGTCAGAAACATGACTAGGTGCCAGCAATCTGAGCAACCAGCCCTTAGCTAAAACTGCTCTGAACTGATTAAATTATATCTGCCTGAACTTCTCTGGCCATGTAATCACTTAAAGATTTACAGTTTTAGGTCAGTTATTACAGGTTAGATTACGGTTATAATAAGCCTAAGGTGGTTGCAGGTGAATATTATAAATGACTGGTATCATTTTTCCCCTTTGTCTTAAACCATGTTTCTAATAATTTAACCTTGCTCCTCCCCATTTGGCAGCCACTGAATCAAAATCTAGACTTATTGATGGTGGATAGAGGGTCAGCCAGCAGAAGGTAGCACCCAAGCAGATAGTACCAATCCCAGAACCCAGGATTCCCTTTACAACTTGAGCATGTGCTCTCAGGACAGTTGTGTGGCAATGAATATGCAGATATCATAGAACAGGGAAGGGGCCCTCCTTCTTTTTAAGGGTCTAGACAGACTGAAAATACTGCATGCAGGTCTAGCCACCTCAATATCAGAAAGATGTTATCAAATCAGAGCGAGTTTAAAGAAGGGTGACAAACATGATTACGGTGCTGGATGAACTAATTTATAAGGAAATATTAAAAGAACTAAATATAACCTGGTTGTTTCACTGTAACTAATGTGGATTATACTCATGTACAATATTTAAAGAACATAAACAGCAAAGAGAGAATAACGTTTGCTAGAGGGGCAGATGGGGCTAATATTTTTTTGGCACTACTCTGATGGCTTTACCAGTTTCTGCCAGATTTTAGGTTTCATAAATAAACAAAACAAAGCACTAAATTTCTAGCTCATATGTGAAGATGAGGCAATGCTACTGATTGAGCTTACAGATGGAAACAATGGGACTGATTTTGGTCACTTGCACCATTGTAACATGGGTGTAACTCATTGATTTCACAATGCATCCGAAGAAGTGGGTTGTAGCCCACGAAAGCTTATGCTCTAATAAATTTGTTAGTCTCTAAGGTGCCACAAGTACTCCTGTTATTTTTGCGGATACAGACTAACACGGCTGCTACTCTGAAACCTGTCATTGATTTCAGTAGAGCTACTCTTGTTTCATGTTGGTACAAGGTTAGAATCAATTGCTCCCAGTCATCTCAATAGGATGTTGACCCTGGTGCTCACTTATGGCAATGTAAACATAAGACTGTTAACTATTTCATTGATGAAATCTCCATTTAATCTAGGATTGTGGTCAAAATTTGGAATTGTTAGTTGATCTTGAATACCATCACTCGTCTCCCCTCTTTTCAACCCTTTGTATAAACTAGGGGGAAATGATTGAAAAATTTTAAAAATATTTCTATGACCGGGGTGATGCACATGCTCATAAAGGTTTCAGGACTACTTTAAGAGATTGAAAAATAAATAGCAGAAAAAACTTCCTGGCAAAGAGGGAAGAGATTCAATTTTGGAGTGATCTCCAGCGGGCAGTGTTGGAAACCCCACCACCTGTGATATTTAAAACTAGATTAGCAGATCAGTAGTAAATGCTATGGTGTTGAGAACCAGATAAGTACTTATATTTACTGAGTGAGGGGGACTATCCTGCATTGTCTGGAGAAGGGTGGATTAGATGACCTGAATGGTTGTCTTCTGCTATAGTTTATAAACAAACCTTGCCCTCTTATTATCACCATGGCAGACACATATAACCTTTTGTCTTAAACTGGTTTTGGGGGGCCTCAGCACCTTGTGACTAGGGCATTGACCTACAGACACTGTATAAATGCTTGTTTATGTGTTTCAGGGTGAAGGTGTCAGAAATATGCAAAACAGTTTTGGAAAGAGTGTCTTGGGAGAACAACCACAAAAGAAGTTCCTGCTGCTAGCTAAAGGTATTCAGATACAGTAGCTGCTTTTGCTAACATTTTTTAAATGGAGATTTTTTAAGAATTTGGCATTATTCATTGCTACTTTTGCCATCAAAATCCCTGTTGAAGATTGTAACCAAACACTTGTAAATATCAAAAGCTAGGAATACAGAACTTTGTACCTTTATCCATTCATTTCTCTTCAATGAAGGAATAATCCTATCGTGGAGTCCATCCTTTCTCAGCCATTTAGAAACTGTAACCAAATGTATTCATCCTCAGAGAGACTCAGAAATTGAAGCTTATAATGCTACAGTGCATTCCATTTCCCACATATATCCCCTTTCTTTGTCCTTGCCTAAAGACAAAACCCTTCCTCCATACAACACCCGCACACTCATGCTCACTTCCACAAGTATAGCAACAACTGCTCTTCAAGGAGGTGACAACTTCTCATTGACTGTTTGCTGTCACCAACCTCACTGCAACCAGGCTTTATATCAATTCCTAAACACACCTTCCAGTGTAACCTACCCCTGCTGCTTTCCAGCCAGAGGAAGAAATCAGGAATGGCACTAGAGGGTTGGGAAGGAGGGTTTCCAGAGGGAGACAGATTGAGGGAGAAAGGCATAAAGAGGGAGGCAGGTGAGCAATGTGGAATTGATTCTCCCTAGTATGTTAGCTCTGTCTCCTTATGCACAGGCGCTGACTTCTGTTTTTGCCGGTGGGTGCTCCTCTCCGCCCCCTCCCCTATGTGAGCAGCAGGCAGGGCCTCAGGGGGAAGAGGTCAAGTGGGGGTGGGGCTCAGGGCAGATCATGGCTGGGGCCTCAGGGAGAAGAGGTCAAGCGGGGATGAGGCCTTGGGGTGGAGCGCAGGTGGAGCAGGGGGCAGGGCTACGGTTCGGGAGCCTGGGGCCACAAAAGATTAATCTGGCCCTGCGGATACTGAGAACCCCCTATTTTTTTTCAGTGGTACCAAAAGTCCCGGAGTACCTACGGAGTCGGTGCCTATATCCTTATGGCTATAAGTCTTTCCTCCTCCCTAGTGCAGGAACCCCCTGTGGCTATACGGAACCCCTGCACACATGAACCACTCTCCTAGTGGGTGACCTCCCCTGTGAGTTAGCTAATTTCCAAAGTGATATTTTAAACTATCAAATTTGCTGCTCACGCTGCCTTGAAATGGTTCTGGGGGCATTACAAAATTGAGCCACTACACATTTTAAAATTTCATTTGTGTGCTGTTAAAGAGAAGCCTTTAAATTTTAATGCTATTTAGAACAATGTCCCAGTTCAGCCCTCAGAGGTTACTCATATAATTATATACACACACATACGAGAGAGAGCGAATTTCTTAGCTTTGGCAAAGCCCTGTCTGATTTTTTTTTTCTCTGCTTGAAGATTTCCTGCTGCCTTACTAAGGCTAAGCACAGTATTAGGTGTAGAATGTTCCCCTGTAGCCTGATTTTTAAACAGGCATCCAAAATGCTTTTAAAATTTGAATACTGGTTGGCCATCATCTTAAAAAAAAAAAATTGCAGTTTATCCTGGGAGAAATGATGAAGAAATTCTTTTTATATATATTATTATTGGCCTGGATTTGTTAGTGATGCTGAACCTTCCACAATAAACTGTCATCTCATACAATTGCTTCCGAATATGGCCTCCTATTTGATTGCAGGGTCTGGAACATCAGACAGTAGGAATGCAATGCTTAAGCTTCTTCACTTATTACCTGCTGGTGTACAAATGTGGGATTTTGCAATTTACTCTAAAGTCTTAGTTTTGTCTCCTATATATACCCACTATGGGAGGTACTGTGTATGCAACCCTATGAGGGCAACAGTGAAAGAACCGGAGATTCTGATAAAGCTCAAATCATAACAAAGGTATGTAGAAAGCTCACATATAATCAGGATCAAATGCAGTTATCACAAGGAGTCCTTAAAACCACTCACCACCAAAAAAAAAAAAAAAAAGTCCTCATAAATGCTGGAAACTAGCCTCAGGTTGCCAAAGAGAGACTTTAATAACAGGAATTAAAATATATCTACTTCATGTTAGTAATAGAATGGTTACTATCCAAAACGCCCACCCTACGCTACACTTGAGTTACTAGGCTTTAGACCAGGGGAAGTCCCATGGCAGTCAGGAAGACAGACTACCACCCCATTATCCCTTTGACCTGTGTAGTAATAGCATAGCTGCTTTCTGGCCATTGCTGCAGTAGGGTTCACAAGACCAATAGACCCCAGCAGGATGTGTGAAGCAGAGAGAGGACAAACTGGAGATGGGTCCCCCACACACAGATCTGTAGGCTATGCTTTCGCTTCCATAACAACCCTCCAGCAGGGCACAGCTTCATAGCATGTAAGAATTGTGGATCCCCTGCTCGGGGGCCCTACTACTTGATGTGGATGGTGGTGTGGTTAAGACACTGGACTAGATCCAAGGAGATCTAGGTTCCATTTCTAGCTCTGCCATAGCCTTTGAGTGTGACCTTGGGCAAGTCACTTAACCTCTGTGGTCCAGTTCCACACAAAGGAACCCTGATTTTTCCATCTCCGTTCTCTATAATGGGTCCCTCATTCAGCACCACCCAGAGCCCTGTATTAGCTAGAGTAGCAAATGGGCTTTTCTAACTTACATACAGCAGAGAACTACCATAGTTGAACTCTGCTGCACCATATCCCCTCCATAATGCTCTTCCCGCCTTCTTTCTTCACAATATTTGGCTGAATACTTTTGCAGAAATCAGGAAAGGTGGGGAAAACAAGAACTAAATTAATTGGATAACTTATTGATAACTAATTCAACCTGCTTTGCTAAACATAAATCTGCTGAACTAGAAGTTGTCCGTTTTATTTTAGACTCTATATTTTCAGTCACAATTTCTTCCCCCTCTGGCTTGCAGTGGTTAAATGAGCACTAACAAGGGCAGCTTCTAACTGAAGAAAGGAGGCGTGTGAAATGTTCATGTAGAAAGAAAATCTGTGATAGCACATTCCCTCTGTCAAGTCATTTATGTGGGTAGAGAATATGTAAGACTGAATAAGGCAAGACCATTTTAATGAGATAGTAACAGCAAGTTAATTCAGGACCATGAAACCCCATGTGGCTTATCTATGTTAATGAAGGAAAACCAGAGTCTGCCCATTGGCACAGATTATAGTTATGCTAAGCCAGAAGGTGTCTGTAGAACAAGTGTAGCCATTACAAACCACACACATCCTGCGTTGCTTATAGTACTCATATAATTTTAGGGAAAATTAGATTTAATTCCTTTCATTTCTCAATGGCATTGGAGTGTACCCATAGATATGTAAATAAAATTTACATACTGGACTCTAGACCACACAGCTCTTGAGGAAGATGAGGGCTGCCTACAAATAGCTCAAAGTGGTTTGAAAGATTGGAGGGTCTCCTTGGTAGGTTGGCTAGCTTTAAAAAAGAGCCACAGCTTTGAAATCATGGCCAACATTCTCAGGACTTGTGGTGACCATTTGTGTTTTGGTAGCTGTGAACAGAACTGGGCAAAATGTTTTGGCTGAAACTTCTTTTTGCTGAAAAATGCAGATTCAGGTAGACTGAAACATTTCATGGATTTGTGCCCGTTTGGGTGAATTGTTTTGGTCAAAATGAAAAAAGAATTGTCAAAATGAATGGACATTATCCAAAGGACATGTTTCAATTTTTCAGGCTAGATTCAAAACGGGATTTAGGTGCTGAAGAGTTGGAAGTGGTGCTGCCTCTGCCACGCTTATACCCAATAGCCTGGTAGTGAGGGCACTCAGCTTGGATGTGGGGTACCCAGGTTTGAATTCCTGCTATGAAGCAGGGCATGGAACCTGAGTGTCCCCCCCTCCCAGATGGGAGCCCTCGCCACCAGTCTATGTTGTCATATTCTCGCTCGCTCTCTCTGGTCCAATGGCTCTTCAAGTATTTTATACAAAGTGAAACAGCTTCAATAGAAAAGATTGGGAGACCCACTCCAAAATACCCTACAACCCAGTGGTTAGGGCATTCACCCAGGACGAGGGAGACCTGCTTCAAGTCTTACTGAGTGCCCCAGCCAGTTATTGGGTGCAGGGGGACAGGGGTGGCACCAACACCACCTCCTTGGTTTTGTGAATCTGACCTTTCATTTCCTTTGCTTTTATTAAAAAAAGATTTAGAAAACCCCAAACAAAATATTTTATTTGACTTGAAACAAAACTTTTCTTTATTTTTCAATTTGCCAAAAATTCTGAAAAATTGAGTTCAATGTGAACAAATTTTCTTTTTTAACTGCCAATGGACCAAAAAGATTGTTATTCATGTAACTCTATCCATGAAGCAAAGCAGGCACAGGTCACTTGCAAGAGCTAGAGAGCCCTGTGAGATTTGCTGGCATTTTACTGGAAAATTCCTTGCAATATAGAACCCTATAAATCCAAGGTCTTCATAGGCTGAGAGTTGGTGTGTCTCACTGAATATTGTCAGGTTTCAGAGTAGCAGCCGTAATATTGTTTCAACCATGCCAAGTAATAGAGGGAGACCTGGATACATTTGATAAAACTTTGCTATCTCAAGCAGTGCCAAAGGAACGTTGACCATCTGAGTGGTGCAGATGAGTTAGTGGGCAGGAGGTATATATTTAGATAGTCTAAATTTAGAGGACAGGCAGAGCAGGAAGGAACTCTGGACTCATAATGAAGACTCTTGGCTCCAGTGGGTTAGTCAAAAGTCAACTAAACACCAGAAGATTTGGATTATACTTACGTTCTATCAGGTGCAACCAGGGGCGACTCTATGTTTTTTGCCACCCCAAGCACGGCAGTCAGGCGGCCTTCAGCGGCACGCCTGTGGGCAGTCCGCTGGTCACGCGGATTCGGCGGCATTTCTGCTGGTGATCTGCCGGTCCTGCGCCTTCGGCGTACCCGCTGCCGAATTGCCGCCGAAGCTGCGGGACCAGCGGGCGTGCCGCCGAAGGCTGCCTGACTGCCGCCCTCATGGCGACTGGCATGCCGCGCCCCGCGGCTTGCTGCACTGGTGCCTGGAGCCGCCCCTGGGTGCAACATCTGGGCTCAGGGGTATCATAGTAAGACCACAGCCAATTAATTGTGTGCTTCCCTTACAGGGCCATACAATTAGTGGAAAACAAAACAAGAGAAGAAATTGACAGTATTCTCTTAGTAATGCCTTAGTAGAATTATTTACCCTTCTGCCCCAGTCCGTGTAATATCAAAGAAATAATGGGGCTTTAAATATGTACGTGGATTAAAATGGTGTATGGTTGTCAAATCTTAACTCAGGCAAATCTTAACTCTCTTTCTCAGTTCTTATATGGCAGCCATTAGACATTGCGAAATCTAAGAACCTCCCTAGGCTGGGCTGCTGAAATGCTATCTCCCCAGGACTTATTTTAAGGCTGATAAAAAGCTTGAGTGGTTCCAACATTCCACAACTCACCTCCTGCTCAGGGCAGTACAGTGACCGAATAACACAGCTGTGCCTTTTGCTCTGAACAGCCTCCCCATTCGATCCTGAATCTACTCTAAGGTCCTGGTCTTCCTCTTCAAAACCATCCCCACCGCCCCAAAGAATATTTCTGTTTACAAGGAGAACTCAGGGTTTAACTCTTGAAGCAAGGTGATTTTGGTGGACATTCCTCAACACATTAAAAGTCATGTGGATAAGCGCTCACCAATGGGAAGAAGGGTTACATAATTTACCTAAAATATTGATGGAATAATGTACTGCTTAAAGGGCCAACTCTGCAAATTTAGGTGAGTGGTTAATGGGACTGGTCACCTGAATAAGGTATTGAAGGATCTGGCCCAGTCTTTATAAGACAAGAGTCATCAGGTCTAGGCAGCATTCACAACAAAACTCAATAAAAGCAACAGCTAATTTTACCAATGTCCTTTGCATTCCCTTCTGAAATAGCATATTTCTGTATGTTAATGTTTCTATTGTTTTAATATTCTTGCTTTTCTCATTCATATTCTGAGAGATTATTGTTAGTGCCAACTCATTTGATTTATTATTTAGAGAAAGCACTTGTTCAAAAAGTCAGCACTGGATATTAAATGATGATTGCTTGCAATGAATTTCTTCTCAACATCTGCAAAGACAATTTTGCCTTTTCTTCTTCCACTTAACTCTAAATGAGAGATCTTAAGCATACTTAACTAGGATTCATAATATCATGCTCACAGAAAATCATCTTAAAATTTAGGATATTAAAATAAAAATAGTAAGGTTATTGGGTACAAAATCTCCCCGAATAAAAAAAACAGAAGAAAATGACCTGCGTATGTACATTTGTGTACGTTATGAAGAGAGGCTGAGATATAGGGCCAGATCCTCAACTTCAATGGAGCTTTTTCTCCCTAATGTTTAAAGAGACATACAAGTAGTTTGGTCTAAAAATGACAATTTTGTGTGTGGTTAACGAATAAAAAAAGAAGACGACAACAAACATGTTTAAACAAATATTAAGAGAAATGTTTTGATTAGCTTTTAAAAATTATACTGAATTAAAATGCAGACTTTGATTTAAGTTTAAACTTTAAACTTGCCTTGCAAATCTGTTTATTCAACTGCCTGATCCAAAGCCCACTGAATGAAGTGGGAATTTTTTTCCATTGACATCACCAGGCTTTGGATCAGGCCTTTACTCAGCCAAAATATTTTTATTTTTTGACAGGCAAGTAAAATATTAATAACTTTTTTGTTGTCATTAGCCTCATGGTAAAGGGTACATGTTGCACACATGCCGGTAAATGTTAGTAACCATTTTGCATGGCTGCTTTAAACAGTTCCATGCAGCCACTGCCATTCAAATGTTGCATCATACTTCTGATTCCCATGAAACCAGCTAGAAACAAAAGTGAAATTGGCAAGTCTATTTCCTTAACGAGTTATTAAGATGAAACAAACAGGATAAACGGTAGAAGTAAATTAGATATTTAAATTTACATTTTCATAATCCATAATAGTGCTAGTAAAGAAAAGGAAAGAAATAATCTGTTGTACGAATTGTATCGGGGAAATGTCTAAATAGTCTAAATTTCACAAAGATACTTTTATTTTATTTTCCAAGGTAGTACTTTATAGTATTATTTTCCGTGAACAAGTATGGCATAAAGGGGTGATATTAGGGACTATCAAGTAAGTAGCTATTTTAATTCCTTACTTCTTTGTAAAATGCATTTTGGGATTTAATTACCATCGCTTTTTAAATGCTCGTCAAAAGTTAAATAGTTAAGCAGAAAATATTTTTCTTGTCATAACTATGTACACTTCCAAACCCAAATCAACTTTGTTTAAATAGCATTACTCCCATGGCACGCCCTAACAAAAACTGGGAAATTAACAGGGATGACCGGCATTCCTCCTATTCTTAAATTGTCCTATTACATCTAGGCCTTGTAGTATGCAATGGCCCTGGCTGCAATGAATTTTGAAACCATGGGCCTGCTCCTGCTCACACTGAAAGTAATAAGAGAAGGAGCTGGCCCTTGGTTTTTAGCACCTTTCTATCAAAAACTGTGATTCAGTATGATTTTCTATGCAAGTACAAGCACAGTTTACACGTACATTGGAGACAGGGCAAACATGATGACATGAACTGGTTGGAGACTTGCATAATACCTAATTACAATTAGCTTTGGGTTTATATTTCTTTCCTTTTATTGGTAAATTTTACCTGCCTTACTAGCTATCAGCATACATGATGGAGTAATGTGGCATAAAGGTTTTTGCAGCATGATTTGAGATGGCTACACTGGAAGGGGAAGTCCCCTTTGTCTTCTGGACAACTGGACAAAGAATCCACCACATGCAGTTGCAGTGAGGACATTACTCAGGAGTGAAGAGGTCAAACTAATAGGTGCCAACAGAGCCTTTATATCTTTTATTCTGTACCCTCGTGTGTTCTGTATATACCATGTATTTTACAGAAAAGCTATTTCACAGATGTTTTAAAGAGTTTTATTGGTACTACTTTATAGCTTCCTCCCTTAATTTCCATTGGTCCAACTATATTGGTTCTAGAAGGAGAGGAAAATGATAACTAATACAATTTAGAAACCTATACAATTATTTTGAATAGCTAGTTTTTATCCATGTATTTAAATGCATATGTGTGTTGCATATATTTCACTTCGTCTAGATTTTAAAAATAGAAAAAGATTCCGATTCAGGAAAACACTCAAGAGTACATGGTTAAGTCCCACTGATTTCAAATTCAATATGTATATAAGTGCTAACCTGAATAGGAATGCTTTCCTGACTTGGGACCTAATAGAAGAAGTAGTTAAGAAAATCTTCAAACAGAATGAACTCTGTTTGGGGTGTTTTGCTTAGTATATGCAAATGCATACTTAGGATGTTTTTGATTACTGGCCTTTGAATATTGTTGATTGAACCAAGGTGAAGGGCATCTTAACAACAGAGAAAAAGGTAAAGTGAAATGAGCTGGCTGTGTTGCAGGAGAGTGAGCATGGATTACATTTACCCCACCTTACTGGGGACCAATAGATGGCAAGATCAGCTTGGGGTGCCAACCAGAGGGAGAGGCAAAATAAAAAGCGTTGCAAGACCTACTTGACCGCATGTTGACTTAGGACAAGGATGCTTGGTGACACCATAGTGAGGCCTCAGTTCTTAAGGGGACTTGAATGAGACTATGATGATTATTGATCCAATAGACTATAATGGCTACTCCTGAGCCCTTAGGGATCCATTGTATAAATGTGTACTTAGGGCCTCTTAAATATATCTTATTAATGACATGACAGAGCATAACTGTTCCAAAAGAGATGTTACAATCTATGGTGTAAATCCTTCTTACTTCTCAGATAATTGACCATCATGTCAAAGGCTACCTCACATGCACACTGGACCCACGTGGTAAAAATACTTAGAATTCTCTATGCTTTTTGGGCTTGCTTAGCCAATTTTATTGATAATTTGCCATTTTTATTATTGGCCCCAATTTTTAATTCATGTGGCTGAATAATAACCTGCAGAATTTCAGAAATCAAAACATTTTTGGGGGGGAGGGGGCATTCTGTAGGCACAAAAAGCATCTGAAACCAATGAGTTGTTTCTTTTGTGTCCTGTAAATTAAAGTAGCTGCATAGATTACTTTGTATTTAAAAAAATATATTTATTTGTTTTTTCTGCTATGTTCCTGGGGTGGGACCTCGCATGCTAAATTTCAGCCTAGAGTAAAGTTTTACAGATGAATTGTAAGCCCCCTGAAAATAGGGATTTATAATGGAAATGCTGATACAACCTTAACGCCAGTCGCAAAAACTTGCTTCCCTGATACCAGAAAGAACCATTATTTTCTTTCTTAAATGCGTTCTATTAAGTCATCCACTGATTCTAAATTCTTGTGGTTTTCTTTCATTGATCCCATTTAGATTTATCTTTGTTGTTTGAAAAAGATAGTCTGGACCCTGAACTTCCAAGTCCTGCTATTTGTTGCCTAAGGAGCACACTGAGGTTTAGATTGCATCTTTTCAATGCATTATGGCACGGCAGCCTAAAGCCAATACTTGTTTTTTAACTGGCAACCTGCCTGTACGAATGGAGGAAGCAGATTGCCTCTTTGCTGAACACTTAGACAAGGTACTGATTTAACAACAGTGGACAAGCAGCTGGGAGCTGGGCTGTCAGCCTGTCACACACTGACAAATCTGTTGTTCATATTCAGGCAGGATGTTCCAGTTAGATTGCCATCAGTATCATCCATCTACTACAGGCATGCAAGGAGTACCGGCATCTACTTCATACCCATAGACAAAATGCTGTTGATGCATCTTTCTGAGGGAATCTCAACAAAACAGCTAATTTGCTTTTTTGTGATGGTCTTCTGCAATAAGATCTGTAAGCTAGCTGTTTCAATTGTTGTCTGTTTCCCTCTCTTTGTCTCTTCATTCAATATGCCAGAATAATGTGTGTAAATTGATAGTTATTCCAATTTCATGTCATATGCAGGAAAGTGTACGTCTGAATGGAGCCTCTCAGCTGTTTCTAAAACTATAAAAGGCAACTGTCTAAAAAGCAAATTCAGTAAAACACAGTCAAATGAAATGAATCAAAACCCCAAAATGGTGATTGATAAATGTGCACTGCAATAACATTGCTTTGGCTTCCAGAACCATTCCTATCACATTTCCCCATAGCCACTGGATTTGAAGCACTAAAAATATTCTCTTTAGATTCATTCAATTTCCAAAAGTAACTCTTTAACCTGAGAGTGAATTCACAGCTAAAATAAGTCCGTCTGTATTCATGTTAACTTGTTGGTATCAATCCATGCTGCATATATGTGGGTGTATATCAAAGCTTTAGAATATGTGATATAATTATTTTAATCATATACCTGCAGATATTTTTAATTTGGAAACGCTGCTTTTATGTACTCTGATTTCATATACGCCAGATTATGGTTTTATATTATCTGCCCTTATGTCAAAGTTATCCAATTTGTGGCCCTATGTGCCCTTCATCTTCTCCTGTTCTAGCTACAGATCTATAATCCCAAAGCCCACGGAAAGAACTCTTGAACTTAGCTGGGAGGGGGAAGAATTAGTCCATCGGTACAATTTCATATGGCTGTCATCTGAATTTGATGCTGCTTGTTCATCACCTGTATTGTACAATAGAGTGATAAAAATAACACACAGCTTTATCAAGGCAGTGATAGAGGAAGCGTTCCATTTAACTTCTCGCTCTATTCTCATAGAGGTATATACCATTTTAAATGTTCAGACAGAATTAGTGTAATTTAAAGCTGTGATGACCCTGAAAAGTGGTAAGCTAGTCAAATTCTTGGTATTAAATCTGTATCTTTTTACATGTTACCTTAATGATGTAAAAATCATAATGTTATCAGTGACATACATTTATGTAGTGTGTAATTTAATCAGCTAATAACGCCTCTAAGTCTAGCAGATGCTCTTCCCTGCTTCTTCATTATAAATCCTTTTCTGATCAAGAAAGTACATTACTTGACTGCATTTCTTACAATAAAATTTAAGATCCTGAGGAAAACATTCAGTTCCTGGTAACTTTACTAACCTGGAAGGGAAAAAAATCAGAAAATATGCTGCCGTTTTTCTGATTTAAGTCTAAAAGGGAAGAATGATTGCAGTGGAATAGAAGTAGGTGTCGGTGTAGTATGAACCACTGTAAAATTCCATACAATGTGGGAATAATATCAATTGTGAATACAGGTATACTGAAAAATGTTACCTAATAATTAGCTGCCCATATTTCTTACAAAATACATCTTTGTGTTTTTAATTTTTTATCAATAGTGAGTTCAGCACAGTCTCTTAAATCCCTTATTTAAAAAGTATTTTAGTGAAATAAGTACTATAATGCACATATTTAGAGAGTGGAGAAACCTAAATCTACTTTATAATTTTTTTCTTCGTTGGGTTCCCAAGTTGTCAAAATTTGGAATAGTCTCAATGAAGAAACATCTGTCAAGCCCATGAAATGCTATAATGGTGTCTTTGGCTCATATGAGGATTAGTAAACTAAATATCAAAACCCACCCCCCTCCTCCCAAGTTGTGAGTTATAGTATTTTTCTGTGTTGGTGTCCATAAGTGGAGTTCATTATTTGATTTTTTAAAATACTCCTAAAAGTCCATCAAATTCTATAGCTGAACCAACAAATGTGGAGGTAAAGGATTATTTCAGATTTATAAATTCTTATTAAAAATTTAATTCAAAATTCAGGGGGGAATCAAACTTCTTTTGTCCTGCTCAAGCACAAACAAAAATAAAAATATTTTTGAGCCTTTTACATACTCTAGCATGTTTAAACTACGTTCCTATTTTTTGTACACAATGATAGCGACATCAATTCCCCATCTTTATAAAAATCGCTGTGTGTTCTTTATTCTGCACTGAAAACTCAGTGATTTTTGATTGACAGAAAGATTACCTAATAAACCTTCACCACAAACTAATTAATCATTTTGAATACAACAGTAAATTGGCAAGCATAAAAAAGCAAATGAGATGGGTGTTGAAGACCATTTTCAAATGACCTTAGTTAAAAGCCAAGTACACAGTGTTGAAAGCATCAATAATATTGCATTGCTAGTAAACTTCCTTCTTTACCACAGCTGCTGGCTTATAGCAAACTAGTGAAGGAGAGGGATTAAAACCTCACATTATTCCTCCATTCCACAAACACCAGCTGACTTTAGTGAAGGAGAGAATAGTAAGAATATGAATGCACAGGAAGTTACCTGCCTCAGAAATAGCCTCTGACACAGGCAAAGTCAGCATCTGTTCTATGCTGCTTCTGCATTATTTTTGTAATGGTAATTTCAATTTTTAAAAATTTATTTATTAAACTGCTGCTTTTTACCCTGCTAGAGAAACCTCATTGTAATTGTGACCCTAGATTGTATCCCACAATGACAGTGCTGTACCACAGCATTGTAACAAATGGGTTTCCTCCATAAGCCCTGAGAATGCCTTTTCCCACACACAAATGTAACGAAGATAACGTCACTGCAAAGTGATATTCCTGTCAAGTTTATCTAAGTCTGAAGATTAGGTCAGTATAGGATCTTAGTCCTCTGCTTCACCGCCATCCCCTGACAATTTAACACCACATACAACCTTATTTAAAGTAAAGGTTCAGGGTTCACCGGGATTACCCCAAGTTCAAGGACAGGGTTGGAAGATAATGGTTGGGGTTTTTTTTTTTAAGGCTTAAAATCAGAGACAGGCCCAAGTAGTAAAGTTCTCATCCTGATGTGAAGGCTCCCTCTACTGAGGAGTACTAGGATGAGGGATTTGGTTTGGGACAATCTCTGGCCAAGGTACTTAGATACAGAAGGACTGTAAGATGCCCTCTTACACCCTAGACGCCTTTAATACAACAATGTGCAACCACTACCACCCATTTGTTTGGGGAGCCAGAGACAAGAAGGTTCTTATGGGGAAAGTGAAAGAGAACCACAATTTTGGTGGTGGAGGTAGATAGGGCAGGCTTTAGAGATAATTAAGAGGAAGCACAGACGGTTTATGATGACAACTTGGGTGTGGAGAGAGAGAGAGGAGTCAAAAACGATGCCAAGTTGTGAGCCTGGGCAACATAAAGGATGATAGAATTTATGGCGGAGATGGAGAGCAAAGAGACCATGTTTCTGCTGATATTTGAAGTGTCCCTAGGTTTCTTTCTATTTTCAATCTGTCTTCCCTTTTGTTCTCAACTTATCCAAATTTAGCATCCTTAATGAATTTCATTAACATGGTGTTTAACCCCATCTTCTAGATAATTGACGCACATGTTAAATAAGATAGGTCCTTCAAGTGGCCAAATAGACATTGCATTCTGTCCGTTGCTGTTTATCGGGGGGGGGGGGGGGGTTGCTTATGGTCATTTAGCTACTGTCCCTGTCCGAACCAAACCAATGGGGCTTGATTTTGCATGTAAGGTTTTTGTGAAAGATTATATGAAATGATTTATTAAAATGCAGCTGTTACCTCAGATGTGATCCCTTCATCCACAAATACTCTAATTCTGTTTTAAAATAAGAGTTAAAAATAAGCAATCCCACATATCTGGCATGATTTATTCTTTATAAATCTCTGATGCCTATTGTTCATGGGTCTGTTATTCTGTGTAATAATTGTTTTTATTCCTTTAAAAATCCACCATCTACTGGGGATATTTAATCCTTGTTTTCCCCTTTCAATACATACAAACATATATTGACACTTTTAGTCTCCTATATTCCAACATCTTTTTTATTTAGCAGATGCAGACCGTGTGAGGGTGGGGAGGAGAATGGAGGGCTTTGAACAGACCCTGTTCCCAATGTCTAAGGAAGAAAGGAAGGCTCTGATTTTGCAAATACTTACACATGTGGGTAGCCCTTCTGAACAAAGTGGGACAACTCATGAATGTAATGTTACTTGTGCATGAGAGTTTGTAGGGGCCTAAAGTAGCTGGAAAAGAGACAAAACAAACCCAAACCCAAGTTGTGTTAATTTTTATCACTGCATTTTCTTTTCCTTCAGTTATTTGTTTTGTTTTAGTCTCTGCCCACATATACTGTGTGTCCTCCTTGTCCCTGTGGTGGGACTGGTCTGTCTGTCTGTCCCCTAGCTTGGCTGCTTGCTGAAACATAGGTTGGGCTTGGATGGGTGTGAGCGGTCTGGTCTACCGAGAACTGTCTGCTGAGCTCCAAACACAGACTTCACATTTCACGACAAGCAGCAGCAGCCACTTCCAGGGATTTTAATGAATTGGCCGCTGCTCTCCAAACCACTTATTTGCCCCCTCCCCCTTTCTCCTCTCAATCTCTTCCCCTCCCCACTTTTATCCTAGCTGCTCAGAGTAGGCAGAGGGTGGGGGAGAGAGAGAGAGAGAGGAATTATTTATTGTGTGCCTGTTGAAAATGAAAGGCTTTTACATTTTAATGAGCACTAAATAGGAGCGAGGAAATATTGTTCATTAGCTGTAATCTGCGGAATTGCTTGAGTGAACTTCCTTTGGAGGCCGCTTTAAACGGTTCACTCAAGTAAAGCAGTTTGTATGGTAATTAAGGGAGCATTTTTCTGTCAACATCTGTGCTGCTATTTATAACACTGAAGGTATCTTATTACTCCACCAGAGAAACATTAAAGGGGGTGGGCAGAAGGGAGGCTGTATATTTTTTTTATATGTATTACTGTTTTCAGTCTTCACCACCCCTCTCTTTTCTTTGCCTTCTTCCCTGACTTCTCTCTTCTAATTCCCCAAGAAGAAGAGGAAGAAGAAGAAGAAGAAGAAGAAAAGTTCCTGTCCACTATTTCCTGATAGGAAGAATGATCATTGTGACATCTTTTCATTAATCATATCCTTGCTCAGCAGCCAAGCTGCTTGGCAAAAATGAGAGAGACCTGTGTCCCGTTGCTCTTCCTGCTAACATACATGCATTTTGATTTAATTGTCACCGTTGTCTCTGGAGAGACCCAGGGAATCCACCTCAATCCTGTCTGCATCCTACCAGCATCATGGCACGGAGTGTGCTAAGCTGGATGCAAAATAATAGGAAACCCAGCCAAAGACAATCAAAGGCGTGGTGCGCTGCAAGCAGAGGGCGATAACAATGCACAACATTTGAGCCTGTGTAGTTCTGTTTGAGATGTTACTGGAATTTTGAGTTGCTGTCTTAATTCTACCATTCGACTGCCTCCTCGCTCCTGGGGAAAAGACTCGGGGTGTAGTGAAAGGAAGAGATTTATCTGGCAAAAATGAAGAATGATTTTATGTATTTGTTTGTATTTAATTGCTCCAGTCTTTAAACCCTAGAGTTGTGGTGTCCAAGCTTTTCAGTTCAAGGGCCAAAAATATTATGTTATGGAGCCACAATCAAAAGAGGAGGTATGGTTTAGAACTTCCACTTTTTCTTCATTCAGTCGCTTCCTTGCTCTCTCCTAAGTTCTTAAAAAACTGACCTGGGAGCCTGATAGCAGATCCCCACTCAGGTTCCTAACGCCAAACTTCAGGTCAGAGCCTTAACCTCTTTGTTAAGCTAAATAGATGGAGCTCCTTGAGCCTGTCACTATAAGGCATGTTTCCTAATCCATTCTTCTTTCCTGTGGCTCTTCTCTAAACCCTCTCCAATTTAACAACATCCTTCTTGAATTGTGACCTAGAACTGAACTCAGTATTTTGCGGTGGTTGCAGCAGTGCTGAATACAGAGATTAAAATAGTCTCTCTACCCCTACTCCTGCTCGAGATAGCTCTTTTGGCCACAGTGTGCACTTGGCACTTATGTTCAGTTGATTATCCACCTCCACCCCCACATCTTTTTCAGAACCTACAGGTTCCCCTAACCTGTAAGTATGGCCTATATTCTTTGTTACTAGATGTTTACATTTAGCCATATTAAAAACCGTATTGTTTGCTTTTGCCCAGCTTACCAAGCGATCCAGATCACTCTGCGTCAGTGACCTGTCCTCATCATTATTTAACCTTCCTCCAATTTCTGTGTTAGCTGCAAACTTTATCAGTGATGATTTTATGTTTTCTTCCAGGTCATTAATAAAAATGTTAAACAGCATAGGACCAAGAACCAATCCCTGTGTGTTCCCACTACAAACACATGCATTCAGTGAGGATTTCCTGTTTACAATAGCATGCTCTGACCTATAAGTTAACCAACTTTTCATCCATGTAATGTGTGCCATGTTAATTTTACATCTTTCTAGTTTTTTCATCAAAATGTCCAAATCAAATGCCTTACAGAAGTCTAAATGTATTACATCAATACTCGTGCCTTTATCAACCAAACTTGTAATCACATCAAAAAGAGATCAAGTTAGTTTGACAGGTTGATTGGTATTAGTTATATTACCCTCTTTTAATTCTTTATTAATTGAGTCCCATATCAGCTACTCCATTATCTTGCCTGGGATCGACATGAGACTGACAGGCCTATAATTACCTGTTTACCCTTTTTAAATATTGCACATAACATTAGAATTCTTCTTGTATTCTGAAACTTCCCCAGGGTTCCAAGACTTATTAAAAATCAACATTAACAATCTATCCTCAGCCAGCTCTCTTAAAGCTCTTGGATGTAAGTTATCTGGACCTTCTGGTTTAAAAATGTCTAACTTTAGTAGCTGCTGTTTAACATCTTCCTGCGATACTAGTGTAATGGGAAAAAGTGCGATCATATGATAGTACTACGTCATCTTCCCTCGCGCAAATACAGAACAGAAATAGTTATTGAACACTTCTGCCTTTTCTGCATTACTATTGATAGTTGCTCCTCAGCAATACCCCTCACTCCACAAAATCCTTCTCTTCTGCCTCTATTCCCTCAACCACTGCCCCAAACCAATTCTTCTCCCCCAAATCAATTAAAGTCAATTATTGAGTCCCTGCTAAAATTGATTGCAGTGGAGCATCCTCCCCCACAAAAAATCAATTGCTGTCACCCCCTACCACTTTTTGTGGGTCCTCTGATGTGCTGCTTGCCTTTTTCCTTTCCCTTCCCTGTCTTGGGAAAACTACATGACTCATGCCCCTCTTCTCTCTCAGTGCCTGCTTTCCTCCTCTTAAAGGTGCAGCAGCTCAGAGATTGCATCTCTCCATTATGCCTCCCCTCCTGAAAAATAAAAGGCATCTGTGATCAAATACAAATTTTCTTCTTAACACAGACACCCTTCAGAGTCACAATTAAGAGATCTGAAAGCCACACATTGGAGGCTTCTCTTAGATGTTCTACACAGAAAAGTATTCATTATTTTAAAAAATTAAGATATGGACATATCAACTTTTAATAATTGAGCTGCCTGTTCCAACATTTAGACATGATTATATAACCATGCAATTACAATAGAATGAGCTCAAATATCAAGGTTCATCACCCATCTTCTCCCAAAATTTCGCCATCTTTCCTGAGGTTGAAATTAGGGCATTTGCACATTCCTCTCATGTGACTTCAAAACCCTGAGTAATGTTGAATCGGGTGTGTACCTAGAAGTCTAAAATATGCCATGTTCAAGAAGAGAGCAACCTTGAGTTGATGTATGGTTAGGACATCCAATTTTGGGAATAAAAAATATGGATGCACTGTTGCAAGCTGTCATGATTGTATCACGATCATTTGGTGTGTTTCTTAAAGCCCCAGTTTTTGGAGGCATGTGATTAGATGAGAATCTCAGCTTTCATTCTCTAGTCCTCTTAGGGCATGTCTACACAGCATTTTGGAGTGAGCCTGTGTTGGCAGCTCTTAGTAATAAACCCATATAATTCTCTAAGTCCTTTCCTGCCTGGAGGCTTTCTTACTAGTGTTCAGATGATGTATGTGGGTTGATACAATTTCATAAGCGATGCAACAAAAGTACTCACTACAAATTTCTTTGTCATTCTTGGTTTCTGGTTTCATTTATAGGTAACATTTCCTTAGCATTTGTATCCTATACACTTACATGGGGGTTATTGTATGGTTCCACCAGGAGACACCAGACTCTCCTTCAATGGAAAACTAAACTGCAAGACTCCAACATGTGCTATATCTTGGCAGGGGGTTGACACTAGTGTCAGAAGCAAGATAGAACTTCCAAGGAAAGGCACTGTGAGCTGGTATTCCTGTTGGACTGAGATGGAACAAATAATGGAGATACTCACAGAAATCAAAGCTGCCCCAAGAAATAATAAAAGGTGGCCGGAAGGAATTACATGATCTAAGGAAGGACCTAAAACAGGGTCTGGGAGCTTCTTAGAAAGAACTAAAATGGGATCTGGAAGCTTCTCAAAAAGGAATGAGAGATGATCTGGAGGCAAAGATCAAATCCAGTCAGCTGGTAATAAAAAATTTGCAGATCAGCAGCTGCCAAGTATATGGTATAGATTGAAAGAGTAACAACATGCCCAGGCCAGGCTGGCAAATGAGATAAGAGAGGTGACCAGCAACTTCACAAGCATGGGCCAGTTTATGGATGCTCAACTGGACATGGACTTGCAAATTAGGATCACTAAAAGGAAACTGAAGACATTTCATGAGGTTAAGGAATTTGCTAGAAAACTGGAGTGCTTCCATGAAGCTTCTAGTGAGGAAGGTGGAAGCTGGCTGCCATCAGCCTGATAAGCATAGATCTGTGTCTAATACGCATGATGGAAAAGGGGATTCTAATCTGGTCCATGACACTTTGAATGTTTAGAAAAATGTTAAATTCAGTTAGCACAGCAAAAGAGATTGACAACAATGTAAAAGTAAATAAATAAAAATAAAGGAATCAGATCTGTTATATGCTAGCACTGTGAAAAGACTGGCCATCAAAAAGTGTGTCATAAAGTCAAGGGAAGACGGGACAGAACATCTGAGTTTGGGAAACAGGCTATCCTCGAGCTGAAAAGGCAAAGCTTGGTGGTTTGGAGAGTAATCCCACAGTTTTTGTTTAGATCTGGGCAGCTGAACAGCAATAATGGGAGCATAGCCACTGAATGCGTATTAAGGACTGTGAAATGCATAGAAATTGTGGACACTGACTCAAATGTAACAATTATTAGAGCACAGGAGTGCCGCCAGCTTTTCTGCCGCCCTAGGCGGCGGAAGGTGCCGCCCCAAAATGCCGCCCCCCACAGAGGCGGCAGAAGGTCCCGCCACAGAAATACCGCCGCGGTCGCCGCCTCCCAAATTGTAGCACCCTAGGCGACTGCCTAGGTCGCCTAATGGGTTGCGCCAGCCCTGTTAGAGCAGGTACACTAAAAATGCTAGAGGGTTAAAAAAATCCAGACTTGAACAGCCTAACTGGTCTGAAGTGAAGACAGTGACTGAGGCATGGGCATCCATCCAAAATGGAGAAAACTGGGTTGAGAAACTGGACCTCTGGAACTGGAGCAAGAGATCTGGATAGCAGAGAGTGAATGAGTTTATAATTGGCTTGGATTTCATTATGGCTAATAACTGTGTGATTAACACCAAGTCTGGTGTCCTGCAAATTCAATCTGTGGAAATTCCCTTTAAAGCGGTGACACAGGTGAAAACAAATGTTTTGTAGGTGACTGATTTGCAGTGAGCAACTTGTCTATCCCTAGTAGCTAAAACTTCAAGAGCAATCACATATTTGGTAACTTTATTGAAGGGAAAATGGGGAGTGGTTGAGACCTGCTTTGAGACCGAGGGTTTCAGGGAATTTTAGCTGCTAAAATTCTTATAGATCTGAAGTCAGAATGTATGCCTGTTGACAGTTTTAGACAAACAACAAGTAGAAAAACAAAAACAAAAGAACAAGTGGCAAAACATGTAATTCTTGTGCCAGTGCAGTATAACTTATGTCTGGATGGATCAGAAGAACAGCTCCTGATTCCTAATCAGAAAATATCTTAACCCTTTCTGCTACTCCTTAGTTAAATGTACAGCGCAGCACTGGAGCAACTCCAGAAGAAACTCTGGGAGTTTACCTCCACACTTTTCTTCCCTAAAATGTCCCTCTATGCCAGCATTTACTAGATTCACTTGTTTTGCCCCTGTTGGGCCCCTCCCCTTTATTTTATTTTATTTTGACCATTTCTAATAATAAATATATAATCTACTGCAGCAAGCACTGGTCTCTTCCAGTCACCCTTCTCCGTTGCTGTGCATAGCAGGAGCATCCATCCTAAAATGAAGGTCTAGTTCCTCTGTGGAGGTTCTCTTACCAGAAGGGGACAAGCTTGTTAATTCTCACACATATCTGAGGAGAAAACTTAGTTTCTTGTTCTAAGAAAGACCCCTATATTATTCCTCCATTCTTTATTCTCCTCACACTTTGGTTAAGTGTTACGAGTCATTCTGAGAGAGATGAACGTGTATTCCTTGTTGCTTTCCTGAATATTGACTGCTTATATAGCTTTGGATTCCAAGTTCTACTATAGACTTCATCCTCTTATATTCAAGTACTCTTGTCCTCAAGTGTTCTATCAAGTACTAT
Source organism: Emys orbicularis (assembly GCF_028017835.1). Taxonomy (NCBI): domain Eukaryota; kingdom Metazoa; phylum Chordata; order Testudines; family Emydidae; genus Emys; species Emys orbicularis. Next base: position 167,772,831 of record NC_088685.1, read on the forward strand.
TGATATGAACCTGAGAAAAACCACTATGATGAATTGTATGCTAGGGCTGGCCCTAGGCTAATCCAGATCCTACAAACAGAGATCCATATATTGAGCATGGTAATGGTCAGGGCCACCCGGGGGGGGGGGGGGGGGGAGGGGCAAGTGGGGCAATTTGCCCCAGGCCCCACAGGGGCCCCCACGAGAATATAGTATTCTATAGTATTGCAACTTTTTTGTATGGAAGGGGCCCCCAAAATTGCTTGGCCCCAGGCCCCCTGAATCCTCTGGGCAGCCCTGGTAATGGTGTGACACATGCTGAGAAGAGGGGTATAATCCACTTCATTTGATGAAGTGAGTTATACCCCAAGAAAGCTTATGCCCAAATAAATTTGTTAGTCTCTAAGGTGCCACAAGGACTCCTAGTTGTTTTTGCTGATACAGACTAACACGGCTACCGCTCTGAATGCTAAGAAGAGATTCAGCTTTATTTCCTGACTCCACTCACCTGACCTAAGTCAGAGTCACAGGTACTAGTACCCCTGTCACAGTCCAGGGGACAGTATCGTACAGTCCAGTGGATACTGTTACTCTCAGAAATCTCTCAATGGAAACAAAAGACTTAAGTGAATGTAGTTTGCATAATCTTGTAGAGGGGCCAGAGCCCCTGGATTTTTATTTTCCGGAATATAATAGTTACAAAATATGGTTTGCCTAATTTGTTTTATAATGTCACAATAGGTATTGAAACAATTGGTTGCCTTATAGTAGTTGTAAAACCTTTTATTGTTACGGAATATGAGGTGGTATGCTCTGCTGCTAATTACTTAGTTCATAGAATCAGACTCATATTACACAGTACAAGTGTTAGGCTATCTTCGCTCTTATATTATGTGGGGTAGTTGTACCTTTTTATATATTAGCTGAATGTATGTCTGGTTTTTATTTTCACTTACAGGATGTGTTTATGTTTCGCAATCTTATGAATAAAGTTACAAGTAATGATTATTCTGAAATATTTGGTCCTAATTAGCATAATGCAGAGCAAATAAGCAACAACAAAAAAGTGTACTAACAGCTTTCTTATTGGTTCAGAAATCTTGACTATTAAGTAGTCCCTTTTAAATAGTTAAACTTTTTGTTTCAAAAGCTTTAGGGATTTTATTCAGAATTTCAATATAAACATTGTGAAGAACCTTAGCACGATCTATTTACATCCTTTAACATAATAACAACATTCACCTTCCTTTTCTTTTAAAATTCCCCCTTACATTTTATGGCTAGCATAATTCAGTGCCATCTATAAAGGCAGTTTCATCTTGATTCAGCAATGCATTCCTATTCAGCATGTGTTTAAGTTCCACTTGATTTCAATGGGTCTTAAGCACATTTAAAGTAAAGGACTTTGTTGAATAGGAATAGATTTAACCACATGTGTAAATGCTTTGCTGAATTGTGCTCTCTATTGATATGTCTACACTGCGATAAAAAGCCTGCAACACCAAGTCTCAGAGGCCTCCCCACTCATGGGGTCTCAGAGCCCAGGCTCCAGTCCAAGCCCAAATGTCTACTGCAATTTTATAACCTGGCTGCCCGAACCCAACAAGCCCAAGTCAGCTGACCTGGTCCAGCTGCATCCATGCCGTGGGTCTTTTATTGCAGTGTAGACATTCCCTATGTCTATTAATGGACTTCATGAAACATCTTTTTGAGTTAAAAATATCTAAAGCTTTTTTTCATTAGGATGCCCAGTGTCCTGTCTGAGATAATCAAGAACCATGAAATCAGAAATTAAAGCATTTTTTATGAAAGGGTTAAATTAGAGAAAATAGACAGAGAGAGAGAGAAAATAGGCCAGGGCTATAAAGAAGTAAAGGTAGGCAAAAGTAGTGTATTCCTTCATATAAACCATATCACCATCTGTATCATGTTTGCTTATGTAATAAGTCCTTTAGGGCAGAGACTTGTCATCTTGCATGTCTATAAAAGGCCTACTACACTTTGGGGTGCAATTTAATAATTAATAATAGTTCTCCTTCCATTGATGTCACAGAGCTTATTGCTTGAATATTGTGGAGTAATCCACTGAATACATGAACAATCCAATTGCCACATGCACAGAGGCAATTCTCATAACATTTTTTCCAAAGATCAATGACATTCTGCAGGTTTTTTAAACTTACTTCTGAGTCTTTACAGGCTTTGTAATATAGCATTAACACACGACAGGGCATGTTTTAGTGGTTCATTAATACATGTCATGGATGTGCAGCTTCATACATTCAACCACCCGAGGCGTGTATTAATGGACCATTAAAACATGCCCAAGAGTGTCTTAATACTGTTACAATATAGCTCTTCCATTTTAAATTCAATTTTTGTTAAAAAAATCTTTTTCAAAAACATTTTTTCGTGCTATTTTATGAAACATCTTTTCCACTAGGGGAAAAAAAGAGCTTCTGGCATAAAAACAAGAAGGACACCATTTTTGCTGACATTTTTTAATACCATTCTTTCCGGCTTTATTCTATTGTACGGCAGAGTCCTAAAACTTGATTATCATTTATACTAAGGTACCTTTAAACGCCCCAGGCAGAGTATAGGGGTCTTAAAGTGGGCATAAATGTAAATTATATCTGCATACTTTTGAAATTGCTAATTTCAACAGATGTTTCTAGGTGAGTGAGCCTTTTAAGCTGCTTTTGCTTTCTGTTGGAAAAAACTAATGTACAAAATCCAAGCAAGCTCACAAAGTAAGTTTTGCAATAGAAAATTAAAGCTAGAGATGGAAACTAGGTGCACAAGGAGTGAGAACAGTTTCAAGGAGTCATCTTTGCCCACCATGAGTGACTGGTCCACTCCAGCACTCAGTAGAATGCTGCCCATGACCATGTCACTTGCAAGACTAAAGTAACTGTTAAACAACTGTGTAAAGCACATATAATCATTTACTGTTTATTGTTGTATTATTATTTGTATTACAGTAGCATCCTCTCAGTCAGGATCAGGGTCTCATATTAAATGCTTTACAAATACAGGGGGAGAGATTGGACTGGCTGGGCAAGGGGACTAGGACTGAGTGTGCGGTGGAAGAAGGCTGAAACTGAAAGTTCAGAAGGGTGAAATTAGGACTTGCTGGGCAAGGCGATTGAGACTGGGGTGAGACACCTAAGGAGTAGTGACTGGACAGGCTAGTTGAGGAGCATGGGATTAGGATAAGGAGCCTGTAGTAATGTGGACACGAGAACGAATGGATATAAACTGGCCGTGGGGAAGTTTAGGCTTGAAATTAGACGAAGGTTTCTAACCGTCAGAGGGGTGAAATTTTGGAACAGCCTTCCGAGGGAAACGGTGGGGGCGAAAGACCTCTCTGGCTTCAAGATTAGGCTTGATACGTTTATGGAGGGAATGGTTTGATGGGATAACGTGATTTTAGTCAATTAGGCATTAACGTGCCATCACGGGTAAAATGAGGGTCCGGCTGTAGAATCTTGCCTGTATGCTCGGGGTTCTGCTGATCGCCATATTTGGGGTCGGGAAGGAATTTTCCTCCGGGGTAGATTGGCAGAGGCCCTGGAGGTTTTTCGCCTTCCTCCGCAGCATAGGGCAGGGGTCGCAGGCTGGAAGATTCTGTTGTGGGTGGGTCAGCTTTTGTGGCCTGCACAATGCGGGAGGTCAGACTAGATGACCATATTGGTCCCTTCTGACCTTAAAGTCTATGAGTCTATGAGTCTAAAAGACAGGACTAGGACAAGCAGAGGTTGGAGGGGATGAGCAGAAGGAGTCAAGCTTGTGGGGAGTGGGCAGAAGAGTTTGTGCCCACTAGAGCTCCTCTCCAGAATCCGGAATGAAATCCAAGATTTTTGAGTCTCATTCCTCTGATGTCAACAAATATCTCTGAAACCCATTGACAAAGTGTTTCTCTCATCCTCCTCTAGAGGTGGTCTAAATAGAGACGATAACCCAGTACTCCATGAGCTCAGGTGGCAGAGGTCTGCATGGGGCTCCTAAAAGTTCCAATCCTGCTGATGACCCAAGTGGATATTAATATAATGCCATGTGGTGAAACTTTAGTTTTTTCAATATGTATTTTTAAAAAGCGTAGGAACTTACGCGCATAAAATTAAAAAAAAAAAAAAAAAAAGATGATCAAGGTGGTAAAGTCAAGTACTCAAAAGCTAAGAGATACCAGAATCGAGTTTGCCTATACAACCTTAATTCAGCCCCCTGAATGTATGCATTACGATACAGTCTTTAATTACACAATCATACCCTCTTTTTCCACAGGACCGCTGCCTGATTCAGTGCACAGATTGGACAGTGCTCACTTAATGAACTGCTATTCAGTCAGACCTCCTCCCTGCTAGATCGGCCCTATTGTGACTAAGGCCAGGTCTACACTACCGCGGTAGTTCGACAGCTGGCAATCGAACTTCCGGGTTCGATTTATCGCGTCTGGTCTGGACGCGATATATCGATCCCGGAAGCGCTCGCCGTCGACTGCGGTACTCCAGCTCGGCGAGAGGAGTACCGCGGAGTCGATGGGGAGCCTGCCTGCCGCGTGTGGACCGCGTCTGAACCGCGGTAAGTTCGAACTAAGGTATGTTGACTTCAGCTACGTTATTCACGTAGCTGAAGTTGCGTACCTTAGTTCGAATTTGGGGGTTAGTGTAGACCAGGCCTGAGAGTATGTCTACATGGCAATCGGGACAGTACCTGTAGGCATACCCAAGCTAGCTTTGATTCAGCTAGCTCCCTAAAAATAGCAGGATAGCCATGGCAGCATGGACTAGCTGACTGAGTACATCCTTGGGTCCTAGGCAGGACTGTACTTAGGTGGCCACCCAGACTGCTGCACATTACCATAGCTACACTGCTCTTTTTATCGACCTAGGTCGATCGCAGTTAGCTTGGGTGTGCCTACATGTGCGGTATTTGCGGCTCCTGATTATTGCATAGACATATCCTTAGTGTGAGCAGTGGAACTGTCCCTTGGCAGCTAAAGCCATGTTATAATTAAGGAAAGGCAGTGCATCTTAAATGATGTGATAAGGCAGTCGGCCAAAGGCCAAGTGCCTCTTAAAACCTAAGGAGTGCTGTTATCTTCCTGAAAGGCAATTTGTGGGAGTATTTGCTCTTCAGAAATGGGAATTATACATTAAAAAGAGGGGAAAGTGTTGTGCATATATTGGTCATTCAAGTCAGACCATAATAATTATAATCAATAAACTAATGAAATCATTAATAAATGTTTGTACAATACTTTGGAAAAAAATTAAGTGCTAACGTGCTCTAGAGCACTAAGTATTATTTTTAATATTATGATAAATGACATGGGTATAGCATCACTCAACAGGTTCAAATTATCTCTAGAGCTGTTTCAGAATAATTTTTTGTAGCTTTTATTAAGCACTTCAGAAAACAGAGCATAATATATAGTACAGAGGAAATCATACTATTTGTACAGTGCTGACAATGTGTTTGGTGCTGTACAGACCTATAAAATGTGGATCCTGCTTTAAGGAGACCACCGTCTAATTCAGGCAACATTGTTGTGAATTAAGTGAAGATTACAATATTACACTTGCCTTACTTCTACTTTTAACATAATAAATTAACATTTAGAATATGGTATTGTTCAAAGCCATGCTGTCTGCGAAGCTGCAAGTTAGAAGTAGCATCACTTGGAAGTCTTTCCCTCCTGAACAGAGTTGACATGGACCAAGGAGGCCAGGTTTTGGTTTTGAAAAAATTTGTTAGTTGGATTTAGGTTTTCGAAAACCAAATTTTCATCCAAGTTGGTTTGGTTCCCAGTTCCATTTTATCTAACAATGTCCAGAGGCTGACAGGCAAAAAAGAGTGCTTTTGCAAAATCTTCTCCGGTTTTGAACCATTTCTAGACCAAAGATGCATGAATTTCATGGTGTTTGCACTGAAAACACATTTAGCAGTTTTGCTTGAGCGCCTCACCTAATGGAAAAACTATGCAAGTCCTGAGTCTCATAAGTCACAGTAAAGAAGAGCTTGTAATTGACTCTTCCATGTAGAGATACTGGCGACTGTGATCCACAAAATGGGTTTCAGCTTGTCTTTTCAGAGGCCTTCCAACTTCGTGATGACTGGGGAGACCCATGCCATTCACATGGTTTGTGGTCTGATCTGGCAAAGAGCTGTGGCCAGCTGCATTTAAAACTCTCAGCAGCCACTGGTGCTGCTGGCACACTCAATGAACCTCACAGGTGCTTCTGATTTACTATTTTTCTTTCCAGTGTTACTGACCGGTTACTTACCAAGTGAACAATTTGGCGCATACTATACCTAATATGTAAACTAGCCCATGATTAGACAGGTGCTGTACTTTATTATTTTATTTTGGGAATTTAGATATGGGGATGACAGCACCACACAGAGACAATCAGATTCCAAAACCATATTATATTGCACATTATTTCACTCTAACATCCAACAAGAAGAAGGCTTTGTATTAATTGAAATAATTTATATGCTGTAATACTTCAGCCTTAGTAATCCTCATTTATAACATTTTATTTTACTAGTTTGAGCAAGGCCAAACAATAAGAAAACAATAACAAAAGACATCCCTATTAAAAATGTCTTTCCAGGACTACTGCACAGGAGGATGTATAAAGACAGATTGGATAATTTTTATAAAGGCCTTTGAATTGACTGAGTACTGTAGTTACTGGAGCCACAGTAATTATCAGCAAGACACTCCTGTGAAACCCCTTCAATGGAGTGGCTCTAACTGACATTAGATGATGTCACTATGGATACCGATACTGTGATAAATGGGGGAGAGAGGGGTAGCTCCCTTTTATGGACACCCAGCCAGCAGCTATAAAATCCCTCTTAGTAGCTCTTCTTTAATTGCTCTACCTGTAAAGGGTTAAAAAGTCTCACTGCTATGCCTAGGTAAAAGGAAGTGCATGGGCACCTGGCCAAAAGAGCCAATGGGAAGGCTAGAACTTTTTAAAATTGAAACAAGACTCCCCTTTTGTCTGTCTGTCTGCTGTTCTCCGGGGAAGAGGCAGACAGGGCAGAGTTATGCTGTGAGAAGCTTGAGCCAGGTATGAAAACCCATCAGGATTATACCTAGAAACTACTCATTTAAAACCCCAGATATGTAAGTAGATCAGGAAATGTCTAGGGAGATGCAATTAGGTTTATCCCTTTTATTTCTTTATGGCTTATGGACTCCTCTGTGCTAACCCCAGGTGCTTTTGTTTTGCTTTTAACCTTTAAGCTGGACCTCAAGAAACTATTCTTGATGCTTAATCCTGATAGTTGCTCTTTTTAAATCTAGCAATAAAAAGTTCCTAGATGTATTTTCTTCCTTTTGTTTTTTTTATAAAATTGACCTTTTTTAAATAACAGAATTGGATTTTTGTGTCCTAAGAGGTTTGTGCGTATGTTGTTTAATTAGCTGGTGGCAACAGCTGATTTCTTTTTTTTTCTCAGCTCTTCCACGGAGATGGGGGAGTGGGTGAAAGGGCTTGAGGGTACCCCACAGGAAGGAATTCCCAAGCGCGCCTTCCTGGGTTCTCAAAGGGGTTTTGCACTTGGGTGGTGGCAGCATCTACCAATCCAAGGTCAGAGAAAAGTTGTAACCTTGGAAGTTTAATACAAGCCTGGAGTGGCAAGTATTAATTTTTAGAATCCTTGCGGGCCCTCACCTTCTGCACTCGAAGTGCCAGAGTGGGGAATCAGCCTTGATAGATACCTATGCAGCAAATACTAATAAAAGAAGTAGATGGGATATGAGAAGATAAAAACAGAGTTTAGAGACAGACAAATGTTAACTATCATCTGGCACAGATGTCATTACCACTGTGTTTGAATCAGGCACAACTTATATTTAAGATAGAGAGCACTATATATATTCTTGTGCAAGTCTAGGTAATGCAGATAAATATTCTTAAAGCTGCAAAGCTTTATGGGCCATCTTTTTGTAAATATGCAACAACGACTAAAATATTTTTTTAAATTTAAAATTAGTACAGGTGTTTTTTTAATGAAAAAAATACAGTTAAATTGGTTAAGTAAATATCCTAAATATTTGAACATCATAATATTTTACATGCTGTGTTTTATACAGTTAACATAAAATAATTCTTCATTTACAGAAGGGAAGTGTTGATTTTTGTAAAGCAAAGATGGCAGAATTGTTGTGCACACACCTGATGATTTTGAAACTGCTAAATGTTTGAATGGATAAAATATATTCTCTAGCCATTGACATGCAAGTACAAATTTTAAGTTTAACTTTTTTCTTTGGAGGAAAATCACTCAAGGAGAGTGAATATAATAATGTTTCTGAAGTTTATTTGGTCTGTTAACGTGTTACTAAATTATCTTTGAGTATAACAATTGCATTAATGGAATATTTAGCATACAGGTCTGCATACTGCACCATACTGTGCTTGTATTGTAATTTTTTGAGTAATATCTCAGTAGAATGTTTACATTGTTATGTTTATAACAGTCAGTAGTTATGCTGTTTAAGTTTAAATATCCTCTGTGCAGCTATTCCCTTATAAAAGCAAAGCCCTGAATATGTGAACTCTTTACGATCAGAACATGAATATACTGTGGGATCCTCATTAGCAAAGGCAATATGCAACCTGTTTATTTTGCTTATGTGTAAGACCATTTGAATTTAAAACATGCAGCGCATCCTAGCTGGGTGATAAAATATATTCATTTTATTAAAACCTGATTAATTTCCAACCTCAACCCTCTAAACACTTATAATCCGATCCTGCAGCTGAATCTTTTTAGCACACTAAAAGGGTGTTTTCAGAAGTTAGTTTTGGAGATTTAGGCCAAGAAATAGAATTATAATACATCGATCTAAAAATGCAAGAAAATGCTATTTAAACATGGTTCTTAGCATACAAATGAGATAATGATAGAAAACAGAAAAGTGTGGAAAGAATAAAAGCAAAAGGAAGCACAGTCCTTGTGCAAGTTATAAAGCCTTTTAAAAACATGGTTGCTTCTAGAATTATACTGTTAGCATTAACTACTCTGCTAAATGTAATTTCAGAGCAGCTTGGCTATGCTGGGACCAATAATGTTTCAGCAGATGTTAACAGTGAGGGAATTTAAAGATTACAGAGTTTCATGGGTGTAGTAAAGCTGCAGTGGGAACAGAAATATTACCGTAGCTGTTATGTTCTGAGTGCACCACATTTACTGACAAGTAATACATGAGTGATAGTGAGGACCAAGGGAACAGAACTTTATACTTACTGGTCAGCAGCATATAAATTCCATAAATTAAACAAAGTTTTATGTATTTTTCATTTCTCTCCAGAATGAGCCTCTCTAAGGACTCTTGTTTCATGTTAATTCCACCGACAAAGCATTGCTGTAATGTACAGCATTTTTTCAAAAGGGTATTTTCCCAAATAGGTGTCTCCATGCTCCATTGTCCTTTCCACGTGTCACCCACTTATTAGTTTCCATGAAGACCCCCCTCACTATCAAGTCATAGTGACCATGTACAGCAATGTATGCCCATTCATTTGGGAGAAAGTCCCCCTATAAATTCCCCTTTTCCAAAGGTGGCAGCCATTTGCAAGGTGTGCTGCTTTTGCCCAGTGTATCAACACAAAGAAATAACTCTTATGACTGAGTAAACCCATGGGAAACTGAACCAGCTTCACAATGGAATCCCTTTTACTAGGCCTTAGGCCCAAAGCATTAAACTAGCAAACTTCAAATAAAAGAAGAAAGCTAGCTATATTGGGGTATCTATTGTATTTTACTGTTTTAACTGCTGTTCTGTTACTAAAGTGAATGTGGGAACAAGTGAGCTTGTTCGATAGTCTAGTGTGTGCTTTGTGTGTCCATTTGTAGATCTAGCTTCAGAGACAGGATGAAGCTAAAGAGTACAACAGAGGCTAAATTTAGCATGTTGAGGTCACACACGCTCTGTTTGGATGGAACAGAGAGGACTTAGAAATATGACATTCATTTTATTAAATTCAGTTTAATACTTTTGTCATTTAGCTCACACTCAGCAAGTATTTAGGTGTTTTGTGCTCACGTTTGTGAGCAAGAATAATATAGTGAATTAATTGGATTTTTTCAGAAGAACGGGGAAAAGAATTTAAAAACTCATGCTTTTTTCTCTGACCATATATTATAATTTACAGAGAATATCTGGTTTCTTCTTTCTGGTCCTGTAAGAGTTTTTTTTTTTTTTAAAGTAATAAATCAGTGTCTCGTTTGGTCTTTGCATTTTCAAAGCCCATTTCAATGCACTATCTAGGGTCTTCTGACTTTTTCCCTCGTATTTGCAGTGCTGGCATTCATATGAAAGAAATGTAGCTTTGACACCTTATGCTGGCATACCCAAATTCAATATGATTTTACTACTAATATAAAAAAGGATAATGTATTATCATTTTGCTTATATATTGTGCTGATCATGCAAAACCACACAAGTTCATTGCCATTGTAGGCACTGTCATAGACCTTTCCCTCACTAAGTCAAATGTGTTTATAAAAGAAAACAATACAGTACCACCATGATGCTTATTAAGAATGGAGACCCTCATACAGCAGACGACATAGTGAAAGCCCTTTTTATTTTGATGGCACTATTTCACTGTCTATCATAAACTTAGCGAAGCAGGCTTTCTCTATCCAGCTCTCTTTTTATTGGGCATAAATCACTGCTGACAGGAAGTTTTATGCTTAAATCCGTTTACTGTCCTTGTTGGTAGTCTTTAAATTAATATTTATAAGCTGAGAGAGGCCTAAAAGGATGCAGCCGTAAAATATCTAAATGCTTCGGTTTGGCTTGAACTGATTTTCTCCTTCCTGACCACTGACATTCCTTAATTACTAGTGACCCAGGCATGCATTGTCTCTGCTAGCCCAAGCCCACAAATCACTGCCTTTCATGGTATTGTGCCTGATAAAATGAGAGGTTCAAGAAGAATCAGTTTGTGTGATATATTGGACAAACAGGCATAGGTACAAAGGAAAAAGGAGATACAAAGGAATAACTTATAAAGGTAAGAGAAACAACTAAAAGTTGAAACACAGCAATCATGATCTGAAAAATGGGTAGTAATTTCATTTGGCAAAAGTACCAATATAGTGTTAATTGGAATTTTAAAACAATAGAAACAATCTGCAGGGCATCTTATACTTACAAAAACTCAAATGGGCATACTCAGCTCCTGAATGTACAACACACAAATCCACAGCAAAATGACCATTTTCATTAAATCAAGATGAAGGACACGTCTTCTGCATGTCAAAAATCTTTAAGCAGGTTGCATGGTTACCTCAAATTAGAACATGTCTGCTTAAGAAAAAAACATGATAGATTGGCAAAAAGTGCAAAAAAAACCCCCCAGTGTTTGACTTTCTTAAATTCTACTTATTATTTATTAATTCATCTCTTTTTTTAATGCGGTTCCCCTGCCAAAGCACCAGGGGAGCTGTACAACAGAATAAAAGCAAATATTATAAAAACATAATCGAATTCCACCTGCTTAAAATACATGTACATAAAAACAAGTGAAGCTGACCAGGTTTTAAAAAAACCTAAAGATACCAAATTAGAGGATCACTCTAAAAATATCTAGCGAAAATCTTTAAGGTGCTTTTTTAAAAGTGGGAAGAGACAAAGGCCTTGAACCTTTAAGGTGTGCAACATTCTGGCTGTAATCATAGAAACCAGTTAAGCACATATTTAACTTTGATCACATGAGTAGTCCCTGTGACTCCATGGTGGAGGGTGTAAGGAGGGGGGATTCTTAAATCACAGGTGGCACGTAAGTACAGATACTTATCAGTACAAAGTTCAAGGGGGCCTGATTCACCATTGCCCTGTCCCTTGTGTTGTGATTGACACAATATGTGAAATGCATGAGACTCATACATTCATCAAGTATGGCAGAAAGGATTGAGTTACATTTTAATAGCAATAACTAAAACTTAGATGACATAAAAGAGCCCCCAGCATATGCAAACTGGTCTCAATTGGAGCTAGGCGAAATTTTTCAACCAACAATTTTTTGCAGCAAAAATATGCAGATTCGGTGGCATTGAAACATTTTGTGAATTGGTGGCAATTTCATGGAATTGTTTCAGCTGGAAAAAAACCTTAATTAAAAAAATCAGTTTTATTTTTGCCATTTTCTAAAAGAAACATTTTGATTGGAAACGACTCTTTTGTTTTGAAACTTCCTTTAAAAATGAAATTAAAAATGTTAAGTGCTCAATTCCTAAATGAAACATTTTGTTTCAGGTCAAATGAAACATTTTGTTTGACCTGAAATTATTCTTTTTTAATTGCCAGTGAACTGAAAAATCTATTTGAACAATTCTAGTGTCAATCAGCATGCATGGGGATCCCCCAGCTACTATTAATAAGGATTTCAAGAAAACATAAGTTTCCTACCAATTGATTTTTGGGTTTAAATGGTAACAGAATCTACCAAGCCCTTTAACTTTCCAACGACAATACATTGATTTCCATACAATTTACTGTGTATGCGTCTTTCAGAAGAGGCCATAAAACCCCACACCCTACCTACTTTGCATGGACTGCATCCCTCCTTGTGCAATTGCTTGTGCTCATGATCTTCATTGTTTATCTTTCCATGGGAGATGCACTTCATATGTGCTGTATTTATATATTTACTTTGGAATATATTGGGATGCTTTATAAATGTAAAGTATCACAATATTGTTTGATTGCCTGGGAGAAGATTTGGTAAGAAACCATTTTTCTTCTGTCTCTCAAAACTCTACTATGCTTTTGAACTCAAAACCCTAAGCTGGGTTAAGGTAGTCTTCAGTCATGGTTAAGAACACTGCTCCTGCCAACTGAGACAGCTAATAATAGGCATAATCCCACACTTACAATTATAACACAGACACAATTATATGTTTTATTAGAATGACTCAGACTTCTCCTAAATCCTATTCTTCCTGAACAAGATAAAATTATAAAGGCTAGTAGAATAAGCCGATCATCTGCTGGGGCAACTAATTCCCATATAAGTCTCTCTCTGCTCTTGGGTAGCTAAGTATCCAAAGCGATTTATTCTAGAGCTTAAAAGGCTATAGCTTTTTGGCACCTGGGCCAAGTAACCAGAATTTCCAGACACACATACAAAATGAGAGATGGGCGCCTGGCACACATCTGGCATTACAGGATACATTAGATATAAAATATTTGGTAATGATGACAAACGACAAACTCTAAATCCACCAATTAACTATTAATTAGCCCCCTATTTTCTGACTCAAACCCCCAACTTGCTTCTCTTTCTGTCATCCTAAAATATTAATGGCATGAATAAGCAGCGAGATTGAAGAGAAGCAACTCCAGACTGTCCCATTATTTTCCACCTCCTTTTCTCCCCAAGTCTATCAACTTTTCAAAACAGCAAGAATGTTGCAAGTAGCCCAGGCAGTATCTTTGCCTAGAGACGTCTGTTCTGTGTCTGCATTCAGATGTGTAACCATCCTCAAAATTCTGCTTTCATCTGACTGAACACGTAGGCATAGCAGCGTTTTCCCCTGGCCCTCACCGTTGTCGGAGAGCCTAGGACTCCCTTCAGACGGACTCTGGTTCCTATGGCCATTCTTATTGTTACCAAACTGGTTCTTTAAAGGTTTGACAGAAACGTGTGAACTGCTTCACTTTATTCATGTTTATATTTTTAGTTCTTCTGCTGTCAACATTATCCCTTTGAAAATAAAATGTTTATTTTTCTGTTAACAGTCAAAAGTAGTGGAGCTTTCAATACTGTGTTCAGCTGGTTTGAAATACTGGTTACAAAACTAATACTATGGTCACAATGGCTCCTTCTTATTCATCATAACCCTTACTCCTATCAGCAGAATCTAGTATGGAGCTTTTCCACGCACAGCATCCCCCCCAAAAGTGCTTATCCTTTCTGGTCATATTTTCCCTACAAAATGGATTAAGAACGTATGCACAGACAAGCGTGCCTTTGCTGAAGGGACTGTAGTGTCTGTGGCAGAGAGAAGCTTGTTAAATGGACTGTCATGCTTTTTAAATGTTCTTTCCTTAGTGTCCTGACCTGAGCCAAAGCCACATGGCACCAATTTTCCATAGTTGGAAGCCCCTAAAATTGAAATGTTTGGAAGTTGCTTTTCCATTGGCTCTGACCCCATTGTTCTCAGTAGCCCACTTACTTTAATTTCCAGCTATCCTAATAGAGACAGAATAGTCAGTTCCCTGCTTTCTGCTGTGTTATCAAATTCCTCCCTGTGGCCCAATAAGAAAGCATTGGTGCCTTGTTAGAAAATCGTGTAGAATGTAATAGAGAATAACACTTGTGTCGATTTTTACACCAACCTAGAGAATGCTAGAGCAGGGATGTTGTTTCTATTAAATTCTTTAATTGGTTTAAAAAATCCTATAGAAATTATATAACTCGCTATTTAATTCTATTGGTTTTTAGAGTCAGATTTAGGCCTTAATTCTGCAAAGGAATATGCTAGTGTGGACCCCTGTATCCATGCAGAGTCCAAGCAGGTTTAGTACCTTATCCTTTACATCCTTCTCTTGATGTTTCTTCTCTGGCCCTTTAGGTGACCAATCATTCTTTTTCTGTTTCTGTTTAAGTCTCTAGCCTCTTGCTGCTCTTCCGTCTCTTTCTCATCTAATATCTAGTTAGAGCTGGAGGGAATATCTTCTTAGAGTGAATGAAAGCCTCTCTTCTCTTTACAGCTCTTTCCTTGTTCTTCCAGTCTGAGGCCTTAACCAGAAATAGGGTTCACTTGGTGTTTTTCAGGCAGTTGCCTCACACGTGGATATGACCTGGGTTACAGTAAAGCAAGGGCCAGCCTTATGTGTGTTCTAGCTGTAGTGCAATGAGCAGGGCTTTTGCTTTGGGCTGTGAGCTCTACAGAGAGTGACTGCTTTTCCCCTGGGTTGGAAAGAGTGCTTTATGTCACTTTCTGTAGCTACCTCTCCATTTCAAGACTGATGTTGACTGGCTTCAAAGTCAGAGGGAATTGTATCCATCTGTGTTTGGCCAGAGGGATGGGATAATTGCTGTGATGGGGCTTGATGATGAGGAAGTAGGAAATAAAATGAAAGTGGGAGAGATTCTTGGGGCTCCAAGAAGGGTTTAGATGTCCACCCCCACCTCATCCTCTAATTGAGCCTCTGGGTCACATAAAACCGTAAGTAAGAAACACTGGGCTTCTGTGCTGCCACATTAACAGCGGGAAGGCGGATTTCCAGTGCCGCTTCTTAACCTCTGGGGGAAGCAAAATTCTGCCTGGATGATGCATCGGTGTGTGTCGGTGGCACTCTGGCAAACAGACTTCTGGATGTTTGATGAGTACGACAGCCTCAGAGTAGAAGGGTTTGAGTATGTGCGTGCATACCACTCTTTAAAATTCTAAGCTAGCTAGCAACGGCATCAGGGAGTGAAAATGTCGAAAGAAGACAGTGTTCGTTGCAGGCATCGCATTTCAAGCCTGAGGACCAGAAGAGTCAGGGAATATTTAAAACAAAGAAAGGGGTTGGGGGTGGGCAGTAAATGGAACAAAGCTGGGAAACGTAGACCTAACTTTGCTTCATTTACCAGTCATTGGTGGCAGACTGGATCAGCCCAACTGAGGTGGATTTCAGCCATCCCTACTACCACTTGTGTTCTCTTAATAGCCTTCCAAACTATTCACTATGCAGCCTCTGCTTACAATGTTCCTGCATTCAGGAAAACAGGCCTCAAGTTTTTCTCCTCTGTTGATTGGCTCTTTTCTGTGACCTTAGAATCATAGATTCCAGGGCCAGAAGGGACTATTGTGATCAGCTAGTCTGACCTTGTGTATAACCTAGGCCATACAACTTCCCCAAAATAATTCCTAGAGAATACTTTTTACTTAAACATCCAATCTTGATTTAAAAATTGCCAGTGATGGTGAAGCTACCACAACCCTTGATAAATTGTTCCACCTGCTAATTGTTAAAAATTTACACCTTATTTCTTGTCTGAATTTGTTCCGTTTCAACTTCCACCCATTGGATCATATTACACCTTTTCCTGCTAGACTGAAGACCCCACTATTAAATACCCCAGGGGAAGGTACTTCTGCAGTGTGGCCAAATCACTCTTTACCCTTCTCTTTATTAAAAAAAAATAGATTTGAGCTCTTTGAGTCTATAACTATAAAGCATGTTTCCAGATCCTTTCTCATGGCTCTTCTCTGAACCATCTACAATGTATCAACATCTTCCTTGAACTGTGAACACCAGAACTGGACACAATACTCCAGCAGCAGTTGCACCAGTGCCAAATACAGAGATAAAATAACCTCTCTGCTCCTATTCAAGATTCCGCTATTTATGTATACCAGGAGTACCATTAGCTCTTTCAGCCACAGAATTACATTGGGAGCTCATAGTCAGCTGATGATCTACCCCCATCCCCACATCTTTGTCAGAATCACTGCTTCCCATCATGGAAGTATGCCCTACATCAAGCCTGCCCAACTCGTAAAGCAGCGAGGGCCATATTACTCCAAAGAAAACAGCTGAGGGCCGACCCCTGCCCAGCGCTGCCAAAACCAACCCCAGCCCCCCCGAAACACAACACCCTTCCCGCCCCCCCTCCCTCCCGGACATCGGTTCATTGAGGGGCAAATCCCAACGAGCCTTTATAGACCCCAGGGGCCAGCCGTGCCCAGGGACTGCTCCCCAGACCAGGTTCCCCCCCCGCCCCCTGAACTCCCCTGGAGGGTGCCCACACACCCCGCAAGCTCTCCCCACCCCACCCCACCCCAGCGGCCCCCGCCCCGAGTCCACTCACTGGCTTTGCCGGGCTTGGACCGCTGCAGCAGCTTGGCAGGGAGGAGCTGCCTTCTGGAAGCACCAGAGAGCCAGAGCGTCCTGCTTGCAGCGGCGAGCCCCAGCCATGGAGGAGCCGGTGTGGTGCAGGGGGGCAGCAGCCCTGCAAAGGTGGCGGCGCGGCTAGCGGGGAGCAGCCACGCCCCCCGCCCTCCTGCCCAGCCTGCGGCCCAGTGCCCCCCCCCGGGGGGCTCCTGCAAGCTGCAGCGGATGCATGCAGGTGCCGGCCCCCCATGCACCCCCCGGCTGCTCCCTCACCGCGCTCGGGCTCTGCGGCTCCCGGGAGTGTGAGCCACCACCACCGCTGCCCCTCTCGGAACAGGATCAGGGCCCCGCGCCCCGGCGGCTCACATGCCTGGGAGCCGCAAAGCCCGAACGTGGTGAGGGGGGACCCGGGGAGTGCACGGGGGCTGCCGACCGCATGCATCCACTGTAGCCTGCAGGAGCCCCCGGGGGAGGAGGGCGTGTCAGGCCGCAGCCTGGGCAGGAGGGGCGCGGGGCGTGGCTGCTCCCCCCTAGCAGGGCTGCTGCCTCCCTGTGCCACGCCGGCTCCTCCATGGCTGGGGCTCGCCGCCCCTGCAAGCCGACACTCTGGCTTTCCGTTGCCTCCGGAAGGCGGCTCCTCCCTGCCGAGCCAGGGCACCGCTTTTTTAGGGTTACCATATTTCAACAATCAAAAAAGAGGATGGGGGGAGAGCCCCCCCTGAGCCCCACCCCCATCCACTCCCTCCCACTTCCCACCCCCCTCAGAACCTCCAACCCCCCCTGCTCCTTGTCCCCTGACTGACTCCTGCTGAGACCCCCCCCACCCTAACTGCCCCCCTAGGACCCTACCCCCTACCTGTCCCCTGGCTGCCCCAACCCTTATCTACACCCCATCCCCAGACAGACCCCTGGGACTCCCACGCCCCATCCAACCACTCCCCGCCCCCTGACAGCCCCCCCTGAACTCCTGACCCATCCAACCCTTCTCCTGCTCCCTGACTGCCCCCGGGACTCTCCTTACCACCATGCTGCTCCACGTGGAGCTAAACCAAACAAGCTGCGGAGCACACAACCCCCCCTCCCCCCCCACACACACACAGAGTGCTGCGACGCGACGCTGAGGCAGGGGGAGGGGGGGAGCGGAGGAGGGACTCTGCCTGCTGGAGGCCAATGGGAGCAGCTAAATCAGGCCCAGGTGCCCAATCAGCCGCGCCGCACTCTGCGTGAGGGGAGGGAGGAAAAATCCCGGACGCCCCCAATGATGCCGCTGCACCGATGTAGCGCTGCAGTGTAGACTTGCCCACACACACGCACATACATATAAAACAAAACACTCTCTCCCCAGAAAATTGTGTGGCTACCATACCATCTGCCAACCACCATACAGATCATTGTATACACATGTTGCATGCGTTTCCCTCACCCTTTGTCTGTCTTGTCTATTTAGATTGAACAAATCAATAATAGTGATGTCTTCAGATCTCCTTTCTTCTCCCTGTGGTCTGGAAACATTATATCAGATTCCACTGACTCAATCCACACCACTGGCAGCTAAGTATGAAGATACATAGTGGCTTCCTCGTTGCCCTAACTCTGAATTCCTTCTCAAAGCTTAAGAGCTAGTCAGTCATCTGGAGTAACACTGCTTCTGCCTTGCACTTCATCCATCCAGCTATTGTTGTTTCCGTATTGTTGTACTTCCTTTTAAATTCTCTCATAAGAAAGCTTTTAATGAAAATCAAGTAGCAAGGGCATCAGCTTTTACTGGGAAAAATATACTGACATTCATGTGTTCCCATGGAGATATGCTTCCTGCATAAAAATCCAGCTTTACAGAATATTCCACCTATACTGCTCACCTCGCTATCCCGACCTTTGAGTACAGGATGTAAATTTAAGATTGCCAGTAACAGCAGAAGTCTGGCATGCAAACATTTTATTTCTCCCTTTTATAGATTACAACAATTATTTCCCTCTAATTTTTGGTAGCACTGGTTCTACTTGAACATCACTCTCTTTATTTGTTCTCCTTACATCGCCCCTCTTTCCTCCTTTTGCTAAGAGAAGAATTTTAGAGAGGGGTTTGTTTTGTTTTGTTTGCAAAGGCATTTGAAATGGATCCTTCAGTGTAAGGTGAGCTATGGATATCTAGGGATCAGGCTGGTTCAGACTAATAATTGCTTTTTCACCTCTGGGATCTATGCTCTAACATAGCCTTTGACTAAAGTGCCTATAAATCAATCTGGTAATCATTGTCCTTATTATAAAATGTGTACCACTCGAATCTGTATTGAGATTGGATAAGAAGGTTTTTGATTCAGGCAACTGCCTTTATGGCAAAGCTCCTGTAGCCTTCATTTAAAATAAATCTGAGACACCAAATCCATCCCTGGTGTAACTCCATTGGCCTCTATGGAATTACACCAGAGATGAATTTGGCCAGACATATTTGTCATCAAAAATATTTTTTATCAGCAATTGCATAGATGAATGAGGCTAGTCATCACATAAGTCCCATCTAGAGATTTTAAGTTGCCTCTGTTATTACCTCAGGCCCCTACCTCACCTTAGGCTGAATGGAATGATAAGGCCCAACTTGTCAGGACTTATTACTTATTCACAAAACCATCACACCTTTGACACATCTGTCAGTTTTTATACAAAAACCGAATGAGCAAGGATGCTGAAGTTTCCTTTCAGCACACTGGAAGGCAGTCAGTCCTTTTTAACCACACCCTCAAGGCTTTTATGTCAGGGCTTAGTTACAATGACAGAGCCGTGTGAGGGAGTTATCATTTTGCCTGTCCATACTGTATGTAGCTTCTGGATAGAGTATACGGGGCTCCTTGTATTTCAAGAGAATTCAACTTTTGTCTCTAGTTTTTAAAAACATTCATTACAGAATGTAAAAGATATCAGACATCCCATTTTATGTTAGAGTTGTGGCTTAGGCAAAGCAGTTGCTTTTATTTATTTATTTATTTATTTATTTCGTATCATGTAAAATAAAAACGCTATGTTGCCACCCTCCAGAGATCCCTGTTTTGTAAGAACAAACAGCAAAATACTTGCACCAGTAATGTAAAATAAAAAAATGGAAATGGAAAACTAAGAAAGCCAAAGAGACCAGGAGCACAGACTACCACAATTTGTTTCTAATGAGTTTATGGTCAAAACTGTAATTTTACATGTAACAGTGTTGTTATTAAAAAATACTAGATTAATGTGAAAGTCACCAGGGACTGGAGGAAGCATTATATGCTATGGTGTACATGACTAATGTTTACAGAATAAAAGAGAGATGGATAAACATGGTTGATTTATGAAAATTCTAAGTGCTACAGAATTTATGTATTCCAACAATTGGTTTTAGGAGGCACTTAAAATGAAATTAAATTAAATGTGCAGTTTCATTTTATGTGAGCTTTACTGGCCACCTCTGGCCCGATCCTGAGCAATTTACTGAATCCTTATTCATACACATTTCCACTGAAGTTGAGGATTTGGCTCCAAGTTTCCAACCCATAGATAATCCTGTTTTCACTGTCATCTTGCCTTCTCAGTACAACAAACAGCAATTTTTATGTGAATTATTTCGACTTTAAATTTTCTTGTTGTAATAATATACACTAAACACATCAAAGGAATAAAGTAAGGAAGAAACACACACTTTCTCTTTTTCAGTTCCTGTGCCCAGCTAAACTAGTGGTCACAATAAATAGGAACACTGCGATGTAGCATTTGAAATTATTAATGGAATATAAGATGAGCAACAAAGGAACTTGTGTAAAAGAAAGTTCTTCAGTCACGTTGCGTGCAGAACTGAGGTCTGAGCTTTACTTCAAAACTCTGCTAATGCATCCAAACCCTGATTTTAATAGGCTAGGCATCCAGGGAGTTTTTCCATATTTACTATTCGTTTGCCAAGCCTTCCTGAACACACTTTTCCATGTTACAATATGTATGATTTTTTCATTGATAATAGAGGCCTAAAGAGAGAGTCAAGTTTTAAATATTTTCCCCTCATGTTTAAACCCTTTCAAAAAATGCCTGCAAACTTTTGTTTCCTTGCAGAGCAGTTCATAATATGAATAATTGGATATTTGAATATACCCTAGCTCTTTCCTATAGCATTATTTCGGCTATAGTTTTTAATTTGTGATGAATAAGACCAAGCACACATATTAACTAACATGGATCTAGTAAAACTGTTCTTCCTTTTACGCCTATTCATCTCTGTTAATATCTCATCTTTAATAATAATAAATAAAAAATCCCTTTATAGTCTCTGTTCAGAGACATAGAAGGAAATCAGCTCAGCTCTGAATGTAGAATCTGGAAAAGCTGATATATGAAACAATAATGTAGACCAAGCCCCCAGAGAGCACTTTTAATACTTTTGTATGTCTGTTGTGTGTCATTGCTATTGAGCCTGATTCTGATCTCTCACCAGTTTTACATTGCTGTAATTCCTTTGACTTCAGCAGGGCCGCCCGGGGGGGGGAGGGCTATTTGCCCCAGGCCCTGGGCCCCACAGGGGCCCCGCGAGCCCTGGCCGAGAATCCCTTTCCTCACCCGGCGGTGGTCTGGGTCTTCGGCAGCATTTCAGTGGCAGGGGGGCCCTTCAGTCGCTCCGGGTCTTTGGCGGCATTTCGGCGGCGGGGGGCCCTTCAGTGCTGCCAAAGACGCGGAGCGACTGAAGGGCACCCCACCGCTGAAATGCCGCTGCTGCAGACTCAGAGCACCGCCCGGTGAGTGCAAGCTCCCCCGCTTTGCCCCAGGCCCCCTGAATCCTCTGGGCGGCCCTGGACTTCAGTGGAGTTATTAATGAAGTCCGTTGGGGGTGAGATCAGCATCACGCCCACTGTGTCTGCTCTTTTATTTGTGTGTGCGTGCATGCATATATGTGATCTTTTTATTTTAAAATATTATATAAGAGGATGCAACATACTCATCAAATGAGCCTGAAATACATTGAAAAAACAATGACTTGATCTGTATTCCACCCTGACCCCCAATTTATCAGAAAGATGAATGAAGGTGCTACATGGACAGAGTAATAAAATGTCAAACAACTAGATCACCAAAAATAATGACAAATTCCATATTCTAATTTATTAAAATGTGATGAGCTGCAAATTATACTTTAACTCTTTAATCTAAATCTCTTGACTGTAATTAAAATTACCCAGTGTTTATGGAGCAAGAAATCCCAAGAATGTTTTTGTCTGTTTTTGTTAAAGAATATCCCCTCACCGTGCTGGTTTTCGCAGCCTTAGCGACTATGTGATTTCTGCAGATTCATCCAGGATGCCAATAGAGGACCTGATCCAGCTGCTACTGAAGTCAATGCCAGGACTCCCATTGACTTCAATGGCAGCTGGATCACGCCCTGAATGAGGGCCAGCAGATACATTCTGGATGTTTAATAAATGTATCAACTTTCAGAAACACATTGTGCCCAGTGCAGAGTGAGGGTAGGTAAGCAAGCATAAAGTAACAATCTGAGAAGAGAGCAGGTATGAGAGGAGGTGTAAGAGGAGCACTCCTTCAGCATTATATTACCAACATAACAAGGACATAGGACTGAGTTATTAGAACCCCAGCTCAGCAAAGCATTTAAGCAAATCCTTAATTTTAACTATGTGAGTGATCCCACGCCTTTTCACTTAAGCATATGATTAAAATTAAGCTTAAGTGCTATCCTGAATAGGGATGAGATAACTCACATGCTTAAGGTTAATGCATGCTTAAGTGCTCTGCTGAATCTGGGCCCAGATGCATACACCATTAAACAATCACGTTCAGAAAAAGGTGGAAAGCTGTTACACAATTTCCAGACCTTTTAAGTCAAATCTCCTATCTCCCCTGCCTCTCCCACTAGCTTTCTTTCTTGCTAGCTGGCGGAAGATGTTTTTAAAGCTCCAGTTCACCAAAAATGATAATGTTCATTGCTCCTCAATTGTAATTCAAATTGCTCCATGCAGCCCCAAGCATGTGTTCAAACATATAATCAACCAAACAGGAGACTTGAATCTTGCCAATTGGAATACTGTAGGTCACAGATGCCACACATATTTTTTTTCCAAAGCATAAATGGAGATAGGAAGATGATTGATAAAAGCTGGCCTTTGCTGTCCATTTTTGGTGTTCTGTTTCTGTGGTTTGGGTTATTTGGGTTCATGTCTCTTTGTGTCTGTGAGGGCTTTTTCCCCCCACCCCCTTTCTTTTTTCAGTATGGTCAGAGAAGCAGTGTTCATCACCTGGAGTGAAGGCTGACAGGAATGAACACAGGCAGGAAGCAGCGTGACACACACATTGTCATGCATGACTGACCAGCAGCCATCAACAGCAATTAAACATTGAGAGCTCTGGATCTTTTTGGACAGGTTCAAGTTTCCTGGCACTGCTATGATTAGATGTTTTGCACTGTTTCCCTGTAGTCAGTATATGACACATTCCCTTTTGCTTGCTCTTTTCTGTTATTTATTTTTGCACTGTAGTAGTGTTAACATATTTTCATAGCAAATCACGTCACGTAAAATGGGTCCATGTTGAATGAGATTTATGAGGCAGATTAAGGGACAAACAGATAATAAAAAAAGGTAAGCATTTAAAAACAACAACACTGCACTGTACTGTGTTAAAATCCTTTGATAAATCTTAGTTATATACAGGGGCCCCCTAAGAGAAAAATCTGTTTTATTGTGAATGGCAAGGGCCAGTGAAGATGGACATGAGTATTGGATTTAACCAAGTGACTGTAATTTTATTATAATTTAAGGCAACAACAACAACAAAAAACCCAGAGGCTTCTAAATTTTAGTCTGCACTAGCTGGTTGTGCACGAACTAGCTCGTATGGACCCTGGGATCAGCTCAGTGGCTGGGATTTCTAGGGAAGGGGTAGGAATGGCAGGAGTTGAATCTGCTGGGTAAGAACGGCTACAATGGATCAGACCAATGTTCTATCTAGCTCAGTATTCTGTCTTCTGACAGTGGCCAATGCCAGGTGTTTCAGAGGGAATGAACAGAACAAGCACTCATCAAGTGTTGCCCATTCCCAGCTTCTGGCAGATAGAGGCTAGGGACAGTCAGAGCATGGGGTTGCATCCCTGACCATCTTGGCTAATGGCCATTGATGGACCTATCCTCTAGTTCTTTTTTGAACCCTGTTCTAGTTTTGGCCTTCACAACATCTGGTGGCAACAAGTTTCTGTGCATTGTGTGAAGAAGTACTTCTTTTTGTTTGTTTTAAGCCGGCTGCCTATTAATTTAATTGGGTGACCCCTAATTCTTGTGTTATGTGAAGGAGTAAATAACACTTCCTTATTCACTTTCTCCACACCAGTCACCATTTTATAGACCTCTGTCATATCCCCCCCAAAGTCCCAGTGTTTTTAATCTCTCCTCATACCCCTAATCATTTTTGTCGCTATTTCAGTGCATGCTCAGGAGTGGGGTGTGATGCTGACAGACCAGGTGCCAGCTCATGCATAGGCCTCACCGAACACTGACAAATGCATTGCTGGAAACCAGTTAGGCTCACCTGTGTGTTAAGTTTATAAGAATGTGTTTAGTGTTTAGACTTTATGAAATGCTTGTAGGATGCTGCATGTATTAATCTTACTTATAACATGGGGTACAGATACTATATTAAGTTTTTGCATTGTAAGCCTCTATAATTATGTAAGTCATCAAACAGGAAAGCAGCGTTAATTAATGTAGAAATGCTGGCATCCTACAGAAGGTGTTAGGTCCTGCCCACCAAAGCTCATTGAAACCAAATGAGCCATTGTGAAACATCAAAGAAAAAGGACTTTGTTGATTGCTCCCCCTCACCCCATCAAGAGGAGACATGCAGGTGCACTCATTGCATCAGCATGAACACTGGGGGAAAGGAATTAAACTACCCTGACAAGAAGGAACTGTATCTCTGTGCTGCTTGAATTCTGAGGGGCGTAGATTTGTAAGCATAAGCAAGAGTTCCCCAGTGCCTGGCCTGGATTAGCCCTAAAGGACATAGATCTTACACATTACAGCATCTTCCATTACTTTTTGGAACCTAAGACTGTAACTCATTTGTGTGTATATGTTTACCTGCTTTAACCTTGTAAATAACTCTCATTACTTTGTTAATAAATCTTTAGTTAGTTTATTATAGGACTGGCTGCAAGCATTGTCTTTAGTATGAGATCTGAGGTACAACTGATCTGGGGTAAGTGACTAATCCTTTGGGACTGGGAGTAACATGAATATTGTTGTGATTTTTTTGGTAGGGGACCATCAGTCACAAAGGCAAACTTACCTAGGTGGCAAGATAGACCGGAGTACCCAAAGGGACAGTCTGTGTCTCCATGTTAAGGTGTTTATAGTGCGCAAGGAGTGCATACTTGATTGGTGAAATCTAAATATAGAACAAACAACCAGTTTGAGGTTGTGCCCTGATTTGTAAAAGTCTGCCCTGAGATTGGTAGTCACCTTTATGAGCCACTCTAGACAGCTTGAGGTAAGCAACCTGCTGGCATGAGGCCTGGAACCTACCCACAATGCTTGCTGAAACAGCAGCAGTGTCTGAGGTTGAAGGAGAGGTTGTGTGACCATCTTGAGGCTGGGGTGTTGGAACAATTTTATAGTGGGGGTGCTGAAAGCCATTGAAACAAACTGTAAACCCTGCATATGATGGAAACCACTTCAAGCCGGGGGATGTTGCCGCACCTCCAGCACCCTTAGTTCCAGCATCTCTGTCTTGGGGGCTATAGTGAGCAGGAACCTTCCTGGACATGAAGGTGGGGGAAGGAAGTGATAGTGTAACCACCCCAAATGACAAATAAGTCTCTTTGTTTTGGGGGAATGGGGAGGTGCCTGTCATTGTTAGGGGTGAAGGAGCAGGAACCAGTTGGGGGACAGGAAACCTTGTAAAATCTTACTTCCACAGTACATCTGAGGTGGGTGTCTCCCAGAAGAACACAAGAGAGTTCTAGCCTACCCACTCAGCTACAGAATGACTGGCAGGTGAGGAGGCGGGATTAAGAAGATACTCTGTTTAAGACAGAGGCCGAGGGAGGGAAGTAATAGTTGCAAGAGGTTGCTTGGCAGTAATATGACCCTGTAAAACATGCAGCACGTGTTCAGTTGTGCTAAGGGTGTATCAGGGAGTAACCTCCTTCCCCCAACACTGTCTAGTGTGGACAGCATACTACCGTCTAGTCAAGGCATCATTGAAAGACAATGGCTGGCTGGCAGCATAGTACTGTCTCAGGTGTGAACTGCCGTCTTGGCCAGGCTCTGCAATCCAAGGCTGGACTGGGATGGCTGCTGCTCCTTTGTTTGTTATTTATTATAACAATGCTTCTATATTATCATTCATCTGGGAATTGCAGTGTTCCTCACAAATACTAAGTAAGCCTCAGAAGAACCCTGGGGGGAGAGAAGTAGTATTCTGATAATACAGATGGGAAACTGAAGCACAGAGAGGCTAGGCCCCAGATCCTCAAAGACACTTAGGTGCCTAACTCTCAATTTTAGGCATTACTGTGATCCACAAACCCCTCCCCTCCCCCTTCCACTGCTGCCTAATCCTGTAGGCACCTACATTTTCAGGGTACACGTTTCTTAGGTGGCTATCTTGCTGACTTTGGGCATCTGCACTGCAGCCTCGCTCTAGGTGTCTGGATTCCTAGCTCCCACCTGAGCCACTAACTACAGGGAGGAGTGCCCATTGCATTCTGGGCCCAATCTGATGGGTGTGCTCAGAGGCCATCTAGCTCCCAAGATAGCAGGGGAAGGCAGTGGCAGCCTTCCATGTAACTTTGAGCCCAGTGATTAGGGAACTTGTCTCGGATGTGGGAGACCCTAGTTCATGTCTCCCTCTGCCTGATGAGAAGAAGGGGTTTGAACAGGGGTCTCCCACCCTTCAAGTAAGTGCTCTAACCACAAGTCTATGGGATAGTCTGATGTGGGTCTCCCTTCATTTCTCCTTCTGAAGTTGTCCCATAATAATTGATTAATAATTAGCCAGAAAAGAGTGAGAATCACTCTATAGCCCAGTGGTTAGGTCACTCACCAGAGCGGGGGAGACCCCTGTTCAAATGACTTCTCATCAGTAGTGGGGGCATTTTAAACCAGGGTCTCCCACTTCCTGAGTGAGTACCCTAACCTCTGGGCTAAAGGTTATGAAAGAGGCTCCTCTTTCTCACCATACTTGGGGGAGCTAGGCAGGTGCCTAACTCATTCCTGCCAGAAATTATTTAGGTAGCTAGACAGCCTGATGCCCCAGAGAGGGGTTCCCATTTGCAGATGGCTAGGAGAGATCGGCGCCTCCCTCCAGCCCGGTCTTACGCACTGAATGCCAAGAGAAGGGTGTGTGTTAAGCTCTGCCATTTGTCAGCATCTCCCACTGACTAGCCTAGGTGGCTCCTCATCTATTGTGCTGGCTTTTGTGGATCCCATTCAAGGGCACCTGTCTTTCCCCATTCATTGTACACGGAGGCTGGGTACATAGCTCAGGCTCATGGATCCCCATTCCTGTTCCAGTGATTTTTTTCCCTAGGTGCCTAAAACGTAGGCATTGCAACGTCTAAGTCCCTTTGTGGATATGGACCTAAGTAACTTCTCCAAGGTCACACAGGGAATCAATGGCGGATCTGGGGCTTGATACCAGAACTCCATATTCCTGGTCCTGTGCTACAACCACTAGATTATGATCCCACTTATTTTTGTGTGTGCTATTTTTTATCTTTCATATGATTACATCATTTTGCATCTGTTTAAGATTCTGAGATGTTTCATCTTTCTCCTCACAGTCCATCCTCATATCAATTTTTTTAGAAGCACATCTACAATCTTAAGGAAAGAAGAACAGCAGAGGGTTATACATTTCTTGAAATGTTGACACAATTAAACATGCTAGGGAATCTAACCTTGTGAAGCCTACTCTACTGAATAGCCTGAAAGTCAGTTCTTGGACTTTGATGCTGATGGCATGGCAATTCAACTATACCATGAACAGTGAGGTTTTGGACTTCCAGATGGGGTGGAGCTGAGGGACTCTTCCTTTCTCAGCTTCATTTGACCTGGGGTGGTTTTCTAAGGAAATGAAAAATTGACCCTGCAGTGATGAGACACAACCACAATGATAACTTCATCAGCCCTGCTAGTAAACCTGTTATGTCACAGCTGAGCTACACCAGCAGATGTTGCTCTAGGCACTGCAGCAAAGATATGTAAGCCTACAGCACACCAGCAGATTAAAAAGTACTGCTGTATGTACGTCAGTTGATAGTTGCTGACATCAATAAAATATTGTCCTTTATTATAGTCATTAGGGAACCTTTTAACAGTGATTAAAATTTCGTAATACTGTAGTAAAAATTTTAGCTGTTGCCTGGAAAAAAGGAAGATATTCTGAAGCATATGATGGTGGAATATTTCAACCAAATGCCAGCATGACAGGGGGATTAACAAGCACTTGTTAGTCAAAGTTGACAGATATTGTGTTTTTAGAGAGCACTCAGGAAAAGTTACGGTACAAGAGCATTTGGATTTTCAGGATGTAGACCCAGGATAACAGATTTAAGCTGTTCAGTGAGACTGCAACCTTATCACCTATAGAGTTCTGATACATATCAATGGCCAAGCTTTGATGCTGGCTCAGTGTTCAGGAGGTCACTTCAAGCATTCCTAAGGTGTGAGGGCCATGAAGTTAAACTGAGAAGCTCTACCACCTTCAGAGTGCATAAGGTGACACCACTGAACTGAGAAACGACATGGAAGCATAGTTGGTGATCAGAAGTGTCTTGGCAAAATAAGAGTTTCAGAGGCACAGCAGGAATTTATTCTGATATAGAATAATACAAGAATCTGGCAGTCTGTTCTACCTTTGTTAGGTTTGCACTTTAAGGGCAGGCTTGACAAGAGTAGAAAGGACTAAGGGCCTTATTTAGCAGCCTTTTGTGATGGTTGTGGTGTTGTCGCATTGCTGTACAGTTCATGTGAGAGAGAGAGATTTTAAAAAGGGGGTTCCACAGATACAGCCTCCTCCCACCCCCATAAGAAGCTGGTTTGAATAGTCAAAGTGCTCTAAAATGCACATGCAGGGGGAGATTTATTTGAAAATCGGTATGTCATAAAAGGGGCTGGGGTACTTTGGGCTTTAGGTTATTCAGGGCTGGGTGTCGCTTACTGGAGCTACTCCACTTTGCATAAAATAATTAAATAGTCTTTGGGGGTGAGAGAAAGCAAGTAAGAATGACTCTATCAGTTGGTGCTTTGGGCATTCCCCTGGGAAGGGTACCCCTGTGTTCCAGTCCCTGCTCCCTGTGAATATTCAACCCAAAAATGAATTTTTTTTTCTGACTTGTTGATTTACCAAAAATTCCAATGTTTTCTAGTTTTCAGATGACCCAAAACAAAATTAGTTTAATTTTTTTTTCAGAACTGCCAGAGAACCAAAAAATCAGTTATATGCACAGCTATCATGGGGTGGGCAGGCTCATCATTTAGGCTTTAACGTAACCAGCTTAGCACGTGTTATGGTACATCCCACCATCACTAGAGTTGTAGCAGATGTTAGATGGAGCTACCTGACATGATGCAACATCACACCTTTAAATCCCAGTGTAGACAATGTTTAGGGCCTTTATAATCGTTAGCTGGTGATGCACCTTTTTTCCTTGTGTAGACAGACTCTAAAATAAGGAGCTGAGTTCTAACTGTACTTTGAATTTCTATAGGCACATCTATCTATGGATCTCAAAGTGTTTGCCATTTACATTAGGGTAAAATATAAACATTTTGGGAGCATCCAGACTGGCCTTTATAAATATGTTAACTATCTCAAGTTAGGCCGTTTCTTCACAAATTGCACTGTCTCCATTAGGATCTTAATATGTCTTAAGTAACACATGTTTAAAACATGCCTTTTTCCCTTGTAATGACAAGGACTTATTTGACAATCTAGTTAAAAAAAAAAAAAAAAAAGCCACCAAAAAACTCAAAATCAAAAACAAATACCCTACCCCGAGCAGAGATTTGATCCCAAAAAAGAAAGAAGAACTAGATAGTCCATGAAGTCCACTAGGGACTTTGCTGTTGCTATTACTTGGAAGTTGCAGAGACTACAGTGATGGGCAGCAGTATAAAAACCTTAGGCAAAGGCAGCATAAATCCAGTGAAGACAAGCCAACTGATAGCCACTTACCTGAAGTTCATTCAGGAATATAGACCCAGATCCATAAAGGTAATTAGGTGCCTAATTCCCAGTTTTAGGATCCACTGCGATCCATAAAAGTCCAGTTCAGCTGCTGCCTAAACCTGTAGGCACCTAGTCTCACTCAGCGCCTACATTTTTGCTATAAAGTTCCTTAGCACCTAAGTTTCTGTCTCTGGGCATGCACACTGCTGCCTCACTCCAGGCCCCTGGATGCTGTCTCCAGCCTAAGCCCCAGATGTCTATCTCCAGCCTAAGCCCCAGATTGATCCTGTCTACACTTACCTCTGGAGCAATCGATCCAGAGGGGGTCGATTTATCGCGTCTAGTGAAGACGCGATAAATCGACCGCTGAGTGCTCTCCTGTCAACTCCGGTACTCCACCGGAGCGAGAAGTGTAGGCGGAGTCGATGGGGAGTGTCAGCAGTCGACCTATCGCAGTGAAGACACCACAGTAAGTAGATCTAAGTACGTCGACTTCAGCTACGTTATTCACGTAGCTGAAGTTGCGTAACTTAGATCGATCGCCCTCCCCCTTCTCCCCCAGTGTAGACCAGGCCAAAGGAACCTACCTCTCCCCATCCATTGTATAGAAGCCTAGGCACCTAACTCAGGTTTTGTGGATTGTAGTGGTGTTCCTGTGATTTTCTAAATGCTCAAAAGTTAGGTGTTCCAATGCCTAAGTCCCTTCACAGATCCAGGCCACAAATTCTAGTTTACACACCACCTCCTGCAGCAGCAAGGATACCAGTAGCTGAGGGTAAAAGAGGACCTGCCATCATTTTCAGGGTGAAAGTGGGGGATCTTTTGCCAGGGAGTCTCTTTCATGGTAGAGTAAAGCTATGCCAAGATCGCAGGGAGTATTTTTTGTGGAAGAAAAAAAACCCAACTCACTTCACTGTAAAATTTCCAGTGTATGTTACAGAATTTGTTGGTCTCACACTTGGAATTTAAGATGTGAGTCTACATGCAGCTGGCTCAGTTAACATGAATGCATGCAGACCTGGTGGAGAATAAAATAATCAGGAGTTGCTTTGCATTACTGGATAACCAAATAGCTCTTACAGCATTGCTGTGAAGAATTTAAAGCAGCCTGGGGCAACCTTACTTTATGCATCTGAGCTTTCCCAAACTAATTTTGCATTCATGAATTGTTGCAGTTTGTTTGTGGAGAGGCTGAACCCCCTCATGCGTTACATTCCTTCCCCCACCTTTTTTGGGAAACTCCTTGTTCCCATTTCCCTGTTTTGTGTGTGTGGATTGACTATGTGTGGAGTGGAGAAGGGAAAGCCATCCATATTAACACAATAGCATAAGCCTACTTGTGTGCAGCGCTGTACATAAACACTTTTCAGTATGCATCATTATTAAAATAGAATATCTCCTGTGTCACAGAAACTCAGTTGTTTAATTCACTAATGTATCCACTTGATGTCACTATCACTGCCCAGTACAATGGTATGTCAAAGGGCTCTGGTCATAACAACTTTTGCACCTGTAAATTGCTGAGCAGCACACAATCTACAGCCAGATTGATTTTGGTAATGTTCAAAACAACTCTTCACTCTATGATAAACCATTCATTTTACTTGGGCACACTCCTATACCAGCCATCTACATTCAGATTTTGCAGCCCTGAAAAATAGACATTAATTTTTAAGCCGTATATTCCTATTATCCATGAAAACCTTCTGCAGCTTGTCCTCTCTAACAATTAGTACTATAGTATACTCTTTTAGTATTACAGCTGAGCATAGTTATTTTTTCTATTTTTTTTAACAAATAAAGTATAGCAAGATATGATTATTCTTGATGTGTCAGCAAATTCTCTGTATTGTTTAGTAAAACAGAGTGTGAACTCTGACTGATTATAACCCCTTTGAAACTCCTTTGCCTTTGCAGAGGGTATATTAACTTTATTATAGGGTTTGCTATATTTTGCAACTTCCTTCTCTTCTTTACCTAGAACTTAATCAAATCATAAAAAAGCGAGAAGTGATGTTTATTCATCTCTCATTCAATGGCATGAAGCTAGAGTATTTAATGCTTTGGAAAGCATATGAAGAAAGGATTGCAGAAAATGGTTAAAAACTGATTTCCAGCCCATTTTTTGTTTGTTTGTCCTTCTGCCACAGACTCCTCAGACAGAGGTGTCATCATGTGACAGAGAATGGAGCACTTAACTTCTTTAAGCCTGGATTTAAACAATTGTCCACAGTGAAACACAGCTATTCCATGTGAACTGTTCCTTGCCAAAGCCCATTGGGTAGGATTAAGTGCTTTGGGGATAGCTGTATCCTGCTTTAAGGGGCCTTGATCCTTTCACTGTTGTCTTCTTGCTGCCTGGGTCATAAACACTTTCTGTCAGTTCAGAGTTATCTCTTCAGTGCCACAGTAAAGATCAGATCTGACAAAGCACTGGAATATGCTATTTTCTATTCCTTGGTCCAGACAGCCACTTCTTAGTTCTCTCTCCTACCTCCTTTCTAATATCAGTCTTCTTTAGCCTTCCAGGCCCTCAAAGAATTCCACAACTGGCAGGTGTAACTGCATATTAGTAAATTGTACTCTATTATTTGAGTGTGCCTAGGTGTATTTGCAGGTGCTGGAAAGAGAAAACACAAGAGTCTCATGGAAACACACACGCAGAGCCAAATCCTCATTAAAAATTGTCTTAATGTCTGGGCCAAGAGAGAACTGCACGCCCAAAGAAGATTTGAGTGTCCTGCAGTTTTAGAAGGTCTCTGTGGTTTGTCTTGCATTCTATAGTAGTCCACAACTGCTAAGCTTCACTCTAAAAAGGAATTGTCCAGCTTCTCCCCAGTGGAGGCATGGCTGCTTTAAGCTGTGCCAACGGTGCAAAGCAGCCTTAAAGTTGTTTGCAACAAGAAAACAGGAGGAGCGTAGGCATCTCTTTCAGTGACTTAGAGCTATCATAGCACCTCCTATACCACCACCACTTCCTGTTGCTGATGCCTGGGGCATGGTGGGCCATCCACATGCCCCACTTGATTTCTGCCTCTTGTATGAGTAGCAGCCAGAATAATTTAGAGTAGCCCTTAGACTCAGACACCAAGGGGCTGGCATGACATGCAGCTGGCCCAGGACTGGGGGAGTACACAGGCCACCCTTGCATGCTGCTCTTGAGCTGTGCGGCATGTACTTCTAGGTCATAACCAGGAATCTGGTTCTAAGCTTCTACCTTTCTCCATTGCAGAGTTAAAGGGCTACATTCTCTCCTGCACCAGAGCCCTTCTCAGCGGGAGGTTGGGAGTAAGGGGTGTCCAGGCGCTGGTTCTGGATCCCTGATTTAAGGGTATACCTACACTACAAGCAAAGGTAGCAATAGCAGTGTAGACATGGTGGCGTTGGCTTTAGCACAGGTCAGCAAATTGAGTACATAGCCAGGCTCCCCGGCAAGCTTGTCCTCAGATGGCTAGCCCAAATACCAAGCCTGTGCCACCACATTTTCGCTACTACTGTTATCCGAACTAGCCAGATTTACCTGTGCTAGCTAGTTGCATTTATATAGTATATTCTTTTTCAATTTTCAAGTTAATTCCCCAATCCTGCAAACACTTTTGTGGCTGCACACGAGTAGTCCCATTGGCACTCTACTTAAAGTTAAGCACGTTCATAAATGTTTGCAGGATTAGGGCAGAAATATGAGGCTGTGTAAAACTGGGGCCACTTTTTTTTGCTGGTATACTTGCATAGATCAAATAACCTCTCCCACCCCAAATTTCAGAAGGTTGAAATGTTTCATGCAAAAACTTTAAAAAGTCAATTTTACTCAAAATTTTGCAGCTGAATAAACCTTTGATCATTGATACTGTGGGTTCCCCTACAAAGCATATCATATTGATTTGTAATAGACACTTATATGGCACAGCTCACCACACATGGCAGCTCACATAAGTCAGCTTAAAAGTATATCAACTTTTCCCACATATAGGAAGTGAAATCTCCATTACCACCTGTAACTCTGCAAATCTACCAGAC
Organism: Emys orbicularis; assembly: GCF_028017835.1. Lineage (NCBI taxonomy): Eukaryota > Metazoa > Chordata > Testudines > Emydidae > Emys > Emys orbicularis. The sequence continues at coordinate 167,806,885 of NC_088685.1, forward strand.
GTCATCTGAATACTAAGGAATAATGGGTCGTTTTAAAAGGTCTGGGCAAAGAGGTGTATCTAACAGCACTCTCTGTTAGTGGCCATCCTCAGCTGTAGAAATATTCCTGTCTGGAGAGAATTCTAGAAGTGTCTCCCACTGAGAATGCCTCTGCTTGCCTCAAGTCCTACCATGGGGCAGTTAGCTTATGGCGTTGTTTTCAGTGGGAAAAGACATGTTTTTAAAACACGTTAACTAACCTGTTTTTAACACATGTTCAAATACAAATTGCACTGTCTACATTGGCCATTGGCACACTTTAAAAACGTACCTTTTTCCAAGTCACTCTGGCAAGTGACGGGCAGCCAGTGAGAAAAACGAAGCATAAATATAATGTATTCTCCTGAGTCCACCTAGTTCAGAGGTAGGCAGTGATACTTCAGCTGGCCTTTGTGGTTTGCTCCAGACAGAGCTATCTTATAGTTAACAGAAAATAGATCCTGTCTGTCTATTCACGTTGTTATATTGCCCCCACAACTGAAGTATCGGAGCTCCACCCTTTCTAATTCTAATACTTAGAATTCTAATACTTAGAATTAGAAAGAACAATAACAATATTGTTCTTCCGTCCTGTCCAGACTGTAGGACAATTAGCTTTATGTGTTTACTTCTTTTATGTGTGTGTGTAAGTTGAGGGGAAGTGGGGAATTATAAGCGTGTTTAGAAAAAAAACCCCAAGAAAACCAAGTCAAAGAGATGGGTTTCATTCAGTTCTGAATGCTGTGAAATCCAGGCTCACTCATCATTTGCAAGAGGGAATTCTACCCATCACACTCATGAGAACTCCTTCTCTGGGTCAGCAGTTCCATGCTTCCACTGGGACATAGCTATAGAGCTGATTCTCCCACTCCGTTATGAGTGTCCTGGGTAAGCAGATGGGGCAGAAGAAGCAAGACTGGTGATTCACGGCTGCTTTTCCTGTGGTTTCTCCTCCCAGGAAAGTAAAAATCCCCCTTGCTACTGTTTTCCCTCCTTCTCTAGTGACCGTGAATATTCACTTCAGTGTCAGACAGAGCATGGAGAGAATAGGGGACTCTCCGGGTTAGGATTAATGGGTAACGGCTGGTTGTGAGTTTATGGTGGCATGCACAAGTTGAGTGGGAGTCGGGACATAGGGTGACCAGACAGCAAGTGTGAAAAATCAGGACTGGGGTGGGAGGTAATAGGAACCTGTATAAGAAAAAGACCCAAAAATCGGGACTGTCCCTATAAATCAGGACATCTGGTCACCCTAGTGGGACATGAGGAGATGTCATGCACAACTCTATGGCCACTGGGGGCTATAGAGCACAGTAGTAGTATACACACAGAGAAAGAGCACCTTCCTATGGACTGGATTGTTCCTAGCCTTTGCTCAGCCACACATGGAAAAAAGGAGAGACAACACCCTAGTATTTGGCTATGCAGCCAGTGATTGTTCAGTTTGTGGCTCTATCCACTGGGGATGCTTGTCTGACACTCCCCCTTCCAAGCAAGTGGAGGTGGGTTGGGGAGGGAGAGTTGATGAGCTTTGTCTCTACTCACGAGACAAAGTAGCTGGTCAGGTGCACCCTGAGGAACATGATGCCCCTTGAAAAGGGATGAAGCAACTTACTGACCCACCAACACCAAGCAAGGGTGAAGAAAAGGAGGACTGTGCCTCAGAAAGCCAATACCTCTGCCATATGAGTCCTCCATGGGCTACACTCAGGGCCGCCAAGAGCGAGTTCGGGCTCCGGTGAAAAAAATTTTTCGGGCCCCCCCAATCATGAGACTGCCCTGTCATACTGTCAAAGCGCAGAAGCGAATGTTCGTATAGAGTCGGAAATACTCGGAAAACAATCAACAAATAATGATACTACCGAGAAAGACAAAAACATATGCAACATAGTTGGGCCCCGGGCCCCCTTCTGGGCCGCTGGGCCCCGGTAATTTGTACCGGCTTCCCCCCCCTCTTGTCGGCCCTGGCTACACTTAGGAAGCACAGCCTCCTTATTATCCCCTTACACTGGGAAGAGCCTAATAACTCAAGCCAGCCATAAGTGACTGCTCAGTATTTACTAGTTCTCCCTAATCCAGTATTACCCTCTTATAGGAACTGATTTGCAGTGTGCCTAGCTGGCGCTGGCCCTTTAAATTTGGCAGAACGGAGCAGCTGCACCCTTAGCAAGGCCATTTTCCATCTGCCTGCTGTTTGCTGCACTTCTCTCAGTTCCAGCTGGTAAGTGTTCATAACTCCTGGTGGGTTTTCACCCTGTTTTCCTTTTCACATTCTGGAGGTCATGACACATTCTCACAGAGGGCCCCAGGTCCGTGGCTAATGAGGGAAACATTTCCTAAGTGTTGGCAGTTTTCCTACTACATATTTTCAAACAAACAGAAATTCCTAACATTCCTGCATGGAGAGTGTATAAATTCAGGGCAGGCCTTAGCCACTGCAATGACAAAATTGCTACGATAAGAAATTATTGTTTTAGCTCTGCCCCAGACCCCATTTCTCTCCTTTTCCTTATGGACCCTTGCCAATCCACACTGATGCAATTTAGCTCCCAACCAGGCTGCTTCCAATCTCCTAAAGCTGCACAGCACCCTCTTCAGAATAGGTGGAGAGACCCAGCCAGTGGCTTGAAACAAATGCCATGGGTTCCCCTCACACAGTCACTCAGCTCACAATACCTTGCAGAGCTCCACAGCAGGGCTGAGGAGGTGCAGAGGTCTGTAAGCTGGCCCTCAACACGAGAGTGAAATTTAGTCAAGATTATTTTTGGCCCATATGTGGTTGGCCACGTCTTTAATACAGAAGGGCAGTGCATCGACTACAGGCCTGATCATCAGCTGGTGTAAATTCGCATTGCATCAATGCTGTCAAAGGACCTATGCTGATTTACACCATCTGCAGATCTGGCCCTATATTCCCAACACTCATTTCTTCATCTTGCTCAGAGGTTAACAGCTGCCGACCATGTAATGTGAGTTTGTGCCAGCATACGAGGAAGGGCCTCTCTGATCAAGCTAAGACACACAGGAGCCAATCCCACTCCCACTAAAAGCGCTGTAAATCTGCAGCAGGAGCAGGTCCATAGTCTCTGTAAGTTGAACTGATATATGAAAGATTGCCCCACTCATGCACAGATTCTCTTAATTGACTCAGAGGCAGACCCCCGTTTCCAAGAATTCCAGGTAGGCTAGAGTTTTTGGGTGCCCAACTTGAAACACCTCAAAGGGGCTTGATGTAATTTCTGAAGTAATTTCTGAAAATGAGGCTCCTTCAAGATGTCTCAGGTGAACACACAAAACTGAGGCATACAACATCTCTAGTCACTTCCGAAACGCTTGTCCAATGTGCCCCTTTGGATAGGCAGCATTTGGCTGGGCACCTTTGACAAAGAAAATACAAGTATCTTTATTACATGGTCAGGACTTTTGTGCTACTATGAGTGGCAGAACCACAAATGAGAAGTCACCACTGATGATTTAAAAACAAAAAGCAACATTTCAAATACACCATGTAAAGTCTTCTTTTGACATCAAGGTTTAATTTAGGTTTTTAACATGTGCCTGGACTCCCTTTACCAGTTAGCACTGAGCTGTCTGCCCATCGCTGTGTCTTAGCCCTGCTGTTCTGCTCTGATTTCTTATACGTTTTTTAGCTGCTGCTATAGGATGTTGAACCTCTAACATAAATCATTTACTGTACTTTGAAAGTTGGATAATGTGTTTGATGCACCCAACATTAAAAATACACATCTGTTTTGATGTAGGGTGCATCGTGCCAGTAAATAGCATCATTTATCTTAATATCCCTCACTTCACATATAAATGAATAATGAATATACATTCAGAGAGACATTTCCAAGCGGTGCGGTGGGATCCCCCCTAGTTTAACACATGCCATGTTGTTAAAAGTTCAAAAGAAACTTTGATTCCCAAATCTCTGGGATCTGGTTAATTCCCCCCTCTACTTATATCATGTCACATCAGTTAAGAATAGCTGGGCTGCTCTTGCTGTTGTGTTCTAGCAAGAGCTCTCTCTGACTTCTCAGGGGAGTTTCACAGCCATTGGAATTTAGCCTCTTGGGGCTCATCTAAGCCTAGTGGTTGTCCAGCTCTGGGATACTTTATATGGCTCAGACATTTGGATTATTTTAGTTGTTTTGCTCTGTATTCTGTTGCTGAAGCCACTCTGACATGGGAAGGAAATGCAACACAATTGTCAAATGAGTTAAAGACCAAGGTGCAACTTTTATTGAAATACAATTACTCAGGCGTCAGTGGTACCTGGATGCTAATAGGTCCTGCAGTAGCAAGTGTTCACAGAGCCCGAGGGATCCCACCACATGCCCTGGACTGCCAAGTAGGGTGACCAGACAGGAAGTGTGAAAAATCAGAACGGGGTGGGGGGTAATAGGCACCTATATAAGACACAGCCCCAAATATCGGAACTGTCCCTATAAAATCGGGACATCTGGTCACCCTTCTGCCAAGCAATGTGACCCCCAAACCATAGCAGCACTGACAAGGACCATGTTTTCTTGTTGGAAGTGCTGTGCACTATTGTTAGGCCCTATCCACACTCTGTGTTCTTCTCCTTTTTTCCCTTTCTATGTAGAATGTGATAATAGCGGGTTAATTCTAACCTTACCTCCAACCACAGAGATGTCAGATCTCAGTCCACTTTTTACTGGCTAAGTGTCTACATCACAAAATCTGGAATTAACTGAAGCTATTTCTAGCCTTACCAGGGAGGTCAAGGACTGAATATACAGAGACTGAACTACTTACTTGCCCTTAGAAGTAACCCATCCAGACTAAGGCATGCTGGTGAGGGCTGCTGCGTAGTGTTAGGAAAGCTTGCACTGGTACTATCCTCTACTCTGTGGATAAATATACAATCTTAGTCTTTAAAATGATCAGATCACTTCTTACTATCACTAAATCACTAAAACAAATTCTAATTAGATGGGAAGAGGAAATGGAGTAGATTCAATGTCCCTCATTGGTTAGCTTCTGTTTTCCTGTGGTTAAGGACACATAATACTGTAATTGCCCTCACACTACAGTGAGAGAGAGAGAGAGAGAGAGAGAGAGAGAGAGATGTGCTTTTGCTCTAATGTACTGGCTAGTGTTTGTGCCCTCTTCTGGATAGAATCTGAAAAGCAGAGCTGTGTGTCATAAGCCCCATACTAGTAATGGCTAGCAAAGACCCTTCTTTATATTACATAGCAAAGGAGGATCTGAGTTTTATACCTGCTCTTTCTGTAAACTTCCAAGATATCACATTGTCCAGTATAGCAGCAACCCAATCATCCCAAGAACCCACAGATGACTCATTAAAGCCATGCCAAGGGAAGGCAAGAATGATAAACATCCTTGAAGTGCGTTATTCGATACATAATTTATTTCTTTAAAATGCTTCAGCCTTAATAACATTTCATTAGGGGGCTGTACTAATGAAGCACCACAGAATTCTAGAGACTCCTGCTGGTAGGTAAACACCAAGTTTGTTTTCCTTGCTAAGGGCTTCACTGCACTTCAGTGGGTTAGTGTTTCCTATCACATAAGTACTTGCATCGGAGACCAGCTAGGTTTAGTAGCACACAAACCCGTCTAATCTGTTGGATGGGAAAGTTCACAAACGAAATGGGTTCAGAGATGATCGTGACTCAGTCCCCAGTGCACATGAGTACACATAATAAAACAGCCGTGCACTGGCCCCGATTTCTCACTCTCAGCTCCACAGGGCCCAAGAAGCGAAAGCCGAATAAAGAAATGAATGTCTATGGGGCCAGCAATAGGTGGTGACACCAGGTCAGGTTTGATGATCGGTGATAGGTCAATGGGAGGAGAAAATATTATTACAGCCTCCTGGTGCAGCAGTTCTCTCTTACTGCAAATGGTACAAAGGGAACAAAACATTTCCCTTTTTATATTTGCAATACTTAATGGCTCCTCTCCCTAATTTCAGCCAACGTGACAGTGTGTGAGCAAACTGATGCTCCTGCACAGAGCCTCACTGAAGTCAATGGGGCTCTGCGTCTGCCCACGTGCTAGCAATTCCAGGATCAGAGCCTTAGATTATATTGTTCTAAATCTCTGATGCAATTTCTGTTCGCAAACAAAACAAAATTGTTGCTACTTTGTCTTGCTCCCCACTCCCAATTGTGATCATAGCAAGAAGGTTCATAGGTGAAACTGAACTGTTCTGCACCCTCTGATTAAACTGGCCAGGCCAAATCTAGCCAGTAATTTGGACTGTAAAATGGAGCAACCGCAAAACACCTTCGACATGATTGTTCAGTAAATTATTTTGATGCTTTGCATCCTGGTATTGTACATACACACTAATGTAGACTTCCCCTGTTTTATCTTTTACAAAAGGGTTGGAGACTGCTCCCTCTACTGTGTGAAATTTCTGTTGAATAAACTCCTTGAGCTATGAAACACTTTTTTTTTTAACCTATATCCTGATGGACAGCAAAATCCAGGGTGTGACAAATGGCGCCTGACATCCAGGAAGGAATATATCCTTAAGAATAAGTCTGTATCTCCAAACTATCTCTAATTTTATAGGACAGCCTTTCATTCTAGATCCGTATCTATCACAGTTCCACAAAGACCAGATCTTATTTTTCAGTTCCTGTGAATTATAAGCATTAGAAAAGTTCAGTTGTGAAACTAAGTTTATATTTACTTTTCTTATCTGGCTGGAGTTTCTTCTTTTTTTGATTCTGTATTTGGGGTCTGATCATAAAGTGTGACTGAAACACACACCCATGATTTTGGCTGGGGAAGGAAATTTGGGGACATAGGGGAAATAATGAGGCTCTTGGACCACACATAATGTATGTCCCTGTGACGATCCATATTCCTGTCTTAAAGTAAGGTACCCAATTTTAATTACGTGGGTGGTAGCATAAGAATGATATTTTAGGATGAAGAGTTAAATAAGGAGGGCCAGGGTAAGGACTCCCACCTTTAAAATTAACCCTGTCACAGTGATTATGATTCCTCTTCCTTTAAATCCTTGAAATAATTTGAAATTGGCCTTTTTCTGTAGTTTCAGGCAGATGCATGAAAGTTTTGCAGGAGTCCAATGAGATAGGACTAATATATGCAAATACTCCATATTCTCAATGATCTCAGTTATGAAACTCTTTCAGATATAATGGCATAGTACCTCAGCATCTAGACCTATTAACAGAGACCAGCCTCTCCTTTGCTGTCTGTATAAACCACCCTTGTTTTATCAGTCAAAATGCTGGCTTCCCTACTATCCCTTTATATAAGGGTTAAGTATTATCATCTTTGATATGTTTTATACTCCCCCATCCTCCCCTTTTTAATGTGGGTGAAACCTCACTATTTGGAATTACAGTACATCCCTGTTTAATCAAAACATTTTGGAGACACTGAAAACATTTGACTAAAAGGGTCCAGATGATGGGAGGACAACTAATCCCCACATATCAGGGGACACAAGAGCAGTATGGGGAAGGTGGAGTTCTGGTTACGTGGAGTACATGTAAATGAAATTTGTCTGTAGTACCTAAACTAGATGTAAATCTGTTCTACTTTAATTTCACTAACTGTGAGTGACCTTAAAGTACTTGACTAGAGCTTAGGGGGGGAAAGTAGGAGGACAAGTGTGGGTATCTCGCAAGCCATAGATGTTCTGCCTGGAAAATCTGTCAGTGGTTTGCAAACATGAATACAACAGAATGGGTGTCTGAGAGGTGGGTCAGAAGTTAACAGGATTTTGCCCTACTATGGAAACTTAAGCCGCAGATCGGAAAGTGTTTATGTGATATCACAATTTGAGTGACAACTGTCAATAGGAGTTGGATGGAGGTGAGGTCAGTATGGATTTTTTCAAAGGCTGTCTGCTGTTATTGCCTGTCATGAGATAGCTGTCATTGTCAAATCATTCTATACATTCAACAAATGGAATACATCAGCATGCTAGCAAAAGCACTGAGGAGTTATGAGTTTATTTTAAACAGGGACTGGCTTTTTATTTTAATTGTGCTGGTTCTGAATTTTCTACATTTATAAATTGTTTAGGACACAGTTTATGTTTAGACGACAAGCATTTTTGTTTATGGCATTTTGCTATCTTTTGTAGAGTTTGTAAATTTATGTTCTGGAAATCAGGTCTGTCGAGACTTTTGTTAATTAAATACTGCAATGTATTTTACGTTTCCTTTAATGGACAGAAAATGACTTTTGTTCAAAAGGACTTCATTGTACGATATGATACATTTTTCATTTGATGTGGAGAAAAATCAATTATTTTAAGAGTTCTATTCTTCTGGCAGTTCATTTAAGTGAATTCTTACTATGTTAAATGATCATCAGTATTTTTTCTTTAAATATCAACTCCCGGAAAAGTACTGTAATGCAAAAAAAAAAAAATGTAATTTGCTGTCATGTAGATGGCATTGATTTTGCTCCCCTTTTAAAAGAGAGAGCCACTCAAATACAGCCATAATATTTTAAAATTTTTCTTAGAGGAAATAAAAATGAATTATTAAATAACATAGTAGAACTCATAGGTCTGAATATGTGTGTTATATGCGATAGTTATGGGGCCTGGTTCTGGTTTGCCAGATGTACACCAGTGTAATTTGATTTAGCTCAGTGGAGTAAATCATGATTTACATCAGTGGGAGATCAGAATCATGCCTGTAATAGTAACTATCTATTATACATGTGTATGTTGAAAATATATTCTTCACATGTGCAATAAGGCTTCATAGAAAAGTTGAATCAGACTTTGTTGGTGCTGAATAAGAAAACATGTTTGTACAGCCTTTTTGACAAGCATATGAGTAAAAGATTAATATGAGCTTTTATCTAAGATTCTGAATTTTATCTTCTAAAGCTGTAAAAAGAAATGAAGTCCTTCCCCCTTATCTCCAAACCAACAGATTTTTCCAGGTCAGGGGCTGCTTCAAGTGGTTTGGTGATGTGTGCCTTAATGGTTGTATGGGGGCAAGAGCCTGCAGCATGGAGAATATAATTCTCAAAACATGCTTTTAAAACAGTCTTCACAAATGCAAAATGAGAAATGGAATTGCTAAAAATGACATGTTCAGCAGACCCTGCAGTACAGCTGACCTGCAAGTTGCACACCTTTATTTGGCATGTCTGATGGAGTAAACTTTGTTCTTCTGACAAGAAGAAAATGATAATACTTACGTCAGGTATAAAATTCACCAGGTGCTCTACTGTGCTAACAAGGATTGCTTCATTCTTACATTCTGTATTTAGAATAATGTTATAATGATTAAAAGGTACTTTATTTGACGTTGGTCTATTAAAATTGTTATATCCAATTTCTCAAACACTAAAATTAATTGAAATTTGTAATATAAAACACTTGCATACTAATACTTTTACAGGTTTGTCATTTCTCCTAATCCTTACTTCATATGAACAATCACAATCTATTGGGAATTTTACATTTCCAATAACAGTCTCTTGAGACTAAAATTACTGTGTCAAAATCTGAGATTCAGTTTTTAAAATCCAGAAACCTATTACATGGATACACAGCAGACACTTTTGGATTTAGGTTTATAACCCATTTACATTCTCATATTTTTAAAGAGGCAAAGTAGTTTTTATAAGGATCAACTTGAGCATTCTCTGCATTGATTTGTTTTATCAAAGTGATCACTACATACTGAAACAAGCGCACTTCCCCAGTCAGATATGTACAAAGAAACAAAAGGTTCACTTTGCAAGGTGTGCAAAAGCAATGCCAAGGCAGGTCAATCAGGTAATAAGTAGCTCTCCCAAAAGATGTAACATTCTTTACCTGCTGCTGAATGACAATTAAAACAAAGCCTGAAATTCTTTCCTACGTAAGAAAAAGCAATCACTCTGCAGCAGCTAGCCATTCACCATCACTACAAATAAGGGAAACAGCACCTGTAAATAATTTTTTTATCATTATAGTGGTGATCAACAAAACCAAATTTCACTGTCACAATAAATAGTTACTAATTTGAGTCCCTTTTTATGCAGCTGTGTAAGATGCTACTTTTCTAAAACTTGGTTACATAGGTGCTAGAGTGTAACTTCAAAAAGTGCTGTGACTAAGGGGTGGTGGGTAATCCTGCAACCACAGGAACAGACCTGAAAACAAAATTGAGTCTCAGACTCTCATTTCCTCCCCTTCTCCCTCTTTTTGTCTGGGGACAGGGTAGATAACTTCACTCCCTCTTGTGGAGTGCTTGGTTCCCACTGTGTGCCCAGTCAGCTCCTTTGGGCAGCAAGCAGGGGAGGCAGAGCCAGGGCTTCTCCCACTCCTTACCCTTTCTGCCTCCTATCCACCCACCTGTGGAGAGTCTCAGGTGAGTGTCAGAGCAGAGCCGAACAGAGGAATAATGGGGGTGATCGGGGACTTACTTTCTCTTGCTCCCCAGTGCAGCTGAGTAAGGGCTGTGACAATGGTAGCCCATTGTAATCTGGCTATTGGATGTGGAATTTGCCACAGTGATCCATGGCTTTGTCATATCAAGAAGGGAACACTGCTGTGTACATGGGGCTGTGGCTGACCACCTGGAAGCTTCCTGCTTCCATAGCAGTGTCTTACTTACTGGACACATTGTGCTTGTACTCCAAAGACTGCAGTGGCTCCCAGTTAATTTCCAGGCCCGTTTTAAGGTGTTGGTTTGATCCATAAAGCTCTTTATGGATAGGATCCTGGATATTTTAGAAATCACCTGTCTCGTGTGCTTTGTCCCAAGAGTTCAGACCACCTGTGACTGTCTGCGCTAAGAGTCTCAAAATTTGTACATCTGGATTTTCTTAGTCAGTGGTTTTCAACCTTTTTTTCATTTGCAGACCCCTAAAAGATTTCTAATGGAGGTGTGGACCCCTTTGGAAGTCTTAGACATAGTCTGCAGACCCCCAGGGGTCCGCGAATCACAGGTTGAAAACCAGTGTTCTATGGTAACGACAACCTCTTAAATGTAGTCTGTGGTCCCCAGGGGGCCACAGACCACAGGTTGAAAACCACTGTTCTTAGCAGAGGACCTTCAGTTGTATAATACACTTCCCACAGCCCATCAGAGCCAGTATCTGTTGCTCTTCTGGGATGCTGGACATACTGTTAGGGTTTTCCTGCAATGGGCTGTGTTAAGCAGGAAGGGTCCAATTTTCTTTTCTTGTGGGCAGGGGAGTATTTTCTCATTGGTTTAATTTGGACTATTATTTTTGTGAGGTGTTTTAATTGTATTGTATGTGTGTCTACAAAGCTGGTGAAAGGCTCACTGTATTCACGTGGGCTATGAAGCTGACCATGGGCACTTGGTGTCTGTCACAGTTGGATAATGTCTCCCCATTTCCATCCTACATCATTTTAATTTGTTTAATTTATATTTAAAAACTTCTGTAACTTTTAAAATCCTTTTAATTAGTGGCTGAGTTGAATAATAACCTCAGCAGAGCTGAGTGCCATATAGCGCTGAGAATCCCAAAGTTGTTTCCATATGATGGCTGTTGGTTGGCCTGGCTGAGCTGTAGGTAAGAGTGAACTGAGTGTTCACATTCCAGAAAGGAACTGGCCCTCAGCATGATGACTTCAAGGTTCTGTAAAGTGCTGATAGTGGAAACAACAGACAAGGTGCAGGTAGAAGAAAAATTAATTGTACAGTTTGTCTAGTGTTGCAGTCATTGGACTTGGCAGGAAGAAGCTCTCCAAAAGGCTCACGGATATTGCCATTACTGCCTGGGTTTTCGTTAGTGTAATTGTACAAATATTCTGCTAATCTGCAGCATTCTTTTATGTGGCAATATCTTTTTTTATGTATCACTTTTCTTTAGGGCAGATCATCTTTCAACTTCACTTTGCAGCAAGAGACTTCTTGTTATATCTACATCCATATTGATTCCTGGGACATGTTCTGAGGCATATTTACCATTGCCTTTATCAATAGTTTAATATATTTGTATTTATTGATCTGCAGAGTCTGTGATTAAGGGGGAAAAAGGTAAAAATAAATTAAATATTCAGATATAGAGTATAATTTTCAAACTTAAGTAGTGAAGAAAATGTATCTGTCTCATTTCTGTAGGAAAATATGGAAAGACTGCAGCAGAAATATACATTCTGTAGTTTGAGTTTTATTCTGTACTTTTAGACAACTGTAGGACCAAATCTTCGGGTTCTTGTCAGGCAATTTCCTACGGACTTCTAGTTATGCAGGCTCCCATGGCTTCACAAGTGGGGTAGGTTTACTGCTGCTTGAAATTTTTTCATTAAAATATTCTTTTTCAAAGAAAATGGGGTTTGGGGTGAAATGGGAAAGTCTGTGGAAAATGTCCATTTTCATTGAAATATTTAGGGTTTTCATTCAAAAATCAGAACATGTTTTGGTTTTTGGTTTTTCTACAAAACCCTGATTTTTTTTTTGATAAAACCAAAACCATTTTCATTTTCATTTAAGCTTTTCCTGGCAGGGTCAAAGCAGAATTCTGGGTGGGGGACATAAGGAGCTGGGAAGCCAACACCTCCTCCCTGGACCATCTCTGCTGCCACTCTGTGGCCTCAGAAGGCAGGAATTTCCCCCACGAATCTGCTGGGTTTCCAAGCACAGGCAGAAGAGTTCTCCCTAAACAATCTGTTCCACTTTGTATTTAGCTGTGACCCTCTTGAGTATGTTGAGAAGAGCTCTGTGTAGCTTGAAACCTCATCTCTCTCACCACCAGGAGTTGGTCCGATAAAAAGTATTACATCGCCCACCTTGTCTCTCTCATATCCTGGGACCAACACAGCTACAAGACTGCATACGACATATGTCCAGATGGTCTATTCAGTTGCTTGCACTCCTTGTGCCTCAGAGATTCAGTCTTACCAGGGGCGATATCCAAGAGACCATGGGATTCTTGAAATCCATGGGGTCAGGTAAATTGATGACTTCACTGCCCAGTAGGAGTCCTGGCCATTCCTTACCACTTTTGTAAAAGCTAACACCCACCATGGTGCTAGCCATGTGGAGTGCTTTTGCTCCCTGAACTCTAGGACTGGTTGTCCTAGGCCTCTCTGGAGAAGGCACAAAAAGGATCCTCTTGGCATCTTTTGTGTATGTACCAATGTGAATGGACCAGCCACAATTTGGCCTTTAGAATGAAGAGAAATGGTACATTGTCCAGATATGTCTCTGCAGTGTGATCCAGTCCCTTTAGTGGCATTTCTTCTTCAGAGAATATGAAGTACAGTACAGAACAATGCACTTTCTTTCTCTGTATTATGCATAACTGAAGTAAGGGAGGGATAATAGGATGGGGGTCTTTCTCCTGTTGATCCCTTGTTCGGATTCATCCCAGCTAAAGTTGTTACTATCTAACAGCTAGAGCTGGGCAAGAAATGGTTTTCCCTCCAGTGAAAATTTTTGAGATTTCAAAAAACTTGTCCTTGCATTGGGATTAAACTTTTTTTTGATGTTTTCATAACACATAAGAGGCAGAGAGACCCACCTCAATCTCTCTGATAAGCTGCTGGTGAGGGCGCTCACCTGGGAAGTGAGACGAGACTTGACCTTGGGTCTCGCACTTCCCAACTAAGTGCCCAGCCCCTGGGCTATGGGATATTATGGAGTCTCTATCTCTCTGCCTCTTTCTCTGATTTTGACCAGACATCCCATCCTGGGCCTGAGAAACTCTTTTGTCCAAACTGGTACATTGCATGAAAAGTTTCAGTTTTGACAAACTGGCATTTTCCAACAAAAAACATTTAGTCAGAAATTCCCAATCAGCCCTACCAAGAGCAGTTCAATGCCTTAGACAAGTTGCTCATCTCAGTCCACTTCCTAGCAGATGCGTGTTCACATTACCAAAGGTCCTGTCACTAATTAGCACCAGCAGACAGGCCATGGACTGAATAGACACTGAAAATACCCTTAGGCCAAAAAATGGCCTCTCCACGTAGGGATGAGGCAGACTGGCAGAGCAGCTTGCACTGCCCTTTCCCATCCTATGTGGAAGAGACCCGGCTGCACACAGGAAATATCTAATCTAAGGCTATTAATAAACATCTCAGTGTCAACCTGTTCTTCACGTTTGACTATCACCATGTAGAGACTGTGAGGAAACAACAACCTGCCCAAGGCATACTGTGTGCTCTCAGAGGTACGCAATGAAAGAGGTGTATTATCATGCTAATAATTTTGATAAGACATCCCCTCTCCCCAGTGATGTACCTGCATGATGGAACTCATGCCAAATTATCACTCCCTTGGACTGAAAACACTATTAATTTTAAATGCTGCCAAATCCTGGATCTTTAGGCTTAAGCTAAAAACCAAGTGCTGATGAATGCTGCAAAAATTGTACTATTCTGTGTTTATTCTAGCCAGCCCGGACGTGCCCAGGCCAACGTTTGCACAGCTATTTAGGCAGTTTCCTCATGCCAGGCACATAGCAATCCAAGCCAAGAAGAGGGACGTATGGAGATAGGGGTCATGGAAGGGTCAAGGTTATGCACTAAAACAAATTGACCTTGTCCCTGGCTCCTAAGCCTCAAACTAGAATGCCTCCCTGCTACTCAACCTTCCCAGGACTTGCAGCTGTTCTGCAAAGTATTCATGTGTGCGTTTTTTGGGGGATCTAGGATCAGGACACCAGAGCTAGGTGCCCCAATATTTCTCTTCTGACTGTGGCTTGTAGGGGAAGGGTGTAGCTTATGAGCTTTCAGAGAAGCACTGTGTATGTCAACACAGAATTTCCCATTCAAACATGACAACATCTGCTTCTGCTTGTAACACAGAATTAAATGTGTCGTGCAGGTGTACTGCACATACAGAGGGCCAGCTCCTTGGCTGGTGTAAATCAACCACTGCAGTCAGTGGAGCGACACTGATTTACACCAGCTGAGATTCAGCCCCAAAGGGTATATAACAATAGTGGCTGGAGTGAGCTATCTATGTTCATGGCTTAGGAATGGTCATATCTCTCAAGAGGTGGAGCCCAGCAGAGTTATAGTCAATTATCACTGGTAATTTCTCATGAGAGGGAAAAAATGGTTTATTCCATCTCAATTCTGATGTATTTGTATTAATACTACATTTAGCTATAATAACAGTTATATGTATTCTGGACATCACAACGTCTGTATCCATTTTGACATAGTTTTACATTTACATAACTATATCCATGTTTGTGTGCATGGTATCAAGTGCTTAATCTTTCTTCTTTTGTCTGTAAAATTTCAGCCCTATTTACATTATTTTATGCTTCACATACTATATTTTTTTTAAGTTACACCTGCAGATTATTATCTGTGTTCCATCAGCATAAATGCTTCGGGATCAGCACTTTTCTGTTCTCCCATGAAAAGTGATGAGGACTTGCAGTGGCTTAGGTCATATGATCTGTCTCAATGCTGTCTTACACGGACACCAGAAGCGGGGAGAGAAAGTGAGTGCTATTTTGGCCACACTTTTTTGAATTCCCTGTGCAGATGCTCTGCATATTTCACAGCAGAATTAGTAACAGTAATCATTGTGGAATATTGAAAATGTCCCTGCGCGTGGCTGCTACTAGCACTGGATGATGACAAACTTGTTCCATCCATTTGACACCGCAAAAAGTCCACGTGTTGCAGAGCTGTTTGGTTCTGACGCGATTAACATCATGGGAATGAGCAAAACTTGGCTTCAGTACCTGAGACTTTCCCTGTCTGACATGCAATACTGTTAGCAGGCTGTATGAGGTACAGTAGATCCCTATACCACAGCGCTGTTTTACACCTTGTACTCTGAGGAGAACTTGTCAAATACATTCCTTTTTATACCAACTACATGTATTCCTGATCTTTACGTACCCAGTTTAGCAACAGTTCATTTTAAATATGTGGTCTGCATATCTAAGCAGTCTTTCTAAAGTATCGTTTGATGAATCCTAAACAGTAACATTGACTCATACTCTGAAAAAAAACTGCAAGCTTTTCTTTTACTTGAAACAGAAGTTTGCGTCAGTAGCTCAGTAAAACTGGTGGTAACTCAGTAATACCCATAAAAACCTGTGTTTAGGGAATAATTAGACTTGCTTACAGAGCAATAGTGAAAGACTTGTTAGCTCAATTGTTGTTTTGGTTTTTTTTAGTATGTATGGAATGACTAAGATATATGAAACTTTTTTTTTTTTTGCCTACAGTGATGTTGTGTAGGACTTAGCTGTGACTACCTTATTATTTAACTCTTGGTTATTTTTGTTCTCTAAGCAACTGACCTAAAATAGTGCTACCTTAAAAAAGTAGCTTTCAAATATTTGTTTTCCTAATTAAACTGTCAGAAAGGTGGGAATGATCAAAAGCACACAATGTCCAGGAGATAAAGAGCAGGATTTTCCAGTGCATGAATGATGGCTTTAACATCTGTACTCTAAATAATTATAAATGCTATGGGGATGATTGATTAGTTTCATTACATGTCTTTTTAAAGGTATCACATGTCTTTCTGTTGCAAATATCAGTTTCACTACTTTGGTTTATAGAATTTAATGTGGAATTGGAATGTGAACTCCACACCACAGTATTGAAAACGTTCAATATTTTTAAAATTTCAATATTTTATTGAGTAAATCTTGGTTTATATGTGACCTGCAACTAATGAAGCAGCAGAGGAGGAGGCTAGAATGCTATTAGAAGACTCTATGTGAATCCGATCAGCTCCGGCATGGGGGGGGTGTGATTTATAACCTGTGCAATTCCAATGAGGCCAATAGAGTTGAATGGGTGAGGTTAAATAGGATTCGGTCCAGAGAGCTTTAACACTCTTAGGCTGTTGCCAGGCTGGAACCAAACAGGTGTCCTTTCCCTCTCTAAAGGCCAAATCCTAAGGTCCTTACTCAGTGTGATGCTAGTGGGAGTTTTTTGCCCAAATAAAGACTGAGTAGAAACTGAATAAGGACCTGAAGATTTGGCCTTATACCAGCAAAACTGTTCAGAGTTACAGATACACTAATGAATCACGAACTCCCCAGCTCTGCAAGAGTATCATTTCCCCCCACTGTGAAGAATGTTTTACTTTTTCGGGGGGGGGAGGGGGATTGGTAATATCTGCAGTGATCTGTCTGGATGCAGTGTAGGATCAAGCGCTAACAAACACTCACCTTTCTTTGGGGGAGCCCCATCTGGAGGAACTCTATGAGGGAGAAGAGGTCCTGTGGCCCACCACCGGTGAGTCAGCTCTGCAGATGGCATCAGTTCATCTCCTTTTCATGTAGCCCAAATTCTGCTGTCTCCATGTCTGACCAACACCTACGCCAACTCTTGTCTCATCCTTGGTCCTTCAGCCACTCTGTGTATTCATCCACTACAGCCCGATGGCAGCGCAACTCACTGGGTTAGGACACCTTTGTCTAGGCCTCTTGGCCAAGACTGAGAGAGAGGTATAGGTTCCTGAAACACTTTATCCTTCAGCACTGCTCCCAAGAAGTTATGGGGTTCTTTCCTTCAGGAACATTTGCATGAAAATATCCAGACTACAGTAACTTTAACCAAAAACCAAGATTTATTATCACACAGAGAGAATGGAAAGAAGAGAACAGAAATTTGCTTAACATCTCTAGATTTGCACTTTTCATAATCTAAGCTAGATAAAGCATTCTCAGCCTGATGACAGAGGAAAAGGAAAAGTGGATAACATAGTTTTCATGAAAGCAGTTCTCTCTTCCTTTGGTCAAACTGTCACCATTGCTTGCTGACTGATAGCAGTTCTTTACTTCATTCAGAGATCTCTTTTATCAAGCCCACTTGTCCAGATGTAGGGCAGCCACCCCTATTCTCCAAACCAGTTCTCTCCAGTTACCTACACATACAATAGTACTGTTGCAAGCTCTTGCAATTTTATTGCAAGTCTTTTGATCCATGGTATTTTTCTTAAAGCCTCAGATCCTGGATTCATTTGCTGGCATAAGAATCTCAGCTTTCACATTGTTGTTTTAAAAAAGCAAGTTTCTAGCCCCCTTGGTTATGGACAAGGACAACCCTCAAGGTTCCAGAAGTTAAAAAAATGTATTATTTTTAAAAGCTCATGATTTTTAAGCCAGTCTTATGATTTTTGAATATTTGGGTTTGGTAATACTGTGAAAGAGTTTGGGACTAGCTCCTTTCTCTGAGATGAGTCACTGAGGTTACAAAACCCTTAACAATGATTAAAGCTTTAGTGACCAGTTTGAGAACCATATTTCACAGATCCGTATGCACGTCTCTATCCCAGCCAGTTTCTGAATTGTCCTTTCAAATAGGCAGATGGACATTTTCTTCGGTCCTGCCCTTGCCCCATTTTCCATTGTCATGGACTATAAATTAGGGATGGAGGTATAGCTCCACTGTCACAATTTGTTTTCTCTGTGTCAGCCTGAGGATGGACCTGGATGGGAGCAACCTGCCTGAAAACTGAACCAGACAAAATGAGGTCGATGGGTAAGGGGGTTAACAGGAGAATGGAGGGGGATTCTGCCTGTATTTTCTATTGGAAGTGTAATGCTACCCTTTGCCAACATGATGTGCAACCTTAAGGTCCTATTGAATCCTTCTCTACTTCTGGCAGTGCAGATCGCAGCTCTGGCCCATAGTGGTTTTTTCCCATTTGTGGATGACTAGGAGATTGACTTTTCCTCTTCTGAATGTAGCCTTTGCCAGAGTCATCCAAGACTTTGACATATCTAGGTGGGATGAATGTAGTTAACTCTAATTGGCCCTGTGATTGATGAGCATCTGGAAGTGTGGCTGATACAGGACTTGTCTGTTCATCTTCTGAAGAGGTTAGGTCATCATGGGCACTGAACACCTGTGTTCCACATGCCACACGAGCGATCTATTAGACTGGGTGTAATTTAAGCTGCTTGTGATCATCTCTAAAGACTTTGGCCTGGGACCAAGTTATTTAGAGAACCAACTCCTAGTCTTACGCTACATCATGACAACTGAGGAAAGCAGAGGCATTATTGCTGTCAGGTTCTAAATTTCATTTATCTCTGGCAGACGATTCTTATTTAAGTATCCACATCTTAGGAACTCATTTCCCAGAATTCTTTGCCAGAGTCTGAGCAACAGAACATTCCACTTTTTTGCTCAGTCAGACTTTTTAGGGGTTTGTCTACACTAGACTTCTTTATCTGGACTTAGCCCTAAGGTAAAAGGTAAACATTTGTAAACTGGAATAAATATTTGAGAATTGTTCACACTAGCCTTTACAAATGTGTTAACTGCCTCGAGTTAATTGGCAATCAGTTAACTCTAGGTACAAATGTCCAGTGTACACATATGCTGAGTGGACACGAAGGATGGGATTTGCAAAGGTGCTTAGGGCTGGCCCAATTCTGCTTCTACTGAATTTGCTTTGACAAAAGAATGTCATTATCCCTGTTTTTCAGATGGGAAACTGAGGCAGAGAGAGGTGAAATGACTTGCCCCAGGTCACTGAACAGGCCAGTAGCAGAGCCAGTAATAGCACTGGAGTCTCCTGAGGCCCAGTCCAGCGCTCTGCACAGTAGGCCAAAGTTGAATGCTTTTGTAAACATCAAACAGTTCAGCCTAACTTTTACCTGCGCAAGCTCTTTGGTACCGTTTTTAAAGGGACATTCTCAGGTTAAAATTTTATAGAGAGAATATTACAACTGAGAGAATGTTAAGAGTCAGAATTTGAATGGAGCTCCCACTCAGCCTCCCTTTTTCAGTGCTCACAATCTTGGTACAGAGAGCTGTATCTCAATGGGACATGGAAGATCCTAAACATCTACTTGACATCAACTGTGCTTGCAATTATTTATACCTGCACATTGAAGATGCCAAAAATGAAGCTAGGTTTTAAAAATATGCCCCTTCAACCTATTTTGATTTTTCACCATTTGTTTTTCTTCTTTGCACTTGCCACATCTTGGATGATAAAAGAAACTAGTCTCTTTGTGGTTCCCATGAACTGGCACAGCGCTGCTATGTGTAAAATCATTTCTACTAACATTCAGTTTTCTAAAAATCTTTTTTTTTTTAAACAGAATATAACTAAACTACCTGACGCTGTCCCTTGAATATCCTATCACTTTGTTCTTTTTAAACAACTGGTTTAAACCCCAGGGTGTAAAGTAGGCACAAGGGACAACCCCTGCAATTTTAGATCATTGGTGAGACTATGAGATGTACTCTATGCTGCATTTATTGTATATCTTTGAAAATACAGAGGACTTTACCTCAGAAGTGTATGTCTTGGGTTTGTCCACATTTGTGAGAATGTTAATACTGTGTTGTGGGAATAGTGCTGCGTTCCCTGTTATCATGCAAGCAATTGCTAACTGTAGACCTCTGACTTTGTAATTTGTTCTTTATGGACTAGCCTGCAGCCAATAAGCAAAATCAATAGTCTTTGCTGAAAAGTAAGCAAGTGCCAGTGTGTTATGTGACAGGTGAAGATACATGTGCTTACCAGGGGTCAGGGGGCCACATCAAATTTCTCTCTGACTTCTTTTCAAAAAGCTAAATCCATTTAGGGAGCATTCGTCATTGGAAAATGTTGCAGTGGGGAATTAGGCAGGCTCCTACTCTTCTTTTCTCATTTAACGATGTTTGTTTTCAACAGCCTGTTCAATAATGTCACTGAGAAGAAATTATGTGAGAAGAATAAAGTGCTTATAGTCTATTTATTTATTCATTCATTTCTGCAGAATAACACTAGCTGTTGCATTCTCATGTTTATTAATACTATTGTGGTAGTCCAAACAGTTGTTTGTTCTCGTCTCCCTTTGAAAAAAATAAGGTGGGACTCATGGCAGTATGGAACTGATTACCTCCAGTTTAAGGCTGAGATGAAGGTTGTACAGGATTGATGGAAGCTATATATTTCTATAAGCTACCATTCTCTGTATTTGAATAGGATGTAAATATAGTCCATCATCTCTGTGCTGCTGAGAGATTGGAAAGCTTTTTGTTTTTCAAATTGGAATGATCGGGCTTGAGGCATATCAGAAAAAGCTAAGAAAAGAAAAGCTCTAGTGGGCTAAAATAGATTTAGATGGACTTAGTTAAATGGTCTTATCATCTTGGAGATTTTACCTTTTTTCCCCCCCATCAACTAAGTATTTGAATGTTCAGGTTATTAGGGTTATTAGGTTATTAGTATTTGAATGTTCAGGTTATTAGGGAAACTGAATCCAGTCAAAAAGCCTTGCCTCTCAACATGATGTTAAACCGTAACTAAACACACTTACAGGTGTTTTTAACATTAAATTCTGAAAGGGGGAGGAACAACCCAGCAACTCAACAGAGCATAGGTAATTTTTTCAAAAGTGCCTAAGTGATTTAGGCTCCTATGTCCTATTTTCAAAAGTGGCATAGGCATTTACAAGTGTAAATCCTACTGATTTTTTTAATGAGTTTTAGGCTCCTATGTGCCTAAGTCACTTTTGAAAATGGGACTCGAGCCCCTAAATCACTTAGGCACTTCTGAACATGTTTCCCCTCATCTAATGAAAATGAAAGAAGCCTTAGTACGATAGTCGGAATTTTAGTGACCATAGTTGCTCCATTTGACAGCCTGGCTTGCTGCCATTATGCTACCACATCTACCTGCATACATCTGGTCAAGAAAAGATGACAGTTATGATCAGATTAGAGGTTTCCTACATGAAAGCAGAATTTTAAAAAACAATCAGATTGCTGTTTTAAAGATCCAAATTTCTGTTGTGCCATGTTTGATTCTAACATGTAATATAACCAATCCTAATTTTAATTTCCAGACTTTGCTTTCTTTATACAAATATTTTTTTCTCCTACTGACTATTAAAAGCATTCAAATTAATATTTTCTCTCAGCTGAGCCCTGCCTTTGAAGATGCTGAATTACTGTATGCAGTTTTCCAGCAGCCTTTGAAACTGGGTGCTGCTATTCTGTGTGCCCACACCAGGCTCTGGGATTTTACGAGCTGCTTTTGAAGCTGTGTGTTATCTAGTGAGTAGTTGTCTTGCAACAGTATTGGGAAGAAATAAGAAAAACTTCCAAGCTGACTCATAGGGGTCCTATAAGACACTGTAATGGAGAGGCAAAAAAAAAGGCCTTTGTCAGCCCTAAAAATAAATCAAAACAAAAAAACCCACATTGGTGCTCTTTTAGCCTGTAGGCTGCAAACATTAAAATAAGGCTGGAGTTTCAGCTGTCAGAGTTTTGGACTATGGAAACTTTCTTTGCCAGTGAATCCTGTTAGTGTGTCTGTTTGTCCCATTTCCTATGCCCTTTGTGCATTATATGATAAGAACAAAGATTTTGCATAATTTTAAAGAGTGTTGTTTTTATTGGACGTAATGCTAGATTCTAACACCTCAAAGTTTTGGTAGGAATTTTGGCAAAATAGGGATCTGGATTCGGATTTCACAGGTGGCTGTCCCTTCGTGAGTGCATCCATGTGGCAGGCTGCAGACAAAATGGGAATTAATAATCTCTCCACCCATTGTTTATAAAAAATATAGATATGAGGATTTATTGATAATCTAAGGAAAAAACAAAACCAAAGTACTAGAACAACACTACTTCTGTTATACAAAGACAAGAAATAGTGACTTTGGGTCTTTTCTGAGTTCCTAGTTGCACGGGGCCTGGGTTAAACCTAAGATTTACTAGCTCAGCTCTTTTTTTATTAGGTCTTAAACCTCTCCCCCAATAAATAAATACCCTCTTATGGGCTATTTTCCCTCACAAATGGCAAGTTTTGTGACCTCATACTGCTGATACAGCCTAAGTGCTGCCTCATTGCTAACAAACACCGACCGAGTCAAAGAGTCTCCACCCCTTTTGCAAATGGCTGCTGGACTCAAGAGAAGACGAATGTGTATCCTGGGGCTTTCAGAACCACAGGCCTCATTGCAGTGCCCCATCTCTAGGCCGTTCCTGCATCCAAACCTCAGATCCAAACTCCCCTGAAAATTCCCAAAGTTCAAATCTAGAACCAGACTTGGTCCCTTGAACCCATCTTTAGGTCTTATGAGGTGGTGCGATGTATGTGAACTTTCTGAGGTTACCATTCAGCATCTCTATCTGAACTTCAATTCAGTGTTTGGCTGGGAGACTTTAGTTTGACTACAAATCTTTCTTTTAATGTTCATAGAATCCTATCAGTTTTTGTCTTGGTTTTCTTTTGTTTTTTTCATAAATTGTGGGTGCCTCGTCAAAAGAAATTACCAGCAAAATAACTCATTCTCTCTTTCTGTTCTTATCCTGCTACCAGAACATAACACATACTACACCGCTACCTCGATATAACGCGACCTGATATAACACGAATTTGGACATAACACGGTAAAGCAGTGCTCCGGGGGGGCAGGGCTGCGCACTCCGGTGGATCAAAGCAAGTTCAATATAACGCAGTTTCACCTATAACGCGGTAAGATTTCTTGGCTCCCGAGGACAGCATAATATCGAGGTAGAGGTGTACTTACAACAACTCCTATCATTTTTTTTGGTGACAGGCAGTGCTTCCATTTGGTATGACACATTGAGAGACAGACATAGATAACAGTTTGGAAGTAACACAAGTTATAATAGTTAAAGTAATTAGCCTGAAGTTTGAACGTGACAGTGTTCTTCCCAATTTGGCATTGTTGGGATTTTAATCTGACAGTTGCTTGGCCCTTGTACCTTAAATTCAACTTTTGGTTGCTTTTCCAAATTATCAGATGTAACGTATTTTTAGAATGTCCTTGATTATCCATCTTAAAACCTAACGATCTTTTTTTAATCCCTCTCATTGCAATTTTCCCCTTTGTTTCTCACTTTCCTGCTGCCTAACATACCAGATACTAGCAGGACAGCACGCTAGTTACAAGGGCAGTATAATGGCCTAGAAAGAATAGACAAAATATATTCCTCCTACTTTAGGCCCTGATCCTGCAATGAAATCCATGAGAGATGCACCCTGCATCTCTGCAGAACCCGCACTAGAAGTCGATGGAGATCCATGTCAGTACAGACACCTGACTGCGCACATCCCTGGGAGACTGATGTCTTTATTTAAACCTTCCTGTTTGGTTTTCCCGATAGAGTCCTCCCTTGCCTCTCTGATGTGTGATTTACACCCACACGCAAACCTAAGTCTGCTTACTTTTGTGTAACATAATTCACCATTTATGCCCGCTCTGAATTTGGCTTGATTTCTCAATATAAACTTTGAAGCTGAATGAAATCTTGATTTGCTCTCTCTATACATAGATGTATAAAGATGTATCCCATTGGATCTTGCTGCTGAGCCTAGTTATGTTCTAGATCTGTATTACTGAATCTAGCAAAGAAGAGTGTCAAGTTCTAAAATGTATTTGATAGGGGTTTTCATACTGGAGGCGAAGAGAAAAAAAGTAACATAGGGGCTGATTCTGATCTCAAGCATCCTGATGCGGGGTAGTGTAGCTCTTACGACTTTGTTTGAGTTACTCCTGATTCAGTTGCCTGATCCAAAGCCCACTGAAGTCAGTGGAAAGATCCCTGTTGACTTCAATGGACTTTGGATCAGACCCTAACAGAGATATGAGTGAGGGCAGAATTATAATAATAATTATTCATAATAATTGTTAAAAGCCTTCTTTCCCCCCCCCAGCAACTCATAAATGTAGCTGGTGAATGATTAATAACAAGTACTTCATTCAGTTAATTTTACCTTTTTCTGTTCTTGAATTGTCTATGAGCAGACGGAAATATTCTAATATTTATTCATTGTTTGAAATTGTTCACAGAGTAAGTTCTGCAAATAATTCTTTGGCCCTGATCCTGCAAAGACTTACACATACACTTAACCATTATGGGTCTATTCTTAGTGAATATAGTTAAGCGCACACACAAGTCTTTGCAGGAGTAAGTCATAGTCTGTAGTTTTTTCTCAAACAGTTCATTTCAAATATTAATATTCAGAATTCAAGATGTTTTGACTGGACACATAGATCACATGATAGTTTACTTTTCCCTGACTGGATGAGCATCATGTAGAATCAGGTTTATTATGTAAACACTTGATCACTAATTCAAAATTAACTATCCATGGATAATCTATACTATCTTCTTAAAATTCATTATTTTGTCAAACTTTCCAGCTAGTAAATTTGTTTGCTAGAATATTTATGGAAAACAAACACAACAGGGATCTGAAGATAGCTGAAGAAAATTTTAAAAACCCAAATGTCCATGGAAAAAATGTTGCAGTATTACCATTTCTCTATATACACCTCTACCCCGATATAACGCGACCCAATATAACACGAATTCGGATATAACGCGGTAAAGCAGTGCTCCGGCGGGGCAGGGCTGCATGCTCCGGCAGATCAAAGCAAGTTCGATGTAACGCGGTTTCACCTATAACGCGGTACGATTTTTTGGCTCCCAAGGACAGCGTTATATCGGGGTAGAGGTATATAACTTATTTTATTTCAAGAGAAAATTGGATCAGAACTACCTTAAAATGGGATACCAAATATACATAAAATATATTTTACCTTGCTCAAGTAGCTTTCAAAAGGACAAAAAAAATAAGTCACAGTGAAGGGGATCTCTTAAGAAGCACAGGGACTGACCAGTCCTTTGGAGAAGTTTTAGATAAAAGCATCAGGCAGTCTTGTGCCAGTTTTCTGACCTAGAGCTCTCTGCAGCACAGCGGGGTAATGTTCACTTCATTTGGAGTCTCTAACTCCTCTGAATAAAAGGTATCAGTGTTACTTAGCTGCGATGCAAATAAATATTCATAACAATGGCACATGCATAGCTAATTGAACAGTTTTTGTTAATATTATACTAGATATTCATGGGCATGTGCCTTTTTCTATAATGAAAATACTGCCTTAGGCTAGCTTTGTTTTTCTTGTCAAGAACAATTTATGTGCTTTCATTTAAATGAATATAAACTCCTTATTCTCATGACAAAATAATTCACCATTAATTTGGGTAAAGATTTTCTTTATTCCCTTTGTGGTCTATTTTTTTTTTTAAAACAAGAAACCCCTAAATGTATCTTGAATTTTCTTTTTAGGCATTATGTCTAATTTCACGACACATAATGTGAATAAATAGTGATTCCTGTGATTATTTGAGGCATATATATTGTGTTTGTGCACATAAGACATTTTGCTTAAAATTAATTTGGAAAGTAGTAATAAAAAATACAGGATTCCCCATGGATGTTAGTATGGTGATTTGGCTTGTTGGTTTATTTAATCCTCTTACTCATTTAAAAAAAAAAATCTCCCGTCTGCTTCTTTTCTGTACTTACTACTCTCTTATAACTTCATTCCTTTACTAAGGCTAGGTCTACACTACCCGCCTGAATCGGCGGGTAGAAATCGATCTCTCGGGGATCAAATTATCGCGTCTCGTCGGGACACGACAATCGATCCCCGAATCGACGCTCTTACTCCACCAGCGGAGGTGGGAGTAAGCGCCGTCGACTGGGAGCCGCGGAGGTCAATTTTGCCGCCGTCCTCACAGCGGGGTAAGTCGGCTCCGATACGTCGAATTCAGCTACGCTATTCGCGTAGCTGAATTTGCGTATCTTAAATCGACCCCCCCCCCTGTAGTGAAGACCTGCCCTCAGAGTGGCTGAGATTCTGATCCTGAAGAGTTTTTTCAAAAGGGTTAGGACCTAGGATATCAAAAAGTAAGATAAAGGAAGAATTTACATGTAAAACTGAAAAATTAATATAGAGGGAGATGCTTTCTTACAGTCTGGATCTTTCTGGCTTCCTTAATAAGGTTTTTTTGGGGGGGAGGTGGGGTGTTGTTTTTTTCTATAGCAGATACTAATGCATATGGCCTTACTTTCACAGACTCTATTTTCTCCTCTTTTACTGACTGTTTACAAATTTATCTAATTTAAATTTCACTGATATTTCAGCAACACATGGTGCTAAGCACTGAATTAGCTAATCAATTACCATACTTCAATTCAGACAGCAAATTAAAGTTGTCTTGTAAATAGAATAAATATAACTCTTTCCATTAAAAGACTGAACCCGAGGCTACTATACTACCATTAATACTTTTATTACTGCTTATGTTAGGATTCTTTAGCAGATGACTATGTTGTGATCCATAGTGATGCCCTTTTGATCAAGTGCTGGTACCCACCATAAACCTAGAATGTACATGATGCAGAGGAAAAGATAAGGCCTAGAAAAAGTAGGCAATGCTTGACTATTGCTGGAAATGGTGTGTTCAAAAATATAGGGTAAGATTTCTTGCTTTTTAAAATAACTTTATAAGGTATATGAATGTAGTGTTTGTGAAAGATGTATTTGACAGCCCTGAAGACCAAAGTTCTCTATTTCTATATATATATCATAGTTATTTTTCAGGCAATCTGTATTTGTAAAGCAATACACACTAATATTTCATCCAATATGGTTGCTGGTAATGCAAATAGATTCATCAGTGTGCCTCCTCTCTGACTTTACTTCTATGGATAAGAAGATAATCAGAATGCCCACTGAGTCATTAGTCTCTCTGGTGACACTGGAAATGAGGTGATGCTCTTTGTGATTTGGATTGTCCACTAAAAACTGGAATGAGGCAACCAAATTTGCATAATTGAGCAGCCATTGGATAACAACTTCAGGTTGGATATGAACTGGTGCCATAGAGCTGACAATTACTAATTGCTCATGGATTAGTGATAGGTTTAAGGTCCAATATCCAGCATCCTTCATGGCTAGAAAAAGAAGTATTATACCATTATAAATGGGAAATCTCCAATGGGGCTGTGGAATTGGTACTAGCCCTAGAGTAGCCCAAGATATTGACTATAATTTGTGACATTTTTTGATATAGCAAAAACATATATAGATAGATAGATAGAATGTGCGTCTACAATAAATAATATAGATATGATCTGGTACTATTCAGACATAAGTTATATGAAATTCACTTTGAAAGCAAGGAGGACTTTAAAATGCATTACCTATTACGCACATACTGTCTCTGTTCAAAGTTTCAGCACTAATACTTGTGATGAGCACACAACTCATTGCCCTTATTTGTCCAGAACCAGGGCATGGGTGATCAGTTCCAGAGGTCAGAGCCATAGGCAGTTGGGCCTGAGGGACCTGAGCCAGAGTCAGGAGCCAGGGTCCGGAGCACAGGGTCAAACTGGACCCAATAGCCAGGAAGCATAGCTAAGAGTCAAGTTAGAGTCAATAGCCAGGAACCACAGGACAGGGCAAGGAAGCAGGGGGTCTGCCTCACAGCAGGTCAGGGATCTGCCTAGTTGCACAGACATCTTTCTGGTACTCCCTCCAGGCTTAAATAGTGGATCTGGCTAATCAGAGGTCATGGGAGGAGCTGCCAGTCATTTCCTGCAGTGACTGTTCTCCCAGGGTGTGTGGTGTGTAGACCCTCACTCTGCCAAGGCTGCCTGGTGGTGAAGTGGAAGTGCTGCCTGCCTGGAACCCCACAAACACAGATCCAAGTTTCATGAATCCTCACATCAACTATCTATAACTTCAGCTCCTTGACTTTTCCCTTTACATGGATTACTTTAGGTGAAGGTAGTAGAATGCTTAAATAATTATAAAGCTACCTTTTTCTACGTGTGTGACACCAGTGCACCTTGAGAGGAATGTAGCAAGGACACACATTCTCATCCCAACTGTCATCTAACACATTACAAAGGATTTTCTCTGCATCTCAGTTTTTTTTTTATGTATAAACAATAAGTTCAGTAGAACCCAGTAGGTGGCACAAATAATGGGAGATCCATTGAGAATTTTGTGAATTTTCCTAGTTAGTAAGTAACCAGAAGAACACAGGTGTACATTTAATACATCATGATAATACTGTGCTCGACCCATTCGCCTCACTTTTACAGTCCTTTTTTAATCCTTCTCCTTCTCTCGTCAGTGACATAGAGTCAGGATATTTTCTTTGCATAACTTATCCTGGAGCAGAGATGGTCACAAACAACATTCAGGCAATTCCCCCTTTCTGGAATCTCAGCCAAAATACCTGTTCCCAGGGAGGAACTCTGCCTCAAGAATTGATTCTAGAAAGCACAAATCAGAGCAAACTAAACTCTCTTGTTTGCAGCAGGTTCCCCCAAAGATCCTGTGTCAAAAACAAATAATAATACAGAATTTTTCAAAGACTGCACTTTGCTGGCATGCTAAGAAAAAGAACTTGTAAGACTATGTGTGATGGCGCCATCTGGTGACTCCTGGCCGGACGAACCCATGGTCCAGGATCCCCCTGAGGCCGACACCGGCCCCCAGGTAGGCCCAGAGGGGGAGTGTGGAAGTAGCCCGGGGGCAGCCGACCCCAGTCTGGCTGCAGCATTGCCAGAGCCTATGTCAGTGTGTTGCGGCCAGGATCTCCACTGACTAAGCAGCGGGCCTTCTGCCGCTGCTAGGGCCCCAGGCTGGGACGCAGTGGAGTGGGAGGGCCTGCATCCCCCCTGCCACCCAACCCGTGGGTGGCAGTCTCCCCCTCTCCCAGGCCTGTTGAGGCTTAGTTTGTACTGTTGCTCAGCCCTGACTGAGGGCCTGAGTGCCTGCCCCAGCGTTTGTTGCCCTGCCCTGACCTAGGGCCTGGGCCTAAATACATCATACTGTTGCTCAGCCCGGACTGAGGGTCTGAGCCCTGATATAACATTGGTGTCCGCCCGAAGCTCAGGTTGGGCTTCTCGTGTCTCGCAGGACAGCGCGGACCGACGGGGAACCCGGCCGCCGGACAGAGCGCCAGCCCCAGTGTGTAGTGAGTCGGTGTGGCTCCCCGGCGCCCGGAGAGGGTCGAGCCCCGGCAAACTCTTGTACACATGGTACCAGAAGTGGTACCACGTGTACAAGAGTTTCTGATACTGATCCCTGGGCCCTGTGAGAAGGGCCTGACGGGGAGGTTCCCCCCTCCCCCCGAGAACCATGGAGATGGGGCGACTGTTTCAACTGCTGGCTGAGAGCCAGGAGCACCAGCAGGCTGCCCACGTTCAGCAGCAGCAGCAGGCAGCTGCCCAGCTCGAACAGCAACAACAGCAGGCCGCTGCCCAGCTACAGCAGCAGCAGCAGCATGCCGCTCAACTCCAGCAGCAGCAGCTCATTCAGCAGCTGGGGGACCGGCTGCAGCAACTTGTGACCGCAGTGCCGCCCCCCGTGGACCTGCAGCCAGGGGACGGGACTGGGTCGCCCCGCACCGCCGTCCCGGTCCGACTAACCAAGATGGGTCCCGACGATGACCCTGAGGCGTTCTTGGTTACGTTCGAACGGGTGGCGTTGGTCGCGGGGTGGCCCCAGGTTCAATGGGCTACCCTTCTAGCCCCCTACCTTACAGGGACCGCCCAAACGGCATATCGAGGGCTGGCAACGGACGATGCAAGGGATTACAGCCGGGTGAAGGCCGCAATCTTGGATGCATTAGACGTCAGCCCAGAGACTTTCGGCAGCGGTTCCGGAGCCAAACGTACTCCATGGGAACCAGACCCAGGCTGGTGGCCCAAGCCCTGAAGGAGGCGTGTAGGCGGTGGCTACAGCCAGAAACGAGGACAGCGGAGGAGGTTGCAGAACAAGTCGTCCTCGAACAATTTGTATACATCCTCCCGACGCGAGGACGGGCCTGGGTGCTCTGCCACCGGCCGGCGATGTTAGCTGCGGCCGTCGCACTAATGGAGGACTTCCTTGCGGCCGAATCACCAGTGGGACCCGGCCTCCAAGCTCAGAACCCCGGACCAGAGCGCCTGAACACCGAACGGAGAGGGGACGCCCCGACCGGACCGCGGAATCTGGGCCGCGGGCAAGAGGCCCGCCCGGGACCTCGGCTCAGACGCCCGGAACCTCCCCCTCAGCCCGGACCGTTCACCAGGGTTCCCCGGAGCCCCCCTAGGAGTCCGAGGGGAGCCCCTTCCCACGGCGGCCATCCTGAACTCAGGCTCTGCTTCCGTTGTGGGAAGTCGGGGCACTTGCAACGGGACTGTACGGACATGGACTGTAGCTTCGGCCAGGGCTGCGCAGGGGACACCAGGGCCCGGCTACCACAGGCCCCCAAGATCACGGTCCCGGTAGTTGTCGGTGACCACTCCACCCAGGCCTTGATCGACTCAGGCTGCGGCCAGACCCTGGTGCGCCAGGCTTTAGGACCCCAGGCGGACCCCCACTTGGGGACAATCCACCTGCAATGCATCCATGGGGAGGTATGGCCGTAGCCTAGTGCCTGGGTCCGGTTAACAGTGGCTGGCGTCACCCACCGAATCGTGGTGGGCTTAGCCCCTCGACTGGCGTACCCGGTGATCCTGGGGCGGGACTGGCCCGCCTTTGAGGAGATCCTCCAGTCCACCCCAGCCCTGGAGGGGGAGTCCCAGGGGGCACTACCGGAAGAGGAGCCAGAGGACCCAGAACCCGAGGCAGGAACCAGAGAGGCCAACGACCCCCGGCCTGGGCCCGAGGTTGAGCCCCTCCTCCATACCGATTTCTGCCGTGACCAGAGAGCTGACCCCACCCTTAGTGGGGCCTATGAACAACTAGCGGCCGTCGACGGGACTATCATCGACCCCCAGCGGGTGACCCAGTGGCCCCATTTCGAATTATGCTGGGACCGTCTTTACCGGGTAGACCGTGACACCCGTACGAAGGAGCCCCAAACGCAGCTACTGGTACCGAGGTGTCACCGGTGCGCCGTGATGAGGTTGGCACACGACATCCAGGTGGCTGGGCATCTGGGCCAGGAGAAGACCCTTGCCCGAATTCTAACCCAGTTCTTCTGGCCCGGGGTTCACCAGGAGGTGAGGAACTATTGTAGCTCCTGCCCGGAGTGCCAGGCAGTGGCTCCGCAAAGGGTACCTTGGGCCCCCCTTGTCCCCATGCCTATAGTGGAAACACCATTCGAACGGGTGGCCATGGACCTGGTGGGACCCCTCCCAAAGAGTGCGTCGGGGTTCCAGTATGTCCTGGTTATCGTGGACTACGCCACCCGTTTCCTGGAGGCCATTCCCTTGCGGAGCACCACGGCCCGGACCATCGACGGAGAACTGGTGAAGGTCTTCGCGCGGGTGGGGTTGCCCCGAGAAATCCTCACGGACCAAGGCACTAATTTCACCTCCCGCCTGCTGCAGCAGGTTTGCAAGCTCCTGGGGATCAAACAATTACGGACTTCCGTCTACCACCCGCAGACAGACGGGTTGGTGGAACGATTTAATCGGACTCTCAAAGAAATGTTGCGGAAATTCCCCCCGGAGGAGCTACGCCGGTGGGATCAGTTGCTCCCTCCCCTGCTGTTAGCTGCCCGTGAGGTACCCCAGTCCTCAACCAAGTTCTCCCCGTTTGAACTGCTGTACGGGCGCCGTCCGCGGGGCCTGTTGGACTTAATGCGTGAAACGTGGGAGCAGTCCCCTTCTCCAACTCAGGGCCTCCTGCACTACGTCCTCCAGCTGCAGGAATACGTTGCTCAGACTGGAGCCCTGGCCCGCGAAAACTTAAAAGCTGCCCAGAACAGGCAGGAACGGACTTATAACCGGGAGGCGCAAGTGCGTGACTTTGAACCCAGTGATCGGGTCCTGCTCCTCCTGCCCTCGAGCGAGTCGAAGCTACTGGCCCTTTGGCAGGGGCCCTATGAGGTAGCTCGGAAGGTGTGGCCCGTCACCTACGAGATCCGCCAGCCCGACCGACGCAAGAAGACGCAGCGGTACCATGTAAACCTGTTGAAACCATGGCGGGAGCGGGAGGGTCTGCTAATTAATCCCTACCCGCCAGAGCCGGAGTTCGGGCCCCACGCACGCCAGACCGAGGACCCCCTGGCCCCCCTGCTCGGCAACACCCTTACGGAGGAGCAGTGCCAGCAGGCCAAAGGTCTTCTGCAGGCCTTCCCAAGCACCTTCACGGCCCTACCCGGGTACACTACCCTGGTCTGTCACTCGGTCCAGACCGAGCCAGGGAAGGTAATCCGTGAGACGACCAGACCCTTGGCATACCGGATGCGTCAGGAGGTGGAAGAAGTGGTACAGGCCATGCTGGCCTTAGGAGTCATCGAGCCATCACAGAGTGAGTGGTCTTGGTGCCCAAGCCTGACGCCACCCGACGCTTTTGTATAGACTTCCAACAGGTGAACGCCATCTCACGGTTTGACGCCTATCCGATGCCCCGGGTGGACGAGTTGCTGGGCCGCCTAGGCGAGGCCCGGTTCATCACCACCCTCGACCTCAGTAAAGGGGTATTGGCAGATCCCACTCAATGACCCCTCTAAGGAAAAGACCACATTCGCCACCCCTACGGGACTGTATCAGTTCACCCGGATGCCTTTTGGCCTCCATGGGGCCCCGGCGATGTTCCAGCGACTAATGGATCACCTTCTGCGGCCCCATCATGACTATGCGGCCGCCTACCTGGATGATGTCATGATCTATAGCCGGCACTGGGAAGACCACCTGGAACGGGTGGCGGCGGTCCTGAGAGCCCTGCGGCAGGCAGGACTGACAGCCAACCCGAAGAAATGCCGCATCGGATGGCAGGAAACCACATACTTGGGGTACACCATAGGGGGAGGACGAGTGAAGCCCCTAGTCAGGAAAGTACAAGCCCTGGCAGCCTGCCCGACCCCCACCACGAAACACCAAGTCCGACAGTTCCTGGGACTCGTCGGGTACTATCGATGCTTCATTCCCCGGTTTGCATCCATCCAACAGAGCTCCATGTTGGCCTAACTCTGCTCCTACTGAAGTCAATGAGAGTTTGATTTCAGTGGGAGCCAGAGTTAGGCCAATGCTGAGCACTTTTTGAAAATCCCACGGTGTGGATGTGGGTGGGTGTTAATTCATGCTCACCCTTTCTCTTTCTTTGTCTGTTGTACCCACTTCCTGTATTTTGTCCGAGTTAGTGCCCAATCTTACAACTACTTAACACATGTGATTAGATGTATTCAATACTATAGCTGGGCGAAATTTTACAGACTAACAGTTTATTCATTAATAGTACAGCTTTGGGTTGAACAAAACTATTCATGAATTGGTGTTAAGTTCATCAAAGGGTTTCGACTGAACCAAAGAAATCTAAATGTTATAGTGATGATGAAATGTTTCACTTTGACCTGAAAAATGTCATTTACATGTTCAGGCATTTTAACAAAAGCAAGCAAAGGACAGAGGTGTGGGAACTAGAGGTCCGGGGGTGCTACAGCACTCCCAGGTTTTATGCAGGGCTCTGCTCCTGACCCTGCACATGTGGTCCCGGCTGCTGGCCCTGCTCCAGGGCTGTGGCTCCTGGTCCTGCACGGGGCTCCTGGCCCCCCACCCGGGTTAGGACACTATCCTGAAATGGGGGAGACCCAATTTTAAATCCCATCTCCATATTAGGCAGAAGAGGGAATTGAACCCAGGTCTTGCACATCCCAAGGATATTTTGGTTTAGGGGCTTTCTCAATCTCTCCTTTAGAAACTGTTCCACTTTGGAGCAGGGGACTTGAATGTGAGTCGCCCAGATCCTATCTGCCCTGACTTCCAGGCTGTATAATCATTCTCGCTTTCTTTCCCTGGCCCCATAGGCGCCAACTTCTCCTGGCGCTGGTGGGTGCTCGTGCCCCTCTGCCCCCGGCCCCACCCAGACTTCACCCCTGCCCCGCCCTCATTCCAACCTCTTCCCCAAAGTCCCTGCCCCAACTCTGTCCCCGCCCTGCCCCATTGAACTTCTTCCCCAAATCCCCGCCCCGGCCCTGCCTCTTCCCCACCTCCTCCCCTGAGCACGCCGTGTTACAGCTCCTCCCCTCTCCCTCCCACAGCTTGTTATGCCACAAAACAGCTGTTTCGCAGTAGAAAGCCCTGGGAGGAGAAGCAGGGACGGCGCACTCAGGGGAGGAGGCGGAGGTGAGCGGGGGTGGGGAGCTTGGCTGCTGATGGGTGCAGAGCACCCACCAATTTTTCCCCATGGGTTCTCCAGCCCCAGAGCACCCACGGAGTTGGCACCTATGCCTGGCCCAATGACTATCGATTGTCATTCATAATGGCAATTCATAGTCATTCATGATAACAGTGAATAATCACTGGGCCAAGGGAAGAGAGTTATGTAAAAGTAATAAAGCTTTAGGCCTGGTCTTCACCTAAAATTTAGGTCAATTTAGGTACATTGTTCCGGGGGTGTGAAAAATTCACAGAGAAATATAGTTAAACCAACCTAAGGCCCGGTGTAGATGCTGCTAGGTTGATGGAATAATTCTTTAGTCAACCTACCTACCACCTCTTGAAGGGTAGTTTTACCACAGTCATGGACATGCCCCTTCCGTCACTGTAGTAATGTCTACGCTACAGTGGCATAGCTGCAGCTGTGCCTCTGTGGCACTTGTAGTGCAGACATACTCTGAGTAACATGAGACCTGAGTACGTCACTCTGCTATGGATTCCTGGGTTCCCAGATTAGTGAACTGAGAATGATCAAGATTCTACTGCATAAACATTTAACTCCAAAAATCAGCATTCAGATTCCTTACCCCAAATATCAGGACCTGCCCATAGCTCTATAAAATAGGAGGGAGTTTTGGTTTGTCATATATAAAATATGTGCACAAGTTTTTATGCACTAGCTTATTGTGAAATAAGGAACTTCTCACTATATCCCTGTAAGATTTTGCTACATTGTATCTTCTTGTCTAAATTGTACCTGTATTAGCCATTTAAATAATATTTCATATGGGAAGTGTAAATATGGTGGAAATGTTTTTACCTGATTTCTCATGCAAGCAAAGCTGAGAAATCTCTACATGTAAATATCTCAAATGCAATATTTTTTATGTAAACCAGTAATAGAGGCAGGGGTATCTAAAACAGTTCATTGTGTGATGTGCTCTCCTGAAACAGGGTGTGGGATGAAATACCAACTCAATTGCCAGGTATATCACTAACAAAACTGGTATCTTCAATCATTAACCTTATATACAGTTGGACAATTGGAAGATGTGTTCTTGCCCCTGGCTCCTCTCCCACTCCCAATCAACCATACCAGACAGAAGCAGATATGAAATTGGATAAAGTTCCTGATAGCGTGTTAGAATTAAAAGTAAAATCAGCCCATGTTATGTGCCTCTTCACATAAACAAAAGGGCACTTAACTACCAATTAACATGGGTCCTATTAAGAGACTCAGAACTAGATGTACTATATATAAAATATCAGTTTCTCTCCCTGTCTCTCTCTCTCTCTCTCTCTCTCTCTCTCACACACACACACACACACACACACACACAACCCTACCCATCCATATGAAGAAAGGTCCATTCTTATGGATCATGAGTCTCATTAAACTTAAAAGTCCTGGGATACGGATCTTGGGCCATATTTTCAAAAGTATTTAGGCACCTATAATTATAATTAATGGAGATATCCCATCTCCTAGAACTGGAAGTGACCTTGAAAGGTCATCAAGTCCAGCCCCCTGCCTTCACTAGCAGGACCACGTACTGATTTTGCCCCAGATCCCCAAGTGGCCCCCTCAAGGATTGAACTCACAATCCTGGGTTTAGCAGGCCAATGCTCAAACCACTGAGCTATCCCTCCCCCCTATAGGACCTAATATGACTGATAGGTAAGGATAAGATTTTGTCATGATTATTTTTACTAAAAGTCACGGACAGGTCATGGGCAATAAACAAAAATTCACGGAAGCCATGACCTGTCTGTGACTTTTGCTGCTGTGGCTCCATGGTTTCCCCTGCTACCGTGGTGGCTGGGAGCTGTGGGGTTCCCCCTCCGCTCGCGGCAGCTGGAAGCTGCGGGGAGGGGGGCCCTCCACCCATGATGGCTGGGAGCTGCAGGGTGATCTTATTTCCCAAAGAGAAAATGGGACACTCCCAGCCACTCGCCTGAGGTGTCTCCCTTCCCCCCGCGTGAGGCTGTCACCGTCACCGAGGAGGGCCCCCTCAGGAGTCCATCACCTGTCGCTGGAATCTTGCAGGGGGCCACCTGGCACTGGAACCCTGCCAGGCCCCACAGGCTGCCAGTTCCAGTCCCGCAGCCCCTGGGACTGAAGTAGAGAATGTTGGGGAGGTCTCCAGAAGTCACGGATTCTGTGACTTCCATGACCTCCGTGACATAAACGTAGCCTTACTGATAGGTACCTAGTGAGAGTTTCATAAATGCCTTAAGGAATTTGGGCAACTAACTCCCATCAAAATCAATAGGAGTTAGGCACCTAATCTGTTTTGAAAATCCCATTAGGTGCCTATCTGCATCTTTAAGTGCCTAACTACCTTTAAAAATCTTGTCTCTTGTCTTATACCTGATGGTAAAATGCCTACTTGGTGCTATATACATAAGGAGTGGTGGATCTACTAATTTAGCAAAGCAAAAGTACTAGCACATTGGAGAAATAGATACATAATTAGATTAGATTGATGGCCAAAGTAAAGGTTCTACAAGGGAATAACAAAGCAGTAGGAGTAATTCCACTACTATTCTGTACAATCCACCAGCCCTTTTTATTTGGCTTTTGTTTTGTTTTTGTTTTTTGCTTGTGTCCCCCCTCCACTCCCCCCTGTAAACAATTACACTTATTTTTTAGGAGTACGTGCTGAAAACTTGGTCTTTAGATTGTTTGTTGCTTCCCACCTCTGAAGAGATTAATAGCCCTAAGTCCATTTCGTCACCTCTGAGTGCATTAAAGTGCTCTATACCATCACAAGGTTTAATGGTGTCTTTTATATTCACAATAAGATATTTATAATAAGAGACTTAAACTTTCATGTTTCTTAATTAAAGAGATTTTCTAAACTAGTTGTAACCTGCATTTGGCCTTATGATACCTCCTGGAATAACAATGATCTGCCAGTTAATATGTAAGGGCTCACGACTGATTGTTGCTCCTCTTCTTCTGCATATTAAGTAGCGTTCATTAATTAATATTCAGCTAGCTTGCCTCGTGCACACAGGACATCATCTTTTCACTGGGTTCCCAATAGACAAAAGAATAATTGTAGTTTAAATGAAAAGCCTTTGAGTGGAGTGGTAAGATTACAAACATGAAAAAGTGTGCACAGGCTACAGAATTGTAGGAGGTTTTAAGACAATAAAAATGTGCTCCTAAATGGTTTGGGTTGGTTTGGAACATCATCCCAGTTTGTATCCCAAAGGTTTATTATTCTTGTAGATGTGTCTTCTAGTTGCTCTCTAGGGGCTTGTCTACCTGGTGCTTGGAAGAGAAATAACTAAATTGGTTGTAATTTACACCTACAGATATTTCAGTATGTGTCCACTCTGATTTCAGATTAAGTATCATATTTTAATACAATTTAATTTAAATAAATGTATGTTGAAATAGGGCACTCTTAATCTCAAATCAGAGTGTCTACACACAAAGTTGCACTGCAATAACTAAAGGTGTGTATTACAAACAATGTAAGTTATCTCAAATCCAGTTTATGTGTAGACAAGCTTTAAATGCCCAGTTAGCAAAGCACTTAAGTTTGTGCTTAAATCCAGTTTATTTCAGTGGGACGTGCGCTTCAGTGCTTTGCTGAATTGGGGCTTAAACTATTTCGTGAAGAGGCAAAGAATAAAACACTTTACACAAATGTGTTTGCAATTTTCAAATATTTGCTTTGGTAAGAAGAGCTTTCCGGTGGCACAGACTAGTTATTTCATTTTAATAATTCCTGAAAAGTTGAAAATAGATACCACTCTCATGATGAGATCCATGTAATGTTCATTAAGTCATTTTCATGTACTAAGCAAAAAGCCTAGATTTTGCTGCACATCCTTAACTTGACGTATATGAATAGTCCCTACTGAAGTTGAATCATTAAAATTGTTCTACTGAAAGTAAATGATACAGATAGGACCATGAGTACATATCTGAGATGAGTCCACAAAAACAAATAAACAAACAAAAATCCCAAGATCCAAATATGCTCCCACTTTTGGGGAATTTGAATCCAGATCCACAGTTTGCAGCTTGGACCCTTTTTCTAGTATATAATAAAATAAGGACAGTGGCCCTTTAGAATTGAAAAGTTTGGGCTTTGTGCCGAGTCACACATAAAGCAAACCTGTTTTGCCACTACAGCTGTTATTTTTTAAGTTAGCTCAATATTGTGGGGTTGTTGTTTTTTTGTTTGTTCTGCTATTTTTTTCCCAACAATGTCTCCCTCTGGGACATGTCACTTGAAGCTTATGTTTGTCAT
This sequence comes from Emys orbicularis, assembly GCF_028017835.1. Taxonomy (NCBI): domain Eukaryota; kingdom Metazoa; phylum Chordata; order Testudines; family Emydidae; genus Emys; species Emys orbicularis. The sequence goes on from NC_088685.1 coordinate 167,846,003, forward strand.
GCTTATGGTGCAGGGAGAAAACACACACTAAATTCAGTCTTTAAATTAAGCTGTAACCAAGCTTGTATATTCATTAGAGGAGAAAAATTCTCTTCTGAGAAGTTCAAATTGTTTATTGATTTTCATTTCTGTGTTCAAGTGAAGCTTGAGTAAGTCTGTCTCACTGCAGTCCCTCTGGGGCAGCACCACCAACAAGTGCATCACATTTCAAACCAAGTGAGCAGTTACCAACAAAAGTCTGAGAATTCCTTTAAAACCATATTAATAAACAGTTAGAAGGTGAGAATTCCAGTTCGGTAAAATTGATTCTTTTGCCAGGGGAATAACAAATCTTGAATTGCAAGGACAATATTGGTGAAAAGCCTAAAACTGAGCCAGGTGAGTGGAAAGGGCAGTTAGTGGCATGGAATTGTGGGGAAAATGGCATGCTTTTTAAAATTTTTGTAATGTCATAAAAATGATCTGATGTTTTCAGGGCTCGTCTGTTATCGTTGTATAGGTTTGTTGACGGGAAAATACACACAGTGGGAGCTGCTGACAGTGACATCTTTCTATTCGGTATCTTTTTAAGAATGTGTTGCAACAAACAGTCATAAGATTATGAAAATAAACAATTTCTGTGCCTTAAAGTGAAGCCTAAAGTCAGCCTTGAAAGTGGACTGAAGCTTAGCTTAACTTTCAGTGCCTTTTACTAGCAATTTAAGTATTACTCTCCTTATTAAAAAGTGTGCTGAGGTGTTAGTCTTCTGTTTCTCAAGGTTAATTTCTACTTAGAAGTCTAATTAAATGAACTTTAATTTATTAAGCACATGGTCAGACTTAGGCAGGGATGGAATTTTCTACCTCTTCTGAGTCCAAGTTTCCATATGCATTGGAAGAACTCTTTAAAAAAATAAACCACATTTGTATGTTTTAGAATTGTCAATGGCCAGAAACTGTTTGTGTCAGGAATGAAAGATAATTCCAGCTTCTTCTTAGAAAGATAAGATAGCAAATAGTGTGTTATACTGAACAAAGGGGAATCAAATAAACTAAGGTACACACAGGCTCAGCATACTTTATTTAAACATGTATGGGGGGGAAAAGGGGGAACACAAATGTATAAAAATATACCTGAGAAATGAACATATGTTTTTAAATTCATTAACCCTGATAGAAAAAAACCCTTATATAGAAAAAAGACCAGCATAATCTGTGCATCTGCTTTGATGTATCAAATTGCTTGCAAATGCACTGCAGTTTCAGCTAGCTGCAGATAGTTATGGCTGCAGGTAGTTACATGAGCAACAACAGTGAATTAGGAATGACCTGGAGGCTCTGTGTACTAAGGTGAATCGGTTTTAGTGGGCATCAGTCCTACAGGCAATTAGTTAATCACAAACTTCTCCATGAAGGGAAGGGGAGAAATAGTAATAGAAGAATCATAACCTCTGTTCTAAAAAATGTTCACATTAAGTTTATTTTTTTAAACAACAATATTTTTAAATATTTTGCATGTGATTCCACAGGCTAGAGTATATCACTATTTTTGTTGTTCTTCTGTGCAAACTGTCTCACTGATGTCTCTTTCTATATATGTTTCAATGCTCATTGAACAGAATGTATTTAACTGTTCCTGCAGCTGTCTGTTTTCTGGTGTTCTGACTTCCCTTTCATTTGGTTTGTCCTCCACTTGTTTTATATGTTTGCAAGTTTTCTACCTTTGAGCTCTGTATGCTCCAGTTGGAGCTGAAATGCTTGATGTTAAACATCTTTTTTTTCCCCAGTGTCAATTTTCTCTAGGACTCATTTATGCTATTTTTGAGAATCTTGTTTGGTTGTAGTGGTACAAAAAGCAATACACAGAGTGCAAATATGATAATAGGTTTCAAAGTATGGATTGTATGCTCAGATTTTTATAAGTGGTACATACAGTTATGCCATGCTTTTTTCTTTTAAGTGGGGCATTCAGATTGTGTGCAAACATTTCAGATTTTTGAAATGCTCATTTATATGGATATCTATAACTATTATGATTAAAAATCAGGATCTTTCTGAAAGTCCTACTTAATAATAGATTTAGGAATGAAAAATAAAGTAGGGTTTTAAAAATTTCCTCTGAATGTTATTAAAAAAAACCCAAACACTATTTTTGAAAAGGCCAAAGGGATTTAGGCCTTTTATGACTTTGAATTCAGTGGAATTTGTGTTCCTGACTCCTTTAAGCATCTTAAAACCCTCTCCCTTAATGTATAATGCACAGGGTTATTTTTGTTTTACTGGAAAGAACTAACTGTGTTCAGCTCTGATTCTACGAATGTTTAACATGCCTTAGTAACTATTCATATGTGTGTTTGCAGGCTCAGTCCCATATCATGTGCCTGCTGTATTTGTTAAAACAGATGGCCATATATGCACATCCCTTTGATTTAAATGTTTGTTACATTTTAATTTGAAAATTATCCTATTAGGCCCCATACCTGCAATTGGATCCACATGGATGGGGCTTCCTACATGTAGATGGATCGCCCACCTTGTGGAGAGTTGCAGGATCAGGGCAGGGCCTTTTTCATTTGTTCTTGTCAAAAATATGCATGGTTTCATAGAAAATAACTCGCCGAGAATGTCCCCCCACATTATTTCACATATCATTGTACCTCATAAATTTTAAAAAACTGAATACCATATATTTTATGGCCTAATCGAATTTACATATGATTACTTATAGACAGTACTCTTCCTTTCTAATGGGAGGCAAGGAGGTAGGAGGGCATACTGAGGTGTTCAGTAAATGACAACATGGAGCAGGTGAAAGAGTATGGACTGGAGAGGGAGCTTATCAAGGAGCAAATTTGTAACACACCAACTCGTACTGAATAATATTCTGCACTTTTTTGGAGGCAGGGGCACATCAGAGACTGATCAGGCAAATGGGCAAAGCAAAAGATGAAGAGGAGTAGTAATGGTAGAGCAGCTCTAATAAAAGAGAGAGATTACTACTTTCTTTAGCAGACAAAATCAAGAATGGTACTGAGGATCTGTTGATTGTTAGGATATCTTGCACCAAAACTTCAGCCAGTGTAAATTCTTGTGGCTCCAGTGAAGTCAATGGTACTATTGAATTTATACCAACTAAGGATCTGGCCCACAACACCGTCATGCTTTCTTACATCTGGGGCAAACTCCGTGTAAGCATCTGCAAAACTAACTCATTATTCTCCTTTAAAACCCTCCTTAAAATTCCTTTGTCATGAGGCCTACTTAAACACTGACAACAGCTAAGGTATTCAGTGTGCAGAGACCACAGCACACTACACTGATCATATTGCCTCATTGTTTCCTTGTTACTCCCCTCTTGGTCTATCTGTATCCATCTGTTATCTCTTGTATTAGGTTGTAAGCTCTTTGGGGCAGGAATTGTCTTTTTGTTCTGTGTTTGGGCGGCACCTAGGACAGTGACTAAGCGCCTCGGTGATACAATAATACAAATAATAAATAATAATGGTATTAATAACTTTGTTATGGCTTGTTTAGTTTTGTTTGTGGCATTAGATCTCTTTGCTGATTTGTTAGAAGTACTAAAATCTAAGTTTTACAACTGTTATATGATCTGGTTAGAGTCCCCAGTATGAGTGCAACTGGTGCACCATTTTCAAATTCTTTTTGAAACTTTGCATTCTTGTTTTATGTGCGCAAATCAACAGCGTTTTAAACAGATTGTGCACAGAGTTTGAGATCTCCTGAACATGTTGGAGTCACCAAAGAGAATGGAAAACGTATGAATAATTGAAAAGGTCCATCCAGATTTTAAAATGGCTTTTCTATTTACTCTGATTAATACACTCGAGGCTTTCTCTAGCTGACGTTTTCCATGGCATCCTGGGCTTTGTCTGCTTGCTGCTCAGCGCAGTTCTGAAGGCAAGCTGGCCTACTGCAGAAAGAAAATTCCTTGGCGTTGCAGAGCTGTTTGGGAAGAAGACAGCTCATTTAAATGAGGTCACTGACATAGGTGTTAACTCATCCCACTCCCTGGAATAACTCACCCCTTGCAGGTCTATGGATGGAGAGGGTCCTGGCCTGGCTAGTTCTGTTTTGTTAAGCAATTATAAACATTTGGGAGGATGACGGGTCTTCCATTCCAGATTGCCGAGGAAGGGAGGGGAATATCCCCCAGTTGCCGGGGATGTTGTTGGCCTCACCATCCATTATTGTTGTGAGATACCCCCTCAGTGAAAGTGGACGGCTTTCTCATGATCTCTCTGTCAGTTTCTGGCCTTAGCATTCATGTGTTACCATTGTTTGGCTGCTTCCAAAATCCCAGAAAGTCCTAGAGCATCTGGTCCACGGGCCAGCTGCCATGGATGCTAATTTATGCTGGAGAGAACCCCAAATCCAATTATTGCTGCTTAAGGACAGATTTTCCCCCCCCTCAATTGTTACTAGTTCCTGGTGCTTTTTTGATTCATCGGGGGGAAATTTCACTAATAATCTTGATATTATATCATGCTTTCTCCCATACCTCTCAACCTTCAAACGTGCCAATGAGTGACATAAACCATCCCATATGTGTGACAAATGACCATGATGTGGAACACCTGGGGTTTGCTACAATTGTTTTGCTACAATTGACAGATTATAATGTTTTTAGTAATTGACGGATTCTAATGGTTTCTGTTTTTAACTTTTTATTGTTAATAATTGTTAATGTGACCCATTAGAATCTGTTTATTTATTTATTTATTTTAATTAACAGTTTAAGTTTTCATCTCCTTGAGGGGAGACATTTGAGTGAATATTTTAAGGAAAAAAGACAATTCTTTTAGCAACTGCCCTCTATTCTCTGCCTTTTAATAAACAATATCCTACATCTCCTTTTAAAAAAAAAACATCTTAACCTTTCTGTCCCTCAACAGCTAACATATCATCTTTGGCTGCCCTTCATTAGGAAAAGTTCTGGTTTTTTGGGGGGGGAGGAGGGTTTAGCATATTTAACCTCCCCTCCCAAAATGAATCAGCTTGATTGTTTCTGGTCTGTTTTTCTTTCTGTTTCACAGAAATTACTTCTGTATATGATCAACTGTCTCCTTCTCAAGTAACTCTGGTCCATTCTCTTGACTCATCTTCATGCTCCTCATTGAACCCAGTACTGCATTTGTTAATATCAAGACATAATTTTCTCCCTGTGTACAGTTGCATAATTTCCTAGCGCATTACAGAATTTCCCACCCACGCGCACACTTTTATTCCAACCCTGTCTGTACCAATGATTTAATTCATTCCCTTATTCAAATGTGACTTATCTTTATTTCTGACTCTCCACAGTACTCTTCCACCACCCTCAGGGAATAGGCTTCCTCCTCCTTTGTGCCTGACTGAATTCCAGATCACAAAGTATAGATTGGTCTTCCAATTCCTAACTCACCCTGTCTAATAAAAGAATCAAACTCATGCCCTTAGATCTTTCTAACTTTCTCATGTATTCTTCTTTACCATACCTTACTATATGTGTATAGGTTGATATAGGTAGCTCATACATATGAATGAGATTTTTAAAGCAGTCTAGGAGATGTAGACACATTTTAATCTGCTAGACTGCTTTGAAAATCCCAGCCTATGTCTTTTACTTTGTACAACATAAGCTGCAACATAGAACTTTCCTGTTATCGCTTTTTATCAACAACATTTTTCCAAAATGGAAATTGTGACATATATCATGCATCATAAATAGCTGTCCCTGCAGCAAATTCACACGTTAAGGTTTATCACCATACAATCACCATTACTCAAGGGCTTACTGGTCATTCTAAAGAGCTGCTTTGTTTGCAAACTTATCAGTCATAAATTATGTTCATCGTGCACTAACAGAAGTAGTGTTATTGGGCCTGATACCCCACTGAAAAAGCTGTAGTGTGTAACTCCACTGACACTAGTGGAGTTACTCCTGATTCACACCAGTGTAAATCAGAGCAGCATCAGGCTCCTTCTGTGATGTGCTTAAGGAAATCTTGTAGTCAATGGGAGCTTTTCTATTGACTCAAATGGGACCAGGATTTCCCCCTGTCTTGTATCTGTTTTAAAGACAATTACAAAGATGTTTGTCTCAGCATCAAATTCATTTAATGGGACTAAGTCAGGGGGCCCAGATAATCTTCATCCAAGAATATTAAAGAAATTGGGACATGAAAATGCAAGCCCATTAGCAAGAATTTTTAATGAATCTGTAAACTCAGGGGTTGTACCATATGACTGGAGAATTGCTAACATAGTTCCTATTTTTAAGAAAGGGGGAAAAAGTGATCCAGGTAACTACAGGCCTGTTAGTTTGACATCTGTCGTATGCAAGGTCTTGGAAAAAAATTTGAAGGAGAAAGTAGTTAAGGACATTGAGGTCAAAGGTAATTGGGACAAAATACGACATGGTTTTACAAAAGGTAGATCGTGCCAAACCAACCTGATCTCCTTCTTTGAGACGGTAACAGATCTTTTAGACAAAGGAAACACAGTGGATCTAATTTACCTCGATTTCAGTAAGGCATTTGATACGGTTCCACATAGAGAATTATTAGCTAAATTGGAAAAGATGGGGATCAATATGAAAATTGAAAGGTGGATAAGGAACTGGTTAAAGGGGAGACTACAACGGGTCATACTGAAAGGTGAACTGTCAGGCTGGAGGGAGTTTACTAGTGGAGTTCCTCAGGGATCAGTTTTGGGATTAATCTTATTTAATCTTTTTATTACTGACCTTGGCACAAAAAGTGGGAATGTGCTAATAAAGTTTGCGGATGACACAAAGCTGGGAGATATTGCCAATACAGAGAAGGACTGGGATATCATACAGGAAGATCTGGATGACCTTGTAAACTGGAGTAATAGTAATAGGATGAAATGTAATAGTGAAAAGTGCAAGGTCATGCATTTAGAGATTAATAACAAGAATTTTTGTTATAAGCTGGGGATGCATCAGTTGGAAGTAACAGAGGAGGAGACAGACCTCAGAGTATTGGTTGATCACAGGATGACTATGAGCCACCAATGTGATATGGCCGTGAAAAAAGCTAATGAGGTCTTGGGATTCATCAGGCGAGGTATTTCCAGTAGAGATTAGGAGGTGTTAGTACCATTATACAAGGCACTGGTGAGACCTCATCTAGAATACTGTGTGCAGTTCTGGTTTCCCATGTTTAAGAAGGATGAATTCAAACTGGAACAGGTACAGAGAAGGGCTACTGGGATGATCCGAGGAATGGAAAACCTGTCTTATGAAAGGAGACTCAAAGAGCTTGGCTTGTTTAGCCTAACTAAAAGAAGTCTGAGGGGAGATATGATTGCTCTCTACAAATATATCAGAGGGATAAATACCAGGGAGGGAGAGAAATTATTTAAGCTGAGTACCAATGTGGACACAAGAATAAATGGATATAAACTGGCCATCAGGAAGATTAGACTTGAAATTAGACGAAGGTTTCTAACCATCAGAGGAATGAAGTTCTGGAACAGCCTTCCAAGGGGAGCAGTGGGGGCAAAAGACACATCTGGCTTCAAGACTAAGCTTGATAAATTTATGGAGGGAATGGTATGATGGGATAGCCTAATTTTGGTAATTAATTGATCTTTGACTATTAGCGGTAAATATGTCCAGTGGCCTGTGATGGGATGTTAGATGGGGTGGGATCTGAGTTACTACAGAGAATTCTTCCCTGGGTGTCTGGCTGGTGAGTCTTTCCCACATGCTCAGGGTTTAGCTGATCGCCATATTTGGGGTCGGGAAGGAATTGTCCTCCAGGGCAGATTGGCAGAGGCCTTCCTCTGCAGCGTGGGGCAAGGGTCACTTGCTGGAGGATTCTCTGCACCTTGAAGTCTTTAAACCATGATTTGAGGTCTTCAGTAGCTCAGACATAGGTTAGGGGTTTGATACAAGAGTGGGTGGGTGAGATTTTGTGGCCTGCGTTGTGCAGGAGGTCAGACTAGATGATCATAATGGTCCCTTCTGACCTTAAAGTCTATGATTCTATATGCTCCTGGTTCCCAAGCAAGCATATTACTGTACTTAACATCTGAGACTTGTGAGTATTGTGGATATAAAACTTCTTCTCATTCAATTAGTTCACAAACTACTGTTTTTATTAGTATGAAAACCTGCCATATGCTTTTTATAGTGAGCATACTAATCTGAAAGCTCATCTTCACAGTACTGTCACTGGTTATGCGCAAAGCTGACTTTGTAGGGAGCATTTTCACTGGTGGTATCAAAAGCCTTCAATAATTAACATTACTATCACATATGTAGATTATTTTCTTTAGTTGTAATAAAAGAAATTTCCTCCAGAGCAAACAGAGAAAACAATTAATTGATCTGACACTGGAGCTATGAAGATGGGCTTTAAGGAATCCTGTTTAAAAACAATAAAAATGAAAGGAATTCGGGTGCTCCAAATAATTAAAATGAGTATTTAACCAAGAAAATGCAGCCATATCCCTCACTGTCCTGCTTTGTGTAGACTTGTAAATGTTAAATGTTTTTCAACATATATGGCACTACAAGGATTTAATTTCAGAAATTGGAAAAACAGCAGGATTAATCTCAAACTTCCCATTTTCACTAGTGGGATATGAAGACACAGTTGAAAACCTGTAGCTTTATACTGAATGAGATGGGGAATCTGAGTGTGTAAGACAGCGAGACTATGCTTACACTTGGAGCTAGGGGTGTGATGCCCAGCTCACATAGACATACTCGTGCTAGCTCTCACCGAGCTAACATACTAAAAATAATAGTGTAGCCAGGATAGCACAGGCTGTGGTGAGTGGCAGCCCAGGTTGGGCTGCCCCAAATATAAACCCACTGGGACCCCGTGGGTAAATCCTCAGGATGGCTAGCCCCATTCCATTGCCCATGCTACTGTGGTTACAAAAGCCCTTACAACTCCCGGAGGCTAAGTCCCTTAGCTCTAACAGGTAGAGGCCTGAATTTTTGAAAATGAAGGACCTAGGTTCTATTGATTAATGCTGCATGTTTGAAATTTGTCTGGAAGTCATGAGCCTAGGGAGTTAGAGACATTTGTGCTTTATCATTTCACTAATTTTACCCTCCTTCTTTGCATCTAGCTATCAGGGTTTTTTTTCAGATGCTGCAAAACCCTTCCCCAACATCAGAGCAAGTTGATAGTTTACTTTCTGAGTCCTAGATAATATCAAAGGCAACTCCAAACTTGATCTTGTGAATTGCTGGGTGCCCTCAACTCCTGTTGAAATAAATGAGTCTGCTCTTGTGAGCAAGGGTTAAGCCTTAAATAGACAATCTCTCCCAATCCCTCTTCATCTCTACTCCAGTCCACCAGCTCAAAAAAGGAACTATGGAGGGAGCCATACCAATACACTCTAACAATAACAATGTCCTCCTCTATTAAATGAATAAATAAAACGAGACAGGAGTATGAAACAAGATAACTTCCCTGTGATCCCATTAAAGGCACAGAGGAAAAGACAAACATTTATGGGGAAGAAAGTTTTTTCCCCTGCCGTAAAGGCCACAATAAATATGTTTGTTGAAGAGAAATAAATGTGAGGAGGGGACATACACACTTGATGTTAAAGAAAAGCCTGTTCATGCTTAATACTTTGGAAAAATTGTTCAAGAGCTGCTCATCCATGTTAAAAGATATTACCCCTGTGATACTACCGAGGATAGCGAGAACTATGGGGGTCAAATGAATAAGCACTGGTCACTCATGTTTAAGTGCCTCAAGGGCAGCTATAATTTACACACCCAATTTTTCCAACACATCAACAACATTTTTTTAAAGAAGCAAGCCAGATCCTCAGCTGATGTAAATTGGCGTAGTTATATTAAAGTCAATGGAGCTATGCCAGTTGGCACCAGCTGAGGATCTGGCCCAAAGTGCATATCTTTGGACATTTGGGCCACTTCCACACCTTTAACTTTACCTTCTAACTTGTGGATTTACACATCCCAGTGTTTTTAATATGCAAATTTTAACAATCAGGACCCAGAGTTAGCTTAATTTGAATAAGAGTGTACTGGCACTTTTTTAATTCAAACTGTGTGAAAATCTGAAATACACAGGAGGGTCAGCAAGGGCAGGACAGATCCTTTAGTCTGCAGCAGGATTTATTGCGATTAGACAAGCTTTTTGCCAATCACAATTATTATCATGGAAGTGGACTGGTCCTTCAGGCCAGGGAACCAATTTAGAAAGGAGATTTGACCAGATGGATGTGAACTTAATGGATCTGTATTTTTATAAAAAGGCCACACTGGCCTAATGACAAGCTTTCTTTTTTTTAAATGAAAATTGAACTCATGATAAAACATCATGTGCAGGCTCTGTAATTTACAGGTCCCAGCAAAAGAAACAGGAGTTCCAGTAAATATGTGGTATGGGGAGAAACAGGGAAACATTGGCTGAAATGGCAGAGTCCAGACTCTGAAATGGTAGACTTAGTTCTGAGGCAGGACTAAGTTTATTCTTAGAAACCTCCAGTGATGGAGATTCCATAAACTTTGTAGGTAATTTGTTTCAGTGCTTAACTACCCTGACAGTTAGGAAGTTTTTCCTAATGTCCAAACTAAATCTCCTTTGTTACAAAGGAGGGATAGCTCAGTGGTTTGAGCATTGGTCTGCTAAACCCAGGGTTGTGAGTTCAATCCTGGAGGGGGCTGTTTAGGGGTCTGGGGATTAGTCCTGCTTTGAGCAGGGGTTTGGACTAGATGATTCCCTGAGGTCCCTTCCAACCCTGATATTCTATGATTCTTTTCCTAATCTCAGTGGACATGGAGAACAATTTATCACCCGCCTCTTTGTAACAACCTTTTACATAACCGAAGACTGTTTTATCTCCCCACCCTCAACCTTCTCTTCTCCAGACTAAACAAACCTAATTTTTTTCAGTCTTTCCTTGTAGGTCATATTTTCTAGACCTTTAATCATTTTTGTTGCTCTCCTCTGGACTTTGTCCAATTTCTCCATCTTTTTCCTAAGTGCAGAGCCCACAACTGAACATAATGCTTCAGTTAAGAACTACTTCTCACGTCTTGCTTACAACACTCCTGCTAATATATCCCAGATGTTCACCTTTTTTTGCTACAATATTACATTGGTGACTCATATTTAGTTTGTGATCCACTATAATCCCCAGATCCTTTTCTGCATACTCCTTTCTAGGAAGTCATTGATCAAGACTTCCCAGACCTGTATGATCAAGAAACATAAAACATAACTGTGTGTAATAGAGATGCACCTGAGCTTCAAAACTTGTCTTTTGAAAACCTCAGCTGTTGGGGTTGTTGAGATCTGATATTTGTTTTCACCTATTATGGGGAGGGAGGCCAGTGGCTAAATTTGGGCCCTGATCTGGCTTTATGACTCTGAATGCCATCAAACATAAGGAGAATCTGCAGGATATTGATTTTGATCTATCTCTAATATTAATCTGTAGATTTATCTATATATTGCTGTCTACCCTCATATACCGTGTGTGTGTATGCGCACGTGCACTAAAACTTTTTTCTAATGTAAGTGATCAACCAAGGGACCAGCAAAAATCAGTGGCCTAATACAAATGAGCCCTTACATTAAAACAATATTGCAATGGAAATCTTGGGAGTGCATTCAAGTGGTCATTTTAAATAGATTGCATATGAGAGGTGTCCCTTAGATTTCAGTGTGTACATGTATGTCACATCTTGTATACTCCAGGTCTTATCCTGTTTGCGATGGAAACGGTCACAAAGCACACATAGTCTAGAAAGAATAAAATTTAAAAACCTGACTAGTTTTTATTGCAGCATATTGCACAATTCTAATGAAATGAAAAGCAAACTCAATGAGATGATAATTATCAAATGGAGTGGGCTGTATTCTGAGGTTCTTATTCAATTTTTACTTTGGCAAACCCCCATTGAGGTCAATGGGAGTTTGCTTGAGAAAGAACTTTAGGATCTAGTCCATTGTTAGGCTTGAAAGAATATACACTTTTTATCAGAACGGGAAAAAAGTACTAAAAACATAGACCCCCCCAGCTGCCCACGTCTGCAGTAATATGTCAGAGGAAAGAGGGGGTGCTAACTGAATTCCAGAGATTTGTCACTGATCATTTCATTAAGATAGCAGAGTCCTCCTCCCCCCCGAACAGGCATTGGGATTTACCTACAAACACTACACATCAATTTCTCCCCCCCATCTCTACTGCCAGGCACCTAGGAATCCTGAGTATCTGTAATGCCCTTTCTCTGCTTTCTGGCTGTGCAGCTCCAAGTGAGCCAAGTTGGTGGGGGTATCTTTAATTGGCAGCTGCCCCATGGAACATAATTTAAGGGGTAACTCTCCACCTTAGCATTGTGAGCAGTGCAAAAAGCTAACAGCCTAAGACTGTGTTACCTGCTGGGTGCAGATTGGGTGTGCCCAACAACCCCCAGCTTGCCTACACATTCTGCCCACTTCCTTTCCCTTGTAGATCCGGAGAGCACTCTCCATAGAGTCTGGACACAGAGTTCTGCCACAAAAACAGCTGACTCTTTCCTTCTGTGTGGGAGGAGTGTGATCTGTGCATGGAGGGTCTGCTCTATACACAAATTGGGGGCAGTGCAAGTGCAAGTGTCTGAACAAATCTAGTAAATGAAATGTAAAAAGTCTCCAGATCCTGTATAACAGCCAGTAATGGCAATAAAGGTTTCACATTATCTACCTTGTCCACATTTCCTCCAGGATCAATACAGCTAAGCACATCTTCCGCATGCTTCCATAAGGAGACAAATATAAAACTTACTTTCATCAAGTGAATTTTAGATATCAGCTTTAAATGGGGGTGGGGTGGGGAGTGGAGGTGAGTGGAAAAAAATATCAATACCATGTTAGAATTACATTATTTGGAACAAGGATGAATGTGATGGTGCAAAGTCAAAAGGATTTACTCAGCAACTTTCCATCCGTGATAAATGATATTTGCTAAAATATGGCTTGTGCAGTATGTTTTACTAACATGTAACTCTTTCAATTGGATATTATGAAAGTGTCGCAATGTTGGACTACCCTGACTTGCTCTACGGAGGGAGAATATTAACACCTGATATGCGAATGCTTTCACATCAGCAAACTTCAGGCCAAATTTTAGTCTTTTGAAGAGTCCTTTGCAAAACCTTGCAGATTTTGGCTGATCTTGATGGATGACCAGAACAATAGAATTTCTGTCAGACTCTAGCGATGGTGTTGCAGAGGTACAGGACCGGGACTCGGGTGATATGTGTTCTTTTCTGGCCTCTGCCTGTGTGACCTTCAGCAGTCACTTAGGGGGAGATTTCAAAAACACAAAGAGCAGTTAGGTGCCTAACTCCCAATCACATCTTTTTGTAAATCACTCTGTGCCTTAATTTTCCTATCTGTAAGATGGGTATAATAGTACTTCCCTGCCTCACAGAGGTGTAGTGAGGGTAAATGCATTAATGCTTGTTAGATATTACAGTGGTGGAAGCCATATAAGTACCTAGATAGCTCCTGCTTTGAGCTTTTGGGGTGATGTGTGTACAATGCACTGTGGACAGGTTCCTGGCCCACATTTTTACCAAACACAGTCAAGGGTAGATTGTGCCTATTAAGCACCGCCTTGTGTAAGGGGTGATGAGTAGCTGCACCAGCCCAGCAGGAGCCCTGGGGAGGAAATCTGACTCAGATACTTGCTCCAAGGGAGGAGTAATTTGCTCCACCCCCTTACCAGGTGTAGCATACTGCTCCCCACACTTATGCTGTCTCAGCTCTGCTGACTGGGCACCATCCCATCCCTGCCCATTTGCTCACAGGGGCAGCCATGATCTGGTCCTTAGTGTTTCCCCAAAAGAGAGATCAATGAAGACATATGCACTTTTGTGTTTATCAAGTGCCCTGTTCTGGCTGCCCCGTCTAGAATGTTTCAGAGTCATCCTTTCATTGGCTAGAACCCCAACCATTGTAATAAATGTGATGTGCATTATGAGGCAAATGCATAATCTGCAGGTGTGGAGGCCCCCTTTGCCCAGCTTAATTGGTGTGGTTGTGTAGTGCAAGGCGTGGCTTGGTGTGTGGGTGAGTGGCAGAGGCACACAACCCTTCAGAAATGCAAAGCCCTCTCCCGGCGAGAGTTTGCCATGGCAGAGTGAATGATGGCCAGGTATGATGAGAGGAGAGGGACCAAAGGGCTACTTCATGTATCCTCTTGTTCTTCTTCCCACCTCCACCTCTATATGGGGCCCTTGTTAGAAGTATGCCAGACTACATCAGCCATTCAATCAAACTAAAATGCAGTATTTGGGAATACATTTTCACTCTATTTAGCAAGCTCTATGTCCAATATATTATGTCATATCCTACGTTCTTATATGCAGATCTGAGAGGAGAATCAGACCCTTAGCCCTGGTGTACACTACAAATTTATGTCTATATAACTACGTCGCTCAGGGGTGTGGAAAATCTGCATCCCTGAGTGATGTAGTAATACCAGCCTAACTCCCAGTGTAGACAGCGCTAGATGGGAGAAGTGGAGGACCTATGCTGATGGGAGAAGCTCTCCCACAGGCAGAGGTAGTGCTCCAGTGGTGCAGCTTTACCGTAAGAATAGGCAGGCCCTCAGTTAACGTCACACCAAAATGTTTTAATGATAAACACAATTTTAATTCACAGTCCTACACTGACACACTCTTGTTTTTAGGTATTTATTATTCTTGATATTCTTATTGTTGTATTTTATTTGTTGTCTAGAGAACAGTATGACATTTCAATAGAGAAATAAGATAGCAGTTAATGGTAGAGCTAGTTGAAAATGGGAGTTTCCATCCCACTAGAAATTGCAATATTTCAAAATTTGCTTTTGTTCCAAATTAGAATGAAAACGTAAAATATAATTTTTTTTCATGGAATGGAAAGATCTGAAAAACTTTGATTCAGAAGCAATTAAAACATCATTTCTATGATAGGCTCATGTTAGAGCTGAAAAAAGTCTGTGACTTTCTTCATAGGGGTACAGAAAAAGTTCTAATGGTCCATTAGTTTTGATTGTCCAGTCTCCAGTTATCAACTCATTTAACCACAAACCCCATAAAATGACCCGACTTTTCTGTTTGCAATACACAAATGTTAAGGAAATCATGTTGAGTTTATTTCACATCTTAAACCTATAACTGCCAAGGGCAGATGTCAAATGCAACTCAGAGTATTGCATACGCTGTGAAATATACAAATTGCTGGAAAATTACAGGTGCAAATACTTAGATTCTCTAGGACTCTCGACATGTCATTCTGCAAATTTCAAAACACAGATGGCATTTTTATATTTATGGATGACCTACAGTTTATGATTATATGATTATGGAATTATGCTTTAGAATAATGAAAAATTGTAAATTAGCAGAAGAAAATCATTTCTAAGCAATAGTGTTTTTGTCTTTTTACCTACAAGTATAAATATATCTTATTTCATGGGGGGGAGTGACTATTTTTTATTATTTATTTATGAAAATAGATGTGTGGACTTCTAAAATAAATTCTAGCATTTAGAAACTGCACATGAAGTAATAAGAGATAAATTCAGACTGGAAACAAGGTGTAATTTTTAATAGTGAAAGTAAGATGGAAAATATCATATTGCCTCTATATAAATCCATGCTATGCCCAAATCTTGAATACTGCACGCAAATCTGGTCATCTCATCTCAAAAAAGGATATATTAGAATAGGAAAAGGTACAGAAAAGGGCAACAAAAATGATTAGGGGTATGGAACAGCTTCCACATAAGGAGAGATTAAATAGACTGGGGCTTTTCAGCTTGGAAAAAAGACAACTACGGGGGGATATGATAGAGGTCTATAAAATCATGACTGGAGTGGAGAAAGTAAATAAGGAAGTGTAATATACTCCTCAGAACACAAGAACTAAGGGTCGCTAAATGAAATTAATAGGCAGCAGGTTTAAAACTAACAAAAGGAAGTATTTCTTCACACAATGCACAGTCAATCTGTGGAACTCCTTGCCAGAGGATGTTGTGAAGGCCAAGACAATAACAGGGTTCAAAAAAGAACTAGATAAATTCATGGAGGAAAGGTCCATCAATGGCTATTAGCCAGGATGTGACGGGATGCTGTTCCTGTTTGCCAGAAGCTGGGAATGGGCGACGGGATGGATCACTCGATGATTACCTGTTCTGTTCATTCCCTGTGAAACACCTGGCATTGACCACTGTCAGAATACAGGATACTGGGATAGCTGGACCATTGGTCTGACCCAGTATGGCCATTCTTATATTCTTATGTTCTTAAGTTATCCATTGCAGCAGTTTACCAAGCATCATGGTGAATACTCCATCACTGACCATTTTTTAAATCAAGATTGGATGTTTTTTCTAAAAGATACATGCTCTAGGAATTTTTTCAGGGAAGTTCTATGGTCTGTTATACAGGAGGTCAGACTAGATGATCATAGTGGTCCCTTCTGGCTTTGGAATCTATGAATCTCTTATGCCATAGGAAGTTAAAACTGAGAGTGAGTTTCAGAGCTGACTCCTGCCCTCCACATTAAGTAGTATCTTACTCCAGGAATAATCCCATTCTAGACTGTAAGCTCTCTGAACCAGAGACTGCCTCTTTATCTGTATTTGTACAGCACCTAGCACTATTGTAATAAAAATGTTCATTAATAATTATTTGCAGGAATACTCATGGAATAAAGTACTACTCAGTAGTGTCGGTCAAGAATTTTAGATGAAACTTTTTTTGTTGGAAAATGCTGATTCATTGAATCCAAAATATTTTGTGGGTAAAGGTTAGTTTTAATTAATTTCTTCTTTTAAAAAATTAGAAAAACATTTTGAACATCCTTTTTTGAGGTCTGAAGTGTCTTTTTGTTTCAAAATTTAAGTTAATTTATAGACAAAAAGAGTCATAACAAAAAGTTTTGATTGACCTGAACCAAACTTTCTTGAGGGGTTCAGTTCACAGAAATTTTGAGATATCAACTTTTCATCTCAGTTTGGACTGAGAAAATGTTTTGAATATCAAAACTATTTGCAGGAGGGGAAAAACATTTCCCACCCAGAAACAACAAGGAGTCTGGTGGCACCTTAAAGACTAACAGATTTATTTGGGCATAAGTTTATGCCCAAATAAATCTGTTAATCTTTAAGGTGCCACCAGACTCCTTGTTGTTTTTGTAGATACAGACTAACACGGCTACCCCCTGATACTTTCCCACCCAGCAATACGTACTCAGCATGAATAAATGTGGCAGACTGAAGCCCAAATTGAAGTGAGCATAGAATATATTGATTTTCATGCAGAAATCTTTTGACTGTCTCTTTTGCCTTTTTAAAGGAGCCTAACAATGCATTCCTCCAAAAGGGGGAAAGCAAACCAGGTCCTGAGGTCTTCTTTAATGTAGCTTTCTGAAGATAACTTTATAAAGCCAGAAAGTAGAAAGCCATTTTAAAGTGATTTGCAAGAAGGATGTGTACCTCCACAGAGAAACCTTCACTTGGGTCATTTGGATTTCTCTCTCTTCCCTGGAAGCAGCTAGTCAAAACTGTCTGTATGCAACAGAAAGATAAAAATTTCAATTAGGTTGAGTGCTGTCATAAGCAGACTACATGAGAAGGCTTGAGATAATATGCATTACATATTGATGTCTATCAGCACTGAGAACATAGCCATGTTTTATTCCATGCCCCTTTTGTAGGTTTGGCAGCAGTGGCACCCAATAAAGGCCTAATCATATTAATTTATGCCCCTATCAATTATGCATTCAGATTCCCCCGATAGCTTGTCAGTTTTTATTCACTATTTTCTGAAAAATACGCCTATTACAGTTACTGAGCAAATAGGAGGACTGTCAAAAACTGAGATTTAAAGAATATTACTTAAAAGGGGTGGGTTTCTTTAATTTATAAATCTTGTATTATATGTCATGCATTTGTTAGTTTTAAAACAGGTGACAGTGCGGGGACAGATGTCACATTAAGGACTTTCTGGAGATGAGGGGAGAAGTCTGCTTTCAAGAAAAGTTGAATAAAGCGGTGCTTTTTAAAGCAAAGTGCGATCTCTGGTCTGCAGATGTAGTAAAAATGTATCAGCTTTGTTATTTTAATGTGAATTTGAATGTGTGGCTCTCAAATGATGTGCATCAACAAAGTATTTTTTAAAAAGTAATCATTTTCAGTTCATAAACTGATCTTTTTTTGTGTGAGAAACTGTTTTATATATTGTAACTAGTCACTAAATTCAGGGTCCTCCTTGAGTGTTGGTATAGGTGGTAAACAGAAAATGTAAATAGAAGAACTGTGTGAAGTGCATGAAATTGCACTATTTACTAGCTTGTATTGAGCACCTTGCCACATGTACTGTACAAGTCATTTACAAATATCCAAATTGCACTGAATGCTGAGTTGCCAATCCTTGCATACCCTGTTCACCTATAACTCTCGTTCAAGTCAACAGGGCCATTGAGTTTTGATGTGAGTTTTGATGTGCAAGGAATGCCAGGGTCAGGCCCTCCATACATGGTGAAGTGCTATAATGTGCCTAATCCTTCTGCAACTGAAGTCAATGACAAAGGTCTACATTTTCAAAAATGGTCACTGATTTTAATTGCCTCAGGTTTTGGGTATCTCAAGCTGGGCTCCCAAAATAGGTAGTAACTTTTTGAAAATTTGGCTTAGCATCCCCATTGGCTGACCAAGCTCAGACCCTATGTGTCATTTCAGTTTACATAATTTAGGAAGGCTTATTATGTAAGCACTTTGACATCAGGAAAGTTTCATCCTCCAAATATATTATACTAAATTATCCATATGTATGAAACTAATTAAATTTACAGGGCTAGATTTAACCCTGGGTTATGCAGACTCCCGAAGCCCAACCCAGGGAGCAGGACACCTGTTAGCATAAAGTCTGTGCAGAAGGACATCGTGACAGCACCAAGCAAATGTAACCTCTACACCAGGTGCCTACACCTGGTGCAGTGCTGGCCAGAAAGGGGGTGTATGGTTTGTTTGGGTTTTTTTACATCGCTCCTTTGAAAGGGATTTAAGTTTATCTCCAAAATACGGAGGCACCTTCTTGAACAGACCCCATGATCTTCTGAGAGAGATAAGGTGGGTGAGGTAATATCTTTTATTGGACCAACTTCCAATATTATCTCACCCACCTTGTCTCTCTAGTATCCTTGGACCGGCATGGATACAACTACGCTGCATACACTCACCGACAGTTAGGACACTAGAACTGTATCTTTGTGCTTGCTAAAATTAATATCCAAGGAAAAAATAGGACTTGGCACTAAAAGTCACATGTTGTTTACTCGCTTTTTCGATACTCTATAGACATGTTATTTGTAGTATTGTTCTTTACACCACTTTCTACTCCCACCAATCAATCCAAAATGGTGATGCCAAGAACATCTTCCTTTCCCGCCACCCCGACCATGTCTCCCACACTCCCTGCCTGCTTGAACTGCTATACTAGCTCCCACTCTTCTTCTTCATTGAGTTCAGATTTCTCCTTTCCATATTTAAAGCACTCTGCCCCTGCTCTCCGATCCTCCTATACCACTTCATGCTCCCTGTGTTCCCAAACTCCTCTCCTGACAGTTTCCTTGAGGGAAAATACTTCTATCCTTACTTGGGGCCTTTTGCCTCCTTAGGTGGAAAAACTCAGAGGAGGGAGTTAAGGGAGACTCAGTGATGAAAACCTTGCTGAGTTTTCTTATGGGATGTTCCATGGGGTCGGTGAGGTTTGCTTATCTTGGAACAGATAATGGGGTCAGCCCACAAACCCAGATGCACAATCCTGGGCCATTAGTGGGAGCTACACAGAGGCACAGGGCTTCTCACAGCCTCTTTGTCCCCTGTGGGTCCTGTTTCTGTTCCCTGATGGTGTGAGTTCATTGTAGCTATGCTGACATGGTGTCTGCAGCTAGTGGCTTTTTAGAGAGGTTCCCAACCTCAGGAGTGGGGGATATGGGACGATAATTCATCCTGTGGCTGTTTTATCTTTCTAGGTAAAATTCAGCAGGACCCATGTCCCCTCCCACACCCTGCCTCCTCCTTGTGTGCTGAGCCTCAGAGCATCTTTGGCTGCTGCAGAAAAGGCTACCCTCTGCTTTCCACCAAAGGGGGGGATCTGAATGTGGAACTTTGTGATACAACCACACCCTCAGTCCTCACTTTGGCAACGCTCCCATTGGCTTTAATAGGAACTGTGCTTGGGTATCTAAGGACTGGGCTCTTTGTTTCCTTTACCAACTCCTGCCTTTGTGCCACTTTTCACCTCTGCCCATATACTTAGGCAATTAATGTACAATAAGCCCCCTTCCTCTCCTCCTGTAAATCCTCCTATCTTGGAAAGTATTCCAGTTACAGTAACCAGGTAGCACCCTGTTTTGTACAAGTTCCATTGTATTCTCTCTCTCCTCCAGATTCTAAGCTCTTTGGGGAAGGGACCTGTTGTTTGTTCAGCAGAGTTGACCATTTATACAGTTCCTCATACACTTATGTTGCTATGGAGATCATCCTCTTGTTAATTTTAGATAGGCCTGACATATATTAATGATGAGGCTTAGCACTTTTACAGCCTTTTAAATCCTCAGAGCATCTTACATATATTAACTAATTAATCTGAACAACACCTCTTTGACATAGGTAGATATTATCCAAATCTTGCAAATGGGGAAACTGAGCGATGTTAAGGGATTTGCCTAAAGCCACAAAGTAAGTCTGTGTCAGAGCCATGATTCAAACTGACGTGTTCCTGGCTTTTCATTCCATGCCTATGTCACCATTTTCGTTCTCCACTGATGGGTGGTTTGTAATACTCATTTCAATAATTCCATAAGTCGGCCTTAGCAGTTGCCTTCCTTTCAATATTAACTATTTTTCGGTTGTTTCCCCACCTCTGTATATCCAATACATCTGCCTAGAAAACATGAAATTCTTCATAAGTTGCATATGGAATCTGCAGCTTCAATTAAAAAAATGTATGATAGGAATTCAGAGGGGATATTTATAATACCAATAGTACCATTAGGATAGAATCCAAGGGGATTCTCCTGTTCAAATGGAAAAACTGCAGGACTCCCATTTAAGTCATGTAGCTGCTATTCGCTCAACCACCCTGATTTTTTTTCTTCCCAAAATAGATACACAACAGGTACGCGATGGACAGGGATGTGCGTGCGTGCTCATGTTAGGGCAGAAAATTAGGACAGTCAAGTGATTAAAAAAATTAATCCTGATTAATCGCAGTGTTAAACAATAACAGAATACCATTTATTTAAATATTTTGATGTTTTCCACATTTTCATATATATTGATTTCAATTACAACACAGAATACAAAGTGTACAGTGCTCACTTAATATTTATTTTTATTACAAGTATTTGCACTGTAAAAAAACAAAAGAAATAGTATTTTGCAATTCACCTAATACAAGTACTGTACTGCAATCTCTTTATAATGAAAGTTGAACTTACAAATGTAGAATTATGTACAAAATAAACTGCATTCAAAAATAAAACAATGTAAAATATTAGAGCCTGCAAGTCCACTCAGTCCTACTTCTTGTTCAGCCAACCGCTCAAAGAAGTTTGTTTACATTTGCAGGAGATAATGCTGCCCGCTTCTTGTTTACAATGTCACTTGAAAGTGAGAACAAGCGTTCTCATGGCACTGTCGTAGCCGGTGTCGCAAGATATTTACGTGCCAGATGCGCTAAAGCAGTGTTTCCCAACCTTGGAATGCCACTTGTTTAGGGAAAGCCCCTGGCGGGCCGGGCCAGTTTGTTTACCTGCTGCGTCTGCAGATCCGGCCAATCGCGGCTCCCACTGGCCGCAGTTCGCCGCTCCAGGCCAATGGGAGCTGCTGGAAGCGGCGGCCAGCACATCCCTCAGCCCGCGCCACTTCCCGCAGCTCCCATTGGCCTGGAGCAGCGAACCGCAGCCAGTGGGAGCCGTGATCGGCCGGACCTGCGGATGCAGCAGGTAAACAAACTGGCCTGGCCTGCCAGGGGCTTTCCCTAAACAAGCGACGTCCCAAGTTTGGGAAACACTGCGCTAAAGATTCATATGTCCCTTCATGCTTCGACCACCATTCCAGGGCACATGCGTCCATGCTGATGATGGGTTCTATTCAATAACAATCCAAAGCAGTGTGGACCGACGCATTCTCATTTTCATTATCTGAGTCAGATGCCACCAGCAGAAGGTTGATTTTCTTTTTTGGTGGTTCGGGTTCTGTAGTTTCTGCATTCGAGTGTTGCTCTTTTAAAACTGCTGAAAGCGTGCTCCACACCCTGTCCTGATCAGATTTGGGAAGGCACTTGAGATTCTTAAACCTTGGGTCGAGTGCTGTAGCTATCTTTAGAAATCTCACATTGGTACCTTCTTTGTGTTTTGTCAAATCTGCAGTGAAAGTGTTCTTAAAATGAACAACATGTGCTGGGTCATCATCCGAGACTGCTATAACATGAAATAGATGGCAGAATATGGGTAAAACAGAGCAGGAAACATACAATTCTCCCCCAAGGAGTTCAGTCGCATATTTAATTAATGCATTATTTTTTTAACTAACATCAGCATGGAATCATGTCCTCTGGAATGGTGGCCGAAGCACAAAGGGGCAAACGAAAGTTTGGCATATCTGGCACATAAATACCTTGCAATGCCAGCTACAAAAGTAGGACTGTTGCCAACAGATCGAGAGAAGCGATTATTCCCCTCTATTCAGCACTGGTTAGGCCACATATAGAGTATTGTGTCCAGTTTTCGGCCCCCCACTACAGAAAGGTTGTGGACAAATTGGAGAGAGTCCAGTGGAGGGCAATGAAAATGATTAGGTGGCTGGGCTACATGACTTATGAGGAGAGGCTGAGGGAACTGGGCTTATTTACTCTTCAGAAGAGAAGAGTCAGGGGGGATTTGATAGCAGCCTTCAACTACCTGAAGGGAGGTTCCAAAGAGGATGGAGCTAGGCTGTTCTCAGTGGAGGCAGATAACAGAACAAGGAGCAATGGTCTCAAGGTATAGTGAGGGAGATCTAGGTTGGATATTAGGAAACACTATTTCACTAGGAGAGTGGTGAAGCACTGGAATGGGTTACCTAGGGAGGTGGTGGAATCAACATCCTTATAGATTTTAAAGGGCCGGCTTGACAAAGCCCTGGCTCGGATGATTTAGTTGGGGTTGGTCCTGCTTTGCGCAGGGGGTTGGACTAGATGACCTACTGAGGTCTCTTCCACCCCTAATCTTCTATGATTCTAAGAAGAGGGCAACATTATCTCCTGTAAATATAAGCAAACTTGTTTGTCTTAGTGATTGGCTGTACAAGAAGGACTGAGCGGACTTGTAGGCTCTGAAGTTTTACATTGTTTTGTTTTTCTACACTTTTTGATTTCAGTTACAACATAGAATACAATATATATGAAAATGTAGAAAAACATCCAAAATATTTAATACATTTCAATTGGTATTCTGTTTTTTAACAGTGCGATTAAAACTGTGATTAATCACAATTAATTTTTTTGAGTTAATCGCATGAGTTAACTGCAATTAATTAACAGCCCTACAGGAAATATGTAAATCCAAAAAGTGATGAGGTAATAGTAAGCTGACAAGACCTAGCCTGATCAGCTAAAGCTTTGACAACATTTGGCAAGGAGGAATAGTCCAATTAATGGGGTGCCTCTGGGCAGCTTTACCTTACATGACGGGCAC
Source organism: Emys orbicularis (assembly GCF_028017835.1). Lineage (NCBI taxonomy): Eukaryota > Metazoa > Chordata > Testudines > Emydidae > Emys > Emys orbicularis. Next base: position 167,869,723 of record NC_088685.1, read on the forward strand.
TTCTAAAACAAGATCTTAGTGCACTTGGCAGCATTACCCGGGTAATAGTCATATAAGGATGAACAGTTTCTCCGGTATACTAGTCATCTGCAGGCTCTTCTTCATCATTCAGCATGGATGTCTTTCTGTTTCACCTTTTATTTTCTGTCAAAGGTATATTTATTGTGGCAATGTACAGTATAATCTGCTTCTTTGCTTCAGTCTGAGCTCCTTTCTCACAGTACTTCAGGGTATTAATGGAGTACAGGATTCTGTGTTACACATGTGCCTTCTTAAAGATCCCCATTTAAGACTGCGGTGCCCTTGGGCTACTGGTGGTGTTTAATAACTTTCTACACTAGTAGTTCTCTCTTCATCATTACACTAGCTCTTTTTTACCTTGGTATATAAAGATCTTAAGTGTTCCCCTTGACCAGTGGCCCAAGGATTATACAATGGCACCAGCAAGAGAAAATATAAAAGCTACACCTTTTAAACTATTAGAGTGGAAGCTTCAGAAACAGCCACATGAGTAAATTGTACTGAGGCACTTCTTCCCTAACCATCAATATAATATGAATCCAAATAGTTACACAAAGGAGCCTAGAAAGATTAGAAACAGAGAGTATAAATAAATGAGATTCATCTTGGAGAAATAGATATCAGAGGCTGATTTAAGTGATAGGATACAGATCACAGTTAGTAGTTTTGCAATTTCATATCTGAGTTCTTTCAGAACTTTTGAGTGAATACCATCTGGTATCGATGACTTATTACTGTTTAATTCATCGGTTTGTTCCAAAACCACCTCTATTGACACCTCAGTCTGGGACAGTTCCTCAGATATGTTAATAATGGCTCAGATGTGGGAATCTCTCTCACAATTTGAGTAACATATGCTTGAGGTCTCATGCTGTCATCCTCAGAATTTCTAAATATTGTAGATGACAATTTCCTAACTCAGAAAGTGATGCATTCAACACAGGGAAATTCTATATTCCATCTCATTGTGACAGTTAAAGAAGAATTGATCGCAGAACTAAAAAGTAATGATCACATTTATAATGTGCAAACAGAATAAAGCCCAAAACAGTACTATATATACTTGGAGCTATAAAAGGGCCAATTTCACAAAGCTGAAAATAATTATGAGCCAAATCATCTAGGAGGAAGAATTTAATCAGAAAAATGTGAATGATAATTGGGAATTGTTTAAGAATACATTAATAGATGCTCAAAAAGTCACAATCTCAAAATCAAGAAAGAAGACCGTACTGGTTAAAAAACTAATCTGGTTTAGTGGACAAGTGAAGACAGCTATAAAAAATTAAAATAAATACACACACACACACGTAAAAAAGGGGAAGTGGATAGTAATGAATGTAAATCAGAAGCTAAGAATTGTAGAAAATGGATAAGAGTAGCAAAGAGACACAAGGAGAAATCTATGGCCAGCAGAGTCAAGGACAAGAAAACATTTTCCAAGTTTAAATAGTATAGGTGCAGTTTAGGAATCGGTTTTTGAAAGTTTGGCCCCAGCCTTCCAAAGGCACACAATCTCCTAGTATTGCTGCCTGGGCAATGCCACCTTTCCTTTTCCCTTAACACAGTCCAGCCTCATAGGATAGCTGAGCTGATAGTGTGGTATATGCTTGTGAATTTTGTGTTTGTGTGAATGAGAGACAGAACACCAGGGAGACAAGGAAAACAATTGCTTAGTAGAGTTGGCCTTTAACTACAGGCTGAATAAAACTGTATTGTAACCTTGAAGAAGAATAAAAGGGGGAAAGTTGAGTTGGGGAATTGCTTACTAGAGATGGTCCTTGATGAAGGTATACTGTACAGATGTACCCCTTTTATAGGCTCTGATGCTATCCTAATAGAAAGAAAACCTCTTTATGCAATTTCTAACCAAAGTTTTGAAACTGTTCCCTGTCTAGAATTCCTAAACTAAAGGAAAATCCTATGAAGACCTGGGGGGGAAAGTACATTCTCTATCTTTGATATATTTTACCCTATCTTTACATGTTGACCTTGTTTATATTTTCAGAAACTGTATATAGAGTTGTCGAGTTGGTCAATAAACTAATCCAGCCATCAATAAAACACACCTTCTTGTTTATTAATACATGATTAAAAATGTATATGATAAAAAGATATTGACTGGAGCAGAGTTTGGGTGACAAGAACAATTATGGTTTTCAAGCCTAATCACTACATGAGCTGTTTAACCCAATGAAAGTCAATAGTCTATTTATGAACAATTATGTTTTTTATTTTAAGTACAGTATTTGAATTTTATTAGGAGTCTCATTCTCACTTCATTTACTATTGTAACTTGTACAAATCTCCAGAATGAAACAGACAACTGATAAAGCAGAAATGTAACAAAAGTGTTATGCTTATTGTATGACAAATCTGTATATATGTGCAAACGGTATTTGCTTTCATTATAGTTCTCTATCTGCAATTAAACTACGGTGATAATTCAGTATTTTCCATTTTTCAGTATATTACTAGTTACACAGTTGATAAGCAGGTTTTCAAACCCTCCTAATTTACTTATAATCCATTTTAATAATATTATTTTAGGCTTAATTTTACTGCACTCAAGTGTAGGGCTTGATTTTTATCTTATTTAAAACTGTGTAAATCGGTGGAGTTACACCAGTGTAAAACTAATGTGAGATTAGAATCAGACCCTGGTTTGTTTGTTTTTCTGATCAAGTGAATTTCAGCTTTTTTTACTCTTTACCATAGTCTTGTACTTTCTCTTCCAGTAATATTCCATAGAAATCAAACCATTCTGTAATAATTGGAAAATCTAACATGTGAAGGCAGCTAGGGGAGGGATTTTTAAAAACAACTCAAAGAAGCAAGTCTCTACATTTTATTCCTCATTTACAAATAAAACTGAGTCAAAATATAGCTTGCTTGTTTAAATCTGACCCAGGTCAGTAGTGGCCAAAAGTAGTAAAAATCTGAAGTTTGTTCTTTGGCCTTCGTGAAACAAGGACACTGTAAGAGACTATGGTGATAGGGTTCAGAGAAATTAGATCCATCTACTTCCTTGTGGACAGGTGCCCATATCACAAAATATTTCATCATGCTTTATGGCAGAGGGGTCAAGCAAGGGATTAGGTAAGGAACCTGAACTATCCCTTTAAATTTTCAAGGTTGAAGGTTCAGGTGTAGGCTTGTATGGGGAGACTTGCACTGCTGTTGCCTGGTTGGTTCCTGTTCTGTAGCTAGAAACAAGACTCCCAGACTGCTCAAGAAAGATGCAGAGTTAAATTCGTTTTTTAAAAAAATAAAAAAACATCACCACAAATTACTTGTTTGACAGGGCAAAAGGGGGGTGGGTGGGTGGGTAGGGGATATATAACCAGATATAAAAAAAGAATCACATACTGATCCCTGAAGTGGCTACATTTTATTTTATACTACATTACAAAATAAAATATATACATACTTTTAAAACAAAATAATTTGCTACTTTCTAGAAGCTTGATTCAACTCCCATTAGAGATAGGAAGGATGGTCCACTAGATAAGGCACTGTACTTGGACTGAGGAGACCTGAAATCAGTTCTTGGCTTAGCCACAAGTGTACTATGTAACCTTGAACAAGTCACTTAATCTACTCTGTGCCTTAATTCACCATATGTAAAGTAGGGATAGTGCTTCTCTTCCTCACAGAGGAGGTGGTAGGATTGTGAAACCTTTAGGAAGCATATACAAACATAGAAATACCTGGATAGCTAAGAATAACATCAATAGGAGTCTTTCCGTTGACTTCCACAGGGATTGGATTGGATCCAAGCCACATGGAATAACTTCTTCAGTGAATGCATAATCATGTTGTCATCTCCACTTCTGTCTTAATTTAGGGGCTTGGATTCTGAGAACACTTATCAGGCAAGGTGCTTACTACCATGAGTAGTCCTGTGGAAGTAAGCATTTCCAGGATCAGGCTTTTAAACTGTAAGATCTTCATGTCAAAAATCTTTGTTTATCACTACTCTAAAATGCCATGAACATCAAGCAATAATAATGACTAGCACTTACACAGATACTCCTTCCACCTATTTATGGTGTCTTCTTAATTCACTTGTTGGGTAATTTGGTAAACACCTCAGTAACAAAACCATTTGTTTTAAAAACTCTCATCCTTTATTGTGCTCAAATTTGTTTATTTTAGGCAATGGGATAATTTGCCATTTAATGAGGAAGAATGAAATTATGAATGAACTGAAAGAGGAAAGCAATCAAGGTACTCACACATTCCTAAATTTAATTCTGAAATTGTTATTGACATTATAAGCACTATTTTGCTACACACTCTGGTATCATCTGAGAGCTGATCCAACAAAACTGAAATCAATCAGCCTTTCCATTGACTTAAATTAGAATTCAGGTCTTAAGTCAATGAGGCGTGGGGGGGGGGAGGAGGAATTATTCCACATCTTCCTACTGCAGAGTTCTTACACCATCCATTGAAGCATCTGATTCTGGCTCCTGTCAGAGACAGGATATTGGACTACATGGCCAATGGGCTGATCCAGTATGGCAATTCCTATGTTCCTAATCAAAGATGTAAGAATTGACTCTGTCAACCAAGAGGAAGGCAGGGCCAAAAATAGGATGACCTGACAGAAGGGAAACTGCACCCCAGTCTTTGCTGTAGTCACTGTTTGGATGTTCATTCTTCTGCTTGGAGCTCAGAGAGTGTTTATCCAACCTATTTTCTGTACAAACATTGAATTGCTCCCATTAAGGATCATCCCTCTTTGATTGCGTGATACAGTAAGAATACATCATTGGCTCAGAAACACACATTTGGAAAGGAACAGTCCATATTAGATCAAAAGGATTCTAAAAATCTCAACATTGAAAAGTAGAAATAGTATGAAGAGACTAATTTTTCCTCTCACTTATACCAGTATAAAACCATTGTAGCTCTGATTTGATACCAATATGAGAGGGAAATGGATTCCAAAGCAGCAAAAATGGAAGAAATAAAATATGCAACCAAAAACACCGAAAGAAAAATAATTCCCTGAAATAAAAGAAAAAATAATTCAGTGCACCTTAACACTAACAGGACTCTATTACCACAAAGGAACATTACCAAACAGAAGTTAAAACTATATATATTGATCAGAAGTTAAATTGAATACAAATGTATTCAAATTTGAAATCCCGGGACAGTGATCACTTATTTAAAAATATTATTATTTGAGTTGAGACCTTGCACTTGCGTGCTTATCTTCAAACTCACTTTGACGAGGACATTGCTCATAAGACACTTTGTTCCAGTCTGTGACCTGATTCACTCACATGTTTAAAAATATTAGTACAGTACATTTAAGGAAGTTGGTACATTTGAGTCTAATTAATTATGTACATTGTAGATCTTTAGTCTTTCCGCACAATGAACCAGAGTTTTAATTCATTTTAGGTTTCAATGTTTTGTTGGGACTCTCTGCCTCTGCTTTAAATCTAGCCTCTAGCATTTGATCGGGTTACTTTACAACTCATGATATTCAGGAACTCCAAATGTAAGGCTCAGATAAATTCTGAAAAACTGACATCCCAGAAGTATTGATATTGAAGAAAATATGGACCAGTTCTAAAAAATTACTCTTCAGGCACAGATAACAGTGATTAAACCCATTGAAATAAGATAGTCGGGGAATTTTTATGGAGATTTTGGAAGGTAATATATATTTTAATTAATCTTGGCCTCATTAATTGTCAAACTACTTCATCATCAGGTTCTACATATGTTCCTACTGATCCTTTATCTTCATCATCACAGTCTCATTCCATCCAAACAGAAGAAAGACCACACTGTGATGTTGCTGAACATCTCTGTCCTGTCCCATCTGTCCTATATACTCTAGGGTACCAATTTGTGTGTCTCCTTCAATGTGTGTGCTATCTGCTATTGTGTTGGTCTCAGTTCTACAGTTTATATCACACAGAACTTTCAATAACAGTTGTGTTTATCTGGTATATTTCCTTGGAAGGACTCAGAGAACTATACCACCAATAATTACAGCTGTGAAGTAGACAAGTTTTATTGTTCCCATTACTTTGAAAATGTGTGAACTGAGATGCAGATTCAGTAAAAGGCAGATTTTCAAAGGCACAAATGGCAGTAAAGCACCTAGTGCCCACTGACGGTAGGGTTAGGCTTCTAACTGCCATTTGTGCCTTTGAAAATATTCCCTAAATGAACTGGCCAAGGCCACAGAGCTAGTCACTGATAGAATTTGGAATTGTCTAATCATCCTTAATCTAACTTGGCCTTTCAATTTCTACAAAAAGATGCTGCTTGAATCAAAGATGGTATCCAGCAGGGAAATAATGCCAGAAAGGTGAATATGACTGAGATAAACTAATAATTGCTAGTGAAGAGTGAGCTCCTCATGTTCAAGAAAGCTCTAATAATAATCTTCTTTCTTATACTCTTCTTTTTTCTCTCTTCCCCAGGTTTGTGTTGGAAGGATCCAAAGCAATAGCAGGTTTCATTCATGCAGCAATAAAGCCAAGGGCCTTCACACATGTGATCATTAATGATCCCACTGTAACAGATCTAAACCCTGCACTCAAGTGATTCACTGTAGGCCCTGCTATTGCTTTGCACCACTCCAAGGTACACCTAGCTAAAGAACAGATTATTTCTGTCGTCAATGGCAATACTTCTGTTGACTTCAGTGGGTGCAGCATCAGACCCATGGCTCATAACAGTATTCATATTCATAGAAGTGTAGTGGTACATTATGATCTCCCAGTGGTGTAAGGCAGGTATAACATCAGTGAAATCAGAAGTTACACCAATCTAAAACTCATCTACATGAGATTAGAATCAGGCCTTCAGTCTAATTCTCATAAATTCAGTAAACTATTTTTTGTTTTCCATGATTTCTTCTTTGAGACAGTTCTTAGAATAACAGATCATGTTCGTAATAGGGCCTGTAAGATATGAGAAGCCCATCGCATGCCCCTGTAGATGTAAGCCGACCTAAGCTCCAGTGTAGACCTAGCTCCCTCTCTCACGGAGGTGAATAACCTACACTGAGGGGAGAATACCTCCCGTTGGCATAGGTAATGCCTACTCTGAAGTGCTACAGCAACGCAGCTGCAGCTGTGCTGCTGTCGTGTTTCAAGTGTAGACAAGCCTTCAGAGAGGAGGATTTAGTACAGCAATGGAAGAACCCTGGCCGTTGCTTTAGTCAGTGTCTATGCGACAGTGCTACTGCAGCAGCAGTGCCTCTGTAGAATGTCGAACGTAGACATACCCTAAGACAGGGAAGTGCTCTACTGTCTATGGTGTACCTGCTCAGTGGACAAACAGAGAAATACTGCTTCCAGGGTTACCAGGCTAGCACCTTTCATGAGCACTAAACTAAAGGCCAAATCTGAGTGAAATTTCATGCAGCTAGCAAAAGGCTCATGCCTGGCACAAACTCTACCAAATTTCAAGTCGCTTTTCTAATGCATTTTAAAGAAAAAGGCTCGCTTTTTAAACAATGTCTCATTCTCAGAAATGGTCGGACCATTTTGGCTGAAATTTTCCAACATATTCAGCCTGAGGCAAACACCCAGCATGGGAAATCTCAGCCTAAACAGTTAACTTTTGGCAAAGTTTAAGTCACTGAAGTCAGGGTCTGACTTGGACATGGAAGTGTCAGGGAACCTTCATAAGAAGTGGTGTTATCATTACTGCCTCTACTGCCCATATAGAACCTCTCCTCTGAGGGTCTCAGCTCATTTTTTCAAGCACTGGTTAGTAAAGCCACACACAGAAGCCCCATGGTGGGCAGGTGTTATTAGCCTGTTTTACAAACAGGGATACAAACAGAAACTGGGTTAGTATGAGACCTGGGGACAGAACCCACCAGGCCTAATTCTAAGTCCCCCACTGGAGCAGGTTTTCTCCAAGTAGACTGTAACCTATTTCTTTACTCCTGGGGACCTGGCTCCCTCTGGCCTGCCAATGTATTGTGCTGCTCTGCCCCACAAGTGCATATATATTAGACAGACTGTCCCTTTTTTATTTCCTAGCTCTGCTCTTTAGAATTTTGTGATTTAAACTATTGTTGGGGAGGGGAAAGGGGGAGTCTGAATAATAAACTCATTCAGGACAGCTGCCTACAGTTCAGTTTTGTGGCTCCTATGGGTATGTCTGTACAGTATGGAAAAAAGAATTCTCAGCCTGAACTGAAGTGGCCTAATACACAGCCCTGCAAGGGGAGGCCTGAGATGAACAACTCTGGGATTCTGTGGAGACAGAATGTGTTGCCTGGGTGACTAGTTAAATCAGGGCCGTTGACTTCATCCTTGTTTCAAAACCCCTTGCTAGGTGCATTTCATGTGACCGCATAAATTGCAGGGGCCAGGCCCTGAAGCTGCATAAAAGTTCATGCCACTGTCTGATTTCCTTAGAAAAGTGAGAAAAATAGTTAAGTGCTAACAGTAACTGATGAGATAGCAGGGACCAGCTGGGAATGCATTGTAAAAATAGTCCCAGCAACAACACATTCCTTAGCTTAAAATTGCAGCCATCTTCAACAACCCAGAGTTTTCCTAACCAAACTGCTGACTCCTTTTTTCTTATCAAAACACCACAGCACCCATGTTAACAACCCAGAGTCAATCAAATGCAGGACCAGCTGGAGCTAGCCAGCTCTTGTCTCTCCCTCGATATCAGGTGTATGCTGCACTTCAGTGGCAGATGAATTTATGATCTCAAAGCAGTGTGCTCCCCTAAAACTTTCAAAAGCACTGGGCCGTGCCAGAGATTTCCGATCCAAAAGACAGAGCTCTTCCGGATTGCCTCAAACCCCCCGATGTGGGTATCGGTGATTTTGTTTCCTGTAGTCTTTTGTTGAATTAAACCTCTTCTTCCATCATGTAACGACTTAAATCCACAGATGTAAGAAGCACTTGGAATTTGTCTGTGTGCATCTCTCTCTCCTCTTCCCTTTGGATTTGTTTGGGTCTGGCAAGCTCGCCTATAAAACACATGTTTAAAAGCTCCCTTTTAAATACAAATAAACGCGGAGAGGGAAATTCAGCCAATGTTTGTGATCGTAGCGAATTTAAAACAGCTTTCTTCTCAGGTCGTATCTGGTCAGAGGTGATTCTAATGAGTGTTTCTGTAGGATCAGTCTATTCTATTAAATATAAACTTGTGTTGCTATGAAGGGGGAATTAAAAAAAACCACAAGACCTTTAATTATTACCTGCAGGGGAAGTTACTATTTAACTCCTGAGTTATACACTCCAGTCTCTCTGGCTGCATGTAGCTACTTCAAATGTAGGCTGGAATGAACGACCAACAAAAAACATTAGCGAGATAAAAGTAAATAAGCGAAAAGGGGTTAAGATTTCAGACCACTGACCCCTATTTTTGCCTTGCGTAGGTAACACTCTCTCTCACACACACACACACACACACACACACACACACACACACACACACACACACACACACACACACACACACACACACACACACACACTTCAAAAGGTTTTATCAGTCTTGACCCTCTGTAAAACGCTGGTGGCTCCGTTACTACACGAGTATTTCTCATCCGTAGCCCGATCCATCCATCCACCCTTCTTTCCTTCCTGATGCTGCTTCTACCTTTTGCACATTGCTGAATTTCTCCAGTTCCTCCACTCCCACCCCCCGGATACAATCGCCTATAGATAGCTATGGCTCCTCCAAGGTGTCCGGCTCCAGGAAGGCTGGGCGAAGCACGAAGCCTCTAAAGTTGCAGCCGCCTCTGCCTTCGCTGCACTGCGGTCCCCAGCACAGAATCCTCGGGCTTTCAGTTCACTTCCTTACGATGCAAAGGGAGAGATTTTAAACTGGGTGAAGTCCCAGTTAAAGCTCTTGGCTCGAATGAGGACTTAAAACTTGGACCTGAGCAACTTTTGCATCACAGTCAAAGCTCCTGCACACCCTGAAAGACAGCAACAGGGACCTCAGTCATTCAGGTTCTCGGAGTCCTCAAACTAAATCTTTCATGATTTGGCTGTAATTTTTAAAATCCCTCTTCAGGTTAAGGCTCTCTCTGATTTCTCGTCTAAATGACTGTACAAAAACACGACTACAAAACTCGGCTTCATTAACATGGCCAGTGTGTGTGAAATAACTGTATATTCCCAACATGTGCACAAAGACTTCCCCATTTTGGTAATTATCCTCACCAATCTGGTAATTTATGCAGGATGTTTATATTTATACAACATGCACATTTTTGAAGGAGTCTGCTTCTTCATCAGGTCAATGTGTTAATTAAAAGTTGGTCCAGATTGGTCACTTTGCAGTCCCAGATGTGCTTAACAGCATGCAATTAACACGCAAGGAAAATCTTTTTGAAGATACCAGAATGTAAAAACTCAGTAGAAAGCCCTTCGCTTCTTAACATGAAATAGCAATGGCGGCCCCCCAAAAAGTCATTAGAGATATAATTAAATATGGAGTATTTTTGAAGAACGCCCTGCACAATCATCCAAAAATATTAAATAGTAATTTGATTTTTTCCCTCTAGCACTACAGGTGCTAGCTCTGTTTTCCCTTCATTTCCCACACCATGTATATTAAACAGAGAGAGTACATTGCTCTATTGTTGATGATGACCTGAGACTTGGCTGAAATATTTTGCTTCGCGGTGTAAAATTGCAAAGTGGGTCTCTATCTAAAATGGCTAGCTTGGCTTTTATAATTACCTCGTGGTTTAAACTTCTCTACAATCCATTTTTTTTTAAAGAAGAGAAAAATAAGAGTTTGCCCTGGGTATTAACATTTCTGTGTTCAGGTGCTTCAAGCCAGGCTCCCAGTAACTGCAATGGCAGATTAGCCTAAGTAAAGACTGCAGGATCGGGCCCTATATTTCTATACTCACCCTGGTCTACTAGTCCATTCACAGCAACTTGACTGCCTGCCTGTTCTTGCATTCAATTTAGCCTAACCGTATCAATTTACAGGCCTCAGTGCAGCAGTTTGCCTCCCCTGAAATCCCCCCGCCCATGACCCCCCTGTATAATGCCTTGTCTTCCTTAGTCTCTGACCCTCGGTTCGCTAGAGTGTATTCCCCACGTATGCACGAGGGAGCTTCTATTTCACACCCCGGGAAAAGATTTATCGGATTGTCGTGGCCAACAAAATCACTTCTTAAAATTGTTCATTTATTAAAATTGGCTGAATCTTTTTTCAACATATTCCTTTCCTAGGAATATTTCTCCCCTACGCAATAAAAACGACCCCTCATTTTCTTCTGTTTCATTAAATTGATGCAGCAGTCGATACCTCTGAACAACAATCTCCACACGACCCCTACCCCTAGGACACTGCTTGCATACTGGGCGCGGGTAGGGCCACGCGATGACAAAAATACTTCGCTCTGTACCCAGAGACAGACAGACAGACGCACAGAGGGAGGCTGCACGGTCCTTGCAAACTGACTAGAATTGTAGCTATCAGACTGAAGCCGCAGAAGGGGCTATGATTTAAACCCAGACCCGTTCTCGTTGTTACCAAGAATATATATTTTTTTTCTCTTTTGTAGGATACAGAAGGTGAATAATGAAATCCTTTTGCTAATAGTTTATGAGCCATGAGATTGGAAATGTATATGGATAGACCAGAGCGCCAGACTAAAAATCACTTGAGAGAGTCTCGGAGCCTGATAGAAGAAACCCTTTAATATCCCCAGCACAGAGCAAAGGGAAACAGGGGGCTGCTAATGTCGGGGGTTGCATTTCTCTCTCTCCTTCTTCCCTATCCCCACTACCGGATAACAGCGGCCTTCTTCAGAGAATAGCAACGCCCATACACCACTCATGCCATGTATATGTATACACACTATATATAATTCACACTCTATAAAGAGAGTCATTATATATCTGTATATAGTGTGAATACATATACATGGCATGAGTGGTCTTATTCCCTGAATAAGGCCGCTGTTATATATATTCTGTCTTATTCATATATATATATATATATACACACACACACAAGCTATAAGGAATATTATATATATATATAATATTCCTTATAGCTTGTATATACATGATGCACACACTATATATACATTCACTATGTATTTTATATGTGCGAGTGTGTACGTATGTGTATATAGTATATACTGTATTACACGTAGTGTGTAGTTATAGTTTGTGTGTGTGTGTGTGTATACACGCATTTTTAGTGGCATAGGATGTGTAGTCTAGGGTGTGTGTGTTATACAATTTGTGGTTCCAAAGTGATCTTTCTTTGGGGTCCCCCCCCCGTGGTGGAATTGGAGGACCTGTGCGGAGTCCAGCAGCACCAGTGTAGAGGCTGCAGGAAACACAGAGTGCAATACGAACCCTCCCAACCTCCACCCCCAAAGCCACTTTTTCCTCGTGTTTTGCAGCACATCACTTATGTGCCTGCTTCAGAACAGGCCGGCTCAATGTGGGCGACGCTGCCAGCCCCGCTTGCCACACGAGCTCGCTTCTAGGCGAGCCTTCGCGGAGCCCACACCTTTATAGGAAGAGGCGTTGCACAGAAAGGCTGTGACACACGATGTCTGAGGGCATCACATACACATACACCCGCTGCAAAAACAAACTCCACTCGGTGTATGCCATGGAGGAAAGTGGCCGTTGCGCGAACTGGCACCATGTGGCCTGAAATTCCCAGAGCCGCAGCACCCCTGACTGCTAGGGGAGCGAACCTCTGCATGGCTCCAAGGGCTGGGCTCCTGTTGGACCTCGCCTGCAATTCAGTGCCCCCCCCCCCCCCCCGACAGGTAGCTGTCGTTAGGACGGGAGACCAATAAATGCCAATACTGCTAAGTCTATTCACAAAAATAGGGGGGGGGATGGAGCCCCGCCCTGACTAGCTTTTAGGGACACGTCCTTTCCCAGCCCCGCAGCGGGAGTGCGGCCCAAGGGTTGCTCTGACGCGGAGGATGGAGTTGGAAAAGAGCGGCTCTGCCTAGGGGCTGCTGTCCGACTCTGTAAACTCCGTGTTGCAAGCCGGGGGGTCAACTCGCACAACCTCCCCATAACACCCCCCGCCGGACCTTCACAAAGCGGGGCAGCGGGTGTGAAAGGAGCTGGGACGAGGCAGAGACCCCCCAGCCCCGCCGGACTGGGCAGCGAGGGGTAGAATGGGCCCCTAACGCTGCTGCTGTTTGCTGGGCGACCTGACTCTTGATCCCTCCGCTCTCGGGTTTGTTTCTTCTTGAGTCTTTTTAAATTAGGGGTTTGGATTTATGCAGGAGATTTTTTTAAAAGCCTAAATATATTGCAGAGCTCACGGCTGGGTGAAGGGTAGTAATCCCCGCCCACTCCCCCCGGGGGCTGCGAACGTCCCTCGGACAGTGCCCGGACAGTGGAGTACCCAGCTGGCCGGTCGCAGGAGAGAGAGCAATAGCCTGACACAGCCCAGGCTCAGACCACGGTCCTGTAGACAGAGCCCCAGCTCAGAGAAAGGTGGTGGGGAAAGTTTGCCTAAATTAAAAATTTGCCTTAATACCTGTCTGATCCCTAAGGAAAGGGGAACAAATCCCAGTAAGGCCAGGTCAGCTCCCCAGAGAAAGCAGGGGCTGCGCGTGTGTCCTGGGGAAATCTCCTCTGGTTTCCAGCCCCAGCTACACACTGGAGAGCAGGAGGGAATGGGGGGCACTTAAGGGAAAAGTTTATATTAGCTACACCACCAAACTGTTACCCCGGCTCTGAGGAAAGGGGCATTGGATTGAGGGGGGCATTTTCTTCCCCCTCACTGTCCCCTCCCAGGTTTGCAACCTGAGAATTTTGCAGAGGGCTTGTGGGGCTTTGGTTGTTTGTAGTATCCGCTAGAGCTTTCAGGGTGGTAGGGATCCCCCTCACACACAAAGCAAAATCTTGGCACCAAAGCGAGAGAGACAAGCAACCCCAACGAGGGGCATACCCCTGTGCAGCCACAGAGCCTAAACAACAAGGGGGTTGTCTTTGCAAGGAAACCTGCCCCTGGACCTCATATCACTCCTCTAGCTCAGGCAGGAGGAGTCAAACTGAGGAATTGATCCCAGCTGGGGGAGAGAAATCCAGACTGGCTCTGGAATGATGCAGGCAAACCAAGTAAGCAGCAATTTACAGAACAACCCTCCAAGATGCCCTCTTTGGGGGGTATGTCCCAGCCCTCTTTGGGGGGTATGTCCCAGCCCCTGCCCGTCAGGCTCAAAGCTGGTGCCAATAATTTAACACGCTCCTGCATTCTAGGATTCCTGGGCGCCTTAAAGCTCCAAAGCAAGGTGTTTCTCAGTGATTTGTTTTGTGTGGGATATGTGTATGGGCGGCTGGTTAAAAGCCCCAGCCAGACACCCCCCCTCCGTTCCGTCCATTCTCTCCCAAATAAAATCCCCCCTCGAATAATTTCAGACTGCATTCTCCAGCGTTCCCCTTTATATTTTTCAAGTAAGTGAGGGTAAACTCACTAATCCCCCCCGCCTGAGCCATCACCATCTCCTTCACTTCCACACGGACAGGTAAGTGCTTTCTTGACCCCTCCTTCCTAAAAACCCATCAAACGCACCACAGAGCCCACTCGGAGTGAAAGTCAGTGCTAATCCAGGTCAGTTTCTCCCAGTGGTTGGGAGGGAGAGGCGGGGGGGGGGGGCTAATATAAATGTCCTAAGGAAAAAAAACAAAAACAAACAAACAAACAAACCCAAACCCTCACACACAATCCCAATAAAGTCCAATTCCTTTCCACATACCCACAACTTTAGCCCTGGCTGCTGCCTGGGGGGTTTTTAATCTCACAAAGAGAAAGGGGGGCTCCATGCGCAAAATTACGCCTTCTCCTCTCATTTGTTAGCTGATTCCATCAAAAAGTTCGGTATTTATAGGCTACACACACGAACCTGGAGTAATACAAACCCTCCCGTGTTGTTCCCCTTGCAAAGTGACCGGTCCTGAAGCATCTGACTGGTTTTGTGTGTGGAAGAGAGCGAGACAGAGAGAGAGAGAGACTCACACACACACAGAGCTACAATCAAACCCGGGGAAGAAGAGCTCAAGCTGAGAGATTTATTAATTGCTAAGAGCTGCTCTGCCATCCAGCCATGTGAGTACCTAACAATGATCACCTTTTGCACAGATGGTCAGTGATCAGACGCAGGCACTGTCTTTTCCCCCCCTCCCCCTCCGCCTTTCTATTTTTTTTTATTTTTGCCTGTCCTTTCCCTTTCTCCCTATTTTTGATAAAGTTTTAGTTTGCCTGGTTTATGCCTCACGAAGAGGGAGAAGTAAACGTGGGGGAGGGGGGGGGGTGAAATGTGCCGGAGAAAAGGAAGGAAGGAAGCCGTGGTGGAGAGAGAAGGAGGGTTTATTGAGCGATCGCCTTGTCCCTTGAGTCCGATCCGACTGGGAATTAGTAACAGAAAAATAACGTAGGTTATCCCTCCCCCCTTTCTTTTCCTGTCGCGTTTAGCCCCCTAGACAATCACCCGGGTAGCGATACGGGGTATCCATCGGTATTAATCCAAACCCGGGGATGGGTGGGTGGAAGGAATATAAAAAAGAAGGAAAAGAGGGCTTGGTGATTTCGCATATAGAAGTGACTAGCGGACAGCTCCAAGCGTGATGCACAGACAGGTAGGAAATGCTGCAAACAGGAGTCAATGCTCTCTCTGGCTGGCTGTGAATACAGTTTGAAGGGGAGAGGGCGGACACAGATCACACAGTGCGCTCTGCTATCCTGGTCTCCATTATTCTCCCGCAGTAGGTGCCCGCCTTAGAAATCAAATTTCACGTGGAGGGAATCGGGATTTTAGTGGGGTGGCTGAGGGGTGGTTTAGAGTTTGTTCCCCGATCTGTCCGGTGTCTTGCCTTGCCTCTTCCGATAGGTGAGGCTTTTCAGGCAGTCACAAAGCTCAGGGTGACACAGTAAGTCAAGTGAAATCAAGCCACACACCGCATGCAGGGCACGGCATGTGCGTTTCAGATAGTGCACGGATGACTCTTTGGAGCAAAATGCAACCTGTAATAGGAAATGTGACTCTTGAAAAGGTAGGTATGTTGCTTTATGCTATACTGGAAGAACCTAAGGCTGGGAGACCCTCAGCTGGGGAATGCGGGGCGTGGGAGAGTGAATTCACTTCCAGCTTTTCTAAACCAATACTTGAGCTCCAATCATACACTCCCAGGTTAGTGTGGCATTAAATTAACAGTCGGGGTGATCCAGGGCGTTAGGCTGTGTGCCCGGGGTGGAAACTCTCTTCGTTTAGACACAAAGAAGAGAGCGAGAAGGAGTTACCCTGGAAAGCCAAAGAGCACGGTGAGTGTCTGTATTTGTTCTCCCGCCTCACCCCTCCCATGATCAAAGTGCAGTGAAAACCAGCGTGTGTTTGTGTTTGAGCCCTTCGGAATCCCCTGATCACTTGCGGGTTCTAGCGCACTAGTGGTCATGCCTGGGCTTTAAACACAGATGATTTAGACTCGAGCGCGCGTACACTAGCAGGGAGAACTTGCAGTGCCTTGGCTATAACTTTGCTGCATCATGTGGAAAAAGTGACTTGGATCCAATGCCATGTATAGGTGGCCGTGAAGCCTCCTTTTCAATAAGCAGCCGTGGAAAAGCGGCAGCGGCAAGCCGGCTGCCTTATGGCTTCAAGGTGTTGGACCGTCAGATC
The DNA here is from genome assembly GCF_028017835.1 of Emys orbicularis. Taxonomy (NCBI): domain Eukaryota; kingdom Metazoa; phylum Chordata; order Testudines; family Emydidae; genus Emys; species Emys orbicularis. The sequence continues at coordinate 167,886,389 of NC_088685.1, forward strand.
CCCACTCCCCACACCTACAAAGCCACAGCTCTTGTTGGCTGGGGCAGCTGTCAAAAGCGGGAGGGGATCATGGTTTGCTGACCCCTAGTTCGGACACGTTTAATTGACAATCACAGGCATAGGGCACAAGAGTGCTGGATGCAAGACTTTCCCCTTGCCTTTCAGGAATAGACACAATACAGGGCACCTGCAGGGCTGAAAGTGGGCCAGGGCCACACGGTAGGTATCAGATCACACACAGCAGAAGAAAGAAATTCAGTTAAAAATACATTAGTTCATATCAAAGGGCGAGCTTGATTTTTTTTTAAACAAAGGTGCACATTAGAACAAGCTAGAAGCGTTTTGTGTCTGATACTCTCTCCCACGCCCACTGGAAATAAAGCACAGCCTGCTCTTTCTTTGCGTCTTTTAAACTCCCTTTTAATTAGAATTGCTAAAGTAGGACACCCCGGTGGAAGATGTTTTCAGTATCCACCTACATCTCTGCTACAAGCAGAATTAGTGCCTGTTAAATCCACTGTTTGAAACCCAGCCCTCCTGCAAAACTCTTCCCCACCCCACGCGCTGTTTTGCCACGTTCTCATCCCCACAAATTGCAGGGTATTGAGGGAAAGGTTACTCTATTTAAAACAATCTCTAAAGCAACAATGAGGAGGCTGGATTCAAAAAGCCTTGCCTTGTTGCACGCACATCAGAAAGACTGAGGTTGGGAGTATCCCTTAGAACTCATTTAATTTTTTTAAAAAGTTCAAACGTAGGTGTGCCCCTCCACACGTCTACTTTAATTTATTTGATTATATCATAAAAAAAGATAAAATCGTCTGCTTCTGGTTATATGCCTCTACCGAACTAAAAGCTGAAGCTGGGCTGAGCTGTGGAATCGGCACTAGTTAACTAATGGCAATGACCGAAATGAAGTTTTAGCCCTTGCTTTCCAAAGGAGCATTACACTCGAAGAGGGATTACCACGGAACCTCATGCACTTCTCCTAATTTGCGCATTTTAGTTTCTCGCTACTTCCCCCCCCTTGCTCTGATGTTTCTGGTGATGGCGGAGGCTGATCACATTTCTGCTGATGGAAGTGTCTGACGAAACAATTATTTTTGCTTCTGATATAAATGGCTTCAGAGAAAAATTGAAATCCTTTTGATAATGAAACACCTTGAACGTGTTAAGCTTAGAACCACTGCTGGACCAATGCAGGCTAACATGTAGTTTACATTTTCTATACCAAGATCACTATTTATTTCCAATGCTAAATAAGTACTAGGTTATATTCGCCTTCAAGGAAAGTTGTCCTTGTTAGAGCGCTAAAAACATTTTTAAAACCTTCCCCTTTAAAGCCTGGATCCCCCTTTAATTATTATCTATGTACAGATGAGTCTAAATTAACCCTTTAATATGAAGACGCCTGTCCACAAAGAATGATAATTCTCTTTCCTTCTTCCAAAGATAATTACAGGGAAGCATGTATTTTTTATTACAGTTCATCAGTAATTTAACTGAACTATTATCCCCAACATTCAGTCTGTTCAAAACGGTTTACCCTCTCCCCTACATTTTCTTTAAATACATTAAAACATGTCTGAAGTTGTGAAAAATAGTTTAGAATGTAGCTTTAGAATTAGCGTGTGATCGCAATTACTGATCTGCCCTAACATGATCCGAATTATCTGAGCATAATTTAAAGTCTAACATTTGCTGACACAAATATGTAGCAAGCAAATAAAAACCACCCCCACAACAAATGCATAACAAACAGGAAGGAAAACCCCATCTTCTGCATAGCAACAGGTAACACACCTGCAGAGTTAAAGGGCTAAATGCCGGTCTTTAGCTGGCTAAAAACCGCCGGTATGTTTAAAACAAACAACAAGCGCACTTTCAACCATAGGATACCAACAGAAAAATATAGCTAATGCCCAACGAAATTCAAGAAGTTTTAAGCTACCAGTGCGATGAATAGGAAATCTGCCAGGAAATCAAAAAGATCAGCGAATAGCGACATAGTCTTGTTTGCAACTCACACCGCACCGCTAGCTTGTCAGTCGGCAGGAAGAAGAGGGGTTGCTTTTAAGCGGCACAGACACGTGTTGATAGTGAGCCGTCAAAGAACAACACGGTCTTCATAATGCCCCACCAGGCTAAGGACCCGTCAGGACTGAAGCTCATAATGTCCATCCTGCCGGGACCTGGTATTTTATTAAAGCGTCTGTTGCGAATCCGTGGCTCGGCCGCGCTTCCCACGGGGCAGTAATGCAGCAAAGGGGCACTTCAGTTTGAGGGGGCGATGCACAGTCTGTAGCTGGTTACTTAAACGTTGGGGTCAGGTAGGGGTGGGGCGGGCACTGAGTAACCCTGACAAAAGTAACGGGTCTCCATCACTGTGCAAACAGACCCCCAAGGTTTGTGTGCGGGGCGTGCCCAGGTAAGAAATATCGGCCACTCTCCTGGCTCAGCCACCAGAACTTCCCGAGAGCCGCCCGGTTTAGGGACAGCTCCTTGCTACCAAATCCAAACACAGCGGCCCGGGAAATAACTGCCCAGGGAGAGTGTGGGTATTGGCTGGGACAGTGCATCTGCACAGTGGGGCTGATTCTCCCGTCCTTACCCGGCAAAACTGTCGCTGAAGTCAATGGGAGTTTTGCCGGAGTAAAGACTGCAACCCCTGGCTGCTAGGAAAGGGCCTGAGATGTTCCGACAGGTCCTCCCTCGCCCTCCTTCCTCGCCATCCCTGGCTGGGTTTACGGGTTCACACACTTTGGGGGGCGCTCGGGAATGAAGATAAACGAGCAGAGTTCCCTTGCCTGATTCACTGAACTTCTTCCAAAACTCTATCCCGGCTATTAAAAGTTGTGTCACTCTTGCAAAGAACCGGTGCGCCGCAGTGGGAACGGGGCTACAATTGCGATGAATACTAATCCAGAAAGGGAAACTGTTTGAGAGAGACCTTAAAGATCCTCTTGGCCCCAGGAGCCCCCATTATATATTGTATGCATGTTCTCTCTAATTAAAATCAGTTATTATTGCTGCTACAAAAAGAGAGTGCAACCCACAATAATATCTACAACAGACAGGGTGTATATTTCAATAATGAGCAGAGAAGGCAAGTTGCACAGTTGCCGAACTTTTTGAACATCATACCTTGCATTTTCAGAGTTCGGCTGTTTGAGCTGTACAGAGTCAGAATCTATTTGGCCTAATCCGTTTCTTCTGGGTGTCCTCTTGGTTATACATAACAGCCCTATATTAAATGGCCATGCAGTTTAAACACTTTGAGGAGATACTGAAAATTCTCATTGAGAAACAGAGCAGCTAAAAACAAAGCCATAGCATTGTTAATGAGGGATGATGCAGTCCTAAATAACATTGACAATATTAATGTGACTTCTTTGGAATATGGAAACCTTTTCAAACAGCAATACTATAGCCATACTTTGCCTTAAAAAAATCAAAATTAATTGTAATGATACTTTGCAACTGTATTGCACCTTTCATCCATGGATCTCAAAGCACTTTGCAAGCATTAATTAATCAGCCATCACATACCGATGTGAAATAGGTAAGTATTATTACATTTATTTGAGTGTTGTGGAAACTGAGGCACAGAATGGTTATGTGGGACATTGGGCAGGGCACAATGAGTCATTGGCAGATGTGAGCATAAAACGTCTGAGTCCTGAACCCCAGTTCCATGCTCTGATAGATTATGCTTCCTTCCTTGTAACAAATAATAAAAGACAAGGATATTGTATTTTGAGATTCTGTGGAAATACTAATTTAATTCTCATATTTTATATCACCAGAACCCTTAAATGGATTTATATAAATGTATTACATAGTTACTTATTTTGTGTGTGTCTCTCTAACACATGCACAAACACATAAATATTGCAATACAATATTTTCACAATATTGACATATTATACAAATAATATATAACTTTATCAAAGTGAGCCAAATTCCATAAAGCCTGTATGGAATTTAATTGCACTAATCTTCCCGAGACAAGGAAAGATTAAATACACAGTATATGACATTCACCTGTTTTACAGTAGACTCTTTTTTATATATACATGTATTAATACAAGTTACACTAATGTCTACTGCATATGATAAACTTTGTGGCCAACATTTTCACAGTGGCCTTTAGTTATGGGTGCCCAATTTAAAATCTTTTGGGCTTTTTTTTCAATGTTGAGCATTCAACTCCAGATTAAATCAATGGAAGCAGTAATTCTCAGCACCTCTGAAAACCAGCCTCAAGGTGTCTCAGATTGGAAACTCAAAATCTGAGATTGTTCTTGAAAATGTTGGCCTGTGTTATTTAGGAGCCTTGACTCCTAATTTACTCTGAAGTTACAAGATCAGGTCCTAGAAGAGGCTCAGAGAAAGATGCAGGTATCCGATTAGGTAACTTGATTATACTTCACTGCTTCTAGCTCAGTATCTTTCTGCATTTGTCATTTTTATTAGCTTCTTGTTTAAATCCAACCAAGGATCAAATAATCAGTATGATATTAGTATTAGTATTTCAAAGATATTAATATGCCATGATATCTGGGTAAAATACATTCAGTACAATTTATAATGGGAAGTCTCCCTTATACAAATACAATAATCAATAATGACTAGCACAACCGAACAGCTGAAAATGTAAGTTTTGAAAGATGAAATATCATCACAGAAGTTGGTGAGGGTACCTCTCTCATTCTGCTGAAAACTGTCTGAAATAGAAACAGACTTCCAAGGAAAACAATATACAGCTAGCTGAAACAAAGGGATTAATCAAGACAAACCAGTACCTTGCTGATCTCACAGGATGCTGTATTTAATTAATGGAAGCTGCTTCTGTGTTTGGTTGGGAGACCAGGTAATACTATTGTGATGTTGGCCCAACAGAGGGTTTCCACAGTTTGGGATAAATTTCTGATGCAAATAGATACAACTCCACTGAAGACAATGGAGTTGCACCTATTTACATGTTGGTTAATTTGGCTCTTTTTGACTAATACCTTTTCATGAATCATACATATTACTTCCTGATGGATGAGAAAGTCATAAAAACTCTGCTCCACCTCTTGGAACCTTTAACATTATCAAATACAGACATAACAATGGATTACATCAGGCAATGCCTAAATCTACCACTGATTTTTCTTTTTTTAAGAAAGAAAGATGTTCATGGCCAATTGATCCCTTGAGTGAAACCTTTTATCTCAAGAGTTTTTATTACTTTCATCTACCAATAGCTACTCAAAACAAAACCAAGAACCCCCTCACACCTGGGATTAAGTCTGATTTCATTTGCAGTGGTTTCCCATCTGTGTAACACCACCGACCGAGTTCACCTGATTTACTCCTGATTTACACTTGTGCAACTGAAAGTAATATTAGGCCATAAGAGAATGACATAAACCAGCAACAATGAGGAAATTTAAAAACTGAGGCTGACACTGCCAACCACAGCACAGACACAAATAAACACACTGATCCAAACATTGATACAATTCCTAATTAAGGGAACACAAAGTTAATGACAAAGGTAAACTGTGAGTCATAATATAATTAGCAAATGATGATGTGCTAACTTCAGAAAAGTGTATAGGGGAAGGTAAAGGGACTTTCCCTGCCTTCCCTATAGAGAAATCAGATCTTAGCTACAGAAGAAAGAGAGAACAGAGAACAATGTGAGCTATTTTGAGGATGTAGGGTTAACAGCTTTCATATGGTATTTCTTTTCTTTCATCAGTTTATCTTGGATTCTTAACATTATTAAAACATTTTTTCTATTGAATTTCTTTGTTTTATTGTATTGGAATTTACTCAAAAAACAAAGAGGGCTTCTTCAAAATAATGTAAATCTCTCTCAGACATACAAGCATTACAAGGGCCATATCATGTCATCACTACATGTGTAGATTTCCCACTAATGTCAATAGTTAGTGTGCATGTTGGCCATGACTCAAGAGCATGATAGTCCATAGATTATTTCTGCAAATACATATGGTCTGTTATATAATTTATCGGCTCTCCTATGTGACTTTTACCTGAGGGATTATACACACTTTTCTTCAAAATTGTTCCGTGTCTATTCATTTAGGCAATTAAAAAAAAAGATTCTATATTCAATAGATAGCAACAGCTAAACTGATCTCCTGAATAAATACAGAGCTAGATAATTTTTAAAAAATGTACCAGGTGGTCTGGGACAGGTTTCACAGCATACTGTTTTAAAATGTACTTAGGATGTAGCTTGTGCATAGTAACCACATTTAGAAAAATGATTTGCAATAATGGCAAATATCTAATCTGTTTTGAAATTTGTTGTCTTTTTTTTTTTTTTCTTTTCAAAATGGACAGAGCAGTAAAGTCATACTAAGAATTGAAGACTTCCTAAATTTTATATTTTGAAATAAAATATATTTTGGGGCACATTATTATTATAATTTGTTTGTAATTTGTTAGTGTCTCGAGGCCCTAATTCACACGCAAAAGAAAAAGACAGTTCCTCCCCTAAAGAGCTTGCAATAGCAGTAAGCCATAGTCTAGGTGACTTTTTGCATATTTAAACCAGTAATGTAAAACTGGCTGCTACAGTCATGCAGTTAATGAAAGCTGAGTAACACAAGATGACAAATTAGTATAAGCACCCTAAATAACTTCACTAATTGAGCTAAGGGCTCAGTCCTGCTTCCAATGCCAGAACTCCCATGAGCTTTAAGAGCCTGCTCTCATTGTTGGTTGTATTATGGTACCAGAGCATTGTGGCTCCATTGTGCAGAACATCATACAAACACATAAATAAGACACGGAAGAGCTTATGGTTTCAGGCCTCAATTTTTCATACAATTTCTTAGTATTGTGGTGCTCTCGTCATGTTACATTGAATACAAATTGTTAGATTGGTACCATATCTGAGAAGCTGCCAATGACATGTTACTAAGCTTAACATCTGTCAGCAACGACTTTTACATAGCATGGTGTCTTCATATATTGTTCTCGATGTAATTAAAAGTTATGTATATTGTTAAACCTAGGAAAAACCCAAACCCATAAACAAGAAAAACTCTCACTAACATGGAAACTGATGCCTAAATGAAATCATTCTGTGTACGTGTATATACTTGTGAGTCAAAACATTTTCAATAGATTCAATCACACTCCTTTTTATTTTATATCCCCCGTTATAAATATTTTAATATTCATGAGAAAAGAACAAGACTTTTAAAAAGAAAAAAATGTAGATTCTAAAATTTGGATGGGGAATGATAGTAGTATCGTGAAAGCACAGGATGGGATGACCTATTTTCTATTTCTACCTGGATCAGTGAGTTCTTATGTCACTGTGGGTAATTTCCTTTATCTCGCTCTATGCCTCAGTTTATCCATCTGTAAAATGGGTAGAATAATAGTTTCTTACTTTAGGTTATGTCTATACAGCAGCTGGGAAAGTGCTTGCGGTGTGGGTACACAGACGTGCTAGCTCTGCTTGAGCTAGCATGCTAAAAATAGATGAGTGGCCACAGCAACATGCATGGCAGCTCAGGTTAGCCACTCTAGTACAAACTCCATGGGAATGTACTGCAGTGTAACCCCATAATAGCTTACATGATATAAAGGAGCCAAAGCAATTTACAGCTCTACCCATACAGTACTATTGAAATGCAGCCACCTCTGGGGTGAAAGATCACAACCAACTGGATACAGTAGTGTAGAGAGGGAAAATTTTAGCCAAGGATAGCAGGAAAAACTCTTTTTAAGGGAAGTATCATGGAAAAAGACTCATGTATAGTAAACTGCATGGACCTCAATTTGTCTATGTTGGTAGAATGAAGAAATGGATAAGCCTGCAGGATCCTGCCCTCCTCATGTGTTCGTAATTAACACGGATGTAAGTGAGGATGACAGGTGGTGTGGCTATGTCGATGAAAGAGACCGTAGTACGCAGCTGATCACTGAGGTCACACCCCCATTATCCAGCAAAGAGATCTTCATAAGTGTTGAAATCAAACTCTAGTTTTTTAAATACTTAAATGAAATCTTCTGCTTTTCTCTAACAAACAAACACATAACTATGCCGGATGGGGATTATGGGATTATGATTGGACCAACATAGATCTTTCCTAGATTAATACCAGGTGAAGGCCACACCAATTGTCATTGGAAAGGTGAAGGAAAGTCCTTAGCTTTGCAGTGAGGTGTCATTTGACCTATGACCCTGATGTCATGATAATGTGGATTCTTAAGATTCATGTTCTTCAAACAGGAATATCTTCTAGTGTGTATGTCTCTAAGTCAAACTTGTGTTTATTATATTATCTATTAAGCTAGCCTCAGATGCTTTATAGAAAACAGACACAGCAAACCCGAGACTGGTAATAATACTAAAACACTTACATAGTGAACTTCATTTGTTGATCTCAAATGGCTTAACAAAGGAGGGTAAGTATCACTATCGCCCTGTCCATACAAAGATGCGGAGTCACAGAGTGGTGAAGTGATTTGTCCAGGGTCATATTGTAAGTCAGTGACAGAGCTGGCAACAGAACCCAGGTCGCTTGGCTCCCCTACAAACACATTATCTGTTAGGATTCCTATTGCATCACAAAGCGCAAGAATTTTCTGGTGACATCATAAACTACTCAAACATTGCTCCAGTTTTCTTCAATGGGAGCTTTGCACATGCATCCAATGACAGCATTTCATTCAGTATCATAGAATCATAGAAATGAGGTCATCAAGTCCAGCCCCCTGTGCTGTGGCAGGACCAAGTAAACCTAAACCATCCCTGACAGTTGTTTGTCCAGGCTGCGCTTAAAAATCCTCCAATGATGGGGATTCCACAATCTCCCTTGGAAGCATATTCCAGAACTTAACTACCCTTACAGGTAGAAAGCTTTTCCTAATATTGAACCTAAATCTCCCTTCCTGCAGATCAAACCCATTACTTCTTGTCCTACATTCAGTGGCCCTGGAGAACAATTGATCACCGTCCTCTTTATAACAGCCCTTAACATGTTTGAAGTATACATCTGTACAGTATATGTATGTGTCTGTACCTGGGTGTTAACTAGAGATGGTTGATAAATTCCCCCAAATATTTTCGACTGAGATTAAAATTTAGAAAATTTCAACCATCTCTAATGTTAACCTCTATATTTCCATGTTTTTGATTATGCAAGCCCTTCATGGGTGGAAGTACCTTTTGAAGTCAATGGGAGTTGCTTCAACATAGATGGCTTGTTGGGCAGAGATATAGAAAGGATATCTAGCATCTGATTATTTGTTGCACCTCCCGGACAGCCCAGGGGGAAGGGACAAAGGTATGGCTCTGGGGAAATAGCAAACGGACACGTATGTTGTGCCAGCACCAGTAGAAGTCTCCATGGAAGCAACGTATAGGACTGGAGCAGAGGACAGAATCTGTCCTATAATATTTTAGCTTTAAATAGTGCACTCAGTTAGAGAATGATATAACATCCCATCAGTACAGGCATTAATATATGGGGATAGTTTTCTAGCAACTAGATATTAATGCTCCAGAAAATAGTAAGCTCTTAAATGCAGTATGAGTCATACAGAAAAGGTGTAAAAACTAAAAAGGGTCAGTCAAAATGGTGGCCTATTGTACACATGGCCAATATGGCTGGTGATTAGGGATGTGGTTTTATAATGGGAATTTTTGTGAAAAAAATCATTGGATATTCGTTGCGTAAAAGATAAAGGTTATGGAAATACAGAGGCACCAGGCTAAATCTTATTTAACTGATGTGCAAACCTGATGTCTCCCAGAATGCCTGGTATGACTCTCACTGAAGTCAATGGAAAGGCTCTGACTGACTTCACCTGGGAGCTTGAATAAGCAGGCTCCAATAACCCAGTGATCCCATTTCTTGGCAATGATTTAGTGGCAAAATGCCCATTGAAGTCTCCTAGGTAGATTGCTTTGATTTTACACAATATACAGTAGTGATGATGCAGAGTATTACCTTAAGTAATTAAAGTTATACATGTCAAAATAAATAAATATGGCAGATTGGGCATGATTGTGATCTGACTGGCTCATAAAAAGTGTAACTCCAATGAAGTCAGTGGAATTAAGCAAGTGTGAAAATTGGGGTGAAAACAGAATCAGGTTTACTAAGCTCACTTCTGCGTTCCTCTCACATCCAAACACTGATTGACTTCAGTAAGAGTTTTGGGTGTGAGGGAATGCAGGACTGGGCTGTTTCGTGATGCATTATCCCTTGATTCTTTTTGCTGTGCTTGTGAACATAGCCACTAATTCATGAAAGGCTAGATTGTAACTTTACGCCCTGAGTAGGAGGCAGCAGGTAGCTGCACTTGCCACCCAGGGCAGACCAGAGAAGGAATACGGTAATAACAGTGTTACAATTCCACTCCTGCTCCCCCTTTGCTCTGGGGGGGTCAAGGGAAAGTAAGTTACTTCACCCCTTTCCTTGGAACAGCTTACTCCCCTATGTGTCCAGCCACTCCGGAGCTCCTTCCACTTCCCATACTTTCCCAACCCTTCCCTGCCCACTTGATTGCAGCAGGGGAATACTGGGTGACTAGCCCCCATTCTTCCTCCTTGCCCCTTGTGGCTGGAGTTGAGCTGAGTTGAATGAGGAGAGCTGAACGGAGGGGTAGAAGGAGTGGGGGGGCTCTACTCCCCTTTGCGGTCAACAAGGGCTGTGCCAATCTAGCCCCAAATTCACAATGGGTCTCCCTGGTATTAAAGTGGATTAGTGAGTTTCTACCATATAATTACAAAAAGGGTAAAAAGTCATGGGCATTATGTTGATCACCAAACAACCTTTATTTTTCCAGTTTTAGTGACATTAATCAGAACTATACTTGTGTGGTTTTGGGGTTTGTTTTTTCCTAATTTTGTATGAAGGAGAAACTCCCAGATTTGACCTGTACTAGAGAAGTTGCATCTGTTTAACTAAACTGATTCCCAATTAATCTAATTAAATGGGTGCAAATCCCTAATCTAGATAAATTTTAAATCAATTTAATTAAACCAGCACAAAAATTCTAATATAAACAAGATCTTGGATACTATGATGATGGATGCAGTGGATACAGCTTGACAGGAGATAAACAATTTGTCACCCCAAGAATTAACATCAAGTTGTATGCATAGGTAGCGTATGTAACCAAGCATTTCTGTTGCAGTTATTCTTTCCCCCTTACTTCCTATTGTTTGTTACACTCAGTTGTGGCATCTTTTTTTAGCTTGTAGGCTCTTTGCTGCAGAGACCTTGCCTTATCATGCGTTTATACAGTGCCTGGCTAAGTGAGGCCACAAGGTGCTACCCTAATACAAATCAATAATAGTCTCGCAAAGAGGGAAAAAGTCTGTTCTCAGCTATGTTGGTGTAAAACTGAAGCAGTTGCACTGATTTCAGTGGAGTTGCTTTGGCTAGACACTGGTACACCTGAGATCAGAATCTGGCCTGGAAAGTTCATTGTCTGGTCCTTTGTGATACAGGGGACTTGCTGCTAAGTACCTGCTGTCTTTACCTGCTCATTTCTGCGAGATACTGAGCACCATCTGTTTCCACTTAAGTGTTGGAGTTGAGGGCACTCAGCACCTCAGAGCACTGAGCCCCACAAGCCTTTTGCACCACCCAGAAATTACCTTGGAAGCTCTCAAAATTCTCATTAAAATCCCATTTACTTTCACATCCATACACTCACATGTAACTCCCCCCCCCCCCCCCCGCAAACCCCCCCCCCCCAACATGTTAAAAATCAGGGTTATTGTTTTTTTAAAACCTGAAAATCAAGGAATCCGTATCACTCATGATGGGGATGACACAGCTGCAGCCCTAATGATGATATACCAACTACTGAAACAGTAGGGACAGCTAAAATGAGCACTCTTTTCTCTTTGCAAGTTGAACGGTATTCCACCTGGGTGCAGTGCTGAGATATGTGATTGTAGAATCTGCCAAAGATTCTGCATTGGTGCTCACTTCTTCCTTCACTGCTGCATAAGTGTTTATTACCAATCGTTTTATAGCATTGCTAGTGCTCTATGATTGTCACTGCCCTGGTTCCATGACAGAAACAGCAACTTCTCCATTTTTTCCCATAAACAGTCAGATGGCCAGATCCTCAGCTGGTCTAAATTGGCACGGCTCCAGTGACTTCACTAGAGCGACGCCAACTTTCACCAGCTGCAGATCTGGTTCCCAGGCTGTCACCCTGACCAGCAGCTACTGAACAAGCCTCTTCCATGAATGCATGCAGCCTTGCAAATTTGTCTGTTTGTATCTAGTATAACAGCATATGGGATTTTGAATGGGTTTAATTAGTTAAATATGATTAAATATATTTAACATCTATTTTATAATAAAGCATTTTTTACTTTTCTCACAATTTCCCATGATAAACAACTTAATTAAAATATTTTGCTGTTATTTTCCTTTTTTTCTTTAAACTACTAGAATTAATTCTGTTAGAGTCCTAGTGATGTAAAAATCTGCCCATTTTTTTAACACCCTGAGATGGACCATTTCACATCGGCACCAAAGGCAAATTTACAATGGGAAGTTTCTTGCCAACATTCCAAACTGATGAATACAGCTATGGTTTGTTTGCAGTGTTGTTGTAGCCATGTTGGACGCAGAATATGAGAGACAAGGTGGGTGAGATAATATCTTTTACTGGACCAACTACAGTTGGTGAAAGAGATGGGTCTGACCTGAAGAAGAGCTCTGTGGAGCTCAAAAACTTGTCTCTTTCACCAACCGAAGTTGGTCCTGTAAAAGATATTACCTTACCCATCTTGTCTTGCAGTCAAACATTTCTTGTAACACTGACTATTAGGAAGCCTGAAATGTAGAGTCAAATTTTCAGTAATGCACATACAGCATTTGCCATCCATATCTAGGCTTATCCTTGAAAACACAGGTTTTTGTGCATGTCAGTGGATGAGCTTGCAAATTCTGTGGACTAGGAAGACTGGCTGAAAATTTAGCTCTTTACAATGGACTTTTACAATTGCTGAAGATAGAAAATATTGTACAGCCTTGCGAACAGCATGCCTGAGCAGAATATGCCTTTTGTTCTACTTGTTAGATCAGCTTGCCACTTCTGACTTTGACACAGAATCTCTTTATTATCTGCCTATTAACCTTTTGTGGGATAGGAGGACAGCTTATTTTGCATCATGGACATCCACAGAAGTCCCACCAGTGGAAATCCTTGGGAGCTGTCTAGTGGATGCTCTGGCCACACGACCTCTCTAAGTGGTCATACCCATTTGCTGTACCAGCTGGTTCTGATACTCCCTGGCGGAGTGGCAGTTTTGGAAAGCTTGCAGGGGCCTGTGCTTTAAACTGGGAATGAGTCATGCTCATGGAGTGCTATATCTGTACATGCAAGAACAATATACCTTTGCACATACAACACTAGCTACAAATCATTGTCTATTCTGATGTATGTGTCCTTCACAGTGTGATAGATATCAGGTCCTATTCTGTATTCGTGTTTTAGAGGCTATGTGGTAGTAGTTTCATAATTCAGAACAGCTGGGGCCAGATTGTGACAGAGCCATAGGTTGCTATGGACCCTATGTGACAGACGCTTATACCTAGGGTTACCAGATAGCAACTGTGAAAAAACGGAACAGGGCGTGGAGGGTAATAGGCGCCTATATAAAAAAAAGTCCCCCAAAACAGGACTGTCCCTTTAAAAACAGGACATCTGGTCACCCTACTTATGCCAACCCTTTGTGCAAAGTCCTTCTTGGTAACCCACACAAGGCCCCGTCACAATTGCAATCCCTCCTGCGCCAAGGGAAGTGCAAAGACGACTCCATCAGTGTGTCCCAAAGAGAGCAAGAGGAGGTGGGGAGTTGGTCTCTGCACTTGCATGTGGAATGAGCTGGCAATATTAGGGGGCATACCCTGAGCAGTCCTTGGGCACACCAAGCAGTTCAGGGAGGGAATCACTCACTGAGCTCCCGATGAGGTGGCGTAACATTGCACTGGGCTCATTCTTGGGCCAATGGCTAGATGCCACAATCTGGCCCTCTGTAACCAACATCCAGCTTAATAGCTTGGTTTTCTATTTAAGTGAATTTTAGTGTTCAGGAATGATGCCAGATTGACTACTAGAAACTGGATTTAGAAGAACCATCTCTAGAAGTGGAAACAGATCAGTCTCAGTACCAGTTTGGTCCTCAGCCTACCTGCCAAGAATATCAGAAAGAGTGCCAGTTAGTGCCAACTGGGATAGTAGACTTTGTCTACTATGAATGAGTCCAATACCATTACATTTATGTTGTATTACTACTTCCTGATGGCAGTTTGGCAACTTTCATCATTATCAAACTGAGCAGCTTCTAATCTCCGTACAAATTCACTGAGCTATCCAGTTCTCCTAAGAACAGACTCTGTTCTTATCAGAGATGGGCCCAAACTGTGAAGTTTAGATCTGACTCGCAACTTTTTCAGTTTGAGGAGGCTTGGATCCAGTATTTTGGTGGGGGCCCCATCTCTAATTCTGTACTATGATAAATAGTTGCTACAGCATCTGTACCATATTTTTTCACATAGTATTGCAGCAAGTGTAGAAGTCAAATAGCTAAGAAACATGCTTATGTACGTAAGATCAAATGCGATCCCACTCTCTCTGATTTACAGGTATGCTTATTCTGCATACGCATTAAAAATGCATGCATCTCATCCCCTACAGCTATAATCCAAAGTAAATTTGCATGACTCAGGGATTTCTTAATGCCCAGGTGTAAACTCCGGTTAGAGATGGTTATGGCCAAAGATTAAAACAAGACTATACTCTTTAGTATTAATACTATTGTTCTCATTTAATGCGTAATTCACACTATTGGTACAAAAAGAAAAAAAGCAGCCAGTGGTTTGTTATGGCGAGTGTTAGGCATTGGCATTACCAGCATACTCCTCCAAAAGATTCTTCACTCATTTTATTGCATTGACTGTGTGCTGTGGTTGGTTAGGTTTGTTTGTCTGTATATTTTGTGCCATCATTTCATTGTCTTCGGTGGTCTCCTGGTGTTATTGACATCCATTTCAGCCATGTTTTCCCCATTTGTTCTTCTATCCTTTCCCTCTCACATACAGGGCTGGCCCATAGAACATGGATACAGCTACAGGTGGCTCCACTTCTTAGGGGTTCCTCATTGGGAACACAGCTTATAAATCTAGTTGTCATGACCTCATGAACCATGCAAGGGTCTATTCAGTTGTTTGCAGGCCAGAGAGCATAGCTGATACCTAAACTGCCCAACAGTAATATTTTGATTCTTTTTCAGAACCCTCTGTTTTACCTCTCCTTCATTACTCAGTGTGGAGAGAAGCTAATTTTCTTCCAGAAAGTAAGGCTGTATGTGGGAGAAGTATTGATAGGTGAAAATCCCTTCCCCTCACCTGTCAAGGTCTAGGGCTGCAGTGCAGAGCCCTGCCATGACATCAGTCAAGCTTATGGTTTAGGGTACCATCTGAAGGCCATCATTGCCTTTTGCATGGGACGTGGGGCCATTCAATCTGCTTAAATGTGGATCTCTGTCCATGCTCCAGTCTGCTCCCACTGTAGCATCAAAGCAGAGCAGAGACCCTTTTCACAGCATATAGTAGTGGCTCAGTTCCTCCAGGCAGGCTGTGTTTTCGTTAGGAAAAAAACTTGCATTCATAACTCAAGTTAGCTAACTATCCCAGAATGATTAGTCCAGTTCAGGTCCCTGCTCTGCCTGATTTGGAATTGAGACTTGAACCTGCATCTCCCAGATTAATGCCTTAACCACTGAGCTACTGACTGTTCTGGGGTGGGTTTTTCTCCTCCCCCGAGTGAAAAAATGTTTTGTCAAAAAGAGTCCCTACCAGCTCTAGTCAGAATGACTTTTGAACAGTTTTCTGCTTAGCATTAAACTATAGGATATTTTGGTTAGACTGTCATTTTCATAATGTTCCTATAAACCAGTTATGCTATAGGTGCCTGATTCTGATCTCACTCACACTGATTTTATACTGACATTACTGTACTGATTTCCGTGGAGTTCCTCCTGACTTAGAACTGTATGAGTTCCGAATCAGAACTTTATTCTTAAAGTGTCTTCTAAATGCCATATTAATTCTGCAACCCATTCTGTGGAAGTTTATTAGAAATTCCTCTTTAAGGTAATATGATTAACTTTTAATGGTGTTTCAGTTAGACCTACTGCTTTAAATGGAGCAGTGTATAAAGTAAAAATGGATCCTGAGTATTTAAAAGGACATGGCCAATCTATTTTTCATAGTTTTAAAATGTTTTTTGCTTTTGTTTCTCATAACCCATTGGACATTCTTGCAGTTAAGGACCTAAGACTGCCTCCAATGAAACCCAATGGCAAAACTTCTACTGGAATTCAAACAGGAGTAAGAATGGGCTCTATAAAATCTAATTGTTTTCCATTGTGGCAAATACCTGGGTATGTTATTGTAGAGTTGATCATAAATCCGTGGCTGCTGTTAGTGATTTTAAGAAAATACATTATTTTGAGAAAGAAAAACCTGCAATGAATTAACTGGGCTTCATAAACAGATAAAAGAAAAGTAGGTCAAATATTGGGCTAAAATACCTTTAGAGTATCCCTTGAGACCCAGTCCTGCATTGTTTCCTTGTGCAGGACTGTCTGCCACTGAAGCCAGACTAAGTTTTACATGTGAACGGTCTGCAGGACTGGGCTAAGTGGAAAAGGGTTGAATTTAACTTCATATTCTAATCACACTGGAGAAGACGTAGTAGGCCTACATTATGCACACATTTTTAAGCTATGCTCCTTTGACAACTGGGTAAACTGTCTGCTGTATGACTCTATAGGCTAAAGTTAACTATGCTGCAAAGGGGCACAACTCAGCTGATTTTACCAAGGCTGAGTTTAGGCCTACAGCTAAATTCTTACTTGCAGAGTTAGACTGAATTCTCTGTTGTTGGTTTAGGAAAGGCCTGATTACTCATTTATTTTATGGAAATTTAATATATTTTAAATACATAGACTTCTTTAAAGATACTTAATTTAAAAATTAGTTTGTAAATATTCACTCCCACAATCACAATCCATCCTTTCATCTCACAGGGCTAGACAGTGAGAAGTGTTGAGCAACTGCAATTTACCTCTCAGGCAGCCATATCATGCCCTTAATTGTTAAGGAGAACTCTCCACTGCAATCAACTGGCAGTTCTGCTTAAAAACTGATGGCACACTATAGCCAAAAATACAATATATTCAAATCCTTTAAGCAATGCATTCTGTTGCTCCAAGAAATGTTACATGCAGGAGAGTGTAGAAGTCTTATTTCAATCAGCAACAAAATGTTTTTAAAAAATAACAAATCACCAAACAAACAAAAAACAGATCCTGCAATTTTAGAGTCTGGCTGTATCCTACCATATTCTAAAAGTTCTAGGTTTTCATTTAAAAAACCCAACTCTCTTTCTTTCAAATTGAAAGATACAGACATCACAATGTAAATCAATGTGGTGTTGCCCTATTAACCCAGCCTTGCAGAAAATTGTCCAGTCAAACAACAGCAGCAGGAAAAGTGGGAATTTACCTCTGCTTGACCCCATCTTCTCAATAAAGTGTGAATGCCAACACCTAATTAGGACCATTTACGTGCTAATAACATGAAGCACAGACAATTTTTCCTTTTTTCTTTACATATAAAAAACCCGGGAAATTAAATGGAAAGAAAAGTTTGTTAATCTAATATTAAGGTTGCATAGCTGAAATCACAGGAATGCAAAAGGTAAAGTTCTAGCAATAACTTTACATCAGCCACATTGCTCACATTCAGTATTTGCAATTCCTGTTTTTCTGGTTAAATGTGTCGCTTAGCATATTATGATTTATTATTAAAAGTAGGTAATAAAGCATACAGGAAGGTGCAAATGAGCAGAGTTAGCTCCGCTGTAGGACCCTTCATTTTTGCATTCCCTGAATTCTGCGATTTGAGTGTGCAGATTTAATATTCATTAGCACAGTTTTGGTATTTAAGGTGTATGTGTGTGTAAAATAATTAGTCTTTAGTTCTATAGTGCAAAAACCTAAGTTACTGCTGAGGTTGCAAAGTTAGTGCCACTTCTGCAAACACTTAAGCATGTGAGTAACTTCACAGATGTGAGAAGTTGCTTGAGTTCAGTGTAACTACTCATGTGTCAAGTTGGTCTACCCTTAAAAGTTAGGTTGACATAACTAGGGCCTGGTCTGCACTACAGGGTTAGGTCGATGTAAGCTGCCTTGCATCAACCTCGCTGCGGAAGTGTCATCGCTTAAATTTGGCTCCCGCTGACATAAGTGCCTCTCTACACCAATTTAGTAACATAATCTCCCTGAGCAGCGCAGGGTCACGGTCGAGGTAATTAGGTCGACTCAGTGTCAATGTAGACACTGCGTTGCTTATGTCAACTGTTACTGGCCACCAGAAGCCGTCCCACAATGTCCGACACTAACAATACAATCGATACAAGCGCTCCAGGTGAGCACGCACACCGTTGACACAAGGAGCCAAGTGTACACACACACGACCGATTTAATAACTGCAGTGGCTGTATGCCGACATAAGTTAGGTTCACACAATTTTGGCCTTCATCGGTCAAGGGTGTCAAAAACCCTGACATAACTATGCCTACCTAGCCCCAGTGTAGACACAGCTGTCTCGACAGAAGAATGCTTCTGTTGATGTAGCTAGCTTCATTTGAGAGGTAGTGTTCCTACACCGATGGAAAACCCCCTTCTGTCACTGTAGGCTGCAGCTACATTATAGGGTCATGCCTGCATAGCTACGCTGACATAGCTATGCTGATATAATCACTGTAGTGTAGACACAGCCTAAGTGTTTTCAGGATGCGGCCTAAAACTTGCAAAAGTCAGAGAATGAAAAGCTAAGCTTCTTGTTGCAACTTTAATCCATTCAGACTGCACATATTATGTGCATTAAGGCAAACACTAAACTGACTAAGTAGATTTTTTTTTAAAGTACATATGTGCAGTGCGAGCAAATTGACTTTAATGGTAGTTGCAGGATTAAGCCTATCTATCTATATAAAACATTTTATTACATTTTCAGAAATAAATAGTTTGGAAGCTTTGCAGCAGATGTAGTGAAAGATAATCTTAAATAATAATATTTGAGGGAAATGTTGTTCAAGGCTTTTTTTTTTTTTTTTTTTTTTTGAGACACCATTATACTGGTGAATTTTAAAAGTATTGGTTATACCTTCCTTTCTGCCCTGCTGTGTTCACTCTAAAATGAACACTAGGCAATCCCTAAATTTAATACTGTACCATATGGATACACTCAGCTGGGGGCTTTCCCCCTCCCCATCCTCCCAAGGAGCTCTGAAGCAAATTTCCGAGATACAGAAATATCCCTTGTGCAAGGCCTATACACTGGAGGCAATTCAGACAGTGCAAAGCAAGAACATTATTGGACTAGCATTTCTGTTGCTCTTTCCCTTTGGCCCCCGATAGATTAGAAAATGGCTTGTTTTCCTATGTGTGAGTGGGAGAAGTGTCCCGTTTGCTGCAGGAGGAATTTACTACCCAGCATCCGGGCTGTCTGAGGGTTGGCACCCCCTTTCCCCCACCCTTTTTTTTTTCCAGGTGGGACTTGGCGATGACCAGAAAAGAGCACGTTGGCACTGAATGTCACCCTGAAGGTAAAATGAAAGACAAAAAGATGAACGCATGCTTGATTCCTTCAGCAGCAGCGAAAAACACACACAGCGACTCCATCAATGCAAATACAGCAGAGCCGTCCGCTAACGACCACCACCGTATGATTATGTCTTTCTATAGAAAGTGTCAATTCCCCCCTCCCCCCCAAATGCATGCAAAGAAACGTGCACATACCAGGTAATGAGCCCAGGGAAAACCTGGCAGCGTCCCCCTTCTCCTGCCAAGTTATCATTGAGAAAACAGACAGGCAGAGTGACGTCCTGGGTCAGACTGAGTGCGGATCGACTCTACCAAGGAAACAGGGAGGCCTCCGCATCCTCCGAGCACCCGCCGCTCCGTGGATCCCCTTAGAACCCGCCTCGCCCGGTGCAGAGCAGCCGCTTAGGTGGCCCCGGTGCCGCGGGGCAGCCCGCTGATCCCCTGGCCAGGGCATGGGGAAATGGCCTGGGCCTGCCTCGGCTAAGCCTCCCCCCTTCGCCGGCTGAGGTCGCGGGAGCCCAGTTAAAGGAGGCGTGTGTAAAGATTTTGCAATGTCCCTGCATGGTGTTGTAGACTTTCCTAGCAAAGAAACCGGCTTCGGCTTCTTTAAAATCCCCGACGACTCACCTGATTAACCTGCCTGCGGTTCTGACCTGACCAGGTAAACCGAGTCCCAACCTTACCATCATGCACATCTGCAGACTGACACCGCATCTGGGGCATGTTTTTGATTTGAGACTAGCAGCTGAGAAAAGCTCTATTACCTCCCTCCCCCCCCCCCCCGCTCCACCTTCAGACCTTGTCAATTTCACTTGCTTAGAGTCAGTCCCTTAAAAAAAAAAAAAATCACACAACAAAGCCCAGGCCCCAGGGATGATCGATTTTCAGCTCTTTGGCGTTTTTTAAAGACTATATTATATATAGATTGGTATTTTTTCTGCTGACAGATCCAAACCCGGCAGGTTTTGTCCTGCTCTACCCTCCCTCCCCCCTTTTCCCTTCTTTCCAAAGGACCAAGAGTGCTGTGAAAGTGACAAGGTTTTAACGAGCCGGAGTTAGGGGACAGGGTCCTTGGGGCGGCTTTTGCTTTTGCGAAAGGGGTAGGGGGACTTGACTTTACAGTTGTTGTCACTGTGTGTGGTGGCCGCTGCTGCTCCGAGTGTGTCTCGCAGCCTTCCTTAGCGCCCCTCGCAGGGAGCTCAGAAGTTCCGCGGTCCCCGGGCTTCCCAGCTCGCTGCTGCTTTGCTGTCTCGGCCCCCGGGTTGCCAAGAGCAGCCCCCATCGGCCCAATACGATGCAGTGGTTTCCTCTAGATTAAGCTCCGTTAGGCTCCTAAGGAAAGAGCGACGGACCCAGAGAGAGAGACGCTTCCCTTTCTTCCCCCCTCCCCTTCTTCTTCCTTAAACATTTCTGTGAGTGATTCACAAGAGCCAAACAGGCCTGGTGGAAACCCTGTATGTCACTGTGGTGGGGGGATTCTTGTTGTTATTATTTATTATGTATTTATTTATTTCTGTCTGTAGCCTGGTTGCTTCAGTGATGTTGTGAAATTGCCACATTGGGCTGCTTGGCTAGGAAAGCACGTTTGCTCTGTTTGTGTTGTAGTATGCACCAGAATCAGTGGACATGCAACATGACACATCTATACGCACAAAGAAAGCAAGTCATTTGCAAACAAAATCCGGGGGGACAAAAGGAAAGTGTGGAACGTGGAATGTAGTTCTCATCTTGGTGGTACCCCAGCTCCAATCTGGAGGGGTTTTACAGAAGTGATCTCATGTTGCTGTCTAAATGTGACCTGCCTGACAGTTGTTTTTTAACTTAACATTAATGCTGTAAAAGATAAAGTGGTCTGAGGATATATTTTGAAGTGCTGCAGGGGCAGTTCTCTGACTACTTGGTGTACTGTTGTTAAAAGATTTCGCAGGCTACCACACATCACATAGGAGGAATGCATTTCAGAAATGAGCAGAATAATGAAAGGGGCAAATAAAAATGAGTAGAATTTAAAAAGAAAGTAAAGTAAAGGAGGAGGGTGGGGGTAGAACCCATTTTATTGTGATTTTTAACCCCAACTGTGTCATTTTGATGTAGTTAAGGGGACTTTAACAAAACATAAAAATTGAGACAGTACCACAGTCTGTGCGAGGGAGGGAAATTTGAATGCCCTTCAAATAAAAGACAGTGAAGAACTATGAACATAGCTCCTTGGTTGTATAAGGGAAGTACATGAGCTGCAGCAGGCAGTTAGTGGGGAAAAAAAGATTTTGGAATCTTCTATTTTCCTTGCCACCCCCATCCCATTTTAAATGTGAAGAAGTGTAAAGCTTTGATATACTGCATCTCAAATTTCAAACTAAAATGTGAGTACTCACAACCTAACCCAAGTTAGATTGTACGTATGGACATTCAACCCTGTATTGCACTTCCACTGAAAACATCCAAGGGCTTGGGATCAAGAAATGATTCGTATGGTTACATTCTTGTTCCCTGTATTTTAAAGTATCAGTGTAACAAGTGAATTTTTAAATGCATAAACTGGAATCTGACAGGTCTCCCCTAGGGGGACTTTACAGTTTAAAATGTTCAAGAGGCAGCAGGAGGTAAACATGGCATTTGATGTGTTCAGTATCAAAATACAGCAAATAAATCAATTACAGTAACTGTGTGCAATACCTCATTTATTCTGCACTATTTTTCAGAAATTAAAAGGTTACTATTAGAGTACTATATCCATATCTTAAACCTAGCACCACTTACTACTGCAACAGTATTTCAATATTAAGTGATCTTAAAGATAGTTCATCTTTCATTTTGAATCCTGAATTTGAATCAGCATTAGAATGTCAGTGCTGCAAGATAAGGTATAACAAACTAAGTAGACAGCTGAAGGGCTCCTGGTGAAGGTGTTGCTGAGAAGGATATCTTGGTCTGTTCTCAGTAACCTTGTTTACAGGGACATTTCAGTTGCAACCAGAATTTCAGCAAGAGGCTGCCTAGACTAATGTCTGTGTGTTTGAAATTGATCGTGAGTGTCTTTTTCACTATAAACATTATATATGCCTTAACAGCATACTCATGCAAAACTTTTCTGGAAGGTTATAGTGTTTTACTAACAGGAAGACACATCTTTGCAATTGTATACAATAGGGAAAAAAAGTATTTATAAGATTTGATTTTGGTTTTCTGATGTGTCATCCAGAGGTAGTTATACTGGCTTTTTAAATGTTATATATAGGACACACACACATATACAGGCTTTGATTTATCAGATTACGGAGTCTTGTGGGTTTTGAATGTATTTTACAGCCCACCAAGTAAGTTTAAGGTAAAATATGAAAATATAGCATTTATGCTGTGATTTACTGAATTTTAGCTAGCTTGTTTTAAAATTGTATTTGGAAAATTATCCAAATGTAGAGACTTGGTGTTAAATGCCAGCAGCCACATTAATGAAGAAAAATGCTGTTGAAATACTTTTGAATAATAAATAGGATATGTAATGGTCAACCGCAAGATAAAATTTTTACAGTGTTTTTATGGCTCTAAATTGGCTGCATTGTAAACCAAGCTTACTATTCTATTAAGTCATCATACTTTTCAATTATTTAACATTTCTAGACAGGCAATCTAGTATGGTCTTCATTGTGCATATCAGAAAATTATATATAAAGTAGTAATTGCTTGTTAGTACATGAGGGCTTCATTTTGGATCAGGGTTGAATTTTAACTTAGGACAAATATTACAAAGTATGCACATAGAAAAAATGATATGGAAATAGTCCTACTCCTATGAAATGGGGATAGTTACTGTGCTGAAATGTACCTAATACAATTTGAGATCCACTCACTAAGAAACCTTGACAGTATCTGCCTTCCAGGTACTGTGCATTTGGAAATACTATATCTCCATTTAAATGCAGATCTTTGGTTTTCTCCAGGGGGCAGTTGGTGAATCTTTCGATTGAACCACTGGTACTAGAAAAACTAACTGAAAATTTCCCCATGAACAAGAGACTCTTTCAAGTCTGCCTGTTAGAAATAATGATTATAAATGTTTCTGATATTGCAGTTTTATATTGATTTTAAATACCTTTCAACAATCAAACTAAGGGAATAGTGCATTTTACTCAAACAAAGCAGTTTTATGTTTCCACTCTTATGTGGGAGTCTGAGGAGATATTATAACAATTAAAATAAGTTCTTTGTTTTTACACTAGTATTGTGTTTGCAAGCAAATTTCATCAAATGGACAGGGCAGTCTTCCTCTGATTTAGACCTAGATTCCTCTTGATTATTCCTAGAAAACTAATACCTGGTTATTTCTCACTGTGAAAATAAGTGAGCATCTGTTGATGCTCTCTAGGTGTGGCTGCATGGGTAATGGGCATACATGCAGTTAACTCTGTCCCTCCTCAAAGATTTAGTTACTAGAGCTGTGTGAAAAATGGTGCTCCACCCAACCAGGACATCATGCAAATATTTTCCTTGGTTTCGATCCATGTGGGTTTGCATCCTTTGGGTGTGGGGTTCAAACAAATCCAACATCTCACAGCCAAACCCTATTACAGCTGCCATGTTTGCTTGAAGCAGAAACCAGCATTACTAGAACCCAGGTCCAGATTCACTCGCATCTAGGCCCATATTCACCTAAAACTCAATGGTCATTAATGGTCATTAGGAATCAGTCCTACTCCCACTGAAGTTAATGGTGACTACTCTCATTGATTTCAATGGGAAAAAAGCTCAGGCCTTTAACAAATGTTTCCACAAAAATGCTCAGAGTTGCAGGGATAGGCAACCTATGGCATGCGTGCCAAAGGCGGCACGCGAGCTGATTTTCAGTGGCACTCACACTGCCTGGGTCCTGGCCACCGGTCCGGGGGGCTCTGCATTTTAATTCAATTTTAAATGAAGCTTCTTAAACATTTTAAAAACCTTATTTACTTTACATACAACCATAGTACAGTTATATATTATAGACTTATAGAAAGAGACAGTCTAAAAACATTAAAATGTATGACTGGCACTCAAAACCTTAAATTAGAGTGAATAAATGAAGACTCGGCACACCGTTTCTGAAAGATTGCCGACCCCTGGTTTAGAGTTTCTAATGGAAACCAAAACTAGGCAAGTTTCTTACGCAAACATTTTACATCCTAGTAGGGTGACCAGACAGCAAGTGTGAAAAATCGGGACAGGGGATGGGGGGTAATAGGCGCCTATATAAGAAAAAGCCCCAAATATCAGGACTGACCCTATAAAATAGGGACATCTGGTCACCCTACATCTTACTTAAATGTGTGAGGCCTAACTCTCCTCTCACTAAGGGTACGTCTATACTTACCCGCTGGTTCGGCGGCAAGCAATCGATCTTCTGGGATCGATTTATTGCGGCTTGTCTAGACGCGATAAATTGATCCCGGACGTGCTCGCCGTCGACGCTGGTAATCCTGCTCTGCAAGAGGAGTAGGCGGAGTCTACAGGGGAGCCTGCCTGCCGCGTGTGGACCCGCGGTAAGTACCTTTAAGTTCGAACTAAGATACTTCGACTTCAGCTACGTTATTCACGTAGCTGAAGTTGCGTATCTTAGTTTGAACTGGGGGCTTAGTGTGGACCAGCCCTTAATGCCAGTGTCATTCCTTGGATATCAGGAGAGTTACTCCTGGTTGGCAAATGTCTGAGTGAGAGGAGAATCAGGCCCAAGAGTTTCACAGCATGTACACTTTTATTAGCGTGTCGATCAATGAAGATGGCCCTTTTCTGTAAACTTGTGGTAAGACTAGCTTGCTGGTGTGACTTATTTTACAAAAGCATTTTTCCTTTTTTAATAGGTGGGCACAGGCCCTTATTAAAACCCAGATATTAAGGGAAAAGAAAATGGAACTTTTTTCAAACAGCTTTTCTGATGGGGAATCTAGTGGCAGTTGCTTTGAAGCATGTGTAATTGATTATCATACATTTATTTTAAAAAGCAGACATAACAGGGAATCTAACATGATGTTTTGGAATATATCTGCTCTCCACAATGTTCTTGAGAAAAATGTAAGGTTGCAGGCATCATTTCATGCCCTGTATGTTTTTGAACATAAATCAAAGAAATTGTTGGAGAGTTATAGATGTTCATAGTGACTGTAGCTATAATAAACACATGCAGTATATATTTTCCAAGCTGTTTTGTATGGGTGAAAAGCTGAAGCTGACATTTTGTACGAACAATTCAACTTAATCGCTGAAAATTTATTTCCTAGTTAGTGTGGATTACCAGTGTAGCATAAAGTCATACACCTTGGCTTAAGTTCATCTGGTTTTGAAGCCGTGGTTAAAGCCAGGAAAAAATTTAAATTAGATTTAGATGCCTAGAATTATTTATCCCAAATGTCACAGTTACAGTAATGCCTCTATGGTGGTAGTTATAGCTATGTTATAAGTAGTATTTATATCTATATTGTTATTAGTGCTATTATTTTATTATTTATACATGGCTCAGAAGTGTGCTGGGCATGTTACAGAACAAGAAAAATCCCTGAATGAAAAATCATACAATCTAAATTTTAAACAAGACACAAAAAGTGAGGGTAATAAACAAAATGGGGATGATGGGGCAATGGAAGGTGATGTGGGCAAGGATTATAACAATGTTATAGCTCACACGTTTACTCAGTTTAGGCATGTGCATATCTTGATGGTTTTATTAATTTTGATTAAATGTTTGTAGCTGACAAGGCAGAAGTTTTTTTGGCGGAATTTGAATGAGGAGAACGTGGTGACTTGGTTGAACAGGAATTCGGAAGGTATTTCATGCATGGAAGAATATACAGAAGGTGGAGCAGAAGGAAGAAGAGAAAGCAAAGATTGCATGGTGCTCTGATTGCATGGTGATGGGGACAAAGACTTATATGAATCTGATTCTGCAGCTCTTATTTGGGCAAAACACGTATTGCCTGAGTAAAAACTGTACGATTGGTTTCTTGGGGCCTGGTTATGCAAACACTTACTATTGATTTTTTTTTTATTATAAAGACCTATTTTTATGGATGCCTTCACACTGTGTGAATGAAATTATTTTTTTAAAACTGTTACAGATTAGGGATTTGGGGGCTGGTCCCTGCCTTGGCCTCAATATAGACTGGTGTCCCCGTGCATGAGCCCCCAGCTCTGTGCAGTTAAGTCAGACCACTCCCACCCTGTACTAATCTAATTAACTTTCCCCCCTCTCCTCATGCTCCATACTATATATATACTATTAAGGTGTATAGCCCTCCTTCACTGCAGGATTCCATTGCTACTGCCCCCAAGAAGGTCTTTGCTACTCTGGCCCCTGTCATGTGCCACTCCTTCCCCATTCCCACTAAAGAGCAGACAGAGGGACCCCGAGGCCCAGGAGCAGGCATTAGTTTACATGTGAGGAGAGGAGAAGTTGCAAGGAGCAGCTGGGCCTGTACGCTCTTCACTGGAGGGAGTGGAACCTCCCAGCCTGTGAAGAACTCAACTGCTCAGGACCTGCTCCACTCCTAGCTCCCCTCCATTTCTTGATTAATGTAGGGAGCCAGTCTGTTTGCTCCTTACCCAGCTCTTACCTTCCACATATATGTTGGCTCTTACTGTCCCTCCCTGAAAGCTTCTCATCTCTCTCTGCTCCTTGCAGGAGGGGAGGAGGGATGAGAGTGCAGGAGACCCCAGAGCTGCTGGAGAAAGGGTCTCCTCCTTCCTCTACCCCACTCCACCAGCCAGCTGCTACCCCTGCCTCACAGGGGGCATTTCTTGAGAATGAAGTGCAGGGACAGGGAGGGAGAGACAGCTGTGACGCAGAATGTACCACCAATGGGGTACACTTGAGAGGTCTGGGGGAAGATGGGCTTTTGAAATCCCTGTGTGCTGGGTTGTTGGGTTCCATGCAGGCTCGGTATGTGCTGTCAGAGGGAGGAAAGTTGAGGGAAGGGGAGTCTCATTTACACAGGTGCAGTAGCTGGGAAACCTCACATGGGAGACATAAAGAGTGGATGCTAATCCTGGCTGGATGTCCTGCAACTCAGTGACATTCCCCAGGTTTGTGGGGTGGATTGTGTCATGGCCACTAATTTTAGAACAGGACAACTGCATAAATCCAGAGTACTGGGCTTTATGCAGGACTCAGGAAGGTCAGTCTTTGTGGATAAGGACTTCTGCACATAAAGGCTTTTGGGCAGTAATCTTGACTCACTGAAATCCTTATCCTCATAAAGACTTTATTATTGATTGATTGAATGAATGAATTAGTGCCTACAGGTCCCAACTGACAAGAGGGTCCCATTGCACTGGGCACTGTACATATGCATAAATTAGAGACAAATCCTGCCCTGAAGAGATCAATCAAAATAGACCGGATAGAGAAATGGTGGGAGAAGGGGATATAACATAAGAAGAATATTGGGAACTGAAGCAATAGTGATTTGCCCAAGTCACAGGGGAAGACTGTGGCAGAACCAGGAGTTGAACTCAGAGCTTCTGAGTTTCAGTCCATTGTCTTCCTCCCAAACATTATCCCCATTTCACAGATGGAGAAACTGAGGCAGAGAGACTCTGCTCCCACTGACGTCAATGGCAAAACTCCTTTTGACTTTAATGATGCAGGATCAGAGAGGTAAAGTGCTTTGTTCAAGGTCACACAGCAGAACCAGGTCTCCTGACTCCTAAGTTCTCAGTTAGTAGCACCACACTGACTCTTTTACTTCAGTGCAAAAGCGATTTCTCCCTCCAGCAGGAGATGTTAACTCATTTTCCCAGTGGAGACACTCAAGGAGCTGACAAGCTCCTGTCCTCCTGCAGGAAACTCTGGGAAGGCAGCAATTGTTTGAACGTTTGTTGTTGTGGAGGAGGATATATATGTTGGATTTTAATGATGGTCTCTTGATACAGACTGTCTTTTACCATTGTAATTTGGGACAGGTGACCACTTTCTTAACCAATCAGACTGATTAAAAAAATTCAAGGAACAAGCAGTCTGATTTTTCAAAGGTGCTGAGCACCTCTGAAAATCAGGCCAGTAATACACCCACTAGGGCTGCCAACTTTCTAATCGCACAAAACCGAACATCCTAGCCCTGCCCCTTCCCCGAGGCCCTGCCCCCTTTTCTACCCGTCCCCCACTCACTACATTCCCCCTCCCTCGGTGGCTCGCTCTCCCACCCTCACTCATTTTCACTGGGCTGGGGCAGGGGGTTGGAGTGCGGGTGAGGGCTCTAACTGGGGGTGTGGCTTCAGGGTAGGGCCAGAAATGAGGGGTTCAGGGTGCGGGAAAGGGCTCCGGGCTGGGGCAGAAAGTTGGTGTGGGGGAGGGGGTGAGGGCTCCAGCTGGGGTGTAGGCTCTGGCCTGGGGCCAGGGATGAGGGGTTTGGGGTGAACGAGGGGGCTCCAGGCTGGGGGGTGAGGGATTCGGAATGTGGGAGAGTGCTGTGGGTTGTGGCAGGGGGATGTGTGAGGGGGTGAGGGCTCTTGGCTGGGTGTGCTGGCTCTGGGGTGGGGCCGGGGTTGAGGGATTCAGGGTATGGGAGGGGGTTCTGTACTGGGGCAGGAGGTTAGGGTGCGGGGGGGTGAGGGCTCTGGTATGGGAATGTGGGCTCTCAGATGGGGCCAGGGATGAGAGGTTTTGGGTGCAGGAGGGGGCTCTGGGTTGGGGGGGGCCAGGGCTGGAGCAGGAGATTGGAGCATGGGGTTACCTCTGGTGGCTCCTGGTCAGCGGCGCAGTGGAGGGTGGGGGCCTAAGGCAGGCTTCCTGCCTGTCCTGGCACCACGGACTGTGCTGTGCCCCAGAAGCAGCCAGCAGCAGGTCCGGCTCCTAGGCGGAGGCTCACAGGTGGCTCTGTGTGCTGCTCTCGCCCGCAGGCACCTCCTCTCCAGCTCCCATTGGCCGGTTCCTGGCCAATGGGTGTGCGGAGCCAGTGCTCGGGGTGGGGGCAGCACATGGAGCCCCGTGGCCCTCTCGCCTAGGAGCCAGACCTGCTGGCTGCTTCCGGAGCACAGCGCGGTGTCAGAATAAGTAGGGACTAGCCTGCCTTAGCTGGGTAGCACCACTGACTGGACTGTTAATGGCCCGGTTGGCGGTGCTGACTGGAGCCGCCAGGGTCCCTTTTTGATTGGGTGTTCTGGATGAAAAGCGGACACCTGGTCACCCTAACACCAACATAACCGTGAACCCCAATTTTACATGCAGGGGTTCTCAAACTTCATTGCACCGTGATCCCCTTCTGACAATAAAGTTACTATATGACCCTTGGCGGGGGGTGGGGGGGAGGGGATCAGAGCCCTGCCACCCTGGGTGGGGGGAAAGGGGACCGCAGGCAAAGCCCTGCCATCCCAGGTGGGGGGAGAGGGGGCTACAGCCTGAGCCCTATTGCCCCAGGTGGGGGTGGAGCTCAGGCCTCAGCTTCAGCCCTGAGTTCCAGCAAGTCTAATGCTGGCCTGGCAACCCCATTAAAATGGGGTCGTGACCCACTTTGGGGTCCTGACCCACAGTTTGAGAACTGCTGATCTAAGTGATCATAAACTATCTTGCAAACGTCCAGAACAAAATATACAATAACTCTTCTTAACTGGACTCTATAATTGTGTTTAAAAATTGAACCATATTATATTTCCTTTTGATTTTCATGTTTGTGGCCCAGAAAAGAGAAAACTGACCCCTTTTTAAAAAAAGCACCTTACATGCTGTTCAGTCATGTTCTAATTGCAATGTATGCATGTTCCAGTTACTATTTGGAACATTATCCAGGGCTAAATGTTACAGTAAAAATCATGATTAATGATAACAAAAATAATTATCCACAAAGCGTGTTGCTCAGTTTGAGTTGCAGCTCCTTACCACAGAAGTCCATATAGCTCCCGCGGACTGATTCAAAATGTTGTTTTTCTGGTATTATTTGTTTACTTGGACATCACTAAGAAATTGGGACCCACATCAAGATTCTAAACTTTCTCCTTCCCCAAGTTATGGAGTGTTTGGATCTGAAGTTTTGGTTAAGCCTGCTATAAAAATAGTGGCCAGCTCTGCAGTTTGGCTCTGAAACAGTCTTCTGAATCCTTTCAAAGTTTTCGGTTGTTGGAATCGGAGGATTTTATTCTAGTGGGAATGTGCCAGAAAGTTTGACATAGGACACTGGGGTGTGTGGGGGGTGTGTGGAATCAATCATATGCTCTATATCTGAAAAAAAAGCTAAGAAAAGAGTATGACTGATGAATGAATTTAGGGTCAGAATGAATTTAGGACAAACACAGGTTGTGTACGGCATCTGCTGTAACAGTTCCAACACATAAAGTGCCTTAGGGCACAGCTAACACCTTATCACCTGCAAAGACCACAATCAAGACAAAGCAAAACAGACTTGGACAAATACTACACTCCTTACTCAGTCTTGACAAAACCCCATTGAAGTGAATGGGAGTTTTGCTTGTATCAGGACTAATTAAGGACTGCAGGATTTCAGCTCATTGTTAGCAAAAGTGACACAGTAAATACACAATTTTTAAAGTCCTCCTGGACATGCAGCAAACCCACTTATTTTAATTGTGTGAAGTTGTCCAAGGTTGCTTTGCTCTCCAGAGCCTGGCACTAGCTCCAGTGAAATGTGATGCCATTGGTTTTCAGTAAAGGTTTCTTTCTGCAGGGCTGCAAACAGAGATCAGCTGCTACTGTGTATACACAACTAGGGAGCAAATCAACCAGCACATTTAAGCAGCCTTTTTAACCCTGAGACTTTCCAAGATTTCTTTTTTACGCAGGAAGTTTCCTTTCTATTGTCAGATTTAGCACTTTGCTCATGTAATCAGATCAGAGCTAGGATCATTGCTGCACAGTAGAAAGACTTCCTTAAGCCATTTGTCCTTGAAACTGCACCAAACTCTTGGAAGAACCCAGAACCTGTAAGTATGTATGATTTAGGCAACAATAGCACAGTGCAAAGCTGCAATCAACCATTCTACAATATCCGATTAGCAGTGCAGTAGGGATTTTTTTCCCAGACGTTCTGTTACATTCATTTTCAATTCGTTCTGAGGAAACAAATCAATTCGGGCTTCTGATACAGTGACTTTGCAGTAGATGAGCTAGTAATATGTTTGATTTAACTGTTTGTTGCTCTCATGTATCTTGTGGGACAATTATTGTAGCCAGCAAACAGTAGAGAACTTTTCTTATAGTATTAGGCATTATAAATGTGTGTGGTCTCCATCTTGTAAATAAGTTGTTTGTTTGTTTGTTTTTTCAACCGCACCCCACAACGAACAATAAATAACAGGGCAAGTAGAATTAGTTCATGTAGTCCTTAAGAGCAATAAAACATATTAGTTTGCAGGCTTAATTTACTAGTAAAGAACATTCCACTGTTGTTTTGTCTTAATTGAATTCTACTCAGTACTGTCTATTCTGTGTTTTACTATCTTGTATGTGTCTGTTTAAGTTACTTTGCTGGGACTGCAGTGTGGTTAGACCTGTGTTTAAGCACTATTTATATTCCAGGCACATGCCTGGTAAAATAAGTGCTCAAGATTTAAAAGCTTAAAAAAGGATAGTTTTATTAGCCTTGAAAGCTAGAGAAGGCACAACATGGATGAATATCAGATGTAGACCATAGCTAAGTCTCCCATGCACTAAGTCAGATCTCAACACATCCACTCTTGCAACTACAACTAATAAAAGCCTTGAGCTCCCTTTCTATAAATTTTTAATATGCAACAATACTTATGTTTATAAGATTAATTTCTCCCAGGTTAGCCTGATTGATAGCTGGATTGTGGTTTCTTAAGAGCTTTCTCCATGAAACTCACAGAAGAGCTGCATTCCATTTAACTAGTGAATGTAAAAACTGGTAACCATGGATTCAGCCACCACTAACTGCCGGGTGCAATGACTTGTTGTAAACAATACAAATGAGCCAGGATAGCAGAATCAACCAGACATGAAATGATTTTAATAGAAATTACGGTAAAGGTCATGTGATACTGTATCAGCTTGTATTCAGTATTAAAGAGAAAGTATTTCGATTGTTCAGGTTCAATTTATATTGTATATCTCCACCAGCCCCACTGTTGCACTAGATCCACTGAAGGGGAAAAAACATTCTCAGGAAATGTTTCTGTTTAATTATATATTATGACTTAGGCCATGATCCTGAAAACACCTATGCACATGGTTAACTCCTGTGAGTAATCCCATTAAACTAAAAATCAGTGTGACTACTCATGCTTACAATTAAGGGTATGTATAAGTATGTGTAGGATCAGGCCCTTAGTGGGTAAATTACTATACCAAAGATCTTTGTAATTTAAAGAAACAGTCAACTAATGCTGAAATTAAATTCTGAAATAGAAGTTTTAGTATTTTGACAAGAAGGATAATAGGTTATATCTGTCGTGGAGGTTTTAAGTGTTACGACTTTCATTTCTCATTCACCATTTCCCAATCCCTGGTCTTAGTTTATAGCCTCTGTCTTTTGGAGACCTGATAAACCAATGGTGTCAGCTAGTATAATACTGCATGATGATAGGCACATGCAGATCGTGTGAGCAGTGGTGTGTCTTATCTCAAGATTTTCCATCCCACCAAATCTTTGCTGACTCCTGACTGTCATGTGCCTCATCACTCACAAATTCTAACCATAACCAAATCCCTTTCCATGTGTGTATGTGTATACATATGTGTGTCTGTATTTTCATTTTCCCCCTTCCAAATTTCAAGCCCTTCTCAAAGCCTAGAACATTCAACTATTATCCTCCATTAATCTAGGATGCTTCCCTTTGCCACGCCTGTGCTAAAACATGTAGCGTTTGTAAAACAACATAATAAATAATCAAAAAAAAAAACGACCCCCAAGAACTCTGTCATATAACAACTCCAATGATTGTAAATCTAAGTCCACAACTCCCACATCCCAAAAAACCCTTCCCTAAGAACTTTAACCCTCTTCTATTGTTTTTGTCACCCCTCAATCAACTCTCTGTGGTTTCTTGTACTTATTATGTCACAATGTTATCTGGATGAATGCAACTGTAAGCTCTGTGGGCAGGGAACTTGACTTATTTCTATGACTGTAAAGTGTCACAGCTATGTCATATCAGTAATGATAATATATAGAGATTTCAGCCAGGAAGTGTTTTGAATTATTTATCATCACCCTGTTAGAATTGACCAGCATATGTCAGGCATACAGGGTTACAATTAAAAAGTATATGTCTAGATAAAGGGACAAATCCTGTTTGCTTTACTCTTGTGAGTAGTCCCACTGACATCAGTGGGACTCCTTGTGTGCGTAAGGAGAGTGGGATTTAGCCCACATGTAACAATAACAGGCCACTCACTACGTATAGGCCCTGTTAGTCTGACTTCTATTGGAAAGAAGTGCATTTGAAAAGCAAGTAAAAGGAGAGCTCTCTGATTAGATAGGTATGTTAGAAAAATCTTTCAAATACAACAAAGACCTTTGTCATTGTTTGAATTGTGTAAGTGTTAAGATTTCGGTAGCACACAGAAAAGAGGGGAAAATATGATTTTATGAGACAAAATAGTATCTTAAAAATGTGCAAATCAGGCCCTAACATAGCTCCCCCAAAAAGGTGGCTTAACAGTGAAGATACCATACAACTGTTCATACACAGACAGACTGACGGAGATCTAGAATTAAATTAAAATGTTTGGAGAAAAATCAAGACTAATATTCAAATAAATTATAAGACAGTACTGCTCCCCCCCCCAAAATGTGTTAATTATTGAACAAAAAACCCGGAAATACATACATGTTATTGGGCCTGGCAGAAGCAGTGATCTTTTGAATGTATCAAAGAGATCTCAGCCTAGAAGAACAAAGAATTCAGGATCAGACATGTGCAGTATGGCTTCAGGGAACCTGTAAACATGGGGCGAGTGGCAGCCTTCCTCTGTTTCAAGTGGGTAGCTTTACTGACTGTGACACCAGTTTTTCCTCTATCTATTTTGAATAAGATATTGGATTTATGACCTAAAACTTTGAGAAGTTAGAGAATGGGATGACAAAGCACTTTTCCCAACAGGCAGAATTGGAAAGTGAGTTTTCCTGTCTCTGATCCAGGATTCATAGACTATAGTTATGGGCACAATATAAGAACCTACACAGAAAGAGAAGTCTATTTTGAGCCGAAGTTACCAGAAAACCTCTCTGCATACTTGAAACTGAGACGCAGACACATAACACTTAGTGAAGATTCAGGGCACACAAGTTTTTTTTATTTTTTTAAATCCTATAACACAAGATAGAGCACATTTTAGGACACAGTGAAAGTAATCAATGATTACCATTAAGTATTAATAATTAATAATATAGTTGATGGCAGCCTTGCATCTTGTAAACATCCCTACAGCTGATCTGCAATAAGAAAAAGAAACAAATCTGTTGGGATGGGCACTCCAGCTGGTTTTTTATTTCAACTGAACTTTTGCTACTTTTTCTAGGTACCAACATGTCTAGGTACCAACATGTTAGCACTTGAGGAATGTTTGGTTTTTGGCTTGTGAAAATACCAGATGGACAGTCCTGATAACTAATTTCCTGTTCATGTTAGTGTAAGCTTCTGCAAACTGAGTCAAAATAGGTTTGGAAGTACCACCTGAAAGGATGAGAGAGGGGCTTGATTTTTCTGAGGATGGGTGCTTAGCACTTTCTGAGAATCAGTCCCCTTTAAGGGGTCTCAAGTTGGGGACTCAAATCACTAGTCACTTTTGAAGATCTTCGCCTTAAGCTTTTTCAGAGCTGTAGCTGGATGATGACTTGGCTTGGAAGTTTTGTGAAGGCAAAATGAAACAATGGCTCAGAAGTAGCTGAGTCGGTGATCCTATGCCATCACTAATTTTTAGCTGTACTTGTGCTATTTCCTGTGTTCTAGCAATATCTACTATTTTATTTAAATCCAGCTTAGTTTCTTGAGTTATCATCAGCTTTTCATGTATTTTTGGTCAAATAGGCCCAGATACTGTCCTGTCCCAAACTGATGTCTCCTTAAACTGTCTTTAGCTAATAGCTTTACCTCTATCACATACTGCTCTGAGTTCATTTGGACCTTCTACTTTTATACATTTTATAGCTTTTGTGGTGTCATATATTGTAATATGTCTTTCTCTTTCTTTCAACTGACACTTTTTATCCAAATTTTTATAAATGTCTTTACTTTTTCCTTCAGTCCAGATTAACAGTAACAGACTTTTTCCACCTCATTTCTGGATTTCAGGTGACCCTGAAAAATGAACTTTTCCCACTCCTCGTGAGGGCTCCTGCGTTTTTTTAGTTCATCTTGAGTAGCTGAACTGGGTAGATATATTTTTTTCCCTTAGGTTACATCTACACTTCTAGAACTTCTTATAGCTGTGGCCTTGTCTACGCTCCCGCAGTAAGTCGACCTAAGTTATGCTACTCTAGTTATGTGAATAACGTATCTGGAGTTGACGTAGCTTAGGTCGACTTACTGCGGTGTCTACACTGGGCTGCGTTGATGGCAGATGCTGGTGGAGTACTGGAGTCAACCGGAGAGCGCTCTGCCGTTGATTTAGCGGGTCTTCACTAGACCCGCTAAATTGACCCCGCTGCATCGATTGCAGCAGTGACGATCTACCGGTAGTGTAGACCTGGCCATACAGTGTTATTGTTTACTTCCATGGGTATAATCCTGTTAGCGATAGTGCTGAACCTAAGAAATTATTCCATTTGTACTAGGGTAGTGCCCGCTGGACTAGAAGTTATACAAACAGACAGGGGTGCTGGAACAATTTGTATAGTGGGATGCTGATAATGGAAACCATGTGTTTGGTGTTTGTTATTACTACTTTAAGTCAGGGGGTGTGGCAGCAGCCCCAGCATCCCTAGTTCTAGCACCACTGCAGACAGATAGTCTTTGTACCTAACAGCTTGCAATTTTACAAAATTCTAGCTAGAGAGATTCTCAGGTAGTGAACAAACTTTACTTGTAATAGCAGCTACTAAAAAGAATTGCATCACAAGTAAAACACCATTTCTACCAAAATCTAACTGCCTATACATTAAGTTAAACAAAATTTGTAAGATGGTCTATAATAGCACCAGCTGGTGACTTCTAGTTATATTACACATGTATTTCTAAAACAACTGGTGTTTATATATATATATAAACACCAGTTGTTTTAGAAATATATATATATATATATATATATATATATATATATATATATATATATATATATATATATAGATCAGTTAGTTTAAGTGGTAGTGTATGTATTGTAAACTGGCCTGTAGATTTCAATTCAATAAACTCCTCTTTACAAAATAGCATATATGAACTCTAATGGGTTAATTTTGGTATCGTAAGACTATGAAAATTGATACACGAGTCAAAAGAAATATTTCATTTTTGGTTATTTTAATGGACCTAAACTACAGCATTTCAAGGACAAACTATCTTGTAAAGTCCCTCAGTGTGGTGTGTTGTATGTGATGCTCATTTTAGAATGGATTTGGATTTTCCAAATCACCCCTTTTGTTGGTGAAACACATGCTGCAATTAGCCAAATATGTTTAGACTTTTGTTG
This sequence comes from Emys orbicularis, assembly GCF_028017835.1. Classification (NCBI taxonomy): domain Eukaryota; kingdom Metazoa; phylum Chordata; order Testudines; family Emydidae; genus Emys; species Emys orbicularis. The sequence goes on from NC_088685.1 coordinate 167,923,645, forward strand.
CAGAAAGTCTTTTTCTCATTTTCCCTGAAGATGTTAAAATTCTACATTCACTGGCACAAATTAGATGGAGTGATATAGATTGCATTAAAACAGCAATTGCAGGCCAAGAGCAGCAGAAATCTGGTCATTGCTTTTAGAATGTCAAAGTAATGGTTAATGTATGTATGGTTAATGTATGTAGCCAACAGAAAATGCATGCTGGTGAGCAGATGCTCTGTCTTGGTGGCTGCCAGAACACTTACTGCAGCATGTTTGCTAAACCCTATATACAGGACCTCTGTTCATTGGGTTACTCATTGAGCTTTTAATAGTCAACTTAATTTTAGTTAAGGTTCAGTTTAGTAACTCTAGAAATTAATGGAAAATATTCTCCGTGTTAAACTGGTAAACTGTATTAAACACGATATGCACAGACGCAGTATCTTTGGAGGTAGAAGATAAAAGATCAATTCCTATGGATCCTATAGTCACAAGCTTTTAAGGATAAATTACAGAAACTTTGTAATTATTGTGGGTAATCTTGCAGAAAATTAAATCTTGAGTTTGCATGTGTGAGGAAGTTTGGTCTCCTTTGCTCACCATAGCTGTGTAGTGTAAAAGCAGCTCACTGTAGTGTGGGCTCCTTGGTTACCTGTCAGGCTTTGTGTTTCACTTCACTGCAGGTAAAATGCTGTTTCTAAGACTGGCTAAATCCCTGGCAAAAGCAAGAGGTCTTATTGTCAAGGCATGTTTCTGAGACCTGTAGTTCTTACTTTCTCTATCTCTTTGAAAGTGGCTTTAGAACCTGCTGAAGTTTACAAGGTAAGAGGGAAAGTCTGACTCTTTTCAGATATTTTTTTTATTGGTTGTTTCATGGTTTCAGACTCCTGGTGGAGTACAAATACAGACCACAGGCAAGACATTTTGTCCTACTTAAATAAGGTCTAATTTAACTGAAGAGGGCCAGTTATTACCCTATAGATTGAAACACCAGGGACTATAAATATACCGTAATTAAGAACTGTTTAAAAAGAAAAAGACAAGGGTACAGTATGGCAACAACAAAATGCAGCAAGAGGTTTTTCTGTTAATTTTAGGGAATGTTTTAAAGTGCTCATGAAAGATGTCTGTCTGATGTCCCTGGAGAATAAAAGCCTCTGTTTACCCACAGGAAAGGTATTACAAGGAGATTCGCAGTGCTGACTTTCTCACATTGTCCTTTATGGCCTTGTCTACATTAGGGTTTTTCAGCCCCATTAATCCGAAAAGGTGCAGCCCCATTGTGGGAGAGGCATACTATAAATTTGTCAGGACTTAGGTTTGACCATTCCAAGCTGGTCTAGCATCAAATACTTAGGTTGTTACCAAAACTGAAATGGAAGATATCAAGGAGTTTAAAAATCTTACTAGAAATAAATGTTCTTAGCACCAAAAGAAATCATATATTAGCAGTAAGGGGTACTCCAGACTTACCAAGGGGTGGGGTAGTCTTTCTCACAATAGCAGATGCAATTCTGCTTCAGATAGCTGAAAAGGGAATTCACTTGGGAAGGGCTGCATGGTCCCCAAATCAGAGCAGCATGCCTTACAAATGCCATAGACAGTCATCAGATTCTTCTATTTTATAATCTTGCCTATCACATTATGTGATTTCAGCATAGCAATTGAGATATCTGTAGTGATTTTATTAACTATTAAAAGTATTTTCTTTGACTAACAAGGAGAGAATGTGTTTTAGTTCTAATGATCAGCGGATAGGGAGTCAAGACTCTTGGACACTAATCATAAAATAGATCTATAAATAGGGATGATAATAATAATAAATACCTACCTTGTAGGAGTATTGTGCAGTATGTTTGTAAAGTGCTTTGAGCGTCTTGGGTGAAAGGTGTTATAGACATACAAAGTATTTCTCACTGATATAGGGCTCTTACTTAGGCTCCCCTTTTAATCACTTTTATTTATAACAAAACCTTGAATATCAGTTCCAACATGGTTAGCCACCATAAATGATGTGATAATGAGGATGGAGTATAGGTCACAAGCCTGCAAATATGTGTGAGGAGATGGTGAGCTTAACCTACCAGGTGAAAGAAAGGTTAGTATACCAACTGCATGAACACTTCAAAGCATGTAGATAGTTTGCTGCACTAACTTAATTATCTGTGCTATAGATATGTTTGACAAACATATCTATAGCCCAGATACTATTACTTCACAGTGGGAGATAGCAGAGTGCTTCTGTTTGGTTGGCAGTTTACTGAATCCTTCCTTCTGCTTCCCTGCATTACTCTTTTCAAGGACTTTCCCCCCTCCCCTTAATCCATTTGATGAATGGAAACTTATTCCTTTCTTGGTAATGGCAGAAAATATTTTAAGGAAGAGGCAGTGTGCGGCCAGATAGGATGGATTTAAATGATTCTTAACTGAGACTGATAACAATTCACCCTTTTTTAAAAAATCCATTGATAACTGAGCACCTAAGTAAAAGCTGTCTCTCTCTTTCACCCCCCCCCCCCTTTATTTCTTCACTGAATTGTGTTTTGGAGCCAGTTTTGTTTCTCCATGAAAGAATGCCTCTGATAATTATATAATGCTATAGTGTGCTTTTGAGCAACTGAATGTTGGGGACTTTTCTGCAAATGGTGTGATCTGAAATGTAAAAAGGGAGCATTACCAACACCACTCATCCCAGCAAAATTGAATGAAGAGACCTGTTCTTTGTCACCAAAATGTGGCCTGCTGTAAGGCTGTTGGTAAGCTGTGGGCTTTAATAGGTAGAGACTATGGGGAACCTCTCAGCTTTTTATCCTTTCCTCTTCTGTAAGGTCTCTTACACAGGAAGGTACTGTTTTTAAATATGGTTATTTTAATACTGATCCTCTGAGGTTGGCAGGTAGATGGGGAAAGAGAGAAGATCGTGACAACATGCTAAAAAAAGCCAAAATGTTCTATATCAATAAAAATGGAGTAATAAAACAAATGAAATGAATTCATACACAAGGGGAATCCATTTTAGGAAGGCTCTTAATTCCAATGCTAGATTATCCATTATGGAAAAGTGAAAAGCATTAACTAAGAGGCACTACAAGTATTCCTTTAATTCAGTGAATTCATTTGAATTAATTCAGTTGCCAATACTTCTAACCAGAGATAGCCACAGGTAAAATCTAGATTTTTCTTGCCCCTGTACAACAATGCCTTGGTTACAAACACAGACACAGAGGTTGGATATGTACTTTTTTTTTTTTTTTTGTATGTACAAAGAAATTATATATTGGTTATATCTGTTGAGTCAGTAGCCCACGTATACTTAATACTGAATTTTGTTATTCAACAAAGACTCAAAATCCAGAGATACAGGCCAAATTCTGATCTCAGTTACAGTGGTGTAAATCTGGAGTAACTCCATTGCCATTAGTGGAATTACTCCAGATTTCCACAGGTGTAGCTGAGACCAGAACTTGGCCAATGATCAAGTCAGTAATTTTCTGATCTGAAGATGCAGTTGATAAGGCATGTTTTACTTATATGTTCTGTACTAAATCTAGTCCCTGCCAGTTCTTAAGGAAAGCCTCAGCTAAAATGAAAGTGAAACTTTCAGTTTATCCAAGTTTTTATTTGTTGTGGTTTTTTGTGAGATTGAATTCATAAAGAAACTATTGTATTGTAATAATTCCTACGAGCTTTGGCTATTTCTTTGGGGGGAAAGTACTGACCTTTCCCTATTTTTAATAAAACCTTTATGGTTTTCAGTTTGCCTCCTCTATGATAGTGCAGGATTTTTTATTTTGTGTTGATGGTCAGGGAAATTCTATTTATTTCTTCTGTATATAAGAGATCTGAAAAGTCTTTGGGAGGAGGAAAGTAAATCAAATTTATAGGCCTGATTATCCTCTCACACTTGTGTAACTGAAAGGAAGATCATGTCCTATGTACTATATTGCCTATACATGCAATGTTACATGGAACAAAATAAGTACATTGTGATCTATTAATTTAAGCACAAGACATTTGGAACAACAAGTTAATAAAAGCAAGCAGTCAATGGTAAATTTATGAGGGCAAATATTGCCCTTTGGTGCACATGTGCCTCTTCCCTTGCCAGTTAATAGAAGATGTGCATACACCTAAAGGAAGCAGTGTGGTCCCGTGGATGGGACAAAGGACTGAGTTGTGGCTCTGCCATTGATGTTTTGTAAAGGGCTTTGAGCTCTCTGGATGAAAAGCATTATAAAAGAGTTAAGTAGTATTAAGCCTGCTTCGTTAGACGGTGGGCTTTATTGGTTTTATTTTTTTATTTTATTTTATGGTTTGTGCTTTGTATGAAAAGAGACTACTAGGAAAGCCCTTTGTGCTTTAGCACTGGCATTTTCCTTTGGCCTCCTTTTTCTTGCTCATGTCCGTGCTACTGAAAGTTAAAGGACATGGCATTTATTTACACAGAGTAAAGTTACATAAATAACCAGCATATTGTAATAGATTATCATTAACATGAACAAATAATTTTATGGATACCTTCAAATACCTCTGAAATAACTCCAGTCCCTTCCAATGTTACTATGCAGATGTGACAGGAACAAACACTCTTCCCCCTTAGCATTCATTTGTCTGGGACTACTCCCGTGTACTGGAAAAGATCCATCCGAGTCCCTTTTCCAGATCAAGGCTACTTCAGTGGCAAACAGACAGAACTTCATGGAGGTGCAGAAAACTAATGGATAGCACCTAAATTCCATCCACCACAGATCTGACCAGCAATTCCTTACTGTGTCACCCCACATGGCACTGAAAAGCATAATCTCCAGGGAGTTCTATAAATACAAGCTAAGATCTCTGAGAGCTGATCACTATCTGGAAGGAATAATATGTGCAGTGTATTGGAAGAAATTACCAGCTCCCTGGAAAGCTCACAACACAATCTCTTTCTGCATAGATTTCTCTTCTGTTCTTCTGTATGAACCTTATGCACCTCACCTATCTCCTTGTTTCCTACAATATGATGTCGTTGGTCAATGCAGTTTTTTCAAACACCTTCCTAGTAGTCATAGTTTTCTTCTCATTCCTTCCTTAAATGTCAGCCATCATGTCGGAAGATAGACTTAGAAAGCAGTGTGTATAATTGATCCCCCATCATTCCCCCTTTTCCTGTAGTTTGGTTTTCTCCAGCTGTGCACCATAATTTTGAAAACTACTTTTCTGTTGCACCCAGGACTCAAACAAATGCCCACAAATCTATTTCTGCTTCCTTGCCTATTGGGTATCTGCTGTAGAGAGAACATAAACACGGAAATAACTGCCTGACCTTGTTCCTATTCTGCGCCTCCATTTGTGGTTTAACATTGTATAAATTCACCACAATGCCACCTGTTTTTGCTTAATCCTCTCTTTGGCAAGTCCAGCTGTGAACTTGAGGAACCAGTATTGTGCCAAAATCTGCTGGGTCAGAACATGTATGGAAAAAAAGATCCTTTCCTAAAACATTAAATATAAGGACCAGATATTGTTCTGGTTCTGACTTGCAGAAGAGGGCCATTCTCCTTTTTAGAATTGCTTAGGAATAGTGAATGTGTAGGCTAATGAGTCATTGAATGTTATATTATCCTGCAATTGCATGATTTCAGCTACTCATTTTTGAAGGAGGCAGTCCATATCAGTGGTCAAGTAGCTCCTCCAAAATGCTATTTGACTAATCTGAAAAGAAATTGGTCTTGAAAATACCCTTGTCCAGAGTTTCCAGAAAGTCCATAAGCACTTGATGCATGATGGATTCTTTCTTTATCAGGCATCTGCTTCCCTTTCCTAGCTCAATTCTCCAGCAATTTTTTTTCTTCTGTAGTAAGAGACCAGCAATATATTCCATATGCCACCAAGCTTTGTAAAGAATCTTACTGCTGACAATCTCACAGCTGCTGAATAGTCCAGGCCTTGCTTGTAAAGTGACACTAAGCACAAGAGTATGTATTCCATTGGGATTGACCATATATTTTTCATTCACCTTTTTTCCTTCTTGAAGGAAATATGTTAGTGCCTCCTAACTACATGCCTAAGAGATGATAGCAGCCACCAATTTCCATAGCAAAGCCCCTTGGCCACAAAGCATCTAAAAGAAATCTGGAATTAGACAAGTTCATCTTTGCTGCGAGCTCAGCAGCAGACCATCTCAATCAAGAGCAGTGGAAATGACAGACTGAGCAATTGGCTTAGCAACACTTAAAACCTGTTTGGCCCCGAAGGAAATATACAGGCGTAAACACTTCAGAATCTAAAACCTTTGATACTTAGGGACAGGTTTCAAAGGTGGTCCAGTGTTCTGGGTGTTCTGCACCGTTGAAAATCACGTCCTTAGTTTCTGACCACGGATTGCTTGAACAGCTACTGAAAGAGCACCCTTCAAAATATGCAGAATGACCTCCAGCTGAGACAAACTTAATATAGCTCCTGCTGGCTCAGCCAGGTGGAACCTTTCCTTTTGGCTCACCCGATTTGCTGCCCACAGACCATGAAAGTCCCTGGGACTTGGCTGTGGCAATGTGCGGGGACACATGGCCAATACAGAAACAGGATGGGACACCCTCCTAATTGGTTAAGTCTAGTCTAGTGTGTGGCCACAAGTTGTCAGATACAACATATTCCTCAGGTGATTCCAGTGGGTGGCCAAATTTGCTTTATAGACAATAGTTTAACGAACATAATGTGCTTCAGATACGCTCTTTTTAAAACCGTAGCCAGGCCTCTGCATGCTATGGATGCCTGAAATAAACAGCAATGCTGCTTCCTCCTGAAGTATCCTCACACAAGTTCACTGATAGATTTTTATCAGCTCCTACAATGCCCTATATTGGAAAGTAACTGTAGCTTGTGAAAAATATGGTTGGGGCTTGTGTGACTTCCAGGAGGATCTCCCTATATATGGGATATGAAGGGATACTTGCAGAACCAGCAGGTTTCATGCACATTTTGTCAGAAACACCTACCAAAATATAGCATGGTATCACATCTCCAGAAGCACAGAGCAGCTGGAAATATCTTCCTGTATATTGACTTTTGTTACTCTGATGAAAGGCATTGTTTCTCTCCTGCTGTCAAGCCAGCTAGCCCCCAGCAGCTGACAAAAATCTCAATCTGCAGGACGTTACCAATGAAGTTCAAATGACCACATGCTTTAAAGGAAAACCTATTGGCTGTTACAACCTGCACCAGCAACTGCTTGAACTCACTGGTCCAAGCTCACCCCTAGTGTAACACAACTGAAGTCAATGGTGTTCTGGCAGGTTGAATTCAGTCCACTGAGTTTATCCATGGGGAGGTTAGAATTCATTTTCCAAGAAAGAACTCAAGACCCTAGTGTCTGTGCTGGACTTGGACCATCTGTTTTTATTTTTTTACTCCAAATTCATTAGCTACTTCACCAGTGTCTTCTACTTCACTTTCTGATGTGATGGGCCCTCCAGAAACTAATCCAAATTCAAGACCCAGAGTTGTATACTCTGATAAAAGAAGTGGCTATAGAAGGTGCTGCAAAATATTACAGTCCAGGAGTCTGTTTTTATCCAAAAAAATGTAGTTTGTAAACTCAGATTGTCAATGCAATCCTGACAACTAAAACCATATAAGTGTTCCAGCAGCAGTTGAAAAGCAGATTCCATATGGACCCTTGTCCTGATTGGGGTGTTTGACTGCAAGAGCATGCAGTTGCTTGATTGGAAAGATGCATATGAAACCAAACTCAAAAGAGAGTCGATGTAATCATTAACTGACTCACCTTCTGGATGTGACAAGTGATGAATCAGCGTAAACTTGCCTGAAGCTTTCTTCGGGACAGTACCCACAGGGGAAACCCTCATATGCTCAAGTGGAGCGTTATCAAACAGACCCACTATTCTCCCCACATGCCAGTTCTTTTCTATCTTGCCTCTAACCACCTGAGGACATATAACTGCTGATCTCAGCTTCCTTGCCAACATTTCATCTTGGGGCCTGAGTAAGATGGTTTAAACCCTCCACAAAACCTTTACACAGCAAGTAAGTGTGTGTGTGTGTGTGTGTGTGTGTGTGTGTTTTAAACTTGTCAGCCTATTTCAACAACCAGGAAAACATTTTATCTGCCCTCACTGGAATTTATGCTCTTTGCAGGCCCCTTTAATCAACTCTTGGCTTTTTCCACTGTCTTGCTTTGATTTGGATGACTGCTTGAAGCACCTGCTAATGGCCTGGAGCATTCATGCCTAAATTTGCAGTTTCTGTACCACTCACAATCAAACTGTTAGTAAACAGCCTTCTGGAGCACCTGCTGCATTATTTGGGGCTAGGAGTCTGTTCTGTTTGCTGATGAAAGCATTTTGTACAATGCTGTCTTTCTCTACCCCATCCCAGTCCATCCCATCCTCCACCTAAATTGCATGCTGTACCTCAGCCACACATTGGCCTTAAAAGTAACATCAGAATTCTTGATCTTCTCCAGATACTTGAATAATGCGCAGGATTTTTCCAGGATATTAGGGTAATGGGAGTGGTACAACTATATAATAACAATCTAGCTCTTATACTTGTCATCGGTAGATTGCTAAGCACTTTACAAAGGCGGTCAGTATCTTTATTCCCATTTTACATATAGGGAAACTGAGGCACAGAGCAGGGAATAACTTTCCCAAGATGATGCTCTAGGCCAGTGGCAGTTCCAGAAACAGAACCTAGATCTCCTGATTCTCAGTTCACTGCTCTATTCACTAGGCAACACTGCCTCTAGATAGACATACAGTGAAGGAAAGAAAAAAAAATCCTAGAAGCCTATAGAAAATCCCTGGTCTCTTTTCCCCAGGTAATGATAGCTCACATCAAAGCTGCTGTCTATTGGTGATTATCTTCACTGCTTTTGGGATTCTTTTGTGCCAGTCTCCTACATGTATCTGCTAGATCTTTTACCTCCTCTTTATCATGCATAAGCAAGAATATATGGTTGAGCTGCGTACACTGTATTTTCTAATTCATATCACCTAGCAACCCTAAGTTGGACTAACTATGCACAAGACTTCACAGGTATCATGGTCCAACAGGGCAACTGAAACTGTGCTCCTCATTCTTTCTCTAGTGCATCAGGTTTCCCAGAACCCTGTTCTATGCCTACAACATTGACATGGGATTTCTCCCTCTGAAAGAATCATTTATTTCCTCTGTTAGAATAACTGCTGTTAGCAGTTACTGAAGAAGCATAAGCGTTGGGTTTGTCTGTTTACACCTACGTTACCTGCCAGTCTCATTATCAGAAAGATTATGCTTTTTCCCCATCAAGTTTTATTCCTTAATTCAGTCACATCATGCCTGCCTCCTACCTTCTATGTTGATGGAAGTGCCATTAGTGCAATGTAGGAGTCCCCTCAGTAGCTACATAATATCTTCCCACCTTCTTGTTATTCCTGGGGGAATTCAGCACCAAAAAATTAAAAATTCTGTGCACAATATTTTAAAATTCTGCATATTTTATTTGTCAAAATAACAGAACATCATCACACTGGTTTCAATTATTTTGGAAATTTATTTCAAAATACTTGACAGCAAGTATGTCTGTAATAATAAACAACAAAAAAGCTTCAGGAAATGTTTTTTTGATAAATGGATTCCTTACTAGGCATATTAATACAGAACTTTGAGCAATAATTCATTTAAACTACAATACAGAAATGTATTTTCCACACGCCTCAGAAACAGTGCAAAGGCTTGGGGGAGTCAGGGGTAACAGAGGAGCTGAGGGAGAGGGAAGTAATTGCTAGGAAGGAGCCTGGGAGTGAACCTGGAGGATTGTTGGGTGTGGGTGGGAGAAGTATGGAGCAGGGCTTTTTTGGGAGGTGGGGAGGGATTCTGAGGGAGTTAAGTAACCTCCCCCATGCAGACCCTCGCTGACCCCTCCCCTCCTCCATTCTATCAGGTGCATCTGCCTTGTCCCCATGTGGCCCTGCACCCCCATTCAGCCACCCTCCCCCCCCCATTCCCATATGGCCCTGTACCTCTACTCCCATTCAGCCCCGGCTCAGTGCTGTCACCCCACTAGTTGTTCTGAACCTCAGTTGATGTGCCCCCCCAGTAGCCCTGTGTGCCTCGCTCTGTCCATCTTCCCCATATCCTGTGCCTCCTCACCTGGCCCCGCGAGCAGGGTGCTGTGAGGAATGCAGCCACTGCCCCCTCCCTGTCCACGGCTGGCTGCTCTGGCCAGTGAGCCAACAGCCCTCTCTTTTGGTGACACAGCAGCCCCTGATGAGCGAAAGGTGTAACTGCAGCATCTCTCTGACAGAATCTATTTTCTGCAGAGAAAAAAATCTGGGGGGGTGGACATGAATTCTGCACGTGTGCAATGGCACAGAATTCCCCCAGGAGTATCTTGTGTTAGAGACCATGTGCTCCTCCACAGTAGAGGTATCTGCTCTCATAAGATAAGGCAGCATCCACCATGCTGTTTGATTTCTCTCACTGTTATCTGCTGGTATTCTCAAAATAACCTTAATTCATATTGTTGAAAAGGAACATGTTGTCTACTCCCCTGGTGGGATTGCCCTCGATGTTGATCCCTTACATGTCTTTGGAACACTTTGTGGCCTGAGCTTGATGACTACTGAGTTTCTCATCCTGTCTTTGACACTGTCTTCTGCTGTGGCTTTGGGTCTTTTGGGGTTTGTTTCCCTATTTATAGAATGGGGATAATATTTACCTACCTATCTCACAAGGACATTGTGAAGATTAATTAACATTTAAGGTGTTTAAATCTTAAATATAATTTCCCCATATCTGTTGTATATTTCTGGTGGTTTAGTTTTAGAAAATTACTCTGTTTAACCACCCTTAATCTCTTTAGCCAGTTCCTCATCCTCATGTGTATAGGTCTGAGGAAGAGCATAAACTCCATTACTTCCTGTCCCACTCTAGCTCCCTTCCATCATTTGCTGACTGGTCCCTCATCATACTTTCCGAAGTATCAGGTCAGCTGGTCTAGTCTTCCCCAAACCTTATTCTGAATGTCATTGATTCTGTATCAGCCATATTGCTGTCCCTGCAATTGATCAACAGCCTGAAGCTTGGACTTATAGTACCTCATCTAAAGATAGTTTTATCATTCCTTTACTGGAGGAGGGCAGAGGACTGCTCCTTAATCCTTCACCTGGTATTTTTCTGCATCTTCATCCAGTGCTTGCTTGCTGCTGCTAAGGGATTGCATTGAACCGGGCTAGATTTGGATCTTTTTGACTTTGCCATCCTTCTTCCACAAGGCATTTTCTCTTTGTCTCTCTTGTGTCCTTAGCTGAGACCTTCTGTTTCTTGGCTTCTTAGTGCTGTGAATTGTGGCACAGCCACCCCAACTCTTTCAGAGTAACTTTTCCTGCCCTAGCCCGTAGGCCTTTTGGCAGGCAGGGCATCCTTAAGTCATGACATAAGAGTCTACTCTGGCCATTTAATCAAATAAAGAAAAGGGAAGTCCCCAGGATAAAACATCCTGCTTTCAATCCCTCAAGAGGTATGGGGCTGAGAGGAAGAGGACCTTATTTTTTTTTTCTAAGATATTGCAAGTCTGTGATCTATCCTATTTGTGAATGCTAAAATCCTTTTACCTTAGGATTTAAAAAATGATCTATTACCAAATTCTAATTTCCCCCCTTGTAATAGTTTAAATACCCGCCCCCCAAATCTGACTCTTAAAAATTAAGATAAATATTTGTCAAAAGAAACACTGTGTAATATTTCTCTGGAGGGTGGGTGAACATTCTTGTAGTTGAATCTCTGAAATGTAACTGCACCAGTCTAGTTGGGGAAAATTTGTTTGAAGACGTATTACGTTCCACGATCAAATGGAAAATATGGCACCTGTCGTCATATTTAGAAAACAGCTGGGTAACATGGCCAAGTGCCACAGTCTCTTTTCACATGGCCTTTATGATGAAACCATCCAAGCTCCAGTCTCAGCAACTGGAGAAACCCTGTGCCTTTAAATGGTTACAGAAACATCTACTTAAGGGACAGCTCTTATTGCAGCAAAGTTTGCTTCTGATGCTTCTAATTAGCAGTTAATGGCTTACACTTTACTTTTGTAACCCAGTAGGCTTTCTTCTATGGTCTTTTTCAGCCATTTGTGGCAGTCAGATATATGCATTTTGTGCTGCTTTCATGCTCTCAGAATATATTTGAAATCAGTCTCAAGCCAAGATTTCTTTAGTACTCAGATACTTAATTTAAATGAGTCAGAATTTCCTGTGTGTAGATTTTTCTTTTATCTAAGATATTAAAAAAAACCACCAAAAAACCCACACCACCCTCTAATGGGTTAATTGCCCTTGCTGATCTAGTCTTTGATGCCAAATCTCCTAAATACATACATATTTTTTTAATTAAAATATTTATATACACAAAGAAAACCTTGGCCTTTTTTTATATTTGCAAACATAGCTCCAACACATGCTCATTTAAGAAAATATTTTTCCAGCTGAACACAGTAAGGGAACATGCTGAAACTCCATTGCTATTTCAGCAATAGCAGGTGTGCTGGTAGAGATTAGCAGTTTTCATACTGATTTTGAATTAAATGACAATGGGATTACTAACAAAGAATATATATTGCATTATCATACATGATATACACACACTCAGACACTGTATCTATAGCTGAATCTAAAAACCCCTTTTTTAGAAATATCGCTTAATGGCATAATAACTTCATAACTGAATGAATCTTTCAAGGTGCCATTTTGCTGTTCCTTTCCAGCAGCAAGCCTATCCCACTGACCTAGGGTTCGAACCTGCTGTCTTTACTCACTTCCAATGAAGTGGTCTTTAACACAGACTATACTGGAATGGAAGGGGGAGCTTTCAATGCACCAGCCAAGGAGGAGGAGCTGTGGGGAAGCACTGCTTTCCCAAGCCAGGGAGAAGAGGGGCAGCTTCCCTCTGCTTTGATCAGAGGTGGGTGAGCTGTGCTCTCACCCCGCTCCCTGTTACTGTAACCCCTGCATTGAAGTCATAGGGCCCAATCCTCCATCTCTTACTCATACAGGTAATCACAGGGTTAGTAAGGAATTACCGGCATAGACTCATTTGGAGGAAGTGATTATAATGCTTTAAAAGTTATTGTCATTTAACTTCTTTAAAGAAATCATGTGAAAATGGAAAGGACCAACATGTACCTTTTTACTAAAAATAATTATCCCCCTGATTTGGATGAGAATGCTCAGTTAGAGATAAAATCCAGCTTTACACCTGGCCAGCTCTCTCGTGACACACGCTGGGCTCAGTCACAGCTGTGCAAGGACTACAGGATCAGCCTCTATCTGATATGTATCTCTGGGTATGGCTCCACGGGAATAAAAAACTCACAGCAGGCCCCGCTCAGCTGACTTGGGCTCATGCGGCTTGGGTTCCTGGCTGAAATATTGCTATATAGACATTCAGTGGCCCAGAGCTTGGTCTCTAGCCTGAGCCCGAACAGCTACACAGCAATTTGTAGCCCCACAGGCCAAGTCAGCTGATGGGGCTTTTATCCCCATGTAGACATATCCTAAGATGCAAAGCCTCTTGCAGCTGCATTTCCAGACATGGGCTGGAGTGGTGGTCACAGGCCCTCTATGCCACTTATTCATTGTGTTGGGGCCACCAAGCCCACATCAATTTTGAATTCCATGACCCGTCCCTGGTTCCATCCCTGTGCGAGTTATGCAGGGCCAGCCCCAAGGTAGGATACAGTGGCTTGGAAGGCCTTTTGGGAGCCTTCCACATCATAGATGAATTATACCCAGACAGAATCCCTCTCATCCACAATTTACCAAAAATCTTACCGCGAATCTGTCTTGTGGGATTAATTTAGAGCTCCGTATCCACAAATATGAGGATCCCTCAAGTCATCTGTGTCTCCCAATGGATGGTCAGATTCACTAGTGAACACTTCATAAATAGTTCTATTTGTTTTTTAGGATTGCCAAGAAACATTGGCTGTTCAGAATCAAAACTCAACTTGATGCTGGAGGCAAAGAGAAATTCAGAACTTATGAGAGTATATTTTAAACATTTTTAATAGAATATATGGGAGAAATGAGGCCATGAATAATGGAAGTCTTATTAATATCACATGTCAAAGTGTACAGCGTCCTAACACGAGAGAGGACTGAAATTGTGACTTTCTTCATGAGCAAATAAAAAGATAAGTCATTCTAGAGTGGAAAGTCTGAGGGAGAGTAGCACATCACTCTGTGTCACAGGAGTGCTACTCTTGCCACTAAATTAAACCCCACTGACTGCTCTCACTTGATGAACCCTTTTGGAAGTTCTTTTTTTAAAGCTAACCGATTGGACTTCTAATTTTAGTTCTGATGGCTTATAATTAGAAATATTTCCAAACTTGTTTACAAACACCTGCACTGGGAGCGTGTGCCTGCAATTTTAGAAGGACTCACTTGTCACCTCTAGCAGGGGGTGAAAGGGCATTTCAGTTCTCTGTGCTTGTACAGTTGCTTGACACTGGAGCAAAAGTTGCTGCTTAAAAAAAAAAAAACACACTCTTACAGTGACGTTTTGAGTGGGATTCTACACGCTGAACTGACATCAATTTTTTTTTTTTTAAAGGAGCTTTTTACTGCTTTGAGATCAAAAGGATGGTTGGTCAGTGGCTAGATTTAAAGGAGAAAGTCCAGTGACTAATTTTAGCAGCTCTATTCTGCACTGGAGAGGATGATTTCTATGTTTTTCTCTATTTATCCATAATGTAAACATATTGCTTCCTTGGATACAGTCTTTCAGTAACGGATTCGGAAACAGTTGTAAGAGACCATACTACAAGAAGCTGAAGATTAGAAATGAATACCTGTAGTTGAGCATGCAAAGCAATGATATCCTAAGATCTTGAGTGGGGCTTCAGTGGCATGTATCTCCTTATGTGGAATTTCTGTGCTAGGGTGAATTTCACACTTGGCTCACTGACAACCATTTTATCTTTCTAAAGAACAAAAATTTAATTTTGCATACTGAGGACGGTATAAAATAATCAAGAACACACAACATTAACATTTATAGACTGTCACTTACATTGGCATTAGAACTGCGAGCTTAGCATGGCATATTGTGACAATAATCCTTTGGCTTGTCATTCTTGCCCTTATACCCATTACACATGGATGCTAGCGTCTGTATTTAGATTTAATAATGTTGCTGGTGAATTTTCAAAAAAAAAAAAAAAAAATGGGGCAGGTTATGTCTCCCCAAGGGCCTTTTATGCTGCTAAAGGGGGCAGAAGGAACTCTCAGAAAATAGCCCTACTGTGGGGTGGGGCAGTGGTGGCATAAGCAGCCCTATTGGCTGCTCTCTGCAGTAGCTATTCCTAGCTGCTGTGCAGCCCATTGTTAGCTCTGGGGAAGCACCTATCCTGGGAGCCACATAAGCCCTAGAAGGAGCATTTAATCTGGAAGGGGTAAAGGTGCCATAAAGCAACTTTCCTTTACTCCCACCGCCTGTGCTGTGCCATATGAGTGGCCCAGATCCTGTGCTGAGCCTACGTGTTCATGTTTAACACAGTAGAAGCAAGGTAAGTGTGGTCAAAGAAGTTACTTAGCCTTTCTGTATCTCTAGATCCATATATGTAAAATGGGGGTGATAATTCTCACCTCTCAGTGGTGCTGTGAGGCTTAATTATTTAGTGTTTCTAAAGCACTTTGAGATTCTGGCCTAGAGGACACTGTAGGATACCCTGAGTTTTTATTATTTATTCTTGCACCCTTACAACAAATGTGCTTGACAACTGTTTTCCAACATGCTTTTAGGTGACATCCTTTTAATAAGGCTTCCCTGTCAGCGTTGGACAGGATTTTTTTTTTTTTTTTTTTTAAAGCATACTAGCTACAACTATGCTTCAGATATGGCCCTTAGGAAGTCTACAGAATAGTTTCTTAACAAGTGAAGATGCAAATCATGTTACAACCTTATTAGGCTGTGAACGTGTTTGAAAATAGCTTCAAACGCGATTACAACCCTTAATGTGGTCACAGTCTGAGCTGATCAGAATTAGAAATAACTGACATTCTAGAAATCACTGCTTATGATTCAAGGTTGACTGTAGACATTAGAGAAAAATAAAATCTTGCACTTTTTGTGTTTTATTGAGGGTTCCTCTGTTCAATGGGAGAAAAGAAACCACCTTCCAAATTGATGCATGAACGGAAATGTTGCTTCATTCCAGCGTTATCAGTTTTCCTCTATTTTTGTTTGCTTGTGTCAGCTCTGTGCCCACTTTACTAAGTGTTAAGGGAGGCTCAGAAAGCAAGAACTAGGCAAGTATGGAAAAATCCACCTAGCCAGCATGGTTTTTTTTTTTTTTTTTTAAACAAAACCATACACTAAAACTTTAGGCGTTCTTTGAGATTATGAGCCTAGAATGATTACCATTAAAATGACTGGCAAGATCGTAGATTTTTGCAAGATAAAGAGGAAAATAGGTGACTGAGATGCAACAGTTGCAATGCTATTCCATCAACTTCCCCTTCAATCTGACCTAGTCTCTTATACGAAGGCTCATCAGCTTTGGATGAATGAATGGACTGGACTGTGTGTGTTTAAGCAGTACGTTTTCCGGGGACTCTCATTGCCCACCTTCTGCAAGATGAGCAACCTTTCTTATGTGGTTTTCCAAGAGAGAGAGAGTGAATCTAGGAAACTATTAATTGAAATGAATGGAGTGGTCTCTAAAAGAAAGAATAAGCGCTTCAGTGTTCTGTTTTGGTTCTGTGCTCCGAACACCTTTTAGTTCCTTTTGTAGATGGGTTCCCTTTCTATGTTTAATAAGGGAAGGATTGCTATCCCTAAGAATTATGTGTAACTGAGTGCATAAGCTTGATGCATGTTGTACACTTGCATTCATATGCAGCTACACATAGGGAGCTTGGGGGAGGCAATCTGTGGTTGTTTTAATATCAAATATGATTGTTGCCAAAGGGAATTCACACAGATTCCCAGTCTGTGAAGTACCAGTATCTAAGCTAGAGCTGCATTCTCAGTGCAAGAACAAAATATCAACATGGTAAAAAAATGGACTACCTGATGCAAATCCTCCACTCACCTGTCCCATTTTCCATACCTGTTAACCAGTTCAGCTTCCCCCCCCCACCTCCCCCAGGAAGTAAAGAAGAAAGATAAGCAATTTTATTTACTGTAAAGAAGCAAAGATGAAGTGGGTCTCAAACTATTTACTGGTGACACCTTTCACATTGCAAGCCTCTGAGTGCGAGACCCCCCCAATAAATTAAACACACCTTTTAATATATTTTAATACCATTATAAATGCTGGAGGCAAGCGGGGCTTGGGGTGGAGGTTGACTGCTTGTGACCCCCCCATGTAATGATCTCACAACCCCCTGAGGGGTCCTGACTCCCAGTTTGAGAACCCCTGGACTATGACAACCTATTACCTATGAGAGTGACATTGACTACTGGAAATGATCATAATTTTTCACCTTTAATGCTTGGCACCTTCACATTGTATATAGGTAAATGCAGTCATTTAAGAAAGTATTTGCATCTCTGAAATAGCTCCATGCTATGGTAAATACTCATTTTTTCTGTTTAATTGCATGTTAGATACTGGTTGTGCAACCAAGCTGAAGGGATAGTGCACGAAGTTGGGTTGTTCTCAAGCCACATCAGCTCATATGCCTCTAGTTCACCAGAAATTTAAGGCTGAACTTTCCTTTCTGTGCAAAAAGCCAGGACAAGACCCATGTATCATTTAAATCCAACTCAAGTCCTATTTGGAGGGCTTAAGTGGTACATCAGATGTGAGGGTGGAGGGGGACCCTTTGTACAAGGCATGGATTTCACCCTCAGTGAGTACCAAAACCACCTCTGTTCTTAGCTTGGCATAAATGTGTGGTTGGAGTGGCTTATTTCTGAGTAGTGTGTGGGAGTATTTTGGCTCAAGCATATGTACTTTTTAATGAATTGGCCTTGTTATAGTCGCTGAAGCCAAATAAGGTGCTCAAGCCTAGAACACTGGGGAGGAAACTGAATTGACACAAAGCACAGTCATAGTTTTTAACTTTATATAACGTATTTCGCAATATATTAGAAAATTAACTTTGTGACAAGTGGCAAGACCTGTTATGTAAGTAATCCAACTATAAAGCTGGTTGGTGTTCTTACTTTCATTTGAGCTTCCCTGCAATGTGAGTCTTGAAGGAATGAATGCCTGACACAGTCCCTGCTTGGTTCTCTGGTAAGTCATTTGAATCTGTCTTTCCATATAGTCACTTTCCAAGCTACTGAATAAAAATAAGGAAATTTTTCATGGAGTACTTTAAAAGAGAGCTGTTAATCAATTTTTCTTATTATTTTATGCCCTGTGATTTTTACACCACCCCCACCAGCTGGTTAATCATGCAAAAGCTGAACACTTCATTAGCCAGAACATGTTTGCCCATGGGCATTTCTGTAGTAAATTAGTTCTTTCTATTTATACAGGTAAGTCATGGCCAAAAGACTTTAAGGTGCCAAAGGTAAGGGTTGGAATTAATTCCTTTTCTGAGTCTTCAAGAGAACTCGTTTTTACTCTGAGCACCAGTGGTTTGAAATTACTTTTGAATTAAAGATGATATGGAGAAAAGATCATTCTCAGGCTGGTCCAAAATATATTGTGTCTTTCTGGATGTCTAATGTGGCCTCTGCTGCATATTCTCGTGGTTTTTTTTTTTTTTTTTTTTTTTTTTTTAAAGTGTGTGTATGTGTGTAGGAGGCAGGGGGCATATTGACCACTGTTAGAGCACTTTTTTTTTTTTTTTTTTTTCATACTAGGTGCCTTTTAAACCATTAATTGAAAAGATGTGGTTTATAGATGCTTTGTTCCCTCGAATCAAATGATACTGTCTGAAAGCATAGAATAGCCCAACAATGAATTTAGCTTTCAGTCAAAGGCTGATACAGTCTTGCTGTATATCACCATTTCCTGGAATCAATGTCATTTTATGTCCACCTAGAATAGAAAGTTTAGATGGTGGTTGCCTTAATTTAACTGATCATCACATTCATTACGGAGCCAATCATGAATTCCTGACATGCCCACAACTCCCATTGATTTCAGTAGCTCCTTTGGGTGGATAAGGTGTGCAGGATCTAGCCCTAAGCCTCTAAAAAGTTGCCATTTTTGTGACTAGTGAATAAACAATAAAATTCCTGCTAAGTTTAGGCTGTGGCTCACGTCCGCTTCCTTTTCTAAATGACTATAAGAGCATCCCAGAAATATATATTTGTCACTATATCTCTTGGGCTTGCTTTGAAGTATTTTACTACATTTTTGCAAATGAATTTGGTGCTTGGTACGCAGAAGGTGAAAATTACATTGTTGTGGGGGCGCCATTAACTCATAGCTGGTGGGGAGCCATTTATAAAAATTCCGGGATTGGGTGACGTTTCAGTCAAGTTTGTTTTATTGCATATTTACTAATTAAGGTGCTACTCTTACTCATGCTGAGTAGCACTATGTCATGCAAATAGTGTGGCCCCCGTGGGTAGAGTGCCTGACTAGGACTCAGGAGGACCTGGGTTTTATTCCCAGCTCTCCCGGCCTGCTGTGTGAGCATGGGCATGTTACTCCTCTTCTCTTCTTTGTTTTCAGTTTCCCTTTCTGTAAAATGGGGGTAGTAATACTGACCTCCTCTGTAAAGTGCTTTGAGATCTGCGGACTAAAGCGACAGAGTCCTGTGGCACCTTCTAGACTAACAGACGAAATTGGAGCATAAGCTTATGCTCCAATACGTCTGTTAGTCTATAAGGTGCCACAGGACTCTTTGTCGCTTTTTACAGATCCAGACTAACACGGCTACCCCTCTGATACCTGATTAAAAGTGTTGTATAAGAACTAGGTGGTGATGGCAGTGTTATTACTTGAGGAATAAGGTACCCCTCAATATCAGTAACAACGGCACAATCTTGGCTTTACAGATTTCTAAAATAAAATGAAGTATCAGAGACTGCCACGAAAGCACCTGGGCATTTTACATCGGTAGCTCTCAACCTTTCCAGACTACTGTACCCCTTCCAGGAGTCTGATTTGTCTTGCGTACCCCCCAAGTTTCACCTCACTTAAAACTCCTTACTTACAAAATCAGATATAAAAATACAAAAATGTCACAGCACACTACTACTGAAACATTACTTACTTTCTCATTTTTACCATATAATTATACAATAAATCAATTGGAATATAAATCTTGTACTTACATTTTCAGTGTTTAGTATAGAGAACAGTATAAACAAGCCATTGTCTGTATGAAATTTTAGTTTGTACTGACTTCACTAATGCTTTTTACGTAGCCTGTTGTAAAACTAGGCAAATATCTAGATGAGTTGAGTACCCCCTTGAAGATCTCTGCGTACCCCCATGGGTATGCGTAACCCTGGTTGAGAACCACTGCTTTACATCAATAAAGCAATCAATTTTAAAATTGTATAGTGGAACTCCCTGCTCACTAAGAAACCCCCCATTCCCTGTTATGCCTAATGGTTGGTCCAATGGCTGGCCGAACAAATAGGTCTTGCATTGTGCCTGTAAGCTTGGCAGACTTGGGCTCTGGCGGAACACCACAGGGAGCAGGTTCCAGACAGCTGTGTCTTCTACTAAGAATGTCTTGCCACTGCCCATGGAGAGTAACTCCTTGAGTGTGACCCAATGGACTGCTGGACCTTGGCTGACAGAGATTCGCTCAGATGACTGGGTCCCAGTTAATAAGGGGCTTAACCCAGTTGTAACCAACCCACTGAGCTGCTTCTGACGTCACACAGGCAGGCAGTATAAAATGCGCTGCCAGAGTTTGAATTTTGCAGTGTAGCTATAAAGGCCCTTGTACTGAAAAGGGTGTAAAAGGTGTCTTTCCCCAAGAAATTTTATTGATAATAAATCGCATTTTGGGCAGCCTGGTGAATCCTCTAGCTATAAACCTGCTCTCAATTTTGTGTGTGTGTGTGTGTGATGCTAATTTCAGAGGTTCTTATGCACTAATCCTGCAACCTGTGAGTAAGAACTGCAGGATTTGTTCTCAAGGAGTCTTTAAAGATGGATATTGGCTACCACTAAGAAATGAAATCACTTACTTCACCTTCCTCATAATATTACACAACATTTTGGTGTTACGAGATTGGATTTTTTTCTAATTTTTAAACATTATATTTATTTGGTTATACAATGCTGCATCTTATTTTCCCTTTTTATGCATGTTTATATCTTTGGGGCAAGAACTATGTCTTTGCAGTGCCTTGCACAGTGGGCAGTGGTCTTGATTTGGGGATTCTGGACACTGCTGTAATATGTATATTAAATAAAAATAATATATCTTGATGTCCTCAAATCCACTTGAACTCAAGATGAGCTTAAAAATCCATGGTCTGATTCAGGAGAATTCAGTCCCATCTGGTTCATGGGTAGCAGGTGTGTGTGAGTTTGTACACATATGTGTGTGGTGGGTTGACGATTACAGGGACTTTTGCTTTACACGTAAAGATTAATTCTGGTTTAATACTGTGGTTTCAAGCTCTCTGGTTGCAGCTTAAGTTCCTCTTTAAGGGCCAAAATCTACTATTTGTCTCCATATCTAGACAAAATAATTGTGTTGGCAAATGGCAGGAGCAATTAAGTGTACACCATTATGAAGAAATAAAGGTTCTAGGCCTTAAGATTTGACTTGATTTCTAATTATACCCAGTCCTCTCTCTATATGGGTATATGATTCTGAGACTTGAAGAATGTGTATGTTACAGAGATCGGGGTATATAAAAGACAGGAAGATGTTTCATGTGGACTTTTGTGTGCAGATCTATTGTAATACCTATTGTGTTATCGCACAGCAGCATAGTGAGAATTTCTTCTATTTATTTTTATACTATGGGCAGAAGATTTGTAATTTCATCTCTGTCGTCAGCAGGTGGTAAAAGAATAGTCACACACCATTTTTTTTTTATCATTCTGATTTGGTACAAGGAAGGAATTCTTTAAGCAGCATCTTAGAAAAGTAAGTAAATCTAATAAACATAGCAAGAAGCATGACCACATTAACCCACTGGCTCCCTGTTCATTTCTTGTATTTAGTATAACCTTCATAAATTTGTTCCCAGCCATCAGTATGGACCCTTTCTTTCTTTCTTCTTTTTCTCCTCCATCTGCTCAATTTACATCAGCCTCCTGGTCTGCTTCTTCCTATCATCTGTATGTTTAGGAAGTTTAAGAACTTCCTCCACAACTTCTAGCATTGGGGGAACAGATTTCCTGTGTGTCTCTATTTCAGTGATTCCATCTCTTTTAAAAAGGTTTCCACTTTTATTTTTCTGTTTGTTTTTGCCACTGTATAATTTCAGTTTGTAAAGTTGTGTGTGTGGGAGGGTAGAGTTTGTATGTTGCACAAAATAAAAGGTAATAAAAAACCCCCACATGCTTTCCATATCCTATCTATATATCTATATCTATATATAATTCTACCTCATGCAGTTTTCCTGGAGAACTGGCATATGTTTGTAAGGAAGAGTGGATGAGGGTGGAGGCTGCATTGTAAGGGAAAGTCTGTCTGTTTGGCAGAGTGAGCGATAAAGCGTTTATCTGGACATCTCTTTAAGGACTCCTCCTTTTATTTGTTTGCCTTACAAAGGTAAATGGGGAGGGCATCCTCTTTGACAGAGTAAATTTTTTCCAGTAATAGGACTTTGCATGAAAACATTTTTTTTTTTTTATTAAGCAAGTCATCCATACTGCACTGTAGGCTGTTTGAGAATAACAGTATGTTACAGACTGCAAAGTTAATGCAGTTAATATTCAACTGAACTTTTGGGGGGTTGCTAATCCCTTAGGCGGGCTTAGCAGAAAGGGCAAACATATTTATAGCACTTTGAATCAGACTGCAGCGAGTGAACAACAGTATGTGTTATACCATGCAAATGTTATACAATTTCAGCAAAGCTCAATGCAAAGTAAGCTATTGACAGTACTTAAACTGCTGAGGTATCCCTTCCCTAACAGACAAAGTTGTTGGATTGGACAGACGACAGTTGGTTAAAATGGGGCTATCGAAAAGGTCTTGAATTTCTTCTTCTGGCACTAAATCTGTTTGGAACTTGCAGATATTAGCTCCTAATTGAACAGCCCATAACTATATCTTAAAATTCTGTCATTTATATTATTCCCTAATAGGATTTCATTGGACTTTGTCAAATATCTGAGTATGACTTAGTGCATGCAAAGATGTAAATGTTCTATTTTATATTGTCGTGTCTTATTGGCTGTGTGGGAGTATGAAGGCCATCCTCCAATTATAGTACAGGCTCCTGAGTGGGAGGTTAGTAGTGGGTCGAGTTTGCGGGAGGTCAGTGCTCTGTACCCTGGGCCAAATGAGGTAAGAGTTAAATTGTGAGTGGCAGGAAGTTCTCTTTCAGTAGAGCAGGTGAAAGAGATCAGACATGGAAGGGACAAAAAGAAGGACACTTCTGACGGGCCAAGTCTATTCACGTTTACAATCAGTGGCAAAACTCTCCTTGACTTCAGTGATGTAGTCAAGCCCTAAATCACTAAGCACTGCTGACCCAGTGGGAGTCCCAGCAACAAGGCTCCTGCTCTGGCATTTTACATTTGGAACTCAAATAGGCTCTGCTAAATAAGAGACACGCGACCTACAAGTCAGCAACAAATTCCTGCTGTATTTATGTTACTACAGACAGACAGACTTAAGATGGCTGCTGCTGACACATCCTTAATTTTTAAGGTAGATTTTTAAGGTGGACTTTTCAACTACACAAAATACCAATTTTAAACAAAGTGGCTACACCAGTACTCTGTTCTGTTGATTATGCTTTACAAATATTTTACCTTGTGGCTATTCCCTCCATTTACTGTGGACATTATTTATAAGAATAAAATTAGACACCTATGCCCTGATTCAAGAAGGCACTTAAAGTCAATGGGACTGCTCATAGGGTTGAATATAGGAACCTGCTTAAGTGCCTTGCTGAGTTACAAGGGCACTAAATAGGACTGTTCATGCAGAGGCTATCAGAAAACAAGTTGCTTCAAGAAGACATACATTTTAGAACTGTTAGGAAAAAGAAAAGACTACTTTTCTGGGGAAATGGAGATGGACTTTTTGTGTGTGTGTTGATGAAATTTCAACAATCTAAAAAATTATGATTGACTCAACTCACATGCAGGTATATTAAATTTTTGTCTGAAATATAAACAAAAACTTTATTACACTAGATTTTCAAAGGTACATTACATATTTTAAAAATATTAAATACAATTATTCAAATTAAATGTCTCTCTTACGGATTATATTGTTTAATATACACTTTAAAAAGCAATTTGTTAACCAGTTGTTGTCAAAACATGACTTTAAACTTAAGGTTTATTGCTACTTATCCTTATGCCTTAAATCATCCAGGATATCCTATGAAAGTATATTTATATGACCCACTAGATCTTTGCTGCACATCCTGCAGCTATCTTGAAGCTTAAAAATAAACAGGGCCACCTGCAGCTGTCAGGAAAATGAGGAGTTTACACACCAATTACATTTGTTTGTCGTAAAGATTATTACTTTGTTTTACTTCAGACTCTGCTGTGGTGCTACATAAAAGACTAATGTAACAGTGGCACTCTCAGGCCCCAGTCAGGACTGGTGCACCATTGTGCTAAATGCTGTACAAACACCTATATAGATATGGTCTGGTTCTTACCTTGAACTGGTTATAATTTAATTACACTCACTCATTCCATCTTGTGTTTAACAAACAATGGCAGGGGAGGTGTTAGTGCATATAGCTACCCTGTCCAGCTATCTGGTGGTTTCGAATGGTGTAGATGTCTTTTATTTGCTCCATTCATTTTGCATCCTCCTCAGAAAAGGGCCCTTAGGTTGACTGACTATTATTTTTATATTATTATGTAAATAGGAACATAGGAATTGCCATACTGGATCAAATTTAAAGTCTATCTACTCCAGTTCCTCTGTACAACAGTGGTCCGCACATGATGCTTCAGAGGAAGCAGTAAGAACCCCATAATAATCACATGTGGGGTAATCTGCTTCCCACCTTAGGTCACATCCTAATTTTTCATTATTAGGGATTGGTGTAAACCCTGAAGCATAAGGTTTAAACTTCTGTGTTTGTTCCCCCCACCTCTTCATATAGACTATCCCACAAGTACTCCTCTACTTCTCATTCCTTGTTTAAAATATATAGTATCCCTACAACTCCCACAGGTGATGGGGCTGCTCTCCCTGAATAAGCCCCATGGCCCTTCTTTGGAGTGCCTCCTTTGCAGGGAGTTAGAAGGTTATTGGGATTCTTTCACTTTCTCACTGTCCAGGAAACAGGGGTGGCTCCCTACATGCGTGAGGAGCAAAAGGCAGGAATCCATTAATTATGGCCCGTATACTCTGATGTCACTGTGCACCAGGGCTGTGATGGCACCGCTGGACCACTCTAGTATTTTTACTGCCCAATTTGCAGTAAAACACAATAAGAAATAACCATCAATAAAGCTGCGAATCTTGGTATTAATTTTCTTTGCTAGCTGTGTTCATATGAGCAACTTGCCATTTGCATATGTGAATCTTGTCATAACAATTTCAGGAAGTGATTTGTTAATAATCAAGTTCTCAGAACAGCTCTAAATCAGTAATTGATGCAGGTCTGGATAAAGCAAACTGTCCGCCTGCCTATTTTGTGGAGCGTTTTTTGGCAAATTTCAAGCCTACATGAAAACTAGCCATCAGAATAAAATTTAGGACAGCTGGGATGCTTTGCAGTGAAGACTTTTGGCTCCACAGTTCAAATAATCACAATAGCAGCACAATTTAGCCTTTGGCTGGGTAGGTTTGGCAGGGCACAATGAAAAATAATTATTTCATGGCCTGCTTATTTGTCCCTTAACAAATAAACTCTCTGACCTATGCAGTCTTATGTAAAGATGTTGCTGTATGTAGGGCTGTAGAACACTGTAATATCCCCATTAGAAAACTGTTTTATTTCACCCTCATGTCACAATATTTTTTAGAAGTCTGTTTGGGAACCAAATAAAAGGGGCTGATGGTGTTGGAAGTTGAACTCCAGCCAGCCAAGCACTGAATCTAAAAGGCCATCAACCAGTGTCTTCCTTCTGAAAACTTGTATGTTAGTATGCAGTATTGTCACTACTGTAATAATAAGAACAATAATGATATAAACAAGTCCCTCCCTTTACAGCCTTACCTCTCAGGATGGGGAAATGCAGTTCTTAAAGCATTTGGTTTTTGGCCTAAATGTAAGCTGCTTAACTAACCATGTTTAAACTTTCTGTTTTGTCTCTATCTTATGACTTCCTTGTTCTCCTCTTCAGTTTAAATGACATCTTAAAATGTGCGACAGAGGAAGAATAAAAGCTGAGCAAAGTATTTTGTAAGGGAGGAAATATATATATCCTACTGTCCAGAATCACACAGCCCCTTTTCCCCCTTCTCTGGATTTCTGTATCTGTTCTCTTTGAACTGAAATGCAGCCAATCCATGGCACTCTATTTCTGTTTCCCACTCTGGGGGAAACAAAACCCAAAACACATACACAGAAGCATTCAGAGTGATGTGGTTTCCTCCACCCCTGTCATTTGTTTCTATAATAGTGAAAGGAAGCCTTTTCCCCCATCCTGATCCAAAAGATCTGTCTAGAATGTCTGCTGCACGCGGACACACACACACGCACATACACGCAAAAACAAAAATCAGACTCTCCCTATGATCATCATGATCTGTTTTTAATGAGTGGCACTTCTTCTCAAAGTGTCATTTAAAAAAAAATCAGCAGTCATGTCATGCATCGGGATGAATTTCTAAATGTAAATGAGATTCTCTCAGTAATTTATTTACATTTGTTTTCAGCACAACAAATGAGACATCACGTAGCTTCATAATTTCCCATGACCGAGTCACCAGCATGCGGTGTGTAATTTACCATGATTTAAGATGCTTATCTCTAGGTTCTTGAAACAGTACCTGGTGGGTTTTGTTTTTTTTATAATACTTTCCCTAGCCTTGTAACCACCTTCTGTACCCCCTTCTGATGTTTTCAGCTGAAACAAAAAATATAAATCTGTTTTTTTGTTCTTGCTATCAAATCTTTTGAGGAATAGAGCTGAGTGAGCTTGTGGTGTGGGGTTTTTTGGTTTTTTTTTGGTTCATGTATTCCCTCTCCCCCTTCTCTCCCCCGCCCCCAGTCTATTTGGATTATTGTTGCTGAGGTTTGTGGAACTGGTAAAATTAATATTAAAATTTTCAATAGCCAGAGTGGACACTGCAATGGATTAGAGACCCATTATAAAAGAGGGATATGCCATGATCATCAACATGCCTTGACTGACAAATGAGTGCCCAGTCATGTGGTATGAGTGGAAGGGTCCTGCTGTTTGTGGTACTTCCCTTATTAATAAAAATACCAGGATTCTTCGGCCTATTCTCCGTTCTATACTGACTTTCTGTGGGTCTTTGACCTGTTTATGACTTACTTTATACTCAGGTAGAGAATGGATAGAAATCTACATTTTCGGGTATTGCGGGCACAATCTCATACCTCAAAACTCATTTAATTTGTGTCCGCAGTTGAATCCACTTAGATGTCTAATTCCCCGCTTGTCCATATGAGGCAGTTAGATGTTTCAGTGGGTGCCAGTGTTAGCACAAAAATGTGCATGCAGTTTTGTGCCACTAATCTTGGAGGCTACATTCAAGCATGGTTAAAAAATCAGGGACATAGTATTTATTTTTGATATTGTGCTTACAAATTAATACAGGAGAACTGTGAGGCTTGGATGACCCTTACTATAAAAGTTCAGTAATCATCCAAAATACCACATCATACAGTTGTCTTCTTATAGTGTTCAGGGTCATCACTCTTTAAAAAAATTATAATTTTATTCAGCACTTCCAGATGTATATGTTTATATGGAGATCTGCAGCGTAAACCATATGTGAGTAACAATTTTCTCTTTGAGAGGGAGTATGGAATTTCTTCTAGTTCATTCATAACATCAAAACTGAGTAAGCAAGTTCTAAAAAGAATAAATATTTTTGGTTTGTTTGTAAAAGTGCGCTGCAGACAATATGGTCTGGCTCAAATTCTGAGTGATCCGTTCTGGTTGTCTAGGCATTTCCTTAGTATTACTTAGGCCTAGCACTAAATTATGCCGAGGGCCAGTTTCTGACCAGATTATTTACAGGACTGCCTTTAAATTACAAAAATCTTCAAGACGGACAATGCTGTGAGCAAATTATTTCTTCAAGGTTCCTTTACAGAATACATTTGAGCGAGCGCTTAAAGGGGCTACATGAATCTTATTCTGGAAGGGGAGGGTGACGGGAAGAAACAGCACACTTTTTATAAGTGTCAGGCTTTCTTCCTGAAACAAAAAGAAACAGACATGTTGAAATTGCTGAGGTTTGTGGTGATTTCTGCTCTTGGAGACAAATTCTCAAAGTGTGAAAGGTGCACTGATAGGAGCAGCAGAGGAGCTTCAGCTCATTTATGTCATGGTCCCATTCAAGATACTGGGGCACAATTCTTTTCTTTAGATTTATGGGCATGCATCTCTGTTCACCTCGTAAAATCCGCTACTGCGCAGTTGCACACAGGTGCAAGCATATCAGCTGTTTTTACAAGTACTTTCTCATGTGCAGTCCACCAATCCAATCCGATGGACTGATTTTTTTACAAGGGGCCTGGTGTGTGTGTGTGTGTGTTTGTGTATCTGAGAGTCCTTGGCATGTCACTCCTGGGGTAGTGTGATTCAAGCAACTATAGGGTTATCAAATGTACAAACAATATATTTCCCAGTGTCAAACCAATTCTCTATTACACTGTCATCCCTTCAAACTCCCACCCCCCAAAACATTAAGCATACTCCTATATGGAATATCTGTATTTGGCTTATTCACAATAGCCATGCCCAGTGGTTCACTTTAAAAAAAAGAATTTGAATAGAGCACTGCTTAAGGGCTCTCTGTACAATGTTATGCCTAGCTGGAGTATTCTGTACGCTTGCATTTTTGTCAGTATTTTTTTAAACGCTTTCATACTGTGAAACAAGAATGCCTTTTTGTGATGCCTATTTGAAGTTGGGAAAGCATAATGCTATGTGTTTCTGATTTAGTGAACATAGCAATGCAGGCTTGAAACTAATTCCCATGCACAGTTCCTTGTGAGGCTAGGGGGTACTTGAAATCTATGCTCTCTGTCTTGTTCGGGTGAAATTCAACCCTGTGGAGAGGGCTCAAGTGGTGAATAGGGCCTTGTATGGGCCATCTACACTCAGGGCCCTGATCTTGCAATCCTTACTCATGGGAAAAGGGGCACTGACAGTGAGAGGATCAAGAGCTTATGAGTGAATAGAGTACTTTGCAATGAAACAGCAATCAGGGACAGGTGAACCAGCTTGGGCCTGAACTGTCAACTAAAACTTGAACCAAACATTCTCTGAGATTTGGAAAGTTGAACTTTTGGTTTTCTTCTCATTTACATTCAATATGGGCCCTGCCTGCTGCCAGACTGGTGCGTCATCACAGCATGAAGTGTTGGGTTTGGATTTGAAGAGCCCACACCGTCAGTATGCTGTGGAGCTCAGTTCCATGGAGACTCCTTCCCCACACACTTGCAGTGGGATTTGGAAAGATGGGCTTGGGGAAAGAGCAAGTTTTGAGCTTATGCATTGTGTAGAGCTGGCTCCACTGCACCCAGTGAAGCAGGCAAGTAACAGCAGAGTCTACTGCAGCCTCAGGGACTGCAGTGGTAGCTGTGTATAACTTAGGGGTAGAATTCCTCCCCCAACCCAATTATGGAATCCCCCATGTGTCATACTTGGTTTGATACAGTTTGGTCAGTTGTAAATGTAACCCCTCTGGTCAGTGTGTGTTAAGTGTCCCCTGTCGTCCCCCACCCCCAGTTCCTGATTCACCGAAGATGTGTGTCTCATCATTTCCTTGTGCACCCTCATTGGTCTGTGTGTATCTATCTGTTGTCTCTTGTCTTCTACTAAGGTTGTAAGTTCTTTGGAGTAGGGACTGTCTTTTTTGTTTTTTTGTTCTGTTTGTACAGTACCTAGCACAATGCAGTCCTGGTCCATGACTGGACTTCTAGGGACTGTGTATTGTCAAATAGTAAATTATTAATTAATAATGGGCATTACAGCCCCCTTCTACAAAGACTAGCTCTTTAGCTCAAACTGAAGAGACGTGATTTTAGCTCTCAAGGCCCCGGGTTCCAATACTTATTATGCCAAGATGGTTCCCATCACACAAACACTGTGACTTAAGTTTCTAAAACACAATTTGGAACTTCTTGTTAAGTGCTTCATCCTCCAACTTCTAATCTATATCTCACTTATTGCTAGAGTCAACAGTCTATTAGTAACAAAAAACAAAACCTTTCATCATCTATCGATTTGCAGTCTTTAGAAAATGCCAATAAGCTATTTTTTGTCCAATTTCTCAATAAATAGGAACATTTATTGGTTTTTCAGTTTTACTGTATTGCATGAGAATATATTTTACTGTGTATTATGGGTAATGCAGCATCTGGATACATTTTTTTCATTCAGCAAGCAAATTCTGAAACTGCATCGCTCACTTGAGAGGTGTAAATATATTTGTAATATTAGTTTAGTTCAGATTAAAATGCAACCAATAATCAGGCTTGAGTTAACTCTCTTCTATTTGTCCTGTTCTGATATTTTGACTATAGACTAACGGATGAGAATTAACATTAGAAAGGAATTACAGTAAAGGGAAACATCTACATTGCTCCCCATACAGGACCGAAAAGGGATTTTCTTGTGGCTAAATGGTAGTTAGAAGATCGGAGTTCTGGTGATGGCTCCGCCACAAACTTTATGTATGACCTTGGGCAAGTTCTTAGCCTCTTAGTCTGTGACATACTATAGCTGCCCATTCTATAGCTCTCTCTTTTTTGAGCATGGGTAAACAAATCACAGTGAGTTTTGAGCCATGGCGGATCTTAGAATCCCAAGCCCTGAGTTGCCTGCCTCTCCACTCCTGCTGCAAAAGGGGAAAATCACACAAAGGATTTTCTCCTCCCCCACACCCACTACTGGAGGAGATACCAAGGTGAACAGTTGCCTCTCACTACCAGAAATGGGAATCTGGTGAGGTTTTCCTCCCCTGGTTGTCCCACTACTGGAAATGGAATGCAGGCAGAGTTGCCTTCTCATGAAATTCAGCCCTACTGCCAAAGGCAGTTCAGCCCCTCTCCTTCTATCCTGTTGTCAGAGAAGATGAGGTGAAGATCTCACTGCTGAGATGGGATGTCAGGAATAGAATTCCTATTTTTCCATTTCCACTGCTGGAAGTGGAGATCTGGGAGAGGGTTACCTCCCGCTACCATCCTGCTGCAAAGGTAGGCAGAACTCTCTCTCCTCTTGCTTCTCGCCAGCAAGGACCATTCTGGAAGACCCCCCGAACTGGAAGTCTTCCCTGGGCCCTGAAAAGCTTAGGCCCATGTGCTGTCTCTTGTACTGTATGGGTACAGGATTAGCTCTGGTCTAAGTGGGTTTCATGGAGCACAGGATTTATATTGAAGGATGGGGAGAACGAATTATTTTGTGCATAAAGCAGCATTTTCTGGGTATAGGGCCGGATTCTGGGAAATGAAGACTCCCTCCTACAAGTTGCTGAGGGCCCTTAAAGGCACTGACCTCATTGGGAGCTCAGCACTTCACTGGATCAGGCCCATAAAGAGTAAATAGATGATTGTGCCCAGAGTATAAACAGCTTTGCTCATCAGATAAAGTGGAACATACAAACCTGGAAGGCAGAGCCAAGACTGAAGTTCTTGAAGTTTGTGGATTTTTTTATTTTATTTTTTCATTTAACTTTCCCAGGATCATTAATTTAATTCGTCCCCAGTTGTTTTAAAGCGGATGCAATGCCAAACAACAGCATTCTTTTGCAGCAGGAGTCTAGATGACAGCATCTAGCAAATGCAAAATTTGACATTCATATAAAAGTGAGCTGAGCAAGACCAATAGAAGGGAGCCAAAGATTGACTGCAGCAAGAAGAATAAAGAGTGCTATAAGGAATCAACAACTGCGCTATTTATTGAAATACCATTGCTGACCTTTAAGGTGGCAGTGCTACAATATAGAGTTATGTAGAGTAGCACAGAGAGAGATGGCTAATATAAAGGGAACATGATTGGATGAAGGCTTGTTGCAAACTAGGTTTAGAAGAGGGTTGCCCTTCATTATTTGAGCATATTATACAGTAGGGTTTATTTCACGGTGCTGTTTGGAAAGGTTCTGTTTTCAGGACAGCTGTTTGCTGTGCCTGGTAATGAATTTCTGAAGAGTTTGGGCCTGAACATATATTGTGGAGATGCTTGTGGCTGATTAGTAGTTGTGTGGCAGAATATGAAGCTTAGTTTATTATATGCAGTATTGCTCTCAGCGAGGCTTCCTAAAGTGCTATATTCCAGTAATAATGATTAATTTTGAAGCTAATTGAACTCCTAAGCATGAGATTCACCTCCCCAACAAAGACCATTCAGGGCAACATGTCACATGGTATTGTTTCTTTTCCCTAACTGGATAAGTTTTATAAGCTACCTCCCCTACTATCCAAACCAAATGTCCTTTAATCATGAATAAAGCTTTATTTTGTGATTAAATAAATCTAATTTGCAGGCTTGAAATTTGCTTTCCAGAAATATTTGTATGAACAAAGTCTCTTGAATGTTTGCAAAATGGGCAAAATGTAATGGAAGAGAAATTCTCTAGAATTCTCTCACTATCCACTCAGCACCTCCAAATGCTCACGAGCAGCAACAGATTCACATTGCTATGATGTAGCCATGGTGGCAGATAGAATGGACTTCCATCTTGAATGGTCCATTGCAAGTCTTCTTCCTTCAGCAAGAGTTAGTGCGGGAGGGTTAAGGCTTCATAAATCCTCAAAAGCTGATAGGGACATCAGAGATCCTATCGCAATTTTAGTAAGAATAAGTGGTTTTCCCTGGTGCCTGGTATTTCTTCTCCTCACACTGTTGTGAGCCTGTTGTGCTCCACTCCAGAGGGCGCTGAATTTCTGTGTCAAAGTGATTCCTTTCTCTGTATAGTTTCATTTGGGATGGATAACACTGCTTACATTTAAGATGCAATTATTATAAAAAAGAATCACAATGGGAATATTTTTTTTAAACTTCAAAGAATTGTAGGGTACGTGTTTCTGTTTCAAAATGCAATAGAGAATCCGCCATGAAGGAACTCTGTGTAAAATTAAGCCTTAGGACTGAACTTACCCCAGAGTCTGTCTGTCCAGGCAAAGTGTTTACACATGCTCACTGCCATAGTATCAGAATGTCTGTCTTGACGGAGGCCCCAAGTGGTGGAAAATAACCCCAATCATTTCTATATCAAGGGGCTCTAGGGGGATAATGCAGACCAAAGAGCGTGAATCCCTTTCGGAGAGAGACTGTTCTGGGAAGTAAAATCTCTCCCCATTCTTCTGTGTATGAATAGTGCCCTCCCATGGGTTGAATAGCACCTGGGGCCCAAGGGGCACCACTGCCTCAGAGAAATGTGATTTATACTTCTTTGTACTAGCTTTCATGAATCTGTTGCTCTAAATTCGATCCTGGTGTAACTACACTGAAGTCCTTGAAGCTACACCAGAGATGAAACTGGCTCTTGCACTACACACATCCATTGCCTCTGACAAAAAAATCATCACATGGTACTGAGTAGAGACGCTGGATTGATGGTTTATTACAACAATCTGTAACCCACTAACCAACCCCTGTTTCTCCCCCCCCCCCTTCTTTTTCCTCCCTACGACTGGAGAAGTAGTAACTGGCCACTTCACCACGAATGGTCCCTTGACATATATGTTAACTCCTTATGCTAAATAATCTGTTCCACCTTGTATTTAGCTCTGATCCTCTGAGTATATTTCCCAGACCTGTGTAAGCTCGAAAGCTTGTCTCTCTCACCAACAGAAGTTGGCCCACTAAAAGATATTACCTCACCCACCTTGTCTCTCCCTAGTATCCATTTGTCATTGCAACTAGAACATTACTCAGCGCCTGTGTCATCCTCACACTCCATGAAATACTCTCTTGCCTCAAAAAGCAAATATTACAATGGTCTTTCATATTGTTTCCAAATTTGAAACTAACTTTGATATGAGCTCTTAGAAAGTAAAAGTAAAATGGTGTTTTGAAAAGAGAAACAGCTAGAATAGGTGAAAGGTGGAACTGAAAGGGGTGGTGGAGTCAGGGTAGCTCTTTTCTTTACATAGATCTTAGAAGATAAAAAAGAAGAAAGTATTATGGATCTTCTCCCCTTCTCCATTGTTTTCTGATCCAGCCCATTACACACATGAGGACCCAACACCTTCAATCATTTCATATCAACTCTGACACTTCTGAAGCCAGACTTCACTCTCACGCCTTTTAGCACTGCGCTCACTGACTGCATTCCCTTTGGTATTCTCTACAGTTATTATTTCTTTCCTCTCTCAACTAGGAAGAAGCACATTCTACTCACACACCTAAGTCAAAGGCCATTTGAGATCACTTATATTTTTCATTATGTTCCTAAAGTAGTTGGCAAAAGGGTACAATAGCCATTCTAACTGTTTGTTTGAGCTCATGGATGGGTTCTGGCTTACTTGGTAGTTCTTCAATGACCTGTCCTTTTTATAATTAATTATATTAATTTAAGGTTCCCCTCCCCCCCCCACTGCTCATTATATTCTTTGCCCAAAGTCTATGTAATGTTTGGCCCTAAGTTATGGCATATTATATATTTCTATTAATGAAAAGCATCTTTCAAACACCCCTTTGCAATTCAAAGGTCACACCAGCATGTTCAGTAAACTTGGTGATGGCCTCTACAAGCTCCTCTACTGGGTCATCCTTCTCTCAAATGCCTAATGAGCATAGGCGCCGACTCTGTGGGTGCTCCGGGGAAAATTTGGTGGGTGCTCTGCATCCACCGGCAGCTCCCCACCCCAGCTCGCCTCTGCTCCATCTCCGCCTCTTCCCTGAGCGCACTGTGTACCCGCTTTTTCCCCCTGGCTCCCAGGGTTTGCACCGTGAAACAGCTGTTTCGTGGCGGCAAGCACTGGGAGGGAGGGGGAGGAGGGGGAACGCGGCGCGCTTGGGGGAAGAGGCAGGGCCGGGGCGGGGATTTGGGGAGGGGTCCAATAGGGGCAGGGAGGGGGTGGAGTTGGGGCGGGGACTTTGGGGAAGGGGTTGGAATGGGGGCAGGGCAGGGGTGGAGTCAGGGCAGGACCAGGGCGGGGGGGGGCGCGAGCACTTACCGGCGCTGGGAAAAATTGGTGCCTATGCTAATGAGGATGTAATACAGTGTCACCCAAGAAAATAAATGCAACAATGTTCAAGGGAGAGAGAAGGTGCTAGAATAATCTAGAAAAATCCTGCACTTTTTTGGGGATGGTGAGATGAGAAATCAGGTGGTTTTGTTCCTCTTTATCACCTAACATGAGTAATTCAGGATAGTTTTTCTTGGTTGCTGATGCTCTCAGTCCATCAGTGCTGCTGTTGCTTCTTCCAGTGTTCACCACCTATTGTGTGACGTCTGGTCAGTGTAAATATAAACTTCATATAAAAATCTATGTGAAAAGATTGCTATTAAGGTTGCAAAGTGAAGCTTTCAAACCTCCTTGGTAGTCTTATTGCCAGTCTCAACAGAAAACCCAGTGATTGAATGGCTATGGAAAACATATTTCCCTCTCGTACCTAAAGATGTTCATCTCTTCAGAAGCATTATCTGTGCACTTTGGATAGGAAACAGGAGAGAGGTTTGCATTCTGTTGCCTGTACTGTAGCTGTTCTGTGGATAAGAACTGAATTAAGTTTCCAGTTCTAGAATCTTTCCTGAGCACTATATTCATTGCAAAAATAACACAGGACATTTATTTCTGGATGGGAGTGAATTATTGTCATTAGACGCTATGTAGTTTTGTGTCAAGGGGAAAAAAAAATCCTGTGTACTGCCTTTCTTGAGTGTTACTTAATGTTCCATGCCAATCATTGCTGGGAACATGGAGTCCTTTTTAGTGCTAGTCAGGTAATAAGTCATTTTCTCTGTAGAAACTCTATGCAGCAGGGACATGAGTTATTTATTTACATAGTTATCAGAAGATCATGTGGTAATGCTAATGCAAATTGCCACAGAGTTCCCAATGCTTCCAGTGGAGTTTTGCCCCCTATTGGCAATTTTATTGTAATTGAACAGAAGTGAGTCTTCATAGAAATTCTGCTCAAATGCAGATCTCTTTAACATATGTAACTCTGTTTATGCATGCCTACCAAACAGTAAACACTCTTCCGTTTTGGACATATCTACCAATTAACTGCAGCTTGGATTAACTGCAGCCTAACGGCCATTTCCTGTCATCATTCTTCATGCAAAATTCCCATTGAGATTAGTGGTAGCTTGGTGTAAAAATAGCTAGGACACTGTAACCCAAATTAGACTTCATTGTGTGTAGTGGGAACGAGTCTTTAAATACATGCAGTTACATCAAAACAAACATTTTTGGTAGTGTGCTAAAGAAGTACGTAGCTCCATGTTTCGCAATGAAATGCATTCAGTTGACCTTTTATAGCCATGTCCATCTCGTTCTGTAGACCGATTAGATGATTGGAGACCAGAGACAAGGTAAAAAGGTAAGTTGAATTTTTTAAAAAGAAGCATATTAGAGGTGCCATGTAGTTAAAAATGCATAGTTACAGGTTTTAAAAGTGCTAATCTCCAAGATGGTGCATGGATTGTATTAGAAATTTAGAGTTCATGAGATCAGGTTGTTTCATCTGAGCCTAAAACCACCCAAAACCGCATTGGCAGCAGATATATCCGCTTCATTTTACAAATCTGTCAGTTTCCAAGGTCTGTTGACACTGCATATTCACACTGAGTCATTTTGGCTGAAGAAGTGGTAGGTGTCCCCCGCCTCCCCCCCTTCCCCTTTTCTCAGCTGCAGTGATGATTGTTTCCACTACTGCTAAAATATAACAAAATATGATTATCCCTCATATTCAGAAGCTGCTAGTGGCTTTCCTGAGCCCAGGAGGCCCAGCAGGCAAGAGCAGCCATACATGAAAATGTTGAAAGAGTCCGATAAACTCATCAGAGACAGAGTTAGTGACAGCATCAGCCTCTATAATTTCTGAGTTGTTGGATATATCCTTCTTTTTCTGGTCAGTGTCTCCACATGGTGACATTAGTGTTTTCCAATAAATCAAACTACCCAAGCCCTCCATAGGTTTGTGGGGAAGGAGGTACAGTAGTTTCACTTAAATTCAGCCCAGATTCTCTTGAAAATCAGTCTGGCTGTATCAAAAGTTGATGAACCAGGGCAGATTTCTAGGTTTGTGACTAATTGTGATAGATAGCCTTTGTAGATAGGCAAGTTTTCACCTGCTTTTGTTATTTCCTATAAGCATTTAGCACAAACTATAATGTACATGTAACCCTTCTGCCCCTCTGAGTTGGCAGCAACAAGGGCTGGGTTCAGTATCTAGGGGTTCCGTTTCAATAACGCAATGCAAAACCGGCTCGAGCCCCCACCCAGTGACCTGGGACAATTACCTACCACGCCCCGGGCGCCTCTAGGAGGCAATACTTCCCCTCTCGCAAGCACGGAGTCTGAGTGTAGCAAAAGCCTTTTAATAAAGGAGGGAAACAATGCAGCATTATGTTGGGGAAACACCACAAACAGGATTCATAACACAAACCATGAGCAAAAGCCCCACCTCCAAGTAAGTTTGGCAGTGTCCTTTTCCCCTCAGGGTCTTAAGTCCAATCACCCCAAAGTCCAGCAACCCCAAAGTCTCTGTCCCTGGTCAGTGCCACCCCAGAGTTCAAAAGTTTATCTGCAGAGTTTTACCCCCCCCCAGCCTGGGCAGAAATGGGGGGGGCACACGGGGTGTTAAGGGGCACCTTACATGGTCCGAGGCCGACTGCCCCACCTCTCCGTGGAGTTCTGCTGCAGCCTTTACCACAAATGGCTCCGCTCTACCAGCCGCTCCGCTCCTCCAGCGTCCCTGCAAACTGCTCTGCTCCGCTCCGCGTTCCGTGGGCCGCTCCAACCGTCCCACAAACTGCTCAGCTCTGCCAGCCACTCCACTCCACCAGCCGTCCCATGAACCGCTCCAGCTGCTCCCGCAAACAGCTCAGCTCAGCTCTGCTCGCTGTTCCATGGGCCGCTCCAACCGTCCCACAAACTGCTCGGCTCTGCCAGCTGCTTAGCAATATTTCTTCAGGCTCCCACACTAGTTAACACAGCACTCAGTGATCTCAGCTCAGCAATTTTAGCTCTTTTAGTAATTTCAGCTCTTACTGATTTCAGCTTGTAGTAGGGGAGCCCCAGTGCTGGTGCACCATTGGCCCAAAGTGAATTCAGCTCAGCAACTTCTAGTTAGACTCTTAATGGAAGCAAACTCAGCTCTGTTATTCAACAGTGGGGAGAGGGGAATAGTGCAATTGGTGTTCCAGGCCCTCAAAAGGGGCCATACCATCAAGTACACATACCTGTGCCCAACCTCTCTCAATTCACTGGGTTTTGTAACCCATGCCCCTTGTCTAGCGAGTGCTACTTAGTTACTGGTGAGTCCCTCTGTCATACAACAGATCCACTGGCCTTGATTCACAGAATCAGGGTAACAACACTTTATTCTTCCTGCCCCAATAACAGAGAAACTGGGGATCCCACACCAGCCAAAGTAACCACTTTCAGTTGTTGTTGTCCCAGGCTAGGCGGGTGGGTGTGCCTATGCAAACAAGATCAGCCCCTGAAGTTCTTTTCCACCCTCGCCATAATTCACCACCAGATGTCAGGGTAGAGCTCATCCTGACTCTGCTTACATACACATGTAACTCCCATTAATCAGCATCTCTATATATTAATATACCTATTAATGCCTGTTTTCTCTATAGTGGGTTAATACCTATGTAACAGCTATTAATAAATATATTTATAGAATATAAGCTTGAAAAGTAGCCTTTGGTTTTTATACCCACAGTTTTGTTTCCAGGATTAAT
The DNA here is from genome assembly GCF_028017835.1 of Emys orbicularis. Classification (NCBI taxonomy): domain Eukaryota; kingdom Metazoa; phylum Chordata; order Testudines; family Emydidae; genus Emys; species Emys orbicularis. The sequence goes on from NC_088685.1 coordinate 167,962,716, forward strand.
TGCAGTCACATGCAGATGTCTGGGGATGCATTTTATAGCATTAGACATCTAATTTCTTGATATATGATTGCAATCAGAAAGATAGCTGTGTAAGTGCAACAGGATGGACCGTTAAAATTGCACCTGTCATTTCTTACGAGCTCAAAATAAGAGACCACTTTTGGAAAACAAACTTGTGATGGATTAAGAGATCTCATTTCTACTCTAAAGACTACACAGCACTCTCTGCCTAAAGTCACAGTCTAAACTGCACCACCCCAAGATTAGACCCAGGAGGGTTTGTGATTCTAAGCCAGGATCCTGAGGGGTAGTAATTTACTAGTGGCTGATAGCAATAGTAATTGCTGCCCTGTCGCTCTTCCCCACCCGCTCAACTAATCCTGCCAATAAGTGAGGGGGGAACAGCAATTCCCTACCCGCCTGCTGCAAAGAAGCAAGTAAGGGGTGAATAGCCCTGCTTGTTCCTACTCACCTGGATCCAAGGTAAGTATATAAATTCAGCTCAAGGGCACTTAGTCTTACTGTAGCTTGATGCCATCCATATTACCTACCCTCTGTTCCTACCATATTTGTAATTGCTTTGCCTTGTATTATTATTGTTAAACATTTCCCAGTAAAATTTTAATGCCAAAAAAAAAAAAAAGACTTGCCCAAAGCCGTGCATCGTCAGAGCATGGATTAGAATTTAGGCGATCCTGACTCCTTGTTCTGTACTTGGATCATTAGGCGAAGTGTCTGGAATTCACTCTAAAGAGAATAAATGGTGAAAGTTTTCCATGTTATATCAGCTGCTCTTTAAGAATGTTAATGGTCATTTTCTTCAAAGGTCAACCGAAGTTTAAATGTATGGTGTAGATGTCCGTTCCCCGAGCCTATAACTGCCTTGCTCTTGGCCATTTCTGGAGTGAAGTGTACTTATAGCTGCATGCACTTACAGATATTGGGATTTCCATTTCAAAGCACAAACAATTCTAATATTAAAAAGCCTATCTCCCCAGTGGGAATATGGGTTGCAGGAGCTTCTTGACTTTCCTCTTTCATCTTTTTATCGTATGTAATAACACCTTTAGATCTCTCCATCAGTTTTTTTTGTCAACATCACAGTGGACAAAATGTCAGGTAAAGTTAAAGTAGAACATTTCCCTAGAGAAATAAAGACTCTCGCCTATGGATTATTGTTGCATTGTTTAACCTGCCTATATTCAGCCATGGTTTCCCCTGCTAGGGTACTTAATTGCTTAATCTGAAATTTACATTTCTGTTATAAATTGGTAAGAATTTTAGCTACCCAGTAAATATAAAAATGGAAGGAGAGAGAGAGAGGGCGGGATTTCTACAGTGGTTCTGTATGTGTTCAAGACTTAAAGCTGTGAAATACCTGATACTTAAACTAACATTCAGTTGTTTTTCCTGTAACTACTTTTATCAATGAGCCTTAAAAGCACTGATATTTTCAGGCTTTATAGCTGATGATAACTGCAGTGCCCTTGAACTATCCAGTAGCTAAGGGAATGATATTCCCAAATTCAGCTGGTAAACTGCCACTTGCTGTCATATGTGACACCTCTCTCTCTCTCTCTCTCGTGTTAGACTGGTACCTGAACCCTGGCTCATTGCACAGTGCTCATAGGCTTACCTGGTACTATTGTCAGGTGCTGCCTGGATTCTCTGTCCTCAGAAAATCTGCTCGTGTACTGCATCGTGAAGCTAATCCTTTGTTTAATTTTTTTAATTTTTTTTTTTTTTTTTTTTTTACATTTCCAAAGGAAAGTAGGGGCCTTGCTCAGGTCTTTCCATTTTTGCATGATAGTACAGTTGAACAACGTGTACGTGTGTTAATTAAACATCCCTTCTTATCACTATTTTGGTAAGTGTCCTGTAAATTTAATCACTACGACACCTCTGTACACATTACAATCCTTTTAAAGATCTAGAGAAAAATCCTGGTGGATTATTCAAAGCACTAAATCACACAGAATTACAGTAGTTATTAGAGGCATTAAAACCTGTGATAAGAAGCTTTATCATGCATTTTGGGGGAGGCTTATTCTTTATCACAAATTACTGTAAATAGAACTGAACAGTAAAAAACTTGATAACACTTTAGTTTACAGTACACCAATAATCAGATACTGTAATTACAGTATAATTACATAATAATTATTGGGTAGTAAGGTAACTACAAAATATTAGAGTTTCCTTGTTTTTCCATGATAAGTTACAAACCTTCAGGGCATACGTAAGCTAACATAGGGCCTGATTCCCCTCTCACTTACATTGGCTTTGCATCTATATTCTGATTGACATCAGTGTAGTTGCTTCTGATTTACACCAGTGAAAATGAGAAGAGAAGCAGGACCATACAGTGCGATTATTTATCTCTATATATCTGCATCTGTATATAGATCAGAGTAAAGCTCTGATCATTTCATTTGGGCTGTGTGTATGCATGTTTGTTTACATATTACCGGTAGTAACCTTAAATGTTTTTGGCTTTTTAGTGTGAATCATGATACCAAGGTAAGTATGTTTTCATGCCATTTACAGTGTTAAAGGTTCCAGCTAATTAAGACCGGCTGTGAGGTTGGCAAGAGCAATGTTGATCAACTTGAACTCATCAGGTTTTCTTGATAGTACATGATGAGTACATACTGATAATTTTTTAAAGCACATTAACATCTAGGAGGCTTTATTGGGGGAAGGTGGTATGCCCTCTATTTGATCAGAAGTGGAGCAGGAGGGAAAAAACGAGATGCTTGAGTATCTGAAATAAAAATTTATAAACACTAAAGTGGGTCATAAATAACCAGCATCCACATAGGTGTAGTAAACTGTTGAAACCAATGAAAGTTTCAGGTGGTCAACATCTCTCAGGATTAGGTCCTTTATATGGGGCCCAATCTTTTCTCAGTTGAAGTCCATGGCAAAACTCCCACTGGCTTTAGTGGGAATGACTCCTTGATTTTTATACTAGTATAATCCCTATGATCATGCTGATTATATTATTTGTGAATAACTAAACCACACTTGTGAGGTATGGATTACACATTTTAATAAGTAATTCTAGATTTAGCTAGTAGTAACTCCAAATGTAGTGACCCTGTCATTTGTTTTAACTTTGTAATTACAATGTAGCTGCAGTGTCTAGAGCAGGGATTGGCAACCTTTGGCACACAGCCCGTCAGGGTAAGCCCCCTCGCGGGCCGGTTTGTTTACCTGCCATGTCCGCATGTTCGACCGATAGCAGCTCCCACTGGCCGCGGTTCACTGTTCCAGGCCAATGGGAGCTGCGGGAAGCGGCGCAGGCCGAAGGATGTGCTGGCCGCCGCTTCCCGCAGCCCCCATTGACCTGGAGCGGTGAACCGCGGCCAGTGGGAGCTGCAATTGGCCGAACCTGCAGACATGGCAGGTAAACAAACCGGCTCGGCCTGCCAGGGGGCTTACCCTGGCGGGCTGCTAGCCAAAGGTTGCCAATCCCTGGTCTAGAGTCTAATTACAGAGTAACTAACGGAATATTTCCTAATATAGACAGAAAAACTCTTCACTACCAGTCCTAATTGCTTTTTTTGTGTGGCCTTTTGACTAAGATCGAGTGGAGTATCAATTTAATATTAGATATGTTCTGATTATGGGACTATATCCTGTATTTGCAGGTGAAAAGACTCAGTAAGCTTGTAGGGCTTTCCCTATCTTCTGTGTTACCATGATCTTAATGAGTTTCAGTTTAACTTCTAAAATGCCTTCCTAATTTGCCTAGCCGAGGGTCTTGTTTAATTTCTAATAAATGTTGACACCTAGAGATCATTTCTGTCTGATTCACCAGAATTTCTTCCTCTAAAAACTGGTTTTCAGTTCAGCAGCAATGAATTAGGCTGGTTTGCACAGATTTCTGTAGAGTGAGATTTTTCTTCTGCATCAACGTATTGCTAATGGTTACTGTATTTCTAAGCATGTAACTGCACTGAAATGATCACACACATTCTCAGGCACATAGAAAATGTGCATTAAACAGTGGTCCTAAAATTCTATGTCCCATTGCCCTGAGAGAAGCTTACAACTTGGATCTTAGAAACTCCCTTTTATGTACAGGTGAAGCTCACAGCCTCTGATCCACCTAGGCTGTTGTTAAATGGTGTGCAAAATGCCAGAGTGATAAGTAACATGGCGGAAGCACTGTGCCTCCAGGACAGAAAAGTTCAAATCCTGAGGATTAATGTGGAGGTTGCTGGGTTCATTTGTAAGTATTTTATCAGGCAACACGAGGAGGAAGGTGCTGAGATTGCTGTTTGTAGCTGAGGCTACTTTAGCGCAGTCCACTGAGTGTTCTTTGCAGTGCTCATTATACTGTTGTGGGGCCTGGTCTCTGGTTTGGAGGGAAAGAGTCTCTAATGACTATCTGAGCACAGTTTCGGGGGGAGCCCTTTACATTTCTTTTGAATCTCACTGCATTTTCAGAGTTAATATTTTTCATGGTATGATTTTCACAAAAAATGGTTTTATTTTAGGAAACATACTTTTATGGAGGCACATCATAGTGGAAAGGTTAGGATTATTTAAGGGAGGGGAATTAATTGAGTCACTTCTATAGGCATTAGGCAAATTGTCTCACTTGGAGTTAAGCGGCAACCTGGGAGTGTTTAAGTATAGGGTGCCTGCGACTCACTTTATGACAGTCTTAGCTTACGACCTTATATCATTTTATTTCTCTATTAAATCAAGACATTCCACACTGAGACTAGAATAGTGCGTGGTGCAGTGGTGAGCTGCTCATGTTCAGAGGATTGTGCAGCATACTGTGATGAAATAATAAAGTTATACAGTATACATGGAGTTTGTACAGGAGCCCAAAAAAGAAAAGCTGCTACATGTGTATGTTAGGTTAGAATATAGAAATATCCACACCACAGAATATTGTCACATATGGGGAACGTGTAGTGCCTGCTGTATGTTGTAGGGCTCAGACCATTGTGAACGTATTCATCCTTGCGACTTAAAAATAATTAGTCACTTTACTGGGCCAAGTCCTTGGCTTCAGTGGTAGTAAAAATACTACCAGAAATCTGGTAGTAGAAATTTTTACTGGGCCAAGTCCTTGGCTTCAGTGGTAGTAAAAATACTTAGCACTTCTCTCATCCTTTACTTTTTCACAGGGTTGTACAAATGTTAGCCAAGTAATATTTAAGCAAGTAGAGCTTGATTCTGTGCTGGGCCCACATGGGATGAGTTTGCTGACTTGGAGTATTCACCAAGCAGCCTTTGCAGGAGAGGCTCTTTGAGTGCCCGAGGGGAGGATGGTGGGGCTACTGAAAAGGGCACCCCTCCGGTGCAAGAAGAGGGTGAACTGAGCATATAAGATATAAGTAAAGTATTAGATCTTCTTTTTTCTTTAAAATAAACCCCAGCCCTCCTTTCCATTCCTCCTCCACCCTTAGAAAGCTCCATGACTCAAAAATGTGTGTACTTTTTTCCACTTACATTTGCACTCAGATTAATTCAGTAAAAATGCCACACTAACTGAGCACCTGCTCGAAGCAGAACATTTATGACTATCTCCATGAGTGTTGTGGGTTGTGTTACAGCCTGGTCCTAGGAGGTGCTGAAATAGCGCCCCAAATGTGAACTGAATATAAATGATGCAGTGATATTTGCCTATATTTGCACAGCCAGTAGCTCTGAGAGGTGCAACTGCCCCTTTCGTTTTAGTGGGTGCTACCTCAGATTCCCAGTGATGATCATTTAAATGACATTTGTTAACTCCAGCAGAGAAGTGGGTTGTGTCATGGAGTGGTCCACCCAAAAACCCCGAGAGAACCTGCTTCAATAAGAAATAAAATCCCCTCCAACTGCACAAGCCTAGTTGTCACCTACTGCCCCACACTGGAACCCACACAGGGTGTCATTAAACAATTACAATTGGGACCAATTCCTGAAAGAAATCTTTCCTGAATCCCTTCTTCTGGCCTTCAGAGCCCCCAGCCTCTCCCAGCTCATCATAGAATCATAGAATTGTAGGACTGGAAGGGACCTTGAAAGGTCATCTAATTCAGTCCCCTGCACTCATGGCACGGCTAAGTATTATCTAGACCAGTAGCTCTCAACCTTTCCAGACTACTGTACCTCTTTCAGGAGTCTGATTTGTCTTGCATACCCCCAAGTTTCACCTCACTTAAAAACTACTTGCTTACAAAATCAGACATAAAAATACAAAAGTGTCACAACACACTATTATTGAAACATTGCTTACTTTCTCATTTTTACCATATAATTATAAAATAAATCAATTGGAATATAAACACTGTACTTACATTTCAGTGTATAGTATATAGAGCAGTATAAACAAGTCATTGTATGAAATTATAGTTTGCTAGTCACTAGCTACTGACTTTGCTAGTGCTTTTTATGTAGCCTGTTGTAAAACTAGGAAAATAGCTAAATGAGCTGATGTACCCCCTGGAAGAACTCTGCATACTGCCATGGGTACACATAATCTTGGTTGAGAACCACTGATCTAGATCATCCTTGAAGGTGTTTGTCTAACCTGCTCTTAAAAATCTCTAATGATGAAGTAAAAAGCTCCCCATCAACTCAAAGCTGCGCCAGACTCTCTGCCATAATAACATATGGAAAACCTGTAGACATCTCTCCACTGCTACAAAAATCAATACCAACCCCCCACCCCAATATACCTTTCAAGATCCATGGATCTTACATGTGCAAATCACAACATGCAGTGTTACCTCATCCAGCGTACTAAATGCACCAATAACAACTGTGGGTGAAATGAGACCATCACTATACTCTCAAATGAACTCACACAGAAAAATGACTAAAGACAAAAACACCCTATCCCCTGTATCACTGTGTATCCGACCTCTCTACCTCATCCTCAAAGGAAACCTGCACAATACTTTCAAAAGAAGAGCCTGGGAGCTTAAATTCATAACTTTGCTAGACACTAAAAATCATGGACTTAATGAAGACACTGGATTTATAGCTTATTTCAACAACCTGTAACCCACTACCCCCCTGTCCTTCCCTTCCCTCCTCCCCCACTTCCTATCACTGTAGAAGTGTTAACAGGCCATTTTACTTTGACTGGTCCCTTGAAATGTGTTAACTACTAATGCTAAACAATCTGTTCCACCTTGTATTTAGCTGTGATGCTCTGAGTACATTTCCCAGACCTGAAGAAGAGCTCTGTGTAAGCTTGAAAACGTGTCTGTCTCACCAACATATGTTGGTCCAGTAAAAGATATTACCTCACCCAACTTGTCTCTAATATCCTGGGACCAACGTGGCTACAATAACACTGCAAACAATATTATTAACTGTTTCCTCACTCATCACAGTATGTAAGAAAAGTGAGGGAGGGTCATATTATGAAGAGCTGCACAATCAACTGTGAGGTATGGCAAAGTACCCACACACCAAATCAAGAAGGAGCCTAGCAGAGCCAAGTGGGGCATCTGAACCACTCAACAGGAGACAGGCTGAATAAACCTAGTGGGGTATCTGAGCCTCTCCAAGGGCAAGCCAAGCCAGGGAGCCCAGCAGAGACCACGAGGGTATTCTGACCCCACTGAGGAAGTACTGAGCGCAAGGAACCCAGAAGTCTTGTGATCATTTTGTGGATGTTCAAAATATTGTCTGTAAGCAGCCTCTCATGTGCATGGAGCTTATTTTGTGGCTGGAGCTCAGAAGAGTATCACCACCTTTTTTATCTCATTCAGACCCTGATAGGAGTCAGTTTAGAATGAATTTAAGACAGCTGGTAAGCAAAGTGCAGTAAAGGCCTTGACAAAGAGAAGGAAGAACAGTGTAGTTCTTTAATTACATCTGTCTTTTGATATGCTGCTGCTAGCATATATAATGTTATACTTGTTCGTGGATTTGGCACTGTGATGATTTGCAATTGTCTTTTTAAATGTGTATGTCATTATGTAATTCAAGTCTAGTGAGAAAAAAACCTGTTCCCATCACCTCTTTAGGTGAAGCAGAGATAACTACTGCTTTTGTATCCTCAAATTTTCCCTGATGGTTTGTGGGGCGTTAAATAAGAAATCCAAAGGATTTCCCAAAAGGGTTGGAAAAGAAATTTTAAAATGTAGTTTGCAGCAGAAATCATTGGAAAAACCACACTGTTTCCTTCTGTGGGAATTATATTTCCATTTCTGAATTCTCCCTATAAAAAACTTATTTTTGAATAGAAGTTCTTGCCTTCCGCTGTAGTCACATATGACTTGTTTTTTAGGGCTCTGGTGTCCACCTGGGAGACTGATTCTGTGGGGGTGAAATCCTGAAGTGTTTACTCAGCCAAATTGCCAATGATCGTGGTGCTTTTTAATTGATTTAGACCTGTCTATTGGGAACTGGACAAAGACACCGACTTCAGTTCACATAAGGCTTCAAGCAACTGTTAGGTGGCAGTGAGTTTTAATTACTATTTTCTGGGCTAAGTTCAAACTGTTGACCTAAAAGTGAGCAACTCTGTGTCCCAGATGAGCTACCTGAACCGTCCAGTTATTCTTAGTGAAACATTTTAAATTGCTCCCGTTGTTATCAATGTGTAAAAGATCTCAAACGCTGTCAGAGATGCACATACAATTGTATGGTATGTGCAGTGGGCCAAAGATGGCTTCTTTTTTTGTGGAGCAACTTATGCACTGCAGTTTGGCACCTATGTTTGAGTTGCAAGCACATATCTCAGTACTTGTCCCTGGCACTGCACAGATGCTCAGACAGAATAGGTAATTAGAGGCACAAGTACTCTGATCTGCAACCACCTTGTGGGTGCAAAATTACAGGTGCAAATTTTAGAAGCACAAACTGTACCTGGAAAAAGTAAAGACACGGTCTCAGCCTGGCTGAAAATGTGTGTATGCAAATAAGTATCTAAAAGGAGCGCACACATGGTTAATGCTTGGAACAATTGAATGTTCCTATGTGTAATTAAAAATATAGATCATCGGTTGTTTTCTCCAGATAACCAAAGTGTAGTAAAAGAAGAGTCATATACCATCATCCAAAACTTCAACCAAGCAACTCAGCTTCCTGAAATGTGTTGAAGCAGAATTTTGTTAAAGGCCATGACTAAAAAACATGATTGTTACCTTTTATGGAAGAAGAGCTAGAGAGTTCTCAACACCTGCAGTATCTTCTTGTGGTACAAAATCCAGCAGGGATTGAGTTGCTCAGTAAGGTACTGCACATAGGCTGGGACTTTTAAATGTAAATAGCCTAGACTAAAACAGAAGAATAGCCACCTTCATCTTAGTCTTACAACAACAAACGTTAGCTGGTAACCTCACACAGGTTAGTTGTTATGATGACTTCTATGCTCAGTACATCTGTTATGAGAAAAAAATTAATCCTAATATTAGAATAGCTCATAATTTTTATAGTGCTCACGGAGGTCCTGATCCTAAAGGTATTGATCTCGGGCCCTTGATCAGTCCTGTTTCCATTGAAGTCAATTGAATTTTGCCATTGGGAACAGGATTTGGATAAAGGCTCAATCCTACAGTCCCTGTCCAGGTCAAAGTCCCCATTTTTCTCAAGAGAATTTTTGCAGGATCAGGCCCATTGCCTTTCAGAAAGAGAGTTTACTTGTTTAAATGATGATCCACAAGGAATCCTGTAGGATGAAGAATTAAAAAAACACACATTTCAAATAATCCATATTGGCAATTTGTGTTCTTAAAAAATAGTACAAAGAAATTTATACACATTGCTTATAAGAGTGTGTGTGTGTGTGTGTGTATGCTAAGCAATCCATATGTGGATATTCCTCTTTCAGGGCACAATACAAATTGAACTCTAGAAGCTGTTCAAGCAAATTTTAGAGCAAACTGACACAGGAACAGTGATCTTGGCATCCAGCATTTCCACCCCAACTGACGTCAAGATATGTCCATGGTGGAAGACTTGCCAACATCTAATTCAAGTGGAAGAGAGGAATCCAATGGAAAAAGTAACCACCCCAGAAAACAGACACCGGCATGAACAGCTAAATACGGTCTTTCAGAGAACAATGAAAGCTATGCAGAATGAGACATCAGTGAGGCACATTGCACAGGATAATGAGGGCTGGCAGTACAGTGAAATCACATGCAGAAAATTGAGATTTTATTTTCGTAAGCATCATGATCATGCTTTATGAAACAAAAACTATAAGACGGTTTAGACCCAAAGTTTACGGTTTAAAAAGATTACTACTTTTTATAGAAAACCTAATATGAGCAGATATATTTTCATGATATAAATAATAAATCAAGAAAATTCCACTGTAGTGTTTGCAACCCAAACCCTACAGCTATGTGCGTGACAGCCAGAAAGTGAAACTAACTAGAAACAGGCCTATTTCAGATTTATTGAAGTGCAAAAAGTCAACAAGCAACTTAAATGATGAAAGGCACGTTAGAGTTGTATAATTATATGATTTTTATTAACACAGAAAGTGGTTTTTTTTTGTTTTTTTTTAAATACTTCTGTTTTGAGTGAGTCTCTATACTTAAGTAGGCCAATGGGGTCAATTCTTCTTTCTCATGCTAATGATGCTGTTTTTTCCTATGTTCAGGAGAGAATAGATTCTTGAGAGATCTATTTGAAGATAAAACTGCAGATGTTGGAAATTTTGCCAGATCTCTGCATAGAACCAGGACAACAAAACAAATACCATAGTCCTGCCTTTTGATTCTCAGTTATTTATTTGTCAGTATGACGGAGGACAGGGTTTCTGTATTTCTGCTTCTGACGAACATGGTCAGTGTTAAATCTGTGCCTATGGCCATGGTGTATGGATTGCTACTTAAGAGTTTCTTTATCTACCATCTGGTCTATCCACTCCAGAATCAGCTTCCTAGTTACTTCTTTTTCCAGGCCATCTGGCTATTCATCTTCCACCCTGTGGCTTCAGGGTCTCTGTGCTTTTGGAAGGGAAAACGTAGCTCATATCACAAATCCACAGTATGAATTTGATGACTGAATAGGAGTTTTTAGCCTGTGTGCTGTATTTGGAGTAATACTTAAGAGACAAGTAGCAAGTTAGACAAATAAAACTACTTAATGATGGAGAAGTGAAGTTCTGGCTTATTTTTGAATCCTAGCCACACAACTCTTAGGAGACAGTGGAGTGACAGGGAATTCAACCAATGAAACACATCATCAGAACACTCCTGTTGCCTGAACATAGCCTCAAGGCAAGATACTTTTCTAGCAGCTTCTGAAAGTTGCTTCCTTTTGCCAATTAACCCATTAACATTACAGAGTAGATTTAGAGGGGTGGGTCCCGGTTTTGTTTTACCCTGGTGTAACTCCATTGACTTCAGTAGAGTTACTTTTGATTTATAATGGTGTAGGTAAGATGAGAATCAGAACACTGGAGTCCTGATTACTAGTCCTGCACTCTGACCACTAGATAATGTATCATCCTAGTTGTACATACAAAAGGCTGAAAGATGCTTTAACAACAAACAGCCCCCTCTCCAAACACCTCTACGTTTTATTAAGAGGAAATTGTAATATTTGTAAATAACCTCTCTATTTAACAGTTTTAGAGCTGCCTAATGGATTGTTAATCCAAAGCCAGACAGACCTTGAGTGCAGCTCATGCACCAGAGGGAGCTGCACTTAAGTGCTGACGTTCCAGTGGAACATAAGTACTTTGTAGAACATCACTGTGTTGGAGACATCAGCTAAATAACCTTCGATTTATGACACAACAGTAACAAAGCACCTCTCATTTCAAAGGATCTCAAAACATTTTACAAACTTGATAAGAAACCGCTTCACCTGCCATCGAAATGCAGGCACAGAGCGCAGCAGCTGTTCAGCAGTGCCAAGTGGCACTACACAAAGTTTTGGAGGGAGAGTGCAGACGTGAAAATGCCATTTGCCAAGGCACTGAAACTAACATCCCTATGCTGGCTAGTTGATATTGATATTCCATCACTTTATTTGCCACCTCCCCCCGATGCCATGAATTAAGGTCACAGGGCTCAAGCCTTCCCTCTCTGATCTACTCTCATATTATAATAATTGTTTTATGTTTGTACAGCTCCTAGCACAATAGGGCCCTGGTCCATGACTGGGGCTCCTAGATGCTAAAGTACTACAAATAGATAGTTATTATTAATTAGTAATAATAAATACTTAAAGTTCTCAGGGTACTTTATAAAGGTAGAGAAATATTATCACCATTTTATAGGTAGGGAAACCAAGACAGAGAGGTGAAGTGATTGTACAAGGCCACAGGATAAATCTGTGGCAGAATTTGGACTAGAACTCAGGTGTCCTGATTTTTGCTTTGGTGCTTTAACCAGAAAGACCACAGTATGCAGGCACATCTCAGCCGATACCTTGTAAAAAGTGACTGCAGTGTTGAATTCCCTAGCTTGGGTGGTAGTTAAATGGTTTTGTATTTTATTTATATGCTTTCATTTGCCTATTGGGGAGTATGGATTACATGCTTTCTTTTGCTTATCAAACTCAGAAATGTGTTTTTCCCCATATCAGTAGGTGAAGGATGTTAGAAACCTTCATGCTTTTCTTTTCCAAGTAAGTAAGTAAGTAAATCAATCAAATGGTGTGATTGTTTGCAGTCTGGCATCCACATATCCCAATGCACATTGAAGTGCTATTTGAAATAGGTGAGTCAGCCCTAGACTTTGACAGAACTCTGGACAGAAAAAATAAAATGAAACTCCTAATGTGGGAAAAAACAAAAACAGCCCACCAGGCATTTTGGGCAAGTTCTGCTCCAAAGGAGGAGGGCTGGGGGGGAAGGTGGCGAATAATGAATTCATCAAGCTGAAAATGCACAAGCCAACGGAGCGCTCAGGTTTCAATACAAGGCAAATGGAAAGAGAGCCCCCATTACTGTTGAGATACACAGACACTGCTCCACTAATCGCTTGGTCATGCTTCGGAGACAGTAAGTCATCACAGGCCATGACATGGTGAGAAAGGGGTTCTGAGGTTTGTTGTCAGAAAAAATTGTTTATTTAACATCCATAACCAAGATCATCCCACTCTGCTACCTCCTTTCCCTGACTCCCACTCCACATGTCTCTGCTGGGAAATAGTGAGTCAGAAAATGCTTTCAGACTCCTTTGGTAGAAAAGAATTTGGTAGCTATTAAAAGCAGTGGACCATTTCCCCCGTGCTGCAGAAGCTTAAGAATTTTGTAATGAGATGTGGAACTGGCCACTAGTTTGAATTGAGCCCAGGCTGGTAGTGACTAAAGGTTGTTACTATCCGGCAGCTATTTTGTGACTTTTTTCTAAAATGAGCTGGTGGTGTCAGCTTAGTCCACCACCACAAGTGGCACTTGTTGGTAGTGTCGGCATTGAGACTGAGAAGATTGAGAACTGAATGGGCATGAAAATTGTAGGACAGTATAAGGTCAGGGCTGGTCAATGTGGGGATGTTTTTCCCTGCTTCTTCCTGTGCTGTATAATATATTCTGTGTCACAGCTTCAGTCCCTTGGGCTGCCAATCCAGTACCTTTCACAGAACTAAATTAGTCACTCAGGTACTATTACATAAGAACCTAGCTAGATTTTCGAGAAACTCATCAAGGTTCCATAGTTAAGGCTACATCAGGCTTTTTGCATGGGACAGGACCGTAAAACCTCCCTGAGGCGGAAACAGTGGACTGCTTAAAAAATGAAAAGTAGAAAGGGGTCTTTGAAGGATCTGCGGATTTTGGAAGGTATTTGAGTCATTGGTAATTTTTCCTGCAAAAAGAAATGACCAAAAATCACACTTTTCAGATTTTGCACCATCGCTCACCAAATTTTGTATCCCTTTTGCTGAAAAGCTACAGCACCCTCCAATTTCAAAATTCATGTAGATGTCAACATCCTCCTCCTTTTGAAGTAGAAATTCCCTTTTCCCAAAATCTCCTAAGCCTTCAGTTTGTTTTTGCAATTTGTTTTTTTTTAAAAATGATTAATGTGTTGCATTTCTTTTCTAAAAGAAATCCTCTAATAGAAAAAAGAAAATAGATCACAATATACACAGTAATTAGCATTTTGATGGTTATATAATAATGCATGATAAAAACAAAACTGCTACAGTTTTTTTTTTAATCTTTTGCTATATAATTTTGAGGTCTGTGCTCCACAGTTAATCTTTCAAAGGTTGATCTTTTCTATTACATCTGTCTCCCCGTCCCAAACCCCCTCCCCGGGAAATAATAATACAAAGTTTGTTCTCTTTAGTCCATGGTTACAAAATAAGTACATTGATATGCTCTTTGATATAAGTCTCCATATCATCTTTGAAATTACTATGCTACATGGAAGTGCACATAACTATTATTGAAGGGGAAGGGATCTAAGTGTCCTTTCCACTTAGCCCCTGCATGCAGCTTTTAAACACAAGGAAATTCCCAAAGGAAAAAACTTATTGAAAAATAATCAAGGAATGGAAAGACCCAGCCACACAAACCCTTAAAACCAAGAAATGTACAGTTAATATCGCCTTCCTCAACATACATTAGCTCTCACAAATAACATTATTCACTTTCCCTGGCAGACTCCACCCCTCTATAAATTAGCCTCATCCAGTTCCAGAATGTACAGAGAAACAATATCCACACCACATTCCTCATGAGTGCAGTGTAAGACCAACCTTTAATTCTGACCCTACACTTCACCATGAGAAAATACGACATCGTATGTTTTACTTATCTTGGCTATTTTGTAATGTTGCTGAGGTCAGTTATGGTTTTATCTTATTTCTTTAAGAAAGAACTTTTAAAGTTCAGAGGCCTATGAATACTCTAAAAAAACCTTATTAAGTCTAAAATATAGACTCTTGATTTGCTCTGGGGTGTTCTAGTATGGTTAAACTAAATTAGGAGGGAAGAGGTGGGGGACCCAGAAGCTACATTTTTTCCCTCCAGTGCACTTGAATTAGGCAGAATAAGGAACTGAAAATTCTTTCTTTTCCTCTTTTCTCCCTTTCCTTCAAAAAACTATAAGGATAATGAGGAAAGGAACACTGATTTGAGCTCAATCTATTGCTTAAGGACAAAACACAAACCTCCTTATTGAGTTAAAAATGAGTCTGAATAGCAGTTAGGCTCACGCACATAAAAATTACCACCGCTCCCGCAGTCCTTATTCAGATGAGATGAATTCTTTTTCTGATAGGAGATGAATACTGGCTTTGTTAAACGAGCCCGTAATTAACAGACTTTTAACATATACAGCTAAAGTGTCTTAAAACCATGTTGCCATGAGAATGTCAGACCTGTGGAGACCGAGTTATTAAAGTTACAGTTGCTGAGGATAAACTTTACAAAGTGGCTACGGTGATTTGGGTGGTTGCCAGTCAAGTGAAAAGCTGACCAGCAAGGTATCTTTTCATTATTAATGCTGATAGCTTTATCCTCTGGATACCAGGGTTCAAGTTGTGGGAAATGGAATTAATGTGGTAATCTTGTTCTAGTGCCAACTATTTTATACCATCAAAAAGCCACAGCACACTCTGGCAAGATTGGCGGTCTGTTCAGAAGTGTGTGGACTGGGACAGCAAGGGTTTTGCAGGGCAACATCAAAGCAAACATAGGCAGAAATTTGTGAAATAACTTGTAGAACACCTGGCCTCCAGAAAAACTTGATCCTGCATGGTTCTGAGTGTCTTCAAGTCCTATTAATTTCAGTATCAGGTGTGCAACACCTCTCAGGATCAAGCTCTCTCATTGGCCTGAGTGCAGACTGTCTATTTATCTACCTACTTGTGGAATTGGCTTGATTAGCAAAAGTGGCCAAGTTTTTTGCTGCACTTAGTTAACACAGACAAAGCCTGACTCTGTATGTATCCATCTCAGTATTTAGACCATGTCCATCATCAGGGTCTGTGCCTATCTCCTACCAGTGGTTTCAGCCATCACATTTTTTTTTTTAAAGTATCTAGTCTAATTTATTTGGAAGAAAAGAATTGACACCCTCCTTCCCTGTCCTTGGTTTGTTCAGACGACTGTGATAACATAAAAGATAGGTAAAGGGTAGGTCATTCAAAGAATACATAATATAGTAAGATGGTTGTTCTTTCAGGTTCATATAGCAATCTGATTTCATTTCTGAGTCCCCAATTGATGTTTGTTTTTATTTAAAATGTCTGTAAGGGTAACTGTTCTGAATGTACCATCCAAGATAATAGCATTAACTGGCATGGCTGCAAAATCAATAATAGTATCAAAAATATACATCTACTGATTAAGAGTGACATAAAACAAATTTGTTAACTAAAACAGATGGAGTCAACAGTTTAAACGTTACACCATAAATGTTTAAACTCCATTCAGATTTCTTGTTTGTTTTAACTTTTAATAAATCATTTAAAAAAAAAAAAAGATGCATTGAAATACATACCAAAGAATGTGAAAAGGAAAGGTAACCCAGACAGTGCTTTCCTACCTCCCAAAGGGGAGGGTAAAAAAACCAGTAGTAGACTTCACCCAGAGAAAGTAATTGAAAATGCTAATTTAGTGTCCATAGACTTTACTTTGAAGGACAGGTCTTTGTCATTTGGCTTCTTGAGAAACAGCAGAGCAGAAATAAAAATAGATCATTGACCAAAAAATATTCCTTTCCAGCTGGGATGTTTAAAGCACCACAGTATTTGTTCATTTTTAATCCTATATAAAACAGCTATTTCAAAACTACACCAAAAGGAGACTAAACGACCAAGGTCAAGCACACACGAATTTTTTTAATTGAAATGTAATTTGCAAAAATATAGAAAACCAGATTCTTTCTTTGAGCTCATAAAATAGTGACAAGGAATGGGAAAGCTGGGCCTGATCACCCCGTCTCTTCCAAACCGCTCTGTAGGCGTGCTGAGGCCTTCAGTACATAGATCCTTGGTGGGGGCATTTGGCGATTGAGCCTAGAAATCAGGGGGCATGAACCACATTCCCTTGTGGCCCTCTATTAATCCTCCCTGCTTTGATTATTTGTATTCCTAGCATGAGTAATATGAAGGCAATGTGGGGATACATGGGGACTGCATGGGCACTCCCTTGCCAGTCAGCATAAAGGCACAAATTAATGCTGTAACAGTTTAAATTTCATTTTGAAGGAAACCGTGAAAAGACTCAGAATTTGGCTCAGAGGCTTTCATGCTGTTTGAGATTTGTTTTTTCTTGGAGGGAACATGGGGCTGAAGTCAGATTCGGTTGTATCAATATTCTGTAATACTGTTGAATATTGTAGGGAATTATTGAATAATTCTGTAACACAGTTGAATATTGTAGAGAGGCTCCAAACAGTTTCTTGAGCTTAAATTTATTTTCAGTTTCTTTATTTTTAGCTCTGGGAATCAGACCATGAGAGTACTGCCTTTCTCACTGCTCACATAGGTGCAGAGTGCCCTCAGTACAATGGAAGTGGGGTGGCTTCACTCTACACAGGTGACAAGATGTAGTAGGGATGTAATAGACACAAGTAGTATGGATCAACCCTTTCCTGTGTACTGTTCAAGAGTATTCTGTATGAACTCCTTGTAGCTCACATATGGAGAAGTTTGAGGATTAGGTGGGAAGCCCAGCTTGTGCGATGGTGGACCCATGACTACAAGGATCTACTGGCCAATGCTTACATCCCTGAAGCTGTAGTAGCAGAAGGGGCTTAATTGCAGTTCTGCAACTCATAGGAGAGGATTTCTTACTCCATAGAAGTCTCAAGTGACCCATGGGGCCAGATTTTCAATTACAGTACTGTAAATCCTCGTAGCTTCGTTGAAGTAAATGGAGCTTCAACAATTTGCACCAGCTGAGATCTGGCGTATTTATTCTAGCTGTGAGCTGGTGATATAGTTGAGTTTTGATTGTGCCTTATGGCACTGTAGCATGGCGCATACAGAAGTATTTGGAAGACTTCCATTGATGCACCAGACATTGTATAGAACATTTATTCCTGGCTCCTTACTTGATGGACTAACACAACTCTGAGCAGAAATGTGGAGTAAAACTGAGCATTGACGGAGGACACAAAAATAAGAAGCTACTAATTCGGGACTATCAGAGGTAATAATATCTAAACACCTTAACCTCAAACTCATTAGTCTCACATATCTCAATCAATATGGATTCTCTCAGAAATCAATTTTCACCCGCAAATATGATTGTTAAATAATTCACAAGTTACAGGCCTTCGGGCAGGAAGAGGTTAGAGAAGCAGAAGGAAAATGGTGATCTCGACCTCAGATGCAATTTCAATTAAAAGAGGAGAGCATCTGTAAAATATAGTTTTATGTTTAAGGTGTCAGCCCGTTGTTTAAAGGGGGGGGGGGGAAGGTTATAAATGTGCATGATATCTTTTTGCAATGTGATATTTAAAAACTCTATTTTTTACACATTATCAGCAAAGAATATTTCATTTAAAACACTCATCCAGTAATGGTTGTGTCTTTACTTAGATTTTATTTTTAATTTTATTTTTGGTTTACTTTTGCTATCAACTGGTCTTAAATTACACAATTAGTTTATTGTGATGTACCATTTAAAGACAAAGGCAGCAGACAACTTTAGGGGATTTTATCAAATTCTATGAGTATTTTTAACCAAATGATATAGAATTTATACTTGGATTTTTATTTTTGTTCTGTCATCTGCTTGGCCCTATTTGTATATTTTCAAACTAGGTATTGTCATAAGACATGCTAGCTTGGCTATGTGATAGCCATCCACAGTATAACTATTTTATGGGTATAAAAAGCAAGAATGGGGACTTCTTCCTGAGGGTAGTATAAGGGGCCTGATTCTTTTCTGAACTCCTGATTCAATACCTACTGCAAATCAGTGGTAAGATTCCCATTGACTTAATGCAGTGGTCCCCAAACATTTTACCTCGCGCCCTCCCTTGCCCCTGTCCACGCCACCCTCCCATCCCCCGTAGCCAGGCCTGGGAGTGGGGTGCGGCTCCGGGAGGGGGGACGGGGACAGAGGTAAGGGGGCCAAGGCTGTGAGCTGGGGGCGGGGCCGGCAGCCCGGATCCTCGTAGGTGGGGCTGGCAGCCGGGGCCAGGAGTGGAGCCCAAGCCCCAGCCACACCCTCCCTGAACATTCCTAGGCACCCCCCTAAGGGGAGTGCCCACAGATTGGGGACCTCTGGACTTAATGGGTCTTGGATCAGGCCCTAGTTACATCTGTGTAAATTCAGAATAACTCCACTAAATTCAATGGTGTTAAACTGGTATAGACTATTCAAATTCAGGCTCTGAATCCTCAGAATTTGTGGTTTAGTTCAGTTGCCAACTTTCACATAGTAAATAAGCACCCCGACTTTCACAATAAGCCAAAAATCAAGCTAATCCCTAAGAACCCCAACACTCTATGTAACTAGATTCCACCCCCCCCCCCCCGGTGTGCAGTCTGGGACTGTGGTGGGCCCGTTGTGCACCCCTGACTCTCAGCCCACCTTGCTCCTGCTTGCCAGGAGCCGATCAGAAAAAAGAAGTAACAAGCTACAAGCCAAAAACTAGCCAACAAGCAACTCACAAGCCAATTAAGCCAAAAACAAGCCCAATTTCTGCGTTTTTGTTGTGGGTTTGGCATGTCTGGTTTAGTTATATCTATGGATGCAAACTGTAGCTTTAGCAACATTTTAAAATCATGATGTAATGCAAATTTATTTACTAACTTAATTATTTCTGTACTAGACATCACTTAGAAGTAATTATAATGATACATTTTAATCTGCTGTTATCTGAATTCTCCCAGGGACTTTTCAATGGACATGATCTGGATAAATATCAAACATTCCAAATGCATTTGAACTCAGCCCAGGTCAGTAATGACCAAAAGATATTACTTTTGGAAGGCCTTCCTCCAGTGGCTTAGTTAAATGAGCTGGTGATCTCATTCCATTTCTAAAGGCACTCACACACTCCACTGATGGATGTATAAGGACTTGTATAAATAGATTCTAAGTGAAAAGGCATCCATGTAAAATACACAACTGGCACTTATTGGCCTTCTCTATAGACCTAGCTACCTTCTGACCCCTAGAAGTGGTCCCTTTAGGTCCAAATTAAGACACTTTTTAGTGTGCGAGATATTGCGTGGTGTTACCTAGGCTGTAGTTCTGCGTAGGGTCTCATTCTCAGGGATCTCAGTTTGGCACCTTTCCCCTGCAATAAATTTCCCCAAAGGTGAAAAAAATAAGGTTTCCTTTAAAAAAAAAAAAAAAAAAAAAAAAAGGGGGGGGGGGGGGGAGGGCATGCTGTTAAGTCTGTGGAGTAAGTAACATTAGGTATTGGCCTAAGATGTATTTCCCCTTATGAGAAAAATTCTGAGGAATTTAACAGAACCATTCTATCAAATGTTATCCAGAATTAATTCCCTCCTATGTTATTCTATAGCAGTGGTTCTCAACCAGGGGCACGCATACCCTTGTGGGTATGCAGAAGTCTTCCAGGGGGTACATTAACTCATTTAGCTCTTTGCCTAGTTTTACAACTGGCTACATAAAAAGCACTAGCGAAGTCAGTGAAAACTAAAATTTCATTCAGACAATGGCTTGTTTATACTGCTCTATATACTAGACACTGGCATATAAGTACAGTATCAATATTCCAATTGACTGACTTTCTCATTTTTACCATGTAATCATAAAATTAAGCCATTTTTCAATACTAGTGTGATGTGACACTTTTGTATTTTATGTCTGATTTTGTAAGCAAGTAGTTTTTAAGTGAGGTGAAACTTGGGGTACACAAGACATATCAGCCTCACATGGAAGGGGTACTGTAGTCTTTAAAGGTTGAGAACCACTGTTCTATAGGATGAGTCAAAACACCTAAAGAAATGATATCATTCTCTATTAAAATCTATGACTTGATTAAAATGGGGGTGAGGGAATCAAATAACTACACCTCTACCCCGATATAACGCGACCCGATATAACGCGAATTCGGATATAATGCGGTAAAGCAGCACTCCGGGGGGGGGGGGGCGGGGCTGCACACCCCGGTGGATCAAAGCAAGTTCGATATAACGCGGTTTCACCTATAACGCAGTAAGATTTTTTTTTTTTGGCTCCCGAGGACAGCATTATATCGGGGTAGAGGTGTATTGTTTTCATCTCAATCAAATTCTATAAGACTTTTCCTAAGGGTTATAACAGAGGTAAGGGGATTCTAATCTTCATGGCAGTGGATAGTGATTGCATTGTGGCCAGAAGTGAAATGTGGCACATTGTTGAGAAGTAGTATAATATTAAGGGGTAAATTCATTTGCGCCATTATGACAGCGAGGGCGACTGATCCCACTTGTCCAAATCAGTCTGAGAGAAGGGTAAGTTATTCTTGTGCTTAGGACCCTTATTTCTCTCCCCCCCACACACACCCCCCAAAAAAAAGAAAGAAAGGGAGGAGGAAGGGGGAAATATTTGCATTATGCTGAAACAGAATAATAGCCAGCCTTATTTAATATGATAAGTTGTAGAATTCAGTCAAAATGGGCTAAGAGTAACACACACACTGCTTTTCTAAATCTGGGTCTGGGTTGAATGAACTTTCTTTTAAAAAATATATTGTGAAATGTGATTAGTGCCAAATGTCTGTGAAATTTATTGTACTATTAAAATCCTATTGGGTCTTTGTTTATGAAATGTATTTTCCTGTATTTGAGGTTTAGGAAGGCTTGATAATGAGGCTCTGAAGATTCATGGCCCCTTTTCTGCAGCTTAATTTAGGCTCTATATCAAATATGTAAAATAACATTATATCTTCCTGCAGACTCAGTGTGTGTGATACATTTTTGTATTATTTCCCTGCCAATGTTATTTCTTTTATAAATGCAGAGCTGGTAAATAGTGACAAACTGACAAGAGCTTAGCTTTCTGTTATTTTCTAGGCCAGAAGGAGTAAATATGGAAGGTATTCCTGTCACTTTTCCATAACTTTTGATTAGGGGGGTTCATATGCCCATGCACACACACATACATGCACACATAAGAACAGCCATACTGGGTCAGAGCAAGGGTCCATCTATCCCACTGGCCTGTCTTCTGCCAGATACTTCCAAGGAAATGAACAGAACAGGGCAATCTTCAAGCGATCCATCCCCTGTTGTCCAGTCCCAGCATCTGGTAGTCCGAGGGTTAAGGACACCCAGAGCATGGGGTTGAATCCCTGGCCTTCTTGGCTAATAGCCACTGAGGGACCTGTCATCCATGGATTTATCTTGTTCTTTTTTAAACCGAGTTATACTTTTGATCTTCACAACAATCCCTGACAGCGAGTTCCACCGGTTGACCATGTATTGTGTGAAGAAGTATATCCTTTTGTTTGTTTTAAACATGCTCCTGTTAATCGCATTGGGTGACCCCTGCATTTGTGTTTTGGGAAGGGCTAAATAACCCTTCCTTATTCACTTTCTCCACACCATTCATGATTTTATAGACTTCTATCCTTAGTCTTAGTCTTAGACTTCTATTCCCCCCTTAGTCGTCTCTTTTCTAAGATGAACAGTCCCAGCCTTTTTAATCTGTCCTCATATGGAAGCTGTTCCATACCCGTAATCTGTACCTTTTCCATTTCTAATATATCTTTTTTGAGATAGGAACTGTACTCAGTATTCAAGGTGTGAGTGTACCATGGATTTATATAGTGGCATTATGATATTTTCTGTTTTATTATCTGTCCCTTTCGTGATTGTTCCTAATATTGTTAGCTTATTTGACTGCTACTACACATTGAGCAGATGTTTTCAGAGAACTATTCACAATAACTCCAAGATCTTTCTTGACTGGTAACAGAACTCTTAGGTGAATACAATCTGGTCCATACGCATATGCACATACACGTACACTAATGTATGCTTAATTCTTGATCAGGCATGGGCAATGGAACTGCACCCAATGAAAGCAGTGAGGGAGATTTCAAAGGCACAAATGTGAGTTAAGTGACCAACTGCCCTTTGTGCCTTTGAAAATCTCCACCCACGATGTTAGAACATTTTAAAATAAATTTTCCCTTATAAAAACACTATGGGTGTTTCACCACAAAGTTCCAAAAAGTAGTAGCAACACAATTGTAGTACTGGAAGCATTAGTGAAGAATACTCTAGTATTTATTTGCATAAGGGCTGCAAGCTGTGATGAATTTGTGGTAGTGGTTATGAAGATCATGATGAGTTACCTTGATCTTGACAGAGTTGATCTAACCTCACACCACGGCTTGATCCAGCAAGTCACTGAGCACCTCCTGGGAGGTGCTGAGCTCCCTTAATTCTCAGTGAAGTCAGGATAGGATCAGACTCCTAATGATTTCAGTCTTTTGCAATGACATTGTGTGTCTCTCCAAGGGAAATCCTAAGATGTGTGATTTATGGGAACACCTAATATTGCTCATTTCCATGATTTAACTAGAACCTTTTATTCCTGTCTCATCTGAATACAATGCAGTATTTTCTTCTTAATGCTCAATTCTGTCCTCAGATACCCTAGTCAGTGGGAGCTTCACCCAGGTATCTGAGGGCAGAGTTGGGCCTCTACTCTGGAAATATCTTATGATATTGACTCAGAAAAATGACCATCTTTTGAAAACAGGGTGGAAGATAGCTTTCGGGAATGTGGAAGAAGAGAGAGAATGAGGGGGAAATATTCATCTTTATTGTAGAAATTTTTTTAAACCTCTCAGACAACGGCATTACTCTAAATTTACCTTGGTGTAACTGAAATCAGAATCCTGCCCCACGGTCTACATTAAAACTGATAAATCAGTCATTGCCCAAATGAGAATTGAAAAATCAAAGGCCTGATTCGCCTATTGCTCACACTGGTATAAACCAAGAGTAATCCTGTTGAAGTCTGTGGAATTACCTGTATAAAACCAGTCCCAATTCTGGTTTTCTAATCAAGCCCAAATTCTTTAGAAGTAGAAACTGCCATTCTCAAAGACATTTTGGTTACCTAGTGCTGGTTAAGATGTGACATATGGCATTATCAATCTCTGATGTCTCCAATAAAAACTCCTCTAAAAAATTAAACATCGATATAGAACTGCTACATAACAGTGTATCTTCCTTTGGTGTCTTCCAATCCCCCTTTGCGTCTAATTTCAGTATAGCCAAGTACACAAATCGTTGGGGGTAGATTTTCTTTTTCAGAAGTGTCCTGGGAAGTCAAGAGAACAAAGCCCTGTTAATTGTTCTGTATTCAAGATGCATAGCATAATGTTATAATACTCAAACAATATTCATTAGGCAAAACGATTGCAATAATTATCTTATACAAAGTCAGACAGGGTAATTTCTTTTAAAATGAGGAAACTCTCCAGAGAAGATTCTGCTCCAGTTTTGTTTTTGTTTGTTTGTTTTTGGCCAAATGGTTTTAGATAGCAATTACTGAAGTGTCAGTGACCTCTTGGTTCAATTGAATTAGAAAACTTAAATGAAGTTTAACCAATATTGGTCTTTGCTGTCTTTAAGATAGAGGAAATTGGAGCCTGAAAAGATGCTATTAAAAAATCACCAATAGCAGCTTTGCTTTGAACCTGTGTGTAAATCAGGGTGGTGCTGAGTCCTTCAGACAGTCCCCTGAAATTTGCAGGGACATTTTGTCCTTGGACGTCCTCAGGAAATGTTCTCATTGTATGTTGGATGTTTTTGTTTCCTTTATATATGGTTGGTTTCTGCATGTATCTTTCAGATTGATGTAATAAAAGTGGTTTGCTGATATAGAGACAGTCCAGCCAGCAACCTCAATACTTTGTAATTCTTCTGCTGCTACACTACCTTTACGCTACTACCAGGCTGAATCCAGGATCCTGTGACTATGTGGCACATTCTTTCTTGCAGGCACAGATGAAGGATATGCCCAGTAGTTGGAATAATCTGCAGAAGTAAAATAGCAGTTTTTAGTGGACATTGGATAGAAATCAATCAAAAACTGGGACTATTCCTAGCAAGTCCAGGTTCTTCTTTTTGGGACCCTCCAATGTGATTTTCACATCAGACCAAAAACACTGTAAGATTAAGTCCATATTAGCATGACATTGCATTGATCTTTCTGATTTCATTACCCTAAATTATTCTAGACTACAGTTTAAAAATACAATTCTAGAATTCTTATGAACAAGAGCATGATCCATGACTATTTCTTTCCCATTCCAGTCATGAGACAGTAGACTAAATTTATGCTTTTGACAAAATACCAATTTATTGACATTAGGTTGTAAAAGATTTGTAATGGTTGAAAGGGACACTTGATAAAGAAATTAGGTCACAGAAATAGAAGAAAGGACTAATAGCCCAGTCCTATAACACCCCCTATTCCCCTCCCACACACTCCTTAAATCCATGAATAATCTTTACTCACATAAATGGCCCCACTGAAGTCCTTGGCACTTCTTGTGTGAGTAAGGACTACTCATGCCAGTAAAGGTTTTCAAGACTAGGATCTATAATTTAATGTGGAATCATTTCCTGACAGACCATTGGTTTTTTTTTTTACTATTTCTCTTTGCTCACTAATTTTATGGGTTCTTTTTTTCTGCCAAAAAATGGTTGTTGCATCATTAATGATGGAGCTTATTATTGCTTTTAATATTTGAATTATATCTGAAAAAGCATGAGGATTTATCCATTTCCCTAGGAGCATTTAAAGTAAGACATAAAAGAACCTTTGAGTTATACTTTGTATAATTTTAAAGTAATTTTGGCATGTTTTCCCTCCTGGCAAGCGAAGTCTTTAACCTTATGGAACTTCGATTTGCAGTGACTTTCAAAGGCAATAGTATTACATCAGTGATCCTGAAATGGTAAGGTCAGAAACACACAAAAAGTAATTAAGGGATCAAATGATTATAGTAGAGCAAACAGAAAAATAAATGCCCCAAATACTAAGGGCCATATCCTGCTTGCCTTGCCCAAATAAATTGTCCCACTGCAGCCTATTCAGATCTCATTTACACAAGTGAAAATCCAGAAAAATCCAAAAGAAGTCACCAGTGTAACTGAGATTAGAATGCAGTTGAGACAGAATTACTTACACGTGAATAAAGCAAGCAGGATTTTGCCCTAAAGATACACTAAATGTGAATGCAAGTAGGAGGAAAATGAAAACATTGGGCCGAATTCTGCTGTCATTTATATTGATGCAGCCCTATTGAACTCAACTAAGAGCAGAATTTGACCTAACGTTGGCACAGATAAACGTCTGTATTTGCCACGTTTAAAATTGTTACATTTGAAACAATGAAATTGCAGCATGTGGCAGACAAAAAAAAAAATCAGTTTCCATGAAAAATCCAGCAAACCTTTGAAACTTTTCTTTTTCGTCTTACAAGAAAAAAAGGAGTGGGAAATGGTTGTTGTTGGTGGGGTTACATAAATGAGAGCAGGTGCGGTCGTGCAGAGGTAACTATTCAGCATATGTAAGTGCAGTTGGAAAATCATTGTCTTGCAGAGAATACTCGAAATTGGTCCCTAATGGCCTTGGTTTTTGTCATATGGTCTTGATTATCAGCTAAAATTGCATTGCCAATGCCTTTAGTGTGAACGAGATGGATGAATAATTATTACGTGCATTGAATACCTTTCCGCAAGGAGGAACCAGGACGTCCCCTGGTCACCGTAGCTACCATTTCATCCTGCTGTCAGGATGACTATAAGCGGCCAATTCATCACTTCCTTATTTCTTTTTTTTTTTTTTTTTTTTAAATATGTAACATACACACATAACTGTGCAAAGAATGGGCAATGTAAAATCCAAAATTGGGAGGAATAACTGCAAGAAACAATTCTCTCTGAGATTACAGATTAAGGAGAGACAGACCCATGGTGCCTTATCCTGTTTCTGAAGGCTTTACCTTGTCTTCGTATGCTTATAATCTCCTGTGAATGTTATAGGAATTAAAGAATATCTAGCATTAAAGGAGGCACACACAGGATAGCAAAAAGAAGTGTGTGTACTGACTAGTAGGATACCTTTCAGCTATGAATTACTCTCCTTATGCCTCTTAAAGGGGGTACCATGCCCCATTTCACTTCCCTCTGCATTCATTTTGCTCCATTATGCATTAACCAATATAATAACTGAAGGTTCCAGTAATGAGGTTAACAAAAACCTTCTTGCTAGCACTAAGGATAATTCTCACTGGTATTCAAGAGTTCATCCCATCCCCCACAGAAGGAAAATGTGCTTGCAGGATCAGAAATGATAAGGTTCAGAACCACTCTAAGTTCCATGACCATGACCACACTGCTCATTCATCACTGGCATATTTATTGTAAATCATGGCCTTGTGTGACTGCTGCTTACCCTCTATGCAATCCTGGCAATTAATGATGAGGGCCACTAGCTCCTAAACAGGGTACTTTGAACTTCATTGCAACACAAATAAACACGACAAATTGCACTTCCTGTTGGAGCATTCTGAGTATCTGATCAGAAGGGTTATGTGGAGAGAGAGAGAGAGGGCACAAGCTTCTCAGAGCAAGATTTTCAGTGTCTGAAGATGTCCTGATTAATTGCTTGATGTCATTTGCCACTAAACCCTAATGAGGTGCCTAAAAAACAGTTTTGATTAAATAATCACCCAATCACCCCAATTATTCAGGTCTACTGATTATCTTTAACCAGCTGTTTTAACTGTGGGTACCCATATTGGAACTGAAGAAAATATAAATAAATGTAAAAACATGCATTGTATAGTTCTAAATGTAAAGAAAAGAACCAAAGGTGGGGAAAAAAATTACGAAAATGCTTTATCTGTCTCTCCAGTCACAGTTTTAGCACCGTTCATAAAAAATTCTCCAAATACATTATAGTCATGAATAAATTAATCCTTGCTGTACATTTACCCTGGAAGTTATACCCATTTTACACAAGAGGAGCTGTCAGTGACAGAACAGAATGCAGGAGTCCTGATTCTCACCCCCTGTCTAGGGTGACCAGATGTCCCGATTTTATAGGGACAGTCCCGATTTTTGGAGCTTTTTCTTACATAGGCTCCTATTACCTCCCACCCCCCGTCCGATTTTTCACACTTGCTGTCTGGTCACCCTACCCCCATCATAACTACTAAACACCGTCTATACAGATTAAACATGTAGTACCAAATTCATCCTTGATGTAAAACCATTTATCAGTGGCACTGCATCAGAGAAGAATTTGGCTCTTGCAGAGTCAGCCAGAACAATACTGTAGATATACACCCAACCATATATAACAAGGATATTTAGTATATTTCAGGATCCTATTGATATCAAAAATCATGACCTAAAACTTGAGTACTTTATGATGTCAGTCTCCTTTTAACTTTCATTTCTAATTGAGAAAACTAAATTGATTGCATCGTATGAGTCCCAATTGAGCTTTTTAAAAAAAACAAAAGCTAAAAATGGCTCAGCCAAGCGACTGAAATGTGATCACAAGCCAGTGAGATCAATAATCTTAAAAAAAGAAAAGTTTTTGAGTGACAGTTTAAAAATGGGAAATTTAAATATATATCACCACATTGAGTTCCATTGTGTAGTGCATAAAATGCAATGGCAGTTTGTTTGTTTTTAGTAGTCCAGAAGGTGATTTATTAGTAACGCTGAATTTGTATTTATGTTCCACACTGTAAACTACATTTATAGCAATATATATGTATTAAGATATTAATGCTAGAAG
The DNA here is from genome assembly GCF_028017835.1 of Emys orbicularis. Taxonomy (NCBI): domain Eukaryota; kingdom Metazoa; phylum Chordata; order Testudines; family Emydidae; genus Emys; species Emys orbicularis. The sequence goes on from NC_088685.1 coordinate 167,991,349, forward strand.
TGCTACCTAAGCTTAACTTTACAAATATAACTCAAAATGTAGTTTATAGTGCTATAAGTAGTAACATCAGTATTGACACTTGCTGCATCATCTATGTCCCTGGAAAACTGTGACTGATACTAAATGAAAATTCAGGCAGCTGACAGTACATAAAGCATAACAGTGAATACCAACAATATTTCATGGCTCTCACTGTTGAGGCTCTCTTGTGTTCTGTGCTGAAGAAAATTTAAATGAGGGGTGACACTTCCAAATATTCCTATTTACAAAAATTGTGTGGATTATTAGATGGTATAGCATTACTGGCCTGTAATTTCATGTTAACTTTGTGTATGAGTACAGTACATGACACTACACAGTATAATGCACATTGTTTGCTATTTGTTAGAGATTGTTCATGAATGACCGCTTGTGACTTTACTTCTCACTTGATCCTGTATTGCAAGGTGTAGAAGAGTCCCTTGCATGGTACTCCTAAGCTCTCTGAACTCCCATTGATTTCAGTGGGAGTGTAGGACACTCAATACATTTCACGGTATAAGAAGTGAGGAATTGAGCCCTTAATTTACTAGTGAGTTATCTGGTTATCCCTAACTCAAATGTATTCTTTGCTTACCACTGTATATTCTCATTCTCTCTCTTACACAAACATACACGCACAATATGATGGTGCCATAAAAATTTATATTGGCTCTTGTTTGAGATGACCTGCATAACTCATTTATGTTTCCTTCTCTTGTGATTAATGTGGTCACCACAAACACAAGCAAATGGAAATTTCATAGCATCTTACATCATCACCATTTTCTGTAACACTCACGTGAACTCTGTAAATATTATGATACATGTATGTAAACTGTGGCTCAGAGATGTTAAGTGACTTTTCCAAAATCACCCCATCAAGTCAGTGACAGATCGGGGATTAGAACCCAGGATTGTCCAACCTTTGCTCTAACTAGAGATGACATTGAACCAAATTCTGCCATCAGATACTCTATTTTAAATCCCAGTGAGAGTCCTGTCACCTGCATTATTCACTTATGGCCCCATCATTTATAGCTAATATGGTCATTCCAATATGGTCACTATGATAAAAACAGCCCTGCTATTTTGTCATTGCTACATAGTTTGATATTTTAGTCTCCCTCTCCCTTATTCTCCTTAGAAATACAAAGTATGAGGGGGAAAATATTATTGATATGGATGGATATTAGTGACCTCCACAAATGCAGAATAAAGGTAGTTAACAGGACTACGTTAATGCAGACTAGATACTTTTTAGTTCATGCTAGCAAGGTCTAGCATGGGGGTAGTTACAGCACAGCATTTTAGTGTACTCTGCATCTCGCACCCCTGTAGCCCACAATATAGGGCCGAGTAGACAAGCCCAAAGATATCTTAATGCAGCACCGTTACACTCCTTTTTAACAGGGTATATGTCATGTCTTTATTTTGAAGCAAGCACTTTAATTTCCTGTGCCCTAAACCCCACCACGATGGGACTGTTTGTGCGAGTTCATTGAGCAAGATTTGGTCCAGCATGTATTTGTTTGAGAGAGTTCTTTAACTGCATAGTATTAAAGGAGCTTTATATCATGCAGTGAAATTAAAGATGTAGGTTGTTTCCAGAGGAATCAAGGTGAGAAGCCCATTATTGTGTTGCCTCCTTTTCCTGCTCTTTCTCGTCTTTTAATCTGTCAGGCTGCTGTCTGGACTGGAGCACAGTTTGGCTGAGAGAGAAAGGACGTGGCTCAGGTAGGCCACTCTGTGTGAGAAAGATAATGAAGGTGGGTCTGAGCAGCCCAGGCCCAAGATTATAAATGAGATTGGGGGTGGGATGGCAGTGGTTGTTCCCCATTATGGTAAGTCCTTGTGTAGTGCCTGCCCCGAAGAGTTTACAAGAGGCCTTTTGAGGAGTTTTTAAAGAGATGGGTTCAACTTTATGAAAAGTGATAAACAGTGATGCTTTTATGATGGGAAAGGTGGTTCAAGTATCCGCTTTAATGGAGAAAGAGTTATGTAGAATGGTTTTCATTCTGAGAGGCTTCCCCTCTCTCCACAGCATAGGCTGACATAGATGCTTTTGTTTTTTCTCCTCCCCTCCTCCCCCGTCTCTAGATTTGACTGTCTGGGGCTCTGAAGAGGTCCTTCTTAGTGTAATGCTTTCTATTCTGAAATGTGCTTCCCATTTTGGTCAACCAGACCCTGAGTTTGTTGACCGTCAGGGCCTGGTATAAGTTCTATCCCATCTCTCAGGCTTTTCCCTGAAGCAGTGATTGTAGGATGGTATATTCTTTTTGTTGTTTTTTACACTGATCAGTATAATCTACATGTTGTTGGAACAACAAGTTTGAAGTTAGTAGTTGGTGTCTTAGCTTTGTGCCTTTATCCACCCACAAAGGGAGCCAATGCTTAGTAATGCATACGCTGGCATGCCTCATTCTTGTTGGAGTATTGAGTCTTCATTTTAGATTTCATTTCAAATATCTTTTAAAACTATTTTAGGGGCTTTATGAAACATTTTGACAAAACCGTTCATAATCAGATGACAAGAAAAAGGTATGGGAAAGGCTAGGAATGCCCTTTCTTTATTCTTTTGACAATATTTGTTAGATTTTTATTTCTTAGCCCAGGCAATTAAAAAAAATAGTTAATAACACACCTTCCCCTCCTTTTTCTCCTAAGAGCCTTTTCTGCCTTTCAGCAGAAATTTGTGGTCCAGTGGCTTATTTGAACTCTCATAATTTAGGAATATTAAAAAGCATGTAGTTCAACTGGATAACATAGCAGCCAGATTTGTGACTAGGTGATTAATATCCAGGTGATAAGGAGAGAAAGTGAAGCCAGGAAAGGCCAGAGGTAAAGACCTTTTTCACTATTATTATGTCACATCTCAGCTATTCATCCCTTCAAGTAATAGACAAATGGCAAAACTCGCATTGACTTTAGTGGGAGTAGGATTAAGCCCCAAATGAACAGCTTTCTTACATGGCTGAAAGAGTGAGGACTCAGGTGTTAATTCACAAAAAAGATGATCACAGATGGAGAGCGGGATGGCATGTGAAAGAATAGCTGGCTGAAATGCAGTAAGGGCCTAATCTTTTGGGTGCCATATGTTGACTTCAGTGGGAATTGAGGCCTTGCAGAACTGGGTCCTAATTTCTGCTGGAAATATATATATCTAGAGAGAGCTAGGAAGAAATCCCCCTTTTAACATGAAATCCTATATATAGGATATATGGGATAATGAAATCATGAGGCCCCTATGCATGGATCTGGAGACCTGTTTTGTTCAGAATAAAAGGTAGGAAGATGGCATCCAGAAAGACAAAAGCATCCAAGGCAGCCCATCTGTAGTCTGACCATATGATAGACTTGGACAAATCTAAAGCTGCCAGCACAACTGCCCACAGAGTCTGCCAAGGAGCCAGATGCTAACTCTACAAGGATATTTTCCAGAGTTTGGCATTGAGGGTCTTATGACTAGCATCCAGGGAGGTGAGGAAGGGAAGTGGAACCATATAAACTTGTCACCTCACAGCATCAGCTTTAACATTCATTTGAGCTATATAGTTCTATAGTTCTTGGGTAGAAGTAAAAAAAAAAAAAAAAAAAAAGTAAAATACCATAAAAACTGAAAGATTGATTCAGGTTTTCTTGTAAAAAAAAAAAAAAAAAAAAAAAAACCAAATACAAAATCTTAGTTTGTTTAAATGTAGGGTACATGACCATTTCTCTGCTCAGCAAAGAGTCCACAGAGACATCGGGTGAGTCCCTGAGATAAGAAGCCAATGGCCTACTTTGAACTGAGGGTGTACGAAATAGAAAGTTAATTTTCTGAGACGTGATGGATAGATGCATTTTAGTGCTATAATATTTTTGTGAATTCTGATTAATTGGCATGTAGAGATCTCCACTAAGGATAATATTTACATGTTGAAATGTAATGAATATTACTAAGATAAGCCCAAATGCATGTGTACAAGGTGGGGATTTGGATGCGAGCACACACTTGTGCATACAAAGCCTGACTTACATGCGCAGATAGGGCAATTGCACACAAGCAATTCAGGCATGTGCAAAAGTTTATATGCAATTTAGTGTGAAAAACTGGGAATGGTTGGCTATAGTGGTTAAATTTCCAGTGCCTGATCCTGTAAGTGAATGTTAGTGGAGAGAGTTCCGCACCCCTCAAGAAGTGCACAGCACCTCACAGGATTGAGCCTAAATCTCTTCTTGCAAAAAGGAGTGTACCTAGAGCGTACAATGATTTTTCATAAGTTAAGGGTCAAGTTCAAAAAGAGTCTTTCCAGGGGCACTCCACATCTTACAGGGTGAGGTTCAAAGTGGGGTAGAATCTGTGCAAACTTCTACTCCCCCAAGTTTTTTCAGCGTAGGTCAGACTTGCAGGGTCAGCAACAGTCCTCCATTTCGAAGGGCTTATTTTCCCCTTCAGACTTAGACTGAGAAATAGTGTTGTTTTTCTTTAATATGGAAAAATATCCATTGGGACTAAGCTCAGAGACCCACCAAACTCATTTCACTTGTGAACGAAATACATTTTAATCAAGGCCAGCCAGGGGGCAGGAAGGGGCAGGGAAGTAAGAAGCCCAGAGCATTAATCAACTCTTGGCCCCAGCCATTATTTTGTTATGGGTTTTGTTTGGGAGTCAGGGGAAAGAGAGAATCTGACACTCAATAACTTGACCTGGACTACTTGTCCCCACAGGGAAGTTGCCCCTGCCCTCTTTATACCTGGGTACTGACTACTGGACCTTTGGTCCCTCCCCTTGTGAACAAGTGGTCAGGGAGTAGAAGGAGCCTTGGCAAAGACCAGCAGTAATTCACTACCTCCTGGAGCAAGATGGCAGCAGGGAGGGAATTTGTATTCAGAGGGGTGTGTCTGAGTCACAGTGCTCCGTGAGGCAATGCAGCTTACACACCACCCCTTGCTCAAAGCAGTGACCGAAGGCACAAACTACCCAGACATTTGGAGGAAAAAAAAAAAAGGAAATTTGCCCTGTGCTGCTGCTGGGCACCACAAAAGAGCATTGAAAATGATCTAAATTCATCATTTTCCTGGAGTGAAAGGTGTGTTAGCAGACCTTTTGAATGAATTCAGTGCATTCTTACTGTGTGTGTGTGGGGGGGGGGTTGTTTTTTCTTTCCTGCTAGTCTCCTTAAAATAGCAGCTGAAAGCAGCAGGCAGTGCAGCCTCAAACTGCTTCCTTTGCAGTGTTCAATCGTCTTACTCAAGCCCCAAAAGTTACTGCCCCAGGTAAGAACTTTCTTCTTTCCCTAGGTGTGATGCAGATCTAGGAACTGAGACATTGGTTTTGATGGGCTTTGAGTGCCAGCCCCACTGCATTGTAGAAACTCAAATGGGGGTGGTGTGCCAAAAAAGAGGTCTTGTACTGGTTTTGGCACCATTGGTTTGACTGGACCAACGACCAGAATATTAATATCCTAAGCCACAGTAATTGAATCTCATTTGCTAGGACTGAAATATAGCAGCCAAGCAGAGTTCCCTGTCTTGCTGTTTTTATGTGTCCCTGAGTCTAGAGTCATTTTAAAAATGTGAGTGATGCAATTTCTTGCATCTTTCATTTAATATGCTGCTTGGTAAACAGTGTTTTAGATTAGTATATTTGTAATTTAAATGAAGACAATACATCAAGTCAAGTCAAAGAAGAAGGAATGATTGATGCCTCTTTCAGTGTTATGCCCTGTTTTTGAAAGAAAGAAAGAGCGAAAGAAAGAAGAAAAGGGGTAGTGTGCATGTTGGGGATCTAGCGGGAGGAAACAAGAAAGAAACTATCTTTCATGGGTAGAAACACACTATTTTTAAAACCGTCATCAGCCCTGATGGCTGAATCTGTTTTCTTCAAGCGCACTGATAAATTCTGCCTAATTCATTTTTTATTCTCTCTTGGGGTCTGCTTGGAGATTTGCCTCAACAAAGGAAGCATCATGTTACTTCTTTTAAATAATTGATGGCTCTCGGTCCAAGCCAGCTCGAAGGAAATTCTGAAAATAGGTACTTATTGAGTAAATACCCTGCCTTCCCCCCAGCCTCCCTCCCTTTTATTTATTTTTGCACTCTGGGTGACTGGCAATAGCCGATGATGTCACTGAAGCTTTGGAGATGCCCAGCACTTAGCAGCTCTGATTTCATTTATGTATTTATTTATATTTAAGAAAAGGGGAAGCTGTTAATTATAAACTGTCTGAGGCAGCTAAGAGCTCTTAATAAATCATCAGCAATGTTACGCCATAATAACAACTAGAGCTGGACTTGAAGCTTGGGCTTGGAGCTGGTGTCTATAAAGATACAAGGGGAGGAGGGGTGAGTTGAAGGCACTCAGTCCCTATTCTGGCAGGGAGGCGAGTTATATGGCCTTTTCAGATGAAACAGTAGGTTCCACCATCTTGGTTATTTACATTCCCGGAAGTGCTGTCACCTGGTAGCAGCATTATTTGCAGGAATTATGTCATTTTGGGGGGGCCAACATTGATTTTCTTGAGGCTCTGTGCTTTCATTTTTAAAGTACTGCCTTCTACCTCTGTGAATGTCGCCAAAAACATGATGGTCTCCACAGAACATTACTGGACGGTAAGGGGGTTTCATTTTTTTTGTATGATACCTGCTGACACGCAGGATCCCCAGTTTCAGCATGACTGTTTTCTCTGTTTATACTGCACGTATATATCGCTACATAAAATAAATAATAATTAGTGTATGGGGAAAAAGTCAGTCACCTGAATTTCCTGCTTTATTGGCAATCCAAAGTCTAGAAAAGTTTATATTCGAACTCTGGTTTTTAATCTGTTTCAATTTATGCCCCATAAATGTCTGATGTTGCTGTGTTAAACAAACGGAGAATCATAGAAATGTAGGGCTGGAAGGGACCACAAGAGGTCATCTAGTCCACCCCCCCGCCCTGTGTTAGACCATTCCTGACAGGTGGACAGATAGGGCAGAGTAACACGAAGAATCCCCAACCCCCACGAGCTGAGTTCATCATCTCTGCAGCACTCCCATCCCCTGCCAAACCAGAGAGCAAGAGAATGGACCTGAGAATAAAACTTGAGATCAAGATTTAAAAAAAAACAGTTTAAAGCAGGGCATCTAAATCTATGTTAAGGTACCTAAAAAGCGTCCTGAGCATCCAGTAGTTCCCTTTGACTGTGTTTTGCCCACATAATATGGGGTGCATTCTGGTGATTGTGCATGAAAGAAATGCAGTGTATGAAACTGCACACATGTATAGATGACTGCATATGCAGTTTTGTGTATGTGATTGCATTATTTAAAACCCAGTTACATATTTGCTCCCACGCATGCAAATTCCACAGATGCAATTTAGAAATTCTCCAAATTGTTTCTATCTGTAAAAAGAGCAGGTGAAATATAAATCCAATAAGAAGAAAAGTTTTTAAAAAAGACAAGGAGATGGTAGCTTACCTTGTGTGTTAATACAATCCTCCATAGAGGGAAATCAAAGAAATGCTGAAGGCACAGCATACTAAGTTATATCTATTAGTGTGTGCTTAACTCTATTGCCTGGGAGATTTTATTAAATGCAACGGCCAGGAAAATTGACATCACTTTTTAAGGCGGGGGGTGGGGGGAGAGGATCTGGGGTGGAGGGGAGTTGGCTCCCTGCTCATGTCATATAAATGAACAGAGCTGGCAATTTACTGATTTATCGATGAAACAAATGCAGATGTGTGTGTGGGGGTAATCCTGTAAGACATTGTTGCAGTTGATATGGTAAGATGCTCCCCACAAAATCAGGAGAGACTAATGGACTAAAGAACCCCATAATATTATGTAATATAATGCCATATAATAAATATCACACCATGAATTGATCACCAGTTTCTTTGATGGGTAGTCTACCAAGGTTATAAAGTGCTACTGTAAGCATTCTGTTTAGGAAAGGAAGTTAAAAGCCTCTCGAGGGTTCACAGAAAATGCTGATACTGAATGTAAAAATGGGCACATTTTAATCCCTACATTATTAATTATTACTCATGATTAATTATCTTTATTTTATTGCTATACCAAATCCTTAGTTAACTCTCACGTTGAAGTGAATAAGAAATTCACCTAAGAACCTCTTGATTTGATGCATTCTCGTTATGTACCATCTATTGATTATTGGACATTATCATTTGTGCTAAGTATACCATCTGGTATCATGCTGTCAAATTACAGCATGTATTTGGGTTGCAGGTATAACACAATTTCTTGCTGTACCATCTGATCTAAGTCTAAATGTAACACATGGAGGGAAGGGGCAACAACAACAAAACCAACACACACAAAAGTTTCCCTAGATACAAATTGTAACTTGGAGGGTAGCTTACATGAGTTGAGTGTTCAGATTTGATGGACTGATGAGTAATTTAGGATTGGAATTTATTATTGAAGTTTCCCAGTGGAAAATCTTTTCATTTACCCCCGTCCCCCCACTTCAAATTGCATAAAGAAAGGTCTTCTTGAGTTTCCAGAAGAATCCCTTTTCAGAACATATAGCTCCTAATATACATAAAAGCAGTTTGCTTTGATTCTGACTGGGCTGCTATCCAGCAATGCTCTTTCCTTTGCATCATGCATTGGATCTAAAGTACCCAGTCAGCCTCAGTGCAGCAGGAAGTAGTTAAGAGTGAACAGTCTTGATGGGTGCTGCTGGTTTCCCCCCCCCCCCCGCTAGTTTTGAAATTCAAATTGAATGCAATTTTCAGCTCATTTGAGCCAGAATATACAGTTGCTGAGCTTCAGTGGCTCTTAAATTCAAACTTGCAGGAGAAAACAGATATCATCTGTCACTAAGGGTGGGAAAGAGAGTCTTGCCCACATTTTATTCATGGGAACCAGGGCTGAACTGACTAATTCAAGCACTGGCAAACTAATCAGCTAATCAATAAGGCTGGTTTTCTGCAGTTTGGTCTCTTCTGATCTTTTTTTTTTTTTTTTATTGCTCCCACCTATTTAGTATTTATATTAAATGTCCCAGTGCAGTACTAGCCAGAATGTGCAAGTGTGTTTGCCTCTGACTACCTCTGCTTATTCCTTTCCTTATTCTCTTCAAAAAACTAAAAGAAAGTTTGACAGAGAAGGGATGACCGGGCGTTCCAAATGATGTTAAAGGATTTGGGTTAATTAAAAAACATGCTTCAGAACTGGTGTTAGTAAAAAAATCAATATTTATAAAAAGAAGAAAATGGTTTTTATATATATATAACCATGCACACCTGTGGCTTGCACACCAGAGCAGCTTACTATACAAAATCTGCCACATATTTTAACTCACAAGCCAAATATCTTTTGAGTCATATCATCCCATTCATTTATAAACTGGCATTAGCTACTTGAAATCAGTGGGGAATTCTGCTTAAAAAGCCATGGTGAAATAAGTCCCCCCATTTAGCCTTGCTGACATAGCTATTTGAAACACAAAGATCATCCCACAAATGGGATCTGATACTGTTACCATTGAAAGTCAATGACAAAACTCTTTCTAATTTTAGTGTGAGCAGGATTGCACCCAAGATTAGCAAATTTCTTTTTAAAAAGAAAAAATTACAAGCAAAGGGAATTTGGTAGGCATGAGGGGCAAAGCTAAAGTATAGTCTGCACTACCTGGAGGGGAAAGTGGAGGGAATTAAGCTCATACAGCTGCATGATAGCAAGTTAATGCTCTTTTGAGCAATAGCAACTTGCTATTGGCACAATCCACATCATGGCTTAGCAAAATGCATATTACAAGGGATATATAGGAAATGGTGGAGAAATCTGTGGTCTTCAGGTCAGACTGCAAAGGATGGATACAAGATTGTGGCACATCTACTATTTTATATGCTGTGGCCCTTGGTACGGTACTGAACCTGGCATCTCTCTGGCAGCATGGTGCTTTCCATCTTCCCCACTCCAGATTACTACAAACAACTTCTTTTTTTCTCCTGTCTGGATGGCATGATATGTATTCATTTAGGGGCCAGTCCTGCAAACCCTTATGCATGTAATATATTCATCACAAGTTTATGCCACATATGTCTTCAACCTGTTCCATCACTGTTCCATCTTATCATCCTAAGGCTATTTTGGGGTGACGTAGTCTTTTCCATGCACTAAGACAATGTAACCCGATTAATAAAACACAACAAAATAAAGATGCACAATAACATTTTCTGTGGTACCAACAAAAAAAATATAAATGTGGTGGTAATTTCAAAATGATTTGTTCTGATACCAGCCAGTCACTTTGCCCACTGGTGGCTCTTGTCATACTTAGACGCTGAGCTGCAATACTGGTACTACAAATCCTTAGAAAGGAACTTGATACTTCCAATGAGGTTCTAATGATGCATGTAAATCAGCTGCCACATCCACACTGTCACCGCTTCAGCTGAAAAGAAGGGCAAATAGCTTCCTCAGTAGCTGCTGGAACAGTCAGCTATGCTGTGATTGATACCCCACCCTCTTTTTCCCGGAAACTTAGCATGTCAGCTCTTTCATGTACCCTTTCTCTTCCAAGAATATATCTTCCCATTCCTTCAAATTAATCTGGAGCTGGGCCCTCCCATTTGTCAGTTCATTTTTTTTTCTCCTTCAGGCCCAATAGTCTCCCCCCACAAAAATACCTTTTTCCAGATTCTGTTCTATTCTATATAGGTTTTATATTGTGATCATCACCAGAGTATCTCGGCGCCATCCAGCAGATTATTAAGTAATGTGACTAACATTCATCACCTGCTTTTTCTCTCATCTTCTCCCCAGGGGGAGACGTGTGTATGGTAGACTGTTTTGTTCTGGATATATAAAATATGTGTTTGTTAGAGAAGGCAAAATCAAATCTATGCACCTTGCACTTAAAGCAGCAGATGGTGAGGTTTGTGATGGGTCTTAATTCTTGTAAGAGTTCATTCCAGAAGTCTAGGACTGCCTCCCTGAGAAAGCCCTGTCTCCTGCACCAACAAGCTTTGCCCTTACTGCAGGAAGTTCCACAGTGCCAGAGGAGTGTAGTTGTTGACCGTGGTCTTCATTGCAGAGCTTTAGTCGATTTTCTAGATATTCTGGGCCTGGGCCTTCAAATGCCTTGAAGATAAGGACCGAGACCTTGAACTTGATTCGGTATTCTACGGGAAGCCAGTGTAGAGAGGAGAGGACAATTTTGAAGTGTCCATGATAGCCAGTGTGGCTGGGGAGATGGGCTGTAGCATTCTATACTAGATGGAGTTTCCTAAACATTGAAGGTTTCACGTGCATTGCTGTAGTCCAGCTGAAGGGTGATGAAGGGTTGAATAACTGAGGCCAGGTGGTTGTTTGCTGCTTTCCTGATCTTTTCACTCTTGCTGATTTGTGCAAAGTCTTTCTCACACATTGGAGAAAAAATCAGCTCCTTTTAGCTAAGATTTGAACAACTAGATAAAAGCAATAAATAAATAAATAAAAACGCTTATCTCCAGACAGAGAAAAAGACTCTGTGTATATGTATGTGTCTGCAAAATGCTAGTATATTAATATGAAATTAGTAAATATTACTGTCCTATCAAAGATATTTCACCAAAATTTGTCTCTGAATCCTAACCCTCCAGTACAGATCTCAGTTGCTTCAGTTAGCGTTACATCCATTTATGACATGGTAAACTTGCCCACCATTTTGTATAATCAATAACTGAGGTGATTATTGATAGTGGTTCCTTCCCCCCTTGCCTTTCTCTTGGTCATCCACTTCCACAGATGCTTCTATTACTTAGGGCCTAATTCTGTGATTTCAGTCAAGCTAAATTCCAGTTAATTTCCATGAAAATGACATCAGTGTGTGTTTTTCCTTGACTGAGGGCTGCTCAGCTTGGCTCTTCCTTATTTTAGGTGTTTACATATGAACATCACTCCAAAAAGTAAGTTAGCAGTCCTGCCTCTAGCCCTGATTCTGCAGCTTGTTCCCTGTGAGCAGACCCTTGTGCCCAGCAATGCCCCAATACAGTTAGAGTGTCGCATGTGTAGAACAACTTGCCCGAAAGGAGCTAAGTCAAAAAATCAGATTGATGTTTTGGGTGTTGTTGGGAGGGGTGGTACATGGTGACCTGGATATCTTTCTTGGTTATAACCTTCTAGTTAGATGTGGGAGATTCAGATGAAAAAGAAGCCTTCATCCTAATTGGGGAGGATTGATAGTGTTGAATATATATATAAAAAGATCAGTTTTCTTGTATTTTAATTTCATATTTACTGGGCTATCATTATATATTTGAACATTTGCCACTGTTTGCTACCCCTCCAAAACTAAATTATCATAATAATAATTTTCTGTTTATAGTCCACTGAGGAAGTTAATAGTGATCTCAATGACGTTAATGACAAAACTGCCACTGATTTTAATAAGAAGGATTAGTGGTGAAGGAGGAAAAACCCTAGAAAATGCCCCTTTAGCAAAAGCACCAGCTGATTCTCAGATAACAGCCCTCATAAGCCAACTGTTTGCCAGAGTCACGTTTTGTTCCATCCTGCCACAAACCAGACTGGGACGACAAATTGTATCAACAAAGAGGCATGACATTAGCCTTGCGTATATTTTCAACAGCCTTTGTATTACCATGGCAACAATAGTTTTAATTATGGAGAGCCAAAATGATAACTTGTATATCAGATGTGGCTCAGTTTTCCCTGTGGACAAAACTCTGATTAGACATTTGAGGAAAGCTTTGTATCTTGGTTTTCCTCCCAGGCTGGATTTTATTATCTGCTTTAACAGACAGCTGTTTTGCTCATGGTATGAACTTAGTGAAGCTGCAGCAGGCGGAAGAGCTGCTGGACAGTGGCCCTTTAGTTGATGAACTGACCCTTTTGTCTCAAAGGCAGTTTGGTACAGTAGTAGCTGGTGCATTTAAGAAGAGTCATCTCACTAAAGGGCTGCTTTTGGCTTCCCTTTCAACCACTGGGAATCTACATATTTGGGAAAAGCCCTGTGTGAAGTGATGTCTAATAATCATCCTTGACAATAGTCAAGATTGTGCTGGGGGGACAAACAAGTAGTTCCATTATTGCAGTAGACATGGAAATTCACAAATCAGAGCCACATTCAAATCAGGGCTATAAAGTGGAAATAAATGAAGTGTATAGTATGTGTGTCTGGGTGATGGCATGGGAGGTCAGGAATGGTTTTCTTCACCGATGCAGTTCTTAGCTTAGTCAGTTTTTAAGACCTGCCCTATACTGCAGATGATCGCTAACATGTACATAATCCAGAGATCTTGCATTGACCCCAGTATAGCAATGCCCTGAATAGAATCTTGCTGGTTTCTTCATTTTTAGGATAGGCAGAAAAGATAATTAAATTGCCAGGTAGGTTAATGCTAATCACTACCTTCATTTTTTTTTAATTTTTAACCACTTGAGTAGATCTTTGACATATTCATGAATTTATTACTGGTGGACAGTGACACTCGGTGGTTATGGTGGGATTGACTTTTCGTTGTGAACTTCATCACAGTGGTAAGGAACAGAGAAGTCAGTAAATGGATAGAAGAGAATCCCAAGCACCCTTTAACCTCATCTACAAATGGTTTGAGAGACTGATATTTTCCTGTAAATTTACTGAGTGAGGGCCTGATCCAGTATGGTGCTGAGTGCCTACTGGGAGGTGCTGACTGCCCCCACCTCTCCTCCTAATCATTGAGAAATGGAGTTCTCAGCACCCACCAGAAGGCACTCAGCACCTTGCCAGCTCACACCATTAACTAACCATTCAGTTATTCAAATTCTAGTTTCTGAATGCAAGAGCATTGACAAACAAGTAGGCTGATATTTGGACTCAGTGAATCTCTGATCTTCTCTTTGACTCTGTTGAAACAGATTTTAAAACATAAATTCCCATACAAGTATTTCACTAGTAGCTGAACTGTTTGTTTCATTTGTACTTTGCTAAATTTAAGAAACCTTGCTTGTAAGATTTTGGAATTTCAGATAATTAATTAAGCATTTGTGTGAAAGGAAAGAGGGTTTTTTCGTGGGGGAGCATTACTGTTTGGTTTAATAAGATTTCACTATAAGAGTGGCATTGCAAGTCTGTCAGTCCCAGCTTTGCCGCATATGTGTAGCTCTGTGCTTTGAGACCCTTGAAATGTCTGTTTTTAGGACATCAGCAGGGGGCTAATGAAAAGGCTTTGTTGATTTTAACGAATTGCAAGTCACTGTAGCCAAAATAAATATAATCTGCTTTTTGGATTAGTTGTCACAGATGATTTTACCTACTAACAGTGATTAAAGGACCCTGGTGGACCAGAAGCATAGCTGTTCTCTGGTGACTCTTGGTAAAATAGCAATAAACAGAGTAAATAAAGACTTAGGGCATTAGTTATCTTTAATAAACAGTGACACTGCATATGATGTTTGGAGGGACTTCAAAGAACTGCATCCTGTATAGGAGTGTCAACCTTTCTAGTGTGTAGAGCACTGGTATTATTAGATGACTGTCTTATTAGTGCCGGATAGTATTTTCAGTGTCTCATGCTTCTTTTGTTAAATTATGAAGACCTAGAGTCACCCGTCTAGAACTGCCAAACAAACTGAACACCTTGTGGAAACATTTGCCACTGATTCACTCTCATTCTGCAATGGACTGTAGGAGCAAAGTTAAACATTCCTGCAACTAGAGGGATTACAGCAGGAAAATGAAGGACGTGTTAAGTACTTGTGTAATTACGTAACCTTCTAACCACTGTAATTCCATCCAGTTAATGAACAAGACCAATACTGTTTCCTTTAACCTTAGTGTTTATAAGCTGATGAAAAGAATTACTTGCCTATGCCGACATCTTTTATCCCCTGTATTTCCCCAGAAATAGTAAGTGGGTGAGTTCTTTGATTCCATTAACATTTGCTGGGAGAAGCAGGGGTTATAGCTGAGGGTCTTCCAAAACCACCTCATATTAGCAGCGGCTCTTCCTCAAAGTACAGATGTAACCAAACTGGTGTAGCCATCATTCTCCTGTCCTCTCTTCTTATGACCAAAAGTTTTGGTAATACTGAGCGTTGGGTGTATAACTAGGACTAATGGAATGAAACTGTGCAGGGAAACATTTAGGCTGAATACTAGGAAGAACAGTGAGTCGAAGCAATCAGTGGAATAGTCTCCGAAGGGAAGTGTTGGAAGCCCAGTCTCTTGGGAGTTTTACAGTTAGACAGCAAAAAAGAGAAGAATGTGTCCTGTAGGGAACAATCCTACTACAGCAGGGAGATGGCCTGGATTATCTAATGGGTCTTTCCATCTTAAACTTTTATGAATCTGTGTAGATTCTGTTGATGTCCACAGCATCAGCACATACTATTCTGATGAACGGAAAGAATGCTGCTAAAGATACCTTTTTATATGACAGGCAAGGAACCCATAACTCTTAAGAGATTAAAACACCCTGAGGGCTGGATACTCATCTTCACTTTAGTTTTTCATAGCTTTTGTTTATTTGATTTGAGTTTATGGCTATAGTTTTTTGATGCATAGAGCCAGATCCTCAGCTGGTGACCTCAGCTGATTTACTCCAGCTGGGGATCTGGCCCATATACTCTACATAAGCTTGAAAAGTTTTGAGACTTCTTTCTTGCTCAGTGCCTTAAAAAGTGTATTAGAAACACATATTATTGCTTTCTTTTCTGGATGAGATAATTTAAAAAATATGCTTTAGTTCAAACAGGAATTAATTCAGGGAAATCTTATGGCCTGTGTCATGCAGGAGATCAGATGAGATGGTTACAATGGTCCCTTCTAGCCTTTAGAATCTATGAATCTATGGGGAAAAAATTATCTCATGATTAGACTTGTAGTGACACTCATCAAAGGCCTGATCCTTCAGTTGGTCTGAAGTCAATGGAAGTTTGGAAAGTTGCCTGATGGCAGAATTCAAGTCCTGACTGCACATCTTCTTTGTTAAAAATTAGGACTAACTCCAGCTCATCAGTTTTGCTAATAGCTGAAGAATCTATTAATTGTAATTAGTGAGTTTAAAAAATAATTAGCTTTGGTGTTCATTGCTATCTTTAGGCCAGATTCTAATGCCCCTACTCATTTTGGATACCATCTTACTCTACCGTTGGGTCCGTCTGTGGTGTAAGATGCTACTCAGCATGAGTAAGAGTATCAGAAACTGGTCCTTTAATTGTTGAATAGCACAGTGGTAGAAAAGCTTTAGCTAGATCAGGGGTCGGCAACCTTTGAGAAGTGGTGTGCCAAGTCTTCATTAATTTAAGGTTTCGCGTGCCAGTAAAAAGGTTTTGCATGCCAGACCGGCAGTGCGGGCGGCAGACGGAACCCTAGTAAAAGGTTTCGCATGCCAGGCCGGCAGCAGGCTGAGCGGGGCCAGTGGCCGGGACCCCGGCTGGCAAGGGGCCAGTGGCCGGGACCCCAGACCGGCAGCAAGCTGAGCGGCTCATCCTGCTGCTGGTCTGGGGTCCCGGCCGCCAGCCCCTCTCAGCCCACTGCCGGCCCGGGTTCCGTCCATCCAGGCCGGCAGTGGGCTGAGCGGGGCCGGCGGCCGGGACCCTGGCTGGCAGCAACGTGCCACTAAAAGTCAGCCCGCGTGCCGCAGGTTGCTGATCCCTGAGATAGATAGACAGACAGACAGACAGACATTGCTTTGGGCAAAATCATTGGGCTAGATTGTTCCCAGTCCTGTTCAATGGAATATTAGTGTAGGGAGGGCACAAGGGCTTTCTCAGATCCCTTTGCTCAACTGTATTCTCAGTCCTAGTGCTTCTCAGTTTCAGGGGCCATGATCCTCCTGATGCTGGGAATCTCAAAGGCTTTTTCTGTGTCAGCTATCTGAGCTGAGCTAGCACTTGGTGGAATACACGCTGCCCCCTGGGAAAGGGGGGAAGCATTGTTTGCTGCTGGTGTGTGTATTCCTGGAGGCATAGTGGCACAATGTCTGCAGGATTGGCCACCAGAGCATCCCTTTCTGTGGGTTGTGGCTTATAAACCATAACAGAGTTCTCAGTCTCTGGGTTTGGTTTGGTTTTTGTTTGATTTTTAGTTTACAAACAGTTTTACCCTTACATAGTATTTATTTGGGACATGCCAGCATTACCCGCCTCAACTTGACATGCTGGCAGTGACACACATACAACAGTACTTATTAAAATAAAAAATATACAGGTGCTTTGTGAGATTCCCATGGAAGTTTTATGTGGGAGATGTGTACATCAAATTGGAGTCTCATTATCCTACCAGCTACTGACATGTGGGCAGGGTCTGTCTGGGCAAACACTTCATGCTTCTTCCAATTCAAGTGAAACCATGAGTGTGTGTGCTTGGGAGAGGGAAGCATCCCCATTTTCCTCTGCTAGTGGTTGATCCTGTATTCATAGGTGGAATTTATGAAGAAACTCACTCACTGAAGTGCACTATAGTGCCAATGCAAAAACTTCATGGTAGCACAGATGGGATGAGAGAACTGCTGCAAGCCTGCATCACAATCATGCCAGTTTTCAAGAGCTCCAGACTGATTTTATTTTTTTGCTTTAAAGTTTAAAGAACAGAAAATAAAATGACAGTTTAATAAATGGATGAGGAAACCAACTTTTGGCTTGTTGTTGCCTTTTGAGCCACAGTCTGCATCCAAAAAGGGGATGTGGGGGGACTGTATGGCAGTTGGAGCCCCCAAAAGAAATTGGGACTGACGTAGCTAGAATTTCTTCTAGGGAGATAGGTACCTCCGTGCCCAGGTAGCTCCACTGCCTGCTGTCGGAGGAAAGAGGGGCCGGACCATTTATAGAGAGAATCTGTGACGGGGAAGTGTGGAGAAAGGTTTTACTGGAATGAGTTTCCAACAGCTACACTCGTCACCAGTGGTGAAGCCATGAGTGAGTTATGAAGGCCATCCCAGGCAAGTGCTGATAAAACCTTCATACTGCACCAAACCATCTTGCATTCCACCCAAGTCACACATCACCAGAAAAAAATGATTTCAGGAATGTTTTGGATAGCTTGTAAAGAAATTATTGGGACAATTTTTTTGTATCCTTCACCTTTGAAATCCAGGCTCCCTTTGTTACCATGAATCCAACTGTACAGGGTGCAGAGGGACCCTGTATAAATGTTTAAAATAATCTAAACCACTTGTTTATAGCTAAAAATGACATGGTTTTAAGGTAGGATATCTTGGCACCTTCTAGAGCTAGAAGTGAGTGCTGGGGACCTCACTGGAAAGATGAGTATCTCTTTTTAAGCCTCTCATTTCTAGCTCGCATAGCTGTGAGATACAGTTATCTATCGATGGATTGTACTTGTATGTCCCACATTATAGTAGTATCTGAGCACCTCACAAGACCCCTTTGAGGTAGGAAAGTACTGTTACTGTTAGCTTAAACCTGTCACTAGTCCAGGACTGAATATTGTCTGTCTTCAGCTTCAGACCAGTGTAATTTTGGAAGGAAATTCAATATGTGGCTGAAAGAAGGGAACATTTTGAGAGAAGGTTTACGTAAAATAATTATTATAATAATGGTGGCTGGTGAGCAATGCAGTATCTTGGAATGTTAGAAGCAATCCTGGTAGGAGATGGATTAGTGACATAGAGCAACTGAGATGGTCAAAAGTGCCTCATACATTTTATATATCACATGAATACCAGCATTGTATATGTAGTCTGTTGATCGACTGAGTGCCAGATGATTGATTGAGTGTGTGTGTGTGTGTATAGTGAGAGAGCTACGTAAGAGAGCTACGTAGTCTCAAAAACTATCATTCTTAACACTTTTCTTAATGAAGGTCATGGGAAATCCAGGTAATGTTTGTGCTAATATTTTGTTGATCATTCAGATTAAACTAATGATGATAATGCACGTATACTTATTCAAGCCCTTCGCTGGAGAGTTGCAAATGGTACCCTAGCAATAATTTGAAGCGTGCAAACAAAAAGAGAGAGAGATGCAGGGCAAAAAGCACAAGGGAAGTTTTTTTTTTTTTTTTTTTAAAGGATAATTTTATGATAAGACCATGTTTGAAGTGATGTCACCTTTTTTATTCTTTGAATTCAATTGCCTTTCTGAAGCTCGATATATGTATTCTCATGTGCAGCAAAAATGTTACATCAAAGGTTAATGTTTGAATCCAGGCTATTAAAAAAAAGAGGGAGATAGGGCATGGGGAGAAGGGAGAACCCTCAAATGACTAAAAGTTCTGAAAAGTAAGATATAAAAGAAAATAACTGTCTTCCTCCCCTGACAAATAGTTCAAAAAGTAGCCAGCAGTTTGAATCTGGTCTGTCACATTGCATACAAATGAATATACTGTCACTATCAGTTTCCTTTGAAAGTTTGTGATCTTATCTTCTGTGGTAAAGGGCATGTGACACGATCAGGGCTCCTATTCTATTAAATGTAGTCAGAGTCCCGATCTATTAAAATAGTTGTGACTGATTTCTTCTCTCAATATTACCTTGCTACTATTTTTTTCACTCCCCTTCAACAATTTTCTCCACTATGGGTTTATTTCTCCAAACTGATAGATTTCTTTTCTAATAAGGAAGGGAAAGTTAGATTCCTTACTTGGGAGTATCTAGCTAATACTGTACATTAGTGTTTCCCAATCAGTAATACTTGTGTGCATATTTCCTCCTCTCTGCCCCCACTTGACTTTGTTCTAGTAAAAATATGTGAGTAAAATTGAAATATTTAGGGAAGGAAGTTTTCACTGGATCTGAAATACCCATGACAAGTTACTTGGTGCATTCTGGCAATTAGTTGCAGCTTCATTTCTTTCCTGGCCAACTTTAAACAGGAGAGTCAGAGGTGCAGGGCCAGCACTGATAAGGGATAGTAGAGAAAGGAAAATATTTTCCCCCACCCAACACGCCGAACCCCGTATTGTCCCTAGGTCAGAAATTCAGGTGCGGGATTAGCTACATCAGTGGCCTGATCCAGCACTACTGAAAGCAATGGCAACTTTGCCACTGACTTCAGTGGCGCAGGATCAATAAAGGCTTAACCCTGCTCCTGTTGCAGTCAATAGAAAACTTCCACTGAGTTCATTGGTGTAGGATTGGGCCCTAAGGGGTTGGCCGTGAGGGGTGCTAAGCATCTAGAACCACTTCAGTGGGAATTCTGGCTATACAGCACTTCTTGAGGTCAGGCCAAAAAAAAAAGTCCCTCAGTCCTGCGCTGTCGTTGCTGGGCTGTTCGATGAATTCCTGCTGAAGCCATGGAGCCCCCATTGGCAAATTGGCTTTAGTGTTTGAGGCAACAGAGTAGCTGTCCCTGGGAAACTGGTGGTCATGCTTGGGATGGAGGGAAAGAGATTTTGCACTGATTTTATTTGTCTGTTTTTCTGAGTAGGTGGGGTCCTAATGGCTGAATCATCACCGCCTTCCTGTGAAAAACAAGTGCATACGTTATGTGCTCAATACAGGGGTAACTGGGTGAAATGTACTGGCCTGTGATATACAGGATATCCGATTAGATGATCTAATGGCCCCTTCAGTCTGTACGCTCTCTGAATCTATGAAAAAGTGAGGTCTGCTTTCCCCACAGCCTTTCAAACAATGAGCTGAATAATAGAGAACCATAAATACCCCCCCCCCCAAAACAAATAAAAAAGAAACCCTGTCAGCTGCCCATTAACTGGAGTCCCATCAATGCAAACTCTGCACTGTTCGTTACTACTAGAGGACTGACAAGTTGCATGTACGCATTTATAGACCGCTTGTTGGCCATGCTTCTGTCACCAGTGCATAGCCGTTACGCTGAACATGAGTAACAAACTGAGAGAGACTGAAAGAAAGCCTGGAGCATGCCGGCATGTCTGGGCAGTACAGCTGGTTTAAGTGAAACAGCAAGTCATTCACAGTGCTTGTAGTGAGAGCCAGTTCATAGAGCAATTTTGTTCTTCGGTGATTTTTAACACTGCCAGCAATTAGACCTGTTTACATGGTAAAAATCCCTTTACATGCTAAGGCAGCTTATGTGAGTTCACCCTGACAGAAAAGTATGTAACTGTTTGCATGAAAGTGGCTTAGGGGCCCTATCCAATTGCCACTGAACTAATTGGAAATGTTTCCATTAGGCCTGTGGATCCCGGTTTAGCAAAGTACTTAAGCACATGCTTAAGTGCTTCGCTAATTTGTGCGCCCTAATGAGTAAGGTTTTATTGAATGGCAGTATAGTGTACAGGAATTGGGTAGAATCCCTTTAAATAGTTTGTAAGCCCCCTAGTGGCCCTCACTGTCTTCTGAATTCCAAATGCCACCAGAACTCTGCCAGAGCAGCAGTGTGCACAAGATAGGCCTTGCTTATTGAATATAGTTTGTAACTAGGGCCGTTTGGACCCCACTGTGCCCTTGTGATTCTTCATAAAGAACAAAAGACACAACAGTTAGTAATGAGTAATGATGGCCGAAAAGCCTTGGATTTGGATAGTGATTGTACCTGAGGATCCATCCAACTATTAGGATCTTTTAATATGAAAATCATCCAAATCAGAGTATCATTCATGATCTCTCCAAAAAGAACCCTCCAATGCGTACACACAGAGGGCAGTGTCTTCAGCTGGTGATCACACGGAAGGAGATGAAAAGTTGGGTCTGTTGTCTCCTTTCTAACAGATCCATTAGCTCAGCATAGCCTGGGCTTTTTCAGCCCTGAGGCATTAAAGGACCAGTAACAGCAGGACCAGAAGGTCACTGTCCTTCTGAAAAATGTGGAGAATGGATACTGCCTAGGATTTCCCCAACATTCCTTACTTGGATTTAGTAGGGAGCAGGCCTACCAGTCAACCTTAAAACAAAGCAGGAGTGAGAAGCAGGCCCGCTGACTGTCCTGAAAAGATCTGGGGGGGAGAGAGGAGACAAATGGAGGAGGAATCAAACAGGTGGGGACATGGTAGAAGATCATTGTGATGCCCCTCCCACAGTCACCACTGAACACTACTCAAGGTAAATCTGTGTGTGAAGAGCCCAGTCCTGCTGGCGGAAGGACAAATGGAATAACATGAGTCTTCGCCACTTCCTGAATGCACATCTCTCTTCCCCATTGTAAAGACAGTGTAAGGGGTTACTGGATCCAGAACCCCCTCCTTTCCTTTTCAGATCCACTGTATGGTGAGCATCTTTTCACTCCTCCCCTATAGCACATGGTTCCCAATCATATGGGTAGGATTTTACTTTTTGGACAGAGAGAAATAAGAGAAGATGGGGGCGGGACTTGGATGGGGAAAAGAGTTATATTAAAGATTTGACAGTCAAAGACTACCTCTTGGATTTGATTATCTAAATCTGGCTGCTTTGCATGGAGCAGGCAAGATACTGGCTATTTCGAAAACATTGGCTATTTTATTATAATAATAATAATTTAAATATTTTCCAGCTGTTAGCCAAAGGGTGCAATTTTTCTTTCCCATGCCATTATATATGCAAGTCCAATTGATAAACTGAAATGTATTGGGCTATAATTATTCTCCCCTGTAGCTTTAATGAGGAGATCTGTGTGCTCTTTGATGGGAGAATATATGCTACAAACAGTAACGCTGAAAGTCAAGACAAGTGTAATCTGCTTACTGTAGTCTGTGAATCCTCACCATGTGGTTATGTTATCTGCAGTGCATGTTTATATAAAGATGTTCGTAAAGGGATTTAATTTAATAGAATAATGGTAACTGACACAATATGAAGGTGCTCAGATAATACGGTGCTGAGAGTCGTATAAATACCTGGCTGGATGATAAAAATATGAGCTACTACATGTTTCAATTAATAGTATATAAGTGAACTACAAAAAATAAATACAAATTGAGAGGTGCTGTGCATTTAAAGAAAGTCTTCTGGGTATTACCAAATACTAGTGTCGACCAGTAGGCTTTGGAGACAGCGTAGTGCTTAGAACTAAGCACATGCATAAGTCTTTGCAGAACTGAGGTCCCCATCTTGAAACTGCCTCTTTGTGGGAGACACCCATTAACATCAGTGGGGCTCTGTATGGCTGTACTTGTGGGACTAGAGCCTAACTTAGTCAGAGACCATACAAACAATCTCTTGAAGGCCAGCTAGTATGCTGAGCTTTACACTCAGTGCAAGGTATACTACATCCTTCCCATGTGGAGGAATATTCTTCTGTGAAGGCATAAAACCAGGCGTGAGGGGAACTGGAGTCTATCCACCGGGCACTTCTCCTGTAACTTTGGAGGAGTCATGTGCACTGTGTGCCTCAGTTTCCTTACCTATAAAAGGAAGCTAATGATACCTACTTCCCAGGAAAGTTGTAAAGCTAAACTAATTTATGCTCCTAAAGCATGTTGACAAAAAGCAATGTACAACAGCTGAAATTGCATTAGATTTATTATGAAAAAGAGTGAACATAAAATTAAGATTAAAAAAAACTTTAATACAAATGTGAATCTAGTATTTAGTATTTCAAATGATGAAAGAAACAGAAATAGATCTCTCCGGGGCCATAATTTATTAGTTCTCGATCAGTCTAATCCATCTAAGGAACATACCACTCTAGTGTCTAGGTGCAGAGGGAAACTGGTCACCCTTTGGAGCTTACTATCTAACAGAACACGTATACTTGTCCTGGCTTTTCCTATCAACCTGTTTTTAAGTGCATGGTAAAGTAGTGGGCTACAGCGCCAGTACTCGGGTATTTTTTTTCTGATTCTTTGTGCCTTCTGTCCTTGAGACCGGAATGTGAGTGCGCAGAAGACAGCAAAAAGTTGATAGCAAGTAATATGCTAAGTGACATTGCCCTCCTCACCCAATTACTTGAAAGCCTTTGGGTTACAGAGCTCTGACATCATGCAAAGTTTATTTATTTTTTTAAATATTTAACCTTTTTGAAGTTAATGTATGTATATCTGATTTATTATCCA
The DNA here is from genome assembly GCF_028017835.1 of Emys orbicularis. Classification (NCBI taxonomy): domain Eukaryota; kingdom Metazoa; phylum Chordata; order Testudines; family Emydidae; genus Emys; species Emys orbicularis. The sequence goes on from NC_088685.1 coordinate 168,015,213, forward strand.
TACCAAGGATGGTGAAGTACATGGTTCAAGACTCTGATATAAAATTCCAGTATCAGGCATAATTTGCTTTAAAAAAAATAAATAAAGGAACTTGTTCTTCAGTGCAGAAAGACTAAGGTGGAGATGAGGAGATATTCACAGGATATTAGTATTAATTATTATTTTAATGCTGGTCTCACTCGTATTTTGAATCAAGTGACTGTATTGATAAAGGATTACCCTTGACTTCTGTTCATACCTTATGGTTACTAGTAATACTGGGCTCACAAATTGCTTAGAAGCTTTTCTGTTCTTCTATTACACTTTCCTAGTTCCAGCAGTTTCATCACAAATGCAGCATCTCCCTCCTAATGCTGTGCAGGTTGATAAAACAGTTGCCGAGCTGGAGTCCCTAAAGAAATTATTAATTATCTGGTTAATGTGCATCAGGCTGTGGGAGTGTGAGATTAATCACCAGTGCTGGGATGTGTTGCTGAAGTGGATTTTGGTTTTTTGTCTCCTGTCACTCGGTAATGGCTTTTCCTTCCTTCACCATCAGGTGAACAGGTGCGGAGATGCTGTATTTTCATTTTCCTGTAGTCAGTAACAGCCGGTGGCCAGGAGATGCCTTTTTCAGTCCTGCTGCATGAGCAGTTTACAACATGGAGTGCTAGCTGCTCAGAATGTTCCAGCTGCAGGAGATTCTCCTATAGCGACAGCAATGATCCCAGTGTTCTCAAAAACACACATGCATACGCACACATAAGGAGAGGCACCAGAAATCACCACAGAGCAGGGACTGATTCTGATCTCACTTATACCACATCTATGCTGGTGTAACTCCACTGACTTGAAAGGAGTTACTATGAGTTGTAAATTACACTAAGGGTACTTCAGAGCACAAACAGGCATCTGAAATATATGTGGATGCTGGCTCATGTCTGTATTCAAATCTTATATGTATGTACTGTACTTCAAAAGCAGCACCAGCACCTCCTTATGTTTAATGAAATAAAACAAAACTCTGCTCCTCCAAAGGTAGCTATTATACCTCTGTACTGGAAAGAAGAGACAATGGGATTATGAGGAGTTTTTTTCCCCAAGTCACAGACTGAAGGAGGTTCCTTGATAAACCTTATGGGTGTGTCTAGTGGACGATATAATCAGCATTAAAGAAAGTATGTTTAGTAAACATTAACCTATGAGTGAATGAATCTGACTTCTCTTCCCATGGTGGGAGAGTAAATGGGGGTCCTAAATCAGAATGTTAGATTAGGGATTAAGGCACTTCAACGGCACATATGCTCATTAATCAAGAGCGGTGCCCAGGCTACATAAGGAAGTTACTTTGGAGCCCCCTGCTGGATAGCACAAATTTGCCCCACACCTGGCAGTGACCTGAATCTTTCAGCTGGAGTAGCTACTCTTTAAAATTTACAGTTGTGAATGGTATATAAGATTGGGTTGATATTATTTCCCCACACACACCTTTTTTTTTTTAGTGGAACAGTGATCCAGGTGCCTGCATGGCAGACCCACCAGGGGGAAATCCTTTTTTAGTAATAGTTGATGATGAAGGAAGAAAAAAAGATGGTTGGAGACAAAGCCTGCTTACCTTAGAAAAAAGGCCCTTCGGAGGTCACTGGAACTGCTTGCATTAGGAATCCAAGAAAGGATTGTCCCCTACTTAGGAAGAAAGGGAGGTTGGGGACAATAGCACAGCACCCATTCAAACAGCAGGTGCCTGATGGATAAAAGCAAAGGCTCTTTTCATAAAAATCCGTTTCATGGCCCTCTACCCCTAATTAAATAACAAGTTATAAATTGTATAATTAATAATGATTAAAATAGTCCCCAAAACGCTGCACTAAAACTATTTTAAATTCTAGTAATTCGGGGCTATTCCTGCAGAATACTGTAAACATTTAATGTAAAGGTTCCCAGCCTTCTCCGCTTCCCACACCTTAAGTAATTGACCTAGCTCTATTGACATCAGTAGAGCTGAGAATCAAGCCCCATTTTTAACCATCCCCTTGACGATGCTGCAGAACACCCTTTTGGGATGGGTAAGTATTCCCCTGTTAGCTTTTCATTTTGATGGCTATATATCCTGTGTATTGCCTTTCATCAGCACAGATGTTTGTTTTTCCTGGGCTGAACGAGTGGCTTTCTCCCAGGTGAACTGAAGCCTTTGGATGACCTTGCCATTATAAGCAGGTAGAGACGCTATGTGTTTGAGGTAGCATTACTTTATGCCATCATACAGCATTTGCTGTTGGTATTGCGCTGTCCTTAATCTCTCTGCAGCTAAAGGTGTTACCTTGGGAGGCGAGAGAGAAGGTGAACAGCATTCTGTACTGAGTGTTCTTTATATCAGATCTGTGCTCGAGGTTGGAAACCTTTTAGAGCCCCATTATGTTCATAATGACATAAACATCCATTTGTTTAGCAGGGTAAGGTATAACTTAACATAAAATGTAGATGACCCATTTGTGTTTAAAAAATCCTAACCAGCCAGTCAGCATGGCAGCAGGGGCGTTGTAAGCATTAAGCAGTCCTCAGGGCTTCATGTTCAGTATTTGCATCCCAGTTATTTGGGTTCCTGCTCCTCATAGAGCTTCCTGAGCTCATTCTGATAAGTAAAGCCAAGTTTACTTTGTTAAGCTCAGCAGTTCCCAGCAGTCGAGAGATATCAGGGGGAAAAATAGGATCTTTAGGAGACAAGAAACAGCTTTCTGTCTGTACCGGGAGGCAAGTAGTCTTTTGAATGACTTTATTTGATATTAACATGTGCATTTGCGTATATGCGCGTGCACCCACACATGCCCAGAAAGTACTTTTAAGGAATGTTAAATTTGACAGCCTAAACTATAAAGGCAAACATTAACCCACTAGACTCTTCTGGCGCCATTGCTGTTTGATATATAAAAGTAAGTTGAGGCAGATTTTCACCTTGACCATTTGCACAAATCAAGTAATTGTGTATGCAAATAGCTAATTAACAAAAAATTAGCTGATCTGGTGCAATCTCAGTAACTGTTGGCGTATATGAGGCATGTAGTTGTGTGTATTTGCAAACTTACTTTATGTGGAAAATGTCCCTTTGTATTTGCTAGCAGAAGATGATTATTTTTTTTAAATGTAGGTTTATTGTGGTTTAAGGGTGGGATTTTCAAATGCATCAATTGATTTAGGAGCAAAAAATCTCATTAAAGGGCAATGGAGCTGGTGCTCCTAAGTCACTTAGGCATATTTGAAAATCTCACCTTTAAGCCTCACCCATCTTGGTATTTGGTGTGATAAGGAGATGCACTTCCCCAGTGGGAGGTCTGGGCAGTGTTGTACTTCAGGCAGACTAATTAGGCTAGTAGCATGTTGGGTGCCTCTTCAGGGAGCACAAAGATAAGAGTTATAAGCAGTCCCATGTATGTTGCTCCTCATGGCCTCTGCCCTGTGCAGGGCCAAGCACAATTCGATCCTTATTGTTTTGTAAAACTTTCTGTGGACAATATCTGTGGTGGAGCAAGTTTTTTTGTTTTTTGTTTTTTTAATGAAATAACCGCATTTAAACCCCTTCATCTCCAATAACCGCATGGTAGAAAAGAAATCAAAGGAGAAGGAATTAAGGGCCAAGTTTATCTATTTATCTGTCTATCTATCACGATGAAGAATGCGCCCTAGAACTGTGACAATTTGCAGCAGCTGTGGATCTGCCACAGAAATTCCGAAAAGATGTTTTCTTCTGCATTCCGGAATGTATTTGTTTGTGTATGTCTTTTGCGCATGCATGCAGCTGTTAATTTTTTATTAGTATAATAACCAGGAAAATTCTGTATTGAAAACTTGCGGTTTACATTTTCAAAGCATAAGCAACGGGTGTAAGAATGCACATTCATTCCTGGCACACACAAAACTTTGCATTGTGCTTTAACACCAGCTTTGAGTAAGTGACACACAACTGGGTAAAAAATACAGGCTTCTAAAGGCACAGACCTCTTGAATTCCATTTTAAAAACATTTCTCCTTAGCTAGGTTGTTTTTCTTCCCCTACAAAATACCAGAAACTTTTAAACTATGTTTTGGGTCCTTGACTAATTTTAAACTGTAACTTTAATTTCTCCCCTGGTATTCTAATCAAATAAGGTGGGGAGGGGGGTTGTTGTTGGTTTGTGTTTGGTTTTTTTGGTAAAAGAAAAGATTTGAAAAAAGGACACACAGTTCACTCTGATACCAGGGCGGTGTTTACACTCCGCTAGTTAGAGTTGGGATACTTCCCCCAAAGCCCTGCTCTGTTCTTGCCCATCCTCAAACATTTACATTCCTTGTATAGACTTTGATTACATGACTCTTATTCAGAGAACCCAGAGCACTCTAGAAAGTAATGAGTTAGATCCTGATAGTGCCGTGACTTTTGTTGGCAAAAGGAACAGCTGTTATGCACTCAGCATTAGCTCTGAAGCAGCCTTTGGATATTAAAACCTGTATTATGAAGAGAGGAAAACTTGGCCAGGGCACTAGGGATCTATCTTCAAAAAGTGCCATGGATAGCCATTAGACGGAGGCAGAAGGGACCTCAGTTTAACATCTCATGCAAAGTACAGCACTTCTAACAGCGCACTACCCACCTAGTGGTACTTCAGTGTAGTATCAGAGAGTGTATTAGTCCTGGTGTAATAATGGAACCTTCTGATTTGGAGGTCAGAATGCTACTAAATGAGTTGTCCTGGGATACACAGGAGGCCTCACAAACATGAGAAGAAAATTTATTTTAAGATACATTTTTAAAAAAAAGGGTATGAAGGCCAAGAGTGGGGAAGCCTCCCACATTTCATGCCTGAAAAGCATTCAGTGTGCAGATCCCCTGTTCTGTTTAAAAATCTGTGTGGTGGCTATGTTGAATGTGGGAATTCAAGAAGCAAAGTGGGATGCTTGCTGTGCTGCTTGCATGCCTATACCCAGAATGTTTTTCAAAATCACAGCCTGCTCTTATCAGCGCTAGTGTCCGAGCTCTGGGAACAAAACTGAAAAGCTTGGGCACTGCAACTGTGTGCAGTTTTCCCCCCCTTCCCCTTCAATGTGTGCTTTGCAATTTAAAGATACAGAATTAATTGAATGACAAATTATGATTAGCAGGGAGCTGAGGCCTAACTGCCCCAAAGGGAGACTGGGGGGGGAGGGGAGGAGAATGTGTGCTTGGTCTATTTTTGGTCATGCCAAATTTTCACCTCTCCTTCCCTGTCACTCTTTAAAGGGACAGTGAGAGGCTAAGGACCCAGCTATTGGTTTTGCTAAAAACTGTTTTGCATGACCAAATATTTTAGATTTTCATACACACTTTTTTTTTTTTTTTTTTTTAATGGTATAAGTATACCTCTTGCATCTTTGTCAAACCAAACATTGCTGCATTGACTCTGCGGGTGCATGAGAAACTGAAAGGGGAAGAAATTAGAAACTGACTGAAAACCGAAATGAATTTGTTTAGTCTGCTTTTATTGTCTGAAGGGCAATTCTAAATAATAGCGAACAGGAAATCAGACTTTAAAATTCTTTCACTCTGAGCAGCGTAGGCCCCAGATTCTGCAAGTATCTCCAGATGGGTGGACCACTATTCCCTTGCGGAGGCTTATTGACCGTATTCAGCTGGTCTCTGTGGGGACATAGGTATCTGGCTGCATGTCGTTGCTTGAGGAACAAGACCTAAGGCAGTGCCACAAGTGAACACATTTCTTTATATGTTCTTCTAACCTGACGCTGTCCCTATAATGTCTGATGTCATCCTGAAAAAGAATGGACTAGCTAATGCATCCACTACAGTTTTAGAAGTGGGTTAGGAGATGGGGTGGGGGAATAGAAGAGACTGATGAATTTGGTTGTGGAAATTAAAATTACTCTGATAAATTTAGTTAAAATCCTATTTCACACACATGAAGGCCTGTTCAAAAACCTTCTCTGAAATAGAGGAATCATCTGTCCCTTATTTTAAAGGACAGTCCCCACCCCCTTTTTTTTTTTTTTTTTTTTTGGAAGTGATCCAACTTCCACTGAAGTCAATGGAAAGGATCCCATGAAGTTCAGTTGGAGTTAGATTGAATTGTACTGTACACCTGTGACAAGATATAGTCACTTTGGCATGTAAAGGGTTCCTGCCTATTTCATGGGTGACCTGGGCAGGATTATAAGAGGAAAGGAGAAGCTAATGAAGAGGAGGTTACCGTAGGGGAAGTGTGTGTCCTCTTTCCTCTCTGCTGGCTGAAGCTGGCAAGGCCTTGGGGGTGTTTATTATTTAGTAGTATGAGTTTTGTTTTTTTGGAAATAAGCAAGTCCTGAGGATAGTGATCTGTAGCTGGGACTTACATTTTTGCTTCCCTGACTGCTGAGTCTGCACACTGACTAACAACACCCTGTCAGTTCAGGGTGCTGTGTTTTAGCAATAGCCATGCAAACGACCAAACATTGGGATAGAGAGAGATGGTTTTATACTATGGCTAAAATGTTGAGGAGAGGTGTCCCTTAAAAAAAAAAGAGCTTTGTCCTATATTTTTTCATATCCTTGTCCTCTATTTCCTTGAAATATAGGCAGTGACACTCTTCAGAAAGCAAAGCAAAAGTACCTGGGACTAGCAGTAGAAGAGTAATTATTTTGTCCCATAACTGCTTTATTTACTAAGTTTACATTGGGAGTTTCAAAATGTCACCAGTCTTAACACCAAACTTACTACACAATGATTTATTTTTTTCCCAGTAAATCAACAAGTATGCTGTATTGACATTTAAGTTTTGAGATCTTTGTATATTCCCGGTGCAGGAGTTGAAGCTTCTAGATTTGCTGCTGCTGGCTAAGAGACACAGATGCATTATTAGGGATAAGTTGGTTTATCTCCTTTGACACTTTTCTGATATCTCTTGATCATTAAGGGCTGGATTAAGTGGGAAAAAACATTACTTACATGGATGTTATGTAGCTTATGCCTCAGATCTTTTATGAGAGAGTTTGGGTGCTTAATGTCTTCCAATTCAAAAAGAAAAATCGAAGTCTTGTGTGCGGCTTCTCTCTGTCAGGTGGTGAGACAAGGTTTAGGTTAGCACTTAAAGGGAACATGTCAATTTGAAAGTCACATTTCCAACTGAAAATTTTGTACCGGTTTTTAAGAATAGTAACACCCAGCTTTAAATGAAAGAGATTGGAGAAGAATTTTTTCAGTTTACTTAGTGGATTTGATGGAGTTTTATGTATACTATGGTTAGTTTCACTCTGGTCACTTGAACTTCTTGTGTCATGCACTCGAATGATGACATCACTCTGATGTACTGCTCTACTGGGAGCTTGTTGCACGTTCCTGCCCAGGCCCTGCAAGAGGGTAGTAGCACCAGCAGCAGTAAAGTTGAAACAGAAAAAGAAGTGGAAGTAGGCAAGTATGTGCACAGAGAAGATATGAGAGGGCGCTGGTGGACCTGAGCATGTTTGGTGGTTCTGTGAGGCTCTCCTGGAAGACCTTTCTGAACTTCAGCAAAACCCTTATAATTGTTGTAAAATTAATTAATTAATTTCAAAGTTAGGGTGCACTAATTAAAGAGTGGTCCATTTGAAACTTGATTTTAGTTTTTTTAATTAGTCAATTTAACCTAGTCAATTAGTCAGTTGACCCTTTAATTGAATGTAGATCTCAACCACGTGTCCTTCTGGCCCATCAGAGAGGCAGACCGTGTAAGCCCAACAGGTATTTATGGCATTCCTCAGTTGATGGAGTGGCAGGGAGGCTATTGCATTGCTTCAGTCAATTAGTAGAAACCAGACAGTAACACTGAAGAGAACTGGCCCATGAACAGATATATTCTAGCTATTCAGAGCATCGAAACCTTGATTCTCCCTTATTATAACGGCTTTCCCTTCTATAGCACCTTTTCACCTGAAGATCTCAAAGCACTTGACACACACTAGGCTTCACGATACCTCTTTGAATATGTGTTACTATACTTATTTTATAGATGGGGAAACTGAAGCATGGACAAAATAAGTGATCTTCCAAAGGTCGTCCAATGAGTCATTGGCACTGCAGAGACTGCACTAGAAACTAAGAAACCTAGCTTCCTGGCTGCTGCTTTTACTCATGCTTTCTCTAATCATGTTGGGTGAAATTCATCCCCATGCATGGTCCAGCACAAGGCCTATATACCATTTAAATAAACTTAAGTTCTCAAAATAGGCTCCGTTCAAGCCCTCTGCACACTGGTCAATTTCATTCATAGTCCATACTTCATTGGGTGTTTTGCATTAGGAAAGACAAAGGACTGCATACATGAAATTGTCCTGTGAGGGGAAAAATAGGACTTCAATATAAATGAACTATGTATCAACATAAACATTGGAAAATAGAGGCCTGGTGCTTCTTTGTGTGTATCACGGTAAACTGATGTAAGCCAGGTTTAAAACAATGTAGAGTGTACACACAAAGTTTCACCAGTTTAATTAAATCAGTACAATATTATACTTTTATAGACGACCCACTGTCAGCCTATCCTAAAACATTTATTTAGAATAAATGAGGGTTCCCCCCCCCCCAGTATATTTGTCATGATCACCTTTTCTTGTATTGACTTTGTTTGTTTCCTCTTTATTTTTCTTGCTGGTTGAGTACTTGGATCATTTCATCCTTTTACTTGGATGTGACTATAAGGGTGTTATGAACTTCACTCAGATTTTCTTTCTTTTCTTGAACGTGCTTTCACCACCTTAAAATAAGAATAAGGGTAACTGTTGAAGAAAAAGAAAATCTTGTTAAGCACCTATACATTTTACTATTAGTTAGTTACAGGACATCCTTAGTGAGGATGGTGGTTTCATTTTTCCTTCCTGGAATTGCTGCTTTAGCTCAGTACTCCCTACCAGTGTTGATCAACAGAATCAAACATGAAAGCCTGATTTAAACTCTTAGTCTCTTTTTCATCCTATAGTTGGAAATGTCTTTTAATCTTTTAGATGTTCCTAAACATGGCAACAAGCATGGCTCTGCAACAGATGCAATTCTTTCTAGGTCTCTAGGTAACATTTTAACCTGTGTAATGTTCACAGCACAGCATCGTAAGTAATATTCCAGGAAATACGCTGCTGCTTGTTAAAAAGGATAGGACCCCAGAGATGCCTTTAAATATGCCTGTAAAGTGAGAGGTGCCAAGAGAAAGATAATATGGCTGATTATAGTTATTTACCTTACATTTTCATTCGCCCTTAACTGAGTGTAATTTAGGGGCATGAAATCTCTTATTCGAAGTGTATTTGCATTAAACAGCTCTAAGCAACCATGAAAGTGCAGAAGCTGAAAAATTGACAGACTGGGTTCCTAGAATCCCAAAGTAGCATTTTTGTAATAGGCATACAAACAAATCAAATAAACATGTTTTGCTTCAATGATTTAAAGAATATGGTCTTTGGAGTAATTTGTCTTTTTTTTTTTAAACTATCATTTCTAACCTTTTCATTGCCTATCTCTAGTCTGCAGCTCCTCCTAACAATCTGTAGCAATTTTCAAACCAGCTGTTGGGGTTGCATAGCACTGTGCCTTTGTTTAGATTTCCATGAGCTATCAAATCAGCCTCTAAAGGGGATTACCTGGACAGTATTGTTTTTCAGGTCTGCATCTTTAAAAAAATAATGTTTCATGTGTGTGGTTTCATTTAATTAAATAAAAAATAAAAATATTCTAAAAATAATCAGGCTACACAAAGATCAACCCTGCAAAAAAGGTACTTTCCCCCGCTTCTTTACCGAATGATCATAAATAAACTGTAATAAACTGAAAACTGAGGATCCATTTAAACAGTTGGTGCTTTTCTGGGAGAAGTTTAATATACAGTTGCTTTTAAAAGAGGTCTTTAGTCTATTTCACTGGTGTATGGTAAGCCTGAAAAACTTCTGGTGTACTGTTAAACAGCTGCAATCTTCTATCCCAGAGGTGGCTGCATTTCAGTGGTGAATGAAATGATCTGTTTGTATCCCTTACTTACTTCACAGGGAGGCTGGGAGATTTGCTTAATTAAAGTTTGTAAAGAGTTTTGTGATCTTTGCATGAAAGGAACTATTGAAGTGAAAAGACTTATTAGTATTTATTTCAATGTATTATGCATTTGTAAGTGGAGGAAAATTGGCAAAACTTCCTTTTTTATAGATATAAAGTACAGTCTTTAAGAAGCCACAAAAGTAGTAGTATTATTTAGACATGCAGATGTGTACTTGGGTTTGAAAATCTCGGCTTATATGACTGTAAATATTAGTCGCAGTGTTAAGTTTACTTGTGTTACATCTCATGACCCTGTAAATATCTTATGGTATTCACATTTTTATATTGTATATGCTCCCCTTTATTGAAAGTAATTTAGGGGCATGAAAGTGTTGTATGTAAGTGACGGTCCGCTATTTAGCTCTTTTCAGTACAAAAGGTATTAACTGTACTTGGGTTTCTTCATTTTTTTGTTCCTATTTTGCAAACACAGTATATTTGAATTAAGGCTTGTCAGTCCAGATCTAATGAATACATTTACATCTTCATGAGGTGAACTTTACTTAGAAATTGTCCCTGTCAAGGTGTGGCTCGTGATATTGATTTAAAGCCTTCCTATTTTGTTGGTTTAAGAAAGTTTCTTGTGGTTTGTTCTGCTCTTACTGGAGGTAAGCCATCAATATTATCCTAAAGGATCACTGTATAATGCTTATTAAAATGTATGTATAGGCAACAGATAATAAAATTCCTAAAAAGAGACTGGGTTTCTTCCTGAATATATAATCCACTGTACTGGTATATGACAGTCTTTACGGTGAAACAGTTTCAGAGGTGGCCTGTCAATTAGTTTATATCAAATAAATCAAAAAATCACCCTCACCCCTTCCAATATTTAAAAAAAAACCACGTTGCCAAACCAAACAATTAACTGAGAAACACATTGGGTAAAATTCAGGATTTTATCACTAATCTTGTGATAGTAGGCGTTTTTCTTAAAGCCCCAGCTCTGGCTGTCAGGGGAGAATCTCAGCTTTCATTTAAGAAGATAAAGTAAGTTTCTAGCCCTCATGGTTACAGAGAGAAGCTTTAAAATGTGGGCCTTAAAGACAGTGGTGGATTTAGAGTTAGTGGGGCCCTCTGCGCAGGTTCATTTTTGGGGGCCCCCCAGGACCCAGCCAAGAAAAAGAACATTCTCTCTTATCTCCTTCTGTTTTTCATTCTTTTTTTCTTCATCCTCCTCCTATATTATAAGTAATGGGAAGTAAATGAAAATAAAGTGAGGTACCTTGATTGGGGCAGAGGGTTGGGGTGCAGGAGAGGGTGCGGGGGTCAGGCTCTGGGAGGGAGTTTGCGTGCTGGATGCGGGCTCTGGGCTGGGGCAGGGGGTTGGGGTGTGAGAGGGGATGAGGGGTCGAGAGTCGGGCAGGTTGTCAAATGAGATTTGTCCTGCATTTTGGGGCTCCCTCTGTCATTGGGGGCCCCGTGCCACCGCACAGTTTGTTTCATGGTAAATCTGCTCCTGCTTAAAGGTTCAAAAATCAAAAGGCAAAGAAAAAGAACCCAAAATGTAGGGCTTTTAAAATCTCATGATTTTTGAATGCTTGAGGTTGGTTATATTGCCACCTTTGCAATATGTGGCCTTGATCCTGCTAGTGCATACATATAAGCTCTTAACTTCAGTGAGACCACTCAAGTGCCTAAAGTTAAATATGTATGTGACTGGTTTCATGATCAAGGGTTATGTGCTGAAATAGTAGTCAGTTTCCCTTAGTCACGTGTGGTGGGGTCATTGTTCCTGGGCATATGTGCATCCACTGTCTTATCCATTTTAAAGCACTTTTATATGGCCTCCATCACCACAGTATCTGCACACTCATCTTTAATATATTTATCCTCACAACACCCTGTGAGTAGGAAGTACTGTTATCTCCATTTTCCAGTCTGGGAACTGAGGCACAGAGAGGCCAAAACCTAAATCCTCAAACTGAAATAAATGGGACTTAGGCATCTACAATACCTTTTGAGAATCTAGGCCTAAGTGACTTGCCCAGGCTCCTACAGGATGCCGGTTGCAGGAACTGATCCCAGGTCACCCAAGTCCTACGCTAATGCCATAATCATTTTTCCTCTCTAGCTCCTTCCCTAGCCCTCCACCCTTGATGTAAACCTAGCCAGATCGGATCATGGTGAGAAACTACTGCACTGCTCACGCAGTGAGGAGGGACTTGAGTGGGCCCTCCACAAGGTGGGGGATTATGACTAATGACAAGCATGTGCCAGTAATAGGTACAAGCTTCTTTGACTTGTCTTAATTTTCGTAGTCAAGCCTTTAATTGACAGAGAAAGATATAGACAAAGGCAATTAAAAAAGCCAAACAAATCAGAGCTATATCAAGGCTTTAAAAGGAAATACATTTTAGAAAGTTTTTTTTCTTTAATTAATAGGGATTTTGTTGTCAGGCTAAAACAGACTAAAAATAAACAGCTGTATAGTACTTCATTAAGCTGCCTGCTTGGAGTGATTTTCCCATTGATTAGTCTCAGGGCTAATGCTGGTTCATTCCTCATTTCATTGCTAATTAACATCAGCTCTGCTCCTGACCACTTGACCGCACTCTCTCTGTGAACATGTGCTGGTTTGGCAAGTAATAACTACTCCCTCCTTCTTAAAAGACGGAATTAAGGGGGGGAAATAGCTATCAAGCATGGATCTTCGGCTTCTTCTACTGTAAACAGAGCAAACTAAAGCCACATCAGACCCAAACTAGGGGTAATAAACATCCTTTACTGTACAGAGGAGTTTGATTGAGGGACTATGTAAATACAGATGATGAGCTCAAGCTGCCATATGAATTGACAGGCTTGGCTCATCTACTGTCAGTCTAGTTGATTCAGGCTCTTCCTGAATGTTAACAGTGCAAATTACCTGACCCCAAGGGCTTACACCAGCAGGCCTTTAGGGAACAGAGTACATTGAATGGATGGCAGTTACTTTCTCAAGTCTCCACAATGTTCTCTTTGTCTGAATAATGAAATTCATTGGTGATAGGTAGAGTAAGAATGGGAAACATCGCACCCTAGTTATAGCTTTGTTAGGCAGCTCCCATGCATGCGGAATATAGATGAAAATAGAGGAATGAAATACTAGAATTGGCATGGAGGCATTCTGAGAAAATCTCTAACAACTTTAATGAAATTAGCTGCTTCTGTTCTGGGTGAAAAGGTCAATTTTTCCATAAAACTCAAGTAAACGGGCATTTTGGAAAACATCTACTAAACTTGGCATGGAATAAATAACATTATCCCAAAGTCTTGGTTTGAGTCCAGATCATAGCATTTTCTTTTAATTTAATTGAGTATTGCATTTCATTTTCAGAAAGTCTTTTCTCATTTTTTTTATTCTTACATTTTGAAGCATTCATATCTCAGGACTAATCACAAAGTCAGCCTTATACAAATCTATCAGTCAGGAACAGTCACTGGCGAGAAACCTTGCCTGAGTGATGATCCTCTCTTACCTTTGGAGTGGAAACCTAATTCACTTGTTCATAAATGATATATTTTATATAGTTCCACAATTAATTCTATGGATTCAGGGCTCGAGTCTGCAAATACATAGGTATGTGAGTAAATTTACTCATGCGAGCAATCCCATTGAAATCAATAGGACTGCTTGTGTGTGTAAAGTTAATCATGTGTACATTCTTACAGGATCAGGCCCTGTAATAACTAGTAATTGCTTCATTTTTATTATTTACACTCTCTTTCCATGGTCTTTAGTAAAGCATATATTTTACTCAGATGAGTAAAATCTGTGTTTTAGCAGCACCTGCACAAGGATAGCTATGATGGGGGGCATTCTGCTTCCGGACATAGGATCAGGAAGAAATGATGATACTGATAAAGTATTGCACAATAAGTTGCATTATGGGGCATTCTCAGAAGCCTCTAGCATTGGAAACTGACAAAGATAGGGTACCAGATGCTTTTGGGCATTAGCCTGTTCAGGTATGGCAGTTCCTCTGCTCTTATGTCATCCAGATTGTTGAAATGGCTAAAGCCATGCCACATCCCACATTTTTAGTGTCTGCAAAGCTAAGCTGGCATTTTGTGAGGATAAGCTCTGTGTATTCCCATGACATTTCTAGTACCTCCTGCTTCAAAAACAGCTGCTCTGGTGGTATTTTTAGCTCTTCTCAGGATATTTTCATTTCCGGTCCTGGTCAGAAGTGTAGAGGCAAGTGAAAATGAAAAATACTAGGAAAAAGAAATAGTTCCCTGAGTGTGCTTGAGTCTACAAAGTGTTCCTCCTGGGCCAGAGATTCAGGTCGGTTCTTACTTTTTCCAAATCCACAGTTACCATCTCCTGTTTGTACCCATCATCCTCATATTTTGTTTCTGCTGGGGGAGGGTATCAAAAGAGATGGTAAAAAGTGGATTAATGCTAGATATAAAAATAATCCCAATGTTGGTTCACTCTCTCGTCACCATAGCAAAATGAAAATGTTGATTTTTATATGTACATAGGAGTAAATCTTGCCCCCACTTCCCTCTATCATAGTTAAGGGCATGAGTGCCATGGAACAAGGTACATTTATGTTGTGCAGGCAGAGGTGTCCTGTAGAGAACGTACCTTCCAAGCACTGCTGTGGTCCTTCTACTCCGGTATGTTGGGGAGTGCTGAGAGTGGGGCGGGCTGGGGAAGGATCAGGATTGGGGCCAATGTGAGTATATGGCCATATTGCAGGGCTGTGGGGAGACAACAGCTGCGGCTGCTACCACCGTAGTGGCTGTGGAGCACAGCCTGGGCAGAAGAGATTGGTTATTTGGATTGTACGCTGGGGTCAGGAGGTTCTCCAAATAGAGTAATTGGTGAAATGTAAACACAAAATAAATTAATAAGGATCCTAACTGCTCATGGTCGTTAGAAGATCCCATGATTCTTTTTGCAAAAGGGTATCCTGCGTACTTGTGTTAGGCTGAACTCCCCTGACTTTTCGAACACAGTCTCGTGTTCACAGCCCCAAACAGCTGGCCTGGAGGAAAGAGAGAAGGAAAATTTGTGGTCTTCTGTCAGTACAGAGAGAGCAGCAGATTTAAGGCAGACTCCCTCCTCTCTGCTTTAGCTGCTTTTCTCTGTTCTAGGGTCTCTGATTTATTTATTTATTTATTTGGCATCTGGTCAATCTGGTCAATTGCAATCTGGTCAAGCCAAGCCACAGTGTTCTTATCAACCGTGCTCAAGGCACGAAGACCTTCAGGAGTCATTTAGCAGTCCTAAACAACGTGTGTCATGGTTTGTGGCTGTCCACTGACATAGTGGACTATCTCTAAAATGCCACTGAAATTCTGCTGCAGCACAAACTCCATGTCCAGTACGAAATCAGTTCAGAAGGCTCCATTGCCTTCACGGTAAATCAAACACAGGTTGATGTTAAGTGGTGACCGAGACAAGATAATTATTTTCACTTTCTCTGCAGAGCATGAAGCTCGCCATGCGCCCTCTACTGTAATTCCCTCTCCCAGTAACTTATCCACAATGGGCATCATGATTGCAGAGCAGAACACAGAACACCAAAGGCAAGATATAATGCCTTACCGCCCACCTGCACAGTCCTAAGATGTTGAGAACTCCAAAGATATTGGAGAGGGAGTAGCAGGCCACTGGGCCTCCCACCAAATAGACAAATAGAGGTAAAGACAGGGTGTTTGGGGATGGAGGATTGTTGAGGTAGCCATAGGTTTGGATAACCACACAAACTTCTGATTACATATCTGGACCTCAGTTTTTGAGGCCATGATAATAAAGTTCACCAAAAGGTGCACAACACCTTCCTGTGACTCTTGGGACAGAGACCCCCCAGACTCTCAGCTGATTTATAGAATTGTTCCTGGGAACATTTTTGAAACATAAGTAACTCTCTGTGTTCTCCTGGCCAAATACCAGCTTGGGTAATGGCATTTCACCTACTTAAAATTCCCTGTTATTTCAGTCAAAGGAGCTATTCTTCCCTTCCCTTCTTAAAAACTCACTCGGTAGTATTGCTGTCATGGAATGGCTGTTGCTTTCTACCCCAGAGATAGCTGCATTTCAGTTCCAGTGTGTGTGAATAATTTATCTATTATTCATGATTATTAATAGCAATTTTATATTCTTTACAAAGCACCCAAAATGTACTAGGCTCTCAGCAAGCAGAAAAGGAGACAAAGTACCTTCTCCAAGGGTCTTGCACCTAAATAGACAATGAGCAGAAGAGAGATGGGGGTTAAAATGTAAGACCAGCAAGTAGTATTCAACATAGATAAATGTATCAAAAGCACGTACATTCTGTGACTTAGGGTCAGATTTTTAAGGTATTTAGACACCTAAGTCTCATTGGTTTCCATGGGAGTTAGGTGCCTAAATATCTTTTAAAAATCTAGTCCTAAAGCACTGGGTCCATTAGACTTAGGCTCCTAAGTGCTTAAGAGCCAGATGTTTAAAGGATTAGGTACAAATGGGAATTAGGTGCCTAGGCACTTTTGAAAATCCAACTAGGTGTCTATCTGCTTCTTTAGGCACCTAAATACCTTTTAAAATCTGGCCCCAAGTCACTTTTGAAAATAGGACTTAGAGTCTTAAGTCTCCTAGGCCCTTTTGAAAACGTTTCCTCCAATTTCATTGAAAGTTAGTCCCTTTTTAATACGGGACTTAGTCACTTCAGGAAATGTTACCCCACATGTCTTGTGGTTCCACCTTTCAAAAATATTAGAATGTTTTAATTTTTCCTCTCTCCATGCTGCTCTCACTTCACCTCAGTCTCTGCATCTCAAGGGAAGGAGCTAGGATAGAGGTTAATAAGCCTTGTAGAGGCACTATGTTTTAAGGAGGAATTTGAAAGAGGAGAGGATGAGATGTGGGAATAGTAGCAAAGGGATCCCAGTCATAAGGGGTAACATGGAAGATAATCTGGAGGTGAAGGTGGGAGATGGAGCAATAGGACAGCTAGCTGTGTGAACATCCCTTGTCCTCCCTCATCACATTCCCTACCTAATGTTTTGCTACTCTTGCTTGTTGGTCCTTGTCTAAAATGAGTTACTAAACTCTTTGGATTGGGGACCATACCTTTCTATCTGTGCTGCAAAGCATATAGCACACAATTCGGAGCAGTACAAATAATAAATAGTGGTAATAGTTAATTGCTATGTAAAGCACTTTGAGATCCCTTGGTATGAATAGGACCTCACACGTAAGTTATTAGTAACAATAATTAATCATCGTCTGTGCATCCAGCCACTTAGACTCTGTGCAAAAGTTTTATAGGAAATAATGAAGCATGGTGTAAAACCGTAAATAAAAAAGTAGATATCAAGCCCTGTCATATGCAATTTAAAATGAAAACTTTATGAGAGATGCCTTTTCTGACCTCCTTCATCCCCACTCTTCAAAAGGAAAAGGACAGCAACAGTTCAGAGTTGAGAGCAAGTATGAGGGTGTCTCTGTGATTTGAACTATAAGTTGGCATATCTTGTTAAGCGAGCTCCAGTGGCTTCTTGTTTCACTACAGGATAGAATTTGGTGGGGAAAGTCTGATTAATGGCTTTTACAAAAAGTGGATGGACACCCAAAGGAGAGGAATAATACAGTTGTAGCATTACAAGTCAGCAGCGTATTAGACAATTTTTTTTGTTCGTAGGAAAGGATTTCCTGTTGAGGTCTTGGAGAAAAATAAGTTTCATCAGTTGAGCGTGGAAAAGAGAGAGAGCAACAGGATTGACTGTAATAAGCCTCTCCTTTTTACTGAAAATCCATTACTTTCTGAGCTATTAAGTGATGAAAGGGATTAAGAGAATAAAAAATATATATATAAGCGGGACTGTATTCGTAAATCTAATAAAGATGATAACAGTAGGGCATTTTATGAAATTTGCATGTGAATGTAGAACATCCTAATCCACTGGCAGACTGCATTGTACTGTGGAAGGGGGAGGGGTATGTATTGAACATATAGGGATAAAAAATTCAACAGTAGAATTTCTCGCCAAGAAATTTTTTTTTCCATATGGACGTCCATATGGTTTATCACAGAATCCATATTTTTGTCACCAGGGCCCATATGTTTAGTTTTTGCTCATATAAAAGTGAAATCACTCCCCATTATCTCATTTCCTAGAAAGTGCTTTGTAGGTGTAACCAAATGTGGAGTACACTTTGTTCTGTAGGCCTCAGATGTTGGAGGCATAACCAGTTGCGGTACACCTGGCTCTCAACAGAGGTTTTTTAAAATCAATGCCATTGGAGTAAAGTGGCCACTCTCTACTGGCATAGGGTTAATTAATAATGCTATGTGATCGGCTGACATAGGGATTGGGGCCAACCCTGAGAATCAGGGAGTTATAAGCAACTTACTGACATGCCCTGGTCTCTCTTGCACCAAACAGAGTTCTTGATCAGAATAATAGAATCATAGGACTGGCAGGACCTCGAGAGGTCATCTAGTCCAGCCCCCTGCACTCATGGCAGGACTAAATATTATCTAGACCATCCCTGACAGGTTTGTCTAACCTGCTCTTAAAATTTCCAATGATGGAGATTCCACAACCTCCTTAGGCAATTTATTCCAGTGCTTAAGCACTTTGACGCTTAGGAAGTTTTTCCTAATGTCCAACCTAAACTGCTCTTGCTGCAGTTTAAGCCCATTGCTTCTTGTCCTAAAGAACCATGTCCAATATACTTTTTTTTGGGGGGGGGGGCGGCGAGGTGGGGGAGGAAATAAGTGAATGTAATGCTGGTGAAAGGTGCCAGATTGATAACCCTGTTTCTCAGTTAATCCACAGAACTGGTAGAGAATAGGTAGTGACAATGAAAGCTTCTGCACAGTATCTGGTGAGCCTCCTCCCTGACCTGGACATTCAGTCCTTGACCTTTTTGCTGAGATTTCCAATAAGAGATTCAGTGACAGCAAAAAGAATTGGACTTAGAACATTGACTTATTTCACACAGCCCCCAGATGAAAGAGTATTTTAACCAAATGTAACTGTGCTGTATTACTGCATATCGAGGGAAGCAGGAAAGCAGCAGTGGTTTGTGTCCTTACTACGGAAGCAGGAAAGCAGCAGTGGTTTGTGTCCTTACTATAGACATAGCAACGTCAGAGCATCCCTGTTTACTGCAGTCAATTCCATTATGGAATTGACTGCAGTAAACAGGGATGCTCTGACGTTGCTATGTCTATAGTATTTGTTAACTTACACAATGGACAGGGAACACCCTATTCTCACATCCAGGGGGAAAATTCTGTCACCTATGCCACTGGATTTATACTGCCCCAAACTACTGGATGTGCCACAGGAAAAAAGGCAGCAATGTGAATGTCTGTCTTATTCGAATTTCTCTTCTCCAGTTCATGTAATGTAAACTTCAGGTGGGCATGGATTCGTGCTTTATCCTCTACCTCCGTAACAATAATGTAAGTTATTGTGGGAGGTTAATAACCGTTGTGCGTCAATACTGTATTATCTTCTAAATCACACAAAGAAAAGGCAACTACCTTCCTTAAATAAATTTAGCAGCAGAATCTTGGGGTGGAGGCAATAGCTACCATGCCAGCTTCTTGTAAACAATTACATTTCAAATAGACTCATTTTAACCCTGCTCCCATTGGAGTCCTAGAGAATTTTGCCACTGACTACAGTTGGAGCAAGTTCAGGCTCTTTATATTACCTGCGGCACAGGAGTGATAGACAATCTTAGCCTTGTAGAAGTATCATTGGATGCAGGCATTTTGTGTTGCCTTTTGGTGGTAGCAATCAATCATTTTCAGCACTGCTTTTCCTCGACAGGGTTGCAGCTCTGGAAGGTCAGTGGTAGGTGCTAGTGGGTTGCTACCTCATGGGTCTTGATTGATTGGGTACCGAGTCACTTTTCAAAAGCGATGGCTCATACAGTGTGCCTGACATGTGCAGACTGTCTGCATGTGGTAGTTCCTGGGCACGATGGTCATACGTTCCTGGGCAACCTTCTCTGGCTGTCTGGTCAGTGCATGCATCTGAGCCATCTCCGCTGGAGATTTCTCAGTATGAATACTCAGCATTTTGACCCCCAAGTTGGCAAAGGGTTGGCAGTCTCTTGTTTTTTATAGTCATAGGGAAATATGCTGAGAATATGCTATAAATACTAAATGTAACTTAGTGAACAAGGAAATGGCAAGTGCTAAACACTTTGATTTTCATGTGGAAATGCTGGTTTGTTTTCTTTTTTGGTATTAGAATGTAAGATTGAATTTATTTTAAGATTCTTTAGGGCAGCATTACATTCCTTCCACTGTTCTATTCCTTACCACATTACCTCACCACATTAGCACTTGTATCTCCCTCTGATGGCATCCAGTTTCCATTCCATTCACAGTGGCCAGGGATCATATCTCTGATCCACTTAGAAACACAATGATCTCTACCCCTGAGAATGCAAACGCTTTCTCAGTCAAATCTATTGATCTACAGGACTCTATTTCTGGCTTTCCATTCACTCACTTGCTGTTTCGGTTACTGGATATTCTTTCTGGGGGAAGAGTTAACTTGGTTACTAGGAACTAGATGAAGAACATTTCTGTAGAATCCAAAGATAGAAGTGATCTTTTATATACATTCACGTGAAAGTGTATGTTGCACGCGTACGCACACGTGGTACATTTCTTCACTGAGCAAAATTAAAACTGCAGCCAGTAATGCACTAAGCTTGGTGACAATAGTTGAACTCAGGATGGAGCCAAGAGGGGACAGCCAAGGTAAACTGCATTTGCATTCTTATGTTGCAGTCATTTAATCAAGAGTGGCAATGTTAAGGTGACATATACAAGCATAAGTTGGCTGCTGGAAAGACAAGAAGTGGATATTCAGGGGTAATACAAGGAGACTTATTAGTGCCCAGGGAGGAAAAAATATGACTTTTCAGCACCCTTTTAGTGAGGCACAAATGTTTGGGGATAATAAAATGCAAGTCCAGTGTCAGAGGGCTTTCTGCAGTGCTGAGCCCTGGTACTTCCATACCACTCTTTGTAAATCACAGGAGCCCTATAGATGGCATTTTTTGCCATCTCTGCGACATCCGGGCCCCACTGTGCTGTAGAAGCAAATAGTTTAAAAGAAACAGACTCTGCCTTAAGGAACTTATAATCTAGAGAAGGCAAAGAATAGCAGAGAAAACGGAGCACAGAGAGGTGAAGTGACTTACCAAAGGAACACAGCAAGTCAGTGGAAGTGCTGGAAATATAGAGTACAATTTTCATAGGCTCCTCAGGTGTATATAGGGGCTTAAGTTCCATTGAAAATCATGGGACTTTGGCTCTTAAGGACTTGATTCTGTGTCCATTGAAGTTAATGGCAAAGGTCCCATTGACTTCAGTGTCACAGAACCAGGCCCTGAGTGCCTAAATCAACTTTGAAAGTGGGATGTAGGCTTCTAAGTCACTTTCACTTTTGAAATGTCACCCATAATCCATGAGTCTCAGACTAGTGCCCTATCCACTGTATCCTGCTGCCTCATGATAGACTCATAGATGACTAATTAAATTACTGCGTAAGCATCAGGCATTCTTATACAGGTAAAAGTCTGCCAGGTGTATTGATAGATTGAACAAACAGAAGGACAATTATTATTATATAACATATTGTAATAGTGTTTAGAGGCCAACCAAACTAGGGCCCCATTATGCTAGGTGTTGAACAAACATATAGTAAGACCGCCCCTGCCCCCCCCCCCCAATTTACAATCTAAAAGCCAAGAAAGAACAAGTAGATGAGACAACCAAGTGGGCCAGAGTGGGAAGGTGGAAGATGAACTCTCATTGGGGTGGTTCATTTATCATGATTACACACAATGGTAACCTATCTCAGGATATCTGTGAAGAGTACTTTGGGGTAAGGATGAAAGTTGACTTTGGGAGAAATATAGAGTGTTTTATCACAGTTTCATTTATCAATAACTGAAATTACAGCAGAACCAATTCCTTGAGCTAGACCTCTCTGGTTCCTATTGGATAACCATTTTTTAAAAAAGGCAAAGAATCTTAAAAAAAAAAATTTCTACAGTCATAATAATGAATAGATGCCATGAAAAAGGTACTTCCATTAGAGGCAAAGCAGCTGTTTGTCTTAATAACAGCAAGGGTTGAGCAAGGTGTTGATTCTGCTGTAATTCCATTTTCTGGTTAGTCAAAGAGCCAGGGTGAAAAGTCTATCTTGAAATAGAAGTAAAATAAGAAAAAAAAATCACATTTTTTCTGGCTTAATTTGATGAAAGATTCTTTTAAACTGTGATTACATAGTTAATAAACCCTAGATATCTTTTTTGTTTGTTTAGAAGTTTTAAAATTAGTTGACTAGTAGCTTAAAGAATAATTAAAATGATAAATGGTGTGGTTTTCTTTAACCAGTCAGGCACTAGGTGTAACCACCATAATAATAGATGCTCAGAGGGAGCAGGAGCTGAGTTATGGCACACATTATTTTCCAGAAGTGCAGACTACCAGCATTTCTGAATTTAAAGAGGGTGGGAGGAGAAGACGACTTAATGCATCATTTGACCAAGAAAGAGACTAGTGTAACATATTAATACTATGCATGTATAAGTAATATAATGTAATACAATGCCTTTCATTTGAAGATCTTAGTGCTGCTTACAGTAACCAGTTAATTTAGCTTCATAGCGCCCCTGAAGTGTCATAGTGTAAGGATCATTCTCCCCATTTTACAGATGAGAAATTTGAAGCACAGACAGAGAGATTCTAAGAGGTGTTGAGGAACTTCAGTTCCTACTGAAGTCAGTGGGAGTTGCAGATGCTTAGAATCGTTTAGGGAGAGACCTAAATGACTTGTCCAAGGTCACATAGGAAGTCTGTGACAGAGCCAGTTCCCCTGACTCCAATCCCAGTGCCTTAACTGCAGGGCCATCCTTCTTCCCTCTGCAAATGATACAGATTTTGGCAGCATGGCATAGAACATTATGGAAAAAATAGTTGAGAACAGGAACGAGCAATTCATTTGAGGGCTTAATTGGATCTGTTTTCAGTCCTTGCTCCTACTTTACCGCACAGCCAGATGCTTTTCACCCTGACCAAGACTTGTGTTGAACTCTTTCCACACTCCTAAGCCCCCACACTTCCCAGAGAACTGACAATTTGTGCTCAGGGCAGGTCTACACTATGGGGCTAAGTCGATCTAAGTTATGACGTTATGCTTCTCGTTCCAGTGGAGTACTGGAGTTGACGGGAGAGCGATTGGTGGTCGATTTAGCGGCTAAATCGACCCCCGGGGGATTGATCACCTTGTGTCAATCCCCCGGTAAATGGAAACAAGCCCTCAGACAGAGAGGGTCTTTCTAGAGCAGGTTATTTTAATTAGCCTCCATTGAAATGTTCCTATATACTTTTGGGGAACTACTTGGCATGAATTCATTTTCCCAAACACTCTCTCTTCCATCCACCCCAATTCCAAATAAAAATCTTTTGGAGGGTGAATGAGTTAACATCTGTAGAAATGCAGCTACTCTTATTATTATTTTTGCCACTTACTTCACATTGTTTTATGGATGAATTGTGTGACTATCACCAAAAGACTCAGCTAATGCTGTTGTCATCTTTTATCAAGGACATTTTTGAGAAACCACAGTAAAGCTGCTGTAACCCCGGCAGTGCTTATAATTATAGCCAAAAATAGAAAGGAGTACTTCATACATTTTCTTAATGTAGGGGGTGCGGTCCTTGACACTCAGCCAAGTTAGGGCTTGGCTGTAAACGCTTAGCACAAACTTCATAAATAGCCATTGGTTTATGAAGTTCTTGACGACAAAACAGTTTTTTCTAGGAAGAGCACCCTCTGCTGGCTAGGTCTCCCACAAAGTAGTTCACTTAATTACCTAGGTGGACCGTACATACCTGATATACAACAGAATATTCTTAACAGGCCTTTTTAGGGACTAATCATAAGAACATAAGAATGGCCATACTGGGTCAGACCAATGGTCCATCTAGCCCAGTATCCTATCTTCTGACAGTGGTCAGATGCTTCAGAGGGAATGAACTGAACAGGGCAATTTATTGAGTAATCCATCCCCTGTATGCCAGTCCAAGCTTCTGGCAGTTGGAGGTTGTCTCTATCCTGGCTAATAGCCATTGATGGACCTAACCTCCATGAATTTATCTAATTCTTTTTAAGCCAGTTATACTTTTGACCTTCACAACATCCTCTGACAATGAGTTCCACATGTTGTATGAAGAAGTATTTCCTTTTGTTTGCCTATTAATTTCGTTGGGTGGTTCCTGGGTCTTGTGTTATGTGAAGGGGTAAATAACACTTCCTTATTCACTTTCTCAACACCAGTCATGATTTTATAGATCTCTGTCATATCCCTACTTAGTCGTCTCTTTTCTAAGCTGAACAATCCCAGTCTTTTTAATCTCTCCTTAGGCGGAAGCTGTTTCATATCCCTAATAATTTTTGTTGCCCTCCTCTGTACTTTTTCCAATTCTAATATAATTTTTTTGAGATGGGGCAACCAGAACTGCACACAGTATTCAAGGTGTGGGCGTACCATGGATTTATATAGTGGCATTATGATATTTTCTGTTTTATCTATTCCTTTCCTAACCGTTCCTAACATTCTGTTTGCTTTTTGACTGCTGCTGCACATTGAGCAGATGTCTTCAGAGAACTAGCCACAATGACACCAAGATCTCTTTCTTGAGTGTCAGCTAAGCCATGGGTGCACCAATGTAACATTCCTCTCTCTCCTTTGGTATATGGTAGTTCATCCCATAAGGTGCTGAACTCCTCATGTGAGATCCCATTGGCTTGAATGAGAATTCGGGAATGCTCAGCAGCTCTCAGAATCAGCCATAACTGTCTTCCGGGTGTATTAGAGAGACAAGGTGGGTGAGGTAATATATTTTATTGGAACAATTTCTGTTGGTATGAGAGACTAGCTTTCGAGCTTACACAGAGCTCTTCTTCCTGGTATGTTGTTCTTTTTGCTTACAGACACAGAATTTATTTGGTTTTGTAAGTGCCTCTATAACTAGGTTTTTATGCTCTCCCTGTACAAATATAAAACCTTGGTTTATTTGCCAGCTCAAACAAGAGTTTACAAATCCAGCTACTCTCCATAGCACAGAATATGGCCACTAATGTGCATAAAAAGACTCTATGCTGGGATCTGTAGTGTTCCCGAATGGCAGGAGAGAGAGATGAGATGAAGTAAAACTTTGGGAAAGTTCAGTCAACAAGATAAGAAGTACAGTCATACTGATTTATAAAGATACTATAACTTTTAAACATGTACTTTCAATCTGAAGGACTGCAGTGGGGATTTAAAATATTACTATTTAATTTTTAAAAATTACATAAATTAAGTGAACAGCCCATTAACAGGATGCCATCAGGATCACATGGCCAATTCAGATCAAGTTATATTATCTTGCCTGCCGGATTTGAATAAGAATTAAGAAATTACTATTCCAAAGTAGTATTGGGCATTGATCCTCATTTACAATGAAATTTGTCACCATAACTACCTGGAATTCTACCATTTTGACAGAAGCATTCCACTGAATCGTCTTCATGGTGCAACTAGTAGTGAAGTATATTAGTAGGAGGAAAAGCTTCTAATTAGTTGTTCTACTTACATGTTCAAAGAAGTCTTGTCTTCAAGAGAGTTCACTTGTAAGCAACAAGACCTGTCTGATGAAAGGTAACCCAGATCTGACAAGCAATGCACTTCCCTTCTTTGGCACACGTGACTCTGGCTGATGGTTCATATGTGTGGTTGGTGTCCCACCAGCAGCATGTATTCCGCATTTCAGTGCTGGCTCCTCGTAGTGTAACCTGTCAAATCAAAGGTTTTTATTTTAGCATATGTGTCCGGGGTAATCAAGCTGCGAGGACTAAACTATGCTTGGTAAAACTGAATATATTCCAGCCTCTATGTTGAGCTAAATAAACCGAGATTCCTCTTTGTGTACGTGTGTGTGTGTGTATGTATATATATATAATTTAAAACTCCATTGTTTTGGAAACCAGTTCAAAACCACCTGATAAATACTTTCTTCTCAGTTCAGTGCTAAATTGTGTCTTTATGTCTAAATCCATATGCATTTGGAGTCTCTTTTTATTGAACACTACAGAGTGAATGAGAGGGCCTGATTCTCCTCTTGCACTAGTGTTTTACTGCTATAACTCCAGTGACTTTTTATGGAATTACTTCTATGAGAGCAGAATTGGACTGAGAGGGTTGCAGTATGTCAGGATCAAAAGCTTACTACCAACAGGGCACACTAGGGAAGGCAGGTGTTTAGCATTGGCATACAGTTCTCTCTACAGAATGTAAGGTAGTTATATGTCAACCCTAAGATTTTTTTAAAAACCAGCAGATAACCAGCTCTGGACAGCTACTAAAATGATCACTCTGGAATTTGCAATAGACTGAAAATGGAACACCAGATGGTAATATATATTGCTATATCTCTTATTCACCAGATGTGTCACACAGCAGCATGTATCTTTGGTTAGACTGATGCAATAGAGATGCATTTCCCTTGAAAGAGTGGCTAGAATTTATTAATATTTCTTTTTTCTGATAATATCTTTTCCACATCTGGGCTCCCTTAAGGACACAGATCACAACCATGGTCAAGTGTTCTTGTGCGCTTCTTTATATCCAGTACCTGCTGAGAATATTTTAGTAACTACGTCTCAGAGAAATGAGGCACAAACATCAGTTTCAACAGTCATTTTAAATACACTCTCACAACAGTAGAAATTGCTGCGTTGTGAAGATTGAGTTAAACCTCCCACTTCTCACCAACGTCATTGTACATTTCTAGGTTGGAACTTAAGCCAAACATTGTTTTCCATAAACTGTGAGGTGCCGTTATATATTTTCTCATTGTGAGCTTCTGGACAAAACTGGCCTGATAAGATTTCCAGGTCACATTTTCATACCCAAGAGGGTCTGATAAACTTTGGAAAAGCAGCTGGTCTTTTGGGTGCTTACCTGAATCGAACCTGAATTCCAAACCTTTCATTTTTGCTTGTCAACAGTGTTGACCTAGAATTATTCTGACAAAGTGTATTTCTCTGTCACTGCTGGTTTTAACTGTGGTTTAACTATTTCTGGGATTATAATGGAGGAGTATTTTGTGCCAATGCTATGGATGTTTTGAAATATCAATTCTAGTAATAATAATTAAAGCTTTGCACATATAGTGTTTTCCTTCCAAAGACCTTAAAGCTCTTTAAAAACATGAATGAATTAATCTTCACAACATCCCTGTAAGGTAGATGCTTATTTTATTCCCCATTTTACAAGGGAGTTTATCTCCCAGCTTCCATTGAAGTGGATTGACAAAGAATGGAAATGGACTTATGCCATGCCTCTCTGAAATGACAACTGGCAACATCTGGGGGAGGAAAGGCTTCTGCTGGTCTAGTTTAACCTGGTGGGAGCTGCAGCCAAAGACTTGGGAGACTAATGCAAAGAAATTCCATTACAATTTAAAAATAAATTTGCTTTGTCCATCCCTGCTTCCCTTTTGTAATCACTTTCCACAGACATGAGCAGCTGGAGCTTTATTTGGTCAACAGCTAGCAGAAAATGAATTCTCTGCTAGTGTGTATGCTCCAGTATGCAAGCTATGATAGGATGGGACACTGCTTTGGCATGTAAAGTGAACAAAGTTCCCCAAACCTCCTGAGAGAGTCCTGATAGAAGAGGCAAGGAGAGGAGTCAGAGAAGAGCCATGAGAATGATTAAAGGATTAGGAAACATGCCTTATAGTGATAGACTCAAGGAGCTCCATCTATTTAACTAAACAAGGAGAAGGTTAAGGGGTGACTTGATTACATTGTGTAAGTATCTAAATGGGGAGCAAATATTTTATAATGGGCTCTTCAATCTAACAGGGAAAAGCATAACACACTCCAATGGCTGGAAGTTGAAGATAGACAAATTCAAACTGGAAATGAGACATAAAGTGAAAGTCATTAACCGTTGGAACAACTTACCAAGTGTCATGGTGGATTCTTCATCACTGATGATTTTTAAATCAAGATTGGATATTTTATTAAATGAAGTGCTTGAGGAATTATTTTGGGGAAGTTCTATAACCTGTCTTATACAGGAGGTCAGACTAGATCAGGGGTCGGCAACGTTTGGCACGCGGCTCGCCAGGGTAAGCACCCTAGCGGGCCGGGCCAGTTTATTTACCTGCTATCGCGGCCCCCACTGGCCGCGGTTCGTCGTCCCAAGCCAATGGGGGCGGCGAGAAGCGGCGTGGGCGAGGGATGTGCTGGCCGCGGCTTCCCGCCACCCCCATTGGCCCGGGACGGCGAACCGCGGCCAGTGGGGGCCGCGATCGGCCGAACCTGCCGTGTCAGCAGGTAAATAAACTGGCCCGGCCCGCTAGGGTGCTTACCCTGGCGAGCCGCATGCCAAACGTTGCCAACCCCTGGACTAGATGATCACAAAGGTCCCTTCTGGCCTTGGAATGTATGAATTTTCATGCCCTCCTCCTGATTATAAAGTTATGCTCAATCAGGGAACAGAAACAATTCCACGTGACTTATGTGACCAAGCACAACAAATCAATACAGCCTGAACAGCCTGGTTTCAGGTTCAATTACATTAAAAGAAAAAACCCCAGCAACTCCTCCAAAAATTGTCTAAAAAATATCAGGAAGTTGCCATTCTGAAAGCGCAAAAAAAAAAAAAGTGTGTGTGGGGGCTACATTTCTCAAGAAAATCACTCATTTATCTTTTTCATTTCTATACAGTAAGTATTTATTTATGTGATTGTTAGCAACCACTGCACCTGTGCCTTACAGTGGTTTCAGGTGCTCATGATTTCTCCTTACCTGCCATCTCCCATTTTATCATGGTGAGACTATGTAGGTCCCAAGGTCTAAATTCTGTCCTTGGACATGGTGCAATGAGAGTAGTATTTAGCCTCATATGTTTTAGGAAATGTTAAGGGAGGAGCCCAGTATCATACATGGGTACCTAAGGAGGGCAGCATATCTTGCCTTTTGGATTCTCAGATAGGCACTTGGGTGGTTTCAAAGTTCAAACGTGGGATTTGGAATCTTAATGTTCGCCCTTGGAAAATTCATTGTGAGCTAGTGTTTTCTTTTTGCCATCAAGCCTTGTGTTGAATCATGTAGCTCCTGAGAGGGAAAAAAAGGACTTTGAAATTTTGCTTTCCATTTATTCCTATTCTGTTATTTTGGGCCCCAGTTCAGGAGAGCATTTAAGCACATGCTTACATCCTATTCAGGACAGTACTTATCTATCTGCTGAGCTTTAAGACCATTGATTTAATGTTAAGCATATGCTTACATGTAGTCCCGAACAGAGATGCTTTCGTGAATCAAGGCCTTGGTTGGGAGAGGGATTGGGACATGAGGGATTTGACTGTACTGCCCAGCCTGTCTTTTATATATGTTGAGGGAGCTGTGGAATAATTGCTGCTGGGCCCTATATTGTTCCTCAGTAAGGTCCATAGCAGGGCGTCCTTTAACTCACTAAAGGGGGAAAGAAACAACCCACAGTAAAACAGGGACGGTGCTTTCACTCCATGTTGTCTGCATTAATACAGCATTGTAGCAGCAGCTGCCTTTTTTATTTTTTTTTAAACAGCTTTATTTTTTCCCCTGTAGAGTAAGCTGACCAGATTTGCAGTTTATAAAACTGGGACAGCCTAGCAGGGGACAGGGCTGTCCATGAACGATCTTCAGGGGATAATAATATCAGTAATAGAATGACTGCCATGACAATTGCCGGGAAAGGTGAATTGCAGTGTATGTGCAGTAAACATTTTTTTTTTTTTTTGAGATTGAGAGAGAGAGAGAAAACAAGTGAGCTTCTGAGTTCAGTGCTGGTTTTCATTAGAACCAGGGCGACCCACTTGCTAAAAAGTTGAACTCTGGTCAACTCCCCTCCTGTAAACTCTTGACCTCGATGTTATTTAGAGAGAGAAAGGGCTAAGAGATTTGGTTTAAATAAATAAATAGAGGTAGCAAGGAATCTTCCAAGCTCTCCTGGCTCTGATTTTCAGTTAGAAGTAAAATATTATTAATAACAAAAATAAATCACAATATTATGAGCAGCATGTTTCTGTATGCACTAAACATCCCAGGCATCCAAGTGTGGATCCTCTGATTTGTTCTGTCTCATCTGGTCCAACAGAGCTCGAGTTTGTTGACTTTGAAGGCACGCTGTAAGGCCTGTCTATTTTCTCAGGCTTGTCCTGAGGCAGTGGATTAGTGGGGGTGCGCTGCGCTGAGGGAAAGCAGTGGAATTGGGGGCAATGCAGCCATTGGTGAATGGTGGTTTTTAAGTTTTACATCAATCTATACAGGCACCTACATTTTAAAGTGGAATAATTTTTGTACAAATTTTAAACTTATAATAAATAAAAACATAACACGAAACAATCTGTTTCTGTTCTGTTGCGGTCTTAAGGACAAAGAACAATAAATACCCGAGAATCAAATAGACGTGTTTGAATAATGGCTGTATTTAGGAATCTGTTAAGTCAATAAAGTAATATATTTACTTGCTGCTCATGCAGCAACATACCCACAACTATAGAGATCCGCTTTTTAGTCCACTGATGCTCAGTTGTTCCATATGGTTGACATCATTCCAAGGAGGGCTTTTAAAAAATAAATAAATACATAAATATATTCCAGTCACCGGCCATATATAGAAAGAAGTTTCTGTGAAAGTTGGTCAGAGTATATGTCTCAAGTTCTCACACCCTCCTTAAGCCTGGGTCCAATTTTCCCTATTGTAGACACAATTATGCTTCTTCCTCATATTTCGGTAACACATATATACAGTATCCTCCTGCAGCCACCCAAAGGTTGAAACCTGCTCTGGCAGAAACCGCTCCTCCAGCCTCCCTTAAACAAAACCTTCTGAAAATGTCTCCTCTTTCTACAGTGCTTGCTGGAAGTCCATAGGTCTCTTCTGAGATCATTGGGTCTGTCAATCTTTTTTAACTATTTAAATACCCAGATGCTGGTAAAAGATTTGTTCAGCTGTTTAATAACTTGGCAAATGACATGAGCAAGCAGGCACATTTAATTAACAATTTTTTAATCCTTAAACTCTGAAAGGGACAAGAAATGAGACAGATGGAAACAGATTTACTTTTTGTTTGTTTGAGTTGTAGCAAAAGAAGTTTAAAGGAATGAAAGGATATTTATAACCTTTTAAAATCAGGAGCATACATTTAGCAGACCTAATTTCCCCCCTCCTTTAATTTCTAGAGAAAGGTAGGCTGATAAAAGCAGGAAGCAGATTGTTTGTTAAAAACCTCTGAGAGCCTGAAAGTGATATACATCCCTCCATTTCTCTGCCTTCAGTTCTAAACAATTCAGTGACAAATATTAATCGACTTTGTGTGCACATGTGATTACCTATCCACACGTATCTGTGTGTGTGCATATGTACATATGTATGTATGCCTGTGGAATGTTATTTTTAAATAATTCCTTTTAACTCCTAGATTTCAGCGTTTGACCCTCTACTTCAAAAGCAAGAGATTAAGCGGGCCCCATTATTTTGACATCAAATGCAAGCCCTATTCTGTTGCTAAGATACAGAATGTGGGACTATAATATTGCCTTCTTGCAAGGTTATATTGCCTAAGTGTTAGTAGCAGGCCATATTATAAATCTAAGTAAGTTAAAACAAGAGATAATGATTGCTGCTTTTATCATATACTAATTAAAAGGGAGGGTGGGAAGTCTATACAACAGTTACACCACACACAACCTTTTTATTCCGAAGATCTTCTGATATGGGAATCACGATTAATGCACAATTTAATAAAAGTCCGTATGAGCCAGGTTCTGCTTTCCGTTTCTGCCTGTGTAAATCTGGAGTAACTCTACTGATACCAATAGAGTTATTTCAGCTTTATATCAGTTTAACTGACACCAGAATCTTGCAGCAACATACCCACAGATGAGCCACGAACCTGGTATATTGTGGATAAATGGGGTTTTAGTCTCTTTTTTTGTACAATTACATTGACATTGTAGTGGCACAGAAGCTGTATTTTAGTAGGCCAAAGCCAGTGCCTGATTGATTGATTGCCATTACTCAGGAAAAGAAGATTACTCATGATTTTTTTTTTTTTTTTAATTGGTGAAAATGTCTCTCTTTTCATTGGAAATGTCAACATTGAGAAATTTCAACCAGCTCTAGTCAGGAATGGCTGCCGTTATGTATCACTTCCATCCCAATCCAGCTCAATCACGTAGAGTAATATCCTGTACCCCACGGTGGAACCATTCACTCAACCTCTGTGCAGAAGGGAGAACCATTAACTGCATAGGCCACAGAAGGGGCAGAATGTAAGCAGAGAGTAGACACGCTTGCCTTCATTAAAGGCTGTGGAAGAGCATGCTAACTGCAGCTTGGGAAGGGTAGTTTAAAAAAACCTCTTGAGCTGCTGTGCAGCAGCATTAGTGTTCTCCTGTGCCGAGATTTTTCTTTTATAGGTAGGGGTCAGATGACCATACCTCAACCAATGGCTAAGGAGATATTTGACATCAAGAACTATTGATTAGTTAAGAGAGCAGTTCTGGAGAGCTGATTTAGGTCTCAAAGCTGTGTTTCAGCGGGTGGGATTGTGTCTGGCAATTATTGAGTGCACAACATATATGGCTACATGGTGTTTTACCATCCAACAGCAGTAATATGAGTCTCAACTCAGTGGTTAAGATAGAGCCTGAGCTTTGTACTCTGGTTTTACTTTCTGTATTCTATAGCTTTTATTTTAGGTGTGGTTTAGTTTACTCTAATAATTATATACATACTTTGTACCTATGTAGCCCCTTCCATATGAATCTCAAATATATTGTCACAATACGTCTTCCACAATAGTTAGGATTATTATCCTTATTTTACAGATGAAAATACATTTTTCCAGAGTCTACTAATTTGGGTGTCTCCATGTGGGGTGCTGCAATTTTGGATGCACCCTCCCCAGCTCTGCTTGATTGAAATGGAATGTGCATGAAACAGCGGAAGCAGAGAAAATGGACTGTCTTCAGATTTTGGCCAAAATTACTTCTCCAGGGTCAGACAGGAAAGCAGTAGCAAAGCCAGGAATAGAAGCTATGTCTCCCAGCCCTCTTCCTTACTCAGAAAACAGTGATGCAAGATATCCATATGACGAATTGCACAGTCATGTGATGAATTGCATTACTCATGTACCTTTTATGGCCTCTTCCTACTAATCCATCTGCCCTGGGGTATATTCTAACATTCCACAGTTCTGAATAGCCATTAAAAATTCCTGCTTTTCTCCCAAATGCCCACAAAATTACACCGGTCTGAGGTGCAGACCTGTAATATTCAGTTCTGCACAAGTGACAGGTTTAAGGCTGAATATCTCTCAACACATGAAGGCAAGAAATTGGAGACTTGTACCAACAAATGGGAAGGCTTCCCATGATTTGTTTTTGAACGTAGGACTTGCTTCTAACCCTAGAAGGTTACAAGATATTGGACTTTAAAGATGTCACATCTTTATACAATGGTGTGATCGCTGGTTCTGGAACAATTTCTATAGTGGGAGTGCTGAGAGCCATTGAACCAAACTGTAAACCCTGTATATAATGGAAACCATTTCAATCCTGGGGGATGCAGCAGCACCCTAGTTCCAGCACCTATGGGTGTGATGTGGTATAAGGGTTTTATTTTTACTTTTTTTGGTAAGTCCTGTATAACTAAGAAGGAGGGCAGGTGCATCTCAGGACACAGAATGTCTCCAGGTGACACCAGGAAGTTCAGAAGATACTAGGAACACAGAACAGCCATATTGGCACACGACCTGTAACAGCAACCGCAGCTGCATTTCCAAATTCTGCAGAGTGTATAAATATAAGGGTTTTATTTTTACTTTTTTTGGTAAGTCCTGTATAACTAAGAAGGAGGGCAGGTGCATCTCAGGACACAGAATGTCTCCAGGTGACACCAGGAAGTTCAGAAGATACTAGGAATAGTATAACTCACTAAGTGCTGCATAACTCACTCATGGCTTCACCACTTATGTATGATGCTTCTATCCAAATTCATGCCAGTAAATCTATATCCTCCACCACACAATCATTTGTGTGTCTATAATATAACATCCCTATATCACTATATAAAATATGTATATATTATACTGCGTGTACGATTTAATAAATTCTCAGAATAAATATTTATCTTATGTATTGTGGTGGAGCATGTGACAGTGGGTTGTAGAGGTTAAACCAGGAGACAAACAGTCAGGACATTTGGGGTCCTAGAAAAGTACCTCTAACCAAGTTAGCACTTAGGTCCCTTTTAAATCAACGTGACTTAAGCATGTTCTTAAAGTTAGGCATAAGTGTAAGTATGTGCTTAAGTGCTTTTTTCAACTGGGGCCCTGTTGAAGTAAGTGGAAAGTATTCATAGGCTGCAGGGTGATAGTTGGGTTTCAGAATCCTACTGCTAGCTCTGCCACTAACTTATTGCAGCCTTGGACAAGTCACTTAACCTTTCTGTGATCCAGTTTATACATCTGTAAAATGGATGTAAAAACACCTACCTCTCAGAGGTCTTCAGAGAATGTATTAATGTTGAAGTACTTTTGAGACCCTTGGATGAAAGGCACTTACAGAAGTGTAAAGTATTATCATTATATATGTCTGTAATAATATTTCACACCTATAAATCAAAGTGTAATATGAGCACAGTTCATCAAGAACAATATAATGGGTTTCATGGTGGAAACCTGGGCATATTCCTGACAAACTGAATCCAAAGCTACAGGACATAGGGAGGGAAAGATAGCTCTTAAAAGAAGATAGTTTCACTCTAAATTCACAACTCAGATGTACTTAATTTTCAACAAACCCTGTGACCCCCTCCCAATGTCCCATTGTCTCTGGAGGATTGTGAGAAATAAACTTGTTACAGCACTATTTTTCTCTTTCTCCCTCAGGCATTTTATATTGTTTCAGAAAAACATGAACTGGGATTTTTTTAATGTTTATTTTTAAATATGAAACTATATGGACAATATTATTGGTGCATTTCTTGAAATGTGTCCAGAATTCAAACCTGGAGGCTATAGAAGTGCTGGAGTGAAATTGGCCCTAGACAGTTAATAAATTCTGAGCAGAGATGCATAAATCAGCAAAGGGTATCTTTCAAACTTTTTTTTTTTTCCAAAGGGTGGGCATGGGGGAGGGAAATGTCTTCGGAGAATTGTTTTCTATCAGTTCAGAAAATAGAGAAAAGAATCCAGCAATACCCAGTGCTGGTTAGCAGATTGTCATTTTTGGGTTTGATGTTCCTGGGTTTAATTGTCTTTCATGTGAACAATGGCAGGAGCTCTCTAGTGTGCCATGCGAGCATGATAAAAGGGGGCCGTTCTTGCATAGCAATGCCTTTTTTTTATTATTAGCGTAAAAAATTAGCAAGCTGGAAGTCGTTAGAAGGAGTTCCACTGGCATTAATTGTAATGCAGCCTGAATTTGTTTGCAGACCAGTGCGGCAAGACAATAGCAGCAGGGGAAAAAAGCAATATTAATAGCCTTTTACTTATTGTATCATTTTAGCGAGCCTTAATAAGGTGTCTGCTGTCAACTGGAATTTATTAAAAAAAAAGACATGGTAATTGATGTATTGCAGTAAGTATGGATGAGGGCTCAACTTGATTAATGTATGAGTTGGCTTTTTAAGGCATTTTAAAAAGGCTTCTTAACTGGGTCTTAAGAGACTGGCACAAGCCCAGTGTAAACTACCTCATTGCAGTTGGAAAACAGCCTGACAGCTGCTGATGTCTCCTGGGCTTTGCTTTTTTTTTTTTTTCTGATCAGAGAAAACTGAAGTAATATAGTCCTCGTCAATAATTGCAGTGCTTAAAAATCTTATAAAGGGATTTCTATTCTTCCCTCCGGAGATAACTTTTCAAAGGTTAAATTAGTTTTACTTGTGTGTGCTTCAAATATTTCAGGTCCCAATAAGGATCAAGTTTTGTTTTAAATAAACTGCTAGTTTGTGAGTTGCATGGGATTAACACCTTACTGAATATCTACTGTTTCTAATAGGAGTTGGATATTACATCACATCCAAGTTTGGCTCACTCTATTCCCCAAAACAATCTACTGCACATTGCTCATTGTTACATTCATGTTGCCAGTTCGTTTCACAGAAGGGCATTCGTTCTTTATTTTTTATTTCTCTTGAATTTCTCAACTCCTGTTTTGAGACCTTACCTACTGAGAGAGTCTAGCAGACCTGCATTCAGAGCTCAAAATAATCTAGAAAGACAAAAGCTGGGATTTTCATAGGGGCCTATGAGAGTTAGGTACCCAACTCGCATTGAATTTCAATGCAAATAGAGTGCCTAACTTCTTTAGTCTCCTTTTGAAAATCACAATCTAAAATATCCTAGCTGCCTGGACATCCATGGGTGCCACCGAAATACTGAAGGACAATCTAATAAGAAGACTCTCTTCTGATTCCTAGTATGTGTGAATGAGGCATTCTGTACATGAACAAGCTACCAGGAAATAAGAGTAGTACGAGTAAAAATATGCTTCTTTAACTATGCTGTGGACTTCCTGTATTCCTCACCTGAATTCCTCACCTATTGTGCCCTAAGTCAAACAACTGATATGTGGTGTGCTGTGCTGATGGGACTGGCAGCAGCATACGTACATCTGTGTATATCTGGTACACTGGTGTTTCTGCTTGTAACTGCAGCTAGCCAGTGGGCAAGCAGAGAAATATGTTGAGAGGAATCAGAGAGAGAAATAGTTCAATTACTTTGAATAAATGTGTTCATCTTATTGTCTCCTGGGGTCACCATGATCTTGAGGTGTAAGTTAAAGGGGCAGGCATTTAATTGTATTAAAAAATTTCCATATTTGTCATCTAAAATAAAGAACAACTCTGTACTGACGGGACTAATCAAGTTCCCGTCTGCTCTGTAACGATACCATCAGCAGTGCTGAAAATGTCATCTGCGTGTATACAAAAGTCAAGTACAGAAATGCAGACTTCTAATTTCCCATAATAGTATGTGGTCCTTCCTGATATCTTTAGATCTTCCCCGAGAGAAGTATTCTTCCACCTATATAGATGCAAACTTAATTTGCCTGTATAGGCTTCATCAGTCTCAGGTCTTGGGAAAAGCTGATACGTATTTATACACTCTGCAGAATTTGGAAATGCAGCTGCGGTTGCTGTTACAGGTCGTGTGCCAATATGGCTGTTCTGTGTTCCTAGTATCTTCTGAACTTCCTGGTGTCACCTGGAGACATTCTGTGTCCTGAGATGCACCTGCCCTCCTTCTTAGCGTATGCACAATGTACCTCAAGTGGCACGTGACCAGGATTCATCACCAAATTTGGTCCAATGATTGGATCATTAGCTTCTCTGGCTGGGGCCAGGTACCGATGGGGAGCACCACCTGAACGCTGATCCATGCCCCCTGCACCTGCCCTGAAGGATAAGGATAAGGACCAAGATGTGGAGCCTCATAGCATCACGTCCTGGAGTACTTTGTTTTTAATAAGTTTTTTGTTGTTGTTTCTAGGAATGGAAGTTTGTGCCACCAATCAGAGCTATTTCTGGAGTCTGTGTGCAGCCTAAAAGTTAGCTGTTCCACCAAATTGGCTTAAATTGGTATCTCCCAATAATATCAAATAGTTTTCCTAGTTTCTTCTTAGGGTTTCAGTTACCAAATACTCAGTAGCAGAAGGTTCAGACTCACATTATTTTAGGTGCTTCCCTGCATAGTCATTGTACTATTAACTGAACTGGTCACCTAGTTCCAAGGAGTGTGATTTGTAACCTTTGTTTACATAAGGTATCATATTGGTAAAGTTTTTAGTAGAGGGGTGATTTGCTGCGAACTTTCTTCTTGCGTTTGTCATCGTTTCTTCTAATGCCATTTGTCTTGTCCCAACAGTTAATTTCATAATACCCTATTCTTCCTCAATTACAGAAAAGAAACCAGGATTAGTCTGCGGGACTATGAAATTGCATTAGTTGCATCTGTTGCTTTTCCTCACAGCTAGTCTCGTGCG
Source organism: Emys orbicularis (assembly GCF_028017835.1). Classification (NCBI taxonomy): domain Eukaryota; kingdom Metazoa; phylum Chordata; order Testudines; family Emydidae; genus Emys; species Emys orbicularis. The sequence goes on from NC_088685.1 coordinate 168,053,300, forward strand.
GTCTCTTAGAACCCAGACTGTGTTTCCAAGGTATTTTCCCAGTGGATTCAGTATTCCCTTGTGAATAGCATTTAAACATAGGTGTCTTTGAAGTTTACTTTTCCTTCCTGTAATTACACCTGTGTGGCAGATGGTGCAAATGGCCCAGCATACATTTGTGTGATCCTGTGCATAAAAAGATGCTATACCAAAAGCTACTTCCTTTTCCCTAACTCAGATTTCTCAGAATTCTTTTCAAAATCCAATTTCACCAATATTATTTCCTCCTTCTTCATGTATCTTCTTAATTTTCTAGATATGGTCTTGAACCAAAAACTCTGGATCTGAACACTCAGAAAGATTAGGGGTGTTTGAAATCCAGACATAGATTCAGATCCAAATTTTGCAAATGGCCCCATCTTTATAATGAATGTAACTGAAACCCTGGATCTGAGCAACCCTAAAATGTTAGGTATTCACAACCCAGATTTGAATATTGTGGCTTCGATTCCATCTCTATATATATTATCCAATTTATCTGTCTATTCTTTTTCACTAGATTTGTAAGCCTTTGCTTTCTCTTTCCCTTCCTGAGACTGACCTATTACCAGGTACTCAATACTTTCATCTATAAGTGGGTCTGGTTGGAATTAGAGGGATCTAATAAGTGCAAAATATTTTGCACTAATATTTTGCAGGGTAGCACCTGCACATTCTTTTCTATACACAGGAACCTGCACATCATGCAAGAATGGGAGGGAGATTGGTGACTGTGATCATTAGTTTGAGGTTTGCCATGTGCATACAATATTCAGTTCATATGCAACCAGAAATTCCCAGAATTCTCAAGGCCTGTATTAACTGTATTAAGCTTCCTGGCAAAATTCTAGTCGCCGCCTCACTTGGGGTTCTGAAGATCTGCATTCTGTCCCTGGCGTTGCCATAGACTTTGAATGGGACTTTATGCAAACAAGGTGCATAAGTGATCTTAATCTCTCTAAGACTCAGTTTCCCCATTTGTATATGGGGCTAAAAATATTTATCTAGGTAATAACAGGGCTGTTGTGAAGCTAACTAAATGAATTAATGTAAGTAAATAACATTGATATTGCTGGAGGAAAACAGCCGCATAATATTTTGCACTTATTAATTAATAGAACTGTTCAGTAGTTTTGATTAGAAATGAAACAGAACTGGAGCCTTACAGTACCATGTTTCTGACAAAGTGAAAGGCATTGTTACTCGCTTTTAGCAAGCCTGAACCTGCAGCAACAAGTTTTTATAGCTAGAACACTGCAGCTCCTTCGGAGTTGCATGTGAAACAGGCAGAATTCACAAGTGATATGCTGGCAAAGTGGTTTCATACGTTTTTGTGGGAGAACTGGTTTGTATGAGCTCACAGACACAGGGTTTTTATCGAAAGGTATGCATGTGAATAAGCCCAGTTTTTTTGTGGTCAGATCTCATTACCAACCCGTTAGCAAGGTCCTCTCACTGAAACTGGAAGAGAAGCTAGGCCTAACTCTGATGCCACAGCAGAACTCTGATCTCAAATCCTCCCTTCTAAAACTGGCCTATAGTTATTACATGAGTAAAAATACAGAAGACTCCACCAGAAATACACAGACTAGGTATCTCTGCTGACGCATCAATACAAAGAATTCTGATCACAGGGAAATTTACCTTTCTGAAAGTGGACTAACCTAATGTGAGCCAGAACATATAGCTAGCTGTGTTACCTTGGCTCACATTGGATATGTCTACAGGGTTTTTTTCCATCTCATTATTTGATTGCCACATTGATTACAAAGGTTTGGAGTTTACTCTACGAATCCATCCAGGGTAAACTACAAACATCTGGGGAGTGTAGGGTTACCATATTTCAGCAAGCAAAAAAGAGGACGGGAGGAGCCCCACCCTAACCCCGCCCCTGCCCCTCCCACTTCCCGCCCCCCTTAGAATCCCCAACCCTCCCCCTGTTCCTTGTCCCCTGACTGCCCCCTCCTGGGACCCCTGCCCCTAACTGCCCCCCAGGACTCCACCCCCTACCTAAGCCTCCCTGCCTCTTGTCCCCTGACTGCCCCCTCCTGAGACCCTCCCCCCATCCTAACTGGCCCCCTAGGACCCTATCCCCTACCTGTACCCTGATTGCCCCAACCCTTATCCACACCCCCACCCCCAGACAGACCCCTGGGACTCCCACGCCCCATCCAACCACTCCCCACCCCCTGACAGCCCCCCCCCCGAACTCCCGACCCATCTAAACCCCTCTGCTCCCTGTCCCCTGACTGCCCCGATCCCTCTCCCCACCCCTGCCCCCTGACAGCCCCCCCCCAGATCTCCCAACCCCCCCCCCGCTCCTTGTCCCCTGACTGCCCCCTCCTGGGACCCCTGCTCCTAACTGCCCCCCAGAACCCCACCCCCTACCTGTACCCTGACTGCCCAAAACCTTCTCCCCCCCTCCTAAAAGCCCCCCCCCGAACTCCCAACCTCCCCCCCGTCTCTTGACTGCCCCCTCCAAAATCTCCCTGCCCCTTCTCCTGCCCCCTGGCCCCCTTACCCTGCCGCTCAGAACATGGTGTTGGGCTCTGTGTGGAGCCGGACACATGGCTGCGCTCCCCAGCGCAACACACAACCCGGTCCCACCCCACCCAGTGCTGCCGGAGCGGGGCGCTGGGCAGCAGGGGAGGAGGAGCTGCCGAGGCCCGATGCAAACGGCCCGGCAGGCCGGCCGGCTCAGAATGCGGGGGAGGGGGGGGCGGGGAGGAGGAGCTCTACAGCTGCTCCTGAGTCCAGCCCGGCAAACTGAGGGGGAAGGGCTCTGGCTGCCAGAGCCCCATGCGAGCGGCTGAATTTCCTGCAGCCCTCCCAGCCGCGCCTCGCTCTGCATGGGGGGGAAATCCCGGACATTTTTAGTGATTTACAAATTCCCCCCCGGACGCTATTTTTAACACAAAAAGCAGGACATGTCCGGGTAAATCCGGACGAATGGTAACCCTAGGGGAGTGTCCAGACTGGTCTTTATTAAAAAGGTGTTGAGTAATATCTTACTACTCAAGGTGTCCCATGATTGCGCTATTAGTACTACTTAGCATGAGTACTGGTGACAGAATCTGACACATATTTAGGCAGTTCCTGATAAATAGAGGGATTAAAAAGGTATGTCAAACATTTTTACCCAAAAAGATTTTGAATTGAGAAATGTTTCCAAAAATGGAAATTTGTAAAAAAAAAAAAAAAAAAAAAAAAAAAAAAAAAATTCAACATTTTTGAAATTTTCTATTTTGGGGTGAAATCTTCCATGCTATTTTTTTACCAAAAAGTTGCCAAAATTATCAAAATTATTGAAGTTTTTCATTTATTGAAAACTGCATCATCGTACAAAATCTAAGTTTTTTGGTAAAGACAAATTTGGAAAATCATGTTAAAATGTTGTGATTAAAATTTTAGTAAAAATGACCTCAGAAAACTTGAAAAATGGTCCTATTTCAAAATGTATCAAATGGAAACAACTTAAATGTCTCATAATATTATTATCTTAAATTGTTAACACCTATTGTTGTCCAGTTCTGGTAATAACACACTAAGCCACTATTTACAGGACGCAATCAAACACAAGTGCTTGAAGAATGTATTTCTTCCTGACTTTCTCAGCTCTAAATCATATCCATATTGCCTGAGAAACCAAGTGAGAATGCTTCTACTGAGTAGGGTTACATAGAATCATAGAATATCAGGGTTGGAAGGGACCTCAGGAGGTCATCTAGTCCAAAGCAGGACCAATCCCCAACTAAATCATCCCAGCCAGGGCTTTGTCAAGTCTGACCTTAAAAACCTCTAAGGAAGGAGATTCCACCACCTCCCTAGGTAACCCATTCCAGTGCTTCACCACCCTCCTAGTGAAAAAGTTTATGACCTGGCTGATTATATGGGATAGACTCGGCCAGTCATGGACACAGGAAATATATCATGTGACTCCTTGTGGCTCAGGGCACAATGGTAGGGGGAGGCTAGGTGGCCTAGCTGGGCCAAAATTGAGTGGTGCTGTGATCCCATGTTCCAGATCGCAAAACCACTCACTCAAATTTGGTTTGGCTGCCGCTGACTTAGGTCAGAGGGGCAGCTGGGCCAAATTTGAGTAGCGCTGCAACCCTGTGCACCTGCTTGGCCTCCCAACCTTCCAGTCCTTCTGGTGCCTATGGGGACTGGGCACCTCCAGCCTCCCAGAGAGAAGCAGAGCAGGGGGCACCAGAAATTCCCAGTGCCCAGGTGGGTGGAAGGATTGGATCTGGGTTTTTGGTGCTTCTTGGGGAAGCAGGGATGCAAGAGGAGGCAGAGGTTGGGATTCCCAGAACTGCCTGTCCCTTGGTGAGCATAGTACTCTTCAGCCTGACCACTTCTCCAGGTAAGAGCTTAGGGCTGGGTGTGAGGCAGGGATACCATGGGGTTGGTGAAGGGGGAGAGCTTGGAGCTGGGTACAGGGCAATGTGAGAAAAAAGAGCATGGGGCTGAATGTGGGGCAGCAGAAGGAGTGTGTGAGTGGTGCTTGAGGCAGGGGGGAGAGCGTGGGTCTGGGTACATAGAGTGTGGGGCTGGGTGCAGGAGGGGCGGGGAGGGAAACTTTGGATCCCCTAGGAAAATTCTGCTTGTACCCCTGATATGTCAAAGTATAACCCAAACTACTGCCACTTTATAGATATCTATCTGAAGCAGAAAATTTTTCAAAATATTCCTTTGGACAGCTGTGTACATGGACACTATCTGAGTGAACCGCTGCAAGTACGAGGCTGCATTTTGAATAGGAATTGAGGATGAATTCTGTTTCTTTAATAATTAGAGACAAACGCTTTGCATGGTTCTGTTTTAGCATGTGCACTCGCGTATTTTAGAAATGGGCCTGTACCAAATCCCCGATTCTGCCATTTGTGGCTCAGCACCAGATCTAGAAAATGTGTGCATTACCTGGCATGCACAGGCAAAAGTCCCTGCTTTTGTCTTGGAACTGAACATAAAATACCTGACTTCATGGATGTAATAGTGCCTTGTATGTAGTGGTGAAATGTCACGGTTAAATTTATATACTCAGAAAGGTTATAAGGTAAAGCTAAGTGCACCCCACAACGTTTTTATTTACCCAGGATGTCAAACTGAAATGTTTTTAAACATGCTAATGAGGAGTCCTTGCTCCCCGTTAAGAAATGTCATGAACTTAGTGCTGTACAAGATGCCATTTTGTGCAGTTGAAACGAAGTTCCGCATCCTATTTTTAAACCTTGACATGATCTGAGATTATGGTAAGTACAGTAGTGATAGCTTTGCTGTTTATATCTATAAACTTTAACAGAAGAAATCATGTTGCAGCCTTATGATGGGGATACAATAGACTTTTTATTCACGTTGTGGGTATTTCTCGGTACTTCAGAGACATGGGGTTTTTTTCTTATTAACCTGTTTTCAAAATAATCTTCCCATATCAAAGCATGTTTAAAAACAGATTGTTTTTGATAGCAGTAACTAAAATGCAATAAGAAGAAGCCTTTTGATCTGTTGCAAATAAACTCTTTTGCAGATAAATATGTAACAAGTGTATTTTTGTTCATTTGCTATCAAATTTAATAATAACCAGTGGAATTGAGTTCAACAAAAATGGTTTCATTATCAGTCTTTGAATACATACTTTTAAATATTAAAAGATAATGATTTGTATGGCATTGTTATATAATGCATTTCTTGTCTTCTCTTGTGTGCATGTGACGAATTCCAGTCGATAAGCCCAGGACTCTGGAGTCAGTTGTCTGGCTAGTTATTAAGATTAAGATAAGTACTAAGAACGGAAAGATACAGTGCATTGTACTACCCTTATGGGACTGGGCCACCTAGGATTCCAAGTGTAAACAATGAATTAGTTCTCCCTGGCTCTTTTTAAACCTGAGGTGTACACTGTAAATATTGGTGAAATCTGATGGAAAGAGTGTGCAGAGATTATTATTATTTTACCCTTAAATGTTGCTTAAAAATAAGAGACAACTTTACCCCCCCCCCCCCAAAAAAAATTCTGAACTCATTCAAATGTGCCTATAAAATACTAGCCTAATTCTGGGACTTGTTTATAGGAAAGGTGATTATTTTTCATACCATAAGCTGTAAGAAAAACACCAACACTTCACCATTGGAAACTTCATGCTGAATATACTGCAAAAATAGCAACATATTTATATTCAGTACCATGAAGTGCAGTGAACACTTAAAAAACCTAACTGAAGACTGCCGGAAGTCTCCCTGTGTCTTTAACAGGCTTTGGATCAGTCCCTAAATGAGAGTTTAGTAAAATATACTGTTTCTGGGCATTTTGAAGCCCTCGTTGTTAATGCCTTCAAAGGTAGAGTCTTCAGGCCATCACACTGTCTTGTCTAAAGGAAGAAGGGGGGGCGGGGGAAGCCCATGCCTTTTATTATTCCATGCTAATGAAACGTTACCGAGGTACACGAAACAGAGGCAAATATTTTCTGAAGTGCAAGCAGTGATTCATAGTAAATATAGTAAATATGAGCATTGCCACAAATTGGTAGGCAACATTTTCAGGACTGCAAAGTTTAACTGTCTATAAGATCACTGGAGGAGTGATAGAAAGGGGTAATTTAGCAAGCATATCGCAGCAACATGCTGTGCGATGTAGAGCACTCGGTAGCAATTAATTTTTGTTAATGAATTTAAAACTAGATGTATGGAAATGGTTATATAAAATGTATACACTGCTAAACAGCTAACTAGTCCTTGGGGTTTGCGCTTTAATTATCTGTATGTAAATCATTTCAACCAGAGCAATCTAATGAGTCAAAAACTGCTAGGAAATGTGGATCTGGATTTGTAAGGTCTGTAAGACACTTCCCCCCACCTCCTCCCCACCCTGATGCCCTACTTCACTAAAAGGCCTTTACATATAAGCAGTTACTATCCTCTAATTAAACACCTCCTATGAAAAGGATGGTTTATAAAGAGAAAATAGGATTTAGTGATGCTTTCTAAAGTAGTATCACTAAATTCTAAGGATGCCCACTGTAGGAAATGTATGCTAAGGAATATTGAAAACTATCCAGCTGCTACAGAAGTTATACTTAGATGACTCATAAAGATCTCTCCCAACCCTAGTATTTCTAATTTGATGGGAAACAAAACATTTATTTTCATTCTGTAGAAAAGGAATGAGACAACTATGCAAACTACTTTTTCTTGCAAGTCTGAATGTGTCTCTTAGAATCAGAATGTGTCTCATTCATACTGCAGTTAAATCATTGTGCTTCCTGAACTCCCTCACGCATGGACTAAGATTTCCTCTTAACCGGGAATAAAGATAAAAAGCTACTGTATACATTTTTTTCTGTTTACAGTTATCTTAAGCAAAATTAAATTAAACCAGAAGTTATGATGAAATCACAATTTATAATTGAATCACTAATACAGTACGGTATCTGATGGCCTTTGATACCATCAAAATTTGTATTTAAGTGCTGTAGTTGGCCATATTAAATATACACAATGGCCTTTGGAATGCTTATAATACCACACTACTTCTCTTTTTTAACATGGGATCTTTATAACATGATTACATACCTCACAATTACCTACTAGAGGGAAAGCGCTACTTGGGCTATTGATGTGGATATATGCTGTATAAGCAGGCAAAGAGATGGTCCAGATTCCTAATGATTATCACTTCTTGCAAAACTCATATTATAGAAGATAGGAACACGCATCTATTGTACCCTACACATTGTAACTTAACATAGTTGGACACACGTTTAAAAGTCCAAACATAAACCTTGGGAACAATATCCTAACATAGTTTAGATTTTAATTGTTCCAAAGGTGGGGGGGAGGCAGCAGATGTGTATGAGTTTAGCCTCTGTGCAGACAGCTCTGTGCTGTATATTCAGCGAATGCACTTGGAACCAGCTGCTTGTTTTAAAAAGCTCCTTAACTCAAACTCTGTATGGTCTGAAATATCCAGATAGTTAGCATTCTTCCCAGTTTGATATGATTGAGACCTTTACTTGAACTGACCTCAGAAGGAATAGAAGACTAATTGAGGCAGCCCTAGTTCTAGCTCTCTAGAGGTGTAAAACACTGCACATGGTATCTGGTGCATGCATAAAGAGGTTTACATAGTGGAGGGGGGAATGGGAGAGGGAAGAGGGTTTTCCCCCCCCCTCTCTTTCTCTCAGTACAATTTTTTTTCCTTTCAGGAAAAAATAATTTCAGTTTCATCTTAATATCGCTGCATAGTAAGATAATAAGCACAAATGTAAAATGCACCCAAACAATGGGGAAGGTAAAATTAGGACAGTACTCAGGTGCCTCAGGGCTGTAATTAAAGCATTCTGGATAAAAAGAGATATTGTGCCTCAGATTTATGTTCTGAGGAGGGGGAAAAAAGCGGAAAGTGAAATACAGCAAAAGAAACCCTTAATTCCAATGTATTTCAACTCACCCATCAGAAGAAATGGCATTAATTCAGGTACCCAATTACTGTAATGTGGTTCAGAGCACCTCAATAGGTGTTTCAATCTCAAGCCAGGACTAACATTTGTAATCCTTTAAATGCACTTAAGAAATTGATGTTACAGCCCCACAATCTGTTAGGGGCCTTGCTTCCTGGCTGATTGCAAAGTATCCCACCATTAATTGGATCATCAGAATGTGATCCGCGTCCTGGTCCTCGGATTATGTAAGACTGACTTTGCTCTGACGCGTTGAACCAGAGGCTTCTTTTGCTGGATATTTTGACCCTTAATGTAGATAAGTGGTATTTTTCATCAATCTTAGCTTGCATTAAAAAAGGGAAATGTCAATTCAATGTGGGGCGTTTAACTTAATTCAACATCTTTTAATTTAATACCTTGGAAAAGTTAGTCTGTCTCCGACCTACCTCATACTTCGGCTGATGGAATATTTTGTAAGACACTATTGGAGATACATTGTCTTGCTCCTCAAATAAAATCAAGTTCCCAAAGTCTTCACTCTTTGTCTCTTTATGAAAAAGGGGTAAAGGGGAACAACTTGTTTTACTGCCTGCAGTTGTAATGGAGTTGCTTCAGTCCCTGCAGACAGTTACCCCTATAGCGCCTATCTTTGCCTGAGAGAAAATAAATTCTACATTTTTTTCCCAGTCTTCACTTTGCTGTTTTCATCTTGGACTGTATATTTCCTTCAAGATTGTGTGTGTCGGGGTGCTGCTTCCTCTTCTCACACCTGTTTGCTGAATGGAGTTTTAATAAAACTCCTCACTTTGATTAATTTGCTGAATATATTTAGTAAATGTTGGTGCTCAAGTAACAACAGTGGATTTGGACATCGTCTATTTGGACCAGATCTAAAGCCCATTGAAACTAATGAAAAGACTTACACTGATTTTCAGTGCACTTTGGATCAGGTCCTTTATCCCCAGAGCTGGTGCAGGGCAGGCAGTGGCAGTGTATCCTTCCCTGTACGGCCTTACCAATATGCCTCCACTCTGACCTGGAGGGACCATTTCTAAGTATGTGATTTCTCTGCACCAGTCCTCTTCCCAATCTCCCCCACCCCCAGATGCTGAAAGCATTTTTCCCACTTGTGTGGACATAGTCAACTGAGTCCAAAGTCCATTGCGGCAAAGGTTGTTAGATACCCAGTAGAAGAAGCAGGGTGCCCTGGTGCTTTGCCACAATGAACACGGAGTACATTTGACCCTGATAACATCATTGGAACAACCATTTTTAACACAAGTTTGAGGGGTGCTCCCATGTTTGACACTTAATCGTGACTGTTTTTTCAAAAGTAAACAGAGACTAAGGGTAAGGGGTTCGTTCAGTATCCATGCCTTATCAGTCCTTGACATATTTCCTGGGGCTGCCAGCAAGGTTGCCTACTAGTCCCAGTTGTGGTGGTAATTTCTGTGAGGTAGACAGATGTTCTCAGGAACTCTCTCCAGAAGAGTGGTCCAGAAGAGTTCTGTAGGGTGTGTTTTTGCTTTTTCCATGGCAGAGGAGAAGTAGGTTGTTTTTACCTCCATTATGGCAGCATTATCTGTGTCTGAGTCTGTCAGTATCAGACCTCCTTTTTTGCCACTGAGGTTCAAATTTCATTCCTTCCTGCTTTTTTCCTGTCTGCTTTTTGGGCAGAGTTTTCTGTAAGTACGTTTTTTGGAATTTGGCAAGATCCAAGAGTTTTCTGGCCAGACTATGGAGGTGGCTTTTTCTTGTCTTGCAGTAGAGAGAGTTTCCACCTGGAGGAGGAAGTGGGCTGACCAGCCGAGGAGAATGGTTCTTGCATTTCTTATGTTTACGTGCAGTCCTATGAGTAAGGTAGATTACCTGTGAGAAATCCTATCTTATCAGAGGCATCATCTGAATGATTGTTGAAGCTATCTACAAGAGTTGTATGAGGTTTATTGTACATTAGGCAGTGTTACTGTGAGCTGGGAAATCTTAGTGTCTGAGGTTTGATAGCGTTAATGCCCACGTTAGTCAGCTCTCTGGACATGCAGATTTGGTGAATGCAATCAAAGAATTTTGATCTGAGTGTGTGTTTTCTGCATTTAACCGCAGAAAGAAATGGAATGGATATGTTACATCCAGATATGTACTTCTGGGTTTGTGGTAAGAGGTGGGGAGCAGGGGCGGAAAGGAATGAGGTAAGCCAACCCCAGGCCTGTATCATCAGCCAGCCAGGTTTCTGGGATCCAGACCAGGTGACTTGTTGATAATAAGATTATAGATCATTAAGGATTTATTTACCATACATCTTGCACTGGTTTATTTACCATACATCTTGCATGTGGCTGCGGTATGACAATAAAGGAGAAGCTAAACCGTTTGGAGTATTTGTGGAAACTCTAATATCCATAGCACTTGTATAGAAGCAGCATTTACCAGCAGGTTTTGCACTAGAATAAGAAGCTTTTGAGTATTATTCCACTGTATGGAGGTGTTTTGTAGCTTGTGGCAAAGCCTTCCTGGACAACTGATTTTACACACAGCCAGTGTATCTCAGGCTACGTCTTCACTACAGGGGGGGGTCGATTTAAGATACGCAAATTCAGCTACGCGAATAGCGTAGCTGAATTCGACGTATCGCAGCCGACTTACCCCGCTGTAAGGACGGTAGCAAAATCGACCTCCGCGGCTTCCCGTCGACGGCGCTTACTCCCACCTCCGCTGGTGGAGTAAGAGCGTCGATTTGGGGATCGATTGTCGCGTCCTGACGAGACGCGATAATTCGATCCCCGAGAGGTCGATTTCTACCCACCGATTCAGGCGGGTAGTGTAGACCTAGCCTCAGGGTGGTCTGTGGCATGGGGTTACATTGTAAGTGTGTCACTTACAATTTATTTAATTGGAGTCTTGGGTGACATTTCCCTTCTGCTGCATCTCCAGATAGAAAGCCGATCTACATTTCTTGCTTTAAGTACACTACAAGGTTGGAAAGGAAAGTTGAGTTTGTGATGAAGTAGATATATTGGCTTCCCATGCTTTTGAAGACAAATGGAATCTCATCCATCGCTGCTGTACCAGTACGCTGATGCTCCTTTTCAGGCTGCTTTGGGTTAGGATTTCAGTTTGCCCTTCCTTCCTAATGGGGTCCCTTGGTGGTGAATGCCATCCACACACAGGATGGATGAGATGCCCTAAGGACCTGAATCAGGCTTGCCTTTTAAGCAGTGCCTTGCTGAGCTGCGAACTGGGGTTTCCTTGAACTGCTCTGTGAGGATATGAATTCAACTTTGAGACAAAAAGAGAGCAAAAATATTGTATACAGAAGCATGTGTCAGTTAACAGCACATGGTGTTCTGTGGCAGTCTGAATATGTATTGAAAACGATTTCCTTGTGGAGTCTTCAGTATTTCTGTGAGTCTCGTTTTCCTTTGTTCTAACTCCCACTGGGACAGGTAGAGAAAAATGGCTGGTGCATCTGCTCTGGCCACTGTCAGACAGAAGCTTGCAGCAGAATTAATTCCGTCTTCTCTAATAATCAGCAAGTTACCTCATTGTTAGGAAATGGCCTCTTCAGTCTAAAGAAACCATCACAACTCATTCTCATTGTATGCTACAACACCTTTCTCTAATGCCTGCATCTCTCTTACACCAAAAAACATTTCCACCTACCTTTTAAGTTTAAGGTCAGAGTGGTTTCTTTACTCCATAAGTCTGGGTGTTCCTGGATATACTATGTGTATCAAAAAGCTTTCAGATTAGAGGCCCTACATTTTATATCTTTTTCTTCTCTTCCGAAGAGCAAGCTCTGCCTTCCCCTTTATGTTGGAGGAAAGGTTAAGACATGATTGCCTGATGAAGCCAGGCCTGCCACGCTGTATCCATCTTGTTAGATCAGATTCTCACCTGGCTTGCCATACTGTGTTGAGGAGACATGTTTGTGACTGTCCAGCGCAGATAGCTGAGTGCTTCCATCCTGTTAGATCCCTTTTCAGATGGATTTAGCGGTAGTTTTTACACTGAGCACGCACAGCTTTGTGCAATAGGAATCTTGCTCAAATTCTTATGCCCACGTTTTTACACAACTTGGCTCTCCGCAGAATAATTTGCAAGACAATGCTGAATAAGGAATGCAGCCATCCCAAACTCCTGGCCTCCAATGGGGGAAGAATCACAGGCACAATTATTAGTGCCTGCAGTGGCACCCAGTTTGAGCTCTCCTTCTGTGGTTTGCTGGATGCTGTGCTCAAAAAGTAGGCCTATGATGTTTATATATTAGAGTTGTATATTTTCATTCTTTCTGAGTGGTGGCACATACATATGTGGAGTCAGATGTGTGTGAAGCTTAGCAAGTATGTTTGAAATGGCTGAGTTTGGTTTCAGAGTTAAGTCCAGCTGTTGCTTTAAACACTTCGTATAGTGCAGTGATTTATGCTGTACCAGTCTCATAGAAGCAGGCTGATGTGAATCATGAATGAACTACTTTTGAAAGATGAAAAGAATGTGAGTATTCCCTTTCTCCCTCCCTTGCCTTCCCTCATCCTACCCTTTGCTCCCCTCCCATCCAGTGCAAGTAAGCACATTCCTGTGTGATGCAGAGGAACTTGCTAGATACTGGTTAGTCTGGTTCTTGTGTCTGGTTTTAGTACTTCTTTTATGTGTCATCTCTCACACTGTCTCCCTGTCACCTCCCCTACCATTTGAAACCCATATATGCTAAAATAGTCTTGAATGGATCAGTAAATGTGTGTCATAGAATGGGGCCAAACAAATATGTTCACCCAAGATCTGGGAAGTGGTAGGAGCTGACCTTTTACACTTTTTCTGCTTTTCAGGTCTGTAAGCCCTGAGCCACCCTAAATCTCCTGTCCCTATAAAAAGCTGCATTTTAAAAGGCTTTAGGAGGCTTGCTGACCTTGCAACCTACTTTGTAAGGAGTCTGCACCCACAGCTATTAAACAAAATTAATTTCAGCACTTTTAAATTGTTAATCTTGCAAAAGACAACTCGTTTGCTCTCCAGTGATCCCATAGGTCATCATTCTGTGTGCTGTAAGCCATCACCGGGGTTTGTGGCTCTGAACATCATCAGTCTGCTTGTGGTTTTCCAAATGCCTTTCCAAATTAATTCCCTTGCTCTCCACTTTTCCCTCCCTTCCAGCTCTTTGAGATCTGGGAACTTGGTGAGCTATGTGGATTTAGTGGGCATTCAAAAATAGCCCACAACATCTTATTTTCAATTTAAGGCTACTCTATCCTAAATCAGTGCTTCTGACTCCTCCACCTTATGGTAATGAACGCTGGGCAACAGGACATTAATTCAGGTAGGAAATGACAGCTTTAGTATTCTGAGTGTTCGTTTTTCTATCGAAAGGGTTACATCTCTTGTAAGTTAAGTATCTCTTTACCCATGGGGCAAATGTTTTATCATGTATCAATTTATTTTGTATCCCTTTTAAGTGCATTTTGTCTGCCTGGCTGTAGAACTTGGAAATGTTACCTTTTCCCTCCTTGTGATGGTGTGTGTGTGTGTGTGTGTGTGTGTGTGTGTGTGTGTGTGTGTGTTATCTGGGATTATCATTCTCGGTTGTCCCTGCTCCTTCCACATCTTTTGTCTCTGCCACTCAAACCAATTTCAGCTATCCGCCGGCTTTCATTTGGAATAATAGCCTCTCTTTTTACTGTTGTCTTGTCATGTTTGATTCGGCAGCACAAGGGTTTTAAATTAGCCAAAATGTTTGCATGCTGGGCTTACTCTGCTGCCACTACCAGTTGTAGATCTACTGAACCACTTGATGCTGAAATTGATGATTGCTCGGAAAGAATAAGAAATTGTTGGTGACTACCGGGAAGATTCGTTCACGCCGAGCCCCTTTTAAACAACATAGAGGGAGGGAGAGAGAGATTTCCTTCATTTTCCTGCCACCTGGCTGGTGGTTGTATTGTGCTTGTGCCAGGTTCCTGCTGAGTGATTACAGTCCTGCTAGGCTGGGTAGTTCCTGTGATTTCAGAAATAAAAACAGAAAAAACCCCTCAAAAGATGTGCAGTTAAATTCAATGACTTACAGCTGCTGGGTTTTAACTCACTGGTGAGAGAGCACTTTAATTTCTTTCTTATTTTATTCCCTCCATATTGAATTTTACTTGTCAGAAGTTTTAACCAACAGAAAGCTACCTTCCATGGCTGCTGGAATTTGTGGTGCTAAACCACCAAATGGGAATTGAGCCGTTTTTTAAAAAATATTTTTCGAATCAACAGGGACTGGACATTCATGTGATTTAGTGAGCTCTGGAATCACCAGGTAAAACCTACCAATGATCCTCAAAATTTATTATTACTGGTGTTGGTATTGAAAGAGATTTGTGACCAGAATTAACAAGTGGCCATCCTACCTGAGAAAGTGGGTATGGCTGTCTTATGCATAACTTCAAAGTAACCAGAAACATTTTGACAGTGCTAAACTCTAACCAGTGAGGCCACAGAATTAAATGAGAAATGGCTGGAATATTACTAGAGATGCAATTGTATTTTATTATCTAGTACATTCACATCTACAAAGGTAGATGTGCCTCTCCCCCACAAGTCCACTGAATGGCTGAGGTTTGATGTAAATCTTCTTTGAAAGATGATACATCCTGGTGTTATTTTGAAGCTTTATAGCCCTACCTATCTGGACCTGGACTTGCCCCTACTGGTAGCTGGCACTACAGGTCACAAAATGAGGATAATAGGTCAGCAAGTGTTCTGTGTACAATAGCTCTTCATGGTATCCAAATCTATGAGGCATAGGAGGCTGTGTTATGTGACCCATGTCTCTATCAAACCTTATTGAAGGAAATTTGGTAATAGGAACATAGGATTTGCCGCAGTGGGTTAGACCATCAGTTCTGGCATCCTACATTTTGGTAATGGCTAGTACCTGATGCTTTGGAGGAAGATGAATAAACCTGGTCACACCCCTAGCCAGTTGTGCAGTGGACTATACATGGAACTGTGTGTGTGTGGGGGGGCGGCGGAGTGCAAAGAATAGTAAAAATGTGACAGAATTATGTCACGTGATATCAGACACACACATAGGCACTGACTTACTCAAATCCCGGGGGGTGCTCGACCCCCCGCTCCACCCCAGGCCCCACCCCTACTCCATCCCTTCCTCCAACTCCCCACCCACGCCCTGCCTCTTCCCATCCCTGTTCCACCCCAGGCCCAGCTCCCACCCCCACCCTGCCTCTTCCTGACCACTCCCCACCTCTTTCTGCCCTGGCTCCTCCCCCCCCCGGCGCCTCCTGCATGCTGCTGAACAGCTAATCCATGGCGGGTGGGAGGCGCGTGGAGGAAGGGTAAAGAGCTGATCAGCAGGGCCGCCAGCGGGTGGGAGGCTCTGGGGGGAGGGGGAGGCACTGATCCTTGGGACTGCTCGTGGGTGCTCCAGCCCCAGAGCACCTATGGACACACAGGAGCCAGGCATATAGGAAGTGTGATTCCAGACACACACAACACTATTCCTCAAGATTATAACCAAAAATTGTACAGTGTCCTGGATAAGACAATAAATATCACATATTCAGTAATAGGACTGTACAGCATCTAAACTTATAATGATGTTTGCACTTGCATTGTTACAACTAAGCTAATTCCATCATCCAGTTTTTCTGGTTTTTAAATTATATGTTGTCATTTTATAAGCTATCATTTGTCTGAAAAACACATCGTGGTGTAAATTTTAAGGAGTTCCTGTAAGTCTTTGTTTTCTCCTTGCCCCCCTCATGTATTTAATACATTTTGGGGAAATAATCTGAATGAATAAAATATGGATCTAATTAATGGTATGAATCTCCAGGGCCCAGCAATTGATAACTGCAGTGTAAATCTAGCACTGCAGGCTTCAGTTTGCACCCAATAACAGCAGATTGAATGGGGAGGCAGGATACCATTATGGGTCTAGTCCTGTTATCTCTCTCTAACTGCTGTAATGTTCCAAATTGCTGATTTCTCTGCTCAATCAAGACAGTTGTATTACAGGAAAATATATTGGTAGAGGTGCTAGTGAGGGAGCTAATGCAAAGGATAATGAGTGGCTGTAGCTATGTCCTCCAGCAGACTTTGATGAGTTTTGATAATATATGGGATGGGTCAATCTGCCCTATTAGCAAATGTAGCTGGTTTATGCTCTACATACAAACTAGAGATTTGATAAAGCACTAAATGAGTTTTCCGGCTCTCATTCACAAGGTATTAGATGTTCGAAACTTAATGGGATCATCATGCGTCTGCCACACTTTCGTTAAAATGTGTTCTATAACGTAAGCGCGAGGCAGCATGACAGCTCACCGGGAGAGGAAGGGTGGTCTTGTCGCTAAAGCACAAGGCTGGGGACTTCTAAAATCTGAGTGTGGCTCATGCCTCTGCTTCAGAATCCAGTGTGATTGAACATCACTTTTCCTCTGTTTCCCCATCTGGTTAAAGTTGGAGCCCTTTGGAACATTTTCAATTGAAATGAAATTTCAGCAAAGGCAAAATGTTTAACTGAAATGTTTCAGTTTCAACTAAGACATTTTTGAAACGGGGCTGGAGAGGGAGGGAGTGTGTGTGTGTGTGTGTGTGTGTGTGTGTTGAGGGGTTGGGGAGAGATGAGATAGTGGGATATGAGACTAAGTGACTCAGGCCTGGTCTACACTCAGGGGGAGGGGGGAGATCGATCTAAGTTACGCAACTTCAGCTACATGAATAACATAGCTGAAGTGGACGTATTTAGATCTACTTACTGCGGTGTCTTCACTGCGATAAGTCGATGGCTGACGCTCTCCCGTCGACTCAGCTTGCGCCTCTCGCCCCAGTGGAGTACCGGAGTCGACGGGAGAGCGCTCGGCGGTTGATTTATCGCGTCTAGACTAGACGCGATAAATCGACCCCCGCTGGATCGATCGCTGCCATTGATCCAGCGGTTAATGTAGACAAGCCCTAACATTCACACTCATAGCTTGGTGGTTAGGGCAACAGAGGTTCAAGTTCCTGCTCTGCCTGAATCAGAGTGAGCTGGGATGAAAATCTCTGTGTTACAGCAGGACCTTGTATTTGGGTTCCCCACAACAGAGACAGGTGCCCTAACACCAGGCTTCCCACAGCCTCTCACTGGGACATTTGGATGCATCTTTCCGAATCGAAAACGTTCGCTTTTCAGTTTGAAAACGGGCATTTTGACACACATCTTTTTTCATGAAAAGTTTTGAAAGGTTTCATTTTTGTTTCAGTGTAGAGTGAAAACAAATCCGAGAACCTCAAATGTTCCTGTGGAACAGAATGGTCATCCTCCAGTCCACTGTAGTTAAACTTCTCCCCTGTCTCATGAGTTTTTATTGTGAGGCTTAAGCCCCTAATGTTTGTGAAGTGCTTGACTTTCTCTAACGGAAAGTGCTGAATAAGTGAAAATAATAATTCAACCCCCGTTTCTGGTTTAAGAGACCAAGTAGCATTTAACAGCTACTGGGAAATTGCCCAAAACGAAGTGGAAGAAAGTACGGGTCCAGGTGATGCATTCTAGTAAAACTGAGCACAAAAGAATGAAGTTGGCTAGATAATAGAATGCTTTTTTTCTTTTTAATGTTTCACAGATATCACTGTTCTTATCTTGTGCCAAAATTTTACTAGTGTTGAGGAGATAGTATTGAAATAGCACAGAAAATTCAGTAGTCAGGGTGGGCAACATGGCTGCCAAGCCAAAGACCTTGTATCAATACATGTTTCTGCATATTAACACAATTGGGCCAAAGCTTGAATATTTGCAGCACTCCTGGCAGTCAGGGAAAGTATTGTTATCCCCATTTTACAGATGGAGAAATTGAGACAGCAAGTGACTCTCCCAAGGCCACTTACTGAGTCAGTGTCTGGAGTAGGATTAGAACTGTGCAGTTCCTAGGCCTGTGTTCAGGCCATTAAACGGCATTGTTTCTCTGATCAGATTGGCAGCTATTTTATAAGTCTATTTATTCCACTATCAAAGAGGACAAAGTTTTTGAAGCTTTGAATGTTTTCCTCTCTTTTTAAATAAAGACCTAAAACTGGTGGCCACAATGCACACTCACAGTGGCCTACAGAGAGCTCTGTTTTAAGATTCACTAAGCAGAAATTATTGTGAATTAGATAGTTTTGCAAGGATTTTTTTAATGTATTTTTTCCTAATGCTCTTAGTTTTGGTTTCCACCATACTTTCAAGTATTGTTCTTAATTTTAATTTTTAAAATATCGCTTTATTTTTACTAACAACTTATTGCTAACAAAGATCGCCAACTCTGATTGCGTGTTTCTAGCCTTAATCCGTTTCCTAGCACTAGGGAGGCATTTTTACCTTTTTTGCAAAAAGTAACAAGAATGTCATATATAAAATTACCCTGTTTGAAAGAATGGAAGCTGCATCCCAATATAGATCACAGTGGAAAATGACTCAAAATTACATGACAGCTTCTCCCCCTTCTTTTCTCCCCCTTCCTTTTCTCAGTCTGTCTCTAGTTCAGCTGCAGCATGAAACATGCACAGTGTATTGTGACATTTCAGTTTACTGTTACTAATAATTCCTTTGCATGTTTCATTAGTCTGTTACACTGCTCTACAGTCAAAATGCTTCTGAAATAAATGTAGTCAAACTTTACTAATTCTGGGTCACTGAGAACGAAAATGATGCTTAAAATTCTTGATTGGCTCTAGTTTTCAAGATATGCTATTGGGTCAGTATATACGACCCTTGACTTGGGAATGGCGGAGGATAAGTGAGTTATAAAGGGAAGGGATCTCAATTTAAACCAGAAATGACTAAAATACATCTTTGACTGGATCTATGAATAAATCTATGACTGGGTTTGGACAGTACTTGCTTTTTAGGCAAAACAATGAATGATGCAATCTGAAGCTGGTATTGCGTCATACATGATATGAATTGCATCATGTTATTCCTAGAAGTCATGGATGATGCAATCCTAACAAAGCTTACATCACTCTGCTGAACAAATTGCCCTATATCAGCTCTAGAAATCTTACAGTGTCGTGCTCTCTTATTTGTCAGTGTTTGATTTTGCAAAGGGACACATATCTGTTTAGCCAAAGTGAGCAGAGATGCCTCATACTTGAGTGAACAGTGCAGATAACTTCTGCTGTGTTTGTGGTGAAGTGACTTTTGCATCACAAAAGCGCAGTATAACCACTATGGTTAAGAAAGCCTATCACCTTTATTTTGGCTGCAAAATTGGAGATCAGGACAAGAGGTGGGCCCCACACATATGCTGTAACACTTGTGCAACAAATCTTCGCCAGTGGTTGAACAGGAAAAGGAAATCTATGCCTTTTGCAGTGCCAATGATTTGGAGAGAGCCAACAGATCATACCAGCAATTGTTACTTCTGCATGGTGCCTCCAGCTGGGAAAGGTGTGTCAAAGAAGAAAAAGTGGACTGTGCATTATTCAAACAATCCATCAGCTATACGCCCAGTACCCCACGGAGAAGGACTGCCGGTTCCTGATGCACCAGAATCATTCTCACTTGAGTCAGACGAGGAAGAGGAAGAGGATGAAACTTCTGGTCCTGAACCATCAATGTCACAGGACCCACATTTTCTCCCATTCTCCTCCTCTGAACCACACCTCATAACACAAGCTGAACTGAATGACCTTGTCAGGGATTTGGAACTACCCAAGAGTAAGGCAGAGCTGTTGGGCTCCAGACTACAGCAGTGGAATCTCCTGGCAGGTGATGTTAGGGTTTCCATGTTCCGTGACCGTCAAAAGGATCTTGTCCCATTCTTCTTCATGGAAGGTGATCTTGTAGCCTGCAACAACATCGATGGTGTGATGGCAGCCCTCAACATTGTTCACGATCCAGATGAGTGGAGACTGTTCATTGATTCATCGAAGACAAGTCTTAAAGCTGTTTTACTGCATAATGGCAATGTTTTGCCATCAATTCCAGTTGGTCATGCAGTCCATATGAAGGAAACCTATGACAACATGAAACAACTTTTGAGGTGCATAAACTATGACCAACATCAGTGGCAGCTTTGTGGCGATTTGAAGGTTGTTGCTCTCTTGCTTCGTCTGCAGACTGGATACACAAAGTACTGCTGTTTTCTCTGCGAATGGGATAGTCGTGCAAGAGATTCCCACTACATCAGGAAAGATTGGCCACTCCGACAGTCATTGGAGCCTGGGAGGAAAAGTGTTCAGCATCCACCACTTGTTGAATCAAGGAAGATTTTGTTACCACCCTTACACATCAAGCTGGGTCTGATGAAGAACTTTGTCAAGGCCATTGACAAAACACAAGCAGCTTTCAAGTACCTCCGTGGAAAATTTCCAAGGTTAAGTGAAGCTAAGATAAAGGAAGGTGTCTTTGTTGGTCCTCAGATTCGTGAACTTCTTCGAGATGATGCATTTGACCATGCACTGCGTGGCAAGGAAAAGCCGACATAGAAAGCCTTCCAGTTAGTGGCAATAAATTTTCTCGGAAACAACAAGGCAGACAACTACAGGTTGTTGGTGGAAAACCTCCTCAAGGCATACAAAAGCCTTGGTTGCAACATGTCACTAAAGATACATTTTTTGCACTCTCATCTAGATTTTTTTCCACCAAACTGCGGAGCAGTGAGCGACGAGCATGGCGAGCGATTTCACCAGGATATTGCAACAATGGAGAAATGCTATCAGGGCAAATGGAGCCCATCAATGCTTGCAGACTATTGCTGGACAAGTGACAAGAGATGCTCCATTTAATGAATACAAGAGACAAGCCAAGAAGCGCTGAGTAGACACTGAATAGGACTAAACTATGTACAGAATAGTTTTTTGCCTTTTGTGTCATAATAAATTTTATTTATATAACCCTTTTGCTGATTTTTAAAGTGTTACATAAACAGGACAGGTGAAATATTATCATGTAAAGCAACCATAAACACATGAAAAGACCTAGGTTTACAATTTATGATTAAAACTCTACTATCTACACAATATACATAGACATAAAATGTAAAAACTTAAATATCTTAGAAACAGTAGCCAATCAGTTGTTTTAATTGTCATATTTGAATTCAGCACATCAAAATACATAATAAATAGCACATTTTATCTCTGAAGCAGACGACTTCTCAAAAATTGTAGACCAGTGTTATTTATAGAATCATAAAAGGGTCTCTTCAATATTTAGCCTCTGCAATGTTGATGATAACATCCTAAAGATTGAAATGTTCTTTTAAAAGAAAATAACATGTAGGTGGAATCTTCACTTCACCATCATATTTATAGATTCTTTTGTCATATTTAAACTCTCTCACAATCCCTCTACAAAGAGGTGGCTTTAACTATACGAGCAGTCAAGGAAAAGTCCAGGGCTGAAATCCTACATCTTACAACATGCAGTTACAGAGGCTGCAGAGAGCATGAACTCCAGATGCTTGTATAAACAAGACTTACTAGAAGTCTTTACCTCATAACTCCTCATAAGCTTACATCTGACAAGCCACTCAGAGCTAGAGGGCTGTGTTTTCCCTAATAAATTCCTTTTTGAACCCACTTGTTAGTCAAGCGTTGTGCACACTAACTACAGAAAGGGCCCTGTGTCTTGGGCATAAATTACTCTTGTGTGCCACTGTCTCTGAGCAGCCCCCCAGTTATGGATTACTTTGTTCTCGACTTGACAGGAACATAATTAGAACTGTTGATGAAATCTACCAAATTGTTCCTCCGTGGCCTCAATGGTCAGGAAATTTGGTTGAGTCGTATTTGTCACCGACGTAAAGGCTCTAAACACTTCATATTAACTATGTTATTAATGTGCCCTCTAATCTGTCCATGAATTGGTAACACTTGAAGTGAGCTGAGCTCTAATAGCACCTTGTGATGAATACATTGTAATGCTGTTAAAAAGTTTCTAGAGGGTGAAAAAAATGTTAATAAAAAGTGGATGTTGCTTTTTTTTTTTTTTTTTTTTAAATGGAGATTCATTTAGGCCTTACATTGACAGACCGTTTTCTGTTCTATAGGATTTGCTGACATTTTGGCTGTTTCATTGCCAGAGGAGGCTTTGTGTGTCCCAGAGGAAGTGAGCGATCTGGCCATAACAAAACCCGCCAAAATATTTAAACACCGTTCCGATCTTTTCTAATGCAATGCATAGTGAATGTGACTAGAAAAGGATGGTGAGTTCATGAAGGGGAGTCATTTCCCTCTGGCCTGCAAGTGTCTGGTGAAACATGCACAAATGAGCCACCGGGGGCGGGGGGTGGGATGATTAGAACCAGGAACATTTACTTTGCCGCCTTCTCTCAAATATATTGCTTCATAGAAACATACAAATATTAAATATGGGTCCCAGCTAATGTGTTTACATCTGGATTCAGATCATGAACTTCCTAAGAGTTTGGGGTGTTCAGATCATGTGTTTTGGTTATCAGCCCTTGTCAAAAAAATGTAGTCACTAATCACAGACTTGTAGATGTTTTAATCTTGCAATAAGTTATATAGAAGAAACATTAAGACGGGACAATTACTGTTGAAAACCCTGAGCCTGCCAACCATGGTTATTGGTTGAAGTCCTAGAAGTTACCAAGCAGGTATCACAATGCATTGTAAGGGGAGTTATTTGTTATGGTCCTGATTCATTCGAGTTGATGTGTTTTGGATCAGGCCCGAAAAGCTAAAATATTTGGTTGCTCAATAAGATGGCTTTTGTAGAGGGAAATGTCTTCAGAACAAAAAAATGATCTCATACTTTAATGTCACTTTGAAGAACATTGAGATTCTTTTTACCTGGATAAGTAATTGTGTTTAGACAAGTAGTTAGAATACAAAAATGCTACAATAGGGATGTTCACATGTAGGGTTTTACAGGAATGAAGACAGTTCTGACAACATAATGTTTAGAACAGAGCTGGCAGTATAGAAAAACAATAATTTTATGTCCTTTAGCTACTCTGCAAAGAATCAGGTAAATTGGCCTCCATTGCTGCAGTACCTTTGGTGATTTGTTTTTATTAATTCTCAAACAAAACAAACAAACAAATGGAGGGGGGAAAACCCTCGAACCACGCAGCCTGCATTAAGGTAATGCTTAGTGTCTGATTTTAAACCCACAAATATAGAGAAATTCAGAGCACAGCTGAAATTTTGTGTTTATCCCACCTGTAAATATCACATTAGACTACCTCCTGCTCAGAGGTTACCATCCATACCAACATAAGCTAAGGAGAGAGTTTCCATCCTATCAAGCTGTATTTTCTTGCTCATCTGGACTTAATTCACATGCTTAAGAATGTCTGAAGAGGGTAAATACCTGCCTGAAGAAGACTATGTAGCAGGGAAGAACCTAACAAGAGGCTGTGAAATAAGTCGGCTATGATCCCTGTTTTGGAAGCTGCTCTGCCTGAGCTGACCCCTGCAGTCGCACAGAACTGTTATGAATTTAATTGGGGTCCCGGGTGGGCATGAGGGAGGGGAGTCTATCTGTGTTGCTCCAGTCGCAAGATTGTGACCTATGATAGCAAGGTGCTGTATAAACATAAATTTTGGGTCCCTTGTCATGATTTATGAAGTCTTTTTCTTAGCTTCTTGTCAGTTTGTCATTGAATACTGGATAGAAGAGAAGGTTCTGATCCTCGTCTTTTAACCCCGGAATCCATGGTGCTGATTTACTATCTCTTCCTCCCTATGGCCAGCCTATACCACAATAGGTCTGTTTGCAGGCACAATGGGACTGTTGCCTACAAAGCTGAGACACATTAGTGTGGGAGATGGAGATTTTTCAGACACTGACCCATGGTTTCCTCAGATCTCAAATATCTTCCCCATAAAATGCAAGTCTCATCTTTAACCTCTCACAATAATGAATATAATCATAAATAATAAACCGTTTAAAGTTTAAAAAACAAAAGTTGCCATTTATTTAAAAGAGGGAGACCCCCAGAAATGCAGGACGTTATAACTGCATGTGGATCTTTGCAATTTTGTAAGGTGCTCCAATACCTGGTTGATGGCTGCAGTATAAATACATACAAAAAGATCTCTCTCTTTTTTGGTCCCACTCACTCTGGCTTTCCCCTTCTTTTTCTCTCTCAACCCATCTATTTTTTTTATTTTTATTTTATTTTTATTTTATTTATTTTTTTAATTTCTCACTTCTCTTTACTTAAGTGTACTCAAAATCACAGGATCTTGGAGAGCTTTCCAAATAATTGGATCTTGCTTGCAGTGTATTCCAAACTCTATTATAGTATCTTTTGTTGTATGTGTGCTTTAGAATTCTGTGTCATTTGGGACGTTACTATTACCCAAAGGCACACTTTGTGTCCTGTACCTACTTCATCTCACTTTCCTTTTAGTATGTATTTGCTACTTACAACATTTTTATTAATGACTATTAGATTATTTTTCTGATACTATCGATTTTCTTTTTGCTTTCAATCTCCAGTGGGAGTGTTGTGATATATACTCACTCACTCCATCTATATATACATTTCTATTTTCATTCCCCAGATGTGTTAAGGGCTGACAGGAACAAGGGCCTAGTCTGATCTCACTTGCTATTTACCAGTGTGAGTTTGGAGTAATTCCACAAAAATCAGTGGAGTTGCACCAGTGTAAAAACAGATTTAGATCAGAATTGGACCCTTAAATGTTAATTTGGTAAAACTGTCACTCTACAGCATCAGCTGTATGGAGCATATGTTAGTAGATGCTCATGTCTGGAATGATGATTCACAGTTAATCGTTATAAGAAATAGGCTTACCACTCCATAAACTCTGGGAAGGACTGTTTTCTTTTCCAAACATTTAAATTACTCAGCCATTTTATGCATTAAAACCCAATTATAACTTAGAGTATCAGAGAATTTCAAAAGCTATTTTCTTCAGCAATTGTGCCTAGACCTATATTTTATCACTGAAAGTTCACACTCTTAAATGCATATTTTTTTTAACAGAACTAGCAAGACATTTGACCAGACATCAGGTGTTGCCCCAAAATACTAACAGAAAAACCATATTTTGTCATTTCAAAGGTTGAAATTCTACTCTTGGATCAACATGTTATTGGCTTTAAAAAAGAACATAAGGTTTTTATAGGCTGAAACACTGAAGCTTATATTCTTCAGGACTGATTACCAATTGTGCTTTTACCTCAGGTTAGAGATAGGCCAGTACCAGAATACTAGATCCAAGCTCTTTGCAGCTAACCCTCCCTCCTTCCTGACCCTCCCACACCCTCTTTTCTTTTAAGGTGTATATGGTCAGATCTGAAAACCCTTGAACTCTGGGAAAATTGTGATTTATATCCAGACTTCATGGTTTGGGTCCATCTCTATTCCAGATAGCCATGTCTTCTTCATTTCAGATGGCAGAGCCCTAAGCATTTGGCTCAAGAGGGGCATGAATACCATAATAAACCACTCCTGTTGTTTCTACTATTCTGTATGCACTGAACTAATTGAACCAAATAAATATACATTAATGACCACCCTACTGTCACTTAAAGGAAAACTGTATCACTCAGACTAGCACTTTGAAATTTCAGTGAACCTAAATGAACTCCAAAATGTAGCCGAATAATCATTGACCAGCTTCCTTTGAAACTGCAATATTTAGAGACAAGCAAAGGCTGCTTCAATTAGTTTGCTTTAAGTATCTTATGAACACTGCACCTGAGAGAACAAAGCCAGAAGGAAATTTCCCACTCCCACAGCCTTATCCACAATTTGAGAAGGGATTTGCAGGATTATGAGGAATGATGTATACTTGTTTTGGAATTGAAAGATGGGTCTCACGCACCAGGTTTTGGCTGTCACCTACTTGCATTGACATGGTCTATCTTGGCGGGATTCTATGGCTAAAAATCAGCAATGGCCATGCCACAACATGCAGAAATTCCTACTGTTTCATTTTGGAATACAACCCTTTGTGATAGTAAACCTGATTTGACAGTGTCCAGCTGAGAAGATGCATGATATATGACCTATTTGGAGTATGTGCAATTTTTTAAAAATATTGTCCAAGACAATAGAATAATCTTTCAGATTATCCATTGGGAGGCTGATTTCTCAGCAGAAATGTATGTGTCTCAGATTGTATTAGTCTGGGGCAGGAAGGTGATCATTGTAATTGTAGATAAGGCAATAACTAGGGAGTTTCTTATGTGTTTGTAAACCCAAAGGGAAGCACTTAGAAACTAATAAAACACTCTCAAGTGCAGCCCTAGAAATGTGACTATCTATTTGTTGAACATTGACCATGTATTTTTGTAATGTAGCTCACTCTCAGAGCCTTATCCACCCATTGGGAATTGATAGGTAAAAATTTGGTAAAAATTATGCTATCTAGATCATGGTTAAAAATCCACAGGTAACCAGGAATTGAACAATTGAAAAATTTCACCTGTAGGGCCAAGTTCTCTTTTCATTTATGGCTGTATAGTTCAGGAATAACCCTGAGGTACTTTGGTATAAGAGAGAAGAGAAACCTTGGGCCATATTTTAACATTAGATAAGATCAGCATAACTTGGGCAAAAAACAAATTATATTGTAATATTTTCAGAAATAAAAGTACTGACTTACAATAGCATAATGCCTTCAAAATTCATTTTGGAGATGCTTGTACTTATCAAAAATCTGTTCAGTTGTATCTAGGATTGCCATCTAGGAACACACACATTCTGTATCATTTAGAGAGAAAGGGAAAAAGCAATTTTACCACCAAAGAATCCGATTTCAAAACAAGGAATAGCTCTGTTGACATTAACGTGGGTCCAGGGATGTCATGCATGAAAAAGTGAAGGGGGCGTGTTTAAAAAAAAAAAAAAAAAAGAGGAGAAGAAGAAATTAAAAGGGAACAAGCAGCTGCAATTCTGTTTTCATCTATTGTGAGTCTTGTATGTGGAGCCTAAGCTGAGATAAGAGTCTAGTGTGTCCCTTCATGTAGCGCTGTAAAACTGTATGAATTAAAGTTCACAATGATATTAAGATTAACTAAGTAAAGTTATACTTGTCAATAGCTCCTCTTGTTAGATATTTAAAGTTCAAGTGCTTGTTTGCTTTAGTTAAGTGCTCTGAAGTGCTTCAAAAGGCATTGGCCCATTTATATAAACAAATAGAGAAACTCACTGATAGTCTACTCTACCCAGACAGAGTGTCTTACCCAACACTAAGAAATCCCTTACTGGGGTCTGAAAAGGTTCTACCCTAGCGGCCTCCAACATACTTGAGCTTTCATTTTATATTCTTTGGTCAGGACTTTCTCATCATTGCTTACATTCAAACACAATTTTCATGCTGCAAATAACATGAAAAGAGGGAGTCAGGTTAGTAGCCCAGGTGCTTATTTATCCAGGGGACAAAAGTGACTAGTTATCAAGAGTACCATGGAAGACTGGTATTCTTTCAGATTATTGCCAGACTTAGTATTTATTTGTGCCACAATATTTTGTTCTCCTTTTTGCTGGAATGTGCTAATTCAGTAATGTTTAATTTTTAGTATCCTTTCTTGCTTGAGAAAATCAAAGGAAAATAAGGGTGGGCTGGATCTAGGTGGCAGGACTTCAGAAAACTTTGAATGTAGTGATATTTTGTTACTTGTTACATGGACTCAGTTCTAAGAGGTCATGTAGCCATAGCTCAGACATATTTTCAAATCTAATACTTGGAAAATACCCATTTCAGTGGGAATTTTTCATGTCCGTTAATAGAGAAAGGGAGAAGGAAAGAAACTTGCTGATACCGAGAGGCTTTTAAGCTATTTACATGCTTCCCACAATGCCTACCACTTGTCTTCATGATGACATCTAAGCTACCCCACCATTGCTTCTGTACATTACATACCCCTTAACCCCACAATGCCATTCTTCATTCAAGGGCTTGAAGCCCAGGCACTTCATTAAGTTATTTATTGAAGGGTAGGGAAGTTTATTAAACAAGTCTCTCATTTGCACAGGCTCATGCATACAAATAGGTGGATACAAATTATGAGTAGTTACCTATTAAAGTCAAGGCAGTTAAACCCTGAAGTGAAGGTGAGTTGCACTCTGTGCAAGGTTTGGTTGGCAGAACTGGAGTCTCTCATGAACAGCAATACATGGACTCTTTGTTCTTTGCTGTTGCCCTTTAGAGAGACAGAGCAGCTTGCAAAATCAAAGATGTCCCAGTAGGGACTGATTTTTCCCATGCAGGATATGAGTGAAGAGCTCCATGAACTGTTCATCAGAGACTCCAGCTCTTCTGACCAAACTGTGCAGGGCTTATTTGTTAGATGTGGGCTGAAATGCAAACCAGAGAGCTGCCTTAAACAACACCAAACCTCTACCAACCTCCCTCCAGAATGCAAAGTACTGTGAACAGAGGGATTTACCTGAACCACACCATTATGCTGAAATGAGATAATTTGGCAACCTGGATGAAATCAGTATGTTGTGGTAATCTTGATTTGCACGTGTTTTCTTCTGTGATCCAGGTGCGTCTGTGAGCCCCAGGGGCAGTGCTACTGGTAATTTAAAGTTCATTTTAAAAAACAGAAGTTTGACTAATCTTACAAATAGTGAACCATGGCATAGTTTGAAGATTTTTGTTGTTGTCAAGTTTGATCAACTCCAAAGGAAATCTTTTCTAAATATTAGTTGTGAGATGAATCAGGGAAGGTAAGAACTTGAGTCATTCCTCATCACAGGAAAACAGTGTGTTATCTCTTTGTTTCAGTAGTTCGGGAAATATATATTTTTAAGGATTTATTTGTTTTTATAGGTCAGAACAAAAGAAACAGGCATTGAAAAAGAGTCAGAGTCCTTTCCTTAAATTTACTGTATTGTAGTGCTTATAGTGCTGCCTATAGCTAAGTTGCTCAACACTTTCCATTGTAAGACCTTGTGTTCAATTGCTTATAACTTTGCCAAACTTCAACCATTTGGATTGAAATTTCCCATGCCAGGTGCCTAGCTCAGATTGATTTTTAAAAAAATTTCAGCTAAAATAGTTCAGCCATTTCCAAGAACATATTTCACCATTTGCCAAGTCTTTAAGATGTAGTAGGTTTGGAGCTCAGTTTTGCTCCAGAATCCAACTTGCAGGCTGCCCATAAAGCTTTGAAACATATCTATCAGTCCTTTCCAAGGTTTAGTTCCCATAATAGACTGTATTTGTCCATCTTATTTTCTCGCTAAAGTCTGAGGCCCCTTTGCCATTTATTTCCTCAGACAATTCACTATGCCTTTGTTATTGTTGATAAACTGGAGAGGGTTCAGAGAAGAGCCAGGAGAATGATTAAAGGATTAGGAAACATGCCTTATAGTGATAGACTCAATGAGCTCAATCTATTTAACTTAACAAAGAGAAGGTTAAGGGGTGACTTGATTACAGTCTATAAGTATTTACATGGGGTACAAATATTTAATAATGGGCTCTTCAGTGTATCAAAGGAAGGTATAACACAGTCATAAGGCTGGGAATTAAAGCTAGACAAATTCGGATGGGAAATAAGGCATACATTTTTAATGGTGAGAGTAATTAACGATTGGAACAATTTACTAAGTGTCGTGGTGGATTTTCCATCACTGACAATTTTTAAATCAAGAGTGGATGTTTTTCTAAAGGATATGCTCTAAGAATTATTTTTGGGGAGTTCTATGGTCTATGTTATAGAGGAGGTCAGACTAGATGATCACAATGGTCCCTTCTGACCTTGGAATCTATGAATAGTTGCTTTCCTTCCATAGAATTCTCACTATTCTTTTTATATGCACTTCAAATATATGAAGTAATGGGGTGAAATTTTGGCCCTATTGAAGTAAATGGGAGTGTTCCCATTGATTCCAGTAGGGCCAGGCTTCATTCAAATTGTATCATTGTTATATGGCTGTGTGTGTAATATTCACATACAGATGCATAGTGTCTGTAGATAGATACTCCATTACAGACAGGCACCAGTTCCATGCGGACATACAAATCACAACGGGGTCTAATAATAATACACTCCTCCTTTGAGAAGCTTTTAAATTTGTTGTTTAGAGTTCATCAAATTAAAATATAAAAAAGGGCCAAATTGTCCTGAACCCTGATGCCACTATGAGCTTGTGGTTTGGCTAAACAACTCAATGAACATAGTTTGTAGAGGCTTGACTTTCCAGGCAGGGCCGGCTCCAGGCACCAGCGCAGCAAGTTGGTGCTTGGGGTGGCCCCATAGAAGGGGGCGGCACGTCCGGGTCTTCGGCAGCAATTCGGCGGTGGGTCCCTCAGTCCTTCTCGGAGGCAAGGACCGGCTGCCGAATTGCCGCCGAAGAATGAAACGGAGAGCAGCCGCCGAAGTGCCGCCGATCGTGGCTTTTTTTTTTTTTTTTTGCGCTGCTTGGGGCGGCAAAAAAGCTGGAGCCGGCCCTGTTTCCAGGTGCCTCACCCAGGCACAAACCCCAAGTTCCGGTGGACATACAGGCAGTTCCCCTGGTAGTGGTCCTTCCCAACGGGCTTTCTTGTCTCTCCTATCCTCTTCCCCCTTTCTTTACAAGACTGGTACAATCAGGTGCAGTAGCCTTTAGTGACTCAGGTTTCTGCAGGACTCTATGGGCCTCTCCCAACTTCCCTGAGCTGAGGAAGGGAGTTGGGTAGGCAGCAGAGTGCCTCTCATGCCCCATCTGCTTCCCTTTATTAATTATGTTGTGTCAAGGAATGTTATGATACCTGGGGGGAGTCCAGCTTCTGGAGTTCTGATGGAACCATACAGCCAATCATATCCATTCTGTATGTGGCCATGATAAATGTCATCTAGACTCCTTTTATATTACAATCCAAGGTGAGCATTTCATGATCCATGGTATAAACCGCAAAAGATTACATATATTCACTTCTGTATCTAAGCTCCATTGACAGTAGTGATGATCTTGGAGCCAATCTTGCAAGGCCAGTGCTTCTTGCAACATGCTGAGTACCCTCAACACCTGTTGAAGTCAATGTGAGTGGTCCATTGTTTGTCTAGCAACATATGTACGTCAAATGGATTCAAGCAATGAGAGAGAGAAATTTTATGTCTTTCCCCAATAAAACTAACAAAAGCCAAATATGACATAACAATATGGGCTTGATTCTGCTCTCAGTCACACTGATGAAAATCAAAGGTACCTCCACTTGTGTAAAAGCAGTGTGATCTCAAAATCAGGCCTGATACGTCAGTTTGGTGTGGTATGAAGTTTGTCTTGTCACTTGTTTAGGAAGACCATAACTCATTTATGCCTTTGCTACTTGCAGGAAATGCAGTCATCTCAAACCCATGGCAAGAAAACTTTTATCCCACAACACATTGTCACTCATCCTCTCACACATTTTACATATGTATCATTTATTTTCATCAGCATCTGTCTTTCCACTGTTGATTTATTCCTTTCTAGGCCTCTGCCCTTTTATACAATACTAGATCAAAAATCATGTATGTGTAGAAGAAAATGCATGATTTCAAAGAATACTGGTTTTAAGATTTTTATTGCCAACATGAAAGCAAATGTGAAGTTACATTAAATTAACCACTAATTATTTGTCATGAAACAAGAAAGAGTTTAAAAAAAATCCTCTCTGTCCAAACCAGACTTTTTATTCCCACTCCAACAAAACTGTTGCAGGAGGTTTCTGTGGTATGAATAAATGTATTTCTTTTAACACTTTAAGGTGTAAAAATGCTATTGTTTCATTTGAGGTGTGAGGAGATGTGCTAACCTTGTCAACGTGGAAGCAGCAGAGCAGAAATGATAACTGTATATACATTTTTTTTTTTTACAAAATTACTCTGTGTGTGTGTGTGTGTGTGACTGAGAGACACAGAGAGAGAGACAACTTATTTAAATCCTGAATACAGTCAGAACTCATATGCATTGTTAAAAAAAAGCCCTAAAGAATTGCATATGGATTAGGGGGATGAATATTCTATTATTTCAGTCTGTTCTGCTGATCTTCTTATTGTGACTTTGCGCTTCAGAAATCTGCCAGGAATTTGGCTTTGCCGTACTAGGCAGTAATTTTAAATGTGTATCAAGCACTTGATAGTGTATGATTTGCGTGCTGTTGCATTCCCATTCCCTAAATTTTCCACCAATTTATTACTTTTTTCATACTGTTTTAATATTTCAGGATGATGAATATATACAGCATCATTAAAGGTAAATAAAAAATGCATGAAATTAAAAAATGGAATATTAGATGTTTCTTTCCTGTAATCCCTAGGTCCAATAGGAATGAAATGTCTCTGTTCTGTCAAGTAATCCCTAAACATGATTAGGGACCTTGTACTTTCCACATAGCCCACATAATATTTGTATCATATAAGCCTATTTATGTAAGGTTTGAGTAAAAGTTGTTATTAGAAGACCTATAAACCTATTTTACAATTCAGAAAGATATGCTTGCCTCTTAATCTCTCTACTTTTATTATTTTGCTGGAGTTGATGGCAGTGCGTCCTTAATTCATTTTTCAGAATGCTGTTACATCTTTTGGGTACTTATATCATGCATTAGCTAGCCCATTGAAATGTATTTTTAAGACACAGGATTGAGTTCATCAGTTCATCTACTTCTATAGCTTCTCCTAGGAAGGATGTGTGACTCTTTCCTGGGTCTTTTCTGCGACGTCCAGATTTAATCTGAACCATGGGTCAGGAAGGCACAGGAATCTTTCCTGTTGTGCTTTTTTTGGGGGGGGGGGGATTAATTTTCTATATCTGAATCACATAAGATATGTTGGTGATGTTGATGTTTCCGACAGCATCACATTTTGAAATCAGCTTTTGATTTGGCCAGCTGATTGAGTGGTTTTAGAGGGAAAAGCTGCACATAGGAAAAGTTTTTATTGAAATACTAATAGGTAGGAGAAGGAAGATATGATAGCTAGTTTTATTTTATTTATTTTATTTTATTTAGTTCTGGGTCGATTTTGTTATTTCATCCTATAATGCTGATCTATTTGGGAAGCAATAATACAATATTCCCTTCTTGGGAATTGAGTCTTATTGTTAAACATCTTCCATTTCCATTGCAAGGACATAATTGTGCCCATTGATTGCAATAGGTGTTTCTCTGAGTAAGGAGTGCTGAATATAAGACTTTATTAACAAATCTTTTGGAAGTGTACCGAGTCAATCTGCTCCATATTCCTGGCTCTGCCACAGATTTCCTCCTATGATTTCGGACAAGTCCCCTAATGTCTCTGAGTGTCAGTTTTCCGTCTCTAACAGTACAGGATTGTTGTCAGGCTAAATTCATTAATGTCGTGAGGTGGTCAGATTCCATGATGAGAGGGAATCTTAGAAAAACCTGTTAATAAATAAAATAAAAATAGTACTTTGCGTGTAGTTTAACTGGCCTTTCACAATAAGAGTATTTTCAGTTCATATTTGACGATCACCCATGATAATTCTGTGTTTCACGTACTTTGATTTGAGATTATATTAATTTAATATTACCTAATTGTTTCTTTTAAAATAAATACTAATCGAAGATGAGTTAGTACTATTTTCAACCATATCCCACTGAAATTGTACTTTTAGTCTGTTTTCAGCAATTAAGGTAGGTTTCCTGAGCAGTGGCTCGGTGCTTGTACTTATGAACAGCAAGAAACATAAATGCTCACTGCTGAGCCACTCTTTCAGGAACACTAAGATCAATAGCTGTTATTTAGTCTGCATTTATGGGGTGTGTTAAATGACCACAATTCCTGATGTTCAGCATGAATATGGCATGTTTAAAACTGCACTCTATACTGCCCAGAAAAATCTAATGCAGTCAGAACCTTCAATCCTTACTCTCATTTCAAGTAGTCAGTTTAGGTGATCAGGGTCATTTTGTTAGCTTGAGACATTTAATTATTTTAGTGTAAGTAAGTGAAGGAAAATTGAGCTTTTCGCACACAAGCCCTCTTCCTCCTGCCAGCATAGGGAGAGAGCTGAGATACCCTTGTTTCATGCTGATCCTCAGCCTTTGTTTTATCTCCTTGGTGCCATTAGCAGCTGCCCTTTAGTTACAACAGTTTATGTCTGGGGAGTTGCCTTGCATACAGGGGATCCAAGGTCAGAGAAGTACAAAGGTGAGCTTTATGTCATTCAAATTGAAATGTGCACACTCCCCAACTTGCACTGGGTGCTCCTGGCCTGTACATGAGATCTAGCCATATATGCAAAATCAGTTTCAGATGCCTTTATTGCTGCAGTTTAAGTGGAAGATGGGAATTGCAAAGGCAAAAGCTTAATTTAACTTAATAATATTGTACTCTCAATCCTTAAAATGAACTAATTCTTTAGAGTACTTACGAAGATAACATATTTAAATAACATAGGTATTTACGATGGAAAAATTAGATACTGAGACTATGCAATGGCTGCCTCTCATGGTATTTTCACTGCTTTTACTTCACGGGAAGTAATATCATTATTGCAAAATTTCCAAATTGCTTTTTACACAAATCCACAGAAATTAAATCTCCTCCTTGTTGTAAATATGAAGTGATGTCTTGAGACACTACTTTATTAGCACAGATCTATGGAGACAACCAGCCAGATTCTGCTTTCAAATACACCACTGTAAATATGGAGTAACTAAATTGAAATTGAACTCAGTTGAAACTTTGTGTGAGGCCCTGATTCAGCAAGGCACATAAGCATGAGCTTAATTTTAAGCATGAGTAGCATTAGAGGACTTTAATAGGGCAACTTGTGCTTAAAGTTAAGCATGCACTTGAGTGCTCACTGGGCTGAGGGGAACTATAGAGTGCCGTGTGATGTAGGAATAGTGGTGAATGATGTACATTGGAAGTCTTTGGAGATCAGTGTCAAACTCAAAGGAAATAATGTGAGTACAGTTCTTTGTAGACCATGTCAAGTTATTTAGATGACAAACTAGCATATGATACAATACATATTTGTGTCTGCAGTGGAGGCTTTGAGCCAAATTCTGCTCATATTACTGCAGTTTCAATCCAGAATAATTCCAAAGAAGGCTACGCATTATGTCAAGAAGAAAGAGTGAAACATCAGTGCAAATTCTACTACCACCAAAAAAAAAAAAGAAGAAGAAGAATTTGAGCTGCGAATTGAAAATTCTGCATAACAGCTAGCATATCACCTGTACAATTGTGCCTAGGTATTGCTGCATACAGAGGGCTACATCAATGAGTCTCTACTTAGGCAACATAACCTTTGATTTCAAGGGGAATTTTACCTGATTAATAACAGAGTAAGAACTGCAGGATTTGGTCCAAGTGCACTTTTAGAGGGTTCCACTACACTCTGCAGTGCCATATACCGGACTATTGAGGAAGTGTGTATTACCACATGGGTTTACTAATCTTTCTCTGGCTTATCATTAGTATCACAACTCAATCTCTAAGCACTTATCAGGATATACAGAATCATTCATGCTCATAGAAGACCCAGATTTACTACAGTGCCTGCAAGTAGAACCAGCAGGACTCAGTAGGAAGCAATGGGAGACTTAGCTGACAAGTACCTTGTTTTTAAATAGATTTATGTCCGGACCATAATGGCTTTTTTGAGCTTACTTTAACCAATATCCGAGCTTTTTATGTAAAGTGGGATAAGTTGCACAAGAGAATAAAAACAAGACTTCTACCAAGTGATATAATCGGTTTTACTTGCAGCGTCAAACCTATTTTATGGAGGAAATCATGATGAACCATAATTTTAAAAACTGGAGGCTACTCATGGTTGTAGAATTAAGCACTTAAGTAAATGTATATAAGTTCAGGGCCTATATGTTCATCTGCACTAGCATGCTTAACAACTTAATTTGCTCATACAAATAACCACTTGCAATTGTCATTAGCTGATTATCACAGCCTTATATGTGCAAAATGCAAGTGTAATCCAACTTCTTGTTTTTAAACAATTAGGGCTCCTGCGTTTTAGGATTTGAGCCAACACTCACTGAAGTCAATAGCGGTCTTTCCAATGACGTCAATGGGCTTTTGCATCAGGCCCTTGGTGCTATTGTCATAAACCTTTTACCCCATCAACTCGTGGTTACAGTAAGGCTGATAATTACAATCAAGATTATTGGAAATATATGGTACTCTTATAGCCAGATCATGTTGGTTTGGATGAAACATTCGGAGTCCAAGTTGACAAAGGTTCCCCAGGCCTACAACTAGTAAAGAGGATCCCTCAAACAGATCTATGTGGGATGTTTTGTAAAATGTGGTTAGTTTCTGTTTTGAACTTTTAGAATGATTTTTGTTGTCAAGTTTAGACATCTTTGAAATCATAAGGTTCAGACTGTTTATGTTAAAATCAGTGGATTAGTCCATGCCTACGTAACAGTGCAGTATGTTTTTAAGAGTGCCGGCAGGTGGGTTTAAACTTCCACACACTTTTTTTTTTTTTTGAGA
The DNA here is from genome assembly GCF_028017835.1 of Emys orbicularis. NCBI lineage: Eukaryota > Metazoa > Chordata > Testudines > Emydidae > Emys > Emys orbicularis. The sequence goes on from NC_088685.1 coordinate 168,090,131, forward strand.
GAGTATGGACTTTTATAAATAATGCCACAGAAAAGCTCAAAACTAAGTTGCTGGAAGGTCAATGGTCTCATATGCTTTTTTATCACTTCAAAAGTTTTTTTTCTCTTACTTAATTGGCCTCTCAGACTTGGTAAGACAACTCCCACCTGTTCATGCTCTCTGTATGTGTGTATATATATCTCCTCAATATATGTTTCACTCTATATGCATCCGAAGAAGTGGGTTGTAGCCCACGAAAGCTTATGCTCTAATAAATTTGTTAGTCTCTAAGGTGCCACAAGTACTCCTGTTATTTTTTATCAATGTTGGAATGCAGTATATACTGTATTCTTCGAAAGGATCTAACCCATTTCTGTACTGGCCTGTCAGCATTCATCACCAGTATCTGTTTTCCCCCTAAAAATAAATAAATAAAAAGTCACATTTCATTCTCAATCTCATTGCAGTATTCAACTGGATTATCAATTCTTGAAAGTGTTAGTGCTTGCTCATTGTTTTAACAGGAACATTTCTGAAATAGTGGATTTTCGAATGCATTAACACCCATTTATCCCTTTCCTTGATTATACAGGCATCACAACCAAAATTAGGGGAGTTGCTCTCACAGTTCCTCTCACTCCTTATCCCTCTAAGAGCAAAATTTGCTGTCTTTTCATAGTAACCTTTAATATGCAGTATTGCTTTCTGTTTTAATGATCCCCAAATAATGTCATAGTTACATGAAATACAGTTTGTCTCAGCAGGTTTCTTTGAATTTGTGAGCGTTTTTGTTCCATATTCCACAATAATAATATATCAAATATTATTTACATTTTTACTGTTTTCATTCAATAGTTTAAATACCCATTTTTCGGAGACTTCAGATTGCTTTTGAACATATTTGAATGCATTTTTAGCCATCACCAAGCTTAAAATAGGAACCCTTTTTTCAGCTTATCTTTATTAAACACCTGTAAAAATCAATGGTATTTCTTTTTCTTATAAAGCTTTTTCCTTTAACGAATGCCAGACATAATGCACAGTTTTTTCTAGTGTGGATTTGTTTGCTTGGCGTTAATGGGCAGTAAATGGTCCAGTAATGTCTGTACTATACAGATACTTGTTATGTTATAGATAGGAGTTTGATGTTAAAATACGACTAATCTGATCATTAACCATAATCAATTAGAAATGATTGTTTTATTGAGTGTCAGTTTAAAGAAATTCTATCCATAATGAAGCTGTAGGAATGGATCATTCTTTACGAATGCTAATGTCTGCCAATCCAAAGAGTGTGAGGTAGGGTTTTTCCTTTTCTTCAGATAAAATCAAATATTCATTTTGTATTTCTTAAATTACAGTTTAGTTAGATAAACACAAGTTTAATTGCACTTTTATATCTTAAGAGTGGAACACCAGCCTTTGCTCTCAGGAAGTCAGTAGCAAAAGTTCTGTTGACTTCTACCTATCATCTAGGTTCTTACCTTGGTGGGGTGAGGCCTTCAATGTTGTTTTGGTAAAATATGTTGAAACCAAATTATGCTCCTGGAGTGAGACATTGTTTGTCCTAGAACCAAATTTCATAGATTTAAAAAAAAAAAAAAAGAGTTTGTTTTTATTTTTATGTCCCTGTGTTAATTTGATTAGGCCTGATGCAATGCCCGCTAAAGTCAATGGGAATATTTCCAGTGAATTCAGTGAGCATTGGATCAGGCTGTTGTGCAATAATATGTTAGGCAGCAAAGTCTGTATATGTGTCTGTGTTTAAAAAAATTCAATAAGTATCTTTTTTTCCAACTAAAAACAGAGGGCGGTTACAATAGAAATGTAGCCAATACAATCTCCAGTTTAGCAGTGTGGAAGGCACTGCTTAGACTTAAAAACCCTTGATGTGACAAGTAGAGAAGTCATAGGAAGGTACTAGAAGAGATGACAAAACTTAATATGCTCATAAATAATTAAGTGCCATGATCAGGACTAAGAGTTTGATCAGGAATCAGAGTTTATTTCTGAAGAATGTTGTGGAACATTTGAAAAGGGGAAAATACTCTGATGCAATTAGAAAGTGGGAAGGTCTGGTATGCTGGTTGCTGCTGCTACTGCCTCTCTGATAAGATTGTAAGAGTTGCCAATATCAGTATTCAGTCTTGTAGTGTGTCACAGTGCTTTCATGTGAACTGAACTGAACTGTCTCTTCACACTCCCTCTCTCTCTTTCTCTCGCTCTCATTCCCTGCACTCATCGCATTGAAGTCAGGGGAAAGAAAAAAGATTTGAGGATCGCCCAATTTGTTCTGACATAAAGAGATGTTTAGCTCTGTGAAAGGTGGTGGAGGCAGAGTGCCTGACTGACACTTCAACAGTGTGTCTGCTGGGATTGCTCACTTCATGTCCCTTCATATTCCCGCTGTGTCCTGCATGAGTGCTCTTGTCTAATCTTCACAGTGAGAACACCAACAGTCCCTTGGGCTTTGGTGCTCAACACCTTGTTAGACAGGGCTTATGGTGCCATAGCTCTTGGTTTAGCACTTGTTTTTACTCTAACATTTCAGGTTTGTTTAAGGTCCAAATAAAAGATTTTTCAAGTAGTTTCCTACAAAAATGCTGTATATCTCCTAATCACTTTGGTCTGCTTTTAACAATCGCTGGATTTGGGTAGTATCAAGTAAAACCATGGGAGAGGAAAAAAAGGAGAAAAAACAAAAGAAAATATAAAAGGACCTTGCTAAGTCAAAAATGTACTGCTTCAAGCAATGGCGTGCTTTGTTTTTGTTTTTAAATGAAAATGTGTTGACCTGCTTTTGTATGTCTAGAAAATAGACTAGTAAAATATGCATTGAAGAACTGACAGCAGTAGTGGCAAATTGATGAGAAAGTCAAGACCACATCTGATCAGTAGCACCTAACTCTGTGCTACTGGTTGCAAAAGAAGTTTAATTTAGTTGTTGTGCTTCTATTTTTTAAGATTCTGGACACGTTGTGGTACATTCTAGCATGCCACATCCTGTTACAAGACATCACATCTGGTTAGTTTGTGATGCTGAATAGCACTAAGAGCATGAGTTAATGAGATGTAATGCTCAGCTCTTATTACTGGAGCATTAGTGGGTACCCTGTTAGCTACAGTTACTACCCAAATTCATCCTCTACTGTAAATCAGACACAAACCAGACTCTTTTTTTTAACAGATGAATGCTGTTGTTAATATTAGCCTTCTAAAAAACATTTTCCTGTGCCTTGCTAACACATTTTTTAAATGCCTCCCATATTCCTTTTTTAAAGGCAGTTATTTGCCTCCTAGATCCCTAAAACAATTGCCTGTGACAAATAGCAGAATAGCGTCACCCTCTCTGCTTCCTGCATAGTTGGTGTCCCAGTACCATTAACCCAGAAACATGCTGCACCAATTCTCTGACACATGGTTGCTCTTGTATCTTTCCTTGGACCATTTACATTCCCCTTCAGCTTCAAAATTTGAACCCACCCCTTCAACATCCTAACACACTTTCTTTGTCTCCCTGGAGACTGAGGAATTTGTGGCTCACCTTGTAAGTGATTCCTAATGAAGACTGCATTCTAAGGCTACATCTACACTACAGGGGGGGGTCGATTTAAGATACGCAAATTCAGCTACGCGAATAGCGTAGCTGAATTCGACGTATCGCAGCCGACTTACCCCGCTGTGAGGACGGCGGCAAAATCGACCTCCGCGGCTTCCCGTCGACGGCTCTTACTCCCACCTTCGCTGGTGGAGTAAGAGCGTCGATTCGGGGATCGATTGTCGCGTCCTGACGGGACGCAATAAATCGATCCCCGAGAGGTCGATTTCTACCCGCCGATTCAGGCGGGTAGTGTAGACCAGGCCTAAGAGCAAAAATTTCAAAGTTGGGCACCTAAAGCTAAATAAAAATCAAAGCTAGTGCTGAAATGAAAAACAAAAGCTCTCCATGACTCAGCTCTTAAACATGGAATCAATAATGCATCCTTTAAAATACATAAAAAGAAACCAGTATGTCTTGACTTGAGTCTTGGTTGGAAAAATGCCACAGATGTAGTCTGGCATATATAGACTGATCTTGTAAATTGCTACGTGCATCCTAGAAGTCAATGGCTGAGGAGGGTGCTCAGCACCTCACAAGGCTAGGAGTGAATTCCATAATCTGGATTTCTCTGTAAAGAAGATGGCACCAAGGCAATAGTTCCAATCTCATCTATCTTGATTGTTCTGATGGGCCATAGTACCGCAGACAGTTCATCAGTTAGAAATATACTCCCTAAACTTTCAATGGGACTACTTATGCTTAAAGTTGAGCACATGTTCAGTACTTTGCTGCATTGAGGTTTTAAAGGTAAATTTAAAATCATGAGGTTAACTGAATAGCTAAAGCAGACTGTATTTTATGAGTTTAGCATGAAATATAGTTCATATATACACATTTTAGTAAGCGTTTTATTCAAAAAATACATTGGCACAAACCAAGAGGAGCTCTACAGACAACACAAGTTGATCTAAGCATTTGCGTAGTTATGGACGTTCACAGACAAGAAAGCCACCAATTTTATATTAATTTAAACGTCAGTTTAAAATACAATTGTAATGACTCGTCAAATTAATCCATGGTAACATACCCGCTAAAAAGACGGAAGGTCTGAAGGGAAATTCCAGATCCATGACGGGAAGAATTCTCTTTTGACTAATGTAACCCAAAACTTCAAAATAAAATGGCATGATCACCAGAGGTGAATACAAGAACCTCTGTCTGAGCAACCTTTCTGTGAGCTATATATATCACACAAATTCATCATCACACAAGTGAACAAGTATGAGATAAATATTTTTTTAATATTTAAAATAGATTTAAGTTAGTGCTTTAACTGTGGGATACTCCGAGGTAACATCAACTTCCTAATATTGAGTAACTGTTCTATATGTGCCCAGGTTTGTTGAGCATAATGTCTATATGTTAAACAGTTTTCCGTAGTATTTAAAAATTGACATTTCAAAGAGTATAATGGCATAATGAAATGTAAACTGAAAACAGGAATGAGTTAATTAGACTAATGATCCCTTGTCTCCTTTATTAGCCAGCTTTTTAGAAATTGGGATTAGCTTTGTTTTCTCTGTTGAATAAAGACAGGAAGGATAATGTTGATTCTAGTAAATGACAGCACCAGAAGAAATGAGTGTTTTCCTGTTAGTTATGGGTTTCGTTGTTTAAGACAAAAATTTTGCTTTCATACACACCTACCTAATTTATTACACTTTGAGTTAGGCTCAGACTGGAAGAGAGACATCAGGAAAGCATTTTAGGAATGCCTAGTGGTTGTTACTTTAAAAGTGATCTACTGTATTTTACATCAATACTGGATTCTATACATTAATGGGGATCTTCAAGACACAGAGCCTTACTTGAGTTGAAGAGAAGGCTGGTCAAAGGGACAACCTGAGGAAACTTGACGACATTGGAAGTTGGGCACTTTATTTGTTCTTGTGAAAAGAATGAGTTATACTTTTCTATTACTTGTGAAGATCATCTAAAGAAGCATGAAGAAAATCCCAGTAGACGTTTAAAAAACGTTGTTTAAAAAAAAAAAAAAGCTGTCAAGCATTCACAGAAGAGGAGAATTTTTACAACAATAGCAGGAAGCACAAGACCATTCTCATGTAACCATTTTGCAGTCAGTGGAGTTACCCAGGTGTAATAGAGGGCATAAATTTGAGCAACTAATACTAGTTTTTAAATTAAAATGCATAATCCCCATTTTAATCCCATGAAGTACTGAGCTCCTGCCAAAGGGAGCAGTAGGGACAAAAAACCTAACAGGCTTCAAGAGTGAACTTGATAAGTTTATAGAGGGGATGGTATGATGAGACTGCCTACAATGGCATGTGGCCCATCTGAGACTGCTAATAGCAAATATCCCCAATGGTTAGAGATGGGGAGGGCTCTGAGTTACTACAGAGAATTCTTTCCCAGGTGTCTGGCTAGTGGGTCGTGCCCACATGCTCAAGGTCCAAGTGATCGCCATATTTCCCCCGGGGTCAGATTGGCAGAGACCCTGTGGGGGTTTTGTCCCCCTCTGCAGCATGGGGCCCGGGTCACTTGCAGGTTTAAATTAGAGTAAACGGTAGATTTTCTATAACTTGAAGTCTTTAAATCATGATTTGAGGACTTCAGTAACTCAGCCAGAGGTTATGGGCCTATTACATGAGTGGGTAAGTGAGGTTCTTTGGCCTGCAATGTGCAGGAGGTCAGACTAGATGTTCACGATGGTCCTTTCTAGCCTTAAAGCCTATGAGTCTGAGTCCTTCCACTGAAATCTATGAGAGCAGAGGGCACCCAGCACCTTGCAGAATTGGGTCTTTAACAAATGCCTGTGGAATATAGAATTTATAACACAAATGAGCCCAAGCAAGGGACTTGGCAGCGGCTGAGTTATGAAGCTTTTTACTTCATTACTATTCCCCCACACCCTCATTAAGCATTCTCTCTCTGTACACCACAATGAAGTAAAAGTAATAATATCATTTGTTTATGGATTTAGTATTTTCAGCTTTCAAGAGTGCAGTTGGAAGAGTGCAGATGAGCAGTTTGGGGTTAGCCCGGCAGCCGCTCGCACTTTTTGGGTATTGCAGAGATTTTCGCTTTTGAGAAAGAAAGGCTATAATATTGGTTGAGTGCCGTTAGTGATTCATTAGGTGAGATTCAATGGCTCTTGGGTATGAGATTCATTTGGTACTTAATTTTACCCTGTGCCTGGTATAATATGCAGTCTGAGCATTGCCTGGAAAAGAGTTGAACATTATTGTAGTCCAACACTATGCCTGACCTTGCAGCTCAGTATTAATTTGAAGTAGTGGAATTAAAATTTTCCATTCTTTTGCATTGTCATGCCTCACATTGATAAGCACAAAGAAATGTAAATAAAAAAGACCTATTTCACAACCCTAGCTACCACCTTTTTGTTTTATGACAAAAGACAGTTAATTAGCATACTAGCAGTAAGCAGCCTTCCCAAACTCGTGCTAATTATGTATTCTGTTGACCGTGACTCCAGTCATAAGGTAATTGGCTTGCAGCAACATGACATTTCAAATCATCTCTTGAAATTACATCAAAAAGCCAGCCTGTTTTGTTTTGATAGGGGAACAATCAATTTGATAAGTGGTAACACAGCTCATTGTTTCACATTAATTAGACTAATTGCAGCATGTTAGCCTCTGAAATAGACAGAACTTGGAGAAGACAAAGGCTGCGGCCTTTAGCATGCAGTGCATGTGATGGTTCCACTTGCTTGCACATACTGTAGGCAGAAAACAGAGTTGTTAGAATTCAGCCTTGCGGGAGGCTGGGTGTTAACAGTGGTTTGATGTGTTGTGCTTAATCCACTGGCTTTCAATTATAAGATCTAGGTTCAAAAAATCCCAGAGAGAGAGAGAGAAAAGAGGAGAAAAGGGGGAGAAAAAGGATTTCGATATTAATGGTGCCAAAGTTCTCGGTGCTCTTAAGCTTTCTGTCTCCTAAAACACATAACATAGAACTGGCAGCAGGATCTCTTAGACGTTTACAAGCTGTCAGGCCTCAGTTTGAAAAGGTTTTGCTTCTACCTCTGCTGTTCATGCTCATTTCTATTAATATTTGTTTCTCTGTATTTATATTAGTTTGAACATTTTTCTTTTAACTTTTATACTCCTGTAAGCACAACATAATAACCACTCAGAGGCTGGGTTACTGAGGCCAGATAGTACAGACATATTCCTCTGTTATTGAAAGTGCCAATTGTACCTTGCTATGTGGCGATTTTTATGATGAAGATGTATGTCATCTGTAGATAGACATGACCAAGTGGATTCATTTGTGACCTAACTGAAATATGAACTGAAGTTTGAAGAGATGAAAAGGTGAGAGTGTTATCTCAGTACACAGAGTAGGCTCCCTTTGTTGTTGTTTAGAGCCTGATACACACCACTGGATGCTCTGCGTGCATAAGGAATGCAGGATTGGACCCATACATTTATTACACATTCTTAAAGGATGTCTGATTAAATGGAACTCAGAATTCAGTAAGTGATATGTGACATCTGTAAACTTGAGATGGAATGAGTGAGAGGCAAGATTCCAAACTTACTCTGTAGGAGTAACGTATGCATATGCACAAGGCCAAATCCTGGTTCCCTTCCACACGAGTGGTCCTGTTGAGTTCACCAAGCAGGATTTAGCCCATAGCCAACAGAGCCCAAGCATTCCAACTCTGCTGATGCTCTCCTCCCAACAAGATGCGCAATAAATAATAATAATAAAAAAGAAAACAAAACAAAAACTCCATTAAAAAATCATGGAATTGATAATACTAATAGTGTTACCTGCCAATCATTTTCCTTGATTAATAGGATTTTTAAATGAGTGTAAGGAGGTTAGGCACCCAGATCTGTTTGAAATTCAATGGATGTTGGGCACCTACCTCCTTTGAGTTCCTTTGAAATATCCCAGTCTAGATTGTTCCCTATGCCCAGTGTGTATACTGGCTGTTTAGATTGTAAACTTTTGGGGGGGCGGATTCTGCTTGCAGATACACCACTGTAAATCTGGAGTATGGTAGTTTCAGTGAAATTAGTGGATTGGTTTTAATAGCTTTAAAATTATCATTGCTAGTTGAAGCTTTTTATTTTTATTAGTTTTGCATATGTTTTATGTCACCCCCTTAGCAAATGATCATAAACACTGTTTTAAATCCTGCTACCAGTGACTTAATACTGCAGACTTATTTCCATCAATTTAATGGCAAGAATAAATTTTAAAAATTATACTCCGAGCAACTCAATTCCCTCACCTCCTCCCCCCCCCAAATAATCCATTTCTAATAGCCTTTCGTTAGGTTTAAAAATTTATATGAGGATTAGTGATGTAACTGTCCTAATGTGCTGGTTTTACTAAAATGTACTGGGTTTATACAGGAGGTAAATTAGCAAAAAGATTGAAGCCGTTTAGCATTCAGTTTAAGTGCTGGTTCAACTTGCCTGAACACAAGCTGGAAACAGCATTGTTAGAATTCAAGTCTACACCCTTGCTGTCACTATTGGTTCTTGTGTAGTCAAGTTCCTGCTTGGAGCAGAGCAAATCTTTGCTCAGTTAAGCGAGCGTCAGTCACAGGCAAGCTTGGCTGCCAGCCCAGGGTGGTTAGACTTTTCCATGCTACACCTGAATGAGATATTGATGAGACATTGCTACCTAAACAGAGTCAAGAAACGCTAGATAAAAAAAATATAATTAAATTGTCATGGGGCTGACAGAATAATTTTAAGAATATAACTTACACTTCCAATGCACAGTCGGAATTCTTACAGTAGGGAACCCATATTGCTGGTTTGGTGATAGATCATGTACAATCTTGTTGTTTAAGTACTTTTTTCTTTTTTCTTCAGCATTAATCTTTAGCCGTGGATTTGGGTTCTGCGTGGAAAATAGAGGCACGGGCAGATCACATTGTGATGCTCTTAAGGGACTGATACTGCAAGGTGCTGAGTTCCTCTTGCAGGGTAGTTAAGCTCCCTCAACCCCTACTGGTTTCAACTTCTATTAGTAGAGGACACTCGGCCCCTTTGTAGCATTGTGCTCTTACCTTGCATAGTTATTATCCATAATCCAAAAATCTATAGGTTTTTTTAAAAAGTATGTTATGGTGATATACAGAAAACACAACACTGAGAAATAAAGTTACAAGGTTTTGAATTGCATAAAGACATTGACAGTGGGTATTTTGCACAGAGCAGAGAATAAAGGAACATTATAAGAAAATCAGGGACAGAGAAAAAAGGAGATAAAATAGAATAGTTTTTAAATAGGGATGGCTGGCAGTGCTATTAATCACACAAGTCTCTGAGCTCTAAGGATTGCATAAGTGGAGCTAATACTAAAGAAAAGAGATACTTTGCAGATATCTTGAAATACACTATTAAAAGTCACAAGCTAAATTAAAAAGAGATAACAATGTCCGAACAGATTAATGAAAAGTAATACAAAAAAACCAACAACTCAAGTATCTTAAATAAATACTTAAGTCCCTTGTTGTGTGGTTGTTTTCAAAGAGAAAACAAGATTTTAATAATTGATTGTGCAAATTGCAGGTTTTGTCATACATACCACCTTCTAGGATTTGATTCTGATCCCAGTTACATCATTACCAATCCTCGGGAACTCCACTGAAGTCAATGGTGTTGCTCTGGTTTTGTACTGTAATTGTGACCGGACCTGGCCGCTAGTTTTTGTTAGATGCTGCAGTTTTAATGGGAAGTTCCACCGAGCCTTTGAACTGGGTTGGGATATGGGAAGGGAGAGATTTTTCACTTCAGTTGCTGAGGTAGATCAATGTCTTCCTATGTGGATAGGACAGCTTTGGTTCCGAACCTGTTCCTTCACGAAGTGTCAGATCAGCTTTAGGGATGTGGTATGGGTAACAACTTTTTTTTTTTTTTTTTTTTTTTTTTTGAAGAACCCAAACATCTGAAACTACAAGGTAAAAGCTTTGGTAGTGGCTTTCAGTACTGGTGCTTTAATTTTTCAGTTAGCTGATGATTCCCTTTCAAATGATCCCATCACAGTCACTACAAAGCAGACTGGATGCACAATTTAAGAATATTCTATAGGGAACAATCCTGTCCTGGCATGGGATTGTACTAGATTATATAGTAGGTCTTTTTTTATCTTTAATTACTATGTTCTATGACTTCCAGTTCCTAACACACAGTTGTACACTTGTAATTTAAAAAAAATATATTCCAAATTCCGACTTGAAACCTGAGAAAATAGCGCTGACTTCAGTGCAGACTACATGAACTGTATAAGTCAGTGTGGAATTTGGCTCAATATTACTTTCTCATTGGAAATGGGATATATGATAATTTATAAGGTTTCGGATGATCATAATCAAACACCTCATAGTAGTGTGCTTCCAAAAATTTTTTTAAATCATGATTATCTTTCTTCTCCTCTTGCAGTGCAATTTTAATCAGTTCATTTGCATGACAAGGTATGCAGTGTTGCTAAAGAGAATACAGTGAAACAAGCACACTGTCTTTGCCTGATTCTGGTCTCATACGTGTTTTTCACCCCAGTGTAATCACATTGACTCCTGGGCAGTTACTTCTGATTTACGCTGAGAGGGTAGGATTAGGCCTTTAATTCTACTGAGCGTTGCTATTTACAACTGTCTATCTGGTTCCTTTTCCAGATCCTTTAGTGCTTTGTGATGGAGGAAATGTATGTTGCACTGAGTGAGGTGGCACCAGAAACTGACTGTTCTTTTTACTACAGTGATTATATGCAAAGGAAATTGTCAAACATCTGCCCTGCAAACATTGTTGGAAAAAGTTTCAAAGGATGTTTATTAGTTGTTTGCAGAACTGTAGGTGCAGGATTTCTGTGGGACTTTTGCCCTGTTCATTGCAGTTGTATGGGGGGTGGATCTCAGGGGTGGCATGGCTCTTTGTAAAAACAACCCTGCTGCAGTGCTAACCCGTGCAGCACTCTGATTTTTTTGTACTGCTGGCTGGCTTCCTTCCTAGCTCCTGCTTCTGCCTCTCTCTGAACGGAGTGATTTGTGCCATCCCCAGTGTAGGAACTGAGTGCCTTGAAACGCTGCCCTTCGTTGCCCTGCTTCTGCCCTCAGCAACTGGAAGCTACAAGGGGCCTGACCATGCCTACCACCTGGGGTGCTCTCACCAACCACTTTCAGCACATTAGCACCTCACGGCACTGGCACTGAGAGTGCAAAGCAAAGCATCTGGGAAGCTTGCTGATGCCCTATAGGGAGGGGCAAAGAACTGGAGAAGCAGAGGGAGGCGAAAGGGAGAACTTGTGGGGAGCAGACAGCATGGGCTACAACTGCAGGGAACAGAGAGCAAGGGGGCAAAGACAATATGGTGTGCGGCAAAGATCTGGGGGCCCCAAACGGAGAAAGAACTGGGTGTAGATAGAAATTGGGGTAACAGAAGGGCAAAGAGAAGTGGAGGAGGCAAAAGAAGAGCAAAAAGTTTGGGGGGGGGTTAGGGGGTGGAGCAGAGAATGAGGGGATCCAGAGAGAGGAGGGTGAGAACTGGGGTCAGAGAAATGGAGGCCCTGGAGACAGGAGAGAGAGAACTGGATGGGGAGAGCAGGGGAGATCTGAGGGAATGTGGTGGGGTAAAGGAGGCAGAAGTTAAGGAATGGGATAAAAGGGAGATAGAGACAGAGGACGTAATGTGTAGAGGGAGGATAGATAGAGTGATGCTAAAGGAGTTTGGTGGAGGGAGCAGAGTCTGAGCAGGAGTGGGAGGTGTGCATGTATGGCTGGGAGCCTAGAGACAACTGGGGGAGGAGCATATTTTTACATATGAAATGGTTTCAGGGGCCGAGGGGTTAATGTCACGTGTTAGTGGCAGGTTGTCTCTCCAAGTGCATTTGTATCACCTAGCCCAATCTCTGAGTCAGTCTTGACAGTTCTTTGGGGGTAAGGATTGTCTTTTAGTCTTGTGTTTGTACAATGTCTAGCACAGTGGTCCCTGGTCCATGACTAGCTCTCCTAGGCATTATCACAGTACAGCTAATAATAATTACTGTAAAATAATAGTTTCCAGTCTAAATAAGCAAAAACAGGGTGGAGAGAGGTATGCTACGTAAAAGCTGACTGTGTAGTTACATTGGGCAAATGATTTGTTAATTAAGCTTTTTTTTTTTTTTTTTTTTTTTTAACATATCTCCTAAATTGAATGATTATGTCATGAAGTCATAGCTGGGTGGGTTTCTGGTCAGATCGTAACCAAAAAAAAAAAGCTCATGTGTAGAAAGGATGGGAGTTGGGGAAGGAAGGGTGTTCTAGGCATAGGGAGAATGAAAAAAGTGTGGGACAATTAAAGTCTGTGAGAGATGAACAAAGAATGATGTGCCCAAAGGTATTGTTGGGCTCATTTTAATTAAAACTAATCAAACAAATTCACCAAGGGTCTGGAATGAGAGCCAAGATGTGCACAGGAGTTATCACTACATAGAGCCTTGGGCAGTGAGGTTAAGGAGTTTGAATTTGCTGAAGAAGGAGGCAGGAAGAATCAAGAATGGAGAGACGTGAGAAGTGGGGAGGTAGTGACATGCTTAGAGGAAGAGAACTTTAGCTGCAGCCTGGTGAATGGAATAGAGAGGGTAGAAACAATAGATGTGGAGTCTGGGGAAGTTGAGGCGTTATTTTCTTGGCATATATTTTATAACTGAAGGGGTGCCCAAACACTGAGGGCCTCTCCGTTCATTTCCCCACTGGACCACCCCTGAGTCATTGGTTATGGATGGATCTCAGATTTCACAACCGTGTAGTAAAATGAATTGAATCATTCACACTTCCTCCCTTGCTTTAGAGAAAGGGGTTTTTGGTTCAGTGAGGGTTAAATGTAAGGACACCAAATATTTCCAAACTTTAGTGAAATGCACTGAGCAGTTTTCCCTCCTCCTCCAATCTTCTCTATCAGTGTTCCAATTGTTCTGCAGGGGCTTCTGTTTCTAAAATGCCTGCTAGTTCTTGTAGCACAAGTGGAAAGATATGGAGACATGTTTTCAGTTGGCCACTTAGTTGTGCATGTTTGTTGTTTTTTTGTGTCTTCAAAATTCATATTTTTGCATGTTAAGGGCTTTTGTGACAAAGTGATAATGGATTTCTGGCCGAGCAAACACCTGTGTCAAGAGGTGTTAAATTTTCATAATGCACCTTGTCTTTCTAGCACCAATTGCTTGTGTTGGCTTGTATATATCTGGAATCCATTTCATTCATTTCATTTCCTTCCTTACTAATGAGAGTTTGATTAGGGAATATGATGAACTCCCCTGCCGAAAAGTATTGTACTTCAATCTATTTTAAAGAATTAGTCGCTGGTATTCTTTAATCATACAGGAACAAGGGAGCATATGAATAATAAACAAAATGTTTAAACTTTTGGATAGGCAGCCCAGTTTGAAAATGTTTTACAATTCATACATATGTTCAAAGATACAGGAATGTAAGAGCTAACATTTTCAATGGAAGTAGAGTGTAAGGTATAACACAGATGAACAAGAAAATTGGACGATTTAACACAGAGAATACCAGAGATTCTCAAAACAGGATCTGAGCAGTTCTTGCAGGTAGTCTGTGGGGAGTTGGCAGGTTACGTGGTGCTGGCGATCGTTCTTGTTTCCAGCTGTTAAACTGCATGAAAAGACAGATAAAAGTACATTAAGTCCTTTCTTAATACGACTTTTCCAAGTAACCAATTGCTGTAGCTGCTACAGCTTTATGATTATGAATGGGAGGAGAATTGCAGCCTTGAAAGAGAGGTAAAGCATTTGTGAGACAATCTCTCTGTCGGGATGCAGTCCACATTATGAAAAAGATTGAGAATTCCTTCAGAATATTCTTTCTAGGGTATGATTACTTATGGTTGCAACTGAGAATCCCTGTGTTCCTGGGAAGGGGAAAAAAGAATAGTTTATTTTTTCTTGCATTCATTTTTCTGTTAGTATAAATTATGTCTTAAAGAAGTGATACATTCTGTGGAGATAGTTTTGGTTACTGTGTTCCTTGTCTCACACACATTTAATGCTTCTTTGGCTTATTCTAGTCCAGTTTTGTGATCTGGAGAAATGTGATACAGTTCCTGGCCGTATGGTCTGGCTAGCAGCTAAATCTTGTGTATGCAGTTGAGTTTGCTGGTTCTTGGCTGATGCCAGCATGTGTTGTGTTTATTATATGTACGTAGTTCTTTCTGCTGTATAGCAATACCATATTCATCACTACAGTTTCTGTAATATGCTTTTTTTAATGGGGCGTGGTTGAACTTTAGTGAGGGTCAATAACGTATAACTCCCCCATATAGTTTTGCAAATTGGTCTGTCCTTTGCATTTCTCCATATTTGAAGAAGTGGGAGAGACAATTCCCAATAGTAGGAGAGAACCACTGGATTTGGGAGACTTGGGGATTGGCTATGTGCAGAAGTTGAACTGATTTACAAATTTATTTAGTTAAACCTATGCAATTTAACTAGATGGGGCTACTATAAGGTGGGTGCATAACTGGCTGGATAACCGTACTCAGAGAGTTGTTATTAATGGTTCCCAATCCTGCTGGAAAGGCATAACGAGTGGGGCTCCGCAGGGGTCTGTTTTGGGACCAGCTCTGTTCAATATCTTCATTAATGACTTAGATATTGGCATAGAAAGTACGCTTATTAAGTTTGCGGATGATACCAAACTGGGAGGGATTGCAACTGCTTTGGAGGACAGGGTCATAATTCAAAATGATCTGGACAAATTGGAGAAATGGTCTGAGTTAAGCAGGATGAAGTTTAACAAAGACAAATGCAAAGTGCTCCACTTAGGAAGAAAAAATCAGTTTCACACATACAGAATGGGAAGAGACTGTCTAGGAAGGAGTATGGCAGAAAGGGATCTAGGGGTTATAGTGGACCACAAGCTAAATATGAGTCAACAGTGTGATGCTGTTGCAAAAAAAGCAAACATGATTCTGGGATGTATTAACAGGTGTGTTGTGAGCAAGACACGAGAAGTCATTCTTCCGCTCTACTCTGCTCTGGTTAGGCCTCAGCTGGAGTATTGTGTCCAGTTCTGGGCACCGCATTTCAAGAAAGATGTGGAGAAATTGGAAAGGATCCAGAGAAGAGCAACAAGAATGATTAAAGGTCTTGAGAACATGACCTATGAAGGAAGGCTGAAAGAATTGGGTTTGTTTAGTTTGGAAAAGAGAAGACTGAGAGGGGACATGATAGCAGTTTTCAGGTATCTAAAAGGGTGTCATAAGGAGGAGGGAGAAAACTTGTTCACTTTAGCCTCTGAGGATAGAACAAGAAGCAATGGGCTTAAACTGCAGCAAGGGAGGTATAGGTTGGACATTAGGAAAAAGTTCCTAACTGTCAGGGTGGTTAAACACTGGAATAAATTGCCTAGGGAGGTTGTGGAATCTCCATCTCTGGAGATATTTAAGAGTAGGTTAGATAAATGTCTATCAGGGATGGTCTAGACAGTATTTGGTCCTGCCATGCGGGCAGGGGACTGGACTCGATGACCTCTCGAGGTCCCTTCCAGTCCTAGAATCTATGAAATCTATGAAATTACTGTGTGTAGATCTGGTTTAACAGGTTTGCTGAAACGGAAAATATAGATGTGCTGATTTAAATGGTTTAAGCCTAAAAGGATATAAGAAGTGAAGGGCTCCTTGTCACCATTAGAATACTCTTTCTGCACTCCAGGTAAGCCTTGCACAGGCCTTTTAAACACAATTTTTGTCTGTCCACCTAGAGAGTTGTGAAAAAGAGAAGGACAAGCAAAACACAATAGAGTATATGAATGAGAATTTTTTCATAGCACAAAAGTGTGTTTGAAATGTAGAACAGACTAAATTCAGAGTCAGTTTTCTCTATCACAGAAACTGCCTTTACCAGAGCACTTGCAGTATTTTTCATAGTGCTCCAGAGATAAAGACTATATCAGGCTACGAAAAGTGATGATATCTAAGTCTATACTTTTTTTTTCAATCCCTTATCCAGACAGATCAGCTGAAACCATACCGTACATGTTTATCCTTCCCCATTGATAGGCATGATTCATGATTTTGTTTTAACTGTTCTATAATCATTTTCCCTAAAAGGAGAATGTCTTAATCTTAATGTCTGATATTAAAGAATGTCTGATATCTTAAAAAACCCCAAATCAGTCTATGACTAGTGCTTTGGAAAGAATGGTCTGGGATTCCAAGAGATGATATATGGATGATTTTAGTTTCACACTCTGTGTGCAAGCAGGAAAAACAGGATTTTTATTGAAATTGTATATATTTTTTCTCTCTTTTATTTCATTGGAGTTAGTATCTTTTGACACAGCGGTCTGAAGTGTAATATAAAGTGCTTGCTCGCTTGTAAGTCTCCTGTCTAGCCCTGCATAGTGAGTATCCAAAGTAGTAGTAGTTGCTTTACATAAACAGGACTGCATCCTCAGCTGTGCCCCACTGGGTGTAGTTGAGGGGGAAGCCACAAAGGAGCCATTTGAAACTCCCCAATGCTAGGACTGGCTCTTCATGAGTCCCAGCACTGATGTACTTTGGAGTAACTTCAGGGCTGTTCTACAAGTCAGCATGAATTAGCAGCCATTATGCTGCCCAGGGATTGCTGGAGTACAGAGCATTCTGACTACTTCCTAGCAATGGGGGCAGGATGCTGGCTGTATGTCAGCTGAAGATTTTGGGACATCTGGCCCACAGTCTTTACACAACCAAATTCACCTTTCAGATACATTGCTGTGACAATTTCAGAGTAATTCCATCGTCATCCATTAAATTACTCCAGATTTACACTGGTGTAGCTCATAGCAGAATTTAGCCTTCACTATGTTCTGGAGAATGAGATAGATATGTTTTTTTTAAAGTGCTTTCTAGTACATTTCACTTGGAAATATTTGATGAATGCATATGCACTTGGTCTTGGTTTTGAACAATCAGGCAATTTGTAGCTGGTCAAAAGAGGAAATGAAAAGGCTAATTTCTGCACATAATATTTCAATACATTTAATCTGTATTTTTTTAAAGTGTACAATACGTCAAAAGATTCCATACAGGCAAAAAGTGGTAGCTTCATCCTTAAAGATCTGGGATACATCCAACTCTGTTCCCAAATGAGTTTGGCTGTCTTAAAACTCAGACCTTAAAGGATATATTAGTTTATGCCTCTGGGTCAGTGCTTACAGTTTCGACAAGTAAGCAATCTTTGCTCAAGTGAGGCAGAGAATCAAGGATGCATTTCCTAAGTGGAGCCAAATTGCACCTGTGGGCCCTATAAGTCTGATTCTGTTAAGTTCTGCAGTGACTTCAGCGTTCTTAAAATAAAAATGATATAGGTGAGGCTGATGTTTCAGAGTCAGCCAC
Organism: Emys orbicularis; assembly: GCF_028017835.1. Classification (NCBI taxonomy): domain Eukaryota; kingdom Metazoa; phylum Chordata; order Testudines; family Emydidae; genus Emys; species Emys orbicularis. Next base: position 168,108,038 of record NC_088685.1, read on the forward strand.
AGAATAATTTAACTACATTATCTGTATACGTGAAGGAAGGTGGATCCACTGGCCAGTGGTATGATTATATTATCCCTGGGGTGCGAATAAGTAGTGATTCACTTTTATGAGTATTCACCCATACAATATTGGATATTAGGTAAAGTATCCCAAGTCAGTGATGCACCCAGTAAGGGGTTTGTGCTGCCGCATAATGTCCTCTTAATGGAAAACGTACCATGTTAGTGGAGGGTGCCGTAAGCGCTGACCATCATCCCATGAAAGACCAGAACCTGCTCTCAGTTAAATTCAGGCCAACTGCACTGTCATCAGTGAGGTATTCTATATTGATGCTGCTGCAAGCAGAATCTGGCCTCTTGTAAAAATTCTGTTGATACTCCAAACACAGAGGATTTATTTATAATCTTATTCAAAAGTTGCTTGCTCTGCTATGCTCAAGAAATCTTTTGAAATGTTCCTCTCTCTTAGATAATATCACTCTTGTTTACCCTTTTCTTCTGCATCAAGAGTTAGGAATGGTCTCACTGGTACTTTCTAGCTGCCTTGCATAATTCTGGAGACACAGAATAGTCAGGAACCCAATTTTGCCAGTTACATTGAGTTTACGGCTGTCTTGCGTAACCAGAGCAGAGCAAAACAGCTGGAGCACACCGGTAAATCTGGCCCCTACTTGTCTATTCTCATTTTTTAGGTCTTTTCCTGCCTTCACTTCTTCTCTAATTCCTTCCTACTTCCCTGATGTAGTCTTTCCCATTTCTCATCTTTGTCTCCTACCAAACTCTTCTACCATGCTTCTCTGACACTTGGAACAATGTCTCTCTTATTTTGTGTGCCAAACAGCCAACTTCCCTTCCTTCAAATCCCCTCTTTAAAAATACTCCTTGCATAAGACCTCTTAATAACCATCCACCAAAGAAATGAAAAGAGGGGAGAGTGAAGGGGAGACCGTAAGTTTGAACTGTTTTGAAAATCAAGCCTTCGTCTTCCACTCAAAACTGTATGGACTGTAATTTTGATCATAACCTGCCTGGGGCACATAGTGTAAGCAAGCCTATCACTGCATTACAACCACCATAATAGAATAACAAAAAAGAACCAAGAGAAAGATCCTTTCACTTATGCGGATTGTTTTTTTTTACTCATCTGTTTCAAGGTGCAGATACTACCCAAACAACAATTGAATTGAAATATCAGAAGAAGAAAGTGGGATAGCAAGATGTATGTTTGTATCTTTATATCAGTCTCTTGACTCCTTATGCAGCTGAGGGAGTTCATGTGTGTGAGTGAGGGATTTTTAATTATATTGTAATATGTCACTGTAATCTATCTAATGTACCTAAATTTTTATAAGCAATGGGTCATATGGGCATGGTGTATTTAACACTGTCCCATTTCCCATAGAAAAATCTTGAGTGCCCCATGGACCGTCTCTCTTTCCCCCACCCCTCAATTGTCTTTTATCATTGTCAGAAACCCTGAGTCTTTTGTTATCTTGTTGTCATGTCATTACCGTTTATGCCTAGAAAGTTAAGTGCACAACTATGAATGCATACAAGGCCTTCTAAATAACTCAGTGAACCTCATTGTAAATTTATATTGAACTATGTAGTGGGAGTTAAATATTTCACCAAAAAAAAAAGGCATTTTAAATTGAATTCAGTGTGAGATCAATGAGTAATCCCATTACAGTATGCATTCACCTCCATTCCTTGAACTTTCTTAAATATGTTGAGGAAAAGTGATCAAATTCTACCTTCACAATCACAGTTTGGCTAGTATTCAGTCAGAGTTGCAAGTGTGTAGCCTGCTTAAAAAATATTAATATTTGGTATTTGCAGTGTATGCAGTCCTTCCATCCGAGGATCTGAAAACATTTTACAAATCTTATTTGATGCAGTCTTGCAACACCTCTGTGAAGCATGTACATATTTTTCTCTCTCCTTTTACAAATTGAAAACTTGAGAGACAGAGAAGTTAAATGACTTGTCCAATGTCACAAAATCAGTCACTTGCAGAGTCAGGAAGGAACTAAGGAGTTCTAATTTCCAGCCCCTGCTCTGACCTATTGATGATATTGCCTCATGGCTGCAAAAAGAACAGTACCAGGAGATGGTGAGAGAAGGGTGATTCTGAGTGTGGTATTCACACCAATATTGCTGTAGAGTGAGTTCAGAATCAAATAGAGCTGAGTACATTTCTCTCTCTTTTCCCCCCCTCACCTCCCTCTTGATTTCCCAGATTAGGACAGTGATGCTGAAACAAGCGTTGGGTGAAATCCTGACTCCATTCAAATCACTGCCAAAACTCCTATTGACTATAATAAGACCAGGATTACATCCTTTTTAAGCACATGTATGTGTGAACATGTTACAGGCTTTGTGTAGGAAATTCTAAGATTCTTGCAGGTTGGCTTACTAATTGTGAGGCTGCTTTGGGTTGCTTTTCACATTATTGCCTGTAGCTTTGGTCTCAGGGAGAGATTTTACAGCAGAAGACTGTTAAATATCATTTATTTAACCTTCAAAAATCCACCAGAGAGCTGTATACAAGTTTTTTTTTTTTTTAGCTTACTTTCAAATTTACAGACAGTACCCTTGCCCTCATCCGCGGCATATTTGTTTCTGAAACTCTGGGTAAAGGCTATAAATAACCAGCAACAGTATCTATTCTTATCTCCCCTCCCCCATTCACTCTACCAAAACATCCTGGCAGCAACCTTGGGAACACATTTAGAGAAATAGTAAGAGAGGAGGAAAGACAATAAATTACTCTGGTATCACTTACTTTTTCTGCACTACTATTAAGACTTACCTCAGTCCTTGCTTAAGCTAGGGATGGACCAGTGAGGAATAGTTATGGGATATGATGTGAAATTAGAGATTTAGCAAATCATGTGTGATAGCTCCACAGAGATCACGAATAATGCTGACAACATGCTCATTGTAAGTCTACCTAAAACAGTTCTTCCTCTGCTGAGCTTTATGGCAGATCTTCTGAATGGGGGAGACAAGAGTTTGGCTTTAAACATAACAATTAGAATATTGTTGGGTTCTATCATTGTCCCTCACTCTTAAAGCGTGGTCACATATGTTCACTATTGGCTAAAAAACATAAATTTAGAATAGCAATAAAGCCTCTGTTTGACACAGTGATGAAAAGCCACTTTTCCTTCCTGTAGGCCAAGTCCTTCAGTAGAAGTTTGCCTAAGTAAGGATTGAGTAAAAACTGGGCTAAAAATGTCACAATTTGACCTGTGATTAAGATTGCCTCAGATTTCTGAATTTATCAGGATTTTTATTAGCACCCAAACTCAGGATAGTACATTGGCCTTTCTTCACTGGTGAGTGTGTTTATTTCACACTGCTCGTTGTTTCTCCCACCCAATTCTCTGATGAACCGGGTGAATCATTGGCATATGAAGTCTCTTTCATTGCCATGCTGACGACCTGGATTCTGGTTGTCATGAGGACAGTGGTGAAAATGACTGTTCTAGCCAATGGGCCAGTTCCTCAGCTGGTCTAAATTGGTGTAGCTCCATTGACTTCAGTGGAACCATGCTGATGGACACCAACTGAGGGTCTGGCCCAGGGTGTTGACATGGTATGTTTTCCTCAACTCCATTGAATTCAGAGAAGTGGAGCCAGCTGACCTTTGCTTGAAGCAGCTGTCTTAATCCCAACTATACATATGAAATGATGGGTTCTAAATTAGCTGTTACCACCCAAGAAAGAGATCTTGGAGTCATTGTGGATAGTTCTCTGGAAACATCCATTCAATGTGCAGTGGCAGTCAAAAAAGCAAACAGAATGTTGGGAATCATTAAGGAAGGGATAGATAATAAGACAGAAAATATCATGTTGCCTCTATATAAACCCATGGTACACCCATATCTTGAATACTGCATGCAGATGTGGTCGCCCTGTCTCAAAAAATATATGTTGGAATTGGAAAAGGTTCAGAAAAGGGCAAAAAAATGATTAGGTGTATGGAACGGATTCCGTATGAGGAGCGATTAATAAGCCTGGGACTTTTCAGCTTGGAAAAGAGATGACTAAGGGGGGATATGATCGAGGTCTATAAAATCATGACTGGTATGGTGAAAGTAAATAAAGAAGTATTATTTACTCCTTCGCATAACACAAGGACTAGGGGTCACCCAATGAAATTAATAGGCAGCAAGTTTAAAACAAACAGAAGGAAGTATTTCTTCACCCAACGCACAGTCAACCAGTGGAACTCTTTGCCAGAGGATGTTGTGAAGGCCAAGACTATAACAGGGTTCAAAAGAGAACTAGATAAATTCATGGAGGATGGATCCATCAATGGCTATTAGCCAGGATGGGCAGGGATGGTGTCCCTAGCCTCTGTTTGCCAGAAGCTGGGAATAGGCGACAGGGAATGGATCACTTGATGATTACCTGTTCCGTTCATTCCCTCTGGGGCACAATGTCCACTGTCAGAAGACAGGATACTGGGCTAGATGGACCTTTGGTCTGATCCACTATGGCCATTCTTATGTCCTTGTCTTCATTGTTGGTGTGTGTGGGGAGGAGTGGATGCAGAGGACAGGAATGAAATCATGCAGGTCTGCATTTGTGGAGGAGTTTGATGTGGGAGAGATGTCAGGAGAAGGGTGCAGACAAGTTAAACCTGAAAGGGGACATAGCAAGGAAAGGAGGGAGAGGAAAGAGGACAGAGGGGAAGTGACGAGCACAGAGGGACAGGGAGGAAACAGAAGGGGAAGAGAAGGACACAGCAAGAAAGATGGTATTTAAGTTAAGCACTTAAGGGGCCTAGTCTCTGACCTCCAGAGGGCCACATTCTGGTCTCATTTACATAGGTGAGAGTCCAGAGTAACTCCATCAACTTCATTGGAGCTACTTTATATTTACACTGAAGTAACTGAGATCATGATTAGGTTGATCAAGTTGTAGCTGAGATCAGTTTGCTGTGCTCCTGGGAAAAGGAATATTCAGGTTGCTATGCAGCAATTCCTGTAAACAAACTAAGAACTGAATTGACAGACTCCCAAGTGAATCTTACCTGAGTGTTCTCAAAGTGAGAGAGGAAAACTTAATGTGTGCCCTAAGGAAGGGAGAAGCCCTCGTATGGGGAGGGAAAAAAAGACTTGCACTGGAGGAATGACCAGTCAGAAATTTTCTTTTCCTTTGGAATAATACTTAGCTCTTAAATATAGCGCTTTTCATATGGAGATCTCAAAGAGCTTTATCAAAGGGAGTGAAGTGGTTTGCCAGAACTCGCACAGCAGGTCAGAGTCAGAGCAGGGACTAGAACCCGCCTCTTCTGTAGCCTATCCACTGAACCACATTGGCTCTCAAGAACAAAAAGTATACTTACCATCACTCCTTAATGGATCTTTGGCTGCATCAAAAAATGAGCATACGGTTTTGTGCCCTGGTTGCTAAAAGCTAGATTCTCCCATCCGTTCTGTACTTGGTGTAGAGAACTTCCTTCCCCAAATTGGGGTAGCTGCACTCGCTGATGTGTTGGTGGAGTGAACTAAGCTTCTTGCCCAGCCCTTGCCCGGTTTACTCCTGCCCACTTGCACAGGGATGGGAAGCAGCAGTCCAACAGAAGCGTCTCTCTTTGTGCTGCTGCCTGCTATCTGGGTAGCTAGTGAAAGAGAGCTTATTATGCCACATTACTCCTTGTGTGGCCATGCAAACTGGGCCACACTGTGACCCTCAGAAAGCATGCTGTTTTATTTCAGTGTGTTGGCATGTGGAATAAGGCACAGAATCTGGCCCTACATTTGGAAACAAGTGCAGCTAGTGAAATGTGGACTTTTCAAAACTGGTTCAGCTGTCAAACATTCATTGTTTTAAAAGTATTGAACTGATGTTCTTCAAACTAGGTTTGTTGTGTATATTGGACTGAGATTTAAGAAACAAACCTAGTTTGAAGAACATCAACCCCACACTTTTGAAAGTCTGATTGTTTATATTCAGCAAGTGGGAGCTTTTGCCTTCTTTTTAAGACTGATTGAAGCTAGATGCAAAAACCAAAACATAAGTACAATAGAAAGATTGAGGTCAGTAAATGTGCAAGTTCAGAATGAATGCACTACCTAATTCTACCACTTATATATGTGATCTATGACAGTCTTGATATACGCTGATAATGCAATATTGTATTCTATTTTATTTTTTCTATAACTTTGGATGTTATCTTTGGATTTTCTATATCTTAACATGATCATATAATTATAAGACTATCATAATCCATATGCAAAAGAATAGAGTTAAGATGATAGCATGTTTTCATCTTTACATTAAATTCTGAGTTTCCTGTTTTTGTGTGTTTATACTATATTAACACTAATGTATAAAATATGCGATTGATGTGTTTTTATGTGAAGTCCTTTGAGATTTTTCTTAAGAAAGGTGTTATACCAATTAAAAATATTGTTTCATCTGCACCCTGTATCATACCATTGTATTCCTCTGTCTCTGTGGTTTTCTCTCTATCCTTTACTCTTTCTCTCCATAAAAATGTCTAGTAGTATTATTTTGTGCTGTTACTTTGTGATTTATTCTATATAATTACCACAGTTCCAAAGCCAAGTGAAGTCAATGGGGGTCTTTCCATTGAATTCAGTGGACATTGCATCAGACCCTTAACAGAATAGATACTTAACAAAGGCTGAATTTCAGCTCTGAATGGGATAGATGAATGCTCTCCTCATTCTGAGAGATGGCAGCCAATACAGAAGGTGAGATGAAAGTTGAAGTTTTGTGGGAAGGATACTTCATTTTAACTAAACTTTGTTTTTGCTCCCCTTTTCCCCCTTTGCTAAAGCAATGATATACACGAATACTCAGTTAGATATTCCTGTTCTGCATTAGAATAGCCATCAAAGTCAGCCTAGACCATTTGGATCATGTCACTTGTCTTAAAGTGTGTAGCTGTTTTTAAAGAACGAACATGTCATGTTCTGTACAGGGATCTTTAATGCATGAAACTTGTTTTAAGCATTAATAAATCAAGTCCTTGCTGTTAAAACCTATGTCTGATTTTCATTCATGACATTCTGTATCTTTGTGCATGAGACCTGGAAAAAAAAAATATCCAGGCCCAAAACTATTGCAAATAATTCTGGAAGATTTAAAAAATGAAACATAATCAAATAAAAAGCATAGGAAATATAGTGTTCTGCATCTGCTAGGATGTTTAATAATGGTGCTATTTTTGAACAGCTATTGCCATAGGAGGTTGTGAGCTGCGTAGGGCTATTTTCATTATTTATGCCGGTCTGTTGAATAGGATGTTTTTCACACATTTCTCCCCCACTTCCCCAAAGCGGGGCATAATTATTATATTTGGGTATATATAAACATATACCCAAATAGAGTATTCGGGCCTTATTCTCCCCTCATTTACACTATTTTTACACACACATTGCTCCATTGGTTTCAGTGGCGTTACTTGTAATATCAGAAAACATCAGTCTTTTGTGTTTCTTGCTCGTCAGCCCCATTTTTGACCTTGCTTACCTATAATGAATGCAAAAAAAATGTCAGCTAAAACCCCCCCCACATTTGGGGTTGCGGTGTGTATCAAAGTAGTATATCTCTGAAGTTACAAAAGTCTCTTGTAAGAAGACTGCATGAGTCTGAATTTGGGAAAATTTTGGTAAATTCGGCAATATATTCCATAATCTTTAATAACTGTAACTACTGGTGGGACAAGCGTTGGTATTTGGGTTAGATTTGGGGCCAGGGTTCATGGACCTGATTTTCCGTTGCTTTGAACTATACTCTTACTCTTTCCTCCATTACAAAGATTCACATGCCTCCTATTAGGACATTACATTAAAAGTAGGCAAACTGTCCTTTTTCTCATTTTAAAAAATTCCTTTAGTGGTGACGAAAGGTCCCAAATTGATAATCTTGGGAGTTGAAGTCCCATATGGAACAGATATGCTGCATGTAGAATCAGTGCTAGCTTTCTCACTCCACCTGCCATGGTTCCTCAAGTCTGACTTGGAGATACAACTCCAAAGGTGTTCAGGGAGTTCTGTCTCTGTGCCCACTCAATTCTTGGCTGAGCATGTCAACAAAGGCGCCAGTTGAAATGGTGTGGGGCTTTTTTTTAAGTGTGTGTGCTCCAGTCCACTAGGGACTGCAGAGAGACCAAAAGTGCATTTTACATAAGGCTGCAATTTGAACAGCAATCAGATGGTAATGACTTTGAATTACATCTAGAATGAACTTGATTTGAGCCAGTGACCTTGAGCTGAAAGAGTCCATAGGCCATTATCAATGACCTGTGCCCTTTTTTGTAGTTTTAAATGATTTTGTTTATGTAGATTGGTTTAGTTTTATTTATTTTTTAATCTGGGTACAGCATAATAGAGGTGACAATCGGTTTATTATAAAAACAAATAAGCCCATGACATTTTCCTGTACCATTCTGTTTGCTTTAGAAAGCTGAGTTAGCCACTGGCTGTTGTGTGGTTTTACTTGCTAAGCTGCTTAAAAACCTCAAATTTCCAATAACTCAACTCTTTGTAGCAAACTTGAGCGTGCAGCATAACACGCAAAGTGTTGTGATTTGTTGCCATGCTGACAGTGTCAACTTAACTACAGCTGACAAACAGTTTTTAAATAGAACATTTCAATTCATTATAGTATTCTCCATCTGTTTTTTTCCCCCCACTCCACACACATGCAAAACATTTGAAAAATGTTACCACAATGGTTTGGTTTACACATCCAGTCACTAATATAAAAGCTTTGCTAAGGACTGTATTTTAGGAATCCAGTAAAAAAACGGTAGTCTTCAATTTAAAAAAAGGAAGCCCTCTTAATTAACTAAAAAAAAATCTAATAGATCTGCTTACTTGTGTATCGTCAGTTTTCCATATCATTTTTGGAGGGGAGGAAGTATATATTTTTTTCTCTTTACAGGTTTTCTCATGTTTTCATTTTCGTCTATTTTGGTAGCATTTTACCTGCTTCTTTCCAAAATGGCTGCAATCACTGTTCCTAGTGTAGTGTCACTGGCAGGAAGGGAACATTCATTATCCAGTGGTTAAATCAGGCTACTGGGAGTCAAGTTTACTGGGAGTTGTTCCTGGCTCTGCCACTGACTCACTGCGTGACCTTGAACGAGTCACGCAACCTTTTTGTACGTCAGTTTACCCGTATGTAGAACAACATTGACCTACCTCAAGTACATGTTGTGAGGCTTCATTAAGTGTGTGTAAAGTTCTTCAAAATACTGAGGTGAAAAATACTGTAGAAGTACAAAGTATTATAATTATTTATTATTTATTTATTAATTGTGTCTGACTGCACTACTTCCCACAAACCTGCCACTAAAGCGGTTGTATGGATTGGTTGCTGAGTGAACTATGAATCCATCAATTCATCCATCATTCTTTCTCTTGTAGATTGAACCCAGCTGGCTAGCATTGCCCATTAGTGACTTTTAATAAATCAAATCATATTTGCTGTTTTAATTGTATCTTAAAGGGTAATATGGGCTGTGCTTTTAAATTAAAAATACTGTGTGACAACATGCATATTAGAAGCCCTACTACTCCAGTGGCACACTTTTGCTGCTACAGTGTTAGATCGTTGGTTTAAAGCTAGATTTAAAAGTGTAAGGAAACTTCATAATTATAAAACATAGTACTTCCAAATTCTGCCAGAAGGTTTCCTCAGCGCTTCTTTTTCAAGCTTTAGGCGTGAATGTTTGTACAATCTGCTCAGAGCATCTTCTCAGAAGTCACATTTTGAAAATATGATCAGCTCATTCACGGCACTCCAAGGTGAAAACAGCTAAGGACTGTTGTTTAGTGACAGACACAGCAATGGCCATTTAAAAAAGAAAAAGATGCCAAAATAATGTAAAATCAGAGCTCATGAATTATTCAGTGTTCACTTGAGTGAGATTTTTATTTTTATTGTTAAATGATTCGGGCCAAAAAAGCTTTCCCCCCAAACTAATAACATAGGGAATAACAAACTGGAATGTTTTATATTATTATTAATCTGGGGTCAAAAGTAATAAAACTATCTTATAAATCTCATTAAAAAGGAGTATATTCACTAAAACATCGATAAAATAATCTCCTTTGTATATGTCTGCCTTGGCTATAGGAAAAGCAAGGATTTTGCAAGGAAACGGATGCTCTGGGTGGAATCCTGACTCCTTTGAAATAAATGAGTTTTGCCATTGATATTAGTGGGGCCAGGATCTCACCCTATGACCTATTTGTTTTTAGACCACTGGGCAAGTCCTTGAGGCTTCATGGAGTTTACCTTCTTCCTGAATTCAGAAATGTATAGTTCATTTGTTTTGCAAGCAGGAAAATCAACACAGAGGTGGCTAGTCAGCAATTTCAGACTCTTTAGAGGAGATCAAAGAAGAAGGCAATAGTGAGGAGGAGTATCCTTATATGAAAAGGGAAATACCTAAGTAACAACTGAGAGAGTGTGGTGAGGAAATAATAGGAATCAAAAACATTTATTAAAAGAACAAACTAAGTGGTTGTGGGAGATTTCAACTGCTGGGATACGAACTGGGACACACTAAATGGAGCAATAAACTGAGCAATACATTTGTGGGCATGGTGACCTGAATCTGGGGCCACATGCTACCTTTCACCCTTGAAAGGGGTGGGAAGTATAGACAGATTTGTAGCCTCTGTGTTTTTACCATGTTTTGGCCAATGTCCCTTCTAAACGGGAGGACTCTGATGTTGTAAACTTAAGAGGGGGATTCACCTGCAATAATTGCAGAACCTGGAACCCACAAAGGGAAACAGCATGGATTTTGGGGTTTCCTCATGTCCAGACCCTGTCTCCACACATTTTCCAGCTCTTGACACACCCAGGGCGTTGACTGGCGCTTACTCCCCTGTGTGGACATACTCTATCAGCAGAGTTAAAAAGCAACATATGGGAATTGATTGACACTGCTAGAGTACCAGGGTCCTCATGAACTTCATGGGGAACATGTCCCATAATGTGACTGTAACAGTGTTCATCTTTCCCTATGGCCTTGCAAAGCAGGCCTCCATTTCTGTAGATGCAGAGAGGAAAGAAGTTTCTATGAAATAGAGGGGGACCATAATGAGCGGTTGCTTTTCTCCTTTGCACAGTCACTCCATTCCGTCCATTTTGTGTGCTCAATACCCCGGAGTTTCTATGCCCCGTTGAGTATTTCCACATCTAGCTACTCTTTTTCTTTTTCTTTTTTTATTTCCACTCACAAGACTTACAAGATACTGCTGACAATGTGGCCTGGAGTGATTCAGGGAAAATTGGTCCAGGTGAATTTTGGAGGAAGGCAGGAAGTATCTGATTAAATAGAAAAAAATCCAAAGAAAAGCCATCCAAAGAAATGGCAGGTGTTCAAGGAAAATATGCACCCAAGGACTGTGTGAGTAGCCACTGGTAATAAGTTCAGCAAAAATTAAAAAGAGATAAAGCAGCTGAAAAGTGCAAATTTGTCATCCAAAAAATAAGAACAGGTAACAATGTGTACAGAATATAAGAGCCTAATCCAGTGAGATTTTGAGTGTCTTCAACTCTCTTTGAAATCAGAGGGAATTTAGAGTGCTCAGTCTCTTGCAAGACTGCGTCCTAACGCATCGGGTAAAGGGGATTGGAAAGCTAACATTAAGAGTTTAAGAAATTGTACGAAAAGCAAAGGTAAAACTGTGAGAGAAAGAATAAACAAAGAGGTTATGATAAATACGAAGATGTAATAAGAAAGGTCAGCAAAAGAGACATTAGGTCTGTAAGAGAAACTTTTCCAAGGAATAGTGGATAGACTCTACAAGGCAATTTGAGCTAGTGTCAAACACAAAAACAAGGGGACACAAGCCGTAGCTAAGGAAAGGGCCAGGCGCTCTAGGAATTTAGGCAGCATTTCTTTAGTGAGAACAGTTAATAATGTATGTGGATTGAACTACTAAGGGCAGTAATCGGAGCAATAGAATTATGAAGGAAAATATTTTAGGGTGTATATGCTAATGTTCTTCTTTGCCGCCTCCTCTCTTAACATTTCGTATTAGTTTGCCACAAGGGAATAGCACATTAATACTATCTTCAGAGTTTGTTTTATCATCTTCCAAAGTGAACAACCTCCTCTCTCCCAACCTGCTGCTTTAAAAAAAAAATCTGAAGTATTTTTTTCCTTTTATGTAAAATTTCCTTTCACTCTCTTTTTTTCTTTTTAACCTGAATTGTTGTCTGAAGTGACTTCCTTCCAAGATCCCACCATTTGATAAAAGGAATAAAATACAGAAAGATAAGTTTCTAAAATCACTCTGGGCTTTCTTTAATGATAATCATTAGCCCTGTTCTGAACTCTATTGACAAAATCAATCTTGGAATATTCTTAAAAGCAGAGCCAGTGTTCTTTTAAAGAGAGAACTACTTAATTAGAAGTTCTAATGAAACTGACCTAATTCTTCAGTTATACACTAACTTTTTTTAAACAAACAGTAAAATAAAGGTAGTTTGGAAATGATGCATATTGATTCCAGTAAATGAACAGGTCAGAACCTTGACTGCAAAACTAATTTCTCAGTAGCTGCCTAAAATGTTCTTTTTCTTTCTTAAAGAACACCAGATACTGTTTGCATGCATCTTGATAACCAACATGGAGATTATATATTAATATATACAGGCGAAGACAGAGACAGAGAGAAAATACTTAACCGTCAAAGAATGAGGGAATCATGCCATTACTCATAAGTGGCACAGTCGTGAATGAGTTACTCAGTCATCTTCTAGCAAGTGCAATGTTCTTCGCTGTTTTTTTAAAGGAATTTACCTGCACTTACTAGCACCACTAGAGTTAAGGATCTGACACTGTTGCTAAGGATCTGTAAGTGTTTCCATCATAAATCAAGGAGTTTAAAATCTTAACTATGAATATTAATGTCAGAGGTCTAGGCAAACAACACCTTTAAAAAATATTTGAAACAACTGGCTTTAAGTTTCAAGGCTGTATTAAAAAAAGGTTTACTTGATGTAGATGGAGTATTTTGGGCCCCCCACAGCTTATAGGCCCAGGGCCAAGACTAGCAGGGTTAAAAATTGACTTGCCAGGTTTGTTTTGGTTCACTCTTCCTGTGAATGAGATTTTGGTAAATTTTGCTTTCTGGGTTGTGTATAAGAGCAGAGCGGAAGAGGCAAATTGAACAGACAGGGTAATGTGGATACTTGTGTCCAAATCAGGTGCATGCAACACCCTGCAGTATTATCAAAATACGCACCCTGAGTTTATCATGGGTGGTTCAGTAGATAAAAAGGCTTCCATCTATTAATTTTTGTCCTTGACAAAAGGACATAATTCCGACATTCTGCCATGGTGCCTCATTAATCTGTTGTGAAATCTGCCCTTTCATGAAATGAGATTTGTAAGTACATGAGGACATAGTGTCAGTTGGTTATGGCGCATTGACGTGATGTGATGAGGTCATGATGCAATACTGTTGTGTTGCAAAGCTGTGTAGCAAGGCAATGTTATGGCATTGCAGTGCTCAGAATAAATTTTCCTGTATGGTCAACTTGCAAGATGTGGAACGGAAACTGTGAAACAGATTAGGTGGGATTTGGACCATGTCATTACCTTTGTCTCAGATTGACTGATGACATTTCTAGGATCAGGACCATAGGTTTTTTGTTTGTTTGTTTGTTTTGTTTTGTTTTTTAATAAAGTTTTTAGATTTGATTCTGTTTTGAGCCTGTCAACACCTTGACACAGAGACCCTTAAAAAACAACTTTGTTTTTTCAAATAACATCTCTTAAACTTAGAGGACTACGGCCCATATAAGGGATTCTGTGGTATTTATATGAAAAGTAAAACTGCCTAGCTGCATCCCGGGCTGGAATGCGAGCAATGAGGAATTTTACTGTGAATTGGATTTTTTTTAGATCTTTGCTATTCATGTACATGTTATTGTGTTAGGGACAGATTCTGAACAGCCGTACATCGCTGCACAAAGTGGGAGGGGGATTAAGATCCTACTACCCCTGCACTGTTCCTTGTGCCCTTTACTGGAGAGCACCAGCACAGCGCTAGGACTATATGGCTAGTGGATCTAGCCTTCCCAAAGGGAGCAAGGAGCAGTGGGGCTGAGTCAGTCAGAACTGCTCCCGGGGCTCCCTCTGCAAAGTGACTCCCTCCACACACCCCTCACTACAGACCTTAATTAGCACTTAATGTTCAGATCCACAGTATAACAATTGATGCTGTTTGTCAGAGGGTGGTGATGGACGGCAGGAGAGAGATCACTTGATCATTACCTGTTAGGTTCACTGCCTCTGGGGCACCTGGCATTGGTCACTGTCGGTAGACAGGATACTGGGCTGGATGGACCTTTGGTCTGACCCAATTCGGCCATTCTTATGTTCTTATGCTGTGAAGAAAGCATGTTAGACTAATACATAAAACGCTGCTAACTTATAAGGGCTCCCTTGACATGATGCAGTGCCTGAAGAACTTTCATATTCTGTAATATGTCTGCAGCTCGTTTCTTTCCCTTTTCATTTTTATTTTATTTTTTGGTCATCCTAAAGCATCTTTCATGCAAATATATTACAAAATGCCACACCACTGGTTATAATCCATGGCTCCTGTCCTAAAGTCCTTACTCAGACAAAACTCCTGTGGGAGTTTGCTTGAGTAAGGAGTGCAGGCTTTGGCCCTGTAGGTGAAGCAGAAAGGCTACGAGTCATAGTGGTGAAATATTTTGATATGGAAGGGCAAGGATAAATAAGTCTGCAAAGTGTTGTTGGATAAACTTCTTCAAAAGATTTGGAGGTTTGTTTTTGAAATAAGGGTACCAAAGAGTTCAGATGCTAATCTGAACCTTTTGAGGTTCCTTATCCCTCTTCTGTGCAGTTTCTTTAATAGTCCCCTGGCTTCCTACTTTCTCCCAGAGAATAGCTATATCCCCAGTATTCCTACATTCCCTGCTTCGCCGCAGTCTCTTGTCTTAACTTCAACAGAAAGCAGCCTTCCCTTCAATGTCTTCCTCCCACCAAACTCTAACCGGGTTCTAACATTTTCATCCCTCTCTGCAACTTGTTATTCAACAACCCTCCCGCCGTCATATCTGCAATAGGCACTTTACTCAAAACCAACCACTTTCCCAACTGGGCCATTCAAATTTCCTGTCTCACTAGAGCTCCCAAACACCTGGCCACTCTGTCTGTGTTTGTACAGTTACAAGTCTCACCAGATTTGGCAGCTTCTCTCCGCACCTTATATTCAAAATGTCATGTGCTCTGGAGAATGTGCATATTCTTTCCTGAAAGGCACCAGGGTATTTTGTGCTTTTAAGTTCATGTGGCCCCCATGGGCCTTTCCCAGAAATAAGAGAGAGGCTGTTGGGCTCCTGCAACTTTAAAAATGAAGATTGCAGGGGTCTTGTCAGGTGGTACATTAGGGATTTGCCTGACGTCTGGGCTGGTTTTTATTTCGGGCTAACTAGTTAGCTGCTCCTTCATGAAAAAGACCAAGCTGCGAAGAGAATGACGGAGCAGTTCAGAGAAACCAGTTGTCCTAGGGAGGATAAATGTTCTGTTTTCTATCAGAGCCTTTGATATTGCTACTAAATTAAGTGAAACTATTTCAAACGGATAATTTGTGGGAGTCATTTATGCAAAGCAGCAAAGCTAGTTGAAAAAAAGAAACATTTTTAAAATTTCAGAATAAATAAAATCTTTAAATCAAATCATTTCCCCCAAACTTAGGAAAACAGTGGAATAGGAATACAAGATAACTAATATTCAGTGCAGGCTACTATTAGCATTTGATGAATTGTAAGTGACACAAAGTGATGGTGCAATTAAGATTAAACTGTTACATCCACCTGATCCCTACACCACAGCCCACAGCTTACTCTAGTTCTATGGGGTATCAGTCCAGGGAGCAGCTTTTTGACTTAAAATGAAACTAGCCGGGGAGTTGAGGGTGCAGGGTTTTGGCAGTGAGATATGGGTAAAGCAGGTGCAACTCCATTGGGACAGATTTTGATTTCTTTTACAGTGGTGTAAATCCTGGTGTAATTTCATTGTCCTGAATTTACTCTGCTGGACTTACACCCATGTAATTGAGATCAAAATCTGGCATGTTGATTCAGTGGGCGTACGCTCTTACTCCAGCAGACAGTGTGGCCTATGGAGCCATTCACCTCTTCATTTGAAATTCAGGACAGGTTGGTAATGAGGGGAAATCATTGCCATCTGAGGGTTGTCTAGATGGGTGATTGTGTGAAGTGGTCCAGTTTGTGGCAGTCTCAGAAGAGAGACAAGGACTACAAGGTCACGAACATTAGACTGCCTTCTCACCCCAGAAGATGAGACCTACAGGCTAGGATTGGGGCATGTTGGCAGTAGAAGGAAGCTGGTACCTGTGTCTTGTATTTAACATATCTATAAAAGGGGGTGAGCAGTGAGATGAGAAAATTAGCAGATGACACACTATTAGGTTAGTCGACTGCAAGTTTTAGAAGACTGCGAGGAGTTTTAGAGAGACTTATCCAAGCTAGGTAAATGGCAACACTATGACAGATGAAATTCATTGTTGATAAATGCAAAGTAATGCACATTGGAAGGAAAAAATTGCACTGTTCATCTGCCTGATTGGACTCTAAATTAACTGCATCAACTCAGGAAAGGGACCAGCCATCACTATTGACAGCTCAATGAAGACCTCCGTTTAGTGTAGAGCTGCAGTTAGAAAAGCAACTGAAATTTAAGGATACATAAGGCATGGGATGAAGAATAATATGGAAAATGTTATAATGCTATTATGTAAATCAGTGCTATAGCCTCATCAGTACTGGTCACACCATCTCAAGAAAGATATTACAGATTTACAAAGGGTTCAGAGATGGGCAAAAGTATGACGAGGGGTATGGAAAAGCTTGCATATACAGAGAAACAGAAAAGAATCGGATTGCTTACCTTAGTGAGGAGATGACTAAAAGGGGACATGATAAGAATATACTAAATAATGAATGTTAGAAAGTAGTTTGGGAACTTCTTTGCTGTCTGTATCGTGATACAAGAACACGGGGAAATTTAGTGAAACGTGGCAAATGTACAAGTGGAAGGAAATGCTTTTTTACATGATGCATAACTAGGCAGTGGAACGCATTGTCACAGAATGTTGTTGAGGCCAAGAACTTAGCAAGATTCAAAATAGGGACTGGGAAGCTATATGGATGAGAATATCCAGAGTAGTTAAAGGGATACAAACTTCATGCTAATTATTAGGAGGACACTTTCCTAGGGGGCAGATTATCCCATTGCTGCACACTGCAAGGTTTCTTGCACCTTCCTGTGGGGGAAACTGATTCTGGTCACACTCAAAGATGGGATACTGAACAAGTAGAACAAGGGTCTGATCCAGTATGGCCATTCCTGTATGCCTGCTAGTTGACTAATACTGAGACTTCAGTTGCTATTGATGTCCAGCAGGGGCTCACATTGATGTTACATTGTATAAGGTCTTTGGGGCAGGGTCCTTCTCTTTGTTGTGTGTTTGTACAGCGCCTAGCACAGTGGGGTCCTGGTCCATGACTAGGGCTCCTACATGCTACTGCAATACACATATTAAATAATAGTAATGTAAACATAAAATCTTGGAAAATTATGAAACCAGCAAAGTGATATGTCAATACTAGGTTGTGTTAAGTGTGAATTTTTTATTACCCATAGTTGTCACACTTCTCCCTCTCTCTATACTGGAAACCGTTTGTGAAAGGAGAGAAAAGAATACTGAATAAAACATTTCACCTCTGGGATCGAGAGTTCAAGTCCACCTTGAGGGCCTAAATAAAATATTTGTCATTTTAGCCTAATTCCCAATGGACGGGACCCCCCATCACATGCATCATGCTGCCCAATTTACCGTTTCTGCTCAGGAGAGATCTAGGTCTGGAAATTGAACTGTCTCTGGAGACTGTCAGTGTTATACTCACCCTTTGATGCATGTGTAACTCTTAATAACACTAATGTGAGCGTGCATCATAGAGGGGAGAATATACCCCTCACAATATTTGTCCCTGTGTTGTTTTTCCCACTAACTGCTTCCTTTAGCCTCTGCAGCAGCACTACAGAACTGCCTGTAGCCTATAAATAATTATCATCTTCTCTCTATATATCTATCTATATATATCAGATCTGAAAATTCTCTAAAGGAGGTGACCACCCCCTGCTGTTGAAAATTCTTCAAGGGGACTCAGAGTGCCGACGAACAGTCCCAAAATAAGGCGCTGTAAATCTAGGCAATCCTAGGAGGTTAATAAAGTTCACTGATGCTTAAATTAGATCAGTGTAATTCACTGCATCTCTAGTGGAAATTAAATTAGCGTTTAAAACTAAAGAGCAAGCTAGCCAGGTTCAGGAGCACATTTGGGATGCAAAAGGCATTAGGTCTATTGCTGACTTTTCTATTGCTTTGGTGCCTTGAGTTCCTCAGATGAAAAGAGCTCTATAAATGCAAGGAATTACTATTTCTGTTTATTGTTACGTATGTTGTTATTATTTATTTCCTGTTGCCACTTACTCATCCTGCCCTTTATGGCTTCTCTTAAAAAAAAAAAAAATCAGGGATAATGTCATAGTTTCTTTATTTTCCATTATTATTGCTACAGCAAATTAACTACATTTCCTTCAAGTAGCTCAGACTTTAACCAGCAAGCCCCACCCTGATTCTCATAACTCCCAAGTTCTCCCTGATGATGGCAAGTTTGCAGTGTTTCCCAGACTTAAAATATGGGGGGAAATACAATGTTCTTCTATAGGTCACTGGGACTAACGCATCTGAAGTAAATATGGACATTTCTTATTTTTACAGAATACTGTGTCAGGGTGGTGACTGCATTCTGGAAATGGATGCATAACATGACTAAAGGCCTGTTCCTCCTTAATGTATCTAATTAAAGCTTGCCTCAAACATTAACTATGGGACTGATTCTGTACTCCTCCATCAGTCAAAACTCATTAACATCAATCTTAGCTCCTTATCATTGTAGTATCTTAGCACCTGTGAGAGTTTTGCTTGATTTAAGCACTGCAGAATTTAGCCCCATGTTTTCATACAGCAGTCTCTTTTTATGGCATGAGGGTTTAGTTTTGGAGCTCTGAAAGGCTGGCTGTATTGCAGTAGGCAATTGTATGCAGTTAAATATTTTAACTTGGTTAGAAAATCTGTGTGTGGTTCTGAAATAAGGTACAGGAGGAAAGTATGTAACTACTGTGCATCTCTTGTTCAGATTTAGAATTAAAAAGTATAAAGGAAGTGTGAAAACAATACTAACACACCTTTTGACATTTTTCTGAGCGTTTTTTCATTCCCTAATTGGAACTTTGGTGTTCTGGATCAGAACTTTCTGGAAGGCACCTATTTTAAAAAACAGAACGCTCCAATTTCCAAATGCTGACAGATATTTATTCCTGATATAAAACACCACTCCACTGGATTGAAGTGTAAAGTAGGAGATGGAACTATTGCAGAGAGCCAAATACTGGACTGTCACTGCCTGCATGCTTTCTGGGAAACTGTTGTACAGCTGTGTAGTTTGAAAGTAAAATCTCATGAAAGTAAAATCAACATAAAAGTCAAGTTTGGACTATTTTAATTCATATTTATGAATTTGAAAAACCTCCACCATGATCTTATCTGGAGCTGTGGTAGCAACTGACAACAAATGTGCCCTTGAGAATGCTGCCTTACTGCAACAGAATAGAATCATGAAAAATCCCCTCTTACTTCCACGCTCTTGTTTGGTTTTAGTTATTACTATTAACTTGTATGCCACAGTAGATTTCTGCTGGCCTGGAACTCTGGGTTTGTACCAACTACTGTGCAATGGGCCCACCATGAGCAGGAGACACTTAATCCTCTTGGACTTTTCTGTTCCTGAGCTGCTGGAAATTCTACATGATTAGATATGTTTCTCTGAAGTTTATTATACCGGTGCTGTTAGGGCTACACTCATTTATTTATTTAGATTTCTAAAATAAAAAACTGACCCTCTCCTTTGTGCTCTAAGTATTTGCACTCTAAAATATTAATAACTTTTATAAATAAACAAAAACAAATTATAAACTCTCCTTGCCCCTTTCAAGGGATTCACAAATGCTACACCCTTTCCCTTCCAATTTCTGCCCCCTCCCAATCTCAAAAACATGAGGGTATGTCTATACTGCAGTAAAACACCTGTAGCTGGCCTGTGCCAGCTGACTCTGCCTTGCAGGGCTTGGGCGGTGGGGCTATAAAATAGCTGTGTGAATGTCTGGGCTTGGGATGGAGACCAGGCTCTGGGATCCTGTGAGTGGGAGGGTCCCAGAGGCTGGGCTCCAGCCCGAGCCCGGACGCCTACACTGCACTTTTATAGCCCCGCAGCCTGAGCCTTGCAAGTCAGAGTTCACTAGCATGGGCCAGCTGCAGGTATTTTATTGCAGTGTAGACATATCCTCATGCTTTTGAGTCTATGCTACCAAGGATCTGAAAGATTTGGCCTGCTAGTTGCAGCTTTGGTTTCTCTTGCCAAAGCCGGGTGCTTACAAGGTGTACAATAGGAAGATATTGAAAAACGTGCCACATTGTCAACATTGTCTGATCCTTACCAAAGTTGATGTAACCATATTTATTGTGAGCGTCAAGAAAACCCGTTTCTGGAATTATCGGAAAGCAAACTGGCCCAGCTATGCACAATTCACGATCATTGTATCACCTGTATCCCACGCAGCATCTCTACTGAAGAAGCATACATGCAGTTCACAAAAGCTAATTACAATGCTTCCATCAAGTCCATTCCAAGAGGGGGTTATGAGATCTACATTCCCTGCATAGTTAAGTGTGGAGAACTTATCAAGCAATGTGACGAAAGTGCTGACCCAGGCATTGCTACATATCATTTAGACAGCTTGAACAATTCTAGAAGAGCAAGATGGGAGCAGGCTACAGTGGAACTTAACATCTCAAGATCCAGCCACAAAGCCTGGACAGTAATCAGAAAACGTGGTGCTGTTCAGAAGCCTCCAGCACCATTACCCAGTCTCTCCAAACAGCATTGCTATCCACTCGATAAATGGTGCAAAGTCAGATAAGGGCAAAAAAATTGAAGGAGAGATGGAAAAGAAATGGTGACAATACAAACAGTGCATACCTAAACTCAAATACTTCCAGCCTTTCACCGCAGATGAAATAGAAAGGTTGATCAAAATACTGAAAATAGATAAACCTGTGGGCTTGATAACATCTCCCCCTGAAGTCTTGAAGAACTTGGGAAACACTAACAAACACTGGCTAGCCATCTTTCTATCTAGAGTCATCCAGGAGAATAAAATACCTAAAATTTAGCACAGAAGAAAAGTAATAGTCTTGCCAAAATCTGAGAGAGACCCCCAACTCGTAAGAAGTTACCACCCCGTATCTTTGCTAAGCTGCACGTATAAATTACTTGAAAGGCTTATGCTACAAAGAATTGCCTCTACCATTGATAATATCTTGAGTGTAGATCAAGCAAGGTTCAGACCAAATTGCAGCACCTGTGATTAAGTGCTGGTTCTGACCACCTAGGTCAAGAATGACTTTCAGATCAGGCAAAACACAGGTGCAGTAGATCTTACTGATGCATATAACACAATCTGGTATACAGGCCTACTGGACAAGCTGTCATTGGTCTTACTGAACTGGGTTGTCATGGCTGTGAAACTGTTGCTGGGAGGCCACCAGTTCCATGTTTCACTGGGAAAAAAACTCCTGGAGGTGCCAAAACAATGTTCTATCTCAAAGCGCAGATCTGGTACCAACATTTTTCAACCTCTTTTTATAAATGACCTTCCCGACACCATTACCAAGCATTTTATCTATGCAGACAACATCAGTCTGACACATAAGGCTTCTCGTCACTACTGCCGCTAAATCGGCGCCAGTGCCATCAATGTGGCAGCATCAGTTTAGGGGGTCTGGTGAAGACGCACTAAGTCGATGGGAGAGCTCTCTCCTGTTGACTTCAGTACTCCACTTTAGAGGCAGAAGCTATATCGACAGGAGAGCATCTCCCATTGACATAGCGCAGTCTAGACACTGCTTTAAGTCGACGTAAGTTACGTAACTTAAGTAATGTAACTAGTGTAACTTACGTCGACTTACCTCGTTAGTGTAGACAAGGCCTCAGCCTGTGTATTTTAAAATAGTCTAAAGGGGACTGTATTGTGGTTTATCGGGCGCACCTCCAGTCTTCACTGAGACAAAACTCCAGTTGGCGTTCACTGCATGAAAGACTGAAGGTTTTGACTAATTGTGCAGACCAGAGGGAGCTACTTCTCAGAAAAAACTGCAGTAAAGAGGCTGTTTGGCCAATGGCAGGAAAGTCATAGAGAAGGAGCATTTCAGAGCACGCTTCCCTTCCTAGATGCATAGTGAACAAGCTGTTTTCCTGTGGGTATTCCATTCCTCCGTGTAAATTACGCATCTGATTAAGTAAACTGACCTGGTGTTAATCAAAAGGGTTCTATTTTCCATGTTTACAATATTTCAGAAATCAAAGCCAGTGGCTGATCTGTATAGCCACCTTTGTTGCATAGTCCCAGCGTCTACGTTATTTAAACGACTTGTATCTCGTTGTTTAAACAGGCCTTTTCATAAGAGTTGATAGAACAGCATTGGTGATTACATTAAGATTAGCATATCAGGGTGGCACTTTAGGCAGCGGACTCAGGTCTTTCTTTGCCTGCTTGATACCCTTGTTTTAATAAACAAATCATTGATGTCTTTGAAATTCTAGCCAGCTCCTGTGCCTTTGGTTTTTTTTAAATTATATATATGCTGAGGTTCAGGTTAGATGGTTGAGTCAGTGCAGGTTGTTAATTAGGCTATCCCTGTTTCAGAGTTAATGAAAGTTACCAGGTAGCCAGTGGTGGAACAACATAGATATGAAGCAAGAGAGAAGGGGTTCACTGGAAGGGAGAAGGATAAGGAAAGGAGGAACCAGATAGAAAAAAGAGGGGTGCAAGGAAGCATTAGGGAGCAAAGGGGAGCCAGCCACATGAGAAGAGGAGGACAAGGGGGGAAGCCACATAAGAACAGGGAGAAAGGGGGGCGCTACGAAGGAGGGAAAGGGTGAGGAGATAGGGAGGCCACACAGGAATAATGGGAGCCATTAGGAAGAAAAAGAGGGTGGGATGGGAAGGGGGGTATAAACACAGATAGCGAGAGAGAGAGACTCACCAAGAAAGGAGACAGATGGCACATGGTTATGCAGTCATATAGGAAAGAGAGGAGGAGGAGCAAAGAGAAAGGAGCCATCAAATGAAAATGGAAAGGTGGGCCTCTGTGAAGACTAAGAAAAAACATGGCATAAATTATTGCTTTGTGTTTTCAGCATCTTCTAAATGAGTTTGTTTCGTTACTAAAGTAAATGTAAAACTGAAGCCCCTGGTCTTTTAGGCATTCTTCATGTTGCTACCCACACAGGCAAAACCCTCAGTGTCATCCTTCTATTTCACCTGTATGAACAAGGCCATCACCATAGATTTTTTTGTTTGTTTGTTTGTTTTCATATTGGAGGGAGATATATAGGATGAAATCCTTGCCCCACTGAAGTCAATGGGAATTTTGCCATTGACATCAGTGGAGGCCATGATTTCACAGGTAAATAGCAGTTGGAGAAGGTGAACCACCAGAAGGGGCTGGTGTGGGGAGGGCAATCTGTCCAGTTAGCATGTTGAAGGGGAAGGGTCCACTTCCCCAATTTGAGACTAAGCAAAGTCTGAGTTAGGTATGGAGATGAAGGTCATATCTCTTCTTGCCAGATGTATGTTGTTAGAACTGGATGATCCATCCCTAGTGAAAAAATGGCACTTTATTGTTAATGTGTCTTTCCACATATTTTTATCTAGTCTAGGGCCTTTTCAAAATTGAGGTATAAACATGGAAACAATCTCTCTTAAAATGCATACAAGATTAAATAACCATCGCTGTGTATTGGAAGAATCTCCTCAGAACAGTGGCCTGTATTTTTAGTTATCTGCAAAAGTACTGTGTACACCTGTAGCAGTATAAATATACAATACTACTACTACTATACACACACATTTATAGGAGTATACATTTACCCATGGATGCAATCTCATATCGAGTGTAAAAATATGGCTTATAATATTATATCCCTCATTATCAGGAAATATTAAATGTTGTAGAGCATCTAATATTTGTGTTTGTATGACTACAGATTTGAGTATCTTTGATAAGCACTTCAAAAAATAAATCTAGGGAAAGAAAATAATTTTTTTTTTTAAAGCGACAAGAATCAATATTGATAGTTGATACTGACAATAAATAGTGCCACCCAAAAGTACAAACATTCAGTTTACTCTGTATAGTTTAAGCCATAGTTCAATAGATATTCAAGTAGCAGCTCAGAAAATCCATTCAAAGAATCACCCCCTTGATAAAAATGCTCTTTCTTAAATGAATTGCTGTTCTTTAAGAAAAGTTGGGGGGCGGGGGTAGGGGGAGCTGTGAGCTAGAGAAATCTAGAGAAAATATGTAATTTAATCAGGTTAGGAACATCTTTGCCACATAAAATTCTGGTGCATGGAGTCTGTATTTAACAGTGTTTTCCATTTACTGATACTTTGCTAATTGATCCTCAGTGGTGCACATGAAGAGGTTAAAACAGAGCTCAACATGGCCTCTAAATAGAGTAAGGGGAATACCTGCCAGTATTTAAAATCTATAAAAAAGGGGGTTTAGGAGATAAATAGCCAGGGAAGCAACTTCTGCTGTCCATTGGATTAGTAGAGATTTCTTGCGGGGTAGGAGGGGGATTGGAAATATGGCAGAAACCTCCCTTTTTAAGATGAGCTATTCTAAACCATGTTGGCTGGCTTGTGGTGGGAAAAAACGCAACCTCCACGTACAAGAACATTCTATGTGAAATCAGCCTGGCAGGTTTTGAATCTGAACACAATCTCACTCGCTCTCATGTTGTTTGGCACTCGAACAGGAGTGACACGCTTTGGTTCCTTTATCAAATAACTCAGTGTATCTATTTTTGTAAGCCGTGTCATTGGCTGAAAAATACAGGTCCCTCTACAATTATGGGGCATGACCGGGAGGAGCACACGGCAGCCGGGCTTTACTTGGATTCCTACCAGTTAATTGAAATTCAACTCCATCCAGTTGAGATGGGAAGTGATATGAAGATGTGGAAAAACCTGAGTTGAATTGATTTTCCCCCTCCTCTTTTTCTGTACCAAAAAAGAAAGAGAAGAAAAGACAATTGCTCTTTTGTTTATCGAGGGACTTTGATACAAGAGCTCAGGGATAAACTGCAAAGGAGCTAGTGCTCATGTATAGAACTTTTTTTCTTTTGTTTTTTATTGCTACCAGAAAAAAAAAATTGCTGCATCCGTTCTACACATTGACATATGTCTATAGCCCTGCTTGTTCAGTTTAACCGGGGGGGTGGGGGGGTTATGCATAAACTATATAAGCGTAAGTATCATCACGGCATATTGCAAAGTGCTCCCAGTATATACAGCCCACCATTCCCAGTTTGCTGCTGCTTTTTTTGGCCTCTAAGAATTTTCGAAGAGGTGAAGGCTAATCCTACTTGACTTTTTTTCCCTCTCAGCGAGTGAAAGCTCAGTGTCCGTCCATCTTCAAGGGTTTTCCTCCTCAGGACCAAGAGGACAATGCATTGGTAGCATCAAGGCCATAAAACTGCTTCAGGCTTCCCTACAGCAGGAAACCATTCTTTCACTAGCACAGGCCATCAGAGAGGTGTCCATCTCTCAGACCCACATGTCTGGATTACACTTGCTTCAAAAGAAAATGTTTTTTTCCTTTTGCAATTGCAAGACCACAGCTGTGCATTTGTTCCAATTTTTACGAATTGGTCATCTGTTCTAGACTTCAGCAAGGTGTATCAACTCAGGCAGATGTTTCAAAAGTCAGAATAGAGCTAAAACAGATGTTCTATATAATTCTTTTACATTCACAAATATATTTCTAAAGCGCAGTAGTTGTTCTGCTCAAGATGTTTTGTGTGTGCTGGCAACCTAGTGTGTGCACCATCAAACGTGATATGTCCTGTATCTTTGTTCATATTTTTTTAAAGAAGGAAAATTTGATGAGGAGGCTTGGGAAATTGCTATGAATTCATACACAGGGTATGTCTCCACAGCAGCTGGGAAGTGTAATTCCCAGCTCACATAGACATAAACATTCACTCTGTTTGAGCTAGCGTGGTAAAAACAGCAGTGTGGCCACAGTGATATGGGCAACCTCCCTTGCTTGGTTAGCCTGAGCTGCCACACTGCTATTTTTAGGCATGACCTTGAGAGGATCTAGCATATGTATGTCTACCAGAGCTCAGAATTATACCTCACAGCTGCTGTGTACATGTACCCTACACTTTTCTTCAATAAATGCTGCCTTAGGGTTTGCTCCTAAGAGGTGCAGAGCACCCTCTGCTTCCAGTGAAGCTGCTAGAAGTTGAGGGTGTTCATCTCCTAGATAGCAAAGAGTCCTGTGGCACCTTGTAGACTAACAGACGTATTGGAGCATGAGCTTTCGTGGGTGAATATCCACTTTGTCAGATGCAAAGTGGATATTCACCCACGAAAGCTCATGCTCCAATACGTCTGTTAGTCTATAAGGTGCCACAGGACTCTTCGGTGCTTTTACAGATCCAGACTAACACGGCTACCCCTCTGATACTTGACATCCCCTAGATGGATCAGGTCCTTGGCCAGCATGGGCTGGATTATGATAGAGGTTCCCTTTATGTGGACTCATTCTAGAGTGAATGATTTTCCAGCATAATAAACTGGTAAGTCTTTGAGGCTTGGAAGTTACTGTAGTGTAGTTCACCTGCCTGAACAAGTCCATTGAAATACCTTTGTGCACTAACCTGTAATAGTTTGACTTTGCTAGCATTGAAAAATATTCATAAACTAGCACCAGCAATAAATAAATATGCCTTAGGCTTTGGGCCATGTTTTGAAAAAAAAAAAAAATCTTCAGGAAAAGGCCAGAAGCACAATATTAACTGGGTTTGGTTTAGTATTTGGACAAAGAAATCATTGCTCTGAGCTGAGCAGAGAGATAAGCGCCTTGACTTGCAATAGATTAAGAGACCTGCCTTGGTTAGAACAAACCATGTTTGAGACTCTCCCGGAGTGCCGCCACGTTTAGATTTAAGATTAACTGCAGCAGAATGGTGGAGCGGCTGTTTGTTTTATGAAACAATCACTAATGACATTAAACAGACGGAGCCCCTTCCAACATGATTGTTCATTTGCGATAAACTGAGAGAAGCCCACAAGAGATTGAAAAAGAAAACTCATAAGTGCTTCATTTTGAGGCTCTTAGCATGTCCTATTGGAAGTGACAATTAGTGGACGAGAATAGGAAGCTAACTCCAAACACATTTAGATTTTTTTATTTGGGAAATAATTTGTAAATATTTGCACGGGTTCCATCGTTATACCAAGGAACTGCGGAGTAATAATATAATGACAAGGTTTTCTATGACATTTTTATTCTGTGCCCTCTCCCTTCACTCCTGTCTGTCTGCAGTGCACACTAAGCATTAATAGTATTAAAAAGTGTTATCTATTAGTTCAGTTAGACATCAGACATTTACTTTTCAATGTATTTGAAGACTGACTTGATTTGGGTCCAATCATTTAAAAATAAGAGAGCAGAGCTGTGTACAGAGCTGTGTACAGATATCTGTAGCTCTGAAGTCTTAATTGCAAATTCAGATAAGGATTAGAAGGGGCTGTATCTCTGTAGACCAAAGGTATTTGCTAATACCTGAGATATAGAAGTAGTTAAATTCAATATTTACTAATTTAGGATTTCCACTTTGGATTTTGATTGCACTTTAGTCTTTTTTGGTTGAAAACCCCACATTATTAAGCAGTGATGGGGAAAAATAAAACCTTATGTGAGCCTCATTTTCACATTTTATTTCAAATAATTTAATATGGACCTTCTGAAAGCTGAGGGATTTTTTTTTTAAATCAAAAACTGTCGAAGGCCTGGTTTTAGCATTAAGCTTTTGTTTTATACACAAAGAAATATATTAATGAAAAGCGTTTTAAGTGCTTATTACAGAGATGGTTTGTTTTGAAACACAGCCTTTTTCACAGCAGTTTTACACTTCATTGTGTACTATGAAAGACATACTAAGTAGAGGTTGTCAGGATCCCATCTGAAGTAGACTACTGCTGGGGAATGGAGCCATTTATGATGCCATTCAAGCAGGACTAATCTAGAGTAGATATCTTATAAATAACCAGCAACAAAAATACTAAATCATTCCGTTTTCTGCCAAAGCAGATAAAATTGGTGTTTAGAAGAAGTGGAAATCTTTATAATAAAGACTTACCATCTGAATTAATAAATAAGTTGGAATAATGTGTTTTTAAAAGTGAAAAAGACAACCTTTCTGTAAGTATCAAAGAAGCTGTTTCATGCACACTAGGGTTTTGCGTAGTCTTTTCGGCTCTCATTTGGAATGGTGAAGATTTTGTTGGGTTTTATTTGTTTTGGTTTTTGCATGATATGTTTTACTCCACTGTAAATCTTCTGTCATAAGGTCTTGTCTTAAGCTCAAGTTCGGTTAAGCAACACCATGTTTAAATGTGCTATAATCGGCCTCTGCACCCAGTACATTGCACAGTTTTGTAAAACAGTTTACAACATGGTTCATCCCTGCCTAAGCGTTACTGAGTTAGCACCCTGCTAGCATGGACTAAGTTTAACTTGCACTTTTTAACTTTCAGACATGGTTTTGGCTAATATGGAACCAAATCTTTAGCTATCATTTATGTGAGTTGCCCTGTTTGGGACACTGGTGGGACTACTCAGGTGAGTAAGGGTTTTCAGATTGATCCCATGGATTCAGTTTATGGATATATAAGACGTTAGTGTTCCTGTAAAAAAAAACATTTTTGGGTATAGACATGTGGTTTCAAAGGCAGGAATATTTATAACTTTCCAGGTTGCAACATTCATCTGTGTTTGTTGTAGATTGCACCAAACCACAGAAGGCTCAGGCACCAGGAGCTCATAATACCTATAAGAATATTTATTATATATCTGTGAAATGTATAACTAGAAAGATGGTAGAAGAGTACTTTTTGACTCTAAGGATGTCTTGCTTCTGCTTTTGAAAACTTACAGTTGCTTCTAGGATTCATGAAGTCTAAGGCCAGGTCTACACTACCGCGGTAGTTCGACAGCTGGCAATCGAACTTCCGTGTTCGATTTATCGCGTCTGGTCTGGACGCGATAAATCGATCCCGGAAGCGCTCGCCGTCGATTGCGGTACTCCAGCTCGGCGAGAGGAGTACCGCGGAGTCGACGGGGAGCCTGCCTGCCACGTGTGGACCGCGTCTGAACCGCGGTAAGTTCGAACTAAGGTATGTCGACTTCAGCTACGTTATTCACGTAGCTGAAGTTGCGTACCTTAGTTCGAATTTGGGGGTTAGTGTAGACCAGGCCTAAAATGCACTTCCTAGTACAGTGCTGCAAGTCTTATTGCTACAGAGCTCAGCTAGTACTCACCACCTGACTTAAGTAATACGGTATTTTTGCGTTGTAAAGGTCTATCTTTGTTCACTCTGTCTTTTCCCTTCTGAAGGAGGCATCCTTATTGAGGCTATGTCTACACTACATTTTAAGTTGCTATGCCTTATGTCGCTCAGAGGTGTGAATAAGCCATCCCCCTGAGCGACATAAATTACGCTGACCTAAGTGCCGGTGTGGCCAGTGCTATATCCGCGGGAGAGATTCTCCTGCCAACATAGCTACTGCTGCTCAAGTGGGCAGGGGTCATTAAGTCAACAGGAGAGCTCTCTCCCATTGGCTTAGAGCATCTGCACTAGCTGCTGTAAGCTCTGTAGTGTAGCCGTAGCCTAATCAATGTGAGAACTTAAGAGCAGAAAATATTATGATCACCCCAACTGCAGGCTGCATAAGTAGTCATAGGTCTGATGTCCACCCAGCTCAGGACTGAGAGACACTTTGCCGAGTTTACCTTTGCTTCCATCATTTATCCATATGTTCAAGACTAGTTATGTTATTGCTCCTTTAATTAAAGGACCTCCAACATTTTCTGTAACTTTTATCTTCTTTTTTAAGGGTAAGTCCCATAAAGACAATAAAATTAGCGACTAATGTATTTCCTGCAATAAGATCAATGAGTAATGTCCTTGTATTTGGCAATATCAGTTTGTTTTTAAGAATTTAAATCTCTTCCATACCACTTCCTTCTAATACAAAGGACTAAAAATTACCATGACTTTTGGGTGGCTTTTTAAAGTTGCTAATGTGTGATTGTATTTTAAGCTGTTATGAGTAGCTATAGTTGAGATGGGTTTTACACATTTGCTAGGTATTTTGATGGCTGCTACTGGCAGGCCCAAGGAATAAAAATGACCTTGCTGGGATTGTTGCTTGGGAAAGGCTCCCTTTGACTTTGTTAGTTTTTGGATCAGGCCCTTACGCTGGTATGACTCTATTGAAGTCAACTCTTTCAAAGTCCAAATTTATACTGGTGCGACGGAGAACCGAACTGACCAATATTTACAAAATATTTGTAGAGTTAAATAACAGGAACTAGAGAATTCTAATACCTATATCAATGTGGCCTCTGGATCCCTTTGCATCCAGTACTCTCTAACCTGGTGAGTGAAGGGAAAATAATGTTGAAGCAGACAGTGATTGAGATGGAAGAAGACAGTCAGTCTGTATGTCGAAGTGGTGGACAACACCTTGGGGGAAATGCAGGGATGGGGTCAAGTGGCAGAGATGAGTCATCTCATGTGTCCTTCAAAATATTTGGAATCTACATTTTTATGTTTCCAGCAGTTTTGTGATAAAATTACTTTCTTAGAGTACTTATGACTTAAGGGGAAAGAGTAATACTAAAACCAGCATAGTTTCTGACCTGTGTAAGGCTCCAAGCAACAACTGCAAGACAGCCAAATGACATACAGTATAATAATAGTGATAGCCGTCATCACAGAGCTGCTGAAGGCCAGGCAGGGAAAATTTATGATGCATGGACAAGTGGTAGAAACTTCAGTTTTTATGTGATATTTTTTCTCTTTGTTTTATCCATGGGTTTAACACCGATATAGAGCTGCTAACCCTGTAATAAAGCAGCAGTGAGTTTGAATTGCCCACCATCTCTCTTTAAAATACCGCCTTCCATAGGCTAGCTGCTGTCCTTTAATCTCTTTTTTTAATTTTCCAATTTTTCCATGTTGCTAATTATCCAACATATTTCCTTTGAAAGAAAGCTTTTCTTTACACTTGTTGGCCTGCACTGAGTATTTTGTAGTTTTTCTGTGTATTGGCCTGACAGATGAGATCTTAAAAACAGAGACTCTACACACTTTTCATAAGAGTAGGAATTTGTCTTTGTCTCCCTGGCCAGAATTCTGTTCTTGTACTGGTTATCTGCCATGCCTTCCACCAGAGGTGGCTCTATTTCAGTGTAATAATACTATTGAGAGTAACTGGAAAAATCACTGTCAGACGAGCCCTCCTCCTGGTGACTTGTATTTTACAAAGTAGCTTCTAATGGTCTCTTACTACTGCTTAAGAGAACCACACTGAAGCCAACCTCCTGCATGCCCCAAAAATCAAATTAAAAAACACATAAGGCCT
This sequence comes from Emys orbicularis, assembly GCF_028017835.1. Lineage (NCBI taxonomy): Eukaryota > Metazoa > Chordata > Testudines > Emydidae > Emys > Emys orbicularis. The sequence goes on from NC_088685.1 coordinate 168,139,743, forward strand.
GATCCAAAGCCCACTGAACTCCACGAAGGAACTTCCTCCACACTTCAGAGGACTTTGGATCAGGCCATAGAGAGGGTTATATGCTGGGACTACCATTGATTTCAATGCATTCAGTATTTAAAATGGTTGTCCAGTGTCGGCATGGTCTTTTCCAGACCACGGCATGGGAGCAAATAAAACTACTGGAACAAAATATATCAAACTGTTGAAAGATTTCATGCTGGTTAAGGCCCAAATTTTCAGATGGTTTTTACTAATTTTGTGTATCTTAATGTTGGGGTGTAAGTTGTGTCTGACTTTGAGTCCCACAGCACACATTTTCATCAATTTGAAACTCTTTCACTTGACTCAAATAAGATGCAGAATGGTTTTATCTAATATCACTGGGAGCTGTGTGTGCTTTGTACCTCTGAAAACCAGGCACAAGGGTTCTGAAGTTGAGAAGTCAAAAATAGAGGCGCAAAAATTAATGACAACGTTGCAGATTTTGCTGCATGTGTAAAACCAGCATGGATATGTGGTTGGCTTTTCACTTACAATATACGGACTGGAGCACCAAACCATATTAATATTGGTTATGTTTAGTAATGGTCATCCTGAATTCATGGTTTCTAAATAGAAGAGCTTTACTGGTTTTAGAGAGATATTTTGCCCTTTTTTTTCTTTTAAACATGTTCAAAGCCTAAGAAAAAACAATCCATTAGTTGGTGTTCGGTACATTTTAAATCTGTCTTGCCAAAATTTCAATCTCCGGAGCTGAGAAATAAATCTGCTTCTTTGAATAGCAAAGAGAAAGACTGGTAAGCATTTTAAAAGGGTAGATGATGCTCAGCTACTAGCAGTGCTAATGAAGTTTTATGTTCCTGGGAACTATTCTGTGCAAAATGATGAAGTGTTTTCTGACTGGATGATTTTAACTTTTATGGAGAGAAAACAGTTAAAGGTGTAGAACTTTTCCAAGACATTTGATATACATGCATCTCTTATTGAAAGCACATCAGGGAAAGGAATGCTGCATCACCTTTGAGACAGGTGAAACTATTTAAAATATTAGAGCTGTGTAAAAAGCTAAAATAAGTCTTTGTAATGAGAGCAGTATTCAAAACTTTGCTTTCAAGTGGCACCCAGATGCCTTTCAATTTCCAACATTTGTTAGCCATTATTTCTAGATCAGTTTGCTAGGAACATGTGCCACACATGTTAAGTGGCCCTTGCCTACTGCACTTATCAGAAATATTCAATGGAATTGGTTTATCCTTAAATGGGTGTACAGAGCAATGGATAAATAGCCAAGAATTAGGTGAGAAAATGCTCAGAAGAAATCTCCATATGAGGAAAAGTGGCTTCTGCTTTATGCAATGAATAAAATAAAATGCCACTTTGAAAAGCTGCAGGTATTAGTATGTTGTTATCACATCCTACTTTCTATGGCCGAATAAGGAAATTTAAAGGAGAAAGAGAGGTTTTTTTTTTTTTTTTTTTTTTATAGAGATGGACAGAAATCCTCTCTCTACTATATATATTTATCATAGATGATGGTGTTTGTATCCTGCAAGTAGTATTGCTATTTTGTTCTGTCTGATATGTGATGCTTTTGCCAGATTAGAAGCATTAGTGCCCTCTATTGTTCATCAAAGAACTGCAAATATTTTTAAAGATTAGGTCCTGTATTATCTGTCATAGTATCAAATAGATTTTGACAAAAATAATGCTATCACAGAATATCTATGTAATTTACACTGTTTAATAAACAAGAATATAATTTTTATGTACCATATCAATATTTTGTCAACTTTTTTTGTTTTATGAAATATAATAATACAAACAATGTAAATTATAGGAAAATGCCTCTCTATAGATATATATACACATACACACACTTATATACTTCTGGGCAAGTTCACTTTTTGGTGCTTTCTATATTTTATGAGGTAACGATGGTATTTGTAGCCAACGCTTTATATTTAAAGTACCTGTAAAGAAAATGTTTTGAAATTCATATTTGAGCCTATCCTTCTTTTTATTCATTTATTATATAACAATCTTTGTTTGTCTTTGTTTTAAAGACTAACAGAAGATTTTATTACTTTAGCAGGCTCAGGGAAGCATAAGAATGTGTAACTTTACAAAAGAACAATAGAAAAATAATGTGGCCGAACTGGGTTTTTTTACTATATTAAAGTGAACTGTAAGAATGACAACTTCATTCAAGCAGATCATTTGGAATTACATTAAACAGCTGCTATTAAACAGCTGACAACAAAGGAGACCATTTTGATCTCAACAGCACAGAGATTCAAGCAGCATGCTCCCTTAGTGATGTTATGAAGAACACATTGTGCTCTTGTATACCAATACACAGTGTACTCCCCACTGTGCTTGTTGCCAAACACTGGTCTTTCTAATCACTTTGTATTCAGTCAGGGATCCAGGAAGTCCAAATCCAGCCAGACAAATGCAGAACAGCTTAGTTGAAGCAGCTTTAACAGGTGCCATTGGTACAGACTTGTCGAACCAGAGAGACAACACAAACAAATGTGTAGCATTGGTCAATAGGGTATGATTTGCCCCACTGCACATGATGGCACTGGTTACTAAATAGCAGTTTGCGACAGAGGATGGTTAATGGAACTTCTGTAAAGGGGAGAAAATGGAAAATATGTGTTAGCAGCTTGCAGACAGAGTCTGCTAGACTTTTATACTCACATTAATTTGTTCTTCTCTATAGTGCCAGACACAGAGTGGACTAGAATAAAATGAGCATACCTATAAAGGCATATACGGAATGAACGTAAGATTGATTTAAGAGGATGCTTCCCGTGCTTGAAATAGTTGACTGAAGGATGAAGAATAAAATAAGAATAGAGATAATTGGATGGGTCATTGTCTTGTGCTGTCCTTGGCTGCCAGGGTGTGAGATACATTCCTTCATTATATCACTGTGATCTGCCATTGTTCATGATTTGCCATGTGTTGCCCACTATGCTGTGTCACCCATTCCTTGTATATTGTTACCCTGCCACTTTAGCCTTCTTTATAGCCGTAACCTTGACCCACTCCCTGCTGACAACATTCTTTCCTCTCATGAATTTTTACTGGGTGGAAGAGACATTGCTAGAAATTTGGCTAAAATGGCTCCAATCTTATTTTAAGCAATTTTATTTTTTTACTATTTTCTCTGAGTAAATGCAGGATATTGTGTAGCTGCCCCAAATTAAGCAGTAAGGATATTGCTGATTTTAGAGGAAGGCAACATACTTTTAGTTCCTTTTGGCAAAGGAGTGGAATTCTAAGGAAAGCACTGTCTGAAGGTTTGAATTAGAACCTCAGATTGTACTTGCATGATATTTACAGTGTTGGAAGAATACAAGAATTTGCTGATATAAGACATTTTGCAAGGAGAAAAACTGAACTTTATTATTTGAGGCCTGATTCTTACGTCCTGCTTCGCATGAGGAGATCTGTTGGCTTCCATGGAACTATTTGTACTGGTAAAGACCACTCAGGGGTGGATGGTTTCAGGATAGGGCCTTGGAATGTCAGTCAGCGTTCAGTTTACAGGCTTGCTTTGTAGAATTTATAGTGTTGGTTAAGAAATCAATTTAAACAATGTCTATAGAATGGAATTGATAGCAACAGTTGCCTGGTGCAGCAAGTGGGAGACATTTTGTCCATATAGTCTATTTTGCAATTATTATGTTAAATATTTTTGTCATGCTAATGCTAGATAGGAACTTGGAGGAAGCTAAGGCAGAGTATGCATAGGTTCAATCCTTTGTAATATGGAATAATCAAAATGACTAATTTTGAAGCTGGGTATGTGTAATTCAGTACAGTATAGATTCATTAAGGCCAGAAGGGGCCATTATACTCATCTAATCTGACCTGCATAACACAGGCCATAGAATTTTAGCCAGTTATTTCTGCATCAGGCCCATAACTCCTGTTTGAGTTATAGCATATCTTTAAGAAAGATACCTAGTCTTGATTTCAAGTGATGGAGAATCTACCACATACCTCAGTAAGTTGTCCCACTGGTTAATTACTCTCACTGTTAAAAAAATGCACTTAATTTCTACTCTAAATTTGTCTAGCTTCAGCTTCCAACCATCAGATCTTATTATACCCTTTTCTGCTAGATTAAAGAGCCATCGACTAGCTGAATTCTCTTCCCTCTACAGGGGATCATGTAGACCATGATCAAGTCACCTCTTAATTTTCTCTTGGATTAACAAAATAGATTGAGCTATTTTAGTCTCTCACTGTTAGGCATGTTTTCCAGACCTCAAATCATTCTTGTAGCTCTTTTCTGAACTCTTCAATTTGCCAACATCCTTTTGAAGTGTGGACACCAGAACTGGATACCATATTCCATAAGCTGGGCCGACTCTAGTGTTTTTGCAGCCCCAAGCAGCAGCAAAAAAAAAAAAAAAAAAAAAGCCGCAATCGGCGGCAGGTCCTTTGCTCCGAGAGGGAGTGACGGCCCCTCCGCCGAATGGCCGGACGTGCCGCCCCCCTCTTCATTGGCCGCCCCAGGCACCTGCTTGCTACGCTGGTGCCTGGAGCCGGCCCTGTCCATAAGAGTTTGGTAGGCCAGTTTTTCCAACAGCCTCTTCTGTAGGGCTATAAATTTCTAGTTTAATCCAAAGAAAAGCTTGAGAAATGAAGGGCATTTGCCACTCCGTCCCACCCAAATGAAAAAACGATACATTCACACTTTTAGTTCATCCACAGCAAAGTCATGTGTACACTACAAGTTTTAAATTGTAGTAAGGAACAAAAACCACATTTTTTCCATTTTTTAAAAAGTGGGTGTGTGAGTGCGGGGTAGGGGCGGCAGTGGTTTTGATAATGTTGGAACATACCATAATTTTGAGGATATGCTGTAACTTTTATTTTCCAGTTAAGTACCACTTGTAGGGGAGAGATAGTAGTTCAGACTCCATGCCTATTCATTCTTCAGCCTTACTGTGGACACTGTCAAGAGTTTTTTGAAATGTGAAAACATCTCATAGGAATTCATCTGAGATTAACAATTCATTTTATTCAACCACCAAAGCACTATCAAATGACGGGGACTTTTGACCAGGTCAGTAGAGATCAGAAGTTGAATGGGAGACCTAGAACTGAAAAGCAACATGCCTATTACCAATACTCTGAGCCAGCCAGTCCACTCAGCTGCAGCATTTTGTTCAGGCAGGCTATTCAGAGCACATGCGTTCTCATTGTGTTTTCAGTTTACATTTTACAAGGATTTTTGGCATGTTTGTTTGATGCACATATATACAGTCAATTAGTATGTTGATTTCAGAGTCCTATAGTCTTCACTGTGCTGGCATATGGTAACGATTCTCAGGGATTTGAAGTTTTCAACTGAGATGAGGTCTGTCAGGTCAAAAAGGATTTTCAAAGCTTTTTAAAAAACCTCTGATTACTGTCCAGAGTAATTGGGAGCTGCAAGGGAATTCAGCATTTAAATGCTGAATCTCACTATTTAATTACCCCAGTAGTGCCTAGTTATAACAGATGATGTAAGCTTGAATTTTGCTGTGGTGTAACTGTTGAGTTGAACCTGCTTCTCCAGCATCATAATGTGGCCCAGAATCTTTTATTTGTGGAGCTGAATTATGATAGTCAGTGTGTGATCTTAAATATGGCAGGCCTGATTTTGAGTGGTAGTGAGCATCTAGTTTTCTTGTGATTGGGTCCCGTGTGAGGCAAATTCCTTACATATGTTAAGTTATTTAGAGGCAGTGGGTCAAGTTCTGCCCTCGACCACCCTGTAGCAATCCAGAGGAATTCAATGTAACTGAGGGCAGAATTTGGGCCAGTTTGTCAGGCTTGGTTCTGAATTATCAGCATTGTGGATCCAAGACACATTTTTTTCAAATGGAATTAGTTGTTAAACATGTGTCTATAATAATATGCAAATGAAAAACAGTTGTGTAAACCAAGTTTTGGGCAAAAGTACAAAGGTATGTAAGTATGCATTACTTCTAGCATTGTTATGGATTGAATGCACTTTTTGGCAGCAAGTATAAAATGCTATAATGTTAACAGCAACAAAACTCAGGAAGTAAACAAAAGGGAAGAAAAGTAAATACAGAAAGAGATGAGAGTGAGGCTGAAGAAGTGTCTATTGACTTTAAAGCAGCATTGTTATCATTGTGTACCTTAATTCACCTTAAAGTGACTTATTTGGAACTGATTCACACTATTCTAACCATGTAGTTTAAAGTTAAGAGCTGAGACTGGATGGTGAGCCATAAGGAGGCTGGAAAGGCAATATCATGAAGAGTGAACTCTCTCTTGCTTTTCTTGACACCTGCGTAGTGCATACTGCCAGCTATGATAAATGGAGCAGAAACATAGACACTTACTAAGAAGATAGAGCAGAAGCTAAAGGCTGGAGAGAGAAAGATAGAAAGATGTATGCTTGATCTCACACGGACAGAGAAACAAATGGGTATGGTAGCAAACCAAGTTGAATGACATCTTGAAGAAAGACTGTGAAGTACTGAGGTTGATGTGGAAGTGGGCCAGCAAGAAGAACAGATGGAAGGTGGGACAAACTTATAACCAGACAGGCCATTGGATAGTAACACAGCACATATTGCTAGAGACACAGATGATGAGGTGATCTGGTGATCTTTACAGATACTATCTCTATGTGGCTCCCATTCAGATTACATAAAAGCCAGAGTACTCGTTCTTTGATTTGGAGCACTTGTTGAAAAACTTCCTAGTTTCAAAGGAAAAATGTGCCAGGTAATGTCTAGAAAAGGGAAGGAAGAAGGTAACAAAAGGAAAGGAATTAAGCTAATCAAACAAGCCATATCGATTTTATCTTTCAGAATATTTTTCTGTATTGAAAAGACTGGATACACAATTGAAAGCTGCGCCTTTAATTTATGCTTATAGTAGCCAGTTAATCAGCACAAATTTCACTGACCTAAGTGGCCTTACAATGGGCATATTTTCAGAAAGTCAGATTGTCTTGAACAATTCTTTTTTATCAGACAGCAGACAAAGGAATAACATGTTGTTTGGCATGGTGGCATAGGCAACTGAATTTTAACTTATTGCTTGTTCAGTAGGGTCTTAACCTGCTCCTAAAAATCCTGGCTCCATTGACAGACCAACACATCTGATACTGACCTGATGCTGAAAATAAAAACTTACCCTGTAAATGTCCCAAAGAACACAAGAAATGATGTTTTGCCTGCAGGGCTCATTAATTAGTTGAATTCTTCCTCTGGTCATGCTGAGTACTGTACTTCACAAATAATGTATGTGATGACCAACTAGAAACCACAGTGATAGGTACATTAGAAATACCATATAGAGAGAAATTATGTATGCACTAAGCAATGCATAGTTTAAGGTGCAAATTCTGATCAATGGCATTTACACGGGAGCTGAGGCCGGAGACTAGTTTTAATTTGGTTGGTGACCACTTAACCTTATTGCGTAAACCAACTTGAGATCCACGTTGTCCTTGGACAAATCGACATAAAATGTTTGACCTACCATCTCTTTCCTTAATTGTCAAGCCTCCGTATTGTCTCTTTTCATCTACAGTAGTTTCCATTAGAATAAATCAGTGTATTCCAACAGTTACCCCATGTGGCATCTGAGATACCATAATATTTCAAACACTACAATCTGGTAACGTCTGGTAAATGTTCACTTTATGTTGGCAACTTCTGCATTTTATTCTTCAACAAATGTCTTTTATTTTGTATAATGCAAGGAAAGTCCCCACTCGTAATGTTTAAGGACTAAATTCTGCCCTACACTCAGGGCCATCCTTAGGATTTATGGGGCCCTATGCAGTATTATTAAACTGGTGCCCCTATGCCCGACTTGCTCACAGCCACTGCCCTTGCCCACAGACCCCCAGAAGAACCCTCCCCGCATTGCTGACACATACCGAGCTTCAGAAACAGCAGAAGCTGCAGCACCCCAGGCTCGCGCCTCTCACGCGCCGGCGGCCCCGCACTTACCAACTCCACCCCCTCCCTCCCAGCACTTCAGGAGTGCCGCGAACAGCTGATTTGTGGCGTTCAAGCTCCAGGAGGGAGGGAGAGGAGTGGGGACGGAGTGTGCTCGGGGGAGGAGGCGGGGAAGAGGCGGGGCGGGGGTGGAGCAGGTGCGGGAAGAGGCAGGGTGGGGGTTTGGAGGAAGGGGTGGAGTGGGGACAGGGCCTGGAGCGGGGAGGGGGGGTCGAGCACCCCCCGGAAAGATGAGAAGTCGGCACTTATGGCTCCCGGTGGTGCCTCAAATTTTCGGGTGCCCTACGCAGCTGCGTATTCTGCGTATGCCTAAGGACGGCCTTGCCTACACTGCATGCACATGGCCCCCATTATGTCAGCCAGAGCCATGTGAGTGCTCATTTGAAGGCAAAATTAATCCTCATTTTCGCCTGTTGTCAGGAGCGCCACCATCTTTTCTGCCGCCCTAGGCGGCGGAAGGTCCCGCCCCGAAATGCCGCCCCGGTCGCCGCCCCCCAAATTATAGCGCCCTAGGTGACCGCCTAGGTCGCCTAATGGGTTGCGCCGGCCCTGCCTGTTGTCACCCTTGCAGCATATCAAGGCTATGCAATATTTTGTCCGGTATCACAGAACAACTGGTGGTTTAGTTCATCTACAGCAATAATGCCATTTTCGGTGGCATGGATAATAGAGTGTCTGACTCTCACTAGCACGTGGAGAGCCAGAATACACCTTTTCCCCTTGCTCAAGTGTGTGAAATGGCAATAGCATCATAGGAAGAGAAGGCAGCAGTTTCTCAGGCATCCAAGTAATCAAAATTAGGGATAGCAGCAGGCAGTTTCAAAGATAATCCAAGCAGCCCTTCTGCATTGCTCACTAATGGTGACTGCCTTATTTTGGCAGTAATAATACTTTGGGTGGGTGGGCGCATGTGTGTGCACGTGCATGAGAGAGAGAGGGCATCTGTTAGTGCCCAGTACCATTACCTAGCAGTTTAGGTCAGGAATTGAAATGTTAACCTATCACCTTGAAACTGCATTATGCTGTGTAAAATGTGTAGTGTGCTTTAAGACATCTACACCGGTCAAATGTGGACACCCTTCTCTCCACCCCCACCCCCCATGTTAGAAATCTGTATATTCAAGTACATCACTGTCTAAACCTCTCCCAGAGTGGGTTCTTCGAACTCCAGACTGTGTAGACAAAATGCCTGTTCTGTTGAGCAGAAGATCTGAGGATAGGGAAAGGGAGTGGACCAACGAGACAGATACAGCAGGTATGTATTTGTCACAAAATGCCAGAATAAAGTCCAAATGTCTATAGAGCTGTGTGATTATAATTTTTTCTTGCAGTTTAAAGCCCTAACCTGTATTATAACAGGCTTAAGTCCTGTCATAATACATGTTTGATCTGGAGATTTCAGCTTGTACAGTTTTTGAGTCATTCTTAACTTTTAAATGAGAAGATATTAATTTTGAAGGAATTAAGTTGAAATTTTCTCAGACTGAAACGAGTCTTGCACAAGTTAGCAAGACTAGCTGCTAAAGGTGCCTTAATGAAAACTAGTGCAATGTGGGAGGTTTAACATTTCTATTGAATTTGGTGTATTAAAAACAGTCAAAATGGAGCAGGGAAAGTAGCTTGGTATTGAATCTCCCCTTTAGATTCTTGGGCAACTCCTCAGTTTTCAATTCTGATGGAAATAATGCTTTAAAATCTTCAGATTTGGGAATATTTTTCTCTGAGGCTGGCATATCTTTTGAAAGTCTTGCTGGTGTTTTTTTTTTTTTTTTTTTTTTTTTTTTTAAACCAGTTCATTTTCTGATAACATGTGACAGTTCAAGTTTTTGGTGTGGACAGGGGTTATGTGACTGCATTCCCCACAGGATCTTGGGGGGCTGCACTAGGAAGTGTTGAGTGTTGAATGTTAAGCTTGTTCCTTTGTATGTTAGAAATCTCTGTTGTCCAGAATTGTACAGATAAGGCAGACCCATTTGCTTCATTGTCAGGCAATGTAGCTGAATAGAAATGCAAATGTGACATAAGGGGTCTGTGCTGGGGAGGCTTTTGCTGCTGCCCTCTGTAGCAGTGCTCCTGGTTGTAAGAAAATTCCCACAGAATCCAGGATTTTGTTTTTCATTTTTATTAGCTACAGGTTACAGAAAAGACTCTTTGAAAGAAAACGTATCTCTTTTGCAGATGCCTTTATTTTTATGCAGTGGAACGGCTCAGTTTTAACTCCCTTATCAAGAGCTGCATGAACTGCCCAGACTAAATTGGGAGCATCTCCACACTGTTTGACAAATAGATTTTTTTGTAAACTGATTTAGCCTTTTCATTGTTTGCGTTTCATTATATTGCAGATTTCATGTCACAAAATCGGTATTCATTCAAAATAGAGAATTTAGAGATCGGACTGTAGCCAGATTAAAAAATATTGCATAGGTCAGGTCTATTAACCATAGAATAATAGCAAGTCAGTGATCCAAGGGGTAGTTCTTCAGCAGAGAAGGGCTAACATAACTGAGGTCAGGAGTCAGACCTCCGGACTTCAAATGTGGCTGTAGCCAGATTTACAAGTAAATCTACAAGGAAAACAGGAAAAGTGAAGGAACTTTGCAGTGTATGTGAAGAGAGAGGCAACCCAGCCCTTTCATCTTAAATCTCAGCTTTCTCAATGAGTGAAGAATAAAATTCTGATTTGCTTATATGCTTTACTTTATTCAGACACTCTTAACACAGTTCCTTGTTCCAAAGCATGATCCAAGAATCTAAATCCGGTTTTAGAGGATTTATTTAGAAAATATATTGAAAGAGAAATGATTCTCATTTTGCTGCTTTGTAATATTGAATACAAACTGAGAGCATTTTGAACATACATGTAGCAAGTCCAAATGGTACAAAAGCATATACATACTGTTCTTAACGATGCGAAGAGTTTAACGCCTCAAAGGCTGATAATCTGATGTGAGAGCAAGGAGTTCAATTTGAGAAAAGTTGTGATTGAATTCGAATTATGTTTTGTTTCTAAAAGATGTTTATGCATTTCACTCTTATCTCTGACAGTACTGAAGAGATTCTTGCATCCCTGTAAACAACAGTGTCCTAATAGCTTCCCATGGAAGCCGCTTCAGATTTTCCTACAATAGCACCTCCTTACCATCATTCCCATGCTAATGAACCAGAGATAGTTGAGGCTAGGGTGACCAGATAGCAAGTGTGAAAAATCGGGATGGGAGTGGAGGGGTTTTAGGCACCTATATAAGACAAAGTCCTTAATATCGGGACGCTGCCTATAAAATCAGGACATCTGTTCGCCCAAGTTGGGACCAAACTTGTGAAGTGCTGAGCCATCTCTTTGAGCCATTGACAGCAATGGGAGTTAAGGAGCCCAGCACATTAGGAGAAACTCAGTATAGCATTATTTGAACTCAGGGGAAGAGTCATCACTTCTGTCTTTGACTGGGTTGTCTGTATAATTGAAGATTGTGATGAAATTTATTTGTTACCAGTGTAATATCTGATACATTCTCTATCTAGGGACTATATCCTGCAAAACAGTAGAGGTCTGTAACCTGTAACCTCAAAATTGTAACTTAGAGGTTTATTCCTGAAGGCTTTACTCAGGCAAAAATACCGGTGAAGCCAATGTGAGTTTTGGCTGAGAAAGGCCTAAAAGCTCAGGTTCTAAGAGGGAAAGATGTATTGTATATTGAACACATTAGTATGTTGACATGATTTTGAGGTCAGTTGGCTTGGATGTTCTAGGTGGAGAAAGCTGGACTTTGTGGCAAAATTAATAAAGTGGCTCCGAGGTAGCCTCAGAAGTTGAATGTTTAATTTTCTGTGTCCCATGTCTTGCTTCCACATTTGTTCACATTTACCTTTTTGTGCACAAAAAACTTGGATGACCATATGGAGATGGTCAGGTTTGAGTATATAATGTGTATATACACATGCATGCAATATAATTGATAGGACCCAATTTTCAATGCTAGGCGCAATAGAAGGGCACTGATTTGTAAGTGCATATGTGGCATTTTGCAGTAGCAACATATATACATTCATTTTTGCAGGTGCGCACTCATTGGGCCTCCTTTAAAAATGTGGCACTATCACTTTCATTGCTTTATTTACTATTCTAGTATTTAATAAAAATAATTCATTGTTTTTTCTGTTCAGGCATGAAATATCAATTCTGTCAATGTAGCAGAGTTCAACCAAATCCCTGGGAAATGCAAAGGCTAAAAAAGGTGATAGAACTGGTGAGACGTAAAGGCTAGTTTCAGAAACCTAGTTTTGCTTATTTATAAAGAAGGAAACCTCGATATCTATCCAAATTTGCAGGCACATGAATTAAGTTGGATAATGGTAAGCATAATGTTTACATCTCATAGAGCTAAATTTATTGATTGAGATTGAATAATTGAATAGGACTAACTGCCTGATCAATAGAAATAAGGCTGGTAGTGGGACAGGAACGCAGGCAATAATGGAAAGCTCCAGCCACAAAAATAGGGACTATATTGTCTCTTTGAATCTTCTTTGCTAATACAGGTAGAAAAAATGTGAATGTTTTCATTGCATTAGCCACAACAAATAAAGGCAAGACCCACTGTATTTAACAGCATGATTCTAATACATTGTAGTCAAAAAGTGTTAAAGTGGTCAAATAAAACGATATTGTATAAGCACATTAGTGACTGCAGAAATGCTATACTGCATTACTGCCTAGTGCTACCCGGTACATTTTTTGAATGAGTTATCGTGCACTTTTCAGCTATGAGTATGTGGCAAATTCTTTTGGGTGTGGAGAACAGCATCTCACCTGAGCTCAAATGTGTTCTCTCAGGACTTTCTTTAACCTCATCCAAGTTCCAATGTTCAGGTGGGCTGGGCTGCAAGACTTGGGGTAAGTGTAATCAGTGGTGAAACACGATTTTCTTTAGACCTACTAAAACCAATTCCCCATCTGGAACCTGCATGTTCGTAACTCACTTTAAAAACAACAACAACAACAAAAGTCTCTTTGTATTACATTAATGGGGAAAAGCACAAGATGCTGTTTAACCCCACAGAGACTTTGTGTATGTATGTAGCTGTGTGTTCTCAAAATTCATTTGGCTGACAGTCTGGACAACGTCAGTGTTTTACATTTCAGATGTTAAGGGCCCAGTCCACGTTCAAGCAGTCCCACTAAAATCAATACGAGGGTTCAAATAAATAAGGACTAGTTGCATGACTTAAAGCTTTGCTGGGTCAGGCCTTAATAAGGGGCCCTCATGCTTTATTAAATGTTGTCATTTTAATATTTAGGATTCCAATTTAGAGAAGGGAAAAATAATCTAATATTCCCCCACCCCACCACCAATACCAGTGAAAATTCTCTTTGATTTGTTTAGCTTTCTATCTCAAGAAGTATTCCAAAACTGATTAAACTTACCCCAAATTCTTCCATCTCAATTGAACATCAGAGTTAAGATGGAGAATATCACCTAACTTCTAAATTAGTGACATACTTCCATGTGAAATTTGCATTCTTTCTTAATAATAGTAAATGATAACAAAAGTACAATGTCCATGTGGACAGTCCCTGGGGTGGGAGGACAGTCTCCAATTTTTCAGTATGCATGGTAGGTGCTTTTTTTCTGGTCAATATTTACTGTGGCTAAAGGTTGGAAGTTTAGTATAGTGTTCTGTGCACCCTTAAAAAGTGCAAGCTCTTTAAACTGTTTTAGAAATGTGCATTTGATGTCAGGAGAGAGCACGCAGAGATAACCTTGGTGTAAGTGATGGTTCCAGTCATCTAGTGTACGGACAAAAGATTTCTGAGGCTATGTTACTTGGCAGTTCAACATGATCTGGCTGTTTGTTAATCAGGGAACATGAGAAGAACAAAGGAGAGAGAACACGAATGTAGTAAAAGTGCTGCATAGATATAAGATGTACAGTAGGACCACTACTGTTGTGGGAGGACTGGATAATACACAGTGAGTGATAGAAACTGAGAGTGGTAGGAGGGTGAAATTTGTTTCACTTTGTTCCATGTGACTTGGGTTTATTGGGAAGGGGGATAACATTTTTGTATGCAGTCAGAGAGCGTGTTCTGAAAATCTCTTCAGTTGCCCGTTCCCTGGGTGTCGCAATAGATTAAGTCGCTGTGTGATGATATGACACCGCCATCACTCGTCTTCCTGGGATATTGCTGGAGGCAACAACAAACCTGTGTCTTTGGCACATGTGAAGGAATTTAGAGCTTGAGGGGTTAAATTACACAGGCTCCCCTGTGGATCAGCTTATGCTTGGACAGTAATAATAGCAATAACATTAATAATAAAAATGCCAGAGCAAAGGGAGTGGAGGGGGAGTAGGGGGAGAAAGAGAAAGAAGAGTGATGGAAGACGGGCTGGGATAGTCAGGATAAAAACAAACTGCAGATAATGTGTTTTGTATGGCAGGTGTATCGGCCAGAAGTCAAATTTCATAGGGGCGCCTGCAACACGCACATGCACAAACACATATTACAATAGCTTTGAGGATGGCTAGTGGCTTTTGTGTGTGTGTGTCTGTGCTGTCGCTTCAAGCCATGATATCCTAGGGCAGTGTAACAAGCAATTCATGTCAGCTCACGGTAAAGATTATTGGTGTTTTCACTGGGGAAATATTTGCACTCCATCTTCTTCTTTTCTATTTTTAGCTCCTTGAGCTTCCAGTCAGGTAGGAAGAAAAGCAAAAAAAAAAAAAAAAAAAAAAAAAGATGCTGCCGACCCATCAGCTCTTGTACCTCAATTAGTCAGAACTAAAACCCTAATCTCACTTAGGAATGGCTGTTGATGTTAAGTTTTTCTTCTCTGCCGTCTTGTTTTGTGGGATCCTATATTTCATGCAGGTTGTGGAGGGGAAAGAAAGACTGAGAATTAAATGTTTTTGTTTTTTTGTTCTGTTGGCAAACAAACCTTTTTTGTGAAAAAATGTTTTCTCAAATATAAGACCTTTGAAAAATAAAAGGTAATTCAAAAGCAGAATAATGTGGACCCTTCTATTTTATTCCTGTATGGAAATGCCACTGTCACAATAAGGAACAGCAATTCATTGCTTTGGAAAAAAAGAAATATGAATTTGTGCTCTTTCAGATTTATTGTTTATCATAATCATCTTTCTAGTGAAAAGGGCTAATTTACTCTTTCTATAGGAATATTTTAAGTGTGATTATCATAATACCACAGCTGCTGAAAAGGTCTAAAATAGGACATTGACCTTGAATGTGTTTCTGCATTTAGCATTTGGTGCTTAACATTCAGGAAACAATATAACTGCAACTCATTTATTAACGTGTAATCTCAAAATGTTAACTCTTGCTCTGTAAATACATGCCATAAGGATTGTTGAAAGCTTGCAGTATCCCATGAAGTACATGTGGTATTTTATCAGTGTAAATATGTATAAGATTTTCAAGATTTCTGCTGGGAATACTCAATAACTAAAGTAAGTTTTCCCTTTGGTACTGCACTAGTTTATGATTTAATTTTTACTGACATTCCACCAGTCATATTATTAGCTTCACAAAATGAAAGTGAAATAATCCTGTATTAATTAAACAGAGCAACTGAATTCCCTCAGTCATCTTATCCTTGGCTGTCTGAGACAGTAACGCACTTCTGCTTCTCTGAAGAAACTTACACTATGATAAGAGCTTGGTGTAATCAAAAAATATCAATATTGGCGCGGTTGCTCCATTTATCTCTAATGAGAATAGACGTTTTTGGGATGTCATGCAATGGGTGGGCACTTTTTTTGGCTTTGGAAAAGGTATTTTGTTCAGTAGAACAATTTTCACTTACAGCAGTATGAAAGGGTTCTATTCTGTATCAGTGAAGGCAGTCATTTAAATATCAATTCCCATGTCCTTGAAAATAAAGGAAATAGAAAATATGCCGTGTTTTATTAAGTTCCGGTGACTTGCATGTACTTTGGTAATATGGCAAAGTGATTGCTGTGATTTCTTAGAGAAGAAATTTTATCTGCTAAAGTTTAAAAAAATAACCAACCAACCCTCAGCCTTGTGTATAGGACAATTCCTGGTCTATGGTGAAGTTCTAAAGCACATTTTGAGATAGTGTTGGGGTTTTTTTTTGTCTAAGATCAAAGCAAGGAGTGATTAATGCTAAATACAGATTGAAGTAGCAGATGGTTTTAAAGTAATTACCTGCTACCCGTTGCCCAACTATATACAAACGTGAACAAAGTTTGCAACTTTTTTAGCACAAAGGATTTTTTTCAACATTAACAGTGTGTCCAGAGATGCACTGTGTGCCTTCTAATAAAGAGCACAAAAGGCAAAACTCCAAAATCAAAACCAATTATGTGTCTAAGACAGCAGCAGAGCGGTTTTAATGCTGAGCATTCAGTAGCATAACACACATTTGTTTTTACTTGACAGTAGCTCGCCCAGTTACTTTGCAGAGTGGCAAAGAGGGAATAACAGATAAACACTACTTTGGTCCTCTCATAGTTCATTTCAAACAACCAGTGATATTTCAACATTTAATTCAAACTTTATTGAAAATATGATAGATTTTGCTGAGGTGGGGAACATCCTTCTCAACTAGAATAGGTTCAGAAAGTGTATTTGTTTTAAAATAAATAATCTCGGAGCAGGTGCTTGAATTTTTGATGTTTTTGTCCCTTCCCAACTGTCTTTTCCTCATTGCTCTTTTAAGTAAATATAATGCACTTGGCACGACGTGCTGTGCTGCTTCTGTAAAGTGCCACTGAATCTTTACTTCTTCGGTTGCCTTGAGGTAGCTGTGGTTAAGGAATCTGGCTGCTTGGGTGCCTTGAAATGTCGATTGCATTTAAGTGTGAAGACGCTTAAAGATGTACTAGGGATAATTATACGCGCAGAGAGATGTGGAGATGCAGACACTGCACAGTAATTCTCATTGACTGGTGCAGACACTCATTACAGTTCCTCCCCCTCCTTCTCTTTGATTCCATTTCTACTGTGTTTTGTATACTCCTTGTGGTAAGATTTTGCACTGTAGATTTTGATAAGTTAGTTTCAGACGCGCGTGTGTGTACATGCGGGCGTGTTCTTAATCCATACCCTCTGCTGAAATTTTGTAAACCAGTGGCTGCCTTGATTGTATTTCCCCCCCCCCCAGTGCTTTTTATTCATTTCAAATGTTGTGCAAGAAAGTTTACTGAGAAAACTTAACTACACACTTGCCTCTGTTATCTGCTGTAGTAGCCTTTCATTTTTTTTAGCTGAACAGTAACTGGGGAAACCGAAGTTCAAGAATGTAGTTGGAATTCCAGACCCTGATCTGGTGGAGGTGGCACTTTCAGTCCCAGGGGAGGAAGCTAGCTGCTTTGTTTATCAACACGTAAAGTATAGCAGCACTGTGTTTCTGGTCATCTAAGGAGCAGCACAGCAGTGAAGGCAGCTGCTTGCCTGGATGAAAGATGGTTGGTGGAAAGGTAGTGATGGTTAATAGGGGGAGAGAAAGATTGGATAGGGAGGGAAAGCAAAGGGGTAGTGGAAACTATATGAACATGAAAAGGATGGAAGACAGACCACAAGAGAAGGCATAGACTGTCAGATTTTCAGCTGCTGAGTATAAATATACAGTCTAAAAGATAATGAACGAAAGTAAACATGAGGTAAATTTTGGTCTGATAAGGTTTAAGATGGCTTAAAAATCATATTTCAAATGATATATGTTCCAGTAAAGATGATGATACTGTACTTTAAAAATGACTTGTATCAAATTACTCATATATATAGATCCTTCATGGATTATTTTTTAATAATAAAACACACACAGGTACAGGGTCTGAAGGAATTTCAAATCCAAATGCCAGTATAGTTAGAAAATAGCTACTTTATAGTGAGCGTATATGTATATTCAAAGTTATACATTTAAACTAAAGACATTTATTGGTTTATATGTTGTTGGAGATGTGCATGAATAAACCAGTTAGTGGGATTTGGACTTTGGATTTATATGGAAATCAAGATTCCTATAGCATAGAATAAATATTTAATTTTCAAGTGCTGATTTGGTTCCCACAACCACAGCATTTCTTTTATCAAAGTGCTTTTTTAAGAAGGGGTTTTAATGCCGTAAAATGATGAAATTCCTCTTGTTTTAAGATTTGATCAAAACTAATCTTTTTTTGTCTGTATGGTGTGTCTGTAGAATGCTTGGGCTTTACTCTACATCTCAGAGCTCTTTTAATTCACTGCTCACAACTGAATTTACATCTTAATTACAGAGTTCACATTTAACAATATAGACAGCATAATGCTACTGGTAATTAAGCTTTTACTACCTGCTTTTATACAGTAGTGAGAGCCATAGTTTTGCTGTGTGAAGTCTGATCCTTAAACTTGCATGTATTTTATGCCGCATATGTAAGGAGCAGGCCCATCCTTTACATCTGGTTAAATACATTACACTGGAAATCACTCTCTGTCACAAAGAGCTTCAAACATATCTATTGCATTTCTATTTTTAGACTTAATTTCTGGGGTTTCTTTCCCCCAAAAGCTGTGTAATAGATTTGAAGAGGACATTTGTGTTCCCATTTGTGAGTGGTATTAATGCATTCTGAGGGTGTGCACTGGTTTGTTTTGATCTTAAAGATTGTCATTTGCATCATGTAGAACCCCAGTCACAAAAGATTTGTGCACACTAGAGCTGAATTATAAAAAATTGTGGGTTCTCCACTCTTAAGAAGGTAGCAGTTATCTCCTTGTCATAAATAGCTGGTATTTATTTCCATTGCAGGCTGGTAGAAAAAAAATCTTTCTCTGAAACCAGAAAATAAGTATATTTTAGCTGTAATGTTAATAATAAACGGTAGCTTTTGAGGGAAATTTATCATACCCCTATTTTTCAGCTGCTCCTTTTAAAATTTGTATTTTCAGTGTAAACGATGTCTGATTTTGTGTATGATTACTTGTTTAAATTGGTTTATTCAGTGAGTTTTCTTTGAGGTGGATGACTATGACTTATAAAAGCAAGTGGTTTGGAGCTATTAGGCTCAAAGATGATTATGTAGGCAATGGCATATATACAAGTAATGGGTTTGATATATTTACTTTCCTTCCAGTTTGGTAAAATTTGCTTTAAAAATAAATTAAAAAAAAAACAAAACCTGCTGGGGTACGTATGCAGACCTACCACAATGCAGTCTGATCTTGTTAAAATGAAACAGGCTGAGTTTAGTCCATTATAATCCCTGCTCAGTTACAAAAGAAATTGATCAGAGCAGGAGCTTTTCCTTCTGTTTATGAACAACATCTAAATGTTTTGCATTTGTGGCTAATGTGTTAAATATGCCCATATTAACATGTATCTACTATAGGTGTATGTACACGTATGTGTTCTCAACAATGTGTGCACCTGTGCTGTTAAAACAGATGCATTTTTAAAGTGTAGTTTTTCTGTCAAGTCTGTACTGAATGAGATTTTCAGTTCTAAATATATATATATAGAGAGAGAGATAAAATTGACAACACAAACTTACAGTTAAAAGTTCAGTTACCCAGCATCTTTAGAACAATTAATTTTGAGTTTAGGTGCTCAGTATGTACCAGAAAAATTAGAAGATAAAAAATAATTTATGCATGAAAAAAAGCAAAAGCACTTAAACCCTCTTTCCCCCCCCCCCAGCAATCCCCTCCTCCCCCAAAAACAACAATGGAATAAACAGACAATGGCAGCACAAACTTAGTTCTCTACCTTATGATGAATTCTTCACAACATTAACTGAGAGTCTGCATGTATTTCTTCCATTCAGGGTAACTGGCTAACAGTGTTTTAAGTTACAGAAAACATCTAGTGCCTAGAGAGTTATGCTAATTAGTTTTTCTTTGTAGCCCCTTAGAAAATATTGGTAGCATTTAAATTTCTTTTTATTAACTCCCTACTCTCAGTTTTCAGTCTCTTTCAGTTTCTCCACCCTTCTCTACCTGCCTGGCTCTTCTCAATCTGTGCAGCCTCTGTTCTGCTCACATCTGATTGGCTAATGTGCTACCAATCCAGTATCTGTCTGGGCCAGTGGGACTGCATATGTAAAGCCCTACTTCATATTAATAAGCTCCAATCGGGGCTTTAAGTCCTTGATTAGGAGAGTGTGAGAGCTTTTGGTCCCAACTGGCTGTGCCTATAGGCTTGTCACCAGGAGAACATTTGTGTTAATTGCACTGTGCTCTGTCAAGGAAACTTTGATTTATTGCTGGGGTGCACAAATAATGGTTGCCGAGCGCACATGGATTCGGTAGAACTTTGCCTTCCTGAATCTTTTTCCCTTCACTACGAAGAAGAGTAGGTACCTTTCTTACTTTCTTTTTTTGTTCTTTTTTTTAAATGGAAAAAATGTAAACATTGATTCAGGTAGTGCTCTGTGGCTTCTGTGTGCATGAATGGTCGTTTGTGTCTGTCTTGTCTTTTTTGTGCTGAGGGTGATCTGCTAATTCAGTAAGTGGAGAATTGTTCTCTGACTACAATGTTACCTTTGAGTCAAAGCCCTGTGACTGTCAGTAAAACAGCTGTGTGACAGTCACTTCTTATTCAGGTACTAATAATAGGCACTTGGCACAAATGCTTAGTGAATTGTTAAAATATGCCTTGAAGTAGGACACATTTTCCCAGGGAAAAAAAGGTTTAAAAATAATATATTTTGAAAATGATTTATATTAGTGCCTCTCGTGTATTTTCAATATGACAGATATTTTGGTCTCCCTGTCATTTCTGTCTATGCAGAGTTAGCAGGGAAAAGAACAGAACTGTTAATACCTCTTTAAGGATGAATATTCACAACTAGCCTTCCACAATTCAGGTCTAAAATACTGTTCAACCAGCACTTCACTGACATATCTGTCTATTTAGTTACAAGGAAATGGTGTGCCTTTTAATAAAGGAGAAGAAAATACTGAGGAAGAAAAGAACCAAACTGGTTTTTAATGTTTTGTACTTTAATAGAGAACTGGTGGAACGAAGTACATTTGTTCCAACTAGCCTGTAGTCTGTTTTGTTTTATTTTGTTGCTTTTCCCCCCGAAAAAGACATACAAATATATATAAATACATTAAAAAGTAATTTATTGTCTAGAGAGAGAGAGAGAATTGTTTCATCTGTACCTATTAACTACCTAGTTTTGTATACATTCAGGTATACATACTTGGACTCTCTGAGATAAAAAGCAGAAAACCCAAACAAAATCCAGCATTCTAGTGCTGATGAGTAGCTTATAAACTTGATTTCAACGTATACTCAGGATTAAATATTAGTATATCACGGGAGCTGTCATTGATTCATTTTTCTTTATGTCAAGCTAGTTATTTTGCTGTGCCTTCATATTACGCTAGCAATGAATGTTTTAATACTGAAGAAAAAACGCTAATAGTAAATATAGCCCTAGATATACTGTGTGGGAAGGCTGTATAGAGAGGTGACAGTGTATTATAGGTAGATGCCCACTAGCTGTCCTTAGTGTCTGCATATTGCATTGCTATTTGTAATTAAGCTAGAGATGGAAAGTGACTTACAGTGACTGTATGTTGGTGATATAACATAGGAACTAAAGAGAACAGCAGTAAATAGACTTGCCAATGGGAAAACAGTTTGAGGTGAGAGAGGGAAGAACCCCCTATAAAACTGCAGAGGTAAATAAATGAAAATAAACAAAGGTAGGATGCCCACTAAGACATGGTTTATAGGTCAGTGCTCAGTGAGCTGCTGTATAGTGCAAGAATGCAATGGCCATAGCTTTCACTTCATGTTTTAAATTTTCTGTAGAAAATAATTAAAAAAAAAAAATTAAAGATAGGAAGAGGTTCTTTTTTAAAGGAGCTTTCCTGAATTTACCTTCTTACAGCTAATTTGAATGATTAGTTTAGATAAGCCTCTTAAAGTAGATGCATTTAAATGAAATCAGGGCACATGTCTTTTTGGCTCTGCTGCAAGATTTAAACTAATTCTTTCCCCCCCCCCTTTGGCTCAACTAAAAGTCTTCTTAAAACAATCCAATTTACTCTCCGGATGTAGGGTATGATGGGTGTGTGGTTGAGTGGACAGACAGAAATATCTAATGCTCAGAAACACATCTGTCTCTGTCTCAATTAATAAACCCCAGAACTATCAATATTCATAGTAGTTGTATTTTGACTGCATGCTGTCATGTGCACATGCACAGGAAACCACAGAGAAAGCTATACAGATGAAATAAACATCTCTACAAGTGGACAATTTCTACAGTAATTATTGTGTAGAGGAGGATCCATGCTAAAAATTGACAAAACATTTTGGGAGTGCACAGACATCTGTCTGACCATCACTAGGTATGCTTTGATTTTAAGACAGAGCATGTTAAAGAATGCAATAACCTTGGTTTTTGCTTTTCAGCAGTAATAATAATAATAATAATAATAATAGTTAATACCCTAACAGACGCAATAAATATATCTGCTCATTTTGACATATGTGTCAGTTTAATCATTCTAAATGAATCATTGTGTTCATAACATGAAATCTCCTACAACCTCTGATTAAAATGTAACATTGACTACAGGATTATAGAGCGGACTTAATTTTACTGACTGTTTTAACAGTTGTCACAGCTGTTGGAAGAAGGAAAGGCAATTGAAACACTCCAAAGAAGGGGAGGAGGGGGAGGAACTAGTTTAGTACATTTAAACATGATCTCTGAGTGCCAAACATAGAAAACTGAATAGATTTGTGACTCCAGATAGCTTCTGTGCACTGTACATTTGCCCTTTGTGGCTCACTCTATCTGTTTCATGAATTTGAACCCCTCGACCCCTTCCCTACTTCCCCCATTCAAAAATATGCAAAAGAATTTAATTGAAAATTAACAAATGTGGCTGTTACAATGTTGCATGGATTTTTGTTTGATTCTACAGTATGAGAAATAAAATGCACAGATTATGAGCAGTAAGATAAGTGTAATTTAGATAATGAAAGTGGATCTAGTCTGGAGTCACATACAGTAAAAAAAATATTTTTAATATGATAGCCAGTGTACATATTTCATATTATTTTTATAAACTGTATCATGTTTCAATCTGGGAATGGTTTGTGTGTTTACTTATATAATATAGTGTGTGTGTGTGTGTGTGTGTGTGTGTGTGTGTAATATATATCTGAGAGAGAGTTTGTCTTAGTTTCATTCTTCCCCTATCAAAAATTTTTGATATAGCTCTTATTTCCAAAGAATTTGATCTGGAAATACCTGCAATTTGTGAAGGTGGGGGAAGGGTGGACTATAGAACATTTCTTCATCAATTAGTGGGAAATGACAACCGACTTCACTCTACAGTTACTTTCCTGAAGGTGGAGGTTTTTAATCTCGCATATTAGAGTCGTTAGTTATCTTAACCTTTTTAAAAAATAAAGCAAGCAGTTAGAGTTCAAGTCCAAAAACTATAGGGTCTCAGCTGCCATACCAAGCACACAATGTAGAACCAAGCTTTCTGGTATGAAGTAAACCCAAAAGTGTGTCTGAATGAATAGATTCCTTTTGTGTTCTCCCCTTGGACAGCAAATGGGCCTTCTTCCGTGTTTCCTTTTTTTTGTTTTTGCTTTTAAGTTTTGTTTTTTGTTTTTCATAGACTTCTTTGGCAAGTTTTCAAATCCTGCGGAAAGTGTAAAGGGCTTGTTCTGAAATGGCTCTTTGACAGCTTTCCATTTACTGGGGCTGGCCTCTCTTTTAGTGATGGTTGCTCATTTTAATGTGTTTATGGTTGTGCTCTTTTATTTACTGAGCCTGGTGCGTTGCAGTGGTAATTAACCCATGTTATTAGCAAAGCCCTTGTGGATATCCATTAATTCTCTTGAATGGCTGATAATTTTCTCCACTGTTTTTTTCCCCCCTTTTCCATGGCATGCTGTCCTTTTTTTGAAGAGCCCTCTGTTTTAAGACCTTTTATAGATTTATTTAACTAAAGTCTCGACATATAGAAGGCACTGTACCTATAATTCTACACTAAGGAATACCGCCACTCTTGGCAAAGTGTTTTCAAAGATGCTAATGGGAATGGAAGCAATAGAGAGAAGCGACAGGAATTATTTATTTAATTATTATTTTCAAAAACACATGCAAAAAACAAGGAATAGGACTAGTCTGAGCCTTTACTTCCCGGAGCTGCGTTGGACTGTTGTGACAGTTCAGGTGTTGGTTTTGTTGTTTTAATCAGATTTCAACTTAGCTAATAGCACTTTGGGCATTTAAAAGAAAATATTGAGCCAGCAGAAAAATACTTGTGCTTGCACTGCTGAGAAAAGATAAGGACTGCCTCATTAGCCAAGCCCTACTTTTGCAATTAATTTCAAATACATGGTGCTATTCATCAAATACAGAAGGTAACTTGTCTATGATTATATTTAACAATACTTGAAGCATACTTTGCTGAGAGTATCTAGAGCTATAGTATGCCCACATTTCTTAAAGCTATATAAGCCAATATTGTATAGCAATATCACAGATTATACAGTGAAAATATGATATTAAATCCTAATTATTTTTCAACAGGGTGATTAAATATGATAGTCATTTTACTGAATATTTCTAAAGGACAATGACCCTTGACATTTGGGGTGCTGTTTTTGCCCCATTGCAAGTATAAGTAAGAATGAACTTATTAGCACCCTTCAAACAAATGGCCCCAATTATTAGTAAGTTTTGCTAATATTATATCAGTCATTACAATGCTTAGGATAGAGACAATACATTTAGAAAGAGCTCTTGGTCAATGTCCCTACTGAAGTTGAAAGTAAGCTCTGCCATGAGATAAGCTCTGCTATGAATTCGTGCCTCATAGCAGATTCATGGAGGAAAGAAACAATAAAATGTTGATATGTTACAAGTGCATATGAGCCTCATGCTAGCGAGCTCTCTGGAGGAAATCTGTGATTATGCTGGGCCAGTTTGTTCAGTTTTTATCTCTTTTACATCCACTAGTCTTGTATTAAATTGTCATTGTCCTAAAGCACATGAGAGAAAAATGAATTGCACTTCTCGACATGCTCTGACAGTGAAATATTTAGCCTCTCTGTCTCCAATCATACTCATGTGTATGTTTGATAGTGCAGGGATGACACCAACAGTCTCTGCAGCTTGACATTCCACTTATTACATGTTCTTTTACATTTCGTACATCTTCTTTTGCTTCTAGACATCACTGATGTAATCACACACATCTGTACATTTACTTACATGTATAAATCAATTATCAGTCTACATACAACAGATTGTGTCACATGTGTGCATGCTACAGTCATACATTGTATGTAGTGTGTATATACAGTACACATGCAAAGATCTCTCTCGACTTTTCTGCATGCAGTTACCTTTTTAAGAATTTGTTGCTTTCATCTGTTGGTTTTGCTTGTCCTAGAAGAGGGAGTTAGCTGAATAAATAACAATGTACATATTAAAGTTCTTGCTTCTGATTTTGTCAGATTCTTCATAGATTCCAACATTTCTAATTTTTGCATTAATATTGTTTCCATAGAATATGCCACCCTTTTATATAAATAATTTGAACTTCCGAATAATTTATATAAGTAATCATATTTAGGGGCATTCTTGTAATTTTTGGCCTTTATCAAAAAATTTCATTATAAAAGCACACTTCCTCTGACATATGGTATTGTTTTATTAAACTATAATTTGTTTTATAGAAAAAAGTACATATCCTTTTTAATGTAAAGTCCAATGCCTTTAGAAACCTATATAAAATATAGATTCAATTTTAATTTCTTTCAGCTCCACCTCATCCCCCCAAAAGTAGTAATAAAAATCAAAAAACCATCCTTTGGTAAATGTTTTAAATTGCTCTTGGCAAAAAGTAAAAGTATAATGATACGTTAATGCAAAAAAAAAAATTTTCAAACTGAATTGTGCTTTTGCGGGATCATGTGTGCTCTCCCTTTATTTCTTACAGGGATAGCATTTCTCTGTTTCTGTAGTACTTCGCAGAATAATTCAGATGCAATAGATATTATAAACCATTGCCTTTTGATGATAAGTGCTCCTTAAAACGACTCATATTTTTGTAACATTCTGAAAGATTTAAACCTCTTAGCCTTATTTGTTTATGTAATGCATGGAATATAATTACATTATTCTGTATTTGCTTCCTTTGTAACAACCAAGTGTATCTTTCCTCCTCATTGCTCTATCGAGTAAATTAGGGTAAGCCCACTGAGTTCAATGGAGAATTTGGCCCGAGTTACTTTTAAACTGATCGGTATCATGTAGCAATTGAAAAATGAAATGTAAAGGTGGATTTATGTAAGCCATATAAGTATATAGACAGAGAGTTCATGGAATTTTAGAAGACATTTTAAGTTTGTTTGAACAGTTGATTAAAACAACAAAACCAACACCTGAACTGTCACAACAGTCCAACGCAGGAATTACCAAGCAGTGAACTGCATGGGGGGGGGGGGATTTAAATGAAAGCAAATAACTATAAAACATAATGGTTCAGTCCTTTCTGTTGCATTTTCCAAATAAGTTCTTTTAATTACGGTATCTTTCTGAATTATGAAGCTGAACTTTATCATCTGGTGCAGCATTTTTTGAGCACTTCCTTTCAGATGGAAGTATAATTGAATTTTTTGTTTCAATTTTTTCCTACATTGTTGGTATGTAAAACTCTGATGTCCTGTACAGATCATTTACTAATGAAACTTTTAGAATTGGTTGGGGGTGGGTGCTGTTCTACTCAATATGTGACAAATGTACAATCTGCTTGATTTCTGATCTTGAGACAGATGACAGGATTTTAGATTTGGGCAACATTTATGTAGAATTTCCTTCAAAAATAATTTGCATGCATACTATCTGATTTGTATCAAACAAATATGCAAACAAAAAATGTTACTATTAAAAATGTACGTCGTATCTTCTCATGACACACCCTGTAACACAGGACATTACACATGCAGTTGTGGAGTGGTTCATCAATATACTGCAGTAACTTAGTTTGACCCGGGTTTATTAAACAGAAATTCCTTTCCCCCAATCTAATCAATCAGCTTATAATATCCTGTGTAGAACTGTGCACATTTACTTATGCATGTGGTCATGTATTTTACTGAAACTATTCATTTTTTCAAGTAAAAATCTAAAAAAAAAAAAAAAAAAATCTCAGCAGAGGTTTTTTATAGGTGGGATAGATGTAGTTGAATAAAGGGTTGTATTCTGAAGCCAAACTTTAAAACAGAATACTTTTAGTCTCTAGACTATTGCTTTGTAATAATCCCTTGTATTTCTTATTCTCTGTCTTTTCATGTTGCTTTGAGTGAAACAAAATTGCACATCTCCTTTTCATCATTTTGATTGGAACTGCATACCATATATAATGTGTTTTGGCAGCACTTACCTAGCCAAAGAAAACAAATTAATATTAGCCATGCTGAGGGGTGTCAGAAGTATCACAGATGTGTCGATTTAGCTTTGCTCCATCACACACTCTTTCCTTAAACAACTGGTCAAGCTGTCGCAAGATGTACTGTGGGCTACAAAGAGATTCTAATAGGTGTGATCAGAGATTGATGGATGTAGCTAGTTAGAATGAGAAGATGTTGATGATTTGCTGATGCTTATTTCGAACATCGTCCAAAAAAAAAAAAAAAGCCAGAAATTGACAACCTAAAATCATACATTATCCCATTAAAAATCTTGCAGATGTACTCATATGTAAGTCCATATGAAATGAAGATGCTGACTTGTCCCTAAGCACTAGTTAAATTCTTTCCCATATGAAGGGTTGGGTGGGGAGGGGAGGAGAAGGTGGCTTGTTTTATTAAATCCATTCTTATCCATCAGATTCTCTGCGCCCCCCACCAGCCCCGCTTTTTGGTTTTGTCTACAGAAATGTTCTTGGAGAAAACAACTACTTTTGTATCTCACATCTGAAACTTTTTAAGCATATGTAAAACTGGAAAACCGAATGAAAAACAATAGTCAATATAATAGTGAAATCATACACTTCTTAACTTAGCAGAGCCACCCAGTTTAGTCAGCTGGGTTTTTTTGGTAATAATTCTCCACATATTGAAAATGCACCAGAAAGGACTGAACCATTATGCTTTATAGTTATTTGCTTTCATTTAATTCCCGCCCTGCCCTCCCCCCGCCACGCAGTTCACTGTTTGGTGATTCCTTCCTCAAGTTGGCTGTAGGGTTCAGTCTTTTTGGAGAGGATAAGTGTTATTGTCCTTGTATGTTAAAGCTGCTGTTTTCCTTCTTAAATAGTTCATGGTACAGTTGGCTGACAAGTGTCATGGCTAAAATAATTGTCAGAGGAATTAATTTTGGAAAGCTGGTGGACGTTGCTTAGTGAAATAATTCGATCATTTTACTACAATAAAGAGGCCAGTAAAAGTACATGCTAAGTAAAAAGTAAATGCCATTTTAAAAACAAGACATTTTGGTTACAATTCTGAAAGCAAGCAATGGGAATAACTATCAAAACAATTTTTAGTGAAATTCTCAAAAAAAAAATTATTTAGCAAAAGATTTTTTTCACTATAGTTGTTTAATGGGCCATGAATCTAAGATTTCCACTACTAAATTATATTCATTTTTCCAGCAGTGAAAGAATTTGCTGGCAATGTTCTCATAGCAGCCGTTAACCTAGTGGGACAGATCAGATGTTTTGAAGTGGCATGAAATGCCATGTCTTTAACCAACTGTTCCCATGAGCAATAAAGGGGTAAAGCCAGAATTCCTGATAACTGAATAAAGGCTTATGTGCACCACATCATTCTTCTATCAGGAGCTGATTGTGTACAGTTGGTGCTGGGTCATATTAAAAGAGCTGAGCTGCCACTGTCAGTGGTTTACATTAGTATGAATGACACCTGTCCCATCAATCATGGGGCCATGGTGTCACAGATGGAGAAGCAACAATCGGTTGAATTACACAGCATTGCACACTTGGCTTAATTCATCTCATTGTTCTCCTACAAATCTAGGGGATGGCTCATTCAGTTCCTGGAGTCCAGACAGAAGCACGAGATGGGCTCAGGTGGTGGCACGTGCCTGCCCTTTTCTGTTTTATCAGAGGTATTCAGCAAAAGTCAGTGGGTGGGTGTGGGAAGACGGTGCATTCATAGACAAAAGCTTAAGCAGCCGATTCTTTCGTAGGGGAGGATTTTGTAATTAATCAACTGTTCAAACAAACTTAAAATGTCTTCTAAAATTCCATGAACTCTCTGTCTATATACTTATATGGCTTACATAAATCCATCTTTACATTTCATTTTTCAATTGCTACATGGTACCGATCAGTTTAAAAGTAACTCGGCCCAAATTCTTCATTGAACTCAGTGGGCTTATTCTAATTTACACTGATGTACTGTACGTGAGAGGAGAATTTTGCCTTGTAAAAATGTGAGGTTCATTTTTCCTATGCCTTACAATCAAACAAAATCTTACAAGGATTTCCCTTTCTGAAACAGGAATTATAATAAAAGATCTACTGTGTATTTACCAGTAAAAATATCAATATTCTGTGAGATACTTTTTTTAAAATCTTCAGTTTGCATTTTATGAGTATTTTAACAAATTCAACAGGAAAACTAAGGCTGGATCATTATGAGTGGCAGTCTTGGTTTCAATCCTGTCTGCAGCCTGGAATGATAAAGGTGCTTAAGTGCCCCTTCACAAATCATTGCAGTTTTTTTCTACAATTATAGGTAGCTACTAGAAAGAAAGAGAATAAATAAATAAAAAGGATAAATAATTAGTAAGCCAAAATATTTTTCAAATAAATTTTTGTCTCAGCACTTGTATGCTGCTTCCCAAATAGCTGCTGGACTTAAATGTCCGTGTGGTGTTTAGCGGGAGATGTTCTGTACTGGTTTATTACTTCAAAAGCATTCATTTTCAACTTCTCCTATTTTCCCCTCATCCTTGTTATGTTGTATTTTAGCTGTATGCTTTTATACTTTTCTTTAAAATTGTTGTCAGTCAGGGATACTCACTGCTGGTATTTTTGTTACACTAGTGTCAAGCAGAAAACCTATGGCATGCTAGAATCAGGCTACAGTGCATCGAAGACACAGCTTATGTTTGATTGTGTGTAAATACAGTTAGTTAGCTGGGTTTATCTGATAGCCTGGCAGAAAGAGAGAGGAGCAGTACAAACTGTTTTCAGTAACTGTGCTGTTCATACTCCTGATAAGATTGAGAGTGCTTTCAAACTGCTGATATGCTTTGAATAAGAAAAGAATAATCACGTCCACTGGCACCGGCTTATCGGGAATGAAGTAAAATGCCAACACTTTTACATTAGCAAAAGTAAATGTTTTAGACACTTTGTGCCTTTTTCCATTTGAATTAAATAGGAGTGTCCATTTGAGGGGCTATAATGAATGGAAGGATTTATTACCTTGACAAAATTACAGGTGAATATGTTGAGAAAGGAGGCCTCAGCAACAATAAGAGCTCTTTTGATAAGTGGGTACAGCTATTTCATGCATTCTGTAGAGAAATTCGGTATTTTTATCCTTTCCCGTCCTATTAAATGCAACTGCTAAACTTAAAGGTGCTGTTACTTTGTATTTCAATATATTTGTCTTGTTCTTTTTGAAGGTACCAGTGACACACATTTGAAATTCAGTCATAATACTATTTTTATAAAATAATGCCTGAGCATTTACTACTGTGACCCACGATGTTCTCCCTTGGTGTGTATTTTCACATCCGAGAGAGAAAATGTATCTCAAAATTCACTCTGGGTAAATCTGGCATATTTGCAAGGAAAAATGTGAGTCATCATCAATTTACAGACACTGCATGGAGGGAACGTTTGCTTACATTATTAGAGAGACAAGACAGGCAAAGTAATATCTTTTATTGAACAAACTTCTGTTGGTAAGAGAGACAAGTTTCAAGCTACACAGAGCTCTTCCTCAGGCTGGGAAAAGTACTTAGAGTGTCACAGCTAAATACAAGATCAAACAGATAGTTTATCTTTCATTATTATCCTCACTGGGTTTTCTATTTTTGTTTTAATTCTATTACTGTTATTTCTAGCTTCTTTTCTCTTTTTCATGCCTGCAAATAATTTTGGTGTATTCAGATTTGATAAATGATAGTTCACGAGTAGATTGATTGATTTTGGATTATTATTGATTACTCTCAATGAGATCACCGTGACACACACTCAAATCGATAGTATTCGATTAACCAAAGCACCACTGTTCTATACATTTAGCAGCAGTGGGGAATTTAGGAACGGAATGTTCACAAGCTGATAAATTGACAAAGCATTCAGCTTTAAATAGCCCTTTGTTTGGTATTAGCTTGCCAAAATATGTTTCTTTGGAAAGTTCGTTTTCACAAGTCTAAGCTTTCAGTAAAAGAAAGGTCATTGGTTTAAGGTTTATTAAATTTTAGCTAAAAACAACTGGCTCCATTTGGGTGTAAAATAATTTAAGTACTTACTGCAGGCAACCTTCATGCTTTAGAGCTGTAGCTCAAAGGTTTCATTCTTCTATGAAGATGTCAACTGTAAATATAAAAATGCATCACTGAAAATGTAATGGGTTTAAAGATTCGAACTGAAATAAAAAATCCTGCCTGGGGAAAGCACTATAATCAAAATAAAGTAGTCTTAACTTTTTCCTGAAGAGGGCATACTTGGAAGCAATGCTTGAAGGCAGGAGCTAGTGAGGTTGGCAGGGTTACTCTTCTCCTCCCCCTCCCCCCGCCCCCCACGTAGTGTAGCTTTGTATAAAAAATACACAGGTTAACCGCTAATACCATACAATAGGTAAATTGCTGCTGTTGAAGTGGAATATTCCATCATTCAAAGCAACTTTACAATCTTGCGAAAAGCATCTTGCCGTATTAAAAGCCAGGTTCTGAAGTACTGTATTATTGGAGGCTTTTTTATATCTTTTTAGTAGATATTAAATTTCTTAGGAGATAAGGGGCCAAACTTACAGATGACGGGGATTTGAAGTGCACCGTAGTTGCAGCCCTGGGTTATTGCTAAGCAAGAATGTTGCAGAATGCAGATACAAATATTTCACCAAAATAACTAGGGCTTTGGATCATATTGATATTTTGAGAGTGATCTTCAAAGGCACAAAAGGGAAGCTACACTCTAACCTCTCATTTGTCCATTAAAAAATCTTCCCCTTTATTTTTCAGCAGTTTGGGCCTGATCCAATGTTAACTGAAGTCATTGGAAAGATTCCCATTGTCTTCAATAGGCTTGATCAGGCCCTATTACTGGGGAGGGGGAACCTCAAAAAACGAATGACTTGGTGGCATTGTAGAGAAATGAAATCTGTGGAGAAGCCAAGCCGAAGCTCAAGAATTCGTCTCCAGGATGTGACATTTGTGCCAGTAAAGAGTTGCCGAAGGGAGGCGAGTGAGTGTGGCCAGGAAATACTAAGATCACTACCACATTTTCTGTATCTTCTTAAAAGCAGTGGTGGCATTATGCCAGGCTCCTCAGCCCTCGATAGTCTAAGAAGGAGGCAAAACAACTCTGAGGCTGAAATGTCAAGGCTAAGTAAGAATGATCCCCTGGCCTTAGTTTTGGCATCTGAATTACAAGAGCAGTTAAAGTATTAAGCTTGTTTCGGGTTTTTTTTTTTTTTTTTTTGCTAATGAATTCCTAACCTTCCATTACAACCCCGGGGGAAAGAGTTACAGAATATAATACACAACTGTCTAATGCATATTATCCTGACATACAATATAGCTAGAATATCATGAAGACTCCTTATACCATATAAAAGCTGCTGAAGAATGTCATAATCTTCAAGTGAATTTTCCTTCATGAGATGTAAAATAAATTTTAGTGGCTAGAGAACTGCCTGGATTGGCATCAAACCTACATTCCTTTCTTTATGAAAGAGATTTATATGGGTGTTTTAGGAGATGTAGGAACTTGGCTCTTAGACAAGAAGCAACTTGGGCTTCTCTCCTCCATAGAAGAAAGGTTACACACAAGGTGGCACAACAGGAAAAATCAAACATCGAAGGCCTGGTTCCCAGTGACGCTAAGTGCAATAAACTTGGGAAGGACTAGTTGGGAGAAGAAGTAGCTAAGAAGCACTGGATATCTATTATGGTGGGAGGAAGGCGGCTGAAGCTTGACCCCTCTCACTAGTAGTAGTAGTACTACGTAGTTTCAGACCCCTTTCATTAATGATGAGTCCTTCTGTTGTCTCCAGAATATGATCTATCTGTAATAATAAAATTAAAGATGAAGGTATTAGTCCAGCTCTGCACCATTAAAGTCATAGGGATTTTTGCCATTAATTCAAGTGAGAGGAGACTGGGTGTTATGGCAAACCTTTTTAAACATGAGTGCCTAAAGTTGGGCACTTAAATACACATGCCGGTACCGCAGTAAAACTGGCCTGATTTTGAAAGATGCTGAGTACTTGCAGCTGCCATGGATTTTGCTGAAATCCAGGGTGTCTCAGCACCTCTGAAAATCAGGCCAATTTTAATAGATACCTGAACATGGATTTATGTGCCCAGTTTTACACATCTAAGTATGAAGATGTTGGTCGTAGGTCTTTATTTCCAAGTAGGCATGCCGAGTGCCTTCTGCATGGGAGTTGAGCACCTTCAGTACATCACTGGAGGTGCTCAGAAACTTCCAGGATTCAGAAGAGAGAGAGAGAATCCTGTCGAATTTCTCCATGTAAAACTAAGTGCACTGGCTACTTGCATTGTAGACTCTTTTAGCCTGATTCTGATCTTACTTAAGATGGTTTTACACTGTGATAAAAGATATGATTTGTATTGAGTTGTTCTTTATTTACACCAGTATAAGTGAGCTCAGAATCAGGCCCTTTGCATTTTCTGTAAACGCTCTGAAGAAAGTTCCTCAGAAGCAGAAAAATTCCATTTATATAAAGGTTTACAGAGGATGTTTTAATAATAGTAGACATTTCTGCTCAGACAAATCTATTTATTTTTGTACCGAAAGGAATAGGTGAGTTGCACAGAGAATGTTTAAAAATATTGTGTTCTCAGCATTTTCAGCTAACATTTTTATCAGTAGAATAACTTCTAGAGAGGTTAGGCATGAGGATATGTTTTAGCTTTTTGTTGTAGGACTAAAGATAAACATGTTCACATAAAACCCCATGTTTATTTCTAAACAGTTGACAGTGGAAAAGTAATTGAAGATGAGGCATATTTTACAGCTCTTCCTTTTTCAAGTGTTCAGGAGCAATCAGGGCTTTGTTTCCAGTTTAGCAGAGCAGCTTTTTGTTGTAGAGCTGGGTTAGTGAGGATTCACTGAAAGCAGCACAAACCACAATCCATCAGCAGACTGCTAGTCAGCAGCAGGTGTGAACAACATAAAACAGGATTAACACTGAACCAAAGTGTGCACTAAAAACAGAACCCCTGCCTTGCTTTTACAAGGAAAGCAAGATAGAAGCATGCTAGCACTGTACACGCCCTGTTTACTAAACAGTGTTCAAAAGGCTATGTAAATGGCTCTGGATCAGCTGCAGAGAAGTAAGTACAAGAATTATTGTGTAATTCTGATTTTATTTAAAGAAGCTTTTATTTTCTTTTTCTTTTACTGAATTGCATAAATGGGTTAAGACCTGTGTTGGAATTCAAAGTTATGGCTTTAATTTCTGTTGGTGGGGAATGGGGAAATAAGAAATACTTGATGTTAAGGATGAGAATGTCATCTTTAGTTTTTAATTTTCTGGCTATTGATGCAGGGGAAGGCAGTCTGTGCCATACTTTTAAGAGTATATATATATATATATATATATATATATATGTATATGTGATTTGAGGCTTAATTTCTCTGTGTTCATTTCTTGCGTACATATATTGTTTTAAAAATTGTTGAGACACAAACACAGATCTACTGCAAAATATATTGTTTATAGTCCCTATATGAGCACCAAATTCTTCCTTCACTTATACCCATGCAGCTCCATTAAAGAGAAGGGGTTGCATCTTGGGGAGAGTGGGAAGCGGGGGGAGAATTTGTCCCTTGTAATTTATGACTGTTTCTGAGCCACTCTCATCTCCCCGTTAATTAGTATTTTATCTGACCTGAGCAATTTTGGTCTTTTAGGAAAACCCATATTTAACTTGAAGTTGTTTTTTTTATAAATATTGTGTGTAATTTCTCACTCTCTTTCTCTGAGTTTCTTACGTGTCCATTACTCTGGCCATAGCTGAGCACCTAACAGCTCCCATTTAGACACCAGAATATGTAGCTAGATTTTAAAAAAAATCCTCCCTTCTCACTTAGACACTTGAATGAAGTGGGTGGATTTTTCAAAAGAATTCAGCTCCCAACAACTCACCCCTCCGTGGAGAAACAATACAGACTGCTTGCTCCTGAGGTATTATAAAAATCTGACCCTGAGCACTTTTGACAACTTGGCCATAGTCTCTAGGTTGAGTACAATGAATTTAGAAGTTTAGGCCTTCTTTCCTACACCACTTTCATGGGAATAGGATTAGGAAGTTTTAAAAAATGAGTTATTTTCTTGATGGGACAGAATTAAATATGTATTTATGCTTTTAAAAAAAAATCTGTCTCCAATAATCACTTTTTAAAGATGCTATATTTTACTGTATATATGTGTATTTAGATATGTATGAATTTTCACTATAATTTGCACACACTGCTTTTCAGAGAGTCAAATTCTCCTCTCAGAGGCACATGCAGAGCTCCTATTGAAGGCAAGTTCCCAATAAGCATATGCTTCACTGAAGAAGAGGCCTGTTACTTTAAGGGGATACTGCTAAGGGCCCAGTCCAGCAAACACTACTAGGGCATAATGCTTACTGTTCTGAAGTCAGTGGGACTCCTCAGGACAGTAAGCAATATGCTCAGCCACAAGTAATTGTTCAAAATTGGGCTCTAATGCGCTGAGTTTAATTTTGAAGTCAATGGGAGCTGAACAGGTTTATGTGAGAGCAGAAGAGGGCCAAGAGTTTACTGCCTTGTCAGTTTAAAAACTCTTCACCTAAAGTGCCCAAAACAACTAAATTAGATTATGTACCAGCAAGTTTCTTAACTCCATCTTTTAAAAATGAGTTATTTTTGAATAATATATGTGTCAGCACATGTCCATAACCAGAAAGGGTCTAGATATTCTTGCAGTCCTGCAACCTGAACTATTTTTTCCACTCTTCTTTTTTTCTGCACTTAGATGAAAAGATTAGCTTTTGGTGGCGACCTTGTATGACAGTTTTCATCCCAGAGGGAACGTTTCTAGCCTAGTTATGACTTCATGAAAATAGGAAGGGTTTTTTTTTTTCCAACGGTGGGCTAGCACAACTTCTAGCAGATCTAACAATCTCTAGCAAGGCAAACACACCACTATAATGCAGGTTTAAAAAAAAACAAAAAACTACAGGTTAGTTCCAGAATTATGGTATTAAAAAATGGTCAATACATTTGACATCAACTGGCAGTAGCACAGTGTGATTGTCTCTAAACAGGATGTTCCTGAGTGTTCAAAGTAGTGAACATAAATGTTATTGAAAGTTGGTTACATAATAATAGTTAATGAAGTCAGGGCCTGTGTGATACCACTTTTAAATTGATTCTGAAGTGCACTATTTTTACC
The DNA here is from genome assembly GCF_028017835.1 of Emys orbicularis. Classification (NCBI taxonomy): domain Eukaryota; kingdom Metazoa; phylum Chordata; order Testudines; family Emydidae; genus Emys; species Emys orbicularis. The sequence goes on from NC_088685.1 coordinate 168,176,371, forward strand.
ATCTTCCTGTTATGTTACAGATCGGTTACTATAACTTCAAATGCTTTTCTGAAGAGTATAGTCCTCAGTTCATCATTTTTGTCATTTCTAAAAGTCACTGGCACCCAACTCTGTTTGATAACTCTGGCAGCATGCCCATACAATCCCTGAATTCTTCCATCTTTTTTCCTTAGCATAATGGTGGCCGAATCTTAAAAGGTTCAGAGGCTCGAGTCTGTACACATAAGCATATAAAAGTTTGGATACTTATCTGAAGCTTATCCAAACTGCTTAACCTCTCTGGCCTCAAAATCAGCCAGGAAATCCCATGGCAACAGGCTGTCTTGTGAGATTTTCAGTAATTCCTGGTTTCTGCCAGGTTAGAAATATACCAAGAATAGCCTTTTTGATGTTATTTCAATATTTTCTTCCTGTGCCAGCTGACGCTAGAAGGTACATTGAATATTTCTTTAAAAGAAACTTTTCAAAACTCAAAATAGATTGAGGTTTAGGTTTGGTTCATGTTTTGGTTTTGGGACAGTTCCTAACTTATCCAAATAAGTTTAATTTAGGGTCTGAAGCTGTTTCCACTGAAGTCTATGGTGAGTTATGCCACCTTTTTCAGTTGGAGCAGAATTGGACACTTAGAATGATACCACTACCAGCTTTTGTGATAACAATATTAGAAAAAGGATGCACCTTGTTTTTGTTAGATTTCGCATCAAGTATATACATCTTCTCATAAACACTATTTTGATATTTTTAAACAATAGCTAAGCCCAATTGCAATTCAGCCACATAAGAGATTTTCCATGTTGTTGTTGTTTAATATTTCTATTTGGTGGTGCCCAGAGGCCCCCATCAGGAATAGGATTTATGTTGCTAATTGCTCCATGAATATAGAGGTAGTACACTTTTCCTACTCCGAGAGCTTTACTGTCTAAAAATATGAATCATATACAAAAGCTGGAGCAAAGGGAAATATATAAAATTCATATATAGGGAATATATATGTTTCTGTGAGTGTATGCATCTGTGTGTAGGTACACTTTTTCATTGTGTAAATAAATATTGACTTCAGTTGCCCCTCAGCCTAACTATGAAATGTGGGATAATTTCTTATAGGTGGTTCAGCAGAAGTGCACCATGAGAAGGGATTTGAAGGAGGACAGGGTGGGTTCCTTAGATCAGTTCAAGGAAGGTGCATTTGATGCACAGGGAGTGTAGTGTGAGAAAGTATGCAAAGGTCCATGGGAGGAACAGACATGTGGTCAAGGCTGGTATCATGGGCAGAGTGGAAGGTCTGGGGAAGGATGCAGTAAGGGGCAGGTATGGATAATGAAAACAAAACAAAAACAGTTGCGTCAAGGGTCCCGGGCAAGTAACCACTTACACCATTTTATCACGGGCAAAATATATATATATATATATATATATATATATTAATTTTCCTGGAAACATGAATTTTTGCTTAACATACTAAATCAGTTATCTACAGGTTTGAAAAGTTTATAACTGGTAAAAAATTTTGGGGCACCAGTGAAATTTATAGAGAGATTAATGTTGTGATATGTTGTGATATGTCTGTATTAGTGCCAAACAGAATCTGCCAGAAATATTTCCAGAGATTTTTAAAAACTGTTTATTCCCAATTAAAATGCATAGTGCTGTTTTTTCCTAGCTGCTCTCTTCCCAATGCACTGTGCAGTGAAGTTTCACAGTGGAAAAAGCATATTAAAATGTTCATTTCCAGATAAACAGAGACTTTGTGTTTACTGCTTCATCTATTGATTACACTTCTTTCATAGGCCATAATGTTTTCAGTAATAAACTATTACCTTTGCGCATCTCTTGAAACTGGAAGCAAAATAAGTTCAAAGAATTAGGGGTCTGATCCTGTATATACACTGAAGGCAGAGTGGGAGTTTTGGGTGTACATGTAATGAGTGATAAGGTTTTGTGTGGAAACCATGACCGTTTACTCTGAAGATCTTTGTTCTAAACCAAAGAATAAAAAACACTTGTGTGCAAAAGGTGAAGGGTATTTAAAAGTAGAAAGCTATGCAATGGGTTGTTTGGTTGACTGCTTTAACTTCAAAAGCATCAGCTGTTTTAATGAATACACTTTTGCTTTTCCAAGTTGTTTATAAGACCTCAGGTATTCCTTTCATTTTACATTTACTTCTCAGTGATTTTCTGGAAAAACGGAAATAGTGAAACTTTTCTCCTGTAGGAGACTGGAGTAAATCTTTATTTAACTAACTCATATATAGTAGTGTAGATAAAGTGTCCCCCCCCACCCCTACTGCTTTCTGCTACACTGATGATAATGTACCTGGAAGGAAAAAGCATTCCAAGCTGAGACAGCCAGCCTCAGACAGGGCAGTCTGCCATCTGTCCCACCTGCTGCATTCATGTGTCCATCTGGTTACCGCAATAGCTCATTGCAGGCTTCAACAGAAGAACATTTAGGCTGAAAAGAAGGCAGTGTGAATTATTTAGGTAGCTAGTGTAAATAAAGAGAGGGGGAGAGGAGGAGAGAAAAGGGGGGAATGGAAAAAAGAGAGAGAGCTCTCTTACTCCTAGATGCTTTGGAATGTGTTAATGCATGAGAGCATTTGATTTGCATATAGATTTAGATGTATAGATCATTGTGAAGATTACAAGCCAATGAATTTTATCTAGATTTAGATAGCTCTCAGCCTGGTTTGCACATAAAATATAGCCAGTTTCAGGAGGAGACTCTTTTGGGACTTTTAACCTAAGTGAAACTGATGAAATGTAATGCTTTTAGCTATTAATTTAGCAGAAATAAAATATTTCCTTTTAAGAGCTTTTTGTGCCCTTTGTTAACCAAGATTTTATAACTGCTTTACATATTTGATGCGTTATACACCGTGTGTGGTTTTGATTTGGTTGTAGTTAGTTACATTTATAGTCATCTACATTTTCGTCTAGTAAGAAATGCAGTTAGAAAAGTTTTTTTTTCCTCTTTCCTCTTTGGATTTAATTGCTATTGAATAAAACACATCAGCAATTGAATAATTTTAAAACCAGAAATGTGTCATACACACACATGCACACACAAACACAAAATATGTATATATGTATGTGCGTATGTATACACACATACGTATGTACATATTCATACAAAACACCTGTATCTCATAGGTATTTAAAATGGCGATGAGTAAATAGTCATGCATTAATACAGTAGCCTTCCAAAACAAACAGGTAGATTTAAGGCCTGCTTAGGTTAATTTTAAAAATCAAGCAACAGAAGGGTTGAATTGCAGTGGATAAGGTCATCATTATTCGCATCTAAAAATAAATTATTTCTAGAAAAGATAAATAGCAATCAGGTTTAAATTTAAATGCAAGAATGCAATCTGAATACCTTGCACATTAGCTATATTTCTGAAGCTTTTTAAAAATAATCCTTCCATGTTATTTCTTTGATATATATGAAACTCTTTAGTTTATGTCAATACTGCATTTTATAAAATAGAAAATGATATTTTACAGGGTTCATATTAGGCTGAAAGGGAAGTATTTTTCAGTTTCACAGTTTCTCTCTTCCACTCTATTTTTAAATATCTGAGCTTTTCCTGAGCCAGGCTATAAAGGCAGGAACCTAATAAGATGAATCCTTGAAAAGGTGGCAGGGTTCGGTGTCATTGTTTTGCCTGGTTTTAGATCTGTGCAAGAAAGGGACATAGCATCTTGAAATCCCAACAGCCTGACTACTTCTGTAAGATTTGCACAAAATTCAACTGCAGCCATCAAAGGGATTTGAGTGGATTGGATTCTTTAAGGTTAGTCCATGTCAAACCTATTAAGTTCAATTCACATGCAAAACCCTTTTTACGTTTTTTTTAAGCCAATAAAGCTCCAGCTACTATTAAGGCAACATCATGTACTTGCAGTAGAATATCCATGGTAATGGATCACCCTACTGGCACGTGGAGCTAACCAATAATCCACTTTGTCTTCTTTCAAATTAAAAGGGGCTGCATCTTCCACAGTAGGCAAATGAAAAACAGTTTGAACACACAAAAGTTGAGATACTTGAGAGCATGTTAAAGAACCTATGTTGTACATTCTGAATATATATCTTCTGTCTACAACATGATCAACAAAATTGTTGCTAAATGAAGATTTGTATAGCCTATGGGTGCAGGTGAGATAGTTATTTAGTTAACTTCCCATATAGCGTTTCTCTTGCTTTTGAATGGTTGTGGTCCCTGTAAATTGGCTCTATTGCTTAATGCTGAATAGATGTACAATATGTGTTTGACAGTAAGCAGAAGAAACCATTGTGTTGGTGAATTACTGAGCAGTATATATGTAGTGGGCAGTGGCTACTGCAAGGACATATTTTCAAAAGAGGTGCTTCATTTTCAATTTAGAGACTGACGAATAATTTTTAGGGTTTTCACCTGTCTCAAAAACCCAGAGGAGGACATCTGTCTGTGCAATATTCTGATGATTCTAGAAGTTTACCAGCAGACTGTACAAGGGGAGCGTCACTAAGACACTTTGCGTCTTTTATACAGGCCCAAGTCCTGAATTAATCCGAATTTCCCCTTTGGTGTCAGTGGGAGTTTGGATTAAGGGCTAGGAGCCTCAATCCCTTGAGGAACATATAAACTCCTCCTGGTGCTCAGTCATTCCCAGGAGTTGCTTTTCATCCTGCAGGGTTGGGCCCCGAGTAAGTCCTGCAGGATTGGGCCCCAGATACTGTGAATGACTTTACATGCATATTTTTTGTTTCAACTTCAACTCATAGTGACTTAAGTCTTTATAAAATATTGATGGCTGAGCCTACAAGTCTTTATTCAGAGAGCCAAATCCAGAAAGTTATGTAGGGCTTTCTGCCTAAAATTGCACACTTCCCATTTTTCCAGTTATTTCACTGGGAATTGAAAGTGCTTGGCACATCATAGGAAATGTGAAATTTTTGCATTTTTCTTTTTTCCTCCTTAGTTTATTGTTTTTTTTTTTTTTTTTTTATCACATAACAAGGGTAGATGGAAATAGTCCTTGGTATTTATTTAGGCTGCTGCTTTCTTGTATGTGTTATTTGAAGGTATAGAGTGCTCCTTACGTAAAACATTGCAAACACCTGTATACATGAGTAACTTTGTGTGAGTAGCCCCATAATTACTTCTTGAGTATGTTTTTGCAGGATCCAGGACTCAGTTCTTAAAATGTCAGTGTTTGAAGCTTTATTGTCTTAGTGGAAAAATATTTTTTTGGTATTTGGATGAAAGCATCATTCGGCAATGTGAAAAAAAACTCACAGGCAACCTAACAGCCTGATCCAGCACCCCTTATTCAGGGGTTTTGCCTGAGTAAGAAGTGAAAGATCAGATTCATTTATTAATAGTCATCTCACTTATTTTGAAACTTATTTTGAATTCTGACCTAAGTTACACTGGCCTAAGACCAGAGAAACTCTGTGGCGGTGTAACTGAACTCAGAAATTGCTCGCAGTTCTTTGTTCTTTGTGGCCGAAAAATCCTTGCCTCTGTAAAACAAAATAATAAATAAAAGAAAGTTTTAGCAGGTAAAGGCTATTTACAACCTATGAAACATTTTAGTTATAATGTAAATTTATATTTAGTGGTTCATCTAACCACAATTTATAGCTGACAGTCCAGTCTAGCTAGTTAGATTTATATAGCGCTTGCAGCTTTTAATACTGATGCCTGATAGCATTAATATGGCTATTTATGCCATTATTAATTATATCAGCTAAGTAGCAAATAGAGCATCCATGTTGCTACTTAATAGCATCACATAAAACACTCCATTATCCCATCTGCAGCATGGGGGAAAGGTGGTGGTGTAAACTGCATGAATTTTTTGTTTATTAATATTGGGGGAGGGTAAGGTTAGTATTTCTTTGGGGAGGGAAGTGAGGGGAAGGAGGTAGTTCAGAATTCTGGGTTGGATTCTCTTTTGCTTGACGCCTAAAGATATTTTGTTGAGAAGAAGATTATGATTGTTTCGCTGAACAGCTTCGTCGTAGCACAAGAGTTATGTATTTGTTTGTTGTCAGACACCACTTCTGGCAAAAGTGTGCTCTACTTTCATATTTCTTTAAAGTGTGCAGACTACAATGCAGCACTGTGTCATCATGCATATATTAAGATAAGATTACAAGGATTCTAATAGTAGCAATTGTTCTATTTTTAGAAATAGTGTACACACCAACCCCATTTGGCAAAAGTAAGGATAGGTTCACCAGGGATGTAAATTGTGGCCTTCTAGCTTTCTTCTTAGTTTTTAGTAGCATTTGTATGAAGGGGAGCAGGGGAAGAAGCAGCATTTGTTTGAAGCGGGGGGGAAAAGAGCAAGAAAGACTGAAGTTCATTTCTCAGAGTGGCTAAATTATCGTATTGCCTCAAATTACAAATTCTTTCCACAGCAGAAATGAGTCATATTAAGGATTAGTTTGGGAAGGCGAGAGTCGAACCCACTTCTCTGCCATCCACATATTGCATCTCTAATGCTGCCAATCTCTTACTTTTCATAATTGCTGAATTCGTTTTCCAAAATTAGCGAAGAGTATGGGGAAAAGTTAAGGAAATGAAGTGGTTTTGACTAGCTCTGAGTGCCACTGGAGATTTAGCTGTGTTGTTTTATTGTGAGGTGCCTAGAACACTACAGCAGATACATCATAAAAATAAAATGTATTATTTGATTATTATATTATTACTGTTGCAAGCCACCAGAGAACTGAAATGAAGAGATCACAGCGTACCAAGGGGAAACATAGGGATAGTGAGATATCAGGCTCTAAATGAAGCACTCTCCACCTGTCTTTTCTTGCCAGTGGAGTAGCTTGTTACCAGCAAGAGCACAGCTCTTGCAATGCACTGAGAATCCTGCATGCTTTCAGCAAGCCTTAAAGATTTCCCTCTGAAAAACCGCACCATATGAGCTTCGATTCCAGGAGGATGTGAGCGCGGTCCCTGTTCAGCAAAAATGTGCTCAATCTGTTTCAGGCGAGTTCCCTGAAAGATGGGTTAAATCAACTGATTGAGCTGATTTTCCCTCTTGAGGTGATATTTTATTTATATGATAAAATGCTTGGAAAGTGATTAATTTGTCAGGGGAACGTCTTGTTACTGTAAATTTGCCGAATGTGTAATAAAATTGCCATAACACAGATGGGAAAATGAAGATCTTTTAAAATGAAATAACTGAGCGGTCTGCCTGCATTTTCACCAGTTAATTTTAACTTTGTTAAATTTCTTCACCATTTTTTTTCTGAAGAAAGCAAGCCGGGGAGGGTCTGCGCTGAAGGGGGTGGGAAAGAGAATGGGGGAAGAGGCTCTTCTTATAGCTGTATAGATGCCCTTACTCTCTCCCTGGATCAGAGGCAACTGATACATTTATCAAATTTCTGCCTGGGCTGATTGATTCAGTTAATGTATATAAATTACACAGGTCATACTCCCCTTTCTAGTAACACAGAAGTTAGAAATAGAAACCTCAAAGGAGACCATAGCAGGCATGTGCTTCTAGTCAGTAAGAGGCACCTGAAGCAGTTCTTCCCTGCCTGTTTCTGCAGGATCACTTTCAGTCAGCATCCAAATAGTATAACACTCTTATTATTCTTTTACAGCAATTGCTTAATGTAAGGGAGTGGGGAAGTTTGATCATGTAGAGGCGCTCTGTAAAAAGTGAAAGGCAAAGAATACAATACCTGTCACTGAGTTTCAGAGTGTAACTAGTGAAAATAGCATTAGTGAAGGAACAATGCCTTTTATTCATACTTATTTTACTACCGCCTGTCCATCTGTCCACTGGAATGAGCCACTTATCATGCTTCCGGGTTTTTCTCTTTCAACTTAAAGAATTATGAAAGCAAAATTCCAATTTTTCCTGTCCCTTTATGACAGGTAGACTGAAGATTGTGGTCATTTGGATTAAAAACATATCCATCACCACCAGCCGACAGGTTATTATTATGTCTCCTTTGAATATATGAATTTCATCCACTATGTGTTGGAAGTCTAAGAATGCCAATTTTTTATATAAATAATTATCCCACTGGTGATGTACTGCATACTGTTGCCATATTTTTTCACTTTTACAGCATTCTTGGCCTTATCACCCATAACATAAATTGTGTGCTCTCATATTTAATAAAACCCATAGGATAACAATCCCTGTATAATGTACAGTCAGCCAATCACACATCATCGTTTGACTATCCTTATTTGTTTTCCTGTGACAGATATTCCAGTAGATATCCCAGTTTAAATTTGACAGCATGTTTGATACAGGGAAATAAGAGGGTGACCTTATTTATGTGCTCACGCTGACCTCAACACACCACCCCCAGGTAAGTTAGGTTCCATGAATGGACAGGCAATGTTCTGAGTTACCTGGTTTTACTATCTCAGCTTCCTAATCTTTTTGTGCAATGCCAGGGAGACCATCCTGTAAAGAAGCAATAGTCATGAACCCAGTCTGTTTTACTTGACAGTTGCTGTCAAACCCCTACTTTACAAGAGACTAGTTCAGGAATGGGTAGGGTTGCCAACTTTGATTGGACGAATTCCTGGAGATTTCATCACATAATCTTTCATTAAAAATTAATGTTTAATTCCTGGAGACTCCAGGACAATCCTGTAGGGATGGCAACCTTAGATGGGACATATTTGACTTAATGATGTATATTCTGTCCCGACTCTGAGTGAAATGTGGATTGGTGGTCGCCAGATCTACCATGTACCATAAAACATAAGGCCTGATCCTGCAAGCCTGCTCCATGATGCGCACTTTTTTTTTCTTAAAGATACCAGTTGTGTATGTCTAACATATCAAAACTCCAATTGAATCCCAGTTGGCTTCAGTGGAAGTTTGGGGTATAAAAGACATGCATTTATATATATAGACCTTATACGATTGAAATAATATTACAAAAATACAAGGGGGGGAGGGAGGGAGAGCTCAGTGGTTTGAGTATTGGCCTGCTAAACCCAGGGTTGTGAGTTCAATCCTTGAGGGGGCCACTTGGGGCAAAAATCAGTACTTGTTCCTGCTAGTGAAGGCAGGGGGCTGGACCCAATGACCTTTCAAGGTCCCTTCCAGCTCTATGAGATAGGTATATCTCCATATTTTTTTAACTGAAATATATGGTTTACAGTATAAGATAAATGTTGCCAGCCTAATCTTGCAGCCTTTTCTCAGGCAAGTTCTCCAGTTGAACTCAGTCAAGATCTTGCCTGAGTGATAATTAAGCAGATTCAGGCACATATTACTGTAATTAACAATGTACCTATGTGGTCATGTTAAAATTGCAAGTATTTAGCATCAACAGTAATCCTGTCCTGAAGGCAATAAATAGAATGGCAAGATGCTTTTGTTCACTTCCTTGGATAAATATTTTCCAAAGGTACCAAATTTCCTTCCTTTTTTAAAAACAGTAAAAGCCATATCAGTAATTCATAAAGAAGCTTATCCTGTAAACTCGCTTGCTATATTCATGCAAACTGTGTAGAAGTGAAATCCATTTATGCCAGTTCCTTCCTGACCTTTGCTGCTAATATCCAGAGGCAAAACTCCAGCATATAAACCCAATGGCCTAAATAGCTTTGAATTACACATAGTAGTATGTGAACAATGTGTAACTGTGAAAAGCCAAAGGTGTGTGTGTGGGGGGGAATTTTTATTTGTTTTAGGAACTATAATCACGTTTATTAAAATCAAAGCTAGGATAGATAGATTTTTCTTCCATCATTTCTATCTGATATACATTATACAATGTATCTTAATGTGTGAGGATGTAGTCTTCAAGATCATATAAAAGTATTTTTTTGCCCACTTAATTTTCAGAATGTACCGGGATCAAAATAGGTAAACAAGCAGTGAGGCCACTTTTCTTACAGGTTTCATTAGCGATTTGCAAATGTTAGGACCTTACTGCGTAGGCGTTTTGTTCTACGTTAATGACTAAGGCTCTGATTCTGCACCCATTTATGCGCACCAGATGTGGGTGGACTATTGCACCCACACTGAGTCCCTTTGAATTGAGTGGGGCCCGGCACAGTTGCAGTAGTCTGCCAGCACATTGAGCCTTGCAATATCAAGGCCTTAGTCCCATTGAATTCACTTGCTGGGTTAGGTAGTTCCTCAGCGGGTGTAAAATGTCCTAGCTCCATTTAAGCCAACGGAGCTAGGACAATTTACAACAGTTAGGAATCAACCCCTGTACATCCAAGCTTTTGGTCCATGACTGGTTGCAAAAGGTTTGTCCTGCTTGAAACAAACTCCATGCTGATTTTGCTCACTTTTTCTATTAAGGGGAAAAAAACGTTTATTTTAATGCTCCATATATTTTACTTTTAATCATGTAAGAGTCCAGCAGTAAAATCGGAGGAGACCTCTTCAGATTTCATTTACTTGTTTTATAATGTGCATCTCCTTTCACAGATGTTCCAGTGTAGCTGTACATTTGTGGTCTTTCCTTCTGTTAGGAATTCTTTTATACATTCAGGTTTCATATAGTGCATAATTCATCTTCAATCTACATGTTGCAGCATATTCCCATTCTATTTATATGTATTTTTTTGTATTGCCTCCCTCTTTTCTTTTTATTGCAAATCCTTTTAAAAAAATACAAAAAAACCTTGGGCTATTCACAGCTACATGTTGCTCACACATTACTCTGTGTGTTGGCTAAAGCTGTTTGTGCCACAGGCTTTATTTTGGGGAAGTCTGCAGACAAAGAAATAAGATTACTTTTCGTCAACTGAAATATATACATTTCAACATTGAGGGGAAAGAGATTTTATTTATTCTATAACTCCTTACTATGAGTGGCATGAAAATAAGCCCCCCTTTTTGAAACCCTATGTTTAAAAGTGACAAGTGCCCTATTCCTATGAGTTCAAGACACAGAGCCTGATTCTGCTCCCATTGAAATAAATGAGGAAAATCTCTGGGTGGAATCCGGGCCCCATTGAAGTCAATGGAAAAATTCCCGTTGATCTCAATAGGACAAGGATTTTATCCCCATTGATATCCATGGGAGCGCAGGGGGAAATCCAAGCCCTGTAAGCCATTAATTCATATAAGACTGTCTGTGAGCTAAGAGGGCTAGAAGTGACTCAATTTCTGAACCTTCATAACTGCAATAAAGGCCCACTCCTGTAGTTCTTATGGAGGCAAAATTCCCATAAAAGAGTTGGATTTATGCTGCCACAATATGACAGGGCACAACTAGAGAGTACCAGAAATGTATGCATTTGGGAGAATTTGCCCCAGTAACAGTTTTAACCACCTTTCAACTTTTGTTTGGTATCTTGGGTGTATTTGCATCTTATAATTTGAAAGAAGTATTTTTCCCTTCTAAAATATTATACCTCACTCTACTCAGTTTCCTTAAACAAAAACAAAAAAAAAAAAAAACAATTTCAGGCTTTCTGTATGAGACCATGACAAAGTGATTTTATAGCCAGTACTGAAAGTGACTAAACTTGACAACAATTGTATTTCATGACAACCTTTGCTTTCATGTCCCCAGCCTGCTTTCCTATCATCAGGGTGTTTTTTTTCCTTTCTCCCTCCCTCCCCCCGCCCCCCCCGAACCCTCAAATGTGAGCTATTCCATATCTCTGCATTGGCTGGAAACAAATCCCTTTACCAGAAGTGCATTTTAATGGAGAGCATGCCTCAGTTAAGTCACCAGAACCTTAACTGTATAATATTCAATTTCTTACCAACCCAGAACCAAAGCTTTTCATTGAGAGCCATGTTCATAAGGGTAGTGGAAGAATTACTATTACAGAACTAAACCAGATTAGGGGGGAATGTGAATTAGATTTGGTAACAGATGGTGCTGTGGAAATTAAAGGTGCTTTGCGAATGGAAGCGACAGCAGCTTGCCTCTTTTTCTCTCTGTCTCTCTCTTTCATGCACTTGATAGACGGGTATAAATCACAACAATCCCGTCTTGACAGCCAATTTCGAGAATTTGATCTGGTTAAAGACATGGCTTTCCTGCTCCACTCACTGAAACCAGCTTCTATTTTATTTTTATACAGCACCTTGTCATATTTAGGAAAATGGAATCACCTGCCTCCCTTTAATGAAATTTTCTGTAATTACAGTTTTAGCTCTTTAGAGTTAATTACTTTTCCATTCAGCCTGAGTTCTCAGACTGTCTCACTGGTTTTTTTTTCCTCCCCCCACCCCACTCTCATTCATATTGCTTTAATTTTTGTAAAGATGCTGTTCATTGTTGGAAATTGTTGTCAGATCCATTATAATTAAATCATAATTATCAAAATCATTATTGTGTAGGGAAAAAGCAATGCAAACAATTGTTGAAGTTATTGCATCTTTTTTGACAGTGGGGAGAAGCCTTTTTGGAAACACTCTCATGTTCAGGATTTTTTTGGTTTGTTTATTAAACTAGATCCAAGAAGCACATGGAGAGCTAGATAACAAATGCTTTTCTTGTAAGTGAAAGCCACTCAAATTGATGTGGACACAGTGGCAAAATGAGGACAGACACATGCATGGAATTAAGCGCAGGTTGCAACTGATATTAAACTAGTGGAGGGGCATGACCCACCCATCACCCATACTCTCCAGGCATTTAATTGGTTTCAGTGCAGGGGTTACAGGGCTGCTTACTATATAACCCATAACACAAGGTAGGCACTCCTCAGCCTACCCCCCAGGACTCCTCTTTCTTTGAGTCCTAGCACCCTCCCCACCATGAGGGGGACAGAGGGTATAGCAGGGTGGGAATCTCAACCCGTTAAGGCCACAAGGTCTCACCCTATCACAGAAGCCGAAGGCCCATCACTAAAATCCCAGGTCTTTTACTGCTGGGAACAGTTCATTTTATTCTCTTAACCACACTGGGAACTGGGTGCAAGTGGCAATGAATAAACAGCACACCCCTATATCTCAGTTGGGTACTAAGTGCATTCCTACTTAACCCACCGAGACTTGAAGGCGGTGCAAGGCAGGCAAAAAACTCCCTGATCCTCTGCCAATGGGCCCATGGAAGAAAAAAATCCTTCCAGACCACCTAAACAAGCGAACCACTAGACCCGCAGCATCTGTCAGTCTGGGTTCACATTGCTAGTTTGATTGGATAGGGTGGTGCTGGTGGAATGGAGCCAAAAGAGGATCCATATGGCTGTTGTGCTGGGCTAAATACTGGGTACCAGAGTCCCAAGGAAGGAGATACCTACTATCCCTTGGATAATGTTTCCCTCCCTTGCTACTGGGACTGTTCCCCTTTCACTGCTGGCCCCATCAAGTTCCCCCATCCGTTGATGTGGCTGGGGGGCTTTTATCTGCCTATAGCTATTTCTGCAGCCTCTGATACCACATTTTTCAGAAAAGATCAGGATAAAATTCCAGAGCTGCTGTTTGTTTATGTAAAATCTTGTCTCCTATTCTAGGGTCCAGATTTTAAATTCAGGCCTCTGGGTGCTGAATATAATTCACTTTTTGCAATTAGGGTGGCAAATTTGAAAATGAACAAACAGACACTATGCTTCGTGACTTGGAGATTCCTCACCGTATGCCAAAGGTCTCCAAAGTGAAAAAGGGGACAAGAAAAGAAAATGGGGGAGAGGGGCAATTTCTGTCAGGAATTGGAGAAGATTCTCAGAGCTGGCAACTAACAGTTGGTAGAAATAAAGCTTCCTACTGGCAGTCAAATCAAATGTAGTAACAACTCAGCGACTCCCTGCTGCTAGCTGCCAGCATGGTGTAACACACAGGGACAAACATTCACTTAAACACTGATTGCAGGAAAACGTCATTTTCCAACTCACCAAGTATTTTACACATATACACACGGTGGTGTGTGTGCATGTAGGGAGAGGAGGTGGGCCGGAACTGGGACCAACTGGGTCATTTACTTCATAACTTTTCATTCTAACTCTTTAAGGAACTCAGGATCTGATATCATTCCTATCATGCTCTTTCTAATTGTTCTTCAATAGCACACTGATTTGGGTGAACAAATTATAATTAATCTATAGAAAATCACTGAGGGAATTGGATGTACATTTGAGCACACACACGCACACACACTCTCTCCCTCTCAGAGAGTCAGCAGAAAATCATTGAGACAAATTGTGGAAGCTATGATGACACAAACTTTGTCTGTCCTGAGACTTATGGCCATTTTCTTCTCATCTCCCCCCTTTCCCCCCCCCCCCCCAGTGACAAATGACAACTAGGTCCCTGTGATCTGTAGTACTGGCTTTCTGACTGGTACAAGTAACTGCTTTTGATGCTAAATCATTTCAAAATAATCCTTCTTTGGAAAGCCTGTTACGTTCTGGAATAAACCTTTGGTTATTTTTGTAGTTTGTGGAGGTTCTTTTCTTGAACTAGATGAATGCAGTGTTGATTTTCTTTTACTATTTCAATTGATTTCTTTTAATTAAAAAGAATTCCCAGAATTAATAGTTAGGAGATGCCTTGTCACTTTAACTTCTCCTGAGGCTGGAAACATCAGGTGAACTCCGCCTGATATCAATAGAGAATAATCTCAGATAATATAATTTTAGATCACAGAAAACCAGCTGGATTTTTAACCAGCTGGTGTTTCACTCTGTCCTAATGTGTGACATTAAATAAAATAGTTGGCTCATAATTTGACAATAAAATTTAATAAACGTGTTGTTGTTCCCAGTCTTTATACTTATTCTCACAGAATGATTCTTGGCTACCATTCTAGTAGTCATGTTCCAGCCTTCCCACTATACCTCTTTGCAGCATAGACAATCTCTTAATATAAATTTGTACAACTCCTGGCACAACAGGGCCCCAGCTTAGCCGAGGCCTATAGGCACTACTGTAATACAATTATAAATAACAAGATATGGGATTTAAAACCAGCAAACAAACAGGGAAGTTAAATGTAAAAACCAGCATTTGAATAATATCACAATTGTGGCTCTAAATAACAACCATATTCCTATTTTATAGGAACAAAGGAGGAAGGAGAAAATTAAGAACTGAGAATCAACCTTAACTTTTTGCTTGTTCGCTATTGTTGATCTGTGTCGGAACCTTCATACATTGTGTACATCAGTACACACATGCGTTCCCTTATGGATGTGAGTTTCAGACGCCCTGGAAGGATTTTCATTTAGCTGTCATCCGCTTCTCGTGTTGGTTCTCTTCAGTGTGTTCCTTCCTTTGAGTGCTTGAAAACTGAATTGTCTGAACACAAGAAAACTTTATTGATCCATATTTCTATTTGAAAGACTTAAGATTTGTAGAAGTGGGCGACTTTCTTTTCTTCAGAAAGCTTACTACAGAGGAGGTCTGTTAGTAGCATAGTAAATCTCAACAGATGAATAAATGTTACAGGCGCATATACAATATTAGACTTCAGTTTGTGACATATAGCTGCAGTTTTTTGCTTACGTGTTAGAGGCTTCCTGTGTGTCATAGTGACATACACTGTTGCCCATTATCTCCAGTGTAACTTGACCTGCTTCTTATCCAGACACCTGGTGTGTTGGCTCAAAGGTGCAAGGTCATTTATTTTTCTTCCCTCTGAACTTTTTGTTCCCAAGAGAGTGCCTGGGGCACAGAACAGTGCTTGTGTGATGTGATAAAATTTAAATTTTGCTGCCTGCAATTGCTGCACATTTAAACCTTACAAGTAATTTTAGGATTCATGTCATGGTCTTTACGATCTGTGGGCTCAGTATGCTAGAGAGACTGTGCATGTCTAAGGATACATTTAATTAAAGCTGCATTAGCGCATGTATACAGACTTGTTAAAACACTTGGTTTATCTCAATAATATTGATTAAATAGCAGTAGTTTGTTTAATCTAAGTGTATTTTTGCTATTATTACATTACTTCAAAGTAATCAGGGTAATAGTAATCATCAGTGAAATATCACGTTAGTTATAAAGTAATGCCATAAGAATTGATTTGAACTTGGCAGGAAAAGAAAGCTCTTGCGCATATAGTGCCAAAGCCCGGTTTAGATTATTAGAATGAGAGTTTTAAGCATAATCTCAGTTTGTATAAACAGTATGTATTTTATAGGCTTATAGGTTACTCTATACTAGATCAGTATCCATTATATCAAGGAACACCTCAGGTAGTTAATTATGCAAAACATCCTGTATGTAATTACACAGTATTATTATGCATTTAGCAGTTTTATTGATTTGCCAGTTGCTCGCTTACAGTATTTAGAGCTATAAACAAGAGATGCTCACCCTAAATTGAAATAGGTCCAAGGAAATGAGCTAAGGATAAATTACACTAGTATGCATTACTGCATCAGATCTAATCCTTAAGCGCAAAAACTGTCAACAATGATCATTTGCAACATGTTGTGATATCACAGGACCACTTGCTTCCCATTAATAAAGTTTATCAACCAGGAAGTGCGGGGAATCAACTTGCAAGAGTGAGGAGAAATTGCGATTGCTTTACATAAATTAAAAATGTAGGGAAAAAAGGTTAAAAATATTCTCCCTAACTTTACAGGGCATAGAATTATTACATTTGAGTCGATAGTTGGGAAAATTTGCAGTTTTTAAAAATAATGCAGTTCTGGTGAAGTTGAGAGTCCTGGGATATTGGCCTTTGAACTGAAAATGAATGATTGTGCATTCTTCTGTGGTGTGGCTTAGTAGGTTACATGCAGATTCATGGTACCAGTTGGGAAGCTGGAATTTGGCTTCAGATTCTTGATCTCCAGGTAACATGGGCTGCTGCTTGCAGCAACTTGATGTCTACATATACTGCTTCCACAGCTCCAACAGTCAGCAGTGCTGACATCAGCCCTGGAGAGAGCTGTTTGCTTGCTTCAGCACGCTTGATAGTGATGGAATGATGGAAACTGCTAGAAAAATTTAAAAGGCAGAAGAAACTTAGATTTTAGAGAAGTTGCTCAAAATTTGTAAAACAATGTAGAAAGTCATGTCCATCTTTTTGGCGACAAAGTACTCCTCAGTAGGCCATGCGTGGATGTTTGTTAATAAAGGCCTAATGCATAACATGGGTGTGTGTGGTGGTGGAGGGGTCAGGATTAGCAATGCTTACTTTGCAATTAATGATCTCATCCATTAGGTTAACCAGGCAGACCTTAAGATATTTCTTATTAAAAGAAGGAATCCTTTCTGTTCCTTCCCCCAACTAAGCCAGTGCACCTTAATGCAATGATGATATGTTAGACCCAGCAGTTGTCAAAGCACCGTATTACTGTGATGCCATAATGACACCCTGTCTCTGTAAAGTAGTCATGTTTTCTAAAATCACACGTTGCACCGTTGATTTCTGACATGACACTTCATTCAGTCGCTTTCTCTTTCTTCGGCATCACCATTCTCTGACAATAGCAGCTGGTGCCCATTTTCCTACTAAGTGATTCACATTTTGCCACTTTACTAGAGTGCAATTAGCTGAAGCAGAAAAAAAATGCTCATTGTAAAGTAGTTCAGCTGAAATTGTAACTCAGCTCTGTAACAAGAGCTTGTGAGAGAAGTCTGGAGGTGACTTGGGTGTCACTGCAAGAGGCAAAATTTTGGTTTCCTTCCACACAAATACTTTTTCTCTTCCATTCAAAGGAACAAAATATAGGAAATCTCTGGTGCACGCCTCACTGTTCTCTGTCTATTGATTTTGGTACAGAAAGTGAAACGTTACTAAAAGGCAAACACAGCGTATGAGAGGAAGGCTGGTCTGTGTGGTTAAAGTGTGGCCCTGGAAGAATGGCAAGCTGGGTTCTATTCCTGGCTCTGTTAAAGACTTCATGTGTGATCCTGGGCAAGGCTTTCTTGCCCACTAAACAGGGGGGATAGCCCTGCCTCACAGGGGTTTTGTCAGTCGACCACAATTGATGTTTGAGAAGCATGTTGGAAGATAGTGGACGGATGGCATTCTTAAAGTGCCTGTGTATAAGTGTGTATAATAATTCCTATCTCACTGGCTTGTTTATAGAAGTTACAATTAACACACTACAGTATCTGCAGTACCAAAGAAAATCTCCTTTACAATAGAAAATAACTGTGACATCTCATATACCATTATGTGGAACCTTGGTAAATGTTTGTTTGTTTGTTTGTTTGTTTATTGGTGACCAGTGCAATTACTGGGACAAAGGGTCGCTCTGCTCTAAGTTACGGCATCACTGCAGCACTGTTGAAGTCAGTGGGGCTGTGCCGGTGTAACATGGAGCAAAATTTGGCCCATTTTCCAATCCCAGGATGTCATTATTTGTTTGTTATTTTTATTCTTTTACATATGTCAAATAAGGGAAGGATGGCGAAAACAAGATTCTAACCAAATAGCCTAATCCTGCCGTCTTGGTTGTGGAAAAGCACCCGTTGACTTGAGTGGTGGGAGAGTTTTCTCCGCTAAGACTAATTGGGCCCAATTATTTTATACGTTCCACTAGGACATTGATACTGATTTAACCAGTGTCAGCATTGTCAATATCATTAGCAGTGTAGCAGGTAGATAGCAATATAAATGTAATGCCACTAACACCTTCATTAGTGATATTTAGAAAATTCCTGGCCTTGTAGAAAAATGTGGCATGCAAAATATCTACCACTGTTTTATTTAAAAAGCTATTTTAAGTGGTTTTAAGTGCATTTGCTAGCATTCCCTCTCTATAACTTTCTACCAAAAGCATTGGGCCAAATAGCTAAACTTTGCTCAGATGAAGGATTTTTGCATCTTGGCATTATAGCAGACATGAAGGGATGTAAGATGTATTATTAAAGGTTTGAAATGGCCTGGCTGTTTTCCTAAGAATCTGTTCTCCCTTGGATGCAGGCATGGGACTATTATTAGAACAAACTGGAGTTGCTGTCTTTGTGGGCACTGAATGGATTGTGAACCCAAAGTCAGCAATGTTGCCAGTTTTGTTCATGAGTAGCTGAGAGAGGTTTTAGAAAGCACATGTGGGTATACCCTGTACGGGGAGATTTTGGCAAACCAGTAAAGTGCCTGAAACCACTATTGCTTATTGCTAAAAACAGCCAACTCAGAAAGAACCCTGGGTAACATACCCCACCTCCAGTGGAGCTATCATTCATTTGACTTAAAATAATAATAAAGAAAAAACAACGCACCAAGACTTTAAAATAAATATTGTACACTTTCATATGAAACATGTTATTTCTATTCATATAACTTAACTAAATTTAGGTTTTTATTAATCCAATGTGACCTAAAAAATTCTGCATTAACAGCACAATCTGGAATTGGGCTTATTCTCTTTGAATGCAGATAAAGCCATCATCTTGAAAATAGCTCTTTCTGACAAAAAGGTGTTCTTTTGAAATAAAGTCTTATTCACTACATTCCTCTTAGAGTTAATGTGAATTTTAGTGCCTCTAATTTTAGATTGAAGTGAAGTCTAGAATAAAACCCACGAGCTGACAATTGAATTTATAGATAGTTGTGAATATTTCAGGCTCGAATAATAGAGCTGTAGACTTTCAGAGACATAGAGGAAGAGAGAATTAAGCTCCAACTGTAGTTTTAGAATATAATGCAATTGTGTCTAGGAAGTCTTCAGTGTAATGAGCTAAGTAGTAATTAGGAGGCAACATTCTTACTGAGATCTGGTTCAGGCATTATTCCAAATGTTTAGTGAGATGACTTGATGATGGCCCAACCTGTCAAAGGTGTAGATCAGCGGTTTTCAAACTTTTTTTCTGGTGACCCACTTGAAGAAAATTGTTGATGCCCGTGACCCAGCGGAGCTGGGGATGAGGGGTTTGGGATGTGGTAGGGGCTCAGGGCTGGGGCAGAGGGTTGGGGGTGCAGGGATGAGGGCTGTGGGGGTGAGAGCTGCGGGGTGGGGCCAGGAATGAGGGGTTCAGGATGTGGAAGGGGGCTCTGGGCTGGGGCAGGGGGTTGAGGTGCGGAAGGGGGTCAGGGCTCTGGGCTGGGGGTGCAGGCTCTGGGCTGGGGCCAGGGATGAGGGGTTTGGGATACAGGAAGGGGATCTAGGTTTGGGGGGCTCAGGGCTGGGGCAGGAGATTGGGGTGCAGGGTTGGGGCACGGGCTTACCTCAGGCGGCTCCCGGTCAGCGGCGCAGCGGGGGTGCTAAGGCAGGCTTCCTGCCTCTCCTGGCACCACGGACCACACTGCACCCCGGAAGCGGCCTGCAGCAAGTCCTGCTCCTAGATGGAGGCGCGCAAACGGCTCTGCATGGCTTTCGCCTGCAGGCACCGCCCCCTCCAGCTCTCACTAGCCGGGAGCCAGTGCTCGGGGCAGGGGCAGTGCACAGAGTGCCGTGCCCCCCTTCCCCCGCCTAGGAGTCGGACCTGCTGCTGGCTGCTTCCGGGGCGCAGCGCGGTGTCAGAACAGGTAGGGACTAGCGTGCCTTAGCCGGGCAGCGCCGCCAATGGGACTTTTAACAGCCCGGTCGGAGGTACTGACCAGAGCCACTGCGACCCAGTGCCTTACATTCCGCGACTCAGTACTGGGTCGTGACCCGCAGTTTGAAAACCACCGGTGTAGACGGCTCTTGAGTCTCTTCCATTTGAAAGTGGTGCAATAACGGAGAAATAAAATCAGCATGAAACACGTGCCTGTTGTCCACGCACTGCCAATGTCACAAATATACATATATCCTTTCTTTGGTTTGCTTCTTCAGGGAGTTGAGCAACTTTTCATCCACTGAAAGCTACTATTTTCCTATCTCCTTGCAGTGGTTAGTTTGAACTGTACTTCTGTACTCCTGTGCACCAATCCAGTTTTCACTCCTGAAACTGCAGCCAAGAGCAGATAAACCTTGATTAGTACTAGAAACTGCCAGTTCAAAAACCAGTAGAGTAGCTGTTAACCTATACCGCATTGGAGATCAGATCTTGAGCTTGTGAAGAGGAGAGATAATATTTTGGTTCTGACAGTATAGTAGGAGAAACCCATTTTTTCACCAGATAAGACAACATGCATTTGGACAACTAATTAGTCGTTGACTTAATATTAAGTAATCAAATAATGATTCTGGGAATGGGAAGGTGACATCAGAGTTTGTACTCTAATAAATTATTCCCTAAACTAGAGCAAATTCACCAGTAGGAATCTTGCAGAGAGGAGAATGTGCCACCAGCAGAGACTAGAGAATATATAGTTGTGCTCCTATGGTTGTAACAGTGATGATTTTATGCATGGAATCGCAACAAAAGGAAGGCTAAAGAAAGGCCAGGCACTTGTATTCAAGAAAAGGACCTCTAGTTGGTAGATTGTGAAAGAGTTAATTGATATTTTTTATCATAGCTGTATAAAATTCAGTGTCACAGAACGAGAGAGAGAGAGAGAGAGACCATGTTTTAGTACCCTAATAACTTCTAACTCTAGTCTAAGATCATAATGTATGTGAGAGCGGTCCAGTAATTATAAGGTAATAAGTGGAGTGGTGGTGTAAGTGCTCTAAATTAAAAGGAATTTGCAGAGCTGCTGTAAGTCAGTGCCGACCCGCTTTCTTTCAAACGTTGACTTGAGAAAAGTGCTTAGCCCAGAGTGCAAGTAGAGAGACAAGAGAGAGCTATCTATTAATTACAGCACTCATTAACAGTGACGCGTACAAGGCAGCAGATGCAGAAGGAAAGGCATGCACTAGTGCAGGGTGGCAAGGGGATTCTCCGCCTCCCCCTTCCCCCCACTAGTTCTTGAGAAAAGGACAACACAAGCAGGTGGTCCAAAGCAATAAGGTATTTTTAAGGATTTAACCTTCCCATTTCCTTGGTTTATGTGCTGACACAGAATGGTTTTGCTCCCTCCCCATCCCAAATAAAAATAGTGTTTAGGTGTAGTGAGTGAAGTTTCCACTCATCAGTCTGTTGTTTGTTTCATATTCACATGCAATTTGTTTTTGATATTCTTTTTGGTAAAATTCACCCCAATAACCAAGGCCCTATGACCACCTAAATCCCACTTTGAATATAGGGTAAATCTTACTCTAAGTGGATGTTTCTAGTGAGGGGCCAAATTCTGATCTTGATTACTGTGGTGTAAGAATAAACTGAAATCTAGTTGCTGAATTTCATTCTGATTTACACCGGTGAATTTGGCTCCAGAGCTTAAAGCTGCATCTGAATTTTATTATGGCACATAAATGTGAGCAAGAGAAGAGCTGTAATATCTCAAAACTGATGTGAAATTATTTTAAGTCTGCCAAATTGCCTGCTGCAAATGCAACTACACTTGATTTTAATGTGGTTGTTTCCAAAACAATAGTGTATAACCACATGTGGGTGGGCTTATATAGTGGTTGCATTCAACTGAGAAAAAGTCATCAGAGACTTGTTCGTCTGTGAACTGGGAGTGACAAAGGCTTTGCCCAGCACGCTATTTGCCACTGTGGCTTAGTAATCACAATAACAGACAGCGAAGGTAATATCTGATCATAACCTTTCTAAATATTATGCTATCCTCCAACCTCCTGCCAAAAAAGGACAGTTAGTTTTACATACGGGAAAGAAAAGGAAAGAGGGTGTGTTTTTTTTTTTTTTCTTGAGAGAGAGCTAATTTGTCAGATCAAGTGTCTTGTGTCTCTGCTTCACGTGCTCAGTTCTGAAAACAAGAATTAAGAAATAGGGCAATCAAGGATCTCACCCTTTGAAAGATAAAACTTTTATCCATTTCCTCCTTTTTTTTTTTAACCCAGAAAGTAAAATGTAAAATGTCAGCTCCTCTAGAACCGTGGATATATGGGGTGCTGGCATAGTTATTACTGGTTAGTCTGAGGATAATGGCTAAAAAGTAATTGCAGTCAGAGATGATGAATCATCCAACTTAGATTTTGTGAAACTAGTGTCCAACCTTAATTATTTGTTAGAATCCTGAGGTGATGTTACTTCATTACTAAATAGCTATACCTAATAAAGAAATTTTAATAATAAAAAGTAATTGGGAGACTTATTCTTCAATTCCGTGGTCAGATCAATAGATGATGCAGTTATGCTTTATTGAAAAGTGCTGACGAACAGTAATTACTGAGCACAACATTTATCACTTCAAACTCAGAAATGTTTGATTCTGTCGATAGTGGAATTTATGCAAGGAAAAATGCAGTGGGGGAGGGGAAAATGAAATAAATTCTAATAATCAAATGGGTTTCTGAATTCCTGACTCACTGGATGACAAGTTCAAAATTTAGAGAGTTGGTTTGAAATCGACACGCAGTCTAGCAGAAAGAACGGGGAGAAAAAAGGGTTTGGTCTCTTTAAAGTTTTTGTTTACTGCCTGTCTGAAGCTTTGATAAAGCTCTGTCATGCCCTTATGCTGATTACCTTCATGTAGAACAAGAGGTATTGACTAATGAATGAATGATGTGCGGTCCCTAGCCCTTGCAGAGCAATCTTAAAGAGCGCTGTCTTTAATACACAGATTCTTCTCTCTCCCTCCCTCCCTCCCTCTCCCACAATGCAGGCTTCTCTGCAGAATGTCAAGCAAAGATCGACACATTGATTCCAGCTGTTCGTCATATATCAAGACGGAACCATCAAGCCCCGCCTCTTTGACGGACAGCATCAACCACCATAGCCCTGGTGGCTCTTCAGACGCCAGCGGGAGCTACAGTTCAACCATGAATGGACATCAGAATGGGCTGGACTCACCACCCCTCTACCCTTCCGCTGCAGGGCTTGGGGGCAATGGGCCCGTCAGGAAACGATATGATGACTGCTCTAGCACCATTGCTGAAGATTCACAGACCAAGTGTGAATATATGCTGAACTCGATGCCCAAAAGACTGTGTTTGGTGTGTGGTGACATTGCGTCAGGGTACCACTATGGGGTGGCTTCATGTGAGGCCTGCAAAGCTTTCTTCAAGAGGACAATTCAAGGTTAGTGCTGATCACCACTTCTTTCTTGTCCAAAGTAAAACTTTACAACCCTGTCTAACTCCTGTTCCTTCTCCCTCCCATAAATTGTTTCTTTATATTTACAGTATCTGGTCCTACAGATTTTACTCATGCAAAACTCCTTCGTTCTTCAGTGGGAGTTTTGTCTGAGTAAGGACTGTAATTCTGGGCCTACAATCATTTCTCTTTTTACTGTCAAAGGTAGGCAAAGCTATTTGGCACCCTACGCATTTTCAGATTTTTTTTTTCCATAGAGATCCCCATGGACACTGATAAATAATTGCTGTTAAGAAAACTGGTTGTTTTCTGAAGGTTGCCATGGCTACCTCTTGAGTGGGCCTCCTTCAACATACCCTTGTTGTGCATAAGCATCGTGTGGCACATCTTGCTTTGAGCTGTAGCACTGCAGCACTTAAATTGTTAGAGAAATCCAGTTTATTTTTTTAAAACTATAATCCATTTAAAGACAAAACCAAATGTAATGCTATAGTGTTTTGGGTGCTTCAGTGGATTAGTCACTGGCCTTTCACCTCTAAGATACTACTCCAGCCTTAACCAGATTCACCAAATATCTGTCAGATTACATCCTAAGTGAAGTAAGTTAGCAGGCTTTGGTCTCTGCCTAATAGCCCACATAACAAACTTGTTCCTGATGCTCATTACATATTTTGGCATAAGTAAGTATGAATGGGACAATTTGCATGTCCATTGTTCTAGCTGTGGAACCAATGGAGTCCAAATAACCTTCTGTCCTCCTTTAGATATCGTCGTCTCAAGCAGAATTGCAGGTGCTTTGTTTAGAGAATGTGAAGCCATGCCTGGTCTGTAGTTATTATACAGGAACTTAGTGTCACATTGAATTAAGGTCAGGCTTGGGTGCCTAAAATTAGGCACCTAAAATCCCATATTTGGACACCTAAATAAAAGGTGCTTGATTGTCAGATGTGCCGAATGCTCAGTGAAGGCAATAGGAGTTGGTGGGGAGAGGCGGAGGCTCAGTACCTTTGAAAATAAGGCCACTTTTCCTGAAGAGCTTAAATTTGGATTTAATTATCCAACTCCGGGCATTTACATTTGAAATTTTTCGCTGAAGTGTCTCAAATATGTAACTAATTATTTAATGTAAAATTGAGGGACAGATAATATATGTTGTTTTGATTTAACCATTCCCAGAAGGTGGTTCTGGAGCCCTTTAGGAGCCTTGAGAATCCCCCCTTTTGTTTGTCTAATTCCCCTTTTGCCTCTCCCCTCTTCCCCCCAAGACTTTGCATTGTTGCAAACATACAATCCCTCCCACTGAGGAGTGCCAGATGCTGCTGCTTCTGAAGCCTTCTGGAGGTCAGGTGTCTTTTGCAGAACAATGCGAGACACTGCGTTCCCTGATGTGGCTGAGTGGTGGCTTCCACTTGTCTCTCAAGTGCCTGCTTGTGAGCAAAGAACGCTGATGTGGATCAGCAACATTGGGCTCTCAGGCAAAACTCCTGTTGAAATCAATGAGACATTTTCACACTAGAGAATCAACTGGAAGGTTTTTTTGGATGAGGAGTACTGGATTGGACGTATAACAGGACATTGTATTCCTGTTATCTAGCTAGATACCAGACAATGATTAAGAATATGTTACTGGAAGTTTAACATCCCTAGAGTAAACACCTACACCTCTACCTCGATATAACGCTGTCCTCGGGAGCCAAAAAATCTTACCGCGTTATAGGTGAAACCACGTTATATCGAACTTGCTTTGATCCACCGGAGTGCGCAGCCCCGCCCCCCCCCCCGGAGCACTGCTTTACCGCGTTATATCCGAATTTGTGTTATATCGGGTCGTGTTATATCGGGGTAGAGGTGTATATTATTGCATACTTGTTCAACCTTCAGTAAATATATCCCTGATTCAGGAAAGCACTCAAGCATGTGATTAAAGTTCAATTAAAGTCAATGGAACTTAAGCATATGCTTAAAGTTAACACATGCTTAAGTGCTTTACTGCATTGGGGCCTATGTTAGTATAAGACTGTCATTGGATGTTAATGAAATAGCCACTGTTTGGTCCAAATTCCAAAGAGAAACACTGGATTGCAGTTGTCATGGGTCTGATTTTCAGAAAGTTGAGGCCCAAGTTCCCTAAACTTTGCAGGCACTTTGGGCAGTTATCATACATGTAGTTAGATCCATTTGTTCATTAAATATCCAGCTTGAGTGCACAGTTATGGCAATTGCACATGTAGAAAGTGCATGCTGACCTCAGGCCTCGGCTTCGTAATAATCAAACCTTTTGAGTTAAATAATTTCCTTTGACCTTCAAGAACGTTATCAGCAAAGCTCAACAGTTTATACAATGGAGGAGCAGATATTATGGAGCTGTTAAACTTCAATTAACATGGCTTTAATAAAGAACTGCTATTTGATTACCATGCAATAACTATCCTACAAAACAGATATACAATTATTTTAGATTTATCGTCATTAATAAAAAATGCCACTAAAATCTTTAACTCAGTCAAGTCTTGACTTCAGTTTTACACCACACCATAGACAGCAAGGTGCTGGGTCCTGAAGCATAAGTCACAGATTTCATTCTCCAAATTAGCTCTCTGGACTTGTCCACCTAGCTCGAGTTATAACTGGCAGCTGTGCAAAAGCTTTCAGTAGGGATACAGCACTAGCTGCATCAGCACGTATCACTGCACAGTAATATAAAGACAAAAAATGCAATGGTGTAAATAAAGGCATTGAATGGCACAGTAATAAGGGAATTCAAAATAGGGCTAGAAAGGTGCCACCTTATATGACAAGGCGGTGCCTTCATTCAAGTTATTGACTAAAGGTCCAAGCCAACAAAGTGATGAGTGCTTCCAAATCCCGTTTAAGATAATGGAAGTTGAGCACTTCAGTGGGTCAACCCCCTAGCACATTATAGGTGAACTTAAGTAACTAAGGCAAAGGTACTCTTTATAATTCTAGGGGCAAATTTTACCTTTGAACGTGTATGAATGGCTCTCTTGATTTCTTTGGCAGTCGTTTGATACAAAGGGCAGAATTTGTCCCTAATATTCCTAAAGGCAATTTCTCACTGTATAATTTCACTTTGTGGTTCACATCACACTTCGCCTCCTTCTCCATCTGTTTAAAAAAATTAGTTGATAATTGAATAAGCATAAATAAGAAAATAAATATGCACAAAGAGGAACATAAATATAGAATAGAAAACAGGGGTGCTTAAAGAACCAACTACTAGGACTGAGTATATAAAAATTGCTTATCTCAAATGAAAGAATTGCTCCTTTCAAATGTTAATATTTCAATTCTGATGGGAAATTAATCATAGATTTCAGTGAAAAAAAGACCATGTTTCACTTATCAAACCTTTCCAAGTTATCATTCATAAACTATTAAATTAGCTCAGGCTGCAAAGCACAATGCCGCTCCTCATTGACATCACTGACAACACTCCCATTATCAGAGGGGTAGCCGTGTTAGTCTGAATCTGTAAAAAGCAAGAGGGTCCTGTGGCACCTTTAAGACTAACAGAAGTATTGGGAGCATAAGCTTTCGTGGGTAAGAACCTCACTTCTTCAGATGCAAGTCAGATGACTTGCATCTGAAGAAGTGAGGTTCTTACCCACGAAAGCTTATGCTCCCAATACTTCTGTTAGTCTTAAAGGTGCCACAGGACCCTCTGTTGCTTTTAACACTCCCATTGACTACAATGGAAGCAAGGCTGAGCTTGATAAAGTTAGGTTGAAGGTGAGCATTATGCTCACTTACAGCCTGATCCACTTTCCATTTTCCATTGCCTTTAGTGGAGCTGGATCAGCCCCGAGTAGGGGAATTTCACTTTAATATGAATTGTTAAAGGACAGTTTCACTAGTAACAAAAGTGACAGCTCCTTGCTTTCAGACAATAACGGTTTGCTCAAAATTTTATTTTTCAGTTTGAAACATTCCATACTTGTCCTCAGTCTGAGCTAATTTTGTTCTTAAATTTGAGGAAACTGCAATTAGTCTTTTTTGTGTGTGTGTGCTTTATAAGATGGGGGGGGGGGGATCTATCCTGAGTCCCTTTTTGAGTTTTTCAGGCAAATAATCCAAAACCAGCTGAATTTTGAAAAAATGTGTGGAAATAATTCTTGATGAGAGGTAGCAACTGTTTCTGGAAAATATTTTAAACTAAATAATTATGTGATTGATTGAAAAACCACAGTTGAATGTACACAATGACCATCTGCTTATAGCCTGAGTAGAATTAAATGAAGTTCTGCACACACATACACCCCCCATCTGACATCACATAAAGGAAGGGAGAACTGGATGTTCTCTCTGTTCAGCCGAGCACTTACAGGGTTGCTGCTCTTAGGTTGCTTCTTGGATAATTTACACGAGGGGTGACTGCAAATGTCTCAGAAATACATACACGCAGCCAAATCCACCGCCAAATTGGCTTAACATCAGGGACACTAGAAAATAGCAAGTGTTAGACTAGTCACAGGTCCATTGATTTTTTTTAGGGTCTCTATGCAGTTTTTGATGCATTCTGTGGTATCTTGAAAACACACCTTTCAATAAAATAAATAAATAAAGGGGCACATTTTCAGCCTTCAGGTAGCTGCATAGGCCTTGTGCTGGGCCTCTGACAGTGTTGCACGCCCTGTATATTTTGTAATTAACATTTAGCATCAAAGAGATCAAAAACCCATTTAACAAGACAAAAATTTGAATAGAAATTACTCCATATGCCAAATGTTGCCAAATTATTCTTGGTGTCGGAACATTAAATTTACTACTTCAAATTACACATTGTTGCATTTAATAATATATAGTTGCTCTGCCATCTCTTTGGGTTAAACTTTTATTAAGTTACATGCACAAAGGTCCTGTTGGTTTCCATGGGAACCGGATGGGGTCCATGGGCTTTGAAAGGTTCAAGTGTTTTCTTTTTTTCTCTAAATTGATTAACACCCCACCCAACCATCTCCTCAGTGATTGTCATCTTCAACCTAGCATGAAAATACAACAAAAAATACACAATTGTTGAGGCAGCAGCCTGGTGGGAAGATCTGTGGTGTAAAATTAATCATTGACCAAAGGGAAAATGCTACAAAAGTGTAAATATTTTGGAGTCACAATTGTCATGTTTCCAGATTCTAGGGTATTTTTTAAATTTATTTTTCATTAAAGGTGTTGGATGGACAGCACTGGAGACTGCAGTCTTCTATTAATGCATAGATAGGTAAAACATAGCTATTGAGTCCCTATTGTCTTTTAATCTCTATCTCATTTATGAGCCTTAACCCTGTTCAATCCTTGTCCATCTAAGGCAGCTAAGAAGCATTCCAACGTGGTCATCATCATTGGCTTGTGGACACATTTCCATTAGGAACTGGACTGAGACTTCCTTCTCATTTCACGTTGATTATTGAAGACCTTTCAGCTCCACAGTTCTGCAGTAGTATAGTTCCTAAAGTACATGTCAAACCTTGTTCAAACTATAAGCCAGACACCTTGGGTTGACCTCTTTAGTTATTCAAAGTTGTTTTTACTTTGTTAACGATCAGGTTTTTCAACCCTCTTTTGAGTGCCATGTTTACACATTGCTGAGCCAATTTGATCTGCAAATCTATGAACGCTTTACAGTAAACTTTTTTTTTTAATCAGCGAGGTAATCAGGAAAGATACAGCTACTTATGTAAATTCAGATATGGTGACATTTAAAATGGGTGACATAAAGTTTGGTTCTGGGTAGCATGTGACCAAAGTGGCTTCCAAAGGTTAATTTACACACTGCTCAGCTGACTCCATCTATAATGTCCACATAACGTTTTCTTGAGGAAATGAAAACAAATTAAATAAGACTTCATTGTTTTCCAGTATCTTAATCAGGATTGTGATTTTTATAAAACGGTAGAGGTGAGCGCTAGGAATCTTGGTGCTTACTTTTGAGCATCACCGAGCCATGGATCTTGGCTTTAGTGCAAAATGGCAGCCCGCCAGTGAACCTAACACTGTTACCTGAATCCAGCATTACCTGATTAATTCATTCACCTTCCTTATATAAGTAAAAGTCTTTGCATCAGCATTTCTTTCAAAGAATATTTAAGCAAGCAGTGAAACTATTGAGGAAGTATTTTTAATTCCCTTCCTATACATCCCTTCATCCCATCATCATGTAACTGCACAACTGTGGCATCAAAACAAGACGAGACAGTATAATATAAACATGCTAAAATCTGGGAACCAGAGAGAAATTTAAAAATGTAGTGCTGGTTCTATCATTTTTACTATCCCTGCTTCCTTTACGGCATTGTAAATTATATGCTGCATTTAGCTTAGCTGAAAATGGGAACGAGGACTGTTTCTGCCTGCTGTTTAAAACCCATCAGAAACACTGGAAAAGGAAGAGACAGATTAATAGTTCTAAGTACAGTGGCACCAACAGGTGCCATTATAATTAGGGCTAGTTCTCCATTTGTGTTATGAACTTGAATTTCTGAAAGTGTTTGACTCACCTGTAAAACACAGTATAGATTAAACTAGGCACACGAGGTCTTAGCCAGCACATGATTATTATTTTTTTAAATATCTGTCTATACATTTTCTAAAGTTAATTTTTATTGCTGGTGAAAGTTGCCAGATTGACAGCCCTGGAGACTGAAGTTCTCTGTGTATCCATGGACCAGCAACAAAGCAGGAGAAGTGCAAGCTTCTGTACACTTCCCTATCAATGTATTTCAACACTGACCTGGATGGAACATCACTAGCTTTGAGAGAAAACTGTCATACTCAGAGGCCCAGCCCTAGACCTATGCACCTACCTGAAGGCTGAAAATCTGGCCCTTCATTTATTTAGTTTAATTAAAACTTCAAGTTTTCAGCCTCCATGCTCCTTAGACATCTATGCTATGCCTGTCAAGGAGGTCATGATTCAGTAAGGTTCAGAACACATCTTGAGATGGCCTGAGTGCACTCATTTCCCACTGAAGACAGGTAAGTTGACTCCAGTGGGAGTCAACGACACTTGGCACATCTAGGAGGCATCAGTCCCATAGTGCCAGTTGTGGTGGTCTTTGTGATTTGGGATACTTGTTTACAGTAAAATTAGGCAGCTGAACCCATCATTTCATGTAATACGACACTGAACAATATCTTTACATTTTCTTCTCAAATCTGCATGTATGTTGTTTACTACTGGTGCTACAAAAAGTTTGAAAAGAATCTTTTTCAAGTTTTGAACATTTTGTTAGTTCTTCTACAACACTATACTGGCTTCTTTTTAAATGGAAATTTAGTGAGGGTCACATGCTGTAGACTGGATCCCTTGGCTAAATGTTTTGAGGTTGAGTATAGATGTTTCAAAATCAGCCACTCTTTTTGTTTTTCATTTTTAACAGACAAGGAAACTCTACTATTATGTTTAAGTGGTTTTAGAGACTTTAAAACTGAAGACCTTTAGAACCAAAATTATAGAACAATATCTAATTGTGCATGCGCAATTTTGTTATTGTGGTCAACTGGGTGAAAAAATGTGGACACATCATTTGTCGGCTTAATCAGTTACAGATGAGACATGACAGAATGTAGACCTCTAACTACAACATTAGAAGTGCACAGTTAGAGGCCTGGTTGAGGCCTCCTTAAGAACTTGTCAATTGGAGTTAAACTTAAAACTTCATACTTGGGTTCAATCTTTCAAAACCTTACTCCTGTGAGTATTTTTTTTTAGTCATGCAAGTAGTCACTTTGACTTCCAGTTCTATGTGCATGAAGAATTCAGACCTTAACCTCTGAACAAATCTTATTTGGTTCCTCAGTTCAGTTTTGTTAAGGTGTCAAAAATTCTGATGTATTTTCTAACCCAGTTGAGGCCTTCTTCCCCTACCCTGTTCCTAAGTCAACCTGGTACTTTTATAGTGCCCTCCTTCCCTCAGATTCTCTGAAAGTATTCTGTTCTGTTCAGATCCTTATACCATGCTCATCACTATGGTGTCTGAGCAGCATAGTCTAATCCACTCTCTCTCATAGTCGGGATCCTGTGACTAGCATTCCCCTCACTGCCTTTCTATGCTTCTTTTTGGTCAGTTTGATTCCCAGGCAGTTCCTCCCCCCTTCCTCCGCTATCTTTGTTGTAATCATGGCTAGCTGCTGTCTTCAAGGGCTTTCCTGGATTACAGAGTCCACAGAAAAGCGTGGGCAAGTTTTGAAGATGGCAGCCAGCCTAGGAGAGACCCTCTTGAAGGAGGAATCCAATGATATTTTTAATTGGGTATCAGCCAATGTAGGGGGTCCTATTAAGGATGAAGAAAACATTTCTCCAAGCTGATCCAAATCTTTAAAAAGAGTTTAGGTTGCAGAATTCTGCAGGAACAAAAAGTGCATACATAGGAATGCTTTTTGAATGTAAGTAGAAAGGACATGTCAGAAGGGTACATTAGATGGTTGTAATCAGTTTGAGACCGAGCCATTCCCTGGATTAGATCCCCTGATTTTATTCTGCTTAGTTTTCACTCCTCATTATTGACTCTACTTTCCCACCCAATAGAATTGTTACCTCATATGCCTTTAGAATTGCCTCTGCTTTCTTGCCTGTAGGTGGACTATTTTTCCTTCCAAACAGATTTTCCTCTTCTCTCTCAACCTGGATCTTCTTTTACATCTGTTGTTAGATTTCCTGAACCCCTTTATTCTTTCCTTCCCAGTGTGCAGCAGTACTCTAATGCCTTGAGTATTACACCTTCAAATGCTTTGAGTATTGCTTCAAGTGTGACTGAGGGGAATAAAACTCTGTGTGTGATTTCCCCCCCACCCCCAACTTGTTGCATAGGGAATTATAGGTTCGATTCAGTGAAGGTTTTAAGCACATACCTAACTTTAATTAATGGTATGCTTAAAATTAAACATGTGGGTAAGTGCTTTCCTCAACTGGGGCTTATATGCATAATTCCAAATGCATGGAGATCTGAGCAGGCCTCAAAGCATTTATTGGAGCAACTGGCTTCAGGCTGTATGTACTGCACTGTTTGCTGCCTCTGAGATTCATGAACCATGGCATCTGGAGAAATGAAACAACAGAATTTGTGCAGTTGAGAGTTTAAAGGGGGAAGTACTTTTGGTTATACAAATGTTTTCCCCAATACCTGACAAGTTTTATGATCTTTAAATTTTAACCATTTAATATTATTTTGCCAAAAAGCACATAATATTTTTCTCTGTTTGTTTGAGTATATTTTTATTACTTTGAAAAATACATTTTCAGAAAAAAGGACAAAATAAGTGATCAGTTGGATACAGTGATATTTGGGAAGGATGTACCTAATCTCAGGTGTAAAGGATGACATAGATATGGAATACGGCTACTAGTTCAGTTCCCTTGTCCCACCATTTTCTGGCTGTTGAAGAAATACAGCAAAATGGTGGCCAACTATTATTACCTATAGAAGAAGACGTATGTACACTACATCTCTGGCTGAGTGATCTGTCTTTCCATGAATAAACCAGTGGGGTTTGCCTATACTTTGGATTAATTTTTGTCTTTATATAGTTCTGCCCTGCCTCCTTGCCCACCAGTCTGAAATATGCTCTGCGTAACTTTCGTAGCGCTCATCTCCATTCTTTCATCTTTTTTTCTTCGAGAGCTAGGGTGGTCCAGTGGCTACAGCGCTAAAGTGGGAGCCAGGAGGACTTGGGTTTAAGTCCCCTTCTGTCACTGACTGGCTGTCTGCCTTTGGGTCAGCCGCCTCACTTCCCTGTCCCTCAATTCTAGCATCTGTAAAATGGGGATTAATGCACTTTGATGTATACTGATGAAGAGTGCTATGTAAAGGTTAAGTATTATTATCTTTGTATCAAGTATTCTAGTATTTCCAGAAAAGCGCGTTTCATAAACCCCCCTCCCTTGCCTCATCCCACAGTTTTGAGTCTGTTTCCAAAGCCATCTTCCCACTACTGATATTCATGAGGGTTACTTTTCATCTTTGAGGATCACATGTGCTAGGGGACCATTGCATATGACCCTGCACTTTTAATGGACCTGTCTTTGTCAGCACTCTACCTTCTTTTCTGCTGTGGCCCTCTATGCCCTGAACTTTGATGACGGTCCAAACATGTTAATCCATGTCTCCACCCACCAACCAGTTGCCAAAACGGTCCCCAGGACCTCAGCAGTGCCCATTCACTCCCAATGACTGCGAAACCACCCTTTCCCCCACAAAATGTGTTTTACTAATTCTCAAACTCATCTTGGAGCCCCATACATCACACAGGAGACCTTAAAAACCTTAGGGTATTTTGGGCCATTTTTATCTTTGTAACATGAAAATATGATGCCCTTATCCATGCATAATTTGAGCCACATGAAGAGATTTTATGATTTGGGGCATTTAAAAGCAGACAGACTGCAGATTATGTACTGTATGTTTTAAAACTCTAATTGCTAACTCAAGAACAGATGCTATTATTTCAAAGTAGTTCTCTTTTTTTTTTTAAGGGTAAATTTCGCTTTTAATGCCCTTTGTGTCATTTATAGTTTCATGCCTTTTGGCCCAGCTAATAAAATTAAAATCATTAGCAAAATAAGCAGATGCTTTAATATAAAATATTCTGTGTCTATATGGAAAGAAAAGGAACTCAGCACTGACATAAATCCCAATGCATTATAACAATGCGGGGCAATGTGTGTGGGGAGTGAGAATTTGACATATATTTTTATTTTGAAACGTCATACTAATTTACATTATTCAGCCCTTTAACTGCCAAACTGTGAAAGTCCATTAAGCTACTGAAAGGAATATACAAATTATCCACTGGCACTTCAGGCAGGAGTTTTACATATACCCTGTTATTCTATCAGCCAGCTAGCTGCAAGATTCTATTAAGGAGTAAGTGAGAAAATTATATTGCCTGCAAACTAATTGTACAAAAGACTTTAAAATAAGTAATCAGAGCCCAGTCCTTTCTGAAAACCAGCCAGGAGATATTATAAATTGCTCTATCATTCTTGTCAGCCCAGTGCAAAAACCCTGAGCTGCCATGTTGATTTTGTTCCTTGTATAAAACAGCTACCTCTCCAACTATTGACAGAACTGGGTAAACTCAAGTTATGCCATTAGTAGCTGCCCAATTCACCCTCTAGCATTATTTAGCAACTCTAGATAAGAAAATGGTAAAATATCTTTCTAACATCATCTTCTCACTGAAATTTCAAGGCAGATCTGGAAACCCTTAACATATGTATGCAACCCCCTCAATAAGTGTCTAGCGTAACCATCTACTGGTAGATGCCTGAGTGCTTGCTGAATACATTTTTGACTCTTTTGCAGTTTTTAGTGCATTGAAGAAAAACAAGTGAATACAAGAGACCTCATGACCTACAGGGTGCAATAAATTTGAACTGGTTCCAAAATAGATGTAATAACGTTAGTGAGTGCTTGGGACAGCACATTTTTAGCAATAATATACTTTCACTTATAGAACAACAACAAAATTCAAGGAGGATTTTCAAGGACAGTTCACTAGTAGAAATAGGCGTAGATCTATGCATGTAGGCATTCAGTAGACTACTGCAGCCATCTGTTGAACAGAGACTTTTTGATTCCAGTGAATAGATTTCACTCACTGGCCACACTTTTTAAAATATTGCTTACTGTTGCTAAATTGTGGGCCACACAATTCTTGTGGAGCCATGCAAGGTTCTGATCTTAGTTACACCAGAGTAGTGTTTCTCCATTGACTTCATTGGAGGTACTCCAGGTTTGCAGCAGTGAAATTAAGATCAGAATCAGTCCTATGATATAGAAAATGAGTTATTAAAGCAAAACGGCCTAAATGGATAAGGAAATCTTAACCATCCAACCAAATTACTGGGCTCTAATGATTGAAATAATGGCAAAATATAACCCTATTTAACTACCATCTCGAAAACCAAAATTTCTAGACAATCAATTGCCTATCATGTCACCTGACAGCCGTTTGCACTGGATTTTATCTCTCCTCTTCCACCCAGTCTTGTCTCCAATGGTGTTGGATACGTCTGAAACCTTCAGGCTAATGGGTTTGAACTTCATGCTGTGGAAAACGACTCCATTTTTTACCATCTCCTAGTTTTGAACCCAACCTTTTTGTGTCTTCATCTACGTCTACACCTTCATACAAGGACCCAGCAAGGGGTGAATCTGGAAAATTAGGTGCCTGACAAAGAGAGGCATGGTTTAGTGTTGTGAGCACAGAACCCTGACCCAGAATTTCTGAGTCCTTATCCTGCATCTGTTCCTAGCTGCTTCTGAGACCTTGGGTAAATCATCTCGCCTCTCAGCCTCTGTTTCCCTTTACCGGGGTGTGGTGAGTTTAACTGAAGTTTATAAAGTCCTTTGAATGGCATATATTGGTAGGTGCTTGTGTCATCTCACTGAGGGAGTATAATGCAGCATGAGAAAGGAAGGTGTGGATTTTGGGATAGTCTTGCTGTCACCCTTTCTTCGCCTCCCCCCACATATCTCAAAAATATTCTTTACCACCTCCACTATCTAGTATCAAGCAGAGGTCATCTGGAGAGCATCTTTCCTAATTTACTGTACAGGCAGACTCTCTAGCCATATTTATTAGGGAGTTTTCTGCTTAGAAGCTATGGAAGGGACCAGAGGGTATATTCAAGTTGTAAGCTGTGCCAACAGATCCTGTAGTGGTCAGATATGTCCTGATTCCCTGCCTTTTTGCAAGCATTGCTAATTCAACTACGCAATAATGTTCTAAATGACCGAAGCCTGCACAGCCCTGAAAAGGTTGTGCAAAGTATGTCAGTTTTATTGGCATAAATGCATTAAGTTACAATGCTAATTTAGTGAGAGATTTCTGATGGGTTTATCTTGCATATGTTGCACCGTGCAGACCTCTCTATCATAAATACTTAACCAATTTTCAATAGATATAAGTGGTTTAAGTAATACTTCCTGTTGAATTAGCAGTTGCTGAGCATTTGAGTCTTTGTGCTATCCTGCAATCCACTAATGTGATATTTAATGAGGAGACATCAGTCTGGAGAAAGGTAGTCAATATAAATCAGTGTTTACAAAGTGTGATTAACTCTGAAATATTTCATCAATGCTGTGGTCCCAGGCAGACTCTATGCTAATTACTAGAATCTGCGCATGTTTCAGGGGATTTTGACGGACCCTGAGTGCAACAAACATGGAGCAGCAAAATTGCAATTATGCTCGGACTGTCTCTGATGACAATTTATTCATGTGGTGTGATGACCCCTCGCTTCCCAAGAGGGCAATAAACAGAATGCATTTTCATTAAGATACTAATGCACTTAATCACAGGGGAAAGGGTTAGAAAGTAACGAAATACCTTTAAAGCAAGATGTGACAGGGCTGATGGGGGAAGATGCTTTATTTAAAAGTCAGTTTCTTTGTAAAACTACTGACTACCACAGACTCTGTCCTATTGAATTGAGTGGTGAACAATAGGATGCACGGTTAGAGAGACATACAGCAGAAGCCTTTTATGAAAAGAGATATACCATTGGGACAAAACTTTCCCTCATTTGGACTCAGATACTTACAGGGATGGGGAAATTTTGGTGTAATTTTTAACAGTATTTATTTTGTGTGTATCTGTTTTTTATTTATTTGTTGAGCACAAACAATATGCTCAGTGTTGTATAAAACAAAGATGAAACACTGCTCTGCCACCAAAGAGCTAGAAGCCCCAAAATAGGGTGGGGGAGGGAGGAGGCAGTGACATGGATAGAAGAACTGGCCTAGAATAGTAGGAAGTGTATGCTGTGGCCTTCACCAGGTGTGATTGTGGCTGTGCAGCCCTGCCCTTTTAGGGACATTGTGCCCCCAGTTCTGGAGGGAGAAGGGTGAGCTGCCGCACTGCTGTCTACTGCAGGCTTTGCCCTAAAGTCACAGTGTAGTCCTAAGAATGCTTTTAATTCCAACAGTCACCTCCTAACAGCCATAATAAAGCACTAGAGGCCACCTCTTCCTCATGTGTCTACAGAAGAGAGGCAGATAAGAAAGGTACAACTGTTATGTCTCATTCTGAACTTCTCCAAACCCAACACAGTTGACATTCTGAAGATTTTCTACGGCCCAGGCATGGAGGAGGCATTCTGGATGGGGGTTCTTGGATCAGGGACATGGTCCGTGTGATTTAGTGCAGATGCTTCCTGACCCAGCTTCCACAGATTACTGTTGCCCCTGGCAGGAATAATCGACATGAAGGAATCTGCCTGGGGATACAGTTGTATCCGGATACAGGTCCATCTTAATGAAGCTTTTGCAGTTTTTGTGTACAGCCATCTGAGCAAAAAAAGTCAAATAGGGTCTGAATTTGGCTGTTTTTTTTGTTTTTAAATTTAATCTCAAAGCCATTTCCTCTGGCCAGCCAGTAACAATTGCTTTTAGTTGCATGCTTGTATTCTCCTAAATGAAATACACTAGGAATGTTACGATTTCTGTTCATAGAGTGATGGTATTTGTCAGTTAACATTTCTCAGTGGCTGCTTTTTTCTGAAATCTGTACCACAGGTAACATAGAATACAGCTGCCCAGCAACAAATGAATGTGAAATCACAAAGCGCAGACGCAAGTCCTGCCAAGCCTGCCGCTTCATGAAGTGTCTAAAAGTTGGCATGCTGAAAGAAGGTAAGGCTGATCTAGTCAATACGTATCTTGTTGACAAATACATGTAACAATTGCAGGTCAATCAGGAAAGAAGAGAGATGGTAAGTGTTTTGACCCCCTTTTGCAGAAAGAAACCTCAGTATATCCATGCCCTTCCTGACAGTTTTTAACTGCTTGACTGCTTGCTGAAGATTCCGGGTATATCCAGGTAAAACACATCTTCTCTGGTGTGGAATATATCAAGTACGCCCTAACATTCCATCTGTTTCAATGGGCTGCTAGTAGAATAATCATCACAAAAACCCCTGTCTGTTTCCGTAAGATTGTTACCTTGTGAAGTTTCAAGCCTGTGTTCTCTCTCTTACTCTACACTGTTACTGGTACAACAACTACATTCTATGATTTTCTGTTTCCACATTGTACTGATTATTGATATCACCAGGAAAAGTGAAGGGGTTACTTCTCCTCTCACGGCATGCTGGTGTAAACCCAAAGTAACTCCACTCAAGTCAATGAAGCTACACTGGTGCAAAATTTGGGGTAAGGGAGAAGAGAATCAGATCCTGAATGTTAAGCGCGCACACAAGCTCTCACCCCATCTTTAAAGCTTTTTTATATTTTTTTGGATGCATCAGCTACATCTCTTTTTCCAAATCAAGGCACTGAATCACTGGTAAATGTAGGAAAATATCTCCAAGAAACCATCCTGGCAGGCCCAGGGTTTAATATACCCAAGTAACATCAATATAAAACTAGCAGGGAGACTTGGGCCCTAAGCTACAGAAAATATACATTCTTTACATGCCAGAAACCCTACCATTCTCTCTATTGTCGATGTTTGAGGATGTCATTTTTTATGCATAGTTTTTATTCACTGAATTTTGATTGCGTTGTCGCCATCAAGAGAGAGTAACAGAAAATAAAATAATTTCATTGACTTCTGCGCTAGATAACAATTTAAAATAAATACAGTGAAATCTAACAGTTGCATTCAATGGGTAATCCCCAGCATTAAGCAACCACTTTAGAATATCTCCATACAATTTCCAATGCAATGTTGTTTGAACATAACTTAAAATAGTCAGCTTTAATTGGTGACCGATTTTTACAAATCCCGTAGATACCCTGAAACCTGTTTTAAAAGACTATAGTCATTCTGGTAAGAAGAATAGAGAGCAATAGAGAGACGATGGAAAAATTAGGCCTATCACGCACCTCCAGACATATTCTTATTGGATTATGCTTACTAAGAATAAACCTCGTTCTGTGCAACTGCTTTGGCAGACGCTATGATCCTGTGAGCCAAATCCTGCTGTCCTTAGCTTCACTCAAGCAAAACTCCTGTCAAATTCAATGGGGATTTTGCTTCAGTAAAGACTGCAGGATTTGGCCCTCCATTCTGGTGCGGCTTGGATTTCCTTATGTGTAGAAAACCTGACTTGTTTCAGCCACTAATAGCCATTGCGCAAAGGCCAAACTGGAAACTTTAGACAAGCTGGAAAATGAAAGGAACACCCGGTAATGACAGCTTTTGAAAGAGACTGTGCTGCTTAAAATCTTTGTCAATAGGAAAAAAAGGCCTTGTATTACTAATAATTTAAAATACAGGCATATTGAGGAACTTGTTCTTAATAGGAGGGAATGGAAAGACACTACTAAGTGTTCAGATGGGTGAACTGATTTATAACTTGATTCTTAAATGTGACGTGCACAATTACATGTGCATAAATATTTGTAATTGCATGCCTAGTTTGTGTGTGCAGCTATTGTGGCTGTATGTGCAAATCAGGAAATTGCTTCTGAAAATGACTAATTATGTTCAGTTTCCCAATCTGCATGCGCAATCACAGTAATTGTGCACACAGTTCAGGTGCAGATTTGTTCACCTGTTTTTCTTGCACAGTAGTTGCTTAAAAATCAGTCCCTTAAAATGCACTACCCAGATTTCAAAATAAAAGTTGCCTTGATGAGAGTAATGAATACCATGTGATGATGTCAAAGGGATATTATTGGCCAGATTTTGCTTTCAGTTCTGTTCACCCATATTACCAGTAAGTGTACACTAATACCAATGTCATGGGAACAGAATCAGGCCCATTTGTTTTAACCAAACTGCAGCTCAGGTTATCAACACTTTATTGTGTCTAATTTTTCAGTAGAAGAGTGGGTTTTTTTTAAATCCTCTGTTTCATAGAAACGCTACCTGAATCTCCACTGTCTTTTCCCACCTTGTGGTCAACTATATTTATTCAAAATAGGTGTTCCCTCTACTATTCCAATTTGGTGTAAGTTACTATGCAGGTACAGACAGGGCAGTAGAAAATCAAGAGAAATATTACAGTTGACTGACCAAAATTTGACTTACCTCCCAAAGTGCATTTTTTAAAGTATTCCCCTGATTATAAAGCAACAATCAGCTCCTTCCAAGTGAAGTCTACTACATGGTCAAATTTCCAAACTCCTTTGCTGGACCACCCACTGACGACAAACCTACTGTCCTTCCACTCACCTTCTTTGCTGCCTGCCTACGAGCACGCAGTTCTTTCTTGTGGATGGGTTGGCCAGCAGACACACAGGGAATTTTGTTTGTTTTTAATTATTGAATGTAATGCTCATGAGAAGGGCTAAATTGACAGTATAAGAGACTGAAAGCTTCTTTCCACAAAATAAGTATAAAGCACAGGCAGTGTGGTTGCACTGTCCTGTCCCTGCACATGTGGCTCAACCATGCCTGAGAGAGATGACTTCTAGGGACAGTGCCAGGTTTACAGTGGCTCCATGGAGCCGGGCTTATGCTCAGAAGGGGCCCCGGCCTGCTCTGCTTGCACTGTGCCCCGAGACCCCGCTGGCTCCCCCAGCCCACCGCTTGCTCCTCTCGGCCTGCCTCCTGGCTGGCCAAGGGCTCCTCTCTGCACCCTGGCCCCCACCCCCTGCTCTTCTCAGCACCTTGGCCGGACCCTAGTGCACCTCCGGTTCTGGGCAATCTCTGCTTCCCACCACCTGTGGGGCCCCACCTGTCTCCCTGGAGCTGAGCCACCTGGGACTGGTGCAGAAGCCTGGCCAGTCTCAGCCAGGTGTGTGTGTGGGGGGGGAACAGTGTGGCTGGGCAAGTGCGTCTTGAGGGACCCCGGCTGGGGCAGGTCCTGGCCTGCTGATTGCGCCACTCCCCAGGGGACAGAGCGCTTCCCGGCCCTGGGACCAGCCCTGGCTGTGCTGCCGGCTCAGCCTGGCAGACAAAGTCTCTTCCCAGCAGGGTTGGTGAGTGCGGCCAGGAGGCAGGGCTTGGGGGAGTGGGTCTGTGGGGAGTATGGGGGGGGGTGTACTGGGGGGGGGGGGTGCTGGGCTGTGAAGGGGTGGGGAGGATCTGTGTGTGTTGTGGCACTAGGGAGTGAGGGTTCTGTGGGTGGTGCTGGGAAGTTGTGGTGGGGCTGTAGGCGGGGTGGTGTTGTGCAGGGTGCTGTGCATTTGTGGGTGGGTCGGGGGGGGTGCTGGGCATAGTGGGTCCAGGGAGCCTCTGGCCATAGGACGTCATGGGGTGTTGGGTGGGGGGCTGTGTGGTGTGGCATAGGCCCACCCCCGAGGGGAAGGGGCATGCTGGCATCACAGCTGTGTCTGGCAACTGCCGGTTTGTAAATAGTGCCCTCGCCCTGGGGTCATGACATGCCCCATTGCCTCTGGCTGGCCCCTCGCTCCGGGGACTGACCTTCCCATGCCATGCTCCATTGCCTCCATGGGGGCCCACAAATATGTTTGGCGCCGGGCCCACAAAAGGTTAATCCGGCCCTGTCTAGGGAGCGGAAGGAGAGTTCAGTTTCTTTGCCCGACTTGGTGGTGGTCTTTG
Source organism: Emys orbicularis (assembly GCF_028017835.1). NCBI lineage: Eukaryota > Metazoa > Chordata > Testudines > Emydidae > Emys > Emys orbicularis. The sequence continues at coordinate 168,218,674 of NC_088685.1, forward strand.
GCATTTGGAACCAGACTGATACACGACATGCTGTTGGAGCTTTGTTTTTAAGAGAAATTGTTTTTAACTACTTAGAAAACATTTGAGGATGCACTTTTGTTTAGGATGGATTAAATTGTGGATTTGTCAGTCTTGACAGTGTCCTTTATGTAAAGATTTTAATTATAGATGATAATGGTTTGTTTCCTTTAGGTTAGATGTATGCAGCTGATTCCTACTGTCTTCCCAGCACCCAGGGAAAATTAGATACAGGGACAAGTGTATCCTTAGTATAACTCCATTGGTTAGAATGGATTTACAACAGGAATGAATTTGGCCCCCTATGTCTTAAACATGTCTTTATGTATAGACGAGGATTTCAGTCCCATGCAGCATGTCAGAGATCATGCTGCAGTAAATCTATTCAAATGTAAACCTGTTCAATTCAATTACCAGTCTATAATAAAATTTGCTGCTACAGCCTCCACGTTGGTCACAGCAGTCTCTACCTGCTGATGGCACAGCATGCCTGGAAATTGACAGCCTAAATCTATTTACTAAAAAATTTAGTTGCAGACCCTGAAATAAAATCAAGTTTCAACAGCTTTGAAAGGAACATCATATTCTTTACAGGAACTTCTGCACAACTGCCAATGTGTGTCTCTGATAGAAATCTGCACCAGGGTGTTGGGGAGCTTTTCTTTTTAGAACTTTTCTTGAAATTACATATATATCAGTCACTTCATTTCTTTTCACAGCTTGGGAAGTTTATTTAATTTTAGGATGTTGTCACTTTGTATCATCAGCTTTGATGACAACTGGCTAGAGGCGTCAACTTGTCCTTTGTCTTTGAGAAACAGGTTTACCCACTCCCCAGACTTGTCTGGTAAACACACTTCAGTCGTGATTTCAGCTTATGTTCATAACTTTTACATATAATGTTGCTATGTACATTTCACCAGCAAGTTATTAGTTTTCAAATGATACCTTACAAGGCATATTTTGTACAAAGATTATTACAATAGTGTGTAGGGTATGAATACAGGGGCACATTCCGTTGCAGAGGGTCCATATACTCTTCATCCCCTCATGCACCTGTGCCTAAGTAGCCATAATCTGAACCTAAATATTTAGGCCCAATATTTATGTACCCAGATTCAAGGGACCATGTGGTTTAGTTGAGAAATTTCTCCTCAGTGTGAACAGCATATAATCAAGATGGGAGCTTAATTTTTTCCATATATGTTCCACTAACATTAGAGTCCTAGACTTATAGACTTTAGGGCCAGAAGGGACCATCATGATAATCTCGTCTGACCTCCTGCTAGGGTTGCCAACCCTCCAGGATTGGCTTGGAGTTTCCAGGAATTAAAGAATAATCTTTAATTAAAGATTATGTCATGTGATTAAATATCCAGGAATACGTCCAACCAAAATTGGCAACCCTACCTCCTGCACATTGCTGGCCACAGAACCTTGTCCGCCCAATCCTGTAATAGACCTATAACCTGTGGCTGAGTTACTGAAGTCCTCAAATCTTGATTTAAATACTTCAAGTTACAGAGAATCCACTATTTACTCTAGTTTAGACCTGCAAGTGACCCCTGCTCCATGCTTCAGAGGAAGAGGAGTACTCCCCAGGGTCTCTGCCAATATGACTCAGGGGGAAATTCCTTCTTGACCGCAAATATGATGGTCAGTTGGATCCTGAACATTTCAGCAAGATCCCACTGCCAGACACCTGGGAAAGTATTCTCTACAGTAACTCAGAGCCCTCTGCATCTAGTGTCCCATCCCCGGTCGCTGGGGATGTTTGCTACTAGCAATCGCAGATCAGCTACATGCCATTCTAGGCAGTACCATCATACCATCCCCTCCGTAAACTTATCAAGCTCAGTCTTGAAGCCAGTTAGGTTTTTTGCCCCCACTGCTCCCCTTGGAAGACTGTTCCAGAACTTCTCTCCTCTGATGGTTAGGAATCTTTGTCTAATTTCAAGCCTAAACTTGTTGATGGCCAGTTTACATCCATTTGTTCTCATGTCAACATTGGCGCTTAACTTAAATAACTCCTCTCCCTCCCTGGTATTTATCTCTCTGATGTATTTATAGTGAGCAATAATATCTCCCCTCAGCCTTTTTTTGGTTAGGCTAAACAAGACAAGCTCTTTGAGTCTCCTTTCGGAAGGTAGATTTTCCATTCTTCACATCATCCTAGTAGCCCTTCTCTGCCCCTGTTCCAGTTTGAATTCATCTTTCTTAAACATGGGAGACCAGAATTGCACACAGTATTCCAAAGGAGGTGTCGCCAGTGCCTTGTATGATCGTACTAACACTTCCATGTCTCTACTGGAAATACTTCGCCTGGAAATACTAGGATTGCATTAGTCTTTTTCACGACCTCATCACACTGACAGCTCATAGTCATCATGTGATCAACCAATACACCCAAGTCTTTCTCCTCTTATGTCACTTCCAATTGATATGTCCCCAGCTTATAGCAAAAATTTTTGTTGTTAGTCCCTAAGTGCATGACGTTGCACTTTGCACTACTAAATTTCATCCGGTTTCTATTACTCAAGTTTTCAAGGTTGTCCAGATCTTCTTGTATGATATTCAGGTCCCCCTCTGTATTGGCTATACTGCCCAACTTTATTTGCACACACTCACTTTTTGTGCCAAGGTCCTTAATAAAAATGCTAAAAAAGATTGGTCCGAAGACCGATCCCTGAGGAACTCCACTAGTAACCTCCCTCCAGCCTGACAGTTCACATTTCAGTATGACCTGTTGTAGTCTCCCCTTTAACCAGTTCTTTATCCATCTTTCAATTCTCATATTAATCCCCATCTTCTCCAATTTAACTAATAATTTCTTATGTGGAACTATATCAAATGCCATGCTGAAATCCAGGTACATTAGATCTCCTGCATTTGTTTTGTCTAAAAAAATCAGTGATCTTCTCAATGAAAGAGAAGATCGGGCATGATCTACCTTTTGTAAAACCATGTTGTGTTTTATCCCAATTATCCCACTGAAGGGCTAACTAAATGATAAGGAACTTTAATCTACATGACAGATATCTAGTTTTAGTATTTTCCTTTACCTTTCCAGGTAATGGTTATTAATAGCATAAAAGAAACAAACTTTACACAGAGGGCCAGTAACTGCGGTCCATATAGTGTTTTCATTTTTCATTTCTGGGTCTTGAAAGGTTAATTATTCAAAGACCACTGTGAAATACAGTTTGTTTGTTTTTTCCTGATGTAAATGAAAAAGTTTGTTGACGTGAGTGTGTGGCAGTGGTGGTTAGATTGGTCAGATTCATAACAGATGGAAGGGCATAATCAGGGCCGGCTCCAGGGTTATGGCCACCCCAAGCAGCCAAAAAAAAAAAAAAAAAAGCCGCGATCGCGATCTGCGGCGGCAATTTGGCGGAAGGCCCTTTGCTCCGAGCGGGAGTGAGGGACCGTCCGCCGAATTGCCGCCGAATAGCTGGACCTGCCGCCCCTCTCCGGAGTGGTTGCCCCAAGCACCTGCTTGCCAAGCTGGTGCCTGGAGCCAGCCCTGGGCATAATGACTCTTGAATAACCTGGGGATATTTAAGAGGACACCATAATTTAAAAATCATAATCCTGTTTAAAATGTATTGCCTATCGTTGTAAGCAATAGCTAAGATTACTAAAACAGAAAAATAAAAATTATTTTGTCAGGGTTTGTTTTAGAAATGTTGTTATTGTATACATTTTATCGCACTTTGACTATAAAACAGGGAAACAGACGAAACACAATCAGTTAGGCCCAATTTTGCGAACACTTCCCCATGTGCTTAACTATAACCAGGTGAGTAGTCCTGTTGATGCATTGGGACTATTCACATGAATAAAGTTAAGCATCTGCTTGTTTGCAAGATCTGAGCCTTAGTTTTTGTTGTTGTTTATGTGGTGGATCTTTCACACAGCAATTGGTAGGGAGAGAATTTTTTATAAAATAGAAATGTGTGATTGTAAAACCACATGAATTGACAGAGGTATTCATGGGCAGGTGTCAGACCTGAAACAGCTTCTAACTCATTTTTTGAAAATGACTGACAGGTTTGGAATGATCTCTTTCAGACCTGTACCAGCTCTACAGAATACATTCCTTTAAACTTCATCCAAAAGAATGGGGCTTTATAACTCTATGTATACAAGTTGCCACAAATGTCTAAAAGTCTGTCTTGTAGCCCTTGTATGAAGTTGGTTAACTATAAAGCTATGCTGCCCTCTGCTTACAGGCCATGCTCTAGTTTGCAATCTAACTCTATACAGCTCCCCAAAAAGGGACCTTCTTTAGGGCTTGTCAACATGGGGAAATTACTGCATAGCTATTCTGGAATAATTCTGCAATAACTATTCCTGAATAGCTCCTCATGTGGTAACCGTAATCTGGAATAATAGTGACTAACTCCACTCACAGATTGGAGTATTCCAAAATATAGGGTCCACATAAGGGAGTTATTCCGGAATAGCTAAATTATACTGGAATAGCTATTCCAGAATAGCTATGCTAATCAGTTTTTTCCATGTAGGCAAGGCCTCGGTCTCAGTTATGGCTCTACCTACATAGGAGCAAGGTTTAAAACTCTCATTAAGGAGTCAGGTGGATGGGTCAAGTGGAGCCTAAGGTAGTTGTTGAGTATGTGAACAATAGGAAAGCCTTCTCTTGTTAGTGTTGTGCTCTGCAGTACTTGTATAAACTCAGCAAATGACTGGTAAAGACCAAAACGCTTCCTATATGTTAGTGATCTTTGGAGCGGTAATGTTTTGTTTCATTGTTTCTATTCAGCTGTCTTCTGAGTTTTTTGATGTCTGGTTTTTAGTGGCTGGTCAGTGTCATTTGTTACCTGGGACACTGATGTATATTCCCTAATTGGCTGACAGACCACTGATTTATCATTTTATTTTTTTACCATGTAGGGACACGGGAGAAGTAGGTTTGATTCAAAATTATTTTTGAGTTTTCCTTGTGACTGGCTGGTCGCTGCTAGTCAGTATCAACTGCTCTGTGACCAGTTAGAATGGAGAAGATGGCAGCATTTTAGCTTTATCACTCTATTAAAACATGGAGGGTGTAAATCAAAGTCAGTAGACCCACAATCAATGTACACCACTTGAAGATCTGGTCCGTTATTTTTAGCCTAATAATAAAGTCTGTTTACCAAGCGAAGGGTTTTTGTTAAAATCTACATTTCTTCAGCATTTCTCCCGGAAGAATTGAGTGGGACTATTTAAATGCTAGAGAGCTAAAGCCTTTCGGAACTCATTTGCAACCGGTGCTGTAGTAATTTGAGATGTATATCGTGAAAGATTTGTGGGTCCTCAATCTAGGTGAAAACAGCCCATTATCCACATGGTGACATGAGCACCCTACAAGTTCAGGAACCACCACTGTGCAGTCCTAGTTTCCTCTTTCTGAGTGTGCAGATGCTAGCATGGTCATCAGCCAGCCAACCTTCAAAAATAAATAGTAACTCTCTCTCCCAACTGTGGACTGGCAATGCAGAACCCACACTAAGGGGAAAAAAATCTCTCTCCAATATAGTGTTAGACTGTTGTGCTCACACATTTCCCAGAGTGGCTCTAACTGTCAAGCTACACTGTCACTTAAAGTTTCTTGCTTATTAGTTTGTAGTAGCCTATCAAAAAGTGAATACTCCCTTCAAAATGTACATTACCCTGTCTGTAGGCAGTGTCATGGAAGCAGCCAGGAATCCATCTGCTGTATGGATCAAGGACTTAAGAAATAATTTTTTATAGGGTTGCTTCCTTTGCTCCTGGCTTAGCTATATTCTTGGAAGTTTGTGCATTTCCTTCAGATATCCAGTTGAGATCACAGAGTTATAGCAAACTAGAAAATTGTAGTTGTTACATAAACTCTTTCCTAGCATATGTTAGCATTCACAGCTGCTAAAGTATGGGTCCATAAATATTTTTGGGTCAGGAGCCTTCGGGAATTTCATTCTTTCAGAAAAACACAAACCAAAACAAAAAAAAACCCAAGCTTTTTAGGGAAAGATCTAACATTCTGACCATAAATTGTTGAGCTCAATACAGGTATTACTGGGTGAATTTTTCTGGCTTGTGTTATGCAGGAGGTCAGATTAGATGATCATAATAGTCCCTTCTGGCCTTAAAAATATTTGAAAATGAATCCTGCTCAGCAAAGTGTGTATTTCGGCTCATGCAAATAGGTACATAGCATCAGCTAGAAACAGATTAAGGCATGCCCTCAAAATCTAATAAATAAAACTAAGTAACCTCCTTTATAACTAAAAATGTGTTATCACCAGAAAAAGCCAGCTTACTAAAATTCTTCCTAACAACATTTCCTTTGAAAAGACCTGTGCAAAAGACATTGCCAAGCTAAATTTCTTTCACAAGTCTAATACCATTAGTCTGCCAAGTAGAAAACAGAAATTATTGTGAGGCAAGTTTTAGTTTCTACTGCCTTCAGAAATTAGAACAAAGGGAAGGGGAAAGCTTTAATAGTATTCAAGGAAATATGTCTGTACTGGGTGACAGTTAATAAAACTGCATTGACCTCAGAGATATTTCTTATACTCTCTCTTGCAATATTATACTTAAGGAGTTTCTTCGTTAATTCAGGATATTGAACAAAGCTCCTGTGTTGTAATATCAAGAGATGACACAGTGCATCTTCTGTTTGAGTCTCTTCTTGATATTAAAACTTTTCCATGTTTTTAATGTGTTGTAAAGGGTTTGATTTCTAGTGCAGATATTGCACTAGACTGCTTGTTTACCTGGGCTTGGGTTTAATGCAGTGATACTCAGACTGAGACTCACAAGCGGCAAGTGTCTCCTGCAGCTCTTTGCAGCACATGATATTAAAACATTGTGTGATTTAATTATTAACCAATTTAAGTTATTAACCAATCAGGATGTTTTTACTATGTTATTAACCAATTGTAGTTGATAAAATAAGAATACTTGGTAAGTCATTTTGCTGTGAGAATTACATATAATATAGTAAATGAAACAATGAATTCACACTACTGTGGTTCTTTTGGGTAATGTTGATCGCTAATTTGGTTCCTGAATCACTGAGATCTGAGTATCAATGGTTTAATGTATATACTAGGATCTGTTCAATCTCATTGGAAAAAATGGAAACCAAGTGCTGAATATTGTTGGTATCTTAAGCAGACCTCTTGCTTTCTAGCCAAAATGTCATGGCCAAATTAAGACACTCAAACTGAGAAGCTAATTTGTCTGTCCTAAAATGTGCCCCATGACCATTGCCCTACCTGTAACTGAAGAGTAAGGACAAACTGTTCTACTGCAGGTTTGTATTGCTGTTCAACTCACACAACAAGCAGATTCTATTCATCCATGAAAGAAGACACAAGTACTTGCAAATATTATAACTGAGGACATTCCTTTTGGGTTTTGAAATGATGTAAATTTACATGCAAATTAGGTCCAGTGCTTAGGCTCCTGCTAAGTTATTGTAGTCCTGGGTGTTGCAGAGTTTGGGCAACCTGATTTAGATCCCGATTCTGCAAAGTGCTGTGCATCTTCCATGAGGTGTTTCTCAGTCCTATTAGCTTAAGTGGGAGTGGAACTGAGGCGGCTTAGCACATCACAGGGTTGATTCTTTAGAACCCAATTTAACTCCTATTGAACTCAGTGTCAGTTTTTCCACTGACATTAATTGAATGGGCCAGAAGTTTTAAATGACCATATGACCTTTCATGTGCATATTGCTTTCCCATCAATGTGAGGGAGAATTCAGTATGCATATGGAAGGCAATGCGGTTTATGGCCCTGAGTTTGGAAGTCAGTTGCATTTACAGGAGTTTTTTAAGTTTCAGAGTTTGTTGATTATGCATTTTTAAGGGTTAGCTTCTGGAGTTTTGGGGCCAGAGCTACTGTTGGCTCAAGCAGGCACAGCTCCACTGGAATTATATACAGTGGGTCTGATCCACTGGAATCAATGGCAGAATTCCCAATGATGCTAATGTTTGGCGATTCGGGCCCACTCTCACCAGCAGTGAATGTGGCACATAATTGATTCCGTGTGTTGTTTTTTTCTTAATAAGATAAAATGTGAGAACTTTGGTGGGAGGGGGATAGCTCAGTGGTTTGAGCATTGGCCTGCTAAACCCAGGGTTGTGAGTTCAATCCTTAAGGGGGCCACTTAGGGATCTGGGGCAAAATCAGTACTTGGTCCTGCTAGTGAAGGCAGGGGGCTGGACTGGATGACCTATCAAGGTCCCTTCCAGTTCTAGGAGATGGGATATCTCCATTAATTTATTTAATTTATTTTGTATGGAATTATTAACTTTCAGACAAGGCGAACACAAATCATAATTAACCCCCCCACACACACACTGTAGTTCTCCTTGTGGTTACTGCTTACCCTGCAGTCCCACTACTTCCCTGGAATTAGAAGGAACAATATCTTTAGATTCACAGGCCTGCTCAAATTGGAATACCATTAAAAGTTAATGAAAAAATATTAGCCCAATATTAGGCTAAAAATATTAGCCCTTTACCTGAACAGTCCCATTTGTTATTTAAGGTTCAGAAGAAAAAAAAATAAGAAACCAGCAGTTGTCTAATTTACTGGAAATTATTATTCTCTTTTTTTAAATATTCAATAGATTTAGCCTAAGGAGAAAAAACTGAGAGAACATTTGCTTATGCACTGGAAGTACTGAGACAGCAGTGTAAGTGATTTGGGGAGGTTGAGACAAGCCTGAAGGATGTAGGACTCTGTTTGATATGGCATCTTTTCCCATGAGCCCTCAGACAAATGGCTGCCCTTTGTTTTTGCTCCCTGCCACCCATCACACATATATCAATATGGCACTGCCATTTGTTGCAAAATGTTTGAATTTTATATAAAAGGGTCCTGCTCTACATTTGAATAAGAGTCGTTTTGTAAAATGTTTCATCAGGTTTATTTTTGTTCCGTATTCTTTTCCATTTCTGTTATGCAGATATCTGTACAGTTCCTGCTCAAGGGGAGTAGGATTGGCATCCTGTGTATAGTATACTGAATAGTTTTGACACTGACGCATATGCAGCCTCTAAGCATAAAATGCTACTCTGGAGCCACATCCTTTCTCAGATTTTACCCAGCCCTTACTCTGGAAAGACTCTCATCAACTCAATAAGAGTTTTGCCCGGATAAAAGATGAATAAGAATTACAGAATTTGGCCCAGGAGTATAAGGGGTGAAGCGCTGCTATAGGACATGAAATAAATGCCAATGAGTACTTCCCGCATGATACATGTACAAGCAAAACTTTGTTGTTTGGAGTGGGATTGGCACCAGTTTTGTTGGAAGTTCAGGAACTCCGCCTGACCTCTTCAGTCTATCAAAGCAGCCAGGGTATCAAGAAACACTAAAATTACAAGCTGTAAATATCACATGTGATCTCATATGGCGCTATCCCTCAAGTATTCCATGGTTATAAATCTCTGCCTTTCTTCAGAAAGAGTTCCAAAAAACATTTCATTGGGCTATTGATATAACTAAGCCGCACCCCCTCCTATCCTATCCTATCCTATGCTAGCCAATCGACCTTTGTTTAGCTGTGAGGGTTTCTGCCAGTGTGCAGCATCTGTCAGTCCCACTCTCTGGGTCACTGTCTCAGGGCAGATAATAATTTCATTTGCAGTTTGTATCATGATTGTCATGGTCGAGAGTCAACAGTCTTAAGTCTGAGCTACATCCACAAAATGTACACTGCTAGTTTGTTAGTTTTCACAGTGGTCACTAATTAGTACCAAAAAGAATGTTTATGTGCCAGGTATACAAAAATAGAGCACATCTAATAAATGATGGCAAAGTAAAAGCTGTGGTAGTGCAATTTGAAATCTGTTTCTTTACTAATGCATAATATGCCTTTTAATCACTACAAATGGAAGGGGGGCTTGGTTATATTTTGAGTCCAGAAAATCTATCACAAGGTCCACCAAGTTTTTAATCCTAAAAAAAGCTAAAATTACTGATGCTTTAACATATATTCACATGCAAACGGACTATTGAGGGAGTGATGGTTCTTATTTTTAGCACAATATTTATCATATTCCCACTTTGTTCTTCCAAAAATCTTTCCTGCACCAACATGCTGTAATGGAGTTAAAAGGCTAGTCTCTATTTTTAGTCCTTTGAAGTCTCTGTTTATAGTTCTCAGATGTTGCCACATATATGCCAACTTTCATTTTAATACACCCTGGCATACTTTAATGCAACAGGTCTACGGTCAGTAGTTCCACTCTTTGCACCCGAAGTTAGAGTTGGAGAATGCCGCCACAATCCACAGAGTTAATACATTTATTTAAAGGAAACCTACATGTGAAAATTCTCAGTGCACTTCCACCCCACTAGAAACATACCAACAGGGAGTAAAGTGCTAGTGGTGGCTCCTGTCTTTCGTCTACTCTTTTTCCTCCTCTCCTGACCTAGGCAAGAGCCAGTCTATAATTCTGTGGAAGGGTGGTGCTCCAGCAAACATCTCTATAAAGTTTAGTTTGAGTAAAAACTATATTTCTTGGGAATTCTTCCAGAACTCCCCCATAGGTTCCCACGGGGACTTGCGATACCAATAATCAATAGGAAGCTCTACTGTTATTCTTTAGCACATCAGCACTCCCCTTTCTCCTCTTATTCTCTTATTCCTTGTCATCTGTATGGATGGCTGACCATGGGGCTGTTATCCAAAGAAGGCTTTAGCAAAGGGGTGGGTCTTTGCATTTTGATCAGGCAAGAGATCAATCTGAACTCCCATGGCAGGGAGCTCTGCTGCCAGAGTCCCGCCTTTCCTGGTATTGTACAAAATCCATATAGGGATTACCACCTGGTCTGGTAAATCTTATTTGCATATGTCATAAACTCTGTGTCATGCCTGGGTCACAGACACCGAAGAGGTCATAGTGTGACTCTGACCCCAAGGAAGTACCAGAGTGCATGAAATCTGAAGATGGATGCATGTTTATCATACACTACCAGAATTGTTGAGCTGCTGGATGAAGTTGGTGGAATATTAGCAGTGGTAGGAAGCAGTACTAAGAGGCAAAAAAAAAAAAAAACCCAAAAAACAAAACGTACCTTGGCTGCAGTGTGGAAATACTTACCCCTATGGAGCAAAACATTTTAAAATGTTACTCTTGGTTCCGGGTTTCAGCTGATTCTTATTTATGATTCTGATCCATCTCTGTCCCTCCCTTTATTGAAGCACTCACTTTTAGCTGCAAGAAATGTTAAACAAGTCTAAATATTGAACAAAGAAAGTGAATGTGTTTCTAGAACATACAAATACAAATGTTTGTTTTTTTTTTAAATCAGTGTAGATGCATTGGCTTTTGCTAACTCTTATTGAAAGATGTATCTGGAAAGTTTCCCAGATTATACACCAACCCTCTAATTTACACCTCAGATGGAGAATAAGGCAGGCTAGGAAAGATGTGAATATGACTACAGTTATTCACAGGAGGGACCATACTCCCTTTCTCCTGAATTGAACCCAGAAGCATCCCCACTAAAAACAAAACCCTGGCTGTGTAACAAACAAATACAAGCCGGAGCACCTGGGAGCCTGGTATACACAGCTGTAGGCATTGCCGATGCTGCTCCCTCTGCAAAGCGTACCTCATGTCAATTGCTTGATCTCAGGTGGGATGCAGGGGGATTCATATGACAGAATGCAAATCCACAGCACAGTTAAAATGACTTGAGTTTCTTTTCACTTCTTCCTTTATCTTCTCTCCCTTTTATGCTTGTTTTTTGTTCTTTCCCCCCTTCATGCTATCGCTGTGGCACTGAACACTGATGAGAAAATACTTAGTGCAAACACCAGTCCTGTAGGCAGTCTTTTTTTTTTTTTTCTTGGCACGGTGGAAGAAAGAGGCATTAATTTCTTATGCACCTGACCTGCACTCTGTATGAGCAGGACTGCACTATTCAGGCTGGATGACTCTATTTCCTCCTGGGCATCCTGTTTTTTGCTGAGGATACCCAGGTAGTTGAGAGAGTTCAGTAACAGCTCGTCTCTAATTAAAATACTTGTTATGAAGGGTTCTTAAACACAGCTGCTTAATGAAGTTAGAAAAAGCATTTGGATGCAGAGTGTGAAAGGCTTCAAATGTTGGAGTTTCTCTCTAGGGAGAATTGTTCAGTCAGAAGGCATTTTGAATTGCTAGCAGTCCATTCCATTTTGGTCCCATTTGTTTCCTTTAATTTCCTGCCTTTTTAATGCTGGTCAGCTGGAATAAGCCCTCTTTCCCTCTTCCTCTCCCTCCCCCTTTTGGTCACGGAATGGACTGTGACACGTGCCTGCAAAGTGGCTTCTTGGGAATTTGCAAGTCTTTGAATGCATTATCTGATTAAAGGGATGTATGTGTCTTTAATTCTCATCTGCAGTTCCACCTTTGACCCCATCTGTTAAAGTGGAGAGGAGCTGAGAGTCAGCAAAGTCCCATATTCAACCCAGATAACCTGAAGTGTGCAGATTCAGATGCTTTAACCCTTTTGGTGGCTCCAAAAGCTACAGGCCTAATTAAATCACAGGTTCGATAGCAAAATGTGGCAAGTCCAGTGTCTGAAACAAGTGAATTGTTTGGTTCTTTTGAAATGATTAGCATGAACCAGTCTAGTCCCGATTTCACCTTTATATTAGGAAATCAAAGCAGCAAAGAGTATTTAGCATCAATAGCTATAAATGGTTGTAATTATTTTTCTTAAAGGATAGCTTAAAGAACAGGAGTGGAAGTCCAGAACCCTGGGTTCTATTTCACAGGCTTCTGGAGCATGATAAACTAAATTGTGCGTTTATAAATCCTTGTGTAATTCTGGGTTGGATTTTCAAAAGTACCTAAGTGACTTACGAGCAAAAGTTCTATTGACTTTCAGTGGGCCTTGTGTTCTTATGTCATTTAGGTTCTTTAGAAAATCCCATCGTCCAAGTCTAATTTTTGGGCATGTAGTTACTACTATTGCATTTATATAGCAGATCACTTGTGAGCACAAACTGCCCTATGTGCACATTTTAAATTGCAGTAAAAATTTGCACAAATTAGATGAACATTTGCATGTTAATGTATATGCATATGGTGAAGGTCTGAGACCTAATTTTATTATTTGTGAAGCAATTTAAGAACATTGCCCAGATGGTGCCATAGAAGTGCAAAGTATTATTAAAGTGGTGTTGTTATGCTAGTGAATATTGCAGAAGGGAATGTGAGTGTAGCTTTTTTTGCTAATAGTATGTATTTACAATAGGAAGATGTCATTGAACCACTTAATGTTTCTGGAAAATGCTTACCATAACTGACTAAAATATCTCTTTGCATTTGGCACTTTGGGGCATTTTTAGATCTCATCCAATCATTTTAGCTTTAACTTTTTTTAAATTTAGCAAATCATTGGAAGTACTGTCACTATCCCATGCCAGTTACCAGTTTTCAAATGACTAGAGCCAAAATCTACCCCCATTTACATCGTTCAACTCCATTGATTTCACTCACGAGTGCAGAATTTGTCCCCTAATTTCACTTTTATTTTTAAAACTAGTATATGCTTATGCAAAGAGATGCATGCTACATTGAACTGTAACTAGAAAAAATACATATCGATAAACAGCACATGGATAGAGTGATAGTATTTCTGTTGTAAATAATATTGTAAATAGGATCTGTCTGTGCTGGAATCTAGGCAATATGAGTTCAATACTAAAGTGTTCAGGTTGCACCTGAGTTAGCCGGAGCCTGCCAGTCTCTGCAAGCCCACTGAGAGCATCTGTCTCGCCACCACCTTTCTCATGCTGTGTCCTCCGCAGGCTCTCTCATTCTTCTGACTATGAGCATAAATCATCCACCTGTCAGGAGCTCTTGCTGCCTGGATTATGCAATGTAGCTTTCATTTGAAGATGGTGTGAGCAGAAGATTGCTGCAAATGGTTTGCATTCATTTTAATGCCACTGCAGCATTTCCTTAGCTTTAATGAGGGATCAGGGTGGTGACGACTCTCTGAGACAATGGAAGTCCTAGAGATCCCAGGCTTGCTTTGTATATTGTATGGCCTAGTTTAGATTTCTTTTTTTTTTTCTTCTTTGCAAATAAATGAATGGCTTGAAAATTCAGGCAAAGAACTGGTGTTGCACAATGCCAGCTGTCCACAGCTCTGTTTATTGGCCTTATACTACTTCCCCCCAGCTGAGCAATGAAGAATTTAAAAATCAGTCATGTTTAATGTTGATTGTCCATTTATGCTGTGTCTAATGCTGTGTAATATCAAGTTTTTTGCCTTCACTTATGTTTAGTTTAAAATCACAACCTTTGCAATTTGCTTAATTACAGATATATTTGGTTACTTCTATACTGCTGACAAGCATAGAATAACATACTGTACCTTCCTAAATTTATTTGTGTGTGTGTGTGTGTGTGTGTGTGTGTGTGTGTGTGTGTGTGTGTGTGTAAAAACTGAGAACCACAACACTTTACCTTGTAATGAAAGCTCCCCCAAGAGTGGTTTTTCTTTGCCCTTTGGTTTTTCTTTTATCAGTCCCATCTATATTGTCTGTCTGCATCTAACCTAGGCCAGCACCCACTGGGGGCACCCAGCACATTGCAGGAATGCCCTTTAGATTGTAGGCTCCCTGGGGCATTGACCTTGTCTTCTTATTAGTCTGCAAAGCAACAGACATTATATAAATAAATAATAGTAATACATAGAAATTCTATTAAATGATAATTAAAAATAATTAGTAGATTCCAGATGAAATCCCTATATTTACTTTCTGTTATATACTTATCATTCCAGGTTTTTATGAATATGGTAGTTCATTAATACTAGAACTGACAATTGAATGAGTTATATTATAATACAATATGGAGTGATAATACTTTCACACTTGCTGAATAAAGCACCTTAAATGAGTTTCTTGAAGTGCTTTATAAACTTTATTCATTAATTTATGTATGTCTCAGAGCCCTGCTGTGAAGTAGGTAAGGAGTAGTATTCCCATTTTACAGCTGAGTAACTGGAGACAAAGAAGAACTGAGGGCAGGTTTACACCACCACTTAAGTCGATCTAACTTGCGTTGCTGAGGGATGTGAAAAGGACGCCTTGAGCAATGTGACCTAAGTCCTGTCTACACCGGGAGACGCTCTCCTACCAACATAGTTTCCGCCTCTCATGGAGATGGAGTAATTATGCCGACAGGAGAGTGCTCTCCCGTCGGCATTGAGCGTCTTCACCAGATGCACTACAGTGGCACAGCTGTCTTGTGCAGCTGTGCCACACTTCTAGTGTAGACCTGCCCTAAGTGACTTACCAAAAATCACATGTGAAGTCCATGGCAGAGTTGGAAACAGAACTCAGGCAATGATTGATTTAACCCCTTTCCCATATAATCTATTCTACATAAAGGCAGGAAGTAAAAAAGAATGTTCCCTCACCACCCTCTGCCGGCCCTTTAAGCTGCTTGGTTGTGGCACTGGATGCAAAAATACAAAAGTATGCAGGGATGCACTGGGCTTGGTATCCAAATGATCAGAGACGGGGTGCTGGAACAATTTGTATAGTGGGGGTGCTGAGAGCCATTGAACCAAACTGTAAACCCTATATATAATGGAAACTACTTCAAACCAGGGGGTGCAGCAATCTAGCAAATGTGAAGCAAAAACTAAGCAACATACATTGTTTATAAAAATTATATACTTTTTTTACTCTTTCTGTCTTTTGACAGCTAGATGTTACCTCTTGTTTACCCACTGTCCCAGTGCTTAGCCCATCACACTTAACAGCCAGTATATCACTCAACATGGGAATTCTAAATTCCAGCCACTGCCATCCTGCTCTAAGCAGGAGTCCCCAAGAGATAATGTGTCTAAAGTCTTTTGTTACTCACAATTTTTTACATTTGCCTCTTCATAATAGTCCTTCCTGTCTACATGTATCCCTAGCTCTGGTATTCAGAAACATATAGTGATGAAAGGATTCCTAAAGAGGAAGTCAAATTAATGTCATTTGCCACAGGAAAGGCAAAGTAGTTTATTTCAGTGCATATGCACAACAGCTGTTGATTTTAATGTGGGTTACCTGCACAGATCAATTGGAAAATGACCCGCAATATCACTTTAAATCTTGCCCACTCTGTTTTTTCCTTTTCATGCAGAAAGTACCCCATTCTGGACATCTCACCAATGCAAGAGAGTCCCAGAAAATTCAGGAAAAGCTTTCACAGATGATCGGTGACATTGGTGGCAGCTAGACTGTGGACATATTGCTCTGCAGCCTGTCCACCGGTCACAAATAATTACTGTGCTTCTCACTTGAAAGCACTGCATGCATACATGTGCTTCCTCCCTCATTTTCAAAGGGACAGAATTTTATACAACCCCGTCAAGCTTAACTAGACCACACAGAGGAAAGGAGATTTTTAATAGGCTATTTGGAAAAGAGTGAAGACCCTAACTAGTGAAATGTGTAGACTTTGAGATCCTTATTTTGAGCCTTATTTGCTTCTGGTAACAGGCTAACCTCCCATGCCATTCCCTCCCTCTCTGTTTTAATTTGATGGAAAGCCTGCAACACCACAGTTTTATGTCAAGCCTCCAGTGGACTCAACACCGAATAAAAGATTTGGTTTTTTTGCTTTGACTTTACAGATAAGTTTAAATTCTTACATATGAAGGAAATGGGAATATTTGAAGACAAAAATGCAACACAACACTGACAAAATCAGATGAGAAAGCTCACTCTTTTATCTATGAACAAATTAGATTTATCATCAGAAAAGCATTCTCTTTTCATTTTCTGAAAGGTGGTTTTTGACAGACCCTTTGCAGTGGACGTCATGCTCACAAAACATGCTGTCACAGGGCTATTTGAATATGGTGACAGGCTCATTATCATGTTGAAGACAACTGACAACACTGCAGACTAGAAATGGACAGGCTTGCCAATCAGCTGTTGAAAGGATTGCAGTTGAAATAGGGTTTTTTTGTTCCAAGAACAGTAGTACAAATTGACTACATTAATTCTTTTTATTATAGTCGCGTACACTGTAGTTAGGGGTCCGTCACTGTTTCCATTATAAATCCCTGTTTTCAAGGGTTTATTAGTCGGCCATAAAAAGAATAAAAAATAAAAAAAAAATTGTTCCTGCTGAAATTTGGCCTTGCACTGGGAGAACAAAATTTGTGTGTAGTGGAGGAGGGTACATTTTCATAACGTTTTTTGGGGGGGAGACATGGGGGGGAATGGCCTGATTTTTAATTGAAAACGATATTAAGCAAAATTTATTATTGTTTTTACAGAACCATATGTGTCCAAATAGTTTTATAGATAGGTTCCTGCCTGAAGAGCTTGTCCTTTAAGGATCCAGTCCTGCAAGTACTTATTTCAGGACATGATGCTTGCTACTATGAGTAGTTCCATTGATTGCCCTGGTTTCAATGGGATTAGTACATTAGCAAGCACCATGCCCAGGAATAGGTGTTAATAGGTTTAGGTCCTGAGTGGTCTAATAGCCTTGGATATTCTTTTCTCTTTTAATAATTAAAAAATTCCATATTTTGAAGTTATTAATCCAGAATGGTAACTGAGGACCTTAGGTTGTATTCGATCGATTGTTGTGAGTCTGGTATATGGATCAACAATCTAATGTGGACTACATATTTAAAGTGAGATACTGAAGAAAGAGGTTACCATGAATATATGCCTTATGTATGTTATGTAGTTTTCTTTATTGCATGCACTTCAGATCCTTAATGTATTTGCATGATATTCAGCGGGGCTTCATTTTAAAATTACAGTCAGTCTGGCTTCCCATTTTGTGCACAGAACTTTGCAGGTTAAAATAACTTCGGTTGTAACTTTGTAGGTACAATTATTTGCAGGCACAGTTGATGCCTATCTGACAACCTGGTTTCCAAGCGCAATCGGGTAGTTAGATGACTGTCAGTTGCGCACACACATACATACATATGACTGTGGATGCAAAAGTGAAAGACACTTTTGAAAGTCAGGCGCCCAATCCCATTTGCAAAGTCAGAGTCATACGTCATATGAAGAATGCCAGTTCACAGTAGAAGGTGACAGTGTCTTTCAGAGCCATTACAATCTATCAGGTCAATGTGCATTTTCAAACTCCTTAAAAATGTATAGTAGTTCCCTGATCAGGTCAGTCATCTGTGTTCCAAGAGGGGATTTATATGGATTCATTAGTTAATATTATTTACAGCATGTTTGAAATAAAAAAGTGCTGTTCAAGTTGGAATTATTAAGAAGGATTGTCTTACCTTTTTTTTCTTTGGATTAAAAAGGAATGGAACTACAAAAGCTACAGGTGAAGTCTGTGGGAGTTTTTGCCATTGGCTTCAGCGAAGCCAGGATTTCACCCCTCTAAAGGAGAGTGTAAGTCTAATGCTTAGAGCAGGGGACTGGAAGTCAAGACTGATTTCTATTCCCAGCCACTGACTGGAGCAAGTCACTTCATCTTTGTGTGCTGCAATAGAATGGGTAAACTAATACCCCTCTAGCTACCCCTGGGTGCATGCCATTATTATAAAACACAGAAAAACAAGTCAATCTGGAGTTAGTCTATTTCACCCTGTTATGCTACTTAGCATATTAAAAAAGAAAAGATCCACAAAGCTTTACACCCTCTGAAAAGCACTAAGATATTATAACATATAAAACATGTTCTGTTTTAATATTTAAATCTCTTTTTATTTTGTATGGTGAGGGGGCATGTCTCCAAACCCATTCAGATTCATTATTGGATACAAGTATAATGTCGTCATTGAATATTATTTGGAAGAGTAAATAATTAATATTTTCCTATTGAACCATAAGTTGTTTATAGCAAACAGTCCATATCTAGTCTAACAGAGGAGTAAATAGCATTGTTTTTGAACCATTGATCCTTGTCATTGTTATAGTATGAACTGCTATCATTGATTCATTGATATAAGTTTTTACTTTTGAAAAGAAAACAAAATAATCTTTTTGCCAACCTTGGTGGGAAATAAAAGCAACCCTGGTGGGAATAAACTACTCATGAGTAGTTATCTGATTTTTACTCTCAGCAGTTGAAGTCACTACAGTTAAACGGTTCTGTGAAGAACTGGAGAAGGTAAGAGGATCATTCAGTCAAGAAAGCATTAAAATAATGTTGCACAGAAAAGGCATGTATATGTAGAGCAGAGATACTGGTTAAATCAAGAAATTTGCTCCATTTAAGCACAGCAGGACAGCAAAAATATAATTTAATTTTATATTTTACCATGTGCAAGAAGTAAACTTTCTGATAACTAGGTTATAAAGCCTGGAGGATATCGCACTATTATCAAAATGCAGAGCCAGCATGGTATTCTTTTTTCGCAGGGATGACCTAGTAAAGTATGCTACCACCAGGATAAAAGTTGCCACCTGTCCTTTATTATAAAGGACTGTCCCTTACTTAGTCTATAATAGTATTATAATTAAATGACACCATTATCCCATTTATGTTGAACAAATATGCTGCCAGAATCCTATAGTCTTCTCCAGGTACTCAGGAAATTGACTTAATTTGTTCCATCTACAGCCAAAAAATAATAATATGGTCTCTCATCCTAATCTCTAACCCTGCATGGTGTTCTAGAATATTAATTTTTTTATGGCACACACTGTAAAACTCAATAATTCACTAGATGGAGCAGAGTGAAAGTGGAAAAGCAAAGTGGAACATGGCCCCTGAAGTCTGAATCTGAGAGTGTAGGGACAAAACAAAATACTAATACTTCCATAGTTCCTCGATCCAAGGATCTCAACAAGCTTTGCAAACATCAGGGGATTACAAGTCACAATGTTCCTCGAGTGGAGTTATGCTATTTTATAGGTGGGGAAACTGAGGCATAAAGAAGTTAATTGAACAAATGTGTCATAGGAAGTCTTTGAGAGAGCTGAGAAAAATACCTAGATCTCTTGTGCCCCTGTTCTCTACTACAGGAGACCAGAAGATGACGACAAACAGGTTTTGGGAAAAGAGAAAAAAGGAGAGGTGGTTGTTTTTTTTAAAATCTTTATAATGGGGAAAGAAGAAATATGAAAGAGAACTAGAGAGAGAAAAGATAAGTTTGGGGAGCAGGTGAATGAAAGAAGGACAATGGGAAGTTCAGAAGAACATCCAAAACTTATGTATCTGAACCGCTTGAGTCTTCAAATAGGACACAAAAACCTCTTTTGGAGCTGGAAAATACCAAGAACAGCTTTTCTCAGTATGCTCATCACTTCCATTCCTGATCCCTGTTACAACCTGGATGCAAAGATGATCAAACATTACTAGAAAATGTTAGCTAAATATTTCAGAAACTCAAAGTTCTATATAAGTTCAGTTCTGTTTAAAAAAAAAAAAAGTGTTCCATGTGATTTAAGTGCATTGTATTTTAGATAGCATGAAGATGAATGTGAGATAGATGGGTAGGACTGGTTCACTAAGCAAATCTGGAGTTTTTGCATCATTTCATTCTCCAAGTTGCCCATCTCTAATGATAACAAAGTATCGGTGCCAGTATGACTGGCTATGTTTTCTGGCTTCCAACACTTCTTTTCTTTCCATTGTAGTAACATGTTTTCCTACAACAGGATCAGATTACAAATTTTACTAAAGCAGTGGTTCTCAAACTGTGGTCCGTGGACCACTGGTGGTCCGCGAGCTCCATTCAGGTGGTCCATGGATAGTTCCCTCTAAGGTGCGCGCCTGGGCGGCCGCACATGAGAGAATGAAAGGCCACCCACCTAATTAGTGAAACCACACAGGCGTGGCTCCACTAATTAGGTGCCTGGACTCTGGAGAAGACACACCTGTAAGGTGAGGAGGTGGCCTTAGGGGGGGAATAGGGGGTAGGTGGGAGGGGGCAGTGGGGTGAGAAGACGGGGTGAGGGGAATGGGACGTGCAGGGCTGCGGCGGCCAGAGAAAGAGGCGACTTTCCCCAGCTCCAGGTCTGTGGCTGCCGGGGAGAGATGGCCCTCCTTCCCAGCCCCAGCTTGGGGGCTGCCGCAGTGGGGGAGAGACCCCCCTCCTTCCCAGCCCCAGCTCGGGGGCTGCCACAGCGGGGGAGAGAGGGCATATCCATTGTATTAGAAAGGTAAGACTACTGATAATAAAATATGAGTTGTGTGCATTTATTTATAGAACAAAAATGTTAATTATTAATATTTTTTTTTGTAAAGCGCTTTTATCCAAAACGCTTTTCAATAGTTAGCTAACGGTATAAACATTTGGAAAGATCATTAAGTGGTCCGCCGAGACCTTAAGCAATTTTCAGGTGGTCCACACAAAAAAAAGTTTGAGAACCACTGTACTAAAGCATTCTGGTTAAAGGCTGGATGGATTGCCTCTATTTGCCTTCTCCAGCCTTTGGGCTTTCCTGCACCTTTGAATGTTTATGGAGAGGAGGGAGGAAGAATTGAAGTGAAAATGGAGGTGGTGTGTCTAACTGCCTGGTTTCTCAGTCAGAATGTCCATAGGGGATAGCATTTTTTTAAATGTCTGTGTAGTGTATTCAAAACTCAAGCTTTATATAGGCATTACTGTATATTAAAGCCTTTCCTTCCTTCGGGGGCTTGGCCAGTCAAGAAATTAAGAGTAATATGAGATTTAAAACTGGTATTGTCAGGAGCACACAGCTCTCCTCTGTTATTTTCCAAACATGTACATTTAATTTTTATTATGGGTAAACGAAATGCTTACGAATATGGAGACACTGGCTGGAAAACTGCAACCTTTTTCACATGAGTATTCCCTTCAGAGGTGCTCAGAGGCTATGATGATGAAAGTCATGTAAGCACACAGATTGATAGAGGCTGCCGCACAGGTTCTAACAGCATGGTTGAACCAATTTCTAAAACAGCCCTGCCAGTGCACTTCAGGCCTGACCTATAGTCCTCTCTTATTCATTCCTGGGTCTCTTATGAACAGAGGCTGCCAATTATGCCAATGTGTGGTGGTTGGGTTTGATGAAGACAAACAAAAGAAGGGGTGTTTTTATAATGCTTATTGCCAGGGGGACACATGGCACTTTATGAACACAAAATAAGATGTAGCCAATCCTTCAAGGAAAGTGCTATCAAATTTGGACTGCTGAGACCAGTAAATATATCTCTGCCTGTTACCTGAGGAATGCTTTGAACCCAAGTCTCCAGAGACGAAAGCCTAAGGCACTATCCTACTGCAGTATCTATTTAATAAAAAGCTTTAGATAGATGCAGGTGAACATGATTTGGTTAATATTGATTGTTTTCCTCCTTTGAAATGGGAATTGTAAAAACTTTGATAAATGAATTGAAAAGTTGTCTAGTTTCACTGTAGCTTCTAAGGATATCTGTGTAACCACTGCTGAAATGCTGTTTTGGAGTTTCTTATAGCAATATCCTCAAATCATAACAAATGTTCTTATGCCTCCCTCAGAAGAGTAGGGTGGAAGTTCATGACTGTCATAAAGGCTGTTCAGTATTGTGTAAGTAGCTTATACTATATCAATGTATACCAGTTTCTGCCCTCAAAGGGCAGTTCTAAAAGCAAAACCCTTGGCTGTAAGTTCAATCTTAAGAATAATTAAAATATTATATAGATGAAAGTTTGCTTAATAATTTCCAGAGCTTTTCATCTTTTTTTTTTCAGTTGAAACATAAAACCAAGACAGTAAAAATTGTTACTTATTAATAATCCCCTGGTCGACTTCCCTGTTGCCCTGGTCACATTCCACTATGAGCAAATACCTAAAATTTCCACTTTTTCTTGAGGAAATTTTCAATTCACATTCTAGCTTTAGTTGTATCCTTGTTTATTCCCTGTCCTAACCTCCAGGGCAACACTGCTCTGCACGGTTAAAGAACTGCTGCATTTCTCCCTGAAGTGAAGATATTTCAGTGATGGGTGATTCATATTTAGTCTGTAAAATACTTTGGGATCTTTTTGGAGGAAAGGTGCTATGTGAATGCCAGGCATGACCACTAATAGGCATGGTCTCATCGTCTGTCAGAAACCTGCATTTTATTGCATTACTATATGTCCCCCTTGCTTTTTGTTATACTTCACAACACCTGTATCAGTCTTGTCCATCAATGGAACACTTTTATTTTTAATTTCCTCCGAGAGTTCAGGTGCATATTTCAGTAAAAGGCAGCACATTACACATAGAATGAATATCCAGTTTTGCTGAAAAATCAGTTTCCGTCAAAATGATTGATAAGCATAAACATTTTCTGTCATTGAAAAGTTCTTCTGATCAGCTTGTGTGAACTGAGAAGCTATTAGAAGCCTAATCCACAGTCCAAAAAGAAGTGGTGATTTTCCGTATCTTTAGACTCAGATCAGTGCTTCCCCCTTTCTTTTCTCCTCTTCTTGATTATCCTTCCAAAAGGTTGTATTAGGCCAGAACCTCAGAAGGGGCCTGAAGCTGTTCAGAAAGGAGGCTCCTATTACTTTTGAAATTAGACATGATTTTGCAGGAAATTGGGAGTCATATGCTCTAGAATTAAAATATCTCATACCAGCTAAAACTGTCCCTTATCCTTCATGGGGTTTTAAAAAAAACAACGTGTGAGCCTGCCAAGTCGTTCGCCTTCCTGCCCCTCCCCCCATTAATGTGACCGTGCCCTCTTCAGTCAGGTCCCACAAACGACCACTGTGGCAGAATTGGTTTATCATTCTACTGAAATGCTGTGGGCGTGTATACTCAGGGTGGTCTGAGGTAAGCCCCTTCAATTCCTCTTTCCTTCCCCCCCCCCACCATCCACTTTTCACGATTTTAGGGCACACAAAGGGTTAAAGATCCAGGGAAAGAACTCCTACCTGGCTGGTGATGAATCTCAACTGAAGCTTATTGTCAAGGTCATGGGCTGAAGCAAGTTTGGGCTCTGAGTAAAGTGCATTCACCTTTCAGTGTTTGGCAGGGAGGCAAAGGTTTTTGGCTGTACTGAGGGAAGACTAAAGAGAACCAGACAATTCTTTGTCTGAAGAACAACCAGGCAATAACCAATTAGTTAGTTATATGTTGTTAGTTTGAATGTGTTTGTTGCTGAACTTGGGAGTTTTACCCATTTCTCCAAGTGTGATCAAGTGGGCTGCAGATGGTAGTGTCACCCCCAGGCTTGGAGAAGAGCCAAAGATTTTCCGTTAAATAAATTTGTCTTGTCCTCATTTTGTAGAACAAAGTTGAGGATTTAGTTATAAATGATTAAATACAGTGGGTACAGCTGCATCACAAGTGTACAAAATTGCTCCTGTATGTAAAGGGGGGTGTATGGGAATTAGTCACAGAATACTCATGAGCATGGATAACATGTTTACCTTATATGTTAGGGGCTGCACTGGATATACAGGAAAGGCTAATGCTGTTTCAGTCTGACATCTTTGACATATTTACTTGTGCACAAAAATATCTTCTCTCTTTTTTTTTTTTGGCTAGAGATGAAGGTGAGGGGGACTCATTCCAATTTCTGCACAGGATGGAAGGAATGACTACAGTGACAAAAATCCTACTGTCTTGTGCAGACACAACTGATAGTAGCATTATGGGCGCCCTAAAGATATGTGCTGCCTTGTTCAGGACCTCTCTTGAGGAGTTAGGATTATACTTCATGAGATTTGCTATTGAATTCTCAGGAATGCTTCTATTATTATAATGTATCTGAAACCACAAGCTGTGAGAAAGAAAGAGAGATTAGAAACTGGGAAATGCACTTAGAGGATCTGGGGCTAGGATTTTTTCACCTATGCAAACATCACAAAGTATAGTCCCTGAGGGCCTTTTGTAAAAGAGCGTCATCAGTGTCACCATGTACCCAATCCTGTATTGATGTATGTATTAGTTATTTAGTGCTTACAATGAGCTTGGTAATGTAGAATGCACAATATTAAAGTCTTTCCCTTCCTTGAATTGGTTTCTGTCGAAAAGGTAGAGACATAGAAGCAGGGGCACTGGAAGAGGGTGGACCGGGGGGGCCATGCCCCCCCCCCACACTTTTTACCAGCCGTAAGGGCGAGCATTGGGAGGAGTGGCCGGAGATGTCTTTGGGGGAAGAGGCTGTGCGGGAGCAGGGCTTGGGTAAGGTGACCAGATGTTCCCATTTGATAGGAACAGTCCCAGTATTTGGGGCTTTGTCTTGTATAGGCGTCTATTACCCCCCCACCCTCTTTCCCGATTTTTCACAGTTGCTGTCTGGTCACCTAGGCCTGGGGGAAGAGCAGTGCAAGGGCAGGGACTCGGGGGAATGTGCAGCATGAGGGCATGGGCTTGGGGAGAAGGGGCGGTGCGGGGCCGGGGCTTCAGGGGGAAGAGACAGGGTGGGGGCTGGGGCTACGGTTCATGCGCTGGTGGCCCTCCACACACTTTTAGGGACTTCTGCCGCTCCTGCACAGAAGACAGGATGAACTGGGAAATCCAGAAAAGGTGGGGGAGGAGGGACGGAATTTAGTTATATATCACAAAACTAACTTTGTAGGCGTTATGGGAGAAGTGGATCTTGAATGAGAAGAGGTGGCTGAACAAACTGCTTTAGGGAGGGCATTCCATGGAAAGAGATGTGTTAAAAAGCACACATCAATGGAGCAAGTAAACGTCATACTTACATTTCAGATTTGCAGTTATTTATAAATAATAAAAAATTTGGTGAAGAAAAGCCAAATGTACTTGACTTTGGCAGTCATGTATTGTCAAGTAACCAGTTGTACAATATTGAGGGGCCTCAGTTTAGAAAGCCGTTTTGTAAGATTAAGAAAGCCGCAAAAGTATTTTAAAGGATCTTTCCTCCCTGACCGGAAAGAAAGTTGAAGGTTTAAAAAATAAGATCCTATGTTCCATTGTTCACAAGTCTGGCAATTGCATCTGTACTATTGTTCAACGTATATTAATAAAACAACAGCAAGGGTTCATTTCAAACTATGCTTAATTTTAGCCCCACATTAAATGCAAGCTCATTTTACTATACAGCCCTTATTATATGACTGGTTAATAGCAAGAGCACTACAGTGTGTCATCTTTTTTTTATTATTATTATTATTATACCCTGACTTGGCCATCAAACTTTAATGGCTATTGTCTCTTGTACAATAATAACCATATGCATGAATTATTTTGTGGTACAGTACAATTTGTGCATTAATTTCAGTATCATGTTTCTAACTGTTTGATTTTAGTATTAAAATCACTATAGTAAAATATTCATGCCATTAACCATCAGTATTGATATTCCCTGGAAATTCAACCACAAGTTTGAACTTCTAGGAGGTTTAAAGTCTTGGATTTTGGTTCAAATGAAATACACTTAAAAAGCACAACAGACCTGATCCAAAACTCATTGAAGCTGATGGGAAGACTCCCCTGGTCTTCAGTGGGCATTAGATCAGGCCCAATGAGAGCAGAAGTGTATTTATGGTTTCTTTTTAATTTATTTTAATGAACCAAAATACATTTTAATTGTACTTTTTTGTTTAAATGTTACATTGTAACATTTTCATCATAAACACCAACATTGTTGTTGGTTTGATCATAAACTGTTGAAGTTAATGGGTGTTTTCCTTTTGACCTCAGTGGGGAAAGTGTTAGTTCTTGTGCCACGGTAAGAGAACCAGAAAGTGAAATCAGTGTGTGTATTTTCATCATGCAGCTACAGTAACTCCTCACTTAACGTTGTAGTTATGTTCCTGAAAAATGCAACTTTAAGTGAAACAATGTTTAAACGAATCCAATTTTCCCATAAGATTTAATGTAAATGGCGGGGTTAGGTTCCAAGGAAATTTTTTGGGGGCAGACAAAACGCATTCTATACTGTACAGTACTGTACTGTGGTGGGGAGGTGCTCCCTGGCTCACCTCTGGGGTTCAGGGCTGGGGGTGCAGGGTCTGGGAGGGAGTTAGGGTGCAGGAGGGCGCTCAGGGTGGGGTGCGGGGTCTGGGAGGGAGTTAGGGTGCAGGAGGGCGCTCAGGATGGGGGTGCGGGAGGAGGCTCAGGGCTGGGGCAGGCAGGAGGTGCAGAGCACTTATCTGGAGCAGCTCCTGTTTGGTGCAGGGGGTGTGCAGGTGGCTCTGCACAGTGTGGCACTGCCCCCACGGCCGCGATTTTGGGAGCTGCCTCCCCCCCACAGCAGACAGGCCCACCCGGAATGCAGGGGCTTTAGGGACTGCAGGGCCTTGGGCTAAGGGGGCCCCAGGGCCCTGGCCTGCAGTCTAAAGCCCCTTTCGGAATGCGGCCCTGCGAGCACGGGCCGGAGGACTCAGGAGGAGCAGAGGCAGCTGCGCAGCCAGCGGCCGGAGAGAAGCGGCGCTTTCCCCTTCAAAGCGCCGCTTCTCTCCGGCCGGCTTTGAGGAGGAAAGCGCCGCTTCTCTCCGGCCGCTGGCTGTGCGGCTGCCTCTGCTCCTCCTGAGTCCTCCGGCCCGTGCTCGCAGGGCCACATTCCGAAAGGGGCTTTAGAGCTGCAGGCCAGGGCCCTGGGGCCCCCTTAGCCCAGGGCCCTGCAGCCCCTAAAGCCCCTGCGTTCCGGGTGGGCCTGCCTGCACGGGGGGGGGGGGGGGGGCAGCTTCCCGTCTCGCTCCCTCCCTTCTTCACTCCCTCCCAGAAAGTCCTAAGTGCTGCCAAACAGCTGTTTGGTGGTGGGGGAAGCGCTGGGAGGAAGGGAGGGGGTGGAGGCGGAGAAGAGGAACTTGTGCAATGCTCCCTTGTAAAGTCAGCCAAACGACGTTATAAGGGAGCATTGCACAACTTTAAACGAGTATGTTCCCTAATGGAGCAGCGACGTAACTTCGAAACAATGTTAAGCCGGAGGATGTTAAGTGAGGAGTTACTGTAGAATGAAATGCAAATAGTGAACAAACAGCATGATTGCCAAAAAATAAATTTGATTTATAATATTTTTCAGTATGAATAAATGTAAGATGCTAGTTACACAGCTAAGGAGATTTATTTACTTATTTTTTAAGATATATGGGTGAAATCCTGGCCTCATTGAAGTCAATGGCAAAACTTCACCCCTGGTTTTTAACCCTGACATTGTCTCTTTAAATGAAAGGGTACCTCCTGGTCCTTCTCTTCCTCCCTTTTAATGTTAGAGCATCATCTTTCCCAGTAGAAGTTAAGAAACTGCTGTTGAGTCCTCTTCTGAAACATTTCCACTGTGGTATGTGAGAGACTGGGTATGCTATTGTATATGATCGGCATTCTTACAAGGTCTTAGACATATTTTTCGTAGCACGAACACTTTGCTGTATGTTAACCATTCAGTTGAGACCCAAATGGCTTGCACAAGCAAAGCACTCATAAACTGTTGCTAAAAACAATTTAACTCCAAGACCATTGGGCTCTTTACAGTCTAATTTTGGCCATATTATAAGGGCTACTTAAATACAGAGATAACATTAATCTTTCAGTAGCAACAAGTGCTGGCTGCGGATAAGACCAGCAGCTTAGCATTCCTGTAATCAAAATGTTGTTGCTGGACATGAGTAATACAGTATGCGATCATCTCTGAACATTAAATCTAACCTGGATTTCGTTCAGCTCTGCTACTTGACACTGTGTTGCCTCACAGGGTACTGTTTTTCCCCTTTGGTTCCTAAAGATATGGAACAGCAATTAGTGAGTGCCTCATTTAATTGACTGGGCTTGTATGATGCCAGCCAGTGCCTTCATGAAGCTTGCGTGAGCAAGTATTTCTATTTCTGTAGACATTAGGCATTCAGATAGGGATTTTTTTTTAACATTATAACTGCCTGGGCTTAGTGTTTTAAATCATGAAACATTTTGTTTATGCATTATAAATAGTGATAGCTATTTATAAACCAAAGCCACTATGTTCTCACTGTATTCCTAGGAGGCCTTAAGTTGTGTTAACATTACCCACACACATGTTACTTCCATTTTGTTGCCTGGGAAGCTAAATGGAAATATGACTTTTAGCTGGCCTCATTAATGAGACAATGGGACACTGTTAGGGTGCAGAATCTGAAGAAGTCATTGAAATGACATAACAAACAGGGAGAAGAAACAGACTGGGCACATTTTATGTTATGAAAAAAAAGTTATTCATTAGGAGCAAAACAACAGTTTTATTTGGGTGGGGAGAAGCAAACCCAGGGGTGGCAGAAGGTTTCTGAAGGGTGGAGAGCAGTTGATCTCTATCCCAGAGAATCTTAGAGGGGCAATTTATTCTCATCTTGGAAGAAGAGGAAAGATTTTTAAGTTAATAATGTTTCTGACCCCTTACTCTCCCCTCCTACCATGCTTTCAGCCAAAGGTGAAAGCCTGCCCTACATCCCTTGTGACTAGTATAGAATCTACATCAGAAACAAGAGGGGGGGGGGGTGAGGGAGTAAGAGAAGGGAGGGAGATCAGCTCTGTGCTTTGTGGCTGCCTATAAAACCAGAAGAGGCTTTACAAAAACAGGAGCCAGACAGAACTCATAAAAAGCTAGTAATCTGTTCCAAACATGGGCCAGTTGGCAGTCCCGAGCGATGGTTGTTTGTCATCACAATAGGATGTCTTGCTGCAAATTAGCAAATGATTTCTAATATATTTTTATGTGCACACAGAAGCAAAGCACTCATTATTATTATTTATGATGTATTCACGTAGTGCTGACGGTGCTTAGTGCTGTGCAAGACATAATAACAACAGTCCCTGCCCCAGTGATCTTGCAATGTAAAAGAAAAAGATGCTAATCCAAAGGAACAGGAGAATGAACTGGTATCACTGACACCCTTTAAGATGTGCTCAGGAGGCTTTATGGTAGCAAAATTGCCTTAACATTTACATACATTAACATTTAACTCATTCATCTGTGTAGCCCAGTGTAAACGATAACACCACATCAACACGGGTGATATTTTCCCATCATTAATCAGTTAACAGCAAGAAAGACACTGTAGTAGGCAACAAGGCTGCTATTGCATTGTTCTGTTATGGTGTTAGAGTTACAAATGTCAAGCATATTGTATAGGTTTCTATATCTGTTGGCATGATACACCGTATAGAGACATAAAATGGGTTTCTACTATAGCAAAGCACAGCTGCAGCCATCAGCAACTGCAGACACCTCTGATGCACTCCTGACATAATAAGCCTGATGACCCTAGGGCCTTGCAGCACTTCTGTTAGGGTGAAGTGCCATTTTGCTGGCTACATAAACTGTATACATGACCCCTTCTGACATGTCAGACAGCTGCAGAGACCCTGCCTTTAATAGGCAAGGTTAGAAGGGCAGTGTGTGGCTTATGGGCTGAGTTTTCCTTTTTATAAATGGGTAACAATAGGGTGCTGACAGGCCTTGAAGCCTGGACAGGCTATAAGGGTCATCACGATAAGGGTGGATTAGTGTATATAATTTGCCAAATATGGGGGCAGCCTCTAGCTGGGTTTTTCTGCACGTGGTGGATTATCTATCAAGAAGCTGCATGCGCTGCACCTGTAAAATGCATTGCTGCTTGGCAGACTTATTGAGTAAACTAGATAACTGCAGATCTATCAAGGTTGCAGTGTACATTATGCCAAACCTGTAACAGAAGACTATAGACTAAACATAGACCGCAAAGAATAAGCAGAGAGAAGTTTTCCAAGTTGTCTAAAGACTTCTAGAGTAAAGGTTGAATGTCCTGCAAATTAAATCCAAGAATTCTAAACTGTGTATATATTTTTTCAGTGTTCCATATCTGTTCTCCCCCCACCCCCAGATTCTCACTTGAAAGATTTTATACACATCTTTATCCGTTGTAAGTAAAGCTGTTTTTAACTTAATTCCCTAACTACTATAGTTATCCAGTCCGAAGATCAATGGTCAACAGAAAGCCTAAAGAGCCTTCTGGATGAGATCTTTGACTGCTTTGAGGTAGATAGCTAAACTGCCCACCCTAAAAGGTTAGGAGAATGATAAATGCTATAAATTCTTGGCTGTAGTAGAGGAGAACTTGTTAACCCCAGAGTTACTGGAGTTAGATATGCTCTGAAACCTATTAACATCACATTGTTCTGGATGTTATTCCTTTCTTTCTCCATCCCCCCTTTTCAAAACCAATAAATATTTTTGGGTTTCTATTTCATTCTTGTAAATATTCTCCAAACCAAATTTTCATTGAAGAACAGAAATACTGTGTTAATTTACTTTTTAAGCAATTTGGGACAGAGTTCACATCTTTAATCTTCTCTGAGCAGTATCATGCCCATTTACGGCACCGCATACAAATGTTTAAAAATAATACGTTTTCCCTTTGGTTTGTTGTGAGGATTTTGCTTCTTAGTGTGTCAATTTCTTTAAACTAAGATGCATCATTCCCTTTATTGTTTCTGCTTCAGTACCTTAGTAAGCTCACCCATTAAACAAAACCGACAGTATTAATAACTTTTTGTGAGTCATTTAAGGGTTCAGCTAAGAGACGTTATAATTGACTTTTTAGTCCATTTTTAGAACAAACTCTTTCAATGCTCTTTTTCTGAACAAGACCACTTCCCACTGCACTGGAACTGACAAGACTGTATGCATTACTTTATTTTGATACTGACATTTAAACAATAAAATAAAGCCATTTAAAACAAATAGTGGTGCTTTAAGTGTCTGAGCTGTCAAGATATCAAATTATATAACTTGGAAAAAATCAGAATTCATTGTTAATGGTATGCACTTAACACAAAGGGTCGCTGGAGTACTAACCAGATGTATATTCAGCTACCATGCTGGAGCTAACAGGCTGTATTCCTTTAGATAGAATTGACTATATTCACTTAAATGGACTTGACTCTGGTACAATCACTGTATTCAAATGTCAAAAAAAAAAGAGAAAGAAGATGTCACGCAGGGTCACAAATTATGTTGGATTTTGACAGATTGTAGCCTTGCTTTACAAGAGCAGTAACATCTCATTTGTCACCGTTTGAGCTGTAAGTGCGGGAATGAGAGCGGAAGGCCCTCCATCTCCACCGCAATTTAATCGCTCTGAGGCCGACAGTGGTGGCTAAAGCCACCTGCCCAGGCACTGTACTGCTGATCTGTTTTAATTTAATCGTCCGTCAGCTGGGATGAAAGCATAAATCGTCTCCCTTTGATCTGCAAACGGTGTGTTTTTGTAAAGCAGGGTACAGAATCAGGGAGACAGTTTTCACATTTAGTGCAACATAGACAACATGGGCTTGAAAAGCCTTGTAAGTGATATTTTATTGTAGTAGTAAATCTAGAAGTTGCTTTTTCTGTAAATTGATGTGAAACAGTGTAGGTTAGAAAAAAACTGTCCATAAGTAAAGAAAGATATTGATTAATAACTTATTAATTATTCATGTTGGAAAAAACAAACCCAAATCTGAATAACTAAAATCTTTTTTGCACCTTGTAGCCCTTAGCTGCCATGTTAACACAGTGGGAATACAAAAGAGTTTGCTGTAAGACTGGATAAATTTGTTCATAGGCACATATCTGGCACCATATTTAGTTGCATTGTCTGACATCTGAGTGGCTAGGGAAGCAGATTTTTTTTTCTACGATTATTCTAAAGAGCTCTGTTCTTCATCCATTGTGGATATGGTAACCCTCACTGATGTTATTGGGAGTTTCATGCAGGGCCATAACGTGTAGAATATGATTTGTGTATTAAATATGTCTGGCAAGCCAAATTATGCTCTCAGCAGAAATCCAGAGTCCCTTCACAGAAGTCAATAGAATGACTCCAGGTACACTGGTGAGGCTGAGTGTAAAATTTGGCCTAATTGACAAATTTATATCAAATTCTTTCTATCACCTTATTTTTACACAGAGTAGTTAGTGAGCAACAACAACAACAATAATTATAGTTAATTAATCTTTTGCATAATTTTAAAAAAAATAAATTCCTAAACTTTATCTTCATGACTAGCTGTGTAGAACTGATTTTTAAAAATTATAATTTTTGTTATTGAAAGTTATGTGTTAGTAAATGAATAAACAGGATAAGATGCAAATGCAGAACGTGTACTGAATCAGTTACAAAGAGAGAGTTATTTGCTCAGGTCTGAAAGAAAACTTTGTAATTAGAGTGAGTAGATATTACAGTTTACTGGGATTGTCCAGGCCAACATCCCAGCCAGTTGTATGGAAATTGGGTTTGTGTCTTGGATTCAAATATAGTCAGTCAAGATGGCATTCCCTGTGCCTTCTCCAGTTCTGTTTGTACTGCTGACTGCTCTTCCCTCTCCAGCTCCCCATGCACTCATCTCTAACCTTTCTTCTTTAGTTCCCTTCGAAGCTACCTATCTGAATCATATGCTGGGTTAGGCCTCACAAGGTTCAGTTGGCCTTGAGCAGGGAAGTGTGGTAAAGAAGGAGAATCTAGAAGGGCAGGATGTGGAAGGAATAACTACAACCTTCATCACATGACATGTTCTCCTATCTCCTCATGACATGCACCTTCTACCCTAAGCCCCTCTGACTTCCTCCATGTCCCAATACCCACATTGCTCCCTCACCCCAATCAACTCCCTCTTGGTCTTCCAATGACAAACCCCTTCAAATCCCAAATCTCACACGTCCAGTGAGAGGACTCATGGGCCAAAACCCATTTGTCTACTGCTTATCCTTCCGTTTCTCATGACAGCTTTAAGAATAGTTTCCAAAATACAGGCATTGTATTTGTAGCTCAGGTTGGGCATTGCCTTTTCCAATATTATACCATCTCATCTGGGATATCAGAATCTCGACAGAGCTCAGAAACTGTCCCAAAATGGAATGAAAACTCACAGGATCATACAAACTCCCATTAAAGAAAATTGAAAACTTCTAAGATTCCTTGAAATGCCCACAAAAAGCCCTACAGAATGCACAGATCAGAACTGCCAATGTTTTTGGAGCCTATTGTGCTTGAAAGATAAACTGTTTTGCACCCTAACTGCTAAAGCTTTACCTGTCTGTAATTACTATCATGGACAGAAGGGCCAGAAAAGACCACCTGACCCATCTAATGTACCCCATTGCATTTCCCAGAACTAGTTTCTTCAGCATCTCATTAATGTCCTATATATGAGGCAGATTCTGATCTCTACTCATGCTGAATAGCACTTTACCCAATGAGTGGTCCCATTGGCTCTAGTGCCTTAACTTTCTCTTGTGTTGTCTATTCCAATGTTGTTTTAAGATATGAGGTCCCCCAACTCCTGGGAAGAGGGCGGGGGGAGAGAGAGAGAGATGGGGCCAGGCTGGGATCTCCAATCCCACCCCAACAACCCCCTGGATGCATTAATCCATCTTCACTTTAGGATAACAGACTTCTTCTGCTACAAGCTAGTGTAAGAGAGAGACAGGATGGGTGAGGTAATATCTTTTATTGGACCAACTTCTGTTGGTGAGAGAGACAAGCTTCCGAGCATACATAGAAGAAGTGCTATCATACAGATCATACAACTAGCGTAGATAACTCACATGCTTAACTACTTTCACCTTAAATAGTATAATGAGAGTGAGGGGGAAGGCACAAATAGTATGTACAACAATGATGTATTTGTGTAAACTGCAGTAACAGGGCTGACCAAGCTCCTGGCAAGGGAGGAAACCATTCCAAAGCATCCATAGAGGATCCCACGAGTCAAATGCCCATTGGTATGCACTGTATTTGTGGCATTTAGCTTATTTTTGCCAAAGTGCATTACCTTGCATTCATTCATGCTATCCATTCTCATATGCCAAGGTTACTTTGGACTGCAGTCACCAGAAATTATTGTTCCCATTGCAAACAACAGCAACCAATTATTTGAGAATAGTTCCATATTACCTTGTAATAATGAAGAGTTAACATGTGGTACCTCTGCATGTATTTTGTGTTCTTTTGGTGTATTTGTTTATATATAGTATAGCTTGGTTTATACCTTATTTCTCAGTGTGTATATAGTTTTTGGTACATTTACACGGAGAAGAGATGGTTGTAGCTATGCACTGCACAGTACATGGGCATAGTTGTAGCATCAAGTGGCCAGCTTTCATGGAGAGCTATGTTGTTATTTCTGTAAAATTACACCATGCCCTCTGGTATATTATACCAAACTCACTAATACCATTTTGAATTATTTGTACAATTCTTTTTTTAATTTCGCCAGTCATAGAACACTGTATGTTACTTCTTCAGAACGGTCTCCATGACCAGACTGGCAATATTATATATTTATCAGAAATATATAGACCATAGTAGCTAGAAATGTGCAAATAATTCTTCACAGGAAGTATTTTCAGAATGTCTGCAGTGAAGACAAAAGCAATAAAGCAAGGATATTATTTAAGTTGATAAAAGATGCAACACAGCTTCATTGGGTTTCCAGATTCAAATTAAAAGAATAAATATTTCATCAGTGATACTAATTAAAGATTGGTCAAAGATTTGTCTGTGTCTCATACTGCAAATACCAATCAGACCTGATTAGGAGATGTAACATTTATAGTACTGTCCACTGGTTGAAAAAAAAGATTAATACGAAGCCCGCTTCACTCAGCAATGGCTATTTTATTGTGTCCTAATTTTTGTACAATGTTATCCAAGAATTTGAGCTGCTGGTTTAATTGAAAAAGTCAATGGAAACCCAGTTTTAAAAACCCAGGTCTCTACAAAAGGAAACTTTTTAGCATAGGACAACTTTTAATACTAATTTTCTAATTAACGTCCATGTGAAAGGCAGGCATATGCTGAAGCATGGAAATATGTGGGAGTGGGGATAATAAGACAGGCAAACAATGAATGAACCCTAATGCTAATATGGTATCTCATCTGTGGTGTATCGGTTTACAACTACACCCGATAAAAATAGGGCCTAGAAATATATTTTTATGGGAACATGCTACAATATAATAGAAACATGGAATGTGCCTTATTGGATCAGATCATTAATCTATCAGTCAATATCCTGTTTCCATCAGAGACTGATTCTTTTGAGATAGGGAAAAACCATGTATAAGGAACTTAGTCATTTGTGGAAATATGACTGTGATTGGGGAGGTGGTGAAAATTCCCTCCCATTATGTTCTTTAATTCAGTACAATGTTAAAATAATAAGGCTTGAGCTTATAATTAGGGCCCGACCAAATTCATGGCCATAAAAAACATGTCACAGACCGTGAAATCTGGTTTCCCCTGTAAAATCTGGTCTTTTGTGTGCTTTTACCCTATACAATGCAAATTTCATGGGGGAGACCAGTATTTCTCAAACTGGGGGTCCTGACCCAAAAGGAAGTTGCAGAGGGGTTGCAAGGTTATTTTAGGGGGGTCACAGTATTGCCACCCTTACTTCTGCACTGTCTTCAGAGCTGCACAGCTGGAGAATGGTGGCTGTTGGCTGGGAACCCAGCTCTGAAGGCAACGCCCCGCCAGCAGCAGTGCAGAAGTAAGGGTAGCAACACCATACTATGCCATCCTTACTTCTGCACTGCTGCTGCTGGCGGCGGCACTGCCTTCAGAGCTGGGCTCCCAGCCAGCAGCCGCCTCTCTGGCCACGCAGCTCTGAAGGCTGCGCCACCATCAGCAGCAATGCAGAAGTAAGGGTAGCAGTACCACAACCCTCTTTACAATAATCTTGAGACCTCCTTTTTGGGTCAGGACCCCTACAATTACAGCACTGTGAAATTTCAGATTTAAATATCTGAAATCATGAAATTTACAATTTTTAAAATCCTATGACCGTGAAATTGACCAAAATGGACTGTGAATTTGGTAGGGCCCTACTTATAATTATTTCTCCTTTTATAATACTACAAGATTTCACCTACTGAATCTTAATTCCATCCAAATCTCTCTTTGTCTAATGCTGCCAGGCTGTTAGTCTTGCTATTGGGATGGAGGGATAGCTCAGTGGTTTGACCATTGGCCTACTAAACCCAAGGTTGTGAGTTCAATTCTTGAGGGGGCCATTTAGGGAACTGGGATAAAAATCTGTCTGGGGATTAGTCCTGCTTTGAGCAGGGGGTTGGACTAGATAACCTCCTGAGGTCCCTTCCGACCCTGATATTCTATTCTATGAAATTACTTTGGGAGAGGGAATCAGTGCCCCCCTCTCAGCCCATTAGCATCACCTACCATTTTCTGTGTAGCATAACATCTCCCCTATCTTCATTGTGTAAGAGGACTATCTACAGATCTGGGTATCCATCCAGAGGGGCAGACTAGAGGAATATAAATCATCACTCCACCTATTAGACACTATCTTTAAAAAAAACAAAAAAAAACCAAAAAAACTAAAACTGCATTAACATTTGCCCGAGCACAGGGCTTGGGGGTCTGTAGGATTTGGAGATGAAACTTGTCCTACACAGCAAAGGGGAATCCTTCCTTGTTCCCAATGGAGCAATTTAGCCTTTAGCAGAGCCTTTTGGAGCCCCTCCTGTAGATTTTTGCACAGAATGGGGCAATTCCATTTTAGATGGGAAATTATTATTATTAAATAATGCACATATAGGGCCATATCTGACAGTCTTTACTCAGTCACAATCTCATCGTAGTCTGTGGGGATTTTGTAAGGACTGCAGGTTGTGGCTCAAAATGTACTAAGGCAAAGTAGTGGCTAAGCGGATACTGCAAATGCTACTGCTGTATCCTCCAGTATTCTCCAGTGCTTGAAAACCATTTACGTTCCCTCTCTTGGATCTGTATTACTTCTTTCCCATTTTAATTGAACTTTTTTGTTTTTAGAACAAGAATCTTAGGTGAATAGTTAGAAGATAGGGAAATTGTGTGTGTTTGTAGCTGGGAGATAGAGAAGAGTGTATTCTTCTATATTTTCCACTTTATCTGTATTACTGACAATATGAACTCTTTATATTTTACTCTACTTTACTCTTGCTATTATATTAGTGAGGGATTTCTGTTTGAAAAATATCTGTCCACCAATCCCCAATGAATGTACAAATCAATCATTCAATGTATCTAATTACTCCTCTCTGTAACCGAGAGGAAGATTTTGAAACTGTGTAATACCTGCGCTCCTCTGAACACTGGGACTCTTTATTCAGTGTACACTTACTTGAACCTCTTTCCATTAGCACAAATATTAAACAAGGAACAGTTAAAATAATTCCTGTAGTGACCTACTCACACTGTCGCTGTTTCTCATTTTTTGTTACTTACCAGGTACATTAAAATTCACATTTAAATTTCAAATGAGCTAAATATACCATTGCTTTCAAATAAGTGACTGATTTTGTTCCTCTCATGTTATATTAATATTATGGAGTCTTCTGCACTCTTGCTTTACTTTCTGACTGTCTGATAATTGGGTTGGGAGAGCATACCCTGGGTCATCTTGTTTAGCTTATCTGCGCAAGAGAAAGACCGGCCAATAATAAGGGAAAGCAGCAATAAAATAGTGGGGAAAAAATTGAAAGGAAGATTTAATCTTTGACCAATTTGAAACATATCCCAGAGAATCCATGGAGAAAAAGATAAAGTGTGACTATGAGTAAGTTAACTAAACACATTACAGTGTGTGAGAGCAAATGGAGTTAGTCCATTGTACATGTTTAATTTCCTATTAGTCTCTAGCGTTTACTACTACGGTCTGAGTTGGGGCATCTGTAAATTCAGTTAAATACAGTGCATTGTCTAAACATATCACAGCTCCAATCAGTCACCCAGGCTGGTGATAAGAAGCCTCTTGTATTATTGAATCTACAATAGGGAGGCTCTGCAGGCACAAAGATAACAGCTAGGTATTTCACTTTAAGTATGAGAAAAAACAGTGACCCGCCTTTGCAGCTATAGCTCTGACATTTATTATTGCCTTCTGATTTGCTTTATACTACTGATGTGAATTTGCTTTCAGGTGCTTTATATCTCTTCTTATTTCTAACGTAAGACCTCTATCTGGAAACAGTAAGGAAAACAAATAAACTGAAATCAACTTTCATGCTATTACATAGATAACAACTCGGGCCCTTTTTTTTTTTTTTTTTACCGTTTTAAAAACGCATTACTGATTTCCCTTCATAAGCATGAGCCATAGGCTTGTGTTTTACCATTTTGTTTGTTCTATGTTAATGTTGTTCTGATAAGACCCTTCATCAGAGCCCTTTGAACTCTCGATCGGTAGCTGAAATGTAAGTCTGGGTTTTCCAATTTTTTTAATAGGTAAAATAACCAGTGTAACCAGTGTGTCATCTTTTCAGTAGACCAATGGCATGGAAAAACAAGTACATTAAAGACACGTTCATATACTGTTATCTATAGATACCTACGTAGGCCAGGAATATGGTA
The DNA here is from genome assembly GCF_028017835.1 of Emys orbicularis. Taxonomy (NCBI): domain Eukaryota; kingdom Metazoa; phylum Chordata; order Testudines; family Emydidae; genus Emys; species Emys orbicularis. The sequence goes on from NC_088685.1 coordinate 168,257,885, forward strand.
TTTTGCCTAAATATACAGTATATGATATACAAATATACATATAAATACTGTATATTATAGGGGGAGCTGCTGGTACTGACTATTATTAAGATTGTCCCAAACTTCCCATTATAAGATCCTGTTTCAGTTGCTTATAACTTTGTGAAACGTTAACTGTTTGGGCACAAATTTTCTATACTGGGTGTCTGTCTGAGGCCAGGTTTTTTTGGAAAATGTCAGCCAAAATGTTTCAGCCATGTCTGAGAATGAGGCCAAAGAAAAATATATTGTTTTATTCATGTTAAAAAATTCTGGAGACCACTTCTTTGAAAAGCTCTATCATCTCTGGGCTTTGGAGCAGGGACTTCAATTTTGGTAGGGGGTGGGGCTTCAGTCAGGCCAAGTTATAAGCCTTTGAAAAATCACAATTTGCTCATGCTCAGTAGAGACTTCTTGGATTTCAGCAGATAAATTCCCCAAAGATTCTGACCACATTGGACATGCTCCATCCTGGGTCTAAGCAGGACTTTCCCTGCAATTGCAGCTCTGCATGCCAGGTCCAGCTACCTGACTGAAAGCAGGAAGCCTGTCTCTCCTGTCTTCTCACTGACCATCCTGCTAGGTCCAGGCGATGTGGAGGACAAAGCTGCCTGATTCAAATACAAAGAAAAGAAGAGCTGGACCGGTAGAGGGCAGATCAGCAGAGTGGATTGAGGCAAGGAGCTAGGGAAGAAGACCAGGACTATAGGATGGTGGGTAGGGGGACTGGGTTTGGGGTCTTGAGAGAGACTGAGGCTGGCTGGGCAAGGAGATTGAGATTGGAGACAGGTAGGGAAATGGAGGTGCCCAGGAACCAGTAGATGGGGTGAAGACTGAGACCCAGTGAGGAGCCAGGGTGGGGAGACGGGGACTGGCTGGGCAAGGAGACTGGGATTGAGAACCAGTAGGGCAGGTGAAGGGATACAGAGCTGACGAGCAACTACAGTGCAAGGAGAGAACTGGGACCGGCTGGACAAAGAGACTGGGACAAGGAGGCAAGAGGGCACACTGAGACTGGATGAGGAACTTAGGAGGGAAGTGGGGCCTGAGAGCCAGTGGGAAGGGGAAACATGGAGGGTGATCACGGTTGGAGGCCATGAAGGGATGAGAAATAGATCATAAGGAGCCAGAAGGGGGGTAATTGGAATTGGCTGAGCACCTATGTGGTTGTATGATGATACATGATGGAATTTGTGGTTTTTTCCGTTTGCTTTTTAAAAAACTTGGAAATTACATACAAAAAATCGATTAAAAGACCATTATTAAGATTGAAAAGTGAAACACTCAAAAGTTAGGAAATGCTAGATTTAAAGTTGCCCTTACAGCCTTAATTTGGCCTTATTATGTGTATGCATTATGACCCAGTCTTTTAGGAATTGCCTCAAAGATGGTATTGAATGCTTTGGTACTCTATCTACTGGAAATATGTATTGGTCATGTTTTAAAAATATATTTGATGGTTATTTTCATTCCTTTATGGCTTTGTGTGTTGTTTTATTTATTTGTTTGATAGATCATTAACAGGACATAGGTTCGTATCTTTTTAGCTGTAAGCCTAGCTTACAACAGCTTGATATCTTATGTGAAAGACATAAGAGTTACTTTCCAGCTGTGTCCCCTGATTCAGCAAAGTATGTAAGCATTCAACTTTAAGCACATGCTTAAGCCCACCCCTATTTAGCAAAGCATTTAAGCATGCTCTTAAATGTCTTGCTAAGTTGGGGCCTGTATGGTTTTGGAATGACAATGATTGGCTTCTCTGGGAACTGTGTCCAGTCATCCATAGTAAGTGGAGGATGGCTGTAATGTAGAAACGTGAGGAAAGCTGGAACAGAAAGGAGCAATATAGAGGGGAAGAAATCTGTTTTTAGGCCCTTTATAGTACAGTACCTAGAATGGGCATGGATGATAAATTAAAGATACTACCCGTCACCATAACATTTTGAAATGAGGGGCATCGTTATTTCCACATCGTTTTGGTCTGTACCATTGAGCCTTCGGAATGCTAGTGTTCATTCTAGTTTGCAGGATCACCGTACTGAAGCTTATTGTTTCTGAAGTGATGGGCATCAAAGATATGACTAACATGGCAGGCTAGTGCATCTGCTCAGTGTGTTAAAGGTGCACTTAATAAAAGAGTGAGGCTCCAAGTTCCAAAGATAGAGATAGGAAGAAGAAAGCTTAAGGGGATCTCAGATCAGAAGATTGTGAGGGATGGGGATGTTGATTGTAGATGAGAAAAACAAGGCCTAAGACTGAATGGGAGGGGAAAAGCAGAAGATAGGTTACTACAGAAACAATACAGAGGGTGGGAAAGGGTTCAAAATATGGCAGAATTCAGAGACTGACTTGTTCCCACTTTTGAGACCATTGCTAGTCCAGTTAATAAGTCCATTCATTTTAAAGGACAAAAGATCAATTCACCTGTATACACACAGATAAAATTTGTTTCCAGCAAACAACTCAAGTAACTAACTGGACTGTGTGCTCGGGAGTTTTGCTGGGATCAGGGTAGATCAGTCGGCTGATCCAGTAGGAAAAATCCTGTGTTACTATATATTTTTTTATATTGCTCTTAATCTGCACGCTCAGTTCCCATTGATGTCAATGGGAGTTATACCACATGTCAAAGGCAGTATATGGCCCTTAATTTGAAAGTTACACAAAGGAATTTGTCCACAAAATGCAAATTCAAATGACAAGCAGAGAAGCACTATGGGAAGAAGAGATGATGTTCTTGGAGGAGTGGGGGGTTGCCTAAAAATTAATGAAACCAGCATTGTTAAAAGGTGGAGAAAATTGCACATCAGTGAACTGAGGAAGCAACTCAGAGTCCCCACCTACTACCTGTAAATCAAAGTTGATTCCAACATCTTTATAGAAAAGGAACACCTTAATCTCCAACTTGTCGATGTGGATCAGAGGTGCTAAAATATATTGCCCATCACAATTCTCTCAGTTTATACAAAAGGGAGCTGCCAGGTTAATTCTGAGACCAGAGGGGGAAAACTGCAGTGAAGATTCTTCAGTGTACCTATATATTAGCTTTGAAGTTATTGTCCTTGTTTGACTGCATGTTCAGCATAATTAGTATTACTCCTTTAAGGCTGCTGTTTAAGTTGGAGGGGCTAATTGTACTGTGAGTTAACTTAGGGTGTTTTTGCAAGTGGTAACCTGGATCCAGATGTGGTTATGAGAAGTGAAATTAATTTGGTGGTTCTAACCCAGCCCCTCTTGTAAGTCTGTCCATATCACAAAACCAGCATCCAGAGTGGCACATTCCAATACCATTGGCATACTCTGCTCCAGAGAGACCCAGGACTAGATTAACCAGCATGTTGCATGTCAGTACAGAGGTTTACTGGCAGAACTGTTTGTGAAGCTTGCAGAGCATCTGTCTGAATTGGCCCATAGTTTCTTTCATCAGCCAGTTCTTAAATTCGCCAAAACCCAATTCCTAATCTCTGGCCAAGCCTGAGTAAGTGGGCTTTGCACTGGAATTATCCAAGGGCCAGGAGCATGGGATGGAGAAATCCCCTTTCTAAGGATGTGGCTTCTGTCCCAGAAATACTCCCCCATGCGCTCTCCCACCCACACATGGAGGTCTACATAGAAGCAGACCATCTAGCCTCACCCTGCTCTCATCCGTGCTGCTCTAGAGAAATCCACCATGAAGCAATGCCGTGCTGCAACCAGAGGATATTCAGTAGAATCCCCTTGTGCAGCCTCTCTGTGGCCTTCTGTACATAGCTCAATGTAATGGTACCAGTCCACTCTTTGGGCCTTGTGTTGCAACACCACAGAGACTGGTGAGTGCTAGGATTGTCCCCTTAACATGTAATAACTTATAATGCCAAAACAAAAACCTGAAAATCCTTGAATTAGAAAGAGTAGTCTAGCTGTGGTGCCAAATGAGTCCAACAAATCCAGTAAATGCTAGAAGTCAAACGTACTACTGCCCGTTTCTCAGCCTAAGACATGGCAACAACTTTCTATTGGTAGGTTAGTGCCATAATCAATCTTCCTGTACAAAGTAGCCAAAGTTTTCTGAAAGGATAGTCATGTGAAAATAAAATTGACAGCTTGGATACTGTTGGAGAGGAGGAAAAAAATAAGGGGAAATTCATAACATTCTGAAATAAATCAGGGTCAATGGGGCAGATTTTGTCACCTTATACAAGTTAATATAAAACATTGCTTATGATGTCTAACATTCTTAGGTTACCATAGCAGACATTATTGCTTTTTAAAATAACAAATAATCAAGAAGTTGCTTTTCCCAGTAGAAACCCTTCAACTAACTGGTGGTAGTTTTTGACTGGTTAAATTGTTCTTTCACGGTTTAGGTTTTGTTAACAGACACAATTATTGGTACTGTATGCTTTCCTAATCCCTCTTCAGTAGTGGTGCATCTCCAACCTTACCAGTTTAATTAACACTGAAATTCTCATATTATTTTGGTGCCGTGATTACAGGCAAAGACTAAGTGGAAGTCAGTTTGTATCCCAAGAGACTTCAGAGTTAACAATGCATAGGTTTCCCCCCCCCCTCCTTTTTCCTCCTTCATGAACTCCAGATAAGCAGCAGTCCCCAGCTAGATTTCATTACTATCACGCACTCTTCATGGTCATCTTTTAATATTTGAAAGGATCATTTGTTAACTGGAAATGGTCAATTTTTTCTCCTTTGGCTTTTGAAATATAATTTTCAATTTTTAATTTGATTCATTTAGATGAAATCATTAATCAGGGTTGAAACTGAGTTAATTTTCTGGAAAATAAATGAGGTTGTTAGAGTGAACATTATTAAGTGGGCTCTTTGCAAGAAAGGGATAATAGCTGAAAATATGGAAGACTTTGAGAACTATAGCAGTTGAGGGATAAAACCAGAAGTGTTTTCCCCCTTGCTAAGTGCAGTAATTTATTTTTAAAATAAGTTAGGCATGGAGGGGTGTTTTAAAAGTAACTATTAAAGAAGCATGGCAGAGTAAATATCCTAAATTTACAGCAGATTTAAAATACAACAGATCTCTAAAATGCAAGTCTAGATAGTGAATGTTTTAGGTCCTTGGATGCTCTAACACTTTTGACAAACAAATTTAGGACATCTCTCCTAAACCTCAATATTCATTGTGCTATCAGTGCCATTCTTGATTTAGAGCCTGAGAAACTGTATCAATAGTAATACAGTAGATAAATAGCCATCAAGCTACAAAGGTTCACTAGGCACTGAGCAGGACCCACTAAACCCATTTCACAATCTGACCCAGATTCAAATTCTGGCCTTTAGAGAAGAGAGTCTGTCTTGTTCACTCTCTGCAATGCACAGCATGACACAAAGTGATTAGGATAGCCAGCAAAATATCTTACGAGTAGAAACTAAATAAGGGAGGATTGGGGTAGACATGCAGCATGCTAGATTTACCATTCAAGTATGATTCAGTTTGCTACAGAAATTTTTGTTTGCAGTTGTTTCTTAATGCAGCCCTCTTTCTGCTAAAATGTGCCCCCCCAATCTTCCATTAAAAGCAGTGTAATTTTCTTTTAATAGCAATAGCCGTCTGCTCTGTTTAGATAGGTAGGGATTTCCCCCCCTGCAAGTGTTCCAGTCTTTGCTCAAGAGTTATTGTAGCACTAAGCACTTAGAAGCAGCTATAGGTCAAAGTTTTAGGTGGGGCACTATAATCCTCTTTAGAAGCTTCTTCACTGCACATGCGCTCATTAATTAAGGGCACTTTTGAACGTGTCCCTTAGACCTTTCCTGTGACTGAACAGTAAAGCTTTTTGGTTTCTGATCCAGCAAAATGCTGAGTATTCTCAACTCTCATTGACAATGGGAGCTGGGGGGTACACAGCTCCTTAGAGGAAAGGGTCCTTTGGTGGGTGGATTAAGAGAAAGTTGTTGGAATGGAATGAAAGGTCAAACTTAAATGGAAATATAAATTTGATCTACTATTTTTTCTTTCCTTTCTTGGTGTGAATTTTTATGTTCAGAAAGAATGGAATTAATAACTTGAGTTGAGAGAATCATTCTTTTTCATTAATTCTTCCAGTTTCAAACTTGAGGTGTTTACCAGGTCAATTTCCCATTTTTTGTCTTGCCAAAGTATTAAAAAAAAAAAGCCATAGCTAGAGTTCATTTATACTCACGCCCGACAATATTTGGCAAATAGATAGTAACTGAGGGGTTTTTGTTTTGTTCTGTTCTAGCTCTAACATTGAATTTTAAAGAGTCATTACTGAAAGAGTTATTTCGAGGCAAAGTAAAAAAAATCATTTACTTGTTTTATATTATTTCACTGTTATTACGTTAGTGATCACTGTGACATCACCTGTGTGAGGCATAATGAAAGAGAGCCTCCTGAATTCAGAATTCTCAATGTGCAACACGTTAGCCCAACATGGAAGCTGTGTGGTAAAAATGTTCTTGAACAATAGCATACTGCTTGTGTTGTTTCATGAAAGAAGCACGACTTTTAAGAAATGCAAGACCACCTGTTTCATGGAATACCAGAAACCTCCCAAATCTCTCCACATGATTACGATCAGCCACTTGTAGTGAATTAGTCAATTGCAATTAGTTAGTACTAATAGTTTTTGTATCCAAGCTGCATTCTGGTGCTACATGCTAATAAGGATAGATTAATGGAAGGGCCAGTGAGGCTGGAGGCCTCAATCTCTCCTAATACAATTGATTATAATAGTATTATGTTATGTAGATGTTATGAAGTGACATTTGGGGCCACTAAATCTCTATTGTCCCTATCCTGCACCATTGAAGTTGATGGGCTTTAAGCAATTGACTTTGGTAGAAGCAAGATTAGGCCCTCTGGTGGCATGACACTAATCTTGAATCTAACCCAGCATACAGGTCTTTGTATGGGTTTTTTTGGTCTGTTTTATCATTCTTTCTTTATAATTTTTTGCAAGAAAAATACGAAACCCAAGCAAATAAAACAACATGCGGTACAATGAGCAAGCCATTTCAATGACTATGAGAATTGTAATTGCCAACATCAGAATGAAGGGATGCACACACATACATAACAGTTACTTCATGCTTTCTGGCTATGCAGCTATTGTTTCTATTAGGATATATTTTGGAGCTTCGTTAAAAGAATTTAAGCTCCATTCTAGGTAATCTTAAAAAATAAAATAAAACCACATTTTAAAACTTATCCATTGAGAAAATATGTGAATTATTATTACAGTGTGACCGTGTTAATTTTTCTGTTTTTAGCACTGTTTATAAAAATGACCATTTTCTAGAACTGAGTTAAATGTTGACATAGAATCTTAATCTCATCTGAAGTCAGGTTCATTTCAGGGCTCTTTGACAATCTTACATATTGGTGAGATTCTTTAACATGTCTCAGCACTGAGGTGATGCTGTTCATAAAGTCATCCTCTGCCCTTAGCCAGCCCATTCCCCAGAGTGCAGGACACCATCTTCTGCCCACTCTGCTTTTGTTGTCTTCCACAGTGCTCAACTGCTTCCCTGTTCCCCCCTGAAGCCAGATGACCCCTTCTGCTCTGTGGTGTCTTTAAAAGGGGCCAGGTTTTTCTCCTATTTGCCCATCATGACAGGGTCTCCAAAAGGAAATGGACTTTCTGGAGCAAGATTCTGCCTCACCCTTCCCCCTCTCCACCACTGTCCTCACCCACAGGGCAGCAGGAGTAGGAAGTGATAGTCATAGTAAAGTTAGGGTCATGGATGAGCTATAATCTTAATACAATAATGTAGAGGGGATTATGCCCCTCACAGCTAGTATGCAGTTGCTAGGTAACACATAGAGATTGCTTCACTACAGCATTCATTGCCCATAGTCAGCATCAGGAGCAAAAATGTTTCCCTGGTCCAGCCGTGCTGTGGAGTGGGGTTTCAGGTCATATCCTGTCCCAGGAAGACGTTGGGAAGTGGTGGGTGGCCACTTCCCCAAAGACTTTGAAGTATAGAACTGGTTCAAGGTACCAGTCCCTTGAAAACAATAGTGGTATGGCTGGGAAGTTTCTAGAGTCTTGGAGAATGGGTCTGTAAGGTAGAATCCTTGGGGAAGGGATCTTAGCATCTAAAGCTAAGAACTGCGGAACTGATCCCCCACTGATTCTGACAGAGTCTGTTTTGCATTGTGTGTGTCCTTCTCACCCATGGTTCTGCCACAGTGTGTCTCAAGCTTGATGGGCAAACATCTATGCCTTCTAGCCCTGGGCTTCCGCTGAACAAGAGGTGCCAACTGTGGTGCTTTTCCTATGTGGACAAACAGATACTAGGGGGAGACTAGCAAATCACTGTTACTTGAGCAGGTATTTGAACCAAAGGCTTCCAATGTTGGAATACTGAGCCCAGAGCCACTGTGTAATCTGTTCTCCTTCTAGCCAACTCCCTTCATAGACCACCAGGTCATCTAGTCTGACTATAATGGAAGAGGAAACAGCAATATTTTAACAGTTAAGTGGAAAGGGGAAGAAAAACTATGACAAGTTACATTTATTTTTTGTTGCTGAAGGGACATTTAGTGTGGTTCGTAAAAAATCCTGGAGACTTGCTGAAGGATAGCTTAGCAGCTAACTACAGAAACAAGATAAAGCGGATTCCACTGGATATAGCTACAAAAACTCTTTTATATGGTTAATCTTCCTATCTTCACACTTTGCAGCAAACTTGATACTATGAACTATATGGTCACATAGTACTTAGGATGCCACTGACTAGAACCTGCCAGTTTAGATTTGGCCCAAATCATACTGTAGACAGATGCAAACATATTGCCAGTGATTGCAAAAAAATTAAATTTAGTTACTATTTGGATGAGCAAGCTAAATCTGTGGTTCACATATTTTTGAATTGACTGTGGTGTGATGGACCAGCCATCTGTCCTGCATGTGAGAGGTTCAGCTTGTGTCTAGATACCGTTGGTAATAATGGCTAGCAGTGTTGGCTAAGCAGCGTAGGAAGGTTTGAAAGTATTCAAATAATAATTGATCTTAAATTGCTATTAGGAAAAAAACCTTCTAAAGCTTTTAAAAGGAAAATAGGGCTAGTAAGTGTAATAACCCTGCTTCAGGTTCCTTGTTTCAAGCTAAACTTCTTAGTTTAATTTTAATCCTTTTCAAAGGCATTGCTCCTTCTTTAAAGATGGAACACCGCCCCCTCACAGCTCTGAAGCTGCGGCGCGCCCCTTTTTGTTTTCACAAGCTGAAAATAAAGTGTTCGCATGAGCTCATTTACAGAGAGTGGAGTTGGCAACCTTATCAGGAGAAGAGAAAGGAGCTGTGAAGATGAAAAGCTATCGCAGTGACAGAAGTCTTTATTAGGTTGGGCAGTAATGGAATGTGGTGTACACAGGATAAAGTGACGGCTATCTAGAGCATTTAGGGAAAACTAGAACAGTAATCATGTTTTATGTTGTTCCTAGTGTGGCGTCCTTGGTGATCCCATTGACCCTTGGGATGTTTGGAGTAAAAGGGTGGACTCCATGTAAATAGCATGCTATACCAAGGAAGAAACTACAGTTATTGTTAAATAACTCACCCATGCTTGCTCTTTGAGACACGAATTGTCACCAAAACAATGGATTCAGAAATAGAGACAGTAAAAATATGTAAGATTCACGATTAATTTTTTTAATTGTGATTAATTTTTTCGAGTTAATCGCGTGAGTTAACTGCAATTAATCGACAGCCTTAATAACATTTTAACTTTGCATTCAAACCAAGGGGCAAAAATCACCTCTGTGATCTGCACTGCAGATCTCTATTGTATCAGTGAAAGTTTTGTCTATAGAGTATGCAAGGGAGATATGCAGGGCAAATAATTGATCATTTATGGCCCCCAATCCAAAGCCCATTGAAGTTAATGGAAGTCTTAAAAGTAACAAGAGCTACAAAATATGTCACCAGAATATAGATCCTCCATATAATTATACTGAGCCAAGTTGTCAGTTTCACACAGCAGATTTCAACTGTGCTCTGTATGTATATGGAATTCCGCATATAATGTAATTGCACAATAACCTTACATGGGACTCCATTTTGCAATTGGCACTCAGCAAAATTCCCATTGCCTTAACCCACTTAGCACACAAATGCACATCTGTTGTCCATGCAAACATCTGTTTCTTGGAGCAGCAACCATTGTTCACACGAACGTGTGTTTGTGTGGGCAACAGCCTGCTTTGCACGTATTTTGGAACAATAATTTAAGCGCTTCTTGAATGTTAAGTCCATTATGGATTAAATTCAGGCAGACCCTTCAGAATTTTTCTGCATGCTGTACTTTTGGCGGGAGTGCTTGTATGAGCACATACTAGTCCATTCAAGTAAGTGTGGGACAGATTCACAGTCTATAGGTCCTCAACAAGGAAATGTTCCAGGTGGGCCCTGGAATCAGAGCGTCACTACATTTTAGCCTGTGCACTCCCTGGTCTGGCTGCTCTGCATCTTGAACAGATCATTCCTGCCACAGGTAAGAAGGGAATGCACTAAAACCCATTGACCAAATCCCATTGTCTGTAATAGGAACAATGTTGGGCCTTTTTACATAATGAATCAACTTTGTATTGCTAATAAGCAAATAATACATTTCTACAGAACTGCTCCCTATCATTGAGAGGCCTTTATGGTTTTTATTTTCATTTAAGGTGGGAGGCTTGTTTGGGTTTCCATGCATTCTGCTGTTTTTCCATCTTCATTAAGGTTTCTTCCTCTTACCAGTCCTGGATTAAAGCCATGGCCCTTTTGTTTAGGAAATAGTATACTCACAAAAAGCCCTTTAGAATTAGTGGTACTTTAACTAAGTGGAAAAAATGGATAGCTAATTGTTATTCTGGTACTTATACATTTCATAGCTCCTATGAAATTAAAATAAAGACCTGCAGTGCTTTTAGAGTCATCTCTAGCCCTCCAATAAAAACAAAAAGGCGTCACTTGAAATGTTGAATTGCCTTTTTAAAAAATGCCTTTAAACAATAGATCTATCTCTCAATTTAATTAAAACAGTAGAAGTTGTGCCTCCACCATACAGATCCACTGAGAATGGTAATTGATTTGGCTCATTTCTCTTTTTTTTTAATCACAATTAACAATAAAACACTGCACGTTTTGGTTAAAGAGCTGAGAAATAACAATGAAAAAGAAAGATAAATGGCTGTAATGCTGCCTACATTTATGAGGTGGGTACCTTGAATATTATTCATGCTGGAAAAATTCTGCAGTCAGGACTTCAGTGGCATGAGTTCAGTGAAAGTTTTGTCTGAGAAAGGACCGCAGGCATTAGCCCATCAAGCAAATTGTACAAAACCAATTCATTTCAATAACAGACCTTTTGTTTGTATTTTGCAACAGGCAGCTGATCTTTTTGTACACCCACATGTAGCCTGCCTCTCAGTAAAGAAAGATTATGATGGAAGGAATTTACTCAGAGATCATAGAATCATAGAAGATTAGGATTGGAAGAGACCTCAGGAGGTCATCTAGTCCAAACCCCTGCTCAAAGCAGGACCAACAACAACTAAATCATCCCAACCAGGGCTTTGTCAAGCTGGGCCTTAAAAACCTCTAAGGATGGAGATTCCACCACCTCCGTACATAGCCCATTCCAGTGCTTCACCACCCTCCTAGTGAAATAGTTTTTCCTAATATCCAACCTAGACCTCCCCCACTGCAACTTGAGACCATTTCTTCTTGTTCTGTCATCTGCCACCACTGAGATAGACTTACCTAAACCCTACATACCTGATTTTTCACACATCGTGGGCTTGGTTCAGATCCCTTGGTTAAGACCACAGGGGAAAGGCAGATTTCCGCTGATACACATGCAAAATGGGATTTGGATGTAATACAGATGATAAAAACATTAAAGCACCCACATTTGAGAATTGGTCTGGCCCTATAAAACTCTTGAATTTTATGGAATTGAAAAGAATAGAAAAAACATTTTGAAGTTTCTGTTCCTTCTAGAGATGAGAGGGAACTTAGGGGTCTGGAGCACATGACTTATGAGGAGAGGCTGAGGGAACTGGGATTGTTTAGTCTCCAGAAGAGAAGAATGAGGGGGGATTTGACAGCAGCCTTCAACTACCTGAAGGGGGGTTCCAAAGAGGATGGAGCTCGGCTGTTCTCAGTGGTGGCAGATGACAGAACAAGGAGCAATGGTCTCAAGTTGCAGTGGGGGAGGTCCAGGTTGGATATTAGGAAACACTATTTCACTAGGAGGGTGGTGAAGCACTGGAATGCGTTACCTAGGGAGGTGGTGGAGTCTCCTTCCTTGGAGGTTTTTAAGGCCCGGCTTGACAAAGCCCTGGCTGGGATGATTTAGTTGGGAATTGGTCCTGCTTTGAGCAGGGGGTTGGACTAGATGACCTCTTGAGGTCCCTTCCAACCCTGATATTCTATGATTCTATGATTCTAAAAAGCAATGTGCCATGCAGGCCTGGATGCTGTGCAATAGATGGTAAGCACCTTACATTTTTGCAGAATGACTTCTATTTTGGCTCCTCCCATCACTAATGTATGTTGTTTTAAATTAGGTATGAATAGCTACATATAACATAAACTTGAACTTAAATTCCATTCTTTTGGGACATATGTTGATCACTGGAGGAGTCATTCAGGAATTTCTCCCTCCTTCCCCACCTATGTACAGTGTTGCACAATTGATTAATTGCGTTATGGGAAGGACTAGCTTTCCCTAGAAGCGCTAGAAGCACTTTCCCACAGGCAGGGTCCTAATGGACCCATGTTGCAATCTAATGCAGTAAGGCACATTTTCTGTTCCTATAATCCTATGTACATTTCTGGTTTGATTTTGGTTTTATACTTTCAAAAGTCTAAACAACATTAACCACTCAGTGTGAACATTGTTCCGTTGGAATCTCAGATCACATTGTGAGATGTGAGCCCTATATGCATAATACAGATGACAGGGCCCAATCCAGTACCCATTTGAAGTAAATTGAAAGACTTCCATTCATTTCACTGCGAGTTGGATTGGGCCCATGGAACTCAAAACAAACCTTCATTTTTTTATCTTTGCCAACAAAGGCAAAACTCTTTGGATTGCTCTTCTAGATCCTGTCTAGGAATAGTTAACCCCTTCACTTGCTTGGTGACTGCTGCAATGTATGCTTATGACAGACACTTTATGTTCCATTTCCCCATAAAGCTCAGCACATCAAGCCTTCCCTTCTGACCATATGCTGCCACACTAGGATTTTCTCTAGATACATTATGGCTTGTCTTTCTTAAGCAGGATTCAAGACCTTCACCTGCAATTAAGTATAGTACTCAGCACTTGGAATCCAAATCAGTTTAGTTCATTGCTACATTTGAGTTCTGACAAGGGTTGTGTACCTTTGCGGTAATGCTTACCTTGTGGCACACAACGTTTATCATATAAAGTGGATGTGGATTTCATTATGAGAGTGTAGTAGATGACCCAGAGTAGCAGCAAGTGAATGAAAAGGGAACATTTTAACAAAGGTGTACAGTGAGCATCTTTTATAACATCTTAAGTTTTGATGTCACTAGAAAAAATAAGAACCCTGAGTAAAGAAACATTATCCTCCAATTTAAGAAAATAAATAAATTAAAAAGCAGAGCATTTTTTCAGTTTGCTGTTCAATATATAATCAGGGTTTTTAATAATCTTTTATAGAGATAGGTTGGGACCCAAAAGCCTCTGAATTTGGGGAAGATTTATATCCAAATTACAGTTTTCTCTCTAATGGGAAAACCAAAGTCCTGACTCTGAATATCCCCTAAACTCTACGAAAGTTCTGATCTGGAACTTCATAGCTGGTCCCATGTTCTGTAGTGGGTTGAAACAAACCCCCAGCCTGAATTCTGCTGAAATCTGAACCCCCCTGAATTTACACTGGTAAGAACTGAATCAAGATATTAATCTGGGGCCAAACTTTGCAGCTCATGTTCTTTGTTCAGTTTTTTTAATTTAAAAACACAGAAATCATTAAAACACAAAAGTACTGTGGAGTACATAGCTTGTATGGCCAGGTCCCAATGAGTACATCTACACTGCAGCTGGAAGTGAGTCTCACAGCCCCAGTAGACAGACTCACGCTAGCGGGTCCTGAGCATGCACGCTAAAAACAGCAATGTGGATGTTCTGCTCAAGCAGGAACTCGGACTCTGAAGCCCACCCATCCTAGGCTTTAGAGCCCAAGCTCCAGCCTGAGCCAAAATGTCTACATTGCTCTTTTTAGCATGCTAGCACTTGTTTGACCCTTGCTAGCACAAGTCTGTCCACTCAGACTGGGAGGCTTGCACCCAGCTGCAATGTACACATACCCAGTAGTGTCCAATCTTTAATTACTCGCCAAACCAGCTTCAGCAAACACCTCTTCTCAAAAGCATAATTTCTACAGCTGTGAGAGTAATAGACTGCACAAAAGTATGACACAACATAGGGAAGTTTGTTGTAGGGCCACACTTTTGTGGGCAGGGGAAAGAAGAAGGGCCTGAGCAGATGGAAATCAAGCCCATGAGTTGAGGAGAATAATAAAGGGACATTAATCCACAGTACCACACCATCTCTGACATAGTGGCATAAGCAATAGAAAATAACTTAACTCTGAGAGGTGGGAGAAAGGCAGTAAAAAATGAATTGTGTTATAGTTTCTAAAACCTGCCTCCATTAAAAAAACAAATGTGCCTAAACAATGGCAAGGTGTGTGATGCTCACATAAATCTCCCACTTCAGCAGATGGGAAACATGTAAAACCATAGGAAACAGTATCAGAAAATACTATAAATGTTAAGATGGCTGAGATCATAGATTAATAAAGATCCAACACTCAGTCTCCAGGGTCTTCCTCATCGGATCCATCCTCACTGCCGTCTGCTTTGATTTTCTCCAATAAACATGCGGCTGACTCTTTATTCCTAGAAAACTTATTGATGTTCCTTATAAGTGACACATAATTTTGCTGGATATAAGATAGTTGCAGGCTTGTTCTGCAACTGCCAATTCCTTCCTTTTCTCCAGGATGATCAGGCTAAGGCTCAGAGGGAGCAAAATCAGTTTGTATCCCTCTGTTCCCTTTCATGACATAGTCAAGACCCTACCCCTGTCATGTGGCTGTAGTAATGTAATGATAAGCCGTCTGCTGCCTTCTCCAGACCTCTGTGCACATTTAAGAAGAAGTTCAGTGTTATATAGCATCCTTCTGATCCTCCTTTAAATTCATACTAAGTAGTGTAATGAGCATTCTAATGAAGGTAAATGGATCCAAATCTTCCCACTGGGATCAGAGCTGTTTTCTGGTATGAGCAGAGCTTATGGCTGAGGGAGGGAGAGAGGGGGGCCTGATCCATTGGAGGGGGGATGGGGCAGTTTAAAGGACAGTACCCAAATTTAATGTAACACTGTGAGGTTTGCTGCTATTCCAGAGCATTGATCAAAGAGGGAGGGGAAGGACAGCGTCAGGGAATGAGGATTCCCCAGAATAACCTTACAGGGGAGGAGTGGAAGGGCCATAATCTTGAAGTCAACAGTGATCTAAGGATCCCACCACTCAGTGATCTCCTTTGGGGCCGATCCCTGCAGGCTTTTCTTAAGTGTTTCTAGTGCTTCTACTCTGGCAAACTTCCACTGTGTGTCAGAGACTGAGTTCAGTAAGAGTTTGCCTGAGTAAGGAGCAAGAAAAGACTGAGTAAGGACTTTAACATTTGGCTCTTGGCTTTCAGTAAGCATTAAACAGAGCTTTATAACTGATTAGGGCTAGATTGTGACATTTAGGCACTGGGCAGCCTCTAGAATCAAAATCCTTTTCTAAATGCAGAGGGAAGGATACACACACTGCAACATCATTGCTTCCCTCTGTAACCATGGCCACCTCCCTTCAGCACGAGGGACTGCAACTGTCCCCAGTGCTTGCATGGGGAATAAATAGGGTTCAAAAGACTTCTTGCATTGTGCTCCATGCAAAGACCAGGGCCAATCTGGCCTTTACAGTGTTTAGTAACTATCTCACAGTTCTTAATATACATTTGAGTGTTGATTTTTGGTTGTGGTGTTTTAGCTTCAAGCCATTCCAAGTGTTTTTCCACAGCTCTCTTTACCTTCATGATCAGCTAGGTTAAATGGGTCCATAGTTTCTAGTTTGTCTAGTGGTGCATGTAACTAACTTCCCATTTTTGCAATGGAACAAATCTAGTCGAGTCCTACAGGAACAACACGACCACAACTCTGCTCTTCTAACAGGTGATTTGAAAGGTCAAAGAGTATTTATGGTCAGTCTTTTTAAGATTAAAATATACATTGCAGAATGAAAGTTATTTGTGGTTACTCTCACATCTGTGCTATTTTCTTCCTTTGTTTGGGGTTTTTGCCCCAGGAAGGAGAAAGGATTAGTAATAAAAGATAAATTCCCATGTATCTTTCCCCCTAAATATAGATTACGTTCTTTTAATCTGGCTTTGAATGGAAGTAAAGAAGTCTTAAAGCTAAATGATGATTATGCTAAGAGCATTTCTGGCATTGTTGGCAATAGTACCATTCAGTTACATATTTTCCATGTGTTTTATTTACCCTTTTTGTGCATCTTCTAACTGGTAATTGTCACCTCCTGACCTAATTAATTTTACATCTTTAATATTGATGGCAAAAATGTAGAAATATCCTCGTGTTTATGGAGGTCAGATAATTTTAGGATTCTGACTGGGATGATGCAAAAAGTATAAAGTAAAAATGGAATACACAAATAATTAAAAACTATGCTCTGGGGAATCTGTATATTGCATAAAGACATTAGCAAAACTAGCACTGAGATGGATGATTCCTTTCGAAGGGAAAAGTAACAGTATTAAGAATGCCTCAAAATCATCAGTGGTAAAATTAGACAAAGAAGGAGAAACTCTGCCTAAAGTATCCCCTGTGTAAACGTACAAGAGAAGAAGGGGGAGGCATGTGAGATGAGAGGCTGAGAAACAGACACTGCTTGTTTCATGTAACAGGCATTGAGAAAGTACATGTAATGATTTGTTTGTAGCTCTTTTTACTTGAAACTTTGGATGCATTTTGAACATTGAATTAAAAATCAACTGTTGCTGGCTTTTGTGATGGTGTGATCTGTAACCAGCAAAGCAGTAGCTTCTTCCCCACAGCTTAATGAGACTGTAAACAGGCGTGACCTGAAAGTAGTCAGCCAATCAAATAACAGAATTCTGAAAAGGTTAAATAAGTGCAACGCTTTATTATAATATATAGCATATAATATAGTAGATGAGCTATTACAACTCTGAAACTTTATTTTGGTCACTACGATTGTGACCAGGGTAAAAAAAAAAAAAGCAAGGCATGAATCCATTACGCTTGTGTCATCTGCTCTCACCCTGGTATAAATCTGGGTAACTCCACTGGCTTCAGTAGCGTTATTCCAGATTTGAACTGGAGTGAGAGAACAGATTTTGACCTCTTGATTTTACAGTGCTATGTATGTAGTCCTGCAAAGACTTCTGTGTATGCTTAACCTTATGCACAGTAAATAGTTCCATCTTAAATTTGGCATAAAGTTAAGCATGTGCATAAACCTTTGCAGGGATAGGGCTTATGATAGACTGTGCCTTTCAAGAAATATGTTGATTTAACCAAAAAGAGAGATACCTATTGTTAAGCAAATGTGCATAGAATTCATTCAGGATACAGAGCTTACTCATTTTAGTATCTTTATTTTTTAATAATGTTTTGCCTTCTTACCTAAAAGTTTTTATATGTTGCCTATGAAATTACACTGAAATCTCATTCTAACATTCATTTCATTCTAACAGTTACTCTTACTGTTTAATCTAAAATGTTTTCCTTCCATGAACATCTTTGTATACAGGGCATCTTGAATAGTGAAGTGGAGCCTCTTTGGTGAAAAAGAATATTTCTTATGACAACATTTTTGTTGTTAATTTAGTCTGGCTAAAATTACATACATATTCATGCATCTTAATAAGAACAAAGCTTTACTCTTGGATATTTTCCATAAATTTGTCCTCATAAGCAATTTGATAGACATCTACTATAACTGTAATGGTGGAAGTTTACAGTAAATCAGTCTCCCTGGTTTAAAAATCTATAATTTATTAACCCATTCCCCAAAGGTCCAACACTTCATATAAGATTACAAGAAAATTGTCACTATTTTTTATTTTAGAGCAGGGAGCATTTTATAATCGGAGTATATTGTCTAATTGTTATAAAATTTATTGTGTTTTACTAATGTAAAATCAATTTAGCTCATGATATTAATTGAGCGTAAGATTATGGATGGCCAAAAAGGGCTTCAAAACATGAGCTCATTATTATAACTATGTTTTTCAGCTAGGGTTTTCTATATTAAATCTGATCAACATTTAGCTCTGACACTGATGTACAATTCCCATAGTGGCTATGTGGGTTAACCATGGTAGTGGTGTACACAAAGCTTAGATAACTTAATTCAAGCTGTAGTATTGGTAATGTGATGTCACTAATAAACTTCCCATTAATCAATGAAGTATTAGTCTGAGAACAGCTGCAGATGCTGCAAGTAGGATAAAGTGTCACCCCAGAGTACTGTGACAGACAGTATCGCAAAGGGATGAGGGTGGCACCATACAAGTTGACTGGTAAATCTGCTGCCCTGTGATCAAAAATACATTGTTAAATATATTCCCTTACAAATAAAGCTCAAGATGAACAGTAGACTACATTTTTGTTTCCATTCTCAGTACTTTTATCTGTATCATTTAGCACAGGTTTTAAGAAGAACATTGAAAGGTTAACTCGTCTTTTTTATTTTCTTATTTGCTATTTTGCATAGGTAAAACGTTGAAACTCAGTGTTGACAGCTTCTGTGGTTTTATCATAAGCCTTGTGAAATTGAATGTTTTCTTAAAGCCCTACCTGCTGGAGTCAGGTTATTACATGAGAATCTCAGCCTGCATTTTAAAAAAAGGAACTTTCTAGCTTTCATGGTTGTAGAGAAAAGATTGAAGATGTGAATCCCACAGGCTCAAAAACCAGAAGTTAAACAAAAAGAACACAACATTTATTATTTTTTAAATCTCGTGATTGTTGGGGACCTGGCCTTTAAACTAATTAAAGAAATACCATTACAAGAAAAAAATGAACACTTTTTATTTTTAAAACCTCCTTCCCTAAACTACTCTTAGTGCTTTAGTACCGTAGGCCCTGGCCTTGCAAGTAGTTCCAGGTGTCTGCTTCCATGCTTCCACCTGCACATAACACCACTGAAGTCAATGGGTTCTGCACAGGTGTGACGGTCTGGCCATGTGAATCCAAGTGTAATGACCGTGTGTAGGAATGGAACCTTCTACCATAAACTGAAAGCATTTTAAAATCGAATCTACTTTTCATTATTTCTATGGTTTACTTCTCACTCAGCTTGTACGATAGAACTAGACTGGTCAATGTCACCTTTGTTTCAGTTTCACTTTCTGGTTCTTATGCATGTGCAGAATTTTGTTATGGTTCGGATCATAGTAGCACAGGGGAATGTTTAGCTAGAAAGAAAAATCTCTGAATTTATTGAAACATTTTTGTTCCTATTAAGTTTTGTAAATACAAACATACCCTTTTACAAATGTAGTGTCTGAACTGCGTTGATGTTGTCCCTTCAACCAAATCGTCCGATGACCTCATCACAGCGTTCTCATACCTGCTGACAATGTCAGCATGAATGTTCATATAGTTTGACACTTCCTATAAAATGTTTATTTTATTTCTCATGAAGACTTCTGCTGACATGGTATCAGGCCATGATATAAGCATTTTTAAAATCTCTTCCAGGCACAGCCATTTTGAGTATGGATTTCCCCACAGGAGCTGCAAA
Source organism: Emys orbicularis (assembly GCF_028017835.1). NCBI lineage: Eukaryota > Metazoa > Chordata > Testudines > Emydidae > Emys > Emys orbicularis. Next base: position 168,277,740 of record NC_088685.1, read on the forward strand.
ATAGGCACTCTGTAACATACAGAACAGTTATGAAGGCCCCAATAGGGTGACCAGACAGCAAGTGTGAAAAATCGGGACAGGAGGTGGGGGGTAATAGGAGCCTATATAAGAAAAAGCCCCAAATATCGGGACTGTCCCTATAAAATCGGGACCTCTGGTCACCCTAGGCCCCAATCATGCAAAAATGTGGGCATTTGCTGAATTTTTTGCACGAGTAGTGCCTAGCATTCAATTGGACTCCTCATAAGTGTAAAAACAAGCAGTTACACAAACGTTTGCAGAATTGGGGCCTGAGTTAAAGCACTTTTATCTTGGAAAAACCACTACTGGTATACCCCAACTTCAGGAGATGTGCTGATCCATGAAGGCTACATATCTAAATTTAAAGCGGAACCCCCAAAATCAAAGGCGGATTTACCATGAAACAAACAGTGCGGTGGCACGAGGCCCCCAATGACAGGGAGCCCCCAAAATGCCGGACAAATCTCATCTGAAAACCTGCCCCAAAGTCCCGGCCGGCGGCGCAGTAGGGCTCAGGCAGGCAGATTGCCTGCATTCCGTGGCTGGGGGCCCCACACCACTCCTGGAAGCAGCTGGCTGCTGGCACGTCTCTGTGTACCCCTGGTGGTGGGGGAGGTGGCCCAAGGCAGAGCACAGAGACCCGCTGCCCCCTTCCCTCCAAGGGACGCATAGAGATGTGCCAGCAGCAGCACAGCAGAGCTAAGGCAGCTCCCTGCCCATGCTGCCTGCCTCCCTCCCTCCCTCCGCGCTGCGCTGCTCCCGGAAGCAGCCAGCATGTCCCTGCAGCCCCCTGGGGGGGGTGTCTCTCCGCGCATTGTCCCCGCCCCGAGCACCGACTCTGCAGCACCCATTGGCTGGGAACTGTGGCCAATGGGAGCTGTGGAGGCGGTGCCTGCTGGCGCACAGAGACCCCCCTGCCCTACCCCCTGCCTAGGAGCCGCTGCCAGAGGAGTGTGCTGGTCGTTTTGGGAGCCACGCTGCCTCCCTGACCTCTGCCGCACCCCAACCCTCTGCCCCAGCCCAGATCCCGTACCCCACACCCAAACTTCCTCCCAGAGCCCGCACCCTCACCCCCTCCCACGCCCCAACCCCCTGCCCCAGCCCAGATCCCGCACCCCACACCCAAACTTCCTCCCAGAGCCCGCACCCTCGCCCCAACCCCCTGCCCCAGCCCAGATCCCGCACCCCACACCCAAACTTCCTCCCAGAGCCCGCCCCCTCGCCCCCTCCCACGCCCCAACCCCCTGCCCCAGCCCAGATCCCGCACCCCACACCCAAACTTCCTCCCAGAGCCCGCACCCTCACCCCCTCCCACGCCCCAACCCTCTGCCCCAGCCCAGATCCCGCACCCCACACCCAAACTTCCTCCCAGAGCCCGCACCCTCACCCCCTCCCACGCCCCAACCCCCTGCCCCAGCCCAGAGCCCGCACCCCACACCCAAACTTCCTCCCTACCCAAGTAGTTTATCCAATTAATTATTTGTTGAATACATTATTTTCCTACTCTTCTACCAGCTGTATAGACTTTCATATGCCATTCGTGAGATGCATTATTCACTAACTTATTTTTCAGAAAAGGAGAATAATTTATTTGCAGATGATTTTTCCTACTATTCAATAAGCTGTAGACTTTGGATCCTTTTACCTGAGACCTCTGCAAATAAAACATATCCTCCTTCCTGGAAGGACATACCTTTCTTCTTCCTTCCCACCGGTCAGCAACAGAATATTTCAAGCCACAAAATAGCCAGTATTAGTAAGCAATACCAGCAAGTTGTCGTTTCACATGATGTCATTTATTTTATAATGGTATATTTTGATTTGATGTCCATCTGACCACAAAATCTAAAAGAGTTTTGGCTTTGAGTTGAATGGGAGTCTCTTTAATTCAGTGCAACCTGTGTCTTGAAATAAAAGATATGTTGCTAAGGTTCATTCTTCTGCCTTAACTCTGAGCTTTTTCTTTCATGCCATGAGCAACACTGCAAAGGAGGATGCTGTGATATGGCATGGCAGTACCCTCCAGTGTGAGCATATCAACCTAAATTAGACAGATTTTTTTCCCTTCTAAATGCCAGGTAAAGATTCCCATTATAAAGTAAACAACTGCCCCAGAGAGAAGTAAGAAGGAGGGGGTATAAACCTGGGATCACAAAGTCCTTGCTGTCACAACATATGGTTATTTTTATCACGAACTGGTATAAGCCACCACTGGCCTTTTCTTTTGTAAGAGGAAGCATTTTAAGATATAATGGAAAATGGTATATGGACAGGAAGAAGACTGTACAGAGAAGTGAGGGCATTTGCTGCAGCTCCAAGTAACTAGTAGAGTGTGTGAATATTATCTTGCTGGATGCTATAATTATTATTTCTATTGCAGTAGAATACAGAGGCTCCAATTGTGGCCCCAATTTTATAGGCATATATGAACACTTAGAAAGCCATGGTCTTTAGCCGAAAGAGCTTGCAATCAAAGACAACAAGCAACACGCTAAAGGGAGGAGGAGAGGAATACTATCAAAACATGCATCAATTTATATACATTATAGATCCCATTTTCAAACCAGGGCACTTAAAGGAGTGCCTGCATAAAACGCAACCTCATCTGTCCTGTGTCCAAAACCCACAATTGCATCTATAAGAGGTGTTTATGTCAGTCCATTTTTGTGTGCAGCTGGCATGCACGCATTTTTTGTGGGCCAGTTTATTGGGAGTACTCTCATTTGTTTATTGGGAGTATTCTCATTCAGCATGTGGCACTCCTGAATTATGCCAGTACATTCTAACAAGCGGTAAGATTTTATCTAGTCAGAACATAGACTGTGATTAAACACAATTCTGACATCAGAAAATGTGTTAGTGGGAAGATGTGGGTTAAGCTTCCTGGTTTATTATTTCTCGCGGCAGCAAGCGCTGGTCTTTGTAGGGCCTTAAAAATGGGGAGTGGGAAGATGAAATGAGTGGATTTCAGGACTGTGACAAGAAGTTGGTGTATCCTTGAGGGCTGAAGTGCAAAGTTTGTGGAACCTCCCCATGTATGGCATGGTTCATGAACAGTGACAGAATGGGGGAATAATTATATAGTGCTGCAGCAACAGAAGTATGGTTTGTAAATGTATTGCGTATATGGGAAATAATTGTTTAATAGCAATATGGCTTGGTAATTAAAAATCTATCCTTTCATACACTTCATTGTATAAATAATATTTTTCCCCATAGGCCAAGTACCCAGATCTGAAAACTATAATTAAAACATTTGGTTGACTTGCTCCAAAATTAGTATCTCATTTTGTGTCAACAAGAAGCTTAGAAACCTCTTTGCAATCCAGGGATGCTCAAGGAATGAAAGAATTAAGAGTTAGTCAGCACTATTAAGAGCGATCTTAAAACGAGAAATAGATGAAAACTATATTGCCAATGCAGAGACTTAAAACAGTTGTAAATGAGAATCAAGCCCATAGTATTTCAATGAAGGCCAATTTAAACTTATCTGGCAGAGTAAAGGAGCCTTTAGGTGGGCATACATGTAGTGGTCCCTTTTACACTGCCAGATGAGTGTAAATTGAGAATTAAGCCCCAAATCTTTAGAATTATATTCTGCTCACTTTATTTGTCCAAGTAGTCCCATTGAACTGTCCTTGATGAAGATTAATAGAATTTGGTCCTAAAAAGAAAAGGCATTTACATAAACATAAAAGATTTAAAAAAAAAATAAGGAAGGAACATTTTGTCTGGGTTATTGGTGTAAACAGCTCCATGTTTTTAAATCTATAGGGTATATTGAATAATGCATCCATTTAGGGGTCTAAATTTTTGATGGTGTTCCTTTAATTTACTCCAGCTCTGTTCCAGGAAAAAGAAATAACTTCTGGGCACAAGTCGTAATTCTAAGCAAGGTTCTTCTCAGTCTCAGCAATACTGAGATTCTCACTTTACGTAATTCTTTCAGCTTATAATATTTGGGACTTTGCTGTGACTTCTGGATCCCAAATTAATTTTTGAATCCAACCTCTCCCAAGTCACCAGTTGAAATATTGCTAAACTGCATATTATTATTTCTGAAAGGGATATTGAGATCCTGATTCATGCTATCAATACTTCACAGTCGGATTACTGTAATGCATTTCATTTCGATCTTCCTGTATCTCTTGAGAGTTGCCAGCAAATGGTCCAGAACTTAACAGTTAGACTTCTTTCCTATTAGAGTTGTCACTAGCATATCTCTTGAATTCTTTATAAGCTTTGCTGGTGTGATCTAGAATAAAAGCTTGCTTGTGACTTTCAAGCATTGATATGGCTTTGCTCCAACTTCCTTTTTTGACCTTCTTGTCTCCTTGTATTCCGAGTCCATTGCTTGGATCGCAAGATAGCTGTTTCTCTCCCCGGGCTTGTCACCTTAGAATAGTGGTTGCAAGTGTTTTTATCCATTGGTGTGTCAACACTAGAAAGTTCTCTCTCATTAAAATTGTCTTAATTTTGAATTCAGGAACTTGAAAGCATGCATGTTTGATTTCATATTTAAATAGTTTTAACTAAGAATTGTTGGTATTTTGGGATAAATTGCCCTTGTGTTTTGTTTTACTCAGTATTGTCCCATGAGGTCATATGTATAATAAAATCATAATGTATATTTAATATGGTAATGATATATATGCACATCAATATAGCATTTAACTGTGAAATTAACACTTTTCATGTTATTCATAAATGTCTTTGCAGTATTTTACATGTCTGATTAATTACTATCATGTACTCAATATGCTAATTTAGAAAGAGACCATATTTGGTGGTGGTGATTATTATTTCATAACCAATCACATAATAGTTTTGCAGTTTATGTGCCCTTGCTTTTAGCTTTCTTTTTTGCACAAATTGCAAAAGTTCCATCTTTGCTGAAACACAGCCCCTTTCCTTGTTTTTAACAGGTGAAATAAAAGGTATAAACATTGTTTGTCCCTTCCTTAATAGCTTATTTCTGATCTCCCTAGTATCAGAATAAATTTGGCATAATTCTAGTGAATTTCTACTGGTGTCAAATTGGTGAAAGCTCAAACTTATGCACCCAGTGTTTGGTACATGCAGTGTAAATCTTCTGGATAAGAAATACATTTAGAAAAAGTGCCTATTTGAAAAGGAGGTTTCCTTTAATTAAACTGGGGAGATGAAAATGATGAGTATTGAATGTTTAATGCAACATTTTAGATACCCTGGGTTTTTTTCTCTTTTTTTTCTTTGCACATTCACCTCATCTTGAGCAGAAATAAAAGGTTCAAGGCTTGTCACCATCAGTTTATAGATAGCTGTTTAAAAATAATGAGATATTGGGTATTGTAAGGCTCAGGGCTGTCTTGCCAGACTCATTTATTTCCATTCACCTTTGTCAGAATTGCAGACAGAAGACATTCAATTAAAAGTTGTCACCTGTTGCATATGACCTAATTTGTACTTGTAGGTGTCACAGTTTAGGGTACTGTGTTCATATGGAGCCATTTATTTATTTATTTTAAACGTAAAACAACAGTTCACTTGGGAAACATTTTGGGCCATGTTCTAAAATGTGACACCATTTCTGTAGAGGCTACTATTCACAGCAGTCACTTGTGCAGAAATAATGGAATGTATTTGCACAAAACTTCATTTACATGGGAAGATTGACTTTAAGTGGGTTTTATGCATAAACATTGCTTTGTTTTATGCACAAATAATAGTGCACACAAATTCCACGTGACGATTGCTACATGTAAGGTTAAAACTTCTTGCAAAGAAGGAGAAGTATTATTATCCTCATTTTAAGGCCGAGAAAACAACTTGCCTGCAATTATTAAGTAAGTTAGTTGCATAGTAAAATAGAGAACATAAGACTACTGACACCCAGCCAGCTGCTCTAATCATTAGATATGCTATATTCCCAAACTAGAATGTTACAAGGATGTCTCTTGTAAATGGTAAATTCCATCCCTTAGACAAATTAGCAAATATCTTTTGGGTCCTGGCTAGGGGTGAAAGTAACTTAAAAGTATTACCGGTACGGAGGCCCGGCTCTGGGCCCCCGGAAGGGGCTGGGCCTTGGGCAAAGGGGTGGGGCCTCGGGCGGGGCTGGGGGTCAGCTTCCCCCAGTCAGCCCTTCAGCACTGCCCGGCCTGCGCTGCCTGGGGCTCCGGCGGCGATTTAAAGGGCCTGGGGCTCCGGCCGCTGCCGCGGTAGCAGCAACAGTGGCCAGGAGGCCTGGGCCCTTTTAAATTGCCAGGCCCGGGGCAGGTGCCCCTTTTGCCTCCCCTCCTCGGCAGTCCTGGGGAGGGGCCAAAGGGGCAGTGATGCTAAAGCACTGCTACTGCAGTGCTTTAAAGAGGGTCCTTAAAGCACTGCCGCGGCAGCGGTTTAGCATCAGCTGTGTACCAGCCCATACCGGCGGCCACTTTTTACCGGTACACTGTACTGGTCTGTACTGGCCCACTTTCACTGGTTCTGACTGACTGTAAAGTAGGAGGATGATTTTTAGACTTCATATGCAACACTAAATAATGTGTTCAATAGTGCAGGTTGCTATCAGGAAACAAAAACTCTGCAGACTTTCCCTTGCTAATTGTTAATTTAGCTGTAGAGCAAGAAAGCTTTAATGTGAATCATGGCTTTTATCTTCTTTGATGATTTAGGACTCAGTTTTAAAAAAATAAAAATAAAAATCAACGCCTAATGGCCATGCATTTTGCATCTCTGGCTGCATTTTCAGTTTTACCTCACATGCTTCCAAATATGATACCAAATGATTTCAAACACTCACAAATTGGCAACTGCGCAATTCAGCACATACACCAAATGTAGAGCACTAGCAAATAAAGATAGCTCATGTTATCCTATATTATTTACTGCACATTTCTAGTCTACTGTGCGTGTTTTTCCACTGCAAATCATTTTGGTTTCAGGATTAACGGGCCTCACACTATTCTAATCCTAAAGTATAGAAATTACTGACCTGTCTTAATCTAAGTGTTGTTGCACACCTTATCTCCAGATACTTTCTGTCTACAGTTATGGAGGAAAAAAATAAATGTTTACTCATTTTGGCAAATAAATGCACAACTCAATGTACATAATATTCACTCAACTTTATTCAGCAACCTTATAAATAAGCACCGCACGTCCAGGTTGAATTGGAACACCCTATCAGAATGTTGTCCCGAAGGAGAACTGCATCAGAGTCTGCCACTAACATTCCTTCTGCAGTTTCTGATACTGCTAATCTGGCTTTTGCCTCTAATACTGATGCTACTGCTCTTTCTGATGCTGAGTGAGGTGTTGTTCCTTCAGTTTCCTCTCTTGTTAGTCTCACTGTACAATCTTAAAACAATTTTGGGAGTCTTACAAGCATCACTTTTATAAGTGGGACTAATCCAATTTCTTATCCACGCTGTGGTGGAAGAGGCCACAGAGTACAGTAACTTCTATTGCACATCTTGAGCACATAATTGGAGGGAGAGCCTACCAAGAAGACATGGGTGTGGAACAGAATCCTGACTGCCACAATTCTCATGGCTACTGTAGGGGAGTTATAGAGGAAGCACAAATGCAATCCACAACATCCCTAAGGAAGTTAAAATGAAGGGTTTGATTCTCATCTCCCACCTGTTCTTCACTGCATTGACATGAGGGGAGTTAATTTTGATTTACTCTAGTGTAAGTTATTATTTAAATTAATTACAGTAGCACCCACTGCATGCTAGGTGTTTTTCAGAAGCAATCCTGACCCCAAAGCATTCACAGATGAAGACATGCAACTTAAGGAAGTGGGGGAGAGGGATAAAATCTACTTTAAACAAAATAAAACCCTACATCTCAACTACTGTTGGCAATTTCTTGTAGGCAATCAGGATACAAGAGGGCCTTGAGGAGGGTTTGAAGGAGATGGTATGGGCCCTGCAGATCAGTTCAGGAACTGTGTTCTGTGAATAAAGGGCACCATGCAAAGAAGCACAAAGATCTTTGTGGGAGAAATGAACAAATGGGCATCCGAGGCTGACATCATTAGTAGAATAGAGGGGGTGGTGACGGGCAACATGATAAAGACACAAGAGTGATTAACAGGAGGGATAAGGTCACAAATAGCTTAAACTCCTTTCTTAATTTGTGCCAGAGCTTTCCAGGGCTGAGCCCCATCATTTCTGGGCTTGTCACGTCAGTTATGAAAGTACAAAAATTGCTTGAGCCCCGGCACCTCTTTCATTACAAATTAAGCACTGCTTAAACTTGAGCCAGTGGAGGGGTTTAAAGAATTGAATGATGTAGTCAGATGAGGAAGAAGACCTTGGGAGCTGTATCTCACATGGACTGGAAGGGGGTATATGAGTGTTGGGGAGACCAGAGAGGATGAAGTTGAGATGAGAGCCTGGGCAAGGGTTTAACGATGTGCAAAGAAAGCAAAGATTAGGTTTTAGAAATGTTAGCGGGATAAATGGTGTACTTTGGACATAGCCTGGATGTGTGGGGCAGGGATTGTCTTTTTGTTCTGTGTTTGTACAGCACCTAGCGCAATGGCATCCTGGTCCAAAACGAGGGCTCCTAGGTGCTATGGTAATACAAATAATAAATCATAATACCCGGTGGTACGTATAAATACAGGATTGGATTGATGGAGAAAAAGCAGGAATGCAAAAATAGAGTATGGCTTGTCGTCACAGAAACTGGAACTGAAATAACTAAATTGGTTGTAACTCACAACGTAAGTTATTTCAGAGCACGTCTGTGTGTGGACATTCTTTATTTCAGAATAATAGTGCCCTGTTTCATTATTAGTTGTGTTGGTAAAGAATTGGCTTAACATCACACAGGAAGTTTGATAGGATCGGGAACTGAACCCAGTTCTATAGAGTCCTAGTCGGCACCAGACTATTCTTTCTGTAAGGTCAGCTGAAGAAACCCTTATGCCATATAGGATTGTGTAGTTACCTCTTCAAAAAAGTTTAGTTACTGCATTTATTTTTCTGTCTCTCCATATATTCTAGCCTGTGACTAATCCTTACCATCTGAGTTTTGTAAATCATGTCTAAGTGTGTGATTTCCCTTCCTGCTCTAATAGGTGATTTAGTGTTTGTAATTAGAGGCGAAGTGGAGTGTTCTGTTAGTTGCTTTAGTGTTGACTGCTGAAATCATGTTTTAGTTGGTAATTGGCCCATTCCTTTAGTCCATACTGAGATAAAATTCTCATTGACATCACTGAGATATTTCCTGTTTAAGGATTTCAAGACGAAAGCTGACATTAGGGTACATTAGGGGCCAGATCCTCTGCTGATGTGAGTTCACCTGGCTTAGGTTAAGCTATACCCATTTATACCAGTGGCCTCAGAGTATTGTAATAATAGAAGGCTTTTCATTGAAAATCTCAGATCACTTTAATGAGGTGGGCTAAGTACCATTATTTTCATTTTATGGATAGGGAAACTGATGCAATGACAGATTGAGTTGCCAAAGACACACTTGCACAGTTAGGGTTAGAACAAAGGTCTGCTTACTCCCTTTGTACTCTAAATATGTTCCACAGTGTCTCTGTTAATATTATAAACATACTGTGTTCGCTTACACTAATTAACTTTATGACCAGGATATCAGATGTTAATATTATTCCCCGAAGCTGAGTCTTTTAAAAGCAACTTTATGCATTGTAATAGTTTGTTTTGGATAGGCAAAGTAGAGCAGGCGAACACAGAGGAGCGTATAGTTAGTTATAATGTCCCAAACAGGCAAATATACCTTTTCTGTTGTGACGACTCTCACAATTGCCATGGTTTACAGGTTGGGAGGTCAGGAATTGGGGGAGAATATATATATACACAAAATAAACCTCTCCAACTACTGGATTCCCATTCACCATGAAAAACCCCAAATAAACCACTTTTCACTAAGGGTCAGACTCTGGTGTGCTTTCTCACTTTTGAGTAACAAATTACTTTGCAAGTAGTCCTTATAAGACTCCCATTGCTATGTAAGATTCCCAATGTGAGTAAGAGTGTCAAAATTTGGTTCTAATATAGTTATTTGCTGTTAGGATTAAGCTAAAATTTAAGGAAGCATAATGGTAAATTCTATGTCTATACTAGTAAAAGGTCCATAGAACCCCAATTTGCTTTTCCATTTATATAATGGTATGTTAAAATCTAACATCTTGGGGGGGGGGGAGGGAATTAAAAAGTATTTTTACACTAAAGTTAGAAATAATTACATTACAAAAGTATGTCATTTTAAATTGTTGTTGTTCAGCAATACATTTCCCTAAGATATTAAGAACTACACCTCTACCCCCATATAACGCGACCCGATATAACACAAATTCGGATATAATGCGGTAAAGCAGTGCTCCGGGGGGGGCGGGCTGCGCACTCCGGTGGATCAAAGCAAGTTCGATATAACGCCGTTTCACCTATAACACGGTAAGATTTTTTGGCTCCCGAGGACAGCGTTGTATCGAGGTAGAGGTGTATAGTGCTCGCACGTTTGTTGTTGTTGTTTGTAAAAGTTGTGTATATAAGGATATCTAAATGCATGTGCGGGTGAATATATAGTTCTGTGTATGATTTTGCCACATTGATACTTGTCTGTATTTCCGTCCCATTGAACATGTGAACAGCTTGAATGACCGCCCTGCACCTTTAAGCACGGGGGGGGAAAGGGGTTGCTTGGCTGGCTGGCCGAATGAAAACAATGCTTTATGGCGGGGGGAGAGGGGGATGAAAAACTTTTGCAAAAGGGGACAGCAGTGGTCGCTGACTCATCCCCTAGGAATGCGGGGTTTAAAAGGGACAGCTCTGGGCTGAAGCGTCCCTTTTACACAAAGCCATCTGAAGCAGGAACCACCATCCTTCCTCTTTATGTGAGAAAATACCAGGTTTGGTTAAGACCTGCTGTGGGCATTACACTAGCCGCCCCTTTTTTGTTAGGAGGGCTGGGAAGGAATTTTTCCCTTGCCACCATATTGACTTGGGTGCAGTTGTGGGGGTTTTCGCCTTCCCCACAGCGGGTTCAGGAAGGGCTCTGTTCATGCATGGCATGAAGGGCGGTAGGCCATATGTCACAACTCATTATCTAAGTGTGCGGCTGTCCAGTGCAAGTACTCCATAGGATAGGTATACAGTGACCAGATACATGGCTTGGAAAAGGACTTAAAAAGAGGTGTTCGTTAAAGGAAGGAACAGGGAGTGTTTGGGGACTCCTATGATTGGTCTGGCAGAGAGCCAACCCCCTATTCTTATAGCCCACCTTAACCCTTCTATGAGGGAGGTGGATGGTAAGGTCCCGGCAATGGATTTACTGGAGGGACCTGGATGGAAAAAGAGGGGAAGCTGGTGGGAGCCCCTCGGATATGGTAAGGTCCCAGCAATAAATTTGCTGAAGGGGCCTGGATGGAAAAAGAGGGGGAGCTGGTAAAAGTCCCCCGGGTAATTACAGAATAAACAGGGGTTTCCTGCACTGTACACTTTTATCCGTCGGGTAGTCCCAGACATCTAATAATAAAGTTGCGGCCTAATTAAACCCATGTCAAATGTCTCCTTCTTTCGGTATAGCCAGACAATGTGTATCTGTGCAAATGCAAGGGAGGAAAAATTGTTCTTCTTGGTAGATTTCTATTATTTTAATTTAATCTTCAGTTCCATTACTTTTTGATTAAACATACTTCTGTCTGATGCGATCCGTCTTTTATCTCTATGAAATCTGCTTCCAAGCAGAAAGAAAAATGACACCTGAATTATGCAGAATTCATTTTCTATCTATTTTTCTTAAAATGCTGGGCAGTCTTTTTATAATTCCACCAATCTCATATGTGGCTTGCTCTAATCCCCTGCCTTTTTCTGAATGTTCAACCAACAAGCCATGGCCTTTTTAATGTATTTTCTGGCAGTATAGTTTCTTGAATGTCAGTTTTCCTAGGTGGAGATCAAGCTCCTTGGGTGCTTATGGACATTTATTAACCATTAATTAAAAATTCTCTGTCTAATAAACTGTAATAATTTGTGCTAATGAATGTATATGCTTAACTTGAATTACAGATAAGCATACACATGTTGTGTTAATCTAATTCTGTTCCCGGTGAAGTTACTCTGGGCTTATACTATATAACTGAGATCAGAATTTGGTCTCGTGTGTAATATATATACACACAAATGTGTTTATGATAAGGATATATGAACACACTGTAAATACATAGATACATAAATACATAGAGATTTCATTCGTAAGTATGCTTTGACCTCTCTGGGTACATGATTGCTTTATTTTATGATTTATATAGTGTGATTCATAAATGTATATAGATTAGATCGGTAATTAATCAAAAATGTGTTTCCGGTGTTTAGGTAAGCGAATGTACAGTTTCAGTTAAAACCGTATGATCTCATGCAACACTGTCCAGGCTTGGAGATCACTACACAGTCTCATGATTAGCAAAGCGCATGGAGAACTCTTGCATAGAATTGTAGGTTGTGTATTGTACTTACTAACTTAGGGCTGAGTTTAATATAAATCTTGCTAGTAACCTTTACTGACAATAGTATTGAAGTCAATGAGAGCATCAAGAAAGGCGTCTACCTGTGTAAGTAAGAGTTTGCAGGATTGGACCCTTCACTTAACTTCTTCCGATCCTCAGTAACTAGTGTGTCGAGAACCTACGTGTGTGAATAACAGAAAGGAAAGAGAGGGAGAAATGGCCAGAAGAAATGTAAAAAAGAGAAGAGCTGAAGAGCTGGCTGTGGGATTTTTGACACTTCATCAAAATATCCTTCTCCCACCAAAATCCATTTAGTCTCTCTCCTCTTTTGGTTGAAAAAGGAGTGATAGATCTTCCCTTGCAGTTAGCTTCTTTTTTTTTTTTCCTTCTCACCAGACAGCACACTGACCTTGCTCTTCTAGCCCTGCCAAAGGTGCCCCCAGACAGCAGTGGATCCCAACATACCATGTTAAGTACAGGACTGGCCCTAGAGAAGGGGCTTTCACAAACTGGAGCTCCCATCCATTTGTAGATTTTTCTGAGTTCAAGCCAGCTCTGGAAAGAAGAAACATGAAGAAGGAAGGATGCGGAGAAGCAGCAGATTATGATAATGGGGAAGAGAGAGGAATAATTAATCAGATAATGAAAAGAGAAGTGTGCAGTGAGGACATTGTCACATGTTGAGTTCTTCAATAGTTAAATCTGTGTCATCAGGGCAGGCACAAATGTGCTTGGCGCTGGTTTTCTTGTTGCATTACTTACTTGCTGAGGTTTTCTACAGAAAGGATGTGTTGCTGCTGGGTTATACTGACACTCTTTCTGGCTGCCTGGAATCTGTCTGGATGATTCAGAATGAAATAAAAATAATTTGTTGTTTTATGCATGCCACCTACTTTTTTTTTTTTTTTTTTTTTTTTAGTGCTAGAGCAACTCCAGCTTGTTTCAGGAAGTTCAGTTCATATAAATCCCGTGCCTAGATATCTCAAGTAACACAAATGTACTACTTAAGCCATATATAATGTGACAGCAGAATGCAAATGCTGATTTGGCTTTACTGATATCCAGATGAATGCAGATCTCTGTCCTTTGCAACCCCAACGTAACCCCTACTATTGAGTCATTTCAGAAGGATTTTAAACCATGTTTGTATCCCTATAATACTTCAAGAGGTTACTCTACAGTTACTGCAGTCAATTCTCTAGGCTATGTTAATTAAATACATCTCTACTATCACAACAGGATTCAGCGTTAATTGTTTCTGAAGTTCTCATTCTTCATGGTCCTTTGCTTCATAACAGTAGCCTAGTAAATCTATTTACGCTTATAACAACATATAGAGGTTGACAAAGCTTCTACTAAAGAGGACTTTTCAGCTCAGAATCTCCCCAATTGAAGGAATTCTAGGCCAAACCCCAGTCTCGGAGCTGTTAGCATGTTAGTAGAAAGATGTTATGAAAATAATTGTAATATTTTAAAATGATCTTCTCTACAAGAAATTATAGTCTAAACCTTTATCTTGTTTGTATGAAAATATAAATAGGTTGCAGTATGAGTATTTATATCTTTTCTGTTGCTTTTAATAATTATGGTTGTGAGAAAAGAAATTTGCTTTGACTATGCTACAGAAATCTCTCAAAGTGCTAGGTAGAAGATTGTCACGTGAAATGCATCACAACGAAAGTATTACATAAGTGTGTGTTTATTTTTCCCATTTTAGGGGTCCGCCTAGACAGAGTACGTGGAGGTCGCCAGAAGTACAAGCGCAGAATAGATGCAGAGAATAGCCCATACCTGAACCCTCAGCTAGTTCAGCCAGCCAAAAAGCCATGTAAGTACATCGGATGTATCCGTTTTTTCTCTGCATCCAAAACGTCAATATCTCCTGGACCCATTTTAAGCTTCCATTGACTTCTTTAGGACAAGCATTTGTCTCTAAAAGGCTACAGTAAGCGCTACATGTTATCCAGTTAACATGAGCATTTAAAAAAAAATCTTATTAGTTATCTTCGTCTTTTCTCAGACTGTCAGATGAAGCTTTTTACAGGTGGAAGCATATTAATGCATGGTTTATGCAGTGCACATTTTTCATTTACAGGTTATATTTATTTTCATTGGTACATAAAACGGTTCATACTGTGATCATTAGTTCATTGGAGCTTCTAGTTTCAGATTTCACAAGAAAGTGATTTTTGTAGTTTTCACTAACTAAATGAGTTTGACTGCTCAACCTCCCAATGAAAATACATTAGGAGCCTCATTAATTTATAGCTATAGAAGGTTAACACACTAGCTAACATTAGATGAAAAGAGGAATGTGCTGCACTAATAACAAGCATAGGTTGGTAGTTCTGTCTCTGATGCCCTTATGGGCATTCTGGGTTTTTTTTTTTTAAGTGTCCTTGAAAAAAAACTAGAGAGAGAGAGAGAGAGAGAGAGAGAGATGATCATTCCTTTGCTAAAATACAAGTTCCATCCTCTTTGCAATTAACAGTAAATAGTAGGAGGTTTTGCTCTGCAGCGTATACAAACTCAAGCAGCAACTACTAATTCCATAAAGTAAATTTAATTGCATTATATATCTAGTGCAAGAGACTACGGAATTAGCCTACAAAGGTATGAATTTCCTACCAAGTACTTGTGAACTCTTCCATATTTAGATCAGAATTCCCATACACAGTTGTCACTGTCAAGAAGGCTATTTTGCTATCAAAGTGGGACAACCCTTCTCCTCTCTCCCTCCCCCCCACATTTAGGGAAAAATAAAAGAAGCATGGAGGTTTTGTGCCCGTGACACTACCTAGTGTGTAGAAAACGGTGTCTATTTCAGCTCGTGTTCCCCAGTAGGGGACACTGCTGCGTACAATACACATGAGCATATGGGGATCTGTAGAGCAAATAAACAGTCTTTGAACTGTAAGCGAAAGGGCATTTTAGCTATGTCAAAGGAAAAACAACCAGTTTTACATAAAATTAAGGCTTAAGTGAACATATGGCATAGTTTCCTTTTGCCTTTCCAAAAAACATTATGCTGATTATACCTTCAATTGTCCAATCTGGCATCTTCTTCTCAGCCTGCATAAGCTGTTCCACCATTCTGTAAATACAATCTAGGGCTGCATTAAGCAGATTTTTCACATTATAATAAAAACTTTCTGATAATACAATAAAATTTAATAAACTCTAAGGCTTAATTTCATTAGAGGTTTAGTTTTGCTGGATGCACAGATTGCCAGTTTTTTCATTTATTTTACATTGTCATTGAGTTGAAATGTTGATAGCCTCCTAGCATACAAAAAATATTCCAGTCCTTTAATATAGGCATAGGTTAACACTATTGTGCTGAAGCATCCAAGAAACTGTGTAAACCTGAGAGTATTGGGAAGTAGTGTATTACAATACCTTTAAGAAGATAACCACCAATTTCAGTAAACTCCATTTGTCTGAGATAAACTAATCTCCTTATTAATCATTATTACCTAAAGGCTTCTTTTAATTTTCCTTAGTTCACCCAATTACAGACATTTTTGTAACAAACACTTATAAAACTTAATTTTTGGATCCTGACAGATAAGTGTCAGGAAACAGTTGAATTGGTTTTATTGAGGAAGTAGCCTGGGAGATTTTCTGGACCCTGACTGATAGTTTGTGCATAACAAAGGCACAGGAATGAAAATTGGGTTCTATTGATTCTAATTAGGGAAACATTAAATAAGATTTACCTAGAAATGGTGCTCATGGCTATTCAATTTCCTCTGTGATGGGGCTTTCTGAGAACATTCAGAATTTCCCTATGCCTTGTACTAAACCATGCTTCAATACATGTAGCCTTTTTCTCTGTAGTGAAATAACAGGGATTAGGAGGTCTCTTTTAGACAGACCTCTTTCTGCCCTTTTTTGCATTTCCTTTCTTATCCACAGAATCTAGTGGCCTGCCTTCAGGTCTTGTTGTGTTGTCAGAATAATGAAAGTGGAGATTTTGTGAAGCAGAAATGAAAATGTACACTATTCTTGAATCATCTGCAAGAAGCAAACATTTGATGAAGATGCTGTTATTAAAAAAAAAAAAAAAAGGAGATGTCCAGTCTGTTCCTTGTGTGAGTCTGAAGTGAGAACAACTGAATTTGTGGACATTTACCTTAGCAATCTGGAGCTCTTGTTCACTAATATACTGTAATTTTAAATACATGGCTTATGTCGCCATCTTTATGCATTTTTATATGAATGCTGGGTCCATTTATACATTTTTTGAGAACAAGTAGTAAGAAAAATAGAATTTAGTTACTTTGCTTTTCACTGCATATGGTTTGTTGTTAAATTCTTGAGAAAATATGATATAATCTTTGACTTTTGGAAAGAATTATGTTTTCTAATAAGTTAAACAATCAATAAAACATCTGTTCATTAAAAAAATAATAATATTATGTTGAATAACTATTTGCCACTACACCTCTACCCTGATATAACGCTGTCCTCGGGAGCCAAAAAATCTTACCGTGTTATAGGTGAAACCGTGTTATATCGAACTTGCTTTGATCTGCTGGAGTGCGCAGCCCCCCCCCCCCAGAGCGCTGCTTTACTGCGTTATATCCGAATTCGTGTTATATCGGGTCGCATTATATCGGGGTAGAGGTGTATCTGTTAAAATTACCAAGTGACATCTTTAAATAAGATTATAATTCCCTGTTAATCAATTTGATAATAAGTAGAATATTGAAATAAATAATGATTTAGTTGGCATAGCTCCTACAGGTCATATAAACATGAATCCATCCCCTTGTAATAAAACATACTTGATGGAATGCTTTCCAGCTGGGTCTTGCACTTATTTTATGAAGGACTTAGATGTATCACAACTTTACACAAATTTGTAATAAGGCTAAAATACTACTGAAAATAGATCAGAATCAAGGAGTCAATGTCACAAAAGAGCATAAAGCATCAGAAATTAGAATCAAGGAAGGATATTTAGGGAAATCTGACATGAGCAGATATCTTGGAACCTGTCCTGCAGTCGCTATGCAAGTCAAACTCCCATTTATTTCAGTTGTAGTTTTTCCTGTGAGGACAGTAGGACCTATATCTGATATTTGGAAGCAGGAAAAAATATCAACTCCGTCAGCTTTCAGGGCAGTCAGAGGGAGTTGAGGGTGCTGGACAATCTTCTCAGGATTGAACCCTATATATGTCAAGCCCCATGATTGTTTATCCCTTAAGTCCTCTAAAGGGCTACTGTTTGGGCTCTAAGAACATATGCTTTATGTCTGGCTGATACATTTCAGGTATGTTACAAGATGTCCCTATCATTAAAAGGTAGGACACCTGGCTGCATATATTGGGAAAAGTATAGAAGACTTAAGGGCCCAATCCATCTCCCACTGGTGTCTTTCTACTGAGTTCTCTGGGAGGTGGATCAGGCTTCTAAAGAAGAAAAAAGGCTTCTTTTCGCACCTCAAATTAAAGCCTCAATATACAGTGTAATACTGACAGCTTTTATTTGTTTGCAACTTGTATACTGTAGAATTGTGGGCATCTTGTAATTAGCCCATGCAGTTTTTCTTGCTGTTTCTTTTTTGACTGTTCATTCTAATATAACTGATTTATCCATATAGATCACATGATTCAACTGTAGGCAAAATAAATGTTAAATAAACGAAAATGTTACAGATATTAAAAAGCATTCCAAAATAATACAATAACATTTTTGTGTACAAAAGAGCTTTCTCAAATAGGGCCTAATTCTGAAGTCACTTACACCAGTTTTACGTTGGTATATTTCCATTGTTACTCCTGATTTTATCTGTAAATTAAAGGAGTATCAGCCCCCTCCTGTTTAAATTAAAAGAAGCTAATTTTGGGTGAGTTTCTGAGGTTCTGCATTACACAGTAGCACAAATACAGGCAGTAGCCATTTTGTTCCTAGAATACAAGCCCCTGGGACCACAAATCTTAATATTATCATTTAAAAAGAGCAGGCTTATAGGTACTATAAGATATATAGGGTGATAGCTGCTCAGAAACTCTTGCGATTACATGTATTAGGACAGTTTGACACTGACATCTGAGATAAAGAATGGCAACAGAAGTTTCAGATTTTAAGGATTTAATGATTTGTTAATTGTCTGTGTTATTTTTATTCAAGCAATGTGCAGCTCTTCTTAAAAACACTATATCCAAAAATATAAATAACAGAAAAAGTCTCAATGTGCAAAACCTAAAACTTATTTCAGTACCTAAAAGTTTTGACAATGACAATTTTATTCCAAATGTTATGATGTAATAATTTTATGTGTGCATCTCATATTATTGTATTTGTAATTTATGTTTAATAAATTAGTCCTGTTTGCTGAAAATGTTTATATCGGGCCCAGTTAATCTCTGCTGTAACTCCTTGGTGGAGTTAATAGAGTCACACGGGGTAAATTTGGTCATTGTTTTTAAGTTAATGTGAAACTTATTTCACCTATTAGAAAAATAGGGTAACACTATTGGTGATCTTGTAGCATTCTGGTCCATTTTTACAGATAACAAGATTGTCTCCCATTTGCTGGTTGCTGAACCAGAGAAGATCTATGCCATGCCTGACCCCACTGTTCCAGATAGTGACATCAAAGCGCTCACCACACTTTGTGACCTGGCAGACAGAGAATTGGTGGTCATCATTGGATGGGCTAAACATATTCCAGGTACATAATATATATATATATATATAGTTGTAAAACAATGACCGGCTGAAAATCAGCACACAGATTATTACATTACAGTGACAAAATGGGATGACAGATTTATAAAGTTTTATGTTTAAGACTGCAGAATCATTACAGGAATGTTGATTACAATATATCCTGGTCTGGATATAGTATTATTCTTACTATTGAATGGTACTAGTGGAGGTAAAAGTGAATGAATGTTTTAACGTGGTTTTTATTAAAGAGGACCAGATCTCAGGTGCAGCTGAACTGCACAGGGCATTAGTGAGAGATGTGTGTTCAAAGACATCTTAAAGCATGCTCTTTAAAACTCTATACAAGGCTAGTTCCTCTGCACCAGATTAGAGCAATCTGAAGGCTGCACTGTAAACACTCCAAAGTGGTAAAAAATGCAACTAAAGTTCAGTGTGAAATAGGGGAATCCTGGCCACTATCCCTCTCCCCTGCTATGCCAGCAGGAGTTGGGGAAGTGGCATAAGAACACCTACATTAGCAGGCAGATCACCTTATACTGGGTTACGGTCCTTGGGAGAGTTAAACTGGTTTTAGGGCCAGATTATGCCAGCAGTAGGGCACAAGGTAACCACACCGTATCTAAATATTTCCTTGGTCTGTGCAAGATGGACCAATGTCCACATCACACAATAACGTACCATAATTAAAGCTAATTAGCAATCTCAGCAGAGACAGTGGTTAGCAGAAATAATCTCTCAGAGCAAAGATTTGTGGATCTTCCAGGTCAGGTCTGAAGCATGTTTTCAATGCAGTGTTTGAGACACTCGTACCTGTTGTCCGGCTGTGCCAGGTCCAGGTAAAAGCAGGCTTCTCTAGTCCGGCATGTGCCTATGTAACCTCCCCTTTCTTCCGGTCACCTGGGGCAATGGGTCAGAATACCCATGCTGACCTGCTCTGCGGCTGCTGCAAACTCACTCCGTGCCTCTCTATTCCTTAAAGAGGTATGCACCTTCCTCTAGCAAGCCGGACAAAGCCCTCTCTTCCACCCCTGCTTAGCCTGTAGTGCGGTCATTCTATGGGTTAATAAACAAATACACTCTCCAGGGCTGTCAGTCTCTCACCTTTCACAAACATATGAAAAAAAGTGTTAGCTTTTTATTTGTTATTTATTTTATTATATTCGTCTTGATATTCTAGCAGGATAACTGGAGATATTTGTGCATTTCAGTCAGCTAATTGCCACATTGGAGCCTCAGAATATCAACCATTCACAATGAGGACGGATGTACTTTAATTGCTATAACCAATGTAGCAATGTCCTTTTAGATTTTATTTTACCCCATGGAATTTTCTGATTCACCTTAATGTGAATGCGTAATCCAGGCAACTTTCTGTTTATCAAAGTTAAAAAATAATGTATATTTCTAATGCCATCAGAAATTGCACCTTTATTATAATATTAATAGACTGTATAGACTACATATATACATACAGCAAGCCAGAATACTGGATTTTATATATGCATGGAACAGCAGACAGTAAACAACTACATTTTAGTATGTTACTTTGTTCCTGAGACACTTTTGTTTTAAGCATTTCTTGTGGTAGTGACTCAACACTTAAGTGTTGGGTTTTTGTCTTCCTATATGTCAAAAACAGTGGGGCCCCAATTCTGCTTGGGCTTCTGGTCCTGCCACAGTATAGATCATAAATAATAATAATACTAATTTAATAATCAATATGCTTCTAAAGCATAATTTTACTTTTGTAGGGAGACAGTATCCTACACATGCTGAAATATTTCATATTCTGCCCAGATTAAATGTATTTGTTCAAAGTTTGTACCACAAATGGTTTATAAATAAGCTTTTGAATCATGAGCAATGTTTTTCTGGTACAGTTAACTTATTTCTGTCTCCTTAAACTAGTTTGTCTTTATGCTTTGAATGCTACAGTAATTTCTTTAATCAAATTGATGGAAGTCCCTTTCCCAGCCCACACTGAAACCAATTTATTGGTCATGATACGCCAGCTATGTTGCTAACAGTCGTAACGAACTGTCAGGCAATATCGCAGTGAAGCTAATTTGAAGTCATTAGGTGTGCAGCGTTCAGGCAACAATTTGTTACAGTGGTTAGGAACACAGCTGACATTTCTGAATGGCTTTGTTCAGAGCAGTTCTAGATGAGCCCAAGCAAATTGTAAACTAATTTAAACATCACTCTGTATTATACTAGCTACTTTGTCTTACACTGGTTGCTAATAAAGCACCCCAAATTAAGTCAAAACTAGTTAAATAGGTGAGTTTGAGCTTCATCTTCAGAAGATACCTACATCAGTCTAACTGAAATAGAGCACTGGAGCTAGAAGTCAGTCACACACCACAATGATTGCCCCAGGACCTTTTATCAGTTTGATTTGTGAATATGTTACATAGCTTTCTTTTGGAGTGTGGGATGCGGGGGGAGTGGAGAAACTGAGCAATCTTTTAAAAACAATCTTTTAAAAACAATTCAATGCCTGTAGTTAGCATGAAAAGCTATTGGACACTGTAAGATGGCATTATAAATTTAAGACCCACAATCGGAGCTAGCTGAGGAAAACGTCTAGAGTAGGCCAGCCCTGTCTTACGAGACAAAGTCAAAAACACACCTGCCGTGGTAAAGCTGCACTATCTAAGGTTACTTGCTTGACCCCATTTGGGTTAAAAAAATAACCTAAATAGTAAACAAAGGCAATCCTTTCCTAAGCCTTCTGATAAGCCGAGGTCAGTGATAAAATCTGTGCTTGCTGCTTTAGATCACAAAAATCAAAACGAGAAAGAGCTTGACATGCTAAAGGGCAAATGTGATGAGCATGATCAGAAGGTTTTTAGTTTGGTTTTGAATGATGGAGTGCTGCTGAACTTGGGCTGCCAGAGCTTAACTAATGACTGGCATTGGCACAAAACAACTGTAGAGAAGCCTGCAGTGGTGCTACCCTGCTGTTGCCTATGCCAGCGCATGTTATTCTAGGCAGTGATACAGTGGAACTGGGAAAAGGGACAAGTCATAAAAGGAACAAAGAGCAACAAAGGGATGAATTGTTATATAGTCATAGTCAGCCAAATAAACCTTTGGTGGCAGTCCATTGAATGCAGTGGCATTATATGTGAATTTGGCCCATTATGTGGGCTACACCAGATCTTCCTTTATTGCAGTAATTTCTTCAGGTGTAACATGATTAAAGGCCCTTTCATTTCAGTTGTATTAGAACCAATAAAAGACTAAGCTCTAATGCATTGTAATTCAATGGAAACCTCTATATTTTGAAAGACAACTTTATTGTGGAAGAAAATAACATTTTTTCAGCCATTATAAAGAGGATTCTTTCTTGAAGTTATCTACAGAAAGTAACGTGCTGTACGCATTTGATCCCTCCGTCTACACCGTTCTCTGTGGAGGTCATCTCCTAAAATTTGCTTTAAATTATATTAAATTCATATGCTATCATAAAATCATTAGGACTTCTGAATTATTGGGAATATTCTCTAACAGCTGCTTTTTCTGAACAAAAAGCGTACAGTTCTACAGAAGGAAATATTGAAAGAAAAATATGTATGGAAAGGCTTTATCAGCAAATAGAATTAGTCTACTCACGTTAATAAATCAAATAAATGGGAAGTATGTTGTTATGAAACATGACCATGTCTTATCTGAAGAAGAAAAAGAGCACAATGGTATTAAGAAATGCTTGACTTTAGTTAGAGGAGCGTAAGGGCACAAGAACAGATGATGGTGCCCTAATAGCCCTTTTTAAGAATGACAGGGCCCCGCCATTAGCATCCTTTTATATCCTTGAAATTGCTCATGCCTCGCTTTTCTGGTTCCTATCTGCCTGACTCTTTTTTATTTCTCTTTCAATTTCGTCCGCGCTCGGATAAGCGCATGCTAACACAATATGATTGAGCTGTAAAATGGAATGCTGTCGCCTCTAATCTCTTTTATGTAGATATGGAGGTACTTGCACACTCCACTTCATTCTCTCTCTCTCCATTGTTGGCCTTTTTAGAATGGGTTGCCAAGTAATGGAGGCTCAGTCAAATATTAGAGCTAGGTTTCACAGGGTGTGATAAGAAGATTATCAGCCCAGCAGTCAGATCTATTGTTGTTCGTTCTGTCAGATTAAAATATTCCTATGTACTGTAACTTCGTTAGCAAAATGCTGAAGGTGCTTAGGGAGACACTGAGGCTGCTTCATCTCCTGCCTGATGAGACAAAACCCACATTAGTTGACCTATATAAACGGCCTAAATATATTTATGGAGCTGTGCTAGACATTTTTTTTTACATAACAGACAGCTGTTTCACTCAATGGTTGACTTGTGGTTGGGGCCCTCCCCTTTGCTTTGGGTTGGGGGGGGCATTTTATTTTGGGCATATTGAATTAATTAAGCTATTCTCCAGTATAGGATGGAATTCTGCTGATGTCTAGTCACAGTTTCAGAGTCACTCAGGCACCATTTCTGTAATGTAACGGTCTCATTGACATTCAGCAAAAATGTGCAATGTTCTCTTATTCTAAGTGGAGGCAGGAAACATTAAGCTCTTAAAACTGTGCATAACAGGAAGCTAAAGGGACAAAATGTTCTCTCAAAAAATTTGCATGCACGAAAAAACACCAACCAGACCATAGAAATCAAGTTTTCGCACTTAAAATGAAAAATTTGGTTGAAATCACTACAGTGGGCTAATCTATCAAAAATTAACTAGTTACACAATTTCATAAGTTAAACTTGCTTGCTTTCAAATGTGTTCATATTTTGCCAGGGATTAACAATATTCCATTATAGGTATAGGTAAAAATAGGCACTATCCTGGTATTTAAAAGGGGTACTGCATGAGGGTATGATTTTTGATGGAGCAGATCCAAGAATGTTTTGAATATTTTAGTGCTAATGTTAATGTTTTATGAAACATTATTGTTCCAATACACTCTGTGTAGAGGACAATATTTAAGCTTTTCTTTCCAAAGCAGCTCTCAGGGGTGTAGTTTAACATTGTAAAATTGAACAGGAATATGATTCGCTGTAGAGTTGTCATTTTTAAACTGTCCTTTACTCATCATCTCCTCCAGAAATGCCACTCTGTGTGATAAAAATGTGGGTAAAGACATAAAGAAGAAGCTGGAAATAATCACTTTAAAGTGTTCCAGCAATGTATCCTATGTGTATATGTAGATGGAAGGTATGTGTATATATGTATTTATGCACATCCTCTCACATATACTATGTGTACCCTAAAGTGTGTGTGTATATTCTATATAAATCATTGTGTTATATAAAGTGTAAATGAAAAAAGTTGAACTTCCGTGCTACTTCACAATAGATGGAGTTTTACAGAACTCAGTGTTAAGTGCACATGCAGAAATAACTCCACATAGACCCAAAGGACTTTGGAGACAAGCTGGGGTTTTGTGTGGAAAAATTACATGGGGCTGCATGTAGTATGCACTTCACCTCCCACCTTCCAGGCAGCGTACCCTTAAGCCTCTCCACTGCCTTTACTTCAACCTCTCTGCAGCACTTTGACCACTGGGTGTGTATAATCACATATACATTGGCCAGCCTCCCAGTCTGTCCCCATAGTCCTCTTTCTGAGGCCTTTGTGGAGTTGATGCAGAGCCTAGCTCTGCTGTGTGGAGTGGATACAGAGCCCCACTGAGCACCCACTCATTCTCACACAATGTAATCATGTGGTTTCGTTGAGTTTATGGCCTTCCACAGCCTATTATGCTCCTAGCTGAATTCAGGGCCATTTTAGGCAACACTTCCAATTTTGCAGCTGCACAGCAGTCCCCAGGTCCTGGAGTCCCTGTCCCTTCAGAAACAGGTGGAAATGCTAATGTGGTGTTTACTCCTCATGCTACATGGTATGGAGTATGAGCTGCTTCATGCTGCCTGACAGCTCTGTAGTGATAATAACTTGAGCCTCCTGGGGAATCAAGACATCTTGCTCTTTATCCCTGCACTGTCTTGGATACTTTGCAAGTTCCCCTTGTCTGCTGTTCATCAGAAAAACACTATCCACTCTTCCTTTAACCCCTTCCACAAGCATGCACACTGGATCTGGACATAAGAACTATTTCCCTATGGTATTTTACTTCCTCCCCCAACCCACAGTTTAAATGGCATCCGAGTCATGGGAGAAGGTCACTGATTGGGCCTTACAGTCAGGGATCCAAGTCAAACAGCTTCTCACGAACCCCAGATTTCCTTGAATGGTCTCTTCCTGAATTTCACCATATCAGAGGGTTCCACTGTGACTATTATAGATAACTGTGGAGATACATTTATATGAATATGTGCTTATATTATGTGTTCATATGTGCACTCAACAGTGTTTCTCTTACCCCCTTGGAGGACACTAACTGGCAAATTGGAATCTTGGAGCCTTAGTGTGGATGGGTTGCCAGCCGCTGCCCGTGTTTTAAGCACCATGCTGAATAACCCTGCTCCAACACTGTGCTTCCAGTGCCAGCAGCTTATCTACACTACTTTGGTACATCAACATTGCTAACACTGGTGGAACTGAACTAGTGTTAGCAAATTGGGTGCTCCTAAGGTGGCCTACACCACTGCCAGTGGTTCTGTATGAGATGATGTATTATGAGGCATGCACATTAACAAATGTACCCAGTATTTTCAAATAAAAATAGGGAAGTGGTAGTGGTGGAAATGACAGTCATGAAAAGGTCTTTTTTCTCTCTTGTATGAGATGTTTATTTTAAAAGTATTTGGAATATTCATCTGAGATCTGTGGATCTGGCACAAAAATCTCTAGGGACCTGCTTCCACTCCTCCTGAAATCAACCACAAAACTTCCATTGACTTTGACGGGAACAGGAGCAGGCCAAAGTGCAATAACAGATACACACAATATTAGCATGTCTGCTGTTCAGGGAAGATTGGTTCCAGGTAAGGATGAGGCACACTGGGAGGGGGGATGTGAGGAAGTTTGTCCTACTGGTGTTCTGTGCTTGTCCTGTGGATAAACACAGAACTTCAGTTTCTGATATTATCAATTCTGACATCTATGACTAGCATTAAAATAACAGAAAAGAAAATCTTGCATGGCCAGCCATTTATCCATTCCAAGTCTTATGGTTGAATATAAAATAAATATTCTATACGACTCGAAAGAGCTTGATATGAAGACATCCAGTGAAACTCATACAAGTAACTCCTGCTGCTTTCGGTTTTAACATCTGTTGTCTGTCCACTGAAAGAATGTTGTAAAAAACATCGTTCAGTTGATCAGATCACAGAAGAACTTTCAGCTCACCACTTATTTATTATTTACTCTTCATTAAAACAAAGCCTTTAAAAAAGCTTAAATCCATCAGTAAAATCAGTTTTTCTCAGAATCCTTTCCCACTTTTTAAAGCAAACCCTACCCCCCAACACATTCACAGTCTGGTTGTTGCACTTTTTCCCCCCAGTGTCCCCCTTTATCTGCCTCAACCAATCTCCAAATGAATGCATGTCTATCATGGCCTTAGCTTTGACACTCTGGATATATTGATTAATAGTTGCCCTAAGCTCCTTTTAGCAAATCAAATTTTCACTTTTAGCAAGGATTTCGCCTCTGATTTATTCAGCAAAGTGAAATGCACTAAATTGGCTTTGACATTCAGGGAATATGGCTGAAAAACAAAGAGGAGAGGAAAGAGAGATAAATTGTGTGGCAGCTGGAGACTTGAAGCATAAAAGAGACAGTTTCTATAGAATATCACAGGCTAATCTGAAAACATATGCATTTAAAAAGGAAGTGGAAAATTATTTTCTTATATTGCAAACTTGAAGAACAAGTTTTACATAGCAAAATGCAAGATTTCCATCCAGTATTCATCACATTTTCTTCATGCTACAAATATGGAATCCTGGTTTATATCTATTGATGATAATTATATTAAACAAAAGATATAAAGGTTTCCAAATAATTTTATAATGAAGTATGAAATTAGTAAATTTTTGCAAAATATTTTTCTACCTCTATTGCTGCCTATATAACGCTGTTCACTGCTGTGGCACTTTAAAAAATAATAAATGGTTAATGAAATGATAAATTAACAGCAAATAATTGTATTTCTTTAAATAGAAACAGACATTATTTGGATCTTAAATGCCAGAGTAAAAAAAAAATTAGAAATATTTTTCTATTCATAATTTTCATAACAAAATCTAGACAAGTATGTTACCTTAGGTGACATATGGACTGACTAATACAGCCTGCTTCCTTGTTAGACAAAAGCTGAATTACTGACTTGTCCATTGGATTCAGAATACACAATTGCATTTTTCATATTTAAAAGGGTTTGAAGTCGTGGAATAGAGATGAGAGGGGAAATTGAACAAACTTTAATCCCACTACATTAACACATTGGGTTTTGGATTTCTACTGAGCATTTTAGGGCTTTAAAATCACCAATAGACTAGATACGGGGTGGCCAAACTGTGGCTCGCGAGACACATGTGGGTCTTTTACAGTTAAAGTGCGGCTCACGGAGTCCCCTGTGCCCCCCCACTCTCCGTCTACCAGACTGGGGGGGAGCTCAGGACCTCTGCCTTGCAGCGGGGTGGTGTGGTAGGAGTTTCAGCCTCGAGGGGTGCGCCTGGCAGGGCATGGAGTTTCAGCAGGAACAGGGCTGAAGCCCCGAGCCCCGGCAGGTGCCTCCTGCGGGGCTAAAGCCCCAAGCCCCAGCAGGCATACCCTGGCTCTCGAACTTCTGAAGATTGTCACGTGCAGCTCGGAGGATCAGTAAGTTTGGCCACCCCTGGAACAGATTTTAAATTGAAAAGAAGAACATAGGAATAGTTTATACTTGTTAAAAAAAATTGAATAATTAAAATGAGAAATTCTAGAGGAAAATATATATATACACGTTTATACAATTAAATATAAATACACACTTCCATGACCCAGGTAGATGATGTAATTTGGCGTAGCTTAACTGAAGTCAGGTGAGCTGTACCCTATACTTCATCTAGGGATCGACTCACATCAGTAGTCCCTATGCCAATGAGAGCTGAGAACTGCGGCACCTTGCAGAGTTGAGCCTTAAGCAGGTAGTCCCGCTTATGGGACCATAATATTCACATTAGTACTGATTATTTGTGTGACTAAGGGTTCAGTAGATTAGATCCACTCTCACTGCAGGTGACTGTTTTACAGTTTTCATTTTTCCTAGCCAATACAGAATTAACCTTATTACCAGAAGAGAGTCTAAATGTATCATTGTATCCTATTTCCTTTCTTATTTTACTACACTCTACATTTTTTCTTCCCTGTAAGAAAATTAATCTGATATCTGCAGCACTAACTGACCTCAGAATTGACCTGAGACTCAAGAAACAGTGGAATTTACAAATGGGAGAGCATCTGGATTGCCACACATGAGATGCCAGGGCATGCTAGGCATTTACCGGCATATTATTTCCTTAAAATCATGCTGTTTCCCCCACAATTTAGTGCAATTTCCAACCATTTTAAATGACTGCTAATTAGGAGAGTGCTATAAAATACCAATTTAAATTGCTGAAATAATCTTTTAGGGTGCTTCATTTCCCAAACAATTTACAGCATACAGTCAATAGACAAGGAAGGCCAATTCTTTCTAAGATGAGCAAATGGAGGTTTGCTCTAAAACAGGCTAAGACACGTGGGCCTGATCCCACAATCCTACCTCGGATGAGTGAATATTATTTACACGAGTCGGGAGGGTTGCATTATTGGACTTTTTATTTGTGGACAATAAATATCACTTTTGTTGCTATCTTCCCCTCCCTGCTTATATAGAGCTATTTCAACCAGAATCAGAAAGAATATAAAGGCTTCCAAACACAGAAAGATTGTTAGATGATTTAAAAAGCCTAATGCTGTCCCTGATCATTTTTTCCATAAGATCACAAGTGCTGTATCTTCAAACTTGGTTATCAAAATGATCAACTCACATACTGGATTTGAAGTGGTAAAATCAAATCAATACATCCCTCAATATATTGCAACCTCTCAGTCTAGTTAATTCTAAAACCAAGCAGGTTACAGTTAATCATCTAGCTTTGCCTCCAACAAAAGTATATTTACTTTGATATGGGTGGGGAAGAGGAGGCTAGCTTTACAGCCATGTGTTGTTGACACTGTAAATCCAGGGTGGGGGGAAAGAGCCAGTTGGTCAGACTGGATTTAGAGCAGACAGGTTTACACCTGTATGACTAGGTCAGCAGCACAGACTGGTCTAGTTTCCTGAAGTTATCTGAGCCCAATTAAATACTGTAATTCCAAGGGCGCCTCTAAACAGCATCTACTTTCTCTCTGGATGAGGTAGGCTTCACACCTGCTTAACCTACATTAGAATAGGATTAATTACCTGAATTGCAAGGCCCCCTTAGCCAGTCAGCACGTTTCTGGCAGGGCACATGGTGACCTGGGCCTGGATATAGGGGGAGAGAGGAAAAAAGAGCATATGGGTGCTAATGGCAAGACTTGGACCAATCTGATCAACAGAGTCAGCAGTTTTTAAAAATCAGTTGGCTGTAATCTCCTTCTGCATCAGCTGGATCATACAAGAGCTTTGTGAACTTATGTTTCCAGTGCTAGCAGTAAGCTTCTTTTTGAGCAGTGCTTGATATATGTATATAAAAAAGAGAATTAGCCTTACATGTTGGTCCTAAATACTCCTTTATTTAATTACCTAAAATGAATACTTACTGGGCAGTAACTATTAAGCTTGTTTCCCTTGATATTTTTAATTCACTCTCTCCAGGTTTAAAACCCTCCGGAGTTAATTGCCCACAGTAGTATTTAGAGAGGGTTTTTTTTTTTTTTTTTTTTTTTTTTACTTAAAAGAAAAACAAAACCCTGTAGAACTTCCCTTTTTATTTGAAAACGTGTAGACTGTGTCCAACATGTTCTGTAACATTGAATAACATTCCCAAGAGCTTTTGCTCCCTAAACTTATGAGACACTTTATTGTAGCCAGACACAAGAGAAATTTCTTAATTTAATAAGCAAGCTGTGCTACTCATTAAAGGCTTCATTCTGAAAGCAGTTGACAGCCCTCAACTCTCACTGACTTCAGTGTGTGTAGGGCACTCCGCACCTTGCTGCAGTGTTCAGCACCTTATAGAATTGATCTCTCCTTACGTGAGGTGTTGAGTTCCTTTAATTCCAATTGACAGTACTGAGGGTTGAGATTGCTCAGCAGTGTCAGGTGTAAGAAGGCCTCCAAATCCAATGTAAATAGCACTTGAAGGGAAGAGCCTGCAAAGCTCTGCAGTTGCTCTCTGTGCACGAGCATATTGGGAAAGAGTTATGAGCAGGTTGCGGGGAATGGCAGAGCAAATCCAGTTGGTTCACAACTCTCATGCATCTAGCTGCTGGGAAAAAAACCCAACAACAGAGATAGCAGCATAGCATTCCAGAGTAGAGAAGTGGCTCTCAACCTTCCAGACTACTGTATCCCTTTCAGGAGCCTGATTTGTCTTGCGGACCCCCAAGTTTCAGCTCACTTGCTTACAAAACTACTTGCTAAAAACTACTTGCTTACAAAAATCCGACATAACAATACAAAGGGCTGGTCTACACTATGGGGGGGATCGATCTAAGATACGCAACTTCAGCTACGCGAATAGCGTAGCTGAAGTCGAAGTATCTAAGATCGAATTACCTGGGGGTCCACACGGCGCAGGATCGACGGCTGCGGCTCCCCCGTCGACTGCGCTACCGTCGCTCACTCCGGTGGAGTTCCGGAGTCGACGGGGAGCGCGTTCAGGGATCGATATATCGCGTCTTAACGAGACGCGATATATCGATCCCCGATAGATCGATTACTACCCGCCGATCCGGCGGGTAGTGAAGATGTACCCAAAAGTGTCATAGCATGCTGTTACTGACAAATTGCTTACTTTTTACCATTTAATTATAAAATAAATCAATTGGAATATAAATATTGTACTTATATTTCAGCGTATGGTATATAGAGCAGAATAAACAAGTCATTGTCTGTATGAAATTTTAGTTTTTACTGACTTTGCTAGTGCTTTTTATGTAGCTTGTTCTAAAATAGGCAAAAATCTTTGAGTACCCGCAGGGGTATATGTACCCCTGCTTGAGAACCACTAGAGTAGAGGGTGTTGATCATAGGCGCCGACTTCCCCTTTCACATGTGTGCTCGACCCCCCTCTCTGCCCCTGGCCCGCCCCCACTCCACCCCATCCATGAGGCTCCGCCCCTGCCAACCCCTTCAAATCTTCCCCTCCCCCATGCCAACCCCTTCCCCAAAGTCCCTGCCCCAACTCCGCCCTCTCCCTGCCAATAGTCCAACTCCTTCCCCAAATCCCTGGCCCCGTCGCCTCCCCTGAGCGTGCTACATTCCCCCTCACCCCCCCGAGCGTGCTAACGCTGCCAAACAGCTGTTTGGCGGCGGCCAGGTGGGAAACGCCGAGGAGGAGCAGGGACGCGGAGGAGCAGGGACGTGGCGCACTTGGGGGGGAGGGGGAGGGGAGCTTGGCTGCCGGTGGGTAAAGAGCACCCACTAATTTTTCCCTGTGGATGCTCCAGCCCCAGAGCACCCACGGAATCAGTGCCTATGGTGTTGATAATGAGAATGTTAATATGCCTACTAACTGAGTAATGCCATCTATAACCACGTAACCTGTGGAGATCATATCTGCAATGAGAGAGAATAATCTTTGAGAGGGACTATGAAAGGGCTTGTTGGGGGAAAAAGATGTATGTATATATATATTCCTATGGTGGCATATGTTCCTGAAGCTTTTTACATGGTGGGCTAGAATTTGCCATAGAGAACTTCACTAACAATTGAATGCACTATCTCTGCAGTAGAAGCTGATGACTTTTTACAGCAACACTAAACAACAGTTTAGGACAAGCAGTGAAGTATACCTAATCCAGTTAAAAATAGAGGGGGAATTTTAGGCAGGCAGAATATAATTATTTAATTGGAATTTGACCAGGTTGCTTTTGCACTGCTGGGATATCTTTATATACATTCAAATTGCACTGGCTGTGCAGTTTTAAGTTATGGAAATATTTTGAGTCCTTCGAGCATGGTAATTAATTTCATAAATTCAACTTTGTTTTTACCTAACACCTTGTAATGCCTGTTTCCTTAACAAAGTGTGTGATGTCAGTTGATACTTTTTACTGCAGCAACCTAGTAACCAATCCTGCAAACACTTAAGTACATGAATAAATTTCCTCACATGCACAGCTCAACTGAGCAAAGTTATCCATTTGCTTCAATGTGCAGGATCAGACCCATAACTATCAAGGTTCACACTCCAGTCTTCTCTTTGTAAGGGTCTGATCCCAAACCCCATTGAAGTCAATAGAAAGACTTTCATTGACGTCCGTGTGTTTTGGATCAGACCCTAAAGATATATGTCATGATCAGCTTTGCGGGCCTTAAAGTTTATTATTTGCCTTCTACTTTCGGTGGAGTGGGGTGGGGGAGAGGGATGGGATGGGAGACTTATTGCAATTCCCTCTGGCTAAGCTGGAAGAAGGACAGGAGTCACTGGATGTGGTTTAATTAGGCCACAACTTCATTCCTGAATGTCTGGGAGCTCCCAGCTGATAAAATTGCACAGTGCAGATAATTCCATAATCATTTACATATATTGGGAGGGGTCAGGGCCGTCCCTACCCATACGCAAAGTACGCAACTGCATAGGGCACCAGGAAATTTGGGGCACCCAATTTCCTGGTGCCCTGTGCAGCTGTGTGCTGCTCCAGCCCCTGCTCCGCCTCTTCCCCACGGCCCCAGCCCCGCCCCACTCCACTCCACCCCTTCCCCAAAGCCCGTGCCCCGCTTCGCCCCAGTCCCGCCCCTGCTCCGCTCCAGCTCCACCCCCACTTCCCTGAGGACTGCAGCAGGGCTGGGCCTGCACTCGCCGGCAGCAGGAAGTCCAGCAACCCGGCCCCAGCCATGCCCCCGGTGAGTGCTGGGGGATGGTTTCCTCTGCCCCCCAAGCCAGCCCCACCCCCTCCCCATGGAGGTCTGGGGCCACCCCTCCCCTCCACACGGATGCCTGGGGCCCCACACCCCGCCCCCGCAGGTGGGCTGCGTAGGGCCCCAGAATAGCTAGGGACGGTCCTGGGAGGGATCCCTGTCCAACCTGCCCCTTTAATAAGGGTTAAGGGGGGATATAAAAGACAAAAGAGGGTGGGTTGACTCCCTGTGATACCAGTCATAGGAGCTTTGACCCCCCTGTTTCCACTCCTTTAAGAATATCTCCTTTAAATCCTTTCCCAATCCATTTTTTCTGATCAGCATATCTATTCTCTATGGAGTACCTGCACTGGACATCCACCCCACAGTTACGTAATGAATTGCATCATAACCTAACTGCCCCTTTTGTTTTTTCCCCCCACTAAGCTCCCAACGTGCTGTGGGGAAGGTGAAAAACCCATCTTGCCCTGGCGGTGAGTGAAAAATTCCTTCCCAGCCCCCTGAGAAAGGAGCGACTAGCTAATGCCCACAGCAGATCAGGACGAAACATGGTATTTTAGCTACTTCTGTGGGTGAAAGGGTGGATGTTGCTCTGCCTGGTCCAGGTAAAAAAGGGGGCTTTTACTGCACAGACATGGGCATAAATAGTCCCCTCTGTCTTCCTGTGACTTGGGGGATGGATCAGCCTCTCCAGGCTGACCTGGTATGGAGCTGCCTGCCTCTGTAACAGGTAACTCTCTGGCTCTCTAGCCCTTAAAGGGGCAACACACCTTCTCCAACGAGCCAGACAGAGGGCCCACCACTTATTGTGCGATGAGGTCATTAATGAGGAAAAGAGCCCTGCTGTGGGGAATTAGGGTCACTTACTGTAAAGCAGAATAAGAATCTGTTCTTAGCTAGAACTATATTTCAGCCCTTACAGAAATACCAGCACGTGGCCTGCATGCTAGTGTGTCTGTAGTGGAATTTACTCCTTAGCTGATTATGTTATCAATTCAGTGCAGGGGAAAATCCATAGAAAGTCTGTATTTATGATTTGGGAGGTTTTAAAAACACTATGTGATAGTCCTTTGAAACTGTTCTCTTGTCTTCTGCCCATAGGTTGTGATTCCAACTGGTCAAACTACTTTCCCAAACTAGTTTCCTATTCTAATAATTTCAATAATCTAATCTAATAATTTCCCAAACTAGCTTCCCATTCTAATAATTTCACCTGCAACTTATTGCTTTTGCACTGGTGATGGATATCCCTCTGGGATTCCCTTAATTAAAACTGCTACGTTCTTCTGGGTTTTCTTGTTCTAGCTGGGTGAATATTGTTGAGGTTTTTTAAGATGATAGAAGTCACAGCAAGTCCTAGGCTGGTATGCCTATTAGCCCATTAATGCAGCTATACTGTTCTGAGGTATAGGCTCCTTGTTCCATCCATACTTGGCTTGTTATCCTCTTATCAAGCTCTCTACATCCCTTTGTTTATTTGAGGAGACAGGAAGACTGTGTGAAGGCTGCTTAGTCAGGGATATCAGCGTTGTTGGCAGGGGAGTGATTGCCAGTTGAAAAACAAGGCATTATTGCTCATTTTTTCCCTCTTATTAGTTTGATTACATTTGCAAATCAAATCAATCCATCAGACATGATCAGGCCTCGTCCGCATTTTAAGGAATAGTAATCTCCGTCTAATAAGATGCAAATGTGTCACATCGGTAAGTAACCAATAAATCATCGTCTTGTCTTTGGCAATCATTAAATATCAGAACCAACAGTCAATTTTTAGTATTTTCAATTTGCGATATGCCGCTGGAATATAAAGATAGATGGACGTAATTACACAAACCAAACACTATTTCAGTTCATTCCAGACAGCAAATTTAGTGGAAGGTATAACTGGCTTGTCATCACACTACATTATTCCTGGCGGTTCATGCAAAGTTCACAGACAAGCTTCAAATGGACGTTGCTCGTTTTACTTCCCTAACAACATCCCCACCACCATGACCAAACTTCAGCAAATGACTGAAACACTGAAGGGCATGTCTTCCATGGGTGCACAAAGAGGCATGGAAAAAAGAACATGACACTTTTTCCAATACTGGCCCATCATGCATAACTAAAACTGCAATCTAAAAAGTTTTCTAATATTTATCACATGCCCCCTCTACCTCCTCTCCTGCCTTTTTTTTAGATGACTGAAATAAGTTGTTTAAAAAAAAATCTTACCCCAATTAAAAAAAAATAACTTTAGGATTTCCTACATATAACTCTTCTGCACAAGTTATCCAGTATCTGGCTGAATGCAATGAAGACACCAATGCAAATGTGAAAGAGTTTTCAATAACTGAGTAATCTGATTTTTTTTCCATTTAAACAAGTGGAAATTGAAATTCTTTTTCTTCTTTCTTTCTTTTTTTAATTGATTTGGGAAAATTGATTGCCTCATGTGCATCCTGTGGATTAATTGATATGTGTATTGTCTTACTTGTAGAGTGTTGCTTTCCATTAATGGCTCTATTTGTATGCAAAGGCTTGGATAGTTTTCAAAGGGGGGGAAAGAAATAGACTGCTATCCTGACCCCATTGGAATCAATGGCAAAACTCCCATTGACTTCCAGGAGAAAGAGATTTCACCCATAGTGTCAATATGTGCGTCATATGTTTCATTAAATGTTTGTACATATGTTGAAAATACATTGTATCAATGATGTAAAATTAATTTTAATTATGAAGATATGCTCCATAATTCAATATATTCAGGATAGATCTGTACACACAAGGGTGCTCCTTTATGAACAGTGCTTACTGTATTCTGAACTAAACAACGTAGACCACTCCTTTACGTTCACAGACATTGTTTTGTGAGTCTGTAGAATGAAGAACCTAAAACTGCAATCCTATACTTAGGCAAAACTCCCAGTGAAGCCAGTAGGAGTAAAGACTGCAGTATTGGACCCTATGGCTGCTTCTATTATTGTGATACAAGGGAAGGGCCAGATTCTACAAAAAGCTGGCTTTCTACTAAGCCATAAGTGGCTGTGCAGAAATCAGAAAAGAGGATTTTGGAGGCTTGTGTCGTCTTATGTAGGTTTCCACTATACCAAAGCCGGACATGGGACTTACTTGTATCTGACCTTAAAAGACTTCACTGTGGTACCTATATAGAGAAATGTATGCCATATTTGGACCTTCTGTTGCTGAACTCTGTCAAGCTAGTTCCAGGGCTCCTTTGTCATTATGTCTGTTTCAGCTCTCCTTCTCCCCTTCCTCTCCTCCTGCCCCTCCCTCCCCCAATTGAGAAGGGGAACCTCATATGCTATGGAGTAACTGAGGAGAGCACTAGTTGGAAAGATTCTTCAGCAGCCTAAGTAAGAATAATTTTTTTCATGGCAGCATTTTGATTTGATTTTATAAATAAATTAAGTGTAAATTAGGTAAGAGGCTTCTTTGTGGGAAGGCTCTACTTGCTTTTGGGTCTGCATCACTTTGAATCTCTTTGCTGACAGTTGTCTGGTGAAAGAGAGGTGAAAGGGTGGGGGGTTGACTTTGCAAACATGAAAATGTGAACTGCTGCATGACCACCACATGGAATTCATTCTTGGCATGAAAAAGTCTTGTTCTTTTTTTCTGGCAAAAGAAGTGTATGAATGAGATAGATTATAGAATATTGCAAAGTAATGTTAGTTAGCTGTGTCTACATGCCAAGCATTTAGACAGCTTGAAATACAGCATCAATTTATAAACAGTTATTGCTGCTTTGAAAAATATAAAATGTTAATATGCATGCGCCAGTTTTTAATCTCACTTACACTAGTGTAAACCTGGAATAATTCCATTGATATGCAGGGATTACTCCAAATTTAAACTGGTGTAACTGAGGTAGATTCTGGCCCTGTAACTCCAACAGGTTCTAAACAAGAGTCTGCCATAATACACTCCTAGCACTCTTTTTCTAAAGGTCTATATGCCATTTTAGCATATTCCTTTATATGTTTTAAACCTCAGCTGCTGGACTAATCCTGTAGTGGTCTTTTGCAAAATGTCCCTCATGGTTGTAGGCAGTCGCCAGAAATCTCATTGAGGTACATTTGATAAAGCCATTTTCAGTAGCCATGTGACTTATAAGATCAGTACCAGAAACTTATGCTCGGTCTAACCAATTTACATACCACCATGGTATCTTTAATTTGCTTTTCCATCAAATCAATAATGGATCTAATTGAAAAAATTGGCAGAACTACATACAACCTAACTACCAATCTCAGTGTTTTCAAAATATCAGAAATGTTGCACAGCTACGCAAGTGACACCTGTGTTAGTGGTGCACTTCTGTTACTAATATGTACAAAAACAAACATTACTACAGGTGCAGCATCTGTACCAATTGATCACTGCGCTATGAGAATTAATCATCTAGTATTCAGCTCAGAGAATAAAATTTACATCTTAATGTATGACTTTTATTACAACACACATTTGCACTACTAGAAACAGTATAGTTCACTCCAGTTTGAAATTTTATGTGTACGGTCTCAGCCAAAGTTCACAAGTTACCATTCTTAATTAACAAATTTCACAACAATTATATGGTTGGGATTTTATTTTAAGTTCCAATTTAAATGCCAACACTCATTGGGCTAGGTGATGTTTAATAGGGATGTTTTATAGGGTTTAATCTTTGGAGCCCTAGTTTCAAATCCTGTTCCCACTTTCACAACTGAAAAGGATTTGATGGTCTTATCTAGTTCATTGTGGACAATGCTCCGTGTGAAAAAACATCATCCAATTTGGCATATATCATGCTTGGCAGGCCTTATTCAAGAGGGCCCGGCAGTGTTGCAGGTGCATTGGCAAGCTGTGTGGAGAAGCTAATACAACAACTGTCCACATTACACGTAACTCTAGCAAGTTGTATCAGTTCCATACCTTCGTGAGTACTAAATTAGCCTGTCACACTGCCAATAGAATCTTGCTCTATGCAGAGCCATGTTGAAGTCAGTCCGGCTGGGTATGAGGGTCTGCACAGGTGAATCCGATGGCAGGCAGCATTGGAGCCATACACGGCAAAGTATAAAATAAAGAAAATTAGACTTCAGTAATTGGGATACTTTTTTTCCCTCCCTATATATAATGGAAAAATGTGTCTTACTCATTAACCTAGCTTTTGGTATTTTAAAAAACAAAATTAAAACAATTGTGTATTGACACATAGAAAGTTAATGTTTTCAGGGAAATTTTATGGGGATGTTTTATTATGTGGCTAATTACATATTTATGTGTAATGGCCCTGGCAGAGCCATTACAGTCCATTGGGTAAATAATATGTTTTTAAAACCATTTATAAATATGTATTTATTTGACAGACCAGAACGGCTTTTTCTCAGTCATTCTCAGCCACTGAGTAAATAATATATGGATTGCTTTTAAAAATAAATATGTATTTCTTCGACAGACATTCCAGGCAATTGGGTAAATAATATGCATATTTTTCAAACATTTAAAAATACATGGGCATATATAAAAATTCTGGCCTAAATATGTATCTTCTGTGGAGATCAGAATGACTCTAAAGGTGTCAGACTTCGCTTTGAAATTTCGGTTTTAAATTGCTTTTGTCAGTTTGTGTCACAACCTTCCAGTTAATTAAATGTATTTTTATGTATTTTCATACAGACAGTATAATATCAATGTTGATTTAGAGTTTTATAACACTAACACACTTGACCCTCTTACTCAGTGGTATAAACTATAAAGTCAGCACTGTATAGTTATTTAAGATCCTAGTTTTAATTTTTCACCATCAGAAAGTGAAAAGACTCATACACTGGTCCAATCCTGCTCCCAGTGAAGTCAGTGGAAAAACCTCCTGTGACCTTAATAGAAGCAGTATCAGTCCCAGTTGTACCAATCAGCTGAAATTTCCTGTCAACTGAAGTCTATTTATGTCCCCTGAGTCATTTTTAAACTGGTTGGTTGGTATGCATAGCTATGATGTCATTGGGACTCTTTGGATAGGTTTTGGATCAGGCCCAATATTAGATCTGTGTTATGCTTCAGTGGACAGGGCACAAGAATGGAAGTCAAAAGACCTCTGCCACTGGCTCTTTGCTGTGTGACTTTGGGCAAGTCACTTAATCTCTGAGTTTTATTTCCCTCTCTGAAAAATGTGAATTATACCCCCAATTTTTGAGTGCTTTGAGATCTATAGATTTAAATTGCTAGATATTATTCATGGCACTCTGCGGCTCAGTGACTTAGCACAACATGTTATCCAGTTGTTTCTTCTGTGGGTACCTCTACACTGCAGGTGGGAGTGTGCCTCCCAGCATGAGTAGACAGATTTGTGCTAGTTTTGCTCAGCTAGCACACTAAAAATAGCAGTGTAGCTAGGGATAGCATGAGCAGCGGCTTGGGCTAGCCACCTGAACGTGTACCCAGGGTGTTCAGGTGGGTTTGTACTCAGGCAGCCCTTGGAGACACTGCAAACATATCCTATGTACTACATGAGTAGCGGCTGTCTATCCTTTTCATAGTACTTTGGTCATTTTCTTCCAGTATCCTTTTCAAGTATCTTTGAAGACTTTTGAATAAACTGGGTTCTATTACTACTACTAATTAACAAAGTTTTTTTGCCACTTAACACAGCGTTACGGTTACCTAGCGATAGCTTGTGCCATTCCAGAATGTCAAGTGCAGCAAAACTCAAACTTCTAAAAAACAGGAAATACAAAAACACAAGGGCACCGTTTCAGATTTTGGTAGATGGGGCAGGATGGGGTGGGGGAACTTTAACCGTGATTCCTGGGGCTACTTAAGCACTTGAAAACTCTAGTTTTTTTGGCAGATAACTTAGCAATTAGCTGACAGGAGCCCTGTATCTAATTCCTTTATAAAAGAAAGAAAATTAAATAAATATTAGACCTACTCAGCTCTAATAACAACATGTTCTGACATCTTGTGGCAGGTCACTTAAGGGACACTGGTTAGGTTTAAAATGTATATTCTTACTTTATTACTAACTCTGTAGAGAGAGAGACCCCATCAGGACTCCTGGGTTCTATCCCAGCTCTGGGAGGAGAGTGGGGTCTAGTGGGTTACAGCAGGGACCAGATACATCTGGGTTCTATATGAGAACATCAGAATGGCCATACTGGGTAAGACCAATGGTCCATCTAGCCCCGTATCTTGTCTTTCAACAGTGGCCAATGCCAGATGCTTCAGAGGGAATGAACAGAACAGGCAATCATCAAGTAGCCCTGTTGCCCACTCCCAGCTTCTGGCAAACAGAGGTGAGGGACATGCAGAACATTTTGTTAGAGCCCTGCCCACTCTGTCTAATAGCCATTGCTGGACCTATCCTCCATTAATTTATCTAGTTCTTATGATAGTCCTGTTATAATTTTGGCCTTCGCAACATCCCCTGGCAAAGAGTTCCACAGGTTGACTGTGAAGAAATACTTTGATTGTTTGTTTGTTTGTTTGTTTTAAATCTGCTGCCTATTAATTTCATTTGGTGACCCCTAGTTTTTGTGTTATGTGAAGGAGTAAATAACATTTCCTTATTCAATTTTTCCACACCAGTCATGATTTTATAGACCTCTATTATACCCCCTCCCCCAGTCATCTCTTTTCCAAGCTGAAAAGTCCCAGTCTTTTTCACTCTCTCCTCATACAGAATGTGTTCTATACCCCTCATCATTTCTGTTGCCCTTCTCTGTACCTTTTCCAAATTCAATATATCTTTTTTGAGATGGGGTGATCAAATCTGCACACACTATTCAATATGTTGGCATACCGTGGATTTATATAGAGACAATCTGATATTTTTCTCTTATGATCTATCCTTTTCCTAATGATTCCCAATATTCTGTTAGCTTTTTTGATTGCCACTGCACATTGAGCAGATGTTTTCAGAGAACTATCCAAGATCTCTTTATTGATGGGTTCAGCTAATTTAGACCCCATCATTTTGTATGTGTAATTGGGATTATATTTTGCCATGTGCATTACTTTGCATTTATCAACACTGAATTTCTTCTGCCATGTGTTGCCCAGTCACCCAGTTTTGTGAGATCCCATTGTAACTCTTCACAGTCTGCTTTGGCCTTACAAAATTACTCAAGATAGTTATCATCTGCAAATTTTACCACCTCACTGTTCACCCCTTTTTCCAGATCATCTGTGAATATGTTGAATAGGATTGGTCCCAGTACAGACCGCTGAGGGACACCACTATTTACCTCTCTCCATTCTCACCTTTTATTCCTACACTTTGTTTCCTATCTTTTAACTGAAGTGCCTGGCAATGCTTTCAGGATCATCTAACGATCCTTAATATACTTTAATGATAAGCCTTTTGTTATCTTTATTACCCTGCCTCTGTTTATAAATAAACTCCCTGCCCCAAAGGCTGTGCTGCTCCCAGCTTCTGAACTCACCCCGTATCACACTCAAGATGTTGCAGTTAAGAGCTCCACCTGGGGTTAGGGTGAGTAGACCTCCCCTACAAAACTTGGGGGGGAGGGTGTAGAGCCTGCCACTCGCCCCCCCCCAAATGGCACCCCTGCAGAAACACCCACACAACCTTAACTTTGCCCCCACTGGAGCTGGCAATAGCCACACTGGGAATTATCTGCATGCACTCCAGCTGCATTCACTGTTAGGAGTAGATATATTGAGTGGTGGAGGAAGAAGTTGGAGCAGCTTAGAAGAGCTGTGATTGTCATATGGGGAGATCTGGGTCTGAGTCCCCCCATATGTGCTATCAAAGGAAAGAGGTACATGTGTATTTGGGGTGCCAGTCTGCATCATTTCAGTACAGACTTGAGTAGGCTGTGTCAGCAGCAGGGCACTGGAGTCTTCTTGCCAGGGGTATTGTTAGTAGTGAGGCAGAATATGAGAGCAGTCTGTGGATTTCACGATGGGTAGGGGAAAGTACAGGTTTAGGTGGCAACTTGTGTGCAAGTGAAAAGGGTTGTAAAAGGGTACAAAGTGATTGTTAAATGTTACATTTGTGGTATTCTGTTGTGGGAGTAAACTCAGTGTTTGAGCTTAGGGCAAGTTTATGTAATGCCTGCCCATTACAGTGAAAAGGCAGAGTGTGAGGATGTGTGTTATAGATTTATTGGGGCATCGCTCAATGAGGCCAGAGTTTCTGGGTGTTAACCGTAACTCTGTGTTTTCTAGTTTTCAGAAGTTTGAGTTTTGCTGAACTCCACTTTCTGGAAGGGTGCGAGGTATCACCGGGCAAACTTAACTCTGCAGTAACTAAGTTCTGATCACTTAAATAGTCTACTTTTTTAAACAGAGAGAGAGAAATGTTTGTTGGTATGAGTTAGTAGTCATTTCAACAGTTGTATTTCTCACTTAGGTTTGCAGTTGATAGACTACTGTGGCTAGCTAATAATCAAAAGATCTAGCTTTTATATAGATCTCAAGGACATCATTATCCCCTGTTACAGATGGGAAACTGAGGCACCGAGGGGTGAAGTGACTTGCCCAAGGTCACCTAGCAGGCTGGTGGCAGAGCTGGGAATAGCCCCAGTTCTCTGGTCTTTCTATTAGGCTACACAGTTGCTATGTGATTCCTCAGTGATCCCCCCTCTCCTGTACATTTTGTTATAGTGGAATGGGGATAATGGTCGTGCATTGAAATGTTAGCAGTGTGCAGTTGCTAACATGGCCAGTGAGAAAAATCTCATCTAAGGTCTGTGTCCCAGAGCCTTGAATGTCTTTTATTACACGATTGTTGCAGTTAGTTTAAGCATGTGAGAGAAGACTGGTGTGTCTTTCTCCTCTGCCCCACCACTCCCCACAACATGTAGTCTCCTGCCAACATTTCCAGCTCCCCCACCATCCCATTAAGCCATTAGTCGGTACTGTACAAGCCATTAACATGTAAGAAGTTGCCCCTTGCTGTCTCCTGCCCTATGCTGTTGCGTACACATATCACAGGTAGCAGCTTGCTAGAGGGCTGCACAGTATCTCAGTTATGTGAACCGAGCTGCACACTGAACTGGGCCCCTCAGTCCCACTACCCACCTCCAGCTGGGACTCCCGCCCTTGCTTCAGCCATGCCCCAGGTTCACCCAGGCCACCACTCTTGCAAATGGGGCCCCTCCCCCCACCCGCAGGGGTGATGTGCATCTTAGGTATTCATTGTCTAGATTTCAGATTTTTAAATTTGTGTTACTTTCAGTCCCCTGCCCCAAATCTCAGCTCACATGGAGGTACAGGGAGAGGGGCTCAGGCACCCCAAGAGGAGCAGAGTCCCCCAAATCCCAGAGCACACTGTGGGCAGAGAGAGAGGCTCAGATCCCAGCACATACAGAGAAGGAGACAAATCAGGGCTGACATGCCTCCCACCATTTGTAAACCTGCAATTTTCTCTGCTACCCCATATATTCTCCAGCCTTCTTCATCTTCTCCTCTCACACTCCCCAGATCCCTACTCACTCCCCCTTACCTGAGCCTCCCAACCCCTTTCAACTGCCCTACCACCAATTCCCATTTGTCCCCCCCCATGATACCCTCTTCCCTCGATGCAGACCCAAACCCCTCATCCCCATTACCACCTACTCGTGCTCCCCAATCATCCTCTC
Source organism: Emys orbicularis (assembly GCF_028017835.1). Taxonomy (NCBI): domain Eukaryota; kingdom Metazoa; phylum Chordata; order Testudines; family Emydidae; genus Emys; species Emys orbicularis. Next base: position 168,321,500 of record NC_088685.1, read on the forward strand.
CTCCCAGAGAGCATTCTCATGTGTGATTCCTTTTTTATTCAAAAATAGTTTCAGCACTTTCTGAATATGCTGCTGTACTCAGGTTGCATTTCTCCACATAAGAATAAGAATAATAAAAACATCCTTCTCAGGGGCAGATTTTTCCCTAACCCTTGAACATTGGAGACCCTGGAGCAATGATCTGAGCCCTGGTTTGATCTCTGTCTGTGAGGGGGAAAAAGTTGCCAGAATCTCTCAACTTTAAGAAAACCTTTTTTATTTTGGAGTCTGTATCTCAGGAACCCCTTGGTCAAGTGTCCCCAAATTCATATCACTAACAAAAAAGTCCATGCCCCCATGAGACACACCAAATTTCAAGGCAAGTAACCATGTAAATTGTAGAGCACTTAGAGTCAAGCTTTCAACAGAAAGCTGGTCTTAACCTTAAATGTAGGTGAGCTGTCCCTCTTCTGTAATACTACATTGTAGAGCCTTCTATTTCAAGATGTAAATGGGTTTCAAACACAAATGAATAAAGTCTTACAACAGCTTTCTGAAGTAGTTTCCTTCTGTCTAGTTTATAGATAAGGAAACTGAGGCAAAGAAAGGTTCTGTGACTCCACCAGAGTTATACAGGAAGTCTGTGGTAGAGCTGGGAGCTGAGCCCAGATTGCCTGATTCACAGTCCTGTGCCTTAACCACTAGCTCAGGGGTCGGCAACCTTTCAGAAGTGGTGTGCCGAGTCTTCATTTATTCACTCTAGTTTAAGGTTTCGTGTGCCACTGCCAGTAATACATTTTAACGTTTTTAGAAGGTCTCTTTCTACAAGTCTATAATATATAACTAAACTATTGTTGTATGTAAAGAAAATAAGGTTTTAAAAGTGTTTAAGAAGCTTCATTTAAAATTAAATTAAAATGCAGAGTCCCCCCAGACCGGTGGCCAGGACCCAGGCAGTGCAAGTGCCACTGAAAATCGCACACGTGGCATAGGTTGCCTACTGCTGATCTAAATGGACGGTCCATACAGATTTTGCCCTTTCTGGCTCCCATCTCTCCCTGCAATATTGATCCACACAAACACCCCAGATACTTTTCAAGTTCAGAAGACGGTAGCATGTGCGTTTAAGAGGAAAAGCAGCGACTGTACCAGCAACAGGGCGGGGGGGGGGGGGGGAAGGGGGACACTGCTACCACATAAAGGAGCATTAGGAGGTTCTTTCAAATGAACCTGTGCACCAAATACTCTTACTGACGCAGTGCCCAGGGGAGTTTCAGCTTCTCCCTTTCGGTGATGCCAATGGCTCAGAGAAGCAGCTCAGCTGCAACTCCTGACATGAAACTGACACAGCAGGGGCTGGAGCTCTCAGAAGCGGCCCTTAAGATCCGGGTCCCTGCTCCCCTAAAAACTCATATGTCTGCTTCTAGGGACCACTGTGCTCCCCACTGCCTTCCCCTTTGAGATGCAGATCCCCTGCGATGCAAGACCTACCCAGATCACTCCGCAGTTTGCACATTTTAAACCTGAACTCTCCTGGGGGCTGAAAGCTGCCCAGACGGGGGGGCCACTCTCGCCCGAGCTGAAGTGCCACTGTGTTAGGATGCACAGACACAGCAAGAGCCTCCCTGTCTCCATCTGCTCTTTCCAGAGGCTGCAAAACCCGTCCAACCGCACCGCGGCACGGCCCCCTCCTGGGCTGATGCAGTGCCAGAGAAGGGGAGAGGAGAGTGGGAGCATGAAGCGTCAGCGGGGCTATGCAAAGGGGGGGGCCAGTTGCAACTCGCGGCGCCTTGCACCAGTCCAGGCTCCCCCTTTAAATTCCATGCAGCATCTGGGAGCCCTAACGCAGCTGCTTCCCAGAGCCCAGTCCCCCCAGTGCTCCCCAAGCCCCGTGGGCAGGGGCTTCGGAACTCACATCCAAGATCACCGAGGTGCCTTTCCGCTGCCCTGCAGGGAAGAATCCCTGGCCGGCGGCTGCCTGCCCTTCCTGGAGGAACTCCCTGTTGGAGAGTGGGGCCAGCAGCCGGGACCACTTCAGCCCACTGCCGGCCTGGGGTCCCGGCCACTGGCCCCGCTCAACCCGCTGTCGGCCTGGGGTTTCTTTCACCCAGGCTGGCAGCAGGCTGAGCGGGGCTGGCGGCCGGGACCTCAGCTGGCAGCAGCGTGCCATTAAAAATCGGCTCACGTGCCACAGGTTGCTGACCCCTGCACTAGCTCGTCCTTCAGCCAACCTTTCCCTATTAGTTTGTGTGTGTTACTATATCAAACTCTTAAAATCCCACACGTTTCAATAAGCTAGAACTCAATGCTTCAACAAAGGTGGATTTGGCAGGTGCCAAGAACTGTATAATATGCAGGCTCTGTGTTGGTCAGTATGGCCAAATGGAATCCACTGTAAATGCAATCATGACTTTGATAGTGAAGGAATTAAATATATAAATCCACAATAGTAATGTGTTCCAACTAGAGGTTTATTATTAAGACAAAAAGAAGCAATATTGAATTAATAAAGGAGCAGTATTTGGGGCCGGCTCTTAAATCCAGAGGTGGCAAAACATGTTGCCACGCAGTTGACCCAGATTCCAGGCCTTGGCTGATTTGCTGCTTCCGATCCTGACTTGAGAACATTGCCAAAATAATATTCTGGCAGTGTTGGGGAGGGAAGAAATGAACCCTTCTGTATCACACACTGGTTGGTATTGATAACCTTCAGAAAGATATCCACATCAAGTACTGGTCAACAAGAAGGAGAGTTGCCATGACACAGCATATTAGAGGTACATCATGGAAAAATAACGGGCTAAGAAGATGGAGGGGCAGATTTCCCAAAATAACAGCATTTAAGTGGCTAACAGTTTCAGGTCTTACTCCAGGTTGCACATCCGTAGCAAACCTTGCACAACCAAGTTCTGCCTGTTCACACACCTGCACAAGTATTGTTTTAGAGGATTCACAGCAATATGTGCTTAAATATTAGAAGCTTGGATTGAACTCTTTGTGGGTCTTCCTCAGGGAAAGCTCCCATTGACTTCATGGGCATGGATTCAGGAGTGCAAGATAAGGCCCAAATAGACTTTCATCATCAAAGTAGTTTTACACTAGAAATGCATAACAAAACATTATCATTCGTTAATTGTGTGTTACAATAGCATCCATTCAGATCAGGGTCCCACTGTGTTAGGCACTGAACAAACACCCATGTATCCCTAAGAGGTGACAGTCTGAATTAAGTAGATATAAAAAACAGATGGAGTGGGAATGGGACGGCCAAGGGCAATAGTTAAAAGAACATGTGGTTACACAGACTAGCTATGAGCACAGTTATGATTCTTTTTGAAGCATATAAATAAGTGAGATAGTTATGACCACCTGCATTGACATTATCAGTTGCCAATTTACTGAAAACGTAGTGGTAGGGATGGATCTTGATGTTTAATTTCAAGGAGAAGGTGGTGGTATTACAAATTAGCTGGGGGAGAGTGTCCAGGCATTAAGGGACAGGAGGCTTGGAAGAAAACCCAAAAATGCTTAGGGAGAAGATAGCACAACTGGAGAAGAGATAATATTTGTATCTTACCCGCTCTGTGATCATACTGAATTTGACTGTTAAATTCTCTGTATAATTAAAGCAGATAGGAGCATTCATACATTTTGTCACAAATTGATATGATCTTTTTCGTCTGTGATCTGAATAAGATTGCTCTGTAGTTTTTAATTTAGCAGATTAAGAAGTACAATTAAAATATCATGAAAAAGATTATAATCTTAACCTTTTTCTGCTTTTCCCTGCCAAGTTGATAACAAGGGCTGGTGTATATAACAGTTACCTCCACTACTGTAAATTTGTTCTAGTTTGTGAACTGAAGTGTTAATAAATACCTTACAATATTCCAGAGGGGAAAGCTTTCCATCTAATTAATAAAACTTGGAAGAATACCCAGGACACTGAACCATATCTTTCTTATTAGTATTGGCTCCTACAAAAGAGAATCCCTGACTCTCAACACATTAGTAAATGTCATACTCCTTGGTTGCACAGAGACCTCTTGAAAAACTGTTGATTTGCTGTAGGAAAAAAAAAATCACCATGAGAAACAGTTCAGTTGGGGAATACCAAGTGTAGAAAATTAGAGTAAAACATGGCATGCATAACAGCAGCTACAGATTTTTGCAGTATTAAATGAATCTTAACAGAGAAGACATACAATTATGCACCATTTCCTTTCTGGTTTTTGTCTGTATGTATGGTAATGTTTTTCCCTAAGCCAATGTATATTCTTATTACAGGTTGTCTTTAAAACACTTAACAGAAGCTTTCCTGTTCATTAATCTAAAACAGATTTCTTAGAAACATCTTATGCTAGCGTGCCATCTGCATGAGAATGTTCTAAAATTGAAAACTGAATGGCTTACATGAAAAAGGAAAAAGATACAAAAGCAATATTGAAAATCTGTCTTTGATCAAAATATATACTATTGGTTCCCTTTTGTTTGTTTTTTAATCCATATATGGGAATGATAAACTTCTCATCATTTCAATGTGCTGGGGCAAGTTCTACCTCAACCAATATACAGTAAGCCATAAATTAATTGCCTGAATATTTGTCATGCAGAAATTTCCTGTCCTCATTTAAAAACTGTAGTTGAATTCTCACGTTCTGGAATACACATGTACGTACAATTACTAATTGGACAGTTACCAAAGTGCATAAAAATTCAAGCAATTCTTTTGTAAAACAAGAAGCACTGGATAAGATATACAGGTTTTATCCAATTTTTAATGTAATTTAGTTTTTTATATTTTATTAGGCTGTTATTGCATGTTCATTGGTATTACCTTTCCTGATAGAACTGAGAATCACAGCCTCTTTGGGGCTACATCCTTCTTGAAGTTTCTCCATTGAAAAATGCTCCTGCTGAGCATATTTGTATTTGCTTTTCATCCTAGTAGTGTGAGTGATTGGGTGGGAGGATGAAAAGAAACAAAGCTAAGGGGCTCTTGCATGAGGCTGATGCTAATTTGACTAAGCACAAGTCAACTGGCTGGGAAATGGTGGGGGTGGAGGATTTGACAGTTTTTATCAGTCTACATCAAACCTTCCCAATTGTATATAGCCCTATGTTTCAGCTAAAGCGTCAGCTGAATTTTGGTAACTTTTTACAGTTTAAGGAAGTGATTTAAATGCTATCCAGGGATCAGAGTCCATGAGTATCTCTATAGTCTAGTGTTTTAGATGTTTTAGTATCCTGTATATGTTTAACGTTTACGCTGGGTTTTTTCCTTTCTTTTTGTCCACTGAGAATGTTTACGATGCTTCCAAATACAGTACGGGAATAGATCAATTCACACCATGTACAATGAATACTGTCCACACATACACTTTCAATAAAGCATGCTAACAGCACACCCTGGTCCTTAATAGACCATATATCAAGGATTGCCAATGTTTATGCTGGAAGAAACCAGAATCACACATCTCATCCCTTCCCCAAACTTGCAGACCTGCTGACTAGTGACCCTCTGTGACTATGGAGACATCTCTCAGACTTAAGATGTTTGATTATACTATTATGTTGTCCTTATAATTCAGCCGGATTATCTTTTAAAAAACCACTTTGTAATGAAACTGGCCAAGAAGGCAAAATTACCGAGAAGATCCCTCCTGATCTCAGTGGCTTTCAGAGTGCCATGAGTTTGCTTAAAGCAAAGTACACAAATATATACACACACACATGCGTGTGTATATGTGCAATTTATGTGTGAGTAACGCAGATTTCTCACCCATATTTTATTTCTACGGAAGTAGCCTCAAGCCTCAGAATGTGGCTTATCCATCCCTGACAGTCAACATGATGCATGATTTTAGGAACCTATACAGACAGTGAAAGTCCAGATGTTGTGATATTGAAACTCTGTAGCTGATGTCCCTCTCCCCAACATCTATTTTTTTTTAAATTCAGTCTATCTTCTGGGGCCATCATTAATTCCATTTTTAGGAACACAGGAATTGCCAGACTGGATCGGACAGTTTTTGTAGTCCAGTATCCTGTCTCCAACAGTGTCAATACCCGATGCTTCAGAGTGAGGTGCAAGATCCCCACATTAGGCAGATGTGTGATAATCTGTCTCCATGAAGATCTCATCCTAATCCCTAATGGTTAGAAATTGGTTTAAACTCTGAAGCACAAGGTCTTTATTACTTAGAAATAAGCAAGTAAGTGTGTGTGTGTGTATGTATGTATGTATGTGTATGTGTATATATATATAGAGAGAGAGAGAGAGAGAGAGAGAGAGCTTTAACTGTTACAACTCTGAACATTATTGTTCTCTATATCAACGTCCAATCTCCCTTTAAATCTTGTTAAATTCTTGGTCTCTGTGACATCCTGTGGCACTGAGTTCCTCAGTCTAATTATGCACTGAATGAAAAAGTAGTTTTTTTCCAGCTTTGAATTTGGTACCTTCCATTTTTATTGAATATCCCCTACTTCTGATGCTGTGAGGCAGGTAGAACAGAAACTCCTGATCTGCCTTCTCTGTATCATCTGGTTTTTATACTTTTATCCATGCTTCCTCTTATTAATTTTACTTTCTAAAGTAAAAATCCCATTTTTTCCGTATGTCTTCGTAGGACATGTATCTAAGCATTCTTGTCGCCTTTCTCTTAACCCCCTCTAAAGCTGCAATATCTTTTTGAGTGACCAGTACTGCCTACAGCATTCCAAATGAGGGTGCACCATTGATGTTTTTAGAGCAGAGGTTCTCACACTTGTTGGCGGACCTCTTTTCAAATTCAGTGTTAATTATAGACTCCCAATTGAGAAAATGATTGACAAAAGTATATGCGTACATCATATAAACATGTACTGTTAGTAATACTTTTAAGAAAAAGAGTAGAAGAGTATTTACAGATATCAGTGAGATGGGTGTGCCTGCTTTCAAGGACACCCTTCCTGCCTGCCTTTCTTCTGGCATGTTCTTTCCTTTTAACCATTAATATGGCACAAGCTCCAGGACTACTCGTTGAATGGTCGTGGGTACTGTAGAAGGAATGTAATTGGTCATGGTGATGTTCCCAAACTTGTGCATAGTTTCCATCATGGTAGGGCAGAAACACTGCAGCCCAGCTTTTTTTCTCCCTAGAGAGTAGCCACACAAACAGCACTTACCATCCTGCCAGCCATAAAATAATTCCATTCCCATCATCTCCATAAAATGCCTAGATTATAGTGACCCAAGTACCAACCAACGAGGGTCCTTTTTTACAAAAGCAGATCATGCTAATAACTAAGCCTGTTACCTGTTACCTGTTCCTTCAACTTTCACTTTAGTTTTTATTCTCAAATTGAAGAACAAAATCATTGATACCAGGGACTAGCTTGCTTCCTTCCTAAACTGTGCCAGGGAGATCTCAGGGATCGGCACCGGTCCATGGACCAGTCATTGAGAAACACTGCTCTATGAGGATGTTGCATGACGTTAAGTTTCCTTACCTCATCTTCATTACTGCCTACAGTGAAAGGCTAAAATCTAACTAAATCTCATAACATATATTCAGAATGTCACTTTTATGCATGTAAAAATTAATTTATATTTGCTTTTCTTGATAGAAGGAATTGAACTGAATACATTTTTAAATGTATAAGATGAAGGGAAGGAGAACAGAAGGCTATAATTTACAAAACTTGTTGACTTGAAATTCTCTCATCTGGGGCATGTTAATTTGCCCATTTAAATTCCTTTCTTCAAACTCTACAGAAGATTAATGCAGCATCTTCCCTTCCACAGAAAAATGCGCACCCCCCCCCAGCCTGTCTACTATTATTTGATTATTTTCTAAAACAGTGAGGCATTCAACAAAGGTTTTACATTTTTAAGAAATCAAACAAATTCCAAATTGAATAAGAGAGAGAGCCACAGAAGGTTGCCTTCATGCAAGCAGCCTGCTTTCCCAAGTGTCTCATCCTCTCCCCTCTGTCATCCTGAGGCAATGGGCCTGCATTTGTGTGTAGATTTATAGTTTATCTTTATCTATGGCTTCATCTGTAGGTAGCTATTATAGCCGCCTTGCCTGGATATTGTTTGGGCCTGATAGATCTGTCTGTAGTTCATCAAAGGGGAGCTGAGTGGCTAAAAGCCATTGGGTCCAGCTGAGGATGAAATACGAGCCATCAGCCTTGGTAATGGCTGTAAAATTTCATAATTACACGGCCTTTATTACATTGCATAATGATCCTGAAGCAGTATGGAACAATTAATTAAGATTTTCAACCGTGGCTCTTTCAGAAATTAAAAGGTGCTAGTGGCTGAGAAATGGGGAAGTGTCTTGTCCTAAAAGCATTAGGGATGCTTAAGAAGTACTTCCTGGGTACTTAAAGAAAAAGAAAGAAGAAGAAGAAGAAAGAGGAAGAGGAAGAGGAAGATCAACTAGTTAGGCAACTAATATGAGGGTCACATTTCTGTACTTCACTGTTACATTTTATGTCAAACCTATCTCTAAGACTCTTAAAAATAGACACCATCACCAAGCTTTACTTTTTCCTTTTTATAAAAATTCTATTTGTTTTCTTTTTTAGCCATTTGTTGCATTCATAGATGTTTAGCTCTCCATGCCCTAAATAAATAGATGCCATGACACAGGAGGGCTAGTTAGCTGCATACTACAGTGTACTGACCAAGTATTTTCTTTTATGCACTTTCTCATATCTGAGTGCATTGAAATTCTGTCAAGGTCTTTACAATTTGACAGACATCCCCAAGGAAGTCTTTTCTTTTAAAAACTCTTTTCATATTTGTTTCCTTTCTGTTCTTCTTTGTGCATGCAGCAAGTCAGATTTAATATATGTATATTTTTTTTCATAATCTTGACCTCGGACCTGCTAAGGCGTAATTAGATTTGGTAAGGTGCTTCAAGAGTAACTCAATAGCCTCTGATGTAAATACTGAAGGACAGAAGGAAAGAAAAAAATATACCTATCTTAAAAAGAGGGAGAGAGAGAGAAAGACATGCCCGCAACATGTTGTGATCAGTTTCTGGCAACAATTCCAAAGGCAGGCATATTGCAGTCCAGATGAGGCAGTGTTCATTGGACTAATTGTAATAACATGAATGAAAAGATAGCAAAAATAAATCCAGGATTCTTTGTGGTCAGTCAAAACTTTTGTGAGGTCATTTGACAGGAAAGAAACTCCTTTTACAAGAAGTGCCATTAGTTTCCCATTTTCCCCCCCTCAAACTATTTTGATTTATACAAAACTGTCAGATATTTGCCCATTTGGAGTATTGTTATTTTAAACTGACCAGTCATTGTGTAATGTCTTACCTTTCTAAATATTTCACGTGAGGCTAAGGTTTCCCTTGGGCATCTCTAATCATAAACTTTCCCCAGAAAATTTGGAAGGATTATGTGTTTCAAAAAGGAGCTGGCTGCTTGGAATAAATTCTCTTGTTGAGTCATTTATTCCCTTAATAGGAATTTTCTGATCTGCTGTCATTCTTGTTCACACACTGGGTGTCACTGCCTCTAAAACACTTGTCATTCTTTAATGGAAACAAAATAGTCATTGCAGTCAGAGCCGCAATGTCATTCCACTACCCCTTGCTGCGTCGGCAATAGTGAAAATGACAGAGCGGCTCTCAGTAGGGGTAATTAAAATGTAAATATTGATATTTTATTATTTGAAATTACTTTCCAGTGCGGCATTTAATATCTCTCCATCTGTGCGGCTCTGTTTAGCGGTCACTTTAGTGCAGCTCTGGGATGCCAAGCGGCGGCTTGATCCCCGTTATGTCAAAATGCTTGTTGCTGCTTAATTTTGATATCTAATTAAGTGGAAAAGTACAGTCCACACTGTAATCCATGGCATCTTAACCAGCTGCTTGGGTATATTTAGAATTAATCTCCACTATGGAATCATCCTAATGTATGCAATTAAGAATCTGCTGATGGCTAATTAGGTGTATTAGAATCAGGCAGCTTTTTTCTTTCTTTATTATTTGGACTGTTTCAGACTTAAGACACTCTGCCTCCAGAGGTAGTCTTTATGGTACATACACACTCAGCTAGGGCAAGTGAACCCTCTACATTCATACAGGAGAGGTACCAGTCTTCCTCTTTCTCTCCTCCCCTCCTGAATCCCCTGAGAGCAGGGCAAATGCAAATATTATTTGAAACATTCCATGGCACCACGACATTAAGGAAAGAAACTAACCAGTAGAAGGAAGCAAAAACCCGCTCAGGAAAAGATATGAGGCAGAAAGTTTATAACACAATGCTCTGATGTGACTTTTTTTGTAAGGGGGAGTGAGGGATACATTCATCAGAGATTTTTACAGCCCTGATAAGTTTTTATTCTGTAAACTGAGTTGGGGATTGGTCCTGCTTTGAGCAGGGGGTTGGACTAGATGACCTCCTGAGGTCCCTTCCAACCCTGATATTCTATGATTCTATGAAAGCTTTTCACACATAGCTGTCACAGCACAGGCAGGCTTAATTTATGTACATTGATTGCATTGTGAGCATAGCCATTGCTGTATGCTAATACATTCCAACACTGGCTTCATAATAACCAGATTGGGCAATTCCTGGAAATTTGACTTTGCCAGATGGAAAGATGGAGGGACCAGGGATTGCCACTGTTCTCAATGAGGAAATGACTGGTTGCTTCCCTAGAGAAGTGAAAGCCAGACAGTAATGACCTAACACTGTTTGAGCCAAAGAGCACTCAAAGTAGACCCAGTAGAGTTTATCAGTAAACTGTGGCTCATATTACACATATACAAAGCCCCCTCTCCTTCTAACATTTATAATCTGATTTTGAAAGCGGATGAAAAAGCAAGCAAACAAAAAACCACTAAGAAATTCAGAGAGAAGGCTTTTCATGCCATCTTCAATTCAATCGATTGTGCCCAGTCTTTGCAGCACTTATGAGTGCCATGACCCCTAATTATTTTCAGACCCTACAATATCTGCAAGTCTGTGTGAATCTAGGAAGGTTTAAGAAGCTTTAATTCTGAATATTCTAGTTTTGTTGCCTGTCTGTTAAATTTGGAACCATTGTGATGCTAACTGAGGCAATACAAATGTCTCCAGGAGATGACTTTTGTTGTTCTTGTTTTGTCACTTTCTTCAATTTTTTTTCTCTTCACGTTCTTTTTAGGAAAATTTGGGAAAGTCTATTTGTAGGGAGTCAGAATTACTCAGTCTCCATGCTCATTCAACACATGCTGAGACTATGAGCAAGGGAGCCAGCTCTGGTGCTGGTTTGTGTGTATCTGTTTTTTCATTATATCAGAATGGCAACATCAGAACTTTTGCAATCTTAATGGAAGTGTGTGAGTTACTCCCATTGTCTGAGGATATATGACCTGATCCCTTGCCCATTGTCGCACCAATGTGTACTTAGATAGTACTGAATCAGTGGGACCTGTGTGAGTGTGCAGTTTAATTCGGGCTAGTTGAAAACCATATAAAATGTTTCGTTACAACTTGGTGGGAAGTGCATACACCGTAATGGCTTTTCCATGTTAACCAAATTGGCCATTTTATGGGCAAAATTTTCAACGAGGTTTCAACCCAGCTTCTAATTTTGTACCTGCATTTTTGCATCTACAATCATTTATAAGCACAAAAGATGCAACGGTGATACCTACATGATTTGCAGGCGCAAATGACATTTGCACCTGCAAATCTCTTAGTAACATGCCTGAATTTCTAATACTTGCATCCACAACTCACTGAGGGAAAGTGAGTGCAAAATTAGAGTCTGGGTTTGAAAATTTGGGCCTTTTTATATAGTAGACTCACCCAAAGCAAACTATCAGCATCATAAATATAGACCTACTCCTTTCTCTCTCTCGTTTAAATGCCTCAGCCTGAAGGTTAACAAGCTCAGGCTGTCTTGGACTATTTAGAGAAGCAAATTCCACTGAAAATGTTCTGCCCCTGGTTCACACCTGTTCATATTTAGGAACTGATATGGTAGTAGGAGCACATAAATTGATCTGACCTGCAGCACCTTTACACAGATGAAGAGACACTCTTTCAGGTAGCCGGGACCCAACCATGTTTAAAGATCATGAGTTGAAGACCTGCAAATGTTAACTTTAAACAAACAAATCAGATTGTACATACTGGTGTACTCAAAAACAGCCATACCCAGGACTCTTTACATTAGGATTGCTCTCCCTTCAGGAGACCTACAACTGTAGTGGACCACACTGTACTACTCACCTGAATGTTCGAGTTCTTCCATTGGCGATATCTTAAAGTTAAAATCACCAGCGTAGAAAGGTAGCACACAAGTGTTTTCACATACCATCCTGCAAGTAGGAAGGAAAAATAATCCCTTTCTTCTTTACAGTTATTTTTTCCCTTGTTCTCATAGCACTCAATGATGAATCAAAATGTATGTGTTGGACCTGATTCTGGTTTCATTTCATGCTAGTATAAATCTGGCATAACCCTGTTTGGAATCTGTAGTGTTCCAGTGGTGAAATCAGTGTGAGAGGAGAATCAGGCTCTTTAATTGTTTAAACCTATTTTTTTCTTAATTTTTTGAGATCAGAATACTAAGATAGTATGGTGTGAAATTACAGGTGAGGGAAATAGAGTCCAATGTTGCAAGCTTTCTGTGTGTGGAACCCCCACTAAAGGGAGTGCCACACATGGAGGGCTTACCAAATCTGTCCCCAGGCAACTATGGCTAACTTGTTACATCTAACTTGTCACATTGCTGAATGTTAGCAATTGAAAAGGCTAGTATGGAGTCAGATAAAAGGTTCCTTTCTGTGACACATTCAAGCTGCTATTATGCTGTTAGTCTTAAAGAAAAACTTGCAAGAATTAGTACTGTAACTGGAAATAGCAAGAAACTAAAAGATATATAGATATGGACACATTTCTTTTCTTTCTGGGACATAAATCTGATTTAAACAACTACATGCTTGTGAACTACCATAAGTTACATGAGGAATGCAGCCTTCTGTGTGGAAAAAAATTACAAACTTAAATTGTTCCTCTTTAGAATTATTATGTAAGGTTTGATAGAGAGTAGACAACAAAACTGAAATATTTCTAACTGGCATTTAAATTACATTAACACCTTCTTGTACAGTCTGAGTGAAAGGTCACGCTAGACAAGAAGCATCTTCACTGTTTGTAAATGTCTAATTTGCTGCTTTTAAATTGCTGTGAACCTCACTTACTTAGTCCTGCTGAATGAATCCAGTGTTGCAAATACTTCTGACAAGTGAATATTTGCTTAGTGAGAATCCATTGTTCTTAATGGATTGAGATGGACACGCAGTGTGAATGCATTTTTATTGCCAACCCATCTATCTGCTGTTGTTTCAGTGAGATGAAAGTAGCATTGTGATAAAAGCCCAAGGTTTCTCAATCTACTGTTTGGCACTTGCCATCCTATCAGTAAGGTTTACTCAACAGTGCTTATGGTCAGCATTTTTCTGTGTTATAAAATAAAATAAATTAATATTTTATAAGAACTTACATAAACAGATAAAAATATAGAGGTATATTTAAATAAGAAATAGAAAAATGAACAGCGCTGGCCCAAGACAACATTAGACTCTGAAGATACATGGGGGCCTTTCTTAGGAGGCTCAAATTGGCCCCCAGACACACTTGTTGTGAAATCTATCTATCCGGTGCCCTTGCCCCTAAGGCAAAACTAGCAGATGGCAATCAGAACTCTTAGTGCAGACAGTATAACTTCCAAACTGTGTGATGAGATGGAGGGTGTGGTCAGACAAGGATCTGAGTTTACAGATGCCGAAACCAGTTCTTACCTTAGCACACCTATTTTCCCCATTATATTCATGAGGGAGAGGCTCAACTTATCCTCTGTAACAAAGTATCAGTTGGACAAACTGATCATTTTTTTTCTTAGTTTTGTGCAAAAGTCATGGGGCCAAACGCAAGTGAGAGAGAACTTCGGTCCATAATGCTACAAACTAGTCCCTAAACATACAATGTTACTATGACATTTCAAATTTGTCCAGAAAGGCAGGATAAAGTCTGTCTTTATGCTTGTGTATTTGGTCTTGACTTACAGTTTTGACAGATTTGCGCTTTTAGCTTTATCTGATATTTACCACATGAAAATCTTCAGTTGTTGTCAGGCTCCATCTTGCTGTGGCACCATGTGCAGTTGCTTACCTTCAGTACCAAGGGTTTGTTTTGAAGACTGCCATGAAGCAAACAGCTGTGACAGATATTTTCAAGGAACCAACATGTACTGTTGGGACCCAAATTCAATGCTGGTGTGATGAGATTTAAGTCTTTGGAAGTCAGTGGAGTTGTACTAACCTGCCAGGAGACAAACTGGGGCCACAATCTATAAAATATAGGTGGTGACTACATAATATCAGAGTGAAAGTACTGCAGCTGCATTTGGTGATCTGCTTAATGGCCAAAATGTTTATAGACTACAATGAGGTAAATTTGTGCTTTTAAAAATGGGATTACATGAATTATGCGATTCAGGAGCCTGGAAGTCAGGGGAGTATTTACTCTAAAGGAGAATACTATTAATGCTTCCTGCTCTCCCTGGGATTTCCCCAATGGGAAGAGAACAGCTTTAAGTTGGAGTCAGTGCTACCTAGGTGCCTTTCCCCAGCTGCCCTAGTCGTGTCTAAACAGCCTCATGTTCCTATAGCAGAAATGTTGCTGCTGGAGTCCTCTGCCAGGGTTTACATCCGTGGGAGTCCCAGGGTGAATCTAGGCAAGTATTGAATGTATATGAAAAGGAGAGAGGACAATAGTCCTACAGTAACAAATCTGGAAACCTGTTAGACCAGATTCGGATTTCAGAATGAAGTGGAACTACTGCTGATTTACACTGGTGCAACAGACATAAACATTTGGCCCACCGTTGATAGTTTGAATCCCAAGCCAAGCACACTAGATAAAGTATTCTGCTTTGCAGGAAAAGAGAGAGAGAGAAATAAGCCATAGCTTTGAAAACTTTGGTTTTGTTCTTTCAGCCAATGGTGAATATGCATCATTTTTGAAATGAGGAAATTGCACTGGAAACACCAGTACACACAAAACATTTAGAAGGAAGTTAATCTATCAAAATTAAGTATAAATAATTTAAAAATCCAAACTCTGATATTTCAACTGTGGAAATATATTGAATTTGCAACACGCTAGTGAACATGTCATTTTAAAGCACAGCTTTGATTATAAAAAATGTAAATGAAGATATTTGAAGTGTAATACATTGGAAACTAGAGGAATATTTTGCTCATAGACACAAAAACATGGAAACAAACGGTGAAGTAATTGGGGCCAGATTATCAATAAACATCAGTAACTTCCAGATTTGTCAATTATTTTGGTATCCAATACAAAAAAAAAAAAATCCTGGTTTATAAACAAATACTATTGATGTAATAAATCTAGTTTAATGTGAAGCAAAAGACACAAGGGTTTAAGAAGGAGTAGCCTGGGTTAGGCATCAAATGCTTAATGCTGAAAATAATAGCAGGGATAACTGTCGACACGCTTTTTGTAAAATAGTTCTCATAGTGCTCTGTATATGCTACAGATCTTGCTTTGGCACTTGACCATCTGCAGCTGCTTCACTCTAGCCCCTAGTGAGTTAGTGTCCACGAAGTCCATCTTAATGAAGTAGAGGAAAGGGTCTTCAGGAATATAAAAGATTTACCCTGCTTAGCATGGAGCTGTGTGTGATGTGAAATAGAAAGGAAGTGCTACATGTGCCGATATTTGAAGAGAGCAATGGATTAAATAGCCCCATTTAAAAGTCTGCTAAATCTGTATGTAACCAGGGCTTAGAACTCCTAATACTGTGGATAGTATAGTTCAGCTTCTTGTTAGTGGAAGGACACATAATAAAAACGCTAAGGCCTTTGTTACCTATTTATCCCTCACTTCCTCTAAGCACTGGGTTTATTGGTATGTGAAAGGAAAAATCAAGCATATGCTAAGTTGCTCAATCAACCTTCTCTCAGTGCACACTTAGTGATCGCAGTGAATCATTATGGCATAATTACAGTTTGAGTGTGATATACTGTGTGTTGAAAAGTCGCTATTTTTAGAGGGAGAAACATTACAATTCCCCCCCCCAAAAAAAATCCAACAACTGTAACCAGCAAATCTATGCCATTGCTAACTGATATTATGAGACACCCTGTAGATTTACAATGCTTGCACTCAGCTATATAAAAAGGGCACTGAAAAGAATGCCTAGCAGGGGTTAAATTCATATGCCTGCACTGCAGCCTATTTCTGTCAACACTCAGCTCAGGAAATAAACATTTATACTTTCTGAAATGAAAGTGTATTTTTGAAGACTAGCCGTCAGATATTTTTTGCCCTTCACACTTTCAAATGCTTAGCCTTTTTTGTAAGTTGACTGCAAAGTGCATCAGTTTGCCAGGCAAAAATAAAAAAAATCTTGACAAGTGCCCATGGCATCATTGTCAAGCACATGAGCGTCTAGTAGAAGATGGCAGGAGGGTTGGCACAAAACATGCTTCCTTCAAGCTTATTACCTCGGGGGTACCTGACTCTTGAGAAGCTTTTCAATCCTTCCAAATGACGTTATTCCAAACTGTCATCTGGTTTATTTGGAGCACACTGTATTGCAGATAAACATGCTATTTAACTGCAGGTCAAGGTACAGAGTCATTCTGCTAGCAAAATGCCTGAGATACATTAAATGGCACTGACTCGGGGAAGGAGATGAAGAGAGATCAAAGTTGTCACCAATATGCATGGAATGGTCCAAGCTGGGAACGAGGGAGGGAAAGTACCACAATATAAGTGCATTTTTAAAAGCCATAATACAGCTGAACATTTTAAACTATGACCTGTCAAACACCAGGGATTAAAGACCCATGCAACGCACTACATAAAGATCAGCAACACAACCATAATGCAACCTCTTATATCTATTTGAAAAGAGTTCACTATTGTGAGCTAGAAGCCTGTAACTAGTCCAGATAGCTTGACATGTATTTATACATAGTTTGGGGATTTCTTTTCAAATAATTACATTTTGAATAGAAAATAGTCACTTATCAGAAAACAGGGTTAATATTTTTTCAGGCTAGGACAAATTATTATTTGGGTTATTAGTTTAGGTTAGTATTGCTAATGAAAACACTTCATATATCTATTTATTGTGACTTTAGTTAGTAACACTGGTGCTGTCACTACATCTGGATATTAGGTATAATTAAAATATATTTTTCATAAAAAATGTTCCTATATTTGCAAATAGAAGGCCAAATTTTGGAACGTCTGCTCAAAATTTAGAACGTATTTTGGTCCTGATTGATTCATTGAATTAGGAGTTGGAACATAAATAGAGAGTGTTCATGTGGGTAAGGTTTATAGGGTCAGGACCAGAGTTCGATGAGAGAGAGGAATAGGGGTCTCAACAATTTTTAACAGATCTCATTATGTAAACACATATCCCTTCTTAACCCCTTCATTTACTGCGATATGCTGAATGTCCAGTGAAAGGAAAATTGTATTGTACTATAGGCATGTCTTACGCTTCCAAATATTCTGGCAAAAAAACAAAAACAAAAAACCACTCCATAGGTTAGATACTACAAGATTCAACTTTACTTCCCGTGAAGGGTTGTACCTAAGAGTTAAAATAGGCTTTCACTGAGCAGACTTTCAAGCAAAAGTTGCTTTTAACAGAGGAGGAAATGACTGTGCATATTTGTTTTATTAGTAAAGAGTAGAATTTTGTGATTTATATTTGTCAGTTTCTTTGATATAATAATTTGTGTTGATTTTTAAACATTTCCTGTGAAAAACCTTAGCATCTGTAATGCCTCTGCAGAAGATGCATTCTTCATAAGTACTGCACAGTAAATCACAGGCAGTGTCCTCATTTTTTTCATAGAGGTTGTATGTGGTTTCCTTTTATTATGACACCCGATAAATGTGGTATCGAAACACACTGTAATTGTAAAAACTCTTGTACAAAAGTAGATAAGTAAATAAAAGAAGGAAGTTGAGAGCTTTGAGAAAAATAGAAAGGAGGTGAATGCAAGTTAAACTTTTTTTAATCAAAACTGATTTTATTGCTTTTTGCTTAATTAAACCCCTCAGAAGTGTGTGAAACATTGTTATGGCTAAAAAATTGGTCATTTGTAAATCACAGGGACAAAGGGGCTCTACTGCAACTTTAAAGTTTCCATGCACGTAAATGTCAATAGAGTGCCTTCTCCATCATCAGCACTAAATTCACATTGATGCCTCTTTTCTTCTCTGTATTGATCCTTCCATGAGAACGTAGATTTGTATCTGTTAATTAATGCGTCCTGAAACAGCGTTTGTATTAATCAGGCAGATAAGAAAAATTGGATGCCTGCACCCTCATGACAACCGTAAAAGTGCTGGCCCTGATAAAATCGTGGATGGACCTCAATAAAAAAGTTCCTCCTTCCACTCAATAAACTAATCATCCTGCTTTTAATTATTCGGCAGAAAGATGTGTGGAGATTGGAGAATGTGTAAATCTATTTACTAACAGCAGTGTCTGGAAGGGAGAATAGGGCTGTCACAGGACGGTGCTGCAGGCTACGTTCTCTGTCCATCTGCTACTGCAGAAAAACTGGTTCTTGAGAGAAGGGAAAGGAACAGAAACATGAAAGCTAATTGAAAGCGTACATTCCTCCTTATGACTTTTCAAATGATTATTTCCTTTCCCTTTCCATCCTATTTATTTTAATCACAGATGTGGTGTTCTCTTTTTTCACCTCTTCAAGGTTCTTCTTGTTTGCTATTTTTGTTGGATTTGTTTTGAAGGCAGGGAACTACAATTCTATCACTGGGCACAAAAGACAGTATGAGAAAATGAAAACGAGAGAGAGAGCAGCCAGTTTTGTGTTTCAGTTTTTATGGATGCTTGTTGCTTTAGATGCATTAATAAAAAAAAATGTAATAGGTTCGTTACTAATTTGTAGCAGACACCTGTGTACATTTGCCAGTTTGTTATATTCTTACTGAAATGTAAATCCAGACTTTCAAAACAGGAGGGAAATGCGTTTATAGTCGAATGACAAAGACTCTTCTTGCAGCAGGATCCCTGTCAAAGAACATGTAAGCAGCTCCATAAACAACTACATGAAAGCTTCAGACATGTCTTAAGACCCCCTTAAGAAAAGCTTGACTAATCCCCTTTGATGATTTTATTAAGTACTTGTGGTTGATGGTGCCAACTGGCAAACTACTACATTTCACCAACAGGCCAGGAAATCACTTCCTCTCCCATATTGTTCTGTAGCTCCTAATGTGATTGGGGATATTAGCAGTTTGATATAATAAATTAACAGCTACTGTAAACAAGAGCTTGAAAAGGTAAGACAGTAAAGATACTTGCCCTTAGTGATCCTATTAGGAAAGAGAGCAGGAAAAAAAAGAAGGCAAAACTTAAATTCATTAAGAGGCATTATTAAATTTTCTCTCTCCCTCTCAAAAATGATGGTGTGATTACTATTCACTTGGCACTTTAATGTGCCATCCTGTTATTTCAGCAACCGTAGTAGAGGCAGAAGCCATTACAGAAGTAATTAGCGTCTTTTCTGAAGAGGATAGGCCTTACTTCTCTTTCTGCTGAGGTTGAAGTTCAAAGCGCTCTTTGCTCATTGTGATAATCACCTTAATTCTATTAAGGCAAAAAATCTTTCCTCTTAAAAAAGTTTTTTCGAAAACATGCTCCTTGGTTTAAAGGGGGCCTCTGAAGACATTAGTTCATTCTCTTTACAGCAGTGATGAACAGAACTAAGTTTCTGCTAATAAAAGCCCTTTGAACCTAGGTTTTTTATTATCTAGCTTGTTAGATGCCATCAGATCAGAGCCTCATAGCATCAGATTTTAGAATGTTTCTACTGAGAAGAGAAAGTGCAAACCATTTTACGTTGCTGTTATAACTCCTCCGAATTAATACAACTCCTACAGAAAATGCATACAAATTCAGGCTTGCTTCTAACTTTTACCTTGATTAGAAGCCCTTTAATTTTATGCTGATTGATCTTGCAGAGGGGGAGAGTGGAATCCATATATATTGATTCATAACTTACATAAAAACAAAACAAAAAGGGAAAGTTGTAATGCAGAGTTATGGTGCATTTGAACCTATTTAATATTTTTCCCCTGCCCTTTTTTGCTGTTTAGGATTCTCCACTTTGTCTCTGGCTGACCAGATGAGCCTTCTGCAGAGTGCTTGGATGGAGATTTTGATCCTGGGCGTAGTGTACCGATCACTTTCTTTTGAGGATGAGCTTGTCTATGCTGAAGATTATATTATGGATGAAGACCAGTCCAAATTAGCAGGCCTTCTTGACCTCAACAATGCCATCCTGCAGCTGGTAAAGAAATACAAGAGCATGAAGTTGGAGAAAGAAGAGTTTGTGACCCTCAAAGCTATAGCGCTTGCTAATTCAGGTTGGCAGTTTGTCATGATGGTTGCTACATTTTTTTCACGTCACTTTTTTCCTTCCCATAGTATCTTCTGCATGGTTGTTCTAAACAATGTTTAGGAATAAGTAATTCTTAATTGGAGCTTCAGTTTTTGTGGCTCTTACATGGAAAGGCTATAAACAAGGTAGTTCAAATTAAGGAAGTTCTTTACGGTTTTAAGCCATTGTGGAATATATTCCTAATGCAGTAAAGAATAATACACTGGATAATTTGGAAGGTATTACACAAGCAGAGATCCTTTCAAATGAATATAGACATTATTCTACTAAATCCATTTCATAATCCAGATAAGACTAATCATTTCACTTAAACTGAATAGAATGGATGGATGCATGACTATATGCATTATATGATTTCCTTGAATACAGCTATTAAATGTATTGGTAAGGTGAACCCAGAGTTGGTTGCAGGGGGGAAACTCCCTTTTTCATCGTACAAGGGCTACGCTTTACCATATGAATCCTCTATTATTCTAGTAAAGTTTCACTAAAAGATATTACCTGTGCAGAAGGGGTTAAGAATCGCAGAAAGTATTTTTTTTTCTCTAAATTTGAATATAAAAGTGCTGAAGCAGTGAACAGTGTCTGATAAGTAAAAATCGTTTGTGCTTTGTTGTTTTTCCTTTTGTCTCCCTAATGCTTTATTATGGTCTTAAGTCCCTTTTATCATTTGCATAAAGTTCAGGATACATCCCTCTTTAATGACGTGCCGATCATTAGATACCTGTGTGTCAATAACGTGCTCTGATGCTATGTACCATTGACAGTCACACCGTGCCCCTCCATCTGCTTTTGTTTTGACCCTATCTTTGAACTTTATCTTGGTTGCTGGCCAGTAGTTTTCCCTTTAATTACAAGAAGGAAACTGTCAATAAAATCTGTTAAATGGGATGCAATGAGTGGCTTGAATGGGCGGACGGCTATTTGTTCAAATTCTGCAGCATTCAAGGTATTGACAGTTTGTTTTCTGGGGCCATATGTGACGATCAATCTCAGGCTGGGCTCAGCCGCGCTGAAAAATGAAAAACCAGATTGCTTTTGCTTACTTGTGGATGACGACTTGTGATTTGGCGCGGTCCTAGTGAGATGAGACCTTCTGCCCAAATTGCCCCCCTGAGAGCCAGGACGCGTGACTGTTTTTAGAAATAATTTTTTAATTGATTTTGTAATTAACAGTTCATCTACAATATTGATGCATGAATCCTCAGACTGATAGGAGGGAAATTGTTTTCAACAATGAAGTTGTAATTTCCTATTTGTCTTTGTAATGGTATTTAGCATTTTGCATTTTTAATTGGAAATATAATTCAAAAAATGCAAAACCAAAACACCATTTGTTTCTTTGTAAAATATCCTCCATCCCCTTATTGAATCTTCTTAATTTGTATGTGTCCTTTTTATTTACCCTACACAGAATGGTTCTGGTATGCCATTCAATGGTCAAAGTCTCTTTTTGGAAGATGATTTATTTGAGAGCAAGCTGAATATTGAGTTCAAAACACTTCATAGCTATAGGAAAGGTTTCCCCCAAGATTATATTCCAGGTGCAGAACACCAAAGTTATGGTCATTTAGGGGTCTAAATTGAGAAGTTTTATTATTTTATTTATTTTTGCTATTTTATAATTCTAAGCCTGTTTGGTTAAGAAACATTTCTATAGGTTATTCAATAAGAAAGACATGATGGATAACTGCATAAGATATCATCAAAAAAGTTTAGTTATACATGCTACATATAGTGGACCAAATTCATCTGTAGTTTAAGTTACTGCAATTCCCATCAACTTCAATGGGAATTACATCCAGGGTAATGTGAACAAATACAGTGCAGTGTATTAAAATTCAAAGCAAGTTAAAATGAAATCATTTCCTCCCCATATTTTAATAAAATTATATGCTGACTTGAAACTAAACTATTGTGAAAAGGATTTAAAATGCATATCAGCTACCTAATACCAACTTGGCTTTGTGTTAACGGTATTTATATTGTTAGTTACATTTTAGTTACTAAGGGCCCGAATCTTGATCCTAGAAGCTCTTTAGCATATGAGTAGTCCCACTGAACTTTTTACTTAAGAAAACACACATTGACATAAGCAGGAGTTTTATCTGAGCAGGAATTCAGGATTGGATTCTTCGAGTATCATTTTCAGGAAAAGGTCAAACCAATCTCTAGTTTTAGTAGGTTGCACATGCAACTCAGGTAGTTAGATGTCAAACTTCTACCAATTGCTATCACACTAATTTGTAGGTGTGAATTGCACTTACAAAATTACAAGTCATTACAGAAAATCAAACCCTTAGTGTTTCGATTGCAAATTCTACTAAAAGTACAGTATAAGCTTTTTCCTAGACAAAATAGAGTAGTTCAGTTTTACGTAACCATGACCTTGATTAATGTAAATGCAACTATAATAGATATCCTAGAGTGAAATGCAATTATAAGAATAATCATTTAATAATTTGGTTTTAAATACATTTTGTTGTTGTCACCTCTTCTTTCTTCAAGCAATTCTAGTGTTATTCAGATATTTATTCTCCCAAGTTAACATTAATGGACTCATATTATATATCTGTAGGGAAAAAAGATCAAGTACCACAAGGAATCTTACAGATTTCATATGTTTTTGGCTCATCTATCTTGTCTAAAAAGAATCCCAGGTTAACTCTAATGTAAATAATAGACAATAAGGGGTTTCTGACACAGTATCTGTATTTAGTGATTTATGATTCAACATCATACCATTTTCATTGCTGGTATTCAGAGGCAGAAAAATTTTTTTGGATTGCCTTAACCTTGATTGGACTCTGTTTTTAGTAAATACCACAAGCTCTTTGTGTGGACTGACAAATCTAAGTGTCATAAAATACCAAGTTTCAGAGTAGCAGCCGTGTTAGTCTGTATCCGCAAAAATAACAGGAGTACTTGTGGCACCTTAGAGACTAACAAATTTATTAGAGCATAAGCTTTCGTGGGCTACAACCCACTTCTTCGGATGCATCTATATGCACTCTATATGCATCCGAAGAAGTGGGTTGTAGCCCACGAAAGCTTATGCTCTAATAAATTTGTTAGTCTCTAAGGTGCCACAAGTACTCCTTTTATAAAATACCAAATCTTTCAATCTTAAGTTCTCCTACAGTATATGCCATTGATACCATTAAAATTTCACCATTTTCCCTCAGTTTCTGTAGAATGGTATCTAAGGCTTGGTCTACACTAATCCCCCAAATCGAACTAAGGTACGCAACTTCAGCTACGTGAATAACGTAGCTGAAGTTCGAAGTACCTTAGTTCGAACTTACCTCGGTCCAGACGCGGCAGGCAGGCTCCCCCGTCGACGGCGAGCACTTCCGGGTTCGACTTATCGCGTCCAGACAAGACGCGATAAGTCGAACCCAGAAGTTCGATTGCCAGCCGCCGAACTAGCGGCTGGGTATAGACGTGCCCTAAGACACCACCATTATTTCCTATACTAAGAGCAGAGGGAAAATTTTATATTTCAGGTAGTGCTGTGTGGTAACTATTAGCAAGTTTTCACTTTTGAATGACCATTATAGTTCTGCTTCTACAATTCCCTAGACATCATACTATGTCTGTACTTCTCATTTAAAGAATAATCTTTTATAAGTATTGGTAAAAACAGAATGCATATAAAGTCTGGGAAGAGTCTATAGTTTATCTACATAACAGCATAAATGTTTTCACATTTTGTACACATAGTTCAGCATGTTTACAGTCATGATTTCAGTAATTCTTTTTTGACCTGCAGTGCTTGATATGACATTCATCTAAATTAACAGCTTAGTTTTAAACATCTGGCTTGATTCAATAATAATTAATGCACTCTTTATGCTTTAATACCAGAGAAGAGACTTACTATTAATGGTTGTCCTATCGATATCACTGTTCCCTTCCTTCCTTCCTTCCTTCCTTCCTTCCTTCCTTCCAAGCACACATAAAGACGGACAGGTACCTCAAAATGACTGCAAGAAAATTCCCTGTGTTGAACTGTACACTGCTCAGTGGAAACAATCTGGCACCAATGAGCACTTTGTTTACTCACATAGAAAAATAACTGTGAACATTTTCCAAAATATTCATGTTCCAATTAGTTTCTCAGATGTTAGGAGAGATGAAATGTTTGTACCGTGTGTGAGAGTGTATATACACAGAGTTACTTGTGCACACACACACGTAAAAAGTGACCATGTGGTAGCATGATGTGCTTTTGTGTATTGATTAATACCAAATAGAAAGATCCAGGAGAGCAGTTTTTGGGAATTGCTTAACCAGTAACAACCTCAGCTAGACTGTACCTTCAGGCCAGAATTTTCAAAAAAGCTCAGCATCCACAATGGGGTCAGACTTTTCCAGAACAGCTCAGCTCCCATTTAAGCACCAAAGTAAGTGGCCAGCTTTTCTAAAGGGTTCAGCAGGATTGAAAAGCTGGCCCTTATTTAGGTGCCTAAATGAGATTTGAGCCCTGAAAAATCTGAGCTCTGTTGAAAATTTGCCCCTATATCTCAGCACTGGGTGCATAGTTGCTCCATTTCAGAGGCAGCAGAGGGACCTTTTCTGCTCCCCATCATGATCACTGTTCTCCTACTTGATCTAGCTCTAAAGAAGAGCTCTTTAAATCCCCCCCACCCCAAAGAGAGAGAGAGAGAGAATCAGGGAGTCTGTTATACATCATAACACAGACAAATGTTGATATCAATGAAGTTACACACCCATGAAGTTACACATCAATGAAATATGCCAGTGGCAAATTTTGCTCATATCTAGGATTTAACTTATCAAACTTTACCTTCACCTAAATTACATACTCTGAGCAGAGGCTTGTTAGTGTTAAATAGTGTTCCCATGTAAAAGTTAATTGGAAGAACAATATAAATTTCCTATTCCATTGAATCTATATCTTCTTTTATGCCCAATTTTGACTATAGCTATATGGTATATTGTAGCAGGCTATATCTAATTTCTAGTGATGCCATCTTTTGTAGTTGTATTTTGTCCGTTGTATTATTATTTCCATTAATATTAAAATTAGTTTGGAGGAAACATATAAAATCTGTATTTATGTCATTGTTACTGTACTAGTATTTCTTTTGCTAATAAAAATACCAAAATTTGTGGGACACCACTTTAAAAAACATATTGGAAATTGCTAGTATAGTAAGCGTTTCCTGATACATGAATGCCTTTTCTGCCTCCAGTTCATCTTCCATGTTCTCATCTCGGTGCCATTCACAATTTGTAGAGAAGATGTCCATGTTTGCCACCATTTGCTAGAATTTTGTTATTTAATAGACTTTTCTCTGACACTTCAGTCTAGTGTCCGAGCACCTCATGTATGTTAATGAGTTTTTCTTCATATCATTATGAAGTAGGCAGGCATTATCCCCATTTTACAGATTAGGAAACTGAGGTACAAAAAGATGAAGTGGCTTGCCCAATCCTATGGCAGCACTGGGAATGGAACCCCGAGTTCCTTACTCCCAGTCCAATGCCTTCACTGGAAGAAGAACAGGAGTACTTGTTCTTCTTAGAGACTAACAAATTTATTAGAGCATAAGCTTTCATGGGCTACAGCCCACTTCTTCGGACTATGATTCCTCTGCCAAGAGGCAGGTATATTGGCCAGGAAGCAAACCCAGATCAACTAACTACAAAGCAACTATATTAACTACAGTAGCAGAAATAGAAATGCTTATATTCACCCTATTTTTCCACTTCAGAGTACAAGGAACTCTCATTGGTTATTAAAACCATTATTTGTATCCTGCAGTGGAAGAATAGGACCCTTGATGTTATCCATGCAGCTTTGTCTTTTTTTTAATATCTTGTCCTATTACTCAGTCTTGCAATCACCCCTTCTCCGGATGCTTTGTATCTCTCCTTGGTAGATGTCCCGTCTATTTATTCATTGTCCTGACCCTGTGCTTCCTTTTGGAATGTAGGTAAAAGAAAAGACAATTTCCCCCCTTTTAAAATTTATTTTAATCCTAAACGTATTGTTTTTTCATGACGCCATAAATCCCCCCACACACCTTAATTACCATGAATTAAAGTATTTCTTGAATTCATTTTTACACTCTGTGTAACACTGTCACCATCTTTAAAATATTCTCTCCACTGTACATCAAGGGTACATCTATATGGGGATCAAAACCCTGCTGCGGCTGGCCCAGATCAGCTGACTTGAGTTCACGGGGCTTGGGCTGTGGGGGTTAAACTAGGGTGACCAGACGTCCTGATTTTATAGGGACATTCCTGATTTGTGGGTCTTCTTCTTGTATAGGCTCCTATTATCCCCCCCACCCCCTGTCCCGATTTTTCACACTTGCTGTCTGGTCACCCTAGGCTAGACATCGCTGTGTAGAAGTTCAGGGTCCCAGAACATGGGCTCCAGCCCAAGCCTGAAAGTCTACACAGCAATTTTTCAGCCGTGGAGCCTGAACCCCACGAGCCTGAGTCAGCGTTATCTGGGCCGCATGTAAACTGTCTTGAGAATTCAGCTTTCATGTCTCTACTTAAAAGTAGGCCAGATCAGTGCATTCCCAACTACCTCTGTGTTGATTTAAATTCTTTTTTCTCTCTGCTTGTTATACATGCCCTAGCTGTCCTTCGTGAGGTACCAGAACTTCTTCATTTGTTTCTCTTTAATTTCCCTTGTATATTCTGGCTGATAAATTCTGCTTCCCAATGTTATAATCAGATATAATCCTATCTTCAGACCATTTTTGCCCAATCACTTTAGCTGCAGAAAGTATTCTACTTGTCTACATTCCTATATCCAGCCTCAGGCCTCAGACTCAGGAAATCATCTTTATTCAGGAAGGGTGCTTAATACTCAAAATTAAGCACAGGTTTAAATCCTAAATAAGGATGGACTGAAGCATGTGTTAAAGTGCTTTCCTAAGTCTTAATTATGAAGATTTTTATCAGAAGAGGCCAGATAAACAAACCAGGAATATAGTTTGTTTAATGATTATAAAGAATCTCTTTCAACTTTAAAAAAAGAACAACTTTTTTTACATTTTTGGGGCTATATTACTTTTTTTTGGGTAACAGTACTCATGAAATGAAATATAAATAATGCAGCGGGCAAGCACTTAGCAAAGTTTGCAATTTTCCCCGTGCAACTCTATCATGCATTTCAATCCCAACGTGCAGTAATTTTTCAGTTTCAGAACAGTGCACTCCTCAGTAGATACTGCAAATTGTGGGGATTTGTGCAATATTGTTTTGGTTCATTAATTCCAGTTAGAGAAAAGAGTCAGGCCACCAAATTCATTTTATTTGAGACATAATCCAAATTTAGATTGTGCTATCTAGAGTTGCATTAAAAGCACTTAATTACTGTTCTACTTGTTCTTGATCTCATCAAATTCTGTCAGGATCTTACAACTGCTTAACTTGATTGTATCCATTTTTGACTTGTGAATTACTTATACAGAACCATCAGTATAGCCCGGTGGTTGCTTTCAGTCAAGTTTCTCCCCCTACTTGTTGATGTTTTCTTCTGTATCATGTCTTGTGAGCATCTGAACTTTTCTGCTCACTGCTGCATAATCCCTGTTGCTTTATTCATTCTACTATTTTCTTGCTTTAGATTGCCTCTATTTTTTGAAATGCAGAAATGCTTCATTTGAGGTCCATGTGTTTCATCTCTTCCATGTTTTCTTCCTAGTGATATTAAATACATAAACAGTACAAAGTACCATTTTAGAGTGGTCTCTTTCCCCTCATTTTAGGTTCATGCCAAACATTTGCTAGTTTCCATGCTCTGTGGTGTGTCTCGGATTATTCCTGGGTGACCAGATGTTTGTTTTCTGCATTTGAGATGAAGCCTGAATTTTAAACAAGGTAGATGGTAATCTGAGTTGATATCTGGATTTTGTAGTGTTTTTCTCAGGTGAGAGATCTAGTTTTCTCTCTTTTCTGCACAATGATATAATCAATCAGGTTTCCGTGGAGCTGATCAAAAGAGGTCCAATTGTATTTTCCCTTGCTGTGATGGGGAAACAAAGCATTTGCAAGGATAAGATGATTCTCAAAGCAGAGCTCAATGAGTCGATGTCCTAATTTGTTGATTTTACCTTCTTTCATTGCAACACTCTGATCAACAACCTCTTTCACTACTTCAGCAGTGAAATCTCTTGCTCTGAGTAGCGCATAGTGTTTGACATAGTATCAATGAGTTCCTGTGCCTGGCTGTACAAAGCTTCACCCTCACCAATCTGTGCTGCTTTTTTGCAGGTCATTTAAGATCAAAATCTGCATACTTCTGAATGACAACACATCCTCATGTCCCTGTTTAATTTAATTGTTAATTTAGGCACCGGTTTGAAAGGATTTCACATCTGGGTGTAGATTTCTACCATTTCCCTTTGGAATGGTAATTGTAAGATGTCCAAGGGGGGGTCTACTAGGAAAATGATTTTTCTAATCTTATTTTCACAGGTTCATTTACCTGGCACAGGTAGAGTATTTAAAATGTTTATACTTAACGTAATAAATAGTTAGATGTTATCTGATATATTAAGCCTTTCTGGGTCTCTACATAGCCTCTGTGTTCCCTTAAATTATAATAGTTCTTATTGACCTCACCATCACACTAGCATAGACAGGGTTTGTCAACGATAAATTAATCTGTTTCTGGATTCAGTTGTAGTTTCTGTATCTGCCACTTTATATTTATTGAAGCTATTTCTTTTTACTTTTGCGGGGCCAGTGCAACATTCTGGACCATTTTCCTTATTTCCGGAAACAAATGCCAGCCTGATTAAGATCTACATTAATTTAATACCAGGAACGAGACATAGAGCCAAACAGCAAGGCTGGAACATGAAGAAGGATCTTAATCGAGATTAATATTTTCCTGAGCAGTCTGCCAGCTGAATCATGGTCTAATTAAATAGCACAGATTTAGTGAGTTTGCATTTAAGTGTTAGCAGACTCTAGGATGAGTAAAGCTGAAATGATTTTGAATCTTTTCTCTAAATGGGAAGTTAAATTATAGTAATTCAATTAAATCATTTAAAAATCTTTCAAGCTAAATCAAAGAATTTAAAGAAATCTTAATAGCTGTTTGTGAACATCTCTCGCTACTATTTGTTCTCACCTCATTTCCTGTGACATACTTCTATATCTCCCAAGGCACAGCTGCCCAAACTCTGGCCCATGAACCACTGGCTGTCTGCAGAGTACACGCAGGTGGCCCTTGGAGAGTTGGCTGGTCACTTTGTTTCCCACTGCCAAATTGATTTAAAAGACAGCAAAAAATACATTGCGACTATTACTTTTCCATGTAAGCAATTGCTCTGTGTACCCCAGGGATGCTATATGATCACCGAAGGGAAAGGAGGGGAGCCGCAAGACAATCCCTCTCTTAAGATGTAGTCCACAGTGTGAAAAAGTTTGAGAACCTGGGGTGTAACAGCTGTGTCATGTCACAGATTCTGATTCGCTTTCCACCTTCATTTTTTCTGTCTGTGTTTTTTTCTTCTTCTCATAATCAAATTCAGTGTGAGGGAAAAAATGTACAGGCAGCATGCATTCATAAAGTCATATGGCCAGAATTTAATCTGAGCTGCACTGTTACAGAGCTACAGGATCACCATTGATTTCAATGAAAGTCTTCCACTCCTCTGAGGAAAATATTACAAAACCCATATATCAATGCAGACTGCCACCCATCCCTTTGAAATTCAAACTTCGCATCTGCTGCATAAAACAAAGAGCTACCCAGTTAGGAATAATCTGGACAATTTTGTAGAGGGTAGAAATTGGCAAACATTTAGTGCCAATTTCTAGAATGTTATGGCCTCTTTTTGCTCCTCTGTTGGCTGGAGAACAGACAGATTTGGCAAGCTGAATTTCTCTGACATGGAAGAGCTCTCAGCTGGCACAGAGCCAGAATACCCAGCTTCTACACCAGCCCCTAAGCATAGCCCTGGCAGAGGGCATGGTGGGGCATAGTCTGCATACACTGCGATTTAGCAATCCATGGTTGATGGACATTTCCTTGGGGACTGTTATTAGCCATTGCTCTAAAACTCCATTAGGAATAGCCCAAACCCAACCAGAGAATCAGGGATCTGTAATTAGAAGCTTGGCACAGCAGAGAACCTGGCTTTTGAAATGCAGTGTAAATGTTTGCAAAGAAATCACTTTAAATAGAGTCCAGTGGATGATCAAGAAGTGTTTGTTTATGAATGTTCAATTCAGTAGAGTACTCCATGTTTACACCAGTATAATTAAGATCAGAACCTGTGTGTGTGTGTGTGTGTGTGTGTGTGTTGTTCTATACTCAGGGATTTACCTTTCATTGTCCCAGGTAAATAGTATTAACTAACTGGTTCTATACTAATACTAAAGAGGTGAAAGTTGAAGTTGTTACAAAAGTAGCAAAAAAGGCAGATTTGGGTGATGGGAACAGTGCTAAAATTTTACTGATTTTCCTTTTTAAATTTTTTAATCCTTACTCCCTCCTTTATATACTTGGTTTTTGTTTTTCCCTTTTAATTTTTTTAGACCTGACTACCTTGGTGCACGGTATCTAATCTCAGCAGTGTGTGCATAACATGTCTAACTGCATGCTTCTTAGGGCATGTATTCTCTGAGACCTAGAATTATTAAACATGTAAAACCCCCATAGGACTCCATTATGTGTAATTAACAGATAAACTGTCATCAGAATCAGTAATACGTGCTAAATGATCCAAACTTGTATATAATTGTCTGTTTCAGAGCAAGAGCTATAACTTTTTTTTTCAGTTTGCAGCTTTCTTTCAAGATGGAACATTAACCTTTCTTTGTTAACCTCTTATTTACCTGTGTGTGTAGTGTTTTTGTCACACTGTCTTTTTAGTAAGAGGTGTATTTCCCACATGCTGAAATTATCTGAGAAAACATGAATTAGTAGGAAATATGTATCTTATCTCTAGGATTGTAGTTCAGGTTCCTGGGCCTAATCCTGTAATTGTTACTCACTTGAGTAACTTTTACTCAAACAAATAGTCCAATTAAAGCTAATGGAGCCACATGCTTCAACAAAAATTACTTTGATAGGTAAGAGTTGCAAAAATTAAACTCATGGCACACAACCTGATAGACTGTTATTTTCTGTAGGATAAAACTGACAAATCAGGTGCTGTGTCAGCCATCAGGTATGTGATGCTGCTTAATACAACAGAAGAAATAATTATGTAAGTTTATTGGCTACAGGAAGAAGTTTCACTTAATCATTGTTCCATCTGAAAAAAGAGCTTTGCTAAATAGTCAAAAATTAAAATCAAAACTACAATGCTATGAAAATGGGTTTTATATTTAATGGGCCTCTTGAGGAAATACTCTTATAATGCCATGGACTCACTACCCCACAATCAACCCTAGTGTAAGTTTGCACAACTTCACTGATTTCCTTGAGTGTGCACCCATCTGCCGTAGTGTTACATGTGGTCCATTCTCTAACTGAATAGGCAACAAGGCCACAATTTGATTGAGTTAACCCTCATGATAAATAGTGTATAAGGCTGTGGTATTTTATCAAGCTCTCTTAAGATGATGCACCCATCTATGTGTTGGTAACTGGAGGGGAGTGCCGATGGCTACTCTTTCTTTCACCACACTTTTGACAACTGTCCTGGAGATCCAACTGCTCTCCCCGTATAATCAAAGAATGCTTGCACACTAAGGCCTACCATACTTCGGGTTAGAAGCCCTGGCAACGCCACTCATTCTACCTCAGAGAGATAGGGGGTGTCCCAGATCAACCTCCCATAAGTCCTCTGGTGATGGTGGTGTTGATACTTGTTACAGAAGAAAAAACATTTCTTCCCCCCTTCATCTCCCAGCTGCTGGGGAGCAAGGGAGAAAAAGTGGCTATTAGGTCCCTGTGCTAAGTATTGAGTTGCCTTAAGTTTCAATCCTGTTAGAAGATATAAGAAAGCAACTAAGAGCTAACACAGACAAAAAGAATGGGAAATTATTATTTTATTATTATTATGTAACAAATTTCATTTCAGAAACCATATCCAGCCAATTTAGGAGAATGACTTTTTGACTTCTAGGGAAGGATAATCAATTGCAAATGATGTACCCAATGCCTATCATTGCCCTCAGGATAACATATTAGGTTCTCTCACCTTTACATACTCTGAACCACTTCTTTCGTGGACTACCTTCCCCTTCCCCCCACCCCAAAGCTCCCATTATTTATCTCTGACCTTTCCTGCGGTATTTATAGTTAAAGGAAATAGTCAGAGGATTAGGACTATAAATTTAAAATACACCCATTTTGTTGCAATGCTTTGGTTTCTTGATTACATCTCCTTGCTTTGTATCTGTGCTGTTTGGGGCTTTACATTTGTTTGGACTGAATCTCCCTTTGTTGCCTGCAGCTTTCACTGCTCAAATCTTTCCAGGTCACTTGGCAGTTCAGTTTGGTTCCTCCTATGTGTTTTGGTTAGATCTCCTATTCAAATCTGATAACAGCTGGCAAAGATAGATATAGAGTAGCCAGGCAAGATGCAGAGAGGCATTTGGGTTGTTGATTTTTTTTAAAAGGTTTAATTGGCAGAAGTAACTCTATAGGATCCAAACTTTCTGGGCGGGCTACATCTAGCAGGATATGTCAGTGTTACGAGGCAGAGACAGCTCCAAGTGCCACCCGTATGTGTTCTGCAGACCACAGTTTGAGAACCACTTCATTAGAATCTATGTAAGGATGACTGGCTGAGAGGGAAATTTCCTTGCTAGCCCAAGAGGGAGGAAAGAAGAAGTCACATGCACACACACATCTTCTTTGTGTCAGCCAGTGCGACAGACCAATGGCTCTGTTTTTCTGATCAATGGCATCTCGGTCTGTAACCATGGAGATTGCCATGGATTGGTGCCACACTTTTTGAAGGGAGTCATTCTTGCAGACCTAGCAATATGGGCTGTGACAGAGGGGCTCTGCCCTTTCATTACTATAATGTCTGTGTAGCTAGAAAATGACTATATAAAATTATTTGTGTAGTTGCATAGATAGTTTTTAACTTTTTTTTTTTATATACATAAACTTAGCACCTTTACAGATGGCAATTCCATGTGTATAATTACACAAGGAGACCCAAATATTTCCTTGAAGGTCAATATAGAAATAAGTGGATAATTATCTAGCTTATCCCTAAAACAATATGGAAAATACTATGTAAATCCATGCAAATCCATCAATAATTATGGCACGGTTACTTACTACAGTGCAAGTTACAGTCTAGAGCCTTTACACTGTAATTCAACATTCTGGCACACTGAACTGAAAACTGATGTCGCTCTTTTGTTTTGTAGACTCAATGCACATAGAAGATGTTGAAGCAGTTCAGAAACTTCAAGATGTCTTACATGAGGCTCTACAGGATTACGAGGCTGGGCAGCATATGGAAGACCCACGCCGAGCTGGCAAGATGCTGATGACTCTCCCACTTCTGAGGCAAACCTCCACTAAGGCCGTGCAGCATTTCTACAACATCAAACTGGAAGGCAAAGTCCCCATGCACAAACTTTTTTTGGAAATGCTGGAGGCCAAGGTCTGACTAAAGCATCATGGGCCTTCCCATCATGCTCATTGAAAAAAAGGGAAAATAAACAGGATAATAATGGCAAAGAAACTTAGTGTTTAATTAAGGAAAAAAATGACTGCACTGATATTTAGCAGCAAGACTGTGAAGCAGCTTTCAACTCTTTTTTCTGTGTCTATCTGATGCAGTTTTCCTTTTTCCTTTTCTCTGTTTTCCTTTTCTGTTCTTTTATTTCTTCCTTTTCCTTTTTTTCCCCCTTTGCTGCTGAACTTTTTAAAAGAGGTCTCTAATTGAAGAGAGATGGAAGCCAGGCCTGCCAAAGGATGGAAATCCATAATATGGATGCCAGTGAACTTATTATGAACTATAATGTCCCCAGTGACAAAGGAATCAAAGAAAGAACCATCATACCTTGCAGTACAGTACAACACGACGAACTGACTGAATGCAGTATTAGATTTCATAGGAGCAGTCTCTAATTAGACAACTAAGCAACGATGCATCGGCTGCTTCTTATCATTGCATTTTCCATTTAGATCAGTTACAGCCATTTGATTCCTTAATTGTTTTTTCAAGTCTTCCAGATATTTCTTAGGTTAGCTACAATGTAACTTTTTCAGGGAATAGTTTAAGCTTTATTCATTCATGCAATACTAAAGAGAGAGAAAAAATACTGCATTTTTGTGCTGGCTTGAACAATGATGAACAATAATGAAGGACAAATGAATCCTGAAGGAAGATTTTTTTAAATGTTTTGTTTCTTCTTACTAATGGAGATTTTTTTGTACCAGCTTTACCACTTTTCAGCCATTTATTAATGTGGGAATTTATCTTACTAAAGCAATAGTTGAAGGGAAGGTGCATATTATCACGGATGCAATTTATGTTGTGTGCCAGTCTGGTCCAAAACATCCAGTTTCTTAACATGAGCTCCAGTTTCTAACTAAATGTTCACTGACACAAAGGATTAGATTACACCTACAGTATATCTGAGTAGTCTAATGTCAAGTACAAATCTATAAAGATGGTAAGAGAGCGTGACTGTACAAATGTACAGTTGCTACATGATTTCTAACTGATTCAGTTGTAAATGAATGAGATACTGCCTGTTACTTGCAAAATTATAACATTCTCACACAAAGACCTGTGAACCAATACTAGCTTAGAGGCAATACGGCAAATGCCAATGTTTGCAAAATTAAGAAATCAGAATAGTAGACTTCTGACCAAATTCAAGAATTTAACACTTCTACACTTTATTAATTTAGACTTTATTTTGTAAATTGCAATTTTTAACAAGTAGCTAAATCAATATATGTGCTTTTCAACCAGTATTGTCACAGCATGAAAGTCAGTCAGTTTCAAGACTGTTAAGAGGTGTAATCTAATGTATAAGCCAATTAGATGCCCCCAGAAAACTACAGTCGCTAAATAACCAATAAACAATAACCTCCATCAAATGCTATACCAATGTACCAGTGTTAGTAGCTGCTCCCTGTACTATGTGAACATCCTTATTCTATGTACACAGATGTAATTAAAATTGTAATCCTAACAAACAAAAGAAATGTAGTTCAGCTTTTCAGTGTTTCATGTTTGCTGTGCTTTTCTGAATTTTTATGTTGCATTCAAAGACTGTTGTCTTGTTCTTCTTGTGGTGTTTGGATTCTTGTGGTGTGTGCTTATAGACACAGGGTAGAATTAGAGACAATATTGGATGTACAATTCCTCAGGAGATTACAGTAGTATATTCTATTCCTTACTGGTAATAAGGTTCTTCCTAGTAATAATTAAGAGATCAAAACTCCAAACAAGTACTCATTATGAACAGATACACATTGAAATCATAATATTTTCAAAACAAGGGATAATTTCTGTAATAGTTTATTATAGAATACCAATGTATAGCTTAGAAATAAAACTTTGAATATTTCAAGATTATAGATAAGTCTAATTTTTAAATGCTGTAAATATAGCTTTTATTCAATCATCTCTCAGATGTTGTTATTAACTCGCTCTGTGTTGTTGCAAAACTTTTTTGGTGCGGACAAGTTTCCAAAACTATTGCTACTTTGTGTGCTTTAAACAAATACAGTAGGCTGATGGTGCATCAGCCTTGTGCTAGAAAATACTGTGTATCTATCATTAGCTATATGGGACTATATTGTAGATTGTGTTTTCTCAGTAGAGAAGTGACTGTAGTGTAATTCTAGATAAATCATCATTAGCAATTCATTCAGATGGTCAATAACTTGAAATTTATAGCTGTGATAGAAGTTCAGAAATTGGCACATCCCTTTTAAAAATGACAAAAAAAAAAATACAACTCCTGGGGAAAAAGGTGCTGATTCTATAAGATTATTTATATATGTAAGAGTGCAAAAATAAAAAAGTTTATTTTCCAGATAGTTTGTGCAGGGTTTAAGTTACTACTGTTCAATTACAGTATATATATATAAATATATAATATAAATATTGTTTTTGCTGTATCACATTAAAGAACTTGGGCTTCAGGGTCAAAAGCCAATCAACTAAAAATACAAAAACACACAAAAAATGGAGATGTGTTAAAGGCACACGGTGCAAACATTAGTTTTCATTTTTAGTAATTTTTTAGAGCTGCAAAAGAACAA
This sequence comes from Emys orbicularis, assembly GCF_028017835.1. Lineage (NCBI taxonomy): Eukaryota > Metazoa > Chordata > Testudines > Emydidae > Emys > Emys orbicularis. The sequence goes on from NC_088685.1 coordinate 168,358,175, forward strand.
GTATCTCAAGACTGTAAAAACTTTAACCGAAATATGGCTAAAAGAACTGCACAGGCTTTATAATAATGTTCATCCAAAACCTAGCTGGAGGAGAGTTCTTTCAAGACCACTTACTTAATGTGAAGTGTTGGGAAAATTTCAAAAGGTGTCTGTTTAGCCATAATGATTTAATTTCTATTTTTTGCTTCATTTTTTTTATTTTTTTCTTATTTAAAGCAATATGATTGTGTGACTCCCAGAAGTTACACATTTGTTTCAATCAGATCAGATTGTTGTATTTATTCCACTATTTTGCATTTAAATGATAACATAAAAAAAGATATAAAAAATTAAAACTGCTATTTTTCTTATAGAAGAGAAAATGGGTGTTGGTGATTGTATTTTAATTATTTAAGCGTCTCTGTTTACCTGCCTAGGAAAACATTTTATGGCAATCGTATCGTGCAAAGATCGCAAAAGGACAAAAAAAATTAAACTGCTTATAATAATCCAGGAGTTGCATAATAGCCAGTAGTAAAATAACCATGTCTATAGCTGTAGATGGGCTTCACATCTGTAAAGCAATCAACTGTATATTTTTGTGATGTGTATCATACCGTGTGCTCCAACCAATGTCCATTTGTGTAAATGTATTTATTTTATATTGTATATATTGTTAAATGCAAAAAGGAGATATGATTCTGTAACTCCAATCAGTTCAGATGTGTAACTCAAATTATTATGCCTTTCAGGATGATGGTAGAGCAATATTAAACAAGCTTCCACTTTTGATTGCTTTTATTTTATTTTTTGTGTTGTGGTTTTGTTTTTTTGTTTTTCGTTTTTGTTATAAGAGGGAAACAAATCAATAAGCATTACCTTTTGTTACTTCCATTCAAAGAGTAGCAAGCATTATCCCTTTTCCCTTAAAGTAGAATACAAGCATAAATAAATGCTATATAAAGCCTTGTCAAAATGAATTCCAGTGTGGTACAAGACATTTTGCATACTCTTAAATATGCAAAATGTCTCATAGCACATTAGAATTCATTCTGACAAGCCTTTATATAGCACTTATTTAATCTTAAAGCCTCTCCCCATCAACCTGCATTACTCAAAATCATTGCCTCTCTGTCAATGTCATAAAAGAAAACTTTCCCACTATTTTAAGATCATATTAATACCATCTAGAGTACTTATTTGATTTCTCCATCCACAATTAAATCCATCATTCATTTCCTATGGATGGGGGACTCCTTTTACATGTTCTGGGTTTGTTTGTTTGTTTGTTTGTTTAAAAAATATATTATTTGAACCAGCTTTTATGAATGGAAGTAAATAGTCATGGGAGCAATAATATAGATTGGTGTTAATAAAGAGCTCTGATAAGTCTTCAAGATCCAAAGGAGTTAAACAGCTTGGTTTAAAACTGACAGTAAATAGCCTCTCAGCCTTTTACAGTCTGAAAGGTTATAGCCCTTATTGCACAGGGTCAACCTGTGTTTCCTGTGGACCCTTCTGGAGCCATCACAGAAGTGCTAATGTGTGCTTTTCTTGCTTTTTAGCCTATCTTCTTGATAGTATTTTGTCATTGTATGTGCCCAACATATTTCTCACCTTCAGTGCTGGCCATTCTCTGGAGACTTTGGCTGATGACACAAAGGCTACTAAACTGAATGGTATTCAGGGACAAGAATTGTTTCAGCCATTAAGACGAGCTATCAGGATAGCTCTTGGTATTTTTGTATTGTGCAATCTTTTAAGAAGTAATATGCCATTGAAAGACATGGGAAGGGGGAAATGGTACCTTCTACATTTTAACAATTCTAGGAAATTTCTCCTTGAATAAAGGAATGACAGAAAGAAGTCAAAATATTTTTAAGGGTGACCCAGTATATAAAACTTTTCCTGGCTTGGCTTTTATTATTTGATTTTTTAGTTATTGCACACTTCAGGAGTATAATGCATCATCACAGCCTAAAATGGAGAGAAGCACTGTTTATAAAATATCACTCTAAAAAAATCAAAGCGAACTGTAATTTGCCATGTGTAAACAACATGCCACTCTCAGACTTGCAGATGCTCCAGATTTGAACAAAATGTAATTGTATCTATTCATTGCCTTGAAATATTTGACTGTGAACATTTCCACATACAATTATAATCATAATCCTTTCAGCTAAGGATCTCAGAACACTTCACAAGCATTGATCGAGCCTCACACTTTCCCGGGAAGGGGGAAAATGGGGTATATACCTTTCAGAGACCATTTCACACAACTGAAATGCAGCCACTTCTGAGGTGCACCATGGCAAATGTTTAACAGCAAACAACAACATTACACAGCAGTTTAGTTGAGGAAGTGGACAGCTATCCAATTGAAATATTTTAAGTAGGCAGAAATATTCTTGTAAGTACCCATGGGGAAATTGGCCAAGACATATTAACAACTCTTAGCTGTGAAAATAGCCCCTGGAACTTTTCAGAGGAAAAGTGGTCAGGATCTTGGTTTTTAAATCTCATCCAACAGGTGTTATCTCCACCAGCACAGTATCCACTGCTAAAATGCAAAGGGTTCAGTACCAATTCTGGAGAAAAAAATGCTACTATCGAGTACACTACTGAATGACGCTCTATTTCTGATAGCATCTTGGTTTTCCTTGGAGACTCCCCTCCAAGTAATAGCCTACCTCTTCTTAACTTTTTATGATCTCATGGATTCACAGTACAAGGTGATATGGAACACCACCAAATAAGTAGCCTATATTCTCTCTAGATGATCCTTCTGTACAAAAGAAAATCATGTAACAATCAATAGTTACATTATACATGCACTTGTGTATATGTTTGCTTAGTATGTGGTACTATTGTTATGGAAATACTAGTACCGATTAAATAGATGTAGGAAAAGAATGGCTTCCTAAAGATAACAAACATAAGGAAATATTGTGTAGATAGGGACAAAAATACATGATGCATAAATCTTCTTTTTAGGTGCTACCCAGCTGTCTCTTCTGGTAATGCCCCATATAAGATATTTTCTTACAGGCTTTTGCTGCAGAATATCAAACCACTCCTTAATTTTTCCACTTAACCTGTGTTGGCTCTTCAGACTAAACTAAAGAATGGCACAATTTTAATCTGTTCTCTGAATTCTAAATCAATTTTTGACTACCCCTGTTTATTTTCCTTATCAGCTTTTTCACTTGCACCTTTACTTTACTTTGCATTAGGTCTCTCTAGTGTATTGTAGTTCTCTTTGATTTCACATGGCTCTTTGTTAATTACTATATCCTTGTTATATAGTCTGGCTGCAGTAGCTACATCACATAGCGTGTGTTTTTTCCTGTCTGATAAGATGTTGATTTTATGTGTCCAGAATACCTCTCCTCTAACATATTCTACAAACTTTCTCCTCTCATTTGCTACAGAAATGTAAATGTAGAAAATGACATTGGTAGATTTGTTTGCCTTTTTAAAATTTTATTCACAAGCATTTAAAGTGTTTATAGGTGGATTGATATATTTTGGTCATGCTAATAGTTGTCTTTGTTAAGATTTCTGCCCATTCTTTCCTAGCATTCAAATTCCGAAGCCTAGTTTCTTACAATGTTAATATAAAAAAGCAAGTAGCGGTAGATTGATTACACCCAGCATCTTATTATTAAGCAGAACAGAAAAGAAGGGCATTTCAAAATATAATCCTCCTTTCCCAGGAGTATTTGTCTTGTTCTCCATGAAGTTAAAGGTCTGAAATAATGTGCCCATCAGGAGCTCAATGTTGCATGTCCATGCCAGTTGGTCCAAGGGCTTGTTATGATGGTAATGACCTGCTGAAACGTGAGCTTTGATGGCAACAATACAATTGCTACCAGCTCACCCGCTGGGAGAAATATTTTATTATTGTCAAATGCCCTCCACAGAGATTTGTTTTGCCTGTTCCTGTTTAAATTAAATTCAGAGCCGAACTGCATTATTATTTCTCTGGAGTATATTTGAAATAAACAACTAGTCTTCAAATTTAGGATTCCTGGCTAGTTTAAATTTTCTTATTAGCAGAAAAATTACAAGAGGTGACAACATAGCTGCAGGAATATGATTATGGCAGCTGTACAAGAGATTTACACACTGAGCACATGGCCTAAAAGCACAAGAACTCCCTTCTACTTTACAGATGCCAGCCAAATTAATAATTAACTGTGCCATAAATTCTGCAGTCTCAAAGAATGATGTCCAATAGGAACAATGCTTTTCTGTGTCTTACTATAGGAATTTTGTCACAAGATTAAGTGGAGGATCTTCACAGGGCGTGTTACTCAAATGTAAAATTCAGACTAAGAAACCAGTATTTGCCACTCCATACCATAGCAGCTCAGTGAGTGACAGCATAACTTCTGAGACCTGAAGAAGAGCTCAGTGTAGCTCAAGAGATTGTCTCTTTCACCAATATTAGGGGGTCCAAAAAAGATATTACCTCAGCCAACCTCTGTCTCTAATAGCCTGAAACCAACATGGCTACAACACTGCAAACAGCATAATTTCTGAGTCGTTTATTGCTGGTTGCCTGAGGCATAACTGTATCGTTCTGCCAGCCCTGACTCACTGCGAGTTTTGCTATAGATTAAATGGGCCAAGTTATCCACTCCATAGACTAAACTCAGATACAGGAAACTCTGAGTTCCCACTCTTGGAATTTCATTCAATATTCTTCTACTGGGGAGTGGAGTTCCCATGCACACCTATGGAACTGCTCAAGGGATTGATGGCACTAAAATGTGCAAATGTCTGAGAATTTAGGACATTAGTCATTGACACAGGGCACCATACCGCATCCTGACTCCATGGCACCACAGTGCCAGCAATTCTTCTGCCAGTGGAGTGTCTACATTGCAAAAACGTGTGTTCTTGCATCAGCTAACTTGTGTTAAAGTAGTAGGGGAGACATGGTAACTCGGGTTAGCAGCTCATGGTCAAACCCAGGCTCCTCTATAGGTTTTAATGTTTGCTGCTAACCGGCGTTAAAAACAAGGTTGATGGCTCTTCCCTGCGGTTTTATCTGAGTTAGCTAACCTGAGCTAAGAACACATGGTCTCGCATTATATTCTTATCAATAAACTAGGCAAATACAACTTAGATGGGGCTACTATAAGGTGGGTGCATAACTGGCTGGATAACAGTACTCAGAGAGTAGTTATTAATGGTTCCCAATCCTGCTGGAAAGGTGTAACAAGTGGGGTTCTGCAGGGGTCTGTTTTGGGACCGTCTCTGTTCAATATCTTCATTAACGACTTAGATATTGGCATAGAAAGTAAGCTTATTAAGTTTGCAGATAATACCAAACTGGGAGGGATTGCAACTGCTTTGGAGGATAGGGTCATAATTCAAAATGATCTGGACAAATTAGAGAAATGGTCTGAGGTAAACAGGATGAAGTTTAATAAAGACAAATGCAAAGTGCTCCATTTAGGAAGGAACAACCAGTTTCACACATACAGAATGGGAAGAGACTGTCTAGGAAGGAGTATGGCAGAAAGGGATCTAGCGGTTATAGTGGACCATAAGCTAAATATGAGTCAACAGTGTAATGCTGTTGCAAAAAAAGCAAACATGATTCTGGGATGCATTAACAGGTGTGTTGTGAGCAAGTCACGAGAAGTCATTCTTCCGCTCTACTCTGCGCTGGTTAGGCCTCAACTGGAGTATTGTGCTCAGTTCTGGGCACCGCTTTTCAAGAAAGATGTGGAGAAATTGGAGAGGGTCCAGAGAAGAGCAACAAGAATGATTAACGGTCTAGAGAACTTGACCTATGAAGGAAGGCTGAAAGAATTGGGTTTGTTTAGTTTGGAAAAGAGAAGACTGAGAGGGGACATGATAGCAGTTTTCAGGTATATAAAAGGGTGTCATAAGGAGGAGGGAGAAAACGTGTTCATCTTAGCCTCTAAGGATAGAACAAGAAGCAATGGGTTTAAACTGCAGCAAGGGAGGTTTAGGTTGGACATTAGGAAAAAGTTCCTGTCAGGGTGGTTAAACACTGGAATAAATTGCCTAGGGAGGTGGAATCTCCATCTCTGGAGATATTTAAGAGTAGGTTAGATAAATGTCTATCCGGGATAGTCTAGACAGTATTTGGTCCTGTCATGAGGGCAGGGGACTGGACTCGATAACTTCTTGTGGTCCCTTCCAGTCCTAGAATCCTAGAATTTATGAAACACACGGGGGTGTTTTTGTTTTTGTTTTTTGGCAGTGTAGTCATACGCTGAGTCAGGGCTGTTATATTCAGGTCATGTAATTCTAGAGTGTTTGGAGAGGCAGGAGTAATAGTGCTACAGTGAGCCACTCGTTCCCCAGCGCTGCCCTGCTGGAGTCCCAACAGCACATCTCGCTTGCAGAGGGAATCCCCCTGTCTCATAGTGAGTGACTATACCAGACACACACACCCCTCTCCCTTCCATAACTGGAGGGATTTTCTGCTCCATTTTGCTTCCCTCTGCTTTGAATAGGGGCCCAATAGCATGTGATTTATTGTTCTTTTCTAAATAATTTTCCTAGTAAACTCTGATTAGAGACCTGTAAAATTACAACTCTCAGCCTCTGCACAGTGTTAGCAGGGAGCTAACAGCAGTCACGGAGTAGTCTGTATAAATAAGGTTTCCTAATGACTATTTGCATAGTTTGCATTTACTGAGCACCTTTTGTCCAAAGAAGTCAAGGGGGGGGGAGTGTTGTTATTTTTATTTGCTAGGTGGGTAAAGAGAGGCATTGGAAAGTTAAGTGCCCTGCTCATAATCATACCGCAAGTCAATGGCTGAGTCAGGCCAGAACCCAGCTATCTGACGCCCAGTTGTGCAATCTAAGCATTAGCTTACAATGTCTGTACCATATACAAATGCTGAACCTCTAGTACATGTACTGCACATCTCCGAAAAAGTCACCCCACACCGTTTAGTTGTCCAGGTCTGGAAAGGACGGACCAGCTACCATTGTTCAGGTTGACTTTTCAGAGAAAGTGAACAATGGTGATTGAAAGGGGTTAAAAGGAAAATATTTTTGTAGGGCAAGAGAATTAAAATCACACTCCTAACACTCTCCAGCTCAATCTACCATGCTCTAGCTAATTTCACAGCTTCACTGGGAATGTCCACAAGGTGAGGGACTGTCAGTAAAAGGAAGTCAGTAAGGAGGACACACTTCTGGTATGCGGCCTCCAAGGACTTGCAAAAGTGCCAGTTTAACTTTGAGCCTTTAGGAATCATAGTTTCTCCCCATCCCATTCCCCCAGCCCATGCTGCTTCGAGGGAAGACTCTGTGTAACAGACTGATGAGCTTTTGAGTGACAATTATCCACTAAGCCCACCCTCCTGCCACCCAGACACATTATTTCCCAGCACCCTCACTTCCATGTTCTCCAGAGCCCCGCAGCACAATCCGAGCTACCCACTGCACTGGGAAGAGAACGGGCGGGGTCACTACATGTTCCCCACCCCACCCCCATCTGAACATGCGCTGCATAATTTGTCCCTTAGAGTTCAGTTATTTAAAACCTCTCTATTAGTAAATTGTATTGGACACACCTGAGCTTGAGTTACTGCTCAGTAATACACATGGCACGGCCTCCTAGAAGTTGGGTTGTAGCCGATAAGTGCCTGTATGTTCCTCCCTGCTTCATTCCCCATCCCCAATCAAATTCTGAACCAGTTTCCACGGAATGCTAATGATTAGCCATTAAACACCATCATTTAATTATTTTGTGGCTACTATGTTTTGACCCACTTATAAAAGCTGCTATAAGCACAAATGATTTTTTCCTGTTTTTTTCCCCTCACCCCCAATAGGGAGTTGCTTTCTGTTGCCATTAAGAACCTGCGCTTATCAAAAAACCAAAACAAAAAAGTGTGTAGCTACTTCCTATGAAAGATTTTTATGATGGGGTTCCCTAGACAGGTTAGGGACCCAACCCTGGCCAGTGCTGAGTGCTTCCTATGAGGTACTGAGTACCCTCAGCTCCCACTGACCTTAACGGGAGCTGAAGCTGCTGAGCACCATGCACCATTCAGCACCTAAGGGTCTTGGGCCCATGCCAACCTTACCAAAGTGCCGGAAAGCGTTAGTGCTGGGACTAATTTAAGAGTTCCTACTGCTTATAGCTGTGCTCAGGCTACCAGACCACACCTCTCTGTTTATTTAGAAAAAATGACCAGAGCAGAGGCATAAGTGTGTAAGCAGAACTGGCACTAGCGAAGTGCTGGAATAGAGGTTATGTGTGTCACTACGATGCAAGTAGCAGGGAAAGGCTGATACAAATGCTCTAATCTCTGCCCCTACCTGGGGCGCTGCCATCTACAGCAGTCTCACTTGACGCTCTAAAACCAGCCCTTGTTAACAAAGGCAGTACAGGGACAGGCATCTGATAAAAATCTGACACAGTCTTGTTTCATGGCAAACGTACAACTTTAGAGAGGGGATTAGTGCAAACCTACAGTGTGTGTTTTCAGTTGAGACTGGTTGAACCCCTTCACTGCTGCCTGTCACTGCAAGCCCTCTGAGGCAGAATTGCTTGTCAATGGTTTCTGAAGCAGGAGGGCCAGATTCTCTCATATAGCTGAGTTGTGCTCTTGTATTTTAAGACACCTTTGCTTTTCCTTAATCCCAAGGCAACTGTGTTGGCCCAGTCCTCAGCATCTGAATACCTGTGGCACTTGGCTGTCATGCCAGCAGATAGGGATCAGCCACATGCAACAGCAGTTTGACGGAGCCACTTTGCCCTCTACATGGGGAGCACAGGAGCAGCTTGCTGCACTAGCCCTGTGCGCTTGGGAAGCCTCCTCAAGTAGCTCTTTCAGATGAGTTTACCTCTACATTGTGCCACAGGACCAGCCCAAAGCAACCCTAGAGAGGCCAGTGATTAAGCCCAGCGTGTTTTCTAATGATTAAAGAAGGAGCTAGGGAGCCAAGATTACTGATATGTATTCTCTCCTCTGCCCTTGCCTAGCAGTGTTATCACTTAGTGTCTCTTTATTCTAGCTTGCCCATCTATAAACTGGAGATAAATGGGGGGAAAAAACATGTCTCTGTTTCCCTTTGCCCCGTGTATTGATACCCACTGGGGTTATTTCCTTCTGGAAACAGGAAAAGCAATGCCATGCCTGGCGGAGGCATAACCATATAAGCATGAAGCAACTATCAAGGACTGTCAACCTGTGAATGAGCTATAGAGTCACAGAATAGTCAAAAACCATTGTAGCAACTTTATGTGTTATATGTAGGGCCCTACCAAATTCACAGTCCATTTTGGTCAATTTCACTATGAATTTATGATTTAAAAAATCATAAATTTCATGATTTCAGCTATTTAAATCTGAAATTTCACAGTGTAGTAAATTGTAGGGATCCTGGCCCAAAAAGGAGTTGTGTGGGGTGGGGTCAGAAGGCTATTGTAGGGTGGGGGTTGTGGTACCCTTACTTCTGCATTGCGGCTGGCGGCGGCGCTGCCTTCAGAGCTGGGCCGCTGGAGAGAGGCAGCTGCTGGCCAGAAGCACAGCTATGAAGGCCGAACCAGCAGCAGCAGCAGCAGCACAGGAGTAAGGATGGCATGGTGTGGTATTGCCACCCTTACTTCTGCGCTGCTGCCTGCAGAGCTGGGCCTTCGGTCAGCCTTCGCCACTCTCCGGCCTCCCAGCTCTGCAGGCAGCAGCGCAGAAGTAAGGGTGGCCTGGTATAGTATTGCCACCCTTACTTCTGCACTGCTGCCGCTCTCCAGCCACCCAGCTCTGAAGGCAGCATAGAAGTAAGGGTGGCAATACCGCAACTCCCTTATAAAATAACCTTGTGACCCCCCTGCAACTCCTTTTTTGGATCAGGACCCCCAATTTGAGAAACGCTGGTCTCCCCCATGAAATCTGTATAGTAAAGGGTAAAAGCACACAAAAGACCAGATTTCATGCGGGAAACCAGATTTCATGGCACGTGATACGTTTTTCATGGCCGTGAATTTGGTAGGGCCCTTCATTTATATCATATCCTCAGAGTACGGTAGCAAGGAATGCTGGCTTTGATATGTCTGAGATGGTGAGATGTCTTGCAAATTCATTGTAAGATTGGTTTTGATAATGCTGTGAAAGGTAGATGTGCCTGCAATAAGAGGATTTTATATAGTTACTACACTGAACTTCTTACCACATTGTAACCAAGACTCAGAAACCCACTCACAAGGTGACCAGGGAAAAAAGTGTACAATGAAGTGTCGGGGGGGGGACGGACCCTGCTCCTCTACAGTAACCAAATGTCTCGCTAAATAACTTGCTGAGCCAGGCTATTCTTATATCTTACATATAAATGGGATCCATCTTTTAACCAGAAGATTCAGGAAAAAATTTCAACTTCCAGTGAGAAAAGATTTAAGGTCAGCTTCTGTACTTCACACTACAAAACCTTTTCACACGGACAGCGTAACAAAGGGACCTGCAAATCTAACTACAACATGTTTTATAACATGAAGAAAATCAGGAGATTTCCATGACATCCAGGTTTTCTTTTTCAGAGCTGTACTGCGTCCTTTACAGCCTGCTTTGGAAAAGGTTGGGGGAAAGAGGGTGATATTGATTGTGTATGAAGGATTGAAACTAACTTCTTTCCGTGCCTCCATTTACCTATTAGTGCTTGTTATTGGGAGAGTCTTTGCAAGGTAGTATGCATGTTTGATACATAAAACACATATGCCTTATCCCATTGGTCTGCAGATTGTTATAGTCATACACACACATAGCGATGTACATTTCTGTTTTTCCTGTAAAGACTAATGACCTTCAAGAGTTTAAGCATGTTTCAGTTCACTGGTATAGGTGGGGCTCCTCGTGAATGCAAGGGTCTGATGCCCATGTGAATTCAGTTGCAGGTTTGGGACCAAGCTCACTAACATACAAATAGCCCCCAGTATAAAATGCTTTGCCTAGAGTGGCATTAATGACCTGGAATTTGAGTCCTTCTGACAGGGTGGACTAGGCCCTGAGGCCCCCTGTTGGAGGCCTTGTAGCCCTGCTACACCCGGCCCCAGAAAAGGACAATACAGAGGTCCTCCAAGCTGCCTAGAGTGGTTGTTTGGGAAGCAGCCTATCAGGGCCCACCAGGCTAGTATAAGAAGAGCTGCAAGGTAATATCAGTTCAGTTCCTTGCTAGAGCTGGAGGAGAGTGCCATAGGTTGGTTGCTGGGAATCCACCAAGACAAGGTCCTGAGATAAGGGTGAAGAATGTGCTGGAGCTATGGGGAAGTGGCTCAGGGAATTGTAGTAGCAGCATGTTTTGTTTAAAGGGACTTGGTGATGGCTGCTATCTACTGGGTCCATGGGCTGGGACCTGGAGTAGAGGGTGGGTCTGGTTCCCCCCACCAGCCACTGGGAAAGTGGCCTGGACTTCGATGCACCATAGAAGGGGTACTGAACTCTTTTAGTGGCCTGGCTGAAGAGCTCTGGCCAGAGAGGTGAAGAGTCCCCAGGGGAGGAGCCCTGGGGGAAATGGCTTCACACCAGGGCTGGGGCTACTTAAAGAGCAGGGATAATTTAAGATGGCCCAGAAGGGGCTGAAAGACTGTTTGGACTAGGTTAGTGTGATAGGCCCTGCTGGACTGATTGATGAGTGGGCCCCAGGATAGGGCTTCAGATTGAAGGATCTTACAGAGGGTGCTGAAATAGACCCTCCCCCCGTACTTATATCCCAGAAGACATTTGCTTTGCTTTTATCACACAGACTGCATGTGACTTGCAGAAGGCTGAGTTGCCAAAGACCTACCACAAACAGGTAGAGAGTGTATGTAGGCACACCCTACAGGAGGGGTAGGGGGTGCATGTGAGAGGTGAGTGCACCCCATTATAGTCCTATAGTGGAAGTAGAGAAAATACCTTTATGGCTTATTTTCTTGTTTCTTGAAATCTTTGAGTATAAAAAGCTTGTTTGATTTACATATTACTTTTCTAAAAACTAGAACTCAACACTGCTCTTCCCAGCTTGGCTTAAAATGCCTTTCGAGGTGGGTGAGAGATTACTTATATTTATGCATAGCCCTCTTATTACCTAGTCTAATGGAGAACCCTTCAGTAGCTATTAGCTGTACAGGGCCTATGGCACATAGCTGAGCAGACCTGATTCCATTCTGTAGTGTGCAGTGGTACACATATACACTAAATATGTATACTGATGATTTATTCTTCTCCTACTCTCTATTTAAAAACAATAAACTTTACAATGGATTAAAACTATAGTACTGAATGTTTTCAAAGATCAAGGAGATCCTCAGCTAGTAGCTGCTTTAGAAGTAAATATTAATTAAATTCAAATGAACTCACCAGCTGTTCCACCTGAAGGAGAAATTCCTTGTTACCATCTCTCTCCCCCAGCCAAAATTCCCTTAATTCAGTGGACCCAATCCTGGCAAAACACTTAGAGACAGAAAAGACTTGCTAGCTCACCAAATCCATTCCCTTTCAAGTGTAGGGAACTGCCATCCAAGAAAGGATGAGTCAGACCCTGCTGCCATTAAACTCTTCAGTGGGAGCAGGATAAGATCCATTAAACTGATAATGCTACTTGGGATCATAGCCAAAAGACCAAACGCATTCAAAAGCTGGAAAAAGACATTGTTACTTTTCTGTTTAGGGCTTTCAGCAACAATTTCAAATGGGGGTGACCCTGCCAGCAGGTAGGGGATCTTGGGGGACAACTACTGCACTGGTGGGGTGCAAAATAAACTTTATTAAGAAAATGCAAAAACAGGGAAAATTCAATAGTGAGGGGTATGGGGTTTGTTAAGGTAGACAATTGGGGAGGGGTTTCTTTTAGTAAATAGGATAGGGGGTTTCAATAGTGGGGTACAATACAGTGGGGTACAATACAGTTAGTAACCAATTAACACTGAAGTATAAATGTAACAGGTAGCTAACAATTTCTATGTAAAGGGTGTGTCACAGCAGCATATAACCAACTAACAGTTATGGGTAAAATGTGTTAAATAGCCAACAACTCTAGGTAAAAATGTGTCACAGTGATGTAAATGTAAAATGTGAGGGGTGTTAGAGAGAAAAAGGGTAACCAATGGGGTTTTATGCTAGACTTCAGTAATACAATTGAGGTTTGGCAGCAGTAGGAGCAGGGTGAGCACGTGGGGGAAGGGATTAAGAGAGAGAGAGAGAGAGAGAGACACAGAGAGCAGACAGGCTGCAAGTTTAAACAGTAGAGAGACTGCAACGAGTGACTGGGGAGCTCGGGGGGAGACACGGGCAAGCTCGGGGCGGGGGGGTTAGGGCAGCGGGAAGACAGACTTAACCACAATTATACAGAACACAGCAAAATCTTATCTATGATCTAACTTAACCAAGACTACACAAATTAGCAAGTAACAGAACACAATGCAACAATTTTTTAAACCTAACTTACAGAGCACAATACAAACAGTTCTTTAAACCTAACTTAACCACAGCTTGGGGGGGAGGGATAGCTCAGTGGTTTGAGCATTGGCCTGCTAAACCCAGGGTTGTGAGTTCAATCCTTGAGGGGGCCACTTGGGGATCTGAGGCAAAATCAGTACTTGGTCCTGCTAGTGAAGGCAGGGGGCTGGACTCAATGACCTTTCAAGGTCCCTTCCAGTTCTAGAAGATGGGATATTTCTATTTCTAAAATGAAATTACAATTTATCTAGACTAAGAACCTGATTCTAATAGGTGCACCTTACACTATGCCTCTTCTTTGATCGGGAGCAGTTCCGGAGGGCAGAGTGGTGTGAGTGGTGTGTGCCCAGGGTACACCCCCGGGGGGGGGTGTTAACTAGTGGTGGCTGCAGCAGTGGGGTGGCTGCAAGCTGGCAGCCCAGGATACAGTCCAGGAAGGCACAGCCTAGCAGTGGCACAGGCTTATTTCTAGCAGCAAAGGCGCTGCGGAGCAAGAAACAGATTACAGATACAGACCAAGGAGTTAGCTTGGGTCTGTCTGCTGGGGTCTGTCTGCTGGGGAAACAAGGCCAGCAGCTAGGACAGGGGGAGTTTGCAAGAGGGAGTTCTTACCAATCCCCAGGACAGCAGCAAGCACAGAGACAGGAACGGCAGTAGCATCGGAGGATGGAGAGAGGACTCGATTCGCTTACAATAATCAGGAGATCTCCAGGCACAAATTCGTTGTTCGTGGGAGGGGAGTTTAAAAACGGGGGTACCCTCAAAAACAAACGAGAGCGGGGAGAGGGCCCCCCAAACACCCCTAGCTGATCAGACCAGGTGGCAAAGCAAGGACCTTCTCCGAGGTCTGATCAGAAAGTGTCCAGCTTTAAAGGCAAACTCAGGCAGTTTCCCACCAGTCCCACCAGTACTTTTGATTGGCTCCTCTTGATACAGGGGAGGAGAGAAGGCAGGGAAAGGCTGCAGGTAAGCATAGACATGCCTGGGCATGTTCTGAGCCACAGGTATGACTCATATGCTTAGTTAGTTGGCCACTTCAGGTCTTGCATTTCTGGGCAGCGCCCCCCACACCGAGCCCGGGTCTGAACAAAGGAACCAAACAAAGAAGCAAGAAGCCCCCTCCCCTGGCAGAGCAATGGCTCCAGTTAGTCTGTACAAGCCATTCCTATGAATAGGGCTGTGACTTTAGTTAGCACAATGGCCGGGAGGGGCGGCCACACAGGGCAAACAGAAAGGAGAGGGGAAAAAAGGAATGCAGCAGGGGGACAGCTGTAACAGACAGGGGGGAGAGGTGAAGGGAAGGAAATTCCTTGTTGCCTTCTCTTACCGAGTTCTTCAGAACAACGCAGTAACCTATAAAACAAAACCCGTTTACAGGTGTTCCTGTATTTCATACATTTCCCCAGATGCTTTTTTTATGGTCTTCCCCTCAGGCATCTGAACAATGAATGTGTCTGGCACAATATTGTTGACCTTGAGTGCCAACTTGCAACACTATACAATGTTTAAGGTAATGGAAGAGTCCTCTCTGAGATATTTAAAGAGGTGAACATACCAAGTGGAAGATGGTTTGGCGTTGACAGGCTGATATAAGCGGATTTACTGTGGGCCAAAAGGGGTAGCAAGTAATGCAGTAAAATAGTCAAACGTATCCATGGTTCTGGGAGAGTCTAAAGGTGACAAGGTAGTGAGCAGGGAGCTGGAGAAATGAAAGGAAGAGAGCTGGGAGTGCAGGCAAATTCAACTGTGGGGAAAGAAAATCTGTTAAGAGATGGGAGGAAAGACTAAAAGAATGTGGCAATGGAAACCCAAGCAAGAAAGAGGAGTTTGTGATGAACAAAAAATGGTGTAATGGAGTGGAAACTGGGTCCATGAGGTTGGAGGCCAGAGAGTAGGAGGAAGAGGGATCAATGTGGAGTAATAAGAGCATAATCTTACTATGGGGTTTTGTTTTCTTGTTTTGTTTTTAACTGTACACCAGAGTGATACTTTTACCCTAAAAGCAGGTTTAGAACAAGGTTAAATGACATCTTTTGTTCAAGTTAAAATGGAAGGTATTGTTCCAAACTGCTCCACTGGAAGGAGCTGTTCATTCTGGCTCCTGTCTGCCACTCTGAGAAGTATGAGTGGGTGGGGGCAGAAAACACTAATCCATGGGTGGGGAGAGGGGGAACAGAAGAGGAACTGAGACAAACTAGTGAGGAGACCACCTGACCCTTCAGTTTTGCTAGGACCCTTTTTGCCTGTATTGGTAAACTGTTAGAGAAGTCAACTGCAAGGGCATTCAGAGCAAATCAAGGCTCAGAAGATCTCTATGCAGAAAGAGGAGCATGAGTCAGGGAAGCTCAAGAGCAGGAGTTCTCAATCTGGGGGTCGGGACCCCTCAGGGGGTCATGAGGTTATTACATGGGGGGTCGCAAGCTGTCAGCTTCCACCCCAAACCCCGCTTTGCCTCTAGCATTTAAAATGGTGTTAAATATATTTAAAAAGTGTTTTTAATTTATTAAGGGGGGGTCGCACTCAGAGGCTTGTTGTGTGAAAGGGGTCAGCAGTACAAAACTTTGAGAACCACCGCTCAAGAGGCTTGTCTACACTGAGAAGTTGTCAAACTTTTGTCTTTCACGGATACTTAAAGCCCCCCACCCCCCGCGAAAGACAAAAGTTTTGCTGACGCAAGTGGCAGTGTGAACGCGGCTTTGTCGGCAGGAGCACTCTCGTGCCAACAAAACTAACACCGTTCCGCAGGGCTGGAAGTATTTTGTCCGCAAAAGTGCCAACGAAGTACCAAAAAAGAGTGTTTACACGTGCTGACTTTTAGTGACAAGGCTGTATCGCTAAAAGCTGTGTGGTGTGGACAAGCCCACTGTGACTGCTTCAGTCTTATTGCAATAAAATTCTTTTTATCAAGTGTTTTGAGGCCTGCTTGTTACTCTTTTCTGTTCAGAGTGCAACATCAGCTGAGGTCTCTCAGAAGACTCAGCCCAATTCTTCACAGCTTGGCAGCTTGTGTAGTCATCTACACCTGTGTAAGGTGAGTGTGAACTGCTACCATTCTGATTTGGTAGCATTTTACACCTACTTTGCACTCACGGGGTACAGTTAGGCACTACAATAACACTATTAATAAATGACTGCACAAGGTGCAAATCTGGGATGAATCTGGCCTATGGGATGTAAAGCCACTGTCTCTCATGCACACTCTTGAGACAGCAAATAGAGGAGACAAGCTCCTCATCAGGGAGAGAGTCTTGAAGAAAAAGTGCTAGTCCAGATCTTCTTCCCAAGATCCCTTCTGTAGTCTGAGAAACTGTAAAGCCTTTCCCTTTGTGACACTCTGTACCTCGGGGGAACAACCAACACCCCCAGGTTCATCCTTGTGAAATGATTGTGTGGTATCCAATGCAAAGTTTGTCATGTCAGGTCTTCGGAAGGCTCATGAGGCACTAAGCCTGGTTATTATAGTAATGTTATAGGGTATAATTTCATGTAGATAGTTACGAGGCTGAAAATTTATCCTTGTGGCTCAAAGCAAAAACTCTCTAAGAACAGAGAGGCAGTTCACACCTCACCAGGGCATGTATGGGACAAGCCCAGCCCAGCCTCACAGGAACAAAGGACACTGGCCTAGACAGCAATAAACGGATCTGTTAGACTCTTGAGTGAGTCACACATACACACCCTTCCTTTGGTCTGTTTGGGACTGCGATGAGGTAATGCTCACCTGACTCTGAAGGGGGTGGAGGGGGCAAAGCTAAGAGGGAAGAAAGGACATGATAAAAGGGAGAGACATTTGCCATGCTCTCTCTCTCGTCCACCTACATCTACAGACACCACCAAGCAACTGAAATGCTGATCAAAGGGGAGAGCCTGGCTGAAGAGCAGCCAGCCAGTCTGTGGTGAGAAGCATCTAAGTTTGTAAGGGCATTGAAAGTGTTAAGTTGAGCATAGAATGCATTTTGCTTTTATTTCATTTGACCAAATCCAACTTGTTATGCTTTGACTTATAATCACTTAAAATCTATTTTTATAGTGAATAAATCTGTTTGTTTATTCTACCTGAAGCAGTGCGTTTGGTTTGGAGCATGTCAGAGACTCCCCTTGGGATAACAAGCCTGGTACATATCAATTTCTTTGTTAAATTGACAAACTCATGTAAGCTTGCATTGTCCAGTGGGCATAACTGGACTTTGCAGGATGGAGGTTACTTGGGTTGTGTCCGGGACTGGAGATATTGGCTAATATCATTTGGTTGCAAGTAGTTGGGAGCAGCATGCCAGCCCAGGAGTGGCGGTTCTCACAGCAGAGCAGGGTAAGGCTGGCTCCGAGAGTCAAGGATTGGAGTGACCTAGCAGATCACCAGTCCAGATCACACCAGAGGGGAATGTCACACCTTTCACTCTGCTGAGGTCGGGGGAAGTGAATCAATAGAGGTATTGCTGCATTAGATGGAAACTAAGCCAAACTTGGCAGGTGGGCTGAGTTTCACCTTGAATTTTTAGATTTGTTCTAACTGAAAAAAAAAATCTACAGGTGTGAACCTGTGCAAACTGACACCCCAGATGTAGTTTATTATATTATTGATGTAGTGCCTAGGGGGTCAACCCCATTGTGCTAGGCACTGTACAAACATACAACACAGATTGTCATACTTTCGGGACAGGGACCATCTGTCCTGAGAGCTTACCCAGTCTAATTTAGGACAAGACGAGATATGTGTTTTTGTCCACTAGGAAATGTGCTCATTGTTCCCATCTAATGGCTGATAGCCTATGCACAATTTTTGGGCTGTACCAGTTTAGACTGTATTTGAATCAGTAACCTAGAGGTGACAGGCTCTATTTCACATTACCAAGCCCATGATCCATCCAATCCCTCAGCCAGTAGTTTTTAATCCTAGATCTTTGTATAATGGATCATGAACTATTTTGTTGATTACAATTTTAAAATGGAAACCTTTGATTTATTGCACACGTGACACTGGAGAATTAAGAGGGTTTTTTTTTATTTTGAGAGACAGCTGAAAAACTGATTACAGCACTTCTCTTAAAGCAACTATTTACACAATTTTGTAATATTAATATGTATCTTCTCACCTGAAATATAGCAATAAAAATCATGCCTGGGAGAGTCTCATTAGAAGTTGGATCAGTTTTTATATGGGAGAAAGAATTCTTTGGACTTTTTGAACCAAAATCACAGTTCTAGCAGCATTAGCTGCTGCTTTTATGTAAGATGAAGGACTTGGTGGGGTATAGTCAGTATAGTGACTACCTTTCCTGTTGGTCTTCTGGCACAGGAGTCATGGCCAAGATAAATGGGGTGGGGCCACAATACCCCTGCAGTTATTTCTGGCTGCTGGAATGGCCCTGATTCAGGCAAAGGTTGGGAGTGGTATAAAGGTATACAGAGGTGAAGTGATTTGCTGGAGTTCACAAAGAAGGTCAATAGCAGAGCTGGGATTAGAATTTAGGAGTGAAATCCTGACTTCATTGATTTCAGTTGGGCCAACAGTTCACATTAAGCCTCCTGATTTCCAATTCAGTCTCTCTCCCCCCCCACACAAACATGCTGCTTTTCTTGGGGCCTGCAAAATTGGTACACTTTCTCTTTTGTCTCATGCACTGACTGCAGCTCAAAATCTCGGTCTCCCTCTGCATATGTTATTGCCAGTAAGCATACCCCTTTACTATAGGACAAATAAGAAATCACATTTGAAAAAAATCTTTCAAAGCAATTCTCATATGTTCTGAGTAATTCTGAAAGTCTTAGCAAACAAACCAAAGTAGGAAGAACTAATCTTCACAGATTAATTTTGTTCTCTAGCCCCATTTTATGGGGCAGCAATCTTGCAATGATTATTGATTATCAGGCAGGACTACTAATCCCCTTAAGGTCATTAAGTGTACTTAATTAAAGAGCAGTTAGCAAGCTTCTCTTTACCAAAGTAATAGTGGCTGTTAAAAGTGATTTGCACATTACCAATATGGTGGCTATTACTCTAATGGTCAATTTGTCATTTATATTTTCCAAAACAAATACATTTGTAGGTCAAATGAGTGCAAAAAAGCATCAGACATGTACTTGTTACAATATATGTGAAAAGCAACTGTCAGGAAGATTTTTTTTTCTTAATGCACATAAATGTGAATGCATTTGTTTTACTTTAATTGCACATTTTATCTTAAGGTGAAGTGTATAAGTAGAAACCATTTTCTATTTCTTTTATACACTCCAATATCCAGATATTGATGTAGATGTAGATTAGATATTAGAAATCTATTATTATATTCAAACTTGCATATAATCTTAATTCCCCACTGAAATTACTTTGCAAAACCCAGTATCTGAGAAATTTTTCATAATCTCAGCTCAGAGGAGAATATTTGTGGAAAGTTTTAGAGAAATCAGTTCAGTCTTATTTATTTATTTATTTATTTTTGAGGGAGAACGTTTGGGGAGAAAAACCATTATGAGCATTTGAAAAATAATTTCTGAATGTGCTCAGTTGCATCCCGCTAAGACGTTTCAGCAGTTCCTAATGAAGCTCTGACCCTTTTGACATCACTAAAATCTGTGGATTCTCCTTGCTTGATGTAATTAGTGCCTGTGAAAGAGAGGGGTTTAGTTTCTCAGGTTGCTACTGGGATAATTTTTGTGAGACTGAAACACACCCTACAAAATCCTTTAAAAGCCTGCAAGGAGAAAAATCTCTGGTATAAAAAAATATTCTGGCAAGTATTTTAGGTCTCCCTTTTCCCACAACCCCCCACTTCCATTTTTAACCAAATCTTATAACTTTTTCCTAGTGGCAAATAGGATTGTTCACCTGATGGAAGAAAGCACCTATTTTGAGCTCTGAAGGGTAACAGGATATCAGACCTTAAACATATCCTTGGTCCAGGACTATGCATTACCCATTTTTGGATGTCAGGCCAGGGTATTTGGGACTCTTGGGGGAGGGGAGAGGGATATTCCACATTTATGGGGAAAAGAGGAAATGTTTCTAAAGAAGGCTGCTTTTTTTTCTTAATGGCAGCTGTTTAGGGGTTTGGAATTGACAGAGACGGGCAGAGTGCAGGCAAGGTGGAACAAAGCTGCATAAATAATACATTCAGCTGCATAATACATGCAATTCATAATCCATCCAGGAAGAGAAACATATCAAATTACATATGGGTAAAATATATTTGGGTAAAAGTCAGTCAATAAACATCAAGAAAATTGCAAGCTGTTCATAGGCAATCCATGCTGAAACAAAACGAGCTCCCCCTCCAAAAGGAGGGCAAATTCATAAAAGGGCTTGAGTGTGCCACCCTGAATGATGCATGGGACTACTTTTGGAGAAAGCTATTATTCAACATGACTAATAGTACAAAAATTCTCTATCCTTAAGGACCCTGGTCCTGCTCCCACTGTGAAGCCAAGGGGAGTTTTGCCATTGACTTTATTGGGAACAGGCTTGGGGCTTAGTTATTAATGCTTGATGATGCCATAGCACATGCATAACATCTTTTTAAATGTGTATATACTGTTAGATCCCCCCCCCCCACTACATTTAATTTAGATATTTTCAAGCAGCTTACCAGCTAACAATCTTTTAATATTCTATTTATTTAATACTGTTGCTTGGGATGCCCATATAATCAGATAAGGGTCATTAAATCACTTTTGTGATTAAATAGGATAATACTATTTATTCGCTTTACTCACCCTATTAATATTAGAGCTTATGCTGACTATATTTTGATATTTAAAATGAAGTTATAATTTTTCAAATATCATAATTATATGAAAAGGCTATATTATCTCATTGTGAGGATTACCCTCCTGTACCTTATCCACCATAATGTCTGCGCATATTGGCCTTCAGATTTCCTCATGTTAGCTGCTGACCTCAGGCATTTCTCTGGTCTCCCATCTGGCATCTGTTATTTATCCTCCACATAGTTCTAAAACATGTCTGTCCCCCCCCCCCCCCGCCCGCCCCCATTCCTTAAGAAGTGCTGAGTAGTCACTCTTAACTATTCATGCTCCCAATGATATCTGCTTTATTCAAAAGACAATTTGCATTTTCAGGTGACCCTGCAAACCAACTTTTCACCTGTTCCTTTCTCCAACTGCAACTGAATTCTGTCTATTGTGATCATATCACAATCCCCAGGGCCTGCTTGAGGATTTTAGGGAGGGTGAGTGAGACTATGCTTTGAGGTATACCCTCACCAAATTTAGTTGACTCAACTTCTATTTCTAAGGCGCTAGGAACAAATTTTCAGGCTCTCATGAACCTCCTCCCGCAAGGATCGGTGACTAGTTGGCAACATCTGAAATAGTTTTGCAAGGGACAATTGGCCAAATACCCTGGGTGTTTTGGAGCTACAAGCCCCTGGGTATGGAAGGGATTTATGTGCATTGTAGTGAATTTGATCTCTTATGTAATCCTCATGAGTAACGCTAGGCAAAGAATGCTAACGCTTTTCTAACATTTACACAGCAACTACACCTACCCCCAGCACACACTGACCACCACTCCCAGGCCACCCTTTCCATACTTGCAATGCATACAAACTGACTCCATATATGCCACACACATGTGGGTGCTTGCTCCACTCTAGAGCTGGTTGGAAGATTATGTGCATGTATTAAAGGCAGAGAGGTTCATGTGGGATAAAGTATCAGGGGGTAGCCGTGTTAGTCTGTATCTTGTTCATGTGGGATAAGTCTGTGTCCAACTGTGAGCTCCATTTTGTATTGAGAAATCCCTTTTTATATTGTGTGGTAAACACGTGTCTAAACATTCCTGATGGCAGCTTATTGTATTGAATTCCAGGCAGTGTCCTGCCCAGGAGACGGGCATGATATCTCACTGAAGGACTATCATGGAGAAGCCATGAAAACTGTTTTCCAGGGCTATTAACTTTGAATGACTATCAACAACTGGCTTACCTGCCTGGAACAATGGGTCTTCTACAGTGGTGTGGCAAGCCTGAGGGGGGGTTGGAGGTTTCCAGCTGGGGACATGCCAATGGTGCTGCTCTGAGCAGGGAGCTGACCATCATCACACAAAGGCAGGAGGGGCTCTGGCTTGCCTGAAACATTAACAGAACTTCCTGGGGTGAAATCAGACTGGGGAGGGTGCAGCTCAGGACTTTTGTTGTTGTCAATGACCTCTAACTCTTTTTAGTACTTTCAGTAATAGTGTCTGTTAAGAAATACCTTTGCTAAGCCTGTGTTCCTTGCTTTCCTACCATGTTGTCTCCAAACTGGTTAACTTGGAAACCCAGAATGCCCACAGTTTAGGTGGAACTTTGTGTGTGTATGAGAGAATAACTGGGGAGGCTCAGACTGAGGCTGGATGTTTATGTTTGTTTGGTTGGTTTTTTTGGGGGGGGGGGAATAGTATGTGTCTGGACAGGGGAGTTCCACTTCCCAAAGAAGGGTGTCAAATGCGATTGAAACCTGGGAATGGGCCAAGACACCCAGACCTAGAAATAGTGACTATATGCTATCCAAACCCAATATGGTAAGCAGGGGTTGTGACAGACTGGTGACCATACAGAAATGCACTAGGTCAGGTTGTAACACGGGGATTGCAAAAGTTTTCACTACTTATGAAATTTTGAGACTTCTGAAAACTTCCAAACACTTATAGTTCCAGGTTTCTGCCCAGCTCTATTTTCTGGTGAAATTTTTTCAACTTTTTTTTTTTCTGAAATTTTGAAATGTTCTAGAGGTGTAAACCTCTACATGTGTACACACAGGCAGATTCCTTCCTCACCACTTCCCTCCTGCATGTAAACTGGCATTTCAGGCTTGTTCCATGTTTTGTGCTCCCCATTCCTCTCCTGCTGCTGCTCTTCACTGGCTCTTGTCCACAGCTCCTCCCTGGTCTGCTTCTCCCCTGCTTTGTCAACAGCCTGCTATCAACTTGCCAGTTTAAAACTCTCTCCCCCTGTGCAAGCATGTGAATTCTCACTCCCGCACAGCAAGATCTCCTTATTCACATGTTTAAACAAATGGATGGTGAATGAGTTTTTGCTGCTTCTGTGTTGATTTCCTGTGACTATTCTAGTCAATGAGCTTTACTATCATGAATGAAAGCAAATGTTAAGCTTGAATGTTTCAATATTCACCATCAATACATTTCAAATAGTGGGCCACATCCTCCTCTGGGGCTTGATCTTGACCCACTGAAGTCATTAGGAGTTAGGGTTGCCAGGTGTCCAGTTTTCAACCAGAAGGCCTGGTCGAAAAGGAACCCTGGTGCTCTGGTCAGTACTGCTGACTGGGCGGTTAAAAGTCCGGTCAGCGGGGCTAAGGCAGGCTCCCTGCTTGCCATGGCTCCGTGCGGCTCCTGGAAGCATGTCCCTCCTCTGGCTCCTGTGCATAGGGGTGCCTAGGGTGCGCTGCACGCTGCACCTGCCCCAAGCGCCAGTTCTGCAGCTCCCATTGGCCATGGTTCCTGCCAACGGGAACTTCGGGAGTGGTGCACAGAGTTGCCTGGCTGCACCTCTGCTTAGGAGCCGAAGGGGGGACATGCCACTGCTTCTAGGAGCTGCATAAGGTAAGTGCCGCCTGGAGCCTGCACCCTTGCCTGGCCCTGATTTCCCCCCTTCTGCCCTCCAAACCCTTTGGTCCCAGCCCAGAGCACCCTCCTGCACTTCAAATCCCTCATTTGTGGACCCACCTCAGAACCTGCATCCCCAGCCCAGAGTCCATACCCCCTCCCACAACCCAACCTTCTGCCTCAGCCCAGAGTCCGCCCCCCATACTCCAAACCCTTCATCCCTGGCCCCACCCCAGAGCCTGCACCCCTGCCCCAGCCCTATGAAAATGAGTGAGTGAGGGTAGGGAGAGCAAGCGACAGAGGGAGGGGGGATGGAGTGAGTGGGGCCAGGGCCTTGGAAGAGGGGTGGAGCAAGGGTGTTCGGTTTTGTGCAAGTAGAAAGTTGGCAACCCTACTAGGAGTATAGCCCAGATCCACACATGTACTGAAATCCAATGTCAGTCAGGAGCCTAAATACCTATGTGGATCTGGGCCTTCGCCATTAACTTCAATGGGACCAGGATCAAACCCCAGCATAACTCCACTGAAATTTACACCAGCTGAGGATCTGGCCCTTAACTAATCAACTATAGTGCAAATTTCAATTTGTGAATTTTACATTAGTATGTGAGGTTTGAAATTCACACTGTTGTTGTTTGGACATAAATCATCCGATCAGGGAACAAAGAGAATATTTTATGGCTTGCTATGTCATTTACAGATGCAGCCCAAACTTTGCAAAAATAGCAAACTAGTTGTAAACCTACAGATCTGGAATTAGCTGAAGAAACTCATGGATGACTTTAAAATATTAAATACACTGAATAATTTTGCAACTTGTTTGTAGACTATTTATAATTTGTTTTGTCTTGTGTCCTCCTCATAAATTATTTGGAACATATTATTCACCCAGCTCTAGTCAAATATCCCTGTGGAGTAGGTCAGTATTCTCCATATGGGGGAATGAAGATACAATTGTCACGTTAATAGCCACAAAGGGAATCCGAGTAAGGACCAGCAACTGAATCCATTCTATTATCTGATACTGCAGTTCCTTCAATGCTCCTTTCATTGAAATTGTTGTTCTGATACATGTCTTAATTTATATAATTAAGAGCTTTAAACCAAGACTCAAGTAGGAAAGATTTTTACAAGGGGAATGCTCCTTCCTTCTGTCCTCTCCTTATACACTGGAAGGGATTGGATTACTAAACTGCTGGTTTAAATCCAACTTGGTTGGTAGTGTTTGAAAGGTATGATCTCATGGCTATTTGGTGGCTTGTGGAAAAGGCATTTGATGATTTCAATCCAGATACCACACCCATAGGGGCAGTATAACAATCCACACAAACAAATTGTTCTCATTGCATAGATACAAATATAAAAAGGACAATTAATTGTTCCCTTGTTACTAATCTGAGAGGAGCGGTCAATCACTGAGTAGGCAGGGGGAGTGAATTACTTTCTCACACCTAGAGGACTGGTCAGGACTGAAGCACATTGACTAGGGAATATCTTTATCATGTAAATGCTCTACCTAGTTATATGAGCATGATATTTTTCATAAATTACAATGGTCAGGTAGGTGGCTTCAAAAGGAAAGCATTTGCATAGGGCAATCCCACTGTCCAATTATTTGCGGTTTGTTCAGGAAGTAGTCCTCATCCTGGGCCAATCATTAATCCTCACTCAAGCCCACTCTGATTTTCAATAAAATGGAGTAGGTATTTGTTCCACAAAAGTAGGACACAAAGCTTTATTTATCAAAGAAGCAATATCCTGTATGAGCATTTTGTAGCCAGAAATAGCTTGACTTCATGGCATCATGTGAAACAAATGCCCTCAAGAGTCTGCTCCTTGTGCAGTTTGTGCTGTCTCATTATGAGTTGCTGCTGGTGCCTTAACTCAGGCTTGAATGATGTATCAATGGGACCCCTCAGGATCTTTACATGGCAGAAATAATCAGAAGATGGGATTCTTCTAAGAGTGACACATTGGTGAGGAACACTGAGCACTAGGAGGCACTTTCTCTACTGGAATCTTTACAGAAGCTCCTGAAGATAAAAAGACCTCAGGGAGGAACAAGATGCTATATCCTGGCCGTTCCCCAGGATATTGTATATAGTCATGAAGAGATTTCATCTCACTAATGTGGAAAAGCAGCACTGGCCACTTCACAGGAAGAAAAAAGAGCAGCCATGACTAATATTGAAAGTATGTGACAGGGTGCACAGGTTCTAAGTGATCTCCACTGAACAAAGGGTTCACCTCAGTTCAGTTCCTTCCCCACCCTTGCACAGATGGACTAATTATAAATTGGCTGCTTGGAAGACAAGCTGCACACCCATAGTCAGGGACTGGGATAAATCTCGAGCTCCAGAATCTTTTGCTTCCTTTTCTGCTTTTGTTACCTTATTTGCTTTCTTGTAATCTATTTCTTGGAGGCGGGGGGAGGGAACTTGTAGACTACCTTTGTATTTTTTGTCTGTTTAGTTATCCCACCAGTTTACTCTACTCTGTATAAAATCATATTCTATCTAAAACTAGAGGGGAAAAAGAGAACAATTTATAAAAACCCTTCTGGAATAAGCTAGGGTGAGTAACCTTTCCAATGTGTCAGAATAAGGGCAACTGAAAGAATCATGCATTGGAATTAGGAAACTGGGAATTCAGTCAGGAGCAGATTGCTGTCCTACTTATCTATCCAGCTTTGTTGTCAGTAACAGAGTCACACTAATTTGTGAATACCTTAAGAGAAAATTCACGGATGCTGGTAGACCAGGTGCCAGCTCTTGCACCAGCTGAGCACTGACAAATTCATAGCTGGAAATCAGATCTGCTCACCTGTATGTTAGTATTCAAGATAGGTGTTAGACTTGTCAGGATGTGTTTAGACTCTATAAAAATACTTGTAAATTGCCGAATGTACTAATCTTCCTTATGTCTGTATCCCATGTTATAAGGAAATATGTAAGTTTTGCTTTATAACTGTAAAAAAAGCCTGCTCTTGTCAACTCAGACACCAGGAGTGGTTCCCTCGACCATCAAGGAGGACTATCAGAACTAAGTTGGCCATTCCGAAACATCACCATATAAAGACTTTGCTAACTTCCCCTACGCAGTTTATGTGCAGAAGTGTTCGACTCATCAGTTTGGATTCTGGAAGAGGGAAATAAAGATGAATTTTTATTTTTTGTTTGGACTGTCACAGGGTTGAAGCAAGCAGGGCTTTGGAGCTGTGCTCCGGCTCCGCTCTGGCTCCAGGCAAAAACCTGCAGCTCCTCTGCTCCGGAGCTGCTCCACGCTTCAGCTCCGGGCTCCGCTCCAAAGCCCTGGGAGCAAGGAAACAAAAGCAGAGATCCCCAGGTCAACCTGGGTTCTCCTTAAAAGACATTCAGTGCTGACAGAATGATACATCTGTCACCTTTTGGGCCTGGTCTACACTACGACTTTAATTCGGATTTAGCTGCTTTAATTCGAATTAACGCTTGACCCGTCCACACAACGAAGCCATTTAATTCGAATTAAAGAGCCCTTTAATTCGATTTCTGTACTCCTCGACGAGAGGAGTAGCGTCAAAATCGGTATTGTTAATCCGAATTAAGGTTAGTGTGGCCGCAATTCGATGTTATTGGCAATTCAATGTTATTGGCTACCCACAATGCAACGCTCTGGAAATCGATGCTACTACGGTAGCTTGGACGCACACCACCGAATTAATGGTGCCTAGTGTGGCCGAATACATTCGAATTTATAAAATCGGTTTCCTAAATTTGAATTATATAAATTCGGATTAATCCCGTAGTGTAGACATACCCTTGGAACCATCGTCTGTAACTCCTTTGTGTATATAAGTTGCCTGCTTTAAGCTGTAAATAAAAAGCTCTCTCAGAAGGTGGAGCAATCCACCAGGGGAGAGGCTGTTCTAAATTTCATTTCTGAGAAATAGGGAGGAAGTGGTTGAGAATTTCCAAGTGGAAGACAGCTTGGGTGAAAGTGATCATGAAATGATAGAGTTCATCATAGTTCACTGACTCCATGGGTGCTGCGGACCTGGAGCACCCATGGGGAAAAATTAGCAGGTGCTCCGCACCCACTGGCAGCCAAGTTCTCCCTCCTACCCCCTCCTTGCCACCTCCTCCTCCCCCGAGCACGCCGTGTCCCCGCTCCTCCCCCTCCCAGTGCTTCCTGCCTGCAGCCTAACAGCTGTTTGGCAGCGCTTAGGACTTTCCGGGAGGGAGGAGGAGTGGGGATGTGGCATACTCAGGGGAGGAGTAGGTGCAGGGGTGGGTACTTGGGGGGCGGGGATGGAACTGGGGCAGGGGAGTCAAGCACCCACAGGGCAGAGGGGAAGTCAGCACCTATGGAGTTCATGATTCTAAGGAATGGTAGGAGAGAAAACGGCAAAATAGAGAGAATGGATTTCAAGAAGTCACACTTCAGCAAACTCAGGGAAGCAAGTCTAAGTGGGGGAAAAGTTCATGAGAGTTGGCAGTTTTCAGAGATATTATTAAGGGCAGAAGAGCAAACATCCCCCTGCATAGGAAAGATAGGAAGTATGGCAAGAGATCATCCTGCCTTAACCAGGAAATCTTCAATGATCTGAAACTCCAGAAAGAATATACAAAAAGTGGAAACTAGATCAAGTTGCAAAGGATGAATATAAACAAATTACACAAGTATGTAGGGACAAAATGAGATTAAACAAGCTACAGACATAAAGGGTAACAAGAAAATGTTTTACAAATACATTAGAAGCACAAGGAAGACCAAGGACAGGGTAGGCCCATTACTCAATGGCAGAGGGGGGGCGGGGAGGGAAGAGAAAAATAACAGAAAATGTGGAAATGGAAGAAGTATTACATGACTTTTTTTTCCCATCAAAAAGTTTAGTAGCAATTGGACATCTAACTTAATGAACACCAATGAAAAGGAGGTGGGATCAGAAGTGAAAATAGGTAAAGAACAAATTAAAAATTACTGAGACAATTTAGATGTTTTCATGATGAAATACATCTGAGAATACTCAAGGAGCTGACTGAGGAGATATCTGAGCCATTGGTGATTATCTTCAAAAAGTCATGAAAGATGGGAGAGATTCCAGAATACTGGAAAAGGGCAAATATAATGCCCATCTATAAAAATGGGAATAAGGACAAGCTGGGGAATTACAGACCAGTTGTCTTAACTTCAGTAAGACTGGAAAGAAAATGAAGAAAATACTTAAGCAATTAATTTGCAAACACCTAGAAGATAATAAGGTGATAAGTAACAGTTAGCATGGATTTGCCAAGAACAAATCCTGTTGAACCAACCTAATAGCTTTCTTTGACAGGATAACACGCCTTGTGGCTTGGGGGGGGGGGGAATAAATTTATATCTTGACTTTAGGAATGCTTTTGATACCGTCTCGCATGACCTTCTCATAAACAAACTAGGGAAATAGCTCCATCTAGGTTGTGCTATAAGGTGGGTGCCTAACTGGCTGGAAAACCATTCCCAGAGTGTAATCAGTGGTTCTCAGTCAAGCTGGAAGGACATATTGAGTGGGGTCCCACAGGGATCAGTTCTGGGTCCACTTCTGTTCGATATCTTTATCAATGATTTAGATAATGGCACAGAAAGTACACTTATAAAGTTTGTGGATGATACCAAGATGAAGGGTGTGGGTGGGTTGCAAGTGTTTTGGATCATAGGATTAAAATTCAAAATGATCTGGAGAAATGGTCTGAAGTAAATAGGATGAAATTCACTAAGGATAAATTCGAAGTACTCCACTTAGGAAGGAACAATCAGTTGCACACATACAAAATGGGAAATGACTGCCTAGGAAGGAGTACTGCAAAAAAGGACCGGGCATCATAGTGGATCGCAAGCTAAATATGAGTCAAGATGTAATACTGTTGCAAAAAAAGCAAACATCATTCTGGGATGTAAGAGCAGCAGTCTTGTATGCAAGACCCAAAGTAATTCTTCTGCTCTACTCAACACTGATTAGGCCTCAACTGGATTATGGTGTCCACCTCTGGGCACCACATTTCTGAAAGATTTGGAGAAAGTCCAGATAAGAGCAACAAAAATGATTAAAGGTCTAGAAAACATGACCTATGAGGGAAGATATTTTTTTCTTTTTAAATTGGGTTTGTTTAGTCTGGAAAAGAGAAGACAGAGGGGACATAAGTTTTCAAGTACATAAAAGGCTGTGAGGAGGAGGAAGGAGAATTTTTTTTGTTCTTAACCTTGAGAGTAGGACAAGAAGCAATGGGCTTAAATTGCAGCCAGGGAGGTCTAGGTTAGACATTAGGAAAAACTTCCTAACTTCAGGAGGGTTAAGCACTGGAATAAATAGCTTAGGGAGGTTGTAGAATTTCCATCATTGGAGATTTTTAAGAGCAGGTTAGACACCTGTCAGGGATGGTCTAGATCATACTTTGTCCTGCCTTGAGTGCAGGGGACTGGACTAGAAGACCTCTTGAGGTCCTTTCCAGTCCTACAATTATATGATTCCCCCCCCCCCCCGGTTAATAAATCTTAATTACTATAGGATTGGCTACAAGCACTGTTTTTGCTGTGAGATCTAAGGTACAAATTGATGTGGGGTGAGTGAGTAGCGTCTCGAGACTGGGAGGAACCTAAATATTTTGTGATCTTTGATGTAAGTGACCATTTATCCCTAAGTCCTGGGTAGCAAGATAGACTGGAGTGCCCAAGGGGACTACCTGTGACTCCATGGTATGACTTGATATAGTGCTTCAGGAGTTCACAACTGTTACTGGGTTGGTGAAATCGAATTATAGAACATACCACTAGTTTGGGGTGTATGCCCTGCTTTTTTTTTTTTTTTTTTTTATAGTTTGCCCTGAGGTTGGCTCTCTCAGTCTTGAACCATTCTGGACAGCGTAATAGTCACTCTGACTGTACATATAATTTTCCTTTGTGATTCCAAACATTGTGTCAGTCTAACAACTAAAACCAGTTTTTATGCTGGAAGCTTGTGTGGGTAGTTTAACCTATCTTGGTTTGGGTCACACAGGGTATGATCTTTACCTACTAGTGTGAACTGGCTCTAAGCACACCTGAAAAGAGTAGGTCACTTTCAGGTGTCCCCAACAGCCATTGTATTGCTGATGTTCTAAGCTGAGCCATACCTTTCTTAATCATGAAATCTCAGCAGGCACTTCTATAGATACAACAGGAGCAATCTTGACAATATTTTATAATGTAAGACCTTGTGTCTTCAGCCCTTATAAAAGTGAGTACTCCAATTGATTTCAATGGGACTGATAATGCAAGAGCTGCAGGACTAAACGTATTGCTCATATTGAATTATGAAGAAAAAAGGATCAAATTTAGGATACCAAAGTGGTAAACTATATTGTACTGTATCTTCAACAACAAACCAGTGTTTGTTAGAAATCAATTTTTTCCCTCTAAAAATGGTTTATCTAGTAGACAGTCTGACCCTTTATTGAACAAAATGCAATTATTATATAATTTAAATAACCTCCATCTGTTACACTTAGTCGTAACTAGTTAACATATATATCTCAACATGAATGAGGTGGAGGCTACCTGTACAGTAGGTGAATGGGACCTTCTATTTCCAGAAACCTGGATTTCACACCTAGAATTTAGTAACTAAAAGCTAGGTAGTCTCAGCATAATCAACTCTGAGCATGTGACCACAGCAAAAAACTTGCTACAATTTAGCACAATTGTTACACTCTTCTCAGGAGAATTGCAGGGTTTCATATCTCCCAGCACAGTGCTTCATTATTATTAATCTTCAGGAAAAAGTTGAAAGTCTCAAGAACACCCATGCAGATATGTTTGTGTGAAAGTTCCCAGTGGAAATGTTTGTATGGCCATCTTGTTTTTTTTTTTTAAAATAGGTCATCCAAGCAGAAAACCAAAAATGCCATGTAATTTAGGTGACCGTTTCATAGAATCATAGAATATCAGCGTTGGAAGGGACCTCAGGAGGTCATCTAGTCCAACCCCCTGCTCAAAGCAGGACAAATCCCCCAAGGTTGCACACTTACAAATAATGAAGAGTGAATGATCAAAGACATGGGCCCATTCTTGCAGTAGCTATGTGATCACCCGTGCCATCATTAAGCTCCGGGAAAGTCAATGGGACTCAATGGAAATGCAGGGCACCTGTATGAAAATAGCTTGCAGAATTAGGGACACAGCTGAAGCACATAGTTTATGAACAACCCATAGGCTGAAATGTGTTGGCAGAAAATATCTGTTGAACATGTTTGAATAATTAATTTTTATAAATCAAACTCTGTTCATGGAAAATCCACTGGTTTTAATGAAGTTAAACCAGGGATGAATTTGACCTGTAATTTTTCATTCTTAGTAACAGATTTATCTCCAATTTCAGTTGCTTATATATGCTGCCTTGAGAAGGACTGCTGTAGTCAATATAATTTTTTCTTTAAATATGCAGCCATATGTATGAAACTTTTTTAAAGCTTTGCTAATTGCGTTAGCTCTAGAAGCAATGGATAGCTATCCAGATATCTGACTCAACATCAAAATGAAAAAAAAAAAAATTGTTTAAAATGGTAACACAAATGGCTTCATGATGGCACAGGTGTTCCCACATAGATATTGCAAGAATGTGCCCATGTCTTTGATTATTCACTCTTCATTATTTGTAGGTGTGCAACTGATCACCTAAGTTACATGGCATTTTCTGCTTGCATTTTTTAATATTATAAAAAAGGAAAATGTCACATCTTGGCCAGTAAAATGTTTAGAATTGATTTTTTTTTTGTATATATAAACTGATTTGAAGGGATACAGACAAAGTGGTTTAATTTTGTAATGGACCTCTTACAAGTGGTTTGGTGAATCTTGAACTTCTGCAATACATTTAGGAATGTATAAATGAATTCTGGTTAAATTTTAAAGATTATTTACCAAGTAACTCACGGCAATGGAAACACAGTACTAGTCATTCTACAAAGCTTTTTTTTTTTTTTTTTTTTTTTTTTTAAACCTACTATAATGACTAACTTTAGGCAAATCTCAAATGTCTGAGGTCTGTGTGTTGGATAAGAATCCAAATGTTTGGATGCTTATCTAAACAACTTTCATATAAAAACTGGGCTGAAATTCATTAGGTCATGCTTTTTTATAATTATACTTAGCATTTATATCCCACCAATAACTTTAAGGTACTGTACAAATATTACCAAGTAATACTTGCAACACTCTTGATAAGGGAGGTACTGGTATACATGTATTTTTATCCCAGATTTACAGATGGGGAAAACTGAGATATAAAGAGGTTTGTGTAACTGGCTCAAGGTGTCAGAGAAGGAATGGATTTACATTGGGATAATATCCCCAGCATCCCCGTCAAATCGTGTCTTCTTGGTATTTAGGCTGCCTGCCACAGCCCTTTGCAATACGCTGAGTACACCTCTGTCCGGTCTTACCAAGACCATGAATGTTTGGGTTAGACTCCAGAAACCCATTATCCTTCAGCACCTTTTCTTAGTCTGATTCTCATCTCTTTGAGGCAACCTCCACAACTGTATTCTTCTTTAACAAGTTTTATTGAAAATAGAGAGAATAATAGTAAAACAAACATACCTCATCTGAATGTTTTGCAAAGCCCAATGAGCTCATTTTCTGCTGCCATCTGAAACAAGGATTATTTTTAAGTTAACCAAACAGTTTTGAACGTTTTTTTTTTTTTTAAAGTGCCTGGATTACTATCAGAGAGCTTACAACCAGAACCTTAAAAATACATAGCCCTTTTATGTTTTGCTTTTTGCCTGTACTTTTCAAAGTGGATATCATTGTTCTCAATTTGCAGATTAGTAAACCTCACTGAGTGACTTGCACAAGGCTACAAAACAACTATTGTCAGAGATGTGATTAAAATTTTGGTCTTTTGACAATGTTTTGTGCTCCCTTTGCTTATCATGCTACTTCCCTTAATCTAACACTAAAGTTTCCCAGTTGGAAGGTTGTTGATTTATCTTATCCAAACTGGTCCAGATTTCCAGTCTTCCATTTCAAGAAAATTCTACTGAAAAAGTATTCCTGAAAGGGAGTCTAACAACTTGAAGTATAAAATTAGTGCACAAGATTACATGCACATTTCTGCATGGTCGTTATGGCAGATGTAATACCCCTGGAAGATAACTGGGAATAATAAACTGCTCAAAGGTAAAAAGATGAATTATGTTAATGTTTCATTTACAGGTGGAAGCATAACCTGGTTAACACCATAGCTCCAGGGAGATTACTGTCTCTTTTAGTGGAGTGCACTTTGTAAAGGGCCATGGGAGAAAGGTGGTAGTAGTAAGAGCACAGAATAAACACCAGTTTGAAGAAAGCCAAAGTGGCTCCCAAAGGCACTCTGCTGGTATCTGTTTTGCTTTGTTAAAAATGGCACACAGTGGAACTGGGGAATTCAGGAGAGAAAAATGTGTTGCCGTCAGGAAGTCCCTTACTCCACACCTAACAGAAAGAAGAGAGAACTTGAGTCAACTAACCCAGCCTGCTCTGCCAAAGCCTAAGACATGGCAAAGCTCAGATCATTTGGGATGATTCGAAGAGCTAACTTTTGATTGAGGAAAAGGTAATATAGTTAAACACTGTGCTAGGCATGGGTGCAATTGTAAAGGGGGAACCTTCCCCAACCAGATTTCTGTCTGAAGAGGGAAAATAGTGGGGGCACAGGGTAGCAGTGCTCAGCCCCTACTGCTGGCAAACAACTGCATGGTAGCTTCCTGCCAATAGGAGATGCTCTGAGTCTCTGCTGGGCAGGCAGGAGAGTGCAATGAGAGAGACTCCCTCATCTGCAGCTGACGAAGTGTTCTACCTCTCCCATAGCCACCTTTTTTGGGCAAAATTAACCTACTGCTGTCAAGACTGGCTTTTGCTAAGAATGCAACCTGCACATAGAGGTACACTTTCAGAAGAGCAGCCACCAGGTTTGCATCTGCAGCTGGGTTTGTGAACCTAAAATTGAGTATTTGAGTGGCTAAATAGCTGACTGCACCCCACAGTGAGAAGCCCAGGCCTCAGCCCTCTTGAAAATTTACCTGATGATTATATCTACTTAGTAGTTTATTGCAAAATCCTGAAGTCATGCTCTGTTTTCCAAATGAATATACTTTACTCAAACCTTTCACTGACTTCATGGAGAGTTGGTGTGATGGGGTGTCTAACCCAAACAAGGCAAAGCAGGTTAAATTAGGATAATTAACCTGATAGGCTGCATCTAGAAAAGAGCCAGGGAC
Organism: Emys orbicularis; assembly: GCF_028017835.1. Taxonomy (NCBI): domain Eukaryota; kingdom Metazoa; phylum Chordata; order Testudines; family Emydidae; genus Emys; species Emys orbicularis. The sequence continues at coordinate 168,393,403 of NC_088685.1, forward strand.
TGAAGGTCTGATTGAAAATGGAGCCCCAGCTGTGGAGGAGTAGGTTCAAAGCCAGCAAGTTGACAATAGAAAGGAGCTATAGGGAAATGGGTTGTAGTCCTTCCCTGGGAGTGGGGAGGTGTGTTTGAGGCTATGGAGTTCAGTAGTCTGCAGCTGAGAGGAGGGAGTTAAGTTGGAACAGGCTGGGGAGAGGGGTAGAAGCTGTAGGAAGGAGACTAGGGAGAGAGCAACAGGGTCTGAGGGAAAGCGGCTGGCAGAGTTGCCAAACATAGGGCCCCTGGACTGGAACCTGGAGTAGTGGGCAGGTCTGGGGTCCCTTACCAGCTGCTGGGAAAGTGGCACTGGACCTAGCCTCGGACTAGAAGACTGACTGGAATGGCTAGCAGGCTGCTGATCCAATGGGATTGTCATATACTGGCAGGAGAAGACTGTACAGTGACCTGGCTGGAGGGCTGAGTCTCAGAGACAGAGATCATGGGGCAAGAAAAGTGGTGTTGGAGCAGAGTGGAGTTAATCCCTGGATGTGGCCACAAGGAAGTGCCTCTAGTGGTGAGTGTACCCCATGACAGTTGGTTAGACTGACAGGATTGAATAAGGATTCTATCATTTGGCCTTCTGACTATAGAGCAACTCTTTTTTACATGCAGAAGTGCATGTGGGTTAAACATCATAATGATTTGGTGAGCCCAGGCCTCTTGCTCTGTGGAGGGCCTCCTCCCTTACAGCTCTGAGAGCTCAGCAACAGCTTCCTGTGTGGGAGCAGTGAGTGAGTGTGCTGAGCTGCAGCTGCCTCAGCGACATTTCTGATGGCTGTCGGTTGCCTCACTTGTCTGGGGAGAGGGTACTGCTCTGGCTACTCTGTTGCTGCCCAGAGAATGGCTGGAAGGAGCAGGATTAGTGCTCCATTGGCTGCAGATGGGCCCAGCCTGGGGAATACCTAGCACGCAGGCCTGTTCTCCCCTCGCCTCCCCTACCATAATCACAGAGCCCAGCCATGGGGAGCAGGGATTTAGCTGTTGAGACCCTCCTGTGAAGCAGAGTGAAAAGAAGCTTGTTGGTAAGTTGGAGGGGGACACAGGATCAGTTTTGCTGGGAAGAGGGTGGGTCAGGCCTAGAGAAAGCCAAGGAAACATCTGCTGGGAGTGGTTATATAGGAGGTACTGAGCTGTGGTGTGGGGCAGATATGGATTTGAGATGAGAGAATTAACTGAGAAGATTGAGAGCCTGGGGAGCGGGGAGATAATCGGTTGATTGGGGGGATAGAGAGTTGATTTATTGGGTTACATAGGAGATACATTATGGAATTCTGGCTGCCAGAGGATGGATTTATGGAGGAAAAGAGGGTGTAAGGGGGACATGGGATATATGGGTGCTGAGCTGGAGAGAATAAAATGGATTGGGGGAAAGATAACTGGCTGGTCTGAGAAGGCAGAAAATGTAGTTAGGAGAAGGGGCAAAGGTTAGATTAGGGCAGAGAAATGCTTGGAGAGGCTTATGGGCCTGGGGAAAGAGATGAGTGGATGGTAGAAGACTGATAGCGCTATAAGGACAATATAGATGGTGGAAAAAAGATGGAGCAATGGGGTGGGGCGGGGGGAAGAACAAGAGTGAAGATGGGAGCTGTAACCAGAACTGCTGACAGGAGAGAAATATAAAGAAAATGGGGGGCAGGGGGAGAGAAATCCCTGGGGCCATGCTACTGAAGAGTAGCTGGGGAGGGAAGCGGTCACTGTGGCCGGGGTTGTTTCAGCCGTATTGTACAAGATTTCTACACAAATGGCCTTGGCCTTTCAGGTAATTGATTAACTTTGCCCCTTGCAGAAAGACACCACCAAACTCATTCCCAAATGGAAATATGAGGGAAAATCTCAGCAAGGAAGTCCTCTCAAGTCCTTTCCACTGTCTTTTTTTCACATGGGAGTGGACCAACTGGCCCAGTACTATTTCAAGTGAAAGAAATTTCTGTTACAGCTCCTTGCCTGAAAGACCATTTCAGTCCTGCCCCTCCAGTAGCAAAGGAAGTTTTTGGTGCTAAAAGGGACTATGTGATGTAAAGTACTTCTAAAGCTGTTAAAAGGCTCTTAACAGCTCTATAAAATACTTGCTGCCTCCTCCTGCTCTTTCAGAAATTTTTACTGTAGTATTTATCTCCCTGGCTTACTCAGAATTTCCTCCCCTAAAAGATAAGTTGTTAATTATTCCTGAGATGTCAGGATCTAACTCCCCTCTAGCTATTAAAATGTACTTGCATTGTAGTTTTTTATTAGGGTTGAAAGAATATTTAAAAAAAAAATCTGCAAGTCAGTTGAATTCAAAATATCAACTTGATGATGTAAATGGATCTCTCTTCACTTTCTGAAAATTTGAGTGGGGGAACTTTATAGAATCAATACTCATAAAGAAACTTAAACTAGAATACTTGCTGCAAGTGAATCTTGAATTGTACAATTGAGTCTAATCTTTGAAATTCATGAGATATTGGCTAGTTTACATATAGGGTGACCAGATATCCCAATTTTTATAGGGACAGACCTGATTTTGGGGTCTTTTTCTTATATAGGCTCCTATTATTCCCCCCCCCCCCCCCAGCTGTCCTGATTTTTCACACTTGCTGTCTGGTCACCCTATTTACATAGGTCCCTGCCATAAAGAAGCAGAAACTTAGCAAACACTGCACAAAGAAAGTTTGGTATTAAATACAAGGTGTGTAAGTATATTAAAAAAGTTACAAAAATATTTTGAATAATGTGCTGAGAATTTTGCAGTCTGAGTAAACAGAAAACAAGGCAAAATTGATTAATCAATTGTTATGAATTATTTGCTCAGCATTAATTATTGTAATGCTTAAAAGGGATTGATGCCAGATGTAAATGAATGTGCTAGTTCTGTGGGGAAATTGATTACAGAAGATTTTATGTTGCTCTCTGAATGAGAAGGAATTCTGCAAAACTGTATTACATTCTTCAAAATAGGAACTGCACAGAGATATCCGGGGGTGTATGTATACAAATCCACATATGCCGGTACACTTCGGTAGAATCATTTGTGTATGATTCTAGTTTTCATGTATACACATACTACATTAAGGTTGCAAAGTTAAACATTCAAAAGTTAGGAAATGCAAAGGTTGTCCTGTATAAAAACCTTAATATAGCAAGAGCATATGCAAATTAAGATTTATTTATTTTTTTCAGATGCTCATAATTTGGGCAGACATTCAGAGAGATGGTGAAAAGAACCTCTCTGACCCAACATAAGAACTGCCATACTGGGTCGGACCAAAGGTCCATCTAGCTCAGTATCCTGTCTTTTGACAGTGGCCAGTGCCCAGTGCCCCAGAGGGAATGAACAGAACAGGCAATCACCAAGTGATCCATCCCATGCTGCCCACTCCCAGCCTCAGGCAAACAGAGGCTAGGGACACCATCCCTGCCCATCTTGGCTAATAGCCATTGATGGACCTATCCGCCATGAACTTATCTAGTTCATTGTTTTTTGTTTGCACCCTGTTATAGTCTTGGCCTTCACAACATCCTCTAGCAGACATAGGCACCAACTTTCTCCGTCGCTGGTGGGTGCCCGCGGCCCCCCCGCCCCTTTCTGTGTCCCCGCCCCAACTCCACCCTTTCCCCGCCCCTGGCCCCGCCCCCATTCCAACCCCATCCCCAAAGTCCTTGCCCTAACTTTGCCCCCTCTCTGCCCCTATTGGATCCCCTCCCTAAATCCACATCCCGGCCCCGCCTCTTCTCCCAGCGTGCCACGTTCCTCCTCCTCCTTCCCCCTCCCTCCCTGACCCATGAATCAGCAGTTCTGCGGCGCAAGCGCTGGGAGGGAGGGGGGGAAAAGCAGGATGCGGTGGCGCACTCGCAGCGGAGGTGGAGGTAAGCTGGGGCGGGGCGGGGAGCTGCCAGTGGGTGCTGAGCACCCACCAATTTTTTTCCGTGGGTGCTTCAGCCTCAGAGCACCCACGGAGTCGGCGCCTATGCTGGCAGAGATCCATAGGTTGATTTTGTGTTGTGTGAAGAAATACTTCCTTTTGTTTGTTTTAAACCTGCTGCCTATTAATTTCATTTGGTGACCCTTAGTTCTTGTGTTATGAGAAGGAGTAAATAGCACTTCCTTATTTACTTTCTCCACACCAGTCATGATTTTATAGACCGCAATCATATCCTCCCTTAGTCATGTCTTTTCCAAGCTGAAAAGTCCCAGTCTTATTAATCTCTCCTCATATGAAAGCTGTTCCATACCCCTAATCATTTTTGTTGCCCTTTTCTGTACCTTTTCCAATTCCAGTATATCTCTCTTTGAGATGGGGCAACCACATCTGCATGCAGTATTCATGGTATGCCCACATTTTTGATTTATATAGCAGCAATATGATCTTTTCTGTCTTATTATCTATCCCTTTCTTAATGATTCCCAACATTGTTAGCTTTTTTGCCTGATGCTTTACATTGTGTATGTTTTCAGAGAACTAGTCACAATGACTCCAAGATCTTCCTTGAGTGGTAACAGTTAATTTAGAACTCATCATTGTATATGTATAGTTGGGATAATGTTTTCCAATGTGCATTACTTTGTATTTATCAGCATTGAATTTCATCTGCCATTTTGTTGCCCAGTCACCCAGTTCTGTGAGATCCCTTTGTAATTCTTCGCAGTCTGCTTTGGACTTACTTATCTTAGTTAAGATTGACTCTCTCTCCCTCTGCATTCTGCCAAATGTCAAGTCCCTGCTCCAAAGCGTTGATGTGCTATAGCTTCTCAAGAGACAGTCTTGAGAATTTTTTTAATAGGGGAAATAAATTGTTTTGCATATCCTTTTGAAATGGCTGAACCTTTTGTAGCTGAAATTGTTCCAAATTTTTTTGTCTGAGGCAGATACCTGACATGGACAACTTTCAACTCAAATGGTTAACATCTGGCAAAGTTATAAGCAACTGGAAAGGGTCTTAATAATGAAAAGTATCAGGCAGACAACTCTAGGCATATCTAATCACACCACTTAAAATAAGAAGTTAAACTGTCAGGTTGGATTCTGGATTGTGCCACAGATTTCCTGTGAAACTTTGGACAAACCACTCAGGGCCCGATTTTCAAAAGTGATCTAATTTTTTTGAAACCACAACTGTAAATAGCGAAGGCTTCATCTTCAGGGGTGCTGAGCATATAACTGTAATTATGCAAGCTGAAGCATTCAAAATTGGTCACTTGAAAAACGACCTCCGTTTCCCCTTCTGTAAAATGGGGATAATAACCATCTCACAGAAATATATTTCAAAATATATATATGCACTTCTACAGGAGATTGTAGCCAGGATTTGAAAGCATGTTAGTATATTTATTAAATAAGCCTCACAACACTAAGGTGAAATGAGTAGTTATCTCATTTACAAGGAGATAATATTTACACATTGAAGATAAGGTTTGTTTTGGCTCTTAAACTTTTGGATGCCCACCTCGAGCACTTTTAGGGCCAGCATAATTGAGTTCACCTAGAGCGTTCACCTCTGAAAATGAGGCCCTAGACATCTGAGGATGTGCTCCCCCAAAATGGAGATGCCTATCATTAGAGGTCACTTTTGAAAATCTGCCCTTCAATAACTTTCTCAACACTGTGGTAGGATTAGGAATCCAAGTCTGATATCCAGACTCTTTAGTCCCATGCTTTAGCTGCAAGGCCATCTTTCCCCTCTTTTTTTTTTTTTTTTTTTTTTTGTAGTTGGTTGTATGAGAAACCCACAAAGGTAAGAGACTATGGGAGCACATGTTGTTCACTGAAATATCAGGGTTCCCTCCCCCCAAATTTTGCAGGCTTTGAACCTTTCTTAATCAAGGCTTGAAAACATGAATTAATGTCTTGGTTTTGGAATCTCTACAGAATGTTCCTCTCTGCTGGGCTTAATTCTGGTGCTCATTAGAAAACAACCCCCCCCCCCCAAAAAGCTCTCCACATCCCTTTCATCCATGCTTCTCTTTGTATCACAGATACTTGCCCCTGGCTGTAAATTGCTCCCTGTCTGGCAAGGAGGCTTTTTTAAAAAAATCAGAACATTGTTGAGTTTCTTGTCAGTCTTCCCTTTTCTTAATCTTCTCATCTTCTTACCCTAGTTCAGGTGTCTTATCTGTTATGCATCTCATGTCAAATTATTCAGATGGTCAGTGCTGACTCTCACTGAGTAGTCTGCACTGCTGGCCTATGAAGAGTCCTTTGCAAGTTCTGGTTCCGGGCATGGTGACAGCGCTAGTGGGGATGCAGATGTGAGGGGCGGTGGGTCTGGTACCCAACTGAAAAGGTCCCCAATCAACATCACCTTGGATTTCCTGAAGTGTTGCAGTAAGGGCAACCACCTTCTGTGTTGGCACCATGAAGTATTCCACAGTGGGTGGGCGGGCAGGACATGGAGCAAACGGTGCCTGGTGTAGGGTTCTGGCAGTTGAGCTGGGCTATGTCAAGGTGAGAAACAGCTAGTGCAAGCACTGTCCTCCCACCCCTAGTGGTGCTACCTCTGCTCGCTACTGGCCCATGTAAACAAATGACTACTTCCTGTCACCAATCTGCTCTGGCCAAATTTTAAAGCCTAACCCAACACAAACATGTCAAATCACTTGCATACCTGACCTGCACACTATGGAACCTGACTACAAGTGGTGGGTTTGGGTCCGGTTGCAAGGCTCTACTTGCCAATATGTATGTGTGATAGTTCATCCTTTTTACAAGACTCTGATAAATTGTGTACAAAGTATACCTTGTGGTATCATTTGAAAACTCATAATCTGCTGAGTATTATTGTCCTGGTAAAATGTATGTGGCAACATTGTATGTACAGTTATAAGATTCTACTGTATGACTTTACTAAGGCATGTTCCAAGTCTGGGGAAACAACTTTAGACCAGTTCCCTAGAGACAAAAGGCTAGTCAACACCTCAGCCAGATGTCAACATAATCAAATGAGCTATCACTTGATTAAGAGGTGTTCTTTTTTTAAAAAGCAGGAAGAAGGGTGTGGGTGAAAGTTATATCTTGGCAAAGGAACAGACTTGCTTTAACCTGAACCCCAGCTGGAGATATAAAAATGAACAGGGGCCCGAAGTCCTCTCTCTCCCATCACCTCTACTCACAGCATCAACAATGTTTAAAAGACAAAAGAAACATCATTGACCTGGGGGAGGGGCCCTGGCTGACAGATCCAGCCAGACTGCTGTAAGCATGTGGTGTGAGAAACCTCTTCCCCCCCCCCCTCCAAGTTGACTTAGCTTGTTAAGTTGGGTATTTTATCTTTTATTTCTTTGTAACCAATTCTGGCTTTTATGCCTATTACTTGTAATCACTTTCTGTAGTTAAAACAAGTTTATTATTGTTTGAAATGTTTGGGAGCCTGCATTGGAGATAACAGCGTTTGTGCATATCATTTTCTATTAATGAAATGGCAAACTTTCTATAGGCTTGTCTTCTCTAGAAGGAAAGAGCTGGGCAGTACAAGATGTGCATTTCTGGGCACAAGTCATCTGGGACTGGACATCTGCTGGTGTCGCTCTGCAGTATAATTCAAGAGTGGCAGGCTGGCTGAAGCACTCTTGCAATAAAGCTGGGGGCAATTTACATGCTGAAGGCTATGAGAGCTGGCCAGGAGTGGCTGCTATCAGAGTGAAACCGTGTAAAAGGCACCTCAGGTTAGCAAACTGAGGGGACACAGCTATCCAGCGGTCCAGATTGTACCCTGGGGCATGTCACAGTATGGGATGTTACAATACCTTGAGATGGTACAATACCTATTCCTGAAAATTCTGGGCAAAGTAACTGACTGTAGCCTGGCAATCTTAGTGCTGCCACCAGAACACACACACACTACAGTGATTGAAAACAACGCTTTGGCTGGCATCACTACTTGGATTTTATGACCCTCGCAAAAAGGTAACTGTTTAAGTGGATGTAATCTAAGTGTGGTGGTCTAGGAGCTCATTTCATGTAGGATGAAGGACCTGATAAATATGCATTAAGAATTTTGACAGAGAATCGTTGGCATTTGTTTTCTACAAAACTAATTCCATCAGTACAGAGCCGGAGTGGAGGTCCAAGTGCAGTCAGGTCACAAGCCACTTGAGACTATTTTGACTAAATTGTTGGGGAAAATATCAACCTGGTTGCAACCCATGTTACTTCAACTGCAAAGATATAACCTTGCAGTTGCTTAACTATGGGGTGGAGAGAAATTAATTGGAGTTGCTCTGTCCAGAGCTATGTCTGATCAACTCCCTCATGACAGGCTTATTGATGAGAACATGAGACTGGTATTCATGGACTGGGATGCATCTTAACACTGCCATGCTATACAGACAAATGATTCATACCAAAACTGACACACTTGTGTGCCCTGTCAACACTGGTATCTAGAGTTTCCATGCAGAGAGGGAAATGTACTGAGGAATAGAATATGCACTACAAACCTGGCATAATAACCGGTGTTTGTCTTATGATGACATGGACAGACATGCTTCATTCTAAGCATGAGTCAATTTAATTTATTCAAAAGACTGAGCTAGACAAATGATTGGTCAGTCCCATCTCAGCTGGTTCTTGACTTAAATTTACACAAGATATTGCAGTCATATAAAAATAGACAAGTTACATTGTCAACATTTGCAATTTATCACGTACAGCAGAAAAAGAAACAGAATAATTCTATAATTGCCAATAAAAGTTTCAAATCATGGTAATCATTAATGTGTGTATATAAAACCATATATGCGGAGGTGATGTCATGATTGAAGAATCATGTTATAAATGCATTTAGCACAGGTGACACACCAGGGTACAATACAGACTGATCAGTAGCTGTGTCACCCCTGCCCTCTAACCTGGGGTGTCTTTTACAATGCTTTGTTGCTATAGCCTTTGCCCGGACTCCTCACAAACAGCCTCTAGCATGCAAGTCACTCTCAACTGTGTGTGCGGCAGCCAGCCAGCCACCTACAATTTGGCTCTTACTCGCTTTGGTTTTACTGCAAAGTGACCCCAAAGCACTCCCAGTCTTAGATTTTCCCCCCAGAAATGTATATTGTGTACTGCCCAGCCCTCTCCTACACAATAACAATTTATATGAAGTCTGTTATTTCTTTAATAGAAATAATATGCTCACAACTTGCCACCTCACATTGTTAAACAAACACTTCAATTTAAACACACTGGATTAGATAAAACAAATTTATTTACTACAGAGAGATTTGAAGTGAGTACTAGTAATGAGGCATAAAAGTCAGAGATGGTTACAAGAAAATAAAGTTAAAATTCTACTGGTGTCTAACTTAAATTAGTTCAGATTCAAGTAAAGTTTCTCACCATATGCTTTTATCAGTCTTACTGACCAAATTTCTTAGGTGAGAACCCCTTCCTTCTACCTCTGTCACTTCTGATGCTGTGAATGTGATTGGGCAGGGAGAGAGAGATGGGGTGTTTGCCTATCCTTTTTATAGTTTGTCCCTCTTTTCAAAAACATTTCTGGATTGGTACCGCGAGACAAGCTCTAGATGGAAAGATGTTCCCTGCTTTTTCCCCCTCACCTGTTTTGAGCTTCCTCTGTCTTCCCTTCCTGATTGATTGATTGATTGACTCTGTTTACTGCTAAAATGCAAATTAAGCAGAGCACCCATTCTTTTGTTGGAAACAAACCTCGGTTTGGAATATGTGTTAACACTACCCAGGAACCTATCCTTGTAACAAAGCCCGATGCCAACTCTGTCCACGTATCTATTCAAGTGACACCATCATAGGGCCTAACCACATCAGCCATACCATCAGGGGCTCGTTCACCTGCACATCTACCAATGTGATATATGCCATCATGTGCCAGCAATGCCCCTCTGCCATGTACATTGGCCAAACCGGACAGTCTCTACGCAAAGGAATTAATGGACACAAATCTGACATCAGGAATCATAATACTCAAAAACCAGTGGGAGAACACTTTAACCTGTCTGGCCATTCTTTGACAGACCTGCGGGTGGCTATCTTAAAACAGAAAAACTTCAAAAACAGACTCCAACGAGAGACTGCTGAGCTGGAATTGATATGCAAACTAGACACAATCAACTCAGGGCTAAATAGGGATTGGGAATGGCTGAGCCATTACAAACATTGAATCTATCTCCCCTTGTAAGTATTCTCACACTTGCTTCTTATCAAACTGTCTGTACTGGGCTATCTTGATTATCACTTCAAAAGTTTTTTTTCTCTTACTTAATTGGCCTCTCAGACTTGGTAAGACAACTCCCACCTGTTCATGCTCTCTGTATGTGTGTGTATATATATCTCCTCAATATATGTTTCACTCTATATGCATCCGAAGAAGTGGGTTGTAGCCCACGAAAGCTTATGCTCTAATAAATTTGTTAGTCTCTAAGGTGCCACAAGTACTCCTGTTAATTTTGCGGATACAGACTAACACGGCTGCTACTCTGAAACTATACAGTAGAATCTTATAACGTCACATTATAATGTTGCCACACCTGTTTTATCAAGACAATATTGACCTGCAAATTGAGTTTTCAAATGATACTGTACGAAGGTTGTTCCAATAGGGTGTAGGGTGTGGACACGGGGGTACATTCTGTCACAGCATGTTCTACTCCTGTCTTCTGCAAATCTAACTGCTTTCACACAACTGCCTATATTTTAAATTGGTCCAACAGAGAAACTCTTCCTCTGTCCTCATCTGTGGAATTCACTTAACATCCGAGCTCATAAAACAAGGATGGGATGCATGACAACACCTATTCTAGGCCAGACAGCAGTACCATCACAGGGCATACAGAACCTCTGACCCTCCAAACCCAAACAGCAGAGAACATGCCAGATGTGGCATAACCTACAGGAAGTTCAGATACATGCTGTCCAAGTATAAAGATTCTATACTAAACCAATTGTAAAGTCTGTTTTCCAGCAGTTTAAATGCTTGTAACCTCTGTAACCCACAAAGAGGAACAAGTTGTCATCACTTGCTGTATTAAATATTTTATCCCTTAAACTTGAGTGACAGGAAAATTGCTTGACAATCTGCTGTTTTTTTTTGTTTTTTTTTTGGTTTTTTAAATCATGAGGGAGATAGGGGGAAAAAGAGGTGTGTGTGTGTGTGTGTGTGGTGTGTACTGTTACTTTAAAATTGTGTGTGGGGCTACGATCTGGGTGCCTCCCACTGTAAGGAGTACTAGATGCAGGCCTGAGGAGTTTAGCCCGGCTACAGGAGCTTAAGAGCTGACTGCTGTCCGACTCCAGTTAATAAAGTGCTTACCTGTGAGTCTGTGTCCCTGCTGCCAAAGCCTGTTTACTAAGAGTAAGTGGGGTTAGCATGGTGTTGCCAGGCAACAGCAGCCAGTGTTCCTACCAATGAGCCAATTGTCAAACCGAGGGAGCAGTATCCTCTTCTTTGAAATGCAATAAATAACGGTAACTCAACTTATTTATCAATTGTAATTAAATAGTGCTAGCTGTCCATATATAACCCAAATTATATATCTATAGTGTCCGTAAACAGCGCAGACTTTTTCTATTAAAAGGTTTACACAGGACAGATGGTGATATGTTTTTAATCAGCTTTACTGTGAGCTAAAAGGAGCTGCGTCAAATCGACAATGGGGTAAGACACAAAGAGCTTTGCAAACTTAAACTATATCATTTTTCATTCAACCTTGGGATGCACCTTTTAAGTGTTGCATTTTGTGTCATAAGTGCAGGTGAACAGTTTTTGGTATAGTACAGCTGAACATTCTGTGAACTTTAAATATGGAACTGTATAGTTGATATTCTGTATAGCTTAAATACGGAACTGTAGAGCTGACATGCACATGGATTTTTTTTTTTAAATTATGTTGTAAAGTTTGAGGTTCTAAGTTTTACTAACAAAAATTCTTAAATCCATATATTTGGTAGCTAAACTGTGCTTTTATATAATATAGCATTTTTTCCCATTACTTTTGAAGTAATTGTGTTTTTTACCGTAATAGAACTGGGCCAAATTCTGCAATCAGATATATGTATGCAACTTCCATTAGGCCTAATCCTACATTCTTTACTCCAACAAAACCCCCACAAGTTAAATAAGACTGCTCAGACAATATTCCCTTTAACTTCAAAGACTGCTGGTTTGACCCACTGACCTGAAGTTGAAGGAAGAATATGGCCCCTAATATTTCCAACAGGATATCTTCAATTAAAAAAAGAAAGTAGCATTCATCCCATGGACACTGTTTGTTTGTCTTGGTTTACAGATGCTGGCGGTCACCCATTTCTGTGCCATTGGCCAGAAGAACATCCGTGTCCTCCAAGAATGCAAACCTGCCTTGGTTTCCCAAAGATGAAACTCTGCATCATTTTAGAACTACGCTACTTGAAAGCAGTGTTGCCGAGATGGATGATATTATTTATTTAGGGATTCTTTATCCGCAGGAGATTTTTTTGTAAACATGAATTGCCTGGTTCTTTCCTTGGGTGGTGGCTTCCTATTTCATGCCATTGAAACATTACTCTTAGCTTATTACGCCTTCTTATCATTGGTTAGCTCACAGGGGCATTTCCCCAAGCTAGAAAATGTGGGAGCTTTCAAGAATGTGTCTATTGTGCCAACTCAAGCAACGTGTGGATTGCCAGACCGAAGTACTTTTTGTCACAGTTCTATTGCTGTTGAAAGTATTCAGTCCTGTACCCAGCGGTTTTGTATTCAGGAGTGTCCATATAGATCTTCACCTGCCTCCTACACTGCACTTTTCTCAACAGGCCTTGGCACTTGTATCTCAGAAGACAAGAATGATTTACATCCAGGCTCCTCCATCAACTCTCTAAGTTTTATTTTTCGTAATCACAAGGATTGTTTTTCTATTCCCCGTTCTCAGAGGCTCGCAGCATCATTTACATTAACTGTGTGGCTGAAACCTGAGCAAGAAGGTGTAATGTAAGTAGTGTTGCATGTGTTTACTTTCATGGTGCTCTGAAAAACCATGGTAGTCAAGGCTGCTATTACTGTGCTATTAAACATTTAACAAAGGTGCATTGTAGGAAACTGTAAGACATTTTAAAAATTATATTTCAGATTGGGGCTTCATGCTCTTCAAATATTAAGGCACATGAAGTCTGTTCCTGCAGTGTTTACTCATGAGTAATGCCATTAATTTCAATGGAGATATTTATATACAAACCCATATTCATTTTTTCAGTTAAATGTATTGGATCATAATTTATATAAACTTTTTTTTAAATATTTGTAAATTAAAAAAAAAAGGGGGGTTGTGCCCTTTTTTGCTTTGTTTTTAAGATGGATGAAGATGACTTAACATTAACCCCCCTGCCCTGCTTTAAAAAAAGTAGAAATATCAGGAGTATAAAGTCTGGCTGTCACCGTTTTGTTGGAGGATTGCTTCCAGGTTTAGGGATAGACAAGGTGGATAAGGTAATATCTCTTAGTGGACCATATTCTGTTGGTGAAAGGTTGAGAGATGTTTATTGAATTTGAAAGGTGCTAAACCTTTTAACAAAGGCTTATTTTATTCCAAATGTGAGTCATTGAAGTTTGAATAAGTGTTAAAAAATGAAGTTTTAAAAACTGACTAAAAATTGCTTCTTGTTTCAATTGCTTAAATTTCACTCGTCTAGAAAACGTGATATCATTATATTAGTTCTCCTATCAGTCTTTCAGCCTGGAGAGGACCTGAATCTAATGTAAAACACAAGCAGGTTGTTTAAAAAATACCAGCCTTTCAGGCTGCCTTTATACATCATAAAGAAAAGCTCAGTCCCAAAGTTTTTCTCTTTGCAGCTGACCTTTAAAGTATAGTATGCGAAAAGCAGAATATGTTCATGGTGAACATACATTAAAAATAAAATGTTTCCATATCTTTGGAATGTTAAAATCTAATATGCTCCTCTGTACCATTATAGATAGTGATTGTTTATATATTTGTACTTTACTCAGCTTAGACAAAAAACACTAGAATATTTTTTTTCTTTTGTTTCTAGTCATTTTCACTTCTTGATTTTCATACAGCATCGCAGAGCTATGGTGTTTTAAGCACACAACATGTTAAGATGCAATGCGTAATTACATTTAAGCCCTTGCCTTAAGCTGGGGACCACATACATGTATTGATCTTGTGGTCAAAATCAGTGGTTGAACCTGAGACCTACAGCAACAAAAGTGCAGGTCTTTACCCCTTGTGCTAAAGGAGAAACTCAGCTGTGATACAGTTGCAGGGAGTTATAGGTTTTAACTACTGTGACCGTATATTACATACGGTACCTGTAAAGACCAGTGTCTCTTGAGCATCTGAAATCCACAGACGTTAAAGTCCAACCTGGGGAGCTGCTCTGTAACAAACCAATGTCTACATACATACAGATGACATGGTTATAAGGATAGAACCTTCAGACAGAACCAAATGTAAAGCTCCTTCAACTTGATCTCAAGGAATAATTGTAGCCCTGATACAGCAAAGTGCTCAAGTATTACTCCTGCGGGAATTCTGCGCCACTGTGCACGTGCAGAACTTATGTCCCCCCACAGATTTCTTTGCTTCCCCACAGAAAAATGACTTTCTGATGGGATAGCAAAGGGAAGCCACAAGAGCAGTCATACAACTCTCCCCAGCAGTATGTTTCGGGTGCCCAGGTAAATCACTGTGAGGCAGGGGGCGGGACTGGGGAAGACCCGGCTAGTGGCTCCTACCCTGCGCTAGGCTCAGCTTCTAGCCCTGCCTGAGCTGGGGAAAAAGCTGCATGGCATCCGGGGCTGTGTCAGACCCACCCCCTGATTTCTCCTCCTTCTGTAGGACGCTCTGCAAACTGCTTCCCCCACATGCCTCCTGTACCCATGGCTCCTCAGGGGGAGACCCCCCTCATACCCAGACCTTCCCACCAAGCCTAGAACCCTTCCTGACAAGCCCCACTCCCCCTGTACCTGGACCACCCCAATGAGCCACATACACCTGGATCCCCACCTCGCCGAGCTCCAACCAGCTGCATCTGGACTCCCCCACTGAGTCCCTCACCACCCAACCCCCTTGCTGAGCTGTATCCCCCCACACCCTCCCGCTGAGCCCTAACCACCTTCACCTGGACCCCCCCTGCAGAGTCCCATTATCGTTGCACCCAGAACCCCCGAATGTGCATCCAGATCCCCCACTGAGCCCCCCGCACCCAGATTGCCCCACATAGAACACTCTGAACCTACACCCACCACATTAAGCCCCTTCACACTTGGATCCTACCTTGCTGAGCCTGCCTGCCCACATCTGGTGTACCTGGCACAGAGGGGCAGGGCTCTGGGGTGTTTCTGGGGGAGGCCCAGTCCTTGTGCTGTGTCCGGGTTGGGTGCAGCCTCACTGCTGAGACGGTGTCCTGGGGGAAGCTGCACAGTGATCTCCCACCTCTGTGCTGCCAGTGGCCTGTGCTCTCCAGTGCCATGCTGGAGCCTCCACATTTATTTGACAATAAAATTTGCAGAATTTTAAAATGTGTGCAGAATTTTTATTTTTGGCACAGAATGCCCTCAGGAGTAAAGCATTTGCTTAATTTTAAACAGATTAGTAATCCCATTGAAGTAACTCTGTGATACTGAGACTACTTGCATGGAAATTCATGTGATTAATCATCTGCTTAAAGTTAAGCATGTATTTAAGTGCTTTGCCGAACCAGGACCTCTGTTAGATAATAGCAGTCATAGGCAGGATCTTATGCCTGGTTCTTCATTGGCTTCCTCCTTATGTTGCATTCATTCTGCAGAAGCATAAATGACGACACAAGGGGCATATCTAGTGCCTTCAGTTGTGGAATATCATGGAAATTTACAATTTAAAATCCTAATTTTAATGTTTCTGTTCAATATTTGTATTGGATACCAGCAGTTTCTGTGACTTTGGCAATAGATGTTCAGTACATATACATGTATGTTACGCTGCTAGACCATGGTTGATTACAAACTGGTGGTATAGCAGAGTGAACTTGGAACAAAAGCTCAGCACATCATCAGACAGAGGGAGTGCTTGGAGTATTGTGCAGACAGACACATTGGACCAGCCTAGTCACACAGAAGGCCAGTCAACCGCTTAGTGACACACAAACAGGCTCTGAAGTCTGACTCAGCAGGCATGTAGTCCACCACACAAAAGACAACATCACCAAAGCTGACAGAACTGCATTTTTCCATTTTGTTATACTGGGTGTGTAGTGAACCTTTCCTTACATGCTCATAGCAGTAGCAGGCCCTGCCTGTGTCTCAGAAAAAAATCTTTATAGGACAGAGAGACACTCGAAACCCCATTTGCCCTAACAGAAGGTGCACTGAAGTGGGAGCCAAACTGACCAAGGCTTCACACAACTGCCTTGCAACATTTAAGGAGACAGGAAAGTATTAGTCACCCATTTTACAACTAGCTTAACTGAAAATTTACCCAAGTACTTCAGGCAGTGTTGGAATAGAACTCTGATCTCAAATATAACAGACCCAAGTCTCATCCATTTTTCCACACTGTCTTTCAGAATGAATCTACCAAATCTGTGTGCTTGCCTGTGCTGTTTGAAATGTGCTCTAACCACTTGATCCCACTTTGCTCCCAGAGCTAGGAATAGAACCCAGGAATGTAATGTTGAGAGACCGGAAGACTCCATAATAGAAAGACAAATATGCACCCAAAGATGCAGAATTAAGGTTGAATGTGTATTTACTAAGTTTACAATCTTCATGTTCTGTTAACATACATGTTTTGTATTTATATTTATAGGTCCCCCTTTTAAGTTAGCATTTTGAGAAACTGAAGACAGAATAGCAAGAAAAAAGAGAAACACTGAGATTCCATATAATATAGAAAGTTGTCTTTGTGTAATGATTGCATCTGTAATTTCAAAAGCTTTGCATTTCTCTGCTTTTGGACAATAAAGCAGTGATCACCCCCCCCACCACCCTTTCCTGGTCTGTCCTCTCTTCCCTTCTCACTCCCCCACAACACCATACACATTCTGGATGCTATTTTCTTTTTGAGTATCAGAGAGGTGTGCATTCTAAGAATTTCGGAGTCAGGAAGTAACTCCCTGGGGATGTGTTTTACCAGGAAGTTGGAACAGTCACAGAGAATGGCTGTTCCTTTTTAAAGGTCTGGTTGGAATGCAAAGTACCATTCCTAACCAGAACTGATACTGTTATGCCTATTTCACCTTTATTGACATGATTTCTCCCTCACACACACACCTCACTTTCTTCCTCTTTTTTTCACGGGTGGGTCACAATTAATATCTGTAATTTCCAGTTTTCAAAATTCAGTACCTCAAGGTCACTTCCCTTCTTAAAGTCATGACACCTGTGGGGATAAAAAAAAATGTGGGGGGTGTTTGTTTTAGATAAGTAAAATAAACAAATCCTGGATTATCCAACTATTGTTTATCCAGAAACTGGGTAAATCCAGTTCCTAAATATTTTGCTACTTAGCTGTGCCTTCCCTCACATTGATTATCTACCAAAACTAGCATGTTTACAGGCAAACAAAACAGTGAGAAGACCAATCAACAATATATTAAGAAATGTGTTTTTAGTAAGCTTGGAAAATAGGAGTCTGTGTTTGGCAAGTAAATTTTATTGACAACATCCCTGGGGGCTAAAAAGAGTAACAGTCAAAATCCATTTATTTTTCCCTTAGTGGTTTTAAATGCGAGTCAGTTAATGACAAAGGTACCTTTACCAATAAGCCAGCTGCTGTGATACTTTTGTGTGTAGAGGGGAGAGTGGACAACATAAAGGAATGAGATTTAGTAGCAAATAAAGTATATTGGAACAAATTCTTATTTCTCTTGCTCCAGTGAGGTCTATGGAGATATGAGTGTAAAACTGATGTAACTTCTGATTTACTCCAGTGTAGTTGAGCTCAGAATCTGGCTCTTCATGTAGATGTTCATGGATGAGTGAGTTGAATTCTGCCTGAATGGCTTGATGGATTGACAATGGAATGTAAAGCTTTGGATTGCTCACTCAGTAGTGCCTAAAATACCTTACTGTCTGAAGCCTCTTATGTAGCCTATTGTCTGCTGCGTAGCTTCCGACAACATGGTTATATGTGGTAAAACTACTTGGACAGCTAGATGTGTGAAATGAATTTGCGTGGCCTCAGTCAAGTCCCTTGTCCACCCGTGTCCACGTTGCATTTGGTGCTAACCTGAAATCTCAGCAGAAAAGCTAAGGATTGACTGAATAATCTTCTTGCAACTTGGGGGTTCTCTAGAGAGGATTGAGGCATATCTACAGATCAATGTGGGGGAATATTGCACTGCTGGTGACTGTGCTGCACTTGTTCTGTGGGAAAATATTGACCTTCTGGCACATATATCCACTTTATTAAAATTAAAAGAAAGCGTGCTAGTGGCTTAGTGCCTTATCAGGATGCAGTGTTGTGCAGCTTTGTAGGAAAAGTACAGCAAAGAAACTAATGAGCCAGAAGTTTCAATATTAGTTTTACAGACTATAGCCAGCCACCATGTTTTCTGTCATAGATCCATGAAGAAAGGAAGTGAGACTGTGGGGAATAAATTGCAAATAAAGTTTCAAGTTATAGGGGGTTTTAGCAGGAATATTTTTCCTTATGCGTAGTATATCCTGTGACACCTCTGCCACTGAGCATCCTCTCAGGTTGTATTTTTAACATTTTATTTTAATACATTCTGGTTAGCATCACTTTACTGCATAGCACCTTGGCTTGAGTGTGTCTGTGTGCCTCTGACCTTATGTTGTTTTTCTTGGTTATTTCCAAAGGTGTGTGATGGAAAAGGCCGTTGATGGGCAGACTGTGTTCAAACTCACAGTCTCCGAAAAAGAGACCATGTTTTATTATCACACAGTAAATGGTTTGCAGCCGCCAATAAAAGTAATGACATTGGGGAGAATTCTTGTGAGGAAATGGATTCATCTTAGCGTGCAGGTGAGTAAAATAAAAAAAAGCCACATTTGGTTAAATGCAGGAAATGTGAGAGTGGTATATCTGCACAAGCACCCAAACTGTAGGGAAAATATTAATGGTAAATTGGGGGATCCTGCAGGAGTTGGGAGTTCTTGGAATATTATAGGATCAGGCCCTTAAAGTAAATGTAAGTAATTTGAGTACATTTGGGGACAGATTTTGAAATAAACCCTAATTTAGCATTGTCACAACTGCACACATTTAACCTAGTGAAGCGGGACTAAAAGCCCCACAAACTCAAAGCTCTAGCACTGGAGGTAGAGAAGAACTCCTACTAGTAGTAAGTATCATAGCCTCTAGAGGGCAACATCTCACTCAAATATAGGCACAAAGGCCACGATCCTGCAAAGACATATGCATGTGCTTAAGTTTATGCACTGTGGATAGTTCTGTTGCTTGAGACAAACTACTTATAATGTGCAAAGTTAAGCATGTGCTGAACTCTCTGCAGGGTCAGGGTCAGAGCAAGTACATTTACAACACTGAACTTTTATTTGTATTAAGTGTCATACACAATTATAAAGACAAAGCCCCTGCAACTTAAAAATTAATTTTTCCTTGGCATATTAACTTTTTAATGATTTAAAAGAGATTGTGAGGTTCAAGCAAGGTTTTTTGTTAAATGTATTTACAAAAATCAGTCAACAAATACAACAGAAACTAAAATACTTTCAATTAGTTGCATATCTTAGAATTCCCAACAGACCATACTAAATTCTGTTTTTAATCCAACTTCAATTAATAACTTCATCAACACTAATTGTCCTGTATTGAAATGTTTTTCTTCAGTTAGTTTATTTTACCTGTACTATTTAAGTTTACTTGGTTAATGATACAATCAAGAAATGGCTTCAATGCATTCTTGCAACTTGTTAAATAGTATTGACTGTGATTTGCATTTGTAGTGCTGATCCTCCTCACTCATAGAAGTATCCAAGCTGTCCTTGATTTTTTTTTTCAGTTTTCTTTCTTCTGAAATGACAGCATAGTAGGGTGAATAAAATTTTGTCTGTTGGATTAAAAGAGTGATCTTAAGGTAGAACCAATGAACTTTACACTTCAGACACTCAAAGGGTGCTATATTACTGCTATGACTGTCAGCCACGTTTTGTACTAGCGTCAGAAGCTGCTAAAGGCTGGGATAGCCAAGTGAAGAGCAAATGGACCAGATTTCTTTATTAAAAAAAAAAAAGGTTTAAATTTGAAATTAAAAAAAAAAAAGCTTCCCAGCATTTAGTCCTTCATTTGTTCGAGGCAGAGCTATCCACAGTGCAGTTCTAGTAATGCAGCTTGTGGCCGCCCTCCTCTCTAAGCCCTCATCTACACCACGGGGGTGGGGGGGATTGATCTAAGTTACGCAACTTCAAAGTCGACGTACTTAGATCGTGGTGTCTTCAGCGTGGTGAGTCGACTCTGCCTGCGCCTCTCTCAGCACTGGAGTACAGGAGTCGACGGTAGAGCACTGGGGGGGGGTCGATTTATCATGTCTAGACTAGACATGATAAATCGATCCCTGCTGGATCGATTGCTGCCCGCCGATCCGGCGGGTAGTGTAGACATACCCTAATAAGGAAGTACAATCTATTGAGACTTGGGGAGACTATTGATTGAATTCTTTGCTGCAATGCTCAGATCAGCATAGAGCCTTGCATACTGCGACCTGTAGGCCACAACTTCCTATAAAGGATGATAATGTCAGCAGCCTGTTCGATATATTGTAGAATAGATGTGGCTTTTGATCTCCAGGCAGTGTGCATTGAGGCCTTTAGTTTGGTAATGTTTTTGTAGTCCCTACATTTATGTAACTCTCGGGAAATGATAAAAGGAACTAGTTTTACTATTTTGCAGGGATGGGAAGGTGGCAAGTTACCAATATTGGGGGGGGGGGGGAGTGTGAATGCAGAAAAGAGAGGCAGTAATGTTAGTATGGGCGAGACTCTGCTAATACCTTTTAAACCAATTATTTATGTCGAGTAGCGGACTGGATGTTTCCAGAAACCTCAGCAGACTCAAGCTTTGTCTACACGGGGCGGACAGATGGAGTGTTCTTAAATCAAATTTAGCTAACTCAAGTTAAAATCCTAGTGGAGACAAGGCAGTCTGTCTGTTTTCACATGCGTTAGAGCGTCGCGTTAAACCCCAGGTTCCCCAATACTCTAACTCATGTGAAAACTACAGCCTTGTCTTCACTAGGATATTAACTGGAGTTAGCTAACTTAAATACACACCTTTTATTTTGTAGTGAAGACAAGGCTCAAGATTGATCTGATTGCTTGAACATTATGGAAAAAGTTCAGTGCCATTCGCCAACCAACTTGATTTTGAAGTGTATATTTGTTAGGTGCCATGAGTTTTGAACCCAGGCTTGGGGGGCTATGGGAGCCTTACCCTCTGTACCACTGAGCTGTGAGGGCTGATAAGGGAACTGCTGCTAGTACCTCACCACTAGAAGCTACACCCAATGACTCCGTGGGGTCAGATGACTAACAACAGACCGCTGATTAAACACCACTTGTATAAAATTTCCTGTTCCTGTCCCATCCCTTGTCTGAGCAACTAATTGCTAGGCCTGTTGCTGCTCAGAGCTCTGAGACCAAATCGCTGCCTCCTTGCCTGGCTCCTGCTCCTGTTCCTCCTATCTGACCTTGTTCTTGCTACCATGCCTCCTGCCTGTTCCTGTTCCTTGTCCTGACTCCTGTTGCTGATTCTGGCTTTGCCCCTTGGCGTGACCATGACCCCAACACTACTCCTGGCTGTGACCACTAGGTCAAACAGCCCATGTTACGGGCCCTGATAGCTTTCTCAGGCCAACCTCGTCTCCTCTGGGACTTCTTGTTGAACTTCTTGACTGAGTATGGACACTGCTGGAGCTCTAGCCCTGCTATCACGCCCAGGGGCCTCTGAGTCCACAAGAACCGATGGCTACCCTCCAGCCAGAAACGGAGGGACCAAGTATGATAACTGCAGGCAGGAAATTGTTCCTTGCAGGAGCAAGCTACAGTGCTCAGCGCGACTGTGGGTAACCACTCGGCTTCTCTTATAACACCAACTTGTGTGACTAGCCCCAGAGTTCCTTTGCTAGAAGAGAGATGGTAGTATCTGCAGTAAGTTTTGCAGGTTCATTAACTATTGCAGACTTCTGTTTATGTTTCAGCCCCAGGAGTACATCATAGATCAAGTTAAGATGGAGCTAGTACTGAGCTTGCTCACAGGGGAGGACCTGTCATGGGCCTCTCCATTTTTGGAACAGAATAACCCAGTACTGACCAACTGGGACTCATATAAGCCTTTGCCATTATTTTTGATGACCCTCACAAAGTCTGCATGGCAGAGACTGCCTTACCAAAGCTTAGGTGAACCCAGAGGTTAGTCCTTCCTCTGTTGCCTAGGTCAGATGCTTGGCCATAGACACTTCCTGGAATAATGCTGTATTCGTCCTTTGCAAAGGCCAAGCCAAATCCGATGATCTAAAATATGAGCAGGCACAGGTGGACCTCCCCACCATCAGTTTAGAGGCGTTCATGGACCTGGGCATCCAGATAGACACCAGACTGCATGAATGGAAACTGGAACATAGGAGGACCTACCTCTCACCCTTACTCAAAGCTTAGCCCTCAGGGCCCAAGTGAGCTCAGCCTTGGTCAAGCCATACCAACATACCTGCCTGTCACTGGGTGAACGAGAGCACAGAAGACAGGAGAACTCCACTTCTGTTATGGAGGAGCAGATAATGTGGTAACGTGTCCTGTCAAACGCACTGCTAAGCTGATGACAGGGAAGAGACTAACCCCACACCCAGTCGGAGACTCGAGCCTGAGTACCACCAGGAAGAAACCCCAAGATTATGCTAACCCAGGTGTTCCTTATCCATCTACACTACTACAGATTCCCCTGCAATTGAGGATCCTGCAGGTGGCGACTGGGGAGCATGGGGAAGTCCTATGGTTTACCCCTACTTTCTTTCACCCTGATTTTTAGGGGCACCTTGGCTCATCCGTCATGATCCCTATATTCTGTGGTCCCAACACATCACTGCCTTCCTGTCAAGCTTTTTTAGGGAGAATTGTCTTCTCAGTCAAGAACTCAAAACCCTTGAAACCAAGCCAGGGGGTTCCCCTTCATGAGCAAACCAGATGTTCCCCCATGTGATGGCAACCCTGTTGTACCTAGAAACATCAATCCTGCATGATGGACCACGTCTTCCTGTGAAGTACAAAGGACTATCAGGATGTTTTCAAAAAATGGAACGCACACTCGCTACCCCCACATCATGTTTATGATTGCCCCATTGACCTTCAGCCTAGAGCCACAGTTCTATTCAGGCATACAAATTCTATGTCCAAAGCAGAGCTAGCAGCATGAAGGGAGCACCTCCGGTAAAACCTAGCTAAAACTGTAGGTGCCCCTGTATTTTCTCTGGAAAAAACCTGATGGCTCTTTGAGACTTGTGCAATCGATACATTTTACCATTAATCCCAGAGCTCCTGAATTTAGTATGGTCATCTTGAGTGTTCACCAAACTGGACCTTAGAGGAGCATCTAGTTTGAATCAGGATGGGGGATGAGTGGAAGACCGCTTCTAGAATGGGGCATGGACACTTAGGCCTGGTCTACACTTACCCCCCAAGTCGAAGTAAGGTACGCAAATTCAGCTACTTGAATAACGTAGCTGAATTCGACATACCTTACTTCGAACTTACCGCGGTCCACACGCGGCAGGCAGGCTCCCCCGTCGACTTCGCGGTACTCCTCTCGTCTAGCTGGAGTACCGCAGTCGACGGGGATCACTTCCTGGTTCGATTTATCGCGTCCACACCAGACGCGATAAATCGAACTCGGAACTTCGATCCGCAGCCGTCGAAATACCCAGTAAGTGTAGACTAGCCCTTAGAATATTTGGTAATATCCTTTGGGCTCATTAGTGCTCCTGCTGCCATCCAGCACCCGATCAACAACATATTTCAAGATATCCTAGACTGTTTTGTAGTGGCATATCTAAACAATATCTTAATCTATTCTCATAGTCAAGCAAGCCATGACCACTATACCCATGCTGTGCCAGCATGCGTTATTACAAAACTGGAAAAGTGAATATTTGACCAATCATCCATCAAATTTTGGGGGTTCATCCTGTCAGTACATACCTTCTGAGGGTCCATCTGTAGTCTATCTTCAATTTGATTTTAGGCCGAACCCCAGAGCATTTGAACCATCCAAAGGTCCGTGGGGGTTTGCCATCTTTTATAGGAGGTTTATTCTGAACTTCTCAAAGGTTACAGCCCTTAACTGCCATCCTTTATAAACGTGCAAGGTTTCTTTGGCCCCAGGAGGCCCACCAGGCCTTTGAGTGCCTGAAGATAGCTTTCTCATGTGCCCTGGGGGGTCCACCCTGACCAACCCATTGTCCTTGAGACTGACACCTCTGATGTAGCCATCGGGGCAGTACTATCCCAACGAGCGATGCCCAGTGCAAGATTCATCCATGTGTGTATTTTCCACAAAAACTCACCCCACCCAAATGCAATTATGAAATAGCAGACAAGGAGTTACTCACTATCAAGGCTTGATTTTGAGACTTGGTGAGACTGCCTTGAGGGGGCCAAACACCGCATCCTAGTCTTAACCAACCATAAGAATCTAGAATACCTATGATCTGCCAAGGTACCAAATCAGTGGCAGTTGGGTTGGGCCCTGCTCATCTCAAGATTTGATTTCACAATCACATATCATTCAGGCAACAAGAATGGCAAGGCTGATGCCCTCTCACAAAAAGGGGAATATTATACAGAATCAGCTAACCCTGAAGAACCACCCTTTGAAATATTAAAACCATGCCATTCGAGAGGTCATCAAATCCAACCTGCTGTGCTGAGGCAGGACCAAGTAAACTTAGGCTAGGTCTACTCTATGGGGGGGGGGAGGGGTTGTCGACCTACGCGAATAGCATAGCTGAAGTTGCATATTTTAGATCGACTTACCTGGCTGTGAGGACGGCGGCAAGTCGACTGCTGCCGCTCCCCCGTCGACTCCGCTTTAGCCTCTCACTGCGGTGCCGTTCTGGAGTCGACGGCAGAGTGATCGGGGATCGATTTTATCGCGTCTACACTAGATGCGATAAATCGATCCCTGATAGATCGATCGCTACTCGCCGATCTGGCGGGTAGTGAAGATGTGCCCTTAGACCATTTCTAAGAGGTGTTATCCAACTTGTTCTTAAAATTCTCCAATATTGGGGATTCCACAGCCTTCTTTGGAAGCCTGTTAGACAATTTAACTAGCCTTAGAGTTAGAGATTTTCCTAATATCTAACCTAAATCTCACTTGCTGAAGATTAAATCCCATTACTTTTTGTCCTACCTTCAGTGGACATGGAGAACAATTGATCGCAGTCCTCTTTATAATAGCCCTTAACACATTTGATTGTTCTCAGGTCCCCTCTTAGTCTTCTTGTCTGAAGACTGATGTGTGCAGTGTTTTTAGTCTTTCCTCATAGGTTTCCTAAACCTTTAAAGATTTTTGTTCTGTCCTTTTGTTTCTCTCCAGTTTCTCCATGTCTTTCCTAAAGTGTGGCACCCAGAATTGGACACAGTAATCCAGATGCGGCCTCACCAGTGCCGAGTAGAACAGGACAATTACTTCATGTGTCTTGCATACAACACTGCTGTTAACACACCTCAGAATGATATTGGCCTTTTTCCAACTGCATCACATTGGCTTATATTCAATTTGTGAGCCACTATAACCCCCGGATCTGTTTCAGCAGTACTCCATATAGCCAGTTATTCTGCATTTTATAGTTGTGCATTAGATATTTTCCCGTAAGCGTAATACTTGCCTTTATTGAAATTCATTTTGTTGATTTCAGACCAATTGTCCAATTTATCAAATTGGACTTCTAATTCTAATCCTGTCATCCTCTTGAATTCTAATCCTGTCATCCAAAGTACTTGCAACCCCTCCCAGCTTGGTATCATCCACAAATGTTATAAGCATACTGTCCACTCCATTGTCCAACTCATACATGAAAATATTAAATAGTACTGGACCCAAGACTTATCACTATGAGACTAGTTTAACTGTGAACCATAGATAAATACTCTTTGAGTATGGTCTTTCAACCAGTTGTGCACCCACCTTATAGTAATTTCCTCTAGACAACTTTTCCCTAGTTTGCTCATGAGAATGTCAGGTGGGACTGTGTCAAAAACCTTACTAAAATCAAGATATATTTGGCTAGCTATTCCTTTACTGAGTATAAAGAACAAGTGTTTGGGGGAAAACTCATCCCTGGTATAATTCTACTGAAGTCAACTGAACTATTGAGTTACACTAGAAATGAATGTGGACTGTTACACTTAAAAAAAAATAATTAAAAAGTAACTAATGTTTCTCTAGCCAAGATGTGCCGTGCTTACTTTACATTTTAAAAATATTGTCTACATAGAACAGGCGTACAGTTGTGATTCTTTGGTTTGTAACTAATGTATACTAAAAAAAGAGCTATATCCTTTTCCCTTTGAAGTTAATGGGAATACTCTCATTGATTTCAGCAGATGCAAGATCAAGTCTTTAAGGTCTGGGAAAACTGTAGGAGTTAATTCTATATGTTTTGTGTTGATTTACTAGTATTCATTGCATCTCTCATTTAGGTATATATTCCCAGACACAAAACTCTGTTAAGGTGTATAATAGAGTTGAGGTGGAGTATAAAAGAAAGTTACAAGAATATAAGTTTTCAAAAGTAGTAATGAAAACCCACAAAATTCATAGTTAAAAATGAATGTAAAAGAAACCAAAACATTTGAAAGTATAACAATGCACAACACATGCACCCAAACTGCTTTACTTTTGCCTCATAGCGATGCTAACCTTAGATCTACAGATCTTTGTATCAATAGCTCTCTATATTTTTCTTATCATAGTCACTGTTCAGAGTCCCACATTTTTCCCTTTGATAGTTCAAGATTTATTTAACAAATTAAAGATGGAATTTAAATAAGGATTCCATAGATGCATCCAAGTCTGCTGAAACAGGAGGTTCTGGAGAACATGTCAGATTGATGTGTTTGTTGCATAGTTAGTGTCTGCAATTATAAAAATAATCTTTTTACTAACCTTTATTTTGCCTGATCATATCTGCGTAACTCTGCCATGTTTTGGCAGACAGTAGCACATTAAAAGCTTTAGTAAGAAAGTTTAAAATCTAAATGCAAAGAGGTAACCATGACTGAATTACTCTCCTGGGAGCAAAATGCTCTTAGAGTGCCTATTGAAATCAGCATTATCATTTCAATACATGTCAAATATGAGTCATTTCCTAGTTTAGGCAAAATTTCTTTATAAATCTTTAAATCTTCCAGTTCTTTCAAGAAAAGGTTAAAGTACTTATGATTTAATGAGACCGCTTTACATCATAACTGTTTGACTATCAAGAGAAAACTTGTCCTTTCCAATTTGTGAAATCCTTTTATTTTCTGCACAAGTTTTTGACTACTTTACATTTTATATTAAAAGCCAAGAACCCAACTGTGTCTTGAAAGAATTGAGGAAAACAGTTACCTTTTCTCTATGTACATAGAAAATATGATTCCTTTTGAATAGGCCAATGCCTGACATGCACCCCAATTTAATGGGAGCATAGGCTAAAAAGCAAGGAAACCACTTAATTCATTAAATCACTTTAGTCTCCTGCATGTTGTCCTTTTTCATTTACAATCCACAGCAGTTTGTCTCTTCAGAAAAGGATGAAATCAGCAACACAAAAAGCTCTAGTAAATGTATTTACCCTTTTCGCCCCAAACATGTCTAACAATTATTGAGAGAGTCATGCTTATTTTCTCACATGCAGCCCCAGCATACAACCTAGAAATACATGTGTTACAGACCTCTAAAGTGTTTTGTATGTATGCTAACAGACCTGTGTGTGAGGAAATAAGCATGGGTCTCTCAATAACTGGTTCATCATTTAGAAACTGTTATGATTACAGCCCACTCAGACATTGCTTTTGACTTGGCAGCTTTGGGGGCCTTCATTTATACTCATGCCACCAGAGTCAGAAATGCCAGTGTGGTGTTTGCTGCTTATTCTCTTGGGCCACCACATGTGGAGTATGGACTGATTTCTGCTGATTGAAAGCTCTCTGGTTATAATGACTTGAGGTCCTGGGAAACTTGGCTGTTCCCGTCAACCCCTCATTATCTCGTATTCAAAAGCTTCTTTCCTTGCATGAATAAGAACATATGTTGCTGTCCTGCAAACGTTTACAACTAGCAAGGATATTCTGAAGCACTCCACCTAAGGATTTGCAAGATTGGGGCTTTTTTTTTTTTTTTTTTTTAACCTGTGTCTGGGAGGATAAGACATATCACTGCATCCCAGAGCAGGAATTTAATGCTATTATAAGGTGCTGAAAGAGTAGTGTTACCAATATCCTCTTTGCAGTGTCAATTGTCAACTACAGAACTTGGTCAAAAGCCCGATGAAGTCAATGGAGACTTTCTATTAACTGCAATGGGAACTCACGAGATCAGGCTCTTGAGTGACCAGTGCTGAGACTAGGAATTAGTGTCTGGCTTGTCAAAGAAATGCCTTGCTTGTCTTTCTAGCGATGGCTATAACAGTTTCTATTGGAATACTAGTAGGGGTTTGATTATATTGGTTATATGAAACTGCATCAGGCTTTAAATTTGTTATACAAATGATCATTTCTCTGCACAAAACTTGGTGGCAACCAATTGTCTTATTTTAGTATCAACATTAGAAAAATCAGATTAAGAAAAATGATTTAGATGCCTTTTTCCAAATCTTTATCTCTAAAAATAAAATTCTGCAGATATAGTAGTGTTTAGTGTAGTTTTGGGCATTTTGGAGAAAAAAAATATAAATATAATAAATCCAAGTAAATTGTATTGAGTAGGCTCAGTGTTAGCCTGGAACCTAGGATTTTTTCATTTAAAAAGAAAAGCCAAACCCTTTTGCACATCCTCCTGAATAATTTTACACATTTTATAGAATAAACAGCATTAAAAAATAATCAGCCCAGTGAGCCTTCTAGTGACCATTTGTAATATGCAATAAAACCATTACTGTAATTTACAGCGGATGGCATACAGCAAATATGGAGCCAACCAATGAGTTAACCAAAGAATATTTAACATTTCTTGTAAGATTCTGAGAGTGCTACATAACCTGGTGTGTAATAAAGTTACAGTGCGTGCTAATGTTAAGCAGTCTACCCATTCCTCATAGGAGTATGAGTGGGAAGATGAAGGTAGGGGTGGGAGAAGTGTTCTGAGTGCCCAAAATAGGTATTAAAATTAATAATCAAAAAGGATTGTGTAACTAATTGAAAGAATCAAGAGATGAAGAAGTGGTGTGTGGTTTTCACAGTCACCCTGTGTCTAAACTAGGGTCTTTGGATTCATATATCTAATTTGGGATGGTCAGAAATCTGGAGTCCTAATGCAAAAGCAAATGTAAGCAAGGCTTTCATTAGACTAGAGAGACCATGACTGAATTAATCT
Source organism: Emys orbicularis (assembly GCF_028017835.1). NCBI lineage: Eukaryota > Metazoa > Chordata > Testudines > Emydidae > Emys > Emys orbicularis. Next base: position 168,422,911 of record NC_088685.1, read on the forward strand.
GTTGAGTGCATGCCCATGTACGCACCTTGATAAACCTCTTCCCAGTTATCTATTGATTGCAGTGACATAAAATACGTTTATACAGCTGTATGAGTGCTTTTCCAATTGGTATACATGCTGTATTCCCTGAGGCTCTCTAGGGAGCAAACTGTGAGAGTTACAAAATATCTGAGTATATCTGATGTCAGTATTAGTAACAAAACATCAAAATTGTCCTGAGTTAGTACCTGAAACCTTCTGTTGAAATTTAACTGGAAGCTTCAGAAATGTAGTGAAATGTTTAGAGCAGGCTTTGATTTCTTTTTTTAAAATGAATTATTGAATAGTTTCAGGTTTTCCTGTGAAAGAAAAGCCAAAAATCAGATCAAGAAACTAAAGACCAGATTTTCCAATTGTCCTTAATCCAGCCTCCATTTCTACATGTGCAATTTTCTGCCAGCAGATACTTCTGCATTCATGTTTTGAGTGCTATCACCTCTGCATACAGCATTTGTAGAGCAATAGAAATTACATATGCAGATCCCATCCATTGTCTAAATAGGTTTTGTGCATATAAAATGCAAAATGTATATGTTCAGGTGGTAGTACTCAAAAAAGGATGTGTAATTCTCTCACACAGGCAAAAATCTTCTCTTCTGTGCCCAGTTTGAATAATTCAGTTTGAAGCTGGGAAACTCTGTGGAGGAAGCTAAGTATGGGAGAAGGCAAGAAGGGAACAGTTAGGCATTGGTGCAGGGGACAGAATAAGAGGGGAAGAAACGTGAATTGAAAGCAGAATAGTTTATCGCTTTTAGAATGAGGAAGGACTTGATCTTGTTGCAGAAGACAATGGAAAGCTGTAAATAGAGGAGTGGTGTGGTACAAGCAGTCGGAGAAGATGATTTTCTGGTTACGCTGCTAGATTGTGCCTGGCCATTGCCTGGATGTTCAGTGTGGGTGGAAGGGCACTCAAGGGCAGCTCCCTCTTCTCCTCTCCATCTTCCTGCATTCATGGAGCTAACCAGAAGCACCAGCTGGCTGTCTGCCCATTCCCCCTTCACATTGGGGAGCTGAGGGGAGACTATGCCTTCTGACCCATAATTCTGCCCAGAGTTCCCCCTAGTCAGTTCAGTGCTGCACCATGTTCAGCACTGGACGGTGCCTAAATGTCACTACATTGCTCACATATTGAATACATCCTGATCAGGTGATTAGAAATAGGTCTATAATCAATAATGTAATATGTATTAATCATTGTGTATTGATAGTTGTTCACTTCCTTCATCTATGCAAATAGTTACTTATTCTTTGACTGCTAAAGTACAGAGACTTTATTTAAAACCAACATTTCATTTGACATCTACATCTTATTACTCATTTACATGATTACAAATAGTTCAGGAAAAAAATCAGAATCAGTGGTAGCATTGTATTTTAAACAGATTAAAAAAAGAAAAAAGTGCGATCTTATGAGATTATCTCAAATGTACTTCCAGAGCTTTTTGTTTCAATTAATTTTGGCAAGTCTATTTTATGTAGCTGTTTTAGCTTCTAAAAGGCAGCTTGTTGAATCCTTAATACTTGTCTCTTTTCATGTTACTATAGTGATCATTGGCGCTTGGATCTGATTTGTTCTGTGACTTGGGAAAAATAGAGTTATTATGCGGCAAGAAAGCAATTGTTCATCTATTTTCAGATCTGATTACTAGTATCCTCTTATGTTTTATTGTTTGGAACTCATTAGCAGCACAAGTTACTTGCTCCTCTGCAGTTGCATATGGAAGAGCAAAGACTGCTAAAATAGCAGTTAGAGAAAAGCTTATTCATTAATTATTTAAAGTTTTTCAGAATGTTTGTTTACAATTTTGAGCTTACATTTCCACCCCCTCTCCTGAAATTTATGGTTTGTTCTCTCCTGAGGCATCTTTAATAGCATAATAGGGCACTACTAACTGAGGTAATAAAGAATATTTTTATTGACACAATGCTGTTTTGGGGTGGAATGCAACTGAACTACAATTAACAATTTTAATCTTGCTTCATATTAATAGCCAGATCTACACACCAGTAAAGGATTAAGTGACATTTTCAGACTCTTACTTGCAATTCTTGCCTATAGAGCATAGGGGTCAATTAATCTCTGATTCGACAGATGCTCTTTTTAAAATTTTAAAACAATATTCAATCTTTGCTGATTAAATACTAATTCTTTATCAAAATACAGACCTGTTTCATATGTTGCCTCTCTTCCTAATCTGTCATCTTCTGGCTAGTTGGTCAGGTAATCAGATATGTGATTTCACTCAGATTTTAGATCTTCTCACAGCACTATTATCCTTGTCCAAGTAATTAATGGTACACTTGATGGTTATTTTGGATCATTCTTCTGCTAAGTGCTACTTGACATTAAAATATTTTGAGAGAGTTATTCAGAAGGTGACCATTAGGTTGTCTATAGTCCCTGAAATACCTTCAGGGCCACACCATGTTCTGGTTCCCTTCTCATCTCACAGTCTGAGGTTAAATATGTATTAATACATGGCTTGTTCTTGCACACCAAGTTAATTGCTTCAGGAGCACACCAGGGTTCCATTGTTGGCCCCTTCTTTTCTTTTAATTTACATGGTTCTTTGGGGGATTCAAGCTGAACTAGTGGCACTATGCACAAAAAGAAAGACTTGGATTGAAGGAAAACCATTTCCCGTTGAGAAGGGATTAACATTGTAGGAGATAGTGAGAAAGAAAAATAAAGGAGGGAAAAGAGAAAAGCTAAGTATCTTTTATACAAACGCTAGGAGCATATGTAATAAGACTGCTGAACTGGAGTGACATGTTTCCAAGGATAAGAAAGATATTATTGGAAGAAGAGAGACAACCAGGAAAATGAAGGGGGATTTAAAATACCAAGATACAGAGTTTTAGTGAGGGAAGAGCTAATATGAAGTTGGAAAAGAGGTAGTAATATTGGTGAGGGATGACACTGAGTCTTCAGAGGAAAAAAATCATAAATATTTGTATAGAAGTTAAGGACAATACAAGGTAGTTGCAATAGACCTCCAGGTAGCCAGAAAAAATAGATCAGAAAATGTTTATTTCCAGCATATAATAGGCCCCTAAAAAGAGCAATTTTTTGATCATTTGGGAAAAGGGGGAATCTAGGGTGAAGTTGTTAGGAAGAATCCCAACTGATTTCTGTGTTAAAATTACAAAGGAGAACATGATTCCAGTGCAAATGCAAGATTGCTGCCTTTATGCAGTTTCTTAGACTATACAGCAAGAGTATTCTGAATATTATTCTGGGAGAGAATATAAATATGAATGTACATATGGAGATGAAGAACAGGCAGGATCAACTGATCACAAAATCACTAGATTTGAAATGCTCTTGAGGGTATGTACTAGATAAAGGCAGCAGCCCCAAAGTTATTGATTTTAGCAAAGCTAACTTTGAAGGAAAGCAAAATGCTCCTGGGATTTTTGCCTGAAATCTTGTGATGAATGGGAAATCCACTCCACATAAATGGAAAGTATACAGTGTACAAAACACGTAGAGAGGCTGAAATTAAAATTCATCCCAGTTAAGTCAAAAAAGGGAAAGGCCGATATGGGCCTGAGGCAAAAAAAGGAAAGGCAAAGAGACAACTTGCCCCTCCTGACCCTGTGCTTCTCCCTTCCTTCACTGTTCTTTATCAATCCTCCTCTTGTCCCTTTATCTTCCCCAGCCCTTCTGTTTTATGACAGTTCTGTCACTCTGGTCCCCTGATGAGGTTTGTTCCTCAAGCCTCTGACTATTTTTCAGTGCTTTTTTTTTTTTTTTAGTCCTGCAGTTTCTCAGAACGTAGGCACTACCATTGAGGGAAGTGAGAATGAGAGCACGTCTCTTCTTCTTCCAAAACATTTTAGTGTCCTCCTCAACATGGCTGCGGGTCTCATGTGTTTGTGGTACCCCCAAAACCTTTTTACATGGTTGCATCTTAGAGGTGACTCAATGCACTGCATGCTGAGGGGAAGAATGTAGATGTAGGAGCAGCTCAAGGCAGATAGATTGATCTTACACTTCCTGTGTGGCTATATGCAATTTTTTGAAAAAAATACGGCTGTCATGGATTGGAACAGCTGGCACTGGTGTGAAAGGATTTGTTTCAATTAGGGTTGCCAGGTGTCTGGTTTTTTACTGGAACGCCCAGTCGAAAAGGGACCCTGGCGGTTCTGGTCAGCACTGCTGACTGGGCCGTTAACAGTCCAGTCGGCGGTGCAGCAGGGCAAAGGCAGGCTCCTTACCTGCCTTGGCTCTGTGTGGCTCCCGGAAGCAGAGGCATGTCCCCCCTCCAGCTCCCAGGTGTAGGGGCAGCCAATGGGAGCTGCAGGGGTGGAGCCTGCCGCCTGGGCCGTGCACAGAGCCGCCTGGCTGCGGCTCCGCATAGGAGCCGAAGGGGGGACATGCCGCTGTTTCCAGGAGCTGCTTGAGGTAAGTACTGCCTGGAGTCTGCATCCCCTCCCGTGCCCCAACCCTCTGCCCCAGTCCTGATCCCCCTCCTGCCCTCGATCCCTCAGTCCCAGCCCCCTCCTTCACCCCAAACCCCTCAGTCCCGGTCCCACCCCATAGCCCGCACCCCCAGCTGGATCTTGCCCCAGCCCATATCCATCTCCTGCCCTCTGAACCCCTCGGTCCAAGCCCAGAGCACCCTCCTACACCCTAAACCCCTCATCCTTAGCCCCACCCCAGAGCCTGCACTGCCAGCCAGAGCCCTCACCCCCACCCCTGCACCCCAACCCCCTGCCCCAACCTGGAGCCCCCTCCCGCACTCCAAACTCCTCAGCTCCAGCCTGGAGCCCCCTCCTATACCCCAAACCTCTCATCCCTGGCCTCACCCCAGAGCCCACACCCCCAGCCAGAACCCTCACCCCCTCCTGCACCCCAACCCCCTGAGCCAGCCCAGTGAAAATGAGTGAGTGAGGGAGGGTGGGTGGGGAGAGCGAGCAACAGAGGGAGGGGGAATGGCGTGAGCGAGGGGTGGGCCCTTGGAGGAGGGGCGGGGCAGGGGGCGGGGCAAAGGTGTTCGGTTTTGTGCGAGTATGAAGTTGGCAACCCTAGTTTCAGTGCAAAGGATCCTGCGAACACCTAGCAGTTGGAAAAGTTCCTTTTGTGGAAAGTAAGGACATGGATCAGGTCACCACATAAGACTTGATATGAATGACTCTTTCCCCTCCAATGTTGCCCTCCCATACACACCTTACTGGGCATTTTGTTTTGAGATGTAAATGACAGCTGTCAGGAAGAAAGTGAATTAAACATATTTAAGGCCAGAGCCTCAGCAGCTATAAATCAGTATAGCTCCAACTTGAGGTCAATGGGGCTATTCCTATTTACACCAGCTGAGGATCTGTCTCTTAACTTCTCATCCAAGCCAAAGCATGTAGTTTAAATGAGTTTGAATGTGGCATTTGTTTTATAGGAAGGGAAAATGAAGACTATAGTGACAAAGAAGGGAGGTGAATTGAGAGAAAAATGTAAAGGGGAGAGTGATGATGGATCAAGTGTCTTTTGCTGTCAGTCAAACCTGTATCCCTTTATGAAGTCATAATGATTTGTTAACTACAGGAATTGGCAAAAGGCAGAACGTGATGATGCAGTCCTATGGCATCTCTGGCCAGTTGATGACTGACTGACCAATTTCTGAAGATGGTATGAAGGATCATAGAGTTTAGTTCCGTGTGTATTGTGATGATAGTTGCATCTATATTTAAAGCTTTCTGTCACTGAAGCACTCTTGGTGTTGTCAGACTGTCTGTTGGACTGGATGAGCTGCAACTCCTTGCAATTGAATGTCAATAAGACCAAAGCAATTTTGGTTGATTCATAGCACCAGCTTAAGCATATTCACTTGTAAAGATTACATTTGACAGATAGTTACCTTCAGCTGAACTCTGTGGTTAGAAGCCTTGGTGCACTCTTGACAGTGAGCTTAGAGTTGATGGCTAATGTTTATTTCATATCCTATTTTTACCTACATACTATTGCCTGTGTATGTCCACATTTAAATATATTCACAGCTAAGATCTAGTCAGTCCACTTGTATCTCTGGACCAAATGTTGTAATGATTCAATTTCAATATTTTTAAAAAGTGCATTTGCCCAGTTAAGGAATTTTAATTTCAGAAGCCATCTGATCAAGATGTTGGTGCTAGGTACTCCTTGAAAAGCAATTGTCCGAGGCTGCATCTATCCTTGGAGCTATGGGTGTGATTCCCAACTCTTGTAGATGTACTTGCGCTTGCTTTCTCTGACTTAGCACGCTAAAAATAGTAATGTAGCTGGGCTAGCACAGGCCACAGCGAGCAGCGGCACAGGCTAACCGTGCCAAGGATAGACTTATGGGGTTCAGGTGGGTTTGTACTCGGCATGGCTAGCCTGTGGTGCTGCGTGCTGCTGCCCATGCTACCCCGGCTACACTACTATTTTTAGTATGCTAGCTTGAGGAGATCTTGCTCGAGTATGTCTGTATGAGGTGGGAGTCTCACTCCCAGCTCCAGGTGCAAATATACCCAAAGTGTAACAAGGAGAGTAGAAGCACAAAAGGGGTATAAGAATGAAAACGAAGGGAAGTTTAAAGTAAAAAGTGAGTTTTTTGGACTTATTTCCTTGGGGCACAGCTGTTCTGCAGACAAACACATTCTATGCTGATGTTCTGAGATCTTCCAAATTCATTAAGAGTTGAGGGTGCTTGGCATGTTGCAGCAAGATTGGACAACAATAAATATTAAGGGATTATATATACACATGTACACATACGGCTGGTATATACCAGGAGTGGCCAAACTTATTGATCCTCTGAGCCGCATACAATAAACTTCAGACGTTGAAGATCTTCAAGACACGCACAACTGGCCCCGTGGGACGGCACCTGCTAAGGTGTGGGGCTACTGCCCCAATACCCTGTCTTCCCCCCCGCTGGGCTAAAGCCCTTAGATTCCCCCTCCCTGCAGTGCAGAAGCTCCTAGTTCCACCACCCCACTACAGGGCAGAAGCCCCAAGTTCCCCACTGGCCAGTCTTGTAAGTGGAGAATTGTGGGTGAGAGCGTGGAGGGCTCCGGGAACCACACAAACTGTAAAAGAGCTGCGTGTGGCTCACAAGCCACAGCTTGGCCACGCCTGGTATATACACAAGTATATTTCACATACCTGAGTACATATGTTTATATATAATCCCTTATATTTAATCAAATTAACTTGCCATGTTTCTCATAACTTTGCTAAATTAGAATGAAATACCATGGGTTAAAATGTAGGTTCATTCATAGATCTAGATACAGTTGAACCTGTTTGTGATGAACTTGAATATATTGCAACTCCATGTACTGAATGCTGATCTAGAATAAAATTCCTGAATTATTTCAGAATATTTCTTTGTAAACTTCAATCTGCTTAAAATGAATCCCTGCTTGTGTAGTGAAATTCAACCTCACCCTGACATATTGTGTAAGTACACAGTTTGCACTTTTTTATAACTTTAAATAAATATGATTTTTAATGGCCTAAAGATGGATTTTTTTTTTAGTTTTGAGTATAATCTATTTAACATATTTATTAGACACTCAAAGCTGCCACTTTCCTTTCTCTCCAAGGAATAGGGATACAGACTTTCCTCCTTTAAGATTTTTCTTCTTCTTAAGTTTAGAGTGGCAGGAAGTGGTAATGAGGAGACAGATCTGGGTAGTATTTTGGACTAGGCTCAGACAATGGACGACAATTTGGGACAAACATGGCTTGATTTCACTTAAATATCTAGAGTGAATAGCTGAAAATTAAGGAATCCAGTTTTCCCCCCCTTGTTTTTTTCAAAACATAGGATCCTGACCTTGTTCTTGTTGAAGTCAGTAGCAAAACTCTCATTGGCTTCAATGGAAACTGAACTCGGCCCCAGTTTTGTTCCATTTGGTCTGAGAGCCCAGAAGACTTGAAGGGCACCATCTAACAGACACTGAATGTGGTTTTGGGCTTCATTTTTTTTCTTTCATTTTTCTCTTTTGTTTTGGCTGCTCCCTCGTGTTTCAGGTTTGTAGCATAGTTTGTACCAGGTTTCGGGGGCCCTGTTATATATATCTAGTGTTGTGACTGCTTAGATTGAGTACATTTTACTTTTTGCCGTGTGAATGATACACTGTAAGGTTACAATATGGAAATATGGGACTGTAGAAATCTTTTTTGAAGAGCCAAAATCCTTTCACGGCCTTTGTGTTCAGTTTGGCTACCATTAATGTATGTACATTTCTTGCATTTTTTATATTTAAAATATAATATTCAGACAATCTGGGAACAATGTGAAATTTCAAAGAACGTATAATAGCCTCATGAGGTGGCATTTTTCATTCTCTTTCTCAATGGAGATCTATAAAGACAAATGCATTTGAAACTATGATACACAGGATTTCCAGCTGAAACAGCACCAGGTACCTTGGCAGACATACCAACAAGTTGTGTTACTAGCTTAGAAGTTGCCATTGGTCTGTCAAATATTATGTAGATAAATTATCTGAGCTGGCTTGTCCTCCTGGACGTCATTCTTTGATTTTCCCCTCTGTTAACATGGCATTTGCATCTTTTTTGTCTGTTTGAGAACAAGGCCCCTGACAAATTCCTCATGACATATGCAGAGAGGCTCTTTTATGTTAAAAGTGACGTGTGTCTTGTTCTCATATGTTTGCTACATAAATTAATTATCTCTTGCCAAGCGTTAGATCTGCCAAGTTCCCTCTGTGTTGTCTCAATTTTCATTCCAACTCAAAAATTAAAATGCAAAGAGCAAAAGATTAACCACTCTATTCTTTCATCTATGGGGCTGTATGCTTTGCTTCAGAAAGAGAGCACTGAGAGATTTTGGTGTACGTAAAAATCTTGCTGTAACGTCATCCCTGGTATATTGTACTTGTTCTTGACCATTTCACTCTACTAGAGTTTGTAGCTCACTAGGTATATAATGCATTATTATGCAGTTGTGAGGGGTGAATAGGCTTCATGAGGCTGTATAAGCAGACACTGCATTGGGACAGTCAGTTCTGGGAGTGATTTGATCTGGTAAGGAAGATGGTGTGTGATGGATGAGGTGGTATGGAGCTGTTTAGGGGTGGGTATCCCATCCGAATGAGCTCCAGAGGGCTAGGACCCCAGCATTGAGGCTGTGGAGGTTACTGCAACTGTGGAGCTTCTAGAGCAGGGGTCGGCAACCTTTCAGAAGCGGTGTGCCGAGTCTTCATTTATTCACTCTAATTTAAGGTTTTGCGTGCCAGTCATACATTTTAACGTTTTTATAAGTCTATAATCTATAACTAAACTATGGTTGTATGTAAAGTAAATAAGGTTTTTTAAAATGTTTAAGAAGCTTCATTTAAAATTAAATTAAAATGCAGAGCCCCCCAGACCGGTGGCCAGGACCCGGGCAGTGTGAATGCCACTGAAAATCAGCTCGCGTGCCACCTTTGGCACGCGTGCCATAGGTTGTTTACCCCTGTTCTAGAGTAACCATTGTGTAGCTGCTGAAGGGGCTAGAAGAAAGGAACCAGGTGGGATGTTTATATTCTGTTTACTTTGCTGAGAGAGTATTAGGATATATCCTTCCTTCCCTTTCTGACTGCTTAGGTTTGTGGGAAGGGATATTAGTCCCAGTGGGCCCTGGACTGAGTGCCAAATTTACAGTACTGTGTTTCTGTAGAGAAGGAAGAAGCAGCAGGCTTATAAGGAAAAGGGCACCTTAAAGGAAGAAATAAAAATGAGTAATACAAAATAAGAGTGTGTGACTGATGCTGAAAAGAAAAATAAGAAGCAAGAAAAGGAGGCAGGGGAAAAAAGCCTTGGACAGAGGGAAGAATGGTTTTACAGAAAATGTGTAAATGAAGGAAACTGACTCAGTGAAAAGAAAGAGTTGACATGAAACAAAATGATCTCAGCTGCTCCCGATGCATCACTTTAGTGGCACATTGGGACCCAAGGGTTGTCAATATGCAAAGAGGAACACAAAATTTTAGGGTCAGTGGGCTGTACTTGGGTTAATATAGCCCTGGTCACAGGTGAAAATGAGTTTGCTGGTCTCATTCTACTCTCTAATATCATAAAACTGCCATGTAGCCTGGCACAATTCAATGCAACCAGCAGCCTCTACTCATGAGAGGGAAAATAGCATGAGATTTGAAGACTAGGATTGACTGTATTGACAGATCTCTGAGTGTCTCATTGCCATGCTTTGCCTATTCACGCCAATGTCATTTGGCCTCTCGCTTTCAGGAGCACAGAATTCACCCACAGCTTTAAAAAGATCAAAATACTAAAAAATATGTAAACGTTCTAAATAAATACCCCATCTGTAACCATTGCCGTTGTGCAAGGAAACATCTAAGTACATAACCTACATCTCTCTCATTTTTTGATGTGTAAATGTCCATTAGTGTGTCTTTTATTGTTAACTATTATGCCTGTGCTCAGTAGCTGTTTTTCCAGAAGGTGGGGTGATGTGAACCTGTGTATCAGAGGACAGAATCAACCCCTAATGGTAAAATATGCTATCTATCTTCCTACATGTAGGCAAAAGTAACATTTTTAGACCTGCTGAAGGTGAAAAAAATGTACACTCGAGTTTAGACTGTTGTAGCAGCATCGCTAATTTGCTCCTCCATCTATTATATCTTCATCTGTTGTCATCAGTGACCGCTGCTGATTTGTTGTCTCTATTAAAGTATGCAAGGAAGCCATAGGCCTGTCATTTTTGTCATATCCTTAATCTGTTTTATCACCTTGGGAAAAATGTCTTGATACACTGTCCATTTCTGTATAGTGAGCTTCTTGAGAGAGCTCCTGATGTGTACAGTGTTCACAATGCATCTAAGAGAGTTGGGGAAGCTTACTACTTAGTCAAAGAATATGAGTTCAGGAAAAGGCCATACATTGGAAATATCCACTAGAAGAAACATACAAAATTACATGATGCGGAACAGTTGTAAGGGAATATGGTGTACTGATTTAAAGTTGGTAGTTTGGGAGACGTGACTACCACTGGTTAACTGCATGACCTTGAGCAAATCACTAGACAAATTCTGCTTTCACTTACACCAGTGTAAATCCAGAGTAATTTGATTGACTTCAATAGACTTGAAGATTTTTATCAGCATAACTGAGATGAAAATTTGGCCCTAAACCACCATGTGCCTCAGTTTGCCCATCTGAGACATGAGTATAACCATATTTTTTTACCTCATAAATGTATGGTATGGCTCAGTTAATTACTGTTTGTAATCTGCTTTGAAATCCTTGGAATTTATATAAGTGCACAATTTTCTTATTAACAGTATTGCTAGTCCTGAGGAATTTCTAGTACGTAATTGAGAGCTATTTAACGGATGAACTAAATTAATTTGGAGACTATCTCAACATGCTCCCAGCTCCCAATTGGTCTGAAATTAGGGGAAAGTGTTCGCTTCCTTTTCTTATCTGACACACAAACAGATTTTTCATTTTTACATCTTGCGAACACCTAATGTTCATAATGGCTCCATTCACTGCTTTACAGTCAGGTAGCAGGTGCATTTGCAATTTGTTTTTCCCTACAGCAATAAGCCAGTTGCAGTACCCCCAGGGTCCTGAGCATATATCATGGTTTACTGGTGTGCTTCCTGATTGGAGACAGTGGCTGTCCATAGCAACATGGGTGTGTCCCCTCCGCACTGGGTTCTACAAATGTCATGTTGTCCCTGTCACCTGAGACTTTCTTGGGTGGGCATAGCTGATCCTGGGTTGGAGACTGCAGTTGAACCTGCAGCCATCAGTAAATTGACTGGTTAGGCTTGGTGTCATTTAGCCTGACTGGCTAGTGGAAGGTTTATTATTTTCCTCTGCTTATAAGAGGTTCTACCTATTGCAAAAGCCCTCTTTCCTGATCTATATGCCAGGGAAGAGGCCCTTCTAGTTTTCCCGTGTATCTTACCAGACAATGTGGTATGGTTGTTAGAGCAATAGACTGAGGTAAAACATTAGAATTAAAATTCTGTCCTATGGAAATTAGGAACTATGGTGAGACATTAAAAAGAATGTATTTTTAACAAGTAAAAGGAAACATTCCTTTTAGAGTATCAGAAATAAGAACAGAAGAACAACCATACTGGGTCAGACCAAAGGTCCATCTAGCCCAGTACCCTGTCTTCTGACACTGGCCAATACCAGGTGCCCCAGAGGGAATGAACAGAACAAGTAATCATCAAGTGATCCATCCCCTGTCACCCATTCCCAGCTTCTGGCAAACAGAGGCTAGGGACACTATCCCTGCCCATCCTGGCTAATAGCCATTGATGGACCTATCCTCCATGAATTTATCTAGTTCTTTTTTGAACCCTTCACAACATCCTCAGGCAAAGAGTTCCACAGATTGACTGCGTTTTGTGAAGAAATACTTCCTTTTGTTTGTTTTAAACCTGCTGCCTATTAATTTCATTTGGTGACCCCTAGTTCGTGTGTTATGAGAAGGTGTAAATAACACTTCCTTATTTACTTTTTCCATACCAGTCATGATTTTATTAGACCTCTATCATATCCCCCCCTTAGTCATCTCTTTTTCCAAGCTGAAAAGTCCCAATCTTATTAATCTTTCCTCGTAAGGAAGCTGTTCCATACCCCTAATCATCTTTGTGCCCTTTTCTGAATCTTTTCCAATTCCACTATATCTTTTTTGAGATGGGTCAACCACATCTGCATTCAGTGTTCAAGATGTGGGCTTACCATGGATTTATATAGAGGCTATATATTTTCTGTCATCTTATCTATTCCTTTCTTAATGATTCCCAACATTCTCTTTGCTTTTTTGACTGTCTCTGCTCAGTGAGTGGATGTTTTCAGAGAACAATCCACAATGACTCCAAGATCTCTTTCTTGAGTGGTAACAGTTAATTTAGACCCCATCATTTTATATGTATAGTTGGGATTATGTTTTCCAGTGTGCATTACTTTGCATTTATCAACATTGACTTTCATTTGCCATTTTATTGCCCAGTCCCCCAGTTTTGTGAGATCCCTTTGTTACTCTTGTCAAGTATCAGGGGGTAGCCGTGTTAGTCTGTATCTACAAAAACAACAAGGAGTCTGGTGGCACCTTAAAGACTAACAGATTTATTTGGGCATAAGCTTTCGTGGGTAAAAACCTCACTTCTGTTTTTACCCACGAAAGCTTATGCCCAAATAAATCTGTTAGTCTTTAAGGTGCCACCAGACTCCTTGTTGTTTTTGTTACCCTTTGCAGTCTGCTTTGGACTTAACTATCTTGAGTAGTTTTGTATCCTCTGCAAATTTTGCCACCTCACTGTTTACCCCTTTTTTCAGATCATTTGTCAATATGTTGAATAGTATTGGTCCCAGTACAGACCCCTTGGGGACACCACTATTTACCTCTCTCCATTCTGAAAACTGACCATTTATTTCTACCCTTTTTTCCCTATCTTTTAACCACTTACTGATCCATAAGATGACCTTCTATCTTATCCCATGACAGCCTAATTTAGAGACATGGTGGGTAATGTGGTGTCTTTTATTGGATCAACTTCTGTTTGCCTCTTTTACCAACGTTCAACCTCTACAGAGCTCTTCTTCAGGACTTTTTGTAAGTTTTTCTTCTGGCAAAAATTCCAATAGGACACACAGTAGCTTTCTGATAGTACTTATGGTAAAGCAGGTACTTATTTAAAGCATATAAAACATAGACTATGAGCTGTTTGGGGCAGAAACCATCTGTTTGTACAGTTGCTTGCAGAATGGGGCCCTGGTCTATGACTGGAGTGTCTATGCTCTACGGCAATACAAATAATATAAGTAATTTTTTATTTAATGGAACCTAAAGATTTCTATTCTCTTGCTCTCTTCTTGACTCTTCCCCCCCTTCCCCCCCCATATTCATATTTTTATCAGGGTATTTCATGGTTGGGTTCGTCGGTGGGGAGTGCTAAGGCAGAGATTTATTTCTACTATACGGCCTTGTCGACACATGAAAATTTTACTGATTTAACTAAACCAAAATAAGAGTGGCCACACAAGACACACACACGCGCTAATTTAACTAAACCAGTTTCTAAACAGATTTAGTTAAAGGGATACAATTTTCTTGGGTAGAGGAGTCCAATAATACAGTTCACCACCTCTTGTAAAAGTAGTTCCGTTGTTTTGCTTTGTATAATAATGTCAGTTTGAGTGACAGCTTTGTATGCATACATAAAAACATTATATGCTACATATTGTATGTATATAGTACTCTAATGTCTTTGAAGTTCAGTCAGTATTGTTACCCCTGGGACAAAAGTTTGTGTATTCAATTCCCGGTACATAAGGACTTGGGTTTATGCATGGAAGGCCAGCAGCATGGTCTAGATTGGAGTCAAGATACCTGGGTTGTCTTATGCATTCTGACAGGGACTCACTGTGTGAACATGCCTGCACTACTTAAATTTTCTACAACTCGGTTTTCTCGTCTGTAGAACACGGTCATAATTACTTCCCTTTGTTGAGTACTTTGGGCAGTGAAAGTACTATAGAAGTACAACGTACTTTTATTACCATTATGCCTAAAGCTGACATTCCAGTGTGATACTAGGCATATGATATATTGTTAGGTCCCATCCACTTAATGGAAACAATTGTTGATCTTCGTTGTGACCTATCCCATGTTGCAGTTATATTACATTATAGTTATAGCACAATAATAGTCCATGTATGTCAGTAAAATGTGTTACAGCTCTGCATGGTCAAACCCATGATTCAGAACTATTGTTAAATTCAGTTTTTTGGACAATGTGGCTGGGTCTTCAGGAGGAACAGATCTTCAAATGAGATAATATTTAGCATTTATAATGCATTTTTTAATCTTACCTCATTTTACGACCGTTGGGCCAGATTAACTTCATGCAAACCGCACTTCTTTGAACCAGCCTGACCCTCTGCCCCCATGGGGGATTTACCCCAGGGAGGGCAGGTGACCATACTTCTTGTTTTCTTGGAGTTTCTGGATGCCGAGGTCAGTTTTAATCATAGCTGGGGCTTTATGAAAACCTCACTAGTGCAGACTTTAAGAGGGATGCTTATCCCCCATCTCACTGGACAGCCCATTGCTGAGGCTGTGCAGGATAATTACAGGCCCTCCACTAAAGGAGAGGTTTTGGGCACCTTGCACCACCAGTTTCCTGCTACGTGGATTTTCCACTGCCCCTTTTTTTTTTTTTTTGGTCTTTGTATCAAACTCAGCACAGTTTCAAGGTGAATCTAGCTCAGTAACTAACTATTCCTCACAACCTACCTGTACAGTGCTTTAGTGAATATTTAACAGATTGGGACAGTTGTCGGAGCTGGGATTAGAATTCTGGCAGTACAGGTCTCAGGTCCTGTGCTCTGTAAAACCATGAGGCCACACTTCGACTCCTCTCTCCATCTCTTCCTGCTCTCTTGGGGGAAATTAAAGATCGAATAGAACTTTATTGATAGCAGAATAGGGGGATAATCCTGTTGTCCTGGGCATCTGACAGTAAAAATAGTTTATTTTCAAGGTTTTGTATATAATGTAATGCTCCTGGGGAGGACACTTTAAATAATCACATCAAACAGTCAATTCAGTTCCCACCTTTCTTCTTCTTTAGCTTAGTTTATATAGACACCAAAGTTGGAGACATTCCCCTCCTCCGACACTGGAGAGCCACTGGGATTTTTTTATACCACACATGGTTCCCCTCCTACAATTTCTTTCTCTGTCAAGTATTCATACCCCCTTTAATAACCAGCAGGGGGATCATCACATTGAGCTACTGCCAAATGCATAATGACTGCTGCCTTAGCTGTACACAGTCACTGCACTACTGATATCCAGTTCAGCACTGTAAAGTGCTTAGGGCTACTTTGGGAATGTGCTATATTAAACCCAACTATTCTAAATCCTATTTAATATAAAGAGGTTGCAGCAGGGGGAGTGGGAAAGCTGGCGAGAGATTTGAGATTGTATTAATCTATTTTTACTATATAAAATATCTAATCATTTAAGGTCCAATTCTGCCAATAGTCCCACTGATTTCCTATAGCAATACTTGTAGAATAAGGTACTACTCAGGGCAAAATAAATGTGGCAGAATTGGGTCCTAGAAGAATTGAGATAGCAAATTTGTAATGAGCTGATGGAGCTGAGAACTGGCCTACTCACCCCCAAGTACAGATGTTATTACCATGAAAACAGAAAATAAAAAACATGCTTCATATCTGACTCAAAATAAAGGTGCACTTAAACTTGTAAAAAGACAACATTTTTATTTGAATGATATGACAGAGCTGTCACAGGAGTGTTACCTGCTATAAAGAAAGCTTAAGAATTATTACCTTTATTAGACCAGTGACACTGAGCTTTAGCCATACATTTCTAAGTTCTATCCCTCTACAGAGACAATTTTCTTTTCTTAAATAAACTGTCATGCTAGTGTTAATATATTGTTGGCTCCCTCATACTCTGAGAATACTGCTGATATAAAACATGTATATGTTAGATTGGTAATAGTATCTTTAGTGTAGCTGACTAGAACAAATGTGTTTCCCTCATGGCTGTGCTAATGTGATAAAGGAAAATTGGCTGTTCATCAGCTTTTGGCTGGGTAAAGACAGTAGAGATGGAACCACATTCTTTTTTATGCATTAATACAACTGAGAACTTTTCACTAGTTATATTTCATGTGCCTGCATGTTGTGCAAAGATGTTGTAAAACATGAGATAATGCTACAAATAACAAAGTAGAAAAGCCTGTATCTTTTATAATGATAACAGTCAAACACCAAATGACAGTAAAAGGCTGTAAAAAATGTGATGCAACCCCTCCCTGCAGTTCAACCACCACACACACACACGCACTCTCTCACATACAGGGCATTGGCTGTTTAAAGGCTTTGTATTAAATTAAATAAGATCTTCCTGCATTTGGGTCATGGATGTGTCAACACAGAAAGCTAACTTAAAATGAAAGTGATGTGCTTAGAGTGGGGAAACCCATATGCAAGAACTTTTTGAACAAATCTCGATGCCTAGTAATTATGACGATAACCTTCCAATTTTTTTTCAGTGGAAGGGCAATAAATCCTTGTCTAAATTTGGGAAATATTGACTGCATCTGGAAATAACAATAATAAAACTCAGCATGTATATTTATTTTAAAGTATAATTTAAGGGAAATAAATTTTCTCCATAAAATCAATTTTCTATTCATTTCACATTTTCTTTCTTAAAATACTAATAGAATCATGGTGCCTGAAGCACCGATGATAATCACTCAAGCTTAGATTTATAGATAACTGTGGCTGTTTATCTTGGTCAGAATTTGAAAGGTTTTGTTGGTGGAATAGCATTCTGAATGCTCATTCTCTGATTTTCAAAATGAATTTTTCAGGGTCTCGCCTTCCTTTTGCACCAAATTGCGTTGGCTCATAAGCCTTTTGTTTGGCCTCACACACCCCTTGTTCTTAAAGATGCAATTATTCCAGCCCTATTTGATTTGATTAGAGTGGATCTCAAGGCAGGCTAGAGCACTCCAGCTTCTCTTAGCCTCTATCAGTAGAGACGATTCACCAGGCATCCATTTAAGTTCATGATTACCTGTTTCTTCAAAATGGAAATAACATTCTGGCAACAACAAAATAATGTTTTGAAATCTGACACTCTCCAAACCATCATTTGAAATAAACCTCACACAAACAAAATACAGTTAAAATCTGATAATTCCTGGTTTGAATGTTCTTGCGAATAAATCACTCACATAAATAAAGAAGGTTTTTCAATAAAGTTTATTCATTGTATTTATTAATGAAGTGAGCTATCCGGGCGAGTTTGAACATTTTGAATGAGTTGCATTTAATATATTTAATTAAGTTAGGGAAATATGGCTATAAGGCAATGAAACTGGTATGTGGTTTCCTTTCCCGTGTGTCTGACCTTATTTTTCAGATTAAATTTTTGAATTCCATAAAATCACACCTAGAAGCCTGCTGTGTTATAAATTCTTTCTAATTTCATGTAACTTATACGCTAATTCAGAACAGTCCTAACAGAAAAAAGCTCAGTGTCTTCTGAATTACTAGGACTGGGAGACTGCCACTAAATATTTCTCTGAATATTAACTCAAATTTAACATGAACTGGCAAGAAAAAGAATGCTTGCAGAAATCACTGCCTGGAGTGAAGACTGTCTGCATAGACATCCCCTAGTGTAGGGGAATCTCCAGTGGGTACAGAGTAGGTTTAGCTAGCACTCCTTGCAGCCACTGACGAAAGGGGCATATCGGGGTTGGAAGGTATGTTGGAGGAATGTCAGAGGCCTGTTTGAATGTGTTGTGCTTGCTTTGCCATACTAAGCTGGTGGATGGTCCTTTGGGGTCCATATTAGATGGTGCAAATTAGAGAAGCCCCCAGACTGCCCCAACTTGTGTTCAGAGCCTGGGAGAGAATCAAGGAGTCATAACAGGCTGCCTGATGCCACCACCTCATCTCCAAATTTGGCCCCACATTTCAAACCTGTATGCATGATTATTTGTGGTAAGCAACTTTTAAATAGCCCAGGAAGTGATCTAAACAAGGGACTGACCATATACTTGGTGAATCCCCACAGTCACATGCATACACTTCATGTAAAATCACTATGGTAATGACAGAAAAATGACAGTAAATCAGTGCATTTGGTATATTTTATGTTATCGTATATTTAATGGGATACTATTTGACACATCAAGAGGGCTAACTTTCCCCAAACACTTTGCTATATACCAGGCACAGAGCCACTCTAGGAAGAGAGACCAGTGTCTAACCATATACTTTACAACAAGGATTGGGCTCCAGTAGTGCAAACATTTATTCATATGTGTAACTTTATTCATCTCACTTTTCTAGGAATGAAGACTTGGCAAAATTTTGCGTGGCTCAGAAAAGAAAAGGTTGCAAGCCTATATGACACACACCCAGTTGCAACTAAGCAACATAGTTTGAGTTCTGAATGTCGAGTATTGTGTACTATCAGCAAACTGTTTGTGATTAGTCTTTGGAGTAAAAGGCAAAAAGTTAGTTAATTGAGGAAATTGTGATCTGCTCATAGTTATTCTGTGAACAGAAAAAGGAGGCTAAATTAATCTAGTAAAGTATTTGTTCCAAATTATTCACTCAGCTCTATAAATTAAAGGGAACGGTTTGCAGTGCTTCATTTATCAATAAAGTAGGGCTGTCAAGTGATTAAAAAATTAATCGTGATTAATCGCGCGATTAAAAAGTTAATAGCGATTAATTGTGCGATTAATCGCACTGTTAAACAATAATAGAATACCATTTATTTAAATATTTTTGGATGTTTTCCACATTTTCAAATATTATTTCAATTACAACACAGAATATAAAGTGTACAGTGCTCACTTTATATTTATTTTTATTTCAAGTGTTTGCACTGTAAAAAAACCAAAAATAGTATTTTTCAATTCACCTAATACAAGTACTATAGTGCAATCTCTTTATCATGAAAGTTGAACTTACAAATATAGAATTATGTACAAAATAACTGCATTCAAAAATAGAACAATGTAAAATTTTAGAGCTTGCAAGTCCACTCAGTCCTACTTCTTGTTCAGCCAATCGCTCAGATAAATTTGTTTACATTTGCAGGAGATAATACCGTCCGCTTCTTGTTTACAATGTCACCTGAAAGTGAGAACAGATGTTCTCATGGCACTGTTGTAGCCGGCGTTGCAAGATATTTACGTGCCAGATGCGCTAAAGATTCATGTGTCCCTTTATGCTTCAACCACCATTCCAGGGAACATGCGTCCATGCTGATGATGGGTTCTGCTCAAAAACCATCCAAAGCAGTGTGGACTGATGCTTGTTCATTTTCATCATCGAGTCAGATGCCACCAGCAGAAGATTGATTTTCTTTTTTGGTGGTTCGGGTTCTGTAGTTTCCACATTGGAGTGTTGCTCTTTTAAAACTTCTAAAAGCATTCTCTCTATCTCCTCCCTCTCAGATTTTGGAAGGCATTTCAGATTCTTAAATCTTGGGTCGAGTGCTGTAGCCATCTTTACAAATCTCACATTGGTACCTTCTTTGCATTTTGTCAATTCCTCAGAGAAAGTGTTCTTAAAATGAACAACATGTGCTGGGTCATCATCTGAGACTGCCATAACATGAACTATATGGCAGAATGTAGATAAAACAGAGCAGGGGTCGTACAATTCTCCCCTAAGGCGTTCAGTCACAAATTTAATTAATTATTTTTTTAATGAGCATCATCAGCATGGAAGCATGTCCTCTGGAATGGTGGCTGAAGCATGAAGGGACACGTGAATGTTTAGCACATCTGGCACGTAAATACCTTGCAGTGCTGGCTACAGAAGTGCCATGCAAATGCCTGTTCTCACTTTCTGGTGACATTGTAAATAAGAAGAAGAGGACAGCATTATCTCCTGTAAATGTAAACAAACTTATTTGTCTTAGCGATTGGCTGAACAAGAAGTAGGACTGAGTGGACTTGTAGGCTCTGAAGTTTGACATTGTTTTGTTTTTCAGTGCACTTATATAACAAAAAAAAATCTACATTTGTAAGTTGCACTTTCAGGACAAAGAGCACTACAGTACTTGTATGAGGTGAATTGAAAAACACTATTTCTTCTGTTTATCATTTTTACAGTGCAAATATTTGTAATCAAAATATACACTCTGATTTCAGTTACAACACAGAATACAAGATATATATGAAAATGTAGAAGAACATCCAAAATATTTAATAAATTTCTATAGGTATTCTCTTGTTTAACAGTGCGATTAAAACTGCGATTAATCGCGATTAATTTTTTTGAGTTAATCGCGTGAGTTAACTGTGATTAATTGACAGCCCTACAATAAAGTAAACTTTTTAAACTGTGCACCAGATTCTGGCTCAGGTCTGGGTTTGATCCCCATGAATGCCTGATTAGGCACCTCTGTGCTCTTGTATTCTTGTCAGACCTATTTTTTCCAGTATACAAGCCTAACACATTCATGCAACTTCTGTTTACTTTAAATTGTAGATGGTAAAAAATAAAAAAATAAATCATAGTTTTAAATTCAGGGTTTTCTCATGGTTAGCACAAAGGACTCTTGAAATCTATGTACCACCTGTACCACTTTGTGTGTTGACCATTGGCTAGTCATTTAAATTCATTGGGCCTCTCTTTACGCATCTTTAAAAGGAGGATGATATATCACAAGCATGTCACATAATTAGTTAATGTTTGTAAAGTGCTTTAAGATCCTTGGATGTAATGTGGAAAGTAGTAATTATTATTTTAATTACTGTTCTGTACAGTGAAGGAAGGATACCCTCAGTACTCTGAGAAAGATGTATTGAAATGTCCTCCCCATCAAGGAAAAATACTAATAGGATTATGGTGTGTGAAGCCCTGATCTTAAAATGAAGAAATACCTAGGCATTACAGTAAAATTGGGAATGGAGTGATAACCTTGACTCTGCATTTCCTTGGTTTGTTTGTTGATTCAATCAGACAGATCCCTTAATATTAATTCATTGTAGCTTTTTGTTTGCTTTGACCATTATGATACTTTTCTAGTCTATGTTTCTGACATGTTTGTTACCTAGATTACTAGTGGGAAGATTAGTTAGTAAATATGGAAAACAAGCCAGGGAATTTAAAAGATATCAAGAAAGTAAAAAAACTCCCTTATTTCGTTCAAAATGGTTAATCAATAATAGATGCAATTAGTACAAAATTCAAAATGATTATTTCTAATGAACCTTTATTTGCCTCTTTATATATATCTTTGTAGGTTCATCACACCAAAATCAGTTTCTTTGTAGATGGTTTGGAGGATGACAACACTGCTTTTGATTCAAGAATACTTGGTGGACCAATTGCAGACCTTGCTGCTGACGGGGCACTGCAAATTGGGCAAAGTTTCAGTGGTAAGTTCTGCAGTATTTTAGCACTGTATGCTCAGCATTCAAAGTATTATATGCTTGATGTGTGTCTAAAACCATGGTAAGTAGCTCTGCAAGCTAATTTTCAGTGATGTAATGCATATTGAAAGGGTACATAAAGCTAGGCACACGGCTCCATGCAACAAAAAATGCCCATTAGTAAATGGTATTCCTCAGAAACTTGGCACCAAAACAGAGGTGCCTGGATGATGGCATAATAGGTCATGGAGATTATCACAGCCAGGTAGATTTTTTTCAGCATGTTCTAGAAACCAGGTATCTAACATGGCAAGTATCTCCCACTGCATTTCAGAATAAATATGCCAAATCTGTGTACTTATCTGGACTGTTTGTAGCAAGTAGACAACTTTCCTTTCCTGAGCCAGGAAGAGAACTCAAGTTTCCTGATGCCTAATATTCCTCTGCTTTCTATCAAATACTCATGAAAGCTACTCCCAAAGTGTGGGGTTCCTCAGCCTTCACTAATGACTGGTTCACATAGATAACAACTTACTACTGCTACCAGTCCTTCCTTTCAGACTACATCATGATTTATAGAGCTCTACATCAGTCTACATTCAGAATTAGACAAATTCTACATCATTGTATGAACAGTGCAAAATCCGGGTACTGTTAGTTTGTGGCTCTCTTCAATTCTGTACGATGATGAATTGGCCCTGTGGACAAAAAAGGTACCACTGATCCAGAACATATTGTAATTTGGAACTAACTCCTAAATATATCTGTGTCTGTCTTAAACAGAGTTATTTTGTTATTGGGCAACCAAGAAAAGTAATTTTCCATCCTACTTTTAAAAACTCTTAAAATGTCTGGAAATGTCTTCTGTTGTCATTCTAACTTTTGAATACTATCAACCTAATGACTGTATAAAGGAAAGGAATATTTTAAATACCTTTTATCTTTATTTTATAAATTGATAGGTACAGTTGTACCTACTGTATCTCTTCTCTAATTAGAGGTGGCACATAGACTGGCTCATTACTTCTGTCTAATGAGCCGGTCCCTGTGCCACCTCTCTAATCAGAAAAGAGAGAGGTACAAAATGTTCCTATAAAGTTATTATAAATCATTCTTTTTATCAAAAATTTAATTCACTGCCCTCTATAGTTTTGTCCACATCCAAGATGGTTTCATTCATGGGAGGTAATTGTGCAAGAGAGATCACTATGTGCTGAATAAAAGGTGCTTTCATGCAGTGTAGAGTTGATTTCTGGTTGATGGAATTAGATTATTTATTTATAATATATTTTCATAGGTTTAGAGCAGTTTGTTGGAAGAATGCAAGATTTTCGATTGTACCAAGTGGCACTTACAAACAGGTAACAAAACAAAACAAAAAAACCCTGTTGTTCTTGGTAAAACCTAGGAGTATGATGAGAGAGAGGAAGAATACATAATGGTAAATTTGTTCCCCAAAATACAGGGCTTTTTTGATATTCTCCTTAAAAGATGGTTACTTTTGTGGTCATATTTTACTGGGAATGGATTCAACAGGGCTGTTCGTATCAAACAGGCTTTGAGACGAGATCAGTCATGGGTGGAATGTTAGATATCAATTGTGCTTTTCAGATGTTTTTAAAATATATACAGTGACTTCTAATACTAGATAGTCATACTGTGATATCCTTCGTGTTTATATGTTGTTATTGTTGCAACCTGGCCTAGTACCCCACTGTACAGTTACCCAGTCTGTGGCGAGTAGACCCCATTGCTGTGTCTCACGTGCTCCCAAGCCAACAGGGTCAGGGTAAAGTCTAATCCCTTTTTTGTTTCTGGGTCTGTACACTCCCGTGCTCAGACCGCTGGTCTGAGATGCTTTCCTGGGACATGTGGCACCACTCAACCATTCTAGACCCTGAACTCAGTGTCTGAGACTTTCCAAGCACCTGCAGTTGCTTATACACACACCCCAGAGCTCCACCTGGGGCTGTGGGTACTCCAGGCTTCTAATTTAACTCCTTTGGGGACAAAGTGGCAGGTAAGCAAGGAATGCAGGTTTAGCAAAAAAAATTCTTAACTACAGAAACTTTGCTGTTGAAGCCCTCAAGAGTTACAGAAATTTTGAAAACAAAAATCCTTAGAGCACAATCCCCTGGTTTGATCTCGCCTCTTCTTGTGAGTCTGAGGTTTGTTAGTATTCCAGGCTAGACAGAGACCCTTCTGCTCTCACTCTCCTGAAAGTCCTCCTTGCATGTGGGGATGGTCTGTCTCCTTGTCCAGAGCAGTACTCAGTTCTGAAGGAGACCTCTGTCTCTGCCATGTGTTTCACTGGGAAATTCTCAACCACCCTCCAGTCATGTATGCTCCACCTCCATGCAGGCCCCTCAGTAGAAAGTCCATTACTCCATGTCGCTGAGCCAACAGTTGGGGCACAGTCAAAGTTGATGGCCCCAGATTGCAATCTGGATGACCTCTCAGTGATTGTCCTGCGATGAGGTATCAATCATCTTATCTGGAAGGTCAGCCATCTGGAAATACATTACAATAGGCTGCCCTTAGGCAAGAATAGACATGGGTGCAAGGCATAATAGAAAATGAGTTCATAATTCAATACAGACCTATCCCTACACTGCCACAATCACATTGGCTATATATTCTCTCAAGGAAATCCTTGCTGTTTCCCATGAAATAAAAATTAGATTAATTCAGCCAAACATATCATATTCTAAACTGTTTATCTGATTTTAAATAATCCTTAAATCAGCATCCAATTTTGTGGGTATAGTGGCCACAAACGAATGAACCCAAAATACCGTGCCCAGAATTAACTGCAGATGCAGATGATAGATAGTGGTGGACATGATATACCTTAACTTTAGTAAAGCTTTTGATACGGTCTCCCACAGTAATCTTGCCAGTAAGTTAAAGTAGTATGGATTGCATGAATGGACTATCAGGTGGATAGAAAGCTGGCTAGATCATCAGGCTCAATGAGTAGTGATCAATGGCTCGATGTCTAGTTGGCAGCTGGTATCAAGCGGAGTGCCCCAGGGGTCAGTACTAGGGCTGGTTTTGTTCAACATCTTCATTAATGATCTGGATGATGGGATGGATTGCACCCTTAGCAAGTTTGCAGATGACACTAAGCTGGGGAGGGAGGTAGATACACTGGAAGGTAGGGATAGGGTCCAGAGTGACCTAGACAAATTGGAGGATTGGGCCAAAAGAAATCTGATGAGGTTCAACAAGGACAAGTGCAGAGTCCTGCACTTAGGACGGAAGAATCCCATGCACTGCTACAGGCTGGGGACTGACTGGCTAAGTGACAGTTCTGCAGAAAAGGACCTGGGGATTACTGTGGAAGAGAAGCTGGATATGAGTCAACAGTGTGCCCTTGTTACCAAGAAGAATAATGGCATATTGGGCTGCATTAGTAGGAGCATTACCAGCAGATCGAGGGAAGTGATTATTCCCCTCTATTCGGCACTGGTGAGGCCACATCTGGAGTATTGCATCCAGTTTTGGGCCCCCCACTACAGAAAGGATGTGACAAATTGGAGAGAGTCCAGTGGAGGGCACATGATTTATGAGGAGATGCTGAGGGAACTGGGGTTATTTAGTCTGCAGAAGAGAAGAGTGAGGGGGGATTTGATAGCAGCCTTCAACTACCTAAAGGGGGGTTCCAAAGAGGATGGAGCTCGGCTGTTCTCAGTGGTGGCAGATGACAGAACAAGAAGCAATGGTCTCAAGTTACAGTGGGGGAGGTCTAGGTTGGATATTAGGAAACACTGTTTCACTAGGAGGGTGGTGAAGCACCAGAATGGGTTACCTAGGGAAGTGGTGGAATCTCCATCCTTAGAGGTTTTTAAGGCACGGCTTGACAAAGCGCTGGCTGGGATGATTTAGTTGGTGTTGGTCCTGCCTTGAGCAGGGGGTTGGACTAGATGACCTCCTGAGGTCTCTTCCAATCCTAATCTTCTATGATAGCTGGCATATCAGGTGATTATATACTCAGATATTCAAAAGTATATCTTTGAATATCTGAGTATATAAGGGGGGGAGGGATAGCTCAGTGGTTTGAGCATTGGCCTGCTAAACCCAGGGTTGTGAGTTCAATCCTTGAGGGGGCCACTTAGGGATCTGGGGCAAAATCAGTACTTGGTCCTGCTAGTGAAGGTAGGGGGCTGGACTCGATGACCTTTCAAGGTCCCTTCCAGTTCTAGGAGATGGGATATCTCCATTAATTTATTTTATTTATTTATTTAGTATCCACTAATTTTGGGTGCCTCAGCTTTTGGGTAACCTACCTGAGAGCTAGGGCCTGATTTCATCTGCCAAAGAAGTCAATGGGAACTGTATGTGGTCAGTGTCCTTTGAAATCAGTGTCTAGTTGGGTAACCACAAAGGCCTGGTCCACACTAACCCCCCACTTCGAACTAAGGTACGCAAATTCAGCTACGTTAATAATGTAGCTGAATTCGAAGTACCTTAGTTCGAACTTACCGCGGGTCCAGACGCTGCAGGCAGGCTCCCCCGTCGATGCCGCATACTCCTCTCGCTGAGCTGGAGTACCGGCGTCGACGGCAAGCACTTCCGGGATCGATCCGGGATCGATTTATCGCGTCTAGACAAGACGTGATAAATCGATCCCAGAAGATCGATCGCTTACATCCGGACCAGGAAGTAAGTATAGACGTACCCAAAGACAGGCACACATAGTTAGTGGACACTTAAGATATTGAGGCCAAAATTCTCAATAAACACTTTTTTTCTGCACTCCTTATTTGAGGGTGCAAATTTGTCTGCATAATTGGATGTTTTTCAGAAAATTTAGGTACTAACACTCAAGTGGATTAATTGATACAGCTACTACAGACACGATGTCAATGCTATAATGTGTTTTAAGGAAAGTATTCAGATTAGTGATCAGAGTCAGGCATGATGTAATAAAAGAGAACGATTAATGGTGGTGTTCTAATCACATTTAGTGTGGTGGTTTATGATGGTGGTGGCTAAGGCTGGGGCTGAAATTTAATCTGCAATCATAGATGCTCATAATTTCACTCATCTTTCCCTTTACCCGTGTACCTATTTACTTTTTTATGCTGTGACAGAGACATTTTGGAGGTATTCTCTGGGGAATTTCCTCACCTGCACACCCAGTCAGAATGCCGCTGCCCAGGCAGTCACCCCCGGGTACACCCGTTGGTGCAGAGATATTGCATCCCTAATGGTGCAGATGACACAACTAATGACAGAGTGCTGAGGCTGAACCCAGAAGCCCATTCCCTGTGTTATATCAACGATAATGATATTGGAACCTCCTGGATTTCATCTCTGTTAATTAACACTGCACATCTGGACCGTGGCGTTACTATCACAATAGATTTACAAAATGGACAGTATCAGGTAATGAGAAGGCTATTTTTTTCTTGTTTGTCATTGGGGCATGAGAATGGAATGTAGTTGATGCTCCCTGATGTTTATTAAATGAAAGCTAGGAGGAGGCTTAAAGTACACCAGATTTCAATTTTAAGCAAGTTCAAACCTCTTACTTTGAGCTATCAACAGGTCACTTTGGTGGCCTGGAAGAAATTTCCTCCTGCCCATAATGTTGCAAAAAGTGAGCAGGTGCATTGTGTTTCTGGCTTTTCTCTGATACATCAGATCTTGGCTAGTGTCAGAGGCAGTGTAATGGAGTAGATGAACTAATGTTCAGCTCCAGTATGACCACTCCTATGTTCATAAACAAAACATGCATTTTTAAGTTGCTTCACTGCTGTAATTTTTAACCGTAATTTCTATTAAAACACAACGGACTGATTTCATGCCTTCAGCCACTGGAAGATAGGTGCAGTAAAAAAAAGTCTACTCAAAGGTGTGCATCAGTACAAAACCATGTGAAATCTCTGCTTCATCAGGGACTTGAAGTTGGCTAGTGAAGCCCAGAAAGTGGATGGACTGCTGTGGGAGGGGACGGAGACAGGCTGGCCTGCCCTGGGGATGAATAGACCCCCTGATGAAACTGCCTCCATGAGAACAGGCATTTCAGTTTGTGCCCCTTATATGCACAGAGGTGAATCAAGCCCAAGGTCTAATGTTTATAAAACTTATTCTCGTTAGCTTTTTTGTTTATTGTCAATTGAGTTTGCATGTTTGGGGTTGGAGAAGAGAAGAATCTGAGGATAGATTTTGGCGTAGTTTGTAAGAACTTGTTCTCTATTTAAAAGCCAATTTAAATATCTGTGAAATATTAAGACTCAATTGATTCGGAGTATACATGTGGGAGTGCTTATCACAAATGCCCATACAACAGTGTGGTGGAGGAAACTCCCTTCTGTGTCACAGATATTTGAAGTAGTTCCAGGCCAAAGGCAGGGAAAAATGATAAATTGGGTGGTCTTAAAACCAGAAAACTATCCACCACCTGTTTGGCAATACATAAGTATCCCTTTTTCTTGTGGCCAAAATGTTGGTAATATCACAGAGCATGGACTTGCCATACAATGAGGTACTAATTTCAAATAGACCTCAAAAAGTAATGAAGAATAATGGTCATGGAATGATTCCACTGCCTACCAAGGAGCAGTATAAAGAGCAGGTTTAACAAGAAAGTTTACTTTAACTCTTAAACCTGTCTGGGAGAAGGGAAGAAATATCTTAGATATTTCTCATGTCCGACATCTATTTGTTGTTTATTCAAAATGCATATATATGGTGAATGATGTGAAATACGTTTTTTATATTACTACATGTGGATACAGAAATTTATTTAATATTTGTATTCATGTTGGTCTGTAGCTCAAGCTATTTTAATTTCAGTTCTGTATTTTGTTGTTCATTTGTAGGTGTTCTATATTATCCTTCAGTTCTATAGTCCACAGCCGGAAGCAATGAGAATTCAAAGGAAAAAGAAAAATGATTTAAACTGGGAAGATTGGCAGTATTTTGCTAGAAATTGCAGTATTTTTGGAATGGATAACAATGGCTCTCTAGAAAATCCAGACTCTGTCAACTGTCTCCAACTTCCTAGGTATGAATAGATATTATCTATATCATACAGATGCTTTTAACAGGTGTCTGACACAATTCATCTCCATGTTCCCATTGAGATAGAATCTTGAAATTTGATATGCTCATTTATTATGGGCTGCCGAGTACATAAAAGATCCCAAATTTAACCTTTCCATTGGAGATCACCAAAAGGTCATCTGTCATTTTTATCAGATTTCAAACATTCAAGCACCTGACACAATTGATTTCCATGTTCTAATGGAGTGAGAATATTTAAATTTGGTAATTCATATTTTATGGGACTGTTATCACTTAGTAAAGAAATTGAGGTGCACTGATAAGAGGGATAGAGAAGGGTGCTAGTTTAACTGATTTTGAGCATCCAGTTAATCTAAAAAATATCACAGATGACTTCTGAGAGTGTCAGATCTTGTGTTGGAACTTAGATGCTTTTGTAGTGATGGACAAAAATCAGTGAGGGCAAAAGTGAGGACAAAGTCAGCTCTTTAGAGTTACAGTGGATGTGAGAAACCATTCAAGAAATAGGGTACAAATTCATTTTCTAATGCGTTTAGCCTTTAAAGGCAAGAACACATTCTGTTTGGGGATGCCCTCTCAGAAACATATTGCCAGTCCCCTGTTTCACTGACTGCCTTGTGCAAATTAAAAAGTAAACTGGTTCTGCTTATAGCCATACCTGTCATAACGCACTAGCTCTTGCCTGATTTCAGATGCTAGTCAGTGTGAGGCCTAGTTAGTACTTGGCTGGAAAACAATCTGGGAATACAGTACTAGGTGCTGTACGCTTTTTCTGTTTCACATTTGCCACCTCGCCGAGGCTTTTAAAGTGTGATCATCTTTCTCTGGGTTCTAAGCAGGGCCGGCTCCAGGCACCAGGCAACCAAGCTGGTGCTTGGGGCAGCACCTGGAGGGGGGCGGCGCGGCGCTCGGGCCGCCGGGGAGAGCGGGGCCACAGCCGGGCTCGCCGCCCTCCCCCCGGCTGCCGGGGGGAGAGCCGAGCCCCAGCCGGGGCTCGCCGCCCTCTCGCCGCCCTGCCCACGGCGCTCTGGCCGCCGGGGGGAGAGCCGAGCCCCCGCCGGGGCTCGCCGCCCTGCCCCCGCCGGGGCTCGCCGCCCTGCCCCCGGCGCTCTGGCCGCCGGGGGGGGGGGAGCCGAGCCCCCGCCGGGGCTCGCCGCCCTCCTCCCAGGGCTCCGGCCGCCCTCCCCTCCGGCGGCAGGCCGGGGGGCGCGTCCCGCCGGGAAGGAGCCGCAGCCGCAAGCGGGAGGGAGAGGCGCGGGGCTCCCCGGCAGCAGCAGGGATTCGGCCCACGCCCCCGCGCTGCCCACTGGGCCCCTGCCCGCTCCGCCTGGACCCACCACGCTGCCCCACGGGCTGCAGGGCTGGAGCAGCCCTCCCCCCCCGGCGCCCTGCCCCCGGCCGCCGGGGGGAGAGCGGAGCCCCCGCCGGGGCTCGCCACCCTCGCCCCGGGGCTCCGGCCACCCTCCCCCCGGCGGGAGAGCGGAGCCCCCGCCGGGGCTCGCCGCCCCCCCCCCCCGCCCCCCAGGCTTCGCCCCCCCCCCCCCCCCCCCCCCGCAGGGCGGCAAAAAAGCCAGAGCCGGCCCTGGTTCTAAGAGTTCAGGATTCTAGGGGAAGCAGCATGTGGTCACTTGAATTAAGTCAGTTTTTAACAATGACTATTGAACATTGTTGCTATTCAGTGGGGGAGGGGAATGGAGAAAGCCAATTCATTAAGTAAGCAAAGAAACCAGTTTTGATCATCTAAATTAGTTGTAAAATGATGCCTTGCCTAACATTAAAACTAGGGTTGGAAGGATTAGATTTTTATTGGGAATATGTCAGGTTTTTTTTTTTTTTTTTTCCCCACTGTGTACACACACAAACTGACAAGGAATAGTTCTAACTTCTAATGATGATCATAGAAATTTACAGATAGGCAAACTAAGAAGAATGCGGGTTGAGAACTTACTAGAGTAAAAATCAGTGATTTAGACTTTTTTGAATAGACTCGTTACCAATGGATTAGCAAATGAATAGCAAAAACAGTTATGACTAGTTGATTTAAGGATATTTACTATATATTATATTTATCTATATTTTGGCATATGATGTTGACAGTTTGGGTATTAATGGTTTATAAAGCTTTAACTTTTTCAATCTCCGTGTCTACGGTCAGTAAATAACTTTCTGCCCCCCCCCCCCCCCTATAATTTCCCACAACTGTGAAAATTTAAATAGATACAAAAAAAAGTAAATGCTTAAACCCATAATTTTGGACAGCTGAAAAATTTAAACTGATAAAAAATTGAGAAAATGCTTAAAATAAACTGATATTATCTAGTAAAATTACAAAAATAAAAAAATCTGCCAAGCCCAATTAAAACATAATGAGCTTATCTTCAAAAAAAAAAAAGCCAATGTATGAACTGCTTCCATAAATGTTTTATAATGTAGTACTGTTTCTCCCTTCAACTACATGGCATATATGATAAAAGTGCATAATGTTGTGTATGACTGATGTACAGTACACTTCATTTAAAAAAAAAAACCCTCCGAAAAGCCCTCTAAAGACCAATGTATATTCTGTATAGTCAAGCAGGCATTATGTGGAAGAGAAAAATTGGTTACTATGTTATGTATTCTTTTTAAGGACAGGAAAACACCCACTGATTCCTTTGGAGAAAATAACATATAGCTCTAATACTAAACTTCTCAGTGAAACTGTATAGATATATTCTATTCTAGTATTTCTTTGGATATTGATCATCCAACCCATTCTCTGGTCACTTGGTGCTATTTCTGATGACATATTAATTTGCAATGTGTACCAACTTGCAATTATTCACATTTGGAGCCTCATCCCTGATGGCCAAACAAAAAGGGGATCTGTGCTAGGGGCAGAAAAAATGGATGGGGAGCAAGAATCATAGAGACAGTTACAAGAAATGGGTGATAATGGGTTGCTTGGAGATCAGTTTGTGGCCCTCCAGCCATTTTCTGTTGAAAAACTGAGGTTCTGATGCTGTAGCATGGGCCCCTGATTTGTGTAAGGGTTCAGCGAAGTCAAGGGGACCCCCCACTGAGCCTCAAGGGTCTGCACTAGCAGAGGATTTCATTGCAGGGTAGGGGCTTAAACTGGGAACTGTTTACAAAAATTCCTAGCAAGAGCTTCTAAGTTTCAAACAGCCCAGCAGTTTTCTAGAGGAAAAAACAATGCATGGGAATTTCATTTATCAAGTGCCAAGTTCTGCTTTTGGGTGCATAGATTTTAGAGAGTCCAAATTTGGGTAGGGGAAAAAGCAGTGGTTCTTCTCCATAGGCTCTGTCTACTTGCCAAACTCTGCCAATTAAAGAAGCCAAAATGATATGCTGCTCATAGTAGGTTGTGAAGACCCTCTGATTAGGCATGCTGTGTAGGGCTTTGCTTGGCTATGTCCTCCGTTGTTGAAGCTCAAATATTCAGCTGGGCTCGTTGGCCTTGGCTCCCATTGGGCCCTCCTGGGTTTCACTAAACTCCATGCGCTTGCATTTTTCTTGATTTGGGAGAGGGAAGCAAGTTGTGTAGTACTCTACCAAGTGCCACCCACTCATGCCAAAATGAGATGTCACAGTAGTTTGTATAGGTCTTCATAGTGTGATTTGTGCCTCTGTTTTTTACATACCTTGATCAGCTGGGAAATAGTTAATAATGTGGGCACTTAAATTATCACCACTGACCATTTGAGTTAACATCTTATAGCAACAAGACCAGTTTACACATTTGAGCCATTGTTTCAGGCCCTCTGCAAACTGGGGAAGACATTGCTGTATTCGTTTTCAAGGTTTTCTTTGCACCGATAAGGGCTAGAGGCTTTATATTTAAAATGAAAATTTATATTTTGGACCACAAAGTGGCAGTTTGGGGAAAACAGACATATGGCATATGCCTGTGTATATCTTTTATTTGAGCTCTGTGTGTGGTTTCCATTTTCATCGGAATTTGTCCATTAGAAACCATAAATAAAGTTGTGCTCAATTAATGTCCTCTGTGAAAACATGAAGAATAGATAACCTGTAAAATATGTTTGTCATCTTTTTTTAAAACAGGTTTACTCCATACTCCCGTGGAAACATTACTTTCAGTATTCTTACACCTGAACCGAATCGTCGGCCTGGTTACAATGACTTCTACAATACTCCATCTCTCCAAGAGTTTGTAAAAGCCACACAAGTGAGGATTCATCTTCTTGGCCAGTATCATACAACTGAGCCTTGGGTCAACTTCAGGCACAGATACTACGGAGTTGATGAAATTACAATCAGTGGAAGGTAGAAGTTATCGGAATGTCTTTTTTTTGGTTAAAGAAACTTCTGAACAATTGAAAATTTGAGGAAGATGTGTGATCTATCATTAGCCACCTTGAAGTCAATGGTTTTACTTTGACTGTGCAAAGTATTTGGCCCATAGTATTGGATCAGGTCCCACATGCCATTAAACATATTTTCTGAACATTTATCCAAATGCATATTTAAAATAATTAATGACTTTTATTACACAAATATGTCAAAAGAGGTTTTTTCTTAGAGTTACAAACTCTTCTAAATAGGGGCTTATAACTGAAATCCTGTCTTATGCTTTGCTTTCGTAGGTCTTCTAAGTTTCATTACAGATTTCCAGACATGGCAAATTTAATGGTCTTAATAACGATCTACATTCTTTGTTTTTGCCACAGTTTTTCCTTTAAAAAGGAAGCTGTTCTGAAAGTATTGTATTATCTGTGACTGACAATTTTAATATGTATGTTAAGTATGCAATCTTGTTAAAGGACTAATTATGCCCTGTAAATAATATGCAAATTTAACAGTGAAATAGTCTCCAAAGAAGCATATGGTGCTGATTTTTGTGAACATGTATTATATGTGAATTTATATTTTGAAAGATGTGATCTCATTTTGGGAGATAACACCCTATCAGAGGTCACATTCACCTTTATATTAAATTAATTTCCTTAATTTGTAAAATTTTGACTGTTTATTTAGATGTATTGTGATTTCTATTTTGCTTAAACAGTTACTATGTCGGTGACTTTATACATGCACAGTCCTTTCTACTGCAAAGCTACGAGGCTATTTCATACCTCAAAAAAAAAAAAGACTGCAGGCTCAATTCTGCCCTCAGTTACTTGGGTGTATTACTTATTGACTTTCATAGGAGGACTTGACTTCAATGGGAGTCATTTTTTTTTAATTGAGGGCAAAATTGGGCCCTGTGTGTTTAAGTTCAATACATGAAAGATCTTTAAGATATTATGACCAAGTTATAAGATCAAAGGGTTAATATTGACAAGATAGGTGCTAGCTGTAGTAAATAATTAAGGCCTTGTATCTGCATAGTATGTAATGAAAGCACGTAATGCACACTTGATAACTTAATAGTTGGTCTAGAAACGGTCCTGTCAATTTACTCCCCTGGAAAGCTGCATTTACTTGACATTTATAAATGTTGAATGGAGAAGACATCTAATGGTTACTACACTTAAGAACAGTATTTTTTGGGACTTGGTTTATTCTTAACAAAGCAGAAAATTACCTTCATGACAGTGTAAAAATAGTGGAGAGATGTCTCTCAAATAATGCATGTTGTGTATTTTCTTTAATAGCTGTTTTTGTCTGCAGGTGTAATTGTCATGGCCATGCTGATCATTGTGACACAAGTACTAAGCCATATAGATGCCTCTGCTCCAAGGACAGCTACACACAAGGAGATAATGTAAGTCCTACCATCCTGCATGTATTATATCTAAGCGTGGACCTAAAACACAAAATTTGGAGGGGGGTTTCAATCCCTGAAAACTTGGAGCTTTTTTGGATCCCGTGTTTTGATAGGGAAAAGTTGAAAAATTTGGCTTTAGATCCAGGTATGGATTACAGAAAAATTCTATCCTCAAAGTTCAGGGGTGTTTGGGTTCAAAGGTTTGGTTTGGACTGTTGCAAGAATATCGTGAGCTGCAAAATTTGGATCCAGATCTAAATTTAGATTTTGAACATCTATCAAAGATTTATGGATACTTGGGATTCCTCTGAGGCCAATTTCTGATTTTTATCTTATAATGAAATACTTTACTGTAATTAATTGCTGGAAGATTCTATGTGGAGTCTAAAATGGAAACGTTTTGAACATGTGTTAATTTATACTTCGAAAGCATGTGTAAAGTTAAAGGAAGCTGAGACTATACTTGCCCGTGTAGGCTTAGTGCTTAGATATGCTCTCAGGACTATAATTGAAATGAATCGAAGAACAGAATCTGCCCCAATGGCTCTGATACTAACATTTAAAAAAAAAAGGAAATCTAAGCACTGGCCTTTTTAGAGGTTAGTTGAAAATGTTAATTTGCTCATATTTTTACAGTCACATATGACATTTAGACATTTTTGATGCATCTCTTTCTCTCTAACTTCAGTGGACTATTGTTCTAGTAAGAGATCAGGGTTAATATTGACACTTTTGAATATTTTCCACATTTTTTTTAAAAAATTGGAATTTAGGATAAACTTGTTATTTTTCCATTGGAACCAGAAGTAAAGCACTATATTCTTTTTTTTTTTTTTTTTAAGATCTGGATATATTCCAGAAAGAATGTCCTCAATTCTACTGTGTTCTTCTCACCATTAATAATAATGCTCAGTAAACAGCGCTTTTGTGAATGTCACTGCAGCCATTTGGCAAACTTAAGCCCTGATAATTTCCCAGTGTTCTTGGCATTGGAATACCCAGAAAGAATACCTTTTTTGAAAATAAGAGAGTGTTAGGGAAAATTGGAAGGGACATTATTCTGTATCCTCCTCCCCAATATATTTTCTGTTTTCTTCTCCAGCCATGTGCAAGCTATATGAAACTGTAAAGTTGACTTCTCTGGGGGAGCCTGGGCAGATGGAATAAGAAAAAGGTGTATCATTTGGCATTCTTACAGGATTTTTTCATATGTGATTCAGCAAAAGCAGAGCCATCTGTTATATACAAACTATAATAAATACTTTATTGAATATTCAATAGACAGTTCTGCTTTGGCTGAAGCAGATGTGTAAATTAAGTAAACTAGCATGAAAAAAGGCCTCGATTCTAAGTTCCCCTGTTCCCGTACTGGATACAGGAAGGGGGTGGAGGAAAGAGAGGTGAAGATTACTTTGTCACCTTATGCCTTCTGGACTCTGGGACTGTTGGCAGGCCTGCCTGGTCCAGGAGTTGGGAATGTAGCAGCTCAAGACTCTTGGGGGAGCCAGTGATTTCCCTTTTCTAGAAACTCCTCCTTTGCAAGTCTTCACCTTCTCCACTGAGAGTTATTGGCTCTCTGTGTTCCTGACTAAAAGTCTGCTTGGGCCTAATTTTAAAGCCCGGCCCAAACCCACCTAGATTACAGCCAATCTGAACCTGACCCAAGCATGTTGGCTTGTTTTCAGACTAGACTCAATCCGACCTGACCCCTGTAGTGGGGTCCTGTTGGTATTGGGTTGGGTTGCAAGGGTCTAGCTGCTGGCTCAGACTTTATTTTGTTTTCTCTGCAGAGTCCCTGAGGGCTAATTATTCCCTGGCCCACCAGCTGCTCCCCGGTTCTCCTGGCCCAGCATTGCTCACTGTAGAGCAAACTGTTTCCCATGAACCTGTGTCAGCACTGCTGCCACCGCCTTGTCTTTAGGTCTTGGCCTGGCGGGGCCTTCTGGCTCTCCCTGCCCAAAATCCATCTCTGGATGTCTCCTCCATATGGGGTTGGTGACGTGGCAACCACGTGCCCCACTCTTGCTGCTGGCTGCTTCATTGTGCTGCGTGTGCTGCAGAATGAGAGGCGCTGCAACTTGTTGGCAAACTCACCCTGCAGCACACCCTGCTAAGTGAGGTGGTGGTGGCTGGTAGGAGCGGGAAAAGCAGTCACTGCCGTGACAATCCCATGGGCAGAAGAAGTTGAATAGAGACTATCTGACCCAAGCCCGAGAGTGTCAGGTTGTTTTCATACTTGATTTGACCCACTTCCAACACTTGTAGTCGTGTTCTGTTGGATTTGGGTTGGGTTGAAGGAATCTGTTCCTGAGCTTTCCCTCAAGCCTGGAACGTGCAGGAGAGGTGGGCTGCTCTGGGAGCTGGGTGCAGGGAGAAACCAGTAGAGAACTGACAGTAGCTCTGTGTGCGGGGAGAGGGCTTGTGGCTGTGGGGAGGAGGCAGATAATGTGAGGCTCTTGGGCTGCTCAGTGGGGGATGTCTTACTGGCCTTGTAGAGGGAGAGGGCTAAGTAGGAGAAAGGTCCTATTTGGTTGAAGAAGTGGGAGAGTTTTCTCAGCTCACATTCCTTAGTGAGGAGCTTTATGGATGAACAGTCTCATCTTTAGCAGCATAAGGGATATAGCCCTGTATCATTTTGTGCTCAACACTGACATACACAAATAATCTGTGTATGGCTCAGTCATTTAGACATCCAACTTTCTAACATCAATTGCTCAAGCAAAATTAGAAAGCTGTCTAGAGTACCCTGCCAAACTCTTTCCTTCACCAAAAATTTTAAATGTTATTTCCCCCTCATAGCTGTGTGTGCTTAATGTTTCTCCTTTTGAGTTATAGCATATCTGTAAACTTCTTTAATAACTTAAAGTGGTGTTAATTGAAACCCACTATATCCTTTTTTATCACTGTGTTTCCGTAAAGCTAGCCTTAGGGTAGCTCATATCATAATAAGCACATTGCCAGCATACTTTGTGAATCAGGGGTAAGAACTTTATCCTCTCTCTGCCACATGATGAAATCACTCATCTATGATAAGCACTTGCATTAGCCCTTTCTTTGAGATAGGGCTGTAGGCTATCAAAATCATCTAAATTCTAATATAGTGATGTTGTAAACTCTGAAAAAATAGTGGGCTGGATGTGTGTGGGCTTGCCTGTTTTTTTCAGATTAATACAGAAACAGGTACATTGTCACACATATAGTATTACAGGGACATTGTCAGCTTGGAAATCACATTTCTTTCCAAAAATCCCAAAATACTATACTAGTAAGTAACCCCTAAAATAACTTTAATTGGAAGGTATTAGATTTTTTTAAAATTCTTTTTCATTTCATTTACACTGTGCATTTGACAGCACCCCACTGGTCTACAATTTTTGAGAAGTCGTCTGCTTCAGAGATAAAATGTGCTATTTATTATGTATTTTGATGTGCTGAATTCAAATATGACAATTAAAACAACTGATTGGCTATTGTTTCTAAGATATTTAAGTTTTACATTTTATGTCTATGTATATTGTGTAGATAGTAGAGTTTTAATCATAAATTGTAAACCTAGGTCTTTTCATGTGTTTATGGTTGCTTTACATGATAATATTTCACCTGTCCTGTTTATGTAACACTTTAAAAATCAGCAAAAGGGTTATATAAATAAAATGTATTATGAAACAAAAGGCAAAAAACTATTATGTACATAGTTTAGTCCTATTCAGTGTCTACTCGGCGCTTCTTGGCTTGTCTCTTGTATTCATTAAATGGAGCATCTCTTGTCACTGTCCAGCAATAGTCTGCAAGCATTGATGGGCTCCATTTGCCCTGATAGCGTTTCTCCATTGTTGCAATGTCCTGGTGAAATCGCTCGCCGTGCTCGTCGCTCACTGCTCCGCAGTTCGGTGGAAAAAAATCTAGATGAGAGTGCAAAAAATGTATCTTTAGTGACATGTTGCAACCAAGGCTTTTGTATGCCTTGAGGAGGTTTTCCACCAACAACCTGTAGTTGTCTGCCTTGTTGTTTCCGAGAAAATGTATTGCCACTAACTGGAAGGCCTTCCATGCCGTCTTTTCCTTGCCACGCAGTGCATGGTCAAATGCATCATCTCGAAGAAGTTCACGAATCTGAGGACCAACAAAGACACCTTCCTTTATCTTAGCTTCACTTAACCTTGGAAATTTTCCACGGAGGTACTTGAAAGCTGATTGTGTTTTGCCAATGGCCTTGACAAAGTTCTTCATCAGACCCAGCTTGATGTGTAAGGGTGGTAACAAAATCTTCCTTGATTCAACAAGTGGTGGATGCTGAACACTTTTCCTCCCAGGCTCCAATGACTGTCGGAGTGGCCAATCTTTCTTGATGTAGTGGGAATCTCTTGCACGACTATCCCATTCGCAGAGAAAACAGCAGTACTTTGTGTATCCAGTCTGCTGACCAAGCAAGAGAGCAACAACCTTCAAATCGCCACAAAGCTGCCACTGATGTTGGTCATAGTTTATGCACCTCAAAAGTTGTTTCATGTTGTCATAGGTTTCCTTCATATGGACTGCATGACCAACTGGAATTGATGGCAAAACATTGCCATTATGCAGTAAAACAGCTTTAAGACTCGTCTTCGATGAATCAATGAACA
This sequence comes from Emys orbicularis, assembly GCF_028017835.1. Taxonomy (NCBI): domain Eukaryota; kingdom Metazoa; phylum Chordata; order Testudines; family Emydidae; genus Emys; species Emys orbicularis. The sequence goes on from NC_088685.1 coordinate 168,462,253, forward strand.
GTCTCCACTCATCTGGATCGTGAACGATGTTGAGGGCTGCCATCACACCATCGATGTTGTTGCAGGCTACAAGATCACCTTCCATGAAGAAGAATGGGACAAGATCCTTTTGACGGTCACGGAACATGGAAACCCTAACATCACCTGCCAGGAGATTTCACTGCTGTAGTCTGGAGCCCAACAGCTCTGCCTTACTCTTGGGTAGTACCAAATCCCTGACAAGGTCATTCAGTTCACCTTGTGTTATGAGGTGTGGTTCAGAGGAGGAGGATGGGAGAAAATGTGGGTCCTGTGACATTGATGGTTCAGGACCAGAAGTTTCATCCTCTTCCTCGTCTGACTCAAGTGAGAATGATTCTGGTGCATCAGGAACCGGCAGTCCTTCTCCGTGGGGTACTGGGCGTATAGCTGATAGAATGTTTGGATAATGCACAGTCCACTTTTTCTTCTTTGACACACCTTTCCCAACTGGAGGCACCATGCAGAAGTAACAATTGCTGGTATGATCTGTTGGCTCTCTCCAAATCATTGGCACTGCAAAAGGCATAGATTTCCTTTTCCTGTTCAACCACTGGCGAAGATTTGTTGCACAAGTGTTGCAGCATATGTGTGGGGCCCACCTCTTGTCCTGATCTCCAATTTTGCAGCCAAAATAAAGGTGATAGGCTTTCTTAACCATAGTGGTTATACTGCGCTTTTGTGATGCAAAAGTCACTTCACCACAAACATAGCAGAAGTTATCTGCACTGTTCACACAAGTACGAGGCATCTCTGCTCACTTTGGCTAAACAGAAATGTGTCCCTTTGCAAAATCAAACACTGACAAATAAGAGAGCACGACACTGTATGATTTCTAGAGCTGATATAGGGCAATTTGTTCAGCAGAGTGATGTAAGCTTCGTTATGATTGCATCATCCATGACTTCTAGGAATAACATGATGCAATTCCTATCATGTATGACACAATACCAGCTTCAGATTGCATCATTCATTGTTTTGCCTAAAAAGCAAGTACTGTCCAAACCCAGTCATAGATTTATTCATAGATCCAGTCAAAGATGTATTTTAGTCATTTCTGGTTTAAATTGAGATCCCTTCCCTTTATAACTCACTTATCCTCCACCATTCCCAAGTCAAGGGTCGTATATACTGACCCAATAGCATATCTTGAAAACTAGAGCCAATCAACAATTTTAAGCCTCATTTTCGTTCTCTGTGACCCAGAATTAGTAAAGTTTGACTACATTTATTTCAGAAGCATTTTGGCTGTAGAGCAGTGAATCAGTTGTACTGTGTTTTTGCTTGTAAACATACCTCCAAAATGTGAGGGATGTTACTCATTTCAGTCCCAAAGTTACCTCAGTTCTACACAAATGTGGTGTTCCCTTCAGTTTTATTGTTGAAAATTAACCTAAAAAATAAAGAATTAAGAAACTGGTCTTATAGAAAGAGCTATTTATTCTAAAGGAAGAGTCCCACTGCATTCTTGCATGAATAATTTTTGTGTTCATGATTTTTGGTCTTTGTCACATCTTGTGTCCAATGGTGGACAAGCTTCCCCGGGGCCTGGAAAGTTTGACAGTAACAGCAACAAGCAAAGATGAAACTGAATGGGCAGCAAGAAGCAGAGAGAGAAAAGGTTGGGGTGGGGTGAGAGGTTTAGCCTGAGTACATATGTTGTTTTGCTCTCAGGATCACACCACAGATCCTTCTAAATATAAACAGAGGAACGGAGAGTCTTGTAACCATTTTTTTAAAGTAATTAAAAATATTAGACTCTACTATTTAAATGGTAGTCTACCAGAAAACTGAAGTTTTTAAAGTAGTCATTTAAAAAAAAATTCAAGTTGACAGTGTCCCTTTAATTAGAACAAGCATTGTGAAATGTAAGGATTAATTATAAATATTTAATAAGATCTGGAAGTTCACCAAGCACTCTAGCAAGACCTGCAATACCTTGTGAAAACAAACCAAATGCATATTAATGGTATAACTGCCTTATCAGATAACTTTTGTCATTGTTAATGGACTGTTTCAGTGGGTGTCACATTTTTTGAATTGGCTTGAGTGCATTGTGGTTTAAATTAACCAAATTCATTCAGAGAAAAATAAGCGGGTTGTTTAATTATATTTTTTCATTCTTTAACAGCAATATCAATATCTACTAAAGATGAACCAAAATAGAATTGGTTATTTGTAACTCATTATTCCCTTCCCTGATTTTCATGGGGAATTTAGATTAACGAGATCCAAATGGCTCAAGGTTTTGAGTTTGTAAGGCAAAACACACAACTGATGTAATGCAAAACCAAAATCCACCTCTGTTTTTGACTATCTCAGGTAACCGTACACTAGTGGCTGGAACCAAGAGGGTGTTTTTCCTCTGTGTGGTTTACTTGGAACATAATGGTGGATATAATACCTGAGTATGAAAACTTTAGTAGTCCTGTATTTGATACTACCGTTGTTTGAAAATAAAAATCAGGTCATAGCCGTAGAGTTAGTGTTAAGATGGTAGATATGATACTCCTTTCATTCAGGTTTTACACCATCATAACTCTGTTGACGTCAGCAGAGGGGCTGCAGAAGCTGCTATAATCTTGAGACTGCAGCAGTGGTTGCAGAAAGCTCTGTGGCTTGTGGAAGAGGATTTGGATCCCCCTGGGCTATGCAGCTAACTCCTGCACAAAATTTACGTACTCTTTGTACGGGTGTCAGGATTAATTCCACAGGTAGATGTCTTCTCTTTGTATTAAATCCCTCCATGTGGACCTAACATAATGCAATAAAAGCTGTGTTATCCGGCACTTTATCATCCGGAAAGCTCTAGAAACCGGCATTTCTGATATCTCAATACAAATCTTCAATCTAATAACCAGGACTGATGCTGAAGCTATTCAGGACCTGAGAATTTCCGAGAGCAGTCGGACTACACTTGATTTAGCTGAGACGAGCCAAATACTGTTCTTTCTGTTTGTATCCGCCATTGTGATCGGTCGGTTTATTACTTGGTGTATTGTGTTTATCGTTAAATATCAACACCACCCTATCATTATGGCATCCAGAATACCAGCAAAAAGCAAAGGAGAGAAGAGTAACTGAGTTGTGTTGACATTAAAACAGAAAATAGTTATTTGTACACGTCTTAAAAAGGACAAGAATAGGAATGTTTTGATGCAAGAGTACAGTGTTGGCTCATCCACGATATATGACATCAAGGATCAAAAAGGAAAATTGCTCACATTTTTTGGTAGTTGTGAGTAAAATAAAGCTGTTGAACAACGACGTATTAGAGCAGCTAGACAGTGTTTTATATGAAAGGTTTTCATTGAAATGATTGGAGGGTGCCCCTATCTCAGGCTCATTGAAAAGGCAAAAGATTTTTATAAGCAAATGCAATTGACTGAGCCATGTGCATTTTCTGATGGATGGATTTTGTGTTTTAAACTTCGCCATGGCATTAGAAAACTAGATGTATCCGGTAACTGAGGGGTAGCCATGTTAGTCTGAATCTGTAAAAAGCAACAGAGGGTCCTGTGCCACCTTTAAGACTAACAGAAGTATTGGAGCATAAGCTTTCGTGGGTGAATGCACACTTCATCAGACGCAAGAGACGTTTGCGTCTGATGAAGTGGGCATTCACCCACGAAAGCTTATGCTCCAATACTTCTGTTAGTCTTAAAGGTGCCACAGGAACCTCTGTTGCTTTTTATAGATGTATCCGGTGAACAAACATCGGCTGACCATGAAGCTGCAGAAAAATATTGTGAATTTTTTAGAAATTTAATTGCTGAACATGATCTGTCCCTTGAACAAATTTATAATGCTGATGAAACTGGCCTATTTTGCCGATGCTGGCCAAATTCTGCCCTAGTAGGTGCAAGTGAATCTAGTGCTTCTGGTTTTAAGCAGAATAAAGCCAGACTAATGGTTCTTGTGTGCTAATGCTGAAGGCTCGCATAAAATAAAACTTCTGGTGATTGGAAAATATAATCGTCCTAGAGCTTTCAAAGGTGTTGCATGTTTACCTGTTTACAAAGTGCAAGGTAATTCATGGATGGACAAATTTTTTATGATTGGTTTCATCATGTTTTTGTACCTGCAATGAAAGAACATTTTAGAAAAATAGGCTTGCCTGAAGATAGCAAAGCTATTCTATTGCTAGACAATCGTAGAGCTCACCCTCATGAAACAGAGTTAGTGTCTGGTAATATTTTTACTATCTTCCTGCCTGCCAATGTTACTTCATTGATTCAACCTATAGACCAGGGCATCATCCAGAACAGGGGTGGGCAAACTTTTTGGCCCGAGGGCCACATTGGGATTACAAAACTATGTAGAGGGTCAGGTAGGGAAGGCTGTCTCTCCCCAAACAGTCTGGCCCCCACCCCCTATCCAACCCCTCCCACTTCCCGCCCCCTGACTGCCCCCCTCAGAACCTCCGACCCATCCAATACCCCCTGCTCCTTGTCCCCTAACCACCCCCCACCCCAAACAGCCCTGGGACCCCACCCCCATCCAACCTGAGTGCTCTGACCCCTATTCACACCCCCTCCCCTTGACAGGCCCCCCCCAGGACCCCACGCCTATCCAACCCCCCCTGTTTCCTGTCCCCTGACCCCTATCCACACACCCACCCCCTGACAGGCCCCCCCCGGGACTCCCACGCTTATCCAACCCCCCACCCCCCAGAACCTCTGCCCCATCCAATCGCCCCCTGTCTTCTGACTGCCCCCCCCGGGGTCCCCCGCCCCTTATCCAACCCCTCAGCCCCCTTACCATGCCGCGCAACCCTGCCCCCCAGAGCGCTGCCCGTGCGACGGTGTGGCTGCGAGGGAGGGGAGGCAGCAGGGGAGGGGCCGGGGGCTAGCCTCCCCAGCTGGGAACTCACAGGTGGGGCAGGACAGTCCCGCGGGCTGGGTGTGGCCCACGGGCTGTAATTTGCCCACCTCTGATCCAGAACATGAAAGGTTATTACAGAAGAGATTTCCTGAGAAAGTTGATCAATCATGAAGGCACTATACAGGACTTTCAATCTCGTTATAACATGAAAGATGTAATTTTTAATGTTGGTTGTGCCTGGAATTCTGTTAAAAGTGAAATATTAAGGAGAGTTTGGACAAAATTGTGGCCTACTGTTACGTTTGCAAACGTGTCTTCTGATGAAGATGAATTTGAAGGCTTTAAAATAAGAGTTAGAAAAAATACATTAGCACAAATTCTTGAAATAGTGGATACTCCTTCACACCCAATCAACAAACTTCCTGAAAGTGAGATAGAAGAGTGGGCTGAAGCGGACAAGGAGGTTGAAGTGACACATACTGTTACTGATACAGACATAATAGAGTATGTTTTGAATCCTGAAAAGTCAAAGGACACTGATAAAGACAGTGAAGAAGAAGATTTTAGTGAAGAGGACAAAATAACTTGGGGAAAGGCTGCTTCAGCTTTTGATACAATAGTTAAATTTGCAGAAAGGCAGCCATGTTATACTGCACAGGAGGTTATGCAATTGCACATTCTGCACTCTACTTTTATGCAAAAGAGGCAGAAGACAAGTAAGCAAGCTGATATCAGAGATTTATTCAAAAAAGCAGCTTCCAGGATGTGTCATAGGGTCATTACAGATTCAGCCCAATCTCCTACACCTTCTACATCTACAATGATAATTGATGTTGATAATGATGACCCTGAGGCACTGCAAGATTCTGACGTGCCTTCTGAATCATCAAAGAAAGATTAAATTATGTTCAGTATAGTTTTAGTGTTAAGTGTATTCTTAGTGATCTGGGTATATGCCAGGCGCTGGCCATAGTGATGTGTAGTGTTATAAGATAACCTGTTGTATAGAAAACTTTACCTGTATGCACCTAAATGCTTCAAGAAACCAACCACTCTGCAGTGCAGTACTACTACTGGATTGGTGAATACCTGTTATTCATTTAATTGTATTCTAATTCTTTGGAAATTGGTATTCCATTGGTAAGTATAACTTTAGTTAACTGGAATTTTTGACTAACTGGCAACTCCCATTCCCCCAACATGCCAGATAACAAAGCTTTCACTGTATTTCTGGGTAAATTTTCACTCTTTTGCAGGCACAAATTACATCTGTATTTTTGAACCCACAAAAAGAGGTGTTCAAATCTTGTTACACCTCTATCTAATTATTGTGCTTTGGATATAAATCAAGTAGCTGTAGGATGAACTATTCATGTGTACCCATAATTTGTTTTACAGGCATAAGTTTTGTGAGAACAAATAGCACTGCAAACAAGGTGACTGAGGCTTGAGCTTGCAACACAAAATAGTAGTAGTAAATCAAGGACTGCAAGTAAGGGAATATATGAAAATTGAATGATCTTTGTTGAGTACCTTGGAACAGAAATCTGAGATCCTTTGGCAAACTCCTAACATATGGCATAGTGTGCCAATTTGCCACATTGGTACAGCTAAAGTTCCCATCTTGAGCATATCTGGCATATACATCTGGATGGATGTTGCACTCTAAAGCAACAAAAGACATTAAAAATCAAATAATTTATTACAGATGGAAATTGCCATTAAATAAATCACTTGCATCTAGTCCTTATCTGAAATAGATCGGTCTAAGTTGAGTATCCAGACACAATTATTTTTTTTCCTTTTTAGAGAGTTTTGTTTGGGTTGAAGACCCATTTTGATGTGAAATTCAGAGTAGGAAATGCTTCCTTATGAGTGATTTGCACATGTAGACCCAGCAGATTCTGTAGAGGAAACAAATATTTACATCTGAGAAAGAAAAACAAAAAAAAACTTTCCTGGAAGAATTTTAAAATTCTTCTGAGCCACTGGAAGGATCATCAATTACCATATGAAAAGTAATAATTTACTTCATAGAACACCTATTTTCAAATTGCTGTATGAACTGGTGTTAACTAATCTTTACAACACCTCTATGATGTAGGTCAGGAAGTACCCTCAATTTAAAATAGAAACTGAGGCGCAGAGAATGAGGTCCTGATCTTTCAAACATTTACATATGTGGGTAGCTTCACAAACATGAGTAAGCTTATGTCCAAAGAAATTTTTGGACCAGCAGAACATCATATGAAAAACTGGAACTGTCCATGAAAAAACGTGGCCCTTGATCACTTTAGCTTTACCATGCCATGCACAGAGACTCCCTTGAATTGGTCACAATTGAGCATTAGATAGATGTTTTTGCCCTTCTGTTTCTGAGAGATGTGCATGCCTTGGATTCTGAGATACTGTGCATGCCCTGGAGGTGTTTGAGTGGAACTTGAGAATCAGTTATTGGTTACAACATAGAGGACCGAGGCTTTCAAAGTTTTCAACTTAATCAATGCAATCAAATACATCTTCTGTCTTCAGTGCCCATTAAATTAAAAGAGGGTGCTGTGCTGTTGATTACCATGAATCAGATCAGTAAGCCATTTTATACTGTTACAGGAGAATCTACTATTAATAAAGCCAGTTTGGATCAGTATATTTTTAGATGCCTAATTAATTATTTGTGTCTCAACTGTTACAGCTTTTAGTATAGTATGTACTAGTTAATTAAATTAGTAAGTGTCTTGCTATCTCAGGATATCCAATATGTGTACTGTAGTTGGAGCATCAGGGATAAATCTGGGAGGAAGCCAGTCATTTCAGAAACATAGCTGGAAAATGATTGACTAGAGTTTGGGAAAACAGCAAATAGAAAGCCATCTGGTCAGGAGCCTTACAAGCTTGAAAATTTTGAATAGCTTTTGACATGTCTCTGGAAGTTATGGGTTTGTCCATGAATTCATCCTTGGAAAACCACTGTAATTTCACAAATGAAAGATCATAGACTTCTAAAATAATTTGTGTACAAGAATTCACTGAAATATTGAAAGAGCTCATTGCTGTCTCTAGTACCTGAAGACATGTTGCTCAGATGATCATTCACTAGCGGAGTTGTGAAAGGGTTAATGCTCTGTCTAAAAGGCTCACCCAACAGTAATACGCTTCACTTTGCAAGGATGATGAAAATCCATATGAGATCTAAGTCAAATGGCAATGAACGTTGCACTTGTCAGAGTTATCTTTTGCAGAAGTCAAAAAAGCGGGGCTGACCGGACAGTAAATTTAAGAGGCTCCTATCCATGCTAGTATGTGGGTTGGTCCTTTCCACACTGGTTGGTTGGTTGAACCATGTTTGGCTGCAGCTATGTTTAAATTGTACTTTTATTTTTTTCATCGTGTGTGAAAAGCCAGTTTAGATGGGATTTTAGGAATAAATTTCCAATGGAGTTTATAGAAAACTAGGCTTACACTCCTGTTACTGTTCATAGTGCGGTTGTATTCCTAACACTGTGTGTAAATAGCTGAAAAGGTAACTCCTGTGAACAATGATGAGTTGCAAGCCTAAATTTCCAAATAGTTGGAAGACTGTAGTTTTTGTAGCATAGCATTCCATATTGAACTGGTAGCACTGATTCGCTGGAGGTGTCCACAATAATCTGCATGTGTTGGAGGAATTATAATACATTAGAAGAGCTTGAATGAAAAAAGTTGTATACTCTGTTACACTAGACAGGCTGCCATGCTAACTTTGAAGATAAGCAAATTTAGGGCCTGATCCCGGGGGGTTCCAATTGCCCTACACTCACCATGAAGTTAAGTTACTATTTATTTGTTAATCACTGACTGCATGAGTGACACTATACAAGACACAAAGGGAAGATACAGATGATCCTATGATGGGGTCTGGTCAAGGTATAAGCCGATGTATGGCTAACTCAGTCTGGAATGGACTCTTCACTATAGGACACAGAATACCTAACTACCTTTTTGCATGTCCTAGCCACTAGACCACATTTTAGTCTATTTTACTTTATTTTCTGAATTCCTACATATACCTTCTTTGCAGTAGTATTGTAATCTTATCAGAATCAAGAAATACAGGCCTTTCTACTTGCAAGTACTATTCCATTGCTATGGAGCTCGGCTTTACTGTATTATGGCATCTGACTGGAGCAATAAGGAGTCATGTCCTCACTGAAAGAGGGCTGAAATTTCCCATGCTGGGTGTCTGCATTAGGCTAATACTTTTTTTTTTTTTTTCAATTTCAGCCAGAATGATTCAGCTATTTTTTGAGAACAAGGCTAATAACAAATATACTGTTTTGCCCATGTTAAAAAATTCTGGTGACCTTTTATTTGGAAAGCTAGAGTGGCCCATGCTTTGGAGCAGGGACCTGAATTTTTTGGCAGGGAATTGGCTGTTGTCAGACCAACTTATCAGACTTTGAAAAATTGCAGTTTGCACATGCTCAGTAGAGACTAAGATTTTATATCAGCTAAATTCCTCGAAGTTTCTGTCCACAATGGGCAGACTCCAGCCTAGGGCTAAGCAGGGCTTTGCCTGAAATTGCAATTCTGGACTGCTGCAGGCCATGCAGGGACTGGGCAACTGAACTGAGAGCAGGAGACTGTTTCCTGTGCTATCAGTGACTCTGTTGCTGGGTTTAGACCGCAAAAGAGGACGGTGCCTGATTTGAATGCAGAGGGGACAAGAATCAGACCCCTGGGGGGAGTAGATTGGGAGAAGAAGCCTGGGGAGTAGTGGGGGCAGAGAGGACTTGACTGGAGGCTGGAAGAGGGATATTGGAACTGGGAGTTGGGTGTGAGGAGACTATGGCTGGCTGGGCAAGGAGACTAGGACTGGAAGAGATGATGGAGTGATACTGGGAGTCAGTATGTGGGTAGAGTCTGAGATTGGATGAATAGCCAAGGGAGGCTGGGACTGATTATTGTTGAGGTGGGAGGTGAGACGTAAGCAACGGGATGGAACATTTTAACAGAATTAGGGAAGACGGGCTTAATTAAGTACTACTTATTGTAAGGCTTAAAATACTTGTACCTTTTCAAGTACCACTCTGCATTCTTGATATGTTGAAGATTGCTTCACTGTGATTTTCCTCCAGCATTCCAAATGATTAATAGGGAACTCTGCACATCTGTTTTCAAGCTGATGTCATTAGGTCTATTCACAAATTTGCTGGATCCAGGAATTGTGATAAAATGATGACAAATTAGAGCAAAGACTTGTTTTGACTAATGAATTGGGTCAAGATGAGCTAGATATTTTGAGCTAGCTGACTTCATGTAATGCATTTTCCCAGAAAACTATCCCCAGAGAAAGTAAGGGGATCAGATGTATATCAGCTTGGGCATATTTTTCCATTCGTGTGCACAGACTGAGCCAAACTCTGAAAGGTACTTGTCTGCACCTAGTCCTGTCAGAGAGAAATGATATCCAACGTGATTTACTGACATCAGTACTATCTGGAGAAAGGACTTTCTGTCTATAATTAGCAGTCATCGTCACTAAGCTATGTCCAGTTTTGGGCACACACTTTAAGAAGGATGAGAACAAATTGGAGAGACTCCAGAGGAGAGTAGTAAAAATTAGAGGTTTAGAAAACATGCCCTGTGAAGAAAGGGTGAAAGATTTGTGCATGTTTACTCTAGAGAAGAGAAGCTGAGAAGAGTTGTCAAACTTGTTAAGGGCAGTTATAAAGAGGACAGTGGTAAATTGTTCTCCATGTCCACCAAGGATAGAACAAGAAGTAATCAGCTTAGTTTGCAGTGTGGGAGATTTAGGTTAGATATTAGGGAAAACTTTGTAACTATAAGAATAGTTAAGCACTAGAACAGGTTATCCTAAGGAGATTGTAGAATCCCTGTCATTGGCGCTTTCTAAGGAAAGATTAGACTAACATCCCTGACAAGACCATTTGATCTGAGAAATCCTAGATGTGGGACAAACACCCAAAATTCAGGACGTGAAAAAAATAGTAGCTCAGGGAGCCTGATGCAATGTGGATTCATGCCTCCTCATCATTTCAGTTTCTATATTTTAGTATATCTGCTACCAATAGGGTGTAATCCCAGGTAGTTCCAGATCTGTGTGGGGTTCAGGGCTAGAAGGGGGTCTATGATGAGGACCATCCTTTGGAAAGAGGGACATATGAGAGGTGTGCTAGCTCTGACAAATAAAAATGAGTGGCAGCCTAAGTACCACAAAGAGACTGAAAGATTCAACCCATTTTAATCCCCTATTTTTTGTAACTCCTTTGTAACTGTCCTTAGGTAATTCTTGATTTTGAAAACTCATTCTATAAATAATCTTGAAGAAAAGCAACTCATGGTAAAATATACAGTAATGGAAACTTCCAGGATCTGATTGGCTAAAATGTATCAAGAAAATATTTTAAAATATTTTACGTTCTAGTCCAGTGTTTTGCCATTGGTACCCGATTCTCTCTAAGCTGCTGTCTGGGGTGAACCACAAATATTTGTAACCTGGCACAAATGTTTAGAAAATATCCTGTGTAGTTTTTCCAAAAGTGGACACTGAAGTGTTTAGGAATAGGGTAATAGCCCTTTAAACAGATGCTTGTGTGCATAAATCTTCCAGTTGTCATAATGTCATACATTTCAGCCATATTTAGTTTTGTGTTGTACCATGGCATTTGTCATTGGCATAGTTACATTTTGAAGAGGTAAAACAGCTAGAAGCAAAGGCCTTTCAGCATGAAATTAGAACTCCTATTCCATACATGTGCAGCTAGATCCCAGATAATGGTTTACTAGCTAAATATAAGTTCGCAAGGCCTAGCTATATACATACTGCTGTTCTGACATGTTTCTGGCAGCTTCTAGGACAGAATATACAGAGGTCTCACAACTATTAAAAGGAATACTACACTAGTCCTAGGCTTTGTCTTCACTACCCGCCGATCCGGCGGGTAGCAATCGGTTTTTCGGGGATCGACTTACCGCGTCTAGTGAAGACGCGGTAAAATCGATCCCTGATCGCTCTGCCGTCGACTCCGGAAATCCACCTCGGCAGGAGGCGGCAGCGGAGGCGGCGGCAGCGCGGCAGCGGTCGACTTTCCCGCGTCCTCACCGCTAGGTAAGCCAACCTAACATACGCAACTTCAGCTACAGTATTCACGTAGCTGAAGTTGCGTATCTTAGGTCGGACCCCCGCTGCAGTGTAGACCTAGCCCTATACACTGCAGACACTCAGTATGTCCTATGGCACAGATGATTTGTGATATAGTTGTCTCTAAAAGACGCTGTCTACACTAGAGGTTGAATGAAGTCCAAGACTTAAATAACTAAGTCACTGTTGGCCAAAAACTGTCTCCAGTTTCAAATGCCAACATCCTGGACCCCTCCCATTAAGGCTTCAGTTGGGAGCATGGGACAGACAGCACTTGTTGCTTTGATGCATTACCTCCTCCTGCTTGTTGACAATAAAAATACATCCATTCACATTCTGCTGGACCTCGCAAGCATTTAATTCCATTGATAACCGAACACTTTTGTCCTGTCCCCAAGAAACTGCAGGAGTGATGGAAATATCCTGAAATGGCAGCGTTTTTCTTTGTTAAGCAAACCCAGAATTGTTCTGGTCAAAAGCCCTCACTTATGAGGTTTTGCAAGGTTGAGTCCCCATCCTGTTCAATACCTATATAAACGTGTCTAGAAAGCTAGTAAGACAAAACAGGCTGCAGTGCCAGCAGCGTGTGGACAACACCCAGCTCTACATCTCTCATAGCAAACATTAATGGCACACTCTCCAAGCTTTCCAAAAGTGCCTGGCTGAAGAGCAGGTGACTGAAGTTGAACCTTGACAAGACTGAGAGCATGCTAGTAGGAAGCAGGAAGTGCTTTGAAGAATTCGCCTCTATTTCAGCCCTCACTATTGAAGTAATCTATACTCCTATGGTTAGATTGACCTGCTGCCTTGGGGGCTGTCTTAGGCTGCACTGCGCTAAGGTACCCAAATACCATTGTGCAAAGAACACCCACTTCATCTCTGACTAGCCAGAGGAATGTGCTGGATTCTATCAGATTCTGATCAGGCCACAGTGACCTACGTGTTCATAACCTCAGGGTGGCCTACTGAAAATGTCAGCATCTAGGAATGAAGCTCAATGGCCTGAGGAAGCTACAGCTGTTTCATACAACAGCAATTCATCTGCTCACTAACACTGGTTTTTAGGAACAAGTTCTCCAAATTTGCTGCTTCCTGTGCTGGCTTCCCATTGAATGCAGAGTCTAGTTCAAGGTCGTCATACTGATTTTAAAATCCCTGCATGGTATTGGCTCTGGCTGTGTGAGAGATTACCTTTCCTACTGCAGTGATGACCTCACATGACAGCTTCACTCCATAGGAAAAAAGAATCTGTTGACAAATGGGAAAACTCATACCCACAGAAGAGAGAACCAGAGAAGTTTTGGACAAAGACAACAGAACTCTGTCAGACGGAATAAGAACGATAACCACCTTCACCATATTCAGAACTAAATGCATCTTAATTTTCCGGCAATAACCACCTCAAACTCAACCACCCCCGTCTCTTAATACATTTGTTTGTTTCTACCAACAGAGAACGTTTACTGGGCCAAATTCAGACTCTTTTTATGCATACAATTACTTAATTGAAATGAATGAAACAGTACTTCCTCAAATGAAGTTTGAATTTTGTCCATTTTTCTTTGGCAGTAGATGCTTTCTTGTACCATTTAGCTTTTTCCTATTCTCTTGCTCTTCGTGTTCGTGGTGCGTTTCTTAGCTTATGTATGTCTCAATACCAGCTCCTTTTACTTTTTGTGCTTGTTTTCATTGTGGTGGTGTAACTAAAAAACACAAGAACGGCCATACTGGGTCAGACCAAAGGTCCATCTAGCCCAGTATTCTGTCTTCTGACAGTGGCCAATGTCAGGTACCCTAGAGGGAATGAAAAGAACAGGTAATCATCAAGTGATCCATCCCCTATCGCGCATCAATTGGATCATTTCTGAATAATTAGAATGTCATTGTCCAAAATACCATCCATTAGTTATCTGTAAGAAATCCAATTTTTGTTTGTTTTTGATGTACCAATAGCCACAATAAATCTTCTCCTTGAAATTTTGCAGAATCTATTAGAAACTTGAGATTGTTCTCATTTCATACTTTTTACAAAGCTTTACAGATGCAATACCCCAGTTTCAACAGAACTTGAACAGAAATTTTGGGTTCTTTTGGATGAAGGAATACAATTAAAATCATTTGCTTTTGTAAATACTAAATACATTTGAAGAAATAAAAACCTTTTTGATAAGAAAACATTTTGTCACAGGACACTTACATAAACAACTACAACTGGTTTACTAATATTGCATCAATATCATATTTCACACTTAATTTGGTAAATATATCATCTATAGAACTGGAGAGATTTTGATTTAATCAGCTTTGAAACCACACCAAACTTTCTTAACTTAAATGGACATTAGAAATCACTGGTGAAATATGGACAAATAATTCAGACAAATATAAAACTTAAGGCAATATTTCCAGTTGACAGATGCCTACAAACATTTTTAGTGTTTTAAAATTAATAACATTGTATATCAGTAATGATCTTTTACCATTTTTTTCTGAAATGAACAGAGTGATTTTTGAGTAGTTTGGAATGATGACTAATATTTATATTTTTGGGCTTGCAAATATTTGTATAAAACGTGTGTAGGGCCAGATTATAGCAAGCCTTGTGTAGGTACATTATGGCGGGGGTGGGAGGATGCAAGGGGGCCATCTTTAGGTGTCTAAATGCCACTGTAATTGTACAAGATTTTAATTTTACAGGGTAAAATATAGCTTCGGAGATCTGGGGACCCCGAAAACCATGGAGGGAGGCGTTATACCTATTTATTATGTCTTAAAGCCCAAAAATGCCTAAGCAGGTTAGAAGCCCAATTCCCATTGATCTACTTGGGCATTTTTGCAAATCCCACCAGGGACCTATCTGTATCTTTAGGTCCCTATGTGCCTTTGTAAATCTCGCCCTAAGTCTGAGCTAAGTTTCCTAGCAGTTTTTATTGTATTATATTTTATACCCCCCTTGAACTTAATTCTTGTGAAAAGTTATAGCATGAAGATTTTGAGTGTTTTTTGCTTGCCAAACAATTTTTTTAAAGTCTATATGCCAACATGTTCAACAGTGAAAAAAGGAAAAGCATAAAATGCAATATGAATATGTACTTTGTAGAGATATAAAGCAAGAAACTTTCTTTTCTTTTTTTAATTTTAGTGTGAGCGCTGTTTGCCATTATATCATGACAAGCCTTTTCGTCCAGGTGACCAAGTCCAAGCTTATAATTGTAAACCTTGTCAGTGCTATGGCCGTGCAGTAAGCTGCCACTATGACATGGCAATGGATTCTTTTCCTAATGAACACTATAGAGGAGGTGGCGGAGTATGTGATAACTGTCAACATAACACCACAGGTAATTTAATAAGCTACAGCAAAATGTGTAGGGTCATTTTGGAGAGAGTCAGTCATAAAAACCCAAATGGTTCTGAGGTTCAACAATGATGAAGAGAAAATTAAAAAATTTTAAGTACAGCCCCTGTGTACTTCAGTAGCTAGAATTATGTAAACAGCTAAGATGAAAAATGCCGTCACTACAATGCAATATAATTTTGTATAGAATCTTCCATGTAAATTATATCCCAGCATACTTTATTATAGCATGAACATCAACATCTGCTGCAGTTAAGCTTGCAAAATGGTTTCCATTATACATGATGCACCGTGTTTCTATCAGGACCATCAAATTGGTCTAACCAGGTAACATAGCAAACATAGATTTTTGGTAAAATATCAGATTCCTCTTTAATGAGTAAAAATTTGCTCACTCCATATATAGAGGATTTGCATACTTATTTCGGTGTTCTTGGCTTTTTCTATGAAAAGGGGAAAGTTTGAGGTTCAACAGTAAGTTGTCCAAAAAAATGTGTAGACATTCACATATCATAGCTTTATAGAAGTGTGGTATTATATAACAGATGGAAGTTTAATGGAGTAAAACACAGTTTGTAACAGGTTCATTGTTTCATATGCTCTGGATCACTAAATTGGCAGGTAGAGATGAAAGGTGCATTAAAATGGACGTCCTGAAAATTATAGAATTCTCTCAAAGGAATAGTCTCTTTAATTTTGAATTATACAGCTAATTTTAATGAATTGGAAGCCATAATGCATAACCTTTCCCTCATGCAGGAAGAAACTGTGAGCTGTGTAAGGATTTCCATTACCGGCAAGCAGGTGCAGATCTTTCAGCTGTCGATGTTTGTAAAACCTGTGACTGCTACACAGCAGGCACCAAAAATAATAGCCTCCTGTGTGATAAGGTAAGTGATCTCAACACAAAATATCAGAAAATGTTCTATCCGCTGGTTGGCGTATCAGTAACATTAATTACAAGATGCACTTAAATGGATATTGCTTTATATAAGTCACTGTAGTTCCTCCTTTACAAAATGGTGGCTGATTCATACTGAAGACTGGAAGGCTAACAAGACTTCATAAGCAATCTGAGAATGATGCTAGGTGCAGAGCTTTGTCCTGCAATCAGGAATGAATGTAAAAAATACAGGTACAAATTTTCAGAAATAAATATGGTTTTGAGTGCCCAGCTTGAGCACCATCCCTCTTAAAATCTGGGACCTTAAAGGTGTCTCAGGTGGTGCACTCAAAAAATGGATGCACCAAAAATTACTGGTCAATTTTGAAAATGTAGACAGAGTCCAAATTAAGCTAAAATTTAATTAGCTTTCCTCCTGAAATATAGACAAAGATTGATCTCCATATAAGTCACCAGGCTCATCTTGTTTTGAAAAATAAAAAGGAAAAAAGGGCATTAGCTATGCTTCTTGAGGCTTTGGATCTCATTTACAAGAAAGGCATATAGTCTGCTAATAAATCTTACTGTGTCTTTCAAAGTGCCTACTGAGTGCCTGTTAAAATGGTGCTCAGTCACAGTGTAAGAATGATAAATCATGGAACTGAATCCAGCAACATGTTATAAAATGCTGGGTTTGTGGTGTTTTTTCCTCATACCTGCATATGGAAAATAAAGTGAGCAAGAAAACACAAGTGGCATTCAAGTCTCGCATATGCGTTGCATTGAAAAATGCGTTGACACAACTTTTTATCACATTGTGCCACCATTCTGACCCTGAACTGGCTCTGATAGGCAGTTTTGCAGAGGCTTTTTTTTTTCTCTCTCCAAATGTAATTTTAAAATCTGGAACCATTTCATAGAATCATAGAATATCAGGGTTGGAAGGGACCTCGAGGTCATCTAGTCCAACCCCCTGCTCAAAGCGGGACCAATCCCCAACTAAATCATCCCAGCCAGGGCTTTGTCAAGCCTGACCTTAAAAACCTCTAAGGAAGGAGATTCCACCACCTCCCTAGGTAACCCATTCCAGTGCTTCACCACCCTCCTAGTGAAAAAGGTTTTCCTAATATCCAACCTAAACCTCCCCCACTGCAACTTGAGACTATTACTCCTTGTTCTGTCATCTGCTACCACTGAGAACAGTCTAGATCCTTCCTCTTTGGAACCCCCTTTCAGGGAGTTGAAAGCAGCTATCAAATCCCCCCTCATTCTTCTCTTCTGCAGACTAAATAATCCCAGTTCCCTCAGCCTCTCCTTATAAGTCGTGTGCTCCAGCCCCCTACTCATTTTTGTTGCCCTCCGCTGGACTCTTTCCAATTTTTCCACACCCTTCTTGTAGGATTTCCTTGGTATATTTCAACATATGTTATTATTTCTCTTCCATTGAGGGTTAACAACTTTTCCCAAAAATTCTTATTAAAATAATCCATTGTAACATTTGTCCTATAATTTGTTTTACTTTTGTTTATTTTACTTAGATTGTAAGATATTTGTGGTAGTGTTTTCTTTGTAGCCTTGATCCTACGAATGACCCCAGGGGTATGGACCACCATGTGACTTCATCTGCCTGTGCAGAGCTCATTGCAGGGCTTATGCCTATGTTTGTAAAGCAATGTGTAAAGTTAGAGCCCTATATTTTAATAATGATAATACCCAATAGCCACAAGCAGAAACACACTCTCTGATATCCATCTTCTAAGGATGATACTTCTTAACTACAGTGCAGAAATGAAAATCCTTTAAAACTCTAGAAACAACATTAGGACCTCACACTGTTGTAAGGCACAAAAGGAAGGAGGAAATAAAAGAGAAATTAGACACTAGTTTTAACATTCGCTGTTGCTGATGATTTGTTACACTAGTCTAACAGTAACTTGGGGTCATAATTAAAGGTGGTAAAATAAATTAAAAAATTGTTAACTGATGCATCATCATCATTGGCGACCCCTTGAGGTCGAGGATGATCTCTTTCACAGGTTTTATTTTTCAGGGGTCCTTTGGTGACTGAGGAGTCCAATTCTTGAGCCACAGGCTCGTTGGCAGATGTTGCAGGTGGTGTTGGAAGACAGGGTTGGGCCACGATTGCTGTGTAACAGTTGTCTTCCTTTTTTTTATTCCTGGTGTTTTTCTGTGACTAGGGCAAGGCGATTTTCCTCAAAAGTGGATGCTCCCTCTCTGACAGGTCTTTGCCATTTATCCCTATCCTGGGCTGCTGTCTCCCAGTGTGTGATGTCAATGACGCATCTCTTGATATTTATCTTGAGGGTGTCTTTAAAATGTTTCTTTTGGCCTCCCCATTTCCTTTCTCCTTTGGTGAGTTGAGCCTACAGCAGTTGTTTTGGTAAGCGTACATCAGGCATGCACACACAGTGCCTGCTCCACCTCAGCTGGTGTTGGATAATTAGGGCCTCAACACTGAAGATGTTGGCCTCTGTGAGTACACTGACATTAGTGCGGCGACGCTCCCACTTTATGCTGAGGATCTTCCAAAGAAGGTGTTGGTGCTGGTTTTTCAGGCGTTTTCTGTAGGTCACCCAAGTCTCACAGCTGTAGAGGAGAGTTGGGATTACAACTGCTTTATATACTAAAAGTCCAGTATGTGTTCTGATGATGTGATTGTTGAACACCTGGTAAGAGAGTCTGCCAAAGGCAAGGCTGGTGCAGCGGATTCTTTGTTGATTCTTGACATCTATGTCTGCCCTCTGTGAGAGATGGCTGCCAAGATAGGCAAAGTATTCTACATTTTCCAGTTATTCTTTGTCCATGTAGAACTTCCTTGCTGGGTCTGATGATTAACCGGGGACTTTGAAGATCCTCCCTTGAGTGTGCACAATCATCTGTGTACTGGAGTTCGGTTATTGTTGCTGATATTACTTTAGTTCTGGCACAGAGACGAGAAAGGTTGAAGAGGTTGCCGTCAGTCTGATATTGGATGCCAGTGCCCTGCAGTAGACGGTCTTGGGTTAATGTTTTCATAGCTGCTAAGAAAATGGAGAAAAGGGTGGGTGCCAGTACACAACCTTATTTTACACCAGTTTGGATGACAAAGGGCTCAGAGGTAGAGCCACTGCGCAGTATGAAGGCAGTCATCTGGTCGTGGAGGAGTCTTACAATGGTGATAAATGGGCTTGGGCAGCCAAACTTTGACAGAGCCTCATGGTTGACAGAGTCAAAAGCTTTGGTCAGATCTATAAAGGCCATATACAGCTCCTGCTGGTGTTCTTGACATTTTTCCTAGATCTGCCTGGCTGCGAAAATCATGTCTGAGGTGCCTTGTGATGGTCTGAAGCCACACTGGGACTCTGGTAGTACTTCCTCTGCAAGAGGGAGCAGGCGATTCAGTGAGATTCTAGCAAGAATCTTCCCAGCGATGAGGAGGGAGGAGGGCAATGCCTTGATAGTGCCACAGTCGGCCCTGCCTCCCCTTTTGAAAATAGAATACAGTAATGAAAGAGGCTGAGGCATGAGCTTGAAGCTGTGATTATATATTTAAAAAAAAAAAAAAAAAAAAAAAAACAAGAAAAAAGGGGAAAATGCGGGAGACTGAGCTGCTCAAAAAGGCATCAGTAGACTGCTGCAATAGAAGCAGGGCAGAGAGAAATGATTAAGAGGCATTAAAAATAGATTAATAAGGCTGTAGACTAAGGGCTGAAATGAATTACATGAAATAGAAAGGCATCACTGAAGGAAGTGTTTCCAGGTCTGACCCGTGGAAGATGGAATCATAAGGAATAAGGACCCTACTCATGAAAATTAATTGTCACATCACAATGATAATTTTCAAGGAAATACACTAAAAACGATATAGAATACACTTTCACTGCATAATTTACCATTTCCTGCAATTCATCAATGCTTTTTTCTCTGCACAGAACTAGTTATCTGTCATCAAGCTCTAAAGAGCTGAGGAATTCCAAAAGGGAACATTTGAATTACCCCAAAGCATATTTACTCATCATGTACAAAAATATGCATAGATAAAATTAGCAGGAGGGGCAAAAGAGTAATCAATACACTACTGCTACCCCCAAAACTTCATTGAAATGAACATGGAAACTGTATTTCTGTTCTGCTTATCTATTTCACTCTGTTCTTGATGGGAAATGTGAATTTATGCGTTGTATTTTTACTTGAATGGATTCTAGATGCCTACAGGGCAGTAGGTAGTGTACACTCACACCCCACACTTGTCCTGAAAGGGTTAATGAAGACAAAGTGGGGCTAATTAACCCAATAGGACACAGCAAAGAGGAATCAGGTGGCTAAGCAATCCCCTGACTGAGGTAGCCCAACTGAGGAGGAACAGCTGTGCTGGACTTACAAAGGCAGGAAATTGGCAGCAGAAGGGAGCTGCTGGGAAAGTCTGCAGTCACTCCCTGGGAGAATAGAGGTGTGTTTGGGCTGACAAACCCAGAGAGTGGGGAATCAAGGAAGGTAGGAAAGGGCTCAGGGAAAGGCAGTAAGGTCTAGAAGGCAACAGACCTTGGCTGCTGACTAGAGGGTCCCTGAGCTGGAACCCGGAGCAGAAGCTGGGCCCAGGTTCCCTTGCCAGCCACTGAAGGAGTAGCACCTATGGCAGCGAATGGGAAGATTGCCTAGGACTGCTGAAGGAAGACTGTGTTACCCTGGAAGGGGAAAAAGTGTAGAGTGATCATAGCCATTTCCCTGGCTTGTTTTCATCTAACCCACTTTACAATCTGCTTACCTGTTCCAGCACATGCAGCAGTTTGCAATCCTTTTCCTGTTCCCATTGAAGTATAAGTATTGTACATCTCTTCTAGCCTTCCATATGTAACGGAACGGAAGAATTTTCCCTCTCACATTTATCTTCAATGATACTTGCTTCCAGGAAAATTTGGAAGTGCTGCAACAACCTCTACCCAGTCTGTTAATTTCCCTTCTCAACTAAGGGAGTCGGGTGGCTTTATTTTCTCCATTTTTGCTTATTTGTGACACCATGTAATAAGTGTGTCACATGCACTAGCCGTGATAAGAGACTGCTTTTTATTACACATGCCAGGGCCAGGGTTACAAAAGCTTATATTCCTGTCACATTGTAGGGGTCAGTATCCAGTCCAGTGCCATATATTACAAGGTAACATTGACAGAGTGATGTGGGAAAATTTCACTCCTTTTGCAAAGCTGTACCCGGAGGCCTGATCCTGCACCACGAAGTCAACGGGGGGAGGAGAGGGTGTTGCCTAGGCATGTTAATCTGGCTTCTTTCATGAGCATTAATTTCAGGTCAGAACAACTTTTGGATAGGACCCTCAAGCAAAAATTTGAAGTGTGGTCTCCTTTCCACCATCATACTTTTTATCCCTCCTCCTTGTCCCTGTATCCCTTCTCTTCTATTATCATTGCCTCCCAGGTGCAGGCCTAAATTCTCAGTCACACTTGGGCTTATTTATGCAGCCAGTGAAGCGTAAGGGGCATTACTGTTACTAAGGCTTCAGGTCACCATCTCCATTTAGTCTCTGCCCCATCAACAGGTCACTAAATACACTTGCATGCACGTACCCCAGTACTCTGTCAGACCTTTAGACACACACCATAATAACTTTGAGAGTTGCTGGTGCTCAGGACATTTGAGATTAAGGCCACTTATTTAAGTGCCTAACTATAGACTTAAAAGCTTAACTTTAGGCACCCATTTTTGGAAACCTTGTTTATATGTATTTAATGACATCTTTTTCTTTAGTTTAAATTTAATCTCATTTAAATAAAATATATGTCGGCTCATATAGATCAAACGCATTAGATCAAACGTGTCTTTCCGGGTCTATATCCATAAGGAGTATCATGTAAGATATCTTCAGAAAGCTCATAACATATCAAGATATATAATCATTGTGAGATGTATGTACAGGTAATATTTAAGGACCAATGTAACTATATTGAAAGTATGCTTTATGGACTTTGAGTAAAAGTTGGTCACCGGGAGATAATATATTTCGGTAATGGCCCGTTCAAGCAGGGGGGAGTTGTCACCCCAGCCTGGTTAGCCAGTGGTGTAATGCAAAGCTCGATTGTCTAGTCTTGCTCCATCCCAATACTTTCAATGGAAAACCATCCAAGGGAACTGCAAACAATTGAAAACACTTGGAGGGAAAAAGGGGACATTACAACAGACAGGAGATCACCCTGTCTGTGAATAAAAGATTGATTCAGTATATGGGAGGGTGGAGGGAAGACCCTTTGGATTCTCTCACTGAGGACACTTCTTGGGGAGTGGGGATATTATGAAAAACTGGACTCCTGGTTCCCATGAAGCCTGCCAGCTCTGCAACAGACTGAATGCTGGGCAGAAAACCTACTTTAATAGTTAGGAAAGGTAACTGTGAATGTGTAGAGCCAGCTTTTGTGGGTTTATGATTTTTTTTGGTATTGTAATCATTTATTTCCACCACTCTCTCTTGTTTTTAGTTAACTTTCCTTTGTTAAGTAAACCTGCTTTTTATTTCTTATAAGTGCTCACAAGTGCTGTGTGGTTTACAGGAGCAGTGGTTTAAGGTGAAACTGGTAAATTAGAGGTACACTGCACCCTTGGGGGCAGAGGATTTGGGATTTCTCTAAGTAACCAGTGTCAGGAGCTGGATATCACAGGGGAATGCTTCAAAGCGGAGTGCCCCAGGGGTTGGTCCTGGTGCCGGTTTTGTTCAATATCTTTATCAGTGATCTGGATGATGGGATTAATTGCACCCTCTGCAACTTCACAGATGACACTAAGCTGGGGGGAGAGGTAGATATGCTGGAGGGTAGGGATAGGGTCCAGAGTGACCTAGACAAATTGGAGGATGGGGCCAAAAGAAATCTGATGAGGTTCAACAAGGACAAGTGCAGAGTCCTGCACTTAGGAAGGAAGAATCCCGTGCACTGCTACAGGCTGGGGACCAATTGGCTAAGCAGCAATTCTGCAGAAAAGGACCTGGGGATTGCAGTGGATGAGAAGCTGGATATGAGTCAGCAGTGTGGATATGAGTCAGTTACCAAGAAGGCCAACGGCATATTGGGCTGTATTAGTAGGAGCATTGCCAGCAGATCGAGGGAAGTGATTATTCCCCTCTATTTGGCACTGGTGAGGCCACATCTGGAGTATTGTGGCCAGTTTTGGTCCCCCCACTACAGAAGGAGATAGACAAATTGGAGGGAGTCCAGCGGAGGGCAACAAAAATGATTAGGGGGCTGGGGCACATGACTTATGAGGAGAGGCTGAGGGAACTGGGGTTATTTATTCTGCAGAAGAGAAGAGTGAGGGGGGATTTGATAGCAGCCTTCAACTACCTGAAGGGGGGTTCCAAAGAGGATGGAGCTAGGCTGTTCTCAGTGGTGGCAGATGACAGAACAAGAAGCAATGGACTCAAGTTGCAGTGGGGAAGGTCTACGTTGGATATTAGGAAACACTATTTCACTAGGAGGGTGGTAAAGCACTGGAATGGGTTACTTAGGGAGGTGGTGGAATCTCCATTCTTAGAGGTTTTTAAGGCCCGGCTTGACAAAGCCTTGGCTGGGATGATTTAGTTGGTGTTGGTCCTGCTTTGAGCAGGGGATTGGACTAGATGACCTCCTGAGGTCCCTTCCAACCCTAATATTCTATGATTCAAAGGGACGTGGGGACTGTGGTTCACCTATTTTTAACCTGCAAGGCAAAGACAGGGCTGGCATAGCCCAGAGAAGAGTGCTTGAGTGACTGAAATGCTGGAGGTGTTAGGGAGCTGATAGCCAGCTAGGCACAGGCAAGACCCCCTCACACTGGAGGCAGGTGACTCTCAGTCCTGGGTGCCCCGAGAACTGTCCCAGGCACTTTGGAAATTTTTATTGTAAATGATCTAAAAGATCTTTTCCGTCTTTAAATTTTATGATTCAATGACTGTTTTGTCATAGTTTAAAACAATTAATGCTTGCATATTTTTTTAACTGAGCTAAAAAGAACAAATACAAGAATAGCACCATGTATAATTTTGCATTTGTAAGCATTTGTAAAAATGGTATAATATAATATATTGAAATATTCCACAAGCACCTTTCACAAATTATGGCTCATAATTTCAGGGTGAAATATATCCAAGCAGCAAGAAAAATATTTCAAAAATTTACTACTTGGAGGACTCATGATGGCTATTAATTCCCTTTAAAAGACATTCAAGTATGCAATGCTAAGAACTGTATATGGGGATTTCTTTACTGTATTGCTGTCTTGAGCATTCGAAGGATCAAGGGTAAATGTATTTCAGTTCTACTATATAGCAGACTTTAGAACTTTACCTGTATGTTCCTTAGAGATTGTTCAGGATACATTTTCGAGCACTTCTTCTGAACTATATACATTATTTAAAAGCACCATGAAAATCTAGCTGATGGATAAACCGCAGGGATTATTTAAAAATATATATGTATATAAATATTTTTTTGTCATAAACCAGTGTGACTTTTCTTTCTTTCTTTAACATATTCAGGATATTTGACTAGTTTGATAAATAGCACCAATTGAACAATTGAAACTAAAAGATGCATTATGATGTACATTGTTCACCTCATATTTTTCCATCCATGACGTTCATGAATGGCAGAATCTCCCAAAATTCTGTGTTGTCATGGAAAAACCATCTTACAAAGGCAGCTTATTTATTTATCCTCACTGTTTAGTTGTATCAGGTCCTAGGTGACCGAAGAGAACTTGTAAAGGAGTGATGTACAGGATGGAATAAAGAGGAAAAAGAAATGATGCAGAAATTAACCAATGCACAACCAAGACCAACTAAGGGAGAACATGTATCAAAACCATTAAAACTGCATAATATTTGATGCATTATTGAACATCGTGGGTTTTTAATTACACAACGATCAAGCATTTTGATCTGACAAATCAACTGTTGAGGGAGTAAACAATATAAGATAGGAGGTTGATCTCTGCTAAGAGATGTTAGAGGCCGAGGAGATAACAGAAATTACTGGATACATCTTATATGAACTCTGGTCTAAAACGCACATGCATAGCAAGATTATTTTGAAAACTGGTATTCTCCAGTGGGCGGGGTATACTTGGGGAGAGAAGGGCACGAGAACATCCATTGAGATGAATGGGTCAGTTCACACCTCTGAGCTATTTTGTCTGTCAGGCTATATTCATTTCCTTGGCATGTTCCTGATTCATCTGAGAACATCTTATTGAAAGAATGAGCCATTTCACACCTCTGCACTCCTCCTATGCTGGAGAAGGTTGTGCAGAGACCCTTCCCCCTACACTAACCCCTTAAGTACAGTCTGGGACACCTCCCCCCTTAATTCCCCCTTGCTGCCTTCAGCTGGTAGATATATGCCTCACAGCCTATCAGTTACCACTTGCCTTCCTCCCTGTAGCCCTACTGGAGGCATGGAGAGGCCAGAAGAAGGGCAGAGCTCCTAACTGAGTGGCAGTGAGTTGTTTCCAAGGAACCTTTTGTGCCGCCTAATCACATCCCCTCACTACTAACATTCCTCAAAAACAAAGGAAATTCACTTCTGAGAAATGTTAACTCTGAGTTAAAGTTGACCAGCAGTGCCTCTCATCCTTCCAGAACATCAAACGGACCTATGCTTAAACCTCTGAAAACCAGGGAATAGAGTTAAGGCAAAACAAACTTGAATCTCTGAAAGCCAGGAAATATTGGGTACACACCAGCCCTGTAACACATTGTTAACTCTACTTTCTTTGAGCAAAGCCCCCATATGCCAGTAACACATTACCCATGGAGATGCTACAGAACACTCAAGTAGCAGACCACATTAAACATGGTACGACAAAATCCAACACCATTTTACTTACAAAATTTGAGTTTAGATCAGGCATAGTGAATAGGAACTACCTACATCTGGCTTACACTCAAACACCAAGCCTACTCCACACAAACCACCCTAGGCTTCCAAAATATTATCACCCATTCACTGTTGTTCTGTGGATTCCTTCTGAGACATTGCCTTCACTTACTACTCACTTAGCGAAGGAGACCAGTGTCATACATGTCACTAGACTGCTGACCATCCCCAATGGCAAAAAGAAACCTGATGCTCACATTCTTACTTTTTTCTCATGCTTACCCTTACTGAACTATTTCCAGAGGCTCTTCCCAGCTCCAGAGGAGCTGCGTTAAGGTTGTTTTGCAGGGCTGGTATAAACCTTAACTCTGTATTTACTGGTTTTCAGAGGCTTAAGTGTAGATGCATTTGATGTTCTGGAAAGATAAGAGGCACTGCTTGTCAGGACATGGGTGTTCAGGCTTAATGGTCAGAGCCATGGGGGTGGCCAGGCCTGGGGTTTAAAGAAGAGCTGAGATAGAGTCAAGAATCAGGACCACAGGACACTTGGGGTTGTAACTGAGATTAGAGCCAAAGGCAGAGAGAGGGATCAGAAACCGAATGCCAGAGGCAATGGGCTAGCAAAAGATGTGGTCAGGAAGTGGAGCCAGGGGTCACAACCAGGGGTGTCATGGATGGGTAAGGGTGGGCAGGTAGGCACAGGCTGGATGGAAGTAAGAGCAGGTGCAGGAAACAGGATTAAGCAGCTGCGGCATAGAACACGTTGAGCAGCCAGTGAGCGCTGGGTACTGCTGGGTCAAGCAGTAGTTTAGCTCCACCGGTCAGGAAGTGCAGTCCATCCGACATCCCCCGTCAGGGTCAGCTATGCTTGATATGTTGCTAGGAGACTGACACTGCTGGTCAGTCTTAACTCTGTGTTAACACAATTTTTGGGTAATGAATTATGCATTCAAGACAAATAGGGGCTAAAACAGATCTTCCATTGCTTTTTGAGGTGGTGGGGAGCAGAAAAGTATATTCATAGAATCATAGAATATCAGGGTTGGAAGGGACCTCAGGAGGTCATCTAGTCCAACCCCCTGCTCAAAGCAGGACCAATTCCCAGCTAAATCATCCCAGCCAGGGCTTTGTCAAGCCGGGCCTTAAAAACCTCCAAGGAAGGAGACTCCACCACCTCCCTAGGTAACGCATTCCAGTGCTTCACCACCCTCCTAGTGAAATAGTGTTTCCTAATATCCAACCTAGACCTCCCCTACTGCAACTTGAGACCATTGCTCCTTGTTCTTTCATCTGCCACAATTGAGAACAGCCGAGTTCCATCTTCTTTGGAACACCCCTTCAGGTAGTTGAAGGCTGCTATCAAATCCCCCCTCATTCTTCTCTTCTGCAGACTAAACAATCCCAGTTCCCTCAGCCTCTCCTCATAAGTCATGCGCTCCAGACCCCTAATCATTTTTGTTGCCCTCCGCTGGACTCTTTCCAATTTTTCCACATCCTTCTTGTAGTGTGGGGCCCAAAACTGGACACAGTACTCCAGATGAGGCCTCACCAATGTCGAATAAAGGGGAACGATCACGTCCCTCGATCTGCTGGCAATGCCCCTACTTATACAGCCCAAAATGCCGTTAGCCTTCTTGGCAACAAGAGCACACTGTTGACTCATATCCAGCTTCTCGTCCATTGTGACCCCTAGGTCCTTTTCTGCAGAACTGCTACCTAGCCATTCGGTCCCTAGTCTGTAGCTGTGCATATTGTCATCTGATCTTTTCTTGGTAAGACTCAATCAGAACACTTAAAGATGTTTTAGAAATACAGGGAAATTTGCAATAGTGCCTTCTCAATCAAACTGGAGGCTTGTCTTATCTACAAACATGTCTTCTCTCTTCACCTATTTCAAAACCTTACAAATCCGGGTGGGAGACAGTATGTCAGTGGGTGACAATAGAGACCTTCTGCAGGGACATACCCATACTTCTGACCCCATAATACCCAATCTGATGAGGTTTCCTCTACTGTTAAATATGTTAATTCAAAATCCCAGTTTCCATTACCTCTTGTTTAGCTACTGAGATAGATTATTACTGTTTTAACTGGTTTCCTAGCTTTAATCTCCTGTATTGATTACAAAGTGTAGGATAACTTTGAAAGATAGTGCCACAGTCGGAGGAAGAGATCTTTATAATCTGGTCTCTAGTGGATCGTATTGACTGGTCTAGAGATGGCTGAACATTAGGTGTAATTTAAGTTAATATTCCCTTTCTTGGAGAGCCTGTATTTACTGTTTTGGACTCTCTCTCCTTGCTAAAGGTGAGTTCTTGAGTGTACGTTTTCTGCCACTGAATTTTGAGAGCACTGCCTCACCTCTTGGCACTTCGTACTACCTGGCACATCAATGACACTTAAATCTTGTCGGTGGTACTGGTGCTCCTTCCCATTCCTGGCACTCACTACCCTGGACATTTCACTAGTCTGCATGAGACTCCTCTGTAATTGATACAACTTGAGGAGGTTTTGCTGTACATTTATTTCATGCAGTATCCTTGATTTCTAATCATGTTGTGTTTTTTTTTTCCCCTGTAAAATTTGGTAATCCACAATAGGTGTCTCTGTCATCAATACAAAGAGGTTCTACTGTATAACATAATGCAAGATTTTCTTTTGGAATGTGCTTGGATATAACCTTCAGGCACAGTTTTTGCATCCAATATTTACTATCAGGCCTAGAGATGCTGTATTTTCTCTCACTCAGGTTAATGATCCTTAGATCTACACTGTACAGATTGGAGCATCCAGATAAATAGAAAGTATATTTTATATGGAATATTTTTGTAGCTTTGACCCAGCCACCTCAACCCTTTGCTCTGGTTTGGCCTCGGTTTTGGGGTAAAAAACCAGAAAGACCTTGGTCAAAGAAGTTTTGAATTCCATGGGAGATAATTTCAGTGGAGAGCATTACAAGAGGAATGTTAATGTTTTAGAACATTTTGTTTCTCCAGTTTGAGCCAAATCCTGCTTTCTTCACTCATGTGAGTATTCACATAGACATAAATACAACTGCATGTGTGGGTGAAGCAAATAGCTTTGGCCCTGTGCAGTTAGTTAATCCTTCCTGAATGTCCAGGCAATGGTGAATCAATTCTACAATGTTGGCAAATTATGGAAACAGTCTGATTCTTCTCTTATGGTGTAAATCTGGAGTAACTCTATTGTAATCAATTTTTAACAAGGGGGCAGTTAGTTCCATAGTATCCAGAAATTATCCCATCCCGCTCACACGGGGTATTTAGCTTTATTTTGGGTTAAGTCCTGCAATCTTTATTCCATTCTCATTTAGCCAGTACTCCCATTGTAGTAAATAGAAGCATTGTCTGAACAGAAATGACAGGGTTTCACCTTTAGAAATTATACACTATTTTGTAATAGCTGCAGATCAGATGGTACTATCTGTTTGTAGAATAGGGTCTTGTATTTGTCACAGGGTAGCTGGTCCCTGTGCACAGACTAAGCCTGGCTCCCCTGGACTGGAGCAGACGAGTCCAATCCAGCCAATTCAAGAGGGCTGAGCTACACCTGAGCCTACAAAGGGCTGTTAGTGGGCAGTTGGGGGATGGACTGAGACAGGTGGTGCCATGGGGAGGGAAAGCCACAACAGAGTCCTGGTACAGTCAAGGAACTATGATGTAATTGGAATAACAGTGACTCGGTGGGGAAAGTCACATGTCTGGAGCACTGTTATGGATGGGTATAAACTGTTCAGGAGGGAGAGAAAAGGTGGAGGAGTTGCACTGTATGTAAGAGAGCAGCATGATTGCTCAGAGCTCCAGTATGAAACCGGAGAAAAGTGTGTTGAGAGTCTTTGGGTTAAGTTTAGAGGCAAGAGCAACAAGGGTGATGTCATGGTGGGCATCTGCTATAGACCACCAGACCAGGAGGAAGAGGTAGATAAGGCTTTCTTTGGACAACTAACAGAAGTTTCCAGATCACAGGCCCTGGTTCTCATCGGGGACTTCAATCACCCTGACATCTGTTGGGAGAGCAATACAGCAGTACACAGACAATCCAGGAAGTTTTTGGAGAGTATTGGGGACAACTTCCTGGTTTAAATGCTGGAGAAACCAACTAGAGGCCATGCTCCTCTTGACCTGCTGCTTACAAACAGGGAAGAATTGGTAGGAGAAGTAGAAGTGGGTGACAAGCTGTGCAGCAGTGACCATGAGATGGTCGAGTTCAGGATCCTGACAAAGGAAGAAAGGAGATCAGCAGAATATGAACCCTGGACTTCAGAAAAGCAGATTTTGACTCCCTCAGGGAACTGATGGGCAGGATCCCCTGGGAGGCTAATATGAGGGGGAAAGGAGTCCAGGAGAGCTGGCTGTATTTTAAAGAAGCCTTATTGAGGGCGCAGGAACAAACCATCCCGATGTCCAGAAAGAATAGACAATATGGCAGGCGACCGCATGGCTTAACAGAGAAATCTTCTGAGAGCTTAAACACAAAAAGGAAGCTTACAAGAAGTGGAAACTTGGACAGATGATTAGGGAAGAGTATAAAAATATTGCTCTAGCATGTAGGGGTATAATCAGGAAGGCCAAAGCACAATTGGAGTTGCAGCTAGCAAAGGATGTGAAGGGTAACAAGAAGGGTTTCTACAGGTATGTTAGCAACAAGAAGGTGGTCAGGGAAAGTGTGGGACCCTTACTGAATGGGGAAGGCAGCCTAGTGACAGATGATGTGGAAAAAGCTGAAGTACTCAGAGAAATTGGAGAGAGTCCAGCAGAGGGCAACAGAAATGATTAGGGGGCTGGGGCACATGACTTATGAGGAGAGACTGAGGGAATTGGGCTTATTTAATCAGCAGAAGAGAAGATTGAGGGGGGATTTGATAGCAGCCTTCAACTACCTGAAGGGGGGTTCCAAAGAGGATGGAGCTAGGCTGTTCTCAGTGGTGGCAGATGACAGAACAAGAAGCAATGGACTCAAGTTGCAGTGGGGAAGGTCTACGTTGGATATTAGGAAACACTATTTCACTAGGAGGGTGGTAAAGCACTGGAATGGGTTACTTAGGGAGGTGGTGGAATCTCCATACTTAGAGGTTTTTAAGGCCCGGCTTGACAAAGCCCTGGCTGGGATTATTTAGTTGGGGTTGGTC
Source organism: Emys orbicularis (assembly GCF_028017835.1). Taxonomy (NCBI): domain Eukaryota; kingdom Metazoa; phylum Chordata; order Testudines; family Emydidae; genus Emys; species Emys orbicularis. The sequence goes on from NC_088685.1 coordinate 168,493,478, forward strand.
CTGCTTTGAGCAGGGGATTGGACTAGATGACCTCCTGAGGTCTCTTCCAACCCTAATCTTCTATGATTCTATGAAAGGAGCTGGCTCCTATGGTAGGTCCACGGAGGAAGGGGCAGGAGCTCAGGGAAGTAGCCATGGAGCTGGTGCTCCAGAAAGGGAGCAGACCTGACAGAAATTGGGAAGCTGCCAGGGGCAGGAGTGCCAGAGACCCCTGGGAGGAGTGGCCCTGAAGTCTGAGGCTAAGGAAGTTAAGACTGTGTTTTTCTGTTTGTTTGCTAACCTCCTTGCAAAGAATAGGCATGGCAGAGGATGCTTTGGAGCTGGGGAAAAGCATGGCCTGGTGACAGTTCTCCTTCATGGTTTTCAATATTTAGATAATGAATACATCTGTGTTTAATTCTTAATTTTTTGCATCCTACAAAAAGTTCTTTGATTTAATTTAATTTAATTATATTTATGCTTGTTTAATGTTCAGTAAGTAAAATAATACATGTATTTCACAGACCTATTTTTTCCTTTTCCATTTAAAGTTTTCTCTCTCTCCCCCATACCCTCCGCCGTTGTTGCTAATGAGTGTATCATCTAAAAATAGATACGTTCATCATTCAATAATATTTTGTATCTTTCTAGATTGGAGGCCAATGTAATTGTAAGAGACATGTGTCTGGCAGACAGTGCAATCAGTGCCAGGAAGGATTCTACAATCTACAACAGTCAGACCTTGATGGCTGCAGTCCCTGTAACTGTAATACCTCTGGGACAGTCAATGGAGATATTACCTGTCACCAAAATTCAGGCCAGTGCAAGTGCAAAGCAAATGTTATTGGTATGTGTAATGTAAGAGTTTTCAGCCATATTTCTTATCTGCTAGAAATAAAACATTTGATTTCTAAACTGAAAAATACAGTAAATTTCTTTTGCTGAAGGCAGATTAAAAAAACGGAATGAAATTAACTGTCTAAAATTATTAATTTAATAATTCTATCAAATTATAGTTTGAAGCTTAGTTTAATCAACCCTTTAGAAGTCTCTTTATTCCATAGCTGCATTGGCTCACATAGCTCCATACTAATAACTCACAGAAATAATATTAATTTGCTTACCGCATAGATGTTTCTTTTAGGAAATTAGCACTTTTTCAAAATGTTTTATACTTAATGAGTTCTAAGCAAATCGTTTCCATGCTAGTTTTCTTAATAGACCAAAATAAATGGATTTTTTCCCCCTCAAAATATTCTGTGCTACAGGGTCCTTTGTGATAAATCTTTCCATTTTTTTCTATTGTATTTCTTTGAACTGTTCCTATGAAATGCAAAATAAGTCAACATTATTCCACAGATCATGAACATTGCTAGGGTTAGTTATCAAGGGCCACATAATTTTAATTTTGTAATTCAATGCCAAGCTGATTATAATAAACTGCTACCTTCTGTGTTATTTATCATTTTTTTTACAAGACGTGCTTTTTTGTTTGTTACTCCCACAGGTATTTTTCAGAAATTAGATTTGATTATAGCAATTTATTACTTCCAGCATATTTGAGGGGAGCCACAGCCACATAAGGACAAAATTTATCAAGTGCCCAAAATACACAGTGTACATAATACACTTTGAAATATTGATGTATGGGAATATTATGCAAGGAGAATTTCCTGATAAAGTGAGCCCTGCATGGTAACTGTACGTGTCTCAGGCCATACATACGGCTCAAAAAAAACCTATACCAATTTATCATTCAAACTATTGGTAATCTGTATTTTCTGAACCAACTGTGATCATATGTTGATACTAAAAATACCTTTCAAGGTTCAGATCTTAGGTAATTCATATTTACTAAATTGTGAACAACTGCTTCTTCCAGACTTCTAAATCTCTGTTAGTGTCCACCCATATCTTTGTAGGAGAGAAATATGATAGCTGTGAGGTTAAAGTGAATGCCCGAAAAAGTTGAATTGTTGTGAATTTTTACAAGTTATTATTCTTTGTTCTTGTGGCTGGAATTTCCAAAACAAGCCAATAAATAAATAAATACCTGAAAATGCTCCTCTAAAAGGATCTAATCCTGGGTAATTCTGAGCTTCCTTCATATGAAGTGCTGAGTGCCTTTAACTCCTGTTGTCTACAGTGGGGATTAAAGCATGGACAACATCCCTCAGGAGGTGCTCAGGATCCTCGCAGGATCAAACAATCCTGATTTTTTCAGTGTAAACAGTTAATGCATCTTAAAATTGAATTTCCTAAATTAAATAAAATAGGAGTTTTCTAACAATTCTGTATTATATTTTTTTCATATACATTTGGGACCTGATTTTGGATTCTTTGTATATTCGCAAGCTTGCTTTGACGTCAGTGAGAAATGGGGTGTGCAAGGATTGCAGGATCAGAGCCTTGCTTATTTAAATTATTTCAAACCTTTTACACTGTCTATGAAAATATTTGGGATGATTTTTCTCTTCACTTAAAAAACAATCTATGGGGGGTGGAGGAGAGGAAGATACATAAAGCCCAATCCTGTAAACATGTATGTACATGCTTATCTTTAAGCACAGTTGTCTCGTTGACTTCAGTGAGATTACTTGTGCTTAAAGTTAAGCACGTCAGTAGGATTGTTTACACAACTAACTGTAAATACTCTGCTTTCCCTTGTTACCATGTGTAAATAAGTGTTATTTATCAGTCCCTGTGCAGTGAACTTTTATAAAGAAAAGCTACCTCTTTAAAATGTAGGTTGAGTTATTTTTTTTAAACTTGGTTTACAAGTAACCTCAGTCTATTGTCATTTTGTCTAAAGAAATGTGATAACAGAAAATGTAACTGTGTACTGCAGTGTTATAGAATGGGAACTGTTAGAGTTAACACAACTGTTAAATCTTACTAATGATTCTATCACCAGTAAAATACATTAGCACCAATAATTTTATTAAAGTAGGTCATTCATCTAGAATAAAAAGGTAGAAGAATGTGAATTAAATGCCAAGCGTGCTAACTCCCCTGTACTTGTTAACATTGAATGTGATGCCCTGTAGGCCTTCCTCAGTATCGTTAGGAATAGATTACCTGTCAGGAATATGTATGGCATATTCAAATAAGCACTGCGCATATTTTTAAAACTGATATGATATGAATCCATGTAGACCAATTTTAATAGTTCAAAATGAGTCATAATTCTTGTTAACAATACAGTTATTTTTAAAATTTGCAGCAATAGTGGGCCTTTTTTATTTTCCTTATTGAAATTAAATGATATGCCTTAGGTGAGCCATTCATCACTGTTAAAGGAACTTGCCTTCTGTTGGAGTTCTTGAGTTTTTATCCATGTATATAATGCATTTCCTACCATTTCAAGAGATGCTTTTCTACATATGAGTTTCTAAATGTATTATATTTATGCATTTTTTTTAAAGAATAGAAATATTTTGTTCGTACCTAAGTTATTTTTTCTTTTACTGGATGCCACAATTAAACCATGGTATCATAGTGAAAGATTTTCCCACTGAAAAATAACACACATACACATGTGAGTTAGCATTTCTCAAATAATAATTTACTTTGCTTTCTTGTGAGGTAAATGTTATAAACTAAAATTCAGCTGCAACCCCCGAGGCAGGGATAAAGCAATGAATTTGAAAACAAAACTAACAGAGCTACAGGATGAAGTGTGAAAAAAAAATTAATTTCTAATGTATTGTAAGTATTAACTGAATCATACATTTAGACAAAAGCATTATTTCATCTTGGATTATGGAAAACATTTTCTGTATCCCATAAAGACTCCTAATAAACTCTGGTATATAAGTGTAATCAATATTAAAATTGAATTATGATGAGTAAAACTCATAGAAATTAGTCTAATTTGCAGTGTTTATGTATATGTCATCAAAATGAGTTGACAGCCCTCAGCACAACTTCTGCCCATTCATTTTGTATCATCTCTTGTAGTTAAGAAGATAGGCCATGTAACAAGTGGTCACCTACATCACATTTAGTTTTTGCCAGAGATTTTAAAATGTGCTTGAGATGAAAATAAATCTATCTAAAAAAATGTTAATGAAAACCAACAAAAACCCTATTATTTCTTAAATATAAACATACAAAAAATAGCTGTTACATTAGCTCCTGCTGTTTTCTGTAGTTTTGTGCAGCCACCTCATTGCTGCTGCTATTAAAAATTGTGGTGGGAAAGAACTTTTTAAAAAAAGATCTAAAATATATAGTTTGTATTGAATTTCTGTTGATTGAATTGAATGTCCCCCCTCCTTCCTCCTTTTATTAATAACTTTTTCTCTCTTCAGGCCTCAAGTGTGATCGTTGTAATTTTGGATTTAAAATCAGCAGAAATTTTAATGAACATGGATGTGGGCCTTGTCTGTGCAATATCTATGGCTCACTGAACCAATTCTGCAACCCTTTTACTGGGCAGTGCAATTGTAAAGAAGACACCAAAGGGCTTCAGTGTGACGCCTGCATGGACAACTTCTTTGGGCTGGATGCTACTGGCTGTAAGACTTGTGACTGTAATGTCGCAGGATCACTTTCTGGAATGGTTTGCAACTCTACCACAGGGCAATGTGTATGTAAACCTAATACTGGAGGAAGACAATGCAGTGAATGCTTAGATGGGTATTACAAAGTACAACAAAATAATTCCTTAGCCTGTCTGCCATGTAATTGTGATAATGCTGGTACAGTAAATGGCTCTCTGTTGTGTGACAAATCAACAGGACAGTGTCCTTGCAAAGCCGGTGTAACTGGGCTTCAGTGCAATCAGTGTGTGCCTCATATGTATAATCTTACCATTAGCAACCTTCTTGGCTGCCAGATTTGTGACTGTGACTCCTTGGGGACATTAGCAGGAACAGTTTGCGACCAGATTAGTGGACAATGTGTGTGCCTGCTTAATCGTCAAGGAAGAAGGTGTAATCAGTGTGAATCAGGTAAGGAAATCGGAAGAAAATTGCTTGTTACACTCTGCAGTATTCCAAAATCAGAAATGTCTTTTCCATTATTATACTGATCCTTTTTGATAGGGCTTTAGCCCTGATTCACCTCCAATTTATACAAGTTTGTTTTCCATACTTGTACATCTCCATAGACATAAATAAAGTTACTCCTGATTTGACTGGTGATTTGTTATAGGAATTGCAGCAAATGGGGGTCTTGAGGAAGTAATTGAAAGATAGTTTCCTCAAAGATCAGTTCAGGAAGGGTCTTCCATGCATGAGCGGTTAGTATGGAGGAAGTTGTGGAGACATCTGTAGGAACAGCTTAGGAAGGCTGGCAAAACAAATTGTCCTATAAGTGCATGTGATTGCACCATCATGTTGGGGATATGCAGGTTCTCACAAGGGCTAAGCAAGAATTGGCCTTATAAGCAGCTGAAAATGCAATTGGTACGTCACGGAGCATTGAAACAATTAAGGAATTTCATTCTACATTACTGTAAATGGAGTTTATATCTGAGTTCATGATAGTGGGTAGCATTATAATTACCTTTTTATTAATTTTTAGAAAACAGGTGAATATAATGAAACCCCATGTATTATTAACCTAATCTGTGTTAAAGAGAGAGATTTAGTTCAAGTTAAATTTATAAGCAGTTTGTTAAAGTAGCAGTGCACATTAGAAGGTACATTAGAGCCTCATTGGTTTTAATATGCCATTCAATAACTTGAACATAGGTTAAAAATGCAGCTTAACCTCCATTAGTATTTTTTTACATTAATTTAAATTATTTTAGGTACGTATACTAATAAATATAGCACTATTGTGGTTTTTTTTCATTCCTTCCCCAGTTCTATCTGACCTGCCGGCACTCTACAGCAGGCACTTAATCAGAGAGCAGGCTGGGGCTAGGTGGAGGAGTGATGTCAAGGCTTCCTGAGCCAGTGACCCACCCTTGTCCTTGAAAAGTGAAAGCAAGGGTTTATGTAGCTCTATAGTGGTTTAAAAATGTCTAATTGATAGTATGAACAGAATAGCATGTGGAATAACCTACATGGCACACAAGGGAATATTTTCACATACTTGTTTGTTTTAAAAATATCTTGGTGTGAGAAAGTAATTTGTCTTGTTTTACTAAGAAGTGTATACAAATGTGTAAGTGATTAGCATTGAGTTTACTGCTTTATAGATTAGTTTGATATCTTAACATTGTAAGGGCCCCATCTTGTACTCCTTGTATTAAATAGGAGTTTTGTGTTGACTTCAGTGGTTTGGACCCTAATAATATCACCTAGCCTAGGTCTTGTATAGTTCTTTTCATCAGTAGATCTCAAAACACTTTACAAAGCAAGCCAATATCATATCCCCATTTTACAGATGGGGAAACTGAGTCACAGAGCGGTGAAGTAACTTACCTCAGGTCACCCAGCAGGCCAGTGGTAGACCTGGGAATAGAACCCAGATGAACCAGAGTCCCAGACCAGTGCACTGTTTCCTGGACCACATGATAGATGCTGATATCAGCATACATTCAAAGGAGGGAGGAGAAATTATGACGATGTACAATAGTAACCCGAAAAAGATCTTTGAGGTGTCAGTATTAGATTATCACTGTTGTAATAATGAGGGGATTTTTAAGGTGGGGAGTAATGTGGAGAGGGTAAGAAGACAGGAAGGAATACATACCAGTGGATGAATCACTTTGGATGATTGAACTTAATCTTGCAGTTTCTAGATCAGCTATTTAAAAAAAACCCTGAGAAACCCAAATCTGCTAAAACAACATACTAGCCCTGTATTTAATAAGTATAACACAGTGAGTTATAATAAGAATACCCAGCTCTAAAGAGTATGCATTCTTTAAAATATTATTTGTTTACAAACTGATCTGATGATAAGAGTGGTCTTAAATTATGGAACTATGGAGCAATTTAATCGGTTTCAAATAACCAAACCGTGTCCTTTGGCTTTGCCTTAGGCCAAAGACAACAAAATGTACTGCAAGCATATCTGTAGCCATCACAGACTAATTAAAAGCATGTAATTAATTAGGTAAAAATGGCAACCATAAAAATATATTAAGGGTAGTTTAGATTGATGGGACAATGCACCTATTTTAACTCAGTTTCCTGAATAAATTTACTCTGTGATTTACAGCATAAACTCAAGTAGTTTAAGTGTTCTCATTTCCCAGTGTATTTCCTTAAAATAAATTCAAGTAAGAGACCTAAAATTAGCCACAAAAAGATAGATATTTGCACTCTAACTTTCAAAAAATCTCTCACTTTGATGTGATTCAAAATGTCAACACATCCTCATGCCTTCTCGTCCTGTTTTCCCTCCCCATGGAGAAAAGAGCTTAATTACCTATGTTTCATGGAGGAAGGGGAGAACTGGGGAAACCTCAGGTCTCCTGGTTTGTTGATTTATAAATAATTGTTTTCTTGCATAGATTTTTATTTTTGAATGAAAAAATATTGAAATTAAATATAACTTGAGGGAGGCACTGTTCACTCAGTTATTTTAATTAGTGATGTATGGAAAGCAGGAACAACCCTTTTTAAAAGAAGAAAACCCCTTTTTACTTCACATGTGAACTTAATGTCTATGAGAGGCAGTGGATTTACAGCTCTGAAGAATTAAAGCCTGTAGCCACAAAACAGGTAAGTAATATATGCCCTAGACCTGTCTTCACCCACTGTCAGCACACTTCCCTGCCACCCTCACCTGGATGGGCAACCTCTCCACAACCATTCAGGCCTTAGCACCTGTGCTGAGCAGAGTCCTTGCAACAGGAAGGCATTTAGGAGTTTCTCGCTAACCAGAGACCACAACTTTCCATGCAGCCACTCAGGGCAGGTCTACACCACCGCTTATGTTGATATAATTTATGTTACTCGGGGGTGTGAAAAAAACCACCCCCCTGAGCGATGCAAATTACAGCAACGTAAGCACTGTCCTCACTGACGTTATGTCAGTGGGAGAACGTCTCCCTCTGACATAACGTCAGTGAGGATAGTGCTTACGTTGCTGTAATTTGACATAGCTTCCACCTTTCGCAGAGGTGGAGTAATTATGCCAACAGGAGAACTCTCTCATGTCGGCATAGAGCGTCTTCACTGGACGCGGCACAGCTGCATCAGAGCAGCTGCACCAATGTTGCGCTTCTAGTGTAGACTAGCCCTCAGACTTTGACTTGAGATAAAATTTTCAGACGTGCCAATGACACATTTTCAAAAGTGCCTACGTAACTTTAGGAGCCTCTCTCACATTTGAAATGGGACTTCAGTCCTAAGTCGCTGGAACTAGACACTTCAGCTAGTTTGGAGAAAACTGACTATAAATCCCAAGCAGCCATTTCTTAAAGCCTCTCCTCAAAACTACTGTTTCTGGTTAGCAACAGATGGATGAATGCCATGAGATGCTGCACAAGACTACTAGGAGACTAATGGATTCTGCATATTATAAATGTTTGGGGCAATTAGTGGGCTGTTACAGTCTCTCAAGACTAGATATCAGGGAACATTGGATAGAGAGAACCTCCTGATGCAAGGTAGGACTGAAAGGGGATGATGCAATTCACTGGGGCTAGAGGTCCCCCAGCTGTTGATATGTTGAGGGATTTCAAAAAAAAACCTTCCTTCATTATTGTATTTTTTCCTCATTCTCTGGGTCCCTCCCCTTCCCATCTCCCCATCCCACAATTAATAGTCATTGCATTAGTGGAAGGGGAGAGCATCTCAGTGAGATCCCTTCCTACCTTGCCATTGCAATTGATGAGCATATACAGTGTGCCATGGTTATGTGCTGCCACTAGTAGCACAGACAGGGATCTATTCTGCTCCCGCTGTGCGGTGAAGCAAAATACTCACACAGTATGCTGCCTTTGTCACTAGCAAGGAATTCTGGTCTGACTGTCAGGATTTCTGTTGCATTCCTATTCTCTTGCCATGCTGGCCAGGATAGTGCTTAGCCCAACATGTGCAATATCAGTTTGCAATTTGATGCCTCTTCTGTCTTGTTTTTTGATGATCTAGGACTACGTTTTTCAAAAGTGACTTCTGGGTGCCCATATTGAAGCACTTCAAATGGTCCTAATTTTCAGAGAACAGGCACGGACTACTTTCTTAAAATCAGCCTCCCTTACCTGTCTCTAATTGGGTATCCAGAAACAAAACTGAAAGTCACTTTTGAAGATTTAGGCCTTACTGTGTATATTCAGAAGAAGAAAAAATCTTTTTCAAATAGTTCTGTTTATGAAACAGTTTTTTTCATCCATTCCCCCACCTCCTAGATTTACATTCTTGTTTTTAAAATACTTTTAAAAAAGAAAATCTGATGCTTTGAGGGACTTTGAAGTGTCACCATGGTAAAAAGTTTATAAATGATTAATAACAGAGATATAGTGCCAGATCCTTACCTGCTCTAAATTGGCATAGCTTTATTGACTTCCAGATTTAGGATCTGGCCCTAAAATGGTAACCTTAACTATAGCGTTTGCTGCTGTAACAATTATAATAAAAGATGTTCCTATGAGCAAGTCAGCTCAGTTGAGATTCATTATAATACTTTAGACTTACTCATTTATCTGTTTCTGTCCTTTGTTACTTGTCAGTTTTATGCTAATTCACTAGTGGATATGGGTCTGTCTTTTTCTCGATTGCACTAGGGTCTGCCTAATATTAATGTTTAGTACTTTCTCAGCAGATTATAAATCAGATACCTACCAAGGTGCACTGACCTTTTGCATGAGGTGTAGGGTTAAACTTGTTTCCTATCTTCCAGCTATACTCTTGCAGTTGAGTTGTTCATTGTGCTCGAGAGTGACATTGCTGGGAAATGGCTCCTCTATTTATGTACAGGACAGGTACTATACTGTACACGCAACTGCAATATGAGATAATACATGCTGCCTCACTAATAACTTCAAGATACTCAGTCTCCGTGATGGCTCAGTTCTGGGCCTCTCTGGAATAAAGTGCCAACAGTATGGTTGTTTTATGATGCGAATGTGTGTTAACTGGAGACTGATATCACTTGACTGTCCACTTGAGATTTATCTCACTGAGGACCAGAAGCTAAACTTGAACAAAGACTTGAGCAGTAAAATTCTAATGTTTTCAATTTGTTTAGTTCTTTTGCTATTTTGGATATGAGCTCACAGCACAACATTGCTGCAAAGAAAGACAATTCCACCCTGGGGGTGTATATATAAAGGTATCGCTTGTAAGACAAAGGAAATAATGCCTTGGTTAGATAGCACATTACAATGCAATTTTGGGCCCTTCATTATGGAACAGGACATCAGAAAGTTAGAGGGAGAGTTAATGGACAACTAAAAAAGATTCAGCAACTGAAGAACATGACTAAAGAAGAGAAGCTTACTGAACTTTATATAATCAGGGAGGAAAAGTGACTAAGAGGTCTACGAGAATGCTGCAAGAATGTATGAGAGGAGGGGAAAATTCTTCTCAGTCATTGTGAGTCATACCATAAGGAATAATAGAAAAATGTTGACAAAGGGATGCCCCCTCCCACCCAAATATTCTATTTTTGTAAAGCACTTTGAGATGTATGGATGAAAAGTGCTATATAAGGTTAGGTGGCATTCTTATATTAGAACTGGCTTTATTTAATATATTTATTAATGGTTGGGGTGAGGGGTAAACATTGTGGTGACATGCAATTAAAGTAGATATGTCAGGACTAGACAAGAACTCCAGGAAGACACCACAAAGCAAAGAGAACGGGCAGCACAATAGATGAAATTCATTGTTGGCAAGTGCCAAGTAATGCATATTGGAAGAAATAATTTGAACTACTCATACACACTACTAGATTCTAAATTAACTATTATCACTCAGAGAAAAAGGCCGGGGCAACTTAAACGTGAACCTCTGCTAAATGCACAGTGGGGCAACCCACCCCCTGCTAAAATAATGTTAGCGTGTATAAGAAATGAGAGAGGAAATAATGTTATGCTTATAAGAAGCACATGGGATCTTTTTCAGGGAAAAAGGCAATACACTGCATTTATTGAAGATACAACAATTAGCATCTTCATTCAATCACATACATATACATACACATACACCCCCTCTGTCCTGCCAGTCGATGTTATAGTTACCAGTCCAGAGTCCGGATCAATCTAGTGGCCAGCTAGCTTGATCACGGGTAGGTAGGAGACGGGTTCCGTCAGTCGCGACACGATGCTCTGGGAAAGTCTTGGCAAGACGAACCCAAAGTTTCATGGCAAGGCACCCTGTTTATGTAGTGATTAATTTTTTATTGGGACCAATGAGTTTTGCACCATCATACTGTAATTAATTGTTGTTTAATGAGTGCTTGTTTTTTTTATTTTGTTTAATTTTTTTAGGGAGTTACCCCATGCTGGTTTTGATCAGAGCTATCTTGTTCCCATTGATAGGTGCCTGTCTTATTTTTAGAGTTGTTAATTTGCCCTTTTTTGACATTTTAATAAGGGCGTGTTGTAATCTTCTGGCGCCCTTGCGTCTGTCCTCAGTTCCTCCCTAGAACATTTGGTCCGGTAATGGCATTTACACTTATTTTCTAACAGACCCATTCATCATTCACGCACAAAATAGAATTGATTTACACAGAGCATTTGAATAGGAACATCAAATTGCAATGCAAGAGAAAATCAAGCATTGCATTCTTTTACTTATTTTAAAATGGTAAACCTACAACAAAGTGGTGGCCCTAAAAGGTCTGTTACTGCCTTGAAATCAGCTCAGACACAGATTCCGGCTGATGCATTTCTACCAGTGGCCCATTAGGCCATTCCTTTCTGCTATTCAAAAAGGGTGGCTGGCAGGATGTGATTAAATCATACACCAATACATTTAATGCATGCTACATTGTTATTCTTTATTTTTATACTAAATTATATAAAATACAAACATAAAATCCTACTACTACATGTGTGGTAGTACTTTACTTGAGTTCAGTATTCAGCTCTGGTCCATGTCAAAAAGATTTAGTAGGAATAAGAGATTCAGAGGTGGGTGACGAAAATGATTAGAGATCTGGATAGACTTTTATATAAGGAGATATTGATAAGAGGACGTGGTAGAGGTATACCACATAATGAGTGAGGAAGTGAGGGTCAACCGGATGCTTCTCTATATCCTTTTCCATAATATAAGAACAAGGGGATGGGGGACAAAACTGAAACAACCATTTTAAAATAGAGAAAAGAAAACTTTTTACACAAAAACTAATCAACCTGTTGAACTCATTGTCTGACAATACCAAAAGAAGGACAGGAGACATTTAATATGGGTTTAATCAGGCCGCAACTTTATTATTAGATGTCTGGGACTACCTGGCAGATAAAAGTGTACAATGCAGGTAACCCCCTGTTTATTCTGTAATTACCCTGGGGGGCTTCCACCAGCTCCCCCTCTTTTTCCATCCAGGTCCCTCCAGCAAATTCATTGCTGGGACTTTGCCATCCACCTCCCACACCCCCTTGTAGGAGGGTTAAGAATGGGAGGGGTTGGCTCCCTGCCATACCAATCATAGGAGTCCCCCCCCCCCATTCGTTTCTTTAACTGACACCTTTTTAAACCCTTTTCCAAGCCATTTATCTGGTCACTCTATAACTTTCCTATGGACATCCACCCTACACTTAAATAATGAGTTGCGACATATAGCCTATCGCCCTTCATGCCACGCATGAACAAAGCCCTTCCTGAACCTGCTGTGGAGAAGGCGAAAAAATCCCAACTGCACCCAGGCCTTTTTTGCAGCCGTTTTCCTTTTCCACTCCCCCCAGCCATAAAGCACTTTTCCCTTCATTCGGCCAGCCAGCCAAATACCCTCTACTTAAAGGTGCAGTCATTGCCACAAAGTGCAGAGGTTAGTAGAGGTAAAAAATAAAGTATTTAGATATTTATATGGATAATAGGAACATTGGCCACACAATGTTAAATAGGATGGTTTTGGGGCATAAACCTACCACTTACCTAGAAGATTTTAGAAAGGAACTTTTCCAGTGAGGACATATCGTTTTCTTGTATTTCCTTTGGAAGTGACTGGTACCGGTATTATCAGAGACAGGATCCTGGACTAGATGAACCACAGCTCTGATCTTGCATGGCATTATGTGCATGTTCCTGCAGTCTGTGTTGCATTCATTAGTGCCTCCCATGCAGTGGGATCTTTGCTTCCCCCACTGCCTGATACCTGTGGGACTGTTGTCCTGTTTTTTTTCTCCTGCTCTGCCTAAGAAGATGATTTGCGGGATTCAGAATAGAAAATCAGAGTTGGCAAGCAGAGAATAGATAACAGCTTCAGAAAATGCCATTGAATGGGATTAGACAACCTGCTCCACAAAATGACTGCATAGATTTGTAGGTGTTGGGGTGTGTATATGAACTAGGTTTGTTAGGTGGTAGTGGGTATATTATTAAATTGCTAAATATGAATGCACAAAATGATATTCTTCTGTTTGTATTTCTTTTTCTGCAAGTTTGTTAAAATGTGTATTTGTTCACTAATTTATCTTTGCTAGGTTATTACATATCTCCATACCGTGCTTCTGGCTGCTTGCCTTGTTTATGCCACATAACTGGTTCAGTGAATCAGGTCTGTAATAGTCTAACTGGCCAATGTGTTTGCCAAGATGCTTCCGTAACTGGACAGAGATGTGACCGCTGCAGAGAACTTTATTTTGGATTTGATTCTGATTCAGGGAGGTAAGTATTTGTTTTGTTCGTTTGTTTTTATAAATACAGTTTATTTCAAATTTCTTCTTCATATTTCCTCACACCAACTAACTTTAAAATCTTTAGTAACAATAAAAGAAAAGGCCATCTATTGAAAACAGTCTTCCACTGAAATTTGTACACATATCCAGATTTACACAGGACCCATTCCCACACCCACTGAAGTCAATGGAAGTTTTGCCATTGACTTCAGTGGAAGCATAATTAAAATCTTATAAGCTATGTCTCATGTTTATAATGGTTTGAGGATTGTCTTATTACCGTTATTCTATATCTGAAATAATCAACTATTCAGGTATTTGGTGTGATACTTGGAAAAAAGTTTACATGCTGTTCTTATCAATAATTAACACTGGGTGGGAAAATTTCAGTGAAAATGAAATTTCACCGGAGAAGGGTGGCAAAAATTTGATGCCCTCATATTTTCTATTAACAATAACAGAAAATGTAAAATTTGCAGAGAATGGATTCATCTAATGACAGACTTTTCTATTTCCAAAATCTGTAGTCCTAGAGGAGTGGATTGCCTCTATCAGCACCCTAATTTTGTGGTGCAGGGAAAATTTTGTATCTAATGTAGCCTAGAGCCTTTATGCACACTAAAATAGTGTGAATATACTTCCTTGAATGTCTGAGGTACATCAGTAGGTGATGTATTGTTATTCTGTCTATTGCTCTATCTTTCTCTTGCAGCTTCTTCTTTTGCTTGTCTAATCCCCACAATCTCAATTTCCTTTTTACAAGTTGTCCAATAAGATTTCACAGGCACTCATATTATCACATTTTCCTGCAGACCATATGATTGTAAAGTATTTTGCTACATTTAATATTTATATTTAAAAAAAATAGACTTAAATGAAAGTGATATGAAATCCCCATACTAGCCTTGAGTGAAAAGGGGAATAAATATATCCTGATCCTAGAACGTGAGTGTATATGTCTTCCTGAGTGTACTTGACATTGTAGATTTTTTCACTTTAACTTTTATATTATTGTTATCGTTAGGCAGGGGATTTTTTTAGTGTTGCGGGTCATAGAAGTATCTGTTAATGGCAGTCTTGGAATCTGTAAGAATGGGGATTTTCTGTTTCACTTCCTGTCACTCTTGATGGTAAGGGATAAAAATAATGTAATATTAAGTTTCCTTCTAAATTCATCTTCCTTATTCTTTAGTTTGAAATAGGATTTGACTTTGAGTTCCAAACAGGATGTGAAAAGGTTCACAATTTCTGTCTGGTAAGCAATGCCTTTTGTGCACAAGAGATGGGCTCAAACCACCAAATTCATATCTGAATCCATATCTCAAAGAACTTAATCTGAGAATGTCTGGATCCCAAAGTTTTGGTTACTACTATCCTAAAGGTGCTTTCTTACAAAACTGGGATTTGAATCCAGACTGAGCTTGAACACGCTACCTCTCTTTTTTTGCTTCCATAAATTGTCAATCAGTTATATATTAGGCAAAAGACAATGTACGCTGTTGACTTGTGCCACCAATGGGTAGGCTTCTGTTCTGTTCTCCTCAAGTTCTGATACCACACTCTTCATGGTAATATTTGTGTGCCTTCCTTGCAGTAGTGCATTAAGTAAAGACTCTCGTGTTTGTTTGGCTTCATGTTTGGTAATATCCTCTTGGCTATTTATAATTATGCAGTTCTGTTGTTAACGGTGACAGAGTTAGACAATGCCAGTGTCATAGTCATGACCAGGAATATGGATTTAATCTCCCATTGATGCAAGCATTTGTTATCTGACTTTATTAGAAATCCATTTAAGATTCTTCTTGTTCTTAATCCCACGAGGCCTCCATTTTACCTCACAACAAAGAATTCCAGCTTTGGGCTTTTTGGTAATTTATAGTGGAATGCTTATCCTTTGTGCAGGGGTAGTGGAACCAGGAGGGCTAGGGGGTCTAGCACCCCTGTAATGGAAATATTGTGGGGGCTTCACCCAGGGCCGGCTCTAGGCACCAGTGTCCCAAGCATGTGCTTGGGGCGGCACTTTTGAAGGGGTGGCACTCCGGCCCTTTTTTTTTTTTTTTGCTGTGGTGGCGGCACTCCGACTTTTTATTTTTTTTGCTTGGGGCAGCAAAAAACCTGGAGCCGGCCCTGGCTTCACCTCTGTGTAAACTCCTGCATGCCCCAGGGGGGATGGGTGGGGCAAGGAGTGGAACCCAGTTGGGCTGGAATAGTCTGGGAGCAGGTAGGAAACCCAGGGACCCTCTTTCCCAACCTGGAGTTGGTTGGTGCCCCCCAGCCCTGAATCTCAGTACTTCCCTTCACTCCCCCTCCTATCCCTTCAGACACACTTCTTCACAGGGAGCATCGCCCTGCCCCCCATGTGTAGAGCCAAAGTAATCAGGTTTTATATGGGGAACGCAGAGAAAGGGAAGTACAGAATCCCATACCAAGCTTAGATCCAGGCAACGGAACATCTACAGAAAGTCTGTGGCTGCTGCTGTGCACCCAGCTATACTTGAGGCCAGTAGACCAGAAGAGTTTGTGGACCTATCAGCTATGCCTGGGACTCCCATAATCCCTGAACAGGCTTATGGAGAGAGCCACTATAGAGCTTGGCTTTGTAGTGTCTGGGAGATTTGGATCCTCCTGTGTAGTAGATCCGTGATGGTTCCACTATATGTTGGGTAATGTTCCTTCTCCTCTTCAGAAGGGTTTCTCTATTAAAAGTGATCATCTGTAGCCATATTTGCCTATCTGTTTTCATTCAGTTTTTGCAAATTTTAAGACTTCTTTTAAAAAGGAGCGATTTGCCATTTTTTTTTGCAAATTCCACACTGATTTAAGCATTCTCTGTCCCTTTCTAGAAATTTTGAGATTACTAAACCAATCAAGCAAAGAATACTAGCCGCCCATAATCTAAACGCCAGAGCTGTGTTGACTTCTGCCATTTTTGTTGCTATTCTGTGATATGCAGAGACAGAGTCATGAGGCCTTAAAATTCCACCAACCTTGCAGGAACATGGAGTATTATTCAGTGGAATTCAGCTTGCAAAGTAGAAAATTCCCTGCAGGGTAGGAGGAATTTTAGACTCCAGGATTTTACAGTGATTCAAACAGAACCCTTAATGGTCATGAACATTGGTGGAGATTAGATAAGCCTTACTTCTGTATTGTTTACTATAATGAACTGGTCAATGAACATTACAAATTGTTTATCTATATATATCTCTTGACAGATTACTGTTTATGAAATCCACTTAGCAAGTGAGGTTTTCCCATAAGGATGAAAAATTAAGATTTTAAACAGATTGCTGGAGAGGCTCTAACTGCACCTAGAGAGTCAATGTAATAAAGGTTTCTCTATATTAATATTACAAAAACCATTTATCTTTGCAAAATCAATATTGCAATTCATCTTGGCTTGGTATTTCTCTTTCCATGTTTTAAGTCTTTTTTCTTTGATTATGTGTAATTCTGTTTTAATAAATGTGAAATATGTTTGATTTAAAATGTCTTGGGAAGGTAGCGTTTAAAAAATAACATAAGCTTCTAATTTATTTTATTAACAGTCCTCCAGAATGTTGAAAATATTGCTTGTGTGGCTGGAAAGTTTCAAGGAATGTTTGTTTATTTACCATAAAAGTCCTTAGTGGCATAAAAATATTGACTTCACAAATGTACAGTAAACTTTTAAAATAATAAAATGTATTGATTTCACTATTTAGAATACTAATGAAGACTCTGATCCTGGAAATAACCGTGAGTAGTCCCATTGAAGTCAATAGGATAACTCATACATTAGTGTTTACAGGATCGGGGCCTACGTTAATAAAGTTAAACAGATATTTCTATATGTTGGCTAGAAGACAAAATAAGTACTTCAGGCAAAAAACAAAACAAACACACCCAACCAGACAACTGTAAGGGACTGTAAATGTAATGTATCTAAAACTAATTTGATTGTTTCATGAGTGAATGATAATGAAAACTGAAATACTCAGGGGACCCTTATTCATGAGAGGTCCAGTAATATACAATAGTATAATACTAAGAGAAGTCTCTCATTATTTATGTACTGAGACACTTGCATTAAAATGCCCCACAAACTATACACACTAAATAGCAGCATGTAATGAAATTATGAAATAATAAAATAGAATTATTTTCCTATCAATACACTATCTTCTTTTTTATCTCTAACTAAACCATGACATTTAAATAGTCTAAACAAAACCTCTATTTGAAGGGGGATTTGGATGCACTGTCTACAGATGAAAGGACTTAATACAGTTGTTTGAAAAAATTGCCCTTTTCTCTTGACTATAAAAGAGAGCAAACTACAGTATAGTGGCTTCCAGGAGAGAATGTATTTTATTTATTCCCAAAGGGATATTAGTCCATAAAACAAATTTGCAGCTTATTTTGCAGCTTTAGCTTTTATCAGCCTTTTTAAGGGTGTTGAATGATTACTCAGGAGATCACACAGCAAGAGTTGCAGTGGAGTAAAAGAACTCTAACAAACAGAGCTCTGCGATGGGCAAAAAAATGTATGTGAATAGTTCTCTTAAACTTGTTTAAAAATCTGTCACATTTAATGTCTATTTCACTGATTATTGACCTGGATCTTAGTACTCCAATGTGAAAAAAGTTGTTTTTTTCCCCTTTGCTTTTATCATCCTAAAGTGTAGATGAACTCAGCATTATTTGACCTACAGGTGTGTCTGAGAGGGAATAAAGAAAAGAGAAGTGGAAATACGGGGCAGAATCTTGAATAGGATGCATTCACTTTATATTGCACAACCAGTGAGATCTGGCCACAGAGCCAGTGTAACCAGTCTGGGGAAGATCAGTTTAAGTGTAGGAAACCTTCCCAGGCTAGCACAGGTGTCCTACCAGAACAAAGGAAACATAACTGAATCTTCCATATAGCCTTCAAGTCCCTGACTGTTATTTAATTGTCCTCTTGCAACTGTTGGCACCTGGTGTAATTTAGAGCTGCCTTCAGGCTGCTCTCATTTATGCCAGAGGACAGGACCGTTGCACAGCCAGTTCAGGTTTAGGTGAGTGCAAACTGAGTTTCACAATACTTTTGTGGCTCCCCTTCCTGATTTGTACTGTATTGGTAATGAATTGCAGCCAGGATTTGGCCCATGATTTTTTAAACATTTGTTCCGTCCATTGAGGTACAAATGTGAGATTAGAAAATTAGAGCAGAAAAGTTAATTGTGGTTTATTTGCTATTATTAAACTCTACACTGAGGTGGTGGCATGACTCAGAGAATTGGCAATGTGTTGTAAGTTGTTCACTCAAAGACAAACCATTGTCTGTTACGTGGATAAGTCCATTATTGAGAATCACAGACCTTATATTTTTAACTGATTTTGGTAGTGATGATATAATTCGGTGCCACTGGGGGAAAAAATATATATCAATTGCAAAAACCCTTGTTTAGCAGGGTTTTCAAATATATACTGTGGAGAGGAGCAAATTCCATTTTTAATTATGGTCCATGAGCCAGCATATAGATTTAGGATCAAATATCTCAATCCACTGAGGATATTTCACTGATGCCAATGAGAGGTTTGCACAAAGGATGAAGGTTAGCATGTGGACCTTTGTGTAGCAGTTAAACTTTTAATTATTATAATTTATTTAAGTACCTTATTGTCAATTTCAGTATCACATAGTGGGGGAAATGTGCTCCCCATTATGACCAGTGGTATTTCTGACCTTTCTCTTCCTACTCTATCCTCCTTTCTGTTTTTCTCCTTCTTCCCAGTCTTTGGATCTTTCCTCTTTGATTTATTTTGCATTTGCAGCCCTATCTATTGCCTCTGTGGGCAAGAAACTTTTTTCTTTGATGAAAGCTTAGAATCTTCAGGATCTGAATATATCCTGAAGATCTCTCTCATACATAAAGCAGGCCAGATAAATATTCTGACTTCAGTTGCACTATTTTTGTGAGTAAGGAATATTTTGTGTGAATAAGGGTTGTAGGATTGGACCAATAATAGGTTTATTAATCAGTACTGTGATGCATGCACTCTGTGTACGGATCAATTCTATATTAACACATTTTTAAATCTAAACCATTTTCTTTATCCAATTTAGCATAAATTTCATCTAATGCTCAGATTTCAAATGCTTATTTTGAGTATTTATTAAAACAGTATGAAATAGATAACTTGCAAATTTTTAAGCTGCATTTTATTTTTTTAAATAGATCCAAGTATTTACATTTTTTTACTGCACCTCTGTCCACTAAGCTGTTTAATTATAATTCTGAATTATGTAAGACAAAAGAAGCCACTAAATAAAACCCTACTGTGTCTAACTGAAGTGTTAATGTGCTTTGATTACTTTTTCGGTTTGTTTTTGTTTATAGATGTCAGCATTGTAATTGTCATCCTTCAGGAGTCATTAATGGGACTTGTCATCCTGTTACTGGACAATGTGTTTGTAAACAATTTGTAACTGGCTTGAAATGTGACAACTGTGTTCCCAATGCTAGTAATTTGGACGTCCACAACCTATTTGGCTGCAGTAAAAGTAAGTGGATGTTGGTCTTAAAAGCATGTCTTTCAAATGAATGGCTTTTAGTGTTAAATTAGTTCTGTAATACTAAAAGTGGATTTTTTTTCATATTTCTTCTTTTTTATAGCTATCTTAGGAGATCCTTCTGGAAAGATTTAGGTAGAGTACTTCATAGAGCTTTGTGCCACACACAGAGCTTGAACTCAAGTTGCTGAGCACCCTCAGCCCCCATTGGCTTCAGGATCAGGCTCATAGTGAAACTTTGCTTGCCACCTCATGGGGCTTCCATCCATCACTGTGGGAGACAATGTAACATAACATATGACAGGTCATCATAAACTGACTTGCGTAGAGTGGGCTAAAGCTATGTTGACAATTGAGTGAGATATTGAAAAGAAACACGTTGCTACTGAGCACCTGCATTGCGGCAACTGCAATGAGTATGAAGTACAGGGATGGCAAGGCATCCGCCTTTATGTGATTCCGAATTAGTCAAAATGATACTTTCAAATTTTGTTTTTCTGTGGCTTATCTCTATGCTGGCCTCGGTGCTTGGCTATAGTAACAATTGCATTATTGATACCAATGGTCAAGCTGCATCACTGGGAAATTTTAAGAAAAAAGTCTAGTGTAGAAAAGGATTAAAATTTTCAAAAACTCTTAAGTGATTTAGGCTCTTAAAAACACTTTTGAAAATGGGGACTTAGACACCTAAGTGTCAATGAAAATCAGTAGGACTTATGGTCATCGCTGATCATTTTTTAGCACATGGCTATGTGTTTTGGGACGTTGCTTCTGCAATGTATCTGTTTATCTAGTTTGTCTAGGCCAGGGGTCGGCAACCTACGGCACGCATGCCAAACACAGCACACGAGCCGATTTTGAGTGGCACGCTGCCTGCCCGGTGAGAGGAGGAGGAGGAGGGGCGGAGAGGCTGGAAAGCGCCATGCTGGGGGAAGAAGCGGGGGAGGAGGGAAACTTGGCTGCGGCAGGACCAAGCTTCGGCCTCCTGTCCCGGCAGGGGAGAGTGGTAGTGGTGGGGGTGTCCCGGCCCCCCGCCCCACTCAGCCCCCCCGCCCACCGCTCTCCCCTACGGGGGCAGGAGGCAGAAGCTTGGTCCCACGGCAGCCAATCTTCCCCCCTCCCCCGCTTCTTCCCACAGCATGGTGCATTCCGGCCCCTCCCCCTCCCTCTCCCTGCCGGCGATGGCCCTTGCAAGGGGGAGGGGGAGCGGAGCAGAGCCGAGCGGCAGCGTGCTCGCTGCTCCGTAGAGCAGGCAGAGAGAGGTAGGGACGGAGCCTGGGGGACGGGGGTGGAACAGGGCATATCCCTCCCAGCCCCCTGCCCTGAGATGCTCAGGGCAGGGGGCTGGGAGTACCCCCACGAGCCAAGCACCCCAGCCTTCTGCCCTGCACCCCCACACACCCCAGCCCTCTGCCCTGACCTCGAGTCACCCCCAACACCCAGCCTTTTGCCCTGCACCTCCACCCCCCCCCAGCCCTCTGCCCTGACCTCGAGTCGCCCCCAACACCCAGCCTTTTGCCCTGCACCTCCACACCCCCCCAGCCCTCTGCCCTGACCCCCCCCACACCCAGCCTTCTGCCCTGCACCTCCACACACACCCCAGCCCTCTGCCCTGACCTCGAGTTGCCCCCAACACCCAGCCTTCTGCCCTGCACCTCCACACACACCCCAGCCCTCTGCCCTGACCTTGAGTCCCCCCCAACACCCAGCCTTCTGCCCTACACCCCCACACCCACCAGCCTTCTGCCCTGAACCCCCCACATCCCCACTGCCCTCTGCCCTGAACTCTGACCCCCCCACACACACCCAGCCTTCCGCCCTGCACCCTCTGCCCTGACCCCTGAACACCCCCCTCAGGTCTGGGGTCCCGGCTGCCGGCCCCTTGCCAGCTGGCGTCCCAGCCACAGGCCCTGCCCAGTCCGCTGCAGGCCTAGGTGAACAGAACCCCAGGCTGGAAGTGGGCTGAGCAGGCTGGCGGCGTAAGATCAGCATTTTAATTTAATTTTAAATGAAGCTTCTTAAACATTTTGAAAACCTTGTTTACTTTACATACAACAATAGTTTAGTTATATAACATAGACTTAGAGAGAGACACCTTCTAAAAAACGTTAACATGTATTACCGGCATGCGAAACCTTAAATTAAAGTGAATAAATGAAGACTCGGCACACCACTTCTGAAAGGTTGCCTACCCCTGGTCTAGGCATTTACATCATGTTCAACACCATTGTATCTGTGTGGTAGATTGTGTGTGTGTATGCACACATGCAAAGGGCACTCACAAACACACAAAACTTTCACTTCGTTCGCAGTTTGCGTTTGGGTCCTATATCAAGTTAAGTTTAAACAGTATACCATTGAAGTACATATACAGTACTATAAATGGGCTTGAACCAGAAAGATGTATTCATTTCCAGACATGAATTTCTCAAATTTGAAAGTATTCAGATTCAGAGTTTTGGTTTAGACCCATCTCTAGAACACATAGTACTTCTCCATTGTCCTGATAGTTTGATTTGGTTTTGGAATTTCACTTTTAAGCGTATAGTGCTTCATTTGAATTTCTAATAATAATACTTAACATTTTTATGGTGGTTTTTCTTCTTTAACTGATCAACTAATTTATATCACTGTATACATTTTATAAAGGTCAATGGCAATTCTGCTATAAAATGTTAAATGACATAGATTAATATAGATTTCAATTAGAAAACGTGGGAAAACTTGTACAGCATTCTGAATAGTAACTGGAGTCTTTTTCTGGACATAAATTATGTAGGAGTTGTAATCTTCTCCTTTCAGGTATTCTTGTAGTTTCTAATTGTCACCAGTTTTGGGGCTTTGCCCCTCTAGATTAATGCCTAGCCTTGTAAATGCTATTCTCTATCTGCCCAGTCTTGTGCAAATCTAGGGATCTGTGGCAAGACAATGAATTCACACTCATTAATCAGAACCATATAAAAATGATGTGTCCAGATGTTCAGTACTTCCAGTGCAATGAATGTTCCAAAATGGAAATTCTGTATTTTAAGTGGTACATCATTTGTGATTACTCCTCATTGTAATTTAGCATTTTACTGACAGCTATCATATTAGTAAGTGCACCACCCACATAAATCTGTGTAAGCAGAAACAAATGTAAGGCACTATCAGTGTCCAAATAACATTCTACTGGAGGGAGACTTATTTTGGGAGGATGAACAACAACAGAAAGGCATGTTCCTTCCCCCAAAGAGCTTATAGTCTAACTATAACACAGGCTACAACAAATAAGAGTAACAAACCAGGGCAAGAGAGAATCCAGGTTAACCTAATAAATTCATGTGGTTACTCAGTTGGACAGTGCATGTCTTGATAGGTTAACAATATAGCTATATTGTGGGGGAAACTTTCAAAGGTGCCTGAACGATTTGGGAGTGCAAGTTCTTTTGACTTTCAATTAGCCTCCTGCTCCTAAACTCTTTAGGTGCTCTTGACAATCTCTCCCTCTAATCCTTGTTGAACCTAAAAGCAAGAATAGTACCAAGGATACCTCTTCCAAGAAAAAGATGCAGATTTTTGCAATTTCCACACCCCTGAGGAACACTAACAATATGTTCTGTGTTATTTCTGCATTTAGCTCATGTTTTAGTTGTGTGTTGAAGACTCTTGTGCTATTCATGGTGCCATCATTCTTCACAAGTCTTATTTGTGGAAGTCGAGTCCTCATATTAAAAAAAAAAAAACTGGTTTGGCGAAGCAGATATCTCTCTCTCTCTCCAATATATAGATATATATATATATACTGGAGAGAGAGAGAATTGGACATATTCAGCAAACCGCTATATATGATGTTAACACAACTAGAGGCCAAAGGTCCATGAAACGCCACAAGTTTTGAATTGTGATGTGGTTCCCACAGTGTGCTCTTTGGCCCATAGAATAGGGAAGATGTTTAACCTCCACACCCAGGATGGTCCTAGATTCATGGAGCTTTCCTTATAGATATTAGTTCCCAAAGATGGCTAGGTCCAGAAAAGTGGCAAACACATTCCCCCTCTGTTCTGGAAAGCCGGGGGAGGGGTAGTGCCTACTTAGGAGATTGGCCTTATGTGTTCTGGTTTATACATTATATCTATTTTATCAAAAATGTTAATAAAAATTCATTTAAGAATATTTTACTGAGCAACAACAACACCACCAGCACTCAGAAAGGACTGTGGTCATTCATGTGGATCACAGAAAGAAAACAGAGGGAATTTTGCTCTTTGATAATAGACCAAGACCTAAATATGCCTTGCACTGAGATAACTGGCTATCCTCTAATAAACTGTAATCTGATAATTTACTTGTGCTGTAAAGACGATGGTAACTAGAACATACTGGGCCTTGTCTTGCACCCCTCAGGCCTCTGTTTGTTGATACTAGTGTAATTCAGGGGGTAAATCCATTGAAATTTATGTAGTTAATATTGGTGTAAAACAGAATCAAGCCCAATGGCATCAGGATTGGTCTCTTGCAGCCTTATGATACACAGAGGTAAGATTTTTCTCTTCTGCTTTGTTAGATGAAGTTATGTGGCCATTGAGATAAGTTGAATGGAAATGAACCTTCTGAAAATGTAACAGATGATGGCAAACTTTAAATTAATAATGTACACAGAGAAATACGATCCATCTTTTGATAATTTTCTAAAAACAAAAGAAACAAAGAAAAAGGAGCTTTTAAAAAACTGTGGTAATACTGATGTTTAACTTCTGTGGTTTTTCTAAATGTATTTAGGCTGCTGCTTTGATGTACAAATTTTGTTTTATGTAGTTAGATAAAAAGCTTTGTGGCCGAGTAGATCTGATGCATTAGCTTTGTTTATTAATGTTCTATTGACCATATGTCCACATGACAGTTTTTTGTGTCAGAACAACCTTTATCCTAAAGATTTCACTTCTATTTATTTGTATGTTTATTGACGAGCTTGGTTTTAAAAATGTTCTTTTTAAAAAAATTGTCCTTTAGCTCCATCCCAGCAACCTCCACCCAGAGGAGAAATTCTAAATTCTTCTGTTATCTATCTTTCATGGAACCCACCTGATTCTCCAAATTCCAACTGGCTTACTTACGGACTATATAGAGATGAGACTGAAATTTATACAACGGAAGACCACTATCCTTATAGTGAGTGTTAATGAAGACAGCAGTGTTTGACATATATATATAAAAATATAAATTATATTTTTTCCAATTGTTATCTCAGGTTCCTGTCATTTGTTCTATAAGGTTTTTCAGTATTCAGTTTTTCCTACTAGTTGGCTAAGGTTCCACACTGCTCGATTTCTTTGGAAAGAAACATCTGATTAAATTTTCAAAAATGATTACTGAATTTGAGTGCCTCAGTTGTTCAGTGTCTAATCTGAGATCTGTTAAAAATGCTTGAGCCGTATAGTCCCTCATTATTTTTAATTCTGATATATTATGTTTAAGTACTTATCATACTTGGTTACATTGTGTACCTTACATGTAAACACTATGTAATACTGCTGAACACAGTCAATCAAAGATGAAAGTATGTTACGCATATATAAGGGATTCGATGAATATGGTGAGAGAAATAGAAATGACCGCAAAGTTGAGGAATCATATGATAGATTTTCATTTGCTTCATTTCCTAGCAAAAAATGAAAACTTAGAATTTAAGTTGAATCCTTTCACAAGTAAAGTTCAATATATTTTGTTCATGTTCATATTATCATACCATGTAATCTGTTTAAGAACAGAATGCAAGATGAAGACGCTATTTCATGATTCCACTGATATATTTAAGAAGCTGCTTTAAAAACCCTAAATATTCACTACTTGGATAATCAGACATTGATATACTCCTATTTAACAAAACCATTATTTTCTATTTGGTTAAAAAAATTACATTGCTGACATTTCCTGGCACTCACTCTAATTAATGATGTGAAAATCATCTTCATGGCATTTCAACAGTAAGAACATTTTGTTAATGCTGTCAGAAATTTGTATTCTAATAATATTCTGATGTTTATTACTTTATTCTTAGAGTGTGTGTGTCGGGGCAGGGGGGGTGGGGGAGTGGGGCATCTATCGTACACACAGGAAATGCCACTTACGTGCAACTGAATGAATACAGATCTTATTACTAAATGAGAGTTTGAAATTACAGTTGTGGAAGCATTGAACTTTTCAAGGAAAATTAACAATAGTCTTCTAACTTGACCTGATGATTTGGCTGATAGGATTACAGAGTACCTCATTAGAGTGATTTTTTTTTTTTAAGCCCTCTGCTAGTTTTGCTGTTGGAAGCGGGGAACACTCAGGAGATCGCAATCTCCATCTTAAAGATAAAACAGAATGCTTGCTATAAAATATGGAATAATACCCAAATCTATTTTAAGATTCCAAATCATAGTTCATTGGACTTGACCATGTAGAAATATAAAGGGGAAGGGAAAGACTCTCTGTTTTTTTTTTCCCCTTCCAGACAAAATGAAAACAGGAAACTAGCATCATCAGGATGCAGATGAAAATCCTGTTCTTGGGCCTTGACTTTTCTCTTTTCCCCTTTCTCCCACTCCTCTGATACCCTGGGGTTGGGAAGACTACTTGATAACAGAATATTTTAAATTTTTAATACTTGATCTTTTCCTATGTGGATACTGTGGCCTTTCAAAACTTGCATAAAAAGCAACAAATTCAAGACAGGTTTCTAGGTGTTTGACATGTGGAACATAATTTTCTTCTTATGTTTGTTCTAGGTACTCAGAGCTTCAGTGACACCACTTTGTTCCCTTATACCTTCTATTCCTATTACCTCAAGGTCAGCAATGTTCATGGTTCTACAAGGAGTGCAGCAGTGATGTACAGAACAAAATCAGGGACACCTAAAGGAAACCTACATTTAAATATAATTTTTCCTGTTGGCCCACACACCATTTCCTTTAATTGGACAACCCCATCAAACGATTCTGGGCCTATAGAAAAATACGTTTTGACGTGTACTTATTCAGTTGATCTTCAGCCTTGTGGCCAATATGAAGGTTTAGAAACCTCTACAATTATTCGGAATCTGGTTCCATTTACAAAGTACATTTTTGGTGTTCAAGCATGTACCAGTGGAGGCTGTTTGCAGAGCCTGCCATTGACCATAATTACTGCACAGGCCCCTCCGGAGGGGCAACATTTTCCTGTGATACAAAACATCAGCGCTACAGAGCTCACCCTAAAATGGTCTCCACCTACAAAACCAAATGGTAAGTCTTAATACGCTTAGTTTCTTAAACTGAGATTCAACAATGAAAAAGCAGTATTTTATCTAAATCTGTTCATGTTTTCCAGGTCAGTGGGAGACAAGCATTGGACAAAAATATCAGTTCAACTATCTCTTAATATTATCGGTTGTCTGATAGTATTGTGTAGTCTCTTAGAGTCAAGTCTTGATTCCATTGGAGTGCAAAATTCCAAGTGACTGCAATGGGACCAGGATTTACCACTTAGTGACATCTGCCTAAACAAGAATGATATTTACAATTAAAGGTTTACTGTAAAATCCATTTTTTCTCACCAATTAGTTCACACAGATGCAGTGACCATTGCTGTATCTACTAGATCAGTAAGTAAAAGGATTATCAAACTAAGAGAATTAACAGGGAGAATCTGTTTTTTAAACCATGAGGCATATATGGCAGCTCATGCTGTTATTAAGCTAGCTTTGTTACAGATTTGATAATGTCCAAGTGTTATGGGCCTATCTTGGTTTTAGTTTTTGTATGTGGAAGCACCAACTTTTGTAAGGAAGACACTGTGAAGCACTCCATTCTGCTGTTTACTATTTTATCTTGCAGTCTATGGGCCAAATTTTTGTGGGACTCTTGTAAATCACACTGGTAACGTTTGCATGGCAAACCTCACAGATACGTCAGGAAAGAGCATTTGTGTACACAAAAGTGGTGCACAGGTCTCAGTTCCCACTTTCTGTGAGGACGTTTTCTTCCTAATTTAGCGAGAGTCAGGAAATTAGCATACACCAGAATGTTTCTGTATGCATAGGGCTGCACTTATTATGACTACAGGCACTGGAGTGTTAGCTCGTGTCAATACTAGCCTCTTGATCCTTACAGTTTATGCTTCATAGTTATATTTGGTGGTTGCCACTCCCTGATCTGTAAGCCTATGATAGTTGATGCAATCAATGTCAGCTCCTGGATTCCATTCTCACTTCTCCCAGCAACTGCTGATGGAAGAAGCACTTCATTTTGTTTGTCAGAAAACTCAGTGTTAGAGCAAATGAGTGGTAAGACCCCCTGTCTGGTATAGTGTAAATAGGTCACTACTTTTTGGCCCACAGAGGCTGCTGTTGACTGTGCCTCTGGTAGAGCACAGCAATATTAGGGGCATGCATAGCAGGAACAACTCTTCAATGCTAATATCATATGCTTAGTATTTTCTAAAATTCAAAGGTATTTTATATTGGGGAAGGTAATAATTCCTATGTATGCATTTTTTTATTTAACTTAATACTAGATAGTGTGACTTTTCTCTAAGAATGACACAGAAAATAACAAGGTCCCAATGTAATTTAATTATCTGTAGTTTAAAATTACCATCACTTACATGTACTTGCAAGACTAGGCAGCTGTGAACAATGCTATTTCATTTCCTTTGATGCCTGGTCAGTTCTTTCTGTCTGTCAAAAAGACAAAGGGACAAGTTGTCGTCCTGTCCCCCCCACCTCTACCACCACCAATTATAGTTATTCAGTTCCTTGAAGTCCATAAATTTGGCTCCAGATATTTATCCACTATGATGCTTATTAACGTCTGGCTGTGCTGATGTTCCTGGTCTCTCAGCTGTCTCCCCTTAAATATTTACATTTTTTTGCTCTTTCAGGCCTCAGTTCAGGAAGGTGCTTAAGTACATGCCTAATTTGAAGCATGTGAGGTTAATGGGCCTACTCGTGCGCTCAAAATTAGGCATGCACTTAAGTAATGTGCTGTACCTAAGTCCAACTGCTGTTTCCTGACCATTGAAATCTTGCCACTTAGTTATAGATTCCCTTTGATGGAAAATTGGCAAAAAACAGTATCCCATTACACCTTATTTTAAAGGCACTGCCCATTATGATCTGCCCATTGCACAAACACTTGTTCCTTTGAAAATACTATTATGCTATACTACTAGAGTATCCATGTAGGAACTCTCTAGAACAATCTTTTATCTGTCCTTAGAGAAAAAGCATAACAAATCAAATTATACTAGTCCAACCTAAGATTTTTTTCAAGTGCAAAAATTATGTGTTTAATCAAATAACAACCACAACAAAAGTTGTGATAGAATAACAACAAATTAGGGGGGGAAATATCCCTAGCTAAGTGAACTTTTATAGCAATTAAAATTACACCTTTCCATGCATTATATTTTCTATGGGCTCTATTGCTAGATTAATAGTTTTTAAAATATTTTTTATTGATATTTTAATTG
Source organism: Emys orbicularis (assembly GCF_028017835.1). Lineage (NCBI taxonomy): Eukaryota > Metazoa > Chordata > Testudines > Emydidae > Emys > Emys orbicularis. The sequence goes on from NC_088685.1 coordinate 168,523,165, forward strand.
GATGCTGAATAACAATTTGCAATAAATTACTATTGTTTACTCACTGTTATTTCTAGGTATAATCATAAGGTATGAAATCTATATGAGAGGAGCATTACGATCAGATGGAAGTCGTATTCCTCCTGAAAGTCGCATCTTCCAAAGCAGTGGATGGCTCAGTCCTCAACCAATTATGGAGTCTGCTAATGAAAACGCATTAATGCCACCTCAGACCAGCACCACAATTACTGATCTTGAGCCATTCACAGAGTATGAGTTTTGTGTTTTAGCCGTAAACATGGCTGGTAGCATATTTTCAGACTGGATATCAGGAAGAACTGGAGAAGGAGGTAAGTATTAGTTCATATCAACTAATTTTTAAAAACCTAGAGTGTATTTAAAAGAGAGAGCTTTTATGTTAAGTAAATAGCCATATAGGGCCAAATTCTGCTTATCTTATTTATCCAAAACTCACTTAAATTTGCTCGAAATTTAGCATGAGTAAAATGATGATGGAAGAAAAAAATCACAGTCACACTGCAACAAACATCTAAGACCATATGATAACCAAACTTAAGAGTAATAAGATTTTGTTATTTGAATTTTATGTAGTTTCCCCCATCATTGTGTATACCTTCTTCAAGCAAACCCTCATTAACTCACTTTTTTCCCCTGAAAACCTGGGAGAATAGGTAGGGCTTGAGGTGAGCCTTGAAGGTCAACAAACTCAGACTCTGTAGCACTTGCAATTTTGGGGGAAGAAATAAATGTGGATGCAATGAATATCATTTAAGTCCTTATTCAGGAAAGATGCTTAAGCATGAGCCTGACTTTAAATACATGCTTAAATTACCGTATATACTCGTTCATAAGCCGCATTTTTTTAGTAAAAATAGGAAGCACCAGAGAAGGGGGTCAGCTTATGAATGGGTATAGAGAGGGAGAGGTGGGACACAGCCTCTCCCCCCAACAGAGGGAGCAAGGAGAGGCAGCAGAGCCAGAAGGGAAGAGGCGGGGCCAGAGTCTCTCCGCTTCTGGCCACGCTGCTCTCCCCCCAGCCTCCGAAGCAGCTGCTGTTCCGGGGCTGGCAGGCTGCAGCCGTGCCACTCGGCCCCACCCCCCAGAGCAGGCTGTGGCAACGCTGCCCGGCCCGCCGGAGCACATTGCGGCCGTGCCGCCCAGCCCAGCCTGCTGGAACACGCTGCGGCCGTGCTGCCCGGTCTGGCCCGCCGGAGCAGGCTACAGCCGCGCTGCCCAGCCTGCCGGAGCAGCTCCAGCCAGGCCAGAGACATCCTCCCCAGATAAGGTGGGAAGAGATGGGATGGGGAGAGTGTGGGGGTCCCGGGCTAGGGGTGGGGTCATGTGGGGGGTGGTCCCAGTGGTTACTCCCCTGACTCCCAGTTTCTCCCCCCTAAAAAAATTTCCACACCAGTTGCTGTCTCAGCCCGTCAGGGTAAGCAGCTGGTGCACCAAGACATTTTGTTTACTTAGGTTTACCTCCGTGCCTGCAGACGCTCGCAGTAAACAAACCATCTCTGCCCACCAGCAGCTTATCCTGATGGCCCAGCAGCCAAAGTTTGCTGACCCCTGAATTATGGGGTCGTCTTATGAATGGGTTATAAAATGTTTCCGTTTTTACTTATCCATCTTGGCGGGGTTGGCTTATAAATGAACTGGCTTATGATCGAGTATCAGGGCCTTAGTTTGCATTTACATCTAGGTTTTTCAAAAAGGTTCAGGTCCATATTTTCAAGAACTCAGCACTCACAAGTGGGGCTAGATTTTTAAAAGAGCTCTGCTCTCATGCACTAAATAAGGGCCAGGCACCTAAGTAGGGACCAGATTTTCAAAAGTACTCTGCACACAACAGCTGGCGTTGTGACACCTATGGCCAGATTTTCAAAAGAGTTCAGTACTCAACATACTGAGCTCTTCTGATAATAAGGCTACTTATTTTCTTGCCTAAATTGGAGCTGAGCTCTCCTGACAATTCTGGCTTTTCCTATCTGATAGAGCTCAGATTTCAGTGATTAAATGTCTCATCAATATCAGTAAGGCTACGATTTAGTCACAGGTATTTTTAGTAAGTCATAGACTGGTCACAGGCAATAAACAAAAATTCACAGCCCATGACCTGCCCGAGACTTATACCTGTGATTAAATCTTGGGGTGGGGCGCTGGGGGAGCAGAACGGGGCCGCTGCTGGGGGGGGGCATGCACCCAGGACCAGAGACACCAGCTGCTGGGGACCATGGCTGCTCTGGCCAGCTGGGGACGGCTGCCCAGGGCCGCTAGAGCAGCGGCTAGTGTGGCTGTCCCCGGGGGCTATCTGAGCAGTTGACCCCGGAGCCAGCTGCTTGGGAGGCCCTGTGGTCAGCCACACTGGCCCCTGCAGAAGTCACGGAGGTTGCAGAAAGTCACGGAAACTGTGATTTCCGTGACCTCCATGACAGACATGAAGCCCTACTCATTAGTGATGCCCACATTTGCTGGTGCCTCCAAAATCATGTCCTCAGTTATTTGCTTCCACAAAATGGGAGGCTAGGCTAAAACCCCTTTTAGAATTTGTCTTTCTGCCTGTCAGTTTTTAAATAGCATGTATCACAAAAGTGTCAAATTTTCACTTGGGAAGAGGTCCATTAGTACAGTGTTTGTACATAAGAGGCACTCTGAGTTGGGATTCTATCATTACAAAGTGAGAAGGTGGGGCTTTCACTACAGTGCAGACAGTGCTTTTTACTACCTGCCGATCCGGCGGGTAGCAATCGGTCTATCGGGGATCGACTTACCGCGTCTAGTGAAGACACGGTAAAATCGATCCCTGATCGCTGTGCTTTCGACTCCGGAAATCCACCTCGGCAAGAGGCGGCAGCGGAGTCGGCGGCAGCGCAGCAGCGGTCGACTTTCCCGCGTCCTCACCGCCAGGTAAGCCGACCTAAAATACGCAACTTCAGCTACGGTATTCACGTAGCTGAAGTTGCGTATCTTAGGTCGGACCCCCGCTGTAGTGTAGACCTAGCCCAAGACAGGAGCATTCCTCTATAAGAAGTGAGAGATGTGTTAATTTCAAACCTGCCCAGCAAACAAAATTGCTTTTAAGGTGATTAAGCATTGAACAATCATTGCTTTTATCAGGTTTTTTCCAGATCACATGAAAATTTTGCATCTGAGAGCTTTTCATCTATGTACTTCCTACCTATATCTGCCAAAAAAGGTGTTTTGTAGCTAAGTGGTGGTTAGTACCTCTTTAAAAACATGTGCATTATAAAATCAAAGTTTTATTTTGCATAGGTGATTTTTTTTTGCCTTTTTATATAATATTTAAAACAATATAAAATTCCATTTCAACCTGAAAATTAATTTTTTACAAGGTGCTTATTAAGGAATTGGATGCGAAAAGACATTTTATAGTCTATAACAGATGGCATTTTACAAATACAGTAAGAAAACTTGCATGACACATGTTGTTCATTTATTTTATGGTAAATTAGCACCTTTGTTTTTAGCTCCTGTATTCATGCCATCTCCATCAGTATTCCCTCTTTCACCGTATTCTCTCAATGTATCTTGGGAAAAGCCACAAGATAATGTAGCAAGAGGAGAAGTGATGGGATACAGCATCAATGTAATTACCACACAAAACATGTTGCCAGTATTTTCCCAGGTATTGTTGTTATCAATCTGTTTTCATTGTTTGCTAATATATAGATGTTATACAGAAGAAAAAAATAGTATCAGCCTTGGTGTCTTGGCAAAATTTTTATTTGCCTATTTACTGTACATTCTGCTTACCGAATTTCCTCACCCAGCAGTTTATGGCATGCTTTTCATTTTCTGTAATGTTGTGTGCATTGCTTAAATAGGTGTTGAATTGTACCCCTGAAGAGAGCTGTATTTCAGTGGAGGGGAAAGAGATGCCTAGATATGAAGAGCCAATTCAGGTGAATTGTGTAAATACCCTCAAGCTGTGCATATGTTGATTCTGTAAAAGCGGCATATATATGTGCCCTGAGGGCACCCAGCAATATGTGCAATCCATGCACAGTCCCTCTATCCCCTTGCCAGTGTTGACATCTCTCTGTTTTATTGAATCTTGTTGTTTTTTAAAGCTTTCCCTTTTGGAGTCAGGTGATTATGCAAGAATTTCAGCCTTTGTTTTTGGTGACCCTTATGGTTTCTGGGAAAAGTTTTAAAACATGATCCCCAAAGGTTCAAAAAGCAAATAAAAAGAATGCAAGAGTAGTGGCTAAAAATCGTGTTATTTTAAAAAATAAATCTCATGATTTTGGGGTGCTGACAGGTGATTTTTGAATTATTGGGGCTGGCAATACTGCCTTACACAGATGACTACTGATAGCTCCTTCAGTTACTCCTGCTCCTGAACTGTGCTAAAAGCAAGAATAATCTGTGTGGGAGGAACATGTAAATTGGCCATTGTTGGACTATGCCACAGGAACTGACTTTTTCTCCTTTTCCCAGGGGTCCTCCACCCTTGCTCTGCCCTGAGGCCCCACCCCCACTTCGCCCCTCCCCCAAAGCCCCACCCTCGCCCCACCCTGCCTCTTTCAAATTCCACTCTGTCCCCTCCCCCGAGCATGCCCAGCCCTCACTCTGCCTCTTTCCGCCCTGCTGCTCCCTCCCTCCCCCACCCCCAGCACCTACTGCCGAACAGCGGATTGGCAGCAGGCGGGAGGCTAGGGTGACCAGATAGCAAGTGTGAAAAATCGGGATGGGAGTGGGGGGTAATAGGAGCCTATATTTAAAAAAAAAAAAAAAAAAAGCCCCAAATATCGGGACTGTCCCTATAAAATCGGGACATCTGGTCACCCTACGGGGGAGGCGCTGGGGCAGAAAGAGTTGATCGGAGGGTGGCTGGTGAGTGCTGAGCCAGCCATGGAACACCCAGTGTCAGCGCCTGTGGAATATTCCAATGACTTCTAGGCCCCATCCCAGAACATACCACTACAATTCCACCTGCAGAAATCCTACAGCGCATGGAAACTTTTTGCTTGGAGCCACAAATGGGAATGAAAAATAGTTGTAAAGTACTTTCCCTTGTCCTATGGTTTTTCTAGTGTGTGTGTGTGTGTGTGTGTGTGTGTGTAAGTATAGGTTAGAATTCAATCCATAGTTTATGGAGCACTTTGGGTACCCTTCAGGATGAAAAGTGTTATATATATGTATGATTTGCAGTGTTGCAACTTTTGCAATTTTATCACAACAGTCCCAATATTCTTTTTTCGTGAAGTCCCAGTTCCTGGAGTCATTTTATTTTGTGAGAATCTCAGCTTTTATTTTTAAAATAGTATCTTTCTAGTCTTCCGGTTGAAAATGTGAACCCTGAAAAACAGAAGGCAAATAAAAAGAACCCCAGATCTTAAAATTACAAGTTTTTGGAGGCCTTACTCATAATTTTTAAATGTTTGGGGTTGACAATACTGGATTTTTAATTTTAATTATTTTGGCAATAATATTGAACCTAAAAATCTAAAGAGTGAGTGAAGAAGTGTTGTCTATTAGCTGGGGAGCAAGGGAATGGCAGCCAGAACTCCTGCATTCTATTTCTGACACAGATGTAAGTATATAATTTATGGTACTGTCTCTATGCCTCAATTTGCTCATCTGTAAAATGGAGACAGTAATACTTATCTGCCTCATGGGGTTGTTGAAATTGTAACTTACTTATGTGTAAAGTGCTTTAGACCTCCTGGGTTCCAATTTTGTGAGACTTTAGATTTCTAGAGAAACAAGTATCTGAAACGGTTTATCTGAACAACAAAATCTTATTCAGGTTCACCTATCTCTAACTCTTTGATATTTTACCTTAAAATTAAAGTAATTTAAGTCTTTTCTTACTAATTCTTTGCCTGTGTAAATATTGACTGGTCCCATCAGAATGTGTGCCACTCATGTCACTTATTCCACAATGATCAGATTGATAGGCTTGGATTTCATCACTTAATGGTGACATCTTCGTCATCCATAATCTACAGTGTTTGTAGCGATACCAGCACCACCACACAGCTTTACGAGGCAATAACTATGTCTCCTCATTTATCCACCCAGGAACTGGATTATTACCTCATAAAACAGTGTGATGGAAGTATTATCATTTAAATCCTACCTTGTTGATATTCACCAAAATAATCTTTTTCTACTAATGGATCTTGGCAAACCTTTCCGTGTTTAAATGCATGAATCTACAAATTCAGAGTCTAATTTCTTATTAGCGATCATATCCTCTATTAACAGGAATGAAAACATTATTTAACTAAGTACCTTCTCCCAATTTGTTTGCCTTGCAGGTTGTGTATATAGCTGAAGCTCATGAGCTGTCCTATATAGTAACAGGATTAAAACCCTACACAATGTACAACTTCACTATTACTCTCTGCAATCGAATTGAATGTGCAACCAGTGAGCCAAGCACGGGACAAACCTTAGCAGCTGGTAAGGAAATAATCTGATCCATGTACAAAGTTGATGCAGCTTTCTAATGTGTACCATTACAGATTATCATAGTTTGATGCACAGTGACAGGGGTAGGTGTTGTATTAATATAAAGTGACTTGCTTAATTATAATTTGTTTACCTTGACAGTTTAGAAACAAAACAAAATGTTTTACATGCAGGTTTACAGCATACTCTAATGCGATAGGATTTATGTGCTTCTCTCTCAATTACAAGTCAGTTATTTAGTTATCCTATTCCTGTTTGTTTATATCATGCCCATCCATAGCTCTTACGCTGATTAGGGCTGATAATAAATCAGTTGCTTCTTATAAGTCTTCATGTGCCAGATTTTCAAATGAAGGCATGCGGAAGTGTATATGCACTTTTGCAAATGCTTGGCTTTACACGCGAGTGGGAGTTGCGTTCTTTTCTTATGAACTGGACTTTCAAACTTTGACTAGCTTGTGTGTGGTGAGTATTTGTGTACCTATGCCAGGGACACACTGATGTACATGCATATTTTGGGTGTGCCCATTTGAAAATATTCAGGTTATGAAGGTTCTCTGTTACAGAGCTGCAGTACTGTAAACATCGGTTCCAAATCTGTGGAGCACTTGCTAGTGGTGTGCAGAGAGTTGGCTGGTCACATTGCTCTCTCCTTATTTCCAGCTGCGGCGCTACATAAAAAAAAATTAAATAATTTCACGATATTACCATTTCCAGTTATGCAACTGCTGTATGGGATCATGAATGGGAAGGAGGTGGTCTTTGCAATGGTGAACAGTAGGAGAGGTGATCCACAAAATGAGCTATCTATTGTGATGTGGTCCATAATATGAAAAAAAAATTGAGAACCCCTGCTATATAGAATATTTTAAAGACTTTTTAATGTGCCCTTTTTCCCTTCCACGGTTGCCTGTCTACCTGTTTTCAGTTATGGGGAAAATGATTTGTTCTCTCACAATGGATACCACTCCCTCACTGTTCAGGCCTTCAGTTTGAATGGACAGAGATGGCTCTGAGGTGGTGTCTCTTCTCTGTTTCAGGACTCCAGGGAGATTTCTTTGATCTCTTCATGCTGCAGCCCCTTTAAAATTTTAACTTGGCTGTCTTAAGAACCCATTCCATATAAGCATGACTTTACTTCTCCACCATCATTCCCAACCATCCAATTGTCATCTCTGGAATGGAGTATCAAATTAGTGCCAGCCTGGACAGCTCTGCACCATAGGCAGGGCCGGCTTTAGGCCAATTCCACCAATTCCCCCGAATCGGGCCCCGCGCCTAAGAGGGCCCCGCACCCAGTGGCAGGGCCGCCCAGAGTGGGGGGCAAGTGGCAGAGAATCCCTTCCCTGGCTAGAGACACCTTTTTAATTTTTACTCACCCGGCGGCGCTCTGGGTTTTTGGCAGCACTTTGGCGGCGGGTCCTTCAGACCCGGAGCGAGTGAAGGACCCGCCGCCAAAGACTAGGAGCGCGGCCCGGTGAGTACAAGCCCCACGTGGTTTTTTTACGTGGTTTTTTTTTTAGTCATCCCCGTCGGGGCCCCGTCGAAACTGTTCGAATCGGGCCCCGCACTTCCTAAAGCCGGCCCTGACCATAGGAACCTCACTGTTCCAAGGGATTCCAAAGGCTAATAGCCCCAGAAACCAATATGACCTACATAGGACCCTTTGTTGTTATTACAAATTATCCAACCTTGCGTGTATATATTTATTCAAAGATTGAGAATGAATAGCTCGGTTAAGCTTGACAGCTTGTTTATGACTGTCTCCTCCTCAGTTGTGTTAATGCTTAGAGACCTATCACATTAAAGAAGACAGGAGAATACAAAACAGAATAACAGACAGGTCTGGATTTATTAGACTTTTCACATTATAGCATTTTTCTGTTCACCATTTGCAGATCTTGAGAGTGACCACTTTGAGAATTGGAGGGTTCAGTCTCGTTTTTCATTTGCTCAGTTGAAACAGTACTACTGATGTTGATTTCCCCAGATTTTATGCTCATAAATTTTAAAATATAAAGGACAAAACACTTGGATTTTGCATGCCATTTTTTTCTTTCACCATTCAGATTTTTCGTAACTGTAGCAAATTGTTTGCAATCCTACAGTTAAGTGTCTAATACTATTTCCATAACAGGTTTATATTTGCAACAGTTCCATCCTGGGAGAAAATATTTCTAAAAAAAAGTATTTAAAATATATTTATTTTTTTAAAATAAAACCTCCAGGTTTTGTAATCTTCAAGTTAATATAAGAAGGTAGAATAATACCAGACAGACTTGGAGATGCCATTCCCATCAATAGCAGGGATAGTGGATCAGATCCTGCTCAATGCAAAGTCCTTGTTGCACTACTCAGTGGTTCAAAGGTGAATTAAAATTGCCTTGAAAGGGGAGGTGAGGATTCCCTGAGTGTGAAGGAATCTCCATTTGGCAAAGAATCAGCAACACTGGCTCAGTGCCACTCCCTGTTGGCCCCCTGGCAGAAGGAGCTTGCTGGAGGAGGTGTGGCTGAAGTGTGCTTCAGTGTAATGGTCCCTTATGGCTGTTACAATCCAGTGCAATTTAGAGTAGCCTTGAGTTTTGTTACAGCTTGTGGTAGAGCCAAATGTTGCTTCCATTGACCTTTGACTTTTGAGAACAGAATTTGGCCCATTATCTCTTATTGATACCAGAGTGGAAGAACCCACCCTCCCCCCACAGTCTCTTTCTAAGCACAGTTTTATTTTCCAAACATAGGCAAAACACAAAAAGAGTTCCTCAGCCCACCATGGGCTACAGCTCTCAGGGAATTTTCCCTTTTGCCTTGTTATCCCTCCTTTTTCAGGACCCACAACAACATTCTTCTGTGCTATTTTAATTGAGCACTGCCTCTCAGGGCTTTTTCCTTGGAGGCCCTCTTTCCCCGTAGGCTCCCAAGGGACTGGAGGCAGTGGGACTTTGGCAGTCTTGCTCAGGGAAAAAAGAAAGAGAGAGAGCTCAGAACCCAGAGTAATGAGAGTAGCGAGAGCTCAGAAGAAGGAACAGAGCTGGGCTGAAACCTTCAGGGCGGGGATGCTCCTGAAGCGGGGAGCAAGTGGAGTCAGATCAGGTTCGTGAAAGCAGAAGGCAGTTGAGTTACCTGTGAACTTCCCCAGGACAGAGAGCCATGGCCAGAGAGGGTTGAGGGAGATACCTTCTGGCTCTCTAAGCTGGAGAGCCGGAGAGAGCTGAAGACTGGGAAATGATGGGGGGATGAGCTTGCTGAAGTCTCTAAAACCAGACCTGGTAAGCAAACAGGATGGAGACGCTCCCCAGCTCTAGGTTCTGAGGTGGGGGTGAGCGGTGCTGGAGCTGTACTTGGTGTGTTGATGTATTATTGGGACTTGAAAGAGTGAGTGTACTGTTTGGTCTGTGCTGGACAAATCTGGATTGTGGTGGAGAGTCTTTTGTGCTAATTAACCCTGCAAAAGGCTATTTATATGTGGAAAGCTTGTGTGGAGTTACTGGAGGATATGGAAGAAAAGAGAAACTGAGGCAAAAGCACTGGTCCTGTTGTGCCCTGCTGCAGCACTAGGAAGGAGATGCCTTCTCACATATGGTGAAGAATGCAAGCAGGTGATCAGCCCATGGGAAAAAGGAACTGTGAATGCCTGGAAGAGGGCACTCAAGGCACGGGGCTGCTTGCACGGCCACTCTGAAGCCATGAGGGGCACCCAGGACAGTTACCCTTGGAGACGGATCTTCAACTATTTTTTTTATTTTCAAAGTTTTTTTCTGTTTTGTGTTTAATTCAGACCATTACATTATGGATCACATTCCCAGCAGAGGTAATTGGCATAGCTTCATAGACTGGAGGTATACGAATTACACCAGGGGAGGATCTGGTCACAAGAAAGCGGTTCAAAACATATAGTTGCATAGAATACTAGGAATATTTGCATCACTTCCTGAATATTAAAATGAGTTCAGAGATGTTTGTCATTAAGGATTTCTACTTCATTTCAGAGGTGCTGGAACAATTTGTATAGTGGGGTTGCTGAGAGCCATGAATCAAACTGTAAATCCTGTATATAATGGAAACCACTTAAAGCCAGTGGGTGTTGCAGCACCCCTAGAACCTCTAGTTCCAGCACCTATGGTCCATTTTTGAAAGCAGTTTATGGTCAAATCAGTATCATTGTATATTTAATGCAGATTTCTCAAAGGCAAAACATTCAGGGGCTCAAAAGTTTTCTGTAAGGCACAGAGACATCTAGTTGTCTCTTTCTTCCCCCGCCCCTCCCATTTTTGGTTTGTGACATTTCAGCAGAATAGAATTAGCTGTGTGAGAACAGTAATTGCTTATCCTACAGATCTCAATATCAAATAGTCAGTGTGACTTAAACAATCTATACAGCTGTTTCATTAACTACTGTGTGACTGAACTCACTTTTTGTAATTAAGTTTGTCTTTCATTTGTCCTTTTGTAAGATTTTTTTCAAACTTAAATTTAACAACATTTGTTTTTAAAAGAGACACCAAAACACACCCTTTTGATTGCTGCCATTCACCCCAGCACATTGTATTACTGCTCCTTTGCTTTTGATGGCAATTACAGGGTTCAGAAGCTAATTTGTAGAAGATATTCTTCCAGCAGCAGCTGCATCTGGCTTCTTGGCAGACTCCTCAAGCAGTTATATTGGTGGCTTTGGAGTTGCCTCTGGGTTTACTGGGGTAATGATGAGGATGGGCTGTCTGGGCTGTCTTACGCTCTTGGATGTCATTTTATTTTTTGATTACCCTTTTAATCTAAGTAATTTTGTCCATTTTTATCCATTTATTAAAAAAGTCCACTGCAAACTCTTTTGGAGAGCTACATTCCATTTGCACTAGCAATGCATCACTTGCTTATGCCTGTCATAAATTGGTTTTCTGCACAATTCTAAGCAAAAGTCTCAGAACAACCCATATCCCATTATGCTGGTAATTAATCGTGCATTAACTTCTCTCTCTCTCTATTAAAAGTAAAATATGAAAGCTGTTTGCTGCTGGTCTGAAAACACACATTGTTTTGCATGCATGTACATAAGTCTTTTCATTGCGAATAGGACCCAAAGTGATTAAACAAGCTCTCTTAATATGTTAATTTATAATTTTAATTACAACAATCTTGTATATATAGTCATTAGTGAATACTAATATAAATATTTTTCTACCTTTTTATTCATAATGCATAAACCAATCATCCAGTTACTTCTCGGCAGTTGCCTGTTTTTGTTTCATAATACAATCTTTGTTCTCAGTTATGAATGCATTTTGTTCATTCCTGTCTTGAATAATCCCTCATTAAGCTAGTCACTTTCTGCTCCATGCTAAAAAGGAAAAATTATCATGCAAATATGGCATGCCATATTAAAAAGCACATTACCAAACACTTTTGTTGCTGTCCTTCAATTAGTTTCCCTTCTTTGAATTTAATTTCATTTGTTGTTAAACTACTGACTTGATGTATGGACTCATGAATTTGAGGCTGCTGCCAAGAATGTAGAAGGAAAAAAAAAATCAAAGCCTCTTCAGAAGGTTGCAGAGGCAAAACTGAAATGAATTTGCTTCACCTTTGACAAGAACACTTGAGCAGCATTTGAGTCGTCTGATGATTCAGCTTGGCTAATTAGCCGATTATTTATTTCAAGAATAAAGGCACTGTTTTACAATTAGAGAAGTGTAAAGTAATCTAAGAAATTTGGTAATGACAGATGACTTAAGTAACTTCTGAGATAAACAGTATCTCCTCAAACTTGTCTCGCTGAGTGTTCTCAAGCTGTAGTTAAACTGCTCTTTGAGTCTTGGTAAAATAGTAGGAAGCCAATTGTTTGTTTGTTCGCCCAACATTACACTTCAGAAAGTAGCTCACATTATTCTTTTGCCAGTGTGTCAAATTTGCATGGTTTTTAAGGTATGTGTAAGTTGTATTTCTCTTGATTAAAAGCTTTTGGTTCAAAGCAATACTTTTTAATTGCCTAATGATATAAGTCAGTTCTTAGGAAAGAACCGTGCATTTAGGAGTTCATTTGCAATATAACTGAAAAATTCATTGCATGGCAGTAAAACAATTTACTGTTAATTACAAGGAGAAGAATTTGCTGTACCATGCTCACAGATTGCCATGAATCATGCAGCACTCCTAGAGATTTATAACAGATGTGTAAGTGGGATGAATTAGCAGGGTTTAATAACAGAGACACAAATCATGCAGACTTCAAGGAGCTTTAATTGATATACTAGAATGTGACGGGCATGAATCACTCAGCCATTCAACAGCACTGTAACATATGCTCAGCTCAATATGCTGCATCTTAAATCGGTTGGTAAGTCGTTGGTTGTCCCATATGGTGGAAGCAATATATTTTTCATAATTTTTTTAAAAAATACTGTATTTTACATCTATTTTTAAGATATGATTATAATGCATATTATTAAATGGTCTCCTGATACCCATTATGGATGTTTTCTTATTTGTTTTTTCATTAAAATTTCTTTAAAAACAAACAAACTAAAAAGATTCTTCTGAAAAAGTCTAAAATGATTGTCAGAAGCCATAAGTCCTATTGCTTCACTCATTTACTATTGACACATTTGATCCTGCTTGAAGTGCACGTGGAAGCAGAGCTTGTACCAGGAATGCTACAGCAATTGCAGGGTCCTGTGAACCAAATAACCCATAGCAATGATGAAGCTGATAGCTGTCTGGCTTTGCATATAGTTTTACTCATAGGCAAAATTTGGAGACAAATAGGACTCATGCCACCGTGACCAAAAAAAAAAAAAAATTGCACCTCCAAAATGGTTGTGAAGTTCACAACTGCTCTGATTTGTTTGTGCTACAGTATGAACTCTAATGGACAGCAATCAAAAGTTTAAGTATTTATATGTCTTCATTGTAAATAGTACAAACAAGAGTAACACCTTGCTCCTGTAATCATCTTGAAAACCTTAAATAGCTAATTGCAGACTAATACCGATGGGTACAGAAACATCCACCTGTAATACACTGAGAATTATTTATTCAAACATATACAAGTATGTAGACTGGTAAAGGTTTTGTAGCCAGACTGTAAACACATTTTTATTGGGACAGGAATCTGGCAGTCCGTGGAAAAGCTTTAGCAGTTGTATTAGTAAACCTGACAGACTTGAGAAAGGAATATTGCATCTTTAGAACTGTGGCTGCCAGAATTTAATGTCAACAATTAAAATTTATTTTGATCCTTACCTAGTGTTTATTACTGTTTGTATACACAACAGACCTTACTAATACAGAGATGCACTATTAGATGGAATTACCATCTGTTCAGAGTGAAATGCTGGCATCTGTCTTAGATTCTAAAACTAAAATGATATTATTTCAAACAAAAACAAAATTAACTGCTCTTTACTTAGCAACTTCGTTTTTGCATGTGCGCTCACATACATAGGAAAGGCTTTTTGTAATGACCTATATTTGGATATACGACTTTAAAATAAGCTATATGGACCATCTGTCTTTACTGGTCTTTTTGGTGCCCTCTGTTACTCAATGGCATGCAGCAATCATAGGCTTTTAAATACTGTTTTAGCTTTACAATATATTAAATATGTATTATAGTGCAAGACATTAAAACTACATAATTAAAATATCCAAAATGTGACTTTGAATCTACTAAAATACAGTATGCTCATTATTTTGACAGATGTGTCTTAACAGAATGTGACTGAAAAAAAATTTAAATAGGTAAAATTATAGTCAATTCATCTTAACATAGTAGCTACAGGTACCACAGTGACACCTTTAGGAAAATATATACTGTATCTTTTAATCCTGAATATTTTTAATTTCAGCATACAGTACCACGAAGGCCAACGTTACAGATTTATTTTCAGCTTTTTGGGGGGTCTGGACTTAAGAATAGGCTCTCATTGTGTGCAAGGAGGTGAATTCTCAAGTACCAAGGACATTGTAGTTTTAAATACTGATGTTATAGCAAAGACTTTCTGAAAGGCTAGGCTTCTATTCCATATATCACCAAATAATAAATTGTGTCATGCCAGTGTTTAATGCATGTACACAGTGCATTAACTGTAACTGTAGTACATTTATTTGTGCTAGAGGAGACTTGAAAATGATTAAAAGATCAATACTTCCCTGTCACAGAAGCAAGTGTTACGATGCATTTAAGTAGTTAATTGCATAAGCCCCATAAAAGCTTCAAGTTTGGGTAGCAGGGATGCCATAATTACAGTCCAAGCAGCTACCATTTATTAATGGTGGACTTCTAAGGGAGATATGTTTGTTGTCATAAGCATTGGCTATCTGTGTACATTTTAGAAATAATGAATTTTAGTGTTTCTGTTTTAGCATCAGTAAGTTGAACCGGAGGGCTCAACCTCAGTACTTGCATTTAAAATGCTGACGTACACCTATTCTCTCCAGCGATGAAGTTTTGATTGTTAAGCCACGTTTTCTGTTTAAACCTCTGCATTTATATTGAAATTCATTAGTATTCTGCCCTACTTATGCAGGGAAAGCTTATGACCTCACACCACACTACTTTAATTTTGACATTGTAAATTTCTAACATAGCGGTGTGATGCTAATTAGATTGTGAAGTCCTAAATGATGTCTAAGTAGGAATTTACAACACACGCAGTATGGTTGGGTTTTTTTCAATCCCTTCAAGAAGAGTATTTATCAAGTTGGAGAAAAGAAATAACAACATGCTATGGGTTAATGGGAGAAAAGAAAAGTATGTTAATAGTCCTGTAAATGCAAGAATCTTTAAAAGGACATCATTAATTCAATCCAAATGAAGGTCTATACAATGAACACATAGTATACACAAGGGCGTGTTGTGATGCAATTCATCAGATTTTGAAGACCTGTATTTCAGTCCAGATCATGTTATTCCTGAAGTGAGTTTGGTGCCCTATAGTCATCATGGGAACGGTTTAATTGAATGTGTTTCCATCATATCTCCCTTCCAGTCGCACACAATGAAGATTCATTTATTAAATCCTTATTTATCAGACAGAGGGGTTACTAACAATATAAGATGGATATGGATTCCACTAATAAAGAACTACTGTACATCAGCTGTAGACAATAGCTGGTTACACTGCTTTGCTGAATCAATCCACTCACACCTGTAGGACCATCATTTCGTTATCCAAACAGGTCATGCTGCCCTCCAGTGGCTTACTGTACAGTGTTTTTTAAAAACTTCAGTAGTTTTATTTCTTAATTCAACTGTAGAGTAATCATCACAGTTGGCTTGATTAAATAGGTGTCACACTGAATGTTCCAGTATTGGGGGGGAAAAAAGTAATAATATCAAACTCTGCGACATGCTCATACCTGCAAAGAGTCAGTCTTCTATCAGCTTCGTAGTGTCCTACAGAGCACCAGCTTTTAGGCAAGAAAAGATGTAGAGTAACATTTACTCAAGTTGGAGAATTATCTGTATACATGACAATGGCTCATAAAATTATATATCTGCTTTGAGGAAGAATCTTTCATGGAAACAGTGAGGATGTGCCAAACTGGTTATTTGCTAGAGGGCAATCACCACGTAGGTCCTCAATACAAGTACTGGGATAATGGTTGTGCTTTTGTTGACCAACATTTGTTCACTTTGTGGCAAAATCTTGTTTTATTATGTTCCAGAGTTCTAAAATGCAGTTAGGAAGAAGCTACTAAAGTTTGATTTCCCTCTGAGCTTAGGCCCTGACCCTGCATTGAGAACCCTGTGGGAGTATGCCTACATGGAGCCCCTTGAGAGCAATGCAGAATTGGGGGCTAAGAGTCTAATCAAAGAGAGAACATTAATTCTATTATGCGGAAGTGATTCAGATTATTAAGGGTCCATAAGAGTTATGTCTCATGGTCTGCTTGGGATGGAATAGTAGATAATTGTATCCGAAGTTTGAAGAGCAAATGAGGCATTACTACAGGGTTGAGACTA
Source organism: Emys orbicularis (assembly GCF_028017835.1). Lineage (NCBI taxonomy): Eukaryota > Metazoa > Chordata > Testudines > Emydidae > Emys > Emys orbicularis. The sequence continues at coordinate 168,539,561 of NC_088685.1, forward strand.
GGGTTTTTTTAAAATATCAAGAATCCTTCAATTAGTATAGTAGCACAGTATAGTGGCTCTGTGGAGATTTGCATTTATTGTTTGGTTGACCAGAAACTGGGTCCCTCATAAACAATATATTACGTGTATGAAATTAAGTTCCAAGCAGTCTGGACAGTTATGCATGGGTAACAATTTTTTTCCCTACACATAGCTCCAAGAAAACTTGCTGCCCCTCTTCTTGAAGGAGTAAACAGCACAGTGTTAAAGATAAATTGGAATGAACCTGAAGAACTTAATGGGCCTTCTCCCATCTACCAGCTGGAAAGAATGGATTCATCTTTAGCTATAACGAGGGTGGAAGTAATGAAAGGAATCCGTTTCCCAGGAAATGGTTATTACAAATTCCCCAGTTCTACTCTCCCTGCCAATACCGACTTTACAGGTAAATGAGTTTAAATTACTTACAGAATGTTTAAATTGTACTCTGCATTTGTTTTACCATTTATTATCTTCTATATCATTTTTATTGCTAGATCTGTAGATTTTACTTTGAGTATTGTGTGATTGTTAGCTATGTAAAGACTACTTCAGTTGTGCTAAGTCTATAACTGAATGCATTCACTTGAAAGTTACAAATTCTCACAAAGAACCTGTAGAAAACGTTATCAGACATGGGATTTTGATTCCTTTGGACTCAGACACTGAGCTATGGTAAGCTCTGCTGCAGACATGATACATTTCTTAGTGGGAAGTATAAACTGGGTTTTTATTTATTTTTCTGGGGTGAGATCTCTGCAGTGTATTCACTATTGATTCTAAAGAGTGTTTCCTCCTCTGCTACCATTTAGTGTCCCAGTGGTTGGTGTGAGAGCTGGTAGAAAAACTCTCTCTCCCTTGCTCCTGTTTTGGATTTCTCTAGTATTCTAAGAGTGATGGGACAAAATGTATCTGTGACTATGGACATTAGTGTTTTGGGTGTGTGGTGGGGGCAGGGGCTGGGGGGTTCACCAATCTGACAAATTGACTGGTACCTATAATTCTGCTGTTTCTGGGTTGCTGCTTCCTATCATCAGCACTCTTTCTGTCTTTGTTTCTGGCTCGGGAGAGTGAACTTTTCAGGTGGCAAGTATCAGATGGGTAGCCGTGTTAGTCTGGATCTGTAAAAGCAGCAAAGAGTCCTGTGGCACCTTATAGACTAACAGACGTATTGGAGCATGAGCTTTTGTGGGTGAATACATGCATCCGACGAAGTGGGTATTCACCCATGAAAGCTCATGCTCCAATATGTCTGTTAGTCTATAAGGTGCCACAGGACTCTTTGCTGCCTTTTCAGGTGGAAAGCCTGTGAAAGATAAGAAAATAAGAACATAAGAATGGCCATACTGGGTCAGACCAAAGGTCCATCTAGCCCAGTATCCTGTCTACCGACAGTGGCCAATGCCTTTGTTCCCTGTCTTTTAACCTGTTCTCAATCCATGAAAGGATCTTGCCTCTTACCTCATGACAACTTAATTTACGTAAGAGCCTTTGGTGAGAGACCTTTTCAAAGGCTTTCTGGAAATCTAAGTACACTATGTCCACTGGATCCCCCTTGTCCACATGTTTGTTGACCCCTGCGCTCTATTGAAATAATCTGCTTCTGCTGATGCCCTTCATTTTGTGGACCAGACAAGTGTGTTTCCAGGGCATCAATGGAAAGTTGAGCTGCTTGGGAAATGTCTAGGCCAAGCTGATGATGATTTCTGAGATGCCAGCTCATGGTACCGATTGAATCTGGTGAAAATAATGAAGGCCAAAGTGTTCACTTTTCTCTGATTTCCTGTTGATGTGCTGAATAAATCAATGTCAATTAAAAGTCTTGTATTCACTCATTTTGCTGACTTTGTCTTAAGGTGCTTTAAGCACAGTGGTGATTCATGGGAGTTGTGCATAGCAAGCCCGTAGCAACAGCCAGTGGACTCTCCACAACACCTAAATTGCTTGATGTTCGTTCCCCTGATATTAAAAGCATGTAACCTCCCCTGCGTGTTTATTGAAAATCTTTTTATTTGCTCATCCCATTGTCTCTCTGTACTGTTGTGTTCTAAACTGCATAGGGATCAAGGGTGCAGTTTTTCTGATTGGGCTATTGCTATCAGCTCCCATCTCTCCAGTGGAGGGGGATATTCTCCACTATTAGTCTGAGGAGAGCCAAAGAGTGATGGATATCACTGAATCTCCCCTCCACTCATGCTCAGAAGCCCCGGAGTGTTCCATTTCCCTTCAATGGGTGGGACAGCTAGCTGGGCTCATTAACATAATCTGTTCTGTTGTCGTGACTTTGGTGCTACAAGCGAAGTGTTGTTTGACCATGGGACAGTGCAGTCAGTTAGGTTGTTTGTACTATTGAAACTGAGGTCTAGGAGGAAGGAGAAGGTCTCTCTGGAGATGGTTGAAGCGGACTCTGCAAGGTATAGACAGAAGGGATGGGAGAAGATGTTAAAATAAAATCCCCTTTAATTTGCCATTTTGTGGTTTCTTATGATACAGTTAAATGTCATTTATCATCACTTGGGATTATAATCTTTCTGTGGAGATCAGCTATTAGTCATAGTATCTGGAGATGGGCTGGGACTGAAATATGGTAAGCAATTTGTCCAGACATCTACAGATAACGCCTAGCGATCAGGTTAAATCAGCCAGTATGATACCCAGAAATGTAGAAGTAATGTATCTTGACAACTCAATAAATTATCCACAAATAAAAACATGGGTAGCTGTACATTCAGTCATCTGGATTCAGCACCCCTTCCAAAATATCACTGGGGGAGAGAGAGGGCAGAGAAATTGAAGAATGAGACCATCAAAAGAAAGAAGTGTATGGAAGGTAAAAAATCCTTTTTAATTGTTTTCTCCACATATTCCTTCCCTAAATCTTTCCCTTACAATGCAGTACTGAAGTCAGGCATTTGGCATACAGTGTATTCTTTAGATGGAATGGTTTCGCTATGCATACAGCTGTGTGCATTTTTGACACAAAAGTGTGCCAACTTGTACATGCCAGCCAGCAGACATGGTGTGTGTGAATACTTACTGTTCCAGAAAAGACAGATCCATTTATTCATTGCTAATAAATGTAGTTGTCCTCACTTCCTCCCCTGATCATTCTTATACTCTGAGGGGCAAGTAATAGGGGCAGATGTATTATCTGGGAAGTTTTCCAAATTCATCTTATAAAAAGAAGTTAGGCAATAAACATTGGCTGTACTAAGAAGCATCCTTCTGTCTGTAACAAAGCCTCCAGCTGCACAGTAAAATGTGCTCTGAGTATACATTAGGTAGAGAGGAAGTCAGGTATAGAAGAAAATCACTTCTGCCACAGCTGTCCACAAGCAACTTGTCAGTTCCCAAAACTGTGAAGAATTTTCCTCTATACAGCTGCATGTTTAAGGCATCTGCAAATAGTCTTTTACTGAAGAGGCGGATTGAATTATTTTGAACACTCCTGCCCTACCTTGGAGGTAACAAAACATGTCCTAATTTATCTGCATTCTCCATATTTTGCAAAATGTTACCGGGTGCACTAATTGTTAGTAATTTTGCTTAGGTGATGCTGTTTCAGGTCCTGTTATATCAATGTTGCTGGTACTGTTTCACTAGACTCTTTTGCAGTCTCTGAAGTGTTCAAAATACACTTTGTTTCATGAGACGAACTTAACTGGGGAGGAGGTCAGTGAGGTGACTTCCATGACTATGGTTATGAGAACATCTAGCAATCTCCGTCTGCAGAAGGTGGAAGGATGGGAACTCCTTTCTGCCCTAGAGATGTTGATGAAGCCAGGTGGTCAACGTATATGTTCCCTTTAAAACATTACCTTGATTCTGGTTCTGAGACTTGCTTAGAAGCTACTATTTTTGTTAATGCGTTTTTAGCATGTGTCCTTATGTTTAAAATTCTCTTTGCTAATAAAGAAAATGGAGGGGGGAAAACTACTGATATCTTTGTTAATTTTCCAACTGTGGATTTAGTGGCTGGTTAGGAAGAGGGAGTCGATTACAGTTTAATATGTCTTAATTGGAGAAAGTACTCTTTAGGGCAGTTTTTCAAAGGGCCTTCCAAAATACCTGTTTGTGTGCCATAAAACTCACTTACAAGTCTAAGAGAGTTACTTGTGCTGGGAATTTGTGATTGCAAAGAAGGTGACTCTAGAGTACAGAGAGGGTATTTTCAGTCGTCAAAAATTTGTCCTGTTGAATGTAGTTTACCAATTAGTTGTTTTGTTTAGCATATTTACAATGAGTATTGCTCATGTCTCTCTAATTTAAAGTCCTCAATCATCCAAAGTTATTGAAGAATCAGATTTAATATTTTCTTCTTCCCCCTCAACATACCTGTAAGTAATTAACAGTGGTCAGAGCAGCAGCAGAGATGTTATTGTTGATGCTGATGTGTTTGCTGCTCGAGAGAAGCCTCCAAATTTTTGTTAGTGGGAGCATTTACAGTGGCTAGTGGCTTTATTTAGATTTTGCCTTTTTTTCATTGCTATATACAGTATGTTTAATACATAGTCTGAACTTGGCTAGTGATTAGTATCCTTAGCACAGACTAAGAAGAAGAGATTACTCTGAGATTTATGTACACTGAGAGATACTTGTAAGCCTTGTGGAACAGGGTGCTCTGTCCCCATTAAGTGGTAGGGGGACTGGAGCTAGCTATCCGTTGTTGCAGTTCTGGAACACGTAAAGGTCTAGGAAATGTCACGGGCAGTTGCTGGGAGAAAAGAAGTGGTCCTGAGGTGATAGTGTCTGCGGGGGGTGGGACCCAAACAGGTTACTGCTTATTTAAGGGATTGGGACCCAGGAGCCTGGTATTGTAGGGTAGGATAAGGCTCCCCTCTCTCTCTGTCAACCAGGACAATTTTTGGAAAAGAGGGCAACATATATAATCTGCCTCTTCCCTAATAATGGAAAAGATACTATCAGGAGAAGGACTGCTGACCTCTCCCAGAGGAAAAAAGACTGAGGTGGTTTGATGTGTCTTCTAGAGGTGAAGATGATTGGAAGACTGCACTCCAACAGATGCACCTATGCAGAAAGGGCTTTGTTATGAAGGTGTGGAGTTCTGTTTGTTTGAAAGACTTTGCTGCCAGTCCAGGTAGAACTGGATGAGGCTAATTTAAAAAGATCATCTTGGAGAAGCCAACTTGAAGCAGGACACAGTCCCATGAAGGAGGGCTGTGGGGATCTCTGACCAGGGGAAAGGCTTTCGGCTTGAAGGGCCAATGGAGACCATTTTTGTAGACTTAATAAATTAGACTCCCAAGAAGGGGAGTGTTGTTTTAAGTACTTTGGACTGCAAAAAAGGTATTGGGAGACCCAGGAGGCAAGTGATAGTGAAGTGCTTATGGGACACCTCATGCTATGAGAGGGTGCTCTCTGAATATGGCATCCTGCCATAGCCCTCATCACTCTAGTGTCTGAATACCTCAGAAGCATTAAAAATGTATCTTCACAATGAAAACAGGGAAGGTACAGTCCCTGTTTTGTAGATGGGAGAACTGAGGCACAGTGAGATTAAGGCTGGGATTTTCAAAGGTGCCTAAGGGAGTTAGGTTCAACAGGAGCTGCGTGTCTGACTCTGTTGCACTCCTTTGAAAATTTCAGCCTAAATGACATGCCTGTGATCAGACAGGACATCTGTGGCAGAGTTTGCATCTGTCAGGAGCCCTGGATGTTTGGCAGCATTGCTGAGCTGGAAAGCCTTTAGGGTCTAGTCGGTGGAGGTAGAGATTGATGGATTGAGTTCAAGGGCAGCTGTGGCTCACTGGGCTCTATGAAGCCCAACCTGGAGTATTTAGGGAATATAAAGAGTTGTTAGGGCTGCTAGGAGCGGCTCACCTGCCACACAAGGTGGAAGTTGCCTCTCCAGTATGTTTGGTTTTGTCCTGTTTGGAAGACCTTTCTTTGGTTTTTCATTTTGGACCAGGAAGGGGCTTAGGGACTGTGTCTGTTTTCAATCATGTGAGGACTTTAGTCCTTCCTAAATGGAGAAGATTAAAAAACTGCAGTTGGGTAAACTGTTGAAGAAATTACTGTGCTGTAAGGTCATTTCTAGGGAACAGATAAGAGAAAGTCTATGAATTGATGAGAAAGTAACCTTGGGTGGGGCAGGAGAGTTTAGCAGGCCAAGCCAGACCCCTGAACCTGAGGTTGGAACTCCACAGTGTAGGGCAGTTTGTAGTTCCCTTCTTTCATATGCTGGGAGACAATAGGTATCATTTGAGCCCAGATATCCTGAGTGCCTTAATCACAAGATCATATGAGAATGCTCACACATAAAATATATATATGGTGGGGTGGGGGGACTTATTGGGTAATATGTTAATGATGCTTTATTCCACCTCTGGAGACGTGTTTAAAATTCATATTGGGCAGTGAAACTTGTTGATTTAATTTCTACTCTCTACTGGATGCGGATCCATAGGAAAACACCATTACACTATTCTAGTTCAGAAGTAGATGAGAACTGGAAATGAATGTGCACTGTATTTAGGCTGTGATATAAAACATGACTGAGAAAAATGGTCATCATCTGTCAGATTATGATCCTATGAAAATTTTTAACACTTTTGCTATTCTTCTATTTGGTATCTTAAGTGGGGCATGGGGAGTTACCTATATACGTAGTAACCCACATATCGAATGAGAATATGCTTTACATTGGAACTGTAACTTTGAGCAGAAACTGATAATTATGTCAAACTGGGTTGTGTTTTTTGTGATGCAGACAAATATTCTTTTAGAACCAGTGAAGAAAACAGTAAACACATTTTACGTGTGATCTGAAATGAGATTGAAGCAATAGAGCAAATTCCATTCAGCACAGCAATAAATCTTGAACAAACATTTTGTAGTTATTACAAGAAACAAATATTTTCATTGATAAATGGAAAACAAAACACAAAACGCCCCCAAACTGTTTCAGACATCCCAGAAGAAAATTCTGGAATATATTATGATAAACTAGGACAGATGGTCACTTTACAAAGATGACATTAAAAGTATGTTTGGGATTTCTGTCAAGAGGTGCTATGTGTTTTCAGACCCTGTTTGATTCTTATGCCAAGCCCCTTGAGTTTTCTCTTCAGACTCAGTCTTGTCTTCACAAAAGAATCATTTTAACCCATGTTTACCTCTTCATTTTACTTCCTTCCACTGAAGGTCTTGTGCCTCCCCATGAAATTGGTGGTCTCAGTGAAGAGCCATTCTTTTACTTTTTTGCCAGATAGCCACTCACAGAACCATTGCCTGGCCACTCCAGACGGAAGACAAGAGGCAATGGATGTAGTGTAAATTAGGCCACAGTTTTATTCACATAAAATATGTGGGAGTAATGGGCAACAAATAGCATGGTGCAGGAAGAAGGGGGATCGATTTCCTCACTGTTCCAGAGGTATGAGTTTCAAGCTCTTTTCCACACCTCCTTTAATGGGTGTTACGAAGAGGAGGGAGGAGGTCATCTCCCCACAGTATGAAATGCAGGTGCCCCAACCCCCCTTACTCAGCTCCCTTAGGGATGCTTTCCTTCAAATCCTTTTCCAATTCATTTTATCTGATAACTATATTCCTTCCATACCGAGTACCTGTGCTAACCAGATCCTGGTAAAAGAGGACGGTGCAGTGACTTTTTCTCCTGACCTGGCCCCATCTGCTTCCTGCCCTTTCTGTACATCCCCAGAAACTTTCCTCCTCTCCCCGCCTCTTGTAAGAAGCCACATTTCTTCTAACTAGTCAGACAAAGATCCTCTTGTGTGAAGGTTGCAGTGGGCACATTTTAGCGAGAATTTAGTCCTTGCACTTAAAATGAATTCACAGTTTCATTTGGAAAAAGACATTCCTTCCTTCCTTACTAATCCCAAGAAGCCTAAAGATCAGGAGATGGGGGAGATGGATATAAAGAAAAAGGAGTGATCCAACACAACAAAGGGAACGGTGCTGCTTTATGAACAAAACATCTAAAAACGTTTTCTAACACGCCCAACAGGGACTTATGCAGCAAATATTCCAAGCTGACACTGACCTCGCCAGCGTTCCAGGGGTAATATTTTCACTAAGATGAACTGTTTTTGTTAGGCATAGACATACTTTCTATCAGCATCAAGCATCTGCTTTTTCTATCTCTTCTATATTGTAAAAAGATTTATTGTAGCCAGTACAGAAAAACCCCAATTCTCCACTTGTGTATGAATTCTCATATTTACCTCTGGTAGCATAATAGGTCAGCTATGCAGCTCAGGCTCTGGCACCCACTTGCTATTTTTTATCCTCTCAAACACTCCAGAGCCAAAGTACATTATTGCTAGTGTTCAGTGACATTCTGGACTGGAAGGTTTAAAATTTACTTTCCTGTCTCTGCATGATAAGTTTTAGAGTAGGTAGTAACTCCAAGAGCACAAGTTTGGAAAGCAATAAATTTTGGTCCTGATCCTGTAACTGGCTCTGGGCAGAAAGAACCCCGTTCCCATGTGGCTCCTTGGTGTCTGTCCGTGTGGAGCCAATTGCAGGATCAGGATCTCATTATTTTCTCTGCTAATTTGTGCTGAAAGCCAACATACCAATTTTGGTTCATGAACTTCCAGCTCCACATCTCCTCTTTTTAACTAGAATAATTTCAACCCGCTCTTTGAATCATATCAACTTGGCCACTTTGTTTAGACTAATTCAGTTATTCTGTCTCCCTTTCGTACCTTTTCCCATCAACATTTGTTGTTAAAGATTATTGTAACAGCTTGTGAACTTTTACATACTTTTTTACAGTTGAGTTCACAATTTAGATAAATTTACAAGCCCAATTGTTGCATGTCCTCCACCCTCTTGAATCTTTCCTCAGAAAAATAGAATACCACTATCCACGCTACCCAAGAAATCCTTTTATTTGTCCCAGTCTTCAATAACAGAAGGACAAATTGTGGCATAAAATACAGGGTAGAAAAACCATCAAAGATATACCCGAACAGAACTGATCAGTTGAAGAAATCTTTTTTAATCATAATATATTTTCATTTGAAATGCCTATATTTGAAGACATGAGTCTTCTATAGCATGATGGATAAAATGCTGAATTACTGAAGCATATGCAACAGCAGAAAAATCTGTTCTCCAAAGAGGTTCAAAATGCATTCAACATACTTCATGACAAGATTGGTAGGACACAGGGCACCACAGAAGAAATCTGCAAGGATGTTACCTGGTCCCCCATCAACAACTTCATTAAGTGATACAGGCTTGGTCTATTTTGTTCTGCAGAAGCAGACTGGCAGCAAGTGCTCCATATGGCGATGCCTAAGTAACTGACTTCATCACTGTCTGTGATAACGGGAAAACCTATAACTGCTTATCTCACCCTTTCTACTATTTCTCCTTACTGCTTGTTGTATCCCGCTAGTGCTGTGTTGAGGCAGCGACAAAAACAATATGTAGAACAGATACATTTTTCAAAGTTTCCCATGTTACCACTTTAACTTTTGTTCTGGCCCTGAGAGATTTTTCTAAACTTCAAAAGGAACGCTGCAAGATTGAATATAACTGAAGTTAACTCTATTTGGTCGCCTTCTAGCAAAGAATCCAGGATGCTGAATATTTTTTGTAATTATGGACACATGTAAATGACTCTTGTACATTTCAGTAAGAATGGAGTAGCCTGGCAGAGCATGACCTCAGACATATACTGAGGTAGTATAGTATGTTTAAGTATAGGCCTGACTAGACCTAAAGGAGGGAGGGATAGCTCAGTGGTTTGAGCATTGGCCTGCTAAACCCAGGGTTGTGAGTTCAATCCTTGAGGGGGCCATTTGGGGATCTGGGGCAAAATCAGTACTTGGTCCTGCTAGTAAAGGCAGGGGGCTGGACTCGATGACCTTTCAAGGTCCCTTCCAGTTCTAGGAGATGGGATATCTCCATTAATTAGACACTAACTTCCTGCTATCTTTTGTCTGAGATAGCTGAGCTTTTATGTTTTCAGCTAGATCAGAAAGCAACAACTAGGACATTTTAATAGCCTTGGCTTCAGTCCTTTTTATCTTGTGTTTCTGGTATAGTTGTGCTATTTGCTGCATCTTTTTGGAGAAGACTGACTGGCCTAATTCAATATGTGAGGCACACCCTAATCTCGCTCCCATCCTCCAAGACCTTTCTTAATTCTGGGAGGCTTATAAACACCAGCCTCTTCCTCCCCTTCAAAGTGTCAACCAAAAAGATATAAAACAAGCAGTCATCTAACTATCACAAAGTGTGCTCATCAGAATTGCTCAATCACTCAGCTGGAGCCATGCCGACAGGGCTCCTGTAGCTTACAGGAAGGTACCCTGCACAGCGTGAAAGGACATGGAAAGATATACAACCAGGAGCTATATTATCTTTCTGTGAGGAGTTATGAAGGACTGGCTGAGGGCGTGATACCTTCCTCCTACCCACAGTAAACCATGGACTCTATGGAGAGCTCTCAACAAGGTCAAGGGGCAGGGAGGAATGATGCTATGGAGGCATGTGAGATTCTTTCCATATGGAATGGGAGATCCATACATGGAGGTTCTCACATGGATCTCTGGACCATGTTTGGTCCCATACTATATTTAGCACATTGTTCCACTACATTGTTATCCAATATGGTGAAATATAGTAATTATAGTTCTGAAAGACTAAAACATTTAATTTCACTGACTCTGATCCTTATAAATGCTGTCTGCTTTTGAGCTGCTTTTAAGATGTTGTTTCCTCATTCCCAGATTTTGACTTTTGAATAGAACAGGTCCAGATGGAACTACTGAACAAAGTGTTGAATAGACATGTATGGAAAGACATGCATTGATTATAATTGTGTTGTGAATATCACTAGGAAATGTTCATATGAATATTATCAGTATGTATTTCAGCTTCTAATTGATCCTCCAAAGAGATCAAATTAATACCATGTCTAACTTTGATGGGCTTTATCAATTGAGTGACTGCTAACAGAGTTAAGAAATTAAAGGATTAAAAATGTGTGCTTGTTAGGATTCAGTATCTAAGGTCTAAAATCAATCAGCTCATAGACTGAACAATGCCATCATGTCAAAGCTATCATTCAGGATTAGACTGATAATTTGGTAGGGAAAATTGCTGTATATATTACATACACAAATTCAAAAACCAAACCCTACCACCTATGTTAAAAAAAAAATTAAGATTGCAAAATAAAACACTTAAGTTATGAAATGCCAGAATAATGTTGCCCATGGAACTTTAATTCAGACACATTTTGCATATGCTGTATCATAATTTTTAATGATATAAGACATGCTATTTTTTTCTACATGACCTGTGCCTCATTCAGTGCCGAGGAAGGACCATGCTCACTGAATAGGTAGCTATTTCTTTTTATTGTCCTTATTCAGTGTATGGCCCTATGTTTTATTTACTATATACCACCTCCGCCATCTAACCTAACAGAGTAACTGATAGCAGCAGTAGATTGTCCAAGACTTAGCAAGCCCATTTTTTTCAATCTTCTCTCATAGGTCATGTTTTCTAGACCTTTAATCATTTTTGTTGCTTTTTTGTGGACCTTCTCCAATTTGTCCACATCTTTCCTGAAATGTGGCGCCCAAAACTGGACACCATATTCCAGTTGAGGCCTAATCAGCATGGAGTAGAGCGGAAGAATTACTTCTCATGTCATGCTTACAACACTCCTGCTGATGCATCCCAGAATGATGTTTGCTTTTTTGAAACAGTGTTACACTCTTGACGCATATTTAGCTTGTGATCCACTATTGCCCCCAGATCCCTTTCTGCAGTACTCCTTCCTAGCCAGTCATTTCCCATTTTGTATGTGTGCAACTGATTGCTCCTTCCTAAGTGGAGTACTTTGCATTTGTCTTTATTGAGTTTCTTCCACGCGAGACAGTATCAAAAGCCTTACTAAAGTCAAGATGTACCACATATACTGCTTCCCCCCATCCACAAGGCTTGTTACCATGTCAAAGAAAGCTGTTGGTTGGTTTAACGTGATTTGTTCTTGACAAATCCATGCTGATTGTTACTTATCACCTTATTATCTTCTAGGTGTTTGCAAATTGATTGCTTAATTATTTGCTCCTTTATCTTTCTGGGTACTGAAGTTAAGATGACTGGTCTGTAATTCCCCGTGTTGTCCTTATTTCCCTTTTATTATTTCTCTCCTGTCTTCCATGACTTTTCAAAGATAATCGCTAATGGCTAATATCTCCTCAGTCAGCTCCTTGAGTATTCTAGGGTGTATTTCATCAGGCCCTGGTGACTTGACGACATCTAACTTGTCTAAATAATTTTTAACTTGTTCTTTCCCTATTTTAGCCTCTGATCCTACCGCATTATCACTGGCATGCACTGTGTTAGACATGCAATTGCTACTAATCATTTTGGTAAATACTGAAACAAAAAATGGAAACTTCTGCCATATCCATATTTTCTGTTATTGTTCCCCCCCCTCATTGAGAAACAGGACTACCCTGTTCTTAGTCTTCCTCTTGCTTCTAATGTATTTGTAGAATGTGTTTTTGTTATCCTTTATGTCTCTAGCTAATTTAATCTTGTTTTGTGCCTTGGCGTTTCTAATTTTGTCGCTATGTACTTGTGTTGTTTGTTCATATTCATCCTTTGTAATTTGACCTAGTTTCCACTTTGTGTAGGACTCTTAATTTGAGTTTCAGATCATTGAAGTTCTCCTGGTTAAGCCAGGATGGTCTCTTGACAGACTTTCTATCTTTCCTACGTAGTGGGATAGTTTGCTCTTGTGCCCTTAATAATGTCTCTTCGAAAAATTGCCAACTCTCTCGTACTGTTTTTCCTGTTAGACTTGCTTTTCAAGGGATCTTACCTGTCAACTAGGTGAGTTTGCTAAACTTTGCCTTCTTGAAATCCATTATCTATATTGTGCTGTTTTCCTCCTACTGTTCCTTAGAACCGTGAACTCTATCATTTCATGATCACTTTGACCTAAGCTGCCTTCCATTTTCAAATTCTCAACCAGTTTTTCACTATTTGTCAAAATCAAATCTAGGACAGCCTCTCCCCTGGTAGCTTTTTCCATCTTTTGAAATACAAAATTCTCTCCAATACATTCCAAGAACTTGTTGGATAATCTGTGCCCTGCTGTATTCTTTTCCCAACAGATGTCTGGGTAGTTGAAGTTCCCCATCATGAGCAAGTCCTGTGCTTTTGGATGATTTTGTTAGTTGTTTAAAAAAAGCCTCATCCACCTCTTCTTCCTGGTTAGGTGGTCTGTAGTAGATCCCTACCATGACATCACCCTTACCCTTTTATCCTTACCCAGAGGCTTTCAACAAGTCTGTCTCTTGTTTCCATCTGAATCTCAGTTCAGGTGTATAGATTTTTAATATGTAAGGCAACACCTCCTCCCTTTTTCCCTATCTGTGCTTCCTGAGCAAGCTGTGCCCTTCCAGTCATGCATATTATCCCACCAATCTGTGATGCCAACTGTGTCAGAATTGTGTTTATTAACTAGCATTTCAAATTCTTCCTGCTTATTCCCCATACTTCTCGCATTAGTATACAGGCATCTAAGATACTGATTTTATTTCCTCCCTATGTTCTCTCTTTTTCTCTCTCCCTTATCCCTGCTATAACGACCCATGCTCCACCCAGATTCTGACCCTTCTCCCAGGTCTCCATGTTTTGGATTTACCTGTGGGCTTTCGTCACCTCAACCCGTTGAACCTAGTGTTAAGCCCTCCTCACTAGGTTAGCCAGTCAGTATCCAAGTATGCTCTTCCCTTTCCTCAATAAGTGAACTCCAGCTCTGCTTAGCAGTCCTTCCCAGAACAGCATCCCATGGTCAAGGAAGCCAAAGCCTTTCTGGTGACATCATCTTCACAGCTAAGTATTCACCTCCAGGGTGCATCTGTCTTTGCCCAGACCCCTACCTTGACTGGAAGGATCAAAGAGAACACCACCTGCATCCCCAACTCCTGGACCTCTACTCCCAAAGCCCTCTAGTCACTTCTGATCTGCTCAGGGACATACCTCGCAGAATCATTAGTGCCCATATGGATGAGAAGCCTGGGGTAGTAGTCAGAGGGCTGGATGATCCTCGACAATTCCTCCATAACATCTCTGATATGGGCCTCCGGCAGGAATCATACCTCCTATCAGGACAAAAGATGGGTGCCTTTGTCCCCTTCAGAGAGTCACCAAACACCACTCCCCTGCATTTCCTCCTGGGAGTGGTGGCTGCGATCCTGGCTTCTTGTCCACATTTTGGGGCTGATTCCCCATTGCCGGGGCAAAGTAGCAGTTCTTCATCACTATCGTGGGTGGGTTGGGAATAAAGATGGAGCACTGTCTGCTGCCAGAAGTAACTAGCAGCCAGTGTCCTCTGTGTGACACAGTCATCTCCTCCTACCTAGGTGGCATAAAATCAGTCCTCTCTAGCTGGATAGCTTCCTCAGCCTTGGATGTCTCCGTATGAATATGCTCAATGGGCATATGAATATGAATATCCTCGTGGGCATTCCTCGAGCCACCTTCTCCTGTAACTCTTCCACCTGCTTCCTGAGAGATTCCACTAGCAGACACCTTTCACACTGGACGGTTCCTCCCCCCCACCCCCAGTCTGGCTTTCTGAGAGTGGGAAATGCAGGCCATAGTCTCTGCAAATCCACACCAGGTTCTGAGTAGAGGCATCCATGGTCAGGTTCTCTGGATACAAGTGCAGTTGGAAGAGACAGGAGCAGTGTTGGCATTTGTGATGCAGCCCTTTCCCAACCACAGCGATTATATTATGACCCCCTCTTACAAACTCCCCTGTTTGCTAGCTCCCCTTGGTCGCTTAGCCTCTGGCTTTTAAGGCCTTCTCTCCTAGATCAATCCTACCCCCTCATTAATCACACAGGGGAGGGTGATCACAAGGCTGAATGAGGCTGATCAAAGATGATCAAGGATGATCCAGGGAACAAAGGCACAAACAGTCACCAAACACACAATCCCAACTGAGCCTGTAATTTTAAATAACCTGAAAGAGAGAGAAAAATACAAACAGCCAAAAACCAAACAGCCAAACAAGCTCACTCGCACCTTGTTCGTTCAACAGGAAGATCACCTTCTTTCCCTCTAAAACTCCAGTGTTGCCCTTCCCCTGTTCGCTAGCTCAGTATTTCAGTCAGAATCCCTCCCCAGTCCAAAGCTGTTTCCTTTGTTCTTCAGGTGTTGTGGATACCAGGGGTAGAGAGAAAGAGAGGAATAATTTGGGGCATCTGCTCTCCCTTCTGATAGACTTTCTGTCTCCTGAACCCCAGCTGGAGATGCTTTTCGAAGAAAGAGCTATGTGGACAGGAACCCCAAGCTGTTTCTTTGTCAAGATATAGATTTTTCGCCCACACACTCTTTCCTGCCAAAGAGTGGCATTTCACCAGGTGATGGTCTATTTGATTTTGTTGACACCTGGCTGATGTGTCAGCTTCCCTTTTGTCTCTGAGGAACTGGTTTGTGGCTGCTCCCTGGACTTTGAACATGTCTTAGTAATACCACACAGAAGAATCTTATAACTTTATATACAATGTTGCCACACATTTTACCAGGGCAATAATAATCAGCAAATTATGAGTTTTGAAATGACACCTCACAAGGCATTCTTTGTACAACATGTATCATCCTGTGAAAGGGGTGAACACGGGTACAGACCATCACAGAATCTTTCAAGGAACAAGAGGCTAGAGCTGATAAAGAAGTTAAACCAAAAATTAATATCTCCTCATTGTCACCATATGAGGCTGTGATGCCTCCCGCACCTTCTGATAATTTCAAACTATTTTAGGACCTTATGAAAAAGATTGTCGAATTGCTCCAGATCCCCTTAGAAGAGGTTTAGGAATCTCAGCAAAAGCTTTTAGACATTCTTCCCATGACCGCTTCTGGTCAACTGGCCTTGCAGGTGAATGAGGTTCTACTTGAACCTGTTAAGACCATCTGCCAGCCCTAAGTCACCATGCCTGCATGTGAAATGTTAGACAAAATGTATTATGTTCCAACAAAAAAATCTGAATTTTTATTTACCCATCCTTCTCCTGGTTCTTTGGTTGTTGATGCCATCAACCAGAGTGGCAGGCAACATCATTCAAAAACAACACTTTATCAGAAAGACCAAAAATGTTTATAGTTCTTTGGTCACAAGGGTTATTCCTCCGCAATGCTGCAGCTTAGCATTGTGAATTACCAGACACTCATTGCAAAGTATAATCACATGAACTACAGCAAATTTAATTTATTTATTTGAACATTCGGAACAATTTCATTGGGGAGGAACAGCTCCTAACAATGACCTAGATACAAGCCTCCCTACATGGCAGCCCACACTGTTTTTACAGCTGTTGTCATATGTCAAGCATCTTGGCTGCAATCCTCAGGATTCCCCAGTGAGGTCCAAGACATAGTAGAAGACCTTCCTTTTGATGGCCGTAAGCTCTTCATCAAGTGAATTGGTGGGTCCTTGCACACCATTAAGGACTTGAGTGCACACTCTGGTCTCTTGGGATTTATACATGTGCAATCAAAAAATGTAGATTGCAGATGGCTCAGAGATCCAGGCCAGGCCAATTCTCTAACTTCCATAGGTCTGAATGAGCCAAGAAGAGACCGAGACTTCAGAAAAGAAAGCAGTCTACCACATCCACCACTGCCACCCAGATTTCCTCATCACTTAAACATCAATTTTGATGTTTTGATTGATGGTTCAGAATAGTCCCATCATCAGAATCTACTGTTGCGTTACTCTATCCGCCGCCTCCTACCTTTTGGAGACCATTTCTCCTGCTTTCAACCTTCATGACAACAGATTGTGTTCAACCAATGGATATTGGACATTATAACCTCAGGTAATTTATGTATACATAATATCTAATAGGGATTTAGTCAAATAATTTTTTTTTTGCGCTTTCTGTTTATGGAGGCAGCAAAAAGGTCCACTTCTGAGAAACCCCATGTTAAAAGGAAGTCTGATGATTGTCTAGTTTCCACTTGCAGTCCTGTTCAGAAGATCTCCCAGACTTTCTTTTGTAGACCGGTCTAAAGGTTCCACTGTTCCGACGCAAATACTTTCAAAATGAGTTTCCAGGTGTTTCCTTTCTTAGTATGAGGCTGTTAATATTCAACCGCCTCCTAAAATAATAGCCCATTCTATAGGATCTGTCTACTTTCATGAAGTGGACCTTTTTGCTGCCACCATCAATAGAAAGTGCACTACATAAAATTTTAAAAATTACAAATTGCAGAAATTTGCAGAGCTGCTGCTTGAACTTCCATTCATACCTTTTCCAAACATTGCACTCTAGTACATGCCTCCAGAGAAGGCGTGGCTCTTGGGACAGCAGTTCTGTCATTAGTCCTATACCCCTCTCTGAAGCTTTCACCTCCATGAAGGGGTACTGCTTGGTTGTCACCTCAAGTGGAGCACCCATAGGGATATTACTCTAAGAAAGAGGAGCGGTTGCTTACCTTGTACAGTAACTGATGTTCTTCAAGATGTTTGTCCCTCTCAGAGCTCCACTACCCACTCGCCTTCCTCCCTGCTGCCAACTCTTGTCTCACGAGACTTTGCAGTAGAGAAAGAACTGATGGAGATTTACTTGTGTGGCTATATATACACCTCTACCCCTATATAGCGCTGTCCTCGGGAGCCAAAAAATCTTACCGCATTATAGGTGAAACCGCGTTATATCGAACTGGCTTTGATCCGCCGGAGTGCGCAGCCTCGCCCTCCCGGAGCACTGCTTTACTGCGTTATATCCGAATTCGTGTTATATCAGGTCGTGTTATATCGGGGTAGAGGTGTATCTTTGGTATGGGACATGAGGAGGTCTAGAGTGCATGTGCAGACCAAACTACTACCAAGACTCTCCAATCAAAGGTGCATGGGGCACCTGTTAATTACTGTTTCCATCAGTAATTAACAGGTGTTCACCTGAAATGGAACACCCACAGGGACAAACATTTCTCCCTCAAGTTTCTGTACAAGATAAATCACCTCTCCTTGTCATATAATAATCCACAGTGGGGAAGTACCTTCTATATCTCTGAGTATCAGCAAGATTTTTAATAAATGAACATACCCTCCAACTCGGCATAAATTGCTACATTTTAATTTGACTAAATCCCTGTTAGCTATTATGTGTGCACAAATTATTCAAATATTATAATAAAGCTATACCTCTTGATAGGTACCTCAGAAAACAAGAACAAAATAATGTTTTTGACAATAAGAATGACATGCTATCTCAACAAATAGCCTGTTAATATTTTTTTCTGGGTAAATTCAGTGTTTTTGCTAGGCTGAACTTAAGGTAAAAATAGAACATTTATTTTAATAGATACTCGTGATTAGGGTTTTAGGATCTCAGCTTTTGAAGTGTTACCTGATTGCTTCAGTTATCATACCATACCAGGCTGTGTTTTCAAGCAATGAAAATAAATACAAGCCTCCACAAATAATTGCCATTCAAGTATATAGACATTTTCAGAATGAAATAACATCACATAGATTTTTGTTTCTGAATTCCCATCTCCTTTCAAGTTACTCATGCTTTCTGTGAAATGCATTGGAATTGATACACCATCTCTGAGTCTAAATGTACACTGACAAAATTATTGTTACCTTAGATAACAATGCAGAGTAATAACTGTGAATTCAGAGTGCTATTATTATCATAACTATTAGAATGAAAACATAAGCTCTGCCAAGCAATGTTGTTCGTATAATAGCAATTTAAGTTGGATGGCAGAAATGTCATAGCCCAAATTATTTGGGGATTTATTGATCTCTGCAATTTTATTTTGGTCATGACATAAATAATCTTTTTATCATAAAACCCCCCTAGAAAGTTAGGATAGAGTTTTCTGAAGTACTGAAAAATTAGTCCTATGCCACCTATCTACACCCACAATGATGTTTGTTTGAAGTTTGTTAGAACTGTGCTTACTGACCTAAGATCCATATTACCTTAAGATTAATTGAGAACATAAATGGAGAAGCTGACAACCTGGAACCTTGACTTCTTAAAATTGCTGACCCAATTACTGCTAAACCCTTTGCTGACATGTTAATATGTCTCTTTAAACTGGTAAATTACCACCATTTGGGGTTGTACTGGAGTTAGTCCATTGGATAAAGGAAAATGTAAGTTTAATTTAAATAATTATTGACCTGTTTTGACCTGTTCATTTCACTTGCACTGCTCTTCTCAAGGTAAGCAATTATATTTTATAGCATAGGATGGTAATCAATGTACAGGAACTATCTTTATTGATTTAACTAAGGCCTTTGATCTGGTAATCACCAACTATTGCTATCTAGATTGGCCTCAACTATATTAGGTACATCCACAGTTCTCTGATTTTTAAAATGAGCAAAATCAAGAGATTTTATTTAACAGTGTTAACTAAAGTTAAAGATTTGTGGAAGCCCTTATGAGAAATTTTGAAGTCCTCCTCAATAATTCTAAACAATTATTTTATGCAGTAGACAGAAACACTACAGTCTTACAATACTATTTTTGGGGCCTGGAAACTGAACTACTTTTTCACCTGGGGCGAGACTGGTTGAATTTTTTTACCAATCCTCCCTAAGCATGTCATTGAGTGGATAAACAGATGGCTTTGGTGTCTATAGCTGGCATTTGAGCACATATCATACATGCCAGATTTATAAGTAAAAAAGAATAAGAATCCATTGCTTTAAATATTCACACCCTCACACAAACAAGCACACCATAATACTTTTATATGGTATTAGGGTTTAAGAAACCCTGTTTATTATTTTGTATTCCATATTTACATGGCTCTATGCTCCTGGATTCTGGCTTAGAATGGAGGCAGAAGTGCAAACTTATAAGGAAAACAGTTTTTATGGTATTTCCATCCCTAACCAAAAACTCCCAAGGAAACATGATCTCTTAAGGTTCTCACACCAATTCTGCAGCTCATCAAAGTCCAAGTGATCTTAAAAAGTGTTTTGCATCTATCATGCTCGTCAAGTGGTGCCCATTTGTGGGGTCTCAGAGCACCTCTCAATAAACTCATAACAGTCCAATAATTTTAATTTTCTCCTTCTCTCATTCTCTCCTCCTTTACCTTTTCTCTTTCTCTCTTCCTTCTTGCCTTTGCCTCTTTTTCATCTTGTTCCTGTTCCTCTTCCTCCTCCTTTGTTTTGATTTGTGTCTTTCGGAGGGCTGAGGTGAGTGTTTTTTTCACTTTGCTTAGAAAGCTGTGAGGTTTGTGGTCATTATGATCTCCTCTTCTAATGAGTTCCATATCCTATGTTCTGTTTGCCAAGAAAGCTCAGTCTCTTGTTCTGATGAGCCTCACCCTGGAGATTGACAGCAGCTGTTGGGAGAGGTCATCAACATAATGAGAAGGGCGCTCTCTGAGAGATCCTGAGTAAGTTTCATGGATAGTCTTGCAGGTTAGTACTGAGACCTTAAATTTGACTCTGTATTCTATGGAGAATCAGTGTATTGAGCAGAGCGAGTGATGTGTTCTTGGCAGTTAGTGTTAATGAGGAGAATGGGCTGCTGCATTCTGGACTAGCTGACCTTTTTTAAAAAAAAATGTTTAAAGAAGTTATGTCTTTATGTGGTGAGTTGCAATAGTTTAGCTTGGAGGTCATAAAGGTGTGGATCACTATGACCAGTGCATGTTTGATAAGAAAGGGCATAGTCTTCTGATTAGTCATAGATGGTAGAAAGCAGTTTTGTGACCACTGCCAAATAGGTGTCCAGCAGAAGTGAAATTAATGAAACCTATGAACTTGTTGATGGTCAATCACTAAATGTGATAATACAGTGGAACTAGCAATTAAGGATATAATTGCTCCTTCTTAGTTTCTAAATTTTGTGGTCTATAGTTCTGCTTTTATTTGCAATAAGACTTGTATACTGGATCACAGGTTTGTTTTAGATATGAATCCTAGTATTCCCCAATAAATCGTTCTTGATGACCATAGTCTGATTGCTTGTTTAAAAGGCATGTTGTTTTTTCAGTCCACGTTTGTACCCTTCTGAGGTGTTGCTTCCATTATTTACTTGAATGATTCTTCTATTAAGTCATCTGTCTAGAAGCACTGTCTCTTTGTAATATCCACTATTGTTAATAGATTTAATTGTGCATGCACTCAGTACTGCACATCACTTAATCTCAGTCTTTGTTATTTAATCAAGAACCTGATTGTCTTTTAAGACTGGCAAGGATCCCACTCTCCAGGCAGCTATTGGCCTGCATCTTTAACAAATCAACTTTTCATAATAATGAAAAGAGTGGTACAATCAAAGCTTTTATGGTGGCTTTTAAAAGAAGGGAATATAGAACGTACCCAAATGGCATATAGGCCCTTGCATTCATTTGTGGACATATTGGTGGCCTTCCGTCAACCTATTATTGATGATTTCCACACAAAAAAAGCCACTACAGTCACAAATAGGAGTCCTATTGGATCCCAGTATAGCATATGACAGACTTCAGCATGATAAGCTCACATGATAAGTGAAACTCAGTGAAACAGAAATCTGTGATAAAATGTATCTCTCACTAAGGGTATGTCTACACTACGAGAGTAGTTCGATTTTACTTAAATCGAATATGTGGAATCGATATTACAAAGTCGAACGTGTGTGTCCACACTAAGGACAGTAATTCGACTTTGTGAGTCCACACTAACGGGGCAAGCGTCGACATTGGAAGCGGTGCACTGTGGGCAGCTATCCCACAGTTCCCGCAGTCCCCGCTGCCCATTGGAATTCTGGGTCGAGCCCCCAATGCCTTCTGGGGGAAAAAATGTGTCGAGGGTGGTTTTGGGTAACTGTCGTCATCCAACCGTCACTCCCGCCCTCCCTCCCTGAAAGCGCCGGCGGGAAATCAGTTCGCGCACTTTTCTGGTCAGTGACAGCGCGGACGCCACAGCACTGCGAGCATGGAGCCCGCTGCGACCATCGCTGCAGTTATGGCCGTTATCAACACCTCGCACCTTATCATCCACCTTTCCCAGAGGCAGATGCTGAGAAATCGGGCGAGGAGGCTACGGCAGCGCGGTGAGGACCTGAAGTCTGAGAGTGGCACAGACCTGTCACAAAGCACGGGACCCTGCGCCGAGGACATCATGGTGGCAATGGGTCATGTTGATGTTGTGGAACGGCGATTCTGGGCACGGGAAACAAGCATGGACTGGTGGGACCGCATAGTGCTGCAGGTCTGGGATGAATCACAGTGGCTGCGAAACATTCGCATGCGGAAGGGGACTTTCCTGGAACTTTGTGAGTTGCTGTCCCCTGCCCTGAAGTGCAAGGACACCTGGATGCGAGCAGCCCTGAGTGTACAGAAGCGAGTGGCCATAGCCCTCTGGAAGCTTGCAACGCCGGACAGCTACCGGTCAGTCACGAACCACTTTGGCGTGGGCAAATCTACCGTGGGGGTTGTTGTGATGCAAGTAGCCAACGCAATCGTTGAGCTACTGCTCTCAAAGGTAGTGACCCTGGGAAACGTGGAGGTCATCATAGATGGCTTCGCCGCGATGGGATTCCCAAACTGCGGTGGGGCTCACATCCCTATCCTGGGACCGGACCACCAGGCCAGCCAGTACATTAACAGAAAGGGCTACTTTTCAATGGTGCTGCAAGCACTGGTGGACCATAGGGGACGTTTTACAAACATCAACGTCGGATGGCCGGGCAAGGTTCATGACGCTCGTGTTTTCAGGAACTCTGGTCTGTTTAGGCGGCTGCAGGAAGGTATTTACTTCCCGGACCACAAAATAACTCTTGGGGATGTGGAGATGCCTATAGTCATCCTCGGGGACCCAGCCTACCCGCTAATGCCCTGGCTCATGAAGCCCTATACAGGCGCCCTGGACACTGAAAAAGAACTGTTCAACTACCGGCTGAGCAAGTGCAGAATGGTCGTGGAGTGTGCTTTTGGACGTCTCAAGGGGAGATGGAGAACCTTACTGACTCACTCTGATCTCAGCGAAACCAATATCCCCATTGTTATTGCAGCTTGCTGTGTGCTCCACAATCTGTGTGAGAGCAAGGGGGAGACCTTTATGGCGGGGTGGGAGGTTGAGGCAAATAGCCTGGCTGCTGATTATGCCCAGCCAGACAGCCGGGCGATTAGAAGAGCCCAGCGGGACGCGCTGTGCATCCGGGAGGCTTTGAAAGCTAGGTTCCTGAGTGAGCAGGGTAACCTGTGACTATTAAGTTTGTTTACAGAGAAGCTGAACCTGCCCCCGTTTCTTTACCCAGTAAATGTTCACTATCCTCTCCAGTTACATACCCCGTTCACCCCGTTCCCCCCTTCCAACACACGTTTAAAAATAAAATCACTTGAAATTTGTTAATGAACACCGTTTTCTTTATTACTGTTTTCGCGGGAAAGTGTTGAACCTGGGACGCAGACTGTGGTGGGGAGCGGGTGTAGTGTAGTGATGCAAAGGACGCTTCTAAACTCCAGGAATGACAGGCTCCGTACTGGTGGACTGGTTGTTTCAACGGAGCCTGCCACCCCTCCTGTTCGGGACTCTGTGTGTGGGGGCTATGTGACTTTGTGGCAGGGGGAGGACGGTTACAGATCCCCTGCTGCGTGGCTCTGTGATCCAGGAAAAGGACCGCTGCATAAGATCTCTAACCGCCCTCCCCCGCCACAAAGTCACATAGCCCCGCCCCCCCCCCCAGAACATGAAAACCACCTCCCAGACTGACCAGGGTAACTAGTGACTGCAATGTGTGTGTGCCCTGCTACTGAACCTGCCCCCGCGTCTGTACCCTGGTAAAGGTGACTGTCCTGTCCAATTACCAATCCCCTCCCCCCCCCCCCAAACAGACTCTCCTCTAAAAGAACATGATGGAAACAGTAATTAACAGAAACCTATTTTTTATTAGCAACTACACATGAAACTGGGGGATGAAACTGGGACGGGGGCTTGGGTGAGGCGGGAAGGAAAGGACTTATCAAATTTTGGGGAATGAGAGCCTTCTGGTACTTGAGCAGTCTGCAGGGGTGGAGTGAGAGTTTTCACTGACTCTGCCGCCCCTCCTCCTTGGGACTTTGGGTGAGGGGGGTATGGGACTTTGTGGCGGGGGAGGGCGGTTAGAGAGAGACTGCAGCGGGGCTCTGTCCTCCTGCCTCCTTTCCTGCAGAACATCCACAAGGCGCCAGAGCGTGTCCGTTTGCTCCCTCATTAGTCCAAGCAGCGTTTGAGTCGCCTGCTGGTCTTCCTGTCGCCACCTCTCCTCCCGTTCCATGTGTGATCGGTGGATTTGGGACAAGTTCTCCCTCCACTGGGTCTGCTGGGCTGCCTGGGCTCGGGAGCAGCCCATAAGTTCCGAGAACATGTCGTCCCGTGTCCTCTTCTTCCTACGCCTAATCTGCGCTAGCCTCTGGGAGTGTGATGCCAGGGTAGGTCGGGACACAGTCGCAGCTGTGGGATGGGAAAAAGGGAGTGAATTCCTCAGAAAGATAAATTTTTTTGTGAACAAAGAACATAGTCTTTCTCTGTGAACAAGACCATGCACAGCACCTATCACATGCGCACTCAGGACAAGGCCGAATTTTTGGCCTTCGCATTCAGTGCCTGGGGTCTTGCAGTGCAGATCAGACAAGCGGGACAGGACAGCGGAATTTGGGTAACAGGCTGACATGGTAAGCCGTAGACTTGTGGCTGCTTAAAACTTTAATAATAGCACTGGGCTCCTTTCACGTTCAAAGCAATGCCAGTCCCTGCTGCCAGCAATCCGGCAAGCATGAACTCTGCCCCTGTCCCACCCCCTCGCGGCTGTCCCAGGGAAAGATCCCTGTATGCTGCTCCTCTCCCGCCTCCACCGCATGGCTGTAAACCGCCGGTTACAGTTCTGTAAAGGAACAGGCAAGCAGTCCCAATACTAACATTCCCCTACCTAATTCAAAGCAGGTCACCATGAGCGACATCACTCTGATGAGGATTTCAGAGACGGAGAAAGAACGGATGCTTCGGGAAAGCCTGCAAAGACCAGGGCCGTATGCCGCCATGCTCTGCAAGGCAATGATACCCGTGTACTTGCTTGTCTCCTGGCACGGAAACGTTTCCTACCACGGAGGACCCAATAAGGCCGCTCTCCCCAGGAACCTGATGCAAAGGTTTTCCAATTACCTCCAGGAGAGCTTCGTGGAGATGTCCCAGGAGGATTTCTGCTCTATCCCCGGACATATAGACCGGATTTTACTGTAGCTGCACTGGCAGGGACTAAACAGTAGAGCGCCTAGGGCAAAACAATCATGCTAAACCGGACATTGTTAGATTTTTTTTCAGTAGTTGCACTGCCAAAGACTGAAATGTTAAGCGCCTAGGGCAAACTAATCATGAAAAACCCATTGTTAATATTGTTAATATTCCTGTTCTGTTAAAAATAAATGTTTACATGTTTAAAACACTTACTGACTGATCCTTCCCCTGATTCTGTGTCCGGGTTAACGCCTGGGGACGGTTGGTAGGGGATCTCTGTAAGGGTGATGAAGAGATCCTGGCTGTTGGGGAAATCAGCGTTGTAAGCGCTGTCGACTGCCTCGTCCTCCTCATCTCCTTCCTCATCTTCCCCGTCCGCTAACATCTCCGAGGAACCAGCCGTCGACAATATCCCATCCTCAGAGTCCACGGTCAGTGGTGGGGTAGTGGTGGCGGCCGCACCTAGGATGGAATGCAGTGCCTCGTAGAAATGGCATGTCTGGGGCTGGGATCCGGAGTGTCCGTTTGTCTCTTTGGTCTTCTGGTAGCCTTGTCTCAGCTCCTTGATTTTCACGCGGCACTGCGTTGCATCCCGGCTGTATCCTCTCTCTGCCATGGCTTTTGAGATCTTCTTGTAGATCTTTGCATTCCGTTTTTTCGATCGCAGCTCGGAAAGCACGGACTCATCGCCCCACACAGCGATCAGATCCAAGACTTCCCGATCAGTCCATGCTGGGGCCCTCTTTCTATTCTGAGATTGCATGGCCATCTCTGCTGGAGAGCTCTGCATCGTTGCCAGTGCTGCTGAGCTCGCCACGATGTCCAAACAGGAAATGAGATTCAAACTGCCCAGACAGGAAAAGGAATTCAAATTTTCCCGGGGCTTTTCCTGTGTGGCTGGTCAGAGCATCCGAGCTCGGACTGCTGTCCAGAGCGTCAACAGAGTGGTGCACTGTGGGATAGCTCCCGGAGCTATTAGCGTCGATTTCCAACCACACCTAGCCTAATTCGACATGGCCATGTCGAATTTAGCGCTACTCCCCTCGTTGGGGAGGAGTACAGAAGTCGAATTTAAGAGACCTCTATGTCGAACTAAATAGCTTCGTGGTGTGGATGGGTGCAGAGTTAATTCGATGTAACGGTGCTAAATTCGACATAAACTCCTAGTGTAGACCAGGCCTAAGAGACTTCCTATAGTAGGGGTTCTCAAACTTCATTGCACTGTGATCCCCTTCTGACAACAAAAATTACTACATGACCCCAGGAGGGGGGACAGAAGCCTGAGCCTGCCCAAGCCCTGCTGCCCTGAGGAGTGGGGAGCAAAGCCCAAACCCCACCACTCTGGGTGGGAGGGCCAAAACTGAAGCCCAAAGGCTTCAGCCCGAAGCAGGGGGGCTGTAACCTGAGCCCTGCCACCCAGGGCTACAGCCCTCGGGCCTCGGTTTTGGCCCAGGGTAGTGGGGCTTGGGCTTAAGCCCTGGGCCCCAGCAAGTCTAAGCCAGCCCTGGCGACCCCATTAAAATGGGGTCATGGCCCACTTTGGGGTTCCGACCCACAGTTTGAGAACCGCTGTCCTATAGTATCAGAAAAAAGCAGTAAGGCTGAATGGTACTATTTCAAAGACAAGGCCACAGAAAGTGGGAGTTCCTCCCGGTTCAGTTTTAAATCCTTTTCTTTTTCTGCTGTATTCCTCTGAACATTCAGGCGTCTTGAAGCCATCTATATACATGATGCAGATGATATTGCACTTCATATCACGGGTCATGAAATGGGTGTATTGGAGAATGAATTGAATGAGGACTTGGAAATTGTAACTAGGTGAGCAAAGGAACATAAATTCCATCTGAATCCAGCAAAAACAAAGTCCCTCTACTTTAGGACAAATTATAGAAGGTTCAGCTACACTTCAGAATTGACATTGGATGGAGAAAGTATTGCCATCTTGAGGAACCTGATATACCTTGGAGTGACCTTGGATATAGAACAAAGGTTTGGACCACAAGTCAGAAAGACGGGAGCCAAAACAAAAAAGAGTTTGAATCTTCTATGCTGTATTGTGGGTACCAATTGGGGTTCATTTGTTAGAACACCAAAAACAACATATTGCATAGTTTGTCCAATACTTGAATATGCCTAACCTGTACTCATATACTGCTCCCAGTAATCTTTATAAGATCTATGTGTAGTCATTTGTAGCCCACATGATAATTGGAGTTATAAGATCCACTCCAACAGTAACTTGTCAACAAGAGTCTTATATTCAACCTCTCAGGAATCATAGAAAAGAACAGCTAATTCAGTATGGAAATCTTCTTCATTCCCTACCTCAATGTCATCACTGTTTAGGTCTGATCAGAAATTGGATAATCAAATCAAGGTTGAAACAATCGTCTTGTTGCAAAAAATGTGTAAAGGTTACCAAAGACATGGAAGCATTTGATGATGATAAGAGTGTGAAGAAGTGTGAATGCTCAGTAATTCCTCCACATGAACCTAATTGCTTTAGTAAATGTCTCTGTCTTTTGCAATGTTGGTTAAAGGAACACATGCACCTGGCCACACTAAGGAAAATTGTAGAAAAGACCATTCAACAATATCAGTCACAAGGCAAACAGATGCATGTGTCCACGGATGGTTCATCACACACATCCTTCGAGAATGGTGGTTGTGGTGTCTTCATCCAGGTGTCTAATGGAGTAAGAACAAGAAATAACCTGAACTAGTGCTCTAATGATAGGGAGAAACTGAAAGCTATTCTTATTGCACTGCAAGAAATAAACAGAAAAAGAGGTGGAAGTTGTGATGTTTGTTGTCTTGGAGGCGCCGATCCTCAGTTCCTTTAGAAGAAACCAGAACGCTAACAACAATGCAATTCATAAGAAGGCTCAGAGGATTGGAAAGTGAGGCAATAAATTGACTTTTCAATGGATTCCATCACATGGTGTATATGGAAGTAAGGTTACCTAGCCAAAATTGAAAGATCAGAAACTCAGGTTGGAAGGACAACAGTTGAAGACATTGATGCCCTATCAAGAAAAATGTTAGCAAAAATAAATGTTCAAAAGATAAGATCCTCTGATATCATAGAAGATTGGGGTTGGAAGAGACCTCAGGTGGTTTAACCCCCTGCTCAAGACATTTCAGAAAATAACATCCACTATCATGAATTGCAGATGGGGGACACTGCAGGAATGAATGAAAATCAATAGGGATGAGGTCAGGCTATAGCCACTCTGCAAGATGTGTCAGGAGTAGGCTTTAAGACCTACCCACACTTTCAAATCTAATACTGTAAGGAAAGTGAAGCTTTTTGGATTGGACACCCTGAAACAAGACCTTACAAAGGACCCTGTATGAGTTACTGAATTCATTTTGAACTTCATGGCCTGATATGTTTATCACAGGAGAAAATAACAATAACCCGAGAATCTTCAGAGTGTTGGTCATAGGCTAGAGCATTGCAGGTGGGGAACCAAGGTTGAGATTGATCAACATGCTTGGAGAATCAGCATTATAAATCCAGTCTTAGGCCTTGTCTATAGTAGGGTTTCAAATTGGGTCTGCTGCATCTGTGCAACTCCTGATGTTCATGGTTGTAGCATGTCTGTGCTAGAGTTGTGCATTGATGCAACTACACCAGTGGCGAAAACTCCCATACTCAAAATAAAGTTCTGTTTTCCTGGAATTGTTGCAAGTGGCATAAATTGACCCAATTCAATATTTTGTAACAGTTCATTGTATATACTTTTTTATGGCTATGAGAAATGTTGACGTCATAAAGGATCCACAACTGTCTTTTGTGTCACAGCTACAAGTCTTTCCCCCTCTACTATTTCAGAAATGTTTCCAGAAGCAATCTTTTCTTTCCTACTAAGCATCCTATGTCCGTCCATTCTCTAATTATATCACAGATTGGATTGACCATTGCAGTTTTTTTTTCTGGCTGTTCTTTCACAGCGTGTTGTCTGTAGAAATTTTAATCTTCTTTTTCAAGTGTTGGTCCCTCTGTGTATTCCACTGTGTGTATGCTTGCGCTCCATGCACCTGAGACTGGAGGATTCTTACAAGCAGTGTCTGTTGGTTCGTACCTGCAACCCTGTCCTTCTTGTGCTCCATACTGAGGTTATAAGTGGCAGGGTGAACCGACCACCTCTCCCATTCCTTCTTACTGTCACATACCCTGAGTCAGACCCACCAGTGTCTGGAGCTTCTCCTTTCTTTTCAGCCTTGTCTTCAACCTGTAAATATTTCAAAATTTCATCTTTAGTGTAAGTAGTTGTAATAGTATAGTTAGTGTTTAGTTAGATTCCTCACCCTGGGAAACCCTCCCCTGTATCCTGATATTGGAATCATACTTTGCCCAGAACACCTGGCTTTAAAAACAGTCTCTCTTCTCCCAGCTCCTTCTCGGTCAATAACAACCACCAGCACTGCCTTTATTGCCTTGTGGAAGTGCATATTTTCACCAGGTGCATTATTTGTTGCTCCTTCCCTAGCCATACCTGGCAGGTACACTGGCTTAAAAAACACCTAATTGAAAAGGCTATGAGGCTCCAGTCAGACCCTCCCATACGTTGGTCAGAGCCAGTGAGGAGTGTGCCTCCTACCATGAGGTCTGACTTAAGAGCAATGGGAATTCACACCCACAGAAATTCCATCAGGGTCTCCTCAGCAAATTGGGGAATGGTCTCATAAACACAAGAGCAGATCCCCCTCCAAAGAAGACAGATACAACCCTGTCCAAGTTGGGTAAGTCTTCACCCCCAGTCCCCAAGGACTTAGGATGTTCTAAGTTCCAGAGCCATGATAAAAAGGCTCATGAAAGTAGAGCTCTATCATTACCACACTCCACACTGTCAGCACTGATACCAATGACACCACCCAGGTTGAAAGACTGAGAACTGCTGGTACTGGTGAAGAGTACCCATCAGGAACCTCAACCACCCATGGTACCACCACAACTCCATATGGATCTGCCAATAAAGAACCACCTACATTGGCTCTGTCGGTACAAACAGACAGAACCCGATGCTTTCCAGGGAGAGCGGAGAGATGCACCACCCCTGAAGGCATCTTTGTTCTCCCAGATCCACAATCTCCTCTGCTATCAATATTGTCCCTCACCAGGGAGATTTTGACCCCAACAGGTCAAACAGGCTATGGAGAAATCCTGTCTGTTAGCCATGACTTTTCTCAGATGGAATCATCACCACTGCCAATTGAACCAGATCAGGCCTTTTCATCATTAGGGGAATCAGAGCCACTGGAGGAACCATAATTGCCTCCTCCAAGGCAGATCAGTCCAGACAGAAGGTCAAGAGCTTCCTGGAACTAACCTCTACCCTGACATCTCTCTCAGAATCCCCACAATGCACCTTTGATCCCTCTTACTCGCCCTGTTGGGGACCACAGGTCCGATATGCACAATACTTGGAGTTGGTGTGGTCTAACAGGGACTCTCTCCTCTCTTCAAAAAGAGCAACCAGAGATTCCTCCTGACCCCATAGAAGAGGAAGACTGTGAGCCAGTTTCACCAGTACTGGAAAGGTTATCCTCCTCATTTCCTGATGAGGCAGTCACCCTACCGTCACCGCCCCCTCTGGATGACCACAAATAGTTTCAAAAGCTACTATGCAGGTGGTGGAAGAGCTCCAAATCTCCCTGGATGAGGTCCAGGATACACAACACAAGCTCCTGGACATCCTGCAATCTATAGGGTCCAGACGATAGCACTCTTGGTGCATGAAGCCATAGTGGAACAAGTGAGAGCCATATGGTGTTCACCAACAACATGCACTTCTACTCCCAAGAGGGCTGAGAAGTGTTACTTTGTCCTGGCTCAGGCAGCAAAGTTTCTACTTACCACCCCCACCCCAAACTCCCGAGTTATTCAGACTGCCACTGAAAGATCTAGGTAGTAATATGCAAGAGCCACTTCCTCCAGTTAGGAGGCCGAGTGTCTGGACCTTCTGGGAAGAAGATTTTTACATCTACTATTCTCCAGTTCAGAGAACTGTCAAGTGCTGTTGGCTAAGTATAATTTTCTGAATTATTCAAATTACCTAAGAAAGATAGAGCTTAATTTCAGGTCTTTAGTGATATAGGCAAACTGTTGGCCAGAACTGCATTGCAATCTGTGGTTGATGCAATACCTATCACTCCCTGGGCATATGTACACCAGCCCTGAAGAGGAAATACCACAAACATTCTTGCAAACTAGGATCTATATCTCAATCATTTTATCCTCAGTGATCCTATGAACTGCCTCATAAAAGGCATAAGGTGCAGCCTCCATGTCTACCTTATCAACCCAACCTTACCCCTCAGCCAAAAGGCACTTTTGATAGAATGCTCGAGAGTTGCAAATTGCTGTTGATGCCATCTCCGTGCAATCTTCATGTATCCTTTGCCTCTCTAGCACTTTTCCCCAAAACTGGAGTACAATAACAGACAAATGGGTGCTGGATATCTTCCATTCTGGCTATGCCATAAAGTTTCTCTCTCTACCCTCTCCAAAACCTCCTTCCCCATCCTCCTTCAGGGACCATTCTCAGAAGGCTATCCTCCACCAGGAGGTAGATTCTCTCCTCCAATGGGGAGTGATTAGAACGGCTCTCTTCAACATCAAGGAAAAGGTTATATTTGAAATATTACCTACTTTACAAAAAAGAAGGGGAGGGTGAAGACTCATTCTCGATCTGCACCGACTCAATGTTTTTATTTGTAAAATAAAATTCTGTATGGCTACACTGGCATCAATAATACTGTCCCTCGAAAAGAACTCGGGGTTCACATGTGTACTTTCACCTGGACATTCTTCCCTCCCACAGAAGATTCCTCACATTTATGGTGGGTCCTGACCACTGTCAATGGAAGGTGGATTACATTGGGCTTAGCAACCACACTCAGGGTTTTCACCAAAATGTTTCTAGTATTAGAAGTGCAGTTCAGATGACGTGGTTTCACTGTCTTCCTGTATTTAGATGATTGGCTTTTGGTTGGCAGGACAAGTCAAGAAGCTCTTGCATCACCCTGTCACTGCTTCAGCTACTGTCATCAGAGTCTTTGTGAATTTGGAAAAGACTACTGTGACTCTGATGCAGACAATAGAATGTATAGGAGCAACCTTACACTCAGTCAAGCTGAAAACTTATCTCTTGATAATAGATTTCACACTGTGATGAAGTGGGGGTCTCGATCCAGTGTGTGGTGAGTTCACCCAGTCCCTCAAGCTGTCCTTTTCCTTGCGGTAATGGAAGCCTAAGTACTAAAATTGATAGGGTTACCCTGATTCGCAGGGCAATAAGGCCTAGTGGCCGGAGTCAGTATGGCTACCCTGCTTCACAAGGCAGTAAGGCCTAGTGGCTGGAGTCAATACAGCTACCCTGGTTTTCAGGACAGCAGTGGCCGGGGGCTAGGGGTTTACCCTGCTTTGCAGGGCGGCTAGGCCTCGTGGCCAGAGTCAATGGATGTAGATGCGGGAGGCACTGCTTGGATGTGTAGAGAGCCGTGTAAGGTATAATAAGCTAGGGTTCAAGTGTGTAGGGCACTCTACTCGCTGAAGCCATGTTTAACTGCTAACATTGCTATTTATACCCATGCCAGCTTGAGTGTACAGTGTCTATACTCTACATTCTGCCATAAATGTAGATGTACCTTGGATGTTCCCTTCCTATCCCTCTCGCCCAATAAAATGATAATTATGGATGCTTCCCTGATAGGCTGGAGAGCTCATATGGACAATCACACTGCACAGAGCACTCGGGTGCCTCCAAGAGACCAGAATACACATCATTTCTTGGGAACTCCAGGCAGTCAGAGAAGCTTATAAAGGCTTTCCACCATTCATCCAGTCTCACCATCTACTTGTAATGTCAGACAGCATAACAACCATATTCTACATAAATCAGCATGGAGAAGCAAGATCCATCCCCCTAGGTATAGAAATGGTTGCCTTACAGAATTGGTGTATCACATATTGGCAGTGTGTCTTCCAGGAATCCAGAATTAATTGACAGACCCCTCGGTGGGTATTTCCCCATCGATCACAAGTGGGAGTTACATGAATCAATAGTGAACAGAGTTTTCACTCTGTATGAAACCCACACATAGGACAGGAAATGCAACATCCACTGCTTCACTTTAGAAGTGATGCTCTCCCGTTGCCTTGATTGGATCCCTTGAGTTATTTCTCTCCCATCCCACTACTACCTATGGTTCTATGGAAGATTCAATAGGACGGGGAGTGAGTCATCATCATCACTCCCACAATGGCCCAGGCAGTTCTTGTTCCCATGCCTCCTATAAATGTCATCTTGTCCACCGATCAGCATTTGGTCCTTTCTAAATCTCCTGACCCAGGACAATGGTAGGGTCAATCATCTTAACTCTGAGGTGCTTCATCTCACAGCTTGATATTTGGATGGGCCTCAAGCCTAGAACATTGCTGCTCTGAAGCCATGCAAACCGTTCTTAATAACAGAAAAAAGGATTCGACCAGAAAATGTTACCTGGCCAAGTGGAAACGTTTCTTTGTCTGAGTCCAGGAAAATGATATTTCCAGAAACAGCTGATATTCTCACTATTGTAGAAATATCTTCTTAGTCTCAAGATGACAGGCCTTTCCTTTCATTTGCTGCAGGTTCACCTGTCAGCAATCAGTGTCTAGGGCGACCAGACAGCAAGTGTGAAAAATCAGGATGGGGGTGGGGGGTAATAGGAGCCTATATATGAAAAAGCCCCCAAAATCGGGACTGTCCCTATAAAATCGGGACATCTGGTCACCCTAAGTGTGTCTCACCCACCATTAGACAGTTATTTCATCTTTACTCACCCAGTAATAGTCAGATTTTTGAAAGGTCTGATCAGAAGCTTTCCACCAGTAAAGAAAGCAACCCCTCACTGGGATCTTAACATAATGCTTTCGGTACTCATTAAATCTCTTTGAACCTCTAGTTATGTGTTCTGTGTCTCACCTGTTGATTAAGGTTGCCATCCTCATTGCCATCCCCTCAGCCAGAAGGGTAGGTGAACTTGCGACCCTAATGACTGATCTACCATGCACAATATTCCATAAGGACAAAGTCTCGCTACAACCACACCTGAAATTATCCTAGGAGCGAATTTCAGACCAGCCAGTTCACTTACCTGTGGTTTTTTCCCCCCAAAGTCTTTGGTGAGGAGAAGAAACTTCATTCCCTCAGTTTGCGATGAGCATTGGCATTTTATCTCCAGAGAATAAAACTAATCAGAAAGTTACTTAGACCAGTGGTTTTCAAGTTGTGATCTATGGACCTCTGTGGTCCATAGATCACACTATATCTCAGAGGTCTGTGAAAGGTTGTCATTACCATAGAACAGTGGTTTTCACCCGGGGGTCCTCAGAACCTTGAGTGTTCGCAGACTTATGTCTAAGACTTCCAAAGGGGTCCACAACTCCATTTGAAATTTTTTAGGGGTCCACAAATGAAAAAAGCTTGAAAACAACTGATTTAGACTGTTGCCATAGCAGAGCAAGTCAGGGGTCAAGCTGTATGCTCTCACAGAATCTCTAAGTGGAAATCTGGCTATATCCTACTCTTTTATCACTTGGCACAACTTCCTTCCCCACACAGGGTAAGGGCTCACTCCACTAGGGGCTTCAGTAGCATAACTTCAATGAGTATCCCTGCTTGACATTTGCAGGTCAGCTACGTGGAGTTCCATTCACTACACATTACACCGTGATCCAAGACTTCCACTGATGCATCCTTTGGGGCTACATTTCTACAAGCACCTAATGCCGCCTGCATTCTCACACTCTCCTCCTCTCTTAGTACTGCTGGTCAGTCACCCACAATGGAATACATATGGGGACAAGCACTCGAATAAGAAAGGAAAGTTACTTACCTTACTGTAACTGAAGTTGTTCAAGATGTGTGGTTCCTATCTGTATTCTACTACCTGCCCTTCTTCCCCTCTGCTTCAGATCATGACTGGATTTTGCGATAGAGAAGGAACTCGAGAGGTAGTCCGTTTGTCCCACTCCTTAAACACTCAGTATGGAGCATAAGGAGAATAGGGTGTGGGGGCAGACCAATGGGAACACTGCTTGCAATAGTCCTCAATTCTCAGGAGTGTGGAGTGCATGTGTGCTGCACAGTGAAATACAGATAGGGGCCATTTATCTTAAAGAACTCCAGATACAATAAAGTATTTTTTCTTTATTCAGGTTTCAGAGTAGCAGCCGTGTTAGTCTGTATCCGCAAAAATAACAGGAGTACTTGTGGCACCTTAGAGACTAACAAATTTATTAGAGCATAAGCTTTCGTGGGCTACAACCCACTTCTTCGGATGCATATAGAGTGAACCATATATTGAGGAGATATATATACACACACATACAGAGAGCATGAACAGGTGGGAGTTGTCTTACCAACTCTGAGAGGCCAATTAAGTAAGAGGAAAAAAACTTTTGAAGTGATAATCAAGATGGCTCAGTACAGACAGTTTGATAAGAAGCAAGTGTGAAAATACTTACAAGGGGAGATAGATTCAATGTTTGTAATGGCTCAGCCATTCCCAATCCCTATTTAGCCCTGAGTTGATTGTGTCTAGTTTGCATATCAATTCCAGCTCAGCAGTCTCTCCTTGGAGTCTGTTTTTGAAGTTTTTCTGTTTTAAGATAGCCACCCGCAGGTCTGTCAAAGAATGGCCAGACAGGTTAAAGTGTTCTCCCACTGGTTTTTGAGTATTATGATTCCTGATGTCAGATTTGTGTCCATTAATTCTTTTGCATAGAGACTGTCCGGTTTGGCCAATGTACATGGCAGAGGGGCATTGCTGGCACATGATGGCATATATCACATTGGTAGATGTGCAGGTGAACGAGCCACAGATGGTATGGCTGATGTGATTAGGCCCTATGATGGTGTCACTTGAATAGATATGTGGACAGAGTTGGCATCGGGCTTTGTTACAAGGATAGGTTCCTGGGTCAGTGTTTTTGTTCAGTGATGTGTGGTTGCTGGTGAGTATTTGCTTTAGGTTGGGGGGTTGTCTGTAAGCGAGGACAGGTCTGTCTCCCAAGATCTGTGAGAGTAAAGGATCATCTTTCAGGATAGGTTGTAGATCTCTGATGATGCGCTGGAGAGGTTTTAGTTGGGGGCTGAAGGTGACAGCTAGTGGTGTTCTGTTATTTTCTTTGTTGGCCCTGTCTTGTAGGAGGTGACACTAAACTATCTAAACTGCTACATGCCACAAGGAGCCACAACAGTAGTTCCCTTAACCCACCCAGCAATATTGTTAACCTTTCCAGCTATACTCTTAGCCCAGCAGAAGAGTCTGTCCTATCTCGGGGCCTCTCCTTTTGTCCCTCCAGACCCACGAACATGATACAGTTCTGCGGTGACGTAGAATCCTACTTTCGACGTCTCCGACTCAAAGAATATTTCCAACATACCTCTGAACAGCATACTAACCCACAGAATCCCCCCTACCAGCACTACAAACAAAAGGATTCTGCGTGGACTCCTCCGGACGGTCGAAACAACAGACTGGATTTCTACATAGATTGCTTCCGTCAACGTGCAAAGGCTGAAATTGTGGATAAGCAACATCACTTGCCCCATAACCTCAGCCATGCTGAACACAACGCCATCTACAGCCTCAGAAACAACCCTGACATCATTATCAAAAAGGCTGACAAAGGAGGTGCTGTCGTCATCATGAATAAATTGGAATATGACCAAGAGGCTGCTAGACAGCTCTCTAACACCACATTCTACAGGCCATTATCCTCTGATCCCACTGAGGATTACCTAAAGAAACTACACCATCTGCTAAAAAAACTCCCTGACAAAGCACAGGAACAAATCTGTACAGACACATGCCTAGAACCCCGACCAGGGACATTCTATTTGCTACCCAAGATCCATAAACCTGGAAATCCTGGACGCCCCATCATCTCAGGCATTGGCACCCTAACATCAGGCTTGTCTGGTTATGTGGACTCTCTCCTCAGACCCTACGCTACCAGCACTCCTAGCTATCTTCGAGATACTACTGACTTCCTGAGGAAACTAGAATCCATCGGTGATCTTCCAGAAAACACCATCCTGGCCACTATGGACGTAGAAGCCCTCTACACCAATATTCCACACACAGATGGACTACAAGCTATCAGGAACAGTATCCCCGATAATGTCACAGCTAACCTGGTGGCTGAACTCTGTGACTTTGTCCTCACCCACAACTATTTCACATTTGGGGACAATATATACCTTCAAGTCAGCGGCACTGCTATGGGTACCCGCATGGCCCCACAGTATGCCAACATTTTTATGGCTGACTTAGAACAACGCTTCCTTAGCTCTCGTCCCCTAACGCCCCTACTCTACTTGCGCTACATTGATGACATCTTCATCATCTGGACCCATGGAAAAGAAGCCCTTGAGGAATTCCACCATGATTTCAATAATTTCCATCCCACCATCAACCTCAGCCTAGATCAATCCACACAAGCGGTCCATTTCCTGGACACTACTGTGCTAATAAGCGATGGTCACATAAATACCACCCTGTACCGGAAACCTACTGACCGCTACACTTACCTACATGCCTCCAGCTTCCATCCAGGACACACCACACGATCCATTGTCTACAGCCAAGCTCTAAGATATAACCGCATTTGCTCCAATCCCTCAGATAGAGACAAGCACCTACAAGATCTCTATCAAGCATTCTTAAAACTACAATACCCACCTGCTGAAGTGAAAAAACAGATTGACAGAGCCAGACGAGTACCCAGAAGTCACCTCCTACAAGACAGGGCCAACAAAGAAAATAACAGAACACCACTAGCTGTCACCTTCAGCCCCCAACTAAAACCTCTCCAGCGCATCATCAGAGATCTACAACCTATCCTGAAAGATGATCCTTTACTCTCACAGATCTTGGGAGACAGACCTGTCCTCGCTTACAGACAACCCCCCAACCTAAAGCAAATACTCACCAGCAACCACACATCACTGAACAAAAACACTGACCCAGGAACCTATCCTTGTAACAAAGCCCGATGCCAACTCTGTCCACATATCTATTCAAGTGACACCATCATAGGGCCTAATCACATCAGCCATACCATCTGTGGCTCGTTCACCTGCACATCTACCAATGTGATATATGCCATCATGTGCCAGCAATGCCCCTCTGCCATGTACATTGGCCAAACCGGACAGTCTCTACGCAAAAGAATTAATGGACACAAATCTGACATCAGGAATCATAATACTCAAAAACCAGTGGGAGAACACTTTAACCTGTCTGGCCATTCTTTGACAGACCTGCGGGTGGCTATCTTAAAACAGAAAAACTTCAAAAACAGACTCCAAGGAGAGACTGCTGAGCTGGAATTGATATGCAAACTAGACAAAATCAACTCAGGGCTAAATAGGGATTGGGAATGGCTGAGCCATTACAAACATTGAATCTATCTCCCCTTGTAAGTATTTTCACACTTGCTTCTTATCAAACTGTCTGTACTGAGCCATCTTGATTATCACTTCAAAAGTTTTTTCCCTCTTACTTAATTGGCCTCTCAGAGTTGGTAAGACAACTCCCACCTGTTCATGCTCTCTGTATGTGTGTGTATATATATCTCCTCAATATATGGTTCACTCTATATGCATCCGAAGAAGTGGGTTGTAGCCCACGAAAGCTTATGCTCTAATAAATTTGTTAGTCTCTAAGGTGCCACAAGTACTCCTGTTATTTCTTTATTCAGAATATTCTGCTGAAGTTAACAAAATAAATTCTTCTGATCTGCTCACTCATAGACTTTAAGAACATAAGAATGGCCCTACTGGGTCAGATCAAGGGTCCATCTAGCAAAGTATCCTGTCTTCCGACAGTGGCCAGTACCCAGTGCCCCAGAGGGAATGAACAGAACAGGTAATCATACAGTGATCCATCCCCTGTCACTCATTCCCAGCTTCTGGCAAACAGAGGCTAGGGACACCATTCCTGCCCATCCTGGCTAATAGCCATTGATGGACCTATCCTCCATGAATTTATCTAGTTCCTTTTTGAACCGTGTTATGGTCTTGGCCTTCACAACATCCTCTGGCAAGGAGTTCCACAGGTTGACTGTACGTTGTGTGAAGAAATACTTCCTTTTATTTGTTTTAAACCTGCTGCATATTAATTTCATTTGGTGACCCCTAGTTCTTGTGTTATGAGAACTAGTAAACAACATTTCCTTATCTACTTTCTCTACACCAGTCATGATTTTATAGATCTCAATCATATCTCCCCTGAGCTGTGTCTTTTCCGAGCTGAAAAGTCCCAGTCTTATTAATCTCTCCTCATACGGAAGCCATTCCATACCCCTAATCATTTTTGTCGCCCTTTTCTAAACCTTTTCCAATTCCAATATATCTTTTTTGAGATGGAGTGACCACATCTGCACACAGTATTCAAGATGTGGGCATACCATGGATTTATATAGAGGCAACATGATATTTTCTGTCCTATTATCTATCCCTTTCTTAATTATTCCCAGCATTCTGTTCGCTTTTTTGATTGCCGCTGCACATTGATTGGATGTTTTCAGAGAACTATCCACAATGACTCCAAGATCTCTTTCTTGGGTGGTAACAGCTAATTTAGACCCCATCATTTTATATGTATAGTTGGGATTATGCTTTCCAATGTGCATTACTTTGCATTTATCAAAATTAACCTTCATCTGCCATTTTGTTGCCCATTCACCCAGTTTTGAGAGATCCTTTTGTAGCTCCTCACAGTCTGCCTGGGTTTTAATTATCTTTAGTAATTTTGTATCATCTGCAAATTTTGCCACCTCACTGTTTACCCCCTTTTCCAGATCATTTATGAACATGTTGAATAGACATGAATATGAACAATTGAACAGACCCCTGGGGGCACCACTATTTACCTCTCTCCATTCTGAAAACTGACCATTTATACCTACCCTGTGTTTCCTATCTTTCAACTAGTAACCAATCCATGAGAGAACCTTCCCTCTTATCCCGTGGCAGCTTACTTTGCATAAGAGCCTTTGGTGAGGGACCCCCCAGCCCAGACACCTTCGCACCCTCCCCACAGAGCCCGGGCTCCCCCAGCCCAGGCACCTACACACCCCCAGAGCCCAGCCATGTGGCACCCCCGAGCCAAGGTACACACACACCCTTTACCGAGAGGCCAGACATGGGATCCTCCCAGCCCATGCATCGTCATCCCCATCTCCCAGAGCCCAGCTGGGGGGTGCCCCCCTCAGTGCATACATGCTCCCCTCCCTCCCTCCCTTCCAAAGCCCAGCCACCGAGCCCCCTCTCCTTAGGTGTACTGGTTTATTAACAAATCCCAAATACATATTGTAGATGGCTGGTGCTAGAGCCTTTGTCAGTTGTGCCCCAAGGCTAAGGTGCTCTATGCCTGAAGATATTAGATCAGCCAATTTTATCTGTGTTTATAAAGCTGGCATTTCTGTTTTCCCAAGTATTTCAGGCACCCTAAATCAGCTTTGTAATTTATCTGCCTTTTTAACAGAACCCTGGGATACCAATCATATCAGGTGATTTTAGAAGTTTATATTGCACTGCAAACATTTTAAACAAATTACATACA
The DNA here is from genome assembly GCF_028017835.1 of Emys orbicularis. Classification (NCBI taxonomy): domain Eukaryota; kingdom Metazoa; phylum Chordata; order Testudines; family Emydidae; genus Emys; species Emys orbicularis. The sequence continues at coordinate 168,580,419 of NC_088685.1, forward strand.
ATGTGTAGAGAAAAAGGGAAGCATAAGCAAAAACAAACCAACAAACAAAATAACCCAAAATGAAACTTCGTCCTTGGTGTAAGTTTTCAGTACAACCTATGGCATTTAACCACACAAGTCCCATTAATGTTGATGGTCCTAAGCTTTCTTTTATTCATCACAGTACTGATAGCACTTGGTCAGCTTTTTATCAGCTTGAAATATTGACAGTAAGATTAGGCGTTCCCTTAGCCAGGCTTGACTATTACAGTGCTCTTTTAACTTAGTCATCATGCAAATACTCCTATAAATGGGTTTATTTCAGCAGATCCAAAACACATCAACCAGAACATCTTACCCTGGTGCTGGGCTCTCTGCCTTGGCTGCAGTTTGCAAGACTATTCATTTTAAAATACTGATTGTTAACTTATAAAGCACACTCTGGTTCTGTACTATCTTATTTATTTGATCACGTTTTTTTTACTTACACTGCTGTCTCAAGTCCTACTTTCATTTTGTTAGGAAATGAGTATTTGCTCTCTGTGGTCTTTATTAAGAGTTCAATTCTGGAGCAAGAATATTCCCCAATACTATGTTGTAACTCTAGAACTTTTGTATTGTGCTTTTAAGTTTTGTTCTGTTCCTTTTGCCTTTTCCCAGCTCTAACTTCCAAACTGCACAAGTATTTTGCACAAATTACATTGTACTTCTGGATATATTCATTGTGGGTTTTTTTTTTCTTCAGTTATACACTTTTTTGGGGGTGGGAGCAGTGGACCATATACACTAACATGATGTCCAAATCTTCCTCAACTTTTTATTATCAATTTATATATTTTTCCTAAAAATAAGGGGAAAACAGAAAAAAGGACAAAAGAACAAAAAAGCAAAGGAATGGGAAGTGGGGAAAAGGAGAGCAACATCTTGGTTTCCATCTGCTAGGGAATAATCAAAGGTTTCTAAGAAGTTAGACCAAATCTTTTCAAACTTGTCTGATGTCCTTCTTCTTTGGAACGTTACTCATTCTTTGGTGCCAGGTCAGCAAAGTCACCGAGCCAAGCTTCCATCCGCAGATGCAGTCTGCTCTTCCATCTAAGCAATCTGCAACTTTCTAAACACAGCTTCAAGTCACTATACCAGTGGTAGCCATTAAAATCTACGCAATATTGCCTTTAACAATAAGCAATATTATTATTATGTTCACAGTATTCCCTATTGTAGGTTTAGGAGTACTACAAATATAGCAATAATGTTCAATACTTTAAAAAGTAAATTTTTAACGATTTAAAAAAAACCCAGTACTGTATAGAATGTTAAGGAAGAAACCTGATACTGTACTGTATCTACCTTCTCAAAATAAAAGGCAGGCTATAACAAATCCTGGAACTGAACTCCTCACAACACTTTGGGGCTCAGGCCCATCTCCATGCAAAAATCTTCATTCTGATCTCCTGTTTGCACAGATCAGGAGTAACTCCACTGAATTCAGTGGCATTATGTTGGTGTAATACCAATGTGGGAACAGAATCAGGCCGAAAATATCTTAATAACAAAAGAGAAGTAAGGGGATAGAGGGTGGATATTTTAAAATCACTTTGCACAGGAGCCATTCCCTTTCTAAACTTTGGCATTTAACTGGTGCTGGGTTATATTGGTTTATTATAAAAGCCACAGTTCTGGGCAATTTCAGATGACATCAGTGGCACTGGAAAATGAAACATCAACAGCCAAAGTGCTATCAATAACATTTTGTGAGATGGCATAATTGTTGGTTAGGGGTGTGATTTTTGTCAGAGTCCTAACTGACATAGCTATGACAGAAAACTTTTAAATGTAGACCAGGCCTTAATTACACTGGTGGCCATTTTGTTTTCACAAGAAGCCCAGGACTGGGAAGCACAAAGGTGCACTGAGTATTGAGCCCTTAAATTTTTGAATGTGTGCTTAATTACTCAGATTTTGTATTTTTCATTAATATTTAGAGTTTTTACATTTAATATACATATACCCATTGGGGCTAGATATTCAGAAGTGCTGTGCGTCTGAAGCTCCCATCGATTTTAGTCAGACATATGGGGGGCTCAGCACTTCTAAAAAATCAGGTCCCAGAAATGTGTTTCCCACTGTAGGTGCAAGCTGGTTCACTAACCTAGTTGTCCCCCCCAAAAGCAGGCTTATCCACTATTTTAATTTTGTTTATTTTCAGATATGTTACAAAAACTGTGTATTATGGTTATATTGGAAAGACAGAAGAATATAGAACAGAGTATGATGCCTTTAACCAATATTGTATGGCCAGTCATCCAGCTTCTGATTCATTATATTACAATATTGCAATCAATCATAATCTTCCATGTCCTGTAAAGCCCCATATCTATGAAAGAAGAGAGGAAAAAAGGAATTAAATTATCAGTGAGTTTACCACCAGAGGAAAGAGATTTCCTTATTATCATCATTCAGGATTAGTCAGTCATATATTTGGCAATCATTCATGTTTTAAGCAATAATATAAAAATCAACAGAAAGGCAGGAAACAAAGACATTGCCTTTAATTCAAGTTTGCCATAAGGAATTAAAAATATACAGAGGTAACATAAAATAATTTAATTTCCCTTCTCAAATCTCACAATGCATTGAGGCCAAATTATATCACTCTATATTGAAGAAATACCTTTGGGGAAAAGAAAAACTATGTCTAATACTGCCCTTATCTTTATGTTTTAAATTGTTATTTAGATCATTAAAATGGAAAGCATATTAAAAATATATGGCCAGATCCTCAGCTAGTTCAATCTTGGACTAGTGTAAATCATGTGCCACTCCATTGACGTCAATGGAGTTTCAGCAGCATAATAGAGGTGTGAGGTAAGAATCAAGTATATGTCTGCATGGATTGGAAGTACCTTCCTTTCAGGCTTGGATCAAATAATGTCTGTGTATTCAATTTCTTCTGTGACTCTGAAGTCTGTGACACTATGACTCCAACAGACTCCTACTGAAACTTTTGGGTTTCAGTTTCTTTTTGCATTTTTCCAGCACATACCTCCAATACAGGTATTCAATAAAAGGTTGCTTTGTAGGTCTTTTTTCCCCCTTTTCTTTTTTGGCCCAAGTGGCCAATATAAACAGTCTAAAGTTATCTGATCTTGCAAAGAAATTCCAAAGGGTGTCATATAACTTTTTCCATTCTTGTGTTTGCCATTATTTTATAAGGTTTCAAGTGCCAAGGAGTTCCATCAAGTTGAATTTGCCTGCCCAAGTCCTTGATTTCAGTAGTTGCAACAAGGACTTTTCTGGCTTTCATGGCCTGGAAAAAAAATGTTCAAATGTTTTACTTGTCACTCTTAGAATATTTCCTGGAGTGCAGTTATTAAATATCTGATTAACAAAATGTAAATGGTATATGGCACATATCAGAATATAGCCACTATAGTTTTCCCCACATGCTTTTCTTCCATGCATGCTTGATTTGTACAGAGAGTCCAGAGGTTTGAGTCTTGGGAATAAGCCAGACTCCAAATTGGTGCTAAACCTTCTACAGCTGGCTCAACGCACTGTGGTCATGTTGTTTGTGACACTTATTTTGTAGAACCCAGGCAGAACAGAGATGGTAGGGTGAATGTTGCCTAATGTACTGTGACTAACATAAAATCCACTGTCTGATCATTGGTCCATATATTTGTGGTGACATGATCATGAACATAAAATAAAAAGATAGTATTTATTAATGATGAACAGCTGAAAATAATTTTAAATGACCATTTTGAGAGCAATTCAAGTGCTGTGCCTGCTTCAAACTATAGAATAGATTCTACCTTTGCACACACAGAATCACTGGAGAGAGTGAGGAGAGGTCATACAGAAGCCAGAATCAACCAGAAGAGATCTGGAGCTCTTCTCCTAGTGGTTCCCATGCAAACCAGTGTCATCTGTGCCATCCATGACAAGGATGCATCACCCATAGTGCCTAGCCATGTCCCGCTAAACCAGAACTGGAGCCATAACTTCTTCCTACTGCCTTTCAGACCCCTACATATGGGGTCACTATGCTGGCCAGCTACTGCACAGAGATGCTAGCTGGATTGGAGGGAGATACTTGTCTCCTCCCCCTTGCACATGCTTGTACAGAGGTTGGCTGGTGCATGCTCTAATTAGGGCCACACTCCTCCATTACTTACATGGATATAACTATCTTTGGAGGAGTGTCACTTGTGTTAAGACAGAATTAGGCACTAAATTATTATACTACATAGTAGTTTTGTCACATTCAAAATAAAATATTCTGTACAATAGCAGATGTCTTGTTTTGAAATTGAAAATTGTTGTACTGATGACAATAGATTCTTGCCTTTCTTAACTTTTATTTATAATTTTGAAGTTCAGTCTACAGTGGCTATAAATAGCCATTCAATCATAGAGCTGTAAGGCTAGAAGGAACCTTGAGAGGTCATCTAGTCAAGCCTCCTGTGCTGAAGCAAGGCGAAGTATACCTAGATAAGCCCTCATGGTGTTTGTCTAACCTGTACTTAAAAATGTCCAGTGGGTGGGATTGTACAACCTCCCTTAGAAGCCTGTTCCACTGCTTAAAGTTCTTACAGTTAGAAAGTTTTTCCTAATATCTAAGTCTAAATCACCTTTGCTTCAAATTAAGCCTATTAGTTTTTGTTCTACCTTCAGCAGACATGGAGAACAATTGATCACAGTCCTCTCTAGAACAGCCTTTGACATATTTGAAGACTATCAGGTTCCCTCTCACTGTCCTTTTCTCAAGACTAAACATGCCCAGTTTTTTATATACCTTTCCTCATAGGTCAGCTTTTCTAAAACTTGGATAATTTTTGTTGCTGTACCCTGGACACTCTCTACTTTGTCTACATTTGTCTTAAAGTGTGGTGCTTAAACCTGGATATAGTACTCCAGCTGATGCCTCACCAATGATGAGTAGAGTGGGACAATCATCTTCTGTGTCTTACATAAGAAACTCCTGTTAATATACCCCAGAATAGCCTTTTTCTCAACCGCATCACATTATTGGCTCATATGCAATTTGTGATCCACTATAACCTTTTTCAGCAGAACTACTGCCTACTCAGTTAGTCTCCATTTTGTAATTGTGCATTTGACTTTTTCCTTCCTACGTGTACTACTTTGTACTTGTCTTTATTGAATTTCATCTTGTTCATTTCAGACCAATTCTCCAATTTGTCAAGATCATTTTGCTTTCAAATCTTGTCCTCCAAAGTGCTAGCAAACTCTCTCAGCTTGGTGTCATCTGCAGATTTTATAAGCATACTCTCCACTCCATTATCCAAGTCATTTAATGAAAATATTGACTAGTATCAGACTCAGCACAGACCCCTGAAGGACCCCACTAGACATTTCCTCCCAGTTTCATGGAGAACCATTGATAATTACACTTTGAATACTGTCTTTGGCCAGTTTTGCATCCACCGTATAATAATTTCATCCAGGCCACATGTCTCTAATTTGCTTATGAGACTGTCATGTGGGACTGTGTCAAGCCTTACTAAAATCAAGATGTATCGCATCGTGTCTACAACTTCCTCTTGCCCCCATCCACTGGGCCAATAACATTATCAAAGAAGGAAGTTAGGTTGGTTAGGGATGATTTGTTTTTGAGAAATCCATACTGGCTATTTGTTGTAATCCGATTGTCTTCTAGGTGCTTAGAAATTTATAGTTTCATAATTTGTTCCAGTATCTTTCCAGTGTTGAAGTTACGCTGACTGGCGTATAATTTTCAGGTCTTCTATTTCCCCTTTTTAAAGATAGGTAATATTTTTGCCTTTCTCCAGTTCCCTGGGATGTTACCCATCCTCCATGCCTTCTCAAAGATAATTGCCAATTGTTCCAACATTGTTTCAGCTAGACCCTTAGTATCCTAGTGTGAATTTCATTAGGTCTTGCCAACACGAAAACATCTAACTTATCTAAATATTCTTTAACCTATTCTTTTTCCCTTTTGGCTTGCATTCCTTCCCTCTTGTTGTTAATACTAATTGGGTTAAGTATCTGTTCATAATTTACCTTTTTAGTGAGGACTGAAGTAAAATAGGTATTAAAACACTTCAGCCTTCCTGATGTCGTCTTACCTTCACTTTCCTTCATCCTTTTCTTGCTACTAATGTATTTATAGAACCTCTTCTTATCTAGTCATATGTACAGCATCAAGTATCCTGAATGCATCTAATATGTTAAATGTTAAAACTCAATTGCAAGTGATACAGGTTGCTTCTTATTGGATTTTATTTAAGAAATAGTGATACTTAACTACAATATACAAACATCAAAAAGGAGCAGTGATCCCCTTGGAGATACCATTAATCAGTACTTTGGGGGAAGATATTAATTTTCCATTTCTCCTCCTCGTCCCTGTTTTGCAATGGTGAAAGACAGTTTCTGACGGCAAGTGCTACTTTTTACAATTACTAGTGTTAAGTCCCATTAAAAAAACGGTAGTGAGGCCTGAACTTTCTAGGTTTAAAGGCTCAGGTCCAAAGAAAACAACAACAATCTTATGGAATGTTGTTCTCAGCTGATGTGACACAGGACCAACTGCACTTTTAAGGTGCAGTCCTACAAGGTTCTGAGTATCTCTTATGAGTTGATGAATGCCCTATCTCTCATTGAAATTTAATAGAGGTGGAGGTCTCTCAGCATTTTTCCTCAGCGAGTCTTTAATGTGGTGTTTGCAGCATATATACAGTAAATGTAGCTTGGTTAAATATTTATCTAGCAAACTCTCTCTCAAACATAAATGAAATAGTTTGTTGTCTACAAATAAGACATGGAAAAACCCTTCTGTGAGTTTATTTTTTTAGGTTTCTTCTGAAGAAGGTCACTATGTCAAAAATAATTAGGAGAAGGTTATTGCAACTGCTACTGAATGAAATAGTGCACATTTCTTACTTTCAGTTATTGCCTCCTTGTTTGAATCATTAACATTTGTCAGTTGCTGAGTTTGTTGTTCTGCTTTGAAACTTTGTGTTAGCCTGGATACGCTGTTAGCTCGATCTTGCAGTTCTGCCATCACTTGCATGTCTTGCTGAGGTTCTAACTTGAATTGCTATATTTTTGCTGAGCTTTTGCTTTGTCTTATATTTCTATCTAATTTTTTTTTCTTCATCTTGTTCCATTTCCACTTTGGCCTACTGTATATCTCAAACCACTCATTAGGCTTCTTTTAGTTATCCTCTTATTCAGTATGTACATCGTCTAATCAATAAGCATCCTCAGTTGCTGTAGGATTTCCATCTTATTGTACTTCTAACTTCTCTGATGCCATGTGATAGGATTCTGGCTTGGCTAGTGTGCTGTTGTCTAAATTTGCTGTTTCAGATCATTACACTGACTTTAATTTTGATGTATTTGTATTTTACCCAGTTCTAGTCATGCTCTTTTCCCTCAATCAGTTTAATTACACTCTACCTGTGCAACATTATGTTTGTACTACTGCTGCGAATACTAAATAAAGGGTTATATTTGATCTTATATCTTTAATCACCGACCTTCAGTTTGCTTGTGGGTTCACTTCATGGTGTTGTACTTTGATGGTTTGGTTCTTGCATATCTCAGAGACTTCTTTTCTCTCCATGTAGTTCCCAGGCAGCTGTACCTAGAGGCCCCAGTCAAGGAGTAGGGCCCCATTTTGCTAGCTATTGTATACACAGGTAACAAAAATACAGTCCCTGCAACAATGAACTTAGTTGGATATTACAAAGAATGCTTTATATGACAGTCCCTATATGTCAACATCAGGAGTTGGGGTCAGGACATTTTCAGTAAAGGGCCCTTTACTCCAGAAATTACTTGCCTTTTCTTCCAACAGCGTCTCAGTTTGTTGACCTTATGGGTGCATTACAGGTCCTACCTACTTAATCAGGCTTTCTCAGAGAAAATATGTTGTATGCAAAGATTTGACTGTCTCTCTTTTTTCAACCTTTTCACTTTTTAATGTACATACTTTTAAAGCATTGTTAATATGAATTAGGGTGGGTTTTTATATGCATCGCATATTGTTATGCTGTGAGCTGGGTTGCTATGATAGGCTCATAATTAATTAGATATATAAATCAAAAAAATCAGATGTTACCTGAGAAAAACACTACATATTTGACAAGTTTCCTGATTTCTGCTCAAGTCAGACAATAATATACAGGCGAGTCTCATCTTACGCGGGGGTTCCGTTCCGCGGTTAGCGCATAAAGCGAAAACCGCGTATAGTCAAAATTACATTGAGTTGAATGGCGGGCGGAATCGCCCGCACTACAGGTACAGTATTAAAATTGTTATTTTTCTCTTTTTTTATTGTTTTTGCCGACCGTGTCAAGCTGAAATCGCGCATGTTAAATGCGCGTAAGATGCGACAGACCTGTATAGACGCTCTTCTATGAATAATCGGTCACTTGTTCATGCAGATTGCCACTGCCCTGTTTTTTCAGTATAAAACAACGAAATTACAACTAGCTTCTACCTTGCGCAAGGCTTGGCCTTGCGAAGAAATCTAGGATGAGAACTCGTATTCCCTTTCATTGAAATCCCATTCTAAAGGTGTAATCCTGGCTAAGTGCGGTATCCACGACCAGACGACTGAGAGTCAGAACTCCTGAGATATTCCTAGACTTGTTTATTGAACTTGGACAAGACATTTAGCTTCTTTAATGTGTATCCTTTTATGCAGCTGTGTAAATGAATGGGTATAGTAAGCAGATATTGACTTTAGTTGAGAGGAAAACCAACATTTATTAACCCCAGAGGCAACTATTTGCCTTCAGAGACAACAAACTTGGCTTTTCACTGAAATATGAATCCAGCATATGTACTACAAATATTCACAAGTAGTTAGGCTAGAATTTCAGTTAATTACATAAATCCCCTGCAGCTTTTCCATTCCTTTAAATGAATAATGTTCAAAAGGGATTATTGAATTAGAGCGTCAGAAAAACTTTCTTACCTTCTAGAACATAGGAACTGCTGTACCTGAGGTCCATCTAATCCAGTGTCCTATCTTTACAGTGGCCAGCACCAGATGGTTCTTAGGATCATGTAAGAACCCCCCAACAGACAAATGTGAGATAATCTGACCTCCACATTAGGTCTCATCCTGACCTCTAGTAGTCAGAGATTGGCTTAAACACGGAAGCATGGGTTTAATATCCTTTCTGAAAGGTTTGTTGTTAATTAAGATGATTGGATATTTTTATATCCATATGAATGTCCACTCCCTTTTTGATTCTTATTAAGTTTTTGGTCTCAATCACTTCCTCTGGTAATGAGCGCCACAGTTTAATTACATATTGTGTGAAAATGTGTTTCCTTTTATTTGGTTAGAACTTTTCAACTTTTAATTTAATTGAATGTCCCCTTGTTTTTGTATTATGAGATATGGAGAACAGAAGCTCATAATCTAATTTCTCTATACCATTCATTATTTTATATACATTTATCATGCTCCCCTCTTATTTCTCTCATCTCTAACAATGACAGTCTTCTCAATCCCTCTTCCCTCATGAGAGTTTTTCCATGCCCTTGATCATTCTGGGAGGGAAATAGAACTCACAGTGCGTGCTTATTTAGATATGTGTGCTGAATGGTCCACATTCTTACAGGACCTCAGTATTAGCTGCCTTGGTGGAAGTAAATAATAGAAATATAATGACTCACCACATGACTGTTTTCAGCCAGTCATGAGACAGGATTTTTCTTTTTCTTTTTTTATGTTACAGGTATACCTACTTCTCCACGATGTTGTGAGACTTCAATTAATTAGTGTTTATAAAGCCCTCATTGACTCTAGATTGAAAAGTAACTACTGAATTGCAAAGTAATATTAACATGGAATGACATGCCATTATTTTCAGGGGAAACTTGTGATTTGCTATATAATGCACTGCATTTACATAGGGTTCTACAAGAACACTTTTCCTGGATAAATCCTATTCCTCAAGTGGAAGAATAGAGCTGACATTCATGTAATTTTTCCAAGTATATTTGTCTGAGTTTGGCAGCTTTGGTATTTTTTCAGTTGATCTTTACAACCCCTCCACTATTTCTCCTAATGTGGTCGATTTATAAACATTAATCAAATCTCAAAATAATCCTGCCAGGTTATGCAGGCATTATTAGACCCTGTTTACAGACAGAAAAAACTGAGGCACAGATAAATTAAATAACTGGACAGAGGTGACCTTCTGAGTCAGTAGCTGGGTACAGAATCCAGATCTCCTAATCGCTATACCTTGATTTAACCACTAGGCATTGCTTCCTTCCTGAACAAAACATCACTTGATTACTGTGATGAGAAAGTGCTACTAATACATCAAATCTTATCAAATGACTCTAAACTTATCGTGGCTTTCTTTTCACCAAGGTTTGTTGTAAATCTTACTAACTAGAGAGTAACGGGACTGGTGTCCTTGCTAAAAAGAGAAGATTGATTTACTATATTCATACTGAACCAGCTGCTTCCTATGGGTATGAAATAATGAATTCAAAGCCTGTAGCTTTTACTCCTATGTGACACTTAAGAAGGCCTTCAAGATTGGAAAATATTATAAAAGTCCATATGACGGCAAACTTAGAAAATTATCCAAAGCTATATGGAATAACTGCATGCAATCTTTATTATGTACTTTTTTCGTATTCTTCAAATATTCTAATTGATTGTTCATTGGGCTCAGTCAGCCAAAAGTAGAGAGAAACTTTGTACAGACATCATTAGTTTTTCTCCATTTAAAGATTAATCATGAAGAGCTCTGGCTCTTTAATTCTGTAATTTGTATATTTAATGGGCTGCTGCAGAATCTATGACAGTAATTAGCATAGCCTGAAAACTCATTAATACGCAACAACATGATTAATGCAGCATTAATGCAAACATGACTGAAGTTATTTGGGTTATGTAGTAAGAAGATTAAAGCTAAAATGTCCTGTTTGTTTTACCAGTAGTGGGTATAATGGGGTGGCAAAAAATAAAATAAAATAGGTATCAAATTAGTCACTTTAACATAAAGAAAGTACTGAAATTTAAATCAAGGTGATTTTCTCTAGCTCTGAAATTTGGGATTTGTAGAATCTACTAGTCTCTCCTTTCATTTATTCATTCATTCATTCATTGTACCTGTATTCAGCCTTGTTCAACCTTTAAGTTTGACCTATTTAGCTTTTTGGCAGCTTTAGATATTAAGATTATATCAAAAACCTCTTCAAATTATGCCATTCTTCAACTTTAGCCAACATTACAACATAAAGCTCTGTGCAGAGGCAAATACAAAAAGCAAAGCAAAACTGTCTTCTCATTAGAGGTAGTAAAAAGGCAAATATTTAAAATATAAATAGAAAGACTTGGCACTGTGCATTTCATTTACAAATTGCAACAATTAAACATTCTATCCCTATCTTTTGTGTGTGTATATAGATATTTGTACACTTAAATACACAAAATAATTATGGACATTTAAAAAATATTTTGGAAGTCATTAAAATAATTGCAGAAATACATCTTCTTTCCCCTCCCTGAGGGACAGGCAGGGCCGGCTCCAGGCACCAGCCCATCAAGCTTGTGCTTGGGGCGGCACCTGGAGGGGGGCGGCGCGGCGCTCCGGCTCCGGGGAGAGTGGGGCTGCGACCGGGCTCGCTGCCCTCCCCGCGGTGCTCCGGCCGCCGGGGAGAGCGGAGCCCTGGCCAGGCGCTCCGGCCGCCAGCGGAGCCGCGGCGGGCTCGGCGCCCTCCCCCCGGCGCTCCGGCCGGTCGGGGAGAGCAGCCCGTGGCCGGGCTCGGCGCCCTCCCCTGCCGCACGAGGGGGGGGGGGGGGTCGGAGGCTTTTTTGCGTGTGGTGGCAAAAAAGCCAGAGCCGGCCCTGGGGACAGGACACAGCAGTGGGCAGAGAGTTGAGAAGCAGAGCATCTAGCTCCCTTTCCGCTCAGAGACAGAAAGCAAGAGCAGGAAGGCTATCACAAATTTTCCCTTAAAAAAATGACACCCAGTGGAGGATCCATCCAGTGATATGTGAAACAGGACAAATTTTATTTTAAATGTAGATATTCTTTTAACACACAAAACTTACGTATTTGGACTGATACAAATACAGTTAGACCTTTCAAATCCTCAGAAACCCTAATTCTTCAGCCTGTACTTATAATTGGATGACTTGTCTTGGAAAGGAGGAAATCCTGTTAATCTTCAAAGACTCAGAAATGATAGCTCTTAAAAGGCTCATATACGAACCATAGTAAGAAACTGAAAAGTTTCCAGACTTATAGGGCCAGATCTCAGCTGGGGTAAATCAGCATAGCTACATTAATGATTTTGCACCAATTGAGGATCTGAGCTATGGTCTTATTTGTCTTAGTTACAGAATAATCATTACCTTTTTTGGATAGTGAAAATTTGTGTTTTACATATGAGCAATGACAATTAAGTGATACACCTACTGGGTCATTTTTGTCATGATGATTTTTCTCAAGATGATTTATCTCCTTTCCCATGTACTCTCTTCTAGACCTTTCTCTTTCTGTTCATCTTCATTGATACAATAAAGAGACATTTCAGTATTTTTTTTATTTTCATTTAATTTTCTCTCTCACTGTGTAGATGGAAATACAATTCAGCTTGCCACAAATATATACATGTAGTCAGAAGAAATGTAATATACCTGACAATCAGGTTTGCCTAGTGGGAAATAAACATAGGGCTGGAGTTTGTATGTGAAACTGCTGTAAAACCTGGCCCATTTCTGGAAAAAAGTTCTCTCCTTTTTTAAAGGCATGTTTTTTTTTAATCATAAATAACTTGAGAAATGTGAGGCTGATTGGGTGAGGTCATATATTTTACTGGACCGACGTCTGTTGGTCAGAGAGACAAGCTTACACAGCTCTTCTTCAGGTCTGGGCTGTCTTTTAAGGCCAGCATGATTAGCTGGTAGCAAATCAGAAACATCATTACCCCACAAATAAAGATAATAAATAAATGGTCACTCATTGAAAAAGTGTAGTATCCTTGAAATCGGTGGTCCGGCAGCACAGTGGGGCTAATCATAGAATCATAGAATATCAGGGTTGGAAGGGACCTCAGGAGGTCATCTAGTCCAACCCCCTGCTCAAAGCAGGACCAATTCCCAACTAAATCATCCCAGCCAGGGCTTTGTCAAGCCGGGCCTTAAAAACCTCCAAGGAAGGAGACTCCACCACCTCCCTAGGTAACGCATTCCAGTGCTTCACCACCCTCCTAGTGAAATAGTGTTTCCTAATATCCAACCTAGACCTCCCCCACTGCAACTTGAGACCATTGCTCTTTGTTCTGTCATCTGCCACCATTGAGAACAGCCGAGTTCCATCCTCTTTGGAACCCCCCTTCAGGTAGTTGAAGGCTGCTATCAAATCCCCCCTCATTCTTCTCTTCTGGAGACTAAACAATCCCAGTTCCCTCAGCCTCTCCTCATAAGTCATGCGCTCCAGACCCCTAATCATTTTTGTTGCCCTCCGCTGGACTCTTTCCAATTTTTCCACATCCTTCTTGTAGTGTGGGGCCCAAAATTGGACACAGTACTCCAGATGAGGCCTCACCAATGTCGAATAAAGGGGAACGATCACGTCCCTCGATCTGCTGGCAATGCCCCTACTTATACAGCCCAAAATGCCGTTAGCCTTCTTGGCAACAAGAGCACACTGTTGACTCATATCCAGCTTCTCGTCCACTGTGACCCCTAGGTCCTTTTCTGCAGAACTGCTACCTAGCCATTGGGTCCCTAGCCTGTAGCTGTGCATGGGATTCTTCCGTCCTAAGTGCAGGACTCTGCACTTGTCCTTGTTGAACCTCATCAGGTTTCTTTTGCCCAATCCTCTAATTTGTCTAGGTCCCTCTGTATCCGATCCCTACCCTCTAGTGTATCTACCACGCCTCCTAGTTTAGTGTCATCGGCAAACTTGCTGAGAGTGCAGTCCACACCATCCTCCAGATCATTAATAAAGATATTAAACAAAACCGGCCCCAGGACCGACCCTTGGGGCACTCCGCTTGAAACCGGCTGCCAACTAGACATGGAGCCATTGATCACTACCCGTTGAGCCCGACGATCTAGCCAGCTTTCTATCCACCTTACAGTCCATTCATCCAGCCCATACTTCTTTAACTTGGCGGCAAGAATACCGTGGGAGACCGTATCAAAAGCTTTGCTAAAGTCAAGGAATAACACATCCACTGCTTTCCCCTCATCCACAGAGCCAGTTATCTCATCATAGAAGGCAATTAGGTTAGTCAGGCACGACTTCCCCTTGGTGAATCCATGCTGACTGTTCCTGATCACTTTCCTCTCCTCTAAGTGTTTCATAATTGATTCCTTGAGGACCTGCTCCATGATTTTTCCAGGGACTGAGGTGAGGCTGACTGGCCTGTAGTTCCCCGGATCCTCCTTCTTCCCTTTTTTAAAGATGGGCACTACATTAGCCTTTTTCCAGTCATCCGGGACCTCCCCCGATCGCCATGAGTTTTCAAAAATAATGGCTAATGGCTCTGCAATCTCATCTGCCAACTCCTTTAGCACCCTCGGATGCAGCGCATCCGGCCCCATGGACTTGTGCACGTCCAGTTTTTCTAAATAGTCCCGAACCACTTCTTTCTCCACAGAGGGCTGGTTACCTTCTCCCCATATTGTGCTGCCCAGAGCAGCAGTCTGGGAGCTGACCTTGTCTGTGAAGACAGAGGCAAAAAAAATCACTGAGTACATTAGCTTTTTCCACATCCTCGGTCACTAGGTTGCCTCCCTCATTCAGTAAGGGGCCCACACTTTCCTTGACTTTCTTCTTGTTGCTAACATACCTGAAGAAACCCTTCTTTTTACTCTTAACATCTCTTGCTAGCTGCAACTCCAAGTGTGATTTGGCCTTCCTGATTTCACTCCTGCATGCCTGAGCAGTATTTTTATACTCCTCCCTGGTCATTTGTCCAATCTTCCACTTCTTGTAAGCTTCTTTTTTGCGTTTAAGATCAGCAAGGATTTCACTGTTTAGCCAAGCTGGTCGCCTGCCATATTTACTATTCTTTCTACACATCGGGATGGTTTGTTCCTGCAACCGCAATAAGGATTCTTTAAAATACAGCCAGCTCTCCTGGACCCCTTTGCCCTTCATGTTATTCTCCCAGGGGATCCTGCCCATCTGTTCCCTGAGGGAGTCAAAGTCTGCTTTTCTGAAGTCCAGGGTCCGTATTCTGCTGCTCTCCTTTCTTCCTTGTGTCAGGATCCTGAACTCGACCATCTCATGGTCACTGCCTCCCAGGTTCCCATCCACTTTTGCTTCCCCTACTAATTCTTCCCTGTTTGTGAGCAGCAGGTCAAGAAAAGCTCTGCCCCTAGTTGGTTCCTCCAGCACTTGCACCAGGAAATTGTCCCCTACACTTTCCAAAAACTTCCTGGATTGTCTGTGCACCGCTGTATTGCTCTCCCAGCAGATATCAGGGTGATTAAAGTCTCCCATGAGAACCAGGGCCTGCGATCTAGCAACTTCTGCTAGTTGCCAGAAGAAAGCCTCGTCCACCTCATCCCCCTGGTCTGGTGGTCTATAGCAGACTCCGACCACGACATCACCCTTGTTGCTCACACTTCTCAACTTTATCCAGAGACACTCAGGTTTTTCTGCAGTTTCATACCGGAGCTCTGAGCAGTCATACTCCTCTCTTACATACAACGCAACTCCCCCACCTTTTCTGCCCTGCCTGTCCTTCCTGAACAGTTTATATTCATCCATGATAGTACTCCAGTCATGTGAGTTATCCCACCAAGTCTCTGTTATTCCAATCGCATCATAGTTCCCTGACTGTGCCAGGACTTCCAGTTCTCCCTGCTTATTTCCCAGGCAGGTAGGGAGCTAAGCCAGGCTCCCTACCTGCCCTGGCTCTGCGCCACTCCCTGAAGTGGCCAGCATGTCCAGCATCGGCTCTTAGGCGGAGACGCAGCCAGGGGATCTCTGCGCGCTGCCCCCGCCCCAAGCACCGACTCCGCAGCTCCTATTGGCCAGGAACAGGGTACCACAGCCAATGGGAGCTGCGGGGGGCAGTGCCTGCAGGTAGGGACAGCGTGCAGAGCCACATGGCCACCCCTAAGCCTAGGAGCCACTTCCAGTTATGCCGCCACTTCCAGGAGCCACCTGAGGTAAGGGCCGCCCGGACGGAGCCTGCACCCCAAACCCCTTCCCACACCCCAACCCACTTCCCCAGCCCGGATCCCCCTCCTGCACCCAAATTCCCTCCCAGAGTCTGCACCCCAAACCACCTCCTGCACCCCAACCACCTGCCCCAGCCCTGAGCCACTTCCTGCACCCAGACTCCCTCCCAGACCCCGCACCCCAGCCCCCTGCCCCAGGCTCAGCCCAGAGCCCCCTCCCGCACCCAAACTCCCTCCCAGAGCCCGCACCACCTCCTTCACCCGAACCCCCTGCCCCAGGCTCAGCCCGGAGCCCCCTCGCACACTCAAAACCCCTCAGCCCAGAGTCCGCGTCCCCATCACACAGTCAACTTGTGGAACTCCTTACCTGAGGAGGTTGTGAAGGCTAGGACTATAACAGTGTTTAAAAGGGGACTGGATAAATTCATGGTGGCTAAGTCCATAAATGGCTATTAGCCAGGATGGGTAAGAATGGTGTCCCTAGCCTCTGTTCGTCAGAGGATGGAGATGGATGGCAGGAGAGAGATCACTTGATCATTGCCTGTTAGGTTCACTCCCTCTGGGGCACCTGGCATTGGCCACTGTCGGTAGACAGATACTGGGCTAGATGGACCTTTGGTCTGACCCAGTACGACCTTTCTTATGTCCTTATGTTCTTATGTTCATCCCAACTACCTACCTCACCCAGTGAAAGTGAGTGCGCGTGGAGGAGAGCGAGTGATGGAGGGAGGGAGGCTGGAGTGGGTGCGGGGGGGCAATGCCTCGAAGAAGGGCCAGGGCAGGGGCATGGCCTTGGGGAAGGGGCGGGGTTTGTGTTTGGGTTTGTGCGATTAGACAGTTGGCAACCCTAGCTATCACCCTCCTCCCACCCTGATCTGCCCTGGCACAGCCCAATGCTGAGAAGATGGCAAGGGGCCCCTTTTGCCACCACAGGAGTGATGTAAAGGGCCCTTTATGTTTAAGGAGCAAATCCTAATCTCAGCACACGTGCTATACACTGGTGAGTTCCGCAGCTCGGTAGATGCTGTGCCTCCACATAGCGCCCCCACACATATGAAGGGAATGGTTGGTGGATCTACTTGCACTCAGATCCAAGGGCCCTGCTGTTGCTTCTTCTCTGGTCTGGCGTTCAACAGACCCTATGTATAGTGTGGTGCAGGGAGCAGGAACCTAGGGTTTGTGAAGTCTCTATTGGTACATCTAATTGTCTACACAGCTACTGGGAGCATGCCTTCTGCCCAGGTAGACAGGCTTATGCTAGTTCTGCTTGAGCAGTGCACTTAAATAGCAATATGGACATTTCAACTTGGGCAGCAACTCAGGCTAGCCACCCAAGTTCAAGCCTGCCCAATGCCCTAGGTCTGAGCATGGGGTGGTTACCTGAGCCACCTCCTGTGCTACAGTGTCCATACTGCTATTTTTTTCAGCACGCTAGCTGGAGCAGAACTAACACGAGTCTATCTAGACTATTACTATGTAAATAAAAATGACTCCTATCATTCTGTACACTAGCCTTTGCTGGGTAATCACATGCTGATATTTCCCTCACATTTCCTTCTTCAATCCCATCCAGGTATTTCATTGACCCATTATATTGTATCATGTCTGAAATTAGGCCCAAATCCTGCAACGCAGTCCACCAGTGCAGGCCCTAAAACTGTGTGAAGTCCTATTACATTAATGGATTCTGATTCATAGTTTGTATACTTCCTGAGGCAGGGATCATAATGTCTTCTCTGTATTGTGAGAATCCTAACATGGTTTTGGTTGCTTTGAAATAAGTTAGTAATACTACAAATAATAATTTCACCCATTCATACTCTTCCTACTTTTTGTAAACTTACTTTATTGCTTCTTTTTGCTTTCATCAACAACTGGGACATAAAGGGTTGTAAGATAGGACTGCCAAACCTGATGTAATTAAAGAAATTCAGAAATTCAGAGTTAAGTCTGCTAAATTGACCAATTGCACCTGTTGTTACAGAGGTACAATATGTAAACTACAGATTTTTGCTCATTGTAGTGCCTAGGCTAGTTCAGGACAGAACGACTGTCCCCAGATCAATGGATATGCGTAAGAGCTGAATTGTGGCTTAGCAATAATCCATGTACATGAGCAGACTGGAAAGCAGATTCTGACTTGGAGCTTAGGGGGTTACTCCAAGTCTGCCTTTGCTCTGCAGAGAAGTATCTTGCGCAAGACCTATACCTGTCCCACTGCATAGCTATGCTAGTCAGTACCCTGTAAAGTAGAGCCAAAGCTTCAGCTAGTACCTGTCTTTTTGTGCCACAGTACAAGCGGCCCTAAATTTGTCCCGTCCTAAAAGAAAGCGTATGTGGCCAGTGGCCAAAATAATATACACCTCTACCCCGATATAACGCGACCCAATATAACACGAATTCGGATATAGCGCGGTAAAGCAGCACTCCAGGGGGGCGGGGCTGCGCACTCCGGTGGATCAAAGCAAGTTCGATATAACGCGGTTTCACCTATAATGCGGTAAGATTTTTTTGGCTCCCGAGGACAGCGTTATATTGAGGTAGAGGTGTATGTTCAATGGACCAAGTTCTTTTTCAGGTCAAATCTGTGTTCCAGGCCCAGTCAAGTGTGGATGTTTTGAGTATTAGCTATCACTTTGCCTCCCTTAACTTTGAAGTTTCTTCTCTGAATCCTTTATTATTTTGTTTATATTTTTTTTCTTCACAGAAAAGTGTGTAAACTTGCTTTATAGTTTATAATGAGTGGGTTCAATTATGTTCAGTATTTAGGCTATTTTTAAAATTCTTGTTGGTTTTAACTCAAGAAGGAGTAACAGCACCTTTGCAACCACTAACGTCTGTCACATAAACAGACCTACAGAATAAGCAGAGTAAATCTTTAGTTGTAATTCAAAATCCAATTGACTTAAATTACATTCAGATCAAATTATATCCCATGGCTGGTCATGTTTTCAATCCAGGGTGCAACAGCTTTGTGCTACGAGCCTGAACTGAAGTTTATTTGTGTGATAAATGAAATATTATAGTAATTATAGTGTTGCTATTGGGTAAGCTGATTGTAATTGAATATATACAGTGTGCATATTGTAGCTAACAGGGCATTTTAGATATGTGAAAGCAGGGGGAGAGTCTATTTCTTTTAGACGTTGCCTTGCAAATTTTCCCTAAAAGAATGGCCATACGTGTAATTTAGTCTCATAGACTCATCGACATTAAGGTCAGAAGGGACCATTGTGATCATCTAGACTGACCTCCTGCATATTGCAGGCCACAGAACCTCACCCATCCACTCCTGTAATAGACCTCTAACTGCTGGCTGAGTTACTGACATCCTCAAATCATGGTTTAAAGATTTCAAGTGACAGAGAATACACCATTCACACTAGTTTAAACCTGCAAGTGACCATGCTGCAGATGACAGTGAAAAAATCCCAGGATCTCTGCCAATCTGACCTTCCTGACCCCAAATATGGCAATCAGCATGTGGGCAAGACTCACCAGGCAGATATCTGTGAAAGAATTCTCTGTAGTAACTCAGAGCCCTCCCATTCTAGTGTCCCATCTCCGGCTGTTGGAGATTTTTACTATTGGCAGTAGCCGATGGGCCACATGCCATTGTAGGCAAGCCCATCATACCATCCCCTCCATAAACTTATCAAACTCAGTCTTGAAGCCTGTTTGGTTTTTTGCCCCCACTGCTCCCCTTGGAAGGCTGTTCCAGAAAGTCGCTTAACTTTTTCTAATATTTTGTTCCAGCAAAAATAATAGAGGGTGAACTCCATGCCTTTACAGAGGGCTAGCATGAGATCTTGTCACCACTTAACTCACAATTACGCCTTTATACCTATGTATTACAGACACTTATTCAGAGCAAACTATACCACCACAGGCAGAATTTACAAGAGACTGTGGCAAAATCCTTCTCTGAACTCTCCAATGGGCAGGGGAAATGTGCAGGCATGGCCATGCACTTGTGAGTTTCTTCGTAGGGAAATGAGCTATTGTCCCTGTCTTTTCCCTATCTTTCATGGGGAGATGTGTACCCTGGAGTGCAGGAATTGAGATTCTAACTGGCCCCTATTTGGGACATGCCAAAAAAAAAAAAAGAAGAAGGGATGCGCCTGTCTGGCATTTGGCAATTTTTAACGTTCTCCTGCCTTAATAAGAGTGTATTTGTAATATTAGGAGATGGCTATGACTCCTTTATGTAGGTTATCTAACACTTTCCATTATAATAATAGCAAACCAAAAAAAAAAAAAAACTCTTTCAATCTTTTTGGAGAAACTCCAACACTTTCATGGTTTGCAACTGACCTTTGAAATTAGGTAGCGAGAAAGCCTTTGGACTGGAGAAATGCCTCTTCTTCGTCCTTTGAAAGTTTTCAACAGTTTATATCTAAGTAGAACTTTAAAAAATTGCCATTCTCATTATAACAGGGCAGCCTGCCCCTTTAAGAGCATGAGGCCTGGGGCCAGTCAGTCCTGTTTAAATAGGAGACCAGGCAGGCTGTTTTGATGTGAGGCAAGAAGCTGAGCTTGAGCTAGGAACTGGGTGAAGGCTACAGCCAGCCAGAGGCCCTTGGTAGGAGGGTAGACCTGACCCAAACAGTGGGGTTGGTTGGGGATTGGGAGCTGGCAGTTATATCATGAGAAATGCCATTGCTGCTGGGAGTGTGCTGGTAAGGGAGGGGGACTTGATATCATTTTTTGACTTGGACTTGGATTCTCTGTTACCCTGAAAGGGGTTGAACACTTTAAAGTGGCGTAGCTGAAGGGTCAAGTCACCTTTGCAGCTGGAGCAGGCTGAAGATCATTGTGGGGAAATTGAGGCAGGAGTGCTGCAACACCAGGTCTTCTGGCCACGGGGTGCTCTGGGATGGTGAGTTTTGTGATGCACCTTTTCTCACTTATATTGCTCTTGAAAATGTTTGCATCCTGCCAAAATAACTGAACACGAACATTATTAAGACCAAGCCCATACAACTGCTGTAGAAGCAGCAGCAGCACACTCTGCACTAGGAACATGTAGGAACTGCCTGAGCCATTGTATTTGGGGGTCTTGGGAGAGGGGGGAAAACAGCAAGGCCGGGCTCCCCCCAGCCATGCTCCAGATACAAGACATGGCCCCAGTGACCTATTTCCCCCTCTGGGGATACCATGTGGGGCAGGAGCTCCCCGAACTCTTGGGGAGGCATAGAGAAAGAGAGAGAGAGCTTGGACCAGGATGGGTTTCCCCCTGATCTCTTTATCTACAGGATTAACTATATTAGCTGGCAGCAAGAGAAGGCTGTTAATCCCAGTGTGGTGGATTGGACACTGATGCTAGGTGATCTTCCAGCACCTAGCATCAGTGTCCAATCCACCACACTGGAATTAACAGCCTTCTCTTTCTGCCAGCTAATATAGTTAATCCTGTAGATGAAGAAGTCTGTGTTGCAGTGCTGAAGGATGCTGCTACTGATATAAGATAGGGATTTGTTACATTTGTACATAATATAATTTATTTTACCTCTTTTCCTTAATAAAAAAAAAAAACCCTAGGAAATTACATTTTAAAAACTGTTAAAAGATAGATGTGTAGATTGCAAAGTCAAGTTCTCAAAAGTTAGGAAATGCCAGATTTAGTTGCCAGTACAACCTTAATTCCACCCCTTTCTGCTTTGAAAGACAAGGTGTGTGAGGTAATATCTTGTAGTGAACCAGCTTCTGTTGGTGAAAGAGACAAGCTTTCTGCATATGCATTTTGATAGCCTTTAATTACGTGATCACACATGATTTTTTTCCACAAGACCTTTTCCTCATGCAGTACACAGGATGATTTCACAAAGGACCAGAATTAAGATTACATGGGTAATGGTGAATTTGGCATTTTCTAACCTTCTAGTGCTTGACTTTGTAATCTAAAATTACATTGTTTTAACTGAAATTTTTGATATTCAGTTGTTACAGTCTTGGCTTAGTGGATGGTCCACCAGACTGTTAATTGAACCCAGCTTTTGGATCCCATATGCATCCAGGTCAGGTCAGCTGGGTCTGGGCAGAGTCCCGACATGGTCTTTAGCTCTGGGTCTCTGGGGCACGCTCCTAGGAACAGAGTACCTGTCTACGACCCTTCCCTGGGACATGGGAATCCACAGTCCAACTGCCCTAGGTCCCAAGATCAGTGCTGAGACTTTCCAAGCTGCCCCAGTTGCTTTTGGTTATGCATACTCTTCCAGAGTTCCCCTGTTTGGGGTCACTCTGGTTTATAGTTTAATTCTTTGGAGACATGTAGCAGGTAAAGTAAAAAAACAGATTTTACATAGGAACGTATTAAATACATACTTTTTACGCTTAGAAAGCACAGGAGAGTTAAAGATCTATGCGAACAATAAACACCTGAACGCAATCCTCCCCTCAGAGCTGCAGAGTCCTCACCTCTCCTGAGCATTTTGAGGGCTGGTCCATTTCCTTAGCAGAAGGCGAAGTCCCTCCTGCCCCCACTCCTCCAGCTGTGTCTTGTGTGTCTCGCAATGGACTGGCTCCCTTGCTTAGAGAGACTGTATTGTAAAAAAAAAAAAAAAAAAAAAAAAACTGTCTGTGACACCTTTGCTCTTATGCTGGATAATTTCCATGCTTCAACCCCTTCCCCCCGCCCCCCGGTTGGTTGCTGGTCTAAGAGTTATTAAAGTCAATGGCTCTGCCCTTAGCAACCACATTGCTCCATCTGGGTAGGACTGACTGTTCAAGGTTGATGTCCCCTTCGTGGCTGTGTTTCAGTTTCCCAGACATAGTCTGTTTCCATTACAAAGTGGAGAGTCTAATCCACACATTTACACTCAAATGATACTTCACAGAACAAAAAAGGAATTTCATAAATTGACACAAACATATTCCCCAAATTGTCACAAATAATACATATACACAGGGCTGGTGCAAGGAAGTTTCGCGCCCTAGGCGAAATTTCCACCTTGCGCCCCCCCCCCAGCCCTGCGGCAGCTCCCTGCCCCCCTCCTCCACTCTGAGGTGCCCCCCCCGCGGCAGCTCCCCCCCCCGCCCTGAGGCCCCCCCCCCCCCCCCCCGTGGCAGCTCCCCCCGGCCCGGGGAGCCGTGCGGCAGCTCCCCACCCCAGCTCACCTCTGCTCCGCCTCCTCCCCAAGCACGCCGCCCCCGCTCTAATTCTCCTCTCCTCCCAGGCTTGCGGTGCCAAACAGCTGATTGGCGCTGCAAGCCTGGGAGGCGGGAGAAGTGGAGCGGCGACTGTGCGCTCGGGGAGGGGGCGTAGGAACGCTGTAAAAAAAATTGGGGGCACCGCTTTTTGGTGCCCCCAAATCTTGGCGCCCTAGGCAACCGCCTAGTTTGCCTTAATGATAACACCGGCCCTGCATATACACACAAACACACACGCTAGTTGGTAACCTTGGAATTCACAAGCTAGTAGAGTGCCCCCTCTTCACTACATGTTTCCTTTATTCTGTCTTACTTTTTCCTCCTCTTCTTCTCTCTTTCCAGAAATAGACTTGTGACAATTCCTGGTGACCCTGGTAACCCTAAGTATGAAGCTGAGCTTTCCCATCTCCTGCAGGACCTTTTTCTGCACTTCTGATTGCATTTTTTCCACCTTTGTATTTGTAGGCACCCTGTCAGTGTATCATTTCTGGCAGCAGCTAGGTTGGCTATTTATAAACCCAGAAAGCAGAACCTTTCCCAGAAAGAGGAATAGTCTCTTGAAGTGTGTGTCTATTTATTTAGTTCTTAGAACATGCAACAGGATATAATTACATCAAGCCATATCTACTAGCTGGAGTCTTTTGTGGACCATCCTGATGCCATCCAGTAGCATCTTGCATCTCTTGATCTGAGGGATTTACTGATCACTGGCGATTCTGTTAAACTCGGTTGATTCTGTGCTCTCTTTAGTCCTTCTGCTCAAGGGAAGAAGTGATATTACTTTAAAGGTGTTGTGTATATATAAACAAAGCTCATTTTAGAGGAGAAAGGGGGACAGTCAGAAGCATCCTCCAGAAAGGTGGAAAGGCTTAAATATTTCTAGCTGAAATACCTTTATAACTTAATTCAGGTAAGATAGCACTTGTTTGGGTAATACTTCATATTTGTCTGGTGTTAGATATGTACAGTTAGTTATGTTAGTTATGTACAGTTGATTTTAGTAGGTATTTTAATAGCATGATTGATTTTCATTATCTAGAGTGAATGTCTTCGTATCTGAGTGCATTGTGTTATACTGCATGAGAACTTGTACTGTGATTAAAATATGTGAGTCAAAGGATACTACTTATGGGTAGAGGTAATTAACTGGCATTATGAATATGATTTGAATATGCATTGGAGTTATGATTCCTTAATTTTTTGTAATAGATTCTGTCTACAAGAAAAGCTTCCATTACTTATTATTTTCTGCCTGGCATAAGGAGGGGAAAATGAATGTGAA
The DNA here is from genome assembly GCF_028017835.1 of Emys orbicularis. Taxonomy (NCBI): domain Eukaryota; kingdom Metazoa; phylum Chordata; order Testudines; family Emydidae; genus Emys; species Emys orbicularis. The sequence goes on from NC_088685.1 coordinate 168,605,006, forward strand.
GAGGTTGAATTGTTTGATACAGCTGGGTAGAACCCAATAAATTACCCTGTTCTGTATTAAGTACTTTACGGGGATCACAAGGACATGAGTATTGATGTATTTGAACTAAGCAGCAGTGGAAAATCATGAAAATGCTACTGCAAATCAGTTCTTGATCTGGAAAATAATGATAACATGCAATAGAGGGATGGTATAACCTAGCCTTTCACCAATTTCTTCCAGGTTAAACTTTTTCATCCAGCAATTATAAGCATGGCAGTGACATAACCACATGCAATTGTCCAATTTGAGCACTGGTACTTATTGAATAAATGAGTTTTGAAAGGAGGTTCTGATGCTAAATTTGTTGGGTTTCTTTTTTCGGAAAAGAAAAGGTCAGAATTCTAGCTGGTAAATCCATGGGCATTAGCTTCCACTGTGCTGATTCGATTCAGGTAGCATGACAGCAGACATAGCAGCAGAGCAAAAGGAGCAATCAGAAGTAACAATTTTTGCAAGTCAGAGAAAAATATAAATGTAACTAAATTAGGATATTGGTATAGGTGATATGCCACTCGGGTGAATAAGGATTCAACACAGAGAATGGGTTTAAAGTGTCAGGCTGCAACTTTACTGACATGACACAAAGGTATAAGCTGGACCCCAGTTCCTGTTAGGCATTGTGAAGGGACTGGAGTGGGATGGCTTTCCACCAACACCAAGAAACAAGACCTGGCCTCCCAAAATTACCCATGGGATCTAGCCAGCTTGTTGAGATTCGTGACCAATATAGAGGGTATCTCAATCTTCACTAAATGTCCACAAGCAACATTATAGACACCAGATTCCCCTTGAGTCCTGCGTCCAGGTTTATCCCAGGATCTAGGCCGACTCTCCTAACTTTCTTCACACTGGACACTGGCCAAATGCAGGGACATTCAAATTAATCCCTCACTGAACATTCATGGATTCTGTGGGGAAAGTCAAAAGATCCTCAATGCTGATTTTGCTTTAAGGGAAATTCCTTCCCAAACCTCCGAAAGGCAATCACACTGGGTCCAGCAGCTCACCGGAACCGGTTCTGCCACCCCCGGGGACCCTAGTAGACAATGGAGAGTAGATAGGTGCTGTCTGAGGGACACAAAGATGGCATCCCTGGGTGCAGACAGAGGTAAGCTGGGAGGGAGGAGCAAGTCTGACTATGAAGGTCTGTCCATGGCACTGACCGCTTCCCTTCCATCCTCTCTAGCTTTATGTGGTCCTGCAGGAGAGGGAGGGAACACCTGTGTCTGGTAGGAAGGGTTACAGCTCCTTTTCCCCTTCCCCAGCTAGCTCAGCACTCTAATAGAACTCTGGTTAGAGGGTCATGTTTAAGACGGTTGTCTTTTGAAAACTTGAGTGTCTTGGTTGTGCCACCTACAGTCTGACTCCTTCCTTATGAGCCCAAAGTTGCTGCCTTGTACAAGTTTAATTTACTGTTGTACATTTACTCCCAAAACACTGAATCAAGAAACTGAGGATATAGAAAATGACATTAATGCTAAGAAATACATATTGCATCACTTAAGGTTATACTAATAATTCTCTTGTGTATCGAAATTTGAGTCTATATCCCATATTTTGTTTCAGAAATTGAGAGGAATGATGAGATAGCTGTCACTGATACTGCCTTTTCATTTCCCCATGCAAAATACTGGTAGAGTTACAGGTTCCTAGGGCCATGTTTTTTAAAATAGACCTAGTCTTGCATCTGGATTTGCATGTCTGAAATTTTATACCAATATTTAGAACATGCAGTCTTGCATAGCTACAAACTGAATTTGCTAGTGCATATTAAGTAGTTAGCATATGCAAAACCAATTTTGGGAATATGCAAAATTTTGGATGCCTAAAAAACTTAGTCACACATAGTTACATGCACCTAAAACTGATACATGCATTTTTGTTGAATGCTGTTTTTGATAATATTGCCTTAAATATTAATGGGTAAGTTTCTTTCTACAAACACATTCCAATATATATCAAGTCACTGAGGAAGCTCTTTGGCTTAGTATTTCATTCTGGAGTAAAATTAAAGAAAGAAAATAAGTTTTATTCTTGTGCACCTTTATTATGATACTTTAATTGCTTAATCCTAATTGCTGAATTCCTAATTTCAGAAGCTAGAAAGAACAACAATTAGGTGACAATCTGTGATGTTCATATGCTGGGAAAAAAGAATTTCTTGGTACTTATATTATCCCTCAAAGTATTTCCAATATTTGTTGAAACTTTTAAAAAAAGAAAAAAACAATCATTATGTTTTTCCAGGCTTTTCATTATTATTTTTGCATTTAAAAATCTATACATTTTTCAGGAACTGTACAGACATTAGTATTCACAGCAACCTTGTGATGTAGATAGGTAAGTAGTATTATTCCCATTTTGCAGATCAGGATATTAAGGCAAAAGATAAAGGCCAAACACTGAATAAGTGGTAATACTGGAATTGGAACTGAATTATTGCAGGTTCTCAGTCCTGTCTTCAGCCACTGGCACAGGCTGCAACTATTTTCAATTACGTTTCCTTTAGAAAGAGGTTCCTTAACTACGCTGGGCCAGATTCTGCCACCCTCACTCTGAATGAATAATGCCTTATTGCACAAATAGTTGCTTTGATTTCACTGTGGCTGCTCAAGGAATATGGTGCTCAGTGACATTTTGATATTCCATTTTTGTTGTTAAGGGGAGTAGCTTTTCATTTCTAAGTAGTTGTCTTTATCTGATAGAATTCATAATAGCTACCATTAACCATCCACCTTCTTTTTCTAACCAGGTATTAAAGTGAGCTTTAGAACCAGGGAACCTGATGGTCTGATTCTTTTCTCTGTGTCACCTGGGAATCAAGAGGAATACATTGCACTTCAGTTACAGAGTGGACGTCCTTACTTTCTTTTTGATCCACAGGTACAGTAAGGAGAAAGATAAAATAAAATATAGCTTTATTACAGATCCCCAAGGCATATTGTGTGCTTAATGGTATAAGATGATGGGGGTGCTTGCTTTTTTCCATTTTTTTCATATTGATCCAGGTTAATGGATTCTTCAATACCCTAGATAATTGGTGATCTTTAGAAAAGAAGCATTGAATCCTCCAGGCTTTTGTAATATTTAGTTTTGTTTGCAAGTGTTAACATTTTTTAATTAGTGTTGCATTACATTTTTTTTAAAAAGTATTGTTCTTACCATTACCACTGAGTTAACAATCGTTAGTACCACTTTAACATTCATTTTTAAATACTAAGACACCAGTTATGGATACATCTCTTTTTGATTATTAAATGAAGATAGCATACTTTTCTAGTAAATATTTTTCAGCATCCCATTTGATTGTGCACCCATTGAAGTCCATGAGAGTTTTCCCATTAACTTTAGTGGAAACACAATTGAGCCCTTCCTTCAAATTGGTGCCAAAAATATGTAAATGTATACATCCTTTTTAATACTGTTAGTGATACTTTTATTTTTTAAAATAGGTATAATTTAAAAATACAACTCCGTGGCCATAGCATCAAACAGACAAATCCACTCTGATTGATTTAAAAGTTATGCAATGTGTGAATTAGGTGTCTGCATTAGCTCACTTTTAAAAAGAACCTAGAATGAAATCCTGCCCCTTTGAAGTAAACAGCAATTTTTTCATTGGCTTCAGTGGGGCCAGGATTTCACTCTGTGGTCTGAGCCAAAGCCCGTTGAAGTCAATGGAAAGCCTCCCATTAGCTTCATTAGGCTTTGAATGAGGCTCATAGTGCTGTGTCTTTCTTATATATTTTGATTATAATAGTGGCCAAGGTCTTAATCAGAACTGGGGACTCTTTGTGATGGGTACTGTACTCTTTCTGATGGATGATATGGGTGATATAGGTAAATGGAGAGCCCCCACTCTAGGGATTTAGTCTAAAATACTTCAACAGGGAAGACACACACAGACACACACACATTTTTTAGCTGTCGGGAGCGGTTAACAATTAAGGCCTGACAAATGGTTCAAGAAATTAATTCAGATATGGTCCCTACAAAGCGTTTGATTTTCCAAATGTGAAATGCCTTGTTTTACATTAGAATATATGTAAATATGATCACAGTATCATTCTGCTACTCTGGGAAAAATGTGTTACGGAAGCATTTAGTAGAATGTATTTTGAATCCAGAGAATAGTTTCCTCCAAAATTAAGCACAGGTTGGCACATGCAGTTGTGTGGTCCCAGCTTGAACTAGGTACAAATAAATGTGGTTTCTGATGTATAAAACTATTAATGCTCTAGATTGTTGCCAAACATAATATGAAGAACCACTTATTCAGACACCTGATCTTTAGAATGCAGCATCGTTTGTAACAATTTTAACGCTAACTAAGTACACTTTGATGAGACAGCATTTAATAAAATGCTCATTAATTTCATCATTAGCAAGGGTATGCTAAGAAGTAAGCCAGTTTCTTATGTCACGCCCAATTAGCATCCCATGCTAGTAATCCCATTAGTATTGTTGAATTCACTAATGGAAAAACTAATGGGCATGCTACCAGGGCACATTAATTGGGCATGACACCAGTTCTGGTTTTAATTATTAAACTACGATAATGAAATGTGTGTTTGTAAAATATTTAAATGTTGAAATAAAGTAGAAGACAATAAAAATAGTATATGAAAAAATGCCTGGGTGCATGTAAGTGCATGTGGGTTTGTGTTGTTGTTGTGGGACAGTGAACTGATATACAAACCATGCCTGAATACCTAGGATGCAGGTACCTTTAAGAAAGGCACATGCATCTATGTGGAAAACATACTGCATATGCTCATGGGAAATTACTCCATTTTTATAATCTTAAATACATCATGCGTATTCTCATGCATGGTATGCTCAGTGACAGCATCCAATTAAAAACATACTGGCCAGCAACACTCAGATAAAGTTTGAATGGAACGGAGTTTTATTCTTTTAGGCTAATGCAGCTTTAAAGGTTGTGGTAGTAGTGTTCAACAGAATCATATTAGTATTTATCGCATCAGTACACTACTTTTTTCATCGGTATAATATTAAGATCACTGAAAGGGAGAGAAGTTGAGAACAAAGGTGTTAACAAAAATTACAAAGCTATCTTTTTCATTTACTGCTGTATAGTGGCAAATCAGCTACTACTTTCAGAGATGCCAGTAACTATTTCAAAAAACAAAACAAGAGTTTATTTGCAAGTTTGGAAAATAGTTTTCTGAAATCTGTCCTCACAGTAACAAAGTCAATTTTACTTTATTAATATCTACTGTCTAAGAAAACTAGCATTTTTGCAGTTAAATAATTGCCTGGGAAGTTTTACTTACTGTACAGATGAGTATCCATAAGTCTCAGCTGCTTCTTGTTCAGAGGGATTGATTTCACCTAGTTGTAATGAAATTGCAATATAAGGCGACAACCTTCAAACACTTGTGCTTAACTTTACTACTGCGAGTAATAGTACTATTTCTGGTATTTTGCAGGATTTGACCTAATTGTAGCCAGCTTTAAACCAAATTGTAGAAACCACTGTACAATTATATTTGCAATCTTAGGCTAAATTAGAATATAATTTAACGTGATTTCAGCTCCATCTCTAGAAGAGGTATACAGTTTTTAATAATCTTTCACATCTCTACCTGTCATTTAGTTTATCCCATTGAATAGGGTTGCTCCAAATATTAACAAGGTATTGATGAGGGGAGGGAGAAAAAAATACAAGAAAGCTATTCTTTAAAAAGTTCTTTTATAGTTGGCATTTTGTAGGCAGATAGAAAATGCATACGAGGTTAGACCATTGCTCTATCTATCCTGGCACCTTGCTGCTAACAGTGGCAGTGCCTCAAATACATATTCAGAGATCCTCTTTCCTCATTTTTATCTTGATTAGTGATGGCATTTTATTTATTTTTTAAGAGCATGGAAATATCCTTTTTGGAATGCTTGAACACACATTGTGGTCTAGTTGTTAGAGCAGGGGGATTGGGAGTCAGGACTCCTGGATTCTGTTCTTGGATTTGCCACTCTCTTGTATTTGCCTCTCCATCTTTCTGTGCCTTTGGGAAAGTTATGTTATTAGTATTACACCTCTATCCCGATATAACGCGACCCGATATAACACTAATTCGAATATAACGCGGTTAAGCAGTGCTCTGGGGGGCGGGGCTGCACGCTCCAGCGGATCAAAGCAAGTTCGATATAACACGGTTCCACCTATAACGCGGTAAAAAATTTTGGCTCCCGAGGACTGCGTTCTATTGGGGTAGAGGTGTATTATTTGTATTCTGATAGCACCCAAAATGTAGTAGACATTGACCACACATACAATCAGATACAATCTTGCCCAAAGAGCTTACAACCTAAGAAGACAAGCAATATATGAAGAGCGGAGGAAACAGATACAATCAATATGTTCACAGTTTTTATATCTATATTAATGAAAGTGGAAGATGTATGGCTAAGTACATTTCAGTGGTTAAAATCTCAACAAATAAAAGTGTGATTTAAAAAAATCAACTATGACCAACTATCCTCATCCTAGCCATTATTAATTGGCTTATTTCTTATTTCTTCACCTCAGTTTTTCCCATTTATAAAATGGGGGTAATTATTTTTAGCTCACAGTGGGGTTGTGAATATTTAATTAAATAGTTAAGGCACTTTGGGATCTCTAGACAAAAAGTTCCATAGAGACACAATATTATTAATCGTTGCTTCAGGTGTTTGTACAAAATATAACATATTAGCATAATGCTTCTCTTTCTTTAGCATAAGGGGTGCATAAGAATTGTGATAATAATTAGAGAGCGCAGTAGTTCATTGTCAGATATTCACGGTATTTCATTGTCAAGCTTGCTTCATAGCAAACATTTGTTTTTTGCTCTTCCCCCTAATCACCTGAGATCTATTAACAAGAAGCTTATCTCCTGTGTTTGAGATTTGCAGTGGAAACTAGCATTAAAACAAGTGTCTACTCTTTTCCATTAAGGCCAGCATCTCTCTAATGTAAATTGGAATCACCAGTGAGAGCTACTTCACCTGCTAATTAGAATGTGACTTCTTGATTTTAAAAATAAAAGCTAATGATTTGTTCAAATGTTCCATTCTCCAAGAGTGTTACATTAAGCTGGCTTCTTTCAATGTTATAGGCAGTGCATTGCCCAAGTACAGCGTTTTGCTTTTAAGAACAAAAGGTGAAATCCTGGTCCCAATGAAGTCATTGGCAAAGCTCCCACTGACTTCATTGATGTGATTTCACTCAAAGTATTTTAAAGTTTTACTGAAACAGTAACAATGAAGGTTCAGTATATAGTTCTGTAGCCTTAAAATTCTGTCTGTTCTGCAGGGGTATCCTGCCCTGAAGGATGAATTCTATTGAATAATATTGAATTCCTTGAAAAAGGGCACTTTATCCCTGCAAGTCAGGTGTAATTTAATGCTCTGGGATTGTATTTATTAAGGATTACTGGGAGATGTAAACACCAATCAGACATCAATCCCTAGGAATTGCCCTATGACACAGTCACTTTTCCTACAGTATTATGAGAGAAACATCTGTTTAAAAAAATGAATAATTCATTTGGATGTGATGTCTGCATCAGTTATTTTCCTTTTACCTGGTGTATTTAGAAAAGTTTTGTACTAGATGTTAGCCATTGAGATCTCCAAGTGTGTCTCACTTATCTTATCATTTACAATTTTGTATGTCCAAAATAATTTCAATATAACTTGGAAAGAGTTATGATTAGATTAGCATTTGTTTTGCATGCATCTCTTACATACAAATGGCATCTTAAAACCACCCCCCTCTGATTTTTTTCAGATGAATTTTTTATATGACTTTTCTCTTCTCCAAAAAAAACTGGACTGACTGTCCTTAAGATTGAAGTCTTCTCTTTATCCACAGAATGGGGTGAACAATGGCAGTGCAAGCTTCCCAATACTGCCCTATAAGTATTCCTGTACCTTTACTTAGAGAGACTACCTAGAGACAGAAACTGCCAAACAATCCCAATTAGTGTTAAATGTGATGGTGGCTTCTGTATACCAGACACTCATTTCACACACTGCAGGCTGCCTAACAGTCATCCAATAACTGTCTGTTGAAATATTACAGAATTTCAATTTAACCCCCACCCACCCCACTGAAATCAGTGGAGCTGCAGAGGGGGTTAGTCAGAAAAGAATTTAGGCTCTAACTCATAGTAGCAACTAAACTTGATCCCTAGTCCTACACACAAACTTTTGAGTAGGCTAATTGACCAAGGATTGGGATTGCAAAGAGATGAGTAAAGCTTGCGCAATGTTAACCATTGTTCACTATTTTAGCATAAATTTAATAGAGGAGGTATTTTTTGCAAATCTTTATATACTGCAGGATGCTTTGCTACATGTCTGAGATTAAGGCTACAACACACCTAAATGCCTCTATTTCACCTGCATATATAATTTAGCGAGGTACTGTGACACTCTGTGTCTCGGGGGAACACCCTGCCCCCCCATGTTCGTCCTTCTGGTATGATTGTGTGGTATCCAATGCAAAGTTTGTCATGTCGGTTATTTTCTGAAGGCTCAAGATGCACTGAGCATTGTTGTTATAGTAATGGTATAGGTTATAATTTCATGTATATAGTTATGAGGTTGAAAATGTATCCTCATGGCTTAAAACAAGCCCAGGCAAAACTCTTCAGGAACAGAGGGGCAGTTCACACCTCATCAGGGCATGTATGGAACAAACCCATCCCGGCCTCCCAGGAACAAAGGACACTGGCCTAGACAGCAGCAAAGGATCTGTTGGACTCTCGAATGAGTTACCCGCCTTCCCTTGGTCAGTCAGGGACTACGATGAGGTAATGCTCACCTGACCCTGAAGCGGGGGCCAAAGCCAAGAGGGAAGAAAGGACATGATAAAAGGGAGAGACCTTTGCCATGCTCTTCCTCTCTCTTCCACCTCCATCTATAGACATTACCACCAAGCAACTGAAGCGCTGATCAAAGGGGAGAGCCTGGCTGAAGGGCAACCAGCCAGCCTGTGGTGAGAAGCATCTAAGATTGTAAGGACACTGAAAGTGTTAAGATCAGCGTAGAATGTGTTTTTCTTTTATTTCATTTGACCAAATCCAACTTGTTGTGCTTTGACTTATAATCACTTAAAATCTATCTTTTGTAGTTAATAAATCTGTTTGTTTATTCTACCTGAAGCAGTGCGTTTGGTTTGAGACTCCCCTTGGGATAGCAAGCCTGGTACATATCAATTTCTTTGTTAAATTGATGAACTCATATATACTTGCAGCATCCAGCGGGCATAACTGGACATTGCAAGGCGGATGTTCGTAGGGTTGTGTCTGGGACCAGAGATATTGGCTAGTGTCATTTGGTTGTACAATCCAAGCAGCTTACATGCCAGAGGCTGGGCGTGAACAGCCCAGGAGTGGGGGTTCTCACAGCATAGCAGGGTAAGGCTGGCTCCCAGAGTTGAGGACTGGCATGACCTAGCAGATCACCGGTCCAGATAACACCAGGGGAATGTCACAGGTACCTTCTATTAATATTTTAAATATTTCTTGAAAGGGATCTGCAGTGGCAGTTACTCCAATAAATGATGGCGGAAGACAATACAATGATAACGTTTGGCACCATATAATTGCAACAAGAAATCAGGCTTTGGGAAAAATCACTGTGGATAGTCAGTACACAGGTAATTAACCCATTCCATCACATTATATCATTATCATCATCAGGGTATTACTCACTTGCTTTCACTTTCACTATTTACCCTCTTCTGTGTGTCGAAAATATTTGCACAAATTTTCATGAAGAAATTGGTCACAGTACATTGTCTGCTATGGTCTGTAAATCATTGGCAATTTTAATACTAGACTCTAGGATTTTTGTCTCTCTTTATACTTCTTGATGATATGCTGCTATTATGTAAATCTATTGTAAAATGCCTTTGTAAAGCATCCTGGGGCTTGTGTAAAAGGGCACAATATAAGCATGCATAGTACTATATCTGAATCCTGGATCTAATATGTGATACAGCATCACTATTAAATTAAAGATTTATTGAAAACTTTGCATAGAAAAATAATACCCTTTCTTTTTTTAGGTTCGTCCTCAGCTACAAGTGGCAGTACCATTATTGGGGAAAACACAGGTGTTTTTGTTGGAGGACTTCCACAGGATTATACTATCCTAAGAAAGGACATGAGTGAGTATAGTTGTGTTATTCATGTGATGTATCTGAAATCCACTACACTGGGGTTGACTAACCTACCTTTTCAACACTGAGGGCTGCATTGATAATTTGCCAGGAACCCGAGGGCAGCACTTAATTTACATAATTATTTAGATAATTGTTTAATCAAAAATACATTCACACAAATTTTCTTGTATTTGCATCTTCAATGATAGAAATTGCTTTTTGGCTGAGTTCACTAGCAATATAAGCAACATTACTTCACACATATGTTGACTTATATAGGATACATACATATAAGTTAGTAACATATACATAAAGCATGTGAGCGCATTTCATATTTTATGTAGCATAAGGATTCCAAAGTACTTTTCAAAACTATAAATATATATTGTGTTGATGCAAAAACAATATTAATAAAAAATTAAGTTATATAATGTTGTCATTACAAACTTCTTTGTGCCTTTACTGAATATTAATATATCGTTACAAGTGTGCTATAGCAAAGATGCTTAGAAATAGGACAATACACATGTTTAGCTAATTATGTTAAAAACTGTTAAAGCTAATAGAAGAAATTCCAGATGTTTTCTACTTCTGTGTCCCAAGGACAAGCAAATATCAAGCAGACTTACCATATAAACATTTCTAGTAAGAAAGCTGATTGTGACAGGAATGCAGTTATGTTGTGTTATCAGAGCAATAAATCTAGAGGTAAAGTGGGGCTATACCATTTCCCTTCCCATTTTCTTTTTAAAGGAAAACCTGAGTTTAAAGCCACACAAAAATCATCTAGGAGCATAGTGTAGTAAAATCTCATTCCGTGGGCAAGTTAGTGACAGAAAGTTAAGGGAAGTGTCATTTGATTCAGAAAAATCTACAGAATCATAATTTCAGTGGTGTTGCCCTCTGTGGTGTGGCAAGGGGGGGGGCCTTACTACCTCTGGTTCCCGGCTCCAGGTCCTTTAGATGGTATAAATGTCATCAGAAAAGGGTCAAGTTGGGTATAATTGAAAAGCTCTTTCTAAGAACTCCTAAAAAATAGGCATGTTTGGACTTCTGGAAAACCGAATTTTCTTTTCCGTCAAACTTTATTAAAACTGAAAATATCTCAGAAAATAGACTGAATTAATGTTTTTCTTTTTAAGTTAGTTTTAACTCTATCTTGATCTTTCTGGCCACAAGAACAAAGGCAATTAAAGAAATGTTGCATAGTCATTAAACAAAGTACATATTCAGGAGCTGAAAGTGTCACCTAAGCCATGAACCAAGGCATGGAGCCCATGAAAAAGGGACATCTAAAAAAGCATGGAAGAGGTGTGTTTTCTTACAATTTCAGGAAAAGGAGATGGGTATATAAGACAGAAGTGAGCACCCCACACTCACCCCCTGGGCAGCAAGCACTATTTAACTCATTCTGTCCATCTCTACAAACAAACTGCCACAGACAGATAAGAAAAACAAAGACAACTCAAGAAGAAACTAGCCTAAGGAAACCTCTCCAAGACTTGAGCAGGGATTCATGAGAGAAAGTTAGCTAAAACATTGCCAAGGGATTAGATTTAAAACTTTTGTAATGATTTTGTTGGAATATTGAAATGCTGTTGTAATTTAAAAGACTAAGGCTAGGTCTACACTATGGGGGGGGGGTCGACCTAAGATACACAACTTCAGCTACGTGAATAGCGTAGCTGAAGTTGCGTATTTTCGGTCAACTTACCTGGCTGTGAGGACGGCGGCGAGTCGACCGCCGCTGCGCCGCCGTCGACTCCGCTTCCGCCTCTTGCCGCGGTGGATTTCTGGAGTCGACGGCAGAGCCATCGGGGATTGATTTTATCGCGTCTTCACTAGACGCGATAAGTCGATCCCCAATAGATCGATTGCTACCCGCCGATCCAGCGGGTAGTGAAGACGTGCCCTAACAGTTTCTCCTGTTAATAACCAAATGGTTAGTCCATGAGGAGTCAGGCTAAACATTGGTAAACAGAGAAATAGTGGTATTTAATTGAATTTAAAATTCTTAATATTGGTTAATTGGGCTGTCTCAAGACAGCTCCTTAAATGGCTTCTTATAAGTAACTGATATAAATATTTCTTCGGTTTCATAGAATTTAGTTAAAATTGCTTACTTGGCCAGCTATATACTGGCTGATTATTTATTAATAACCAACAGGTCCACCTGCTCTCTTTCACAAAGTTCTTTTGCCCGTGTATAAACATTCTTAGTTATCTAAAGATATAGTAAAGAATGGATTCACAATAATTTGGGAAAACAATATACTTTGGTATTAACTAACCAAAAGAAAAGCACACCTCAGAGGTGTGTGCTCTTAGGGATGTAATCTCTGTTCAAACTCTCCAAAGAGAGACATGCAAAATAGATTGTAGCGGAAGTAACCAGATTAACATTTGTGTTAGGTCATTTGTGGTGTTTGATGTTTTCTTTTCCTTTCTTTAACAAAAAAAGAGCTGTGATTAATAAATGTGATTATTTTGCTTGGTCTTGAGCTTCTATATGAGCCAAGCTTCTGTGTTGGCAGTAAGAGAAACAGTTGGTAAGAGCTGGCCTATCATGTCTTGGTTCTCTAAACTAAATAATTTTAGTAATTTTTAATTCAAAATTACTTGGAGTCCAACAATTTAAAACTACCCCTTTCATTCCCACAAATTGAATTGCCCAAGAACTTAACTACTGAAACATCAAGGCTGAAATGCAACAACTATTTAGCTCTGCAGCGCTGCATGCCAATATAGGACAGAAAGGTGCTTTGTCCAGTTGAAACAGTAGAGGAATGTAGAATGCAGCTACCCAAACTCAAATGTAATGAATACTTATATTTAACCAGGACACCGGACATAACACCCTACTCATGCAAAATTGCAATGGGTTCTTGAATGTCTACAAGTAAGTGAGGCCTGGTCTACACTACGGAGTTAGGTCAAATTTAGCTGCGTTAGGTCGATTTAAAAATGAATGCTTCCACACAACAAACCCCATTCCGTCGATCTAAAGGGCTCTTAAAATCGACTTCTGTACTCCTCCTGGCGAGGGGAGTAGCGCTAAAATCGACTTTGCTGGGTCAGGTTTGGGATAGTGCGGATGCAAATCGACGGTATTAGCCTCCAGGAGCTATCCCAGAGTGCTCCATTGTGACTGCTCTGGACAGCACTTTGAACTCCGATGCACTAGCCAGGTACATAGGAAAAGCCCTGGGAACTTTTGAATTTCATTTCCTGTTTGGTCAGCGTGGCGAACTCAGCAGCACAGGTGACCATGCAGTCCCCCCAGAATCGTAGAGCGTAGAATGTTTCTACACTCCCCCTATCATCTCTGTCCCTGAGGTTATCGCAGATTAGAAGGCAAAAAAACGCACTTGCGATGACATGTTTTCCGAGCTCATGCAGTCCTCCCGCACTGATAGGGCACAGCTTAATGCATGGAGGCATTCATAGACTCATTAGACTTTAAGGTCAGAAGGGACCATTATGATCATCTAGTCTGAGCTCCTGCACAATGCAGGCCACAGAATCTCATCCACCCACTCCTGTAACAACCCCCTAACCTATGTCTGAGTTATTGAAGTCCTCAAATCATGGTTTAAAGACCTCAAGGTGCAGAGAATCCTCCAGCAAGTGACCCGTGCCCCACGCTGCAGAGGAAGGCGAAAAACCTCCAGGGCCTCTGCCAATCTGCCCTGGAGGAAAATTCCTTCCCGACCCCAAATAAGGCGATCAGTTAAACCATGAGCATGTGGGCAAGACTCACCAGCCAGCACCCAGGAAAGAATTATCTGTAGTAACTCAGATCCCACCCCATCTAACATCCTATCACAGACCATTGGGCATATTTACCTGCTAATAATCACAGATCAATTAATTACCAAAATTAGGCTATCCCAGTGGCAGAGGCCAGGAAAGAATTAAGTGAGTGCGAAGAGCGGAGGCAGGACGCGATGCTGAGGCTAATGGGGGAGCAAATGGACATGATGAAGCGTCTGTTGGAGCTTCAGGAAAGCCAACAAGAGCACAGATCCCCGCTGCATCCACTGTATAACCATCTACCCTCCTCCCCATGTTCCATAGCCTCCTCACCCAGATGCCCAAGAACGCGGGGGGTCAGGGAAGGCTCTGGGCACCCAGCCATTCCACTCCAGAGGATGGCCCAAGCAACAGAAGGCTGTCATTCAAACAGTTTGATTTTTACTGTGGCTACAATAAGCAATGTGGCCTTGCCCTTCCCTCCTCCCACCCCCCACCCGGGCTACCTTGTCTGTTATCTCATTTTTTTTAATTAATAAAGAAAGAATGCATGGTTTCAAAACAATAGTTACTTTATTTCGAAGGGGGGAGGGTGGTTGGCTTACAGGGAATTAAAATCAACAAAGGGGGCGGGTTTGCATCAAGGAGAAACACACACAACTGTCACACCGAAGCCTGGCCAGTCATGAAACTGGTTTTCAAAGCCTCTCTGATGCGCAGCGCGCCTTGGTTTGCTCTTCTAATCGCCGTGGTGTCTGGCGCGAAACTATTGTCTGCCATTGCTTTCACGGAGGGAGGGGCGACTGACGACATGTACCCAAAACCACCCGTGACAATGTTTTTGCCCCATCAGGCATTGGGAGCTTAACCCAGAATGCGCTTAGTGTGGACATATGCAATCGACTGTATAAAATCAATTTCTAAAAATCGACTTCTATAAAATCGACCTAATTTCATAGTGTAGACATACCCTGAGACTTTTTCACATCTCATCCAAAATAAAGTAAGTCTAGCGGTAGGGTGACTCCTAACACAATGTTCAGTAATTATTCCAGTACCGGAGCATAGGAAACAATGCTAGACTACAGTGTTTTCACCAGCTTTAATTGTTATCCATCTATCTAGATAATTTAGGTACTTATATGGCCCTCATTATTGTAGTATCTGAGTTCCTCACAGTTTTGCTGTATTTATCCTTCAACACCGCTGTGTAGGGGGTTCGGAAGTACTGTCATGCCCATTTTACAGGTGGAGAACTGAGAAGACTTTTAGATCACACAGGAAGTCTCTGATGGATCAGGTTACTGAAGTCAGATCTCCCGGGTCTCAGTCTGGTGCCACTGGACCATACTATTTCTCTTAATTGCTTATGTACTTGAATTTTTATTGCCTTACTTCATACACCTGCATACAAAGCACATTATACTATGAGCAGTGGAACACAATGAAGTGGCTAAATGGGTTACTTATTATCTATTTCGATAAGGACCTGGGTATATTTCACCTATGCAGTCCGCAGTTTGGACCTCTATTGTAATAATTTGCACTTTCCTCACATGGCTGTGTCCATATGCAAGGAGAGTGCAGATTACACACACTGCAATTTTACCGCTGTTTAAAATCCTCCTTACTCTTAGAGTCTAAGAAGTGACTATGTAAAAATGGTATTCTGGGATTTCATATTTGTTGTGTCTCAGTGACTCCATATCATGTTTGCTCAGTTTACAAGTAAAAAGATGTTTTTCCTAACTGACAGCACTGGGATCTCTAAGTCAAACAGTGTTTACAGCACCATCAGTAGTAAAGACTTAGGACTTAGTTGACAGCTTCCTTTCATGGTGTGCTGCCTGGAGTAGACTTCAGCTCATTCTCTTGTCGTCGTGTTAATTCTGCAGGGTTTACAGGAATCAAAAGTAGCACAAACTTACTTTTGTCATTAAACATCCAGTTATAACACAGGAGGGCAAATTCTGTCCCCTCCTGAGAAGCTGCAGAGGGCTCTTTGGCAGTGCAGCCAATGTAGTTATGCTACTTAATGTGAGGCTGGATATCAGGGAGCACACAAGAGGGTAGCACCTCTCCACATTGTGGAGTCTTGTTCCATACGTATGCCCAGCAATGCAGCACACAGGGAATGGGGGGAGGGATCCATGAGTGCATGTAGGTATTACATAAAAACCAACAAAAAACTCAGCAAGTGCATGGAATTAGTAAACCAAAAAGCTTCCACTTCCTGTGTCTTTATTTCAATTTACCAAAAACATGCATCCATAGTCTTTAAGGAATTGGTTCAGACAATCATCCCAGGTGTCTGCCTCAGAATCCCATGTAACTCAAAAGGACTGTGCAAACAAACTAATCAGAGTGGGTTTACGTATATATATTTTTCAGGAGAGGGCCATCAGTAAAACCTGCCTTATTACAGATTCCTCTCCAGTTAGGAAAAATGGATGTGTACAATCTCTTATTTCCCAACATGTCTTTCCCCAGCCAGGGCTACCAAGAAACCCCATTCACCTGTATTTCTTAGAGATATTGGATAGGAACTACCCTGTCCGTTGTACTGAGTGGAGAGGGGAGTTTGAGCCCATACTGCTCAGGAAACTCTGATTTTGGGGTTCAAAGCCAGATTCAGAAACAGTGGCTTCTATGAGACCACATCTTTCCCTCCACTGGTTGCATCCTCTTCCTCGTGGTATTTCTAAGAAGTAAAACCTGAAATGGAGGAGGGCTAATTTAGAAGGATTCCCTTAGAATCCTCATGGGGCATGTACATGCTGTTGCATCCATATGGGCTACTTTTGCTGTTGATCTGAAGGAGCCTCCATGAAGCAGTTCAGCAAGTTCAGAATCCTCCCAGGCCAAAGAGTGGTGGCTGCTCCCCTAATGGCTGGCCAGGCACTAGAGTCTGGATTTGACCCAGGGAGGCAATCCATAAAGAGATTGATATTTATATACATATATACCTCTCCATCTGTGTGTGAAGTATGATATGTATGCATATTTGTCTTTATTTTAATATCTGGTGGTTCATTTCCTAAATGATATGTTCACTTTTGCAGGGATGAAGACAATAATCCAGAAAGGTTTTGTGGGGTGTCTCAGTGATGTGTTTTTGAAAAAAAAACACAATCCCTATGAAAATTGGGAACCTTTAGAATGGCAGGATGCTGAAGAGCAAAACAACGTCTATCACAGTTGGGAAGGGTGTCCCACTGTCCTTATGGAAGGAGCACATTTTCTTGGCAAAGGTAAAATAGTATATTATATAGTGGACCTATCAATTCTCAAATTGAATAAATTACCACACCTGTATTTCAATTGTCCTCTTTTTAAACACATTCTTACTTACACAGGGTTATTTTCAGCTGGGCTAAGGCTTAGCTTCTGTGTTTACAAGAGCAATTCATGCCCACAGAATGAATTACAGTCAGCAAGAGGTGCAGCTGCTTGAGATGCACACACATTTACTACAATGAAATATTTTGCAGGTGCTGATTGTGCCTACGAAGGGAGAGGGCACACCTACTGAATATTAACACAAAATACCGTGATGCATCGATGGAACACCATGATGCAAAAATCACAATGAAGTATTAGGTTGTTGCACTGTTTCTCCTTCCTGGGTTTTTGCTCCATTTGATGATGTGTGGCTTTACAAGGCTGAATGACACTGTTCTAGAACATCAACGCAGCATCCTCTGTTAGAATTCTATAAATGACTGTGCAATGCAGCATCTTTCCTTACTTTTGATTTCTGCTTTGATTTATTTATTTTAAAAACATGTTATTTTGTCTTTCAAGGGTTCCTGGAACTCCATTCGGATATTTTTCATGGTGGACTCGACTTTGAGATCTCCTTTAAATTTAGAACAGACCAACTGAATGGATTACTTCTGTTTGTTTACAACAAAGAAGGGCCAGATTACCTTGCAGTAGGTTCAGAAATGAATTATTACACATATTTTTTTCAGATACCTTGTATGAGATTTTCTTGTTACTGTCTCTCCCTAAAATCACTATCATTTGTTGTTTTTTATTTTTTCAAACAATGTAATCTTATATTTATATGTTCACCAAATACCAATCTGTACAGCATTTTAAAATGTATAGCAAAAGGGTTGAAAAGAAAAAAATATAATTCATGTATATATTTTAAATAAGAAAAAAATCAATATGTCACATACACTGCAACATCTTCTACTGGATTGTAAGCAATTAGAATCAGTTAGAGATGGAAAAGACCTATATTAAGTCCATTCCCTTGACAGTGTGGAATTATTCTCTTTTGTATATTTACATGACAAGGACTTTATCCAGGTCAGTTTAACTATCTCAAGTTCCAAGAGTTCCATCACATCCCTAAGGAAACTGTTCCACGCCCTAATAGATCATCATAATCAGGATTTTTTTTTCTTATTAGCAATAATTTTCCATTTTTAATAGGAATATAAGAATTGTCACACTGGATCAGACTAATGGACCATTTTAGTCCAGTATCCTATCTCCAACAGTGGCCTATATCACATGCTTCAGAGGAAGGTGTGGGGGGAAAAACCTGCAGTGGGCAGCTATGGAATTATCTGACTATAGAGAAGTTTTCTTCCTAACCTCCAATAGGTAGAAGCTGGTTTATGTGGTGAAGCATTACTTCTTTTTCAAAACTCTGTTTGGGATTTTTTTAGTCCAGTCCTTTAGTCTTGTTAAACTCTTCAGTTCTACAGGTAAATTGTGTATTGTGAGAAACACTATTTCCTTTTATTATTTTTAAATGTACTGCCTTTCAATTTTATGAAATTTCTCCTTGTTCTTGTATTATGAACGAAAGTTATCAGAAGAGCCCAATCCAATTCCTGCACACCATAATTAATTTTATACCTATAACATGTCCCTTATTTGTTTCCTCTGTACAGTAAAACCTCCCCAATCTCTTCAGTTCTCTTGATAGAGAAGTTTTTTATGTCTCTAGTCATTTACATTGGCATCTACATCTATGTACATCTATGAACTTCCTTTATCTCTGCTATATCCTTTTTCACATAGAGCGACCAGAACTGAACAAAGATGCCTTTTTGCCATGCTCCCTTATTTATTTATTATTTGTATTTCTGTATCTTTGTTTTTAAATGTTAATGTCACAGTCGTGGGTTTTGGTACCTTTACTTCTCCAAGGATGTTGAACTTAGTTTCATTGTGGTTGCTGTTACTTGGCCGCTCAACTACAGTTACTTCTTGAATCAACCCCTGTTTGTTATATGGGATTAGGTTGAGAATGATCTCTTCTTTTAGCTGTTCCAAGAAGTGGTCATTTAAGGTGACAATAAATTGCTTCACTATACCTTGTCCCATTGTTATATTTAACCAATTTATATATAGGAAGTTTACATCACCCATTATTATTGTTTTATTAGCTTTTGTTGCCCCCTTGATCTGTCTCAACATGGTTCATTCAGTATCCTTTTCCTTATCTGGAGGCTGGTAGTATAATCCTACTCATATGTTTGTATTTTCATGACTTGGACTTTGTATCCATACAGTTTCAACTATGTGGATCTTTCCACTCAGAATTATCTCACTAGATTCTAGGGATTCTTTTTGGGGTGTTGTGCTATTCCTCACATCTCTATGATCCAATCTACCCTCCTTGTATAGTTTTATATCCAGACATTACAGTATCATATTAATTTTTGTCATTCCATCATTTCACTAATGCCTGTTATGTATCATTGCCAGACATTCTAATTCACCTGTTTTTGCTTTAAACTTCTGGCATTCATTATATAAGTCTTTATATTTTGTGAGCAGGTATCTGGTTTTTATCTAACTCCTTAGTTGGACATTTGTTGATCTGTCAGAGTTTACTTGTCTGATCCCAACCCATCCCTGCTCCAGTTCAGCTATAATTTCTGTCCCGTCCTTCATCCCTAGCAGATATGTTTGCCTGACCTGTGAACTCCTCTGCCCCATCAGCTTTCCCCCAGCTCCTGGTTTAAACAGCTCCAAAACCTTATTAATTTTCATTGCCAGAAGTCTGCCTAATTTCATTCTATTGCTCCAATTCATTATCTATGTAACAGTGCTGCCCAGAGGATGCCATCAGGATTATGGCTCCAGTGTGTCACACTGCACTAACTAGGGCTCAGTCCTGCAAACACTTTTGGGTAGGTAAATTTACCCACTTTACCCACATGCTCAAGTATTTGCAGGTTTGGGGTCACACAATCCCTGCCATAAAGATGATAATCTAAGAAATTATATTGTAAAATCCTTTGGGCAGGTGCTGTCTTTGTATAGCACCGAGAACAATGGGTCTTGGTCTGTCCCTACCGACCTGAGGTGCTATGGTAACACAAATAATTAATAATAATAATTAATAATATATCCGCTTGTATTAAACTAAATATTTCTTCTCCGTCCTTAATGTTTACCAAGTCTATTATGTGTAGACTGTTACCATATTTTCTAGAGAGACAAGACTGGTGAGGTAATATCTTTTATTGGACCAACTTGTATTGGTGAGAGAGACAAGCTTTCAAGCTACACGGAGCTCTTCCTCCAGTCTGGGAAAGATACTCTGGGAGTGTCACAGCTAAATGCAAGATCAAACAGATAGTTCAGCATACGTAGGTAGCACATATTCAGAGAGACCATTCAAGGTGATGTGGCCTATTAACACCCCGGTAGTCATAGGTCAAAAAGAAGGGTTAGTGGGTTACAGATTGTTGAAATAAGCCATAAATCCAGTGTCTTTATTAAGGATATGATTTTTAGTGTCAAGCAAAGTTATGAATTTAAGCTCCCAGGCTCATGTTATGAAAGTTCCTTTGAGGATGAGCACTGATAGGTCAGATATAGAGTGATCACTTTGTGAAAAGTGCTCACCCAGGTGTGATGTGGTGTTTGTCTTTTATCATTTACCTGTGTGAATTCACCTGAGAGTGCAGTGATTGTCTGGTTTCACCCACATAGTTGTTATTGGGGCATTTAGTGACCTGGATGTGGTACACCACGTGTTGTGACAGGCGTGTGTAGGACCCATAGATCTTGAAAAGTGTGTTATGGGAGGTGTTGATCATTGTAGCAGTGGAGATATGTCTGCATGTTTTGTATGTGTTGTTCTGGGAGGGTCTGTTGCCGCTTTGAATTTGAGCTTGCTTGTGATGATGAGCTTGGAGAGTTGGGGGGTTGTTGCTAGGCCAGAAGAGGGATTCAGGAAAGATTTCTTTCAGGATTCAGTCCCCATTGAATATGAGTTGTAGTAGTTTGATGATACACCGTACGGGTTCCAATGTGGGATGGTAGGTGACAACTAGGGGTGTGCAGTTTGAATCAGACAATCACTATGCTCTTGAATGAATTCACGGGAAAATGATAAAAGAGAAAAACACCATATCACCTGTGGATGAACACTTCTCAGAAAGAGATCGGATATGGAGTGATCAATCATTGTTCACCCTCAAAGTAAACCTGCACAACACTTTCAAAAGATGAGCCTGGGAGCTTAAATTCATAACTTTGCTAGTCACTAACAATCATAGACTGAATAGAGACACTGGATTTATGGTTTATTACAACAATCTACAACCCATAACAACCCCACCCCCAATCCTCCCCTCCCTATGACTGGAGGAGTGTTAAAGGGCCACTTCACCTTGAATGGTCCCTTGAAATATGTATCATCTACTTATGCTAAACCATTTGTTCCAGCTTGTGTCTAGCTGTGACACCCTAAGGCCTTGTCTACACTACTGCTTAAGTCAATGTAAGTGATGTCGCTCAGGGTGTGAAAAAAACACTTCCCAGAGTGACCTAACTTATATTGACTTAACACAGTATCTGCACCGCGCTATGTTGGCAGGAGACGCTCTCCAGCAACATAGCTTCCGCCTCTCATTGAGGTGGATTAATTACGTCGATGGGAGAGTGTGCTCCTGTCAACATAGCGCATCTTCAGCAGATGCGCTGAATTTACGCCACTCCATCAATCGCAGCGGCGCTCATTTAGTGCGGAAATGAAGACAAGCCCTGAGTTGGGTTTTGCGGACCTGAAGAAGACTCAAAAGCTTCTCTCTCTCACCACCAGAATTTGGTCCAGTAATATCTCTCTAATATTGTCTCTCTAACATCCTGGGACCAACATAGCTACAACAACACTGCACACATCATATTTGCTGTCAGTTGTCATTTCACTCACCGATATGTATTTAAAACTTTTTTCTCTTTCCTCTTTAAACTTCTGTCATAAATTAGAAAACAGCAACAAAAAGCACTTTGTGTTGATTTTTAGGATATTTCTAATTTACAAATGAAACAGCAACTAAATGGACTTATTCCCAATTTTAAATTTAATTTTGGGTATTATGCTTGCCCCCTGACCGTTTTTGTTCCTTTACAGCCACATTTTCTTATTTTTAAGTGTTTTTCTTTCTCCCTTTATGTGGAAGTCCCACAGAAATAGATAAAAATGATTATCTGATTATAAAGAGGAAATGACTGTACAAAAAGCACTGTCAAATACACAAAGTAAGCAAAGAGAAAAATAATTTCCCCCTCTAAAGTCACTTTCCGTTTTAGTCAACGTAGGTGTTACAACTCAGTTGGTTATTACTGCACTGAAATGTGTGGTTGAATATGTTTCCCTGCCTCCATTAGCAATTTTCATCTCACCTCATCCCCTCACCTCAAGGAGTGCTATGTGCAGAGTACATTTTCTAGTCTCTTGCAGTCCGATGTTACAAACACACATAAGGATGTCAGAAGTGTTCTCTGTGTATTTAAGCTCACACAAAAAAGTTAACACTGAGTGGAAGTGAGGTTTATAGCACACTGCTCGTAAATGATGGTGCTGTCGTTGGGAGCCTTGATCAGAACAAACTTGCACTGGAAAATAGGTTAGAAGTCACAGCACTTTGCCAACTTCTCTATGGGCAGATAATTCCCTAGCTGCCCACTGCAGTTTTTTCCCCCGCACCTTCCTAGGTCTCATTACAAAATGGCGTATGCCATGTTGTAGTTGCTGTTGTGTCAGCCAGAAAAGTGAGTGAGCTTCAAACATTTCTGGCTGAACCACATTATATGACATTGCACAGGACAAGGTGATACTCAGCCCCCACTCCTTTCTAGGGTGACCAGATCACACAGGTGAAATATCGGGGGTGGGGGCGGAGAAAAAAAAAGCCGCCCCCTCCACCCCCCGCACCAGCATGCCTCCGCTCCGTCTCCACTTCCCCCCTCCCTCCAGTGGAAACCCCCCCCCAAAAAAACGGCCGCCCGAGCTCCACGCCCTGCCCCCCCACCAGCTTGCCTCCACTCCGTCTCCACCTCCCCCCTCCCTCCAGCAAGCCTGGGAGGGAGGGGGAGGAGGAGGAATGCAGCATGCTTGGGGAAGAGGCGGGGCAGGGCGGGGATTTGGGGAGGGATCCAATGGGGGATGGAGGGGGTGGAGTCAGGGCGGGGGGGCGCGAGCCCCCTCCGGGCTCCGCTCCGCCTGTGAGCAGAGGCAAAATATCGGGACAATTCGCGTCCCGACCGAAGGTAGGTCGGGACACGGGACAAATAAGCAAATATCGGGACAGTTCCGATAGAATTGGGACGTCTGGTCACCCTACTCCTTTCATTCCTAATGTGGTCTCAGAATTTCGTCTAAAGCAGTCAGTCAACCTGCCTGTCTTCTTCTTGAAGCCATACTCTGCACTGGGAGAAAAGAAACTACATACACTAGATGTATCTAGGGCTTTGCTTTATTATACTGCCAGGAACAAACTGTTCAGACTGTCACCATATCTATTTCTAGCCACAGCTGGGCGTTCTAAAGGTCAGGCCATTTCATCAACAAGAATATAGAAATGGATTACACAGTGTAGCTCACTGTGTTACCAACTAGCTGCTGTACTTCTCCCACTGAACATCAAGACTCCCCCCACCACAGAACAAACATCCTCCACCTGCTTCAGGAATGTGCTAACGTCAGAAGTCTGTAAGGCGGCAATGTGGAATAACCTACTGACCTTTGTCAAGCACTATACCTGCACCTTAGCTGCTAGGTCATATGCCAAGTTCAGGAGAGGAGTACTTCAATCACTGTTTGACTGATGCAGCTGAAATTCTTCATTCCCATCCTTCTGAGGTTTACTGCTTGCCAGTCACCTACAGTAGGTTTCACACTGACTCATACTCAAAGACAAAAGCACAGTCACTTACAGTAACTGTGGTTCTATGCTGTAGTCAGTGTCAATCCCATGACCTGTCCAGTGTCCCTTCTTTTTGGAGTCTTCATCTACCCAGAGTTTAAAATTATGACGTCATTGAGGGAATGTCATAGCCACTCCACCCTTTGTGCCCTCACATGGGAACATCAGGAGGCACAGGGTGCATTTGCCGCCTCAACTGACACAGCTGTTCAAAAGACCCCAGATATTACACAAATGAGATGCATGTGATCCACACTGACTACAGCATCTTGAAGAACCACATTTATTGGTTAGCATTTTTTGGACACTTGGAGTAATTGTTACTAAAATGCAATCAAAATATAAATACTTTAAAGTGAGATATCATTGGTATTCTCTA
The DNA here is from genome assembly GCF_028017835.1 of Emys orbicularis. NCBI lineage: Eukaryota > Metazoa > Chordata > Testudines > Emydidae > Emys > Emys orbicularis. The sequence goes on from NC_088685.1 coordinate 168,629,544, forward strand.
TTTCTCAAAAAGATACATCTTTTTCCAAAAGAATTTTAAAGATGTATATTTTTATAGATCTATCTTTATATTTTATATTTTATCTTTATATTTTAAAATCTTATGTCACTTAAGATTTTGGCTTGGAAAATGAAATGTATTTTCTGTGGGCTTATACTTTGTTGTTTTTTGTTTTTGTTTTTTTATTTTATTTTTTAATTTTTTAATTTTTTTTTGTATTCACAACTACCATATTTTAAATTATCAGTGTTCTGTACTAGCCAATTTGGAATCTCAAAACATACTTGCTGGTGCATCTCAGACAATCAGGATTAAACAATTTGGCAGTAAAGCATATGGAAACTTTACTTCCACAATGAAAATTTAGGTAAAATATATTCATATTTCAAAATTGATATATTAATCTATAAAATACATACAGAAACAATTATTTGAGAGATATAAAACAATAAAGATGAAATATGGAATCAATATGTTATTGTTCAAATTTGAAATTGCATTCACTAGATAATTAAAAGGAGCTTAATCAGGTCTGACATTTAATTTCCTTATTGTCATGTCACATTTTTCCAAAAATTAAATTGACAGAAGAAAATGGTGTTTTGTCATTTTCAAAAAAGTCAAATAGAAATAGTCCTACTTTAAGCTGTTCTTTTCTTTTCAGTCAATTATGCTGCTGTTGATACTGAAGTCCTAAATAGGTTTCAAAAAAATAGAATTTTTTTGTTACATGTCAAATTGTGTCATTAATTGATAGAAGTGTACTTGCTACAGTTGTTATATCCTATGTTAACAATTGTATTGTCATTACAATTACTTGAAGGAAAAATATTTTTGTACCTTTCCTTCAGTTGAATGTCTTAAATGTCAGTAACACATTGCCCTTTTCCTCCTCTGTGGCTGTCATTTTTGAAACCTTTCTTTTATTTTAAAATACAGGCTGAACTGAAGAGTGGAATTCTGAGCTTCCTGTTAAAAACGGGCACTGTTTTTACACAAGTGGCTCTCTGGGCGGGGCTGTCCTATTGTGATGGAAACTGGAAGAGAGTAGCTGTGAAGAAGGAAGGCTCAAGAGTTTCTGCAAGTATGAATGAATTGACAGAGCATGTTTTGGAACCCCGTGCTCAGCAACTGAAAGTAAACTCTCCAGTCTATGTAGGGGGAATCCCCTCTGAGCTACAGAATTTCTATAAAGAACTAGGATTAGAACAAGGTAAGGAAATCCAAGGGAAATCCAGCATTGCAGGAACAGGTGTTAGTAATTCTGTAGACAGCTGTCTTTGCTCTGAGATGGTACTAAATGTATTCACCAGTACAGTGTTAGGGGGCATTTAAACAATGTAGTATTTTTTCAAGTCTAAAGGGGAAATACAGATGTTCTCCCTACTGTTGTTATTGTCCCATGTTTCTGCTAACATTTCCATCTGTCCACCCCATCTAGCTAAACTTCTTGCTCCAAGCCTAACGTCTCAAAGGTCACTTAGATCTCACCTGCCCCTTAGCTTGCCTGCAAAGTCAAGATGTTTGCATCCTAATTTACATATCAGTTGTTCCTGATCAGAGCTGTTAGCTCAGGGTACGTCTGCCCTAGCACTTTTGTTGGTATAACTTATATTGCTTAGGGGTGTGAAAAAACACCCCCCCTCCCCCGAGCGACACAAGTTACACTGACAGAAGCGCTGGTGTGGACAGCACTATGTCAACGGAAGATGCTCTCCTGCCGACGTTGCTACACCTGTCACTGGGGACATAAAGTGGCTACATGCGAGATCTTACAGTGGTGCAGCTGCATCGGTCCAGCTGTACCGCTGTAAGGCCTCTAGTGCAGATGTGGCCTTAGGTAGAATATGGGCTTGTCTACTCGTAAAATGCTGCAGAAGCGCAGCTGCAATTCAGTGAAGACACTCCCTATACTGATGGGAGGGGTTCTCCCATTGAAGTAGGTAATCCAGCTCTCCAAAATGGCGTACTTAATTCTTCCATCAACTTAATGCTTGCTACGCTGAGGGTTAGGTCAGTTTAATTACGTTGTTCAGGGGTGTGGGTTTTTCACTAGACCTAAGTTAAGCTTGGGCTGTCTGTGCCCTTTTAGTATATTGACATCTTCAAGAGGCAAATGTTATAATTCCCTAATTTCCCTTAGCAGTACCCCAATTCTGCATGACTTGTAGGTAGACACCAGATCATAAGCCTTTGGGTAAAAGAAGTATCACCCATGTAGAATCCAGTGAGGGTGCTTTATCTTGCTGTCTTCTAGGCAATAGACATAGTATAAAAATAAATCTTACAGTCTAAGTAGTGTATATATAATTATATCAATTAAATGTTATATGAACCCTAAATGATCACTCCTATTTTTGTACACTATCAAAATCCTCCCACCCTTCTGATGTCTTAAGCAGTCTTTCAGATCAGCTGCATCAGAAAAATGAGACGTGCTAACTTCAGCTGCACAGGCAGAAAAGCTAAATCTTCAAGAGAGATTTTCACAGCACTCCACCCACACAAGTCCCCGCCATAATCTGGAAAGATAACACACTCAACCAGTGAAACACAAGATAGGCACATTAGATCACTGGAATGCTCTCCATTGAGTAGGACACGGCTATATGTAGCAGCTACTGGGAGCTGATTAATCATTTCACAGGCATTGCTAGAGGTAGTTACAGAATTTTGTATGCAGTGAATACTTTAAATGAGATTTTCTGGATCAGCCAGTTGTACCTGGTACAGAACAAGGAGGAGGGGGAGACAAAGGTACTTCAACTCACCTTTGTGCTCCCTACCCCCGTCCCAGTTCTGGGACAGGCTTAATCTCTAGTGTAAAACAGAGTAGCCTTTCTTTGCTCTGTTCAGCACTGAGTTATCTGTGGCCCTTGGTCAGGGACCATCTGGATGCAAAATGCCTGCAACATGGCCATAAACCAACCTGCCCCCGCCCCGTGAATTTTGGCCTCTACCTTTTTTTTTCTTTTTCTTTTGTTTGTTTGTTTTGTTTAACAAGGTCTTTGCAAATAAACCGTTATTTATGAAGCTATTCATTATTCATAATTTATTTTAATCTATCATAAACAATCAAATGGTAGTCAGTAGATTATATGTGAATTGTCTAATATTGGTATTCAGTGTTGAACATCTCAAGTGGGGTAAATACATGTGTTGATGTTGAATATTATAAGTTGTAAATTAGGCAGACAATTTTTCAAGCTTTATGAATTCACAGATATGGAAAGGTTCAAATCAACCCAAAGCACTAGGATTCACAAGTAATTAATACATGTTCTTTCTAGTATTCAGTAGCTGTAGGCATCATAATACATTATAACCTACCCCAGACCCTATGCACATCATTTTTCTGTCCAAAAAGGATTATCCATTATTCATGTCCCATTAATGCTATATTTTACCAGATGGTATCACTTCTGAATTGATGCACTCCCAATTCCTGTAGTCAAGGGATCTATGAACAATTAATCTAGGGCCAAACATTATTAAAGGTGAGTGTCTAAAGTATATGTTTAGGCACCTAAGTAAATTTGGTCTGATTTTCAGAAGTGCTGGATCCTCACTGACTTGAGATGGGAACAAGCCACCTATTTAGGTGCCCAAATGTGGATTGAAATGAGCATCTTTCAGCACCCATGTTTGAAAATATTGGTCTATATTCATATTTTTAACTTGTTTGACTTTATCATGTTCCCAACTGTAGCCTATCAGTGTGACCAATAGGAATTAGAGTATGTGACATTTTGGTGATCACGAGGAACAGTAAAGGGCTTTGTCACTGCCTGCCCTGTAAGCTCGGGGTGTGTTAATGCTGTACAGCTTTGGTTCAGATCCTTGACACCAGTAGCCTGCCCACAAGCACAAAGTCTCATCTTGCAGGATGACACCAATAGCCCATCTAGTCTCAAGTCTCCCCAGATTCATCCTTCCTGAGTTCTTAACTACTAGGCATTTGGACTTTTCTCCTCTGATTTGTCACCCCTGAAGATGTGAAACCAGCCGCCCAGATACCAGCTTACTTTGGCCCCCATGTTCCACTCAGTTTGTACAACACAGACCTGCTTGGGGTAAAAATAAACAAAAGGTTTATTTAATAGAAAAAACACAGATTCAAAGATGAAGTGGTGAGGGAGAGCAAATGTATACAAGTTATACAGCAAATAGACATAAAGACATAACCTCGAGCTTTACACTTCCATATTGGATAAAATCCCTTTTCTAATACAAGTTACTGGCTGCCTTTGAACAGTTTCCCAGCATATCCCCTAACTATAGCAGGGATCCAGCATTTCACAGACAGCTTCCTGCCCAGAGGCTGTTCCTCAGTTTCTGGATGCAAAACCTTAGGCACAAGCTTGCTTTTAAAAGGCTTCCCACCCCCTTCCTCTCAGGGCTTATCTACACTGTAGAGACTGCAGCTGTAGGGTTCTCCCATCAGCACAGGTAATCTACCTCCCTGAGAGGCGGTATCTAGGTCAAGGGGAGAATTCTCCTGTTGACATAGAACTGTCTACACTGGGGGTTAAGTCAGTTTAACTGTGTCACTCAGGGGTGTGGATTTTTCACACCCTTGAGCAATGTGGTTATATTGACCTAATTTCCTAGTGTGGACCAGGCCTCAGTCCATGGTGACTCATGTATATTCCGCGTGTGGAAACCCTGTCTTGACTTGAGAGCTGGGATGTCTCAAAGTTTTTCCATTAACTCTAATGGCCCGTCCTTGTTATTTCCTGGACTAGACAGTAGGTAGTAACTTGGATCTGATTACGTGTAAACACCTGGCTGGGAAGTGCCTCTCCCTGTCCTGTTGTGAAGTGGAGCCGAAGTTTAGGAGCTCATTTCTCTCTATACACAAATAACCATAACCCGTATACATAGCTCATAAAGATACTTAAGTTTAGAAAGTTACAAGCTTTAATAAAAGATTTTACTCAACACATTTTTATAGCACAATAACATTTTATAAAATAAGTTGGTTCAACTGCTTATTCTTTGGGTTTCAACCTCCCTGTTCTCCTTTTGGGGTGTCTGGACACTGATTGTCACAGAAGCATTTGTCAGAAAGAGAAAATGTGACTAAAATGGCAGGTTTCTAGGTAATATTTTAGGATGCATAATCTAGAAAAAAGAACAGGAGTACTTGTGGCACCTTAGAGACTAACAAATTTATTAGAGCATAAGCTTTCGTGGTCTACAGCCCACTTCTTCGGATGCATATAGAGTGAAACATATATTGAGGAGATATATATACACACATACAGAGAGCATGAACAGGTGGGAGTTGTCTTACCAACTCTGAGAGGCCAATTAAGTAAGAGAAAAAAACTTTTGAAGTGATAATCAAGATAGCTCAGTACAGACAGTTTGATAAGAAGTGTGAGAATACTTACAAGGGGAGATAGATTCAATGTTTGTAATGGCTCAGCCATCCCCAGTTCTTATTCAATCCTGAGTTGATTGTATCTAGTTTGCATATCAATTCCAGCTCAGCAGTCTCTCGTGTTGGATCACAGAAACCCCCTTGGGAGCTGCCACCCAATGTACCAAGACTACCCCTGCTTCTGTTTTCCCTGCCAGCTCAGGACTCCAGCATCCTGTCTGGCTCCAACACAGACCCAGGGTCTGAATCACTTGTCCCAAAGCTGCAAGTTTACCTGAAAACAGCTCACAGTAGTGTGCTTGTCTTTACTACTCAGATGCCCAACTCCCAATAGGGTCTAAACCCAGATAAATCCGTTTTACCCTGCATAAAGCTTATGCAGGGCAAACTCATAAATTGTTCGCCCTCTATAACACTGATAGACAGTTGTTTGCTCCCTCAGGTATTAATACATACTCTGAGTAAATTACTAAATAAAAAGTGATTTTATTAAATACAGACAGTAGGATTTAAGTGGTTCAAAGTAGTAACAGACAGAACAAAGTAAGTCACCAAGCAAAATAAAATAAAATGCGCAAATCTATGTCTAATCAAACTAAATACAGATAATTTCCTCACCAGTTCCAGAGCACTCCCTTTTACAGGCTAAACTCCTTTTAGCCTGGGTCCAGCAATCACTCACACCCCCTGTAGTTACTGTCCTTTGTTTCAGTCTCCTTCAAGTATCCTGGGGGGGGGGGGGGGAGGGTGGAGAGGCTCCTTCTTTAGCCAGCTGAAGACAAAATGGAGGGGTCTCCCACGGGTTTAAATAGACTCTTGTGGGTGGAGACCCCCCTCCTCCCTCCTATGCAAAGTCCAGCTCCAAGATGGAGTTCTGGAGTCACCTGGGCAAGTCACATGCCCCTGCATGATAATCTAGAAAGTATTGTAATGTGTGTTACTGTTTGTTTCTCTTAATGTAATTCAAATTTGAAAGTAGCTGATGTTGCAAGACTTGTATTTATAATCCGCAGAATGATATATTGTCAATAATAGATCCTGGTGTGTTAATTTCACGTTTTGTGCTTTATACTATCTACTATCAAAGTAATTAAACTTTGAATTAATTCTAATTTTCATTGTTGGGATATACATGGGAGCCTAGTTGGCTTCAGAGACCAAATGTTGTTACCAACTGATGATTGCTCAATGGTCTATTTGACATAGGTTTCTGAGCATTGTTCAGTTCCCCATCACAAATAAGGTATCTACCTCACAAAGCCATATGACAATTGTCATTTATTACAAGCCTTGTTGGGAAGTTCAGTTAGAATCCATGAATGATTATCTCACCTGTGGAGGCAGTGTGGACAGATCAATGTGGGGATGTTTGTGGAAGCTTACACTATCATTTTCTATGCTGCAACTGTCTTAGGATAAACAAAGGACATCAGTTTCCATGGCTGTTGATTTTGCACCTCTCAACAATACTACATTCATCAAAATAATTAATTTAATAACTGGATTAAAAATGAGCTATAGGGAATACTATCTCAATGACAACTAGAGAGGAAGAGTGGTCCAGTTGTTAGGGTGCTAGCCTGGGACTTGGGAGACCTGGATTCAATTCCCTGTCTCACCGAAGACTTACTTCCTTTGTGACTCTGGGCAAGTCACTTTGGGCTTGTCTGCATGAACATTTTGCTCCCAGTAATCAGAGATGTGAATCTACCCCTCACTAGTTTGCCATGCTCCAACTGTCCATTGTGGACCCTGCTGATGCACTTTAACAGTTTGTTTAGAAGAGGACTAGATCAAAGTAGGGTCCACAATGGACAGTTAGAGTGCAGCGGGCGTGTGAGGGATAGAGTCAGAACCCAGCTTGCTGTGAGCTAAATATTTGTGTATACAAGCCCTTAGTTTCTCTGTGCTTCAGATTAACCTCACAGGGGGTCGAAGTAAGGAAAACATATTAAAGATTGTGAGGCATTCAGATATTATGGTAATGAAGGCCATAAAAGTACCTTAGATAGAAATATAGGATTTTCCCAAGAGCTATATTATAGTTATTGATGCATGAGAGAATGAGCAATCTATTTTTTAATTTCCAGAGTTAATTTTAAAAGTAATCAAGGTCTCTGTTCCAGTTACTATATTATTTTATATTATTCTAACTGCTGGCTATTGTACCATATTCAAATCATAATTAGGGCCCTACCAAATTCTTGATCCATTTTGGTCAATTTCACGGCCATAGGATTTTAAAAATCATAAATTTAATGCTTTTAGCTATTTAAATCTGAAATTTCACCGCATTTTAATTGTAGGGGCCCTGACCCAAAAAGGAGTTGTGGGAGGGGTATCACAAGGTTACTGGGGGGGTTGTGGTACTGCTATCCTTACTTCTGTACTGCTGCTGGCGGCGGCGCTGCCTTCAGAGCTGGGCAGGTGGAGAGCGGCGGCTGCTGGCTGGGAGCCCAACTCTGAAGGCCGAACCAGCACCAGCGCAGAAGTAAGGAAGGCATGGTATGGTATTGCTACCCTTACTTCTGTGCTGCTGACTGCAGAGCTGAGTGCCTGGCCAACAGCCGCTGCTCTCTAGCCACCCAGCTCTGAAGGCAGTGCAGAAATAAGAATGGCGATATGGCAACCCCCCTAAAATAACCTTGTGACCCCTCTGCAACTCCCTTTTGAGTCAGGACCCCCTATTTGAGAAACACTGGTCTTCCTCCCCCCTCTCCATGAAATTGGTATAGTATAGGGTAAAAGCACACAAAAGACCAAATTTCATGCGAGGGACACCAGATTTCACAGTTCGCGATGACCATGAATTTGGTAGAGCCCTAATCATAGTACTATATTTGCATCGCCTTATATAGAGATGCATTTCCTTTGTAAATTAAATCATAGAAATGTCAAGAAAATTGTACAACTACACTATTTTAAAATGTTCCTATTGTGAATAACTATATTTAATCAGTGCCGGCGCTTCCACTAGGTAACCCTAGGCGGTCGCCTAGGGCAGGAGGATTTGGGGGGCGGCATTTTGCTGTCCTCGGCACAAATTCGGCGGCGGGGGTCCTTCCGCTCCGGGTCTTCGGCGGAAATTTGGCGGCGGGTCCTTCACTCGCTCCGGGACCTGCCGCCAAAGTGCCCCGAAGACACGGAGCAGAAGGACCCCCGCCACCGAATGCTCAGAGGAGGAGCGCTTCCGCCTAGGGCGGCAAAAACCCTGGCGCCGCTCCTGTATTTAATATATTTGTAATGTATGTAATAAGCCATATTTCTAGTGTTCAAGTCACTTACGATTTTGCCTATGATTGGGAGGTCTTGGGTTATGTTTTATGCTATGTTTGTGAATGAGGTACCAAGTACGGTCCAGTTATGACAATCTCTGTTATGCTGATGTTTCCTCTATATGCAAGTATATTTGCTGTCCATAGGCTCTTCTTAGCTCAAGTGTCTAAGAATATAATGCAAATTTATGGAATATGAAATATGAAATGCAAGGGCTGACCCCAAACTTAAAATCAATATTAGTCACTGATTTTATGTTAATACTTTTGAACATATGAACTGAAGAGGCAAAATAAAGTTTGGGGATTTTTTTTCGCAGAGAGTGGAATGTTTAATAATAAGTATATACTTCAATGTGGCAGGAATTCAACACTGGAACATTAGGAGTCCTTACCAGCTTAATATGTAAAAGGTGTGTGTGGGGGGAAATAATCATTTCTCAAACATAAATTGAAAGTTAACATTTACACCCAACTCCTCTTATCACAGAAAATGTAGCATCGCAAGGAACAAAAATGATTCTTAATTAACGACTGAAGCCCTTTATGTGATACTAATCCCTTACTATTTGCTAGGTTTCGGTGGTTGCATAAAGGATGTTGAATTTACACGAGGTGCTGTCGTTAACTTGGCATCTGTGTCCAGCAGTGCTGTCAGAGTCAATCTGGACGGATGCCTATCAACTGACAGTGCTGTTAACTGCAGGGGAAATGACTCCATCCTAGTCTACCGAGGCAAAGAGCAGAGTGTTTATGAGAGTGGTCTACAGCCATTTACAGGTAACACATTGGGCCCTTAAATGAAATGCTACACTTTTATTTCATTCTGCATTAATGTGTTCTTGAGTTCACTCTTTTTTTTTTTTTTAAAGAATACCTGTATAGAGTAGTTGCCTCAAATGAAGGAGGATCAGTGTCTAGTGTCTGGAGTCGTGGTCGGACAAGAGAATCAGGTAAACATAGTTTCTAAATGTATCTGTTTTATGAGTTATCTAATGTTAGGCTGTTTGCTGGAGAAAATCCCACTATAAGAATTTTAATTACCATATATACTCGTTCATAAGCTGAATATTTTTGGTAAAACAGTGACACATCAAAGAGCGGGGGTCAGCTTATAAACGGGTCTACACCAAAATGTGATGATTTTAAACTCTATGGAATCATTGAATTGAAGATCTAATACAGGGATCGGCAACCTTTGGCACGCGGCCCAGCCAGCACATCCCTCAGCCCGTGCCACTTCCCACCACCCCCATTTGCCCCCATTGGCCTGAAACCGCGAATCACAGCCAGTGGGAGCTGCGATCGGCCAAACCTGCGGACGCGGCAGGTAAACAAACTGGCCCGGCCCACCAGGGTGCTTACCCTGGCGGGCCACGTGCCAAAAGTTGCCAATCCCTGATCTAATACATTGTCATTTTGTTTACCTGTAGCGTCTGCAGGCATGAAGCCCCTCAGCTCCCTGTGGCCGCGGTTCACCGTTCCCAGCCAATGGGAACTTCCCGCAGCTCCCATTGGCTGGGAACGGTGAACCGTGGCCACAGGGAGGTAGGGGCTCCATGCCTGCAGACGCTCCAAGTAAACAAAACGTCCCGACCTGCCAGCGGCTTACCCTGACAGTCCGGGAGCCAAAGTTTTCCAAACCCTGAAATATAGGGTCGGCTTATGAAAGGGTCATACAGTTTTTGCTATTTTTACCTATCCATTTGGGGGGGTCAGTTTATAAACGAATGGGCTAATGAACGAGTATATACAGTAAATAGTAAAAATTGCAGAATATTTTAAGGGGAACCAAAAATGTTTGACATTTTGGATTAATAACATACCAATATTTTATTGTAGCTAAGAAATGCACAAAAAGGCATTTTTCACAATATATTTCATGGTGTTTTCTAATTATAATACACCATATTTATTATGTAAAATGAAAGATATTTAAAAGGTTGTATTGCTTTATCTTAGCATGAACATATATGAATATAAGCTACACACCTAGTTTATGTTGATATATGCAAATCTAAACCTCTAGTCAAATTACACATGTCTGCTAGAAAAAAGGCATCTGGTGATGATTGTTAAAGTGCAAGGCCACACAGGACTCACGAAAAACATTGCAAAGCAAAAATATAGTGCATAGTTGGCATTACTGTTCATGATGGGTCACACAGATGTGTGTGTTCACTCAAAAAGATTAACCTCTCCTTAAATTTCATGGAGGAAATTTGGAGCCGCTTCCCTTTTTGTACAGTAGGCTTTTTTATACCCTGTTGAGCTAGTAATTTTCTGAAGATTCCTCACACTGTGAAATATGTGTCCATAGACTGCTATCACTATGAATTAGATCCAAATTGTACTCCAACAATTCAGAGAGCTCTACTGATAGATGATGGTCAAACAGTATTATTGTATGATCTCCCCAATTATACCAAACTCTTCTTTAAAAAAAATACTTATAATATAATTGCATTGCAAAAGATGCTTTAAACATGTTCACCAGAGTAAATATTTGACTTTCAAATACATTGCTTATGCAGCTTAATGTCACCATTTTGTCTTCCCCCCAGAAGAAAGCATATACAGCCATTTTTATATGAATTATCTGACCACAGTAAGTTTTACCATAAATTTATATTTACAATCTGACCACAACACTGAGCAGCTACATGCTCCCAAGGGCTGGAGAATAATTGCACTATTTAATTATTTTTGAGTCAGGTTTGTTGTGTCCCTTATGAAAAGACCATCTGCTATCTTGTACCTTACTTTGCCCTGTGCTATATTTCAGAACTAATAAAATCAATATATTGCTGTAGTATTCTCAGTAACCTGAAGCTATCCTAGAGTATCACATTGTTACTTTCCATAGGCACCACAAATGTTCAAACATTTTTACACTTAGCATTCCAGGGTCCTTCCCACCTCCAACAAAGGTTGCATTTATTTAATGAGTCTAAACAATAAGGTCACTACAAAGAGGATATTTGATGTAGGGAAAGCAGAGTGATCTTCATCGACAGGCCTTAGGAGTCCACAAGCATTTACAGCAAACTCGCCATCCACCATCCTGCCGTAGTGTTCCTTGGGCCTTTCCTCTGCATCCCTTGCGCGGTCATCTGTGATGAAGTTGTTATTGGCCAGACCTTTATTTGGTATAACAATATCTAATAAATACTTAAAGGTTATGGGAAATGGGATGAATTTTTTATTAGGGATTGTATGTGTACACGAGGTTGCCTTTCAGCTTCTTTTAAACATCTTTATTCTCTTTTTTAAAAATCATCTGAAGTGATTAAAAGCAAAGGCTAATGCAAAAAGCCTCGCACAAGTTCAGTTTTTACTTCTGACAGTCGTATGCAATTATTAATTTATTTTCATATGTGATGGGGTGGTCTGTGCCTTAAGGGTTATGGGGCCTAATGCTCAGCCCGCCCTGTCACGTGGCATTGCCCTTTTAAAAGTTTGAAAGGTCCAATTATATATACAAGTTACTCAGGAGATATTGGAAGAGAGGAAGCAATCCTGCGAGTAAGAAGTGTTTGAGAGGAAATCCCATTACTGTTTCTTTAAAGACCTGGGGCCAGGAAGCTGCAAAAAGGGGACCAGAATAAATGCTGCCTGGTCCCTTATAGCAGGGCAGACACAAGGAGATGTTGGCAGGGAAAGACTGGCCTGCTCAGCACCCTTAAGGCACAGGAAAGAAGAGTCTTCTGAAGGGAGGAGCCAGAGACTGCTAGTTGAACTGAATGTCCCCACCTGTATCTAGTAAGCTCCTGCTTATGCTTATGGCTGTCGTTAATAAATTAGACCCTCAGAAAGGGGGGTGCTCTTTGATAAATATGTCTGTATGGTCCCGTTTCTAACCCGGGTAAAGAGAAGTGAGGCAGGGCTCACCTGCGACACTATGCTTGAGTGAAAGAGAGTACCCAGAGATAGTCTGGAGGTCATCACACCGTATTTTCATATGCTTTAAAAATTATTCTGAAATACTTTAATTTAGAAAATGAAACTGGAATTTTGAGAATTTGATCGCATTTGTGATGTTTAGTGGCTGATGTACCCAAGAGATAAGTGCCAAACCCCTATGTATAACAGTCTAATCCTCTTGCTTCATTCAGTTACATCATTATATTGCTTGAACTTCTTAGCCGCCTACAATCTACCTCCTTCTTATGAGTGATGTTTAATCACATTTGATACATTAAATGTTTTTGGAAAACCTGAACTAGACAAGAAAGAATGTTATGTAGATGGAGTTTTGATGGATTTGAAATATAGCTTAAACTGAATGGCTCAAGATGTGCAGTCATATTAAATCAATGCTGAAAAGTTACAACTCTAATAAATTGTATTTATGCTAATGGTTCAGTCTGATTTACTGCAGCCATTAAAAGTGAAGAATAGGGGCAATAGTCTTCTCAGAACTGCCATTTTCTCTATTTTCTATTTTATCCTTCTACAGTCCCAGAAAATGTGCCAACTCCCTCAAGAATTCACAGCATAAATGGTTACAGCATTGAGGTGACTTGGGACAAACCTGCTGGGGTCATAGGTGTAATTGAGAAGTACATTTTGAAAGCATACAATGAGGATGGTCCCAGTGTACCCATCATCAGTGCTGAGTTTACTGACACTACTATGCTCACAGGTAAATGTTGCTAACTACTAGTTTGAAGGGAGATGTAATAAAACAAGATGTATATAACTTATTTTGTCAAGCTGAAAAATATTAGTTGGGTACTATGTAGTATATCCATCTTTGTGTGTAAATGGCCTAAATAGTGTGTGTACAAATTTTAATTTACTTCAAGAGCAGTAGAAATAAAATGTGGCCCAAAAACTTGAAGGTATTTTTACCCAAATCCATTTTTGTCATTCTATTACCATTGAGTATTCTGTGTTTGTTTGGCTGTCTTTAGTAGTTTCTCTTTCTCCCTCTTCTTGCCATTCCAGGTCCCTTAGGGGTTGATCCTGCATGGTGCTGCAATCCTGCAAACACTTTAAGCATCTGAGTAACCGTGATGACTTCAGTGAGACTACTCGCATGCTTAAAGTTAAGCATGTACTTAAGTGCTTTGGTAGATTGGGCTGGAGCACCTGCACTTTGCAGGGTGAGCCATTACTGGATGAAGGATTTTTTTTTGCCAGTGGCAGGAATAGTGTTCAGGATTGGGAGTGGGGCAGAAGCAGCTTTATTGGATGGGAATGGTTTTTTTTACAGGCTGGGGCTCTTCTCAGCAGCCTCTAAGAGGGGGGCTGGTTTCGGTGTGGGGAAAAACACTGGAATCTTTTCTGCTACAAAATGATCACAGGAGACATGGGGACCCTCTCTCCTTGGTGGTATATGTTGGAGCTGGCTAGCTGTTTTTCCCTTTACCAGTAGAATCCCCTCTCTAAGTGGATGCCTTTCCACTGTATAGTCAGCTCTCTCCCTGGTGTTGTATGTTGAAGACGTGGTCCCTTGTGTGAGCCAAACTCCTCCATTGGCAGCAAAGACAGTATGCAACAGCTGACCCTCTGAACTATGTGGTCTGTGAAGACTCAGAAGGGCAGTAGTAAAAATCTAATTTTCCGGAGTGTAATGAATGGGATTTGTTTAAAAATTCCCTAAAATTAATTATATAATTCATCACAATTAAAAAAAAGGCCAGTAACATACTGCCCAAAGCTGAAGGCTTGGTTTGGCACAGCTTTGGATGTTATGGCGCAATCTCAGGAAGTGTCTTCTCGTCGGGCAATATACTACTGCTGCTTTCCTCAAACCCAGTTAATATGTGCTTCATGTTTGTGCATAAATAAGTACGTTTTGTGTACTGTATATGTACCATATAATGTGTGTCTGTATATTTAAGAGACAATGTGCACATATTTTACTTTCTTTGAGTTGAAGTTTCTTGATTACTTGTGGGTGGTGTGGTGACTATAATAGTTATTGTGTTTTATGTATTTGTTTAATTAATTAACCCAATGGCTGAAAATTATCCAAGATGTAAGGTACCAAATATACTAGCAGAAATCAAGGTTCACTCACAAATGATTAATTTAGCCCTTTTTAGATTTTTCAATGAGATAATTTATTCACAATGAATAATTTTGACCAGCATTAAAAATGAATTGGTTGATTTGTTGTCCTAATGCTGTTTTAATTTTGTGTCAGATATGAAAGGGTTAACATCATGCTGAACGGATAAGAGCTATTGATATATTACTAGTGTGATGCAGAAGTGAGAAGGCATGGTTTTATGTTACAGGGGAAATATGCATAGGGACAGTATAGGAACTGCAACTATTTTATTATAAACATATAAGTAATAAATACATACACTGAAAGCTATTAACAGTTTGCCACTTTAGGGTTCAGGTCTTTTGTGCATTATAATAGGTAGCTACTGACTACAGTAAGACATGAGAAAAAGACCATTCAGACAACTTTCACCCATGCACTGCTAATATGCTTTCACTTTTGCAAGCCTTAGAATATTAATATAAAACATTACTCTCAAGATTATGCCTGGCCCCTGTGCAGGTTCAGAAGGGGAAAAGTGCAAGGATACTCCGTAAAGGGTCTGAGCTCACAGACATTTTGCATTCACCTGAGCAACGACAGTGCAAGGAAGGCTAGTCCTGGTTATGGTGCTAGGCTAGTCTCTCTGCCTCAGTTTCCCACCTGTAAAATGGAAAAACTACTTCCCTACCTCATGGGGGGTTGTGAGGATCAATACATTAAAGACTATGAGGTGTTCAGATACCAATAAAAGGCACTATGTAAGTACTGCAGAGAGGTACTGGACAGTAGAGATGGGTCTTTGACCACTGTCCCCTCCTAACAGGTGGTGAAGTGATTGTGCTTCTCCTGCACACCCATGAGCTCCAGAAAGTATTGTGCTCTAGTGAAGCACAATGCTTCTCAGAGCTCCCATGGATACAGGGCAGTATGCAGAGATCACAACTGAGCCAAGTAACATTCTTTACATCTTTTTAAAAATACCTAATCTTGAAGTTTTCTCCTTCTGGCTGCCTTAGGAGTTTGATTGCAACGCAGTTTGCACAGCTGGGCAGGTCTGCAGGTGGCTGAAAATGTGTTAGGCAGGTGGCCACCTACTAATGTGTGAGTTAATATGGAGGAGATAGGAAGTCTCACAGGGACTGAGATTTTGCTGGCTGTTAACACAAGTGACCTCAGATAGCAGCAAGCCATAAAAGCAGGTTCCACTGTATCATGAATGCACATGCTTCTTGCATAATAAATTCATTTTATTTGCAAATATTTGTATTGTTTTAAATGACTAAGGACAATTAATGTAAAGGGGCACTATCAAAATAAAACTTCTGAGTTAAAATAAATGTTATGATGATGGATGGATTGTAAAAAAACATACAATTTTTCAAATCTCGTATTTTTCACTATTTATGTTCTCAGTTTACTTTTTGCACTTCACTTATCATGGACACTGAAACTAGGCTTTACCAATTTCACCTTTTGTTTCAGATCAGTGCTGCTTTTTGGTTTTCCGGGGTGGTCATAGTGTCCTTCTTTGATATTCATAACACTATAGGAAAGTTTTTAAATTTTCAAAAAATCCTGTTTTTATTGAAATGATATTGAAAATATTTATTATTTTATCAGTAGTATAGCACCAGATTACAGACATGATACTTAGAAGACACAGAAATAAAACAAGCTCTGTACTTATAGGAACTTGCAGTTTAATTAAAATGTTTTTATGTAACTAGTTTTGTAAAAAGTGTTTTTGGGGTTTTTTTTAAACAAAATCTAAATTTGTGGTCTACAAATAGTTTACCGTTTCCCTATAGCTCACTTCTTGTTGATTTGAATGTGTGTGCGCTTTATTAGGATATCAATAGAGAGGAGATAGAGAGTGGTTCATTACCTCACAACAGAAGGCGGTTATAATTGCAGTTATACTGCAGTCTGCTGGAAAACTGGTCTGTCATAAAAATTACAGGACTTACAACAACATTCTTGTTTACTGAAAAACAATGACTAGAGACTGATCAGGATAAGCCTGTTTACAGGATGAGTTGTTTATCTGGAGTTTGGAATCTCTGTTTGAAGAGATATTATAATGCTGCAATATAAGAAGATAAGAAAAAAGTGACTAACGGTTAAGGCCCGATTCAGCATTGCCCTGTGGCCCTCTTTTTGTTACCTTGATAGAGGCAAGGTGGCTATAGAACACATAAGGGGAACCCCACAGGAATACTTTGGATACAGCCGGAGCCCTGATGGACTCAGGGTTGCGTTAACCAGCCTTGCATCACCTCCATGACAGCCCCCAGCACAAGGGAGTTTGAACGGAGACCAGGTGTGTGGACTTATGCTTAACTGACTAGCTTAAGCAAAACATAATACCAGAAACAAGCTCCGGGGCTGGAGCACCCACGGGGAAAAATTAGTGGGTGTTCTGCACCCACTGGCAGCCAAGCTCCTCTCCCCGCCTCACCTCACCTCCGCCTCCTCCACTGAGCACGCCGTGTCCCTGCTTCTCCCCCTAGCTCCCAGCGCTTGCCGCCGCAAAACAACTATTTTGTGGCGTAACAAGCTCTGGGAGGCACGGGGGAGGAGTGGGAACGCGGCACGCTGAGGGGAGGAGGCGGGGCCAGGGCGGGGATTTTGGGAAGGACTCCAATAGGGGCAGGGAAGGAGTGGAGTTTGGGCGGGGACATTGGGGAAGGGGTTGGAATGGGGACGGGGCAGGAGGGGCTGGGGTGGAGTCAGGGCGGGGCCTATGGGAGAGGCGGGTCGAGCACCCACCAGCACCAGCAGAAGTTGGCGCCTATGTTCAGATAGCCAACCTGGGATCCTGACAAGAGTTGTATGCATCAGTTTCCCTATCCTTTTATTCATGTTCTCAAACTGTACTCATCACTGCAGCATGTGAGGGCCATGGCATCACCACAGTTGTTCATGATGATGTACGCTGGACACAGGTGCCTTCAAATCCTACTGATTTGACCCTTATTAAAACTGAATGTAAAGGTGAGCCATCATGCTGCTACTAGCTCTTTTGGCTGGAAAGGAGAGTATCAGTTTAACCGCAGGCTACCTCAGGGAAGTGTGGAGCACCACCAATAGGTAGAGCTGGGCCCATACCAAAATGCTAGATCCAAATAACGCCTAATATTTGGGGGTGGGGAATTGAACCCAGATTGTAACTCTATGGCTGGCTCTGCGGAACTGAATCAAAGCCCAAGATATGAACATCCTTGAATTTTGAGGAAGTCCAGTTCTCAGTTTTGCAACTCCGGAACCCATCTCTGTTTTGAGGTGGTGAACCACACTCCACCCCCTCACTCTACTGCCCCCCAAAGTGTTAATTTTCTTAATAATGTAACTAACTGAATAGTTTGGTTAATTATACACATTAAATGCATTTAAATAAATGTGGTGAAATAGCTTGTATACAATGAAGAAATGCTCATCATTACAATAATGCATGTTCCTCTGCTCAACAGCTTCAGAAGGTAGGATCAGACCTGTCTGGCTCTTCTTCTGTGAAAGTGCCCAGTTTGTTCTGCCTCCTGGCAGCTTCAGCAACTGGGCCTCTGAGTCACAGAGCAGAGAAGACCCTTTACATTTTCAGACATGACTCAAAATGTCTTTATCTCAAGACTTTCCTTTTAAGGCATTTTTTTCTTGGAAGTTTTCAGGCCTTTCATGGCTAGGGTGACCAGACAGCAAATGTGAAAAATCGGGACAGGGGGTGAGGGGTAATAGGAGCCTATATAAGAAAAAGACCCCCAAATTGGGACTGTCCCTATAAAATTGGAACATCTGGTCACCCTATTCATGGGTGTCTGGCTCCACAGCATGTAGCAGGTCTTCTTCTGCCCAAGGCCCCAAGATGGCAGGGGAGCCCTCCAAAATGAAAAGGAAATCCAGAAGATGTCACCTTTTCTCAATTTTCTTGCTCCATTTTCAGTCTTGCTTACAGGAGAAACTTTGCTCCTTCTGCTCCAAGGATGATTTCTCTTCTGCAAATAGTCCCATTAATAGCGCCTTCACTGGTTCCTGCTACAGAGGTGGTTCAGCAGCTCCCTCAGCTCTGTCCACGAATGCAGCTCTTTCAGCCTCCAGCTGGGGGATTTTCCCTGCACCAACACCACAGAGGAAGACACAGCAGCTCCAGAGGGGAGCAGTAACAGTGCAGTTCCAGTGAGAGGCTCCAGGAAGGCAGAGTTGCGTGTTCTAAGCTTGCCTCTTTCTGACAGGCTTTTTCAGCCATTTCCAACAATCTCTACAGCTTTAGCTCTGGTCCAGCCCTGTCTCTACAAGTACCCCTCCAGCTTCTCAGCCTCTGAATCTACATACAGAACCTTCATCGGTGCAGCCTTTTTCCTTTCTAGCACTGATGCAGGCTTGGCTTAGCTGCTTGCAGTGTCTGCCTCAATCAATGGCTACAGGATACTCCACATGGTGAACGATAAAGTAAAGAAAGGTTTGTAAAGATAATTTTGTTATTCTTTTATAACTCTAACACAGGGTAGACCCTACTTCTGAAGCCTTTGTAGTAGTAGTGCTGGACCTTTGGATGACTCTTTCTTGGGTCTCCCTTCCTACCATGTCCTCATTCCCTTCATCTCCTTTCTTTGTGCATGTAGGGATCCTGTCTTCAGTATAGATTGCCACATCTCCATAAGCTTTTTAAATGTAGACCCCACTCTTATCTTCCTGGGATCTGGACTAGCCTTTGGCATTATCAACCTTCAACATGCTTTCCCTAAAGCCTGGTCCAGATGTCTGCCCCCTTGAGGAGTCTGGTGCATCTGTTCTCCAACAAGAGAAAATGTCAAGCTAGACACATAATGTAAACCATGTCTCAAGATGAGCATAATCCTACACACTCAAATTCTCTGCAATACAATCCCAAATTCCCACTCTTGACTCTTCAGAAGCAAAAAGCCCTCGAACTCTAATCTACTATCATCCAAACTGCAAACAGTTTTTCTTTCGTCTCAGAAAGGAGAATTCAGATCCATAAACCATTTGAAATAAGGACACACAATAAGACAACTGAACCAAGAGATGGTTACCAAGGATGCCAGCTTATTTGGTTTGGTAACCTACCTATCATTTTACGTTGTTCAGGGTCAACAGTGCCAGGATGAGACAAATCAAAATATAAATTTGCTGGAGCCCTGGGTTACTTGGCTAGCTGTCCTTACCCTAGTTGAAATAATATGTGATACATCAACACATTTTGGTGATAGACAGTTACATTACTGCTATGGCCAGTGAGAACAAACATGGGACCACAAAGTGTTTACAACAGCACAAAAGGTCATGATGTTGCTAATAAAAGGGGCAGAATGAAATCTGGCATCAGTTCAGGTGGTAAGCTCTTTATAGAGGCAGATTGGTTGGCACCCAGCAGGCAATCACTGGACCTGCAGAATGGAGTCTCCTCCAGTCTGCATTCCACAACCTGCCACAGAAATTCAGAATATGAATATAGGACCTTTTTCAAAGGGGAGACAGTTGAAATCCTGGTCTGCTGGATTTCTGGATTTCTCCCTTTCCTCTCCTGGTATCCAGAACACCGAGGCAAGTAAGAGAAAGAAAAACTCATTCTAATGACTCTCTTTTGGCCTTGGACCATCCTGTTTTTGGATCATCTGGAATGATCCCATTGCCTTTTCATATCCCCAGGTGGATGAATCTATTATCTCAATGGTCCCTGCTACATCCAGCTGCAAGATGTTTCTGCAGCCCAGCATCTCCCACAATTCTGCTACACATTGCTGCTCTCCCCTCTCTGCAGCTACCAGAAGAGGTTCAAAGCTGCAGAGCAGCTTGTACTGGCCATGCTTCCTCCTCCTGCTTGCCACCAGATCTTCTGCCTCTCTGGCAGCAAACAGTGGAAGTTCACACAGCTCCCATCCCTTTTCTTTCAGCTTCATTGTTCTGGCAGTTTTTCAGGTAGTTTCAATGTTTTGTTTTGCTTCAAGCCTCCTCTTCTCCTGGTCTAGGGTCTGAGCAGGACAGTTGTCATAGTCACCTGGAGCCTCCACTGCCGCGCCTCCCCGTTGGCCTCCTCTGCCCCTTCTCAGGCATGGCAGAGTGGTCACACAAGGACTGGGCAAAATCAAAGAAGAGCTCTATATGTGAAGCAGTTTTCTCATGCTCAGCTGAAGGCAGATTATGCTTAGTCTGCTCCCAGCCAGCCAACCCTAACTCTGCCAGGGTACAGGGCTCTGATTTGGACAGGCATGTTGAGTCCCCCTAGGATGGTGAACACTTGGAGAGATAATTCTATAGAGGTCTCTATGCTCTGTGTAAAGCAAGCTGCAAGAAATCCCATTCTAGCCAGGCCTGGGAAGCCACTCCTGTGAAGAGCACAAAACAGTCAAAAATCCAGAAAGAGGAAGTAAGAAAAGAAAAAGTACCCAAAAAAAAAAAAAAAACAGAAAGACTTTTTGTCCTCCTCCATCTCTAACAAGGAAGGAGAGCTCTCAGTCTCTGAATATGAAAAGAATTCTGGGAAAATTCAGCAAAAACGTTTTACCCACACGAAGTGTGAAGCCTGGTGCAAAAAGGTTGTGTCCATGATTCAGATCCAGCCTGAGCAGGTTCCTGAGTGACAAGTCTCAATGTAAATATCTCCCCTCAAAATCCTCTCCTCAGAATGCAATTCCCCTGCACTCCTCCTTTGAGGATGTGGTTAGAGAGGAGTGGGGAAAATCAGACAAGAGTAAGCACATTAATAGACATGACCTTGGGACTATAAAAGCTACCAGAGCCAAAATATTTTATTACTGTACTGAGATCCCAAAGGGGGATGCCCCAGTAGCATCCTTAGCAAGAACTATGGTTATTCCAGTTGAAAGGGAGTTCTTTCCCAAGAACCCGACAGATAGGAAAGTGAAGATCACTCTTAGAAGGACTTTGGAGGCATCCTTGGCCACTCTCAGAGACTCTCTCACACCTACATGCTTTGCGAGAGCTTCCCTGTCTTGGTTGGAAGATGTCAGGGCCTTTGAAGCACAGGGATCACACTGACTTTAGCGCCATTCTCAGGAAAATTTCCCAGGCAATAGCATTTGTGGCTGACACCTGAAGGGATGCAATGAGGTTTTTGGCCAGGGCCATGGCATCCAGCTCAGTGGGCAGGAGTCAAATATGGCTCTGTCCCTGGAATGTAGACCTTCAGGCATGGCAAGTCCTGTGGCCTTCAGGTTCACAGGATTTCTCCTCTTTGGAGAAATAATAAATAAGATTGTAGCAGAAAATCCTGCTAAATCTAAGCAGTCCCTCCCTTCTCCAACAAGTGCTTTCAGGAAGGAGTACAAACATGCCTTCAGGCACTCCCTTTGTCCCTCTTCCTCGCACAAGTACCAGAGGAAGAATAGCAGATATTCCAAGATAAAGCACCTGAAGCCAGAGCTCAAGGATAAAGCCCAGAGGTGGTCCTGCAGCCCTCAAGAGCCCGTCCTGAAAATGAGCAGATATGCCTTCACCCAGAACTGAATCTCAGACACAGAATTTCCCACTTCTTGGAAGAATGGTTTATATTGATCACAGACAAATAGGTGAGAAAAATAGTAAATCAGGAATACTCCCATGAGCTATGGGCTCCACCACATCCTTTCTTCATCCAGTCCCCCATCTCCACTGATCTCATCAAGCACAAATCGATCCAGAAAAAAAAAATCTCCAGTCCTCTGTACAGAGGAGTGATAGAAGGAATTCCCTCACACGAAAAGTTCTCAGAGTTCTATTCTGTCGTCTTCATCATTTGGATGGGCACAGGGAGAGTCAGAGTCATTCTAGATCTCAAAAGTCTCAACAAGTGGATGGAGACCCTAGTTTCTACGGTGTCGTTCCTGTGGAAAAGGAGGGAGGAGGGTCTCCTAACCTCAGTGGAGCTGGTGGATGCATATCTCCACATCCACATCCATTTGTGCCACTGCAGCCTTCTGAAATTGGCTTGTGACACAGAGCACTACCTGGAATGAACCCTCCCATTAGGTATCGTTTTGGCCCCAAGGGTCTTTACGAAGATGCTGGCAGTGGTCATAGGCAGACTCTTGTGGTAGGGGACTTACTTATACCCTTTTCTGGTTGACATTCTAATCAGACCTCTGAACCAGCATTGTGTGGTGCACACCATCACAATGCAAACTGTGGACCTCTTGCAAACCCACAGCTTTATGATAAACCTCAAGAAAAGTTCCTTGATCCCATTGATAACCCACCTGAGAGTGGACATAGACACCTTGGTGGCAAAGATCTACCCATCACACAACAGGTTCCAAAAGGCTCAGGATGTTATCCCCATCCTGCACAAGTGCACCAAACAATTATAGCTCAGTGCCTTCAGCTACTGGGTCTCCTGGTGTTATGTATAGGTATCACCCAATGGGCAGGATCCCACGTCAGGCATCTTCAAGCCTTCCTTCTTAAAGTATGAGACTACCCCGCGGAGTGCATGAAAGATCAGGTGGTGATCTTGAACCAGAAACTTGGCTCTCTAGCATGGTGGACAATCCCTGGGAACGGACTTCCCATATGTCTTCCAGAGCTTCTGGTTCTCACAACCAATGCCAGCTTGCTAGGTTGGGGAACACACTTGGGACCCAGGATGGCGCAGGGTACCTGAAGTGCCAAGTAGAGGAAACACACCATCAATCTCCTGGAGCTCAGAGTCGTCAAGTTGGCTCTCAGGAGATTTCAGAGCTACCTACAGGGCAATCAAATCCTGATCCAGTCAGACAATACAACCAGGGTTGCATACATAACCAAGTGTACGAATACAGAATGGGGGATAACTGGCTTGGCAGCAGCACTGCTGAGAAAGATCTGGGAGTTGTGGTGGATCACAATCTCAACATGAGTCAGCAATTCAGTACTGTTGCAAAAAAAGCAAATGCAATTTTAGGTTGCATTAACAGAAGCATAGCATGCAAGTCATGGAAGGTGAAAATACCACTCCATTTTGTGCTGGTTAGGTCTCAGCTGGAGTACTGTGTCCAATTTGGTTACCAGTGTATAGAAAGGATGTAGAGAAACTGGAAAGGATCCAAAGGTGAGTGACAAAGATGACCAAAGGGATGGAATGCAAGCCATCTGAGCAAAGGCTAAAGGAACTGAGTATGTTTAGTTTGGAAAAGAGGAGATTGGGGGGGGGGGGGCAACAGGCTAGCAGTCTTCAGATACTTGAAAGGCTGCCATAAAAAAGATGGAGAAAAGTTGTTCTCTCTTTCCACAGAGGGCAGGACAAGTGGCAATGGGTTCAAACTACAGCATAGCAGATTTAGATTACAACTCAGGAAAAACTTTGTAACTGTAAGAACAGTAGGACAATGGAACAGACTGCCTCAGGAGGTTGTGGAAACGACTTCACTGGAGGCTTTCAAAAGGAGTCTGGACAGCCATCTGTCTTGTATGGTTTAGACACAACAAATCCTGCATCCTGGCAGGGGGTTAGACTACATGACCCTTGCGATCCCTTCTAACACTATGATTCTGTGATAAACATCCAAGAATGAAAAAATTAGTATAGCTCTGCATGCAGAATTGATGGATATAATGGAATGGGCAGAAAAGACCCTATCTTCCCTAAAGTGATACACATAAAAAGAGAGCTGAATCAGAAAGTAGACTGGCTCAGCAGACACATAGTCAACAAATCAGAAAGGTACCTGAACGAGCAAGTTTTCAATCTGAACTCAAAGATGTTGTTTCCCCTCGGTTGATCTGTTTGTAAGTTGCAAAAACATCAAAGAGCTGAAATACTTCACACAGGAAATAGATCCCAAGTCCCTGGGAACAGATGCCCTTTTGCACAAGTGGCCACAAGGTCTGCTATATGCAGTCCCACCCTTCCCTCTTATAGGGCAAGTGATCCAAAAATTAAGCAGGAACAAGCAAAGGAGATTGTGATAACTCCACTCTCTGATCTGATAAAGCTGAAACTGGAATCACCATTACAGCTGCTACCCAGACCAGACATTCCCTTCTGAGGCTCTCTTCAAGGGAAGTGTTACCAGCACTAGCCCTATCTTCCAAAGTGATCAGGACTTTGCTCATATCCAGGTAAATCTCCACAATAAAATCCTATTCCTTCAGCTGGAGCAAGTTCAGCTTTTGGTGTCAGGAGCACAATGCTAATTGGAATTCCAGCTATCCTGGACTTTCTCCAAAAAGGTGTGGATAAAGGTCTTCAGCCCCGCCCAGCCCAATCTTCCCTAAATGAGACCTACCACTGGTGTTGAAGGCCTAACCCTTAAGAGATTCTGACTTCTATATCATTGTTTTATCCCTCCATCGAAACTAATTTTCTGGTCACCATCACATCTACTAGCCACGATTCAGAGCTGGATGTTCTGCATGTGCTGTGATGACAAGGTGGTACTAAGAACTCTGGAGTTGTTTCTTCCCAAGGCAAACTGGCCTTTCTGCACCTCACAGGGGATTATCTTTCCCTCCTTCTGCCCAAAGCCACAGCACCTGTCTGAGAAGCTGTGGCACACTTGTGATGTCAGAAGAGCACCGAAAAGCTACCTCAAATGCACACAGTCCGCAAGGAGGTCAGGCACCCTGTTTTTCTCCTTTCCTCTGCAATGTCAAGGGCTCAGAGTCTCAAGGCTCTCTCTTTTTAGACTGTTCAGATTATGCCGTGTTGAGGCTCACAAAGTGTCAGGCCCTCCTGTTCCAGAAGGAATCAGGGCCTCCTCCACGACATCAAATTGCGCACCTCATGGGCCAAACAAGCATGTGCCTCCACTGCAGAGATGTGCAGAGTAGCCACGTAGTCGTTAGTTTACAACTTTATCAAACGTTACAAAGTGGACTTTCTGTTCTCCACAGAAGGCAGGAAGATGCTCAGGGCAGTGGTCCAGTAGTGGCATTGCCTTTTGGACAGTTTTCAAGGGAATGTCTATCATTCTTTCTGTTTACCTTTTCTTGTTCCTCCCTACTTGTGTTCACTGCTTGCTACTTCCTGTGCATAGCAGAATTGTAAGAGGCACTGGGCTACAGAATGGAAAATTTCTTACCCAATAATTTCCTTTCATTTAGCAGTGTCTCCCTCGATTCTACCCACCCTGGATGGCTTTCTGCCAAGGGGGGGAGGCAGCATTTTATTTGGCCTATCTGCCATTCAGAGAATTGGCTTGGTGTACATAATCAATGAGTTGGACATTGATGTTACGTTAATAAATAATTTCCTTTATGAGTTTTTCACACCGCTATGGAATGACTCATCTGGTGGCAAGTGGGAGAAGGGAGTGTGACCAATGTGAGTCATGCTGGAGCTTTCAAAAGCCTTTGGAAGCTGCAGAGAAAGGACAGCAGCCCATGCATAGCAGAATTGTAGGAGATGCTTCTAGCAGAAAGGAAATGATCAGGTAAGAAAGTTTCCATTCCTGTGCCCCAGCAGGAAAGGCTATTTTCAGAAATTTAGTGAAACACTCCCCTCTCTAAAACAGTTCACTAAGTTAGAGTATACTACGGTTTGGAATAGATTCAGTTCAGCCACATCTCACAGATCCTTGATTATTCACAGGGTGAGTTATCTCTCAGCCTTGAGACAAATTCTTCTCAAATGTGCCTCCACAATTCCATCCACTATAGGATTATTCCAGCAAGGTTTCTTCACATGTCACCTTTATTAATTAATTGATGCTCAAAAAAATCCATCAAAACAACTAACCTACCAAATGAAGAAACAAAAACACCTTAGAGTAGCATTGTGGAAACTCAGCTTGGTGCTAAATGTCTTTACCAAGCCTCTCTTTGAGCTCCTGTTGACCACTTAGTGTTTAAATTGGAATCCTCATTTGCGCTATGCAGGGCTGCAACTTCCATTCCTTGAGGGGGTCATTTAGGGATTTGGGGCAAAAATCTGTCTGGGGATTGGTTCTGCTTTGAGCAGGGAGTTGGACTAGATGACCTCCTGAGGTCCCTTCCAACTGATATTCTATGATTCTATGATTTTGACAAAGTGGTCCATCATCCGGACAGGAAATGATCTCTCCCTTTCACTAGGCACATCTTGTCCTTCCAATATTCTGCCCTAAGCCATTGTACCAGAGAGAAAAGCAATGTTGTATTTTGGAACTAGTCTCATCAGGATAAATCCATTCAGGAGATCTACAGCACATTTATTAGTTTTACCTGTTACTGTTACTGGCTGTCAAGAAAAACAGAAGCTTTAATTACTAAATGGCAAAAATACTATATCAGATAAGCTTAATGCAATTAGGGTGGTTTTTGTTTTTTTTTTTTTTTTTGTAACATAGCTGTTACACTGCTGCAAAAATCCAAGTGCTCCAAAAACCCTAATGTTGGAATTGTGACCTGGGTTTTGATGGAAAAAGAGAAATTTGTTGTCTAATGATTTTTCTTTTCCAACTATCCATGATCGCCATTCCATCCCTCCCTTGACATGCATTTGTAATTACTTTAGACCTTTATGTCTTTTGTGCTCTGTATATGGATATCTCAGAAAAAGTTAGTCGAATGGTTCAATATAGTTAATCAAAGTCCTTAGAATGCATTTCAGCTTTGGAAGTAATCTAATATGGGCTGTTCCCAGAAGGGGAGACTAAGCCTCCTTGCTGTGACCAATAGGTCTCATCTGTCTCCTGGAGCTTCAGAGCAAAGCAAAACCCATAGTTGGAATGGTAAGCCTGGGTATTTGGATAAGAACCATCAGGTAAGACACTTTTCTCTGTCTAATGCAGTACATTTAAAAGAGGGAACCTGTAAATCTTTGAGAGTTCTGCACCTTGTAGATTACTCTTCAGTATACCACAGGGAAGTTTGGTTTCCCAGAGAACAGGTTCCAGGTCTTTTGTTCATTTGAATTTTGCTACTACTGCAAATGATGTTTCAAGCATCAGTAAATCAGAAATGTAGTCAGACAAGCGGAAAAAGTGCTTTCCCTTAGTATGTGTTGTCATATTCTCAGGTACCCAAGTCTGTTACAACTCTAAAACGATCAAACAAATGTTAGGCCAATGTCTGACCATCAGTATTGTCACACAATACCACAAGTTAATTTTACAGATACTATTTTACATGTGTCTCAAAGACACGTTTAAAGACATTAATTTAGTCTCAAAATACCTCCTCATAGTAGTTAAATACAATATTGTTCCCACTTTGTAGATGGGTGAATTTGAGGCCCAGATTAATGAATTGATTTGCTTATGGTCACACAGTGAGTCAATGGCATAGATTAAAAATAGAACTTAGATGTTCTGATTCCCTGCTCTAAACAGTAGACAAGATTGCCTCAGCTACCTGTTAGGTCTCAGAATGCTAGCATTTTCAATGCGTTTTACACAGGTGTAAATAACTACACAAAATGCAAATCAGCAGAGGCCCAGCTTGTTTAACCTATTTCTTTAATAATTATAAAAATGTATTTTCAGATTAAGTTATGCAAATCATTAATCATAGAACTTAGTTTTAAATTAGTACTTTCCAAAGCAGATTTTTTTCTGAAGTTGTTACTCTATCAGTTGATTGATCATATTTAAATATAAGTGTGTGTGTGTGTGTGTATATATGTGTGTGTGTGTGTGTGTGTGTGTGTGTGTGTGTGTGTGTATGTATATATACACACACATTCTGAAATCAACTCTTTCTTTATTCTTGCTATTTGGAAATCTTTGGTCTGAACCATTTGCCCATGGCATAAATAATATAAACTTTGCCCATAGCAAAAAGAATAAAAATATGAATGATGCTATGTACTGCATCTGACTTGAAATAAGGTAGCAGGAAATCACACAGCTTATATCATTAGCATGATAAAACCCTGGTTATGGATATGTATATGGCCCTCACAATTAGAGCAAATGAATATTTGATTTTTCAGTTTGCTGGTAGTTTTGAAAAAATCTAAAAAAAATTGAGCTCAGATTGAACCCAAACCAAGAATTGCAAATATATATATTGCAAAATCAAAAAAATTGACAAAAAATTCATTTTGAACAAAATGTTTCATTTTTTCCCCCCAGGCCTTTTTGAACTCAAAAGCAAAGGAAATGATTCATAGAACAGCAGGGTGGGCAGAGGTGGTGCATTTTTTTTAAACAAATAGTTTATTCACAAATAAATGTCTACCCCTAATTATTCATGAATTTGACATGAATTTGCTGAATAGTTTTGGCTCAATTTATTTTGGGATTTAAGTGCCATTCACAAAATGGCTGAACGGGGACTTGTCAGTGGTGGTTTCTTTTAGCCTATAGCCCAGTGGTTAGGGCACTCATCTGAGACCCTGTGTTCATCCCCCTCTCTCCCCCCAATGTGGAGAAAGGAATTGAACTTGGGTCTCCCATGTTGGAGGAAAGTGCCCTACCAACTGGGCTTTGAGGAATTTTGGTGCAAATCTTTCCCTTGAAGTCGTTCTACTTTGTATCCATAGTTAGTCATTAGAGTATTGACTAAATACAATCTTTTTTTTTAAAAAAAAATTGTCTGGTTTGTTTTATAACTTTTTTTCTTTTATAAATGTTTTGTAACCACTGGAGTGGGGAGAGGGAGATGAACAGTGTTGTTTTAGTCTTTTATAAGTGATTTAAATGCTTTAAAGTGGGTCACCATAAATTAGTACTGCAAGGGAAAAACAATGTGAAATTGTCACAGAAAAAACTAAAGGAATTACCAATTCAAGTCCCATTCATTGTATGGCTAAATCCTTCAGTTAGCTTTGAAAACCTCATGTAGCACAAAAAATAAAGGTAAAACACATCAAATGAGTATGACATAAATATAATATTCTAAATACATCTGACAAAATTGTGCTAAAGCAACCTTACAAAATTCTACTCGCACACTAGCCTGGGATGAGTACATTTTGGGCTGGTAGGGAAAGTATCATTATTGTTTACATTATCAGAACAGAAAGGGCAAATAGATTTTGTGCCTGGGTTGGTGATTATTTTCTGACTGTTTTGTAAAGCTCCTTTATAGAATTTAGATTTAAAACTCAGGCCTTCATCAGATCATTTAACCAGTCCATTATTGTGAATAAAATATACATCAATATTCATAAAAGCCTGGATTCCCATCTCTGAAGACATGTGCCTGCTTAGAGAAACACCTTTCTGGAATGCATGGCAACAGTCTGGAGCAGCTGCTTTGACAAAGACTCTTCATTTAAAAGGTAGCAGCACTAAGGTGCTGTAATTCCACTGAATTTATTTTCTAATTTTGCTGAACGGAGCACTGGCCCATATGCCTCAGTGGCAACGTAGATCCATCCTCCATTTGGAATTATGCACCCATTTCACAGCATCTGCCAAAGTAAGAGAATAGGGTCTCAGCCAATCTGACCTGGGGGAAAATTCCTTCCCAACCCCAAATATGGTGATCTGTTAGACCCTGAACATGTGGGCAAGACCCACCAGGCAGATACCCAGGAAAGAATTCTCTGTAGTAACTCAGAGCCCTCTTCACCTAGTGTCCCGTCTCCAGCAGTTGGGGATTTTTGCTACTGGCAATCACTGCTGGGCCACATACCATTTTAGGAAGTCCCATCATACCATCCCCTCCATAAAATTATCAAGCTCAGTCATGAAGCTGGTTAAGTTTTTTGACCCCACTGCTACCCTTGGAAGGCTATTCCAGAACTTCACTCCTCTGATGGTTAGAAACCTTCATCTAATTTTGAGCCTAAACTTGTTGATGGCTAGTTTATAGGCATTTGTTCTTGTGTCTACATTGGCTCTTAACTTAAACTCCTCTCTCTCTCTGGTATTTTCCCTCTGATGTATTTATAGGGAGCATTCATATCTCCCCCCCACACACCCAGCCTTCTTTTGGTTAGGCTAAACAAGCCAAGCTCTTTGAGTCTCCTCTCATAAGGTAGGTTTTCCATTCCTCGGATCATCCTAGTTGCCCTTCTCTGCACCTGTTCCAGTTTGAATTCATCTTTCTTAAATATGGGAGACCGGAATTGCATACAGTATTCCAGATGAGGTCTCACCAGTGCCTTTTATAATGGTACTAACACTTCCTTGTCTCTATTGCAAATACACCTCTACCCCTATATAACATGACCCGATATAACATGAATTCGGATATAAAGCGGTAAATCAGCGCTCCGGGGGCAGGGGGCGGGGCTGCGCACTCCGGCGGATCAAAGCAAGTTCAATATACCGCGGTTTCACCTATAATGCGGTAAGATTTTTTGGCTCCTGAGGACAGCGTTATATCGGGGTAGAGGTGTATCTCGCCTGATGCATCCTAGTACTGCATTAGCCTTTTTCATGGCCACATTGCATTGATGGCTCATAGTCATCCTGTGATCAACCAATGCGCCCAGGTCTTTCTCCTCTTATGTTGCTTCCAACTGATAAAGTCCCCAGCTTATAGCAAAAATTCTTCTTAATCCCTAAATGCATGACCTTGCACTTTGCACTATTAAATTTCATTCCATTTCTATTACTCTAATTTACAAGGTCATCCAGATCTTCTTATATGATATTCCGGTCCTCCTCTGTAGTGGCTATACCTCCCAACTTCATGTCACCACAAATTTTATTAGCGCACTCTCACTTTTTGTGCAAGGTCAATAATAAAAATGTTAAATAAGTTTGGTCCCAAAACCGATCCTTGAGGAACTCCACTAGTAACCTCCCTCCAGGCTGACAGTTCGCCTTTCAGTATGACCTGTTGTAGTCACCCCTTTAACCATCTTTCAATTCTCATATATCCCCATCTTCTCCAATTTAACTAATAATTTCCCATGTGGAAATTCTTAATCCCTAAATGCATGACCTTGCACTTTGCACTATTAAATTTCATTCCATTTCTATTACTCTAATTTACAAGGTCATCCAGATCTTCTTATATGATATTCCGGTCCTCCTCTGTAGTGGCTATACCTCCCAACTTCATGTCACCACAAATTTTATTAGCGCACTCTCACTTTTTGTGCAAGGTCAATAATAAAAATGTTAAATAAGTTTGGTCCCAAAACCGATCCTTGAGGAACTCCACTAGTAACCTCCCTCCAGGCTGACAGTTCGCCTTTCAGTATGACCTGTTGTAGTCACCCCTTTAACCATCTTTCAATTCTCATATATCCCCATCTTCTCCAATTTAACTAATAATTTCCCATGTGGAACTGTATCAAATGCCTTACTGAAATCCAGGTAGATTAGATCTAATGCATTTCCTTTGTCTAAAAAATCAGTTATCTTCTCAAAGAAGGAGATCGGGTTGGTCTGGCACAATCTACCTTTTGTAAACCATGTTGTATTTTATCCCAATTACCATTCGCCTCTGTCCTTAACTACCTTCTCTTTCAAAATTTATTTGACCTTGCATACAATTAAGGTCAAACTAACAGGCCTGTAGTTTCCTGGATCACTTTTTTCCCCCTTTCTTAAAAATAAGAACTATCATAGGTACCAATCCATGGGCACTCTGGGGCTGGAGCACCCATGGGAAAAAATGGGTGCTCAGCACCCACCGGCGGCCCCACCAATCAGCTCTTCCCCCTCCCCCCAGCACCTTCCACCCACCAGTGGGCCCTGCCAATAAGCTCCTCCTCCCAGTTCCCCCCCACCCATCGTGATCAGCTGTTCAGTGGTGGGCAGGAGGCACTGTGGGGAGGGGGCAGAACAGGGTGGGAAGAGGTGGTGTGGGGGCAGAGTGGGGACAGGAAGAGGCTGGTGGGGCCTTTGGAAAAGGGGTGGAGTGGGGGCAGGGCCTGGGGCAAGGCGGGGCTCAAGCCTCCCTCCCCCTCCCCAGAAAATGACAAAGTCGGTGCCTGTGGGAACTATATTAGCAATTCTCCAATCATAGGGTATGACCCCTGAGTTTACAGATTTATTAAAATCTTTTCTATTGGGCTTATGATTTCATGTGCCAGTCCCTTTAATATTCTTGGATGGACCTTATCTGATTTGATTAAGTCCCATTAAGCTGTTTGAGTTTGACTTACAACTCTGACGTGGTAATTTCTACCTGCATATACTCATTCCCATTAGCCACCCTGCCTCTACCTCTAAGCTATTCATCAGCCTTATTAAAAACTGAGGCAAAGTATATGTTTAGGTGTCGGGTCATGCCTAGATTATCTTTAATCTCCACCCCATCCTCAGTGGCTAGCAGTCCCACTTCTTCTTCTTCTTTTTTTATGTAGCTATAGAACCTCTTACTATTGGTTTTAATTCCCTTTGCAATATCCAGCTCTGCTTGGCTTTTGGCAGTTCTCATTTTATCCCTACACTTTCTGACTTGCAAGAGCTAGCTTTCCTTGCTGAACCCCCCATCTTCCATTCCTTGCAGGCTTTCTGCTTTTTCTTAATCACCTCTTTGAGATGCTTGCTCATCCAGTTTAGTATGCAAACCTTCCTTACGATTTTTTCCCTTTGTTTGGGATGCAGGCTTCAAATAGCTTCTGCAACTTCGACTTAAAGTAATTCCAGGCCTCCTCCACATTCACATCCTTGAGTTCTTCGGTCCAGTCCATTTCCCTAACTAATCCCCTTAATTTATTAAAGTTAGCTCTTTTGAAATCAAGAACTCTTGTTGCAGATCTATTTTTAAACTGAATTAACTCAGGATCACTTGAACCAAGGCTGTTCTCTATAACCAGTTCTTCTATGAGGTCCTCACTACTCACCAATACCAAATCTAAAATGACATCGCCTCTTATTGGTTCAGCAACTATCTGCTGAAGAAATCTGTCAGTTACTACATCCAGGAAAATCTGGGCCCTACTGGATTTAGTAACACTTGTCCTCCAATCTATATTTGGGAAATTAAAGTCTCCCATAATCGCACAATTTCCAGTAGTATTTAGTTAATTAAAAACATTAAAGAGGTCTCTATCCATAACCAAATCGGATCCTGGTGGTCTGTAACACACCTCAAGCACTATATCCTTTAGTAGCTTTCTTCCCCAAAGTGATTTTGGCCCAAACAGACTCTATCTTATCCATTCTATCATTTCTAATTTCTTTACAGTGTATCTTAGCATTAATATACAAGTCTACTCAACCACCCTTGCCTTTTTCTTTCTTTCTTTCTTTCTTTCTTTCTTTCTTTCTTTCTTTCTTGAACAGCCCATACCTTTCAATACCTGTACTCCAATCATGGCTACTATTCCACCATGTTTCTGTTATCCCTATAATATCTGGTTTCACTTCCTGCACCAGTAATTCTAGTTCCTCCAGTTTGTTACTGAGGCTCCTTGTATCGGTGTACAAATATCTTAACTGTTGCTGTTTGGGTTCGCCCCACATTCCACGCCCGATTGGGTACAGTCATTCTACTGCAGTGTTGCCCACCTTTCATCTTACCAGAGCTCCATTTTACCAAAATGTATTGTGGACCCTTTTCTGCTGTTCATTTCCATACATGTTTCCCCCATTTCAGATAATGTGAGGATAAACCTCATGTTTTTTCTTCCTAAACTGTTACTAAATCCCAGCTTTAAATACTACAAATAATTTAAAAAACATTTAAATAAAAGTATAGAAAATTAAATACTAGTTTTGCATACCAAGAGGTCTTAATGTTCTAGGTGTGGGTTTACAGATCTGTTACACTGTTAACTTTACATCCATATTTAACAAATGACATTATTCAGTTTCATGGGGTCACTGCGTCAAAATGTCTGTGTTAGGACTTTAATTTATTTCCTGAGGTTCCTTTTAGTGGGCAGAAAGAGTGGTGCATTGGATTGATTTACTGTCTCTAATCCACCATGTGGATTTTAAGGCTTGGAACTTATTCTGTGATTTAAATTTAAAACCTAGAAGAATTCAACTGTACTTCAGTAGCAAGCTGAACAAGACTGGGGAATCTCAGTAACTCAAATGTTGGGAGGATGATTCTATTGCAGAAGTAATGTTCTCTAATTTCAAGCAGCTTTGACTGTACCATTTACTCAGCATTCCATTCCACCCACTGGTTTATCCACACAGCTCCTGTTTACTTCAGTGGTAGCTGTGGACGCATATCTGAGGGCAGAATTTTGTGGGGTTAGCATCACTTTGTGATGCAGCCACATGAACTATCTACCTGGATGTCAAGTATTGCCTTTAAGAGATGCTGACATGATAATGTACAAATTAAGGGTTAAGAAAATATTTAAAAGACCCTCTACCATTTTCAGATGGGTCTCAGGGCAGTTTTATAACAAGATTACATAATTTTCTTTGCTCTGCTATAAATTAAAGCATGTATATCAAAGATGATCTTTGTTATGGGACTGCTGACTTTGCACTCTGGGATAGGCAGGCACTGGGTGTAAATTTCAATAGATGACTAAAAGTGCAGAGGAAATGAGCGGGTAATGAGAGAAGAGCAGCCAGTTCTTTAATTGAATTAAAAGCCGAGTGACACCAAAGCAGACACCTGTCCAATTACAGACAGGCCAAGGTGTTTACCATTGCTGTACAAGCGATTTGAAGATGACAGCAATCTTTCCGCCCACAGATTAACATAATGAAGGAGAACAGATTACAGCGGATGCTGGCCAAATAGCTAGGTTGGCAGCTGAGGAAAAAAGTAGTTTGTTGAAGTATGTAAATAAAAACTGCACTTTCCGTTGCCTACCTATTCAGTTCATCTGCTTCCTTGTTGCTGGCAAAATAGTGGACATGTTATGTGTAAAGGAAAAAAGTGAATTTCTCTGTATAAGCCTTTACTAAAAAAAATGAACAAGATTTACAAAAAGAATGATTTTTAGAAGCCCACTGTTCTTCACATCCCTGTCAGATGATTCAATATGTAAAATCTAATGCAGCGCAGATACAGCATGTAATATCTTTCCATTTTGTAAAATAAATAAATAAAAATTCCTCCAGTGCTTTGGGCATCTTTCTGGATGTACTGTTGCTGCTGGTGGTGCCTGAAGCTATTGGAGACCCCACAGAATGTCTCCCAACAAGAAATTCAAGGAGTATTAACTCACTATCTCATAAGGAGAATAGGCTATGGCTGCTAAATGTAAAATACAACTAAATTGCATCCAAAAGCACAGCAGAATACAATGTGAAAAGGCACTTGATGTATAACACAATATCCCCTACCACACTTCTCACAGCAGAGAACATGCAAATGTCACATTTAGATGCATTGGTTCATGCACCTATTTATTGGCTCAAGGTAATTCAAACTGTGTGGTTTTACTTTCCTCTTTGTCCCTCCCCTCTCCCTCCTGCCCCCCACACTAGGTATGTGTCAATGTTAAGTATTAATGCAAAATGCATTAGTGCTTAGCAGAGAGATTCCCTGGAGATGCTGGTGCCAAATAGCTTAATACAGATGCCTGCATTACACGGGATACTAAAACTTTAAAAACATCAATAATGCCTACTTTATGCTTATTCAATGTGCTTTCAAATTGCTGTCTTCCATCATCAAAAGATTACAGGCAAAGTTTGTTGGTACTGCTGCTGACCCTGCTCTGCCTTCAGTGTATCTGCTGTAGCATTTACATTAGATTCAGAGGTGTCAGTGCAGCTTTCCATTATCAACTGATGATTAGCAGAATCAAGAACTATGATCATAGAGGTATCTATCTTTCACCATTTTTACTCTTAAATGGAACTACATTGACTGGAGTTACCCCTGATTTATACTGTTGTAAGGGAGAGTAGAATCAGGCCCTAAAAGAGAGAGATTGAAAGATCTTGCAGATGCCAAACTTTCAGGATTTTTCAGTCAAGTACAAGAATAAACCAAGCACCTCCATTTCAGTGAAAGATTGGTCTGGAAAACTGTAGCATCTACAAACTTCTTAGCAAATACTAGGAGAATACAGCAACTCACTTTGGATTGTCACTTGTGCACATCAAAGAAAAACTGCACCAACTTTGACGTTTACTTTGCTGTCCTGCACAAGAGGAAGGGAAATTTTCTGCACTGATTGTTAATGGTAGGGACTGCTACTTACTTCCACCTCCAAGTGTGCACATCACCCCAAAGGAGGCAGGAGGTGAAGGAGGCAGCATCATGACACACTGCACTGAGGGGATCTTAGGGCAAGCTCTTTACCTCTGCATTTTCCAATTAAATATAATTTTGTAACTTCCAATAGCAAGTTCTTTCCCAAGCTGCTTATGAAAAAGTACAGCTTTTTAGCACCCCAGTGCAGGACAGTGCCTAAATAGCACAATTTGGCACCTAAGGTGAAATTCTACACTTGGAAGCCAGTGTATACATAGCGGACATCAGAATATGATGCACGTTGAAAGTTGGCAAGAGTCTGCTCTCCTTTTTTATTAATTTTTAACTTTCTTTCTGAAGTTTCACTTCATATTATTTTATTATTTCACTTGCTTTGAAATGGGAACTGCTAATGCTTTGACAGATTTCTTGAACATTTGTACACTTTCACTGTGGTACTTCTATATTTTCCAGTTTAATATAACTGTGAGATTTCCTATGCCAATACTCCTCACTGAATCGTTACACCTATCCCTACATTTTTTGAATACTAGGATGACCATTTTTTTTCAGGAGTGCATCCAGGAGTGAAATCAAATTGGTATCACTCATGGCTGATTTATAACAGAATTCTATCCACCTCTCTTCACTAACACCAATAAGTCCTGAAAAAGCACAAGTATACAAATCATTCCATGTTGAATCCTTGGGTACTGTGTCAACTGTGTTCCGTTACTGTGGTGGTGTATTAACACAGGGATTATACGATGCCACTGAAGTAATGGAACTCAGGTGATATGTTTCATATGGTACCAGGAGCTTGATATCTTGGATTAAAATGGGAAGCTTTGTAGAACAGTGTTAATGCCTGAGAGAAAGATCTCTTTAGTTTTATCCAAGAGGTTAGAAATTCCTTGGGAAAAACAAAATTTATAAGTAAAATAATTTGGTGGGGAAGGGATGAAGAAAAGCTGAGTCAATAGTTATATGTATTTAAGCTGCTGAAATCTTGAAATAACTTCTAGTTTACAAAGAATAACTGGAAGATTCCAGTTGCACAATATTAGCATATTGTTCTGAATAAAACATGATTTATTTTTAAAAAGCAGAAACTATTCCAAACCACAGGGAACTAGAAATGCAAGTTTTAATGCTTTGTCCTTTCCTCCTGTACTACTGTAAGTATATTATTTTATGTAAATATATATTGCTGGACGATGTAATTATAGCATTGTGACTGTATATGTACATACAAGGGACCGCATAGTGTACATATGCAACATTAATTTCTTCTGTTGCAGGCATGTTGACAGGCTTGCAACCCTTCGCAAACTATGGTGTAACCCTAACTGCTTGCACTTTGGCTGGCTGTACTGAGAGCTCACATGCATTGAACATCTCCACTCCACAAGAAGGTAAAGTAATTTCAAAGGTCTTGACTTCCACATTTCAGTCATGAATAATAAAATAGGAGAAGAGCTAAATGCTGCAAAGCCATTTGCTGGAAAACCCCAACCTAATTTGATGACAAAGTGCATTGCCAGAGCATAATTGCTCCATTTTTGGGGGGGTGCGAAAATGAATCAAACTCCATACCCTTTAATGACATGCATCTTTAATAGCTGTAATGCAGATTAATGGGCTTTTTAATTGCTGTTACATTGTTCATGCAAGAGCCTTGTCATTAATATGAAGCATCTGAAAGATTAATGAAAGCTTCCTCATTTTACTATGGCTCAGAAGTAAATCTAGAGACAGTCTGACTAAAAAGAATTGATTGTATGGCACAGTATGAAATTGAGAATCAAACGGTTGATTTCCATGGTCTCTTTTAACTGCTAAACACTAGCATAGGCAACAATTATTTTAGTATGATGGAACCTCCGAACGCCAATTTAGCCATTTATTAATCACTGCTCAATTTTCTGCTGCTTTTCTTAACTCTTACACATTTTTTGTTGTACTTGGAACTTAAAAGTTGCAAGCATAAATTAAGGTTTCTTAAGCTTGCATTAAGATCTAGAGCAGCAAGAAAGAAAATATATTACAGTTCTGGCTTTAGAGACCAGCTCAATAACTACTGTGCATCAATTACTGGAGGAACTGTTCCCAAAAGATCTGAAGCATACGTAACTCCTATCTCACTTAAACATAAGATCCAGGTCAAATTCATCTCTCAGTTACATCAGTCTAAAGCTGGAGTAATCCACTTGAAATCATCAGTTACTCCAGATTTGCGCCAGTATAATTTGACCCTTATGTGTAAAACAGTATTTCGTCTTCCATGAGGTGAAAGAATTTTAAAACTCATCTTAAAAAAAATATTCCCATCTGGTGTGTGGTGTGTTTTTTAAGAAGCAAATATAGGCTCCTCTTTGTTTTATTCATCCTTTTTTAAAATAAGTTAAATAAAGAAATAGCAATACAGTGCTAACGTGGAACTAAGACTTCAGCATAAGTTGATGTAAAT
Source organism: Emys orbicularis (assembly GCF_028017835.1). Classification (NCBI taxonomy): domain Eukaryota; kingdom Metazoa; phylum Chordata; order Testudines; family Emydidae; genus Emys; species Emys orbicularis. Next base: position 168,668,561 of record NC_088685.1, read on the forward strand.
TAGAGGCAAACCAGAAAAATCAAAACCGCACCACTTCTAATGAATTAAAATTAGATATGGTTCTCTGCCACAAAGTTTGGATTGGCTGTAAACTTATGCCAAAGCCCCAACTCTTTGTAGGGATGGGTGAATTAGTGTGGGGAAAAAAATAACCCTTTACCCCTCTGGACTTGCATGCTTTTCTAGAACCAGGTTTTAGCTAAAAGATCAGTTTTCAAAATGGAGAGAGGTAAATAGTAGTGTCCCCCAGAGATCTGTACTGGGACCAGTGCGGTTCCGCATATTCATAAATGATGTCGAAAAAGGGGTAAACAGCGATGTGGCAAAATTTTCAGACTATACAAAATTATTTAAGATAGTTAGGTCCAAAGCAGACTATGAGGAGTTACTAAGGCCTGGTCTACACTGGGGGTGAGGGGGTGGGGATCGATCTAAGTTACGCAGCTTCAGCTACGTGAATAACGTAGCTGAAGTCAACATACTTAGATCGACTTACTGTGGTGTCTTCTCTGCGGTGAGTCAACTGCTGCCACTTCCCCTCTCGCTGAGCTGGAGTACAGGAGTCGACGGGAGAGGGTTTGGGGGTCGATTTATCGCATCTAGACTACATGTGATAAATCGATCCCCGCTGGATCAATCGCTGCCCGCCGATCCGGCAGGTAGTGAAGACATACCCTAAGGGATCTCACAAAACTGGGTGACTGGGCAAACAAAATGGCAGATGAAATTCAATGTTGATAAATGCAGAGTAGTGCACACTGGAAAACATAATCCCAACTATACATACAAAATGATGGGGTCTAAATTAGCTGTTACCATTCAAGAGAGAGATCTTGGAGTCATTGTGGATAGTTCTCTGAAAACATCCACTGAATGTGCAGTGGCAGTCAAAAAAGCTAACAGAATGACAGGACCCATTAGGAAAGGGATAGATAATAAGCCAGAAAATATCATAATGCCCCTATATAAATCCATGGTACTCCCACACCTTGAATACTGTTTGCCCCATCTCAAAAAAGATATATTAGAATTGGAAAAGGTACAGAGAAGGGCAACAAAAATTATTATGGGGATGGAACAGCTTCCATATGAAGAGAGATTACAAAGACTTGTAATTTTCATCTTGGAAAAAAGACTACTAAGAGGGGTATGATGGATATCTATAAAATGATGAATGGTGTGCAGAAAGTGAATAAGGAAGTGTTATTTACCTCTTCACATAATACAAGAACCAGGGGTCACACAATGAAATTAATAGGCAGCAGGTTTAAAACAAACATAAGGAAATACTACTTCTTTGAGTAGTGTCCCTATAGGAGTGCTTCTGTCCCTGTGCTGCTGATTGGAGAACTTTGGTAGCAGTGTAGGTTAGGCCCACACATGCGCTATCTCTCCTCATGCCCTGCCACAAGGCTAACCAGCGCACACAGGCTAATCCCCCTCAGTTCCTTCTCAACTGCCCCGGGCTAGAGACGGAGCCATTAGCAGTCTGTTTCGATAATTAGCTTCTTTAGTATTTTTATTACTTAGTCTCTTCAGTCTTAGTTGAAGCCTTTTCCTCTGTATCTCTCTTCCAAAACAAAAAGCAAACAAACAAAACTTTATTTTTCCCCTTTTTTTGTTGGGGACCCCTTTCCCCAGCAAGGTATACCCGGCTCACCAGGCTTCAAGAAGTGCCTTCTCTGCCAAGTTTTGCCCACCAGGGAGGGGGGAGGGATAGCTCAGTGGTTTGAGCATTGGCCTGCTAAACCCAGGGTTATGAGTTCAGTCCTTGAGGGGGGCCATTTAGGGATTTGGGACAAAAATCTGTCCTCCTTTGAGCAGGGGGTTGGACTAGATGACCTCCTGAGGTCCCTTCCAACCCTGATATTCTATGAGTGGAGAGTAGTTCCCCCATCTATCAGTTTTGGAGGGATGCCACGCACCCTCATATGTCTGTTATCAAGAGGCTCCTTGGGTATACCCCCAATCTTCCCCCCCACCACTGGCATATGACCAACCATGGGCACCACCACTGGGCTCTATTCCACTGCCCCGGTGGCCATACTGGGATACCTGGGTGCATATCACCCCCACACTTCTCAGGCTCCCAGCCTCACTCATAAACCCTTGAGACATTCTTCTTCGGCTATGGCATCCAGAACCTCAAAACCTTCAGAAGAGATCATGGAAGAATATGAGGGTGGAGTTGAGGAAGAAGTTACTCTGAAGACCAACATCTCTTCCTGCTCTCCAAATGAGGCATTCATGCCTTGCCACCATCCTTAGCTGATGATTTCCAGCTCTCCCAGGACTTGGCAAAAAGAGTTGCAGGCACACTGCAGATACCGTTGGAGGAAGTCAAGGACGTTCATTACAAACTCCTTGACATCCCACACTCTTTCTCGACCTCCAGAATAGCTTTCCCCATCAATGAGGTTCTTATGGACCTGCAAAACTATATGACAAACCCCAGCATCAGTGAGGCCTACTTGTAAATGGTCCAATAAAAATATTACATCCTGGCTGGGGAGATGGAATATCTCTTCTCCCACCCTTCCCCCAACTCCATTGTTATGGATGTGGCAAACTCCCAGGCCCGTCAAAACCAAATGAGATCCACTCCCTATGATAGGGATTGGAAATGCTTGGACCTCTTTGGGCAGAAAGCCTACTCTTCAGGCACATTGCAGTTTCGAATTACAAACTATCAAGCCTTAACAGCGAAGTATGACTATGTCAATTATTCAGAATTCAACAGCTTTATTGATCATCTCCCAAAGTCACAGTGCAACTAATTCTGAGCTATCATCCAGGAAGGGCAGCTAGTAGCCAAAACAACTCTCCAGTCAGCCCTCGATGCAGCCAGTACAGCGGCCCAGTCCATCTCCATGACGGTGGTCATGAGAAGTATGCCATGGTTACACCTTTCAGGTTTCCCTAAAGGGGTGCAGACGACTGTTGAAGACCTTCCCTTTGAAGGCACTAAGTTGTTTACAGAGAATACTGATGCGTCTCTCCATACCCTTAAAGATTTCAGGGCAATTCTCCACGTATTAGGAATCTATACACCTGGACAAAAAACAAAATTTAGTCCACAGCCCCAACATAAATCCTGTACCTCCCGATACCAGACTCAATGCTTTTATGAACCTCAGAGAAATAAATCTAGGTTCTCCAGACGCAAACCATCAGGGCCACAACCTTCCAGGTTGCAACCATCTACCTTAAAATATCAATTTTGACATGTTAGTCGAGGTATCGACAGACCACTCCCCTCAACTGCTGACCCATTCTACCCATTCAGCAACTACCTTGCCATGTTCCGCAGGACCTGGGAATGCATACCATTGGACGGATGGGGTCTTGGAAATCATTCAAAATGGGTATTCCATCCACTTTGCCTCCCCCCACCATTACCCTTCCCGTCTTTCAGGGACCCTTCTCATGAGAGTTTACTACAAAAAGAGATCGCCTCCTCCAGTTAGGAGCCATAGAACCAGTACCTCACCATCTATGAGGCAAAGGTTTTAACTCTCGTTATTTCCTAAAACCCCAGAGGAAGGGAGGTTGGAGACCTATGCTAGACCTCAGAGCACTCAACAAGTTTGTCAAAGCTCAAAAATTCTAGATGGTCACTCTAGCAATGATTATTCCAGCACTGGAAGAGGGAGACTGTTTTTTGGCCCTCGACCTTCAGGATGCTTATTTCCATATTTCAATCATACTGTCTCTCGGACAGTTCCTCAGGTTTACCCTAGGACAACACCACTATCAATAAAGAGTACTCCTCTTCGGGTTGTCATCGGCTTCAAGGGTATTCTCCAAGGTTCTCTCAGTAGTGGGTGCTCACCTATGCTCCCAGGGGATCATGATCTACTCCTACCTGTATGATTGCCTCCTGAGAGCCTGCTCCTTCAACGAGGCTTGTCGGGTTACCAAAACTGCTACAGACTTATTCACGGATCTGGGCCTACAGATCAACACCTAGAAATCAACCTTCACCCCGGAACAATGCCTAGAATTCATAATGACTGACCTCGTCTTGTTACGGGCCAAAGCACTCCTGCCTCAGCATAGGTTCCTCTCCTGGGATGTGCTTATAGAGACAATACGAAACAGCCCCCAAATATCAGTCAGACACTGCCTCCAACTTTTGGGGGATATAGCAGCTGGCACAGCGGTGATACCTCATTCCAGGCTTCACATGCAGTGTTTCCAGATGTGGTTCAGCTCAGTCTACAGACTAAACAGAGATGGACTAGATAGACCTCTGTCACTGTCCACCAAGGTAAAAAAAACCCCTGGCCTGGTGGAAAAAAACAGGAAATATTTGCAAAGGGATCCCCTTTTTGCAAATTTCCCCGTCGGTACTTCTCACCACCGACAGATCCCTCATAGGATGGGGCATGCATCTAAACAACCTTACAACACAAGGCAAATGGTTGTCCATGGAGATATGCCTCCACATCAACCTCCTTGAGCTCAGGGTGATCAGCAGTGCCTGCACCCACTTCCTCCCGCTGATCAAGGGAACACACACGAGAGTCCTAACAGACAACATAACATGCATATACTGCATAAATTGACAGGGAGGAGCCAGATCACCCTCTGTCTGTGCAGAAGCACTAACGTTATGGAACTGGTGCATCTCCCACATTACACTATCAGCAGTCTATCTTCCAGGCACACAAAATTCGATAGCGGACAGTCTCAGTCGCAGGTTCCCACATGACCATGAAGGGGAGATGCACCCACATCTTCACAACCTATTCTGGTGGTGGGGAACACTGATCACAGACCTGTTCACCACTTTATTGAACAAGAAACGTCCATGTTACTGCTCCAGAGCAGGGATGGGGCAATGCTAGGCAATGCTCTTCTTCTTCCCTGGGACAGGAACCTTCTCTATGCCTTTCCTCCATTTCCCCTACTGTCAAAAGTCCTATTAAAAATAAAATAAGAAGGTGCACATGTCATACTGATTGCTCCCACTTGGCTGAGACTGAATTATCACCCTTACCTGTCACAGCTCTCAACGTGCCCACCAATCTCTCTCCAGTCCACTCCATATCTCCACTCATAGAACAAAGGATGTACTCTACATCCCAACCTCGGGATTCTCCACGTCAGGGCTTGGCGCCGTCATGTTTCAAATGCATAGAAAGTTCCTGCTCAGAGGAGGTACAAGAGGTATTATTACACAGTAGAAAATCCACAACATACTGTATTTACCCGCAAAAAATTATCCAGATTTCAGGCTTGGTGTAATTCTCAACAAATTTCTCCAACATCCACTATTCTTCCAAAGATCCTAGACTGTGCACTGACTCTTAAAAAATGGGGACTATCTCTCAGTTCACTCAAAGTTCTCTTAGTGGCTATAACAGCCTTCCACCGACAAGTAGAAGGCTACTCAGAGCTATCACACCGAACCACAAAATGATTCCTCGGGGGTATACTAAACCTTTTTACACAACCCTGACATCCCACCCCTACATGGGATCTAAATCTAGTGTTGAAAAGCCTGACTAGACCTCCCTTGAAACCCATGGCTGTTCACTTACATACCTGTCAATTAAAACGGTCTTCCTGGTGGCAATCACCTTGGCTAGGAGAATTGGGGAAATAGCAGCTCTGATGGCACATCTTCCCTACATGGTATTCTTTCGGGACAAGGTCACACTCAGGCCACACCTGAAATTCACACCTAAGGTGACCACCCCTTTTCACATGAACCAAATGATCCACCTTCCAACTTTTTACCCGAAGCCACACCGTGATAACAGGGAGGCTATACCGCACACACAAGGCGTTAGGAGCTCCCTGGCCTTTTACCTGGATAGGGTGAAGGCTTTTAGGAAGTCTCCTAGGCTTTTCCTTTCTCCTGCGGAAAGATCCAAGGGTTCAGTAATATCAGCCCAGAGATTTTCCATATGGGTCTCAAACTGCATTAGACAATGTTATCGGGTTCACAACATGACACTTCCAGATGGTATTCTCACACACTCCACGAGGTTGATCTCTTCATCTGTCGCCTTCCTCAAGAATGTCCCTACAACAGAAATCTGTCCATACCTTCGCAGAACATTAAGCGATTGGGGACTCCACCTCTGATGCCATCTTTGGCTCCACAGTACTGTCATCTGTAACTGACTCGACTCCGAAGCCCCAGCCTCCCGTGGGGATATTGCTCGGGAGTCCTACAGTGAAGCACCCCGTAGGGATACTACTTGAAGGAGAAGAGGAAGTTACCTTGTGTAGTAACAATGGTTCTTTGAGATGTGTGTCCCTATGGGTGCGCCACAACCCACCTTCCTCCCCTCTACTTCAGTTCTTGTCAATGACTCTGCGGTAGAGAAGGAACTGAGGGGGGGGGGGTTAGCCTGTGTGCACTGGTTAGCCTTGTGGCCGGGGCATGAGGAGAGACGGTGCATGTGAGGGCTTATTGGACACTGCTACCGAAGTTCTCCGATCAGCAGCGCAGGGACGCAAGCATACCTACAGCGAAGCACCCATAGGGACACACATCTCGAAGAACCATTGTTACTGCGCAAGGTGAGTAACTTCCTCTTCTTCACATAACACACAGTCAACTTTTGGAATTCATTTCCATGGGATATTGTGAAGGTTCAAAAAGAATTAGATAAGTTCATGGAGAATAGGTTCATCAATGCCTATAAGCTAAGATGGTCAGGGATGAAACCCCATGCTCTGGGTGTCCTAAGCCTCTAACTGCCAGAAGTTGAGAGGGGACAACAGGGGATGGATCACTCAATAATTGCCCTATTCTGTTAATTCCCTCTGAAGTACCTGGCATTGGCCGCTATCAGAAGACAGGATATTGGGCTAGATGCACCATTATTCTGACCCAGTATGGCCATTCTTATGTTTTAAAGGCAAAAATCTGTCATCAGATGCTTGACCAGAACTCCCATTGACTTCAGTGGAGTTGTTCTGTGTAACGGTATAATTTTCCCTTAATTTTGTTTTTGAAATTTTCAAATACCCTTTTTCCTTTCTGATTTTCAACCAATCCAGGACTATCCTGAGAAAGGTCATTCTTCTGGATTTCTAGCCTAATTTTGCTGAATCAAAAGTTTGTCAAAGCTTTGGGTAAACATTAAACTGAACCAAACCTAAATTAGGCTGGTGGTATTTTTAAAGGCTCTTAGTGCTGTTCCAGCTGCTCCCATAGAGGTCTGTGATGGGTTTTACTGTGAATTTCAGGGGGATTAGTGTTAGGCAAATGCTGAGAGCTTTTGAAAATCTCACCCTAAACTTTTTAATATTTCTCCATCACTGTGTCACAGTCAGCTAGACTACAAATGGGGGGAGAGTGAGATGGCTTCCCCATGAGAAAAAATATTCTTTCTCTTCCATTGCTCTTAGTAATAGGACACATGACTCAGCTGGTGATGTCCCATGAAGAGTCACCAAATTTGATATATATGATGGAACTTCGAATTGCCTGTAGGCTAAATGTTTACAATGAAAGAAAATTTTACCAAAATAAGCAGGTTTGCTAGGCTTATCCTGAGGGGTTTTGCCATCTGCAATTATTTGAGCATCGTTTTTATGTCAATCCTTTGATATCTACTAAGAGTACCAATCCAGTTCTAAATCCTTAAGTCCAATTATAGTTTTGTAGGACATTGTTAAATACACTAACTGATATTTTAGTGAATTGATAACTTATTATCATTTCATTATCAATGAAAATTACATTATTTGTGGGCTTCCTCTGGAAAAAAAATGTTAATGAAGCCAATGCCATATGTAAGGAAATCCAATATTATAATATATTTGCTTTATTGCATATTAAAATTTTTCTTAAAATTATTTTTCTTATTTGCTCAGCTTAGTAAACGTACTAGCTAATACAGGAATTCTATGTGATTCAGAAAAAAATGCTCATTTCTGAAGATAGACTTTCACGCTGGGAAGGTTTACATAAGAATTTTTTTTTTTTTTTGCCAAAATAGTGCTTGTCAATTACCAGATATTCCTGCCAGAGTGAGTAAGCCCCAGTTCTGCCGCCCTTATGATATTCAAAGGTATTGCTGTGGAGTTAAGGTTTAACTCACTATAAGGGAGGCAGAACTGGGCCTTTGAGAGTATGTCTATTCAAGCTATGGCAGTGAGCCTCCCAGCCCAGGTTGAGAGACTTGGGCTAGCATGCTACAAATAGCTGTGTGAATAGCACTTGGAAGTTGTAGCTTGGGCTGGAACTCTGGGCTTGTCTACACTACCGGCCGGATCGATGGGCAGCGATTGATCCAGCGGGGGTCAATTTATCGTGTCTAGTATAGCCGTGATAAATTGACTGCTGATCATGCTAGCGTCGACTCCGGAACTCCACCTCAACGAAAAGCGCAAGGGGAATCGACGGGAGAGTGTCTCCCATCGACACACCGCAGTGATAACACCGCGGTAAGTAGATCTAAGTACGTCAACTTCAGATACGTTATTCAAGTTGCTGAAGTTGCGTAACTTAGGTCGAACCCCCCCTCCCCCGTAGCGTAGACCAGCCCTCAGACTCTGAAGCCTAGGGAGTGGGGTGGGCTTCAAAGCATGAGCTCCAGCACAAGGCACAACTTGAAAGAGCTGTCTACACAGCTATTTTTAGAGTGCTAGCACAAGCCCTGGAAACCCAAATCTGTCAACCTGGGTGAGGAGACTTTCTGCCATGAGCTGTGTAGGCATACCCTAAACTATTAGCCACTGCCAACCTCTAGTTTACAACATACACACAAACTACATTGGAAGAGCGCTATTACTGTTGCAAAGTCAAGCTATTAGAAGTTAGGAAATGTCAGAATTAAAGTTATGTGTGCATAATAATATAATAATTAAGGCTCCATGTTTGTCACGGAGTGACCTCCATGACTTCTGCAGCGGCCCATGCAGCTGGCCTGGGAGCTGCCTGCGCTGCTCGGGCAGCCCCGGGGATAGTTGCACCGGCTGCTGCTGGGGAAGTCTCGGGCCCCCCTCCACCCCCCAGCAGCAGGAGTTTGGGTGTGGGGGGCTCAGGACTGGAGACTGGGGTGTGGGGTGGTGCTTACTGGGAGGGATCCCCAGAAGGGTGACAGGAACTCTCCTCCCTCAGCTCCTAACTCCACGTGCTGCCTCTGCCCACAGGCACCGCCCCCACAACTCCCATTGGCTGTGGTTCCCAGCTCCCATTGGCTGTGGTTCCCAGCCAATGGGAGCTGCAGAACCGGAGCTTAGGATGGAGCAGAGGCAGCACATGAAGCTAGGAGCTGGAGGTCACTGCTTCCCAGGAGCTGGGCAGGGAACCTGCCTAAGCCCTGCCAACACCCCACCACCACCACCACCTGTGGCGTCCCCCCAGGCCGCGACCTCCCCCGAGCACCCGTGGGATCCCCCCGGGCCACACACCCCACCCCCACTGGGCTGTACCCTCCCTCCCCCCCCCCCCCCCGAGTATCCATGGTTCCCCGCAGGTCGCACCTGCAGCACCCTCTGGCCACCCTCCACCCCCCAAGTTTTAGTCAGGGGTATATAGTATAAGTCATGGACAGGTCACGGGCTGTGAATTTTTGTTTACTGCCTGGGACCTGTCCATGACATTTTTACTAAAAATACCCGTGACTAAAACATAGCCTTAATAATATCTACATCCGTGATTTTGAAGAAAAAAAAAAAAAGATCAATTTGTGGTTCAAGACATGAAGTCAAGGAGAGAGGGATTAAAGCTCTTGGTCAGGTGGTTAGTTTTAATAAAAAATGTCACAAATATCTTAGGTCAGAATATTCATACTTGAGTGCTTAAAGTTAGGCACATAAAACCCTATGTAGGCATCTAAATAGTGGCCTGATTTTCAAAAGTGAAAAGTGTTATAGCCTCCATTTGAAATTTATGGAGCCACAGACACTGAGCATCTCTGAAAATAAGATAACTGTAGATTTAGGTGTCTAACTTTAGACATTCAAGTATAAAAATTTTTGTCTCAGTAACTAATTTCTAACGTCTTTGTTAAGGCTGGTGGTTATCATTTAAAATTTCCTAGTGCTTGAACTGGCAACCAGTTCTACCACCTGTAAATGATAGGCCCCTTCCTTCTTGTCATAAATTGGTTTGCTGACCAGTTATATGAAAGATCCGTTGCTCTAAACAATGCATAGGGAATTTCCCAATATTGTCAGAAGTGGTGATGTGCACAGACAAGGGATTTTCACAAAAGGAAAAAGGAAAAGGAACCAGAGAAGAAATCACCCAGTAGACCTAAACCATCAGTGCTGGTAAACATGCCAGGTTTTCCTCATGGCAAGTGGTGAGACACACCCTCTTGTTGGTAGCACAGTTTCAAAAATGTAGTTGGCATCTTGTAGCCACAAGACCCCCTAGTGAATATATAATGTTAAGTGAGCATATTTCTAATAGCAATCAATCACTAAAAGCTAAATAACCTGGAATATCACTATGTTATAATGGTTTCAGGTCTGTATACTTGATTTATAATTGTGAAGTTTTGGGTTTTTTGATATCTATAGATATAGATATTTGGGTGAGTGGATGTGTATCTGTGTACCCGAAAACATTACAATATATAGTTATATATACACAATATTTATTTATTTATATTTTTACAGCCCCTGAAGACGTACAACCACCTACAGCTATATCCTTTCCCACTTTTTTACTACTGAGTTGGAGTCCTCCAAAGAGACCAAATGGTATTATAACACAGTATGCTTTATACATGGATGCTGTATCAATCTACACTGGAAATGGAACTAAATACATTGTCAAAGGTGAGTTATATAGTGGTGACTCCTAAGATGGGTATGTCACAGTCATTGGGCTAACTGCACACCTAACCCTTCCTGGTCTTGTCAAATGCACCCTCCTCTCAGTTCTCAGGCCTGTAGCTGTCACCTGTGTTGGGGTGAAAGCACATGGTTCTTCTGCTCTAGGCATGCATCGTAGACTGCCATCCCCAAGTCCTAACTGTGATTGCCTCAGCAGGCCTGATGTATCTTTGGAGCCTGCAGTTCTGTTCCTTTTGGGAGCTATGACACCAGTGACCAGACACCCTTCTTATAGCAAAGTATTGATGAGAACAAAAGAATTTAAGAGAGAAACAGATCTTGTAATAGTAAAAAAGACCAAATACATGTCTCGCTTACAAGATATCTAACCATTTTCCACATGGTGATCCTGGTAGTTCTAGCTTCCTTATAGACTCCTCCACGGAGCCTCGGTCTGTCTGGGTGATCATCTATTCCCTTAACTCACAAACCAGTAATTCCCTCCCTGACTTGGGGAGTCTTTAAATCTTGCTCAGTCCTTTTATCACCCCCCCCCCCTTTACAGAAATCAAGTCTCCTTTTAACTTTTTATAGTCCTTTGATCTGGTAACTTTCAGCTTTGGCAAAACGAGGCTTGAAACTTGTTGGAGCTAGGAGGTAAGATCCCCCAAGCTACTAATTTTCCCCATTGTCTTTCAAATGTGTGCCTGGATAGCCTTATCTGTGTTGCCTTCCTACACAGCCCCCATTGAATTTGAGCATATAATAAACATTTCACTACCTCCAATATAACTTGTACAGTCTATCTCAATATCTATTTTACATATCTTTATCCTTAGATGATTACATAGCAGCCCCATGACCCTCATTGGCTGTTTGTATTGATGTACAGTCATCTGACATCTTACTTTCACTTTAACCTTTTGTTTCATCAGCATACCACAAATTCAGGATTATCATACAATAAAAATAATGAACTATGTGTAGCCTTGTGCAGCAAAAGGAATAGTCTAGCCCAGTCACAGTTTTATGCATGTTTGTAGATAGGTGTAAAACCAAAAAAGATATTAAAATCAGAATCTACCCAGGATAGAGGAGGGTCAGGGTCTTACTTTCTTTTTACTATAACACTTTAGCATACTATAAGACCTCAAAAACATTTCTGCATTTTGAGTTAGTACAAAACATTTTAAAAAATGCATAGTTCAATTTTTTTTTATTTGCACAGGCCATAAGCTACTAGTGCGGTGGGTCAGTTCTGACACTGAAAAATGAATCCAGTTAGAGAACCTCCTGAAGGCTGTTGATGTTTGCTATAATAAATAGCACACACTTTAAGTCAAACTTTTTCATTCTGTATTCAAAGGTAATGGATTTTTTGTAACCATAGTAACCTTGTTGTATTTCTGGATAAATACATGAGGTATATACATTCTGGTTTTATTTTTGAATATAAACTACCACATTATATATTACTAATAATATGAAAAATAGGATATAGGTTAGCATAATGACAACTTAAAGTAGTATGCATTTTTCTTCTGCAAAAAATAAATATTTATCAAAAATATAGGTTCAATTAGTTTCACCTCCCTCCCTCCACCCAGTTTTCTGGTATTCTTGTAGTACCATTTATCTTTTTTTCAAGATCTCCATTAATCTCTTATTACTGTCCCGTAACATTATTTTTAAAAATTTGGAAGCAGAAATACATGTGCTTCCAGTCTTCTTATAAAAAACATTATTGAAAGATTTATGCTGATGTTGTTATTAGGGTTGTGCTCTGCCCCGTAGCATGTATTTGCAAAATGGTCATGAATTGGAAAGTGTGAAAAACATTTTTGGAATATGTTCACCATACTAGTGATTTTTGAAAAGCGCACATCAGATTACATCATGACTGATAACTACTATCTAAGCTGTAATGAAGAGTTATCTATTGAAACTGCAATCAAGATAATTTTTATAATTTTCCTACCAGCAATTAAGGGTAGGCTACTCTCAAAAGACTCAATATTTGGCTCATCATCCAAAATGTTGGACGCTTATCTGAGACTTTTCCAGCCAGACCTGATTCTGTAAAACTGGCCTAAAGAACAGACTTTTAATGACATTTTTAGTACTTGTTTTTGTGGTCATATCTGGAAGTAACGCAAGAACCACCTTTCTCACAGTAATGTAGCATTTCTGTTTCTGCTCCTGGCATAAACATTTATATGAACATTTCAGTACCTTAATGTAAGTTTGGTTTCCCTTTGTTTTTTGAAATGGGCAAAGGTTTACAGTTTCAGGCCCTGAATTTGATTACTGCAGAAAATATATTGATCAGTCTACTAGGAAACTCCCCATCTCCCCAGAGACAGCAGGACTCAGTTTCACCAAAATGGGCCTAGCTGATTGCAACTCTGATAGAGTCAAAGACAATTTTCAGAGGGCAGGCCAGATTAGTTCACTGCCTGTAGTCTAAATAGGTCTTCTCTTCCATGTGAAAGCCCCTACCATTGCCCCATTTAGTGTTATTCAGTAAGACCCAGTTTCCTTCCAGTGGGGTCCCTGCTTCTCACCAAGAGTGCACCATACTTGTAAATCTCTTGCTTTTTAATTGATATTAGTTGCTAAATGGAAGGAGATTGATAGTCTCCTCATCTGAACTGGTGGAACATGAGTCACTTTCTTATTCTCTCTTACCATATGGGACATGACATGTATGACTGTTTGCTCCTGTGCCACCTTTATCTTGCTGCTGATTTCTCACTCTGCTTGAGGTGTGCTGGAAATGTGGAAGGAGCCCAGGGGAAGAAATGTGATCTGAGTCAGAAGGTTGGGATTTAGGTCACCAGAAATCCAAGTCATTCTGACTCAGGACTATTCAGATTTCTAGCCCAGATTTATGCTTGGCTCTAATTTTAATCAAAGAAATGTCATTTTTGTTGCTAAAGCAGAAGAGCCTTTGTTTCCTTACAGAACCCACAATCTGCTCCTTTGTAGGCTGGAGGAGTCATTACAAAGTGGCACAAAGTAATCTTTCTTCTCCAAGGGTTATATCTGTACAGTGATAAAATCAAAGGATTAAAAGCCAGATTTGGGGACTCTCCAGTTTTGTGTCTGTCTCTCCTGCCTGTTGTTTTGTTTGTTTGTCTGTTTTTGCTTTGAGTGTGAAGGTTAGTGCCGTTGGCTTCTACTGATCATGTGCATACTGGTTTTTCAGAGGCGTATAATTTGGCCAAATTGGGTAGATTTTCCTAGGGACATCAAAAAGCACCTCTCTGGCCCCTAGGGAACGCCCCTTGCCAGAGCATGGAGTCTCTAGAGCTTCTTAATGAAACATTTGTAAGATTTTTTTTCACATTAGCAAAACAATGTGGTTTTCTCTAATATCATTCTCATAAATGGCTGACCTGTTTTAGCCAAAACATTTTTTTTTTTAATCAGCTCAAGGCAGACAGCATGGAAAGTTTCAGCACAAGTGGTTAAAGTTTGGCAAAGTTGTAAACAAGTGAAAACTGTGTTTTATAATGAAAAGTGTCAGGCAACCTTAACTCTAGGCATTGCTGCCAGCACAGCTTATAATGTGCAAAGAAATAATAATATAGCACAAACTTTTCTGAGGAGATTGCTAGTGATGGTTGATTGTCAAAATCTGAGCAAAATGTCTCGCTCCCATGTCATCTGAGAGCTGGCTACCTTTGTGAGAAAAGTTTCTCGTAAAAGCCTGTAGTGAAAATAGTCTTCTTTTCTATAGTGAAACACATTGGATTATCTAACCTGGTGAAGACAAGAAAGACATTACTTGTAGATATATGTGTGACACACAAAATGTTTATATTTCCATCACTGTAGAGTGTAATCTCCAACTTTGACACTGCGCACACTGAGGATGTAAACGTCTGCATTTTCTCCAGCACTGCATACTTGACACTGCTAACAAATTTGGTTCATTTAATTTCTCTTGCATGTAGTAATGACTCTGATTGTGAATCCTTAAAAGAAAAATATTCCTATTAATACTCATCTGATTGAAACTGTTGTTTTCTCTGCCACACAGTAAGAAAGCATAGTGTTTGCAGTATTTCAGGAAAGGGATACTTCACCAAACAAGTCACAGGGCCAGATTTTCAGCTAGCTCAATAGAGCTGTGCCAGTTTACAACAGCTGCGGCTCTGGCTCACATTCGCTGGCTTTCTACAGTTAAATTACAAATAATAATCTTTTCTGGTGTCTGGGATATGTCGCTTTTGATCATTTAGTTTTTCTGGAGTATAAAAACAAGGGTAATCCTTAGAAAGAGAGAGAAGAAGATAACCTGTAGGAATAAGTAACAGTTTGGCTGGCTCAAGTAGAGTGACCAGGTGTCCGGTTTTGGACCCAA
Source organism: Emys orbicularis (assembly GCF_028017835.1). Taxonomy (NCBI): domain Eukaryota; kingdom Metazoa; phylum Chordata; order Testudines; family Emydidae; genus Emys; species Emys orbicularis. The sequence continues at coordinate 168,683,685 of NC_088685.1, forward strand.
ATACCCAGTTGAAAAGGGATGCTGGTGGCTCCAGTCAGCACCGCTGACAGTGCCATTGACTGTCCAGTTGGCGACGCTGCACAGAGGGGCTGGCAGGCTTCCTGCTAGCCTCCGCACCGTGTGGCTCCTGGAAGCAGCGGCATGTCCCCCTCAGGCTCCAACACGTAGGAGCTGCCAGGGGGCTCCGCACGCTGCCCCCACCCCCAAGTGCCACCCAGAGCCTGCCCCCCTGTCCCCCTCCTGGGCCCAAACCCCTGCCACAGCCCTGATCCCCCTCCCCCCTCCAAACCCATCAGTCCCAGCCTAGAGCACCCTCCTGCACCCCAAACCCCTCATCCCCAGCTGGAACCCTCTCCCTCCCTCCCACATGCCCCAACCCCCTCCCTAGCCCTGATTTCCCCCTCCTGCCCTCCGAACCCCTTGGTCCCAGCCCAGAGCACCCTTCTACACCCCCAAACCCTCATCCCAGCCCCAGCCCCAGCCCCAGCCCCACCCCAGAGTCTGCACCCCCAGCCAGAGTCCTCACACCCCCCTGCCTCAGCCCAGAGCCCCCTGCCATACTCTGAACCCCTTGGCTCCACCTCGGAGCCCCCTCCTGCACTCCATACCCCTCATCCCAAGCCGGCACCCTCACCCCCTCCCACACCCCAGCCCCCTGAGCCAGCCTGGTGAAAATAAGCGAGTGAGTGAGGGTGGAGAGAATGAGTGACCGGGGGGGGGGGGAATGGAGTGAGCGGGGGCGAGGCAGTGGCGGGACCTCAGAGGAGGGGCAGGGACAGGGCGAGGGTTCAGGTTTGTGTGAGTAGAAAGTTGGCAACCCTAGGCTCAAGTTGTTCTTGAACTTGAATGCTGAAAGACAGATTTTGTAAGACCAGACAGATCAGAGTTGGAGAAGAGAATGAGGAGACTTGTTAAATTCTATGATTAATAATAGGGATGGGGTGGGAGTTCGGCATCTCTAAAAATCAGGGCCCACTATGTCAAATATTCAGAAACTGAAGCACCCAAAATTAAACAACACTTATATGAATTCTTTTCTTGAAATCAATGATAAACAGTATCTTTAATATATGTGATCGCACAAATGCCATACTTCTTCAAGAAACACTTTTGGACTTTTTTTTGTCCTTTCCACACCTATAAAATTCTACAGATAATTTTAAAATGACTGATTTTGCATTTATTATTAGGAATCCATCACAATTGTGTCAACACTTTATTTACTGTACAGTTAAACATGACTTAAATGAAGGGGAAACCAGAAAACATTTGAACTGCAGAGTTTGATTGCCAGTCAGGGCATCACAAAGAGGAAAAGTCCTGTTAGATCATATGATTGTTGTTGTTATGGTTATTCTAATTAAATATTGAATAGAATTAGGGAAAGTGCATTGCTGCTACCCATTCTGGATCTGTTCAGTGAACAGAGAGAAGGGAGGCATTAAGCGTCCAGGTCTATCAATCCCAAGCCTTGACAAGACAGTCACTCAAAAATGTGAAAAGCCCAAATGATTCTTTCTTTCCTGTGATCTTACACCAATAGTTTATTGAATAGAATGGTAGCACCCAAAGACCGCAGTCAAGATTGGAGCCCCGGTGTGCTGGGTGCTGTAGAAATATAGAAGAGACAATCTTTGCCCTGACAGCTTACAATTGATAGATACTGTAGTATTTCTGTGGGAGCCACTGTGGGACTGTTTCCTGTCTTCAAAGGGGGCCACTTGGGGATCTGGGGCAAAATCAGTACTTGGTCCTGCTAGTGAAGGGAGGGGGCTGGACTCGATGACCTTTCAAGGTCCCTTCCAGTTCTAGGAGATGGGATATCTCCATTAATTATAATTATAATTATGTAGTATAATATTCGTAAATATCTGAAGGAGCCAAGTCTTCTGTTTCACTAGGTCCTAGGATAACCTATTCCAAAGAGTCATTCAACATCAATATAACATTGGCATCAAGTTAGTGAATTTAAGACTCTAGTTTGTTCTGGAAGCCTTGGCACCTGCTATATAAGTGTGAGCAATAGAATATTTATCTTCACCTGAAATACTACCCGTGTTACACAAAGAGATATAAACTGAAGTCCCGTTGTCATTTTCAGGGTCTTGCTCTAATGGTTCGACAGTCACCATTCCCATAGGACTGAATGACATATCCAGATCATAAGGCAATACAGCAAGCAACGTACTTCCCAAAGCAGTACAAAAAGAACATCATCCCTGCTGCAGGTTTCATATGGGCCAAAATACTTAAACATTATGATGAGCACTATAAAAAACCCCAACATAGTTTTATTGCTGCACCCAGCACTAGAGGGCAGATTACACCAGGTTTATGGAAGGAGTAAGCTTCCCTTAACGTTATATATATATATATATATATATTTAAGAAAGCACATTTGATACACCTGAATTGACAACACTGACATTGCCAGTGACCTGTACTAGTGTAATTAATTCTTCAGACCCAGAATGCAGATTCAGCAGGCACAAAACCAAAGGGCAACTGGGACTGTCTGAGTCTGTCATTTCTGTGTCTCAACTTCAAATGGAAGACTCTAGTCCATTCACTGGACTTAACTGTACAGATCCGGAGGCCAGGGAGGAAAGCATTATGTTTATTTGTAGCAGTTCTCTTGTATCATTTTCTGTTGCAGTGCATTAGTGTAGTGTTAAATAAAATCTGCTTATTTAAAATCCTTTTAAATAGTGTTTAAATATTTCCTGCTGATACAATCTGCTAAAGTAGTTATCCTTGCTGCAGATTTCAGTTAACCTTGTCGCAGATACTAAGCCTGGAGCTACACAGAGTTTTAGGGGCCTTGATTATGGAGCAAAACCTAATGGTGTCATTATAAAACCACAGCTGGACAAGCTTTTGGAATCCTCGTCCTTCAATCAGATTTGGGTAACACAGCAAGCCAGGAAAGAACTCACGTTAACCCTGCCTGAATTGCTGAGCTCTCAGGTTATTTGGGCACCACTTGCTAGAAATTAAAATAATAAAATAAAACTCAAATTATAAAACAAAAGGGATTGGCACCTCCAAATCTGCCACATATACAACCACAAACTGTTTTGAACAAATAGCTTTCTCCAAAGCTAATAGCAATGGATTAGCCAAAAGAACAGAAAAAAGGCACATTTATATGGCAATGTAGGGAAAGTGCATTGCTGCTACCCATTCTGGATCTGTTCAGTGAACAGAGAGAAGGGAGGCATTAAGCGTCCAGGTCTATCAATCCCAAGCCTTGACAAGACAGTCACTCAAAAATGTGAAAAGCCCAAATGATTCTTTCTTTCCTGTGATCTTACACCAATAGTTTATCATAGTAAGAAATGTGTAAGACACTAGTCCTTTAATTTTCCCTTCACAAATATGTAGATTGGATAAGAGAGTTTAAAATATCAAATGCTGTTTGAGTGATATTGCATACTGAAAGAGAGGATGTAAGCCAAGTATTCACCTAACTGCAGTGTATTTGTGTTTGTAAAATTAAATACAGTAGTCTACTTGCAAATCATGGGGCTGATTCCCCTCTCACTTCCACCTTTGTAAATTAAGAGTAGCTCCAAAGAAGTCAGTGGAGTAACAGCAGGTCAGATATTGTGTGATAGGCAAAGTATGCCCCATGCATTTTACATTTAAATTACTGTAGATGATGATAACCAAGGGTGAGAAGATAGTTCATGTTCATTCAGTTGTAGGTCTCTGCTAACAATGGTGCAAGTTGTGACGGTGGTTCTTGTAGGTACTTGTCCCGTAATAACTGGACTGAAACTGCTGATTCTTTTCACATCAGCCACTGAGATGAAAGTAGTTTTATGGTGGATGTTGTTTGGGCTCCTGTAGTTTGAGTGCCTAAAGCTAGGCACCTAAATAAGTGATCAGGGTTGTGGATAAAGGTTATCTAGTTGATATAGTGTACTTGGATTTCCAGAAAGCCTTTGAAAAATTCCCTCACCAAAGGCTCTTAAGGAAACTAAGTAGTCATGGGATAAGAGGGATGGTCCTTTCATAGGTCAGTAACTGGTTGAAAGATAGGAAACAAAAGGTAGAAATAAATAGTCTGTTTTCACCGTGGAGAGAGGCGAACAGCGGGGTCCCCCAAGGATCTACACTGGGTCCTGTGCTGTTCAACATATTTATTAATGATCTGGAAAAGGGTGTGAATAGAGAAGTGGCAAAGTTTGCCCATGATACAAAATTATTCAAGATAGTTAAGTCCAAAGCAGACCATGTGAAGTTACAAAGGAATCTCACAAAACTGGGAAACAAAATGACAGATGAAATTCAATGTTAAGTGCAAAATAATGCACATTGGAAAAAATCCCAACTATACAGATATAATGTTGGGTTCTAAGATAGCTGTTCCCATTAAAAAAAATCTTTGAGTCACCATGGATAGCTCTCTGAAAACTTCCATTCACTGCCCAGCAGTGGTCAAAAAGGCTAACAGTATATTAGGAACAGTTCAGAGAGGGATAAAAAAAAAGACAAAAAATATCATAATACCACTACATAAATCCATGGTGTGCCACTCAAATAGGATCTAGTGGAACTGGAAAACATTCAGAGAAGGGCAACAAAAAAGATCAAGGGTATGGAATTACTTCCATATGAGGCGAGACTAAAAAGATTAGGGCTATTCATCTTAGAAAAGAGACAACTAAGGGGAGAGATGATAGAGGTCTATAAAATAATGAATGGTGTGGAAAAAGTAAATAGAGAAGTGTTATTTACCTTTTCACTAAATATAAAAACCAGGGGTCACCCGATGAAAATAATAGGCAGTATGTTTAATACAAACAAGAGGAAGTACTTTTTAACTCAACACACAATAATCTGTGGAACTCATTGCCATGGGATGTTGTGATGGCCAAAAGTATAACTGGGTTCAAAAAAGAACTGGATAAATTCATGGAGGATAGGTCCATTAATGGCTATTAGTAAAGATACGATTTGGTCACAGATTCGGTAACTTTAATGAACCTCTCTGACTTCTTTGGCTTCAGCCCCCTGCCACAGTGGCTGCGGCAGGGGCAGGGGCTGGAGCTGTCAACCCCTGTGGCTGCAGCAGGGGCTGGAGCTGTCAGTCCCCCCTCCTTGTGTGGCTTGGGCTTCAGTCCCCCCAGTGGTCAACCCCACCCCTGGATGCTGGTTAGTTTTAGTAAAAGTCACAGGCAGGTTGCGGGCTTCTGTGAATTTTTGTTTATTGCCTGCAACCTTTCTGTGCCTGTATTAAAATTAACTTTGACAAAATCTTAACCTTAGCTATTAGCCAAGGTGATTAGGGATGCAGCCTCCTGCTCGCGGTGACCCTAAACCTCTGACTATCAGAAGCTGGGAGTGGAAGATAGGGTGGATCACTCTTATTGCTCTGTTCTGTGTACTCCCTCTGAAGCTCTAGTATGGGTTGCTGTTGGAGACAGGATACTGGGCAAGATGGACCGTGGCCTGACCTAGTATGGCAACTCTTACGTTCTTATAGTCTTAGAATTTCCGATGTGTTGAGTACCCTCACTCAGTCAACTGGGCCACTTATTTAGGTGCCTAGATATGGATTCAAATGCCTAGATGTGGTACACAACTTTGAAAATTTGTACTTATCTTCACAGTGGTAGAAACTGGACAGTTATATTTGACATCAAGACTTAAGACTAAACTCTGTTTTTGCTTTCTTCAGTTAATATGTGTATGTTACCATTAACTCTTTTAGAGAGATTAAACTTTTTTTTAATTTGGGCTTTATTGAACGTTTAAAAATAATTGACAACCCCCAAAGAACAAAAATAAGAGATTGGTGGGTGTGGGGCTCTGCAAAATATTCACAAAAGAACAGATTGTGAACGCCTTATTCACATTGGTGAATATGAGGATTTTGCATATTTTGGAAAGGGATGGAGGTGTTTTTGGAAGAGTCTAGTTTCATGAAAAACTGGTGAAATTTTGTTGCTTTAATTCACAATAATGCCCATTTTTCAATGAAATTCTGTCCATGTGCACTCAAAAAGTTGGGGAATCACAAAAATCTCCACATTTGTTAAACTTCTTAAATTGGACGTTTTCTTTCTACAAACATTAATTTTGTGTTGAAGCCCATTAAAATTTAAAATTTCACATGGATCAGTGAAAGAATTTCAATTTCATGAAAAATAATTTTTAAGTGAACTTTTGGGAGTATGAAATGATCCCGGATAAAACTGCAAATATTTTTTTCAGTGAATGTATAGCACTTAATTTACATAACTGGAAAGGGAAAGAGTACTGGAAACATTTATGACAAATTGGTGTGTAAGTAAAAGAAACTACAGTTGGACTAAGTTACTAGATGTCACAAGCAGCTGTGTACTGACGATTATTGCTGGCTGTTAACCCTTTGGGTGTTGAATATTATAGGTGTATTCACCTGGATTGCACCACCTGCACAATTGAATGTGTTCTGTGTGTCCTAATATTCCAGTGACACCAGTGAAATGTTCATCGATGGTAGCAACACAACAGGCAGGTGCACAGGAGGCCCAAGTTGCATCTGCTTACATGAGGGTGAATCTGAAGCAGTTCTTGCTCCCAGTAGGTGAATGGATGTTTACTAGTGACCTTCACAGGAGAAGGTTTAGGCCTTTTCTTTAAATTTTTCATTTGCACTGGATCCTCACTCATAATCTCCATCCCTCTTTGGAGTTGCACATGCAGTACTGCCCCCAGCACATACTGGATAGTTAATAAATTAATTAGTTTGAAAACTATTTTAATTGTATGAGAGACTGGAAATCTGCATTCTGTCAATTTTAGCAGCGAGTGAACCTCAGAGGTTTGGACATTTGGTAAACTTTGCATGAGCATCCAGATATCTGGATGCTTGTTCAGGCTTCTTGTTTCTGTAAATTTGTGGTGAAAAATCTGAGAATGACTTTTAAAAATAGTTCCAGATTATTTTACCAGTTAATATCACTAAACTATTTCTATTTAGGTTTAGAAATAATACAGGAGCCGCCTTTCCTTCATTGTTCTCAGCACTCTTGGTTCTCATCTGTTCATGGTGAACAATACATGTCTGAACATTATAGAATCTTAAAGTTAGATTTGAGTTTAGTTCTAAAAATACATGACAGTTTGGACTGTTGGAAGCAGGGCTGGCTCCAGCATTTCTGCCGCCCCAAGCAAAAAAAAAAAAAAAAAAGCCATGATCGCGATCGGCGGCAATTGGAAAAAAAAAAAAAAGCCGCTATCGGCGGTGGCAGTTCAGCGGCAGGTCCTTTGCTCCTAGAGGGAGTGAGGGACCTGCCGCTCCCGAATTGTCGCAGGTGCTGCCCCTCTCCCTTGGCCGCCCCAAGCACCTGCTTGTTAAGCTGGTGCCTGGAACCGGCCCTGGTTGGAAGAAGATTCTTGTATTTTCCAAACCTGCTGCCCCTTCTCCTAAATTATGCAAAAATAAAAAGGTTTGCAGGGCATACATCAAGTCAGATTCCAGCTTGATGTGTCACAAAAATCATGAAAGGAATTCTGGCAGTTTTCTTTTCCTGTTGAATCATTGCAAGAATTTAACCTACATTTTTACAGCTACCACCCAAATTGTTTACATAAAACTTTATAGCCATTTAGTTGGTACTGAACTCCATCAGACTTTTCACTATTCCTTTAAAATATGGTATTTTTTATGATAATCCACTTCTGATCTAAATTGCAGTTTGGCTTCAAACGTTTTTTTTATACGACAGATATGTTCATACCAATCATAAAGATTCATACCATGTAAATATAGGAACAATTTAAGATGATGTATTACAAAGAAAATAAATAGTGCATAAGCACTAAATTTAAGTGAACATAAATCGAAGCATGTAAGGAAAATATCAGATTAGTGTTCTTTAAGTAATGCATAAACTCAAAATCTTTTAAGATGACTATCATGAGGCAGATGAGAAACGGAGTTCATTACTATTTCAGTGATGGCAGCGTTGCAAATACTGCACTCCATTATTGTAGATGCAACTTAAATGTTCATATATTGATTTCTTTTTTCTGCCATTGCTGGCAATGTATATGATGGCATGTAAATCAACATCTGGATTCATAATTTAACAATGCTCTTGTTGTTTAATCATTTCAGTAATGTATTGCACAGCACAAGGTCAGCAGACGTAAGGGGAAAAAGCGTCAGCTGCGGAAAAGTGAATTTTCATCCTGATGATAATCTTCTGTCTTGTGTCCTGCATCAAAGAGTATATCTCTGCTCATTTTTTATTCTAGTTTGCTATTAATCAGTGAAACTTGAGATCTTTCTATAATAATCCTTATTATGAATGCCTGAAGGTTCTATCAGCGTAGGTACATCAAAATATGTAATTTTGTACAAATATCCTTATGGAAACATTTAACATTTTGTTTTGAGATTTATTGGGGCAATATAAATTAGAGTGGTTTGGAATAAGTATTTGATAAAGAGCAGCAGAAGATAAAATATTTCTTGTTTGAACTTAGGATGGCATCAGAGTGGAGCTATGTTACATTCAGAATGGAAATATTTGATCTTGCAATGAAGCCCTTTGAATTGGCTTTTACATTAAAAAGATTTATTTTGAATTGATATATAAATAGGATATATGATGGAATTTACTGGGCAAATAAATATACCACTTCTAGTGAGGGGTAAAACTCATTTTTCTTGAGAGGTAAATGTATAATTGAATATGAATGCTTTGTTTACACTGTACATTACAATGTTGTACATTTAAAGTGTGCTCACAAAACTATTATTTTTATTATCTTTTGCACATTGCAATGGCAGTGGTGCACTGGAATATTTCTTTTTTGTGTGTTTTCTAACTGATCCAGAGGCTACAGAACTTGCATTACATGGCTACCCTGGACGTACAAGTGAGGGAATACAGATAGTATATAAAACACACAATATTCTAGACCCAGAGATACTTAAGGTCTTTCTCCAGCATCCCTCTAAAAATAACTGAAGCCAGCTTTCTCTCTCTTTTGAGGCTCCATTTGATTCAGGCCTTGGAATATTAACAATACTTAGCACTCTATGTATTCAAAGCATTTTAAAGATATTAGTTCTTATAATTTGCCTGGGGAGGAAAATAGGCAACTAGTGTTAGCACCATTTTTCAGATAGAGAAACTGAAGCACAGCACAGAGAGTCTGATGGCCAGATTTCCAGAGATGCTGAACATCCCACAGCTCCTATGGCACCACTGAAAATACAACTTACCCAAGGTCACACACCTGAACAGAGCCTGCATAAGAGCACAGCAGTTTGGGCTCCCCCGTCCATGCTTAATCTACTTGGCCACACTGTGTTTCAAGTCAAAAATATTTTAATGAGAATTCATATAAATAGATGTTGAACAGAGCTGTAAGGAATGTGAAATATTTTGATACAAACATATTACCTTTGCATTAAGAATAGGTATTTCTGTTTATTGAAAGGAAATAATTATTTGAAAATGTGTTACCAACTTGTCCCTACCTGACATCAGATGAGTAGAGCTATTTCATGACCACAATAAAACAGTTGGACTGCCCTTGTAAGAGGGCTGCTCCTCCTCTCCCTCTTCATTGGTTTTGAGCCCATGGTGACACAGAAGGCTAGAATGAGTGGAATGTATGAGCAAGGTTCAAAGGGAACAGGTGACAAAAGCCTACATATAGATATAAATAAAGGTGACATTAACAGAAGGCTGGATATTTGAGAGAGGATGGAACATTATAGTAGAGTTATAGGGTGCAACAGGTGCGAAGAGCATGGGGGAATCTGCTTAATATCTTTGATGTCTATTCAGAAAAGCAACAAATATGGGAAATAAACAGGAAGAACTGAAAGTATTAATACATAAGCCAAATTATGACTTAATTGGTATCACTCAGAATTGGTGGGATAAATCTCATCACTGGAATATTAGTATAGAGGGGGAAAAGGAAGGAGGTATTGCATTACACATTAAGAACATACACACTTGCAATAAAGGTAGGAGGTCAAGAAGGAGAGGATAACCTCTACAGTGTCAACAACCACGGACAGGACAAGGAGAATGAAGATGGAGTAGAAGCCCTAATATATAGCCAGAATAAGAAACCTAAGTGTGAGCTTTTTCAGGATAGTGAGAGGGTGGAGGCCAGACTGGAAAGGCTCCAAGATGGAGTTACAGGAGATTAAATCAGTGTATCATGTGTAGACATCGTGTTTGAGTTTAGAGATGAAGAGGAGGCCAATGAGATGATGACTAGTGGCCAAGAAGGTCCATTATGTGGACTGGAGCCTCCTGCAATCTTTTTTTTTTCCTGCCATGGGGAGAACAGAAACTTGAAACTTGAATTTGTTCCTTCTCTTATTTAATGCTTAATGCTTGAATTATGAGGCCAAATACCCAGGCATGTCTGTTACGTACATTGTGGGAGGGACAGGTGATTTTACACCATCTTTCTGCTCTGCGGATCCTGGAGACCAGCCCTATATGGGCCAGTTGAGAAGTCCAACTAATTTGCTTGACCAATGTGTCTGGACATTCTTCTTACAACTCTGTGTTCCATGCCCTGGAAGGGCCTTCCCATAGAAACAAGTTTTGATAGGAGCATTGTGTACATTTATCAGATAGATTATTTGGGATAATTGAGACACATGTTAATCTCTTTAACAATTAGGGTAAAAAGGGGAGTTTCCATTTTGTCAGATGAAATGTTTTGGGCTCCTATTGTGAGGCTGGCAGGATTTAATATCATTCTTTTAATGGCACTAATTCATTTTTTTCAAACTCTTAAGTTGTATTGGGAATGTGAATATATGCATAATTGAAGCCTTTCTGTTAAATGTATATGCAAATATATATATTGGCCAAACAATACTCAAAATAATGTAAAATACATTGAAAAAACATATCAGAATAAGATAATGTACATCTGTCTAATTTCCTGGAATCAACACGGCTACAACAACACTGCATAAGATAATGTATTGAGTTCCCTGAAAAAGAGATGCTTGTATCTTAGCTTAACTAGATAAATCTCTGGCAGAGCTGAGAGAGAGGCAGCAAAAACAGATGGTAGCTAGAATTAGAACACGATTGACAATATTTGCATATAGGGCAAAGGAAAATTCCAGGGGACTAAATGGACTGATTTGGTTTGAGGCAGTTCAGAGAAATTACAAGAAAACTACTTTCACTAAATAGTCTGCCCCAAGTGATTCCTCTTTGGGAAGCACATTAATCAATGCTACATTACTCCGCCATAGAACCACTCCTCCTTACCCCACCTTACAGTTAGGTGCCACTGTTTTGTGAAGGCAGATTCACTGTGGCTGAAGCTTCAGGGCAGTCCGTTGATGACATGGCCTTCCTTTCTCATCAGATAAACCCCCCATCAAAATCGACAGTAGTTGGAAGTCTCAGCAGGGGACTGGAATGGGCATGGAGACAAAGTTAATGCTCTATCCCTACAGATAGTCTCTCTAGAAAGCTCACTGATGAGGGAGTGTGAGGAAGGTTGCAGCACTACTGCCTGTGCTGTATCTGTTTTGTACGTAAAAAGAGGATTCTGGTTTTCCAGAGCTGTAAATCTGGCACCTTCTGAAAGCACAAAAATCACTCAGACTTAACCAAGAGATTTTCTTTGTGCAAAAATTGTCCCGTGATTCTTCATTACAGTCAGACTGAGTCTACACTAGATTTCTTTTGGGAAATCTCTAGGAGTTGCCGTAACACTGGTGCAGCTCACACCGGTAGTAGCAATGGTGAGAATTATCCTATAGGCAGGTCACCAGACATTTTACCACCTTGTCATCTAAGCCTGCCCAGAGCAGGTCTGGACAACCCCATGGTAAAAATGCTGGTGAACAATGCCCCACCTGTACAACCACTCCCATCACCGAGTACAACGGTGAGCAGTTTCCCCTCAAGCCAGGGGCTATGAGTCCAAAGAGAAAACTTAAAACCTCCATTCTGACAGACAGCTCCACAGAGACTAAGGCCAAACCTTAAGAAGGGAGAATCACCTGCTGAGCATTGCAATTCCCATGGAAGACTGAGAATTGCTGGTGCCCAGAGATTCATATGATGAGATTTATCTCAACATTTGCTCCTAACTTTCTATGTGTTCACTGTGTTTTGATATATTTTAATACATTTCATAGGATTGGCCAGTCTTCTCTCCAGCCCTCTCCACCCACCTTTTGTTGTTGTTACTGCAGTATTACAGTGTATGTCTGTTACAGTTGTCACTCTGACACAAGCAAATCCAGAAAGCTTTCCTGAACAAGCTAACAGAAAGGAAATAAATTCTCACCAACAATACTTAATGGTTAATAGTCTGTAGTCTTTCTGTACTATAGAAAGTAGGACATGGGAAATCTGAACTGAGGATCTAGGCTAGAGGGAAAAAAAGGAAAAGTATAGGACTGTGGGGAATGAATAATATACCTTGTTCTGTACGCATGAGAGTGGGGACTTCAGAAGTCTCTTAAGGGTTCACCACTTGTGAATTATGCATCTCACTCTCACTAGTAGGCGTAAATGCATAATTCTAATCTGTTCTTATTACTTATTTATAACACACCAGTAGAATGTAAATTCTATGCCTCCTTTGTACAAGCTGCACATGCCACTTACGGTATGCAGATATTTCAAGGAGCCTACACAGACAACTTTCCTGGTGTAGCACATCATTCCCAATTAAAAGACCTAAACGTCTAATGATAAATTAAACTTATTCTTCCCCAGTTCACAGGTGGATCATGCAGGGGTGTGTGCAAGAGAAAAGGGAGAGAATTAATAGAAAATAAGTATTCAGCTTGAAATAACCTACTCTGCATTATTATCATTGTTATTTATTATAGTTACTGTAATAAACTGTATATGGTTGGGGAAAAGCCTGCAACAAATACTAAATTTATGAGATCGGGGACAGGTGATTGTTCTTTCTTTTCATGTAGCTGACATTGATCAATTTGTATTTTTCCCTGATGATAGTTTTTGCCATAATAACTGTTTGGTGGCCCTTTACTATTGAGTTATGATTGCAACACACTCCACATACGAGAAGGAGCCTGTGAACTTTATATCCTAATGTGGGCATCCTGTAGATACACAATAATACAAAGCATCTGACTACACCACCTGTTATCTGTGTACCCACAAATATGATTTATTCTGGTAATCCTAGTTTAATGCATCACATCAGATTGTGGCAGTTATGTTATCTGATGACATTACTGACACTATATGCCATGGCTAGGTAGTGCAACACATCAGCTAAAAAAATGTAAACCTTTACAGGGTCTTTTTCCCCCCTATATTAAAGATTAAGAGAAATTGAAAAGGACCCTTTTCCCAACTACGTATTAGGAATGAATCCTCAGCTGTTGCTGAATTCTGCTCAGCACTGCTAAGAAGAGAGGGAAAAGGTGGCTTTACACCACTTTTATCTCCCTCCCAATCCTAGGGCCAGCTGGAGGCTGGCTCAGCTCTTGTACAATTTAGAACATCCTCAGTGCTGCTCTAAATTGGTCTGGCTAGTATCAGGGCTCAGCTCACCAGAGCGATTGCCAGAGTGCAGTGGTTCTTTGGCCATGCCCCTTTCTTCCTGGCAGCAGCCCAGATGCACTTTTCTCTGGATCTGGGAAGAGGTGGTATGCCAGCTATGGAATCTCTTACATCAGGGGAATCCCTAAGTGGATGGTAAAACTTGTTTTCCATCTGCCTTTCACTGCTGAAGCAGTGGAAATCATGTGGACTGAGGCAACCTTATCTAGCTTTAGAAATATATAGCTTGCTACTACTTTAAGACTTCTAGGCCCATTGCTCCTCTGTTTTACACTAGTTATAAACTTACTAACGCAGGAATTTCCATAGTTCATCAGACCCAAGAACCATCTAATTCAGTATCCGGTCTCTGACAACAGCCATCACCAGATGCTTTAGGGCTGAGGTGGGCAAACTACGGCTCACGGGCCACATCCGGCCCGTGGGACCATCCTGCCCGGCCCCTGAGCTCCTGGCCGGGTAGCTAGCCCCTGGCCCTTCCCCTGCTGTCCCTCCTTCCCCGCAGCCATGCTGCCGCGCGGGCAGCACTCTGGGTGGTGGGGCTGCTTGCTCATGCAGGGCAGTGTGGCAGCATGTGTGGCTCCGTCCGGGAAGTGCGGCTCCAGACATGCTGCTCTGAGCGGCATGGTAAGGGGGCCGGGGCCAGGGCTGGGACCAGGAGGTTGGATATGGGGCACGGGGTCCTGGGGGGAAGTCAGGGGACAGGAAGCAGGGGCGGTTGGATGGGGCAGAGGTTCAGGGGCGGTCAGGGGATGGGGAACGGGGGGGGGGGGGGGGTTGGAAGGGGTGAGGTCCTGGGAGGCCTGTCAGGGGGTGGGGGTGTGGATAGGGGTCAGGGCAGTCAGGGGACAGGGATCAGGGGGGGTTGGATGGGGGTGGGGTCCGGGGGGCGATTAGGGGCAAGGGTCCCGGGAGGGGGAGGTCAGGGGACAAGGAGCGGGGGTGTTGGATGGGTGAGGAGTTCTGAGGAGGGCAGTCAGGGGGCAGAAAGTGGGAGGGGTCGGATGGGGACGGGGGCCAGGCTGTTTGAGGGGCACAGCCTTCCCTACCCAGCCCTCCATACAGTTTCAGAACCCCAATGTGGCCCTTGGGCCAAAAAGTTTGCCCACCCCTGCTTTAGAGGGAGGTGTAAGAACCCTGCAGTAGGCAGTGGTGCAATCTGTCCCCCAAGTTAAGTCTCATCTTGAGATCTACTAGCTAGATATTGGTGTAAGTCCTGAAACATGAGGTTTAATATTCCTTTAAAAATTTTTGATATCACTAATTAAGATAACACTGGGTAATCTTGTCATCCATGTAAATGTCTAATCCCTTTTTGAATCTTATTAAATTCTTGGCCTTAACAGCTTCCTGGAGCAATGATTTCCAGAGTTTATTTTACGTGGAAAAAATATTTTCCTTTGTTCATAGATTTGGATTCTAAGGACAGAAGGGACCATTGTGATAATCTAGTCTGATCTCCTGTATAACACAGGCCACAGAATTTCCCCAAAATAATTTCTAGAGCATATCTTTTAGAAGAACATCCAATATAGATTTACGAATTGTCAGTGATGGAGAATCCATCACGACCCTTAGTAAATTGTTTCAATGGTTAATTACTCTCCCTGTTAAAAATGTATGGTCATGATTATCCACCACAACCCACAAATCTTTTTCAGAATCATTGTGTCCCAGGATAGAATCCCCCATCCTGTAAGTATGGTCTACATTCTTTGTTCCTAGAACTGTACATTTATATTTAGCTATATTAAAACACACATTGTTTGATTGCGCCCAGTTTACCAAGTGATCCAGATCACTCTGAATCAGTGAGTTGTTCTCTTCATTATTTACGACTTCACCAATTTCTGTCATGCACTAATTTTATTAATGATGATTTTATGTTTTCTTCGGTGTCATTGATAAAAATGTTAAATAGTGTAAGATGAAGAACCTATCCCTGTGGGACCCAAATGGACGTAGACTCACTCATTTTGAGACCTAACAGTTAGCCAGTTTTTAATCCATTTAATGTGTCAGGTTAATTTTATATAATTCTAGTTTTTTAATCAAAATGTCATGTGGTATCAAGTCAAATGCCTTACAGAAGTGTATGTGTATTACATCAACATTATTATCTTTATCAGTCAAACTTGTAATCTCATCAAAAAAAGATATCAAGTTAGTTGGACAGGTTCTATTGTCCATAAACCCAATATTAATTGGCATTAAATACATTACGCTCTTTTAGTTCTTTATTAAGCAGGCCCGATATCAGTCGCTCCATTATCTTGCCTGGGATCAATCTCAGGCTGACAGGCCTATAATTATCTAGGTGATCCTGTTTTCCCTTTTTAAAAATTGACACAACATTAGTTTTATTCCAGTCTTCTGGAACTTCCCCAGTGCTCCAAGCATTGTTGAAAATCAACGTTAATGGCCTAGCAAGCTCCTCAGACAACTCTTTTAAAACTCTTAGATGCAAGTTATCTAAACCTTCTGGTTTTAAAATCTCTAACTTAGTAGCTTCTGTTTAACATCCTTCAGAGATATTAGTGGAATGGAAAGAGTTTATCATCACCACATGAAGAGACTATACCATCTGGTTTCCCCCAAATACAGAATAGAAATATTTATTGAACACTTCTGCCTTTTATACGTTATTGGTAATTCTATTATTTCAATCTAGTAATGGACCAATAGGATTTTCAGGATTCTTTTTTTCCCTAATATATTTTTTAAAACTCCTTATTATCCTTATGTCTGCTGGCCATCTATTTCTCCTTGTGTCCCTTGGCTTTCCTTATCAATTTTATGCAATTCCTAACTTCTGGTTTATATTAATTACTGTCAACTTCCCCTTTTCTCATTTGGGGTGTGTGTGTGTGTGTGTGTATACACACACACAATGTATGTCTATACACACACACAAACACAACCATCTTCACTTCCGCTCTAAACCGTGTAGTTTTTT
This sequence comes from Emys orbicularis, assembly GCF_028017835.1. Lineage (NCBI taxonomy): Eukaryota > Metazoa > Chordata > Testudines > Emydidae > Emys > Emys orbicularis. Next base: position 168,700,194 of record NC_088685.1, read on the forward strand.
TTATTTAGCATAGCCTTCTTCCTCGATTGTGGCTTTTTGGACATCTGGTAAGGTATTCTTAAAAGAGTCCCAATTATTCACATTCTTCTGATTAAATTCTTCCCAGGTGATCTGGTTCATAATTGTTTTCAGCTTTCAGTGAAACTGGCCTGGTTAGAGTACCTAATATGTATATATTACTGTTCTGGACTTTATTCTGCTTGCACATTATAAATATGAAGTCATGATCATGTGTAGCTAAGCTCCATTAATTTTTAGTTCTGTGATCAGTTCCTCTTTATCTGTTAGGACAAGGACTAGTATAGAATTCCCCTGTGTTAGTTGCAACACTTTTTGAGTTAAGAAATTGTCATCTATTGTGTTTAAAAATTCCAAGGATTTTATAGTATTGGCAGCATGAGACTTCCAGCATATGTCACTCAAATTGAAGTCCCTCACGATCAAGCAGCTTTTTCTCCTACACATTGTAGAGAGGTGCATAAGGAAGTGGTCATCCTGTTCCCTAGCATGCTTAGATGGTCTGTAGCAGACACAAACTAGTACCCCATCTTGTGTTTTATCTGTTAGGACATTGATCTATAAACAGTCAAGTTATCGTCTGAGTTATCAGTGACTCAGAATCAAGTAATGGTATTTTTGACAGAGTAAGCCACTTCCCTCCCCCTTTGCCCACCCTATCCTTCCTAAATAGGTTATAACCCATTGATTTTAACATTCCAGTGGTGAGAATCATCCCACCAGGTTTCAGTAATATCAAGTAGATTGAGATTATGCTCAGAAATGACCAATTCCTCTTGTTTGTTACCCAGGCTCCTAGCATTGGTCTATAGGCAGCTAAACAAGTTCTCCTCTTCATGTCCTTTGGTTCTTTGATTAAGTTCTTAACATTTTGATTCTGTGCTGAGTGCTCATAATGTCCCTCTTTTTGCCCTTCCCTTTTGTTATTAGTTTAACCCTCTCCTGACTACTTTAGCCAGCCTGTCCCTGACAAGATTGGTCCTCCTCCTACTGAGGTGCAGGCCATACAAATTGTACAGACACCTCTCCTTATAGAATGTGGACCAATGTTCCACAAAGCCAAAGCCCTCTATCCTCCACCACTTACCTGGCCAGCAATTCACTTCCAGAATCTTCTGCCTTCTGTCTTCCTTTGGTCACGGGGTAGGTGGGATTACAAAAAAGATTGCTTGGACATTCTTCTTTTTTCAACACACTTCTGAGTTCCCTGAAGTCATTATCTGTGAGATAGCCCCCAACACAGTGTCATTAGTGCTAATAAAAATGAGGAGTCCGGTGGCACCTTAAAGACTAATAGATTTATTTGGGGAAATTGTTTTTGTAGTGAACCAGCCACTTCCAGTCCCTATTCAAGCCCAAATTGATGGTGTTAAGTTTGCAAATGAATTGTAGTTCAGCAATTCTTTGAAGTTTTTTTTGTCAAAGAATGGCTACTTTTAAATCTGTTACTGGAGATTCATTGGTATTGACACCTCCTCATCAATTATTGGGAGTGTACCACATACACCCTGATTAAATTGGCCTTCAACATTGGTTCTCCACTTGTAAGGTAACTCCCTTCTCTTCATGTGCGAATATATATTTATGCCTGTTTCTTGTAATTTTCACTCCATGCATCTGAAGAAGTGAGTTTTTTACCCACGAAAGCTTATGCCCTAAGAAATGTGTTAGTCTTTAAGGTGCCACCAGACTCCTCGTTGTTTTTGTGGATACAGACTAACACGGCTACCTCTCTGATAATTAGTGCTAATGTGAACCATTAATAGTTTTAATACCTTTTAGTAACGTTTTTATAGTTGAATAGTTTCTCTGTTCTGGGGAACCCCTCCCCACCAGTATTCCATTATGTGCATCTGATTATGCCTAGAACTCTGGGCTTCAAGAATTGTGTATCCTGCCCCTGTTCCTTCTCAGTCAATGACAACCATCTGCACTGCTTGTACTGTCTCGGGGAGGCACACGTTGTAGTGAGGTGTAATATCTGCTGCTCTTCTCCTAGCTGTATCCATGAGATTCTACGCCTTCCAACAAGGAGGCTAAACATCTAGACTTATTGGGAAGAAAGGCATTCACATGTACTAGCCTTCAGTTTCAAAAAATTAACTATCTCAACTATTCAAAATTCACAGACTTTGTAGACAAGCTACCACAGCAAGACAGAGCTCACTTCCAGGCTCTTACTGATAAACACATGGCCAGAACTGCACATCAATCAACAGTTGAAGCAGCAGATACATCATCTAGGGTTGATGGCAATGGCCATCAGAATGCACTGTAAGTCATGGTTACATGCCTCAGGATTTCTCAGGGAGGTCCAAAACACTGTAGAGGACTTGCCCTTTGATGAAGCCCACCTTTTCAATCAAAAGACTGATGAGTCCCTACACACTTTAAAGACCTCTAGGGGCCCCCTGTTCCCAAAAGGTAATATCACTGGCAGCCTTACAGACCTAGACAATTGTCTCAATAATTTTATCACCAGCGATCTTATGATCCTCATTGTAAGAGACAGAGAGTACAAAAGTTTCACTTCTCTGCACCCACTAGATCTTCAGCACCATCTCAACCCCAACCCCTAGTGAAAAGATATTTGTGACAGGAGTTCATAAGCTGCAAACCATTAATGATACCACCACTACCCAATCCCCACATACCACTTGCGGGTCATTTAGCATTCTGTTACCACAACTGGAGTGCCATAACAGACAAGTGAATATTATATGTCATCCAGTCTGTCTATACGATTGAGTTTACTTCCCTACTTCCTCCAAAACCCCCATCCCCGTCCCTCTTCAGGGACCATTCTCACCAGGAGATTCTCAGTCAGGAAGTGGAATCCATCCTCCAGCAAGGAGCAATGGTGCTGGATAGGTAGATGTTCTAAGAGAGAGATTTTTACCTCTACTTACTTCCCAATCCTCAAGAAGAAACAATCTTCCCAACCTCAACCAATTTATTCACAAACTGAAGTTTCTCATGGTCACTCTGGCATCAATAATCCCTTCCCTGAAAAAGGGCATTGTTTAAAGCTCTTGATATGAAGGGTGCTTATTTTCACTTGGATATTCACCCCACACACAGATGTTTCCTCAGATTCCTGATGGTACCCCAAAAGTACCAATACAGAGTGCTCCCATTTGGCCTTGTCACTGCCCTCAGAGTTTTTATCAAGGTCTTCCTGGTAGTAGTAGCTCATTTCAGATGGAACAGCTTCACCATTTCCCCCAATCTCAACTATTGATATCTCATTGCCAGGACATGTCAGAAAGCCCATGAGACAACCTCACTGATGCTTCAACTACTTTCTTCCGTAGGAGTCAATCAACTTGGAAAAGTCTGTACTCACTCCAACACAGACTATAGACTTAATAGGGACCACTCTAGATTCAGTCATGGTGAGAGATTATCTGCCAGAGGACAGGTTTTGAGTGACCTGATAGGCCAGGTTGTATGCAACCCTTTAGCTTCAATCAGAATTCCCCCTGCCCCTTCTGGAGCGCATAGCTTCATGCACTTATGTTACTGGATTCACCGGACTTTGCCTATGGTGCCTTCAGATGTGGCTCCTCATTGTGTATTCACCAACCAAACACAACATGAATACCATTTATTCCAGAGTAACAGCTTCTCTAATGTCATGGCAGGATCCTCATTGGGTGTGTGGGGGCTTCGCATTCCTGCTATCCTCACCAGACAAGATGATTGTTACAGACACTCCTTCTTAGGCTGGGAAGCACATATAGACAGCCGTATGGCCCAGGGCACTTGGACACCTCAAGAGGCCAGGATGCACATCAACATACGGGAACTCTGGATAGTTTGGAAAGCTTGTAAAGTCTTTCTGCAATTCATTGAGTCCCTCCATGTCCTCATAATGTCAGACAATATGACATCCATCTTTTACATCAGCAAACAGGGAGGAGAAGAGTTGGCATTCCTCTGAGACCTCTTCCACTTAGTTCCCCAAAAACTCAGTTTGACTTCAGTCTCATTCCACAGGTTCCTTTATTTGACATACAGCAAAGCTATGCTGAGTTGATCAGGCTCAAGCGTAGGGGATGGGTATAGGGCATACCACAGATCCAAAGTTTACACAGAAAACCTCTTCCTTTATATACATTTACACATTACATTGCATTTACGATACATTTCATCACAAATGTAGGGATTGACTTGGTTACTTTGCAGAAACCAATCCCTGTACAACATGCTTTATCCACACATTGTCCATGTACATCTTACTTTTTACCTTATTTTATGTTCCAGGCTTATCTTGTTCATTGTTGTTTTGTCCATTGTAAATGGGTCTGTGGTGAAGAAGAGAACCCACCCACCAGCACAGAAGGGGTTAAAGAGAGCCTGTGGGCCCAGCTAGCCCTGCCCTGTTATACCAGCAGCCAATGTCTGGCCTGAAGGGGAGAGAAAAGGAGGGAGCCTGGCTCAGTTCGGGGCTCATTGGTGAAGAGGCAGGAGCTAGCTACGTCCCAACTGAGGGGAAGGATCACTAGCCTGCCAGCCAAGGCAGCCACCAGGAACCAAGCACTGTCTTCCTGGCCAAAGGAGACTGAGAAAGAGGCATAGGAGCACCCAGCCTAAGAGGAACCTGGGTGACTGAAGCTCAGAGGCATTGTGGGGTTCCGACCCCACCAGACTTATGGCTGCCCCACCTGGAGGACCGCAACAGGTTGACCAGGGGGTGCTACTAGAGATAAGCCACCAGAGGAACTTGGACTATAGGGGCCAGGCTCCAAACTGTAGAAACAGCAGTAGGAAGTGGCCCTGGGCAATGGATGTCGACTCCCTGCTGAGAGGTCCCCTACTTTGGGCTGGGACCCGGTGGACTGGGTGGGCCCAGATCTCCCTATTCTCTTGCCTTAAAGACTGAGGCACCTTGACCACAGAAGGAGGGAGCTAGAATTCAAATACTCCAACCATTAGGCAGCCTGGATGTCCAAGCCCCCGATATAGGGTCCCTGAGTATTCCCCCTTAATTTAGCTAGTACAGACATTTTGCCTCTTAGCTTACTGATCCATTTTCCTATTTTGGTTAGCACAAACATTCTGTTTCCAGACTGCTGCTCCATTTACCGCCTTAATCCTGGCTTCCAAGAAATGAGGCCTCACCCGTGCCTAATAACTCATGTCAAGCCAGCCGTACAAGAATCAAATCACATTGCTGGCAGCTTACCTTCCAGGGACGCAAAATGTGCTAGCAGATGCCCTCAGCAGACATTTTGCCATCAATCATGAGTGGAAATTGCATGATTCAATAGTAAACAACATTTTCACTCAGTGGGGGACTCCCAACTGGGATCTGTTCACCTCCCAAATGAACAAGAAATGCAACACACATTGCTCCAGAGATGCTCTAGGACTATACCCTCAGGGCAATGTTCTCCTTCCCTAGTTGGGTCATCTGAGCTATGCTTTCCTCCTTTACCATGCCTACCTCGCGTCTTGGGACAATTCATCAAGACAGTGCGTGATCTTCATTGCTCCCTATTGGCCCAGACAGGTTTAGTTCCTGAACCTCCTATAGCCATCATTCTGCCCTCCGATCACATCCAATTGTTTCCTGATCTCTTGACTAGGAGAGGGGCAGGATCCCAATTCTGAGACATTTCATCTCATGACTTGGTTTTTAGATGGGCATCAACACTGGAACTTTCCTGCTCAGAAACCGTACAAACCATCCTTAATAACAGTAGAAAGAGTTCCCCTGGGAAATCCTGTTCAGCTAAGTGGAAGCGTTTCTTTCTTTGGGCACATCAGAAGTGCCTATCTCCCAAGTAAACAGATATTTCCTTCATTTTGGGCTATCTTCTCTCTCTCATAGTGGCTGGCTTTTCTCTCAGCTCTGTACAAGTCTGTCTGGCAGCAATCAGTGCATGTCATCCACCAGCAGATGGGTATTCAATTTTCACTCACCTGTTGATTCTCAGATTCTTAAGGGGCCTAATCAGAACCTTTCCACCAGTAAGGAAGCCTACCCCTCTTTGGGACTTGAATCTTGGGTGCTGTCAGCTCTCATTAAGCCTCCCTTAGAGCCAATAGCTATATGTTCCATGTCTCACCAATCGATGAAAGTTGAATTCCTTGTGGCTATCCCTTCAGCCAGAGTTGGGAGTCCTAATGGCAGATCCTGTATTCCATAAGGCCAAACTCTCTTTACGGCTACATCTGAAATTCATTCCAAAGGTGGGTTCGGAGTTTCACATCAACCAGACAATCCACTTAACTATGTTCTTTCTGAAACAGTATGCATCTGTGGAGGAGAGGAAGCTTCATTCCCTCAATGTACGACATGCTTTTGCCTTTTACCTACAAAGGACAAAATTGATTAGAAAAGTCTCCCAGTTTATAGTTTATCACTATAGCAGGAAGAGTCCGAAGTCAAGCTGTCTTATCTCAGAGGATCTGTAAGTTGATCTCTGGTTATGCTTACCTTCCTCCCCCACAGGCGGTGAGGGCTTATTCTACAAGAGCACAAGTGATATCTATAGCACTTCAACAAGTGCCTCTGGTTGACATTTAACATATTAACAGGTGTGTTGTGAGCAAGACACGAGAAGTCATTCTTCCGCTATACTCTGCTCTGGTTAGGCCTCAGCTGGAGTATTGTGTCCAGTTCTGGGCACCGCATTTCAAGAAAGATGTGGAGAAATTGGAAAGGGTCCAGAGAAGAGCAACAAGAATGATTAAAGGTCTTGAGAACATGACCTATGAAGGAAGGCTAAAAGAATTGGGTTTGTTTAGTTTGGAAAAGAGAAGACTGAGAGGGGACATGATAGCAGTTTTCAGGTATCTAAAAGGGTGTCATAAGGAGGAGGGAGAAAACTTGTTCACCTTAGCCTCTGAGGATAGAACAAGAAGCAATGGGCTTAAACTGCAGCAAGGGAGGTCTAGGTTGGACATTAGGAAAAAGTTCCTAACTGTCAGGGTGGTTAAACACTGGAATAAATTGCCTAGGGAGGTTGTGGAATCTCCATCTCTAGAGATATTTAAGAGTAGGTTAGATAAATGTCTATCAGGGATGGTCTAGACAGTATTTGGTCCTGCCATGCGGGCAGGGGACTGGACTCGATGACCTCTCGAGGTCCCTTCCAGTCCTAGAATCTATGAATCTATTTGTAAAGCAGCTATGTGGACTTTCATTAATATGTTTGTGAGATAGTATGCTCTAGTACAGGATTTTGCTGCTGAGGCATCCTTTGGGACAGGGGTCCTTCAAACAGCTCTGCCACCTGCATCCTTGCACCCTCCTCCTTCTTGAGCACTGCTTGTCAGTAGAATACACATAGGGACCAGTACTTGAAGAAGAAGAGGAGGTTACTTACCTTATAGTAACTGGTGATTCTTCAAGATGTGTGCTCCTTATCTGTATTCCACTACCTAGCCTCCTTCCCCACTGCTTTGGGACCACACTTGGATTTGCAGTAGAGAAGGAACTGGAGTGGTGGTTGGCCCATCCATCCCTTTAGCGCCTCTGCTGGAAGCATGAGGAGAGCAAGGACTCATGCACGGGCCAACGGACAAGGCTTTCAAAATTCTCCAACTCAGTCGCATAGGGCATGGGTGTAACCCACAGTGGAATACAGATAGGGACCTCACATCTCGAAGAACCTCCAGTTACTATAAGGTAAGTAGCCTCCTTTTTTTCATCTTCCTTTTAAAAATCACAACAGCACAAACTAAGTGTAGGCACCCTTTACTAGAGGGGCCTCTGAACTTTTTTTGGGAGTGTTCCAAGGAAAAGCCTGTGTGCTGCAATCTAGCCTTAGAGACTACAACTCCCATGATGCCTTCGGGAAATGGGGGAGACTTCCTCGTGCAGGGAGAGCAGGCGGTGGACTCCATTTTGGGAAAAGGGGTGAGATCACTGCTGTGGAGCTCTGTCCATACCAGGAGCTGCTGCTAGGAAGCCAGAAGTTGCTGCTAAGAGCCTGCAGGGACTTTGATGGAGCAGGGAGCCTCAGAGGCTGTTGGTGGCTTCACTGGAGTCAGAGCAGAGACTGTTGCTGTGCTTAGAGCTGAGTGAGGTGGGCCTGCAGTAAAGGAACTGAGAGTAACCCCCACTCTGGTTTGGGAAAGTACTTGCAACGGAAGGGGCACAGCAGAGAGACTGAGTCTGAGGAGAGGCAGAGTGATCAACCCAGGACCTAGAGCTGCTGACATTTGGTGGGGCCAGCTCCAATTTCAGAGGGGTTGTGCAGCTTTTTGCCTTGGCTGGACTGATACCCAGAACCAACAGAGTGCTGTCTCCAGCTGCAGATCTCCAAGCGCGCCCACGCAAGCAAGCGTCTAGGACTCTGAAATCCAAAGGAGTGTTCACTGCGGGGTGGGGTAAATGGTGGCAGTATAAATTCCAGTTACATACGTTTCATTTATTACTGTATATTTTATTTGTTAATTGTTTTTTTTCAACTGCCCCTGTGGATTTAAATTAGTGGTGACATATAATCTTAGTTTGTTATACTCTGTTTCCTAAATAAGTGGAGGATGAGATGACAAAAACAAAAGATTTGGGAAATTACCACATAACTATCTCAGGGGGGTGATTTTAAAAACAAATATTTGAGTCCCCAAGGTCCCTCTGCACTGTCAACACCTCAGAAAAAGAATATTATACCTTTGTACTTCAAAAAGAATGATTATCCTGCTAGAAGAGAAAAATAATCTTTTGGTTTGAACAGGTTAAGGAGGAAAGAAGCACTATGCCTCTACTATGAAAACATAGCAACTTATATGAAAATATTCAATCATACTTGGACCAAGGACAGACCTCTGCAGGACCTCACTAGATATGTCCACCTAGCCTGTCAATGAACTATTGATAACTACTTTTTGAGTATGTTTTTTCAACCCATTGTACACATACCTTATAATAATTTAATCTAGAGCAAACTAGGTGAATGCAGTTTAGTTACTACCCACATGAGAGTACTAAATCAATGCTTTGAAGTCACTACAGATCAAAACATGGTAAGAGGACCCCTTATTTAAGGTTAATTTATTTCATTTCAGTGAGAGCTTTTGGGGAGGAAGAGTTGCTATCCTAGCACCTAGATACAGATCTCAGTCTTGCTCTGGCCATTTGTACCTTTCTGGCAAAGCGGCCATAAAACCAGCTTAACCAGCCTCTGAAGATTTCTAAGGCACAACCCTGTCCCACTTCATAACGGACATAGCTGAGGAAAAGTGGGCGTGGCCAGAGTGTGTGTATTTACTGTAATAGGTCCTTGGGTTCATAGACAGCCAGGATTCTGCTCTTAATTGTGGTAGGGACCATAATTTGCAGTCAGGTGGTGTACCAATCACCGCTCATCTAGGCCCAATAACTGGGCCTCAGTGTGTAAATAATATGGTGATTGGTGCTCTATAAATCCTGAAAACAGATACCATACTATGACTTTTGCAGGTAATTAATGAGCTTTGTTGCATTTTTAGGAATATGCGGGAAGGGGAAGAGCTGTCATTGATACCCAAGGGGCAGAGACAGATAATACACTTGTGATACATCTCTTTTTAGGGGGACAAGGTGGATGAGGTAACATCTTTTATTGGACCAACTTCTGTTGGTGAGAGAGACAAGTTTTTGAACTTACAAAGACCTCTTCTTCAGGTCGACTTTGTCTCTCTCAAATCCTGGGACCAACATGGCTACAACGCTGCATACGTCTCTTTTTAAGCATTCCCTTATTTTTTATTTTTGTATTGTGGTAAGGCATAAATGCCCTACCACGATTGGGGCCCCAGAGTGGTAGGTGATGTGGTTCCTGGTCTGATGAGTTTACAATCTTTTTTGATAAAAGATGAAACAAGTAAATGTAAGCAACAGAAGGGAAAAAAAGGAGGAGCAAGGATGAGGGTAACAGTAATAAGATGAAGTAGTTACATATACAACTTGATTTGTAATTATTTGAAAGTTTTTCCACCTTTGTACTCTCTTAGCATGGTTAGCTTAGTTGTGCTGCTATCAAAATATTAGTTTCTACATTTTATTTATTTCTGAAAGTGGTAATGGGATGACTTTTGTCTCAATTATTTTTCTGAGAATAACTCTGGGGTTCCTTTATACAAGTCACTTTGCAACCAAATCTCTCCTGCATCTCATCCATGCAAATTCTGATTTTCACAACTGCTGGCAAACACGGGTGTTTGTGTGTGTGTGGGGGGGAGATAATGTGGCCTTCAGAGTTGATAGCAAAGTGTATTGCCAACCACAGCTTTCATTCTTCAATACTAGGTAACAACTAATATTGCATCCGTTGCCATTGCATTATTTCTAAATGTTCTGAAAAGTGACTGTCTATTGTGGCATTGTTGTGTTGCATATTATCTTTCAATTACTACACGTTAAATTGGATTAGTTTAAAAGTAAAGTGATAGAGCTTTTATTGACCCTGCAAACTGAGGGTCATTCTATATACTTTCGGCATAATGCATTGATTCTGCTATCAGAATTTACATTGGTGGTTAATAAAAATAAGACATTTAGTAATCACTGTAGTTAGATTTACTATGATATTTAAGGTATTAAGTAAGTATTAGGAGTACCACAAATACCACAGTGTAATAGTACAGTGGTGTGCTAAATGTCAATTTTAATGTTATCCACTGTAGTTAACAATTCTGAGGATATGTGAGCCAGAAAAGAATCCATCTCACTGTATTGGCTCTGCAGTCATACAGAGGTAAAAGAGAGTTAAAATAACAATTTTGTCATAAAAGTATATAATTGACTTAGAATACGCACATGGGTTAGTTTGTTATGTAAGAGGTGTTCCTACATAGTCATTTTTCTGACAATCTGGGCCTATCTAAGTTACTTATTTGCCAGCAAAGGGAGGAGAGACACAAGAAAGTGATACAAGGTAATCCACTTCTTGTCCTTGGCAGCACAGGAATCTGGTACTGAGTTCTGGTCCCGAATTTGGATTTCCTATTGCCACTAGAACCTTTTAGTTTATTTTGTTTTGACAAGTAGTACAAGAGAGAGAGTTATCATTGGGAAAGCATAATAATGAGTGTTACATTCCGGGCTGCAATCCAGACCCGTGAGGGGTGGTGTCAATGTCTGCCCTGCAACTTTGAGTGCCTCACAATGTTTTGCTGATGTAGCTCCCCGCTTGGGCCACTCACAAACAGCGTACCAGCATGACGGTGACATCCTGGTGACCCCAACACACTCTCAGGCCCAAATTTTCCCAAAAACGTGTGTTCTGCACTGGCCAGTCCTCTCATGGACAGTTCAGATATTAAAGTTCCTTTGGCTCTGTAAAGGGTCAATGTTCAACAGTTTGCTACTTTACCTGGAGTTACCAAACAATTCAGCTTAAAAACTGCATTGGTTTAGATTAAAAAATAGAACAAGTTTATTAACAAAAGAAAATAAGATTTGAAGTGAATTCAAGTGTCAAGGTATTAGTCAGAAATGATTACAAGAGAAATAAAGATAAAACACTTTCTAGTATCTTAAAACTTAACAAGCTAGACTTGGTTCAAGGTAAAATCCTTACCACATGTTTCCAGCAACATGGCTGACAAAATTCTCAGATCAGAATATCCCCCCAAAGTCAAAGGGCTGGTTCCTTTATTGTCTTAGGTTCGAGAGAGAGAGAGAGTGCTGGGAGCTTCTGCCCCTTTCTTGTATAGTCTAGTTAACCTTTGAAGTGCATTCTTCTGAGGGTTACCCCGCAAAGGAAAGTTTATGCAAACAGTAAAAAAGGCAACATGGAGTCTGCTGGTGATAGTGTTCTTTCTTCTCACCTGTGTTTGCTGAAATACAAATTTGCTTTATCTCCTGCCATCTCTTCTCCCGGCCGGGTCAAGGACCCTGTTTACTATTTATAAGTAAATTGAGTTAAACTAAACCTATATTTCTTCTGCAAGATGCTTCTGCCTGGGCAGGGCTGTGTGGTTTGGAACATGTGCTAAGAACATCATACAGGGGGATTTCATAACTTTACATATAGTGTTGCTACATCCATTTCACCATGATATTGACCAGCAAGTTATTAGTTTCCAATGATACCTCAAAAGGCATATTTTGTACAAAGAGTATTACTATAGTGTGTAGGGTGTGAATACAGTGATGCTTGGGGAGGGATAGCTCAGTGGTTTGAGCATTGGCCTGCTAAACCTAGCATTAGGAGTTCAATCCTTGAGGGGGCCATTTAGGGATCTGGGGCAAAAATCTGTCTGGGGATTAGTCCTGCTTTGAATAGGGGGTTGGACTAGATGACCTCCTGCGGTCCCTTCCCACCCTGATAGTCTATGATTCTATGCTTCCTGTCACAATGAGCATTTGTCATTATTTTAAAATAATACAAGTGTGACGGGTTGGACCCCCCCTTCTGGGTGCCACCTGATGTCCTGGGATTTCACTGAGCCTCCCCTGCTCAATCAGCCTCGGTTCCTTCTCCCTGCTTTGTTGAATTAGAATCTCTGGGCTCTTTCAGCACACACACACAGGTAGGGCCACACCCCGCTGCAGACACAGACTGAAGTCAGCTCTGTGTGAGAGGACTCCCCCAGCACTCACGTGCACACCCCTTTTTCGGAGATAAACCCAAAATAATACTGTCTTGTGCTGTATAGAAAAATCTGCACAGCGCAAGCTCATAAAAATTTGCCCTCTACCTCAATGTGAAGAGAGATGTGCACACTTCTTGCCTCCCCAGTTAGAAATTGCATAAACTGGGTTTTATTATAAACAAAAAATAAGTTTATTAATTACTAAAGGTGGATTTTAATTGAATATAAGAGATAACAGACAGAACAAAGCAGATGCCTAAGCAAATGAAACCAAACACACAAATTAAGCTAGTTTCACTAAAGAAATTGGTTACAAATAGTATTACTCACCCAAGCTATTGTTGCAGGCAGATTACAGAAAGTCTTGAAAGGCAGCTGCACTGGTCTCCCTCTTGAGATCTCAGGTACTATTACTCACAAGCTAGATGCCCTTCCAGGTTGCATTCAACCCTTCTCTCCTCAGTTCAGTTCTTCCTTCCAGGTGTTTTTTCAGTGTCTCTTTGGGTGGGGAGGCAGAGGAGAACCATGATGATGTCACTCCCCTGCCTTATATAGCTCTTGTGTAAGGCGGGAACCCTTTGTCTTCTAATGGAAAACCACTGGCATTCCAAAAGAGGAGGAGGGGTATCCAGTACCAGGTGACTCAGACCCATGTCTCTGCAGGGCTGTGGCAGCCATTGCTCGTAAGCTATCTCCAGGGTCCACAGGAAGACTAAGCGCTTTCACAGTCCATTGTCTCTGCTAATGGCCCATTAGCCCTGTCTGGCTTTTCCATTGTTGTACCTGAAGGGCTGGTTGGGGGTGACACCCAAAATAACACATTTGAAATACTGATACATAGTTAATACTCCTAACTTCAGATGCAGAAATGTTACAGGCATACAAATTGGATAAACACATTCAGTAAATCATAACCTTTCCCATGATATCTCACATGAGCCATCTTGCATAAAGTATATCTCAGTTATGTCATATTCATATCATAAGCATAGTTTCATAAAGAATATGGAGTGAAACATCACCACAAGGTCATTACACTGTAGCGTAGGTGAAGAACATAAACTCCAAAGCAGAAGAAGCAATAGCTTTAATTTCCTAATGTGGGAGTGAGTAACAGCATAAAAATTCTTCAGTTTCTGCTGAGAGTTAAAAGAAAATCATTCCCTCCTTATTGGGTTCATTTTGTAAATTGAGATCAATGAAATTCTTCCAACAACAGCTTGAAATCAATCATAAAACAGCATATAATTCATGACCTGTATTGTAAATTATAGTTTGTTTGACATTAATTGGTGAGGTTTCCATGCACTGGGATGCATTTCCTTGTAACACATCTTCAGATAATGCTTGTGGATCCATTTCTAATGCATCTCAGAGTGATCTGTTTTTCATGTCCACAAGTGCCTACATTTGATCTTATGCAAATAATGCAATCAAGCAAATGGAAAACAAGATGTTGTACTAGAGAGCCTTGACAAACAGTGGCCTTATTATGTTAGAGGCCCCACCATTTAAATGTATGTTTGTACCTGCAGTTGTTCGAATCCATTGATCCATTATCAACCACGTAGTGTAGTGATCAACTGCTCAATGTATAGTTGGTAGCCAGCATCAAGTGGAGTGCCCCAGGGGTCGGTCCTGGGGCAGGTTTTGTTCAACATCTTTATTAATGATCTGGATGATGGGATTAATTGCACCCTCAGCAATTTCGCAGATGACACTAAGCTGGGGGGAGAAGTAGATATGCTGGAGGGTAGGGATAGGGTCCAGAGTGACCTAGACAAATTGGAGGATTGAGCCAAAAGAAATCTAATGAGGTTCAACAAGGACAAGTGCAGAGTCCTGCACTTAGGAAGGAAGAATTTTATGCACCGCTACAGGCTGGGGACCGATTGGCTAAGCAGCAATTCTGCAGAAAAGGACCTGGGGATTACAGTAACGAGAAGCTGGATATGAGTCAGCAGTGTGCCCTTGTTGCCAGGAAGGCCAACGGCATATTGGGCTGCATTAGTAGGAGCATTGCCAGCAGATCGAGGGAAGTGATTATTCCCCTCTCTTCCGCACTGCTGAGGCCACACCTGGAGTATTGTGTCCAGTTTTGGTCCCCCCACTACAGAAGGGAGTCCAGCAGAGGGCAACAAAAATGATTAGGGGGCTGGGGCACATGACTTACGAGGAGAGGCTGAGGGAACTGGGCTTGTTTAGTCTGCAGAAAAGAAGAGTGGGGGGATTTGATAGCAGCCTTCAACTACCTGATGGGGGGGTTCCAAAGAGGATGGAGTTCGGCTGTTTTCAGTGGTGGCAGATAACAGAACTAGAAGCAATGGTCTCAAGTTGCAGTAGGGGAGGTCTAGGTTGGATATTAGGAAACACTATTTCACTAGGAGGGTGGTGAAGCACTGGAATGGGTTACCTAGGGAGGTGGTGGAATTTCCATCCTTAGAGGTTTTTAAGGCCCGGCTTGACAAAGCGCTGGCTGGGATGACTTAGTTGGTGTTGGTCCTGCTTTGAGCAGGGGATTGGACTAGATGACCTCCTGAGGTCTCTTCCAACCCTAATATTCTATGATTTTAACACTTGAATTGGTTGATTATAGTATTGCCAAATCAGATGGTGCCAGTAATTTTGCCAGTTTTGAGTTTAATTTTAAGTTTGTTGCTTTCCAAGTGAGAACTACTATAAATTCAACCCAGGTTTTTCTCCTGGTTCCTTTCCATTCCATGCTTTTTCGTTTTGGGCTGATCCAGTGAAGTCAGTGAGAGCCTGGTGAAGTCAGTGAGAAACTTTCCATAATTCTCTTCTTATTCTGCTTTCTTTCCATATTTTTTTTTACCATTCTTTTCCTTACTTTGTGATGTTTTTTTCCTTTGCCCTCTCTATGGGCAAAATCCTGAGTTCCTTAATTAATCACTGAGCCAATGAGAAGGAATGAGTGAAAATCTAGTGGGGACCTCACAGCTGGGCTGTAGTTGCATCTGTCTTTCTCTACATTCATCTACCTCACTTCTTATTGAATCTTTCCCCTCTTAGCTCCTTTTCTGTCCTTCACCATGCTATTTCTTTCCTTTCCTGCTATTTCACCCTTTCCTCACCTCTTCTCTTTCTGCTTCTCTTTTTTTACTACTTCCATTTCAGGCACTCTGATACTTATGGTGATAGGGGGCCCATATAGGTTTCTTAGGGTGTGTCTTCACTAGCAAAGTTAAAGCGCTGCCACGGCAGCTTTAACGTGGCTGTGTAGTCGCGGCACCAGCGCTCTAAAAAAACTACCTCCTCGAGGGGAGGGGACACTGGTGCACTGTCTACACTGCCACATTACAGTGCTGAAACTTGTAGCGCTCAGAGGGGTGTTTTTTCACACCCCTGGGCGAGAAAGTTGCAGTGCTGTAAAGTGGCAGTGTAGACAAGGCCTTAGGTAGGTAGACAGATGCGCCTTTCTTCTCCCAATCTCTTAATTCTTTCACAAGTACCTCCTTCTTCAAACCCGAATGGGCACTTTTGGGAACCTCATATCCCAGGAATGTCTATTTAACTTAGGAAAAAGAGATGACCAGATGTATTCGTGCAGTAGAACATTTCTGCACAAGTGTTTATTTTTAATGATCAAACTTCCCTTTTGTATTTTAGATGCTTCTTCCATTCTGCAATCCTTACTCATACAATTAGTCTCATTAACATTAATTAGTATGAATGGACTAAATGCATGAGTAAAGATTACAGGACTGTTTTAACAGAAAGCATAAGCAAGAAGGTAAATGCATGTATGTTGCAGGATTTTAAAATATTCTGCAACATACCAAGCATTCATCATTCATTTTTAACAATTTCCAGAAATAAACAGGAAAACATTTACTGGCCATACATACAATAGCACAAAACTCCTGATTATACTCCTGAATAGGCTCAAAATCCAAAAATCATGCACTGGGAACATAGCGTTTTTGATGTGGAC
The DNA here is from genome assembly GCF_028017835.1 of Emys orbicularis. Taxonomy (NCBI): domain Eukaryota; kingdom Metazoa; phylum Chordata; order Testudines; family Emydidae; genus Emys; species Emys orbicularis. The sequence continues at coordinate 168,716,701 of NC_088685.1, forward strand.
TTCGTCCCAGATAGGGTGACCAGATGTCCCGATTTTATAGGGACAGTCCCGATATTTGGGGCTTTTTTTAATATGGGCCCCTATTACCCCCACCCCGTCCCAATTTTTCACACTTGCTATCTGGTCACCCTACTCCCAGAAGATTTAATGGTGTACCATTTTGATAAAGCATTTCCCCCAGGAACAATGCTGCTTAAAATGGTGGAGGGCGGAAGGGGGGAGCAGGCACAAAAAATATCCCCAACATCTACACAAGAAAATCATACTCCTCTGGCCTGCAGGAAAGGAAAGGGAGATATATGCCTCCCACCAGACCACTGAGATTTTGTGCTTTCTGTAGAGTCCATGGAGAGAGGCTCCACAGGATAGTCTCGGACAGATTAGAGAGGCAGGGATGTGAACTAAGTCAAGTCCTTATGCTGTCTTGAGCTGTTATTGAATTGCTGCTGCTCATCCGTTTCTCAGCCCAGGATTTGGTGTGTCACAAATCACTTTCCTCTGAGTCACACCCCAGGCACTTCCCTGCAGCCCCCACCCTTATTTGGTATTGTTCCTGTCATGGTAGCAGCAGGAAATACGGGAATCAGGGAAGCAGGAGCTCATGATGGTGATCCAGTTGGTGTAGTATGTGGAGTTTGCTTTCTCTGCTTACTGAGCCAGTCTGAGAGCCTGCTCTGGAATGCAATTCTCTCTCTCACTCAAACACTGCTTAACCCTGGAAGAATCAGCCCCATTATGTTGATTAAACATGTCACAATGTTACACACATTTTTTGATGATTTTTTTTCTTTAGTTTTGAATTATTATTTTTTTAAACTCGCAGTTTGCCCTGTGCTTAATGGGAATCATATCTGCTTAACTGATGTTTTTCAGTTTGCAATAAAAACACAGGATTTGGTTCTCCTCTCACATTGATGTAAGTCAGGAACAATTCCAGCGTAGCCAGTGAAATTACATAAGTATAAAACTAGAGTTAGAGGAAAGACAGGTCCACAGCATTCTGTTTCTGAAGTATTTTTTATTGTTTTTTACTTAGCTTGCATGTACAAATATATACAAAATAATAATAGTTTAACAATATTTTATGTTTATTCCATGTTATATGTTTAATTCATTCTGGGAATACTTGTATTTGTTACGGCTTGCATGCAGAAAATTCAGAAATTTTCTGGGATGTTAAAAAATATGCATTAACATAAAACATGATTTTTTTTCATATGGATCATGCTATTCCCAAAGTCTCAATTTTGCACCCTTCATTGAAGGACTTGCTGAGTAAAACAAACAATTATTAATGTAAAAAATATAAATGCAATTTCAGAAAATTATCTTTAGAATTGTTGAATATTCTTTTAATAGAGCTTTCCTTGTCAAATAGTGAATTGTCAGTAAAGTCAGTTGTCTTACAATAGCCAGATGTGTAAAACTGAAATACCATTATAACATTTAATTAGCAAGGAAGCTAAGTTTTCTCCAGGAGAGTTTGTAAAGCAGTTCAAATCTACCTTAGAGCTAACTTTAGCAACTGTTTTGTTGTTATACTAATCAGACTGGTTTTGGACAATAGCTATGCGTTGTTCATGAAGCTGAGGGGAAATATGCAATGTGTAGAGCCTATGCCAGTTTATAAATTAATGATGGCCACAACAATGCTTTTCTTGAGTTCATTTCACATACAGTGAATTGTTGTGTAGGATGAATCATCATGTTTATTGATACTTAACATTGATGTGATGGATAACAATTTCTTGGAAAAAAATAATCCAGCTGTATCAATCAACCTGTGTCTGTGTGTGTCTTAAATATATATAATTAATTTGATGTGATTTAATCATCTCAGAAATATCAGATTGATTTGCTTTGTATTGGTGCTGAATATTGCAGCGTAGTTAGTGGCTGCATTGTGCAATGGGGCCATCAAAAACAAACTGAGTTCTGCAATCATGTTATTAGTCAGGATTTGCAATGGCCTGACATTCAGAACAAACAAATACCAAATCTGAGACATTTAGGAAGGGAAGATTTCCCCCACACCCATCTTTTTTGGATTCAATACATTATTAAGCTAAATAAAAACAAGATTTAAAAAAGTACAGTCTGAAGTAAATTCTTATTTCCCTTTTTCATAGATTTAGCAGTTTTTACGCCACACCAGTTCTTGCTCACTGCATGCACGCTTGTTGGCTGTACAAACAGTTCCCAGGTCACCTTGTGTACAGCACAGCTGCCACCAGCTCACGTAGATGCCCCAGTCCTGACTGCTTTGGATTCCAGAACGATATATGTACAGTAAGTACAGATTTTCTCTTTCCTGACAGCACAATGGTGTATCCGTTTATGCAAGAATCCCAGTGAGTTCAATCAGGGAAAGGGTTTGTGACATAAAATTAAATTTATTATGATTAAATGCACAGAAGTGATTAGTTTAGTGGTTCTGTGAACCTTTGATTATCACTTGCCAACTTAATTTCCATTTTGTCTTTACGCAATCAGGATAACCTACATATGGGCATAGCCTCAGTGCAAACTTCAGTGCAGGAAAAATGTGCTGGTGATATGACAGTTTTGTAGCTCTTACATTACATGTGTTGTTGTAATCATTTATCTATTGAGTACAAATATTGCATTAAAGAAGTCTTTAAAAAAGTACTTGCTCTTTCAGACAGCTACATAGAAGACAGCTTTAATGTGTGGCTTGATCATTTTCAGTACTTTTAAATGGATTTCGTTTTACAGTTGTACAAATACAGTATATGTTCAAACTCATTTAAAAAAACTCCACATTTCAATTATAATGTGAATCATGATTGAATATAATGGTGTGTTGCTTTTATTTCCAGATGGAAAGAACCAGTAGAAGTAAATGGAATTCTGAACTGCTATATATTGTATATGGCCAGTAGTGAGCAGAATTTTACAAATTGGAACATAATCTATAACAACACAGAGGTTTTTCTGGATTACACTATCCGGCAGCTTTTCCCGGGTACTGAATACCTCATAAAGCTAGCTGTAAGTTTTAAAGACCTGCAATGGGAGAGAAAAATGGTGAAATTCACTCTGTTTATTGTTAACACCTCATATTCATAAATATCTCATTTGGCTATGTTATTTAACCTTTTTATTTTTTTGATCTAAAGGCAGTCAGAAAGAGGAAAAATAACAAATGCTCAACATCACCAATGATCTTGCATCCAATACAGGGCTACAGGGAATTTATTTCATTTGTTTAATGACCAGGTTTTGTCTAAAATATTGTAGATATTTTATAAAAGGGAAGATCAAAAGCAACTAAGAGATTTAGGAGCACACGTCCCATTGACTTTCAAGAGCAGAATATTTGAAATTGGCCACCTAAAGCTTCACATCTGTTCAGATCTTGCTCCAAGAGAGCCTCACCTTTCACCATAAAGCCTCATAAACAAAGGAGTGTGTTCGGGTGACACATAAATAGTTTGTGCAGAAAAAAATAGAAGCTTTTTCTTGTTTGATTTTTAAGTCTTTGAAAAGACCTTAATATTTTCATTGTAGTTTTTGTTCAGTAGTTTCTTTTGTTTTTTGACAAAATAGAACACTTTAGGTTCAATAGAACAACAGAAAACATCTGAATATAAACATGAGATTGTCCCTATTTGTTTTAAATACACTCTTCATTTTATAGCAATACTATATAAGGATATTTGCTTTGATAAATGCCATAGAAAAATATTCTGCTCTTGATTATGAATAAATTTACATTTATGTAGACTCTGTGTATGCATTCATTTTACTTAACATGCTTTGAATGTTCTAAATAGTATACCACAAAGAAAATAAACTACCTTCAAGTAACAAGGAATTGACTCAAACCCGCAAAACCAAGGACATTCAGTTTAATTAAGGCTAAGAAACCATTTTGGATTGAACTGTTTTGTGACTAGGCATTCTACCCCAGTAAATTGTATGGCATGTAGAAACACAATGTCCAAAACCTACACAAAATTAGTGTGTCATGCGGTTTTGTTTTTGCTTGATTGACATTAATAGGTAGTTTAGAGTTAATTTACATATGTGACACATGTTTTTTAGAAGCCCAATTATCATCTTTATGTTCTCTCTTTAAGTATTCCCCTGGAAAGTCTCTTGTACGGCCAAGTTGTCTTTCTGGCCAAGAAATATGGCTGACTTTGAAGTTCATCAGTTCCATTCCTGTGCTAGCCAGGGTGTTGTGTGTGTGTGTGTGTGTGTATGTGAGAGAGATATGTTGGCTCAGTACGGGGTAACTGGGTGAAATGTAATGGCATGTGATTTGCAGGCAATCACACTAGATGGCCTTAATGAATCTGTGAATGAAGTCAGAAGCTCCATTCTGTTCAAGTGATGGAGTATGCTGCCTCCCTAATGGACTTGATCCCTGTGTATCTGGAAACACAGAACTGGTTTGAAATCCACACTTAAGGCTCAGACCTACATAGTGCTGTCTGTTCTTGTGAGGTGCTTAGCACGCCCATCTCCCAGTGATTCTATGGGAGTTGATGGTACTTGGCACCTCAGAAGAATGCTCAGCACCTTGCAGGACCGTGTGTGTGTGTGTGTGTGTGTATGTGAGAAAGATATGTTGGCTCAGTACGGGGTAACTGGGTGAAATGTAATGGCATGTGATTTGCAGGCAACACACTACATGTGTTGCAGAGCCACTGTAATTCCAGTCCAAATATAGTGTGTGTTTAGAATAAGCTATCGCTGTGTTAACATGCATATATTAAAACAAGTAATGAAAAAGTTATGGTTGTGTTCAGTCACTGATTTTCAAAAAGGAATGACCCTACTTTTTAGTACACTTAAGGGAACAAATTCATATTATGTAGTGATTTCATCTGCAAAACAAGAGCAACATTTTCAAAGGCGATTTAAGAATTTAGGACCTAAGTCCCATTAAAAGCCAATAAGATTTAGACTTCTAAGTCACTTTTGAAAATAGGACTTAGGCTCACAGGTCACTGAGGCACTTTTGAAAATTTTACCCCAAATCAATTTTTGTCAGAACTTTTGAGTGCAAAAATGTGTCTGAATGTTATTGCCTACTTTACAGCATCTAACACGCTGATCAAAGGTTCTAGAAATACTTCAGCACATTAGAATGAATTAATGTGGAACACACCATATTTTAAATGTGAATGGCCTTGCTTTTATTGATTTATGTCATGGACCATATGCATAGCCGCCTGAGCTACAAAAGTCATGGATCCGTGTTGTCCAAAATGCACGTATAGTCACAGGAAAGGCAGGCCTGATGTGGAGGACCACAAAACAAAAATGCCCCTGTGCCACAACTGAGAATACTGGAACCAGCGAGGGAGTGAAGAACTCAGGAAGATGAGCTCTCTAACACCTTGTACTTGTGGTATGCTTGCTTCCTAAATTCTTCATGAAGCTAGTAGGTGTTAATCCATGTCATGGATAGTGTGTGGCTGTGTGTAGGGGACTGACACATAGTGGTTCAATCCCTGAAATGTTTTTCTAATCAACACCACCAAAATTTTCCTGGGTATTTAAGCTAGGTTTGGGATTGTGCTAGTGGGGAAATCTTCTGGCAGTGAGAGGTTCAGGGACCTCTTCCTTTCTCTCTGTCTCTCATTTTCTCTCTCTTTAAAAAATATTTGAGGGTGAGCCACATAGTCCCGTTTCATGCTTTTCCTGGCTGACTGGCAAAACAAAGCAGGCAGCAATTGGGGAATACAATGCACCTGGGCTGTTGCTGCTTTGAGCTTCTTCCTCAACAGATTGAATGTTAATCAGCTGACTAAGAACCTGATGTGTCACATGATCAGTGGCTTCCCGCTAATACAGGGCTTGATCCAAAGCCCATTGGAGTTACTGGGGATCGTTCCATTGACTACAGTGGGCGTTAGCACAAACCCATAATTTCTAAGACCCAGTGCATAGGAAAGGATCTGCAGAGATTGCCTAAACAGGTGTATGATGGTCACCAAAACTGGGATATTTCATACTTGAATTGTGAGTGTCAGATACAGCTGTGGAGTGGAAGAAGCCCATGGAGCTTCTGTTGGAGAGGAGTACTAGAGACTAATTTCTGCCAGATTGAGCCTACAAATCTGAATGGTAAAGGAAAAGGATAAAACAATTTAAACTCAAAGCTGACCTAGCTGAAAATTGATATACCATAATCTGTTGAAGAAAGTCATGTAAAAATCAATTAAATATCTGTATTTTACACCATCTCAATGGAGTAAACACTAATTTTGGACTTTTCTGAAAACCATGGTTTGTTCTTTTGCATTCCCTTTGGAGGGCAAGTTGAACATTGTGCTCAAATTCTGCAGTTGCTCTGGACTGCAAAATTCCCAGTGAAATGAATACATCCTGTGTGCGTACGACACAGCCTGAATGGGCAACTCTCTGATGACCTGTTTACGCTCCTGTTGACATTGCTGATGTTGTGAGTGCACAGAGCAGGAAGTGACTATGAAAGCAGATTAATTCCTTCCCATTTTAAAACACAGGGGAAAGTGAGGAAATCTGTGCACAATGGATTCAAATGGAATTACTCCATATTGAAAGGAAATCTGACTGCCATGAGTGCTCACTGGGAGCAAGATCAGGCCTTTTGTTTTTATTTGGGGACTGATACTGCAAGCAGGACTACTCACATTCTTAGACACTTTGTCTATTCCCATTTTCAATGGGGCTACTCACATAAAGTTAAGAACGTGGGGAAATCTTTGCAGGATTGGGGCCTTGATTTGTTGTCTTATTACTTTTAATTTTTCAAATTAAAAACATCCTCTGTTGAAATGTTTGTATGTTAACACAACAGACTTTAAAATGGCTTCCTTATAGGCTTTTCAAAATGTTGATTGCATAAATGCTTATTTACTAACATTTCAAAATGCTTTCATTGTGGTTTATTAGGTAAATACCTAACTGAATTTCTAAAAACCAAACAAACCCCCCTCTGATTTACCTAATCTACTACAGAGTCTGCCAGATCCTGTGGCTTCTACTCCTATGAGAAGCCCTGGCTCCTGCTAATAGTCCCAGTGCCAGTAATGGGGCTACCATGAGTAAGGATTGCAGAATCAGGCCCACAGTTTATTGTATAAATATATAGGGAGAGAACATAAAAAAGTCTATTATATAAGTTAATATGCACAGTTTCTTGTATGTCAAGAGTGTTGTCTCATGATCAAGCAAAATGTGAAAATCATGTAATGAGCTGATCTCTGTTGGCAGCTAAAATACAAACGATTCGACCTCCTTATCCATTAAGATGCACTCAGCAACTGTTATGTATTGATTTATTATAAATTAATTTTTTCACTTTTTAATTGCATTTGAAAACTACTAGTTAGTGTGCGCCCATGAAGTACAAGAATATCCTGATGGTAATTTCTTTTTCCTGTGGCTATTCATTGAAAGATGTATTTTTTTCCTTTCTAAGTGCAGCACTAGCCAGTCAGTATTTCCCTGTCTGAAGGTTCTGAGTGCACATTATTCAATTACAAGGAGAGTTGTGCTACTGTCAATGATATATACTGTACATATACACTGTAATTTTCTTTAACTATTGCAGTGAGAGCAATGGAATTTTAATCATCATCATGACTTACATTCCAATTTAAAATACTGTAAGTTCAGCATTAGTGTTAGGTTTCATCCTTATGGTACCTAAAGACTATCTAAAGATACATATAATCAAGTAGGATATTTTTTATATGAGGGAATATCTTTATTCCAGGAGGGGGGAAAAAGCCCTATACGATTGTGAAAAGTGCACGCCTTCCTGTGAAATGCACAAGCTTTATTAATTTCTGAGGAGTAAAATTACAAATCTATGCAAAAATTGATTTCTAGCCTTTTTATTTTGGCATCACTTTGGAGTATATTTATTTGCTGTGTTTGATATTTTAAGGCTTGCACTGGAGGTGGATGCACAATAAGTGAAGCTAGCGTAGCTATAACAGATGAGAGTACACCAGAAGGTGTTCCTGCTCCAAAAGCCCAGTCATATTCATCTGACTCCTTTAACATCTCATGGACTAAGCCTGAGTATCCGAATGGTAAGTGAACTCTTTTAGCCTCAAGTTAAAAAGATGATTAGTAAAGGTAAATTAATATTCTAAATGGCAGCTTATATGTGGTGCTTAATTTTTAATGACCATTTTAGCACATAAAATACCTGAGATAGTATCATTGTCTGTAGCTAGGAGATTGTGGCTTTCAACCTAGCACACAATTTCAGTAGCTCAAAAGTGCTCCCTTTTGATAGTTCTTGTGTATTGCATCTTATTGCTTAATGTTTTCCAGAACAATTTAGCTGACGAAATGGGTATTCTTTGAGCATGATCGTATAGGGTCTGCATTGTACCTTCTAATAAAGCATTCATTTTTGATACAATTAATATTTTTAATTGTCAGATTAATTCCTTAATATGCTTGTTCTTATCTTCTTGTATTTGTTCTTAAAAATCATTTCATTCTATGTACTCACCTTGAGAGAGAGAATACACCTGCACTGGTGTGAAAGTTTGATAATACAATTATTATAATTTGGACCTTTTTCTCTGTGTGTTGTGTACATGTCTTAACTTTTAGGGCAATTGGATATTTTTAAAGATGTGAAAATGGGACTTTCATTTCCCTGATTTCATAGCTTTATGCCTATTCCATTCAAATAGGAACACAGAAGGATACCCAGAAATCACTGAAACTGAGTGCAAAACATTTAAAAGAACTGATATTATTATGCCTTTCATAATCAAAATATAACACTGATACATATCAAGTATTATGAATTGTAAAATAACGTGAATTTCATTTTTCCTCTTGCAGGTTTGCCTCTGATTCCTGTTTTAGAACAAAATACCCAATACGCATATAGTTTGGTTTCAAAGGTTCCAATTTTTAAAGGTATTTAGGTGTTGCAGTACTCAGAGATGCTCCTACATGCCTAAATCCCTTTTGAAAATGAGAGCTATGCTCCTTAAATGAGTTAGGCATTGCAGTGCTGAGAACCACAACACCTCCTTACCTTTAGTAATCTGGCCAAAGCACTTTGAGCAAAATATAAGTAATTAGGAATTTTTAAGATTTATTTTTTAATATTTTGTATTGTCAGACTTGCTGTAGATGTGGAAGAAAATGTTCATAGGCCATTAGTATGGTTTAGATTACCATTCCTTTTATGTTGTTAGTTTTTTTATTATTTATGATCATGTGGGCCTGATCCTGCAACATTCTTTGTGGCCCAATAAGGCACTGAAGCCTTATTGAAATCCATCAATGTATTTGGTACAAAACTTAGAGGAAGAAATAGGAGGAAAAATGTAAACCACTTATGTGACTTTGGGCCTCAGTCTCACTGATTTTTTGATAGGATGTCTTTGATAATTCTACCCACCGTGCCTGTCATGTAGTGCTTGCAGTCAAGGATCCAATCCTGCTATCCTTGCTCTGTTAAAACTTTGACTGAAATCAATGGGAGTTTCAATTCATTCGCAAGGCAGGATGAGGCCTTATGTTTTTAATTAATCAATCTCCATAACATTTTATTTAAATTGTGTGGAAAATGATTGGATGGTTGTGAGGAGATGGCTACAATATACACAGATCTTAGGCTGTTTCTACTACAGCAATTATTGTTTGTAGTATGGCTCAGTTTTTACTCTAAGAGCACAATGAATGGTTGGGTACTAAAGCTACGGAACCAAACACAGACCTAATAAATGCTTTGGGGAGTTCCACAGTGGTTGGAGGATGGAAGTCTTCTACCCCCAGTCCCAGTCAGCCCATTCAGGAGCCTTTATAACTACACTGTCCTCCTAGTCAGAGGAGCTTTGGCCAGTGTATATATGCAGTTGCACCCCAAAAATCCTTCCTGGAGCCTGCTCTTCCACCTCAACCTCCTGGAGCTGTGCTCCACAGCACACAAGGATCCTCCCATGTGTGCTTCTCCCTCTTTTCCTGACCCCTGCACAATAGAACTGTATAATTTCCACTGTTTTCGGAGCCTTCTATGGCTATGGAGTCAGCGTGGGTGGTTTTTACCCTCGGCGGGGAAAGGCTCTATACAGAGGTGTAGATGCTGCAGATGTTGTTGGCAGCGGAATGCAGGGGTGGTGGGCTGGGTGAGGGGTGTAGAGAAGGGCTGCTCTATGTCAAAGTTAGCAGCCAGACTTAGCCAGAATCCCTCCTGTCCGCTCCTGGGGAGAGAATACTAGACTGGTAGCCCTGCCACAGTGTGAACTGGTGTGCTTCCCTCTTTTCTTTTCATTGGCTGGCTAGAAGAAGAAAGAGGTGCTACCCCTTTTCAGGCAGCTGGCACCCACAGGGGTGTTAGCAGGGAGCAGGGCCTGTGCTCCTTTGCCACATTGTAGTTGTCACTTGCACTGCGGTGAAGGGGTCACCTCCTTTGTCCATCCATTGAGGGACTAACTAGTCTGGGCCTGAATCCTGATGTGAATTTTGTTGTTCTACTATTCCTTCTTTTCTATCTTTGTCTTATTTTTGGAAGGCTAATTGAAAACAAAACTGTGTTATCTCAGGAAAATTTGAGTCACCCAGGAGCTCTGTGTTTATACATTTTCAACAAATCTTTTGGGCTGGTTAGTGAGCACTTCATTCAGTAACAATAGTTGTGCCAGCATTTTCAAATTGTGTTGTAGGTTAAAAAAGATCTCAGGTGAAAGGGATCTTGGCTCAATTCAAATAAGTGAAATAAACAGCACAGAGGCACTTTACTTTAGCCATTCCTGCTTCCCAGTATTAGTGTCTGCTCTGGCCTCTGCTCAAGGTTATAGGTTGAAAAAGGTTGTAGGCTGGGCTTTGCAGGGGCATGCATCCCGTTTTCCTTTGATTCATTGATTCAGATCCCCTGAGTTTTGAGCTACTATATTTAAAGTAGCAAAACTCAATTCAAACCACTGAGTTTGGCTTGGTTTCAGATTAAAACCACGAGAAACTGCCAAGGTTTGTATATGTCCATCCTACACTATAAATTGGGATCTCCCTAGTAGATCTCAGGAGTCTCCTTTTATCTTCCCACTGACTTCTACCCTAAATGGGTTAAGGAGTCATTACATCATGAGGATCCAGGAAATCCATTAGGTGCCATTGAATGGAGTTGGGCAGGCAGATCGGCTGCTGCCTTTATGATATCCTTCGAATTAGATGGAGTGGATTTTGCTATTCCCTTTTAAGATGATAGATCAGGGATCGGCAATCTTTGGCACGCGGCCCATCAAGGAAATCTGCTGGCGGGCTAGGACGGTTTGTTTACCGGCAGCATCCGCAGGTTTGGCCAATCACAGCTCCCACTGGCCGCGGTTCACCGTTCCAGGCCAATGGGGGCTGCGGGAAGCGACGTGGGCTGAGGGATGTGTTGGCCGCCACTTCCTGCTGCCCCCATTGGGCTGGAACGGCAAACCTCGACCACTGGGAGCTATGATTGGCCAAACCTGCGGACACTGCCAGTAAACAAACCGTCCTAGCCCGCCAGCAGATTTCCCTGATGGGCCGCGTGCCAAAGGTTGCCGATCCCTGCGATAGATGGTGAAAAGACTGCCTCTGCCTCTGAGTTTCCATGGAGAAGGAAAGAGGGGCTGTTAATGCAACCTTTGAAGACACTGGTGGTGAGCAGAATTGTAGTCTATCAGGCTTGCCCACAGAACATAACCCTGGGTAAAATGAGAAGAAACAGGGGCTTTGAAGTGTGTTTGGTGAGTGAGGATCCAGTGATGAAAGAGTTTCTTATCACAGCCTGGAAACTGAGTCTTTGTTTCAGTCAAATTTGGACTCAGATTCTGGTGAACATGGGCACAGTGTCATTAAGACTGGACCCAGTTTTGACAAAAGGCTTTCTGGCAAAGGGTCTAAGTTTCAGGTTTATAATGAATTCTTACAGTAGGTGACAAGTTGGGGAAATGATACTGCTGCGTATGACATTTGTAGAACCAAACACACAGTTATTTATTCTTTTATTCAAACTTCGAAGCAAAAACAAAATAGGTGAACCGAGATGCATTGTACGACAGCAGGCCCTTTCTGCTACCCCTTTCATATATGTGTAGTGTAGTCAGCATGACTGATTTGTTCAGGGCAGGATGTACAAAGGCATGTTTGGTTACATTAGGCATAAGAGGCTCTGTTTAGTTAATCTGGGAGCTAGCATGCTGCTTGTGCTAGTGGCCTCAATAAAGAATCCACTCTATATTCATTAGAACCAAGTCTTGTCTTGCCTTTACTAGATCAGTTATTTAATTTCCTTTTATCGAAGACAGTCACATATTCTTTTCTATTAATTTTTTTTAAAATTCCCTTTTGTCTGATAATTATCCTTAAATTGTAAGCTCCTCAGGGCAGTGCCTATGTATGTGTACGCTGCATACGAAGAGTGGGGTCCTGATCCAGATTGCAGCCTCTAGGCCCTCTTGTAATGAAAATATGAAATAATAATAATATATGAAATTACTCAGTGCACCCCATTACATTTGACTAATCTCGCACCTGAGCCTGAAAACATTAAGCAAGGGAGAAAGTTTACTCATTTTGAAATTAATTGAACTATTCATGTGAGTAAAGGTACATTTTTGCAAGATTTGACCCCTAGTTTATATTCTAATCAGAACCGTTCTTAGCACTTACATATAGTAGTTCTTTTCATCTTCAAACTCAAAGGTCAAACTGAGTCATGGCACTCTGATATATAAGCACTTCTCTGATGCCCCATCATCTTCTCCATAATTGAAGGTTTTGTTTAATAATAAAATAAAATAAAGGGTGAAATCCTGGCCCATTGAAGTCCATGGAGAAACTCCAGTTGACTTCAGTGGAGTCAGGATTTTAACCTATCCTGGCTAGACTTATGCCTGAGAATAAAACTGCCCCTTTTCATGGCCAGTGTGTGTTAAGTGAAGCCCAACGATGACAACGAACATATTAACATTAACTGTTTGCTGATCATTTTAGCAGCTTAGGAGAAATATTTGGCAATTCTGGATTAATAGGCAAACTTGCAGACAGGCTTTAAACCTGTATTCAGTGTGCTTTATAGACAGTCACTAACTAATCTTCATAACAGCCCTGTGAGATAGGTAGGGACTTATATTATTGCAATTTCACAAGGAAAAAAGTGGAAACAGAGGGAAGATAGGTTAAGTTACTTACCCCAGGCCACAAAGGGAATTATTGTCTGATTTAGAATGAGAACTTGAGTTTCTGACCCAGCACCTAGAATCCAGACCACTGGTACACCTAAGCTCTCTTCATTCTCAAACTCACTTTTTCTTCTTTGCACAGAAAATTACAGCGTTAAAAAAGGCCCCTGTAAAACAGAAGCATTTATTTGAATGTGAACATTAAAATCAGGAGATAATGCATCGGCTTTATTAAAAAGACAATTGTTTTCTGACAGTATTTGGAGAAATACCAGAAGTTCATATTATATTTTGGAAAGTTGATTTTCATAGTGCATATGCTGTACGATGTTGTTATTGCAGGTATAATTTAAAATACTGGTCCAGTTAATGAATGCTGAGTTATAGTGGAGATCCTATAGACGTACTTATGACACCTACGATAATACCAAATGAGTTTGTGATTAATGCTATTACAATAAATACCAAATAAATTAATAATGCTTATGCCATTATTTTTAAGTGTTAGTGTTATTCATATAAGTATTTAAAGTTCTTCTATTTCTTTTCCTGTATAATACACCCTAAATACCAAGTTTTAAGACATTTAAGACTGTCCTGGGCAATTTTGATTTAAATGCCCTTCTTCTGAAGTAAATTCAAGATATTTTGTATTTATGTTAGCTTGTTTATTTATTGTAGGCCAAATACAGATATGCATTAGTTCTCTTTAGACAGTGAAACCTCCCATAGAATCCCAGAGGAGTTTTGCCTCAAGCAGGAGGTCAAAATGTGCTGTGATTAGTTTGAGTAGAGTTCCCAAGTTTTGTTCACATGACTCCTGTCTCTGTCCTGGGTTCAAGCTCTTACTTTTCTAGGGGCAAAAGGAATCAATAAGTTCAGTTCATCAGTTTAGCATACACATCTCTGACTAGTTTAGAGTACATATCTGTGAAGTACAACACTTCAGTGTTTCACAGAAACGCACTAGTTTTTATTCACTTTTATTTATTTCCTCAATCAACTGAGAGGCACAGTTTCTTCTCAGTTTCAAACACAGTCTTCAGTGTAAATTCAAACAATTCAGTTTTGAGGAAAGCATAAATGTACTGAGATTATTCAACAATATGAAGGCTGTTTTCCCTTTTTAATTGAAGCCTCAGGTATATCCTGCACATGGGTTCAGATCAGCCACATTCAGCATATCCAGACATGGTTGCACTATAGGGGGTGGGGAGAGGGTAACCCTCTGGAATATTTTGACTGCAGCATTGCAAAAACCATTTGTAGTCACTGTGTGCCTGATTTTCACAAATGCTGAGCCCCCCAGGGCCGGCGCTTCCATTTAGGCGACCTAGGCGGTCGCCTAGGGCACCAGGATATGGGGGGGTGGCATTTTGCCGCCCTCGGCGGCAATTCGGCAGCGGGTGGGTCCTTCCGCGCTCCGGGTCTTCGGTGGCAATTCTGCGGCGGGTCCTTCACTCGCTCCGAGACCCGCCACCGAAGTGCCCCGAAGACCAGGAGCACGGAAGGACCCCCCCGCCGCAGAATTGCCGACAACGACCGGGAGCGCGGAAGGACCCCCACCTAGGGCACCAAAAACCCTGGCGCCGCTCCTGGAGCCCCCACAAATCCAGTTCAAATCAGGAAGCTGCAGATGCTGAGCACCTTGGAGCATTGGACTATAGTCATTTCATGCTCCTTACCCCAACACCCTCAGTTTGATTCTTATGCTAAAATTGCTCAATAATTGTGAAATAATTAATAATTCCTCAATAATCACAAAAGGCTTCATTTTTTTATGCACAACAGAATTAACAATAAGCTAAGTTAAGTGAGTGCTACTTTTGAAAAATGGACCTAAAGTGTATTTATGTTTACCCTTTACTATTCCTTATTGTATGCTTTGAATGGAAATTACTGCAACCACTTTGGTAAATTTAGCAATACTGGGCGGTAAATGACTTGTTTTTAATGGTGCCTATTGAATTAAATTTATTCATGTTAGAGTCCTCATTTATGTTTGTCAGCCCATTAAATGTCTTTGGAAATGTGGTGTGACCAGCCTCAAATTTGTCTGAGGGTCACAGAGTGGTTCTCTGATGTTTGAATGAGCCTGAGTGAAGTGGAAATCAGGCAAACCTAAGTGGTGTCAGCTAAGTTTTCCTTTGAGTCTGGCACTGAAACCAAAATTTGTAGTTTAAACCTATGCAATCTGACATTAGAAAAGCTTCACACAGAGCCCTGCATACCACAGCTGTTGAGTTTCACTTAGTTCTAGGTGTGAGGTTATCTGCTGAAGCGGCACATGTACAGTTTAGGGGATGGTAGTATCCGGCCATACAGCTTCCCAATTAAACCTGTGGAAATTCTTTAAAAAGGTGGAAGAGTAGGCATGTCAAAGTTGAGTGCTGGAACACTGTGGAGGGCTCTTTAAGACTCAATGTGTGCATAGAACAAATCCTACTTTTACTTTTTCCTAGGAATATGGTGCATATTACAGATTTAGAACTACAGCGGGGCAAAAAGACTATTTGTGAATTTGGGTTGAATTCAGCAAATTGTTCAGCCAAAAACAAAACTAAAACTAAAAAATTCAGAAATGCCAAAATGAACCAGTTTGAAAATGTCGTTACAGTTCCATGTTTCATTTTGAAATGTTGTTTCAATTTGATACTTTCTTTCAAAATGCCGTTGCCATTTAATCTGAGCAAATTTTTTGTTTGTCTTTTGTTTTGGTGAGGAAAAAAAATCACATTTGACTTTTTTTTTCTGGTTTGAGGGGACCCTAAACTGAAAAATCAGTTATTCACTCAGGTGTATTTAGAACTCAGCTGTGATCATATGGAAACACAAAATGTCCATATGAAACAAACCAGCATGTTGCATGATGTTTAAGGCACCAAGATTGGCTGGAGTAAGAATTTTCCACCCTCTCACCCACTCTGCCTGCTGCAATTCACTGTTTTCCTATGGGGAAGGACCCCAATTTTGGAGGATCAGTGCCCCTGTTGAACAAAGGGTCAGTACCTTAGCTCTGTGAAATACTCAGACCCACTTTAATAGTAGCTTTGAATTTGAGGTTCACTGTGTTTGCAAACCTCAACCTATTGCTATAGTCCTATGAGATGAGCATAGGTTGTCTGCATAGCAGGCAAGCTAGAAAACTTCCTCTGAACTGGCCTTGGTTTCTCGTACAACCCCTTCCCCAGCTGCTCAACTGGCCTTTGGAGTCCACATTAAAACAGCTAAGATGGGGAGGAGGAGGAAGAAGGTATCCACGTGTGAGGAGGAAAAGAGTAGTTAGGGGTGTGGATGGGATGCCCTTTGGAGGTTCCAATTGGTTGAACTCTAGATTGAAACAAACCTGTAAGGGGCTATTTTCTTCAGTTAATGAAAACCAAACTGCTGTGTACAGTTCTTTCGCCCATTCATAAACTGAATTCTACAGGGTTCACACAGTCCTATTGTCCCCTTTGGACAAGTGAACACTTTGGGTTCCCTTAGACATGAGACGAGCAAATCCCTGCAATTTAGAGTTATCATCAGCAACACAACAACCAACACCCTCCCCTCAAAATATTGCTAATGCTAAGTCTAAGTGGCTGGAGATTTTATTCCTTTGATTTTAACAGGAGCACAGCCATTTTACTACAAGATCTTTTCTCTAATATACTCTGAAACAATATTATTTCATATTCTAAAAAATGAATTGACCAAAATAGGTACAAGGTAGGTCCTATTTAATCAAGCAGGTAAAAACTGTGATCTAGAAAAGGACAGATTAATAGTGGATCTAGTTCATTTGAGAATAGTGAACAGAAAGTCTACATGCCATTTGCCAACAAAAGGGAATTTCCCTAAGGTATTTAGTGTGACAGAATATATTTTCAGTCTGCTTATCATGCATCCTAAAGATAATAGAGCTTTACATAAATATAGACTACAAGTGCTGACTATTTGAAATATTTTAGCATTAAAAATAGACCTTTTAAAAAAAAAAGTAAGGAATTCCTGTGTATATGTTCCACTGGAATGAAGGCTAAGGTCAATGTGATAGTTGAAGGGATTGTTCTTTTGGCCTTGGTCTGACTTCTCCTTCAGCATTACATTTACAATGTAGATCACTATTTTTTCTAAGTCTGAAGGTGTTAGGATTTAAAATGGTTGCTATATATCTTTCATGTCTTTGTTTTAATCTACATGTGCATTTGCATGCAGAGTAGGCTGTGAAAGAGAATTGCCTCAACTTTCTCAGTTCTAAGATTGCCTTGACTGTTTTAGTTCAGAAACACGTCTATTATACCATGCTCTTTGGAACAGTGTAAATTTTGTACAAAATGAATGCAGACCACTGGCCAGATTTTCAACATTTAAAGATGGAGAGTACGTTTTGTTTCACTGACATACATGAATTGCTGCTACAGTTCCTGAAATCCTTTCAGTCGCTTAAAATATTAGTTAACACCATCTTGGTATTTTGTAGCTTTCAAGGTTTTTTCATCACGTACTTCTATTGTCACACAGGTATTAAGTCGACCCTGTTAAGTGTAACATTGTTTTTGTAGGTATTATTACTAGTTACGGATTGCATATGAATGGCATTCTGATGCAGAACTCATCACAGCTAAGTTATTATGCTTATGGACTTGCTCCTTGGAGTCTGCATTCCTTCAGAGTCCAGGCATGTACTGCAAAAGGTTGTGCTTTGGGTCCATTGGTGAGTACCTCAATTTGCATTCTGGGAATGTAATAAATGTCAGATGGCAGTGAATATCAGAGTAAATGGTGATGATTCACTCTGGTCAGTACTAACCCATCTGGCAAAATGTGACATTTTATAAAAAATGCCATTTAAGAGCTGCTAAGGATTTGATAGGTCATCACTAGGCACTGTTCCAAAATAGCACATAGGTACAGTAAAAGAAGTGACAGGGAGTTAGATGTGAGGCTGAAACACATATTATTGAAATTAAGTAGAGTTAATATGTTTAAAAGGTGTAGATGTGGTTTAACCTGATTTATAAGGACACACATAAAGAAAGAATTACTATTCCAGTAATGAGCAAAATTCTATCTGCCTGACTGAAAGGGTTGAAGATAATTTGAGGATTATAGAAGACAAAACATGACAATACTACCCAAAAAAAAAAGATATGCTAATTCACAAATATTTTTAAATCCAAATCTGTGTTTAAAAGGAAAATATTTTATTAATCTGGTACAAAAAAATCACTGGATTTGCAATTTAAGATTACATTAATATCAGTGTTGACATCTGAAAACAAGTCTTCTGAGACTTAAAACATTTATATATTATTCTAGAACTTTAGAGAAGCTACTGGATTGATAAATTAGTATGGTTTTTGTAACACTGTAGCTGATTAATAACTTTCATAATAATTGCTCTGCCTGATTTTGTTTTAAATATTGCTAAAATGGCCCTTTATATTTTTCCAAGATTTAATTTTTCAGGAAAACTTACCCTCCCATATACTTGTTTTAACAATTTTTAAAAAAATAATTGTCTAGTTATTTTGACAACATTCTACCTATCACTCTATTTATATTAACATCAGACTTTCTAATGGCAATGAGCTGTGCTATATAAATATTACCTCAAAGTAAAACTTCAGGGTTTAATTTTTGCATTCTTATTTTTGGTCACATTTCTCATTTTCTTCCCAAGATTAGTTGCTTTCAAATGCTGGTAACATCATCTATCCATAGAACAGGTCTGAAGACTTTATAACCATTAAACATTTTATAGCTAAGACTGCTTTGATGGATATTTACTCTTAAAAGCATGAGTGGCTTTTTGCCAGTTTTTCTTATCCGTTTTTAAAAACTTCACATATACCAGAAATTTAAACTTCTTTTAGGAATTCAAACTCCAGAATAAATATCTAGATCTTACATAATTCACACCTGTTCCACTGTGCAAATAGCACCATTAAAGATGCGGTATCATAGAACCCCCTTTGCAGATCATATATAAAAAACATGTAATGCTAATTCAGTACATTAATGCCATCAAATATGCACTAAAATAAGGGGGAGACAAAACAATTATTTAAAAAAAAAAAATTTTCACTTCTCCACTAAATTCCAAACACCATCTTGACTTTCAGTACAATTCAAAGTAAGGGTTGCTGTAGCTGACATTCACTGCATCCCATGCTCAGTACACAAACTATTTTCCCAAGTCAGTGATCCATCTCTAATCACAGGAATTGAAGTACAATGTCTTTATTTAGAGCAACTCACCTAAATGCTGCCAGGAAGTTCGAGCACTACATCTTCATTTGATTTGTCTGAAAGATTTTTATATCAATTACAGTATAAATGCAACACTTTAAAAATACTTTGGCTCTTTGAGTACTCTAAATACTACAGGGGACATCTCCCAGTAGTAAACTGATATTATCCTTCCAGCTATTTTTGTTGCTGATCTTTTATTTAATGTGCCCTAATCGATTGAAGAGATGCTATGTGACTACCTTAAGCACCGGATTCCTCCAGCTTACATTTTCTGAAGGTAGCTGTGAAGATTTTAATCAGGTACTCGAGAGTTGCCAGTTGCATTTATCAATAAGGATTTGTTTTGTTTTAACTGCTTTTCATAGTGATTAAAATTTATTTCAAGTGAAATATATACCTAGAAAATATGTATTCCAAAATGTTTAATTTTAATTTCTTGCTAGCAAAGATAATGTAGAATCTGTACTAATTTTATCCTGCTGCTTTTGTTAAGCAAAAAGGCTGTTCTTGAGGAAATAAAGTTAGATTTTCTATTTGATTCAATAGGGGAATTCAGATACATCCTTACATGTAAAACTCTGCTGTTTTTGAAATGTACAAACCACTGCAAAAACAATCAGCACGTGATTTAGAAAAATGAGAGAAATGAAGACAGTAGGGAGATGTCTTGACATTAATTTCATAATATAATGAAAGATAAATATGATTAATGATCAGTGAATATTTCTATTCTCATCTCACTATTTAAAACATACTAATTTAACCTTTTTAGGCTAAATATATTTTTAGTATATTCTCCTAATCTACTTTGCCAAAAATATTTAGTACAATATAAACATTATTGTTACTTTACCACTATTTTAGAATTTTTATTTGTATGGTTGAAGAGTATTTTTGTTACTATGAAAATTATTATTAAAATACACCTGGAAATATCAAAAGACTTTGAATATAAGATAATGCATAGAAAAAGAAACAGTGCTTGTGTTATACAGAAGTATTTACATACAGAGTGTCTATTGTTTACACAAATAGTGTCCCATTTAATGTGCATTTCCAGTATAGCCATAGTGTATGCTACAGATCATAGCTAGTATTTTTGTAGTAGTAGCATTTTATACATACTAGGTTTTTTTTCAATATGTGAGGAAAATAGGAGATGAAAAAAGACTTCAGAATATTGCAACATGTTTTAAAATAACAAGATATAAATATGGTAAGGTAAGTGCAAGATTCAAAAGCTTTGGGATTTGGTGCAGATTACTTCATATACACAGAATTTTAGGAACTGCTTAAGCTTTTTGATAGAAGAATATAATTATAGTGCAATACTGAAAATGAACCCCACCAATCACTCGCCTCTCACAGACATGGCTACACTTTATAAGACATGACCAATGCAATAAATTAAACAGTTAGGTGTACACTCTGTGTGTCGTTGGGGGCATCAGCCTCTCACTCATAAGTCTGAGAACCAAGGCAGTCAGCTGGCCTCCAATTCTCTGAGGTGCTGGGGCTGCACGGCAACTTGCATTAGGCACTCAGTACATCACAGGATCTGACTTAGATTAGAAAGCACAGTATAGTGGAATCCTGTCATAAGGATTGATTTTGGGCAATCCCCATTTTGACTGCAATATCCAAATGCACACTCTGGTCCTGATCCAGCAAAGTACTGAAGCATTTGCTTATATTTAAGTCTGTGAGTAATCACATTGAATTCAGTGGGACTATTCACCTGTTTAAAGTTAAGCTTGTGCTTGAGTGCTTTACTGGATCAGAGAATATATAGAGGTCAGTAAACCAATGAACTTCCCAAACCAGATGTGCTAAGAAGTAAAATCACCATTTTACAAGGACAGAGAAAGTTCCTTTAGATGTCTTAATGCCAAAGCAGGTTTGACAGGTTAAAATTGGCACTAAACAGCACACCCACAAACTGTAACATTCTTTATCTGAAGCTGAGTGCCATTCAGAAAAGGTAAAAAAATCCTTTCCAACCTTAGAAAACATCAAATAAATTATGGGTGAGAAACAAACATCATCATAAATGAGAAATGACTTTGGGACTATAAAGTTTGAATCATGGCACTGTGAATAATAGCCACAAGCCGTGATTAATAAAACTGAATTCCACTGTAATTACAAATTTTTCATTTACTTATATAATGAAGCCCTAAGACTAAGATTTTTGTTTAAGATACAAGAATCTTAGTTTTAGGGCTTCATTATATAAGTAAATGCTAGCTCTCTTGTCAGCTTTTATTTTCTCTCAAAGGCTACTTATTATTTCAACTTAAATCTTCCGGGTTCTGGAGCTGGAAAGTTAGTAATGTAATTCTGTTTCTGAACCAAACTTATTTAAGGATACTTTTTCTCTGTCAAATATCTGTAGTAATATAATAAGCAGACTTAAGCACATTTTTGTATTATAGTTATCTTTTAACATCAGCAAATTTAAGGGACCTTGTTCCCCTCTCTATCTTTTCCTGGGTCACAGAGCAAGATTCATGCATTAGAATTAGGTGCCACTGCATTTTCAGGCTATCAGACACTAGTCGATTTCTCTTTCTTTCTTTCTTTCTTTCTTTCTTTCTTTCTTTCTTTCTTTCTTTCTTTCTTTCTTTCTCATCCTCTTATAAAATATTTCAAATGGGAGGCAAATCTGGGGGTGGGAAAGGAAAAGACATTATTTTTTAAAAACAATAGTATGGCACTGTTAAATTTTTTAATCAGGAAAACTTGCATTAAAATGTATAATTGATTTATTCAGTTATTTACAAACTACAGCAACAAACTGTACATGACTGTTAAATTTGCAGGTCGAAGCTCGTACAACTGAAGCTAGACCTGAAGGTACACTTGAAGTATTTGCCACTATTGATGGATCCAGAGGTGTACAAGTAAAATGGCTAGCTCTGAATAAACCTAATGGACAGTTAACCTATGCAGTCCTCATCACTGGTCTCTTCTATGCCAATCAAGGTATTTTCTTTATAGTACATCTAATCTTACCATTATAATAATAATAAACTTAAAACAGTAGAATTCTGTTGGGGTTTTTTTCAAGTATTTCTTTAGTAGTGAATTTTAATTTTCTGCCACTATTTTTAAGTTGTTGATTTGAGTGAGACACACACACAAATAAGTGGTTGATCGTTTTAGTAATATAATGATATATTACTGCAATTGCATATGGTACTTTACAGTAGCACCAACACATATATGGGCAAGAAAAGACAAGATCCTTGCCCAAAAAACTTTCAATCTAAAGATACAAACAAGGGCTCTGATCTTGCAACCCTTACTCAGACAAGTAGTCCTTATTCACACAATATCAGTAGTTTGCTTTTGTGAGTAAGAGTGACTCACAGGAATAAGGTTTGCAGGTTTGGGTTTGTGTACAGTACAATTCATACAAGCAATGATAAAGAGGTATTGCTTAGATTAGCAAGGCAACTTTCTGTTTTTAAGGAGAACATTTTTTAAGAGTAGTACCTACTGACATCAACCACTTATTCTTTTCAAAAAGATTTGAATAAAAATTGTAGCTTTATTTTGTTTAACAAAACAGTTTCAACCCATGAAATAAAAAATAGGTGAAAGGTGATCTTAATCTCTTCTAATGTACATTAAGGGAAATTATCTTGTCTCTCTACTGCATTTGCACTTTCTGTAGTTATTTATACCAGTGCAAAGCGATACAGTGTGCGTGTAAAATTCTACCAGATCAGACTGGTGTTTTACAATCACTTTGCATATTTGTAAAGGAATATACAAGACACAACTAACTGTAACCAGGGCAATTGCTTAATGCTCTACATTGAATGCATGCTTTTCAATCAGTTACGCAATGTAACAACTTAGGTACAATTCTGTAACAACTTATTATAAAATACACGATCAATGAATAATAAACATTGACAAAAATGTTTGTGTATGTTTACTATGTTAATTCAAGCTATCAAGCCTCTTTTAAGGTATAATAAAATATACACAAATAACATTTATAAATTCTACCTTAATAGCAAATGTTGTCATTAATTTTTATTGTCTTTTAAATTATGATTGTTGTAAGGTATCTATAAAAGTATTTCTGGTGATATTGATAATTGTGAAAAAACTCTGCTGAAAAACAATGTTCAGATGATAGTTATTTACTCTGTGTTAATCCTTCTATGTACTGTAGGCAAATAACATTTAATCAGTATCCTAAGCGCAGTAATACGCGTGATGCTGAATCATTGATGGCTTTATAAGTTGTCTTTTTTTAAATAATCAAAGTAAAAACAGTTTGATTCTTCCAGTATTGCCAATAAAGAAAAATACGTACTGCAATTTCTGTCCTCTTGAGAGGAAGTATATAAATGCACTTGTTTGTGTAGATGTTTGAGAAGCATATGTGCTGAAGAGTTTAATGTGTGGTAGGCAGTCTCAGCTGACCCCTCACAAAAGCCCTTTTTTATGCAATGAAGGCTTTGATGTATTCTGCTGTGAACCACTTGTAAGATTATGAGGTGAAGGAGTGATGATCGATTTGAAAAAAAGGAGCAACATTTTGGCTGGACCCATGACAGCACAGCCATTTCCGCTAAGGCAGCAGGGTGAATAATGCAAAAGCCATATTCCCCTTGTGTTTAATCTTGCATTGTTTTTGCAGAGAAAATTTCTGCTTGCCTTCTAAGTCATGTCATCCTCGGTTGTCATCCCGTCTCTCAAACCATCAAAATGGTATTAAATGTTGCAAAGCTGCGCAGCAAGAGAACTTTCAAAAGTCAGAACCCATTTGCAGAGCAGCCCTTGTAGAAAATATATTCTGTTCTCGGCAGAATTTTCCTTCAGTTCTTTCCACTGAGAAGTTTACTGATTTCTCCCAGTGGAATCTGCTGGAATTTATCGGTTCATGGTTGGCAGTCACAGATTAAGGTAAATGTCGATCCGTAATGACCCTCTACATGTTAGTATTGCAGTAAAGCTGGGCTTTTATGTCAAAGATATCGGAGAGGGAGCTATTACACATGACAGGGGTGATCAAGGGACTCCAGACCAAGGCAAGCATTATTAAATATTGACTAGTTCTGTGATTTATGTAGAGCTGGAGGAAAAAAGTGACTTTTTAACCATTATATATTCTTCAGCAACGAAAACCAGCCATTTATCTCCTGCTGGTAATAAAGAACAGAGTGGCTGCATATTTTAGTGGAGGGAAAAACCTGGCCTTATAAATGAGATGGACTCTTTCATGATAACATTTCAGTTTGCTAATTGCCAAAAGCAAAACAGGCAAATTGGAAGCAATTACAAGATTTGACTTAAAGAGGTTGCTGTGTTAGTTCAACTCAGGAGGGGGTGCTGGGGGGTTGGAAGAATTGTCTGGGGAATGGAACACACAAAATTTCATTACATTTGTTCACTGTTGCTGAAACTTTGGTTTGCAACGTTAAATAAATAAATAGTGTTTAAATATTATTCCCCCCCACCTCCATCTCAGAAGTCAGCAGCTCTAGCAGTTGACATTTATGCTCACTGTTTGGCAATATATGTTCCTCTGCAGTAAAGAAATTGCACATTAATTCATCAGACTTATTTAAGACATCATCTGTTCACTAGATTTACACAAAGCTTATTGAATTACCTGATGGTTAATTGGTATTTCCTTGACATAATGAACAACTGTATTTCAGCCTTTGCGGTGATGTCTGTTAAAGAGGCAGCAATTAGAATGTATACATTGGGGGTGGAATTTGGCTGGTATGAAGATATGTTAGCATCAAAATTGCATCCTAAGATTGGGTCAGTGGCCTGTTTGTCAGTGTGCTAAACTTCAGTTTGGGAGACTAAATTAGGAAACAGACTTTAGATCTTGGATCCTAAACCAGGCAGATTGAATATGTTTTAGAGATGAAGCATTCAACTGCCTTGCAAAAAGTGGGAGGTAGCATCATATTGATGCTATAGTGTTGTCATTTATGTGTCTATATATGTTTATCTGCTATACGTGGATATACGCTACATAAATGCCTTATTGTGTGTATAATCGCAAGGATCATCCATAGCTTCTGCTGAAAATTTGAATCTCTTACAGTCTTGTATCTGATCCCATGTATGGGCAGGCTTGTCCATTTCTTACTCAGCAGAAACATTGATATATTCTGCTCCCTGGCACTTGTATGATTACTAGATGCCAAAATAATGGTCCTTATGGGGGGGAAACAGGACATTGCTGTGTGTCCCCAGAACAATAAAGTCTTTTTGGCCATTACCAATTACTCCTTGAAGCCATTTCGTAATAGCGTTTAGTTATGAGATCCTAAGAATGGCCATGCTGGGCCAGACCAATGGTCCACTTAGCCCAGTACCATGTCCTCTGACAGTGGCCAGTGCCAGATGCTCAGAGGGAATGAACAAAACAGGGCAACTATTGAGTGATCCATCCCCTGTCATCCAATCCCAGCATCTGGCAGTCTAAGGGTTAGGGACACCCAGAGCATGAGGTTGCATCCCTGACCATCTTGGCTAATAGCCATTGGTGGTCCTATACCCCAAAACCCCAACCAATTCTACAGACTTGAAATAGTCATCTCAGACCAGGTATACAAGATTATAAACAGATGGAATGCAACTACAGTAATGCCTACCCCACCACATTCAAAAATAATGAGTTAGGACCTCAAAAATCATGAGATTGGCTTAAAGATGATGGGGCTTTCAAAAAGTTGTATTTTTTTGCAGGGGGAAGGTATTCTCCTGGTTTTGGTGTCCTTGGGGTACATTCTGCTCATACTTTCAAATTTTTCTTTGCAACCATGAGGGCAAGAAACTTACTTTTTTGTAAAAGGAAATTTGAGATTCTCACATAATCACATAAATACAGACCTGGGGCTTTAAGAAAAACACCAAATATCATAAGAACTGTGTTGGCATCACAAGAGTTGGCAACACAGTAATGAAATACAAATTACCTATGTGGTTTTACTTACGTTTATTTAGACATTAAGAAACAACACCCCTTATTTAAAGAATGTCTTACATGTGGGAAGGAAAACTTGAAGCTAAAGAAAAACAACCAAATATTTAAGCATGCAAAGGCATCCTAAAAAAATAGCTATAGATTAGTCACAATGTGTTTTGATCAAAGGACTGATTTTCTGAAGTGCAGAGCACCGTCGTCTTTCATTGTAAATAACTATGCAGCCTCTCCTAGGGTCAACCTCCAAATATGTAACATTTTCATGGCATTTTTACAAGAGCAATTCAGCACCTCAAAGGGTTGGGCCCATGGTATATACACTTCATTAAGTGGTGGAGTTTTTCTTTGTGAAAAATAGCTTTGAAGTATGGCAAGTGGTATCGATATATGAGGCAGTGATCCTTTCAGACATATCCCATTGAATTTATATAGTTTTTTACAAACCCATCCCCAATGTATATCACGCAAACTGTATTTGATATGCTGTTATCTTATCAGTGACCTACTATAGCATATGGTATGTTGAGATAGCAGGTTCGTGACATAGAAAGTGTTTAAATAACATGTAATCTTAACACTTTCTGTGTGATGAACCTGTTATCCCAACGTTTTTGAAGGCACCAGCTGATCTTCATGCTGAATATTTTGTAGTTGTCCCTAGGCTCAGCTGCTGTTTCATTCCATCCAAAACCTTTTGAATTTCATACACACATCTGTATCTGTCTACTTGATATACACCTGATTCTCCACAAAAAAAGTGACTACCATACATCATTATTTAAGATATCATCTCGCTAATTTTCCATCTAGCTATATATTTCTAATAACTCTGCCACTCTGGAGTTTAAAGGACATTAAACTGCCTAATGGCTTATTGGTCATTTCCTTGCAGTAATAAACTGTATTTAATCATATACAGTGTTCTTGATATGGGGACAACTGATTCCCTTTAAAATTACCCATAGAAGTTGTAAAAAAATTGTAATATTATTTAGGAAATAGTATGTGATTTTGTAATTAAGGACTGCATGGTAATGCAAAAGCACAAAAGAGTGAGTTAAGGTTGCATAGGCAACCTTAACTTTGGCATTTCATGACTTTTGAGTGCTTAATCATGCAACCATGAAATTCACTTAATATAAATTTGTATGGAATTTCCTGGTTTGTCAGTACCAAAGGGCTCCAATGGTGTCAGAAAGCTGGCCTCCTGTTTTTTGTTGTTTACATACCAGTAGGGTATGGGTCTCAGGAAGCAGTTAAGACCCTCCTCGTCACCATACACTAACAGCCACGTTGATAAGGAGGGGAAAATTCTATCATAAACAGACTAAAATGGTCATGTGGAACTACAGATGTAGATCACAGATCAGGAGGTGCTGCTTTGGATTTTCTGGCAAAAGAAGATGCTAAGGTTGGAGCTCTTCACAGTTTGACTATGCTGTTCCATCACATCTAAGGGCTTGTCTACACTTACAGCGCTGCAGCTGTAGCACTTGGGGAAGACACTATCTACACTGATAGGAGAGCTTCTCCCGTGGGCATCGGTAGATCACCTCCCTGAGAGGCAGTAGATATGTTGAGGGGAGAAGCCCTCCCATCGACATAGTGCTGTCAACATCAGGGGTTAAGTTGGTGTAGCTAAAATTCACACACCCCGAGCAACGTTGTCATACCGACATAAGTTTGTAGTGTAGACCAGGGCTAAGAGAGACTTCTGTAACCATAGTAGCCTTCTCTAGGGCTAGGTCTACACTACAGCGGGGGGTCGACCTAAGATACGCAACTTCAGCTACGTGAATAGCGTAGCTGAAGTGGCGTATTTTAGGTCGACTTACCTGGCTGTGAGGACGGCGGCAAGTCGACCGCTGCCGCGCCGCTGTCGACTCCGCTACCGCCTCTTGCCGCGGTGGATTTCCGGAGTCGACGGCAGAGCCATCGGGGATCGATTTTATCGCGTCTTCACTAGACGCGATAAGTCGATCCCCGATAGATCGATTGCTACCCGCCGATCCGGCAGGTAGTGAAGACGTGCCCTAGGAAACAGCTCCGGAGGCTTCTGTGTGTCTTTCTGACTATACCTCTAGTTGCGAGGGCTTGAACAAACTGAGGAGGAAGTTTTGATGAGCCTGTTACACCATTCTGACCTACATGGGTTTGGTTTCCAAATAAATACTTGTTCCTATTAAACTGCAAATCTGACTACAGGTGATTATACAGATCCTGGGTTCTGTCCCAACTCTAAAGCCAGCTTCCTGACAACCTGTTTCTTGATAGCATAGAATTACAGAGACCTAACTTGAAGCAAACTAGAGGTTTCTTGGAAAAAGTTGTTCAAGATCTGCTGCCTCCTTGGAAGAAATCTGTAATAGGACTTTGTATTGCAAATGCAATATCTAAGGCAGGAGACATTCAATTCTATGTTGATCTCTTTAAGTGCCCCACAAGGACTGCTTGATTACCTGTTTGTCTGTCTTGATGAAAGATTAAAGCTTTGGGTCTAGCCCAGATCCACTTTGCATAGGATTCAAGAGGGCAAGAGAGCAAAGCTGAGTTGACCCAGTGCAATTTAGGGCAAATCACACCTGGCTGCTGGCACCCTCAATGAACCATCTGGCAGCTGGGAAAATCCAGGGCAAGTGGCATGTCAGCCATGACCATCTTCTCCTAGCAATGGCCCCGAGGCAGGAGCTGCAACAGGAAATCATCAGCTGGCTGATTAAACTGGATTTATGACCCTTTTGCACCACCACAGTGGCACAAGGGTCCATAGGTGGGCCAGAGCTCTAGCACCATATGTATTTGGATTCATTTGGCAACAAGTTTGACTTAGCCAGAGCTCTGACCCACAATGGCCCTTTTGTGGGTGGCTTGAGCATGGTCCTAACCTCCCAGTTTATTACATCGCTTAAGTCAAAGTGGAGATATAATCCCTGCTATATTATTTTCCACTGCTTTTTGTAGTGTTTTTTGTTAGACATCCCTCAAGCCACTTTTAAGCTCTGATCTGGTATCCTTAAAGAGGGGTAATTACGTACCTTGTAACTCTGCTTGTTTGGCAGTCTCACTCGCATACTAACCTCCCCTCCAAACCTGCGGCTCTTGCAACCAAGATTTATTTTTCTGTATCCATAGGGTTACATATAATTTAAGTGCTATGTTTCATGTTTGCCTTTATCCACTGGAGTATAGTCGTGTTTCAATTTTTGTTTTAACTTTGGCATTTGTTGAAGAAATTTTTAAAAATCTGGTTGAGTAAATTGGTTGTCTATTAACGCAGCTTCTAGTAGAAGCTTCCCCTTCCCCACTAGGTTCCTGATTCAGTGCTTAGGCACACTTTTGAATCAGGCCATAGGTGGTGAACGTAGATATGAACAGGTTACAATTTCAACTTCTTGCTCAGAAACAGGGACAGATGGTTGGTGGCAACAGCGGGTTTTTCCATTCACACCACAGAATGGAATGTGCCACCTGCTGACGTGGTAATAACGCTCATCTCTTAAATTATGGAAGTTCCCAGTCTATTGAAGATTTGAGGCCCAAGAGTGCGACTCCTGTGAGATGACATCTTAAAAAAAGCAGAATTACAAGGGTAAGTATTTTTCCCTTAGATATGACAAGAAAAGAATTTCAGCCAATCAACTCCTAGAAAAATCAAATATTTATCCTCTCAGAAATGACAAAAGGTCTAATTGACACACAATGGGTCAAATTTTCTGTGGATGGAGACCCACTTGTGTATACAATAATCTAAATTGTTTACACAGTTACTATGACTGTGCATTGAAATGCATATTTAGAAGTCTGAATATCCATTTGCATTCATAACTGTTGCAACTGAATGTATAATTTTTAATTGTAAGCACAAGTGCATGGTGTATTAGCTTGCATTACTTTGAGGGTTGATTGATTTGTTTGTTTTGCCACAAAGGACTCTACTCTCTTTAATTTCAGGCCATCATACACTGTAGATTTTCCCTATATATCAGGGGTCAGCAACGTTTGGCATGCGGCTCGCCAGGGTAAGCACCCTGGCGGGCCGGGCCAGTTTTATTTACCTGCTGACGCGGCAGGTTCGGCCAATCGCGGCCCCCACTGGCCGCGGTTCGCCGTCCCCGGCCATTTGCTCAAACAATTATTCCTTTTTTAACCAGCCCATTAATAATTATTCACTTTTTTATCCCACTCTTGAAACAGCTATTCACCTACAGAAACTGCACTTGTGATGTAAATAAAAGATTCAGGAAGACAGCATCACAGAAATTTGAAATCTCCAAAAAAATAAATATCAGTGTTCCATTTATCTTTTTGTGGTTTCTTGAATCAAATGCCTCAGCTTGATTCCAGTGTTTAGTTACTCACAAAAGAAGTTTATTAGCTCACATACTCCTGTGCTAGCAACAGCACATTAAGTATAGAGAAAACCACCACAACGTTCCTTCAGTAATTTATACCTGTATGGTAGTCAGGGCTCCGTTTATTCTACAACACATTGGACCTAAATTCTGTAGTAAGGCTTCTTGATTTCTTTGGTATGCACATTAAATTCTGCACCACTGAGAATAATATTACTCACCT
The DNA here is from genome assembly GCF_028017835.1 of Emys orbicularis. NCBI lineage: Eukaryota > Metazoa > Chordata > Testudines > Emydidae > Emys > Emys orbicularis. Next base: position 168,747,640 of record NC_088685.1, read on the forward strand.
CGAGAAGGCAGCTTAGGGAAGGGTAGAGAGAAGCCTTGAACTTCAAAGAAAGAAAAAGAGTCCAATATGAGTAAATGAAATTAGGGTCATCACAATGTGACTTAACTTCTCTGTTTCAATCAGGGGCATTATTGTGTTGTCATAACACCTTAGGGTAATGAGACAACTCAGAAATGAATTCACATTAGCCAGATTCTCTGCTAGTGTAAATTGAGGCACTTCCATTTAAGTCAGTAGATATACATTTACACCATCTGAGGCTCTAGTCCATTGTATTTTGATTCACTATTGTATTGAGTGGTAGAGGTTCTGCAGCTCCAAGTTATTTATTTTTTAAAATAGTCTAGCAAATTGCATGTATGGTATACTTTTGGTGTCTCCAAAAGCTAATGAAAAATGCAGTGGGCTCTAGTGGATTAAGTTCAGTCTCAGTCATGCTACTGATTTACTCTGTGACCTGGGATAAGTCATTTAACCTCTCTTTAACTGTCTCCCTGTCTGTAGAGGTAGGAAAATAATATTATCTACCTCCCAGGAGTGTTGTGAGGATTAATTGGCTAATGTTTGTACAGCACTTGAAAATGTAAAGTACTATGTAAGTGTTAAATATTATTATTAAATGAAATTGAGATTATACGCAAGTTCTAAAGATGATGGAGAAGGGGGAGCGGGGGGGAATGATCCAAATATGCATGTTCTTCTTCGAGAGATGTCCCTGTGGTGCTCCATTTCAGGTGGTGGTGCGTCCCTGCGCCTTCGCTCTGAGATTTTTACAGCAGTACTCGTACCGGTCGCGCATGCACAGCACAGAGCCTGCCCCCTCGCTCTGAGTGTACCTTAATAGTACGCGTGCGCGACCGATCTCTTCAGTTCATTCTCTACCGTCCCCGTCCTGAGACAGAGCTCAGCAGACTCATTAGAGAATTTCTTCTCTCCTTTGTTCAACTTTTTCCCCCTCTTAGTTTAGCTTACCAGTAATAGTTAGGTACCCTTTTCCCTTTCTCTTCTCTTCAATTTAAAAAAAAAACAAAAACAAGAAAAAACACTTTTTTTGTTCCTGTCAGCGCAGCCGCTTCCGACATGCCTGGCTCTCCAGGTTTTAAGCGCTGCTCTGACTGTAATGATGCCATCCCTCTTTCAGATGGCCACTCTAAATGTATTAAATGTTTGGGGGAGTCCCACATCCCCCAAAAATGTGCCCACTGCAGCAAGTTGAAATCCAGGGCACGCAAAGACAGGGAGCTGCGGTTAAAACTACTCCTGCTGCAAAAATCTCTCGGACCAGCCTCAGACCCAGGCTCTGACTCTGCTGTACACCGCAGCCCCCTGCTTCAAAAAGATAAAAGAAAACTTCAAAAAACATCAGTCTCTCTCACCTGCAAAGGGTATTCGCAGGGACAAGCCTTCTCTGGGTACTGCTCCCCGGCTGAGTACCTTTGATACACCGGGCTCCTCCGCGCAGAGCGAAACCCGCCTGTGGCTGCGCCGGTCACACTAACCTCCGGTGCCGAGGCTTCAGGCTTTCAGTTGCCTGCCTCTCACATGGCACGGTTCGGCACCGCACTGGAAGCGGTGCCGACACATACTAGCCTGCCTGACCCCCCACAGGCTCCTCTCACTCTCCCAGCACTGTCAGCCTTTGAGCTAGCCCGCAGTGACAGATCGCTCAGGACATCCGTGCAGCGGAATCCCTCCTCACAACAAATTCCTCTCGCGCAGCCCTCCCCACACAGAGGCACTATGGCACGCAATTCACACACTCAAGGGACCTCCTGGTGTCACCTATCTTGCAATCACCCCTACTTAACACCTACTTCTGTCCGGACACTCAGGCAAGGTCCGCACAGCTTTCCTCCAGTGATGAGGAATCTGGGCTGCAGAGAGAATTTTCACCTTATCAGATCTCCTGTCCACAGACCCCAATCAAGAGAGGTCATAGAAATGCTGCCTCGTCCTAATCCGAGGGTCCTGCCCCATGGTGCATGAACCCCTGGATGACACCACCCATGCCCTTCCCACCACTGTGACCATGTTGGGCTCCATGGGCTCCTTATACTTGGGACCACATTCGTTATACCATTGCAGCCAAGCGTGAGACCTGCTCGGTACCACCAGCTGACGACCCTGACACTGACTCCAGACACCAGGCATCCTGTCACAACCACTAGAGCAAGCGCGGTCTGCCTCTAATCTGGTAGAACCAATTGTTCTGCCTGATGAAGTATTGCTTCCTCCTCCCCCAGCGTCTTCGGACGCCTTCTCAAAATGTCAAGACCTGTTTTAAAAAGTTGCCAATGAGCTACGAATTAACCTGGAGGAAGTCCCTGAACAGCAGCATGAGCTAACTGACATCCTGCAGCCGCCTTCTTCTTCTAGAATTGCATTACCTATCAACACAGCCCTTTTAGAACCTTCCAAGGCCATTTGGCAAACCCCGGCTGCAAGCCTGCCTACCTGTAAGAGAGCAGACCAAAAATACTTTATTCCTTCCAAGGGCTCGGAATTCCTTTTTACTCACCCAGCGCCAAACTCGCTGGTAGTAGACTTAGTTAACCAAAAGAACAAACACTAGTTTCCTCGCTCCACCCCTTCCGATAAGGACAGTAAGCAATTAGATCTGCTCGGACTAAGGTATACGCTTCCTCCGCGTTGCAGTTTTGCATTGCTAATTATACAGCTGTTCTAGCAAAGTACGACCACAAAAATTACAATAAATTCATGGACTTTATTGATCACATTCCAGAAGAAAAGAAACAACAATGTTCGGATAATGACAGACAGCATCGCATGCATGTTCTATGTCAACAGGCAGGGAGGGGCTCGATCTCACTCACTTTGCACAGAAGCGATGAAGCTCTGGAATTGGGTCCTCACGAACAACATCCGGATATCAGCCACCTATCTTCCCGGGGCCCTGAATACCACCACAGACGAACTAAGCAGACGTTTTCCCTGGGATCACGAATGGGAGATAAACGATACGATCATACGCAATATATTCTGCATTTGGGGCTATCCAATCCTGGACCTCTTTGCGACCTCGAAGAACAAGAAATGTCCCGAATTTTGCTCCAGAGTGGGATTGGGCAAACACTCCCTAGGAGATGCGTTTTTGATCTCTTGGGCTCAACACTTAATGTCTGCTTTTCCCCCAGTACCTGTTCTCCACAGAGTTCTGACAAAGATACGAACAAATCGTGCCATGGTAATTCTGATTGCCTCGTCGTGGCCCAGACAACCATGGTATCCGTTCCTCACCAGAATGTCAATTCATCCACCAATTTCATTGCCCCTCACACCAAACCTCCTATCGCAGCAACACGGCCAATTTCTTCACCCCAACCTGTCCATGCTTCATCTCAAAGCTTGGCTCCTACATGGTTCTCACAAAACAAACTAGCATGCTCTGAGCAGGTTCAAAGAGTGCTCCTACATAGCAAAACACAGCCTACTTGCATCACCTATCTCTGAAAGTAGAAGCGATTCACACAATGGTGCTCAATTAAACAACTTCCTCCTACTTCTGCACCTTTTCCACCCATACTTGACTACCTATTAGACCTTAAGCAATATGGCCTTTTTTTTCAGCTCCATCAAAGTCCACTTAGCTGCTATTACAACTTTTCATGACAAGATCGACGATACCTCTGTTTTTGCTAATCCAATCACCAAGCGTTTTCTCAAAGGGCTCCAATCCCTATACCCGGACATTAAACCTCCTACCCCTCCATGGAACCTTCACTTAGTATTATCCTGCTTAACTCAACAACCATTCAAGCCCCTAGCCACTTGCTCCCTCTTACACCTCTCTATGAAAACAGCATTCTTAGTGGCAATCACCTCCGCCAGATGTGCAGGAGAGATAGCAGCTCTCATGGCAGACCCACCATACACGCTATTTGTTAAGGACAAGGTTACCCTCTGACTACACCCCAAATTTCTTCCAAAGGTGCATTCATTATTCCACATCAATGAGCTGATACACCTACCGACCTTCTTTCCTAAACCACATGCAAACTCTTTTGAATCCACAATGCATATGTTAGATGTACGCAGGGCTTTGTCCTTCTATTTAGATAGAACCAAGCCCTTTAGGAACTTTTCTAGACTCTTTGTCTCCATTGCGGAGCGCTCCAAAGGGGCACCTATTTCTACCCAGAGACTTTCAAACTGGATTTCTGAGTGTATCCGACTGTGCTATCAGATAAAGAAAGTTACGACTCCAGCCGGCATCAGAACTCACTCCACTAGATCTGTGGCTACCTCTGGGGCTTTTCTATGCAAAGTTCCTCTGGCTGACATCTGTAAAGTGGCCACGTAGACTTCTGAACACACATTTGTTAAGCATTATGCGCTTACTCAAGGCCCTCTCTCTGATACACGATTAGGCAGAGCTGTATTATCTACTGCATTCCTACCAAATCTGAAGTCCCTACCTCCTTGAGATAACACTGCTTTTCAGTCACCTGGAGTGGAGCACCCACTGGGACATCTCTCGAAGAAGAAGCAGAGGGGGTTACTAACCCTGTGCTGTAACTGACATTCTTCGAGATGAGTGTCCCTGTGGGTGCTCCACTACCCACCCTCCTCCCCTCTACTTCGGAGTTGGGGTAGCCTCCATAGTAGAGAAGGAACTAAGGAGACCGGTCGCACACACGTACTATTAAGGTACACTCAGAGCGGGAGGTGGGGGTGGGGAGGCTCTGCGCGTGTGCAACCGGTACGAGTACTGCTGTCAAAATCTCCGAGCGAAGGCGCAGGGACGCACCAACACCTGGAGTGGAGCACCCACAGGGACACTCGTCTCGAAGAACATCAGTTACTGCACAGGGTGAGTAACCTCCTCTTATATCAGTACACGTGTGCAGGACTTGAAGGCAAGTTCAACGCAGAGGGATGCACTATTTAAAATCTGATTTATGTGACCAGAATTTACACCACAGATAACTCCAGGTATTACACACTCATTAGCAGAATTACTGGACAATGTTTATTCAGGGCTGAATAGTCCTTGAACAGTTTCACAAAGCTAAGTACAAATAGGCTTTCCTTCAGCATCAGGCATTCTTTTCTTTCCTGTTTCATGCAGTGTATGTCTTTATTGCAGACAATACAAGGAAAATGTCCTTTCTTTATCTTCTCTTATATCCCTTCTACAGCGGGCCATGGTTTTGTGTTTCATAGTTATGTAGAAGACCCCAGTGTCATACTACAACTAATATTGTTTTCAAGATCTTTTGCTCCTTCATCTTACGTAGTTCTTTTTTTCCATAGTTAACCAGTCTGCTTCTGCTCAGTGTGCCATGTGCAACTTCATTGCTACCATATTGTAGTACAGGTACACAACAATGTGCTCTACCACTTTTAGGTATGTCTTCATCAGCTCTTGCAAGCTAAGAAGACACAGGCCTGATCAGTAATTGGATGGCAGACCAAGAAAAGCCTAGATGCTGCAGGTGTTTCAATAGTAAACAGTACTCCCAACCTGTGTTATTGCTCTAGTTAGATTTGGTGAACTGTGCACTGAGGAAGGCTGGCTTTTGGTTGCTTAATATTATTTACAGTCTTCAATTCCCAGCAAGACTCTCAGGACAAAAATCATGGTGTAAGTACTTTTCAACCTGTCAAAGCCCAAATGCAGGAAGCAATGTAGACAATGACTGAAAATGACGGTCACAAAAACGTATTCATGCACAAAACTGAAAATGTTCTCAGTGCTCTTCCTACAAAAGTATCCATTCCTTAAATATTAATAACACTTCCCATAAATTCAGTTTCATTATTCTTTTTTTTCCTGAGGTCAATAATTTTCAGAAATAATTGAGGGCACATCAAACTGGTACCTTAAAGTCTAACATGAGTTATGACTCTCAAAATGAAGAGAATTTTGAGAAATATCATTAATCATGTAGCAGAAAAAGCAACTAAAGGAAGAATGCAAAATGAAGCAGACTTCCTCTTCTTTATCTTATTTCTTACACCGTTCTAAGTTGTTGCTGAAAGCCAACTAATTCTTGTGCCCAGTTATGAAGTGAAAGGCAACCAGCGCATATTTCCAATGGGTGACTATTGTGTATGCAACCCAATCCACTCCGGCAACAATATATAACAGATCAGAGGCCTAACAGATGAGGTAAATAAGTTTGGATGATCTTATGTCTTTGTCCAAAACAAGTCTTCTGACCTCCAGAGAACGTAGCAAAGGCCATCTATTTTCTTGGGGAAGGGGGAAGTAAGATGAGGACTGGATTTGGTGGTGGTGGGGGGGGAACTTGGTGGGATATTTCTTTTATCTTTATTATTAGTTTTTATTTGGGTAATATGATGGGGATCAAATTGGACTTGGATTGAATATGTAACTTTTTATATTATGTCAAAGGTACCTAGAGCTCACGACCAGTGTTCTTTGGTAGATATGACATACAACAAACTAAATAATGCTATTCATGTGATTTTTACATAGCTTTTGCCACAATAATTAAATAAGCTAAAAAGATATATTAATTAGCTCTGTTTTTGGTTCTCACATATCTTCCAAATCACTTGAATAAGTATAATAAATGTCCTCTTGAGTGATTTTGTGGTACTTTGGATCTACAGCTGCATCATTTATGATGTCACATGTAAAGTTGACTGGAAAAGCCATAAATATGTTTGATGTCAAATAAAAATCCTAGATCAAGCTTAGAACTTCATTCCTTCTAGAGCATTACAACTTAGTGTAATGGCATTTGACAGTATTGGCATTTTTGATACGACTTCTTTTCGCTAGCTCAGCATTCTGAAAAAATAAATAGTGTTTTCACTCTGTGATTGAAAGGGTTAAATAGTACCAATTCATTACCACTCACAGAAGGATTTATTTTGTTCTCCTAAATCAGTTTTATTCCACATTTTTATTATTCCCTTGGGTCAGCTCTTCCAATTGAAATCAATACAAGTGCAAGTGACACAATCAATCTAGATATTTGATTATGGATTTGAGACCCCCAGTCCTGCTCAGTGCTCTTTAGCTAGTCTCTTTCTGATAGCGTCCCTTGAGAACTGAAAATTCATATTGGCAACCATGAATTATGAACACAGATTCAGAAACCAGATAATCTCCATTTATGTACTGATGCTTCCTATAGGAAGGATGACGGAGACATTAAAAGATAAAGACTCTAAGTTTGTAAACCTAACTGCATATAAATGTTTTTATTCTATAAGCTCTCTCCTGAAATAAAGAGGAAATTTACAAGACCTCATGGTTCATCTATAAAACCCCAAACAAAATAGATGACATCAATGGTTATAAGCTGTATTGTCAGTACAACATCACAGATTATGTAAACATTTTTATTATTTGCTACTTTCTAGTCATTTGTACACACTTGGAGTTCTCCTGAGAGAGTCTGTATTCCATGCAGGCATCCTGCTAACATCACAGCCCAGTGAGCATCATAGTGCTGGTTGAGCCCACCAACTTATGCACAGGGCAAACAGATTTTTCCTCTCCCCTGCACAGATTTCTGGGAGACCTGCAACCTCTCATAAAAACATAAGAATGGCCATGCTGGGTTGGACCATTGGTCCATCTAGCCCAGTTTCCTGTCTTCTGACAGTGGCCAGTGCCAGATGCTTCAGAGGGAATGAACAGAACAGGGCAATTTTCCAGTGATCCATCCCCTGTCATCCAGTCCTAGCTTCTGGAAATCAGAGATTTAGGGATACCCAGAGCATTGGATTGAATCCCTGACCATCTGGGCTAATAGCCATTGATTGACCCATCCTCCATGAACTTTTCTAATTCTTTTTTTAACCCAGTTATACTTTTGGCCTCACAATATCCCTTGGCAATGAATTCCACAGGTTGACTGTACATTGGGGAAGTAGTACTTCCTTATGTTTGTTTTTAATCTGCCGCCTATTAATTTCATTGGGTAACCCCTGGTTCTTAAGGGGTAAATAACACTTCCTTATTTACTTTCTCTACACAATTCATTATTTTATAGACCTCTATCATATCCTCCCTTAGGGTACGTCTTCACTTACATCCGGGTCCGGATGTAAGCAATCGATTTTCTGAGTTCGATTTATCGCGTCTGGTTAAGACGCGATAAATCGATCCCGGATCGATCCCGGAAGTGCCCCGGATCGATCCCGGAAGTGCTCGCCTTCGACGCTGGTACTCCAGCTCGGCGAGCGGAGTACGCAGCATCGACGGGGGAGCCTTCCTGCCGCGTCTGGACCGCGGTAACTTCGGACTAAGGTACTTCGAATTCAGCTATGTTATTAACGTAGCTGAATTTGCGTACCTTAGTCCGAAGTGGGGGGGTTAGTGTAGACCAGCCCCCAGTGATCTCTTTCCTAAGCTGAAGAGTCTGTTTTTTAAATCTCTTCTTAGATAGAAGTTTGCCCCTAATAATTTTGTTACCCTACTTGGTACTTTTTCTGATTCTAATAGATCTTTTTTTCAGATGGGGCAACCAGAACTGCATGCAGTATTCAAGGTGTGGGTGTACCATGAATTTAGAGGGGCATCATGATATTTTCTGGCTTATTATCTATCTCTTTCCCAATGGTTCCTAACATTTTGTTAGCTTTTTTTGACTGATGCTGCACATTAAGCAGATATTTTCAGAGAACTATCCACGAGGACTCCAAGATCTCTTTCTTGAGTAGTAACAGCTAATTTAGACCCCATCATTTTGTACGTATAGTTGTGATTAGGTTTTCCAATGTGAATTGCTTTGCACTTATCAATACTGAATTTCATCTACCATTTTGTTGCCAAGTCACCCAGTTTTGTGAGATCCCTCTGTAACTCTTTGCAGTCAGATTTGGATTTAACTATCTTGAATAATTTTGCATCATCTGCAAATGTTTTCATCTCACTGTTTTTGCCCTCTTTTCCAGATCATTTATGAATAAGTTGAACAGCACTGGTCCCAAAACAGATTATTGGGGTCCCTGCTGTTTACCTCTCTTCACTGTGAAAATTGACCATTTATGCCTACCCTTTCTTTCCTATTTTTTAATCGGTTACTAATCCATGAGAGGATCTTCCCTCTAATCCCATGACTGCTTACTTTGCCTAAGAGCCTTTGCTGTGGGACCTTATTATGGGATTTACAGACTCCTCTCTCTGACTGTGGCAGGGGAAAGGCTGGAGCAGTACTGGGCCAGGAAAGCTCTGCCCTCAGATACTGGCAAGCATGCGCCTGGGGAAAAGAGCAGTATAAAAAAGAGCTCCAGCGGCCCAGGCAGGAGGACTAGAGAAGCCATTTCCAGGATGAGCACTGCCCTGATACTGGAGGAGAAAGAGCTCTTACTGAGGAGGTCTGGCTGTGAGTCTCTCCCATCTTTCTTTGAGACATCATGCCAGGGGTAGAGGTTGCCTGCATCAGCTCTGAGACTCTGAAGGTTTGGAGCAAAGGACTATACTCAGACAGAAGCCATGCCCCAAGCTGAGACATCGGATGGGGTACGAAGTAGCCCAGGGGAAGGCGAACAGGAGGTGGGCCACATATAGGCCAGCCCATAGTGTCACACTTTCAGGGCACTGGGCTGGGACCCAGAGGAGCAGGAGGGCCTGAGTCCCTCTTCTCACCTCAGATTCCCTACGCCTAGCACAGGGACAGGGGTTTACTGCCAAGGAAATTGACTCAGTTGAACCCCATCCAGGGTCCCGGACACACTGGGAGAAAAAAGAAAGTGAGGCCAGAGTCTAAAGGCCTGCTGACTGAACCAGCAACCCTGCTACAGACCTTGACAAAACCTGAGAGTCCAAGTACAGTGCATCAACTGGATCACCCTTTTCCACATGCTTGTTGACACCCTCAAAGAATTCTAATAGTTTCATGAGGCATGATTTCCCTTTACAAAAGCCCTGTTGACTTCCCCAACATATCATGTTCATTTATGATAATTCTATTCTTTACTATAGTTTCAACCAATATGCATGGTACTGATGTTAGCTCACTCGCCTGTAGTTGCCAGGATCACCTCTGGAACCTTTTTAAAAATTGGCATTACATTAGCTATCCTCTGGCCATCTGCTACAGGGGCGGATTTAAGCAATAGGTTACATGCCAGTTAGTAGTTCTGCAATTTCATACTCATCCCACTCTAGGGGTCTATCAAGACTGGAGGTTTTTTACTAGTGTTTTGATTTGAATTCACTGATTGTCAGTTAACTAACACCGTTCTAAATGCTAATGTAGGCAATGCAGAAATCTTTGTTCCTGGTTATCGTGCACCCCACTATTAGCTAAACTCTGCATGTTGGAAACAAAAAACTGGATCATGAGCTCTTTAAGGGTATGTCTACACTACGAGAGTAGTTCGATTCTACTTAAATCGAATATGTGGAATCGATATTACAAAGTCGAACGTGTGTATCCACACTAAGGACAGTAATTCGACTTTGTGAGTCCACACTAACGGGGCAAGCGTCGACATTGGAAGCGGTGCACTGTGGGCAGCTATCCCACAGTTCCCGCAGTCCCCGCTGCCCATTGGAATTCTGGGTTGAGCCCCCAATGCCTTCTGGGGAAAAAAATGTGTCGAGGGTGGTTTTGGGTAACTGTCGTCATCCAACCGTCACTCCCACCCTCCCTCCCTGAAAGCGCCGGCGGGAAATCAGTTCGCGCACTTTTCTGTTCAGTGACAGCGCGGACGCCACAGCACTGTGAGCATGGAGCCCGCTGCGACCATTGCTGCAGTTATAGCCGTTGTCAACACCTCGCACCTTATCATCCACCTTTCCCAGAGGCAGATGCTGAGAAATCGGGCGAGGAGGCTACGGCAGCGCGGTGAGGACCTGAAGTCTGAGAGTGGCACAGACCTGTCACAAAGCACGGGACCCCGCGCCGAGGACATCATGGTGGCAATGGGTCATGTTGATGTTGTGGAACGGCGATTCTGGGCCCGGGAAACAAGCACGGACTGGTGGGACCGCATAGTGCTGCAGGTCTGGGATGAATCACAGTGGCTGCGAAACTTTCGCATGCGGAAGGGGACTTTCCTGGAACTTTGTGAGTTGCTGTCCCCTGCCCTGAAGCGCAAGGACACCCGAATGCGAGCAGCCCTGAGTGTCCAGAAGCGAGTGGCCATAGCCCTCTGGAAGCTTGCAATGCCAGACAGCTACCGGTCAGTCGCGAACCACTTTGGCGTGGGCAAATCTACCGTGGGGGTTGTTGTGATGCAAGTAGCCAACGCAATCGTTGAGCTACTGCTTTCAAAGGTAGTGACCCTGGGAAACGTGGAGGTCATCATAGATGGCTTCACTGCGATGGGATTCCCAAACTGCGGTGGGGCTATAGATGGAACTCACATCCCTATCCTGGGACCGGACCACCAGGCCAGCCAGTACATTAACCGAAAGGGCTACTTTTCAATGGTGCTGCAAGCACTGGTGGACCATAGGGGACGTTTTACAAACATCAACGTCGGATGGCCGGGCAAGGTTCATGACGCTCGTGTTTTCAGGAACTCTGGTCTGTTTAGACGGCTGCAGGAAGGTATTTACTTCCCGGACCACAAAATAACTCTTGGGGATGTGGAGATGCCTATAGTCATCCTCGGGGACCCAGCCTACCCGCTAATGCCCTGGCTCATGAAGCCCTATACAGGCGCCCTGGACAGTGAAAAAGAACTCTTCAACTACCGGCTGAGCAAATGCAGAATGGTGGTGGAGTGTGCTTTTGGACGTCTCAAGGGGAGATGGAGAAGCTTACTGACTCGCTCTGATCTCAGCGAAACCAATATCCCCGTTGTTATTGCAGCTTGCTGTGTGCTCCACAATCTGTGTGAGAGCAAGGGGGAGACCTTTATGGCGGGGTGGGAGGTTGAGGCAAATAGCCTGGCTGCTGATTACGCCCAGCCAGACAGCCGTGCGATTAGAAGAGCCCAGCGGGACGCGCTGTGCATCCGGGAGGCTTTGAAAGCTAGGTTCCTGAGTGAGCAGGGCAACCTGTGACTATTAAATTTGTTTACAGAGAAGCTGAACCTGGCCCCGTTTCTTTACCCAGTGAATGTTCACTATCCTCTCCAGTTACATACCCCGTTCACCCCATTCCCCCCCTTCCAACACAGTTTAAAAATAAAATCACTTGAAATTTGTTAATGAACACCGTTTTCTTTATTACTGTTTTCGCAGTAAAGTGTTGAACCTGGGACGCAGACTGTGGTGGGGAGCGGGTGTAGTGTAGTGATGCAAAGGACGCTTCTAAACTCGAGGAATGACAGGCTCCGCACTGGTGGACTGGTTGTTTCAACGGAGCCTGCCACCCCTCCTGTTCGGGACTCTGTGTGTGGGGGCTATGTGACTTTGTGGCAGGGGGAGGACGGTTACAGATCCCCTGCTGCGTGGCTCTGTGATCCAGGATAAGGACCGCTGCATAAGATCTCTAACCGCCCTCCCCCGCCACAAAGTCACATAGCCCTCCCACACACAGAACATGAAAACCACCTCCCAGACTGACCAGGGTAACTAGTGACTGCAATGTGTGTGTGCCCTGCTGCTGAACCTGCCCCCGCGTCTGTACCCTGGTAAAGGTGACTGTCCTGTCCAATTACCAACCCCCTTCCCCCCCTTCAAACAGACTCTCCTCTAAAAGAACATGATGGAAACAGTAATTAACAGAAACGTATTTTTTATTAGCAACTACACATGAAACTGGGGGATGAAACTGGGACGGGGGTTTGGGTGAGGCGGGAAGGAAAGGACTTATCAAATTTTGGGGAATGAGAGCCTTCTGGTACTTGAGCAGTCTGCAGGGGTGGAGTGAGAGTTTTCACGGACTCTGCCGCCCCTCCTTCTTGGGACTTTGGGTGAGGGGGGTATGGGACTTTGTGGCGGGGGAGGGCGGTTAGAGAGAGACTGCAGCGGGGCTCTGTCCTCCTGCCTCCGGTCCTGCAGAACATCCACAAGGCGCCGGAGTGTGTCCGTTTGCTCCCTCATTAGTCCAAGCAGCCTTTGAGTCGCCTGCTGGTCTTCCTGCCACCACCTCTCCTCCCGTTCAATGTGTGATCGGTGGATTTGGGACAAGTTCTCCCTCCACTGGGTCTGCTGGGCTGCCTGGGCTCGGGAGCAGCCCATAAGTTCCGAGAACATGTCCTCCCGTGTCCTCTTCTTCCTACGCCCAATCTGCGCTAGCCTGTGGGAGTGTGATGCCAGGGTAGGTCGGGAGACAGTCGCAGCTGTGGGATGGGAAAAAGGGAGTGAATTCCTCAGAAAGATAATTTTTTTTGTGAACAAAGAACATAGTCTTTCTCTGTGAACAAGATCATGCACAGCACCTATCACATGCGCACTCAGGACAAGGTCGAATTTTCGGCCTTCGTATTCAGTGCCTGGGGTCTTGCAGTGCAGATCAGACAAGCGGGGCAGGACAGCGGAATTTGGGTAGCAGGCTGACATGGTAAGCCGTAGACTTGTGGCTGCTTAAAACTTTAATAATAGCACTGGCCTCCCTTCACGTTCAAAGGAATGCCAAATCCCTGCTGCCAGCAATCCGGCAATAATGAACTCTGCCCCTGTCCCACCCCCTTGCGGCTGTCCCAGGGAAAGATCCCTGTATGTTGCTCCTCTCCCGCCTCCACCGCGTGGCTGTAAACTGCCGGTTACAGTTCTGTAAAGGAACAGGCAAGCAGTCCCAATACTAACATTCCCCTACCTAATTCAAAGCAGGTCACCATGAGCGACATCACTCTGATGAGGATTTCAGAGACCGAGAAAGAAAGGATGCTTCGGGAAAGCCTGCAAAGACCAGGGCCGTATGCCGCCATGCTCTGCAAGGCAATGATCCCCGAGTACTTGCTTGTCTCCTGACGCGGAAACGTTTCCTACCACGGAGGACCCAATAAGACCGCTCTCCCCAGGAACCTGATGCAAAGGCTTTCCAATTACCTCCAGGAGAGCTTCGTGGAGATGTCCCAGGAGGATTTCTGCTCTATCCCCAGACATATAGACCGGATTTTACTGTAGCTGCACTGGCAGGGACTAAACAGTAGAGCGCCTAGGGCAAACCAATCATGCTAAATCGGACATTGTTAGATTTTTTTTCAGTAGTTGCACTGCCAAGGACTGAAACGTTAAGCGCCTAGGGCAAACTAATCATGAAAAACCCATTGTTAATATTGTTAATATTCCTGTTCTGTTAAAAATAAATGTTTACGTGTTTAAAACACTTACTGACTGATCCTTCCCCTGATTCTGTGTCCGGGTTAACGCCTGGGGACGGTTGGTAGGGGATCTCTGTAAGGGTGATGAAGAGATCCTGGCTGTCAGGGAAATCAGCGTTGTAAGCGCTGTCGACTGCCTCGTCCTCCTCATCTCCTTCCTCATCTTCCCCATCCGCTAACATCTCCGAGGAACCGGCCATCGACAATATCCCATCCTCAGAGTCCACGGTCAGTGGTGGGGTAGTGGTGGCGGCCGCACCTAGGATGGAATGCAGTGCCTCGTAGAAACGGGATGTGTGGGGCTGGGATCCGGAGCGTCCGTTTGCCTCTTTGGTCTTCTGGTAGCCTTGTCTCAGCTCCTTGATTTTCACGCGGCACTGCGTTGCATCCCGGCTGTATCCTCTCTCTGCCATGGCTTTTGAGATCTTCTCGTAGATCTTTGCATTCCGTTTTTTCGATCACAGCTCGGAAATCGCAGACTCATCGCCCCACACAGCGATCAGATCCAAGACTTCCCGATCAGTCCATGCTGGGGCCCTCTTTCTATTCTGAGATTGCATGGCCATCTCTGCTGGAGAGCTCTGCATCGTTGCCAGTGCTGCTGAGCTCGCCACGATGTCCAAACAGGAAATGAGATTCAAACTGCCCAGACAGGAAAAGGAATTCAAATTTTCCCGGGGCTTTTCCTGTGTGGCTGGTCAGAGCATCCGAGCTCGGACTGCTGTCCAGAGCGTCAACAGAGTGGTGCACTGTGGGATAGCTCCCGGAGCTATTACCGTCGATTTCCATCCACACCTAGCCTAATTCGACATGGCCATGTCGAATTTAGCGCTACTCCCCTTGTTGGGGAGGAGTACAGAAGTCGAATTTAAGAGACCTCTATGTCGAACTAAATAGCTTCGTGGTGTGGACAGGTGCAGAGTTAATTCGATGTAACGCTGCTAAATTCGACATAAACTCCTAGTGTAGACCAGGCCTAAGTCAGGTCTGTGTTTTCATTGTGTGTATGTACAGTGCCTAGCACAATGAGGCCCTCTTTCTTGATTGATGCCCCTAGACATGACTGCAGTAAAAATAATAAATAACGATAATGAATGTCCTTACGCAGTAGCTTCAACACTCTTCTAGCTGTGCTGTATGAAATAGAAGCTCTTAGTAATATGAGAGTCTCGGGGCAAGCGGTGTAGATGATTTGAATGACAGTAAGAAAGTAGTACATGGTTCCTTCAAAGAGGAGAACTTTCTCTTCCCTGACAGATATTTCCACTTACAAACAGCCAAGGAAAGTTAGGGTGTGAACACAAAGGTTTTTCACTGGCAAGGCTCTTGTGACTAAGTTGGATGAGCAAGAGGTAGGCGAGAGTGTCCAAGGAACTTTCTCCCACCTTGAACTGGGGCTAGGCCCAAATGGTAGTTATCCATTGAGTGTAAGGACTTTGCTCACCTCCCCTAGCAATGACCCTCCCTTCCCTGCACCAGCTAGCAGAGCTGGCTGATGAAGGAACAGATACATGTTTCATTCTAAGCAGCTGGTTCCCCCCTGAAACCCATGTGCCGGCCTGAGGCATGTTTCCTCCAGGAGTTCCTGCTTTGGCACTGCATCCTTAGACTGGCCTGTGAATTCTAGTCCATAAAAAGGAGTGAGCAAATAAAGACATGTCCCTTCATGTTTGCCACATTAAGATTTAGACTTGTTTGCACTGATAAGAATAAGCAGGAATGTTCATGCATTGATAATAATACTTTCCCTTTACAAAGGCTCTTTTCGTTTGGGGCTCTGAAAGTACTTTACAAACCATAATGATCACCACAGCCCTGTCAGATAGGTAAGTAGTATTAGCCTCAATTGACAGAGGGGGGAACTAAATCAGAGAGAGACTGAGTGCTGTATTCAGGAATGGAACTCAAGCGTTTAGACTCTCAGTCCCCTGCTGTGAGAGGCCATATGCCCTTTCTCTTTATTCTTTAAATATTCTGTACCTTTCATTTTTAAAACTATAACATGTTTTAATTATCATGAAAAAGTGTAAAAATAAAAGGAAAAGTGCTTTCAGTTCAAGGATCATACAAAAGTTGGGAGCTATTAATTATTAATAAGAGTAGGTGCTCATTTGGGATTGATAGTGGTAGTTGGACTTGCCATTTTATCACAGTTAACGCTGAGCTACCCATCTTTTATAGGAGCTCTCATAACATACAGCAACCCTCTCCGAGCCCTCAAAATGGGAATAAGGGTAGCCTATGATAAGAGAGACTCTCAGTTACAGAGCACAGTTTCAAGGCTGGAGACCATGATCTATGTGCAAGAACAGCACATCTGCCAACTCCAAGAGCAGAGGAACAAATAGCTGCTCACTTGATTGAGACAAAGGTGGCAGTGCGCTCATCTGGAAAAATAACAATTTGTTGAAAAGAGGAACAATAACTCAAACTGAAAAACAGAAAACTCATACTTTAAAAATTGTTATGGTAATTGGGAAGACACTGAAAAAACAGTTAGTAGTATGTGATATCCACCCAAATAAAGATGGGGAAAATATAATATGCGTTCTTAATGGCATAAAATCAATCTATAGTGTCTTTTGTTTTTAATTCTAAATACTGTACTAGAAACATAAGGGGAGGAGAGAGTGGTGGAGGGAGGATTTTAGGTGGGAGTAAATATGCAGCTGGGGCTTTGGGAATGAAATTAATGAGTGCTGGACAATATGGCAGAATTAATGGAAGATATAACAAACTTGTAGTGGAGGGAGTCTCTATGGTTCTCCAAGGTGTTCAGTAGGACAGAACCAGATATAGAGAGAAGTACAAGTCTGGGCACAGCTGGGGTTGGAGGGATGGACTTTCTGGTCACGGAGAGGGACAAAGAAAGAGAGAGCCAGAGGGAGGGGAATCAACAACTGAAACAGCAGAGGAGAGAAAACAGGGCAAATGGGTCTGAGAGCAGTAGAGAAGCCATGGACTTCAATGGATTGGAGGTTGTGGAAGGGCCAAGTTGGGAGAGAGTTGATGAGGGTTGGTAAGTGGTGTTGAAGGAGGTTAGAAAATGGTAACACGGACATTAAATGATCAGAGAAAGAGAGAAGTGTTGGGTGAGGGCAAGGTGAATTGAGTGATCATTTCTGTGAAGGGAGGGAGTTGATACAGGGTTTGTGATCAAATGAAGAGGTGAGGGTGACTAACTCGTGAGGCAGGACATCATTCTGGAAGATTAAGTTGTTGAGGTTGAAGGTGTGGGATTGTGAGAAGAGAAGGAGGTTTTGTGGAGTTTTAGATTTTCCTTCCTGGGAAGGGTGGAGGGCTTGAATCTTGCATTGTTATTTAGCTCTTCATATTCTTTATATTCACAATTAATTTATATTGAAGTCTAAATACAATTTGGATCCAGTATTCATTTATCCAAAATTTCAGGGGGGAAATATATTTTTTTGCTGTAAGTACATAAGGAGGCAATGTTATCTAGTGGTTAGACCGGTAGTCTGGAGTCAGTTCCCAGTTCTGCCACTCACTATTTTTGTGACTTGAGGTAAGATACTTAGCCTCTGTATCCCTGTTTGCCCACATGTAAAATAGGTCTAAAAATAACCATAGGGTGTTGTGCAGATTCATTAGATAATGTTTGTGTAGTGCTTTGAGATCCTCAGATGAAAGTTCTATGATACTATAACTCATTCAGTAGCTCCTTACAGCATGAGCAGTCCCACTGAAGTGAATGTGAGTATTTGTGGAGCAAGATTCTACCCAATGTAAGTAAGGATATCAGAATCTGGCTCTATATAAGAACAGTAGAAGTCAGAAGTCATGTTTCAGAACATGAAACAAAGCCTTAAACTCAGTCTCACCAAATAAATTGCCTTCTGAAGTACAGTAGTAGAAAATATTTGTTATCTTGTCTTTGTGACTAGAATGTGACAAAACCACCATATTTTCCTGGATGCTAACATAATGTTAAAAGGAAACAATCTAGTATTAAATATGTATGTGAGCATAAGTACTTTATTTTTATAGAGTGCCTTTCATCTTGAATGATTTCACAGCACTTTTCACATATCATACATGTAGCATGTGAAATGCAGCCCCTTCTAGGGTAGAGAACAGCAGTCAACTGGCATACAACACACTGCCCCCAGGGGTGGAGAGAGAAAAAAATGTTATCCAAGGACACCAAGCCAGGGGGAAAAAACAGTGCTCTTATGAAAAGCATCATGGGTTCTTTAATGTCCACAGAGAGTGTAAAGGACCTTAGTTCGTAAGTTCCTACCCCAAATCTCCACACTCTCAGTAAACTGCTTGGTATTGAAAATTTATTGCCTTAGTAATCAAGGACCTGATTAATAATAGTAATAAATATACCCAATGTTCCTTGAGGAAAGTGTGCCCACTTGATACAGAATGTACTTTTGTCATTTTGTGTACAGGATGCAGTTTTTCAATTTACCATCTTTTCTACCTAAATTTTTATCCAGATGGGAAAGGCTACCTTAAAAGAGAAACATTCTTACAAAAATACAGTTTTTGAATGTTAGAAGAATGTATTTGGTTTATTTTACTTCCTTTCTCATTATAGTCTTAGTCGTGAGAATGGTTTCATGTTATGCCATTTTCTGTTCTCGTTACAACCTGTCACATGAATAAGATATCAGAATGCTAATGCCTAATATACAGTACTCTGTGTCTGCTGGTACAATACTGTACTACTGTAACCTTTGCAATATTATGTATTCTGATTGGCTGTCCATTTCACCTCTTCCCCACAAGTTAATAAGGCCGTAAAAAGGAGAGAACTTGAAATGGCCAGCCAGTCAAATTACAGAATATTGAAAAGGTCAGAGCAGTACAGCACACAGAAAAAAATTACGGAATATATGAGGCATTAAAATTCTTGTGACAATGATTATAACAAGAATGGAAAAGGATACCCATTTATGTTATTTCAATCTAGTGAACCCCATAGGATGATGTACCCAGGACAGCATTAATTTACGCACCACCAAGCTGCATGAATTTTATGCACCTATTTACAGTGGTATTCAATAAAAAGGATGTGCAGCTGCTTTGGAACCCCTTTTGAACTGTACTTCTAATGATACAGAGACCCTTCAACTAGAAACACCCACCAACTAGAATGCTGTGTAAAGCTTTGCACTTTTTTTTACAGGGATGTACAGGTGGAATGTATATAAGTTATAAAAGGATGTTTTTACTACATTACTTTTTTCTTGTTCTGCATATTCTTTTCTGTGTATGTAGATAGATATTGTTCTTTTTAACAGAAAGTGAGGAAGTAAACTCATTTTTGGTAGCCTTTAGTTGGAGGGTCTTTGAATATCATCATATTGACATGATAAAACACAGAGATGGGGGAAGAGCTATATTAAGGCAGGTTCCTTATGATCCATACCTACCAATATAGATAGCAGCAGTAAGTCAAGAGAGAAAAAAGCCAGGCTTCATCCAGGTAGCTGAGAGGGGAAAGAATCATGAGGACGGGTGCTGGTGTAAATGAGAAGTGACTCCACTGAAGTCAGTGAAGTTACATTTGTGCAAAAACCTGTAAATGAGATCAGAATCAGGCAGAGTTGGGGAGAAAAGGAGAGAGCCTGACTGGAAGAAAGAACAGGAGTACTTGTGGCACCTTAGAGACTAACAAATTTATTTGAGCATAAGCTTTCGTGGGCTACAGCCCACTTCATCGGATGCATAGAATGGAACATATAGTAAGGAGATATATATACACATACAGAGAACATGAAAAGGTGGGAGTTGCCCTACCAACTCTAAGAGGCTACTTAATTAAGATGAGCAATTATCAGCAGGAGAAAAAAACTTTTGTAGTGATAATCAAGATGGCTCAGTTCAGACAGTTTGACAAGAAGGTGTGAGGATACTTAACATGGGGAAATAGATTCAATGTGTGTAATGGCTCAGCCATTCCCAGTCTCTATTCAAGCCTAAATTGATAGTATCTAGTTTGCATATTAATTCAAGTTCAGCAGTTTCTCGTTGGAGTCTGTACTCAAAAAGTACTCCTGTTTGGTTTTTTTGCGGATACAGACTAACACGGCTGCTACTCTGAAACCTGACTGGAAGAAAGTCCTTCTGGGAGTTAATAAGATCAAGGAACCTGGGGAAACCAGGGACTGTGAAGAAGAGCTGTGCATGTATGTGTGGAGGGGTTCATATCTCTGAGAGCAGGGCAGGCCATTCAGGGGCAAGATTGGCAGGCTCTGGGGGAAGCTATTTTCTTCCTACCTGGGAATGCTCCTCCAGAATGGGCATTTCAGCAAGGTGGTGATGGGAACTTTTCTACTGAAGCATCAGTGATTGGTCATGTCAGGCACTGACCGTTTGACCAAAGTGAAACAATTGCCCTTAAGGATTTAACAGTGTCTCAAGCTATTGTTCACAATGGAATATGGCACCCTCCGTAGGAAGCTGAGATTGGAACTAAGAGTGGGGTGGGGGAAAGGACACACATGAAAACTAGAAAGAGAGATGCACAATCTACTTATACTCCCAAATAAGGACCAAGCTGAGGCAGACTAGGCAGCAATGACATAGGGTGATATGAAACGCTTATCATCATAGCACTTTCTGTCAGGCTGAACCAATGCGGCTGCATTTTCCAGCCCACTGAAAGCAAAGTTTATGCAGTGAAAAGTGGTAAAGCTGCACATTGCATGTCACTCCCAGCAGGAGCAATTTGAGGACCTGCATTTTAAAAATATTTTTCTAATATTTTATTTTTGCCACTAGCTGTAAGTAGCGTGGCTGTGAATGGCAATAAAAAACTCTTGGTCTGTGTTAGGAAAATGGTCGGTGCTCTTCAGTTTATAAATATATAAAGCAGTGAAGAATCTGAATTGCCGTGTTGTCTAACTCATTGTAAATGTGCAAGTTCATTTTTGAGCTGAATAAAATGGTTATATAATTACATACTTCTCATAATTATCGAGTAATTATATACTTCTTATAATTGCCGAGTAATCATTCTGCTATAACTAGAACTTAATGTTACAACTAATTGTATAATTACTGTGTATTAATGCTGTTATCCTGACAACTTAGAACAAAGTGTTGCCTTGTCGATTTTTTCCCCCTAAACTGCATTTTTAAAAATAAGATAATATTGCTTGTTATCTATCTGGAAAGAGATTTTAAAAATAAGGAACACAAACAAGTGGGCAGGGAAATCATGTGTGTTCATCTAGGGCTTGTATAGTCTAGCATGAAAGGTGTTAACACATTTAAAAACCCAAGTGTAAACTGGGCAAGATACATTTTAACACATTAGTTGAGTGAAGTGAACCTTGGGGAGCCCGTGTTACAATACGAAGGTCTAATACATCTTGCTTTGTCTACACTAGGTATTTAAAATTTATTAATTAGAACATTTTCAATAGCGGGTTTTAAATATATACCTTTTACCATAGCCTAGACAAGCCCTTAGGTAGACTACGTACATTGGGGCTTGTGTGTGTATATGGAGTTGGAGTTTGCACTTTACTGTGCTTTCACTGTTATTCATAAAACAGTAGTGAAAGCACAAATACAAAGAGAGACTGCTTCACTGAGAGGCATATAGGGGTTTGAGATGCATATACAGACACCCAGATCAAGCAATGGCCCCATGCCCAATTCCCTTCTAGCAGGAGTAGAATGTGTGAGGTTGCATAAGGATGGTCTCAGGTGAATAATGCTACCTTTGCAGGAGTTTATCTGTACCTTTTGTGGAATGTGAAGAGGTGTTAGGCCAGTTTTCTTGTATGAGACAAAATGCGTCCCTCATTACGGCATGTAAAATAGGGTCTATTGGCATAGTTCTGTTCTCAGTTCCACTGGTGTAATCCAGATTAAATGTATTAACTTCAGTGAAGTTACTTGAATTTACGCTAGTGTAAATGAGATCAGCATCTGTCCCTATATTACACTGTATTGCTTAGTGGTATTGTAATGGAGGCAGAATTCGGCCAACAGATACATTGGACTTCAGTGGAGACTGAAAAAAGGAATGCAAGACTAAAAGTTAAAAACACAAGAGGAAGTAAACTTACAACACTTTAGCTATGGAATAATCAACACTGTGCCCTAAATTCCACCCATGCAATTCGGTTGACATCAAGAAAGTTGCATGGCTGCAATTTGGGGCCAATACCTTTAAAATAAGTGAATTGCAAAATGTTTGCAAGAATCACCAAATCAGAGTATGGTGTCTGCATAGAGAGAACACTTATAGTGTGTGCTGGCCTGAGTTTACTACCATGTGTGAGGATGTAACTGAATGTGTTGGAAGTGCTATTGAAAGTGGTGTTTGAAGAACTGCTTCAGGCTTAACAATGTGCTCAGTTTTAACAATGCATATTAAACATGCACAAAGAAAAATGGAGCCCAGTGAGTGTTCAGAAAGGTGTAACTAGAACAGAATTTGGTTGTATTATTATTATTTTGAAATATGTATATCTATTGTATTTTGGTTTTGCAGTGGACTCAGACTGGAGAACTGCTTTTGAGAATTACGACTCATATTGCCTTTGTTCCAGATATTTTAAAATCCTACATCTTTCCATTCAGCTATTAGATATTCTGTCTAATCAGATACTTGTCACTGTGGCATTTGAGCACTTCTGTGATGCTACCACTGATTTTTATAAAAAATTCACATTGACTTTAGTGGGCGATGTTGATGATAATAGTATTATCACCTGTATAGCACTTTACACATTCAAAACATTGGACAGTAAATGAGCCCAGTTTTGCCCTCAGATACCCAAGTGCGAATTCCCTATTCTCCTCTCTCTTTCCTCAGGGGTTTTGGGGTATATGAAAGGGTTGGATTTTCCAAGAGGCCTAAGGGACTTAGTCATCCAAATCTCCCAGTTCAACTGAAAGCCTGTAGGCCCCTTTGGATACTTCAGAAAATAGAATACTGTCAATCATTCTTCCCCCTTCATTAGGTCCAAGATCACATTTAAGCCCAGGTACTTTTCAACCAACGTTTGTCGTTCTCACGTATGTAAATGGGAGTGATCTACCGCTTTGATGGAAGTACAAATTTCTAGGCAGAAATCCTGGCCCCATTAAGTCAATGAGAATTTTGCTATTGACTTCTATGGGGCCATGATTTCATCCCTAAACTTTTTGAATGATCCTGCTCATTTGAACAGCTCTGAAGCAACTGTCAGAACACTAATGACTCCCAAATTTTGGCCCATGTTTTCAGCCTATAGCAATCTGTTTCTGTACATATATGGTTAGTTCTTATGATTTTATTCTTTTGGTACCTTGCAAATACCACAAGCTGTTCGTGAAGAAAGGAGAAAATTGGGCAAAAATATTAAATGTTCAAATGGGGTCATTGCTTCCTCCCATTGAAGTCAATGGCAAAATCCCCATTGACACCAGTAGCATCAGAACTTGGTCCATAAAGAACAGGAATTGCAGTAGGTACAAAACCTAACTATTGTTCTCCCCACCTTTTTGTTTTTAACAGCTAATGCTAATTACACTATTGTAAATGGCACAAAGATCTTACACAGCAGCAAAGAATCCAACATATGGGTGCCCATTAGAGGACTGATTCCATTTGCTAACTACACTATACAAGTTAATGCTTCCAATAGCCAAGGCAGCGTGATAAGTGATCCCATAACACTAGCCATGCCTCCAGGGGGTAAGTAGAAAAAAAGTTCTGTTACTCTGCATGTTACAAATATACTGTTATGTTATGCTGTGTTG
Organism: Emys orbicularis; assembly: GCF_028017835.1. NCBI lineage: Eukaryota > Metazoa > Chordata > Testudines > Emydidae > Emys > Emys orbicularis. The sequence continues at coordinate 168,771,544 of NC_088685.1, forward strand.
TTCTGTTGAACACATTGTTTATTATTGCAACTGAGTATTTGAAGTTCAGAGGAACGTCTGCGTTAGCAACTGTTACTCGCAAAACTGTTGGGTTTAGCTTCTAATACATGGCTGGCCTTACCATGAGGCAAACTGAGGCGTCTGCCTCAGGTGCCAGACTGTGGGTGGGTGGGGGGCGCCACTAGAGTGTAGAAAATTGTGTCTGTTGCTGGTGCATATGTATTCTCTCTGCTCTAGATGCACAGAGATGGTGGAGTGCTGTGCTGGAGGAAGGCAGAATTGAGACCTTTCAAAGTTTTGGCCCAAGCGAGAGGGTATGGGGGCATCATTTGAGCTCCCCACCTCAGGTGCCAAAATGTTGTGGGCCGGCCCTGTTCTAATACGATCTATTGCGCATCTTAAAAACTGTAAGATATGAAGGCAGAAGTAGATATCCGTAGGTTTGTGTGTGTGAATGTGAAATGTCCTGAGGTTTTTGTTTATTTGTGAGAGGCACTCAGCTAGCCTAGTGATAGGCTAGTCTGATACAAGAACCTAGATAGGTGCGCACACTGCAGAGGGTAATCTGATTTTGTATAGAAAGTGTAAGCTATACACAAGAACAGTATTTATTGGATATATTTTGAAGTGGTTGGTGTGTTAATGGTAAAGTTCAGTTTCAGCAGCATACTGGCTGGAATCACAAATTGGTGTAGATCTACTGAAATCAATGGAACTATGCTAATTTACACCAGGTGAGGATCTAGTCCACTTTTGGTAAGTTATCTATCAAGAAGGGTTTGAAATATGCTTCATACCACAGCTGAACAATTACCTGCAAACATTTCATCTGAATACTCACTGAAATAAAAGCTTGAATTCACATCAGATGGGTTTGTGTCCCTTTTGTATTGTCTTTACATGAATATTCTAATGAATGAATTTTCTAGCAGGAATGTTTGCAGAAACAGTGAAACATAAGTGAATATTCCTAAAAGTGAATTTTGAACCTATAAATGAGAGCTAAACAACAAGCTGATCCTTAGTAGTATATCTATGGAGCAAAGGACCAGGAACAATGCCAGGGAACCTACATATACAGTCAAAACTAGCCAACATAACACAAATATCAAATAATACTTACAACGATATGTTTGCAAACAATGTACTGACCAAAAATTATTTGTAGGCAAATGAGTTGCAAATAACTTTGACTAAGGGAAAATTGTAAACTGTGTATGGACAATTCTCGAACAGGAAAAGAGGATCAATTCACATAATATACCATATGCTTCTAATAGTGGACTCACCTCTATCCAATGCTAAGAAACAAAAATATAGTTTTATTATAATAAACTAAATCTGAGATAAATTGTTTATTGAAGCTATCCATTAACATCGCATCTAATCTGTGTGTGATTGTTCAGCTTTGAAGGAAGGAATCAGAAACTTAGTGCTGACAGTTTTAAAAAATGAAAAGATACAGGATCTCTGAAGATAGGCAAGGATGTGCACAAGTTTATGATAGCCATTAGGATATACTTTCTTTCATCATTAGATTGTTGTTGATTACAATTAGGAAACTTATAGCTTTGAAATTATCTTTTTTATGACCTTGTGGTAGTTTAAAAGCAATACCTCATTGATTAAATAGGTTTTAGTTCATGCTTCCTTTTACTTAATGATCTGAAAACATATTATCCTGATTTACACATAAAATCATGCTGAAAAGCATGTGGCATTCACTAGAATATGTGTGTTTAAGTAGAATTAAATTAGCACTGAGAGTTATTAAAGAAATCTTCCATACCATTTTCCAGTGGACTGTGAGCCATACTGAAATGAATAATAAATGAATCAGTGCATATGAGAGAAGTACTGTTATATATGACATTCTATAATCCATATTTACCTTTCCATTATGTTTTATTATAATCGCTGTTTAATTTGAGTGCAATAACATTCTAATTCATAATGCTATATTCTAAGTGTAATAGTTATTTATCAGTGGGACAAATCCTGTACATTGAAGTTATTGGGTGGAATACTGGCCCCATTGAAATCAGAGGAAATTTTGCCATTGACTTCATAGGGACCGGGATTTCACTCATTGATATCAGTGGGAGTTTTGCTTGACCCCCAGGAATGAAACAAGGCTACAGGATTTGATTCTGCATGGTTATAGCTAAAAGCTGTGGGTCAAATTCTGGTTATTTATACCCATGCATGTCCTTGAACTGTGCATATGATAGCAGCATTTGACCCTATCTTAGACTTCATCTTTTAACCTCCATGGTTCTTGATCAATGAAATTTAAGACTACATCAGTGGCAAATAGTGACAGAAGCATTGTTTCATACTAAAGTGTTTAAAAAGTATGATCGGGAATACAGAGCCACCTGTTATAACTCATTACACAAGGGAGTGACAAAAATTGCTTGATTAAGTGATGTGTAGCAAAGATGTTGAAGAGTTATACTTAATACCTCTGGAGATTCTTGGAGAGGGAAAGGGGTTTTTTTGGACAAAAGATTGCCTAAAAATGGAGGGTGGTCTCTTGAACACTACAAGTTTTATAGTATTTAGTAATGTATGGGGGTTGAGACCTAAATATATAAAGATTAATTATAGTCTTTTAGTGGGTCCAAAACTGTAGCAATAACTTTTCAAGGAGCACAAAAAACTCCACTGTTCAAAAATATGCACTATGGAAAATACATTATAGAGTATCATAAAAGGCCATAAATCAGGTGGAAAGGTAGAGAACAAATGAGAATTCCATCTTAATAGTCACAACAAATCAATACTATTAAATAGTGGGTATTTTTTCAGTTGATTCACTAATTTTCAGGCAAGGTGTCTTTGTTTTCTTTGATTTTCATTTAAAATATATGCTACTTTATTAAGCCACGTACTATTATGCATATTGATCTTATCAGTTGCTTAAGAAAATGTATCATCTTAATTTCTGGGAATGCAGTTCCTTGAGTTTACTTAAAATACCAAACCGAGTTGCAATGCTTAAATTCAACTCTAAAAAAAAAAAACCCTCTCAGAAATAAAGAATATATTTTATATAAGTGCTTGACTAGAATTGCAATTCAGGTTCAAGAGTTCTTGGAAAAGAATTAAAAAATAAAATAAAAATTGAATCCAAATGTTAATCCATAAATATGAAACTTTCTTTTGACCCTTACCCTGTAGCAGTCCGGAGTTACTAATGGGGTTAGGATTTCAACTCTTAATGGGACTTGGTGCATTAGTGTTTTGTATGCATGGAATTCAGCATTCAGTTTAATAAGTGGTTGACATTGGTGATGTCCCTTAATTTGCTTAAATCTAATTGGCTCTTTTATCAGTCAAACCTGTATGGATTGGCAATTGATCAGAAAGGGTCAGCCATGACTGTGCATGTAGTTAAATGATGGAACCACGAGTTAAAGTCACTTTTGCATAATAATAAGCTGAAACCAGGAGAACAAATTATCTTAGAGTTGGAAGGCAAAGAAAGCAGAGAAGTTTTGCAGGATGTTCAAGTTCAGAACAAAGGCATTATGGAGTGTATAAATTTTAAATACACTGCATTTTGCCTCAAGACTTAAAGCTTTTTTTTTCCAGATGAACTGAAATCTTGTCTGAAACTGTCTTTGTTACATCAAAGAACTGCACAGAAAGCGAAAAGAGACAGAAGAAGCATAAAAGGGCATAGTTTAAAATGATTAGTGACAAATTTCATACCGCAGAGGTAGAAACAGATTTCTTCTGAGTTTTATATTTTCCCAAAAAGAATAAATTCATTCTATTTATCTTATCCTAAACTGCTTTGGTAGAAGTTGTAAAAGATACTGTGTTAACAAGCCTCAGCACCAGTTTGAGGTTTTAAGCTAATAAAAAATGCTGGAAATAAAATTGTTTTAAAATTATTGGAATTAGCTAAATGCATTTAAGTTTGAAAATGATATCAAAGAATACAAAATATAAACTGCAAACAAAATCCTCTTTACATAGTATGCATGTATTAATAATTATGATATATTTGTGAAATGGTAGCACCCAAAGACCTCTATCAGTATCAGGGTGACATTGCACTAGGTGGTGTACAAACAGAGAGGAAGATGCATACAATCACTGGTGCAAAGAGCTTCCAATCCAGTTAGACAAAAAACAGTTGAAGTGTTGTGGAAGGGATTACAATATACTGTATTTGTAAAATGGAGACAATAATACTTCCGTGCTCTCATTTTTCAGTTGCCTTGTCTATTTGGATTGTAAGCAAAGATTCTCTCCGAATATACAATTATACAATGCCCAGTTGGTGCCTCTAGCTGAAACTATAATAAAAATAACAAATAATTATAATAAATAAATAACGTCTGAGCAAAATGGTCAGGGTGATGGCAGATATTCTCCTTGTGCCAGATTTGTGTCCTATTTTTGTACATGTTTGTTTTATTTATTTACAAACACTTAGTTTTAGATGCTGTGTTCTTTGGTTTTTTCAGGACACTTAGGGTTGAAGTGTGAGAGAGGAAAGGATTGTTGGAGTGAGACAGGGAAACGAAGCGGGAAGGAGGTAGAGGGGGAAGGGTGAGAGGAAGGAAGGTGAGCACAGTTGAGAGGCAGAGTGAGCCTGGGGAGATGCTGGGTGTCTGTGGTGAGAGAGGGGCAGGATGAAGGGCCATCAACCATCAATGGCAAGACAGCAAATGAGGAGGGAAATTCCAGAGTGGAGTGGAGTGGTTGATTCAGGAGTATGTGAAGGCTCTTCCTGGCTGCTGGTGCTGTATTCCATGTGGACAGAGAAGGGGAGGCCAGCTGCTTTGTGGAAGGAATCCCCTAGGCTTCTGAACGCCTTCTGGTTGTTGCTCTTGTTCCATGTGAAAGAGGGAAGAGTAGCCACTAGAGCTGGTTGGAAGGTTTTCAGTGAAACAGATGTTCATCAGTGTGATGGAGTGTGTACCCAACACAGGCCCTGACAGTGTTAATATGGACCTGAGAGGACAATTAACATACCTGGCAGATAGAGAAAGCCAAGCTAATTGACAATGAAGACCAGCTGGAGAGGGGCTGGTTGCAGAGACGCCGACTTCCCGTGTTCCCTGGGGGTGCTTGACCCCCTGCTCTTCCCTAGGCCCCACTCCCATTCCATCCCTTTCCCCCACCTCCACCCTGCCACTTCAGACCCATGCCCCGCCACACACACACACACCGCCTCTTCCTGCCCCCACTCCTCCCCCTCTCCCCCAGCACCTGCAGGCTGCTGAACAGCTGATTGCAGGAGGCAGGAGGGCTAGGGGAGGAGGAACTAATCCGCAGGGCTGCCGGTGGGTGCTGAGCACCCAGAGGTTTTTTTCCGTGAGTGCTCCAGCCCTGCAGCACCCATAGAGTCGGCACCTATGACTGGTGATTATAAAGCCAATAATTAGTAGCAAAAAGAAGCTGCAGGGAGAGAGTCTGCAGCCATCCTCTGGGGGATAGAAATGGTAGGAAGCAGTCCAGGAAGGCAGCAAGGCGTCTGAGGGAGTAGACTTTGGCTGCCAGCTACAGTGTCCCTGGGCTGGAACCCAGAGTAGAGAGAGGGCCTGGGTTCCCCTACCAACCACCAAGGAAGGGGGGGGGGGAGAACCCCTGAGGTAAGGGGTGTAAAGACCACAGAGATCAGAGACTGATGGAAGACCTGCTGCAAGGTCATTGGACTACAGCTGGGTTGGACTCTCTGTTACACTAGAAGGGGTGGATTAAAGCATGACCTGGCCAGAGGGCCAAGTTCCAGGAAGAGAGACCATTGCAGTGATGGAGTGACTGTTGGGAGGGGAGGGGGGCGCCATAAAGACAGCAGCTACACCATACCTGGCCATGATAAGGTGCTCCTGCGGCGAATGAACCCCCTGTAAAATGGGGAAATGCCAATTAATTGAAAGGGAAACTTTTTAAGGGAATGTCCCAGTTTCAAACTTTATATGAGGAAAAGTTTCTCACGTCCAGGATGGAATTTCTGGCCCAGACTAGAGAGAGAGAAAGAAACTGACTCTATAGCTCGTGGTTCAGGCACTTTCCTGGGATGTGTAGACTCAGGTTCAAGTTCCTACTCCAATAAATATTTAGTTATTTATACAGTTATTTGGTTATATTAGTTATTTGGAACAGCTCCCACGGAAAAGACTGAGAGAAACCCACTCTAGAATAGCCAGTAGCCTGGTGGTAGGGGCACTCATCTGGAATTAGGGGACTCAGGTTCATGACACTGGTCATGAATCAGGCAGAGCAGACACTTGAGCTAGGGTTTCCCACATCCCAGATGATTGCCCAACCACCAGGCTATTAGCAATTTCGGAAGGGGTGTCTTTTGACAAGCTTCAAAAATTTCTTGATTCCATCCTGATGAGGAATGGGGAAACTTTCAAAATCTCAAAAACCTTTGTGGACTGGGAAAACCAATTCCCTGCCCACCTCTAGAGGCCACTCTCTAATAAAGAAGAATAGCTGCATAAACAGTGAAAGGGATCTCTTTAATTTTTGGCATAATTTATGGAATGTATTTGTAGTTATGATTTACTCAGACACAGAGATGCACAGCTGAGAGAGCTTTCAGTTTCTTTACTGGACTCATCCTCCATTGGGTCTGTTTCACATGGCACTCAGCTTCCTACATGCCCAGGCTATTCCTTTCTTTATTCACAAGATTGAAAAGTGAGCCTCCTTGTGTAAAGCCCTTGGTGTTTGATCACCAACTACTTACACGACCACAAATACTGCAGCCAGAGGGCCCCCTGACACTTCTAGCTTAGGGAGCAAGATACAAGATTGGATATTGAGTCACATGGCAGAGATAATTGACCTAATTTTATAAATAAATAAGGGCCAGATTGTGCTATCTTTTATACTGGTGAGCATTTACTCATAAAAGTAGTCTCCTTTTGGACATTGGGACTACTTGAATGAATGAATATTTAGTGATGTGAGTAAGAATGGCATAATCAGGTCCATAGTATTTAAGAATGGGGCTAAAGGCCACAATATTGGGGTTATTCCTGTGACCCAGTGGGTATGAATTGCCATGCCATGCGATTCCATATTAGATCTGTTCCCACCCCTTCCCAAAAAAGGAAAACGTTTCATCAAAATTTTTGAAATTGTGAGTAATTTCATTCCAAAACAATTTTTTGAAAAATCATGTTTCCTGATTTTTTTTAATTAAAAAAGCCAATATTTCAAATGTCTGATGTTGATGGTGATATTTCTTCTCCATCCTCAGCCCTTATCCTCCACCCATGCCCCGTTTTACCTCTGAATGGAATGGAATAATGTTGGGGGGAGGGGGGGAGAGATTGTCCTTTTTGCTACTCTGTAGCTTTTCCAAACTTCTTGTTTTAAAAAGTGAGTGTGGCAACAGGGAAAATATGAAAACAAAAAAAAATAAAAAGTGAAATAAAGTTGTTTTGATCCTCATTTTGTTGCATTCAGTGGCAAAAGGAAAAACTCAAGGTTTTGGTATTTTGAAATATCAACATTATAAAATACTTAATTTTGAAACCTCTGATATTTCAAAATAGCAACAGTTCCAGTTTGGATGAAAAACTGGAATCTTTTTAAGAAACAGAAGGTTCTCAGAAAAGTTTTCACTTACCCAAAAAAAACATTTGTGTGTGTTTGCGGGAGGGGGTGTTAAAAAGTTTTGAATGAAAATTGTGATCAACATTCAATAAGCAGGCAGTGTCTGAGGAGAGGACATGCTAGCCCTAGGTCATTCAGCAGTGTCCTGCTCAATTAAGGAGTGACAATAATAAACTGTGTGAATAGTCCAGCTTTTGACCATAAGGATGGTGACTGTGGCAGGGGATATGAGGGTAGGGCTGTAAAAGTGTTTATGTGGAAAAGTGGGAGTTGTTCTCATGTCTCAGATGAAACAAAAATCCCCCTCTAGCCTCAGCTATATTTATCTGATTGTCACTTTCATTAGTTCTCCTTCCCTCTTTTATCCCCCCTCCCCCAGTCTGCTCAGCAAATCATTTTCAGGGAGCTGATATTGGGGGGACGGGGGGACGGGACGGTATCATATTTTCTAGCTGGCCTAAGACAAAGTGCAAATGGGGGACAAGGGAGGAACAGCTGAAAGGCCACATTTTCAAATTCAAATGGGGGTGGGGCACAGTGGTACACCTGCCTCACTGAATTTGAGCCAATCAGGGGCCAATTTGAGCCAGCTGTTCTAAATTGCTCCTTGTTTCAACAAGCCTCCACTCTCTGGTTATCATCAGTTCAGTGGCATTCTAGCCACGCCTCTTTCCTCTGATCTGGCCTGCAGGAGCCCCGTCTCCCGCTCCATCCTTTGGGAGCTGTGAAGGGTGTGGCATAGTTATGCCTAAGGATTCTCCATACACTCGGGCAATCACTGCTTAGCTGATTACATCAGTTTTTAGGCTACTTCCTCCAGAAGCAGTGTCAAGCAGCTGGAGTGAGGAGGAGGTGATCAAAGACCTGACCCAGTATCTGCAGCTTTGTATGATTTGGAAGGCACTGGATATTTGTACTGGATTTGGGAATGCAGATGAGACAACACATCAAACAGCTCAAGATAGTACATTATAAAGGTACAATTAACCCAAAAGCTGATGTGGTCAGTTACCAAGTGATTGCCCTAGCGCATGGTGAATTGGGTGGCTTAGCTGTAGCTAGGTGCAGGGGGCTCACTCTAGATTTCTGCAAAACTTTAGTCATTAGCATGAGTCTTAAGTGCTGCACAGTCTTGCAGACAAACTGCACCAGAATATATTTTGTGCTAGAGAACTAGAAACTGGTATAGGAACACAGAAAAATATATTAAAAATATGGAAACTAGGCTGTTGTGGGATTTAGCAGCAGATGGTATTTTAAAATGACAGCCTCTCGCCATATAAACTTCTTGTCAGTCCTATTCAACTGTGTATAAAACAAGTGCACAATTTAGATGATGTATGCAATTTATATATAATCTGAGCCTATTTGTGTACTGTTTTTTCATTCAGTGTAATTCTTACCAAGGCTGTTAAGAACTCCCAATGAAGTCATCATGCTTTGTGATACATTCAACAATAAAGATATTTACGTTCCTAGTGAAAATATACAGAAGACATGTGAGAAATCACATCATGAATTTTGTCTTTTCAGCTGTTTTCACATATATACAAGTTGTGGGGGTTGGGAACCTATTTTTTATGTTGCTGCAGTAGCATGATTTGAGCCCTTTTCTACAAAGCTCCTTTTATTTTATTTTGGACAGCGCTTCTGAAGTTTCCACGAAAAAATGGCATTTTCATAAACTGGAAGTCAAGGCCAATTTCTGGTTTTTGTCATTTACTTTTTGTACTTCCTGCATTAAGGTAGTGTGATTGTAGAAGTTATGCTACTTATAAAACATTTGACTAAAGCACCAACTTTGTGTTAGTGAGCGCAGTAGAGGAAGCTTTGAAGTTCCTCTGCTTACAGTGGACTCTATAAGCCTCCAGCAAAGTTCTGCCAGCCTAACACGTTTACATCATCTCATGTGGTTTACATGGGGGGGGGGGGGAAGAAATTAAGGGACTCTCTTACCAGCTTCCTGAGGGCAAGAATAGAAGGGAGGGGAGAAATCAAAACCACTATTTTTTTCCCTCTTCACCAGGGGATAAATAGAGACACATTGTTCCTTAAGAATCATTGCCATAAAAGTATTCTTGCCTTTATATCTTTCCTTTCTGATTAAAATAGCCCCTATATGGCTGGCATTTTGTTTAGTTTAAAAATAAATCAGATCCTATCTTTAACTTTCATTTGGTTCTTAAGTCTCTTCAGAATTCAGAAGTCCCCTAGTGCCCCTCCTCTACTTGCGCTACATTGATGACATCTTCATCATATGGACCCATGGAAAGGAGGCCCTTGAAGAATTCCACCTGGACTTCAACAATTTCCACCCCACCATCAACCTCAGCCTGGACCAGTCCACACAAGAGATCCACTTCCTGGACACTACAGTGCAAATAAGTGATGGTCACATAAACACCACCCTATACCGGAAACCTACTGACTGCTATACATACCTACATGCCTCCAGCTTCCATCCAAGACACATCACACGATCCATTGTCTACAGCCAAGCCCTAAGATACAACCGAATTTGCTCCAACCCCTCAGACAGAGACAAACACCTACAAGATCTTTATCAAGCATTCGTAAAACTACAATATCCACCTGGGGAAGTGAGGAAACAGATTGACAGAGCAAGACGGGTACCCAGAAATCACCTACTACAGGACAGGCCCAACAAGGACAATAACAGAACACCACTGGCCATCACATACAGCCCCCAGCTAAAACCTCTCCAGCGCATTATCCACGATCTACAACCTATCCTGGAAAATGATCCCTCACTCTCACAGACCTTGGGAGGCAGGCCAGTCCTCGCTTACAGACAACCCCCCAACCTGAAGCAAATACTCACCAGCAACTACACACCACACCACAGAAACACCAACCCAGGAACCAATCCCTGTAGCAAACCTTGTTGCCTACTCTGTCCCCATATCTGCTCTGGCGACACCATCAGAGGACCCAACCACATCAGCCACACCATCAAGGGCTCATTCACCTGCACATCCACTAATGTTATATATGCCATCATGTGCCAGCAATGCCCCTCTGCCATGTACATTGGCCAAACCGGACAGTCCCTCCGCAAAAGAATAAATGGACACAAATCGGACATCAGGAATGGTAACATACATAAGCCAGTAAGTGAACACTTCAATCTCCCTGGTCATTCTATTACAGATTTAAAAGTCACTATCATTGAACAAAAAAACTTCTGAAACAGACTTCAAAGAGAAACAGCAGAACTAAAATTCATTTGCAAATTTAACACCATTAATCTGGGCTTGAATAGGCTCTGGGAGTGGCTGGCTCATTACAGAAGCAGCTTTTCCTCTCCTGGAATTGACACCTCCTCATCTATTATTGGGAGTGGACTACATCCACCCTGATTGAATTGGCCCTGTCAACACTGGTTCTCCACTTGCGAAGTAACTCCCTGCTCTCCATGTGTCAGTATATAATGCCTGCATCTGTAACTTTCACTCTATGCATCCGAAGAAGTGAGGTTTTTACCCATGAAAGCTTATGTCCAAATAAATCCGTTAGTCTTTAAGGTGCCACCAGACTCCTTATTGTTTTTTTCAGAATTCATGCTATTTTTAAAAAGATATTTCTTTATTTTGGAGTCACATCTGTCATTGGATATTGACCTCTCCCTACTTAATTTATCATTATCTCTCTGCTCATGAAGGAGCCTCCTCAGTGCAATTCTTAGGGTTAACTGGCTGGGCACACAGGAGAGAGTAAGCTGCTCCATGACAAGAGGTGAAATAACTTGCTCCTGTCTCAAAGCAAGGGGAAACCAGTGGAGAACCTCAGACTGTCTGTGCCACAGTACATTCTCTGGTCTGCTCATGACAAAGCACAGTTATACACTGGTCCTTAAGGTCGCGATCGAGTTCTTTGTGAGTCCTGCCAATAGCATTGGATACTGACCCCCATGCCGTTTTTTTCTTCTTCTCACTATGACTTTCTTTCCGTGTCTGCGTGATTGTACACACATACATGTGTATTACACTTCTGTCTGTAACTTTGTCTGTATGCAGCCCCTGACCTCTCCCTCTGACACACACAAAAAACCAACCTCCCACTTAAAAAGGATCTGGTCAAGGGATGGCTTCCCACTGAAGTTATTATCCTAATCACTCATGATGGGAGAGTAAGGGAGAAGGCGGGAGAGAGAAATGACACATCTCATGTCTCAATGGCACCATTCAGCACAGAGACCAACACCTACAAGATCTTCACCAAGCATTCTCAAAACTATGATACCCACACAAGGAAATAAAGAAACAAATCAACAGAGCCAGATGTGTACCCAGAAGCCTCCTGCTACAAGACAGGCCCAAAAAAGAAACCAACAGAACTCCACTGGCCATCACCTACAGTTCTCAGCTTAAACCTCTCCAACGCATCATCAGTGATCTACAACCCATCCTGGACAATGATCCCTCACTTTCACAGACCTTGGGAGGCAGGCCAGTCCTCGCCCACAGACAACTCGCCAACCTTAAGCATATTCTCACCAGCAACCACGCACCGCACCATAACAACTCTAACTCAGGAACCAACCCATGCAACAAACCTCGATGCCAACTCTGCCCACATATCTACACCAGCAACACCATCACAGGACCTAACCAGATCAGCTACAACATCACCGGCTCATTCACCTGCACGTCCACCAATGTTATATATGCCATCATGTGCCAGCAATGCCCCTCTGCTATGTACATTGGCCAAACTGGACAGTCACTACGCAAAAGGATAAATGGACACAAGTCAGATATCAGGAATGGCAATATACAAAAACCTGTAGGAGAACACTTCAACCTCCCTGGCCACACAACAGCAGATGTAAAGGTAGCCATCTTACAGCAAAAAAACTTCAGGACCAGACTCCAAAGAGAAACTGCTGAGCTCCAGTTCATTTGCAAATTTGACACCATCAGATCAGGATTAAACAAAGACTGTGAATGGCTATCCAACTACAGAAGCAGTTTCTCCTCCCTTGGTGTTCACACCTCAACTGCTAGCAGAGCACCTCACCCTCCCTGACTGAACTAACCTCGTTATCTCCATACTGATTTATACCTGCCTCTGGAGATTTCCATTACTTGCATCTGAAGAAGTGAGGTTCTTACCCACAAAAGCTTATGCTCCCAATACTTCTATTAGTCTTAAAGGTGCCACAGGACCCTCTGTTGCTTTTTACAGATTCAGACTAACACGGCTACCCCTCTGATATTCAGCACTGTGTTTATCTTTATATAGCGATTTACTGTTTTTAAAGCTCCCTGCAAACATTCACTAATTAGCCCTCAACATTCTTGTGAAGCAACTGTGCCCACTTTATGGCCACAGAGGCTTACATTCTTCTCCAGTCACAGACATGCAAGCACTGGGGTTTCACACACGACACCAACGCTGAATTTGGTCCTAGGCCACAAAGGGAGTCAGTGTCTGAGCAGAGAACTCAGATCATTGCCTGAGGATAGATTTCTAGACTCTTCTCTGGGAAGGTGAATCATTTGAAAATGCAAAATGCTATTGTTACTGTGTCACAGCTTCACCGACCAAACGACGCACTCGTAGCTCTTTGATGGGTCCCACCGCAAGAAAAACTGCAGTTACTTTTCTTCTGTTTTTTTGTTTTGTTCTTCTCAGAAGTTTTGAGGACTCTGTAGAACTATATCTCAGACAATCACTCTTAGGAAAATTATCATTTTCAGAGTTTTGTGTGAAAACTCAGCCAGGAGACTCCTGTTGATTTTAGTGTGAGTCAGGCAGCTAAAAAACCTCCACAATGGTTTTGAAAGCTTACTCCTTAAAATCAATGGCATGGTCTCTTGGTTTAAAAAAAGGAAGTACTAATTGCCTTTTAAATTTCTTGAAGAAAACTGGAATGAGTGTTTTCATGAGTCTTCCTTTCCATCCCTAAATATGCTGTCATTTATATATGCAGAGTTGGCAGTAGTGCCTCTGCTTATGTTTCGGGATGCTGGGCAAAACACAGCCAGCTTCGCTTGGGCTTGAATACATGCAACAGTGAAACTAAGTGTTACAATCAATTAGGCTAGGCCAGCCAATTTTTGAACAAGAAACCAGCAAGTCCTTGGTAGTCAAGATACTGAGGGGCAGATCCTCAATGGTATACATTGAGTGCTTACGTCCATTACCTCAAATGGAGCTATGGCAGTTGGCACCAGCTGAGGATCTGGTGCCAACAGTGCATTAATGAATATACGGTGTATTTGTAATATGTCTTTAACAACAGAGTGAATATCAAAAAGTGAATATCATATTTAATAATTGTATTGAGATCAATGAATAGAAAGCATTGTAGGCTCAATTGTACTGAGCAAGCGTAGTTCTTCTGCCCCAGGAGAAGACCAGGAACTGGATTATGACTGCATCACAGTCTGCTTCCTGGTTCCCCTTTTCTCTAGGTTATCTAGCCCTGAATTTGACAGAGATTATTTCTCTTGGGGTCCTGGCTAAAATGGACTATTTTTCTTTATTCAACATTATTATTATTAGATATTGATGCAACCCTGATTGCACCTCAGTGCTGCAAAGCTAACTTGCAACTTCTTTACTTATGGACCAGACTCTGATACCTTTGCTCAGAGCAAGTAACATCTTACTCATACTGCCAATCAAATGAATTATTTCTCAGTGTGAGTAAGTTTCAGAATCTGGTCCTAAATTGGCTATTTTCTAATATGTATTAATTTATGGATACTGCCACTATGATTCCTGCTTGTAATGTGACGTGACAGTCATAGCATAGTAGTTGGCAGTTTTGAGAAGTGATAAGAATTCTTGTTTACTCTGTAAATTTAACTGTTTGGGTTTATTAGGCTGGATCTCACTTGTTACATGAGAAAATAACTAATAATTACATAGACATTGTGTTTTGCTATTTTTCTAATTGTAATAATTTCTTCCTACAACTAAAGGCCTGATCCTACTGTTTGCATGTAGATCTTCTATTGTTAATTCAGCGAGCCAGTCAATAACAGACTTGGGTGAGGTAGGCAAATCTGCTCTACAGTTTGCTGATTCCATTAGATTAATTCCTCCCACTTCCTGTGATATGCACACATTTTCCCCATTAGCACTCATGGGTATAGAGGCACAAGCAAATGTTTAGAAGGGAAAAAACCGCAGAATATGGTGGTTTGCTCTTTGTGGCGCTGACTATATCACTTTATATATGAATATAAAGAAAATTGCTAACAGTTGTGATATATTAAATAATAACTGAGAACTAATTCAGGGATCAAAGATGCTTTTTGGGAGAGATCACTTTACCTGGTAGGAAAATCATTACCTTTTTTCCCAGTCTCTCATATTTGTACTGTATGTCTTGGAAATATCATTCCCTAAAGTTTCTGAATCTTGATGTTTAATTGAACACAAAGGTCTTTGAGCAGCACAATGGGAGCGGGGGGCCTGGTTTGCTGGTAGAACTGTATAGACAGAAATTGAAATGTACGTGTTTTTTTCTCATTTATCAAAGAAGTGCAAGAATCTAAACTGACATTTTATATCAAATGAATTATGAACTGTGTACTGTGTACCTAAGGGAACAACAACCAAATTACACTTTTCTTTAAAAAAAAGAGAGCAAAAATAGGCTTTTAATAAAATATACAATCATTTTTGGTATTTTGTCTGAATCTGCCATACTGAACGTGTAGTTTTCTTTTGTAAACTAGAGCATACAGGCTACTTCAAAGGGTATATGCTTTATAGAAAATTGAAGGCAGTAGGTTAAGATAATGCAAAAACTAGCATTTCCACTTAATATTGTTGCTTTGATGGGTTTGTTTTCAGTCCCATTCACCTCTGGTAAGCAGGAAATGATATTCTTCTTAATACTAAAAAATAGAGTTTAACTGAAGAAAGTAGTAAGATAATTTCTTAGCTTCTATTTGCTAAAATACAGTTGTAACTAAAAGGAGATTTACAGAAAGTTAAGATTTACAAGTCACTACTAAACCATTTAGGGGTAAATTTTCAAAGAATTATGTATGCAGTTTTCAGGTGCATGACTCGCATTTCTATTAAATGGATAAAACTTCCTATAACCAGGGAAAGGAAAGGAGGTAAAGACCCCATGAAGTCCAATGGGAACCAAGTTATACCAATTTATAACCATAGAAGATGTTTAGATGCTGCGGTGCTGGGCCCTTAAACTGTAAGGTAGATAGGAAGGGAATGGCTAAACTCCCATGCATTCTTTGGGAATGTACCCCTTTGTCTTCATGGGGCTTTTCAGTATAAATTTTCTTATGCACCAAACCCAAGAACAGGTTGTTATTCTTATACACCAAAAACTTACTTTACCCAGATAAACTCCAGAAGATTAAGGAAATTGGTATGTATGTAATCTCATGGTCTAACTCTCTGTACTTCTCACAGAGTACTAAACTTGAGTAAACAGTGGAAAAGCTTATTCATTAACATGTTCACAGAATCTGAATTATAGTGAAGCCAAACCACCTTTATTTATTTTATTACAGTAGCACCTTGAGACTCAAGAGCCAAAGCCCTAGTGTGATGTGTGTGATGCACATTACACATATTAAAAGATAGTCCCTCCCCTGAAAAGCTCACAATCTAAATGGACAAGACAAATGACGATTGGGAGAAAAGAAGTGGTATTGTTAACCTTATTTAACAAATGAGGATCTAAAGTATAGAGAGACAAAACCTTGGTCCTGAAAACCCTTACACATGTACTTAACTTTCAGCACCTGAGTAGTTCTATGGATACTATCCACATGGTTATGTTTAAGCACATGAGTAAAGGTTTACAGGATTGGGGCCTTTGTGACTTGCCCAGGGTTGATACAGGCAGTCTGTGGCAGAGGCAGGAACTGAACTCAGATCCCCTTAGCCACAAGACTGTCTTTCTATGTCACCATCTTCAACCTCCCTTCTCCCACCCCCACCCACCAACCATGAATATTCAAGCAAACTTTTTGGGGGGCAGGGGGATTGTTTTTTCCCCCTGAATGTTTGAGGAGGGCATTTGTGTGCAAATGAGTATGTTCACACGCAGGGCCAGCTCCAGGCACCAGCTATGGAAGCAGGTGCTTGGGGCGGCAAATGGAAAGGGGCGGCACATCCGGGGTCTTCAGCGGCGGGTCCCTTAGTCCCTCTCTTCCTTTGTGCTGCCGCCAAAGTGCCGCCGAGGAGGAAGAGAGAGAGCGAATGACCCGCCACTGAATTACCACGGAGGAAAGAAGCGTCACGATTGAGCTGCTGCCGAAGTGCCGCTGATCGGCTTTATCTTTTTTTTTTTTTCCTTTCCCGCTTTGCCGCTTGGGGCGGCAAAAAAGCTGGAGCCAGCCCTGTTCACACATGAACAATTATATTTGCTCATGAAGTGCTCACTTGGCCACCGTGTGTACACGCAGTTACTTGATGTGAATGTGACAAGACAGAATTGATTGTAAAATTTACTAGACAGCTAATAAACTTGGTTTATATCTTTGTGTCTCCAGCACGCAAGGAAGTACTCAGCTACTGTAAAATTTGCCATCCAAATGCCTAGCCAAATATATAATGCTCTAACTTGTGAAAAAGAGGACCAAAAAATATTTGGTGTCATATGATTTCCTGGTCCTGCTTATCTCCCACTTTATCTTTCTCCCTGCAGGGCCCTCAATCTTCTCCCTGAGAGATTCCAAATAATACTTTTTTAAAAAAGAATGATCTGTGTGCAGAAAGTTTGCAAACAGAAAAAAGGGTCAAAGTCAATGGAAATGTTTTTTGTTACAGATAAGTTTTACTAGCTGTGCTGAAGCTAAAAGAATGTAAAGAAGTTAGACTAGTTTTGAACTTGTAGTCCAGATCTTTCTCTATTTGCACAGTGCATACTTAGCAGTCACTTCTCACGTTAGTTATTGGATCCTTCATGAACAATAGCCAGCTAAACGTTAGGTAACTGGCCTCTTATTCTATAGGTGATAAACAGGTGAGTTTAACTGACAAACATCTCTCTTTTTGTTTACTAACAGTGGGACAGATTCTGCTACACTTAGACAAAATAGCACTTCACTCCCATGAGTAGTAGGGATGTCATCTATATGGGACTATTAATGGAGTAGGATACTAGTTGATATGAGTAACAGTATCAGAATCCAGTCCAAAACGGTGACTGGTTTTTAAGGGCCAAATTCTGCTACCCTATCATGTTGAGTAGTACTGTACCTTGTTCTGCAAGTGTCTGGTCTATGGCATGTTTTGGTTATTAATATAAACAATGGGCCATGTTGTTCCTTTTTAGTCAAAATGTAAGATATTTGTTTTCTCTATCCTTTTCATGTATAAACCACAGCACATTGCAGCATTCAATTAAATGAAAACAGTTTGCTTTCAGGTGAAGTTGTAGAGCAAATGCCCGCACATGTAAATACGAAAGGAGAAGAGAGAGAACTTTTTGCTCTTGTAAATTATTAGTGTATTTATGAATGTCGAAAGGGAGCACCTTTGCAAAGAGAAATTCAAACATTATGGGGAAGAAGAATTCTGATGTCGTTTTCAGTTGAGTTACAGTAAGTGCTTGTTTTATCCATTTCAAGAAGCTACCATAACTGTTTTCAAACAACCTATGAGGACAGCTATATGACCATCTTTGTGAAACTGACTTTGCATGAGCCATATTATGACCTTAGTAATCTATGCACAACAATTAATCAGAAAAAAACTATCACTAATGCAGGAATTCAGGTTTAAATATGATAAGTAGGAGCCAGTGAGCTTTAAATATTTTCCTTTCATAAATCTATACTTTTATTATATATAAAAGAATTTAATAAGGAGCAAATCCTACTGTGTTGCATGGATAAATTACTAAGAACATAACGGCCATACTGGGTCGGACCAAAGGTCCATCTAGCCCAGTATCCGGTCTTCCAACAGTGGCCAATGCTAGGTGCCCCAGAGGAAATGAACAGAACAGGTAATCATAAAGTGATCCATCCCCTGTTGCCCATTCCCAGCTTCTAGCAAACAGAGGCTAGGGACACCATCCCTACTTGGAGTAGAAGATGTAGGAAATCTTTCTTTCCCACTCAGCAGGTGGGGAAAGAATGATAAGGGTGTAAATTGCATGGCATGGTGTCAGGCACATCATGGCTGGATGGGGTGTGATCTAGTGACCACGAGTCCTGCAATCACCTTCGGTATACCCTAGCTTTTCAAAGAAGCAGTAAGTGTGCAACCTGCTGTGTGGTCGTTTTACTCCAGCTGTTAGGTACTATATTACTGTAGCCTCAAAGCAATGCATTGCTTTAGAAAGGTTCAAATAAAAAAATTAGTACTGAACTAATCACAGTGCCAATCTGTTTGCCCTACTTTATCATACCTCTTAAGACACATACCAAGGACAACCAACTGAAGCTAATGTTCCCATTAAAACTATCATCAAGTGGTAATGGTTTTGTTTGTTACTACCATAGGCTAGATTTGAACCAACAACCTAGAGTTAAAGGCTCCATAGGCTGCTTTCAATTCCCTGATATATCCACTGCCCCCAACAGAAAATGTTCAGACTGT
Organism: Emys orbicularis; assembly: GCF_028017835.1. Lineage (NCBI taxonomy): Eukaryota > Metazoa > Chordata > Testudines > Emydidae > Emys > Emys orbicularis. Next base: position 168,790,702 of record NC_088685.1, read on the forward strand.
AGATCTCTTGATCTTCAAGTATCAAAGGGGTAGCCGTGTTAGTCTGGATCTGTAAAAGCAGCAAAGAGTCCTGTGGCACCTTATAGACTAACAGAAGTATTGGAGCATGAGCTTTCGTGGGTGAATACCCACTTCGTCGGATTCATGTGAATACCCATGCATCCTACGAAGTGGGTATTCACCCATGAAAGCTCATGCTCCAATACATCTGTTAGTCTATAAGGTGCCACAGGACTCTTTGCTGCTTTTGATCTTCAAAGAAATCCAAATAAGATATTGTACCCAAAGAAAGTATAACAAATGAGAATTTCAGCCCTGAGGTTCCCCTCTTAAGACCGTTCATAAAAAATCTGCAGCTAACACACACACACAGTAGATGGGCAGAATCCTGTCCCTTCTTCTGCCACGAGCATTCTCTGAGGTAGTGAAAAGGTGTGGTTATGTTGTTTGCAAGACTTTGGCTATGTCTACACTACCAAGGTAAGTCGACTTAAGTTACGCAACTCCAGTTACGTGAATAATGTAGTTGGAGTCGACAGAGTTTAGGTCAACTTGCTGCGGTGTCTACACTGCGCTAGGTCGACGGGAGATACTGTCCCGTTGACTTGCCTTACTCTTCTTGTTCCTGGTGGAGTACCGAGGTCAACCGGAGAGTGCTCTGCAGTCGATTTAGTGGGTCTTCACTATACCCGCTAAATCGACCCCCCCCCCCCCGGTGCATCGATCGCCAGAGCGTTGATCTGGCGGTAGTGTAGACATATCTTTTATGTGGGGAGTGGAAAGGATTCCGTCATCCCATACAGCTACTTGGCACAGGGTATTGAAGTTGTGCATAGAGCAAAATAATTGGAAGTATTGATTTAAGTATACTTTTCCTGGCTTACCATGGAAGGAGGGGTTTTATGAACTAGGTCACCTCTCAAGGTCCCGTCCAGCCCTATATTTTTATGATTACTGGTAGAGCACTTTTATTCACCAGTGGTTTTAGAATGACTTGTGACACCCATATGAATATTGGGGGAAGTTTTTTAAGTAGCTTCACTATGTGATAGTACTGGCTGGGTATCCTTTTAAACATCATGACAAATAATTGGTTTTACTGGGCAGTTATAAATTCCATCCATTGTGTCTCTGATGGGTATTTATAATCATTAATCAATCAACTAATTGCCTATTGGTATTTTTATATCTTCTGTAGTTTAACAGAAGTTCAAGTTGGGTAGTGCGGATAAACTTCTGTATAACTTGACTGAAGTAGTGTGCCTGTGCTCTCTTCTTAAATCAACATAAGGCACAGGACACAAATCTTACATGCTGCTCCTATAACCTTGACTTCAGTATGGGGTAATTAATGCGTTAGGAAAGGGGCAATCTATTACACTTCCATTCACTTCAGAAGCTGATGCCCTGAATACAGTTAAGATTGTATGAAAAAAATCAGCTCTAATTTTGTTCTTTCTTAAACCAATGTAAACCAGGAGTAACTCCACTGAAGTCAGGCCCCACAAGAGGGCTGTCTTAAAACTCTCCTTCAGCTCCTCACGGTGGCCGCCAGGCCATTGAACAAAGCCTTGTTGAAGTCCCATTGCTGGTGCTTTTTTGCCGTTGCCTATTAAAGTTGTACTATACAACTTGGGATACTGGAATAGCTATTGCTGCCTGCAGATGAATGCACTATGATCTTAAATTAACAGCTACGAATTACACATAAAATTGGGATAAAGACAGATGTAAGGATTAAAATTAAATTTCAAAAATTAAATTTTTCTCAGTGTCCCAGTGGCAGAACTGCTACTAAAGACCTCCACAAAATGCCAACAAAAGAACAGGCAGATGACTAAATCAGAGGGAAAGGTACATCTCAGTGAAGACTTCCAAACCTGAGCAAGAAAAGAGGAAGTATTATCAACTGTGAGTGGGCCAGCAAGCCCATCTTTTTCAAACAATATGTCAGCATAGCAGAGATCAACTCTGAGATCTACAAAGTGTAGGATGGATGATGTGCAATAGTGATATTGAAGATAGGATAAGATGCTTGGGTACATAACTGAAAAGAAAAACCCAAGAATATTGGCTGTGTGTATTATACGTTGAATAAGTGAGATGTTCTGACTGAAGGAGTTAAAAGAGAAACCAGAATGACTCTAGTGCACCTGTGAAGATGAGACACAGAAAAAGCAATCTTCTGTTTTGGCAATAGATAAAGGTTTATAACTACCATGCCCTTCTAGTGATGACATATGGCCCAGCAACATGGTCTCTCACTGAGTAAATGAAACAAAAACATGTGCCTATACCGAGAATTATGGAGAAAGCAATGATAGGAATTATGTGGACAGAACAAATGCCAAGGTAACAGGCATGCTTGAGGAAAAAGAAGAGAAACAAATGTCAAGGTGCAGAACATATTGCCAGAAAAAGTGACTTGAATAACATGGTCTTAGAATGGATACCTAAGAGAAAATGAATCAGAGGTGGCTAAACAACAATGCAGTGAAATAAAGAAATGAAGTGTGTGAATTAGACCTGGAAAAGGGCAAGAGTGAACATGCCTTAAGAAGACATTCATCCAAAACTCCGTTATCATTGCAATAGCTCCTCAATCTTATGGCACAAACTGTGAAGAGCCAATTCCTTCCTCAGTAGTTAAATGTCTGCTGTTATAGTTTGCATGCACACATGTGTAAGGAAAACATTTAGATAAGAAGCAAATGCAGCACCTGTGCTATTTTTAAATATTTTGCATGTGCAGATGTGGCATACTATTAGAATTATATTTGCATAGTTATAAACTCTTGTGTTTGCCTTCTGCAGATAGTATAGCTATACCAGGTCTGATCTCAGTTACAACCACTGTAAATCTAGGGTAACTTTACTGGAATTACTCTGAATTTACACCCATTTAATAGAGATTAGAATTTAGCCCTTCAGCCTGTTCTTGCTCTCATTAAGTTATGTGGCATTGTACTGAAGTGTAGAATACAACGCAGACCCATTTAATGGGTATAATACTTTATCATTCAAATAATAATGATCACTTTTGGTGACTGCACTTTAAAAGTTTCTTGTGTTTTTGAGAGAGATTGCCCTATGGACGATGGAAATACTCTTGTGATTGGTAAATAACTCTCAAAGTAGTAGAGTCTTTCAAAATAGAGGAAACATTTACGGTGCAGCCACTGTATAAAGGTTTTTCATCCTTAGTCATCTTTGAAAATCTTAGAGATCTATCATTGGCTCCTTTTTTGTTGAGGAAACTGAGGCACAGATGTTAAGTGACTTTTCAAAGGCAACTCAGCAAGTCAGTGACAGATCTGGGAACAGAATGCCTCTCTTGGCTCATCTTCCTGTATCTTATTGCCTGGTCCACATTTTCTCCCAAAACTGGTGGTATTGCCAGTTTAAACCATTTATTATGCATAATTCTTTCTCCATTTGCTCTCACAATAAAATAGTTAAGGTAGACAGGTAATTAAAGATTTTTTCCCATCCTTTATACTCTCTTTTTGTAGATGAAGCATGATTTTTTTTAACCAGGTCTAGTTAGGATTTACTGGACAAGATGTTGATTCAGTAGGTTGCAAATGGAGTGGTTGCCCCCTGAGAGTGATATTAAAGCTTGAGGGGAGCTTTTTGAGCAACATTGCATCTTAAAGACAATATATCAAGCTGATAGATACATGGCTCTTCTGTTGAGAAACCTGCAGCTGAATTATTTCTGGTTACCAGTTATTGCTTGGGTACTTTGGGGAATAAGAGTAGGATAAAGGGGTTAAGCTGAGGGAAATATTACATTAAAGATCTCAGTTTACGGGGAGTAGCTGAAATAACCAGAATATGTTCTATATGCAATTTAGAATGATCAGGTTGTTTAGGAAACCCTTCAAAGTTTTAATGATCAAAATGTGACCAATTTTATAGAGCACCTTTCTAGTTATTACTCGACAGAGACTCAAAAGTGCTTTATTCCTGTAGTCTTCTTTTTCACAGTGCATATTAATGAAATTCTCGGCAAGATCCAGAAAATCCTTTATACAAAGACATATATTTTGTACATTCTAACATTTGAAAACCTCAAAGGACCAAATTAAGTCAATGGACCTACACAGGGGATGAGTTTGGCCCACATTCTCTACCATTCTTTTCATTGTACCAGTACAATGTCATCTATTTGGACCTCTAACTTTGATTATCTAGGCAACTAAATTCATATCTGTATTGTAAATAGTTGACTATTAAACAGCTACATATTTGTACTTGAGCATTCTTGAACATTCCTGTACCTCCATAATAATTAATAAAAATACATAGTTAGAGTTTATTTGATGCTTTTCATTTGTGAATCTCAAAGAGCTTTACAAAAGAGGTAAGTGTCATTGTCTCCATTTTACAGATGAGATATCTAAGGCATATAGAGTGGAAGGACTTGCCTAAAGTCACACACAGCAGACTACTGGCAGAGCTGGGATTAAGCACAGTTCAGTGACCCAGCCAGTGGACCACATTACCTCCTTAGCAGGCAATATGTTATTTTCATAATACTTTTCTCAAATATAGTGGTGTGAACCCCAGCTTCTTGGCCAAATTACCAGTGAGTTAATTAGATTCCCTTACCTGAATTCCCCTGGCATTTTCAGTGAGTTGTGGTATACTTCTGGTCTTGATCTATGTAGAGTTTGTGTATGTACTTAAACAGTTGGTACATTTAAACTTCAGATGCAATTTAATTTTGAATGAGATGGTGCCCTACCTCATAGAGAGATTGTGTGGCTTAATTAGTGAATGTTTGTAAAAGCATTCTGAGGTCCTCTGATGAAAGGCACTATAGTAATGCAAAGTATTTTTATTTTAATTGCTATTTATTTTTGTTCTCGTTTTGTACTGGCAGAGCTTACTTACAATTGACCTTACCAGGCACTTTACAAATGGATGCTAAAATAATGACTGATTATGTATGTGTATTGTATTTTGCACACAGAGATTTTAAAACATATATTGCATGCCAAATTCTGATTTTAGTTTATCAGTGTTAATCTAGAACAATTTCATTGACATCAATGGAGTCTCTCGATTTACACGAATGTATGGTAACTGAGAGAAGAACTTAATCTTTAAACTCTAGCAGAAAGGATTCAGGCACCATGTGGGCACAATGTCTGTTTTTTGCCACTTGGGAGACAGCTATTCTTCACATGGTACGTGAAGATCATAAAACTAAATTACAACGTGCTGCTTACCCAAGTGCCCAGTTTAGTAGTTCTGCCAATCAGTTGCAGTTCCTTAATATAGGTGCCAGTCAACACGCTGAACCATAGATTGGTTTACAACAATCTTTCAGTCAGCCTGGTACCAGAAAAAGAGAACAGTGATGAAAAATTTCTATTTGGATGACCACAGAAAGATGCAAATGGTAGCTACTGAACCATCAAAGACACAAGCACTTTACAAAAGTTTAAATGAAAAAAAAAAATCAAACAGTCCAACCTTTCTATTTAACATTCTGAAAATATGCTGTTTTGGCATCCAATACACAAATGTCAAATGTGTTATACATGAAAGGTTTATCGACCAGGTTAGTCCTTCATGGTGAGAAAAACATAAGGCCACAATCTCAGCTGGTGTAAATCACTTCAATGGGATTACACCGATTGATACCGGCTGAAGAACTGCCTCAGAACCTGGAATAGGGCTGGATCTGTGATTCCTGGGCCCACTCAATAAAAGTTAGAATTAATCAAATGGAAGAAATACTGGTCCAAATCCCCAGACTTCAGTGGATCTACATTCATTTATACCAGCTGAGTATCTGATTTGCTAAATGTTGTATCACGTTTTTAATGAGAGAAGGGGAGGGGTATTTGAATAAAGTGCATGACTTTGCTGCCCTGCTACTCAGATTGAGTAATACTTCCTCAATGAGATGTTCCTTTGACTTCAATGTGAGTAAAGTTGGCAGTGCAGGGGGGCTGATATACTTTTGGTGTTTTGGGGGTTGCTCTCAACCCAGTGATATTGGTGTAATTGTATTGGAAAGAAGAACATAAAGAAGTACAGTACTTCAGTAACGAAAATGTTAAATTAAATGGACCATGTTGACATCGCTGTTGATCGTGAGGAACAGTTTTTCCAGTATATGGAGCATTTTGATTCCATCCAGCATATGTTCTCCACGGTTTTCTCTGCTCTAATTCATCCATGTTTTTCGACAGCTCCAGATGGCATGCTGCCTCCAAGGCTTTCATCTGCCACGCCGACCAGTCTTCAGGTTGTCTGGTCTACACCAGTTCGCAATAATGCTCCAGGCTTACCCAGTTATCGACTCCAGATGAGGCCTAGGAATTCCACTGATGATATTCTAGAGTATGCAAACAATAAAAATCTTCTGTAAATTGTCAGTGAAGAGAAGTAAAATTATTTTAGAGGTGGCTCACCCGTAGGGTGTTTTTGTCTTCTTTTCTACCCCTCCACCCCCACCCCTTGTATTTTGGAGCTTTATAACTCATTCTTCATTTCTTTCCAGGTTATTTTCCAGTCCCTCTGCTTCCTTAAGCTACATAGTCAAAGATCTTCAGCCATATACAGTGTACGAGATGAGAATGATAGTCTCCAATGGTTATGGTAATACATATAGTGACTGGACTCCAATGATTACAGCAGAGGACAGTAAGTAGCTTGCAAAAATACACAGTTCAGTCCCACTTATCTGCTAACAGATGTTTAAGATAATACAAATGCATATCCTTCTGCTGGCTAAACTAGCATTGCATATGATTTCTTTTTCTTTTATCTCATTTTATTAGCTTAATAGTAATAACATATTTTCTCCCTGAGAGCTAAGCTACAGTAATAAAAACACCTAAAAAATCTTGTATGAGTTGTGTGAACTGTTTATTAAATGGATGTAAAGGAATATTTTTCAGAGAAATACCTCATTTCATTATATAATGTCTCTCTCTATTCACATATGGCCATATGCAGATAGAGAAAAATATTTGTTAGTGTGTATAGTTTGTTAGAGTCAGGGTGGAGGGTTTTTTTTGCATTCTGTGAGCTAGATTCTGATTTCATTTACATCAGTAAATGTATTGACGTCAGTAGTAAATGAAGATATAGCCTTGTCATCTTGTTCAGCATGTAAAGAAGGATGTCATTTATTTTGTGGTCATTGGGCTGATGCCACCTAAGGAGTACAGCAGCTTTCTGTAGGACTTTTGGATCCTGTTTCAAACAAGTGATCAGTAAGAAGAAGGCACAGTTTATTATTGCGAGCCCCCTGACTCATCCACTAAGTCTGGCATTAATTGGTTCATATTTTGCAAACTCCCTCTACTGTCATTTGGTTGACATTAAAGCTAGGGGAGTGAATGTAGCCATTTTAACTGACATATGTTGCACAGGTACTAAGTGGCAATATAAAAACAACACATGAGAAGGTGTGCAGTTACCAAACACACAAATGCACATATACCTCAGATACAGCATAGCTGAAGTCCAATGGCTGTGTAATGAAGGTATCTAGTAGAGCCATAACCACACGTCTTGAAGTGTGCTGTTGCTTTGAAAAATGTTTTCTTGCATCTTGCAATAATGACCCCAGTATACCAGATATCAGAACAATCAAAATCTTTGCCTAAGAGATGCCTCCTGTCATATCACTCATTTAATAAACAAGAGAAATTCTGAGAGAAAAATATTCTTTGTAATTGAAAAATTAAAATCCCAACTTCTTGGTCCTGCTTTTCCTTGTACTCCAGATTTACACTGGTGTGAAAACAGAATCAGGCACCTTGGACCTAAAGTAACAGAATTAATTGGGGTATAAATTAGCCACCATTTGTGGCTCCTCATTGTTCCCACCCCTTTCTCTAAGATCAAAGCAGACTATTCAGAAAAAACGAGTGCTTGTGGCACCTTAGAGATTAACAAATTTATTTGGGCATAAGCTTTCGTGTCAACCTTCTTGTCAACTGTTTGAAATTGGCCACTCTCATTACCACTACAAAAGTGATTTTTCCTCCCTTGGTATCCTACTGTTAATTGAATTGTCTCGTTAGACTGACCTCCCACTTGATATGGCAACTAACATCTTTTCATGTGCAGTATATTTATACCTGCTACTGTATTTTCCACTCCAGTCATCTGATGAAGTGGGTTCTAGCCCACAAAAGCTTATGCCCAAATAAATTTGTTAGTCTCTAAAGTGCCACAAGGACTCCTCGTTGTTTTTGCTGATACAGACTAACATGGCTACCACTCTGAAACCTGTATTCAGAAAATATCTCAAACAGAAATGTCTTAATATATCATCAGTTGGAGACATGTTTTTTACAGCTGGGCAAATAATTCACAAGAGGTAACTTATCAGACAAATGTAGGCCCCAATCTTGGAAATGATTTAATAGTGATTTAAATGGGACTAATCACATGAATGAGTAAAGTTCAGTATATGAGTCAATCTTTGCGGAACGAGAGACTTAGCCTCTTTTCTACCTATGAAGATTTTTGATCAGATCATAATTTCCTTTAATGCACTTGTTCTGTAAAATTACTTAATACATTTTTTGTTTTTTTTAAACTGTGGATTGACTGAACAGTTATCTGTGAATATTTGTTGTTCAGACTATAATAGTTAGCTGAGAATGGTCAGGTAAATCGCACGATATTGTTTTTTTTCCTGTGTGGGATGAGTACACATTGAGCTCAGCCATTGATGTATGAGTTTAAAATAGGGTTTTTGCAAATATGTGTGTGTGCAACTTCTAAATATGCTTTTTGGGTGAAATTCACTCTTGTTCACAGAGCTTTTTCAAGACCTATGCTCCACTTTATTCCCACTTAAACCCATAAATGGGATTTTACTGGTGCATAGGACTTGTGCCTTCTGTACAGGAATGAATTTTACCTTCTGCAAACATTTTTATGAACAATTTGATTGCATTAATGTCTGTAGGTAGTTGACACAAAAGGGGCGTGATGTGGCTTAGGTGAATTCATTTAAACATTTGAAGAAAAATTAATGGAAAGCTTTCCATTGATATTTGCCCAGCTCTAATGTTTTGAAAATTGCTATTCATTTGCTTCTTAAACTGTTGCTGCCACATCTGGTTTTTCATCTTGAAAAACACTATTTTTGTAGTGCAGTTATAAACTCTATCCTCTCAGTGACCGTGCATTTCATTCCCATGCCCTGTTCCATTTGCATTGATAAAGAATATATGCTGATATATCTCCAGTATCCAACAATTTCTGTGTTTGTAATTTACCAACACAGCTTACACCACTATAATGGTGACTGAGGACTCTGTATTTTTGGTGTCATTGTGGAAGGCTGCCATCTCTGAAAGGATGTTCAATTCAATTGACAAAGACTGAATGATTGGCAATGGGCATAAGTAGTATTTCTGTCAAGGCTTCAACGTGTTGCTTGTAAAGCCACCTATACTGACAGCTTATTGCCAGAGCTACACTTAATATCTGGTCTTTCTAACCAATATCCTCTGACTTTTTAAAGTGCAATTTTGACAGTTGAAATTTCCTGTATCTCTTAACCTGGTAAAATAAAGACATGTTCCCATGTCCATATTTGAGTTTTACCCCACAAATATGTGCCTCTGTAGCACAAAATATCCATAGAAAGATCACATATATAGGTATATTGGCCTGATCAACTACTATAAATAGTGGTAACTCTGTTTGTCAATACAATTACACTAATTTACACCAGCTGAGGATTTGACCATATATATTTTCCTTATAATAGCTGTTTCACCTGACTAGCAAGAAATCAGAAAAGATGAGAGGAAATTCAGTAAACATCACCATAAAAAAATCTGTTGTCTGGGAAAAAAATATTATAATATAAAGATAGATGCTGAAGAGAATGTTAATAGATATTTCAAATATTTTTTTCATTTACATCAGTCTGACACCAGTAACTGATTCCATGCATTTTTAAAAGTCTAACCTGCCAGTGCCAAATAACAATAATGTACATTTCCTATGAATATTTTAAAACCTGTTAAACATGTGTTAATAAAAGATGTTTGTTCCAGTGATCTTGGTGAGCATAATGTCAGACTATTTGCTGCCAGACAAATACAAACAATTCAGGAAATTTCTTGGCTAAATTCTGCTTTCAGTTATTTGGGTGTAAATCTGGATTAACTCTATTGAAAAAATAGAATTACTCTGGATTTATGCTGAGTAACTGAGATCAGAATTTCATGCACTGCATCTAAGAATAAAATGGAATCTCTCCTCGAGTTTAGGGAATTAAGATATTAATCTTATTTAATGCTTTTCTTTCATAGTGAACATTCTGGATGGGCTGAGAGGGGGAGCTGCCAAGGAGTTAGTTACAGCTCTTGAAGCCAGTTTTATGCCAGCCCCAACCCCATCATACTTTTAGTGTAGCCTTATGGCTGCTCTAAAATACACCAGCTGATAGCCCCAAAGGGTTGAAATTTAACAGAGGGATAGTCCTGAAGTCAGAGAGATGCTTTTTGCTGTCTCTAAGAAATGTCCAGCCAGATTTGACCCAGTTATAAACAATGGGAAATTGCTATTTCCACGTGTGCTTTAGAAAAAACGTATTGATCTTAGTGCATCTGGAACATGCAGAAAATTATATGTGCTCCCATGGTCGGCATGTGCCGATACACCTCTGTCATCACAAATTTCAACACTTTGCAGTCAGAAACAAACAATATCAATTCCAGGCAATGTCCTTCAGCCTGTCATTCTCTCCATGGGTGTTTACCATTGTAACAGCCATTTTTGTAACCATGTTGAGGAAAAGGGCCATCCAAATACCTGTTGACAAAGAAACAATCATAAGGACAGCTCATCACTTCACATTTGCCAGACTGGAATGTCCTAGGTTCTTACAGTAGTTTATCTGTAGGATTTCTCCCTAACTCCCTCAGGTGCTGTCACATCAGGGAGAATTCTTCAAAACCATCTTGGGCCTTAGTGGTATTTTCTGAGAAAAAAACAAACAAAATTCATGTTCTCATCAATCATTTCTCCTGCACTCAACAGATTTCAGCACAGTAGTGCCTCTGGCTTGTAGGTCTGTTGGGATCATATGGAAATGATCCCAAAGCCAGGGCCGGCTCTAGGCACCAGCAAAACAAGCTGGTGCTTGGGGCGGCACATTTTTAGGGGCGGCATGGCCGGCGCCAGAATGCCGCCCCTAAAAATGTTCCGCGGCCGCCCTAGCTCACCTCCGCTGCTGCTGCCTGGGAGGGAGGGGGAGATCCCGAGCGGCCGTTTCGCGCGCCGCTGCTCCCCCTCCCTCCCAGACTTGAGAGCCTGGGAGGGAGGGGGAGAAGCGGCGCCCGCGCCGCGACCACTCGGAGTCTCCCCCTCCCTCCCAGGCTCTCAAACCTGGGAGGGAGGGGGAGATCCCGAGCGGCCGCGGCGCGCGAAACAGCTGTTTCGCGCGCTGCTGCTCCCCCTCCCTCCCAGGCTTGAGAGTCTGGGGGGAGGAGGCAGGGCTGGGGATTTGGGGAAGGGGCGGAGTTGAGGTGGGGCCGGGGGTGGGGTAATTAAAAAACGGGGTGGGGGGGCAAAATTATTTTTGCTTAGGGCGGCAAAAATCCTAGAGCCGGCCCTGCCCAAAGCTCTACCTCTGGCCCTTTCACAATTTTCTGATTGGTCACTGGAGTTAAACTCAGGAAATGGACTACCTATTGCACCTATTCCCAGAAGTGCAGCACTACCTGTGTTGGTGGAGCGTCCCTCACCCATCAACTATTCAAAGACAAATAACTGACAGATCTGCCAGGAACCCAAATGACCACAAATGCCAACCTGTCAGGGTTGGGAGCTCAGATAGGTCTAAATATGGTTCAGGACAAGTGGTCTCCCCAGGAGTTGCAGCTGAGCATCAACTGCTTGAAGCTGTGAGCAGTGGGGAGTGAAGCAATCAGCCTCTTTCCATGTATTCTTCCATAGTTTATAACCATCCACATGGAGAGTGGCTCCAGAACCATGAGGATTTATCTTAACCATCAAGGTGAAATGAAAAGCAAAAAGCCTAAACAGCAAGATCCTGTTGCACTTGGAACATCTGGCTCTGTCCCCCAAAACCATGTATCTCTACGCTGAGACCAGCAGTTACACTGACAAGCTCAACTGTTGCTGGTTCAGTTTCCATTTTTTGGCATCTAGCCCACAAGTGTTTGAGACTGGTTGGAGGTGGTTCCTTCCACAGGTGGATTTATCCAACACGAAGTGAACAAAATCTGTTCTTCAAGTTGGCATCCATGCCTGGTGAGTGGATGCCTTGTTGTTCCTCTGGTCAGATGCCTAGGGTTATGTATTTCCTCCCTTCCCTCAAACATCCAGGACAACTAGAAAGATTGACAACCAAGCTGCAGGAAAACTTCTAAGTTCCATTTTGGCCAGGTGACCATAGCTTCCAAGGCATATGTCAGTATGTCAGCTGTGGATTTTACCATTATCTCAGAACCTCATTGACTGAAAAGTCTCCCAAAGGCTGTTCACATCTGAAACTCTCTGCATGGAATCCTAAGTGGCCACATTTTGATGGTTTCTCACAGGATTCATTCAATTTCCTCTTCAAAAACAGGAAACACTGCCAACTGGATTTACCATAGCAGCTTAATGACCTGATGTTCATGGTCATATGGAAAAATACAACCCTCTTCTACTGGTAACAAAAGACATTTTAACATTTCGTCTACTCAGCTTTTCATAAAGATCTAGTTTTCTCACAGTACTGCTGTGCTGCTTCATGCACACTTCTCCCTCTTTCTGAAGGCAAGATCTCTTCAAAGGTCTTTGATCCCATGCACAGTGGAACAATCTAGTGTTGAGTTGACATTCATGCTCTCCTTGAATCCATGGGGTAAACTTCTTTATACTGTCTTTAAAGTACACCTTTCTTTTGGGCATCACTTCAGCAAAAAGGTTTTTGTCAGACAACCTAACCTTCCTTTTTTATCTGGCTCAAATGATTCAAAGGCCATCCCCTGATTTCATACCTACATCCTATGCTCATTCACAAGAGGTAAAGGCAAAACTTACATGTTATACAATAGTTGTTCAGCATGAGACCACTACAGTTCCTTTGCTTGTGCCATGATTTTATGGGGCTAAGTATGGATGATAGATTTACTAATAGCTAAAAACCATTTTATTTCTATTTATTTTATTAATTTATATAGTGCCTATCAATATAGTGCTATTACCTCTTATGATTATTTGAAATATCTGTGCTCAGATGATCCTTGGTTGAGATTAACAAAAAAACCTATTTGTTTTCCTTTGAGTAATCTGTTATAGTGTTGTTGTGGAAAAAGTCCTAATGTAAAGATATCTCTCTTCTATCAGCACAGGCAAAAGTATTACTATTCCATAACTGTGGCTCTTCCTCCATATAAAGGAGCATGCAACTTCATATTACATTATAGTTAAGGGGTGAGGAATGTCATGAGGGAGGAAGGCTGAGGCTAAGTGACAACAGAATCATGCTCCCCTTGTGGGCAGAACTTGGATTGCCACTGGATGGAGCCAATAGTTTCTGCAGTTTATAATTGACACCACATTTTGTCGATGTTTATAATTTCACCACCAAGAGGTCTCGGGGGAGAAAAAATAGATGGCTTACGATGAACGGGGGGTCTATTCTGCTTAGGTAGAGAGCTTCCAGTCAAAGCATGCAACTCTCATTAGCTTTAATGAGCAGTAACCTAGGTACATATCCCAGAACATTAATGAATGTTCCGGGATATGTGTGGGTGAATAGGCCCCCTAAAATCTGTACAGGTAAGTATATAAACACGTGTTTCTAGGCTGGTGATTAAAAAAGATTAATGACAATTCTGTGCCTTCATTTTAAGTAGAGACTGAACTTTTGAAGTAGATGAGCAAAATAGCCTTCCATAAAAGATAATTTCATTTGCCAAAATGAAACTACCATCCAATTTTAATGTTGTAATGAAATGGCTTGAAATATGAATCAGAGATCTTAAGGAAAAAGATGCTCCCTGTTCCCATTTTCAATAGTTAGTTCTATAAACAATTACATCTGAGTAAAGAGCTTTATGATTTTATTTTTATCATTGGCAGGCTGAGCTGTGTAGCTGTCATACTTTGCAGTCTTCCCTCCAGTGACAACCACATTGACAACATGTTATACTCCACATTGATTTTACAGTTAAGGAGCTGATTGTGATATATAGGGATTTTAAGAATTCAGCTGAGAGGCTGACTTTTGCCTTTTATCATTCCATTAAAATTTTATAACCATCTTTTTCATGTCATTTCATCCATGAATTCTTACTTTAGAAAGTGATAGCTACTGCTGTGAGCATAACTTTCCTCATGTTCAGAGCTTTTTATTGTATTAGCAAACTACCCCAATTATAGTTAATGCCCATGTTTTACATAATTGTGGTGACCCTTTCAACCAAGCAGTATCATGCTAGTTGATTTGTATATAGAATTAGATGATTTTGCTTGTCATTTAAAAAGAAGCTACACTGCATGAGTGTTAGGGACCAGGATTTAACGCTTCCTTATCCAGTGGGGCCAATTAAGCATCTCTCAAATGTCTTGTCTGAATCAAGAGAGTTTTAAGTCTCTCTTTTTAAAAGGCCAGCAGGGAATGTATGGGTAGATGCGTTAGCTACCAAAAAAAAAAAAAGTATTTGTTGCGGGGGGGGAGAAAGGCAAAATTGAAGATAAGCATCTCTTCCCATACATTATAGCAGATTGTCTTTAAGGAATATGTCTAAACTCTGTGGGGGTTTGGAGCACAAGTTCATCTAATTATCACAAATGTTTCACCTATTATGCCAGCAACTTATTCAGTAGAAATAAAAGGCTTATCCCTTCCATCACAACAGAGAACAAACTGCCTGATTGTTATTTTTTCCCCTGCAAAAGCTCACAGTGTGATAGCTTGTATATGAGGTATAATTAAATAAAATGCTGGCATACAACTCAGTGGAAAATATTATATCTTTCAACTTTTTAAAAAACTTCAATCCCCCACAAGTGATTTTCAAGATCTTAAATGTCAAAAGGGATTTTTTTGCTTCAGGGAAAAATTGTCATTTTAAGGAATACAAATTTGCTTTACTCTGAAAAATAATAAATTCTAAATAATGGGCCAAACTCTGTTCCAAATGACAAACTGTCTGGATTTGCACAAGTGTAAGTAAGGTCAGAATTTGGTTGATCCTGAGGGCAGATTTTTTTTTTCTAATTAAGAATGCAAGAATCCAAATTCATTTTACAGTACACTGATGTAAATCTGGAGTGCTCCATTCAAGTGTGACTAAGCAGAATTTAGCCTGTGATCTGTAATACATTAAATAGAAATTATTTTGTGACACAACATGTAGTGAAAGGAATACACTTTCCCCTGTCTTATAAATCTGAAAATGAGACAAATGTTTCTGGCCCAGTTCTGCTTTCTTACACCAATTTTATACCAGTGTAATTCCATTGACTTTAGTCGAGTCACCTTGATTTACATCTGTGTATGTGAGAGCAGAATCAGGTCCTCTGGCTGCTTTGACTACTCTCCAAACATAAAGAAAGGACTATGCTTTGTGCCAGAATTATTTTGTTTTCTAGGGTTCCTATTTGCATATGTTTGCATTTATAAATTAACAAGAATGATGTCATTTTAATACCTGTACATAGCAAAAACATTTTTTCTCCATAAAGAGATTTTTCCTAATGATTGGGATTGCATTTGCACTTCACTGGGAAGTAAATGGTTGTATTACAGACTATTGTATATGGAATTCTGTATATGCTAATACAGTAAAGCATGTAACAATCATAGTCACTGCTGAATTTTAAACCCTTTGATATTTGAAACTTACAAAAAACAACCCCACAAAAAGCAAAGCTATTTTAAACAATTATGAAATCCAAGTATATCTTTTTATAAGATTTTTCAATAAAATCTAATGTTCACAGAAAAATCTCATAAATGTCAAAATTGCTGTGGGCAGAATAGAGGGATATAGTATTATCCTGATCTACTGTAGCAATTTATAGTTTTCAGGATGTGGTTTATAAGAATGCTAAATGTTCTGGAATTACAGCTGTTACTGATCAGTGATTGAGCCAGATTTGTGTTATTGCACCATGTTCTTGCTTGTACCTAGAGAGCAGTAAAGCCTCAATATAATAAAAAGCACCTGCATTTTAAATGAAATTTCAATTGAAAAACTTAACAGCCCTTCAAATTGCAGAATTTAACGCAGCCCAGTAAAGCTTAAATAACACTTTGCCTCCACAGGCTGAGGGTTTTGCATTCAAGGTGACTTGATTGTGTCGCATGGTGAAATTATTTACAATTAAGGAATTTCTCTGGAGGGCTGCAGAGTATTTGCTGTTCCACAACACCTATGCAGGCATATGGTCGGTCTTTTTCAGTATTCATGGAGGCTCCTGAACCTTTATGATAATTGAATCAGTTAGAGTGCTGAGTGGAGCAAGCATAAAACCTGTTAACCTAAAGGTCAGATCTGTGCATTGTTTATTTATCAGTAGGTGAAAGAGCTAAATCGGCAGCTTCTGTCACAGTCACAGTAAAAAATCACCTATAATATTAACAGGGAGTAGATAAATTGCAAAAAATGGATTAGAATTATAAACAGAATGAACTAAAATATTGAATATATAATGAGAGTTGCAGAAGAGGTTTACTGAGCTGTAAAATGTGCAGCTTTGTTATGACTTTTATAGGTTGTAATTAGTAGCTGGTGCTCTAGAAAAATATCAGCAAAAGCTAGAACTATGGTTCTAAACTGTTACATGGTCTTACATTTTCTCTCCAGGATAACAGTATTCAATGTAATATCATTGAGAGATCGGTTTTGTTGTTTTTAATAAGCAACCTGTCGTTGAAATGGGATCCATATACATTTAGCAGAGTCCTTTAAATAGTTGGGCCTACATTCTTAAGGGGAATAGAATATTCAATTAATCTGAACCTCTTTTGTCCTTTGAGCCTTGTAGTTTCCTTTAAGTAGTTAATAATTGCTAGGTTGGCCTTTCATAAAAAAAAAAAGCCCCAAAATTGTGTTTATCCCCCGCTTTTTTTTTTTATTACAGAGCCTGGTCCTATAGACCCACCACTACTTTTGAATTTTAAATCTAGGGAAACAGTCATCATCTGGCAGCATCCATCAAAGCCAAATGGCAACATCATTCATTACAACATTTACCAAAATGGCCAACTGCATGCTACAGTGCCAGGAACCCAGTCTAATTGCACCATACATCATTTGCGTCCTTATACTGCCTATCAGTTTCAAGTAGAAGGCTGCACCTCTAAAGGATGCTCCCTTTCACCCAAGGCCGCAGCTATACAGACTCTCCCAGATGCACCTGAAGAGATCCCTGCTCCAGAGCTGTATTCAGACACGCCAACATCTGTGCTTATATCATGGCAACCCCCTGTTCACCCAAATGGTTTGGTGGAAAACTTTACAATAGAAAGGAGGGCTAAAGGAACAGAACAAGTGTCCACTCTCATGACTCTACCTCATAATCATGCCATGAGCTATGTTGACCAGAGTGCTGCTCTTAGCCCTTGGAAGAAGTTTGAGTACAGAATACTGGTGAGCACCCTTAATGGAGGCACTAACAGCAGCGCTTGGTCAGAAGTTACCACCAGACCATCAAGACCTGCTGGTGTTCAGCCACCTGATGTGGAGGTGTTGGGACCAGATTTGGTTAAGGTAGGTTTAATTTGTTTTGTCTCACAATTTGTACATGTTTTCCCGGTAAGAATGTGTATTTGACAGAGACAACTACTGGCTGAACTAACTAATTTTATTGCTGTGGGGGGTAGATAAATATTAGCATCTGGCCTTTGGGTTAAAACTGTCTTTGATTTGGTTTCAGTTTTCTTCAAAGTCTGCATCCCCATATTATGTTGACACTTTCATTTTTCTCATACACCTGAAATATTTGGAATATCACAATGGGATATTTAGTTTTCATCGCCTAGTCAGACTAAAATAGACCAGAAAATGAATTACAAAAAACCCACAAAACTCTGAAGACTTCATTAAAATACTAATAAAGTTACAAGTTATAAATATTTAAACTTTTTATAACAAATTATCAAAGGTCCTTTTTCTAAGGAAAAGGAAGTAAAAGGCTCAGGAAGTAAAAATAACAGCATGAGTCCTCTGATTTAGGCAAGAGGAGCCTTACAGGACTAGCTAGGAAGTTTTCAATTATTCACATTGTTCAGTTGGGAATGAGCTCTAGAGGACAGGATAACTACCATTGTTTTGGCTTGCATACAAACTTCATTCAAGGGAAATTAGTGTAACCAAACAAGAGGGATTTTTGTAGCTTAGAAGCCTCTTTGTGTAAATACACACATGCTTCCATGGATTCAGTCTTGTACTAATGCCAAAAGTATTGGTATAGTAGCTTGCTCACTAGAGCACAAAACAAAGGACATTTGCATAAGACTGAAGTTCATCTGTTAGAATTATTATTTTTGTTTAAAATGTATTTTGTTTCAAAAGGTAAATATAAAGTGGAGTTACCCAGGCAGCATAAATAGTTTGAGGATATGAATTTAAGTGCTAATTTTTTTCATTCTTCATCCACAATATGAAACTTTGATATAAGTTACACTCTTTTAAACAATGAAACTTGAGCTCTCTAAACTTTATTTGAATGTCTACAGCATTACATGTTACCATCCACATTAATATCAAGAATACAGTGGTTATCATAAGAATTAATAATGATTGACCACTAGTAATTGTAACGTATTGCCAGACTGTCTGTTGGGAATTTGAGCTACATACTTTCAGGTGACTTCAGAGGCAACTGTGTACTTTTTTTAGGCACATCTTAGTGACCAACACAATTCATAACAAACCATCCTTTCATGGATTTGCCAGGAACAGGAACAATAACATGGAGTAAAATCTACAGTACAGACAATGGCCCTAGTTCAGCAAATTATTTAAGCACTTGCCTAATGAGCAGTCACATTGACTTTAGTCTATATAACAGTAAAGGAAGTCACTGCTTGCCTTCGATGCTGTATCCAAGGTCATAAAGTTTTACTCCTTTTACATATGGAATTTCTTTTCCATTAGGTGTTAACATACTCAATCCTAATTTAAAAAAAACTTATCACATTATTCTTGATCCTGTACTTGATTTTTCCTTGGGATCTAGGATACACATTCATTAGTAATTGGATCTTCCTCTGTTTCAAATCCAAAATATCAGGGATCCACCATTCCTAAAAAACAGTTAGCTCAATTCTCTCTTTTGAGACCAAGTTTGATAGCACAATCCTGCATTTCATTCTGTAATAATTCAGTTTCAATATAAGAATACTTTATCAGATTTTGCTGTCTGATTAGAGAGTTCAGTTGGGTATTTTTACCTTCTTGTTTCCCTAGTCTCTCATTAACTTTCTCAGCCTTTTAAGGTCTATGTTGTACAGCCTTCTGTATGAGCTGGACATATTTTGTGCCAATTGCTGCTATAGCAGTCTCAGGCTTTCTTTTTCTCCTTGTGGGTCTATTGAATCTTCCATTTCAGTGAGAAGTGCAGGAGTGGGGTTTGTTTACTATTAGATCCCAGTTGTGCTGTTCCCTGTCCTTTAAATCATTATCTCAAATGTAGTAGGTCTAACTATGAAAAATAATTAATAAAAGGTAAAATTTCATTGAGAAAGATGAAACTTCTTTGTGTATATCTTTTCAAATACACCCATGTGTGTGAAATATCTCTCTTACTCCATCAGAGTAATGTGACTATTACACTGTACTAGTACTGTGGTGAATTCCTCTGAAACTGGTCGTCTTTTGTATTAAATTCTGTTGAATTTAGGCAAGTGGAATAGTTAAGGTAAAACAACAAAAGTTTTCCACATACAACAGGACAGAGTAATTCAAAATCTGCTAATTCATACTGGGTGTATTTCTTAGCTGAAACATTGCCTTACTTCTGTTCTCTAAAGAGTACAGTCAAAACTTTTAAGGACAGAAAGGGTTTATCACAGTATTGCCAAAAGAAATGAAGCAAAATTGTATAATTAGATACTTGAAAAGCATACTGCAGTAAATAATTCAAGAGAGATTGGACACAGCTAATGTTGCTTACACAAAGAACAGTAGATTCATTACTAGCCAGCTATCTAATTTAAGGCCAAATCCTGCACCAACTGAAATAAAAGACTACATTTAATAGCTACTCATTTCTGCTAGCATTTAGCATTTTAACACATTTCTGTAATTGGTTAGAGGTGGACTGAATCTATACAGTTTATAAGCCTACAGTTGTCAAAGTCAGACATCCAAAGTTACCATGGGATTGCTGTCTGAGATACCCAAGGACTTCTTGCTCTTTGCTCCCCTTTAGAGAAGCAAATTGCCTGAATGTGGGTGGGGAGGAGGAGGCAGAGATGTAGTTCTGCCCTTTCCCACCCCCAGCGGGGCCAGCACACCAGAAGCTCTGCCTGTTAAATTCTATAGAACTTTCATGTAAGAGTGGTGAGGTTCTGAGGCCGCTCCATGGCCATTACTGTAGCACTGAGGCCACATCATTTCCATATGGAGGGAGAAGAAGGAGAAAAAACAAAGGAGTAGCTGATCCTCTAGCTTCCCCTTTCTACACCTGCACTTTGGCATGAAGTTGACCTCTGCACCCCTTACATATCCTCACACCATTTTCACTGCCAGGTGCACAGGCATGGAGGTTGCTTCAGGACTTGTCCCTCAATGATTGAAATTTATTCTGAAAAGAGGTAGGATGAATCTGGCTCAGATGACTTTATATTGGTAATGTTTAAATTCCTGTTAGTCTCAGTGAGGTGGCTCTGTAAACTGAGTCACAAAACCTTCATGAATACAGCACCTGCTTAGTGCTCAAAACATGCTTGTGCTGCACAAGACTCTTGTCATATTAAATATCTACAGTGGCAACTCTTACGTGAAGAGTGGAAAATATGCAATCTCTTCAGGAGTGAACCAGTGTGAGACTTTAATTACCTCTTGCCCTAGAGAGAGCTGTCCTTCCAGGATAGAGCTGAAGGGATTGTGGAAGGGCACTGTGGGAAAGGTTATATTGAGAGGCTCTTTCACCAAGCCAGGGATGTGAATCAATAGAGGCTTTCAGTTGTCAATGCAACCAATCCCTAAACCATGAGCGCAAATATTTACTTAAACTGGAAAAAAAGAGAATTTATTATGAAGAGAAACATATTTCCATTCCTTTATTTAGTCATAAAATCAATATAAATGATTTTGTGATGTGAAGAATTCAAAGCGCTGTAGCAAGAGTACTCACTGAAGTATACAGCTTATTTTCTTAGACATAAGCCCTCACTCTACAAGGAGAAAAAATGTCAGCACAGCATCCACTGTCTCGGTATAAACGCTTCTGATGCTGTATGTAGGGTGACCAGATGTCCTGATTTTATAGGGACAGTCCTGATTTTTGGGTCTTTTTCTTATATAGGCTCCTATTACCCCCTACTCCCTGTCCTGAATTTTCACAGTTGCTGTCTGGTCACCCTAGTTGTATGTGGTCCTTTTTATAGTAATTTTAATCAGAATGGCCTGGTGTCTCCCAATACCTTTCAGCTTGCTTTCATTTCTGCAGAAAAAAGTGTAACATTGCTGATAATTTTTAAACCACTCATTTCTGTGACACCTGCATGATATTCTTTAATATTTGCTGAATTGATAATGTTCATGGCAGCAGAGTATACTGAGCAATAAACTGCTTTTGTGGCTGATTAAATGCCAAAGTGACGTGGAGATATGCAGCAACTGCAAAAGTCGTTTATTTAGTGTATTCCAATGCCGTGAACATTATTCCTGTTACACAAGATTTGCTATACCCTGATTTACAGAAGTAGAAAAGAAATTGGTTATTTTCTTGTGACGGTTGCAAGTGCTGCATGCCTCATTCTCACACTTCACGCTGGTATGACATTGCAGAGTGTATTTAGGTTGATCAATTTGAGAAGAGGCTAGTTTACATAGTGAATAATTGTTTAAGTGAGTACTCAGTGTAGATAAAGAATTAAGAGACTGGACACATTGAACTAGATTCACCATTTTTGTTAAATGATGCTTTCTTACACTAGACTTCACCCATCTAACTTGCAGTAGGCAGGTGCTGTTTCTACTACTGCCCTAACTTGGGGTTTACAACTGGGGAGGACAGCTTTAATCCCCACCAGAAGATCCACAGGAGACCTGCAAGTAGAGGCCTCTGTGGCAATGTACTGGATAAGTAGATGCCTGGGTATCCTGAACGTACTCCCTCCTGTACCAATGCCACTTGCAGGTCTGCTCACAGAGAAGTTGCAACCATTTTCCACCGCTGTAGCCGCCATCTTGGAGAGCTTTCTGGCTCAATCTAAAAGGTGGCCTGGACCCTCTACTTTGCCTGGTCCATTATGTCAAAGGGAAGGAATAATGCTACATTTTTCCACAACACACATATATATATATATATATATATATATATATATATATATATATACACACACCAGGGGTCGGCAACCTCTGGCACATGACTTGCCAGGGTAAGCAACCTGGCGGGCCAGGACAGTTTGTTTACCTGCCGCGTCTGTAGAGGTTGCCGACCCCTGATATATACATTTCCTTACATTCAGATTAGATCTCAGATGCCAAATGCAGAATGAGGAGAACAATAAACTATTCTGATGTCATCTATCATCTTTTTTTCTATATTCTGTGTATAGTAACTGCTAAAAATACATTTCCTCCTTTGGTAGTGATGGCCCTCTAGCATCTGACAGTGGTTCATTTTGCCCCCCTCCCCCTTGCAGAGCTTACCTCAAGTATTTCCCTGTAGCTGTTCTGAAGGAAGGAAGGGTGTAATCTTTCTTAATTCATCTTATAGTCCTTGTTCATTATTTTCCCCAGAGTTCTGTCTCCTCTCTCTCAGCCCCACTGCCACCCTTTTCCGCACACTGGAAGGAGCTGCAACTAAGAAGGCTGATGCCCTCCAGTTGAGACTGAATAGTGAGCGCACTGGGCCTGCCATCGAGGAAGCAATCTCCATCTTTCCCTTGCAGCCGGATGACCCTTCTTTACTACATAGTGTGACACATTTTTTAAGTGCTCGCTTTCTCAAGGCTGACTACTAAGTTGCATGCATACAATTAAACAAAAAGAGAAACAATCATCGTAATTGTTACCCCAACTCCACTCTTCACTTGAACATGAGAAGCAGAAAATTTAGTGGTCTCTTAACCTACAAACAGGCTATTAGTAAAAGACCTGGAAATGAGGATCTCAATTAAATCAAATGGTTGCTATTCAGAAGTACACTTAGACCAATTATAGAGTTGGTCCGGTTACAGCTGGCCAAGATAAGTGAAAGAAAAGATATTTTCCATATCCACATATCATGGAGTTACAATTGCATTATGGGGCAGCCTGGTGTCTGGCTCTGAGACCCCCACCGTCCCTCCCTTGCTGGGGCCATTGCTGTAAAGGGCTAAGAGAGGTCCATTGAAAGGGATTACAGGAAGAAAGCTGGCTCCTGTGGCTGGCCATGGAGCAGTGGAAAAGAGACCTAAGGGGAGAGTCTTCTGGGTCCCTGCAGCCTGCTTTGGGATAACTTTGTTAGTGCTACTTTGTGAGTTTTGTGTTTTGAAGAATAAAACTGTGCTCTGAAGAAAGGGTGTGAACACTTTGGGGCATGGCGTTCGTCCTTGCTAGGCAGGGGACACAGGCCAGCAGCCTACACTCCAGATTCTCACAGGAGTAAGATCAGAATAATGCAATTATCTCAAAATATTAAAGTTACATAGCACCAATATCTTCCACTGCAGTGATTCTCCAGTGTTTTACTTCTCGGATCACTTTGTGCTAGATAAAACCTCTCATGGCCCCACCCCCCATCCCTCTTAAGACCCGGTCTACCACTGCTTCATTCTCAAATTGCTTCATCCTGCAGACGGCTGCAAAGGTCTCTACAGAGCACCACTGGGCTAAGGAGAGTACTAATCACCTGGTATCTACCCTTGTGTATTACTGGGTTAAAAGGAGATGCAACCAGAAGACCTACAGACTTCATCTTGGGGGGGCGGGGGGGAACCTATGGCTCTTTTCCAGTTTTACACAGGTGTGCCCTGTGCTTTGGGGAAACTGTTAAAGAGCAATCAATCCTTGTGTGAAGATTGCCTTGTAATGTTGCTAAGGTCAGTGAGACCTTGGTTTATTTGCCATATAAGTGCTGCTTGAGCAAGTTGAGCTCCTGTAACACCCCTAGGAGCAGCCTTAACCTGCACACCTGAGATTTTCCTGCATTTCAGGGTTGTGATTTCCTGCACAGCTTGCTGATTTGGGGCATGCCATGCAGTGGAGTGACTTGAAAAAACTAATCAGAACCTCATCAGCATATCCCCGTGCATTGAACAATATCAATGAAAAAGTTTCAGGTTCTGCAATAGTTACATAGGCTCATACAGAAATGTTATTTCCATTTACCCAGTATTCAGTGCAAGTGCTTCTCAAACCATTTCTACTAGCAAGTGATGGTTGCAGGCTTGATCCTGCTGCCCTCTTGTATTTGTAACTCTGATTGACGTGGGTGAAAATTGCGCATGCATGAGAATTGCAGGAAATACATAAAAATGTGACAATTAAATGGTTGGGGTTTTTTTAAAAAAAAGTATGGCTGTATCGCTGTACATATAGAAATATAATGGATTTTATTGGAGTAGGTTTATGGACTGGCTGATTAGCCCCTCTGAACTAAATACATCTTGTCCATCACAGCAATCCATTTCTCTCCTTTAATCATATTATTGGAAGTGGAATAGTAGAGCCGGATCATTGAACCCGAGCAATAGAGTAATTTCAAACAAATAAGAACTTCAGAGTGTTGTTCTGTCTTTGCAACTCTTGCTAATTACCAGAGAGATATGCAGGTTACTGAATGTCCTGTATTCTCACTCTTGGCCTATACCAGGAATCAGGATCTATTCCAACTCCTGACACAATCCCAGTTTAGTTTTCTTTTAAATCAGGCAATAATCTACAGTGAAGTAGACTTCCTGGCCATATTTGTTTTGGGGAGGTAACATAATCCAGTGGCTAGAACACAGGAGCAGAAGCTGGGTTCTATTTGCCTATGTCTTACTATGTGATATTGGGTAAAACACTCAATCTCTTTTTGATTTGGTTGATTCATCTATAAAATAAGGATAATAACTTAACCTTTCTAATTTACTTTGGGGTTTACAGTGTAAAGCTCTCAATAGTGTATCTGTTATGGTCATGCTCATCAATGAGAGTGAGACTAGTGTAAAGCAAAAAATGTGGTTGAGTACTTCTTTTGAAACTCTTTTCAGAATTAAATTGAAATGTTCGGACTGCTGTCAAAAAGAAAAGCTTTCTGAGGTTATGTTTAATGGGGAGAAAGTGGCTAATTTCGGTCTCTTTAAATTTTGTGGTGGAGAAAATATGGTGCTTTGATCTTTAAATGACAGCTTCCAGTGTCATTACATTGAATCAGTTAATCTCTCCCAGTAGTTACCTTGTTCTGGCTTCCTCATCTGCACCCTCTTTCATGGCCTCAATGTTGAGCTTCAGATCAATGAACAAACTGCTACTGTTTCCAACAGAGACTGTCTCGTGAGCCCTTCTGGTTTCATGCACTGCCAAGTTCTGACCTCAAATCTGGCAGATTCAGGATAAAGAGGAGAGAAGGTCCAGTTGTGCCGCAATGAATTTAAACCAGGCTGACTCTGCCATCTTTATTTACATTGCATAGGCCAATCAGTCACTTGACCTTGTCCTTGACTTGTCATTGAAGTGTATAGGCTACCACTTTTTATGACAGAAAAGTTTGCCTGAAGTGGCATTGGATTGTATATCCTGCTCCATCCTTCTTTCCAGGTGACATCTGAAGTTCAAGGCAGGTCAGCTCCCCGATACATATGAGCATCATCTCAAGTTTAAATCACCCCTTGCTATTCCATCTTGATTTTAGATAGACCGACAACCCTAGCAATAAATAAAACACTGAGTCCACAAAGTTCAGAGGGAACCATGCCAAGTGAGACCTGGACTCTACTTTGTTTTTCATGCTGCTGAGTACTAACATCATTGTGCCTGGTTTGCAATGTTTCATTCTCTATGCAATTTGCATGACAAGATAAAATACCTACTGTAATTTAGGCAGGGGCAGAATCTCATTCATGTTTGTACAGCCCCCAGCACAGCGTCAGTGCACAACACATAATACAGAATAATATCTGAGAGTCCTTTCAAGTTTCAATATATAGCACACTGTCAGTGTGAGATTCAGATGCTGAAGAGTCAGAGGAGCAGCAGTGGTACTGCATGTGCTGATAACTTCCCATCCCCCTAGATGGTGTTACATAGCGCTGTACGTTTTATTTAATGAATTTTATTGTATGCTGCTAAAGAACTTAAGTATCCAAAGTTCAGCAGTGACACACTAGCATGAGTCTCGCCTGCACCAGAGCCAGTCTCCTGGTAACCCACTGAGCACAGCTGACCCTGATCGAAGCGATCGGATTGATTGCACCATCTGATTGGCTGAAGGAGTTAGCAGGCTGATCTCAGGCTCAACAGCAGCAGCAGTCCAGTGGCTGCTCAGTGCCTGCAGCTCCAACCCCAGCCTGTTCCTGCTCCAGCCCCCAGCTCCTTCCTGACTTCTGACTCCCCAGCTCAGACCCTCAGCTCCATCTGCTGACTGCAACTGCAGTGAACTCTTCAGCTTAGGCTTTGGTTTCTGACTCCCAACTCCGATCCTCTACTAAGCCTTCTGACTGCGACTCCGGATAACCCTTCAGCTTAGCTTTGGTCTCTGTCTCCCAGCTACAACCTTTGACTTTGCTCCAGGACCCGCCTCATCTGGATTCAGCTTTAACTGATAGGCCAGACTGCCCAGGACTTGGTCACTGACTCATAAATCACCTCAGGAAATAAGCAAAATCAGTACAAGTTGAACATTTTGAGGCAACTTTGAGGGTAATCCTCAAAGTGCCCCCAAACATATCGCATACAGTACTTCTGTTAGAAGTCCTCTTCCGTTAAACAGCCCAGACTAGTCAGTCCTTTGAGAGCTCTCTTAAGACAGTTAAGGTTTAACTGTGCTAATGATTCAAAATAAAATACTTGAACTAAGGTCTTACTCAGTCCTTATTTAGGCAGAACTCAAAGTGAAATCCAAACTTCAGGACTGGGCCCTATATTAGTTACAAAATATAAGTATGGCTGTGGAAACATGATTTTCCAAAGTGGGTCAGACCAGTGGGCCACTGAGTCTAGTATGCTGCCTCCTTCCGTGACAAATATGAGTCTCCCATGGAAAGTGGCCCCCTCCTCCCCTCCTCACACATTCACAATGTATCAGGTCAGCTGTGCTGAATTGTTCATGCACAATGAGGTGGGAAGAAATGTTCCTTCCTGGATCTGGGAAATTACAACACAAAATACACTAGCCTGGCTGTTTTCTATCTACATTTTAAAATGAAACCTGCAAGCTTTATATTACCCATGCTCCTATACTTTTTAAACACAGGGAGAAAGTACATCAGCTCCTCCAAAAAGAGATTTTGCTCTTTTGCATAAAGGAAGGTGATAGTAATATATCTTTCTAGCAGATGAACTAGGAAAGATGCAAAATCTTCTTCTACCTTCTGCTACCTGCTAGCATTGTTTTCCGTGTGATGTCTTCATTTCCTTAATCATATGTAAGGAATGACAGAAATCTGAATAGCACACTTGAAACCTAGCCAGAGTAAAACCTTTTCTTTGTTGACATGGGTAAGCTTGTTTGTGTTCTCATAAATCAAGACTGCCCTGTTTATAATTCTGTGTTTAATAATATTCCAGAATTTGTTATCAAAGATCTTCAGCTGTCTTCAAAATTCTGCTGCCAAGATCCTTGCAAATATCAAGGCTCAAGCGTTCCTCCTGTTCTTAAGATCTAACATTAGTTACTCCCTGGTGGTATTCCAGATCCTTTCAAAAACACGCTATGAATCCAGCTCCTTTGTACTCGGGGCATGTGTTAGTATGTGGAGTCACCATTTTAGAGGGACTCAGTTTTGAGACTGGAAAGAATTAGGGAGCAGGTCGCTCAATTGATCAGCACCTCCACTAAAATATTTTCGTATGATTGTATTATAAAACAATATTATTTTGTTTGTTTATTTTGTAACACACACAGCTTGACCTGGTTGTTCTCCATTCATATTTTCTAAGGCTCAGGCCTTAGCTTTGCCAAGTATGGGTGAAGGAAAGGCAATGGAGGCACTAAGCCACTTTTCTGCCTCCCCCTATTCTGGAGCTGCATTGGGTTGAATTGGCTTCTGGCACAAACTAGAACAGTCACAGAGCTAGTCTAGTTTACACCTTGAGGGTCCCCATGTAGAAGGAGATGATAGTGCTGAGCCAGCCAGGCCAACTTCACACCACTGGGAGAATCCTAACAGGGGAATCTACAGTTTCCTCTTGAGGGCAGCTTTAAGTCCACTTTGTACTGTTGCAGTGGCACAAAGAGGATTTAATCTGGACCTAGGGCCCACTGTATGTATTATCCCTACCTGGTTGACACGTCTGTGAACTCACAGCACAATCTAGCTCCCATTGGAGTCAGCTAGTTCAACGGGAGTTGGATCAGACCTGCAGACTGGATATGGACAAGTCTATATCAAGGTACTAATTAATCAGGCAAACATAAACATTATTCACACTGAAAGTTGAGTAAGACTGCAAGAAAAATAGGGTTTTGTTTAAATTTGTTGTCTTGGAAAGACCAATTTATACGTAAAGCGATAGATGTAATATGCAAAGCAACATATACATATAGTAACAATACATATTATTGTAACTTATTACTGAAAAATAAAAACATATTAATGGTATGGGTGGATGTTTTCTTAGCATGCCCTGATAGGTAAAATGATGAGCTTTTACTGATAACAACATATAATAGCAGAATATGGTACACATATATACCACCCAGTACATTACAATACAAGAGTGAGAGGGAGTGTGTGTGTGTGTGTGTATATATATTGTGACAAAGTTCCTCCTCTATCTTGGTGGGTCCTGCGCTTATTGGCGGATTTTCTTGCCTCAGAGATTCACCATGTGCGTTGGGGAACAGCCCAGAGACTTTCCCCTCTGGAAGAACCCACAGTCCAGGTCAATTGGGAGGTTTGGGGGGAACCCAGGCCCACCCTCTACTCCGGGTTCCAGCCCAGGGCCCTGTGGACTGCAGCTGTCTATAGTGCCTCCTGTAACTGCTGCATGACAGCTACAACTCCCTGGGCTACTTCCCCATGGCCTCCTCCAAACACCTTCCTTATTCTCACCACAGGACCTTCCTCCTGATGTCTGATAACGCTTGTGCTCCTCAGTCCTCCAGCAACACACCCTCTCACTCTCAGCTCCTTGCGCCTCCTGCTCCCAGCTCCTCACACTCGCCCCACAAACTGAAGTGAGCTCCTTTTAAAACCCAGGAGCCCAGATTAGCCTGCCTTAATTGATTCTAGCAGCTTCTTCTTAATTGGCTCCAGATGTCCTAATTAGCCTGCCTGCCTTAACTGGTTCTAGCAGGTTCCTGATTACTCTAGTGCAGCCCCTGCTCTGGTCACTCAGGGAACAGAAAACTACTCATACAGTGACCAGTATATTTACCCTCTACCAGATTCCTATACCCCACTGGTCTGGGTCTGTCACAATATATATATACAGTCGTTAAGACCACATTACAGTAGTATCTGAGTATCTTGCAGTCTTCCCTATATTTATTCACACCAATCCTATGAGGTAGGGAAGTATTATCCCATTTGACAGATGGGAGCTGATTTAAGCTACAGAGTGATTAAAGAGTAGATTTTTAAAAGCAAAAATGGCATATAAACACCTACTGTCCCTTTGAAATTTAATGGACAGTAAGTGCTTATCTGCAGTTCATGCCTTTGAAAATCTACCCCAAGTGACTGGCCTACAGTCACATGTGTAGTCTGCAGCCAAGCTGGGAACTGAACCCAAGTCTCTTGAGTCCCAGATTTTTCTCTCTAAAGGAAGAAAGAACATCCTATTGTCACCGTTGTGCCCATTTTAATTATGTTATTTCTGTGTTGCCATTGCCAATAGATTGAATTCTAAGAACGCCTTTATTTTCTCAGGTCTCTTGGAAACCTCCTCTCATACCGAATGGAGAAATGCTTAGCTATGAGATCCGCATGCCTGATCCTCGAATTACCATCACCAGCAACATTTCATCAATGCAAAACCATGTGGTGACGAACCTGATCCCTTTCACAAATTACTCAGTCACTATACTAGCTTGTTCTGGAGGCAACGGCTTCCTGGGAGGCTGCACAGAGAGTTTACCTACACATGTGACTACCCAGCCAACAATTCCTCAGGGCATTAGCCCCTTGTCTGTGACTCCAATAAGTGAATCATTTATTGCTATTTCCTGGCAACTGCCCTCTAGGCCCAATGGACCACACTTGAGGTAAGGTATAGCAATATGTAACTTAAGGGTGGGTGACACCGGGTGACACATCGCAGGACTTCTGGAAATGTGCACACCCAGGAAATGGAATTCCATGCCTCTGTTGATCCATGGGGTAAATATACTTCAGCGTTTAATTCACAAATGGGACCAGAGGCTATCCTCGGCTTACCTAGATCCAGCCCAGAGAATTGCCAGCTTCGTGGCATGCTCTCCCACTTTTTTCAGACCCTGTGGAAGCCCCTCGCTGAGATTCAGGATCCATGGTGTGGCTGCAGGGCAAGCAGAATTTTCCTATATTCTCAGGCACTCAGCCAGCGGGGCAAACTATTTTGAGTTATTGCTGTCTGAGTCGGCATTAATTTGTACAGGTTCTACCTCTGCACTGTGGAAATCCAGCTGAAACACCACAGTAAAGAGGGGAATGCATTGTAGCTGTCAGAGCACTGTCATCCAAGAGGCTAGAATGAAACAGCAGGAGGGCAGGATACAATGCAAACCCAGCTCTAACACATATAGCCCTGAACTGCCTATGCCTCCTGGGATCCATGCAGATCTCAGGGGAGTCAGAGGTTTTGTGGGCTGAAACAGCTGCCAGTTTTTAGTGGTGGTTTAGGGGAACAGGCCACCACTTGGGGAAGAATTAGGAGAAAACTCTGAGAGTATAAACTCAGGGAGCCCCCAGTTCCTATGCAGGTTAGTCCTACACAGGGGAAGACGGGGCTATTTATAATTTGGTGAGATGAAATGTTCTTCAAAATTGAAGATTATTTTGTGTTTGGTTCATGGTGGTGTATATGATAAATAGATTGTGGATGAGTGGAGGAGAAAAGAAGCAGCAAGATTCCTGGGAGCTTCAGAGCGGGGCAAGACAGAAGTGGGTTGATCAGAGGAAGGCAGGCAGGACTGTTCCTTGAAAGATGGGGAAGAACCCCCTTCGGTGTGATCTTGTCCTGGGAGCTGGACAGGAGTACATGCAGGGTTGGATATTGACTTGAATCCGTGCTTTGCCATTTATAAAATAAATGAAATCGACATCCTTCATTCACGTGGCGTAGGGCATCACACAGACTTGTCCATGCATTGAGGCATTCGATATTTTACTTTACACCTAGCACACTTTTACAGGCGTGTATTATTGTACCGCAGCAGCATCCACAGCTTCCTTCCTGTTTTTCTTAATGCTTAATTAGAGCACACTACTGCTGAATGAATCCTATTGCATCAAGATATTTGAAACCTTTGAAAAGCAATGTACATTTCTCTGAAGTCAACAACATGACCATTTTACCATTGATGACTGAAGTAATTCAACATGAGCTACAGCTGCAAACTTCATTTCC
The DNA here is from genome assembly GCF_028017835.1 of Emys orbicularis. Classification (NCBI taxonomy): domain Eukaryota; kingdom Metazoa; phylum Chordata; order Testudines; family Emydidae; genus Emys; species Emys orbicularis. Next base: position 168,822,579 of record NC_088685.1, read on the forward strand.
TTCATGGTGTGCCATGCTGCTCTCAACCAGAAACACCACTAAAGCAGCTGCTCAGTACGGCATGATGGAGAAAGAAGTCTGCAGCAGCAGCAGCTGCCAGGGAGTGTGATTTACACTCCATCACCATCCAACGTTCAAAAAGATGTTGATGTTTCTTATGATTTGTCTTTGAATTATCTTGAACAGAATTTGCCAGGACTTTATTTAATAAAATTGTTATATTTTGTTTTTGGATTCCCAAACATTGATAACCCTTGATGCAAAAGTTGTTCTTTGGGTATGAAGTCATCAGAACATTTTGGTGAAATTACAACTTAATTAAGTTTTATTAATTACTCCAGTTAAACTCCCAGATACTATAGTGATGGGTGCTTTTGAAATGTGTGATATACTGTACCTCATTCACTCAGAAAAGACCAGGCTTGGATAACCTAAAATGAATCTTAAATGTCGTCTCACAAACTGCAAACTCTGCAACAAGCCCTGGCTAGATGCAGAGAAGGCATTTGACTCAATAAAATGGTCATACCATTAAAAACTCTGATTCTTTCTTTCAAATGAAAGCAGGATGAAACACTTCATTATCCATTTTCAAGGTATATTGGTAATTGAATGTTTTAAACCTGGAAATATTAAAAAGTTTATCTGAGAAACTTTACAGCTGTAAAAACAAAATAACGTGTGGCTTTAAAAAATACAACAAACAATCCCCCTCCCCCCAATTTTTGTGTAATAACATTAGTTGAGATAATCCCGGTGTTCTGCTTGTCTTTTGTGTTAGATATGAGCTCCTGAGACGTAAAATCCGGCAACCACTTGCATCAAATCCCCCTGAAGATTTAAATCTGTGGCACAATATTTACTCAGGAACTCAGTGGTTTTATGAAGATAAGGGTCTTAGCAGGTGAGATTACAAAAACTATAAAAAAACAAATGCTGGCATTTTGTATAGTGCATGTTCAATAGTTCAAAGTGTTCCTTGTGTCTTTATGTTGTGAACATATTAATTGTGTAATGAAACATTTTCTGTCATCTTGGCATTAACCATTCTGACATGCATGGGTTTATTTTTATTTTGTCGCTCTTGAATCTCGCACATAGTATCTTGCTGTAAAAATTCAAGTGAAATTGACTATATGAAGTGAATTTTGAGCTTTGATCTGTTCATACAGTCAAACCATTTACATTCACTGTAAATCACGGTGTTGGCACATCACGCGCAAGCTGAGTGAATGGTTGAGAAGTTCTATTTCGGATGGATTAAAGCTTGGTGTCAGAGCATTATTTTTCAATCAGTTTTTTAAATTGCCAACATTGATTATTGTCTCAATATTTCCAAACTCAGCAACAGATATTTAAAGCATTCCTAGTTCTAACTTAATTACAGCTTTGTGGTGACTACCTCAGTAGTCTATACTTATGTCACGGAGCCGTGCGATCTGGTCTATCCCCCAACCTGTAACCAGTCCTTTGGGAGTGACCCTTTTAGTGTGCCAGCCCCCAACGGTCTACACAGTTCTGCTGGGGCAGGCCCGCAGCCTCTACAACTCTGAAACTGTCTTTAGATGGCAGAGATACTTGTTTCTCTCCATAGCTCCTTGCAGGATATCCAGCCAAGCCAGAGCCCTGTGGGAGGTTTGTGTTGTACCCTTCCAGTGTGCAATGCACTTAGTAAATATTTGCAGCAACACAAGGCAGCTTTTTCCCAAACAAGATAATTTATTAATCACCTGAGATACAGAATCTTAAATCATTAGATTAGCCTAGAGAAGCAAAGATTAAGACAGAGACATCCTGCCAAGCTGATGTAAAATCCATCTTGGCTCTCTCTCTGGGTAGGTCTACTCATGCGGTGGTGTGTAGGGCAGTGGTTCTCAAAGCTGGTCCGCCGCTTGTTCAGGGAAAGCCCCTGGCGGTCCGGGCCGGTTTGTTTACCTGCCACGTCCGCAGGTTCGGCCGATTGCGGCTCCCACTGGGCGCAGTTCACTGCTCCAGGCCAATGGGGGCTGCGGGAAGCGGCACAGGCTGAGGGATGTGCTCGGCTATGCTGCAAGACTGAGCCATGTTTTAAACATCTGAAGACCGTTGCATTTTAATAGGTTCCCTCAGTAGGTTCATTTGTAGTGTGTATAGCACCAAAGAAGCCAACATTATGGCCCTGACTCTTCAAAGATAGTGGGGCTCTGCCTGCATCACTCTTTATGTACAAGAGCACTGTAACTTCCAAGGAAGTAGTATGGAACATGTGGCAATGAGAGGCAACTAGTCGGAGGGACACAAAGGAGCACCAGCGAAAGGGTGCGTGACCCCCCCCCACGTGACTCCTCCCTGCCCCGTTCCTCACATGACTCCTCCCTATCCCGCTCCCCACGTGACACACACACACACACACACCCCGCGTGGCCGGAGGCTGCCTGGGAGAGTGCAGCAGCTGCGTGCCGCACCAGGCACCATGGCTGGAAGAGGAGAGACTCTGGCCCTGCCTCTTCCCTTCCAACTCTGGCCCTGCCCCTTCATCTCCCTGGCTGCCGGCCTTGCTCCCTGCCCCAGCATTTTGGGGAGGGTCATGGGGCCCTTCGCGCGCCCCCCTCCACACACACACAGTCGCCATTGCAAGTGACTGAAATATTGGGGAGAGTAATTAGAATGCACTTAGGGTGACCAGAGGGCAAGTGTGAAAAATCGGGACGGGGTGGGGTAGTAATAGGTGCCTATATAAGAAAAAGCCCCCAAAATCGGGACTGTCCCTATAAAATCGGGACATCTGGTCACCCTAAATGCACTGATAGTAGCAGATGTTGCACCAGCTTTTCAAAAGTGCTCATCACCACAACTAGGGTCAGATTTTCAAAATAGCTCAGCTTTCATTTGGGCACCTAAATGAAATACATTTTCAAAAGGTCTCAGCACCCACTAGCACCCCTGCTTTTCAATAGGAGCTGCTGAGGGCTCAGCTCTTTTGAAAATGAGGCTATTTATTTAGGTGCCTAAATGAGAGTTGGTGAATGCCAAGGTGTTTTCAAAATCTGGCCTGGTATCTGTATTAAATAACATGACACAGTAGAGAAAAAGAGCACAGGAAATTCATATTTTTCCAATGCAGCCTCCACATATTGCGTATTTACTGTATGTTCCACTATCATGTTGATAGAAGTATATTTCATAGTGATGTTACTAAAATCAAGGGTTGGATTAGAGTATCCTATCTTTTTCTGATTATGCAGATTTTAATTGTTTTCTTGTTTTTATAATACAAATAACCGATTACAAAATCCTACGTGTATATATATTGACATACCTTTTGAACAGCAGAAGAAACTATGGTGTGATAGTTATTTCCTCTATTAAATATACATTTGGCTTCTTACAATACCTCATGCATACGCTGAATATGTCAGAGTACAGTTCTGGAAGAAATTATGAACTGGGTTTGCAATCTTAGTCGCTAGCCCCTGGCCCAGATCTTCAAAAGTATTTAGGTGCCTAACTCCCACTGATTTCTTTGTTATGTTTTGGGAGGGTTATTGCAGGACAGCGGGTGTATGAAGAATAGCTATCACAAGCGAGATTCTGGAATTTGACATTGAATTTCCGAAAAGGGGGGGGAGGGAGAAGCCTCATTGGATTAAATTTGGATCCAAACTTTGGCAATTTGCCATTGCTGTAATTACATCCTGAATTGAGTAATAATGTCACACCACCCCAGAAATAATAAATATAAGGAAATGAAATATAGTATTTTGTATTTGTTAGCATGTTAGTGTTAGCCAAGTCTTTCTACCAAACACACAACGATTCTATTATAGATTTTGTATATGCTGAAATAATGCAACAAGGTAGCTTTTGAGAAAAAGCAAGCTTTGTTTGACACAGCTGGAAGGTCAATGCTAAATGTTTTGTATGTCTGTGATAAAATACATATTTTCTTCTTTTGTAATTATTATTTTTAAAATGTCTTAGGTACACAACATACGAGTATAAACTCATAGTACACAATGAGGTAGGATATGCATCAAGTGAGGAAGTGATTGCTACTACGTTAGCAGGATTTCCGGAGAAGGGGAGTAGCCTCACTGTGCGAACTCTTAATCATACGGCTATAGAAGTGGAATGGTCAAAACCAAGTAAGTGGACTTAGTATTTATTACGTTAATTAAATATTAACCTGTCATCAGTTATGGTGATCTGCATTGCACTGTCAGGAAACAAAATCCTTATCTTGATCAACTGTTGCACTCACTGTCTCTGAAAGGGCCCTAACGGAAGCGGAAAGAACATGGAAGTCACATTTCTTTTTACTATACATTATTTTAATGAGGGGTGGGGAAAAAGAGAGAATTTAAGCCTGTGGAGGTTCTTTAAAACCTATAAAGAAAGAGTACACAATGTTCTGTTATCTTTGTGTATATTTTCATCCCTTTGTATGAGGATTTACACATTCCTTCAGGATGAGTGAAAATCTGTCTGTCTACTTATTCACTTATGTTCTGCCTCTTAACATGAAGACCTACCATTACAGTAGTGGTAAACTTCATGCCTTACATGCAAATGATTTTGTAAGGACTGACTGGCGATGCTCAATAAATACAGGCTCTTTGTTTTATAATTGCATGCCTGAAGTAAGCATGCTTATAAAACCTGACAAACGTAATAGATCTGAAGCAGCTCACTGAAGTTTCATTACCTTAGTAATCTGAACCTCTGACCTTCTACATGTAGGTAATGCAATCTGGTTTTATTTTCATTCATACTTAAAAAATTTCCCAGGTATCTGTTTGTGAATGCAAAGGTTAAACATCAAGTGAGGGTCATTAATAGAAAGCCTTGTTGCATTATCATCTTATTTCATTGCTAAATATGTTACACTACGCAGATTAACTATTCTGTCTCCCTATAATGTTTCTTATTTTTGTAATATTCATTTTTAAATCATTCTCTTGGTTTGTCAGAACCTAGGAAGACGTGAAGATAACTTGCCCTGATATCCTTCTATTAGACTCTAACAATAGAGTAATTAGAGGGAAAATATACTGAGAATGACTGGCTTTTAGGGACATAGGGCCTGATCCTACACCACTGAAATCAATGCAAATGGAAGCAGGATCAGGCCCTTAATTATGAACTTCTGCCACCAAACAATGTGTAATCTGAAAACATCTTTGTCTTCAACTTTTGATGATGTCGTCATTTTATATCTCAGCAGGCTAGGTTGTGTTCACCTGGAAGAGCTATTGATATTTTGCCACTATCCTTCACTACAATGCAGTGTATCATAAAGTGACATGTTCCATTTAAAGCAATATATATCAGGGCTAGTCAAAATGTTTTTTTTTAGTTTGCCAGCTGTGGAAATGGAGTGTTGTGGCTGATCTGAAGTTGCACTGTTTACCATTGATAAGATAATTGCTTCCCCCCAAGTCACTAAATGAGAGAAGGTTTCAGGAAATTTACAGGAGGTACATGGAATCCCCAGTTTCATAGCTAACCCTGTACAATGAATGTTCCTTTGTCTTGCAGCTAGTGATAGTGTACTTGGTTCGGAAGCATAGACCTGTCTTTCTAACATCAGAGAAACATGTTAGTATTGGGGACAAGACACAATTCAGAGAGAAATATGGCTTATAAATGCATCTGTAGGAAAACAGCTTTATTGCATATATATACCCAGCATAAGATCAGCCATACTGGGTCAAACCAAAGGTCCATCTAGCCCAGTATCCTGTCTTCCGATAGTGGCCAATTTCCAAGTGCCCCAGAGGGAATGAACAGAACAGGTAATCATCAACTGATCCATTCCCTGTCGCTCATTCCCAGATTCTGGCAATCAGAGGCTAGGGACACCATCCCTGCCCATCCTGGCTAATAGCCATTGATGGACCTATCCTCCATGAATTTATCTAGTTCTTTTTTGAACCCTGTTATAGTCTTGGCCTTCATGACATCCTCTGGCAAAGAGTTCCACAGGTTGACTGCTGCTATGTTAATGGTCTAAATACTAAAGGCCAGATTCTCATTTATACTAAAGCCCCTTTCCACCTCTCTAGCAATGTAAAGGAGCCTTAAAATGCACATAAATTACATTCACACCCACTTTAAGGTGACTGTGCACTGCCAGAGTGATGTGAAGGGGATTTGGGTAAATAAGACTTAAGCCCTGTATCTTAAATTAGTACCACAGGAGAGCCTGATTCTGCTCCCCTCACTCACCCCCTCTGTGAGGCTAGGCATAAAGCCTATGCACAACTTGAGTAGCAAATTTCACCTATTAATTAGTACCTTATTCCACAGGGAGTCCTATTAATTTTGATGGGGCTATTTGCAGAGAAATATACTAGTATATACCAGTATAAGTAAAGATGCAAAATCAAGCAATGAAGGGTTGGGGCAAGTATGGAAGAATACTGTTATTTCTATTTATATGGGGGCAATTTCTGAAGAATACTGTAGTGTTTTTAATAAGGGTAGATATCAAGGAACATTGTTTAGTTGGCAAAACAAATTCCATTGATAAGAACATGTATTTTCCATTTAATAACAGAAATCTACTGAATGTGTCCCCTTTAATCTCCCAGACATTTATTGATGTTTCTTTCTTTCCCAGAACTGCAAGATTTGCAAGGAGATGTTGAATATTATATCCTCTTCTGGAACTCCACTACGTATAACAATTCTCTGAGCATCCAGGCCAATGTAAACTATGCTGTCATTGGCGACTTGCATCCCAACACAGAGTATCAGGTTTTTGTTCAAGTTTTCAATGGCGTCCACAGCATCAACAGTGAAGTGGTGCACGTGACTACTTCAGATGGAGGTTGGTTCGTCCTGAAAGCAGCTTGGCTTAAAATCTGAGAATGAAATTGATTGATTTTTGTTTGGGTTGAGATCAGTCATCCTTTCATTATAAAAATTTCCGGTATAAAAGGAAAAAGGGCTAAAACGCTAAAATGCTTAAGTGCTAGTTGTCATCAAGTGGCAGATCAATAAAATGTCCCACTGAGACAGAAGCACAAAGCTCTAATAGCGGATATTAACCCAGTTTGTTCTCATCTTCCTTTGTGTACTACGATCTATGTACACTATATTTGGAATGGAGTTCATGTCAATAAATGGTGAAATTTAAAAACAATTAATGGTTTTTAAAAAGATTTGCTCTGTGAAGCAGTGTGCTTCTGACATGACAGTCAAATGCAGGACCTTTCCTGAGTCACCAGAAATGTAAGGTGCAAGTTCAGCCTCTGAGAAAATTTCCCTATGAGTCATTTCCAAGCCAGTTGGCTGGCGGGGGAGAGAAAAAAACACTTGTGAATCTGAAATGTGTTTGGAATGGTCTTTCTAATCTTTTTGGCTTTATAAAGTCTCATTATAAACATTATAATATCATTATCTCAGAAGCAAGTGTTCCAGGTCATTAGCAAAGCACTTTAAGTGAGGATTCCATTTCCTTGGTGATGCCAAAGGTCAGCACCTTTTGTTTATAAAATAGAATTGATCGCAAGGGCAATTTTTCAACTGGTTAAGATGGGCTCTTAGGATAAAAATAGGTCTTTGCATAGTTATTTCTGACATGCTTTAATAATTGTGTAATTTAACGCTAAGGAAGTTTTTTTTTTTAGCATTAGACTTCATCATTGCCTATGGTAATCAACATTCAAAACCATTTACATAATGACAATATTGCATATTACTTCATATTGCTTGACTTACAAGGCTCAGAACATCAAAGAATTTGTCACGTTCCACCAGACGCAGTGTATTTTTGTGTTAGTTTTTGCTTGAAAAGCAAAATTGCATCTTTTTTGAGAGGGGATGGGGGGCATAAAAATAATAACTGTGTGTTGGCAGTACAGATAGGTGAATAATTTATCATCATATCCCACTGGTCACATACCATTGAAGATTAACACTATGCTGGTGGTATAAAGCATTTTACCACCAACTCTCATGGTTTCTAACTGAGAGTATAATAAGCCAATTTACAGAGAACTACAGACTGTGATAACTTCATCAGAGGAAAGCAGATAAGCAGTGAACCCTTTGCTAAACCTAAATACTAATCTGCATTTGGTTAAACAAGTGCTTTTACAGAGACAGCTGGAGTTTATTCAGTTTCTTCCTTTATTTCTAGAGCCTGAGGGCATGTTCCCTCCAGAGGTTGTCATCATCAACAGTACAGCTGTACGTGTCATCTGGACATCGCCTTCAAACCCAAATGGTGTTGTCACAGAGTATTCTATCTATGTAAATAATAAGCAGTACAAGACTGGAATGAACGAACCTGGGTCCTTTCTTTTAGGAGACTTGTCTCCATTCACTATATACAATATACAGGTCAGAACAATTTTGTTTTGCAGGCTGTGGAACTTGTATTAATTTTACATAAAATATGTGTAGTTCAGGGCAGAATTGTGAATATAGGGACACACACGTCTGTATGGATACAGGGCTGGAAGTGACCTCTCTCTCTCTCTACATTTCTATGAGTCAATGATAGAGAGATGAATACATGCCATGAATGTTTGTATCTTTATATAAAAAATACTAATACACAAATAATATATATATTATTTATTACTATTATATAATTTAGAGACAGTATAGATTGGTTCATATATGTATTTGTAGACATATATTTTTACACACACACATTTATTTTCAGCATAATTTTGGGTCCATATACAGTTTTCATATTTCCTCTTTTCACCCTCAGAACTCCATTTGATTTCACCTAAATTCCATATGCTATGACATTAGCAAAGCCCCAGTATATATATATATTACAAGGAGGAAAAGAGTCTACTCCTACTCATTAAAAGAAAATTGCAATTGTTTTAGAAACATCAGGCATGCATAATATATCAGCACAGAGAAATAATGATATTGCATTTGTCATCCTTTTATCATCTTTTTCCCCCTCCTCTTTCTGTGGAGGAAGCAGCACTGAGCCATGAAATCATAATGGTACTTTCTTATGCTGTTGAGAGCGACATCTTTTTCTTTCTGTCTGTCTCTGACTCCCTCTCTTCAGATATCTATCAAAAGTCAAAATGCTGTAGGCATTTCCTAGAATATAAGTTCAAGGAAAAACAAATATTTATCTGTTTAGTGAATTGTATTGATACACTTTAGGAAGTGCAGTTTGCTGGCTCCTAATTGTAACTATTCCAGACTTAGGTTGCGTTATGTATGGAAAGGTCTTAGTAGTAGTCATGTATACTCTGTTCTAAAATTTGCATCCAGTTACTACATGCCATAAATAAACGTCACAGGCAGGCACTCCATAACAGATTTCTATGTTCCAGCCCCTCTGTAACAGCAAACCTCCATCCATGAATACACATATGACTTTCCCAATGCTTCTTGGAAGCACATTTGTCAATGGTAATGCAAATTCAGAGTACTGCCACACTTATGGACTCTTAGTATTAATATACCATAGCCACCTTCTGTTGCTTGCAATATTAATTGTTTTCCTCTGTAGCACTTCAGCTTTCCCAATCTTTGTATTGGGCCAACGTTCAGAACAATCTACTAGGTAAAATCAGACTATTCAGCTGGGATCTTTTTTTGATGTATCATTTCCCCCTCCCCACCATGCACCTTGGAAACAACATCTGGATGTGTGTCTGTCTGACTGCTTATCTTCATGTAGGAGCTCTTGTTTGTTTCTGCTGCTGTGTATTGCATGACCTCTCTGTTGCTAATGTAGGGGTGACATTACCATTCTTCACTTGTCATCTTTTTTCTATCTATTTAGATTAATCTCAGGAATTGAAGGAGTAGGTGGTTATTTTCTTGTGAGATTTTTAATAGCAAAATATATTATTTGTATAGGATTTTTCATCTTCAAAGTACAGTACAAACATAAAATAAACATCCTTGTGAGGTAAAATTGCCCACGTTTTACAGAGAAGAACCTGATAGACACTGGAAGGTGAAGTGACTTGTTTTAGGCCAGGCAAGAGATGAGAGTCAAAATGAGAATTTAGAAGTTTTTGATCTCCTAGTCCATACTGTTTCTCAACATTATGTGCCAGAGTCTACTGTTACGAACATCAATACAAACCTGCAGTAACTGTATTGACTCCTGTGTAACTGAGAGCAGAAGTTAGCACCAGATATATAAATATAGTCATACCCAGGACAATAAAAGAGCACAATATCTGAGCACTTATCTTAAAATTATATTTTCCTGGTTATGTAGAATTCAGTGATCGGGAGGAAAAACTACTTTAAGGGGGGCAGGAAGGCTAAACAAGTAACAGTGTTAGTTAACTTCTGCAACTGGATTTTTACAAGTATCATTCTTTTGCACCAAGGTTGAAGTCTGCACAGCGTACGCTTGTGTGAAAAGCAATAAAACCCAAATTACAACTGTGGAAGATGAGCCAAATGAGCTGTCAGCACCCATAATACACGTTCTCAGTCCAAGGTACTGTACTGTATTTGTTTTTCTTAAGTCACAACTACTTGTAGCCACAGTGAAAAATATAATTTGAGGATATGTTCCTTCATTTCAGAATAAGGAGCATTAGAAAAATTAAAATATAGTTATAAGATCTTCCTAATTTCTTTGCTAGTGGTGGTCATTTTTGCTATTAGAGTTATGGCCAGCTGAGCTACTAAAAAAAAAACCTCTCATGTTTAGCTGGCTGCATGTACCTGGTTATTGGTCATCAATTTGTGATATTACTGAATAAGAGGCAATATAAATGTAAGGCAGCTAAATGAAGGTATGTGGGAGAATGAAAATCATCAAACTTACTGTTCGGTAAGGGGAGGGGAATGAATGTGGAAAAGAACCATTTGACACTGATAATGGAAGCTAAGGTAACTGTGAGAGAAACAGTCACACATAATGACAATAAGAATTAATAAACCATCTTAAAAGGTGTGTGTGTGTGTGTGTCTGTGCCTCCTGTCTGTTTGCAATCTGCATCTCCTCTCCCTCTCTCCCCCACTCATGGACAAACTTCTCAACAGTAATAATAGTGCCGGGCTGGCAGACTCGTGACATACATGGTAATTTTTTCTTTAAAAGAACCATGGTGGGAACTAACATTTTCCAAAGGAGAGGCTATAACTAATGGACATACAGTGCCAAAACATTTATCAAAATTACACCAACCATAAAACAGCCTCCTGCATGTATGTTATTGTTGGTGTGATTTTATTACACTTCTGGGCATGGAGGGCCTGTTATCTATGTTTCTTTTACAGAAACAACAACATTATCTTTTAAATAACTAAAATCTAATATCTAAGCCTTCAGAAATGGTCAGCGGAATGGATTTGCTCTCCCAATATTTAAAAGGAATTTCTGTTTGCTGTTTATCATTTCTACATTTTCCTTGAATTCTATATTTGTCTCTGAATAAGGTAATCATTGGGTGAAATTAAGCTTGCTATTTTTCTGTCACACATACAGATACAGTCAAAGCTGGTTTGATGATAAGAACTCAATTCAGGATCTCATCTTTTGCCCTTGGCTTTAACTTTATGTATGCCTTTGTCTGTATTGTCTGTACTGCAAACACTTATGTGTGTTTCTGCTATTATTTACAAACTAAATATGTCATAACACATGAGTGCAAAAAGATCAGAAATACCTTCCAATTTTATAATCTGTTCAGCCAGAAACAGACTGTTTCTACATTGCCTTTCCCTACATGTCATATTATCATCAGCTGTTCTTATATCCCAAAAGAATACTAACTACTGATCGATTGCCCGGACATGTCTGGCCGTGGCCTACATGTGCCCCGGGTAGTTCATTTATTTGCCACGGTGGATTTGCTAGAGTGGAATTTAATCAATAGCTAATTCATTAATTCTGGTCCTCGAGTATGTAGGGACTGTGCAGTATAAAAATGGCTGGCTGGCTTCAGCTTTGATTGAAATATGACAAACACAGCAGCTGACAGCTTCAGCAGGTGCTGGACTGAATATGAATTTTGCTTATTTATCCTCCATATCGGAATAAGCTTAGGGGGAAAATTCCAGTTTGTATAAACAAAAGGACATTTTAATATGTATCTGCCAACAGACAAAAAAAGGGCATTTCTAGAGTATAGGCTCATGAGAAGGATGAGATATAGCACAGATCATGCAGTTTATTGTCTTTAATTGGAACCCTGGCAGTTTCTCCACTTCTGAATCAGTTTCGGGGGCTGTATTATTGATGAGAAAGCTGTAGGATAATGTCTTTGTAGCATTCACAAATAATTGTTTTCAAATTTGCCTCCAGGTGTTGTATGACATAAATTATAATTTCACCCACCAACTTTTTAGAAGTCTTTCTGATAGCAGCTCTATCCAGGCTGTTCTAATGAAGGTTATACCACCATCACCATTATGAATACCTTCTTTCCCCACCACCCCCAACAGTAACTCAGCTTCAGGCTGAAACTTGGTACAAAATGTTACAGTCCAACATTTATTCATTTTTTTAATGCCAGTCTTGAAACACAAAACAGTATGGAACCCATTCGTGAACTCCTTGTTCAGTTTTTTCTCAGTTCTTATTCAGTCATAATTCCCATTGCAATCAAGGGTGCAGTTTGCCTGAGTAAGGAGTTCAGGATTAATCCCTATGTGAGAGCATTTAATTTCAGTACTAGAAGCATGCAGCTCTTCTCTCACCATGCCATGCACTTTCCAGCTGACTACTGGTTTGGGTAGTGGACTAATCACTTTCTCTGTTTTGAAAATCAGTTTTCATTTTTTAAAAAACAGATTTCTTTCTTTCTTTCTTTCTTTCTTTCTTTCTTTCTTTCTTTCTTTCTTTCTTTCTTTCTTTCTTGTGTTTCAAAGGTGATAAACTCAGCCTTCCAGAAAAGTACGTAATGGCTGTGTTGCTTAATAACAACTCTGACCACTCCAGACAAGTAAGGGACAGTGCAGATGAACCCTATTGGGGGTTCCATCCTGTTCTGAACTAAGAGGTTGGTGGCTGTGATAAGGAGCCTGAGGGCTAGGGGCTACACTACAGAGAAATCCTCAGAGCTGTCTGAAAGAAATGAAAAGCCCCTTAGGTGCTTTTGGGGGAAGCAGAACTTACACGTGCACATGTGGATTATAGAGCTACTGCATCAACCCAGACCATGACAAATGAGTAGGAATTATACTGAGGATCTGTGATCTTCAAGCTAAAAATTCTCTAATAATAAATACTTAGCTGTATAGCACTTATAACCTGTAGCTCTTCCCAGTCCCAGCAAGTCTGTGTCTTTGGTTATTGTGTGTCGTACTGTGTCCCTAAATATCTAAGTCCTGTTGTCCTTGATACAAAAGACTCCCTCTGCTATGAAGAAGTGGTGGTAGGGAGACAATAATTCAATATATGTGATCCCTAATTAGAAATTTATTTGCCCCAATGATCATTACTGGTAACAGTGTTCCCATCTTTTACCATTTTATTGTGAATCTCATCATTTTTGGTATTTTTCTTAAGCCCCCCACTCCCAAAGTCAGTTGCTTGTGTGAGAATCTAAGATTTTTTTTTAAGTAAATGTCTAGCCCTCATCCTTGAGGAGAAAAGCTTAAAATATGAACCCTAAAGACTCTAACATCAGAACCCCCAAATTACTTGTTTTTAAATCTCATAATGTTTAAGACAAACTTATGATTTTGGGCATGGGTGGGGCTGGCTTATGATTTTTGGATCCTTGGGGTTGTTGATACTATAATAATCAAACTCCTAATAACTAGAGCTGATCAAAATTCAGATATTTCAAAATTTTGTTTTATTCTCTATCGGGACAAAAAGTTGAAATACTGTATTGAAATATTTGTAGAATGGAAAATTCTGAAAATGTTTGATTCAGAAATGTCTGATTAAACATTTCTGATTAAAATGAAATATTTCAACATTCCTGAATCGAAATGTTTCATTTTGGTTTGTTGAACTAATCAAAACATGTTGTCGAGGTCAGTTTGAAATTAATATGTCCTCCTGAGGTGCTTCAGTGCCTCCTGGGAGTTGTAGTTCTGGTGTCTCATGTCAAGATTCTCTTCTATTGGTCAGGCTCCCCAGCTGGACTATATCTCCCATAAAGCATGGGTCCCTGGTTCGATCCTTAGTGTGTTAGCAAAGATGACAGCTGTCATATAAGTGGGGGCTGAACTCTGCTGGACCTCAGCTGCTTGGGATGAGTTTCCTCTGTCCAGAGGAAATGTGTAAACCACAGAGATTGGCATCCCCGTCTGTGCCAATCCAGAGGATGTGATTCTATTACAGCTCCCAACTACAGAGTCTGGCTCTTTAGCTCAAGCAGTGGACACTCAAGAATCTATAGCTGTGGAGGCCCCCTGTTCAGTCTCTAGTGTGTTGGCCAAGGTGACATTTGTTACACAAACACAAAGCTTATGTGCAGCGTAAGTCCTATGCAGACCCTGCTGAATATAAATCTATCTTAAGTAGTGCATAGTCCTTGTCCTGGTCCTCTGGACAGGGGTACATTTCACCTGAAAAGGACACACTGAAGGGCGTGAGCATGGCTAAAACAAATGTATTAAAGAATTTGGGCAAGTATTTGCAGAGTTATTTTAAATAATATTCACTTAGCTCTAGTTGTATCTGTGTAAATAGAATAATAATAACGTGCTTCCTTTTTACACAGTAGCATACATTGAGCCCTATATAAGAGGTAAAATGCTCAAACCATTGTACGAGGTTTTAGACATGTGATTCCGATTGACTTTAGTGAGAAATGTGACTTGCAAACCTGTAAAATCCTGCACAATGCTTTGAAAATTTACCCCAAGGGTCTGAGTGAAATTCTCGAACACAAAATCATTCAGCAGTATGGCTAGAAATGTTGGCTTTGCCATGGTACTGCAGTGTGCAAAGACTGGAAGAGAGTCACAATGGTATGAATAAAGATTGAAGTACTAGCCTTTCTTTCTTTTCTTTTCTTCTCCCCTCTTCAGCTTTCTCTGTATATTTTCCTGCTTTTGTGGGTTTAAAGCAGACCCTGGAATGTTACTTGAGTGTAGGGAGGTTTTTTTTTGATAGTTGAATATGCAGTGAATACAAAATAGCCATCTACAGAATGTGGAATTAATTCAGTGAGTCAGATGAAGACCTCAGAATAATAATGGTGACTCTACAAGTCACCTATGAAGTTATTCCTTCATAGGTGACATTAATTCTCTCTCTGCAGATGCATATTGCTATGTGTGTTCCTCTGTTTATACCTCAAGGAAGTGAAATAATAGTGCACTGTTATTTTTATTCTGTTAAGATGTCAAAGTTTATCTCAGCTGCTGTTGTTTGAGTGTAACTGTCTTGGTTTAAATTAATGCTAATTTATGATGTCACTGGCATTCTGACAGTGGCTGTGTAATTGGGCTATGGAGATTTTAAAAAAATGTATTGTGGGAATAGTAAGTACTAGACAATTTTATATACAGATAGGAGGACTAGTATGTAGCAGTAATCCTGCACTTCAATCTATTACCTAAGTGAGAATGTCACCTGATGTACAGTGAGAGAAACACAAAACAGCCTAAATACATGTAAAGTGGTGATCATAATTGTGCTAGAATATGAAACTTTAAATTAATAACATTTTCATTCTAAATATCCATGTGAAAAATGTTTTAATACGAAATATTTTAGGGGAGAGGGTGTTCTTATGCCTTTTAGTGACAATTTTGAGATCTTTCCTTTGAAAAAATAAAATGCTGTTTTTAGTAATGCTGGGTCTGATCCTGGAGACAATACTCATGGCTTTTAATGGTGACCAGTGTTCTACAGACTAGACTGATTTTTTTCCTTTAGTCCTCCTATCTGTATATAAAATTCACTCTCTTCTAAACTGGATAGTCTGGTGCTAAATATTGAAACCAAGGACTGGATTGTGCCTTGTAGGCACTATGTTGGATATAGTGCAGAATCACACCTTTCACATGGGAGATCCAGGAGCCTTGAATCCTTCATACTATACACACTCTTTTTTCACTTCTAGCTTTATTTCTGAATGAAAGAAGTTCAAACTTAGAGGAATATTGCTTACTGAGCCACATTCTAAGTCTGAAGTTTTTAAAATTCATCATGTTGAGTTATGTGACCACCAAAAAGATAAAACCAAACAATTTTGCTAACGCAGAAAAAAGATACATATTTTTTGATTCTTATCTAACTCAAAGGGCACATTGTTTTTGGTCTTCTTTAATTCTCCAATGAGGAGGGAACAATTAGAAGACATTTCAGACCAAAAGGAATTATTTTGTGAAAGTTATTAACAAATGAAAAGATTGGTTTACAATGGAATGTCTATCTCAACTTTGGCAATGGTGCTACTACCCAATGCTACAGTACATCCTAGAGTCATAGAAGCCTGAGATAGGAAGTATCTACTGTATTAGGTCTTCTAATCCATTCCCCTGCCAGGGTCTGACTTATTCTATATTAAACTGGACAAAATGCTAGAAAATGTTCTGTAAGGAAAAATCTTATGTTAGCAGATACCTAGACTGGATGATCTAATTGGTCTTTTATATCTCAAAGTTTTTAGGTGCTTTGTCCAGTCCAGACAAGGAGTTCATTTTCCCAAATATTATCAAATTTTGCTAGTTTGCTACTTTTTTGGGTATTAAAGATTTTGTTAATTTGACAATTTAGAAGGGGATTTTTGACACTTTTAATAATTCCACCCATATGACCAATATAAAAAGAATAACTGCTGGAGACTTCTAAATTAATGTGAATGTCAGCAGAAGCGCAACTAAAAAT
Organism: Emys orbicularis; assembly: GCF_028017835.1. Lineage (NCBI taxonomy): Eukaryota > Metazoa > Chordata > Testudines > Emydidae > Emys > Emys orbicularis. Next base: position 168,839,314 of record NC_088685.1, read on the forward strand.
AGGAATATTAAATTAATTGTTGTACCAGACATTAATTATTCTATTTACTGTAGATCTCTTCAAATTGACTGGGCATCACCAGGACAACCAAATGGCATTATTCTTGGATATGATCTCTTACGTAAAGCCTGGCGGAGGTGTACTGCAGCCCAGCAGCTACCAATGAACCAAAGCAATAGACCATGCCTATCACTGGAATGTAAGATACATGAAAACATCTGTGGAGACCTGTGCTATCATCCAGAGTCTAAGGTACTTGCAAATTGCATATATTTAACTTAACAGTCAAATGCAAGATCATATATCTAGAACCAAAGAATGCTGACTGGACCCTGGAAAGCAGTGACACTGAAAAGTCTTTAGGGGTCATAGTGGACAAACAACTTAACATAAGCTCCCAGTGCAATGCTGTGGCAAAAAGGCTAATGTGATTCTTGGAAGTGTGAAAAGGGGAATAGTGAGTAGAAATAAGGAGGAGATTTTTACCTCTGCGTACAATATTGTTGAGAATGATACATACTGTATCCAGTTCTGGTGCCCACATTTAAGTACCTTTACAGGGAAAAAGTATGAGGTACTAAAGGGCTCTTTAACCTATGGAGAAAGGCATAACAAGAACTAACGCCTGGAAATGAAGTTAAGCCAGACAAATTCAAATTATTAATGAGGCACAATTTTTGACAATAAGTGATTAACCATTGGAACAAACTACCAAGGAGAGTGGTGGATTCTCCACTTCTCGATGTCTTCAGATCAAGGCTAGATGCCCTTCTGGAAGAGATGTTTTAATCAAACATAAGTTCTTGGGCTTTACAGGCATAAGTTCTATGGGTGAAGTTCTATGGCCTTTGTTGAAAGAGGTCACACTAGATCACCTAATGGTCCCTTATAGCCTTAAAAACTATGGCTATATGAACCGTTTTCTCTGAAAAAAATTTCCAGGAAAAGTATAAACTCCCTCTACTACAATTTATCCTAATCAGAAGAAATCCTGTAATTAACTAGTTAGTGTATGTGTACCACTGGCTTGAGTGGATACAATCAGAACTGCTCAGAGGTGTGTTAAATTCCTTATACTGCTAACGGAGATATTTCATTAGCTCAGGTAGTAAGGAGCTGTGCTTTTTGAAGTATATGAGGATCTAAGTCCTTTCAGCATTGTCACTATAAAGTTCTAAGTAGTCATAGTGTGAAGCATAGAGACCATAGTGAAGTTTCTAGGTTTGCAATTACACTGTAGTACACATGTCTATTTGGAAAAAAAAAAACTATGGGGAAAGTCATGAAGTGAAGCCTAAAGCTTTGTGGTGTACATTTAACTCTTATCATTCATCATAATTTTCATGACAAATATTAGTTTATTGGGATGATTAGGTGCCTTTCAAATTCTTCCTTGATTGAATGACTTGATTCTGCTTTACAGCAAATCTATTTAGATTCAGATACAAGTGGGTGGTTGTTTACATGACAATAATGAGCAATGGAACTATCATGATTCATCAGGAATATTTTTAAATTATGGTCATTTGCAGATTAATCAGTTGCTGTTCAGGAGTTGGATCAATAGTGCAGCCAGACAGTAGGAGTCTGTAAATGGTTTTTATTGACAAATGAGGTAGAAAACTCTTAGTTTGAGGGTAAGATTTAATGTAATGAAATAATGTCGCTATTTGTCAACAGCATCATCCTGCGTGCAGTGTCTAAAGCTAACTGTGTATTCACAAGATTCACTGTCAGAGGAGACAGTAATTAAGAAAGTGAGTTATTTGAGGGATTCAGATCAAAATATAAATTATTCCAGCTGACATAGGTTTAGCTTTGGGTTGCATTCAATAGAGTGCCATGCACCTAGCGTTTGTGAAACCTTACTGCTGACTTATGAGCATGATTTTGTTCTGGAATGTAAATGAATGTATGGGTTTTTTTGTTTGTTAATTTTGAGAAACAAATGTAAACATTTAATAAAATGTAGCATGTGGATTATTTTTAATACTTCTAGGGATGATGTAAAGAAAAAAAATATGTATCTACCCCTTACCTATGCTACTTACACTGAATTATTAATACTGACTTTAAAAGATATTTTTTCTTAATTATTGCGGTTTACTTTGTTTTTCTTCACTCAGTTTTCACAGTGACTCTTAGGATGGAAAATTTCAGTCTCATATAGAGAGAGATACAAGGTGGGTGAGATACTATCTTTTATTGGACCAACTTCTGTTGGTGAAAGAGACAAGCTTTCAAGCTTACACAGAGCTCTTCTTCAGGTCTGGGAAAGGTATTCAGAGTGCTGCAACTAAATACAAGGTGGAACAGATTGTTTAGCATATGTAGTTAGTACATTCCTAGGTGAAGTGGCCCGATAACACTTCTCCAGTCATAGGATAACAAGGAGGGGCAAGGGGTAGTGGGTTTGTAACCAGATATAAATTGTTGTAACCAGATATAAATCTGGTGTCTTTATTAAGACCATGATTTTTAGTGTCTAACAAAGTTATGAGTTTAAGCTCCCAGGCTCATCTTTTGAAGGTGTTGTGCAGGTTTCCTTTAAGGACAAGGACTGAGAGGTCAGATAAGCAGTGATGGTTTTTTGAAAAGTGTTTGCCCATGAGTGATATGGTGTTTTTGTCTTTTATCATTTTTCTGTGTGAATTAATTGGAGTGTAATGATTATTTGGCTTCACCCACATAGTTGCTATTGGGGCATTTAGTGTACTGGATGAGGTATAGGATATGTTGTGATAGACCCAAAGAAGAGCTCTGAGTAGCTCTCTTTCACCAACAGAAGTTGGCCCAATAAAATATATTATCTCACCCATCTTGTTTCTCTAAGATCCTGGGATCAACATGGCTACAACACTTCAAACAGTCTTTTATAAATACTTGCATTTTCTATGTTTAAAATACAGCTTTGTTAGTTTTATTTTTCTGCTATGGTGTTCATCACTGTACTAACTGAGCATCTCACAAACACTAATACATTTAGCCTCATATCTGCCTTCTGAGGTAGTTATCCTCATATGACAGACAGGACACTTCATGTTTGTAAGCACTACTGTTATTTACTGAGTCCACTCCACCAGAGGTTGTATTACTTATTGTTTGCACTTTGGTAGTGCTCAAGACTCCTAGAAGACCCTTCTTCTTCTTCTTCTTCTTCAGGATTTGGTCCTATTGAGCTAGGTGCAGTACAAGCATTGGTAAGCATTTATTACTATTAGTGTGGGATTAGGGCCCTGGGAGTAATTTAAAATAGACGGTGACAGAGTGCTAGCAGCCTAGAGCTGACCCAGCGTTCTGGTCACTAAGGTACTAACTATTCCTACCCCCTGGAGTGGATTTAAGGTTGGGGAGGATGCGTGCTTAATGGCTTAATTAGGCAGGAAGCTGATAAGCTAATAGGTATGTTCACACTGGGATAAAAGATCGACAGCATGGCTGCAGCTGGCCCCTGGCAAGATGACTTGGGCTCGAGGATTTGGGGCTGCAGGGCTATAAAATTGCAGTGTAGGCATTGGGGCTCGGGCTGGAGCCCTGACTCTGAAACCATGAGGGCGTGGATCTGAGAGCCCAGGCTCCAACCCAAGCCCCAGTGCCTACACTGCAATTTTTAGCTTTGGCTCTGAGACTCTCTGCCATGGGTGTTGGGGGTTTTTTGGTTTTTTTTTCTAATCGCAGTGTAGACATACCCAATGACAGCAATCAGCCCGTCAGCTGGGAACAGTTAAAGGAGAGGGAAGAAAGTGCAAGGGAGGAAGGCTGGAAGGGGGCCATAGGAGACAGGATATCGAGAAGAGGAGATCTTTCCCTCTCCCTCCCCAGAGAGTGAGCAAAGGGGGAAGTTTATTTCTAATTGTATGTCCCTGCCTGAGGTTGTACTGGTGAACTGGTGGAGAGGACCCCATAAATAACACAGTGGTGCTTACAAATGTGGAAGTGCCCAGGTGATTTCAGGTGGTCCAAAGGGCAAAGACTGCCATGTCACATAGACCTATATAAAATATCAACTCATTCATGCAGGTGACTTTATGAAAATATTGTCCCCTTATCTTCTCTACTGTGGATACTCATCACAAATCAGTGCTTGGCCTGCTGTAATACACATTGCCAACAGTCCCTAAGGGCCTGTGGGAATCACTGTGGGACACTCTATCGCCACTTTATACGTTTGAATATAGCTGGGTGAAATTTTTCAGCTGAAACTTTTTTTTGAGAAAAAAGTGCAGGTTCAGGTTGATAAAACTTTAATTGATTCATGTTGTTTCAGCAAATTATTTTGGTTTAAAAAAAAAAAAATCCAAACCAAACAACCCCTAAAAAAAAATTTCTGAAAAAGTCAAAACATTTCATTTTGACATTTTCTAAATTAAATGTTTTGATTTTTCCTGTTGTTTAGAAATATCCTTTCTTTTTTTTTTTTTAAGTTTTAAAATGCCTGAAATCAAAATCAAATGTTTAATTTCAGGTTGAATTAAATGTTTTGTTTGTCCTGAAACCTGAAATGAATTTTTTTTCCCAACTTTTCAATTTGCCAAAAATTCTGGAAATTTTTGATTTTGGGTTGATTGAAAACAATTTTTCCCCACAATTTTTTTACAACTGTCAGCAAACCAAAAATCCATGATTAGCACAGCTCTAATTTGAATGTCTGACTAGGGGCATGTCCTGCCCATTCTGCTTCTGAAATGCAAATAACACTCCCAACGTACTGATGGTGTTCTGTTGCCTTCCTCTGAGCCAGGCATCCACATAAAATTTTGCCATTGACGAGAGAGCAGGACTGTGTGTGAATGATTTGGGGGGACAATATCCACACGGGCCTGTTGGGGCACAGCTAAGTCTGAAAGGGCTCTGATTAAATGGGTAATGAGACTTTGAAGAAGACCTGTGGATTTTCAAATGCAGTTGTCATGATTGCTGTGCTGCTGAGTTCTTCCTATGGCGCCCCCAGAGGCTACCCTGCTGAACCACATTTGATTCGTTCTTTTTCCTCTCACTCTCCTTCAAGTTTCAGAGTTGCAGCCGTGTTAGTCTGTATTCGCAAAAAGAACAGGAGTACTTGTGGCACCTTAGAGACTAACAAATTTATTTGAGCATAAGCTCAAATTTGTTAGTCTTTAAGGTGCCACAAGTACTCCTCTCCTTCAAGTGAAACCTGGTAACTTCATACCCTCCCTCCTAAGCCAAAATCAGCTTTTCCCAACTCCTCTTGCTCCCTTTTGCATAAAGCTCAACTACTTCAGCCATTGAACATGCCTCTTGAGCCACATCTGCTTGCTCAACAGCAAGCATCTAACTTTGGTCACAGAAACCCCATGCTGAGCTGCAGTCTTCTCTTTCCTTCTCTTTCCACTCCCTTTCATATGGGCTTTAACCAGTGGTAATTGGGGCAAACACTGGCAAAGTCATCTTTGAAATATGGCATGGAATCTCCCTCAAGCAAGCTGGCATTTCACTCGTTTTATTAATTGTATATTTTATGCAAGAGACAATGGGCCTGATTTTCCTCTCACACCAGTTTTATCCTGGTGTAATTCCATTGACTTAAATGGGGTTATACTTGATTTGTACAGGTATTAAGTGAGAGGACAATCAGTCCATTTGTATGTAATTAAATTGGGGATCCAGTGTTATGTATTAACATTTTTCCTTATCTGTTGATCAAAGGGTGACATTTTGCAATATCAGTTTGGTTGTTATGGAACACTGGAACAAAGGGACTGTATTCTTTGTTCCTTATATACAAAATAAGAGTGTTAAAACACAATTCCACCCCCAACAAAGAAACCCACACTTCAATAATAGGAATGCAGTGTGTCAAATAATCTTTTACTCTGTGTGAGTCACTGTTTAATTTTAAATCCATGCACATGCAAAGGACCATGAATGAGGTAGTTTAAAGCCTCATCCAAAGCCCATTGACGTCAATGGAAAGACTCCCATTGACTTCAATGTGCTTTGGATCAGGTCCTAAGTTTAATCCTATTTAATTTGTTCTGCACTTGTTGAATCTTTTAAACCTGTTTGAACTTATTCTACTAAAACTCCTTGGGATGGCATTTATTTCTTTCTTCATCAAAATACACTCTTTTGCCGTCATTGGACAGGTGTGTGATGCTTGAATGCCAAAAACCATAGGAAGACAAGCTTTACTGAAAAGCTGAGTGTCGAGTTCCTGGCTTACAATACATCTGTGGTTTGCTTGACAGGAGGGGCTTCATTTGTATAATCACATATGAAATATACACTATCTGACAATACCTCTTTTTCAGTCCCAGGATTGTTATGCTGGTGTTTTCAGTCTGCTGAAGTTCATAACACTCTCTTGCCTAGGTGTCGTTACTAATGTGTGTTGCCCACACAATCCTGTTCACACTTGAAATCTTTAAAAGGACATTAGCCAATTGAACAAACATCCTCTGGAGTTTTGAGGGAGATATTCAAATTAGTGGTGGAGTGTGTTACAACTCCACCCAGCAGCTAAGATACCTGAAGTGCTGAAGGCACTTCTCCATTGCCTGTGTAGCTATACCACCTGAACTGTCCTGCTGTTGCTATGTGCATCCTGAATTTAACAAAGCAAGCAATGAGAGATTGTCACAATGAAAAAAAATTAATTAAAATAGTGGTGTAAAGGGAAATAATTTCATTAAGCAATGGCTCATGAGTTTGAATAACAACAATGGTCACAGTGAACAGTTCAGTGCCTAAAAGGAGACTGAATGGAAGTGTTAATACAGCTGCAGTACTTTTATTTTCAGCAGCGACAAGCTACATAAATCTGCTGTTAATGAACTAATCAAAAGGAGCTCTGGCATGACTAGGAGGTGCAAGCTTGCCCCTTGACTCATCATAATTAATACATGAATGCCATTTATTCAAAACATTGTCAGGACTCATTTCTTTAAGAAGAACAGCAACAAAAATAGTGGCTCTATACCTAGCCTCCTGAAATAGCTCAATCTCACAGGCAGGACTCTTGGACATTAAGGCAGCATCACAAGGCACATTCCATTCAGGCCACAAGTCTGTCAACATTCACGTGAACACTAGCAGCAGGGTTGCAAAGTCTATTCTAGGTTCTCTCAGGGCTTGGGCAAGATGCTCAGGTCAACATCTGGCCCCAAAAAAGAGGACAGTACAGAAATATAGTAAGCTTTGGTCAATAACATCCCAAATGCAAATTACTCTACTAGGACAACGTATACCACTGCAAACAGAATTTTTACTCTCAGGTTTTAAAATTCACATCTGTGTTAATTGTCCAAGGAAAGCAACAGCTTGGGAAAAGGAGTGGGAGGCCTCACTGGACTCTCACCACAGCACCAGGTCCCTGTAATGTAACACCAGGAGACGCATTTTCAGTTCCTATGGTCTGGCCAATGGACAGCAGGGAACTTATACAGTATTGGGGACCAATTAACCAAAAAATAGCAGTACTTACTAATAGAAGAGATTTATTTCCCACATGAGGATGTCATGGGTCAGTCCTTGCTGCAGTGCTTGCTCCACAAGCAGAAAAGTGTTTTTAACAAGCTCATAGCTCATAAGAATTCCATCTAGTCTTTTGAGACTTGCCAGTCTCATAGGTGGCTCTGGAGGAGTGTGTGTGTGATAAGATAGATAAACATGGCTGCTCCCTGCCTTACACAACTGCATGCCTGAGCAACCAAGTGCTCACAGCTAGTAGCTTTGAAGGATGCCTGTCGTGAGCAGAGGGAACACGATCACCACCTGCTGTTCATAGAAAATACAGCCCGAGAGTGATTTACCACTGTGTGTGTGATAGTAAGATTTTTACAGGTATCCATTTGCAAATGAATTAATGTAACAACATGTTTAAGTACAGTGACTATAGCTAAGGACAAGCTGTCCACACCATTGCAACTAATAACACTGTGACCTACTGTCTAGTCTGTACATATGTCACAGCCTTCTACAGGGGGGAATCTAAGACCTGGTCAAGTGTTTGGGCTACTGTGTCTGATTATTGCAAGGATCTCAAATTGCTGGGCACCATTACAACATCCAGTATGTGCTGCCGCACCTAAATATAAGAGGATGAGATAATAATAACCTTTAGCCATTACTTTCAATGCCTTTGCTGATTTGGTTTGTGACATAATCCTAACGCTACTTGAATACATTTTATTTTATGGGTTGATAATGCAAATTCTTTGAGCTTAATACCAATGCAAATAGTAACTGACTGTCTTGAGAGTGCTGCCAAAAAAGTGCTATTTCACAATTTACAGCTGGCTGCAGAGGACGTTATGTAGCTACATAATAATAGCACCAAGTACATCAATTGGTAACGCCAGATAAAAAAGTCCAGACGTATTTTAGCTCTGACTGGGGATTTTTTCTGGAAGCTCTGTGTGGGGTTTTGGAAGATCCTGACAGGAAGACTTGAGTCATTTTAAATAAGAGTGTGGAGCTACTGAGGGTCAGAGAACATCGCTAGTTATCTGATAGGGGATTTCCCAAGGGAGTTCAGTTGGGAAAGAAGAAACATTAATAATTATACTTTACACTTACATAGCACCTTCCATCCAAGGGTCTCAAAACACTTTACAATCAGTAATAAAGTGAGCCTTACAATACTTCTTTGAGGCATGTGGAGTGGCTGTGCCCAGTCCACTCGAAGCATTGCTTGAAGGCATCAGCTGGACTATAAGATGGCTACTGCAGGACCCAGTGCTGGCTAATTCAAAGATGTGCAGTACTTCTATTTCTGCAAAGTCTAGGGGGACACTATCTGGATGAGGTTCTCACTGCTTTTCATCCTGGGTGACAAGGAAACATTGAGAAGCAACTGAAGCCTGTGAAAGAAACCAGAGAAACCAAATTAGGTAGATTACAAAGAGAAGCACCATCAGAATGGACCGTCAGTGGGAAAGAGATTAGAGCAGGGTTGAAGACTAGGTTTTAAGCCATCATTTACTCAGATAACTAGATTATATACTGCCTCTGGTGTCCCAAGAGAAGTAATATGAAAAGGGGAGCAGAGGATACCCTTACGAAGGCTGAAGAATTTCTAATTCATGCAGTCTACATTGGGGCCAATGATACACATATTGGCTGATTTGATAGAGCCAAGGGTACTTTTAAGGACCTGGGAAGGTAGAGACACTGCAGCTAATCTTCTGGGTCCATCTGGTGACAAATGTGAGTGAAGAAGGAAGAGTGGCTTAATACCGACCAGACCTCCTGCAGCTTTATTTTTAAGGAGTAGTAACTACAGGTCATTTAAGTACAACTACATTTAAGTGCAGAGCTTCACCTTCTCAGAGGAGCACTGGATGGCAGAAGGAGTGTGCCTATCACAACACTCCTTTATAAGGTGAACCCACCCTTTATAATGCTTCACCCATCTCTATCCCCTTTAGGGCATTGTATGGTCCTGTGGTGAGAGAGAGATGGAGCCACTGCCTTTCTGCCTGGCTTTTTTGCAGACCATGGAAAGTCAGAGGCAGTGGTTCCTTGCTTTCACTGCACTGCACACCCCCATGAAAGCCAGACAGAATCTGGTGATCAGAAATTTACAAGATAATTGAGAATACAATTTATTTTCTTACATGAACAGTAAAAGAAAAGGTGCCATGTACACAAGATAGTAACACAGAGGAGAGGGGGTGGCAGCATGGGTTGTGTGTTTCTTCCAGGAAGGATATACATAGTGTTGTTATAAATGTTATATCTACGATTTTATTTTTATCAGTTCATACCACTTGGTCCATCATTCCTCAATTATTTCAGCTGTTAATCTAGGGAGTAAGTCATTCACTTCTCTTAATTATTTAATTTTGTCAATCAGTAATGAATTTAAAGGAACTAGACAAACAAAAGCTCCTTTTGAACAGATAGACACATTCTTTTCTTTTCTTTCTCTGTTGTTGTGATGAGCTGAATTAGAAAAGAAAGGGATGATCGCGATTAAACACTCTGCTGTACTGCCAACTGCATTTTCCTTCTAGCCACAAGAGGCAGCCATTCTCAATAATATAGCTGCATTGAACAGGTTCTGAGGTTACCTTTCACTATGATTTTCCCAACTGTGCTATATGATTTGTTATGTATACAGGATGCCGGTCTATCTGCACAGGAGTAAGCATACAAATAATTATTTGATTGTTCAAGCGTATAATTTCCTCTACAGTACCTGGAGAGAAGACCACAGTTAAAAGGCCTTTTCAAAATTCATTTCCATGTAAATTTTATTTTGAAAAAAGTATATAAATTATATTCTCTTGAGATCATATTGTCTGTAGACTTGTGGTAATAAATAAGTGATCGTATGCTATAAGAAGAAAACTATTTTAATGTGAAAAGGAAACTCAAGAGCTCATATTGGGAAGTCCTGTTTTTCCTAGTTGTAAGGTTTTTAGATCAGATGTCTCATCAAAATAAAAATTGAATATGGGAAGGTGGGGGCAGATTATATCTATATATTGAAATCTACTCCACATTGCCAGACTCAAACATCCTAGGAGTCATGTGAAGACAATTCATATTAATGGAGTATTTTATTAAGATGCAGCATGGTCGAAGGCCACAAAATAGCAACATTCTGTCAGATGAACAGTAGTTTATTGAAGTCTAATAATGCTGGAGGGCACAGGATTTTAGCCGTGTTGCATTTTGTTTGCCTGCATTCATATTAACATCAGAGCTAGAATTTATTGTACACATTTTTCATATACATTGTTTTGTCAGTGGGTGCATTATGTTTTGTTTAACAGATATTGGCTTTCTATTTTTTAAACTACTTTTAGGTGTGTTGTAATGGGATTCTGCACAACAATAAACCTGGCTTCCAGTGCTGTGAGGACAAGTACATTCCATTTATTCTTAATTCATTGGGGGTTTGCTGTGGTGGTCAGATACACGCTGTGCAACCAAAGTATCAGTGCTGCGGTGGCTATTACACCCAGGTATTAGCAGGTAAGAGGCAACTTCTTTCAAGCATTTGAAAGAAATAAAATTGCACAGTAGAGTTGATGTACCTCTTAAACCAAGGAAGGTGAATACATATTAATATGTTCAGCATTTATAGAGATTTTTGATGTCATTTATAGATGAGCAAAGGTTCTGTACCGACATGGAATGGGCAATGAGAAATTGCCTTGATATTGCTGCCTAAACACAGTCGACTCCACTTACACAGGAAATGCCTAACCGATAAATCTTCCTAATTGGGTCATCTCCCAAACGAATTTAACATGAATGATACTTAACAGCAACAACTGCTGCTTAATGGGGAGGGCAGTTCTGCTTAATAGGGACGCTGTCAAGCAATTTTGTAGTGCTATGTCTTTTGTGTGACTTAATCTTGTGGTGGTCTGCCTGCCTGCTCCTGTAGCAAGAGCTTTTAGTCCCTCCATACCTGTGATACGTACAGAGAAGTGCAACTATATATGTTGGATGGCAAGCTCAACATTTCTCAGATGCTCCTGGTGTTAATACTGCTGCAGCGGACTCCCTCTCCAAATGCAGAAAGTGCATCATCATTTTTAATCCATGGGACTGTTCAGTAACATGATGGTCTCTGCAGATCCCTGGACAGCACCATTACTGTCAAAATGGTGTGGGGTTTTCTTTGTAAGGAATTCCTACTAATGGTGCATATAAACAGAACACTACTGTATTTAAAAAGATTCTCAGGTGAAACACGTGACAAGTTACATGTAACTTTTGTAACGTAACCATTACTTTAAAAAAGTGCCTTTGTTTCTAATTTTCAGGAAATAAATCATGTTTTTGGTAAAATGTTCACATTCTACTTCATATTGAAGGCTTCCAGTTATCCATTTCAAATTCCATTTAACATTTAAAATATCACTTACTTACTACTAAACATTATTGGGTTATAGAGTGAGGGGATAAAGAGAGAACATTAAATATTTCTTGTTGCTCCTGACTGCTATATCTTAGGTCTCCAATTCATTGGTTGGTTGATTTGATTTATATTGTGCACCCATCATCCTTATCTCTAGGCACCTACTACAAATTTGAAAATAATGAAAAAGATATCTTGACAGACAAACTGATAAAATGTCAGTACTACAGAAACTCCACCCCTGCAAAAAGGAAAGGAACAGTTCCCACTTAGCCCAACTCCTCAGAAAAAGCTTGAGTAAAGAGGCTCTCCAACATGCTCTAACTCTCTTGTGACATGCTTATCTGACCCATTTACAACAAACACACATGAGTTCTGTGCACACACCAGCTTCTTCAACAACACAGCCCTATTGCCTAATTGTTTTTGCATGTGTGCAATCTAGGAAAATCTGGGCAGCTGCCCCATAGTGCCTCTTTTGTGGAAAGAGGCTCTGATCCTGCATCATTAAAGGCAATACAAGCTTTGCCAGTGACATGAGCATAGGATCGAGCCAGAGAACGTGGTGCAAAGTGGTACCAGAAATCTATGAGGTCACGCATCCCGGGATGTTATGTGCTGACACAAACCATCATTAGAGCCAACCATATTTCTAATTGGTTACTATATCAGTTTAAAATTATAGTGTAGCTGAAGCCTATGGAAAAATAAATACCAGACCCTCTGGAACCTCAGATGAGAACTCCCTAAACTCTAGACTTGTTGACTGTACAGACCATCACTTCAAGCACTCAGATGATCTCACTCTTAGGTGAAGTGATGGGTAGAGAGGTGGTGTCTCAGTAGTGTACCAGTGCTCCCACTCGCTTTCACCCTAGGGACTGGACAGTAATGCAGGACTGAAAACTTAGAAATGCAGCTCAGGAATACCATGTTATCACATTAGAAAAGGGTTCTTTGCAGCTAATCACCTAACTGCTAAAATGCACGTAATCTCCCCAACACATCCTAATTTTCTGGCATATAAACGACCAATGCTGGTAGCTCCTATGCAGTATTGTAATGTACTTTGCTGGCTGCTTTTCTCACCTTTTCTGATGTGCTTTTAAGACAAAATTTGAGCTTGCAAACCCCAAATGTATTTTTTCCTGAAATATGACTTTTAAGTATTTTTCCCATTTAGGTTACTGATTTTTATTCAAAGACTGTAGGCCTGGTCGCCCTCAAAAAGATTTTTTTGTTGGGTGTTTAGTACGCAAATCTCTTTGCAGGCAGTTGACAGGTCAGGAGCTAAAATGCTTGCCCATGAGATGTCATGCACTGTCTATGCTCAGAAATGCTTGAATTCCTGCCAAAATGTTCAGCACATCTCGAGCGCCAATCCCTTGAAAAGGAATTCATATATCACAATATTAGAATGTCTACCATGATGTCATCAGAAAAATGCGCTCTCAGAAAAACCAGAGAAAAGTATTTTGCTGGCTCATTAATCTCAATGTACTGAAATGGGAAGATTATATTCTGTGACCTCTATCCCCATCCAGTGGTCTGTGTTAACTAGCTTAATGTTGTTTACATCAGGAAAGAAAAGAATAGTGACACAAAGCATCTTGTATCTGAAAATATTTCATGTTCAATCATAGTCCTCAAGCATGAAGCCGTGAATATTTGTACATGATTTGCAAATATTTTTTTTTAAATATACTTAGTGCATTCTCCCTCTTTTTTTTTCTTATTCTAAAGGGCAGCAACATGAACAATGTTGGTCAGTTTTCTTTCTTTTTTTATAAATATGCTAATAACCCCAAGCTAAATGTTAATGTGGGTCATCCTTTGATAAGGATAACAATTAACTGGTAAGACTGCATGGTAGTTTTCAGAGAGAAAACATTTCAAACCTAGCTTGGAATGGATCCCATTTTGAGAGGTTAATGAGAAGGTTACTGATCCTTTGTGTCTAATGTCTAATAGTCCTTTGCAAAAAACAGTTTTATTTCCAACTGATGTAACCTACATTCACTGTTTTGAGGCCTATTGCTGTGCAGTCACTAAATTAGATTCTGAGGAATGAAGGAAAATATGGCTAAGTATCTAAACAGATTATATCTATTATTCTGGAAAGATTTGTTCTTGTCTTTTTGTTTATTATTGACTTTATTTGATAAAGATATTTATACAGGGTACTCTCTAAGCATACATATTTCCCAGATGTTGTTTGGCCAGCTTGATGGCACTAGATGTACAGCAGCATATTGTGCTAACGGCATGAAGATTACAAATTAGGAAGTCTCGGTTCTGTGACTCTGGAGCAGGCTGAAGTGCCAAAATGTATCCCAGAGCTAAAATGGAAGGTTGCACTCTCTAAGCAGAGTGAAAAAAATAATGCTAATACCCCTCACGTGCCACGTTTTCTACCAACGAATTCTGAGTGAAGAGAAATAATGCTCTACCTTGAATGTCATCAGTGCATATTTTGTGTCTCGCAATTAATAGCGGCATGGGGTTTAAAGTCATTATTGGAACACTCATCCTTTCAAGAGAAGAGGATTCGAGCTGTGTCTGTCACAGAGGAAAATGAATCTAGAAGGACAAGAGAAAATTGCTTAAAAAGTAACGAGAGTTCCAAATATTTTGTCAGTATTGCTGACTGTCCTGAAAAGCAGAACACTGCCATCACCCCTATTCTGTTTCCCGTGCTTCTTTTCAAATCCTGCAGTATCAGCATTTGGGCCACACAAAATATTCCAGTTTAGGTAGATACTATAGAACCCCCACTCTTAGGTCACTATTTCAAATCAAGCCCCAAATGGTAGTTGTTACCATTTGATAGCTACTTTGTGTCCTGTGTTGAATGAATTAGCAATCGCCTCTCCATTTCTGGTACACAATTAACCCCATCAAAACCCACCCTCATAAACGGTGGTAACTGGCAGCCTTCAAAAGTGAAATCTTCATTACTCTGTGGCTGCCTATGCTACAAGTATCAAACCAACACTAATCTAGCTTAAAGTGCTTACAAATATAGAAGGTTTTTTAAAAGTATGTTGCTTTTCTATGCAGACTTTGTCTTGCTTATATTGCAATAAATATCTTATGAGCCATTTCATTTCAAAGAGCTCTAACTTAGCCTCTGCTTTGGTGCCTGTGTGTTTGTGGTGGTGTTGTTATAAGCATTTATAACGTTACAGCACTCAGAAGTATAGGAAATGACTCTGTGCAAAAGAGTCTGTGTTTTCATGTGCAATGATTTGTATTTAAAGATAATAGACTATGACCCCAATACAATATCCACTGCAGTCAATGTGAATTCTCTCAAAGATTTCAATAGCCGCATATGCACGAAATCACCAATTTTATACTTAAATTAACAGGAGAAGTGTGCTGCCCTAATGAAGAACAAAACAGGGTTTCGGTTGGAGTTGGTGACTCTTGCTGCCAGGGTACTCCTTATTCCACGTCAGGGAATCAGATCTGCTGTGGTGGATCACTCCATGATGGCTTCAGTCATCAGTGCTGTGGTGGGCAATTAGTAAGCAAAGACCTGATCTGCTGCGGTGATGGAGACAAGGGAACTGCACACAGACCTCTCCCAGGTAAGCTCTGACATTACCACCAAAATGTACTGTATAGAAAAACCAGGGCTGGGCATGGATGGCTCTCTACCTCCCCAGCCCTAGTCCAACATTGGCCACTCTGCAATGAAGCACATAGATGTACAGCAGATGTGCCCCTTTCATTAAAATAAAGACTTAACTCCCTCCCCACCCCACCCTGCTGAAGGAGCATTCAGGGATGTGGGTCTTTTTATTCCACATCCCATCATCATCTCTCTCTCCTCTTTGCCTTTTGAGAAAAAGTTACGTAGTCTAGTATTAAAATATAGGGCTACATTGTGGCATAAAGCCAGGGCACAGCCCTAGCAGGCACTCCAGGAGGTTGTGTGCTTCCGGCAGGCACAACACATCCTGGAGCTTCTGGAAACCAAGAGGAGTGCACCATCTGCCCCCCTCTCTGTGTCTGGCCTCACTCCAGTCCTCTCTCCACTCCCCTTGCAGATACTTGTCCTGAGAGTGGTGCTAAGTCCTCGTGCCTCTCAGCACAAGGATTTCCATTGTTCCTGGGTCTTTGGGTGTAAACAAGTAGGAAGTAGAGGGGATGAGTCTATTTGGACCCTCTCCCTCATTTGTGCACCCACACGGTGGCTGGGGAAAATAGCCCATAGCTTTTTTTAAATAATAAGATCTAGTGATGAGACCAAATCCCCACCCGCTGTACCCAGTCCACCTGTCACACATCAAGTTCCGTTTGATAGAGTGGATTCAGCCAATGCTTCAGCAGGACCGATAGTTTAACAGTTGCACATAGAATTGCAGTGACCTAAAATTAAGATCTTAATGGGAAAAAAAGATAATACTCACACCTACTTGTCAACTCTTGGGAATGGGCCACATCTACCCTAATTGAATTGGCCTTGTTAGCACTGACCCCCCCACACTCGATAAGGCAACTCCCATCTTTTCATGTGCTGTATATTTATACCTGCCTACTTTTATTCACTCCATGCATCTGATGAGGTGGGTTATAGCCCATGAAAGCTTATGCCCAAATAAATTTGTTGGTGCCTAAGGTGCCACAAGGACTCCTCGTTGTTTTTAAGAAAATCGCTTTGCCATTTTGTTTCCCCATCTGTAAATGAGCAGGGATCCTTACCTCTTTTGTGAAGCAGATTGAGATCTACAGATTGAAGAGCTAGTTGTTATTAACAACCATAAGTAGGTATTCCGGTACAAATATCCTTCTTAACACAGTATTCAGAGAAAAAGTAAAAGCCTGTTAATCTTAGGTGTTTTCAGTCTGAAGAAAACTATTCTTTACTAATTGTCATCTAGAAGGGAAGCCCAATTTTTAAACATGGGAATCGTAAATTGTAGTACCCAGTTCCACTTTTGTGTGCCCAGATTGGCACCGAAATGACTACAATAGGTATTTGGCCACCTACATATCAGTGAGAGCATTTAGCTGTGGAATGAGCACCCTAATTTTGATACCCAGATTTGAAAATCAAGCTCATAATGTCAGGTATCATTAAGTATAAGTCTCCATGAACCCCTTGGACAGGGCATCCCGTGCCCTTCCCCACCAAAAACAGGTCATCCTTTCTTCACCTGAGTTCTTTCTCACTTCAACCCCCTATGGTAACATTAGATGTATTCTTCACCCAAACCTATAGGATTTCCCATACCATTGTGATAATTGTTGGAAAAGGGCTAAACCAGCATCACAGCTTTCTCCAGTGGTTCCCATGCCTTCTTTTCATTCCAGTGGTGAATTACACAGCTAGCATCCTCTTTGCTCATCGTCACCCCAATCCTTACTTGTCAGCTCCACAACATCAACGTAGAAATCACACAATATCACTCCTGTACCAGACCCTCTTGCATGGCAGTTCATTGTGCAGCTGCCACAAGACGGGGCTGACTCGTAAAACATCTCTTTATGTACTTTATTACTTAAACTCTTTTATTTGCCTGCAGGAGCCCTTTAACAAAATCACATTGAATTGACTTTCTCACACCAAATCAAATCTCCCTGGTCCCAGTTCAGTTGTCTTTGTCAATATGTATTTTATAAATGGAGTGAATTAACAGATGCTGTTGGAACAGAACTGCTGGGGTAGCGTTTATGTTTTTACTGCTCTCTCTGGGCAGATGAGTTGTCTAGAAGTGTAATACAGGTATCTTGGGATAAAAGTCATGTTCTTCATTTCACTGCATGTGTATTCTTAACCTTTTTTTCTTAATATATATTTTAAAAGCCTTTAAACATTTTTTATTTTTTATATAAGTGTTTGCCTATATTGCTCTATCATTTATGCAATTTTTCTTGAAAATGGGTCAAGATGACATTTCTGGCTATTAAAGAATAAAATCGGTAGCTTTTTCATCACTCATAGATTTGCTGTGAGGACATATTTTGCTGTGAGAAAGCATAAGACTGGACACACACATATGTTTGAAAGACAAATTTGTTCAACGATTACTCAGTTTTTAAAAATTCTTATTTTGTTGAACTAAACATAAAATAGGCTATGTTTTCATATATCATACTCTGTATACTTGGTGCTTAATTTCTTGTGGCAATTCAGCCTTGCAAAACCATCAAGAAAATGTACCAGCCAGCCTTAAAATCTGCTTACCTCCCACCCCATCATGCCTATGATTGTAACGAAAAAATATTCTCCCGCAGAAAAGCATAACACACTTCTCTTAAGAAAATGGGACTTGCTTCTTGTATAATGGTTCCATTCTCTACTTGGCCTTACTCTGGAGCTGAAATGCTTTTGATGCTGTACTTTGTACTTAGCCAATGAATGCTATGTTTAAAAAGGTAACTTCAAGTGAGTTTTTTTTATTGGTGAGTTTGTTTTCTGAAAAGTATGATGGAAGCAAATCAATGTCAACAAATGTTGCAAGCACTTGTGCATATATTTAACTTTACACACATTAATAATTCTATTGAAATCAAGTTATGTTTGCAGAATCTGGACCCACGTTTGTAATGTACATTTGGGTAAGGTCTTGTATGCTGTCAATTTACTGTTTGCTTCTGTACAACCTTTTTTGGAGACTTTATCCTGCCATGACAAGTGGCCCTTTCAATCTCAGATTGCTGTGAACTTATTTCCCCCCTCAATTTCTCGTTTCATTTTTCCCTTTCTCATTTTGGCTCTTTACTAGCAGGGTTGACCATAGAGACATCTACTGGCAAAGACTGGCAATGATGCCACTGCATACAATATATCCTCCCCTAGCCTCACAATTGCATACAAGCATCCGAAGTTTTCTTGTGGTGGTTCTTAAGCATTGAGTGACCAGAAACCACCTCATAATTTCTCCAATTTTCTCTGATAAATTACCCCTATGATCCCAGGCCAGGATCTCAAAATACGCTATTCTGCACAGCTGTGATTCCCAATCTGCGGTAGCTGCAATATCCACCTTCAAGCCAAGGATTTCTGGAATAGCTTTCAGTGTACACTGGCTCTGTATTTTGTTGATCCTCTGTTCTGGCTTGGAAGCGTAAGCCTTTTAATTCTCATTCTTCCTCTTGAAACCGTTGGTTTTGCAGCTATACTAAATTAGTCATTCATTACCCATCTATGTTTGTAAATTTTTTCAGTTGTGGGGATGAACATGAAATAATTGTTGACAGAAATCACTATGAGCAAGAAATGCTTTTCCAGCCCATATATTTTCTCCATGCTGTACTGCATTTTCTGCCTGTAAAACATGCATATAAAAAACATGAGACACACATTCCAGCTGATTTCCAGATAAATATTTAGTAATCAGTATTTTGGTAAAATAAGCAAACAGTGTAAAGGAAATTCTCCATCTTTAAGCAATTGTATGAAGAGGTGTTGGAAAGTAAATCAATCCATCAATATTATATGGACCTATTTTGTTTTTCTTGGGGCGTATTTAAAATTGTACATTCGCGGTGTCAAGGTTCAAGAGTCAAGTGCTACATGTGATAAATTAGGAAGGGGTCAAAGGCTATGCAATGCAGTTTCAGAAGATTGTCTATCTCTGCATTTGCAGCTCATTCATGCTGAAGTGATGCACTATGGGAATTACTACCAAACTCTGCTCTGCAACATCTGCTCTCCCTAAGTGAGTTAGTGCACGTCAGACATCTTTATGTCAGAATATTGCAGTGATGGATGCAGTCTTCAGAAAATGCTGCATAAAAATCTGGTGTGCCGTTCTGGCCATTAAGTGAAATTACTATTTAAATTAATGGCGCTGTCACAGTTTATCTGTGCAAAGAATGAACGCTGATTAGGGTATTAAGTAATTAGCAATTTATCACACTGGAACAAGGTTGATAATAATTAAAGAAGTAATGGTTTACCAAAGAAACTAGAAAGGGAGTCACTTCTTGTTATGTGAGTGAAATCTTGGCTGAAAAAATTTAATTCAGTTAAACAAAGATGAGGTTCTCAGCAAAAGAATGCAGAGTTGTTGTTTTTTCAGTATGAAAACAGTTCATTATCAAAATTTTAGTTTGCCTGTCAAGAGTCCCTCAGAGCTATCAGATGGCTGGTTATTAGTATTGAATTGGGTCAATGTCTGCATTTATTTATTTAGAGGAGAAAGAAAAATATTCAACTCTTAGAAGGCTGGTTTTCACATTTTGATTGCTATGTAAGGTCCCAATACTGCAAACAGGTAATGTATACAAATAACTTTACTACCTTAAGTACACCTATTGATTTGAATGGGATTACTCACGTGGGTGCTTTCAGGATCAGTCCCTTAAAGAGCAGTGTGCATTGACTCTGGCTTGTTATAAAAGAATTGCTGCAATAAATGGCAGTAAAGGAACTCAAGGCTGCATTTAAATGTCTGATTAGGAGAATGCAGAGACCAAGTCAAATATGAATTATTTTGACTCTAGCTTTCATTTTACATTGTGGTCCTGTTTTTCATTATGGCACAATTCATGCCATCATGGTTGAGTCGGTAATGACATTTCCTAGTGTACATCCCTAATTTTAAAGGATTTTCAGAAAAACTTTCCCTGAGATAAAATTTACACATTCCCTTTTGGGGAGAAGGGACAATATCAAAACAAATAATTTACAAATGAGTAATTGTGCATGGAAAATATATGAACATTTGCCCTGATTTTGGGTGCTTTTTATGTTTTCATCACTCAAAAATATTTAGTTTAAAAAGAAATTTAAATAAAAATAGGGAAAGAAAATGAAATAAAATGTGATTATTATTAGAAATAAAAAACAAGAAACGATATTAAAACTTTTATAAAAGAGAGAATTGAATCATAGTTGTTGGTACCTTGAAGGTCTTTTCATTTAGTGTTATATACACAGTACAAGCCGATATAATGGGGCACAAAATATGCATCTCAACTTTCTTTAGAAGGCTATTTTTGTTAATATCTAACCATTAGTTAACTGGCTGTCCTGCTCAAAGGCCACTTGAAGGTGAATGAGCCCATATTTAGTACACCTGTGCCTAAAAGCAAAAGAATGCCATCAGGGGGTTACTAAATTTCCTCATTCTAAATTAGCTGATCATTGATTGTCTGTCTTTAACTTAACATGTAAGGTACCATCCATATATACAGTATTTCATAGCAGAGTTCACACACCAGCTCACGAGAAGTGAGGAGATTCTAGAGGACCCCTGTCTGTTTTCTCCATTTGTTAATTGTTTTCAGGTACATCTGGGAATAAGGACTCTCAGTTCAGTCACCTCACATTCAGACCTGAATCTCAATTTTTTTCCTCTCTGCACAATTCCAGCAAGCTGCCTCAGTGTGACATTTTTATGCTCAACTGTATACTATTCTCAGTTATTTCCCTTTCTCTCCCCCCACCCCGCCATTTTTCATATTAATATATAATGTTTTATTGTTGCAGGGATGTTCTGTTGTGGGCAGGAATATGGGAATATGTCAGATATCATATGTTGTTCAGCTTCCAGTGGTGAGTCTAAAGCACATGCTAAAAAGAATGACCCAGTGCCAGGAAAATGCTGTGAGACTGAACTTATTCCGAAGAGCGAGGAATGCTGTAATGGAGTTGGATATAATCCTTTGAAATATGTTTGCTCTGACAAGATTTCAGCTGGAATGATGATGAAGGTAATTGATAGAAAACCTCTCAGTGGCTCTGATTTGACAATGGACAGAGAAATACATTGTTCATAACTATTTTTCTAAAATAGGAATATAAAAACTCCTGTGTGCATTATTCATTTTCACATTACATCCATATTAATACCGAATGAGTTCACCATGATTGATGTTATTGCAATGAATTCTAAAGGAATTAATAATGATTAGCTGCTTCTTGTGAAGTGTTGCCCGGCACTTCAGATTAGTATAGGGGCTAAAAGTTGGCATGCCAACAGGGTTGGCATGAATAGCAAGTTTGAGTTGTGTGACCATTGTTGATCCTTATTGGCACTACTTGAGTGGGAATAGAAACTGAAGTGACTAAAGATTTTATGGAAATATCACTATACATCCCAATTTGGACAGGGTTCTTGTTCATTGTATCTGAGTAAGAATTTTTGAGTAGCAATATTTTTTTTTGCTATAGCGAATACCATGCAGATGTTGAATATGATTCTGTACCATATCAGCTAACCTTACACACAACACAATGCTGATATGTTTTTCATGGACTAAATTGGACCCTATTGAACTCAGTGGGAACTTTGGCATTGACTTCAGTGGAATCAGGGTATGTTCCGTTACGATGATGTGATGATGATATTTATTTTACACTTTTCATCTCAGGATTCTCAAAGCATTTAATCAAAATTAATTAATTAAGCCATGCAACACCCTTTTTTAGGCAGATAATTGGAATTCTATTTTACAGAAGCGTAAACTGAAGCTCAGATAAATTAATTACAACATTTTCAAGAATGGTCAGTGATTTGAGGTATGGAAATCAAACACTTTGAGCCTAACTTTCAAAAGTGCTGAGCACTCACAATGCATGTGCTCAACACTGCTAAAAATCAGGCCCTTGGTGTTTAAATAAGGGTATCCCAAAAACTAAGGCACCAAGAATCACTGGCCACCTTTGAAAATTTGACCAGACTTGTGCAAGGTCACACTACAAGTCAGTGTGTACGTTGAGAATAAAACCTAGGAGTCCTGACTCGGAGTCCCTAGCTGTAACCACTAGCTCACACTCCCTCCCCAGTGACATGACTAGAAATATGAAAAGACTTCCATCTAATGGACTGTTCAATGAAGGTGGGGGAATGAAATTAAATGATCACTCAAAAATGGCAGCGACATTTAAATCCATTTACAATGGTTTTTAACAAGAAAATGTGTAGCAAAATAGTTGGACTAACTTCTAAAAATAACAGATGGAGAACTACTTAGAAAATGTAAAAATATATAAATCAGCTGGACCAGATGTCATGCCTCTTAGAGTTCTCACCTCTGGGGATCTGTTTCTGGGGTAGGGGTGACGGAAATAAGAAAATTAGCTATTGACCTAACTGAATTTTTAATAACTAATAATGAAAAATCATGCAAACTGGGGGAGTGCCAGAAAACTGGAGGAAAGCAAAGGGACAAAGAGTGATCCTAACAATTGATGATCCATAGGTATTACTTCAATCCCTAGCAAAATAATGGAACAGATATCCGGAGAAAACATCTAACCCAGTTCTACAAAGCACTCTGTGCAGGCAGGTTTCCTAAAGAGCAACAAAACCAAGATCATTGATCCTTATAGATTCATAATGCCCAGTCTTGCAACTCCAAGCAGCCTCTTACAGGAGTGCTCAGTATCTTGCAGGATTGAGACCATAGGGGCTGTTCTAAAACCCACTGGTTTTTAAAATACATAACTTAGCTGAAGAGACAATTTCAATATTTTCTTCATACACTGTGAAAGTTTTTAAACCAAAATTTTATTTGTGAAAAACGGTCCTTTTTGGAAAGGAGAAATTTCACATTTTTTTTTATATTTCACAAAATGTTGGCATTTTTATCAAAACTTTTATTGAAAACATCAGAAACATTGACAAAATGGTTTCAATAACAGTTCTGATTTAAAAAAATGACAAAGTGAATATAGGTCAATTTTGAACCCTACAAAACTGAAACAATTTAGAAATTATTAAATTTTTCATGACAGGAAGGGCTGATTAAAGCATCTGATACATCACCTGCTAAATATGCCCCTTAGCAAATATTCTGGTGAAATTGTGGACCTTTTGTCATTTATGAATTGGTAGAATTTACTTACAAAAATCACATTAAAGTAAAACCACAGGAAACTATATATTTTTAATATACGTATCTTTCTTTCACCATAATGGATGGCAATTTCTGTATAGCAAAGACAGCAATGCTAATATTAAAAAGGGTTGAAATTAAGAGCCATGTCCTGGAGCTATGATTTACAGCATCTGAGAACCTGACCTGTGATATGTATCAAAGTAATTTTGGTAAGAACCGCTAAGTTTTGAGAATAAACTTTAGCTAATATTTTGCTAACATCCAGCAAAAGTATTTCATAGGGTAAATTAAGGAAGCATCAGATATGATCTGTTTTCCTTTTTAATGCTCATAGTTTAGTATGCAAAAATATTTAGAGCAAATATTATAGTTCATTCCTTCCTGCAGGTCTCTGTAGATTATTAGAATTATTGCTCTCATGCTTATGGCTTGGTGGAAATAATTTCCATTAAAATTCAGGAAATAAAGGTAGGTATTAAATGTATATTTACAGTTTTATGGATTGTTCTCTATGGGCTAAATCCTGTCATGCCTCCATTTGGGGGCACACTTTGTATTGCCCGTGCGTGGGGTCCTCCTCACGCCTCGCATGTTGCAAAGATCACTTTTGTGGACATTACCTATGTGTCCTTGCACAGCTTAGCTTGCAGACTGGGAATCTGTTGACACACATCCATTGGACAATGCAAAAAATGGGAAATGTAACCTGAGGAGGAAGATCCCGTCCCTTCTGTGGTCTTGTAGACTCCCCTTCTGTTGTGCAAGGCAAGCCCAGCTATTTGGGCTTCCCATGAGTGAGATTTGGTGATGTTTTAGTGCAAGGACACCAGGACAATCCCCAGTGCTTTTGGAAAGTGCCAGAACAGACAGGCCCTATGATGAAAGGCTCTCACGCACACTGTAAACAGCATGGCACTCAGCGTGGCTGAATGGCTGAGTCAGCTCTTTTAATTTTAACTAAATCAAGATATTTGTTCAAAAGGGCATTGAAATGGTGACATTTTCATTGTCAAATCTCTTTTTGGGAAGTAAGGAAGGTAGGACTAAGCTTCTTTATATCTCTTGATTTAAAACCGTGTACATTCCTTAGGTAAAAGAAGAATGCAAAGCTAGCACCCTGTGCCCTGTATCCATGAAAGCAACAGCATATTGCGGAAGATGTGACTTTAACCCAAGTGTCCACATCTGTGCTTGGGTTAAAGGCTCTCAGAATGCTACAGAAAAGGAGGCAAATGACGGTGTGTGTCCAACTGCAGAAGAGACTGTCTACAGTGGAGGCCCCAATAGATATTCATTTACAGGTAACAGGAAATGGGTTTTTAAATCACTCTGGAATGAAGGGTTCTGCACTAGGCACCCTCAGTGTTCTGTTGTTATAGCGAGGAAGCTTGCTTTATAACGTAATCTGTCTGCCAGGACTTGGGTAGTAATTTAGGCCCGTGACACTGATGGTTAGTTATAAGGTGACTGAACACTTACAGCTCAATCCTGCTCTCACTGAAGACAATAGAAGTTTTGCCATTGCCTTCAGTGAGAGCAGAACTGGTCCTTATTTAGGCCCTTACTGAGGAAAGTACTGAAGCATGTGCCCGTCTTTAAAAATATATAGATATAGATACGTAACATTTCTTTTTGTGTATTTTAATAAAAAATTGAGATGACTAGTGTCTAATTTTCTTTGTTTAGACCTGAATCTAGAGCCCTATGTTACATATGAGTACAGGGTAGCTGCATGGAACAGCTATGGAAGAGGTTTCAGCGAAATTGGCAGGGCTAGCACTAAGCAAGACGTGCCTCAGGGTGTAAGAGCACCGAAATGGACCAAAGCAGAAAATCGGGAAGACATAATATTTCTGAATTGGAAAGAACCTCTTCAACCAAATGGTATTCTTAAAAGCACAAACTGTATGCTCTGCTATTCAACATGACATTAGTTAAATGTATTAGATCAACTGTTCCATACACTGAAACCTGTCTTAAGTGTATTATCTAGTTAACGGGCATCAAAATGTACATACGCATGCCTATACTGAGTAAACATGGTGATCTTATTTTCACACTTGTTCTTCCTCAGACCTTCACCCTGGTTTGTCTGTTTGTTATCCTCACTCATCACAAATAAAGTTAGATGATAAGATCGTCAGGAAGAGACCTGGTTTATCTGTAGGGCCCTCCCAATTTCACAGCCATGAAAAATGTGTCACGGACCATGAAATAAGCCCTTCCCTGTGAAATGTGATCTCCCCCTTGCTGCTGGGAGTGCCCCAGCTGGGGGGCTTCTAACTGCAAGTCCCCACCAGGACTTCCCCTGCACGGCCGCTCTCAGGGGGAGATCAGACCCAGCTCCGAGTACCTCCCCCCGCTGCAGGAAGCTCCAGTGCTGTGGAGCAGCCCTGAAAGTTCCTGCAGCTGGAGAAGGCTTGTTGATGTGGGTCCGATTTCCCACTGCTGCTGAAAGCGCCTCAGCCAGGGGGCTCCTAGCTGTGAGTCCCTGCTGGGACAGGGCCTGTCCTTCCCTTGCATGGCAGCTCTCAGAGGAGGAGAGATCAGACCCACCTCGGAGTGCCTCCCCCCGCTGCAGGAAGCTCTGGTGATGGGCAGTAACCCTGAAAGTTCCTGCAGCTGGAGGAGGCCTGTGATCTCCCCCTGCTGCTGGAAGCGCCCCAGCTGGGGGGCTCCTAGCTGTGAGTCCCCACTGGCTGGGAAGTGACAGGACTTGTCCTTCCCCTGCAGGGCTGCTCTGGACGGGGAGGAGATCAGACCCACCTCCAAGTGCCTCCCCCTGCTGCAGGAAGCTGTGAGGCTGGGCAGCAGCCCCGGAGGTTCCTGCAGCTGGAGGAGGCTTGTGGAGGTGGGTCTCATCTCCCCCTGCTGCTGGAAGCGCTCCAGCTGGTGGGGGGGCTCTTAGCTGCGAGTCCCCACTGCCATAAAAGGGACCCCCTTACAACATGGTGAAATTTCAGATGTAAACATCTGAAAACATGAAATTGACCAATTTTAAAACCCTCTGGCCGTGAAATTGATCAAAATGGACTGTGAATTTGTTAGGGCCCTATCTGTCTGTAAAGCACACAGCACTGTTTGGGGTACAGCTATAATTATAATTAATTAACGGAGCTGGTTGAAAAATTGTGAGTTTTACATAAAATCAAAAATATTTTACGAAAGATTTTTTTCAGAATTAATTTTTGATGACAATTTTATGTTGATATTTCAAGCAGTCAGAACGTTTTGACCAGATCTAGAAATTAAAATGATCACTCAAGAGATTTAAGCAATCGCTTGCCTCAATAGGGGTGGGTTTTTAAAAAGACAGAGCAGAATAATAATCAATAGACTTGGAGTTCTTTGGAACAGACTCTTAAGTTAGATGGTTGCCTGATAAGGGGGGTGTCCTACCAGGTTCACTGTCATATTTTCTGTGTGAAAGATGTGAAATGCTATGATCCAGTGTTGTTCAGCTAACAAAAACAGAAAACTTTCTCTTCATGATAAGGTCTTATCATTCACTATATTGTTCTCCGAAATGGGATTGAGCGTTTTAGAGGAAGAGAACTGAGCTTCACAGACACAGGTGGTATCCAGCCATACCAAGAATATTCATATCAGCTGAAAGCCTGTACTGTTGCTGGTTGCACAGACAGTAGCAAGGTGGGTGATTTGGTCTTCATAAGAGTGGTAGTAGAATTTTAATAGCTGAGGAGGTATCATAAAAATGCCATTGGAAAGGCATTTTTTCAAAGAATTTAATTAAGATTATGGGTTGAATGGGAGGAAAACATCAGTAACCAAGTGACTTTTTTGAATTCAGCTCCTTGACGTGATTGTATTAATTTCCAAATTGTTGATTTTTGGCACAAGCAGACTCAGGCACTAAACTGTACCTCAGTCTTCGCACATCTGAAATTATATGATATGGAAAGTGAGATATACAGATTTAAGATAAACAAGGAGCTTCATCCTTGGCCAAACTTAGAAGAGAGTGTTGAAGACATGCTTTATTTCCAAACAGTAAGACTAAATCCATTCATATCTTTGTTGTTTCTCACCAGGATTATGATAACCTCCTTTTCTCTGGTCTCCCCGTAGCTCATCTCTCCCATCTCTAGCCTGTACATTACGGCCAACATCCTCTTCCTCCCGTACTGCTCCAACTGCATCACTTCTCACCAGATCCCTTCACTGGCTTCCTGCTCCTGGATTAGATTCAGGCTCTTCGTTCTCACCTTCAGCTCCTGCACATCCTGCATACATCACCTCTTATTTTTAACTCTCGCTCTCTCTCTTTCGATTTGTTACTGCTCCTTTTACCACACTGTTTCACACCATCGCTCAGGCTGCCCCATTACCATGTAACAACATCTCTCACGTTGCCCCATTACTGCGCAACAACTTCCAGCTTCTTCTCTACAGAGTGCCTTCTTTCTCCCCCTGCAAATACCTTCAAAAACACATTTGTTCAATGAAATCTTCCTTGCCAATGATGTCCATGTGTCTCTTTTTTGAGTTTTGTCTGAGTTACAGTATAGGGTCTCTGGGGCAGAGATGAGGAATTGTGACTTGCTATGTTTTGTAAGTATAAAAAATCACAGCTATACTGTGTAACCAGCAAAGTCATCAGTGGGAATTGAACCTGGGACCTTCAAAATCAAGACTGAGGTTTTTTAACCCACCTACGCAAATTGGGAATCCAAAACCCCTTGGTAGCTTTGCAAATCTCAGTCCAAAAGTACAAGGAAATAGTCCCAGAGAGAAAAGGTGGGTGAGATACTATCTTTTATTAGACCAACTTCTGTTGGTGAGGGAGACAAGCTTTCAAGTTTACACAGAGCTCTTCAGGTCCTGTTAGCCATGACTAAGTAGCCAGCTCTTATAGTCACTGAGGCTAGCCACTAAAAGGTGACACCCTCACTCACATTAAGCCAGTGTACTGTATTACAGTACAGAAGGCATGTATATGCTTACAGCATAATAAAACTCACGTATAGTGGTACTAATAAAAATACATGATTCTCTAAGCGCATAGGACCTGATTCTCCTCTCAAATCAGAGTAAATCAGAAATAGCGCCATCGAAGTCAGTGGAGTTACACCAGTGTAAAACTGATGTAAGGGAGATGAGAATTGGCCTATATATATTCAATTTTGAGAAAGATTTTAGTGAATTCTAAATTATCCCAAGCTTCAGATTTCTTCTTGAGTTCGTTAGAAAAGATTCAAAAAGCTATGAACTGATAAAGGTCCGATTATACTGAATGCAAAGAAGTCTAGCTCTATGTTTATTGGTGTTTAAAATATATGAAATCAGGCTGTTAAAATGCAAAGACACTGGCAAACCATATGGAAGAGAGTTATCAAGAGTTCTCTAGCAAGACAGTCTGCCATCCAGATTTTGCTGTTTCACCCAATGCTATACACTACAGCTGAAATGTTGTGAACCTGTTGTGATAAATTGTAGACATAGGCTTATGTAATGCATTCAAGGTCACATTTCATTGTGTAAAAAGGAGGGGGGAATGTAACTAGTTCTTCAGGCCCATGGTAATGATATGCCAGACCAAGCAACAACATTTTAAAACAAAAGTGACATTCTCATTGATCGTGGTATCTAGTGTACTATTACAATAAATTGCTGTTTAATTCATATGTCTTCAGGTAGTTGCTGTCACTGTCCAAGGAGTCCCAGAGAGCGTTCAGCCACCAGTCGTCACAGCTTTGAGCTCAACAGCATTGCATTTGAGCTGGATAGCACCCAGGAAACCAAATGGCATCATCAGAGAGTATCAGATCAGTCAAAGTGGGAAAGGGCTTATATACACAGACACCACAGGCAGAATGCAGCGTACTGTATCAGGTAAGGATGGGAAGCTCTTTGAAAGACTAATGTCCTGTTCTTAGATATAAGACATTCCTCCCCTAGTGATACTATCTCTTGTCAGTAACTTTTAGGTTCCATGTTTTGCACGTAGTTCAGAAATGCTTTAGGCTGGTGTTAGAAACCTTAAGCTATTTTGGTCAGTCTTATTTTTTCTAGGCAGTGTTTGTTCTCTGTTGTTAAAATGTGAATGGATCTAATTTCCAAATGTTAAAATAAACCACGTACATTTTGATTCAGAACATATGCTTTGTGATGGGTAGAAGAGTGCCAGATAAATTCCATAGGTTGATATACCCTCAATCAGATTCTGCTCCTCGTGTCAATCTAGAATAACTCCAGTGAAGTAACTTGAGTAATTCTAGATTTGCACCAGCGCAATAGGATCTGGCCCCTGATGTTTAAGTTAACAAAAATTAGAAACAGTTCGGCCTCAGCTTGAGAATAGACTGTCAGCCTGTGCTTTGTGAATCTGAGCTGTTTTGCCTATAACAGATATTAGATTGTAAGACTTATGGGAGCAGGGATAGTATCTTCCTCTGTCTTTTTCCTCTGCAGAGCACCTTGTTGATGATCAGTTAGTAATATTATTCAGAATCCCTTATGTTACTCTTAAGAATTTCCCACTCGTGCACATCTACTGTAGAAGAGGGCTAAATAGAAGATTTGCCATTGATGTCAAAGATGTATTGTTTCCATATATTACTCTCTTAGTAACTTCAGCGACAAAATGAAACAAAGCTCAGCCTAGAAATATTTGCAGGAAGCATAAGAGGAACATGGTAATTTTCAGGGGCATTTGCTTTCAGCCTGTGACCCCTGGTATCAGATGCTCATCCTGCATTTTTGTTTTTCTAGAGAAAATATTTAAAAGTTTTTTTTCTCTCCTCACTTTGGCTGTAAACCTAAAGGTCCTCATGTTACAGTCACTGCCCTTCCTGCTGAGAAAGATCACCCCAGATTCCCCTTTAACAATATCGTGCACAAATATGAAATCCACCATGTGTGTATTAAAACTCGGTCAGTATTCAATACATCCTGATGACTATCTTACTTCGTACATCAACTTGCTGAACATTTTTCAAAAGTAGTACAGATTTTAAATCACCATAAAAATAAGATCACCACATAAATTGTTGCTGCAAGTATGTAACACGAAGTTCACTTTGAAAATATTATCGCTTCATCAATGAAACGCGGTGGGCTCAATCCTGAGCTGTGCCAAGCTCATATGTGGCCAGCTTGGGACGGGAGGAGGAAAAGGAAAGGTACCTGTCATCCTAA
Source organism: Emys orbicularis (assembly GCF_028017835.1). NCBI lineage: Eukaryota > Metazoa > Chordata > Testudines > Emydidae > Emys > Emys orbicularis. The sequence continues at coordinate 168,870,113 of NC_088685.1, forward strand.
GAGCTGTCCCATGTTACACCACCTAGAGGTTACACCACCTATGTCAGCTGTCACCATCCATGGATTCCCCTATGCTGAGGAAATACTTGCCTACCTGTGGCAGTTTTGTGTTGCTGAAGCAGGTTCTTAGTGAGGGCCAAGGAGCTCGTCCGTTGTGTTTCTCTATCTCTGTATGAATTAGTGATGGGACTTGTCACAAAATTCCAGATTTGGATTTTGGATTTCACGCAAAGATTGGGGGTTTGGAATTTTGCTTCAAGCCCGCCCCTCGTATGTATTATATAATATATGTGACTGTATTTTGTATGGACGTGTACGAGTATGGATGCATAACACTACTTGCACAAAGAAACTTCAGTGCTCCTGTATTAATTTAGATGAAATATAAGGGCCCAAAGAATCAAAAGTGTTAACATGACCCTGAATCTGTCCAACATTAAATGGTGTTAAACAAGGTCCAGGGTTTGGTATACAGAAACAACAGCCTGCTTAGCACCATGGCAAACACACCGTTTTAACCTTTTATTAAAGATACAGAAAAGAAGGAAAAACAGTTAAGGCATTTGAAATGTAAAGTATTAAATAAGGCTTTCATTTTAACAACATCTCTTGTTCCTTTCCCCTTTATCTGTAGAGAGTCTTTACAAAGAAAAAAGCCCTTGTTTTACAGTCTCTTAGATGTCCTTTTTAGGGAAAAGAGAAAAAGTTAGTCAAAATGGGCTGGAGCTGCTGTTGTTGTTGTTGTTAAAGTCTGATTCCGTTTCCTAGAAGACAAAACAAGACACAAACACATAAGAGGGGAGAGAAAAGAACAGCAAAGATAGAAAATGTAGCTTCTGTGTCTGGCACTGACTTTCACTTGCAATCTGACTGCTGGAGAAACACAGGCATGGCACATGGGCTTATGAGCCACTCCAGACCTGGCAAACTTGTACCAGCATCAGTCTGTTTAGGGCCTTGCTTTTATCTGCCTATCTCTGCTCCCAGGCTTACAGTAGGGTTGCAAAATATACAGCCTTGGCTGGCTAAGCCAGACTCTTATTAAACAAAAAGCAAAAGGAGAGGAGAGAGAGAGAGAGATGGGGAAGGAAAAGAATACACAAGGGGGGCAGGGGGCAGTCTTTTGCCCACACAAAGGTATTTGCACGCACACAGTCTCACACTGCAGGTGGTATTTGGCATTCAGCTGGAGCCAGTAGAGGTGGTGATGTCATCTGGCTTCTTCTCTCTGCCCTCACCTAGTCAGGACATCTCTCAAGATCAGGAGAAAGAAAGCCCGGGATACCAGAATACAGTGGGGATAACAGATGGTGAAACTTGCTCCTTCCCCTTCTCTCTCATCTTTCTGTCAGCCATAATTTCAATAGCCAGCTTTCTCCCCAACAAAGTTGTTTTGTTAGGACTGTGATGGGTGGAATAGCTAATCCCCTTGTTATTTTGGCCTCATTTCCAACACTTCAATTTTGGTTCACTGATTTTCAGTTCTACACTTTTTTCTTATTTACCAGGGATAATCTTAACACTGCCCTTGAATTATATCAATAGGCCTATTTTTTTTTACTAATTCAATCTTTGTCTCACTTTTGCATCTTTTCCCATCAACGTTTGTTGTTCTAAGTTACTGTGAACTGTCGCTCACTTTTTACCAGTTGAGCTCATAATTAGGGTAAAGTTGTAGGCCCAGTTATCCAACAGCACTTAAGTTTACGCATATAAAGCCATATTTATTTAGGGATCTAAGTAAACTGCATGATTTTCAACAATGCTGAGAACTTGTTACTTATACTGAAGTAAAACGATTTCTTTTCCAGAGGCAGCTAGGAGATAGTATCCCCAGTTTCTAACCAGAGTAACAAAAAAAATTTCCACCTATATGCAGAATGAATTTTGTTAAGTGCACCAATATGGAGGTGACGTGTGACACATCACCTTCATATTGGTGCACATAACAAAATTCATGTGGTGTGGGTGGAGTCGAGGAATTCTTGTGGGAGGGGGCGCTCTCTTCCCGCAGCAACACCGGGCCTCGGGGGGAGAGGCGCTTGTCCCCGCTGCTGGAGCTCTGGGGCTGGGGCTGCAGCAGGATAGGCAACCCTTCCCCGTGGCCAGGGGAGGGCTGCCTGGGCCACGCCTGGGTCCAGGCTGCTCCGGGGTTGGGCCAGGCTGCACCGCTGTGGCTGGGCCAGGGGCCGGCCCGGGCTGCACCTGGGGCCATGCCTGGGCCTGATCTGGCCGCGGCTGGGTCCAGGCCACTCCAGCCACAGCAGGTCCAGGCCACAGGGTGAGTTGGGATTGGGGGAGGGGTGTCCCTCCTGTGGCAGGTTGGGGGCTGGGCTAGAGGAGGGGTGCCCCTCCCCCGGCCACGGCAGGTCCCCGGGTGGATTCCCTAAGCACCTGTGCGGCGCTAAATAGGCTGCTGCGCGGCCATGCAGCTTACAGGAAACTTAGGTCAGCAGTAGCAAAGGCATTTGATGGAGCCATCTTGGTTTTTGTCCACTGTCAAGAAGAGATGAGCAACCAGTGAGACCAGTGCAGTCTCCATATCAGACCCAGATCTAAAATTGAAGTGCCTGGGTATTAAGAAATCTGAGTATTCCAGGTAGTGCCAGAGTTGCTTTGCCTCAATTTTCTTTTTAACTTCCCTAATAAAGGGAGATTAGAGCTTGGGGATAATTAGAAGATTCTAAGCGTACAGAGATGGCTTCTTGAACAATTGCCTAAGAACTGCTTCTTTGAGAGAGGCTGGCAACCTGCCCTACAGAAGGAGTTGCTGATAATTTCCACAACATCTCTGGCTGAAACTCAAGGGGAAAATACCTCACATGTGCCCTCTCCTCCCACCTAAGAAATAGCTCTGCCTCCAGAGAGGTTGAAATTTTGTTCCTTGGGCAAACAATACAATTTTTCATAGCGCAATTGCTCGGGAGAATAGATAAAGTTGTCTCCTCACAAACAGTGATCTCTTTTTCTTTAGTGTGGCTCTCTCAATAAGCCTCTGTCCACGTTGCCATACTAAGCCAGCAGAGAAATGGGAGATCATTACTTCTGTCAGTAAGAATCAAGTCTTATGCTAGTTTAGAGGGGGACTTCCTTTGGTGACAGTGTTGAATTCATGACTGTGGTTTTGCAATATGGATAATTGTTACTTTCTAAATTCATGCAGTAAACTAAAACAACCAATCTTATTTCACATGTAATCTCAAATGTTTGAACTAAGGGTTGTCTCAACCCCCGTGGATGTATGGTTTGATTTTTCTCATATTTTTTCAAAACCTCTGGTGTTCTCAAAGCAACAGTTGAACATTAATGAAGCTGTAACATTAGTCTTCCCTGAGACGTTGAATCTAGGGCCGTACAAATAACAGATGAGTAGGCTAGCACCTTGCCACTGCATCATTGTCTTGCTGCTTATTTTTAATTACATCAAAGCTTTGGAAACATGATCCCATAAATGCTTTGTGGGAATAGTGGTGAATGTGTTCATCATGTGAAATCCATAAATTGCTTATAATCCTCTCAAGATGTTAAAAAAAGCATTAAGTAATTGAAGACAGGAAGTCCTCAGTTAATTATTTAGAGGTGTTATCAATGCTTTAAGTAAACTGAAGCATTTTCTGCTATCTCACTGAGTTGAATGCCACTGGGACCTAGGGGCAGCAGCCATCATCTTCTCATGTTCTCTAATGCAAACAGCACATGGCAGCTTGTCAATAAAGGACCTTTTTATATCATTTATTACTGAACACTTCCACTACCCTGTACAGAACAATTTGGATGACAGTTATGGCATTGTTTCACTTTGTGTTACTACTGCTTTACAAATGGGCCTGCTAATGCTCTGCGGTAGGGGGGAAGGATTCACTAAAATAATTAGTGGCATTGCTGTAAAAGAAAGCTTAGAGTGCCCTCTTCAGCAGCAGCAGGTGTGACGATGATTCTTCTTAACTCTATTTTTATATTTGGCTAAAATGGACTTCATCAAGAGTTTCTGTGAGTGATCCTATTTAAGTAAGAGCCAGAAAGTCACTGACATGCAGTTTCATAAATGAAATAAGACTCCAGCGTATTTTGTGATAGAGTGGTTTGAAATTATTCTACACACACACACTCTCTCTCTCTCTCTCTCTCTCTGTACTTAAGGGTAGTGGAAAGGTGTGTGACTCAGTAGCACTGCCACTGGACAACCCTATGTCCAGGCAGTGGCAACTCATTAGCAACATTTTTTTTTCATAAATAAAAACTATCAGCAACTTGACATCCTCCTGAGTGAAATTCATGTGGTGGCCCAGGACTGTCAGCACTGGAGCTAATTGCTGACCTTGCTGCAGCCAGGACCACAAGCAGAGACAAATAGTGTTGGAAATGATTGACTGATTGATAGGATAATACATTCTTTAGGAGCTGTTTGGCAACCACTTGGAAAAACAGTTGATGATACAATAGTCCGGTGACTGACCACCTTAAAGTAACAATTGCAGAATCAAATTCCAAGGGAAATGACTCCTTGAATTAGTATCCACAGGGGGAAAATGTTAAAAGCAAAGTATTGTTTGCATTTCAAAATCATCATATTACATTTGTTGTTATTTATTATTAATCACATGCATAGATTTGTACAGGGCTCTCCAAAACGTGCACAAGGTCCTTATAGCAAAGAACTTATAATCTATCTAAAATCAACTACATGTATGACTAGAAGTTCCAGGCACCAGAATTTTTCCAGTAAATTTAGTGAAACCATGCGCTCTCTTTTTAATGCCCATTTTTCTCTTTAAAGTGTAGCTGTAAATGAGTATTGCTTTATTATGCATGTTTCCTTTAAAAGTGAACATGACTCCCTTATGGGGAATTCAAGTAATTTGTTGCCACAGTAATCTTTCCTAGCCTGAAATGTTAAATTATTGGCTTTCCTCCATGCCTTTGCTTCTGTCTAGTCTGCAACTGTCATTTCCTCCCCTCTTACTTTTATGCTGAGTGTTCGGATGATTTTTCTTCTCTTCCAGTTCATGATTAGGTTACATTCAGGGCTGTCCCCCTGAGTCATCTCTTTATTTTCTCTTCTTCACATCCTGTTCAGTTTGTGAGCAGCTTTTGTGTCTTCCATTCATTATTTTACCTCTTTAGCTGCCTGTTGCTTATTACTGCTCTGTATGTACAAACCATTTCTTTTAACCGTGAAAATATTGCCTAACTGGTTTTGAACAAAGACTTTTATCCTAACGTTTTTTCTTGTTGCGGGACTGTGTTTTTTAAAATAATTACAATTACATATACACACGCTCACATGAATCTTTAAAGAACAATATTAAGGTTGCAATGTCAAGCACTCAAAAGTAAGAAATGCCTGAATGAAGGTTGCCTGTGTAGCCCTTGTGCATATACAATATGATACAGTCTTTAATTATATGATCACATACTATTTTTTTCCATAGGATCCCTCCTCATTCAGAATGGACAGTGCTCAATTAATGAGAAGCTAGTCAATATTTTTTATCCTCATTGCAATGTGTAGCCCCATGCCTTATTTACTTCATGCCATTCAATTCCTGCTCTGAAGGTAGAATTATTAGTTTCCTTATGATGCTCATCACAATTATATCCGAGGACTTCAGAAAAATTAATTAATTTATCTACATAACATCCCTATGAAATGCGGGGGTGGAATTATTCCCATTTTACAAATGTGGAACTGAGGCACAAAGAGATTAAGATCAGAAGTATCCACTAATTTTGTGTGCCGAATTTGAGATGAGAGTACTTAGCATTATATAGCACTTAATATGTTATGCACAGCTCCCATTGTCTTCATTTGCAGTTGTGAGTGTTCAACTCTCTGTAAATCAGACCCCAAGGTCTCTGGTTGGGCATCCAGAAAATGAGGAACACATGATTAGTGACTACCTCTGAAAAGTTTGGTTTAAATGTGTTGCCCAGCATCACACAGGAACTCTGTGGCAGATCCAGGGATAAAATCCAGTTCTCAAGGGCAACATTCAACTGTCTTAACCATGAGACCCGCCTTTTCTCCTGCAATCCCCTGACTGCTTCACTATACACTATCCAATTTCTGCAACAAATGAGGCGAGGTCCAATAGATAACAGCCTCCTTTACTACACATCCCCGATTCATCCCCAGAACAGGTGCACTGAATGAGCCAGATATCCTGTGGAAAAAATAGTATGTAATAAAAGACAGTATGATCGCACATAAATGCAAAGGAGCCAAATTCAGGATGCACAGGCAAACTTAATTCTGGGAGTTCCTATCTTCTGAGTGTTTGATTTTGCTTAATATTCTTTTAGCATAGCTTTTATGTATAATTGCCTATGTTTTTAAAAAAACAAACTGGAAAAAAGAAGAAAAAATTCTGTCCTATAGTGTTCTATTGACACCAACATGGGTCGTCGCCAGGTTTGAAACCTTTAGATCTTTGTGCCAATGGAGTAACTTTCCCTCTACAGTTGTAATTCTCAGGATGTCTAAGGTCATCATTTTAGTATTATGTTTGTGTTTGTTTTGTTTTTAGGTCTCCAGCCATATACTAACTACAGCTTCACACTTACAGCCTGCACATCTGCTGGATGTAGCTCTAGCCAGCCATTTGCAGGTCGAACCTTGCAAGCTGCTCCTCAGGGTAAGGAAAAGGCATTCACATAATATTAGAGGGAATCATTGGGGGCCAAATTTCTGTAAATGGGCAAAACTCCATTGACATTGATGGAGCTCCTGAGCAGTCATTTACAACAGGTAATTTGGCTCTTCAGTGCAATAATTGTATTATAACCCCATCTGTATGCTGAACCACAGTGTTTCAGGTTCTCTGTTTTTTGTGAGAACAACTTTCTGGCATCATCTTGAAGTAAATGATTTCCAGATGCAATTGTAATGGGCACATTTTTATAAAACAAAAATAAATATATGCTGACACATCAGGCAAAGTTAGTCCTGTGATTATCAACTTTTAAGTCTGATTCTCCATTGACCTGCATCTTGAATATTTATTTATGTCAGTGCTAATAGAGTGTAGAATATGTGTAAACTACCTTTCTGGTCTGGTAGTGGTCTATGCTCACTTTGCACTGGTGTAAACGACTGCACAAGGTACAGGGAAATAGAGAATCAGGACCTTTTATATTTAATTTTATGATATGGCTGAAACAATGGTATGCTGGTGTTAACAGGAGTATGGTCGAAGCCTCGTCATATCACAGTCAGCTCAACACGAGTGGAATTCTATTGGGGTGAACCAAAAAAACCCAATGGACTCATTTCTCAATATCGATTGCTTCGTAATGGAGAAGAGATTTTCCAGGGTGGCAGCGGAAATCTGAATTTCACTGATGATGGCCTGCAGCCCAACAGTAGGTAAGGCCTAATAAAGAACTTTGGTAAGCTTCAAAGAGTGCTTAAGAATTAGATTTTGCAGGAGAAGAGTAAAATTTTCAAAGGTGTCTAAGATTAACCTGAATCCAATTTTCAAAGTGCATAACCCGCTGAAGTGCTTTTGAAAATCCTGCTAAGCACCTATCTACACCTTTAGGTGCCTAAATACCTTTGAAAATCTGGCCCTGAGGGCCTAAGCCTCCTACCCCCCAACCTCCTGCCCCAGTCCTGAGCCCCCCCCCAAACCTGGAGCCCCTCCTGCACCCAACCCCCCTGACTCTCTCCTGCACCCCAACCCCCTGACCCAGTCTGGAGCCCCTCCCGCACCCCAAACTCCTCATCCCCAGCTCCAGCCCAGAGCCCTGTTCCCTCTGCACTCCACCCCCCTGCCCCATCCCTGAGCCCCCCAAACCCCTCATCCCCAGCCCCAAGCCCTGACTCCCTCCCATGCCCCAACCTACTGACCCAGCCCTGAGACCCCCAAACCCAGAACCCCTTCCTGCACCCCAAACCCCTCATCCCCACCCCCAGTCCAGAGCCCTGACCCCCTCCTGCACCCCAACTCCCTGCCCCAGCTCAGAGCCCCCCTCCACACCCTGAACCCCTCATTCCTGGCCCCACCCCACAGCCTTTAACCCCAACCTTCTGCCCCATCCCTGAGCCCCTCCTACACCCCAAACCCCTCATCCTCAGCTCCGTTGGGTCATGGGCATCAACAATTTTCTTCACCTGGGTCCCCAGATAAAAAGTTTGAAAACCACTGATCTAGTCTGACCTCCTGCCCATTGCAGGCCACAGAACCTCACCCACCCACTTCTGTAATAGACCCCCTAACCTCTGGCTGAATTACTGAAGTCCTCAAATCATGGTTTAAAGACTTCAAGTTACAGAGAATTCACTATTTACACCAGTTTAAACCTGCAAGTGATCCATACCCCATGCTGCAGAGGAAGGACCCCCCAGGGTCTCTGCCAATCTGACATGGCAGGGGAAGGGGGGGGGAATTCCTTCCCGACCCCAAATATGTCAAACAGACCCTGAACCAATAGGCCACATGCCATTGTAGGCATTCCCTACCTCAGCATCTTTCTCTGAGCTTGAATTGTTCTGGCTCATAGTTCCACTTTTCTTCTATTGGCTTGGCTCAGAGAGGTTGAAATTCTTTACATAGCAGACTATGCACTGGGTGGTGGAAAATGCATGTTGAACATACCAGTTTGAAGGTGAAAATCCCTAATAATAGCATCTCCTAATATTTTTAGGAGGCCATTCTAAAATTGTTTTTAATGCGTCACATGGTCTAAGTGTTTCTTAAGATGCTATGAAATGTAATATAAAAAGTACACCTCTACCCCGATATAACGTGACCCGATATAACACAAATTCGGATATAACACGGTAAAGCAGTGCTCCGGGGGGGGCGGGACTGCGCACTCCAGCGGATCAAAGCAAGTTCGATATAACGCGGTTTCACCTATAACGCGGTAAGATTTTTTGGCTCCCGAGTAGAGGTGAAAGTAAGCCAGTACGGTCCGGTACGGTGTACCGGCAAGAGCCAGTATGCCGTGTCGGACCGCACCCAGCGGGGAGCCCAGAGCCCTTTAAATCCCGCCCGCAGCTCCGGCAGCCGGTTGATTTAAAGGCCCTGGGGCTCCCAGCCACAGCCGGTGCACCAGGGCCTTTAAATCTTGAGGCCCCGCCACTTCCGGTTGAGGCCACGCCCCCTCAGGACTCCGGCAGTACCGATAAGTCCTGTAAGTTACTTTCACCCCTGCTCCCGAGGACAGCGTTATATTGGGGTAGAGGTGTATTAGTTTGATTAGCAAGAGATGTGTGACTTTTCTTATCTGAAAAAGGAGAAAGTGAACATCTGTATTTTAATGCAATATATATAACATGCTTTGTGGTCTGTGCTTCCTAAACTGGTGCAAAAGGGAAATAATTCCAGTACAGACATCCCTACAGCATTTAACCACCGTTTCTGTTGCTGCTGTTTTTGTGTTTGTGCAGATATGTTTACCAGCTGGAATCCAGCACTGGGGGTGGCAGCAGTACTAGTGACAAATACGTTATACAAACACCAGTAGAAACACCAGAGGAAATCCATGTTCCATATAATGTCACAGTAATGGATGCATATTCCATATTTGTGGCTTGGGACACTCCAGGTAAAAACATACTTCTGTATAGTTTTTGTGGCAAATTAATGGGCATAGGGAAAATAATACATTGAGCAAATTTGCTGTTTCATTCTGGTTTCTCGTTCATGTCTGGTGTCAAAAAGTGCATCTGTGAATTGAGTAGCTGGTATCCCATGCTGATGATTCTTATAGAGATTTAATATAATAATAATATTGTCTCATGTACCTGACTGCGTTGTTGTGAGGATTGATTGTCTGTACATTGGTTTGAACATGTAAACTACTACGTAAGTACTAAGTATTATTGAAAGAAACAATTCAAATAGCTGCATGTCAGGAAAACTGAATGTAAATTTCCTTCTTTCATCTTTGCTGAAACTGGATTATTGACAGGGATGATGCTTGTTGATGGTATAAGTTCCTATATTCCTGGAGCCTTAAAATGCCACTTAGCCTGCAGGATGAACAACCCTGAGTTCCTGTGACAAAGATACTCCTTTCCTGTATTTTAATTTTAAGATTCATGAGCTATACATGAAATGGCTTTTCAGTTGTCTCTCTTTCCCAACTTGGTCTTGATGCTCCTGATTTCTAAATGTTAGCAACTAGTCATAGGTTTGGCTTACTATCAACATCATCATCATCAAGAAGTTGATATGGTGAAGTCAGCCATATCCTGAATTAGAGAAATCTGGATGGTTTTTGGGACTGGTAATGGAATATAGAGCAGCTGTACTCAGTTGTTACCAACCAAGGCAAATGGAGTAAGAGTGAGCCATGAACTAACCATGTTGTGGCATCCTGAGACTGCATTGGAATCTGAGATGACCCTGATTTGCAATATTGAAAACTATGTTTCAAACACTTCATAGTCCAGGGGACTTCAGATTCAGTGTTTTGGTTCATGCCCATCTTTAGTTGCAATATTTGCATTTTAATGTTTCATCATCGGAAATTAACATCACTTCCTACTTTACTCCCACTCTGTGTCATGGAGACAGGAGGACCAGAATCCATGGAATGATACTGATTTATATGAGGTCCTCATCCCAAGTGGCTATGTCCACTATTTCTGTAGAGAAGGCATAAGGTTCCAGGCCTCCTGGAGATGGTTGGGATCAGCGGAAGGATTTCTTGACCTGGTGTGCAGATGTGTAAAGCAGGAGTTAGGTGTTAACAGCCCCCTTAATCTCACATAACCATGGGCCAGGTTTTGGTCCACTGACAGTTTAGCCTACTTATTAGATAAACAAAATCTGAACAAATCCACTCCAGAGTGGGTGAGCAGCAGTTCGGATTTAGCTAAATGTTTGTCACCCCATCAAGAATAAGTGTTGTATTGAGTCAGTACAGATCACGGCTTCACTGGCATGCTACATTTCCCTGGCATGATAAAAATTATATGATACAATTATTGTGGAATAAATGTTAACATCATGGATAGAAACAGAAAGAGAGAGAGAGAGAGATCCATATTTCCATCTAGTATAGTTAATCTCCAGCAGGAACTTCTACTTTTACTTGTACATATCCATAGAAGCTATTGATAGGCATATGTCCATCATATATTTAAATTTGTAACAGCACAGTAGCTATAACTGAGCTTGTAGTTTTTTGTCATGTTAGGTCGCAACCCCTACAGTGGACAGCTTGTCACTTACCGGATCAGCGGTCGGGGTCATCAGTGTGTCAGCTTGTATGTGTATGTTTTTTTTCAGTGTGCTGTCCAGCTCTGTGCAGATAGCTGGTTCAGCAGACCTTGATAGTACTACCCAATGTTGTTAAGTGTTGAAGGCTGGAACGTCCTTGTCTTGGTAATGCTGTTCAGGCTTCTGTTCTTGAAGCTTCAGTGTTATTACTGTTAACAGCATATAAGGCAGCCTGCTCATTCAGCAAACCCTGATGTTACTTATAAAAAAAGACCACAGGCACAGCTTGGTAACAAAGGCACTTGGCCAGGTTTATTGCCCCCTAGGCCCAGCATGAGTGCCCTGGCTCGGTGGTTACAGGTACATGGACACATGAGTGGCTAGGAGCGAGAAGAGGCTCAGTCAGCAGTGAAAATATCTGCTGTCCCCTGGGCCACACAAAAAATTACAGCAAAGTGCCCCAACATCTATAGCTAAAACTAACAATTAGGATACACAACTTACACACAACCTTATGTATTTCATAACATTTGTTTGTTATCTTCCCTTGTTCCTAATATCTTAAACTAAATTGGAAAGTGTCTGTACTAGCTGAAATGCATTTACGTAAATATCTGGTGCCTAGTACAATAGCAACAACTTTGCCAATTTCATATACTAAACAGTGAACTTATAAGCATCTGCTTTAATACATGGCCTGACTTGAGTTCACAGTCCCTGGATCAGGCCTTAAATCTTGCACCAGGCCATCTCTCCCTACTACACTGACCTTTTTAATGAAGCACATTAATGTGTTTTCAAATGTCTAGATAGTAGTTATTTTTCAGGTGACAATTTTCTTTGATATCAGTCTTTGAAAAACTTTTGAAATGTTTGTTTACAGCAGGAAAAACAGTGTGAGGTTTTTCAGTTAACTCTTTTTTTGATGTCCCTTCTTCCTAATTATTTAAGACATTTTCACCTTGCAGAATAGCCACTGGCTACGAGAAAGTGAGAGGGCATTGACAGTAACTTCACCTAGAAAAACCATTTTGAATTCAAGTATGTCTTAATAAGTATTGTGGTAATGCTTGATGCTAACTCTGCCCATTTAACCAGTGGCTACTAGGTCTATAATACCCTGAGCTGTCAATCTTTTAATTTGCAGAAGCACAAAATCCATTATAGAAATGCTAGAATATATGAAAAAGATTAAAATCTTAAATTAAACTTTTCCCCTGACTGCCAGGAAGGATTTAGAACCCAGCAAGAAGGGAGGTGAATTTGACTGGTGTATAATCTACAGCTGATTTTATTGGAAAGTGCCTCATACTCTGCTATAGTTTTGATAGTAGGTATCATTTAAGGTCCTGAATATTCAGTAACATTAGAAATAAGTTTTAAATTGCAAGACAATATTGAAATGGTGAACAAAGACTTGTGGGAATGGGGTGTTTGTTGAAAATGTTTCTCAACATAGTCTGGATCTTTTCATTTGTCTATTTGAATTCATGTAATTGTCAGTAGGTTAAAAGTCTGAGAATAAGGCTTTAGTAAGTCAATGGTCAACATAATACACTTCATTATCTTGAGATTAGGACTTTGTAAAAGGGCAAATGGGTTCCTGAAACCATACACATTGTGGGATTGGGTTTTCATGAATATTTGCTGGACCTGGGTTTAATCTATGCACACAATTGTAGAGGTCCCCCTGTAGGAGTCCATGTTCTCTGTCAGTCCCACATACCCCTCTTCGAGTCCTGGGATGCACTCCAGACATATAACTTACTTATGTTGTCTTGATAGGGGCTGAGTGACTGGATCCCTCTCATTTCCTATTCCCTGCTGAGTCCCAGTCTTCAGGCCTTTAAGGGAATCTCAGTGGCTTCTCCCACAACATGGTCTTTGGGATGAGCAGTGAGGTGGGGGCCACTGTTTCTTCAGTGAAAGGGTCTTCAGGTGCACAGGATGCACCTGTTCTTCCCACACCAGTAAGGCAATAGCAGGGAAACGCTCTGCTGCCAAAACACACACTGCGCACAGGGGCATAGATTCATATAGTACCCCTAAGAGATTAATGGATGTGCCTTCATAATCGTGAATTTTGGATTATGGGTCACTATAGGCTGTCCATGCTACAAATGTTTTCTTGAAGAAGGGGAGATACAGGGTTAAAAATGAGAGGAGGTAGAGGTTCCCCGTAGAGGCTCAAAAACTGATCTTTTGAGATGGCATGATCCTCTGTGAGTAAACCCTATAGGTCCAGATCATGTAGCCCAGGGAAGCTGAGACCTGCAAGGTTAGTCTAACACTACTTGTGACCCTTATTCACTTCATGGTGCAGGATAGTCTTTTTCTGTTAGATTTACTTTTTCCATGTATGAATCCTAGGTTTTGCAACACACCTATCAAAATATTGTTGTTTTCCCCTTTTACATCCAGAATTGAGCCTTTATAATAAGGGTTGGCAGTGACTCTCCCACTGAAACAGTCATTTTAATTGATATTGTTTCCAGGAATAAAACTGCTTTTTATTAATCAAGTTTTGATGAAAGGGTAGTTGGCCTTGGTATCTTCCTGTCTATGTATAGCAGGCCACTTTGGCATTGGATCTGCTTATCTGCTGTAATAAATTTGAATCAAATATTCACCCTCGGGATTAATTATGGACATCCTATCAGACAAATTCTCCTTTTTTGGGTTTTAGTTATGATGTTTCAACATCAGTGATGTCTCCAAATTCCATAACTTTAGAGAGATATAACGTTTTAAAACTCCTGACCTAGCTAAATGGCAAGGTGGCTGAGCAGTGGTTAAAATGATGGATTCAGAAAAAATGTTTGACACACCTCACTCGCTAAGGAAAATAGGGCTTTATTTTCTGAAATAGGTATCCCATTATTTTTGTGTTACATTGCATCAGTGCACAGATCTCAAAGGTACGGTACATTTCACTGATATGCCACAGAAGGATATGTTACAGTTACTATGGAACAACTGTCAATATCATAGACAGAAACAGAAAGCCTGAATGGGGAAAAAAACATAATTTTCCCCAGGCATATCCATAAATGTTATTGATAGGTAGGCAAGTATCCATCCTACATTTAAACTCATTAACACCACCAATAGCTCTCACTGTGACCTAACCCTGCCAAGTGTCTTCAATTGATATGAACTTCAGCGAAAGCTGACGTCCACCAAAACCCACAGGATCATGTCCTCTATTGCCAGATTGCCTGTTTCATATTTTAATGATCTTCTGGATTTAAATATCCCCTTTTCTCATATAATAGAGTTCTATTTCACTCCATCAGTCTGTGCTTCCAGGTTTTGAATAGCATGTACAGATTGCATGTTGTGTAGAGTGTTCGGATTTCTACCTACATTCTTCCTGGGGCCCCACCTGGTATTTGTGTACCAGACTTAGGTGTTCTGGTAGCCTGGTTTCTTTTTGCCCCCCTAAGCCTGATATTGTCTTAGTTCTTGGTAGTAATAAGTAGGATCCAATAGATAGCTCTGAAGATTGTAATTCAAAGGAATTAATTCTCCAGATCAGTTTGTTTTGTAGGATAATTTAGTATTTGTGATATGCACAAAGCGTGTGTGTTACTGTGGTGGTATAGGCCAAAATGTTCAAACTTGGGCACTTAAAGTTAGATGCGTAAATCCATATTTAGGCACCTAAATAAGCGGATTGATGTTCAAATGTGCTGAGCGCTCAGAATTGTCATTGCCTTCAATAGGAGCAATGGTTACAGAGCACCTTTCTCAGGGCACTTAATGTAGGTGTTTACATATGGATTTAAAATATTTAACGTTAGTTATCCAAGTATACTAGTTCTGGCTGTAATGTGTGGTACCAGTTCGTTGTTCATAATAACAATTATTTGGCATATTAACCTCTTACTTAGATTTTAATAAAAGACATGACGCTTATTTTTGAAGACTTGTTGGAATACAACTATAAAACTTCAGTTATTTGCTTTAATGGTGGTTGTATTTCACCTTACATTAAGTAGTTTTCAGCAATTGACTTCAACTGGACCTTTGATCACCAGTCTTTAAAACAAGATTGTGATTTTCTTTTTCTCTTTTAAACATATTTTGCTGCAAATTCTACCTTGTGAGCTACCCTAGTTTTGAAGTAAACAGGGCTGTCAAACCTAATTTGCTGGGTTTTTTTCACAGAATTGTCCATTATACATTATCCAAATACAACAGCAAAAAACAAGATTTAGTTTGATTGACTTGTCCCATTGCAAAGTGTGCACCTGCTGTGAAATGAAGTTGCGAGGAAAAAAGTGGAATAATTTAACTTTTTTATTTGTAAAGATAATCAGGGTTTTTCTGATTACATCTTAACTTCATAAATGTTAAATAACCTATCAGCATCTAGTTGTTGTAAATTATGAAAAGGAGTATTGCTGAGAATATTAACCAACTAAATCTTTGTTCTTTAGTGAACATGAAAATATGTTATGGCAGGTTGTCATTGTGCTCATGGTAACTTTGACACCAAATAACAAAACTGCCATTTGCACTTAGGGTAAATTGGTTCACTTATGCTTTTACTGTTCCTTTTATTCTGACATAAATTTATGAACTCTGGAACTAACCAAGTCATGTGGTTTCCCAGCTGATTATAACAAATATGCCCATTTCATTTCGTTCGGTCATCAGAGCACCTGCGGTAGATAGTTTCAAACTTGCTGCGGATCTTTTAGGGTATGTCTGAACATACAAAGTTTTTCATTTCACATTTCCATGCATTCTAACTATTCCTTTTTTCTCTTTTTCAAAGGGTAAAGTGATCTCTTGGTGTTAGCACTCGGTGAATACTGGGAAGAATTTCCATTTAATATTCCTTCGCATTTTTCAGTGCACTTGTTTTGACATATTTGCACTTTTGTGTTCACTTTCTAAGATAATCTTCCAAATGAGTTTACTGGCATGACCATTCACCAACAAAGTAAATTTTAAGAGCATGTTGTATACTATTCATGTAAAGTGAATTTTGAATCTGTGATCACAAGCAAATATACTGTATCTTAAGAGGTTATACTCAGTCAGAGAGCATAAACTTATCATGTGGCTTGTACATTTCCCAATATGAGATGTATATGTAAATATAATTTATACAGTGATACAGACATACATGATGCTTTGTGAATATAGAATGGAATAGCTAGTGAAAAAGGACTTATTTCTTATAACTCTAAAAATGATTCACCTCTATCATGGCTATATCCTATAGTACAATGCTGCTTAAAAATCTTGTAATAATACATGTATAAATATACACACAAAGAGTGAGAATTTTAGACACTAGCCTTCATTTATTCCAGAGACAAATAACTGTGAGCAGTCATGATCCTGCAGTCTATCTCACTGAGATGTGTAAGGCCTTGAGTTTTTTGTGGGTGCAGTCAGAAAGATAGAGACTAATTCTTCCCACTGCCAGTGCAGACTTGACATGGACTAAGAGGGGAGACTTTATGTCTCTCTTATGCTAGGGCTCATGTGGAGCAAATCAGCTATAGAGCAGGTAGAGCAACCTGAAGCTGCCCTGCTATGGTGACGCTTCCTGCCATCACTGATGTCCCCTTCCTGCCATCAGGGGTTTCAGCAGAAGCAGTGCAGAACTAGTGAGGTGGGCTCTACAACTGTCAGAGAGGCCTTCTGTGTTGGAGAAACACATCGGAGAGGCTACTTAGAGTCCACGGTGCAGGGGTGAATTCCTCGCTGATGGTACATTCATGCAGCAAAAGCTGTGCACGGGTTAGCCTACCCAACCCAGAGTGCATCCAGACAGTGTAGGTAACAATAACTGTGAAGACAGCACAGTGCAGGCTTCAGAGCAGGCTCACAAGCCAAGTATGTACCCAGGGTCTATGCCAGGCTTATTCTACCTGCTCTGAAGTCCACACTGTCATCTCTGCTACGTTACCCATGCTAGCTGCATTCAAGCTAGCTCAGGTAGGCTAGCACAGCATTTGCTCTTTAGACATACCCTTATATATGTAAGGGCCAATTTTTCAACCCAGCTTTAATTGGGCATTTATTTTTGTGAGTGCAAAATAGTAGACACAAATAATTACAGATGCAGCCTTGCATCTGCTGCTGTTTGCACTCACAACTTAGGTCACATGCATAGACAAGTCCTTCATTTGTGGAATTTAAATGCTTAAGTGGCCTAAGTTGGAAGCTCCAGTGACCCAAAGATCTGGTACATTTTGTGGTCTCGTATCAGTTTCTGTGCTGTTTTTTTGTGTGTGAAAGTATAAAGTAGTTTCTATGGATTTCTTTCCCAAACAAACCTAGGATACTTATATATATATATATATATATATATATATATATATATATATATATGGGCACAGATAACTGGAGATTTGGGGGAACTTTAGTACCCTAAAAATGCTGGAATTGCATAAATAAATAAATAAACACTAAGTTTGGAACAGAAGCTCATTTATCTCACTTTATTAAGAGTGGACAAATTTAGTCATGGTACAAAACTATTCACTAAAGCATTAAACATGGGCATAATGAACAACCTACAAATCTGAAAACAATTCCAAACAATGCTCTTTACCCTGGGTTTCTTGAAATGAAACATCTATAAGCTATAAATCATAAGTTTTGCCCTTTTATACTTGTAAAGTCATACACTAGTTGAGCCATGACTTTGATCCAAAATGGTAAAATTATGTTTTAATAGGACAATAGAGCACTGACTACACTCACTCCCAGCACTGATTGCCGGTAGCACCATAATCATTTTTATCAACTTTACTACTTTGGAAAACAGCTGTTGTTCAGTTTAAGTGAGTAAACTGGGATATTTCTGAACTGACCTTTTTGTACATTGAATACTGGATACCATAAAATCAACTACTTTGAAGAAGGTGTACTTAGGAAATTCCTTTGCTGAATTTGGATAGCTGGGTTGACCTCCCCTATTTGCATTTTCTTGGGAACTTTTATCTTCCTTGGAAGCTCAGACATTCTGACTATCTGCAATTTTAAATTTATTCTGGTGGATTTGCACCCAGAACAAATTAAAGGTTTCATCTGATTGGATGGACTGAAGTGAATAAAGTGTCATTTTCATAAGAGATTAGCCTTCTGTTGCTGAAACATCCAACCCATATTTAGGCCTTTTCAACCTAGTTCAATACCAAAGACGAAGTTAAATTTTTCCATTTGAGCTGCTAGGTCACTAAATTCAAGTTCTCATTTCAGGATCTCTCATTGCATCCTCCACAATCTCCCACGTTCCACACAGTGCAAGATAGTTCTCAAAAACTGAAGCCAGTGCTACCACCTGGAGAGTATACCTGTGTAAGCGGGGGAATGGTCCCGCTATTGTGGGGAACTTTCCTGGCTTCTGCACTACCCCGGTGAAGTGGGCTAACGAAAGGATCCGAGTCCTCGCTCCCACTTCCTTTACCCAGAGGCCTCCCTGCCCTTGAGGACTCCCCTTCCACTCTCCTGTCTGGCAGAGTCCTCGTAAACCCCGACAAGGCTGGGCCCAGGATGGGCCCAACCCTGCTGTGGTCACCTAGGACAGGGGCTAGGGTGTCCCCACTCCGGGGTACTCTCTCTGCACTGGGCACCTCCCTGACCCACTGATCATTTTATACAATTTAAAGCAAATACAAGTTATTTAATTAACAATTACTTTTAAAAAAGAATAAAGAAAAATGGAAAAGGTTAAAGGAAACACATCACCCTGCTCTGTGGCAGGGAACATCACAAACAGTGTCTCTGGAACGTCAGGGCAGTTCACAGTCTGTTCCTTGTAGGTCCCGGGCCTCCTTCTCAGGCCCTGGCTGTGCTGCAGAGACGCTGTGGGTTGGACACTTGCTCTGGCGGTGGCCACACGCTCTCAGGCTCTAGGTGGCAGGACCCTTCTTCCCAGCGTCGCCCCCGCCCTGTCAGGGTTACGATCCCCCTCCAAGTCTGGCCTGCAAGGCCTCTTGGCTGAGGTATCTCCCTGTGCTGGGCCCACTGCCAGGGTCCCCCTCACTCTCCCCAGCTGCTCACCGCACCCAGCTCCGGACTGCTCCAGCCCCAGCTCCACTCTGCCTCAGCACGGCTGCTGCTGCTGCTCTGCCTCCAGCTCCCTGGGCTGCTTCTCTGGCCCCTCTGGCTCTGGTTGCTACAGCTCTCCTCCCAGGGCAGGTCTGCTCTGCAGGCTGCTTTTGTAACTCTGCTTTGGGGCTGCAGCTCTGCTCCCAGCAACTTAGCTCAGGCCCCTGCTCTCTCCTGGCTGTGCTCTGGCTTTGGGGCTGCAGCTCTGCTCCCAGCAACTTAGCTCAGGCCCCTGCTCTCTCCTGGCTGTGCTCTGGCTTTGGGGCTGCAGCTCTGCTCCCAGCAACTTAGCTCAGGCCCCTGCTCTCTCCTGGCTGTGCTCTGGCTTTGGGGCTGCAGCTCTGCTCCCAGCAACTTAGCTCAGGCCCCTGCTCTTTCCTGGCTGTGCTCTGGCTTTGGGGCTGCAGCTCTGCTCCCAGCTCAGGATCTGCTCTCCCTGGGCTTTGTCTCTGGCTCTGTGGCTGCGCCTCTGGCACGGTTCTGCTCTCCAGCTCAGCTTGGGCCCCTGCTTTCTCCTTAGCTCGGCCCCACTCCGTCTGACCCAGGCAATTCCAGCTCACACGGAGGACGGGGCCTCCCTCGCCTCCTGACCCTCTGATTAGCCTGTCAATCAGGCTGATCTGGAGCATTGGCCTCTCCCCATTGTTCCTGGGGACTGTCAGTCTCAGGCTCCTGATTTGCCATCGACCCTTCCCCTTTTAGTACTGGGAGCAAGCCAATCAAAACACCCCCACTGAATGTTAGTAAGGGGGCAACAGTCCCCTTACACCTGGTAGGAGAGAGAACCCAGATACCTGGTGATATACTTAACACTTTGAATATGATGTCCTGAAATATAGCCCCTCATTTGTGTGATATTTTTAAATTAACTTTGCAATTTTATAAACAACTTCCAGAGTATCTCTTAGGGGATTGTATTATTTTTAATAGCGTCTTGGCATGCCAAATTCCAAGCAAGCACATGATGAGTATATGTAGCTTGTGGGGTTCTTCCTGTTACAATTGGATTGCTGTCCCTGATACAAGGGGCTTGTCTACATGAGCACTTAGTTCACAGCATGCTGGGGTGTAAATCTACCCTGCAGCATACTTGGTGTCCATGTGGATACTGCTGCTGCATGCTAACAGTTCCCTAGTATGTTTTGATCTACTCCATTTCAAAGTGGGCTAGATACTTAGTGCATGACACACTAGTGCGGGGTGGATTTATATCCCCACTTGCCATGACCTAAGTGTTCATATAGACAGGCCCTAAGCCTACCATATTAATGACACCATCATAACATTGTCTGTGATAGGTGTTGATCCTCACTCAGATTAGGTGCAATAATATATCTTTAATTAGATCCCACAGTGTACAGGCAATATTATACAATCTGATGAACTCTTCGTGAACATTCATATAATCATCCACGCATTGCAGGCATAAAAACACTTGCTCTTTCTCAGAAAAATCTGTTGTTGCAGCTACCCTAATTGTATACTGCTTTCCAGAAATTTCCCTCATGATTTCCATTATTTCACTTTGAGTATCTGGATTGTGAATTTGTTTAAACTCTTTCTCAGCCACTTTGAAATATTAGGATCTCATTTTGCCTGCAAACAAAGCAGTTGGAAACAAAGTCCATTTTGCCTGCAAACAAAGTCAGTCTCTCCACTTAAGGGCTTATTTTCAGCTAGATCAATCTAATAGCCTTGCAGTGTAAGTCCTTGTGTAGCAAGATAATGTATACTACTTAGTATTCTATTAGGATCTTCCTGTTTTCTTCTTTCTTCTGAGAGTACTGATAACTTAGCATGTCAACATCATTCTTTGTGGTCTTTTGAAGAATATTAACTGCTTTTTGGTGATATGAAGAATTTTGGTGCCTCTCAAATTTGTCATCAATCTTTTTCCAATTAGTGAATCCAGTGTGTTGAAAGGTTCATCTTTTGTACTGTGCCTAAAAGTTGTTCAACAGTAGAGACAACATACATTCTTACCGGCTTCAGAATAATGGAGCCACTGAAGATCATCCAACCAGGATAAGCAGAAGGAATGGTCTTTTTTTCGAAAGTTTTACACAGAGAAAGACAAGTCATGGTTGATGAGGTGTCTCAGAAATGCTAACAGTCTCAGGACACTGCCATTTACTTCCTGTTACAAGTAACGGTGGAGAAAGTCCAGTAATGCAACCTGCAGAAGTTGATTCACTTATTATTGAAAGTGTAGTTTCCTCCTTTTTAATCAACCACATTTTAAAATTATTTCATTTTAGCACCTTGAATGTAGACACTTTGTTTTTGTACTTCACTCAGTCAGTAGTCACTTGGTAAGAATGGCATAGGACTGCACAATTTAAAAACACACACAATACTCTCTGGCAAACTAAAACATTTAGCTGGCCTCTTGGTTTTATATAGTCACTGTGTTTTAATAGTGATACTCAGACTTCAGTGGTTCAGGAGCCAAATTAGAGAGCAACACTATCCAAAAAGAGCCATAGTAGTGTAAATTCATTGTTTCATTTACTATATTCGCATTTAAACACTATGAGGGAAAATATTTAGTGTTTTTATTTATGTATATACACCAATCAGGATGCTTTTACTATGTTATTAACCAATTGTAGTTGATAAAATAATAATACTTGGTCAGTCATTTTTGCTGTGAGAATAATTATATATCATTCATATATATAATAATTCTCACAGCAAAATGACTGTCCGACTATTATTATTTTATCAACTACAATTGGTTAATAACATAGTAAAAACATCCTCATGCTTAATAACTTAGATTGATTAATAATTAAATCACACTGTGTTTCAATATCATGTGCTGTAAAGAGCCACAGGAGACACATTAAAGAGCCAGTTGCGGCTTGCAAGCCTCAGTCTGAGTATCACTGGTCTAGAATTGGCAGAATGAAGAAGGGGAACAGCCTAAACCCAATTAGTTTGTTACCCTGGATAACAATGATTTTATGAATCCCCTGGAGACTAACATGGAAAAGACTATAAATAAGATAGCAGGTGGAAGCCCTTTGACCTGAGGCATGATGGGACTGGGGTCCAAGTCTGCTAAAGGACAGCCAAGGTCTTCCTAGAGAGAAGGGGTCTTCCTGGACAGAGACAGAAAAAGAGGATCAGTAGCCCGTCATGAGAGCAGTAGGAATGTGCTAATAAAGTTTGCGGATGACACAAAGCTGGGAGGTATTGCCAATACAGAGAGGGACTGGGATATCCTACAGGAAGATCTGGATGACCTTGTAAACTGGAGTAATAGTAATAGGATGAAATTTAATAGTGAAAAGTGCAAGGTCATGCATTTAGAGATTAATAACAAGAATTTTTGTTATAAACTGGGGACGCATCACTTGGAAGTAACAGAGGAGGAGATGGACCTCGGAGTATTGGTTGATCACAGGATGACTATGAGCCGCCAATGTGATAAGGCTGTGAAAAAAACTAATGCGGTCTTGGGATGCGTCAGGCAAGGTATTTCCAGTAGAGATAAGGAGGTGTTAGTACCGTTATAGAAGGCACTGGAGAGACCTCATCTGGAATATTGTGTGCAGTTCTGGTCTCCCACGTTTAAGAAGGATGAATTCAAACTGGAACAGGTACAGAGAAGGGCTACTGGGATGATCCGAGGAATTGAAAACTTGTCTTATGAAAAGAGACTCAAGGAGCTTGGCTTGTTTAGCCTAACCAAAAGAAGGCTGAGGGGAGATATGATTGCTCTCTATAAATATATCAGAGGGATAAATACCAGGGAGGGAGAGGAATTATTTAAGCTCAGTACCAATGTGGACACAAGAACAAATGGATATAAACTGGAATTTTCCTCCAGGGCAGATTGGCAGAGGCCCTGGGGGTTTTTCGCCTTCCTCTGCACCGTGGGGCCCGGGTCACTTGCTGGAGGATTCTCTGCACCTTGAAGTCTTTAAACCACAAGTTGAGGACTTCAATAGCTCAGACATAGGTCAGGGGTTTGTTACAGGAGTGGGTGGGTGAGATTCTGTGGCCTGCATTGTGCAGGAGGTCAGACTAGAAGATCATAATGGTCCCTTCTGATCTTAAAGTCTATGAGTCTATGAGAAGGAAGGAAATATCCAGCCTGGCCACAAAACCAGTGGGAGAAGTACAGACAGGTTGAGCCTCACCCAGGCACACACAATTCCTCTTCCCAAGAAGAGGACTCCCTGCTTGCTGAGCCATTTCCCAGCTAGGGAAGAAAGGAGCCAAAGCCTGCTTCAGGAAAGACCTTCAACTCAGCCCCAGCTATCAAGAACCAGTTGATATCCCAGGGGAAATGGACCATTAGAGGACTGTGCCTCCAACTGAGCTGAAGAGAACAGTCTGTCAGTTATCTGGGACTATAGCCACTACAGTAATTAGAATAAAAAAGATAATCAACAGCCATTACTGTATTATTGTTTAACTCTAGGCCCCACTTCCTCCAAATAAAAAAAAAAATTGTCTACACTCTGTTGCGGAGTTGAGTCACACTCCCATAGACATTCGATAGTGGCAAATTTGCATTGATTTCAGTGAGCCTGTACACATCAAGAGAGGTTCTCATGAAACAGATTTATTGAAGTGTATTGGTTCTCAGATATATTTTCAGAAATTTCCTGTTACACCTTTTCCTGTTGGGAACTGCAGTCAGATTTTATTTGTGTTTATATTTAAATAATTTTGGTTTCTAAAACGAAGTCACAACAGGGGCTTTTACACAAAGTTGCAGATAATCAATGCTTCTTAGGATTTGACCCACACTGTTATTAAACAACAATTATCCTGTGTACTATTTTCTATCCTATAACAGGGATATTCAACACCAATATGCCTTTGGAATATAATGTCTTACTAAATGCTGGCAGTACCTCACCATTGGTAAGACCAGTAGGTCGTCCTCATTTTGTCCTTGTGAATGGCCTGGATCCATACACACAGTACGAGATAAGGATACAAGCTTGCCAGAATGGTAAGATGGCTTCAGATGTTTCACTTGCATGATCGACAGAGAGAGCAGATTTGCAAAATAGATTCAGTTCAACAAAATAGATATCTTATTTCTAAATTGAAGTGAAATGTTTACCCAGTAAAAATAAAGCCTAGCACTGTGGAGCATTATACATTTCCCTATATTATATCATGAATATTTTAAGTGGAGATTAAGCTCTCTGTATTTCTGGGAATATATCCTGTTTTATCAAATGCTTTATGAGAATAGCTTAAGTGTTTTTTAAATATCTTGCTCCCCGTAGGAGAAAATCCTTGCCCCAGTGGTGTCAGTTGCTCCAGTATTTGGCTTATAAGGAGTAATAAACAATAACAATAACAAAAAGATAGCTGGAAAGCCCAGATAGTATATAGAAAACATTCACTTTCTACTTCCTTATTTAAAGTTATTGGGAATGTTCGCAATCTGATCTGAGAAAGAAAATCTTGTCATGTGGCAGACAGGGCCTGGTTCTCTTCTCCCTTATGCTGTTGTATATCGGGAGTAACTCTGTTGAACTCAATGGGGTTACACTGGTTTAAATTAGTACTTAATTATGAGGTTAAGCACTTATTTGAGGCACCAATTTATTTCCTACACACAAACTTGCTATTATTTCATTGTTACTTTAAGTAACTGACTTCAGGCATGCTAGATCCTGAAACTCAGCCTTAAAGAAAACTGTGAAAGAAATATGGAACATTTGCTATTGCCTTTAGTGGGAGCAGAGTCAGGCCAACACAAAACACTTTTAAAATTCCCATCCAAAGTCTTCAAGCTTCTTCCATTGCTATTTTTGTTATTGTGCCCTTCATTATGGGACTTTGTTACACATTTAAAGGCCAATCTCAGATAACTGGATCTGGGCAGCTTGGCAGCTATGATGTGACACAGACAGTATTTAAAAATACATATTAAACACTTTAAAAAGGAAAATGAATAATTAATTGGTTCACTTTTCACACATTGAATGCTCGTATTACTACTACCTTTATTTCACATCATGATACACTCCTTTTCCTTATGGCTAAAATATCTAAATTAGAAACCTCTGCTTTTATCCAAAGAAAATAGCCACTGTATATTCAGATTAATGAACAACTTTTGTTCCCTACATTTCCATGCTTTAGACAATTAAAAGATCCCTTTTTTGTTGTTGTGGAAAACTTTGACCTTTTAAGTTAATTTCTGATTTTCTTCCCAGGTGGCTGTGGAGTAGGCAGTCGGACATACGCAAGGACTTCCGAAGCACCTCCTAAGGAACTGAATCTACCTATAGTTAGGGCAACTGGATCTGGAGTAATAGAAGTAAAATGGTTACCACCTAGGAAACCAAATGGAATCATAATTAACTACTTTATTCACAGGTAGACATTTTTATACCTCTATATCATCCCCTTGCATTTAGTCTTAATAAAGCATTTACTTGAGTAGTCCAAGCAATATTGGTATGTGAACATAGTGTTTAAAAATGTACAGCATGCTGTTTGAGCCATGAAGCGAAGCGTTGCCTGGTTTCTGGCTTTTTGAGTGTTACGTTAGGAGGATATTCGTCAATGGATTGACAAGTTGCTGATAGGAACTTCAACACAGTTTGTAATCTTGCTCCATGTTGGAACTACCATAAATGACAGAGGCAAAATAAATGGATGACTGGAACCATATGCTTGTAGACTTGGTGCAAAATGCCTTCTAACCACAATTAGGTAGAAGATGGCAGTTGGAAAAGAGCCAGTTTTGACTTGGGTAGGAGGTAGAGGGCATCTGAACCAAAGTAATGATGATGTAGTTGGGTTACTGAGTCAAAACTGAAGCCGGAAATTGGAGACAGGTAGTCAAAGACACAGAGAGGACACAGAAAGTATTCAAACATAAATTAATGTATACTATATGGCTGCTGAAATGCTGACCTCGGAATAGGTGAGGTGTTAGTTACACTGATAGGAATAGTGTCATACTAGGCAGGACTAGTGGTGGTGGCCCTCTGTTTAAGCATTTAAACTGAATCAGGGTGTTTTGGAGATCACGTATATTATTTGCCAGAAATAATTATATTGGGGTAGTATTACAGTGCTCTTCCAGTTAAATTACACTGATGTATGTCTCCTAGTGTTAACCTATGCCTCCCTGTCAAACCTCTGCTCCATAGTCTGCTGGCTCCCATAAGACTGACTGGCATGTCCTTGTGGTGCTCTAGATCTCCTGAGCCCAGCGTGCAGCCTTTTCTACGTAGTTAGCTGTATCTTGGAAATCTGGCTCTGCCTGAGTCTGTACTCTGCAATCCGCTTTGTGGAAGCCAACTGGTGGGCAATCCTTATTAATGTAATGTGGTGGTTTGGGGACGCAGAGCATAACCTCTGCACTAGAGCCTGCCAGCTCTGAGCAAACCAACTGGCATGCTCATACATCAGGGAAGCTTGCACAGCAGGCCTTGAAGTCTGAGCTCCAGATTCTCTCGTCTCAGAACTTTCTGTCTCCAAGCCTGTGGAGCTGGCTCCCCAAGTTTTCTGAAGCCAGGATTTTTCAAAAGCTTCAGGTGTCCCCCAGGTCCTTTGGATATTGGGAGGTTGCATTGTATTGCAGTTGTGTATAAGGAGAGGGAATTTCCAAAAGAGAGCAAATCAAATTCCTGTTAGCGGATGTTTGAATGTGTAAGAATAATTAATGTAAATTCACATTTGCCTTAAATATATTAGCACTGAGTCTCTAAAAATGCCTGATCTCTTTAAATACCTTTTTCATCTGCTCACTGTTAATTGTATGAGAAAAACACATCAAGTCTCTACTCCTTATCAAAGGAAATAAAGTATCTGTTTTAGCCCAAGACATGGCTTCACTCTGTTGGTTTTGTAAATAAAGCTGATGATTACGGTTTCTATTCCATGGCAGCCATAGAAGGGGAAAACAGGAAATATAATGCAGAAAGCCTGCTTCAATGAAAAATACTGTAAATTGAATTTGACAGCATTTGATGGCATTTGATTATTCTAGTCACAGCCAAACAATGATATAAAGAGTAATATGAAACAGAATGTGTTACTGCCTAGCAGACTCAAAAGCAATAAACCTTCCTCCAATGTGACACAATCACTTCACAATCATAATTGTAGCCTGTTTGATACCTCTGAGTACAGCAGAAGGGCACTGACTGACATAGATACATTTTGTTTTTTATTTAAAGTGAAATGAAAATGGCGCACTGGGGCTCCAGATACAATCGTTATATTCACCTACATAGGCATGAATCACTTGGCAGTTATTTCAGCTGAAGTTTAAATGTGCTTAGACAACAACAATATCAAATCTTTCTCAGATAGCTGCAAAAAAAATCAGAAATTTGTAAGGACAGAAATGGGATGTAAGCATATAGTTCTTTGTCATTCTGTAGCCACACGTAGGCTTATATTGTTATAGCAACAAGACTGCAGTATTTCTGGAGGAGGTTATGGCATGTAATTTCTTCTTCATCATTTGCCTCTTCCTTGCTGTATCTCCACCAAAACAAATTCATTTAACTCAAAACATTGAATGTTTGGGAAACCATCATGTGGAGATGTTTCTATTAAAATTGCAGGAGTTTTACTTGCCTGTAGAATTATAAAAATGCTTACAAAATAATTGTAATTCTGCCTTAAACATTTGGGGTGGGGAAGTGTAATTGGTTGTATTTTACCTCTGACTAGTGGGACAGCTGTAAACATCTCATAGAATAGAGGCAGTCACATTTTTTTCAACAAGGACCACAACTTAATAGAGACTGTCTCGTGAACCACCTCCCCTTTCATTCACAATAATGCAGTCCACTGCCCCTCGCATTCAGTATTATATAACATCTCTGTGACAACCACAGCAGTTGCTAGCCTGGAAAAGGAATATTAGGGAAGTAGTTTAATGTATTTCTAGCTGCCTTTTAATGAGATGTAGTAACTGGAAACAAGATGAGCTGGCATCATGTGATCACCAGTCACCAAGTGCTCTGTGGTCCTCAGTTTGAGAACTGATCATATAGAAAAAAATTACCTATAAAATTAGAAATATGTGGGGTCCAATTCAGATCTGGTTTAAGCTGGTGCAACTTCAGTGGAAGTATCTCAGCTAAATTCAGCAGGGATGAATTATTTAGAAAATAAATATAAGTGGGATAACAGTGTAACTTGCAAAGGCCTGTCATTCAGTAAGTGTGCAAAATGAGTCTAGGGGAGAGGGAAAGGGGTTTAACAGAAAAATTAACAGTAGTAGTTAAGATACAGCAAATGCTATGGGCTGTTGACAGCTGTGACTTGCTCTTCCTTATTCTTCCCTTTGGAATGTCAGTTATGCTTATTTTTCATACCCACTGAATGCCCGTTTAGTGTTAGTTACACCACTTTACTACTCCCCGTATTGTTTACACTTGATGTGCAGCTTACTAGACACTTAGATGTTACTGTGATATAAAGACCTATATTGATGGCTATATTGACCTATGTGAGTGCTGCATTTGGCTCATGATGATTATCATTTTTATTTGTAATTAATATAAACCATGGTCTAAATTACTGTTTTAATGTGCGCCCAACTCATGTCCTTTTTTTTTGGTATATGTTTCCTACATCAAAGTCCGTATTTTTTTAAAAAGAAACACAATATAAATTTCTGGAGGTGTGTCACGATTGAATTATAACTAGTTGCACTGCATGGTAGATAGTATTAGGGTGCGTTGTGAAGCACATTGTCCCTGCAAAAACTTGTAGGGGCATTTTGCCTCAGGCCTGTACAATGCTTCCAGAAGTAGCCCCTCACCACCTGGGCCTAGGGACAACATGCAGCACTAGTCCATGTTCTCTTTTGACTTTGTGAGGATTGGGGTCAGGATGGGACATGGCTCTGAAGGCATATTCTGAGCATGGCCCCAGAGGCAGAGCTGGTGCATCCAAAAGTACAAGGATTCACTGACTATCCCCCACCACCATGTAAGGGAGGGGAAGAGCAGGTGCTGTAGTCACTGTTGCAGCCTTGTGGTTGTAGTAGTAGCTGTTTAGTCATCTGGCATGGAGGATGATGTCCTGTCCTCCCGACCCCTGCTAGAGCTTGGTGTGGGGCCAGGGAGGATTTGCCCAGTGCTTAATTTGTAATGAAAGAGATGCTGAGGGTCAAGCAAAGAGATGCTGGGACTCAAGCAATGATTTACTTTCATAACTGATGCAGCAAGCCCAGAGGTGCCGGGACTATGAACTGCCAAGCCTAGAGGTGCCAGAGCTCAGGCCTGGCAAGCCCTGGAACAAATTAAGTACTGGATTTGCCCTTTATAAAATAACTCTCTCTGAACATCTTTAAATTGAGCATAGGCAGCAAATCAGAGTGTGCAGATTGAGACAGCTTCCAGCTCCTGGAAATGTTGTTTTCCTATGCAGCTCACTGTACAGAAGAAACACTTCCAGTTAAATGAGCAGTTGAATCTTAAATCTTAAGTCGATTGAAATGATTACAGACTGTTCAACCACTTCTGTTCAAAGTTTATTCATACATGAAGATATTCTGGGTTTTAGCACCACAGATGGAACCATTTACCTAACCATAAGTTTCATTCATTAAATATTCAGTAGTAATAAGATCTAAATACTTAACCAGACTACAATGTTCAGCTTTGCTTGCGGCTGAGCTTACGGTTGGTGGCATATTTGATCTTTCACTGTGGAGTAGCTGTTTCTCACAGAATTTCTAAAATGGTATTAAACATAAATTTGTGAATTCTAGGAAGTGCTTTAACGGTTAATTAAATTGTTGTGCTAAGCAAGCCCAGATACCAGGTATTAAAGATAACTTTATTACACTTAAAATGACACCACTTTTTTACTTCTCTTTAGGAATATTTGTAAATACATTGGGAGGAGAGCACAGTTATAATATATTGTTATTTATAATTGTTTGTGATGGCATAGGTGTGCATGACACTTTGCAGATAGAGTTGTTGCAGTCGTGTTGGTCCAAGGATATTAGTGAGACAAGGTGGGTGAGGTAATACCTTTTTATTGGACCAACTTCTGATAGTGAGACAAGCTTTTGAGCTTATGCAGAGCTCTTCTGCAGAGAAACTAACTCAAAAAAAGAGGATCACAACTAAATAAAAGGTGGAGCAGATTGTTTAGCATAAGTAGTTTACGCATATTTCAAGGGACCATTCAAGGTGAAGTGGCCCATTAACACCCCTCCAGTCATAGGGAGGAAAGGGAGGGGGAGCAGCTGGAGTGGGGGTTAGTGGGTTACAGATGTTGTAATAAGCCATAAATCCAGTGTCTCTGTTCAGTCCATGATTATTAGTTCTAGCAGAGTTACGAATTTAAGCTCCCAGGCTCAAATTTTGCAAGTGTTGCGCAGGTTTCCTTTGAGGATGAGCACAGGTATGGAGTGATCGCTTTGTGAAAAGTGCTCACCCATAGGTGATGTGGTGTTTTTATCTTTTATCATTTTCCTGTGTGAGTTCATTCAAGAGTGTAGTGATTGTCTGGTTTCACCCACATAGTTGCTACTGGGGCACATTTAATGCACTGGGTGAGGTTGTGATAGGTCTGTGTAGAACCCATGGATCTTCAAAGTTGTATTGTGCAGGGCGTTGATCATTGTAGCAATGGAGATAAGTCTGCAGGTTTTACATCTGTTGTTTTGGAAGGGTCTGGCGCCGCTTTGCATTGTTGTGTCCTGATCTGTGGGAACACGCCACTGATGATGAGCTTGAAGAGGTTGGAGGGTTGTTTGAAAGCCAGAAGAGGAAGTTCAGGAAAGATTTATTTCAGGATGGGGTTCCCATCAAGTATGGGTTGAAGTTGTTTGATGATACACTGTATGGGTCCCAGTGTGGGGTGGTAGAAAACAACTAGGTGTGTGTGTTCGGGGGGGGGGGGGGAATTACTTCTGTACTGAAGCAAGTTCTCTCAGGGTATTTGAATGGCCTGTTTCATGATGTAATCTACTTCTCTGGTGGAGTGTTCTTGTTTGGTAAAGGCAGTTTTGAGTATGTTAAAGTATATATCCTGGACTTTCTCCTCAGAGCATATTCTGTGGTAGCTGAGTGCCTGGCTGTAGATAATAGATTTCTTGGTGTGTTTGGGGTGGTCACTATATCTATGAAGGTAGATGTGGTGATCCAGAGGTTTCGGATATAGGTGTCTGTTGGGTTCCATTGCTGAAGCTGATTGTGTTATCCAGAAAGATGATGCTTGTGCGGGAGAGTTCTAGAGAGAGAGTTTAATGGACATGTGGTGGTTGTTGAAGTTAAGATGGAAATCTGTGAATCTGTGAGGGAGTTTAGGTCATCTGTCCAGAGGATGAAAATATCATTGAGGTATCTCAAGTATATCATTGGTTTTGTGGGGTGTGTTTGCAAATATACACCCACCTTGTCTTGATACAATTATCTGCTACACTTGATTTTAAAAACCTATGGACAGGTTCTTTGTCTTCTGAGGTATTTCTAAGATACCTATCATGAAGGTACCTAAGCACTGCAAGAAGGAAATACATCTTACCATGTGGAGCGGGGTGAATAAACAACAGGAGAGAGGAGAAAGGTAAAGTATGCATCCATCTTTTGTACGGGTGCGCTTCACATTGATGAGCACAGTAAATAACATCTGAATGATAATTCTGCATGTGTTTTTAATCTGACATGGAGTAAAGTATGAAAAAATCAAACTCATGGTGCTATGCTGCAGGACACTTGATGAAGTATGGCTTAGGGGTCAATGTGTAGGTCCACTCATCACTCTCTTCCACCTCATCAAAGGCTCCCACTTCTTATTTTAGGGGCAGCTAGAGAGCCTGTCCTTCCTCCCCTTCACCAAACGCCATCACCAGATCTTCAGTATCAACATGTTTTGTGGTTGGTCACTCCCCCAATCTGGAGGAGTGAGACCCAGAAAATCTCTTTGCTTTTCTCTTGCTCCCACCCTTTAAACTTTACAATATCCTGGGGTTAGTACATCCCAGAGTTTGCTGGAAATTCTCCCATTTCTTGGAACTGTGAGAAATATGGGAGCAGGGTGTTTGTCTACATGTCTAAGGGCAGACACATCTGTGTGTGTACTTATGAATATATGTGCACATGCACAACTATGTACATTCTTTGATTATATTTGTATAAAATATATGGGAGTCTAATATTACAAGCACCTGAGATTGCTAGTATTTTTTTAATAGTTTTGTTGATTTTTTTTATATCCTTAAAAATAGTGACTAAAGTTGGACTAACAAAATAAAAGCTGACAGAATTATTGAAATTCAGATTTTTATCTTGCCAAAGAAATGTTCTTCAGCCAATGTGCAAGTGAAGTAGTGATGACACCTGGTAGCCAGACAAACCAATTCCACTCCTTTGAATTTGCTGTATTTGTGATACAAGTGACAGATAATGTAATTTGCTTTTTTGTTTGTTAGCATGCAGGGATAAAATGGTTTTATTTAATGTGAAGGCAAAGGTTTCAGTTAAAAGTAAGGAAAATACCAAAATCTGTGTGAGGTGCAGCACAGTTTTCACTGAGATTTATCATAGTCTTCAACCACCAGGTTTCATTCCAGACAAACATTTTTATTCCTAGTAAAGGTAAGTGATTTGGCAACTTCATCTAGAAACTTATGACCTGCCTTTATCCATCAACTCTAAATTAACATGCTAGTGGGGCCAAATTGTAAAAGAGAAGCTGATCACCTGTAACCTCCCTTGAAACTTAGCAGAATCTCAGGATTTGCCAGTAGCAGAGCTACCCCTAACTGGACATATTAAGTGTATATGTGTGGACAGTGACGAGTCTTCATTTGCTGACATGTGAAAGTGCCTCCAAATATTTTAAGTAGAAAATCCCTTTGAAAAAGATACACATTTATATTATGGGACAGCACTATGGATCATGTTTTCTAATGAGCTTTTACAATTACATCTGGAAATTGGATGTGCTCAGTCTGACTGAGAACCCCAATTTCATCCAGAAATGTGATTTTTTTTTTTCCACGTGCAAACTGGAGTACAGGCAAAATGTATAGGCACAGTTTTAAAGGACTGTTTGAATATTTGTCCCTTTGTGTTCTAGGCCAGTGGTTCTCCACTGGGGGGGCAGTAAGCAGGTTTCAGGGAGTCTACCAAAATAAACCTACGAGCAAGGTCTGTGTTAGACTCGCTAGGGCCCAGGGCAGAAAGCCGAAGCCTGAGCAACTTAGCTTCACGGGGCGCTCTGTGGCATGAGGTCCCAGGCAATTGCCCTGCTTGCTACCCAGTAGCACTGGCTCTGGCTTTTAATCTACTGGATGTGCAGAAAAACAGTTGTTGTGGCACAGGTGAGCTGTGGAATTTCTATAGCATGTTAGGGGAGCTTTCAGAAAGAAAAAGCTTGAGAACCCCTGTTCTAGGCAACTAATTGCTTTCAGTAATAAAGTGGGTCAAAGTCTTCAAAATTGAGTTAGACTCCTAAGTCCCAATTTAAGTACCTAAATAAGTGTCCTGATTTTCAAAAATGTTGAGAATCTGCAACACTTGGAAGTTAGATAACTTGTTTAGGTGACTAAATATGGATTTAGGGCACTATGGCCTCAGTTTA
Organism: Emys orbicularis; assembly: GCF_028017835.1. Lineage (NCBI taxonomy): Eukaryota > Metazoa > Chordata > Testudines > Emydidae > Emys > Emys orbicularis. Next base: position 168,903,922 of record NC_088685.1, read on the forward strand.
GGCACTCATCTTTGAAGCTCTGGGCCTGGAGTGTTCTATAATAAAGGACAAAGTGCTATTGCAGTGCTATTACAGTCGTATTGATTGAGTTTTCACGGTTTTCTCCTACTTAATGGCAAAGAGAAATTAGTTATTTACCTTTTTCCTTGAAAGTTTTTTCAATAGTCAATACCTGACATAGGCTGATGACTTATAAGGCAAAATAAGGAGGGCAATTCCTTGCCTATACAATGAATAGAGATAAGATCCGTATTATTCTCAAGTATAGACTGAATTTAGGACTTGTACTTCAGTATCATCTGACTGTGTTTAAGTCACTGTAAGCTTGAAATGGACTGGTTTTATTTGTATTTCAGACGTCCTGTAAACACTCAAGAGGAGCTGCTTTTATTCATTTGGTCTGAAGGAGCCTTGGAATTTATTGATGCTTCTGATGCACTGCAGCCATTCACTATCTATGAATACCGTGTCAGAGCTCAAAATTCCAGGGGGTCAGTGGATAGTCTGTGGTCTTCAACACAAACTTTGGAAGCTCCACCTTGGGGCATGCAAGCCCCTTGGGCACAAGCTACAAGTGCATATTCTGTGCTGCTGAACTGGACCCAACCTATATCTCCCAATGGGGTTATTTCTCAGTATCGTGTGGTCTATCAAGAGAAACGGAGTGATCCAACGTTTAGCATCCCAGCTATTACAGCATTAACTGTAACGGTAAGAACTTGATACTAAACCAGTGTTCAATTAGTTTATATTCTGGTTTGACCTGTGTTACTTTAAAATGTTGATATAGGGCCATTTTTTTCCATTAGGTGCCTGAAATTAGCCTTTGGACACCTAATTTACATTCATATATATCCAGTGTATGCATAACAGCTACCCATGTAGATGTCTAGTCATTGATATACAGATGCTAATGTATGATTTTGAGCACAAAGTAGTGTTTTTCTTGCGTAAATAGGTGTGCATAGCTACTTGTGCGTACCTCACTTTGCAAATGTGGTCCTAAATCTTCTATGCAATTGTTCATAGATTCCAAACCTGAAGGCACCATTGTGATCATCTAGTCTGAGCTCCTGTATAATACAGGCCATAGAATTTCCCCACAATAATTCCTTTTAGAAAAAACATCCAATGTAATTTTTATTCTTTTGTTGTTTTAAGAGGCTGCTCATAACAAGCTAAACAAAATCAATCCCACTTGGATTTAATGTTTTTATTAATCTGAAATCAATGCTGGTTTAAGCATGACATGAAAATCATTGTTAGTTCTACATATGTGATTTATTTACAGAATCTATGAAGATTTGCCTCATAACTCTTCTGAATTAGAAGCAAATCAGCTATTACAGGCACACAAAATACATAATAATAATAATAATACTTCTATACTACCGTCTACTTAAAAGTGTTTTACAAACATTAATTAATGAAGTCCCATGGAGATACTATTATCTTCATTATGGGTAAACTGAGGCACGGGATAATGTGATTGGACCAAGACCATGATGTGAGTCAGAGGCAGAGCTGGTAATGCTGTCTATGATTACTGACTAGTCCTCTCCTCTAACCATTCACTTCAAATCTTTCTATAAGGGATACTTATAGAGCTGCACTAGACTATATAATGCAATGTCAGCTATTGCATTTGACAGTCTTCTGAAAACAATCTTTTATAATGTACCAAGAATCTATTGTGTTGGTATAATTTTAAGATTCGTAGGAACTCAAACTTGAATAGGTCAGATACCCTAACCTTCCTTTTGTCCAAAACATGGGCATGTCCCAAGACCATTATCAGTTACATTGATAATCTAAAATTATTCAATATTCCATTTATATTCAGATAACTGAAGTTGTACATAGTGGCATGCTGAGATTTAATATTCAGTATTAAGGTCTTATCGTAAACTTCCTTAGAATAGTCCTCTTGACATAAATGAGTGGAATCTAGCTGAGGGATCTAAGGTACCCATAGGTATATGCTTCTAAAGCACACTATATCTTTCCTAGAAGCCTTAAAGGATAAGATTTATCATGCTTCTTACTGTGAAAAGAGAGCGAGGTCCTGGGTTAAATGGCAGGAATGCATGCTTTTGGCCTCTGCGATCCATTGCTTCTGCACTATACAGCATGCTAGGTTGTAAAAATGTAGGCTGGGACTTTTCAAAGGAGCCTAACTTCCATTGAACTTCAGTGGGACTTGGGCACCTAATTTCCTTATGTTTCTTTGAAAAGCCCAGCTAGGATGTGTAATGTGATACCTAGAATTTCAAAATGGAGAAATGTCGGAAGCTTCTTTTCACATCCTGTTCAGGCAGCATCCAACATGTTTCTGAGCATCAGAATTACCTTGTCCAGTCATGCATTGCAGTGTCTTCTAGGCATGCCAACAACAACTGAAAACATCCAAGATGGTTGTATTGTGGGTAATCAAATCTACTAAAATGGCCTTTTAAGTAATATTATTACAGTATATTTCTTTAACAACATCATTTAAAAGCCTTTTAAATTAACAGTTGTTATTTGTTGAATTAGTACCTTTCTGGCTCCAAAATGCTTTATTTTCCCCAAACACTAAATGGAATCCCAATTACATTAGCAGTGTATGCAAAGTTGTCTGACAAATACTAAGGTGACAGTGACTTACATGCTTTTTTTACTTTCCTGTATCATGCGTATTTATCCATTTTACTGCCTTTTTTAAATTTTAATATTATACTGCCCTTTGGAAAGAAATCTCTGCATTTGATTCTCCTCTCTTCTATGCTTGTTTTACATTGGTGCAACTGCATTGAACTCAGTGGAGTTAGTCCTGATTTACACTAGTGTAACTGAGACCAGAATCATGCCTTTTGTGTTCTGAATATAATGTAACAACTAGAGCCTGGAATCAAAGATATTGACATAAAGTGCACTGAGTCCTGTTATCAAAGATACCATGAGGTCAGGTCAATTATCACAACAGGTGAAAACCTGGACACTAAGTTTCAAAGTTATAACTCCTTGGAAATAGAATTTTATCATGAACTTGCTGATACACCCTTAACTGTAGCTTTTGTGAATGAGACACTTTAATTAAAATGTAATTTTATTGAAGGAACTAGCATTCCAATGATTAAACTTCTGCCCCTTTAAAATATAGCTTTCAGGGGTATGAGGCTAAATCATTTAATCTCCTAAAGCGTTTCTATTGGCGCTCCCCATGGGATACGCCATTAGTCATTCTCTCACACAAGCTTCCATGTTACAATGCAAGACAAAGTATTGAGCAAGCAATGAGCTCTCTCCTTTATTTAATCTGTTAGACTTTTTTTATCACATTAGAATATTCCACGGGAAAAAAGGAAATGCCTGTATTGTAAGGCTTATGGCCATACGTGTTCTTGTTATTCACACCCGTGCTCCTTGCCTATTGGACATGACCTAGCCACTTTAAGCTTAACCAAAAAATAAACTTGAAGGCTTTATTGGAAATGGTGATGCATAATAAAAATTTGAGGGTTGGTAATATCATTGCAGGTTCCTCAATCTTGATTATTTCTTTTCTATCTATTTCCAAATCCAAATGAGATTTGCCTTGTGGGTTTTCAAAACACTTGATAGATTTATTCTGCCTCCCTGAAACATAGCCATTTACTTCCCTGTAAAGATGTGTTAAGCCATATTTAATTTAATATGTGTCAAATCCGTGGCATAGGCCTTTATAATTATCTGACCACTTTGAATTTTGTGATGCCAATGGGAATAGAACTCGGATATCTGTGTTCTAATATCGCAAACTTCTACCACTTGAACTAAAAAAGAATCTCCATTAGCTGCTGGCAGCATAGGGCCTATGACACACAGAGAAGTAATTCTGATTCTCTCCAGTAGAGGGAATTGTCACTCAGATTATCCGTGACAGTCTGACAATATTCTGTAATATTCTGAACAAATCTTATGGAATTAAGATAAACATGATTGAATTAAGTTACACTTTATTGAATTAGGGTTAATACCTTCTGGGTACATTGTATTAAAAATTATGTATGTGTTATTGTGGCATTGTATGTACCTTTTCTAGTAGGGAGGGGGATGCTAATGTGATTCCTCCGGTTATCAGCCCTTTGAAACCACCCCCCAGAGAAGTCTTCATATACTAGTTCAAACTGGATTCTGGGATTCAGGGACCAATAGACAAAGTATGTGGTTTTGGATGAATAGCATGGTTTTGAACTAGCTCAGGGCCTTCTTCCTGATCCAGCAAATGGACAGGACCCCTGGTCTGGACAGCCCTAGTACTTAGGCTAGGGTTATGAGGAGTGGGCCTACTGAGGTCTCATAAGACTGGGTGCTTGTCCTGAGCTGAAGCTGTGTTGAACTTGTGACCACAAATGAAATTCTTTGGATGGGGAGTTGAAAGACTGCTCCTGCCAGAGCCCTTGTTAGGGTTGGGGTTAATTCTGGTAAGCTTATTAGCACGCGTGCAGGTTCTTTTATTGTATTTAATGTGTTTTCCCTATAATGCTTTTTACCATAAGAATTAAAGTAGGTCTGTATAGGAAGTGCAGTGTGGTAACTTATATCTGTAGCAATTACACCTGTTATCCATCTCTGGCGAGAAAACAAGCAGGTGTCCTTGGGCAACCTGCCTCTGCTGGGAAATACACATTGTAGGCAGGGAACTGTGCAGCCTGGAAATAGCCTGGTCACAAAGGAGAGAGACGGGTCCCCATCCAGAAAGGCAATGGCAGGGGAGCTGGAAGCCTGAGAGTGGGTGCTTTGTTGGACCACTGAGCGGAAATGCAGGTACAGTTGTCTTGAACTGTGACACTACCTAGCTAGTTAATTACAGTGTTTAGTGCTGATTGAAAGGTGGCAGCATGGTAGACTGAAGTCCAACAATGGCTGTCATGAAAAAGTCAAAGGATGCTACCCTGTTACCAGAGCTACTGAAACTGCTGTATGTCAAATACCACTGTGAGGTGAGTGTGAGTAAATGCTGCCTCTTTCATGGATATAATATACCACGTCTCCTATGACCGCTAGTCTAAATATTTGGCTGTTTGACAACCAGATGACCAGGGAAGGCCAGGCAAATCAAGAAGATAAGTTATAAGGAGTTCAGTATCTAAGAAAAGGTAACTCTTAGAGTGTATTTTGGAGAAAGGGTGAGAGGAAGGGAGAAGGGAAAAATGTAAAGGCGGAAGTTGAAAAAGAAAACAAGACAATCATGCAATAGAGGCAAAAGACAGAATAGAAAATAAGCGAGAGAAGTTGAGTACAGTGCTCTGCACAGGGATATATAGAATGTGTGTGCCATCAGACTCTGCTTTACTGGAGATTTTATGGTCCCTCACCTCTGCACAGATCCCCACTGACTTCAGTGGGACTCTGCCTAGGCTCTAGCAGTGTGCCTATGTGCAGTGGATTACAGGATTAGGCACTTGTGTGCTAAACCAGTCACTCCTCTGTAAAGAGTAGCTAAGGGTGCCATGTACATTTGAAAGGATATAATAAAAGATATAGAGACTAGCCATTTTCATTTGATTGATAGATTTTAGTTTCTTAGGCCCTGATCCTGCAAACACATAAGCACATGCTTAACTTTAACCACATGAGTAGTCCCATTGGATTTTGCAGGAAGAGGGCTTTAGATTTGCATGTGGGGATTTTGTCTTCCTGTATGTGTTGTTAATAACTTACACATTGAGGGTGCTACCAGAATACAAATTATAAATAATAGCAATGATCATATTCATATTAATATAAGATATACAAAAGTTTTATCATGCTGTATGGGACTTTCTTTTTTCTTCCATAAATAGAGTGATAAAGCAGTTGCCAGCAGTAAATCTGACATACTACAATTATTTCTACTTCTGGGTATATAGAAATACTGCGGTATCTCATATACCAAGGTATAGTAAACTGTCATTAAGGAATTATTTTGTTTGGTGGAAACTTTTGTATAATACCATAAAAACACACTGTAAATTTGAGGATGGAAAAAAACCATAGAACAATATCAGTAAGACTTTTTCCTACACATCTATTAAGTTATTATGAAATCTATTCAAGTGCCTAGGAAACCCATGGCATGTTATAAGGAAACAAGATGAAATGAAATACTCTATATGATAAGTGACACATGCCATAAATTCAGAATATGTGCCACTTAGCAGAGACCAAAAGCTGTAAATGGCATTGGAGGGCAAAAGTTAATTGAACTGCTGTCCTGTTGTTAACAAGTGGGAAGAATCCACCACTAGAATCAAGATGGCTGCCCCAAAAGTGCCCTGTTACAGCCAAGAGATCATATCCTTAGCTCTGCAAGGGCTTATGGGTTAGGGGGAGATCATACACAGATGACTAATTTTTTTATGGTTCACAGCCGATCAAAGTGAAATTCAGCAGCTGTTCAGGACAAGTGACCACTCTAACGGCTGTAATATAACCCACTAAATAGAGAGGGAATTGCATGAGAGCAAGAGGTTAGCAGTGATTATCGGCAGGTGAGTGCTTTATTGAAGTTGAAAGACCATTAACATTGATGGAGTAATTATTTCAACTTGAAAGTAATTACCTTGATGGGTGATAACTTCTCCAGTGTTCCCAGGTTTGATTGGACCAAACAATTGTGAACTCTTGAAGCCTAGAAAAATATTACAACAATAGTGCAATGTTTAAATTACTGAAACCACTGCTAGAGTATTTTAATTATGCCTAACAGTGAAAAGAATTTAACTTACAACAGCCAGTGACCTCTCAAGTATAGAGACATTTGCTTTCTAATTCAAATGAAATGACCCACACCCACCACATGTGTGGCATATGTGATTGGTTTACAAATGAATCGTTCTTCTTTGAATGCAGCTTTTAAAATGTAAAAGCTTGTTTGCAGAGTTTCAGAATGGGGCTGGATTGGAATTCCTGTCATTGTTTTATTTGGCTATGAACTGGGGAGGCCCAAAAATAGAAAATGTTTTTTGTCTTTTTTTCCCCTCTGGGTCTGATCAGTTTGCATAACATGAATAGGGGACTTGGACCCAGATTCTGTAATATGAACGTGTTGGCTTTTGCACAACAGCTGTGTGTAGGGTGACCAGATGTCCCGATTTTATAGGGACAGTCCCGATTTTGGGGTCTTTTTCTTATATAGGCTCCTATTACCCCCCACCCCGTCCCGATTTTTCACACTTGCTGTCTGGTCACGCTAGCAGTGTGAATAGGTATTTAGAATGGCAGTGTGATGCCCCTGCAGAAACTGATTAAGTGCTTCAGTAAGCCCCTACTCTGACTCAAACTACCTGAGAGAGGTGGGTGATCTACAGTTGACCAGTTCCATATCCCATGGCCAACAATCTGAGCCATCCAGTCCTTAAATCTTACTGTACAATCTGCATCACATGACTAGTTTAAACAGAGATAAAAAAGACAGTGATGATATACTGAGACTCTCCTTTGGGAGCAGTTGTTATTTCATACAAATATTTTTGTTTTATTTTTTTAATCTTCTCACCAACTCTTCAGAAATCCTCGTGTTGATGACTGAATTGTTCTTGGTCATTCTGTTCTGTGACATGACCTCTCTTTTCTAAAGGATTAATAAGAAGTAGACTTCTCAGGTTTCCCTTGTCATGAAGGATATGTTACTTTTAAAAGAAATTAGCTCCATATTTGAAAATTTCTATAATATTATTTTATTCTTGTGTCCTGCATTGTAAAGGGCCTAGTACTTCACACGTTTCAGGTGCCTTCTGTGTGTGAAACACTTACAGAAATATACCCTTATTGGCTTCCATATGTCTCACATTCGAGCCTTGAGAGGCTGAGAATAAACTAATCAGCCAGCATAGCAATACACTTGACTGAAAATTTGGTTGGTTTTATAACCAAAATAAATGCTTACCAAGGGGAATTCAGTTCACAAATGTGATTGATAAGATATAGTTTACAATGTAATAAAATAACTTTTTTCCCTCATGTTACATTGCCATGTTTGACTCAAATTTTGGAAGTAAATATATTTTAAAAGAAGAATTCCTAGTCAAGTTGAAGGAGCTTTCTTACAGAGATCAAACACATCTACTCAAATTGGCAAAGAAAAATGTATAGTGGGGGAAGAAAAATAAGTTTATCAGTTAACTTGTCCATATTTAAGTTTTTCAAATTAGAGTTACTTAGATAATAGAAAAGGATATAATTGGATTTGACTAGATTTTAGAATTAAATTAACCCTAGTTTTACCCTGGCAATATTAGGTGTTGAAAAACACCTCTGTTTGATGGGTTCATGAAAATGTAGCTTCATGAAATACCTTGGTGACTATCATACATGACTACTGGAGTTCCAGATCTGAAAATTACGAAAGCTGTTTACTGACCTCCAAGTATCTTGTATTCATAATGACTGGGAATTCTAATCTTGTATTTTTATATCCTAGTTGATTTTTTAAAATTAACTTGTCATTCTATAAAAAGAGAAATATTGCATCTGTTTAAAAACAAGAGAGCACTAGGTGATGCAAAGATTTGGTAAAGGTATCCAGAGTCTTTTACCTTCAAGGAGCCAATTTGAATCCAATCCAGGTCTGCAGTCTCCAAAAGTCATTCTCATCAAACTGCTGTTTGGTGTCCTATGTGAGATAAATTTAGTATTCTCAGTCCTGTCCTTTCTCTTTACTGCTGCCTTTCAAATCTATTCCAAACACTCATCTTCAGGCTGGGCTCCCCAAATACTTGTAACGCTGTCCCATTTCCTGCCTGCCAAATGGACCTCTTTCTCTTCCTTTCAGACCTTGCTAAAAACTCCAGGAATGTGAGTATAATCTCACCACACTCTCCATTTCTCTAGTGCATTGTCTTGGTTTATAAATAGTAAGCTCTTTGGGGCAGGGAATATGTCTTGGTCTGTTTGTAATGTGCCATGTTAATGTACAGAACTATACAAATATTATTACCATTATAACAGTCATTACATTGAATAGTAGCCATATTTAGAAGGCAGTATCACAGTGTTTTTAACAGACTTAAATGTTACTTTTTGACAGGAAGCAAGTAATGAATTCTATAGTACAAGTTCCTATCGGGTGATTATGGCCCTGAGTTTTATTTTTGCTAAAGCAATTACTAATGTAATGGCTGGATACTTGTGCCCACTAGAGCCTGGTTCTGTGATTTTTTTATTTTTATTTTTTAGGATGGTTATTGATCTCTTGCTGAGCTGAGATTTCAGTTTTATGCCAGATAGCTTGATTAATGGGTTGGTTTCTATAAGTGGACTGAATGGGGGTAGGAATCATGGGCAGCCCATACTGCCAACCCTAAATCCGTCAAGTCGCATAGCTCATTATGAAACAGTTATCAAGTGTACATGAAAAATTAATTGGGCTCAGTTTGATTCTGAAAAGAATCAGCTTTCTACTTGGCGGTCCCCCCAATCTTTCCAGATGTTATGCACTAGCCCCTCGAGAAGCAGCAAAGGGAGATGTATTAATACATTGTATTGATTAGATCAAGACCCCTGACAGTTATTTGTAGAGATACCATCTGGCTGCTGTTAGAATTCCTTCACCAAAAACAGGACGTGACATGTTATTAATCTCAACTCTCTAACTATAGACAGTTGCCTTTTCTGCTAAACCGCATTTTACCATTCGTAGGAGATGGAGGCAGACCTGAAGGGTGCTGAAATTAAGGTTATTACACAAATTGAGCCATATGGTCCAAATATTTCAGCAAGAAAATTGCCAGGCAATAAAAATTGCTCCTGCCTTCCTAATGGTGTAAATTACAGTTTAACCATGGCTCTAATGATGTCCTTCTGCCGCGCTTAACTACTGTTACATGAAGGACATTGTTTTAAAAATATAAAAAAACAAGTAAATGCCAGCAGTGTGTTTTACAATCTGTTAGTGTGTCATTAAGAACACTGTCAGAATTACATAAACATAATGGCAGGCAACCTAGCATACAAAGGAACAAGTATGGAAATAGAAAGTGTCTTCAAAACTCCTTTAGCTCTGTAATGTCAAGAGCCCTTTCCCTTTTGGAACTCTTCCAGTCTGAAAAGACATGGCTTCTTATTTATTCCATTTCTCACACAGACGGTGATGGAAACTTAAAAACAGGAAAAAAGCATTCAGATGCATTGTGCGTGTGTAATAATATGGGAGTAATTGTGCCTCTATGTTACAACAGAGCTAGAGAGAGAGCTGATTATATAGGAAAAGAAAAAATCATGAATATTTTTGCAGTAGAAGGGCTGATCTCTTTGATCTCTTATGATTTGTGGCTTCATATGTTTTATTTGCAAATATTTGGAAAATTGAAAGGTATTGATGGAAATGTTCTAGAAGCCCAAACATTTCATAAATTTGTAGCACAAAGGTTATTCATCTTAAAATTCCTGTGAAAAGTGTCTTTTCTCTTATTTGCTGTTCCTTATTTTTTGTTCATTTTTTAGAAAAATTGTATTCATCCAATCAAGGAACACAAATGATATCTTGTGACAATAAGACAACATAGAGAAAAAATAGTGAATAATTAAAGGGAACATTCACAAATAACATCTCATTTGTCCAAACTGTATTGTGAATACAAATACAAATAAGGAAGAAACTCCAAGAAAATCATTATTGGTTAACAAAACAATTAAGAAAAAAAGTGATATAAATTCATAGCAAATATTATTCATAATGTCAAGTATGACCAGCTCTACTTTGAATGGTGTGTAAGTTTTCATTCTACATATGGATATTGGCCATTGAATATTTCCTTAGCTGATGGATATCAGCATAGCTCCATTACAACTTGAGGATCTGGTCAATTGTGTACATATGTCCTGTATAGACAGGAGAAAAAGAAGTGCAGGTGAGGTTAGCTCACCAATTTCAATAACAAATTATCCAACTCAAACAATGTTGTCAGCTTTTGCAATTTTATCACATCTCTCATGATATTTGATGTTTTTCTTAAATCCCCAGCTTCTAGAGTCATGTGATTACATGAGAATCTCATCTTTCATTTAAGTCGACATTTTCCATTGGGGGGGGAAGCATTTTCTGACAAGCTCTACTGTCAACCCTACATGCTAAAATCAAACCAAGCTTGAACTGGATCTTTTATCAGACTCAATAAAATTAAGATCACTTTTAAAATATATATATATATTTTCAGCTGCCTTTACAACTTCCTTGTATAAGCCAGGACCATAAGTGGAAATGCCAAAATATCATGAGTAATCCTTACTATATTTCCAAACCAACTGAAGGCATAAAATCGTAGAAATCTCATAAGAGCTTCTTCTCAGGGTTTCTGGTCCAACTGTACATCTGCAATGAGTTCTGATTTGATTGTGGCTGAGCATCCAGGCTTTTCAGTACTTACATATTGTGATGGGTTCGGTCACAGAGACCCCCTTGGGACTGTCACCTGATGTGCGGAGATTACCTCTGAGCCCGTTTTCCCTGCCAGTTTGGGACTCCAGAACCCTGTCTTGTTGAGCCAGACACACTAGCCTGCTGCAACACAGACCCAGGTCTGGGCCATGCCCCCAAAGCTGCAGACTTTAACCAAAAACTGCTCAGCAGGTCACCTATCTCCAGCACCCAGACACCCAGTTCCCAATGGGATCCAAACCCCAAATAAATCCGTTTTACTCTGTATAAAGCTTATATAGGGTAAACTCATAAATTGTCCGCCCTCTATAACACTGATAGATATGCACAGCTGTTTGCTCCCCCAGGTATTAATCACTTATCCTGGGTTTACTAATAAACAAAAGTGATTTTATTAAGTATAAATAGTAGGGTTTAAGTGGTTTAAAGTAATTAGACAGAACAAAGCAAGTTACCAAGAAAAATAAAACAAAACATGCAAGTCTAAGCCTAATACATTAAGAAACTGAATACAGGTAAATCTCACCCTCAGAGATGTTCCAGTAAGCTTCTTTCACAGACTAGACTCCTTCCTAGTCTGGGCCCAGTCCTTTCCCCTGGTACAGTCCTTGTTAGTTCCAGCAGGCATCTTATGTGAAAAGCAGGGGCTTTCTCATGACTGGGACCCCCTTTGTTCTGTTCCACCCCCTTTTATATCTTTGGCACAAGGCGGGAATCTTTTATCTCTCTGGGTTCCCACCCGTCCATCTAAATGGAAAAGTACTAGGTTTAAGATGGATTCCAGTATCAGGTGACATGTTCACATGTTCTGTGCATTCTTCTAGGGCTGGTCTGCACGTATAAAGGAAGGCTTGCAGGTAAATAAACCATTTACAAACAATTGTCCTAGTCAATGGGAGTCATCAAGATTCTAAACCACCATTAATGGCCCACACTTAGCATAATTACAGTAGGACGTCAGAGTTATACTTCATATTTCTAGTTTCAGATACAAGAATGATACAGTCATACAAATAGGATGAACACACTCAGTAAGATTATAAGCTTTGTAATGATACTTTACAATAGACCTTTTGCATAAAGCATATTCCAGTTACATCACACTTATAAAGTATATGGAGTGCAACGTCACACATACTATGTAGATGGGCACATTACAACCTACATAGATAAAGGAAGAAAGTCCCAACCTTTTGAGATTCTCCCATCATAAGTTATATCTCCAATCTTCAAACATACCAGTGTGTGACATAAACTATCAAAATGTGTGACAAATGATTGGAATGTGGAGCACCTGGGTTTTGCTGTCCATCATCCCATAATTGATTGATTACAGTAGATTTTAACTATGAAACCAGTTTTTAAGGATGTTCCTTCACTGTTACTCAAATAAGCCAGCTTTCTAATCTGTTATGCAGGTGTTGGTGTTTTGGGGAGGGTGACCCTGCCCAAGCTGCTCAGAGGCTGGAGAATTGGGGACGATATCCTGGTTAGGCTGATTGTCCAGTGTACCAGGAAGCAGAGGGGCTTAAAGAGAAGGCCCCTGATCAGGCTGCTCACAGCATGAGGAGATTGGTAGAAAACTGCATGCCCAAGCTTCCCCCAAATTCATTTAATGAGCTGTCCCTGCCTACGCAGCCCCTCACCCTTATCTGTAGGTCTCTGCTGATTCCCTATTGCCCTGCAAGGCACAAAAGACCATCAGCTGCTCCTCCAGCAGCTCCCTGGACCAAAACTGCAAGAGAAGAGTCCCCTCCTTCTTCCTCAACCCCCGCCTCTATCAGCTGCTGCTCCCTGTCCCAGAGCACTGCTAGAGAATGTGGTGCAGTGGGATAGGAGCCCAAGTCAACTCTAGTTCTGAAGACTGAGCAGAGAACTCTGCTCCTCTCTTCAGCTACAAGTTAGGGAGAAGTTTGGTTTCTTCTCTCTCATATTATATAGCCCAGATCTTACAGTCCTTACACAAGCAGAACTCCTGTTTAAGTCAGGCCTTATTCTGTTGTGAGCTGCCTGGGTATGCTAATGGGGAAGAGCCTGGAGGAGCTAGTTAATGCCTACACTGCCGTCTACAGCAAGCCATAACTGGGGCGTACTCTGCTCCTTTCCAACCACGCAGTGCAGCTTCCTGACCTAAGCTCTTCTGCCTTGCAGTGACAGATTGTCTCTTATCAGAGGGGTAGCCGTGTTAGTCTGGGGCCTGGTCTACACTACACCTTTAATTCGGATTTAGTGGCTTTAATTCGAATTAACTCTGGAACCGTCCACACAACGAAGCCATTTAATTCGAATTAAAGGGCCCTTTAATTCGATTTCTGTACTCCACCCCGACGAGCGGAGTAGCGCCAAAATCGAATTTGTCAATTCGAATTAGCGTTAGTGTGGCCGCAATTCGATGTTATTGGCCTCCAGGAGCTATCCCACAGTGCACCATTGTGACCGCTCTGGCCAGCAATCTGAACTCGCATGCACTGGCCAGGTGGACAGGAAAAGCCCCGGGAACATTTGAATTTCATTTCCTGTTTGCACAGCGTGGAGAGCACAGGTGACCACAGAGAGCTCATCAGCACAGGTAACCATGCAGGCTGATAATCGAAAAAGAGCACCAGCATGGACCGTACAGGAGGTACTGGATTTGATCTCTATATGGGGAGAGGATTCAGTGCTAGCTGAACTGCGTTCGAAAAGACGAAATGCCAAAACTTATGAAAAAATTTCCAAGGGCATGATGGAGAGAGGCCACAATAGGGACACAGATCAGTGCCGCGTGAAAGTCAAGGAGCTCAGACAAGCCTATCAAAAAGCAAAGGAGGCAAACGGTCGCTCCGGGTCAGAGCCGCGGACATGCCGCTTCTACGCTGAGCTAAATGCATTTCTAGGGGGGGCCGCCACCACTACCCCACCTCTGACTGTGGATTCCGAGCTGGGGATAATCTCATCAGGGACACCTGATGATTCCGCGGAAGGGGAAGAGGAGGAGGAGGAGGACGAGCTGGCAGAGAGCACCCAGCTCTCCGTTCTCCCCAACAGCCAGGAACTGTTTCTCACCCTGACTGAAGTACCCTCCCAAGCCTCCCAAGCCAGCACCCAAGACCATGACCCCATGGAAGGGACCTCAGGTGAGTTTACCTTTTAAAATATAAAACATGGTTTAAAAGCAAGCATTTTTAATGATTAATTTGCCCTGAGCACTTGGGATGCATTCGCAGCCAGTACAGCTACTGGAAAAGTCTGTTAACATGTCTGGGGATGGAGCGGAAATCCTCCAGGGACATCTCCATGAAGCTCTCCTGGAGGTACTCCAAAAGCCTTGCCACAAGGTTTCTGGGCAGTGCAGCCTTATTCCGTCCTCCATGGTAGGACACTTGACCACGCCATGCTAGTAGCAAGTAATCTGGTATCATTGCCTGACAGAGCCTGGCAGCGTATGGTCCCGGTGTTTGCTGGCATTCAAGCAACATCCGTTCTTTATCTTGCTGTGTAATCCTCAGGAGAGTGATATCGCTTAGGGTAACCTGGTTGAAATAAGGGAATTTAATTAAGGGGACTGAGGTGGCCGTTCCTACTGGGCTGTTTGCCTGTGGCTGAAAAGAAATCCTTCCCTGCATTTAGCCAAGTGCAAGGGGGGGGGGGAGGATTGGCCCAGAGCTTTTCGCGTTTTGCTAGCAGGGATCTTCCCTGATACCAGCCAGGCGGTGGGGGGAGGGATAAAGCACTCATCCCAGAGAATTCATGGCGGGTGGGGGGGGGGGGGGTGTTAGTTTGGTTCCTGCAGGGATCTTCCCTGATACCAGCCAGGCGGTGGGGGGAGGGAGAAAGCACTCATCCCAGAGAATTCATGGCGGGTGGGGGGGGGGGGTGTTAGTTTGGTTCCTGCAGGGATGTTCCCTGATACCAGCCACGCGGTGGGGGGAGGGATAAAGCACTCATCCCAGAGAATTCATGGCGGGTGGGGGGGGTTTGTTAGTTTGGTTCCTGCAGGGATGTTCCCTGATACCAGCCACGCGGTGGGGGGAGGGATAAAGCACTCATCCCAGAGAATTCATGGCGGGTGGGGGGGGGGGGTGTTAGTTTGGTTCCTGCAGGGATCTTCCCTGATACCAGCCACGCGGTGGGGGGAGGGATAAAGCACTCATCCCAGAGAATTCATGGCGGGGGGGGGGGGTGTTAGTTTGGTTCCTGCAGGGATCTTCCCTGATACCAGCCAGGCGGTGGGGGGAGGGATAAAGCACTCATCCCAGAGAATTGGATGGGGGGGGGGTGTTAACCTTCAGCAGCAGAAAACAAGCTAACAGGAAAACTGCAGCACAACGGGCTTTGCTTGGTATGTGGGAAAGCAGGGCGCAGAAGCCTAAAGACAGTGGCTTACCATGGCAGCATGCAAGGTGAATTCTGTTGCCCCGACCTGCGTCTGTGATCTCTAGCAGCAAAGCCACAGGCACTCAATAGTAAGAGGCAAAATGCGACCTTGCACAGAAATCACATGTGCTATGTAATGTGAATAGTATACACCGTGAAAGAGTATAAGCATTGTTCTGAAAAATGTATCTTTTAAAAAAATTCTCTCCTTTTTTCACTCCCTCCAGCAGGTGCAAATGTTTCAAGCCTCCCTCCTCCTTCCCGAAGGCTATCCCAGATAAGGCGTCGTAAAAAAAAAACGAGAGAAGAGATGTTTTCCGAAATCATGCAATCCACCAGGAATGAAAGAGCTCATCTGAATGAGTGGAAGGAGACGGTTTGCAAGTATAGGAAAGAAGCCAGTGACCGTGAGGACAGGAGGGACCAACGTGAGGACATGAGGGACCAACGTGAGGACATGAGGGACCAACGTGAGGACAGAAGGGACCAACGTGAGGAGAGGAGAGACGCTCGAGATGAGAGGTGGCGGCAGGAAGATCAGAGGAGTCGGGAAGCAACGCTGGGGCTGCTGCGTGAGCAAACAGACATGCTCCGGCGTCTGGTGGAGCTTCAGGAAAGGCTGCTGGAGAACCGAGTGCCGCTACAGCCCCTGTATAACCCCCCTACCTCCTCACCATGTTCCATAGCCTCCACACCCAGACGTGTAAGAACACGGGGGGGGAGGCTCCGTACACCCTCCCATTCCACCCCAGTGGACAGCCCAAGCAAAAGGCTGCCATTTTTTTAACCTTTTTTTACTGGGCTTTTCCTTCCCGCTGATCCTCCTCCCAAACCCCACTCAGGTTCTGTGCCGCTACAGCCCCTGTATAACCCCCCTACCTCCTCACCATTTTCCATAGCCTCCCCACCCAGATGTGTAAGAACACGGGGGGGGGAGGCTCCGTACACCCTCCCATTCCACCCCAGTGGACAGCCCAAGCAAAAGGCTGCCATTTTCTTAACCTTTTTTTACTGGGCTTTTCCTTCCCGCTGATCCTCCTCCCAAACCCCACTCAGGTTCTCTCCCTCTTTTTATAATCAATTCATAAAGAATAAATGATTTTTAAACAATGGTGACTTTATTTCCTTTGAAAGCAAGCTGGGGGAAGGGGGAGGGTGGGTTCCTTACAGAGAATGAGTCAATAAAGGGGGCGGGTTTTCAGGAAGGATAAACAAACATAAATTTCACACTGTAGCCTGGCCAGTCATGAAACTGGTTTTCAAAGCTTCCCTAATGCGCAGCGCTTCATCGTGTGCTCTTCTAATCGCCCTGGTGTCTGGCTGCGAGTAATCAGCAGCCAGGCGATTTGCCTCAGCCTCCCACCCTGCCATAAAGGTCTCCCCCTTGCTCTCACAGAGATTGTGAAGCACACAGCAAGCAGTAATAACAATGGGGATATTGGTTTGGCTGAGGTCTGAGCGAGTCAATAAGGATCGCCAGCGACCTTTTAAACGGCCAAATGCACATTCTACCACCATTCTGCACTTGCTCAGCCTGTAGTTGAACAACTCCTGACTCCTGTCCAGGCTGCCTGTGTATGGCTTCATGAGCCATGGCATTAAGGGGTAGGCTGGGTCCCCAAGAATAACAATTGGCATTTCAACATCCCCCACGGTTATTTTCTGGTCCGGAAAGTAAGTCCCTTGCTGCAGCCGTTTAAACAGATTGGTGTTCCTGAAGACGCGAGCGTCATGAACCCTTCCCGGCCAGCCCACATGGATGTTGGTGAAACGTCCCTTGTGATCCACAAGTGCTTGCAGCACCATTGAGAAGTACCCCTTGCGGTTTATGTACTGGGTACCCTGGTGCTCCGGTGCCAAGATAGGAATATGGGTTCCATCTATTGCCCCACCACAGTTAGGGAATCCCATTGCAGCAAAGCCATCCACTATGACCTGCACATTTCCCAGAGTCACTACCTTTCGTAGCAGCACCTCCGTGATTGCTTTGGCTACTTGCATCACAGCAGCCCCCACAGTAGATTTGCCCACTCCAAATTGATTCCCGACTGACCGGTAGCTGTCTGGCGTTGCAAGCTTCCACAGGGCTATTGCCACTCGCTTCTCAACTGTGAGGGCTGCTCTCATCTTGGTATTCTGGCGCTTCAGGGCAGGGGAAAGCAAGTCACAAAGTTCCATGAAAGTGCCCTTACGCATGCGAAAGTTTCTCAGCCACTGGGAATCGTCCCACACCTGCAACACTATGCGGTCCCACCAGTCTGTGCTTGTTTCCCGGGCCCAGAATCGGCGTTCAAAGCCTATAACCTGGCCCATTAACATCATAATCTCCAAAGCACCGGGGCCCGCGGTCTCAGAGAATTCTGTGTCCGTGTCCATGTCCTCATCACGCTGGTCGCTGCGCTGCAATCGCCGCCTCCTCCTCCTCCTCGCCTCTTTTTTCTGGTCCTGTGTAAGCATAAACTCCACGAGAAAGCGCGAGGTGTTTATAATGTTCAAGACTGCGTTCTGGAGCACAACGGGATCCATGCTTGATGCAGAATGGAGTCTGCAGAGTTCACTCAGGAAAAAAGGCGCGAAATGGTTGTCTGCCGTTGCTTTCAGGGAGGGAGGGGGAGGCTGTACCCAGAACTACCTGCGACAATGTTTTTTGCCCCATCATGCACTGGGGTCTCAACCCAGAATTCCAAGGGGGGTGGAGACTGCGGGAACTATGGGATAGCTATGTAAAAGCTACCCACAATGCAACGCTCTGGAAATCGATGCTACTATGGTAGCTTGGACGCACACCACCGAATTAATGGTGCCTAGTGTGGCCGAATACATTCGAATTTATAAAATCGGTTTCCTAAATTCGAATTATATAAATTCGAATTAATCCTGTAGTGTAGACATACCCATGATCTGTAAACAGCAACAAAGAGTCCTGTGGCACCTTATAGACTAACAGATGTATTGGAGCATAAGCTTTCGTGGGCGAATACCCACTTCGTCAGACACATGCACCCACGAAAGTTTATGCTCCAATACATCTGTTAGTATTACTCAGATTTCCTCTCTCAGTTTGCATAGATGAATATAAATGCTAGACCTAGACTGTTTCAGTTTGTACATACAGATAGTGCTACTGTATAGACATGTAGATGTGTTTCTCCCTTTTATGGGATGATGATTATTTATTTGTACTAAAGTAGTAACTTGAAGCCTCAAGCAACATGGTGTTAGGCACTGAACATACACATACTAAGAGGAAGTCCTGTCCCAAAGAGCTTATGATCTAAGCAGATAAGAGAAACGAAGGGTGGGAGGGGGGAAGAGAAATGAAGTGACTTGCCCAAGGTCACAGAGCTGGTTGAGGCTGGGATAGTACCCAAGTCTTCTGATTCCCAGTGCAGTGCCCTCTCTACTAGATCATGCTGCCTCAAAGCATGTGTAACTTCAGTGATGAATGGAGTCTTGGAGTCTAGGTGGTTTTAAAATAATTCCTGAAATGAGAATACATGATACCTATTAGTGTTTTGTATCTGGCTCCCTTCCTGTTCTGCACACAAGCACGCCACACTCACAAACAGACTATTTATAGGTCATCTTTAAAACCCTTTGCTGCTTGGTGCAATTCAAGGAGTTTTAAAACTACACTCTCAAGTAGCATGATCCCAGACTATGCAGAGTTTTGAAGATCGTTGCCAGCACCTTGAATTGTACCTGGAAATGAATTAGAAGTCAGTGCAGAGATTGGCACATTGGTAATATGGCATTTAGTGGCTCGCTGCATTATCCACTGGCTGTTATTGGCTCTCAAGGGTGGTCATAAGTAGCCTGATCGTGGTAGAGTGCAATGTGAAAAACCAAAAAGCCAAAGTGATTTGCTTGTCTGTATTTGAGAGCTTTATTATGAATATTATCAGGGAAGAGGGGAGCAGAATTCAGCTTAATGCTGGGGTTCTTCTTTAAAACAGGTGTTCCCTTGTGTTCCATTTCCATCCCCTTTCTCAACTGTATCAGCATTTCTCTAATGAAAAGCTGTGCACAAAGTTTTTCTTTCATTCACCTCAGTATGCATCTACTCTAGCCAAGATCAAAATCTGGCCTTTTCTGGACTGAGGAGCTGCAAGCCCTTTTAGAATGGTCCTCACTTCAACCGTATCTATGTGCAGCATTCACAGTTGTTCTCCCAAGCACATAGGGCCTGCTCCAGAATCCTTTGGAGCCAATGGAAAAAGTTCCACTCACTTCAATAGGCTTTGGATCAGACCTGTAGAGAAACTGCAGTTTAATTTCTCAGCTACTGGAACTTGGTTGCATGTTTTGCATTAAAAAATAAAAAGGGAGACACATAGTTCTCCCATCTCCAACTTGCTGATCAAAATGATTACCACGGACCTGACTGAATCTTTCTCAAGACCTAGGTGAACTGAAAGCAAAAGTCAAAATTCTAATTATCAAGGGAGGAAAAAATCATTTGCAGTATTCTTAGCCTACATACACCTTGTTTAGAGACATAGGGCTGGCTATTTAAAGGGTATCTAAATGAACCAATAGGCATCTAGTGGGATTTTCAGAAACACCGAGGCATCTAACTTCTATTGAAATCAGTGGGAGTTTAGGAGTCTGGGTGCTTTTGAAAATCCCGTTATGCGCCTATCTGCATCTTTAGGTGACTAAATACCTTTAAAAATCTGGTCCATAATAACTAAATCACAGTAATTTCTTTGTTTACTCATTTATAACCCAAATAATGCATATAAACTAGGGATACTACTCTGCAACTAGTGAACTTACAAGTTAATATGTTTGAGTCAATGAATGCGCTATAAAGAAATTCTCAGTCCTGGACAGAGCATAATTTGTTTTGCTCTAAGATGGCTATATACTTGTTGACTTAATTCTTTATTTTAATTTCCATGTTAACTGAAATATCCAAGGAAAAGACAAAATCTGAAATAAGCCGATAGGTTTTAAATCATTTTAAAGTAATAGCCCAACATAATATATTAACTTCTCTTTGCTAGAAGCATCTAATTAGTGTAAGCCACAGGATGATCAGCTAAGAGAGAGTGAATTAACGCTATGTTCAGTGCTCCTGTTCTGTGGCCAGAAATGAAGTTTGTGCTTGGCAATCCTAACTCACAGCACAGGGGTGTTATGCAAACTTTCCATTTAAACAGCCAAAAATATGGGATTTTATATTTTCCAGACCTGTCTAGAGGTAATGATCGGAGCATTTAATACACTGAAATACAAACAAAAATAACATCCCAACACTGCCCGTGTTCCTACATGCCCTGTTTACGTTGGAGTGTCTGCACACCAATTTGTCTACTGTTCATTTAAGAGCAATTGATACACCTGTTTATATATGTATGTGAATTTAGTGCTGGACTCTTAGCACAGGAAACTGAAGTCCCCACTCTGAAGAACAGGGACAGCAGAGCCTGTCACTGCAAGCTTCTCTTCACTGCGCTATCAATATATCTTAGTCTTGAGCCAGAGGGACTACATAGACATAAGAACAAGATAGGGAGTCTGGAAGTAAACACCCCAACTTGTTCACTTGGGGATCTGAGTTCAAGTCATTCAAATCCCAGGGAACGTTTCCCCCAGTAACTCAACCAAATCTCAGGTTCCCCTTTCTTCCTGTTGGCATATTCTTCTGCTCTCTGGGAATTGTGGGGCTTCATTTCTTAGCATACAGTTGCTAAGGGACACTTGAGCATTTTCTTGTTTCTGTAATGAGCCTTATGGAGCAGTACCAGAAGCTTAGTGCAGAACTGCTGCAGTGGGGAGAGGGTTTTCTCTCATGTGTCTGAGGGATGGTGTTCAGGCCACTTCCTGGGACCCCAGTATGCCTTTAGGATTGAACAGTGAACCAGAACAGAAGCCTCTCACCCAAACATGGGGGAGCATCTAGCTGGTGGGGGCCCAAAAATGGTGAGAGGGAGAAGACAGCTATCATGCCTCCCCTGTTTGGAGGAAGAGAGCATGGGTTGTTGAGGGGAGGGGCAGCTGTTGAGGGTGGCGGTTGACTGAAGGCTGTCCTTGAATTTCTCCACTGGGTGAACTTCCTTGATAAGGTTCACCCAAAATATTGAACCTGGGCCGTAGACTTAGCTGAAGTGGGTTCAAGGTTTGATACAAACACTTTGCTCTGCTCCAACCACAGACGGGTGAAAGACCAGTCCAGACTCCGTACCCACCAAGTCCAAGGCTCTGTGCTGAGAATGGCTGCCAAACAGAACAAATTGTTCTGTGAGATTATTTTTTATGATGTGGACACATAACTGGACTGAGACCACAAACTCATTTCCCATCCTGTTAACCATTAACAGCCATCAGAAGGCAATGACTTTCATTCTCTATCAAACAACCTGGATTGAACTGGAGACTCAGAGGTGGAAGGCTCTACATCCAATTACCAATCCCAGGAGCCAGATAGTGTGTTTTCCTGTGGGAAGTATGATTAGTTAAGGCCAAAAAAATATTCATTTAAAATCTTGAAGGAAGGTCTTTAAGTGTCAGCTATCCTTTTGGCCTACAAATTTTGAAAATGTTCATTTAATTTTAAGGGCCAAATTGTGCATTTAGATGCACACATGCAGCTCCCAGTAACTTTAAATGGGGCACATCCACAGGCAAAATATGGGCTTTAACATTTAGCTTTGTTGTGGTCAAAGACCCCCACGCAGTCATTTTAGTTCAAAGACTCAAGCCTGAGGCCAGTTTATTGACATACAAACCAGTGCACTGGGGTGTAGTCCGAAGACCAACACACCGAGCAGCAGCTCGCAGGCTGCTTTATTTCGTCAAACCGCAAGCAAAGTACAAACAATAGTTATGAGTTAAGAAATTAGGGTTGGGGTTAGTCCCTCCCCCAAACCGCAAGTTAAGAAAGTAGGGTCGGGGTCAGTCTCCCCCCCCCCCCCCATACCTTCCTTATTAATTTTCCGAGAAGTGGTTTTCCCCAGGGGTGGTACTTGGCACCAGTTTGGGTACATTTCTCAAGACACGTTATTTTCCGGGGTCTTTTGGTTAAAGATTGGGGGCGGTTCCATGGGACGCCTAAAGAGGATCTATGATTGGCTATTTTTGCAGATAGCTGGAATCACGGAGTAGGTCACAGATCATGCAAAGGAGAAGCTGCATGAGTCAGTTTGCATTTAGCTAAAGTTACCTATTGCTTCACACAAGCGGTTATTATATTTCATCAGCCATGAACATATTTCACCAGTGCTGCTGCGGGGGGGGGTTATTCTCCCATTCCCTCCTCTGGACATGACCCTTGACCGAGTTTGGCAGAAAACTGTGCAGTTTAGTCTAGTTTAAGCTTTAGGCCTGCCCTACTCTGTGTAAAGGCCATCAGCATAACAGATCTCTGTTGGAGGGTTTATTTGGGGCCCGCAGATTCAAAGCTCTGGCTATCAAAAAGAAGGCCCCCCTGTTCTATTTCCCCACAGCTTGAAGTCAATTATTTATCATTGTTTTATAGCATAGCGTAGCATAGCATAGCATAGAAGTTACAGCACTTGTGACAGGTTAGATTTGCTTGGACGATTCAGTGAAGTGCAGAGGAAAAGAATAATAAAACATTTGTTTCTTCTGCTTTAAAATGTTGCATCTATTTTCCACTGTGTTGGTGGAGAGCAGGGATTTAAAGTTGTGAATTGCCTTGAGGCTGTGTTATCTTCCTCTACTTAGCAGCGGTTAGAGCTGCTCTTTTCGTATGTGTTGGGTGAAAGTGACAAGGACTCAGAATGATTGAGGAAAGGGAATAAAATAAGGCTGTGATTAATAATAATATGACTGCCTATTGTACCTGTGTAAAATAGGAACAACAACAACAATAATACTCGTTTGTAGCTGCAAGCAGTAACTCACAGGGGTGTTATGAAGCTTAATTAATGTTTTTAACATGCTCTAAGATCCTTGGATGGAAAGTCCTATATAATTGCAAAGTCATCTTATTTTTATTGTGCACAACTGACATACAGTGACATTTTCAAAGACACTGATGTGGGAGTTCAACTGTGATCCATGTTAAGATCTAGATTGTCCTTGGACAAGTCCCCTTTAAGGTGAGGGTTATCGTTGTGTCAGTTTTTCTGCTGTTATGGCTGTAGAGCTGTTAAAAAAAAATTGCTAGTGACCGTTTTGATAATTACAAAATGCAGGTTTTTTTCCACTTTCCCACTGTACAAAAATAGTTGAACTGTTTCTATTCAAACTTGCCAAAAGAATTCATCTTTAAGCATATACAAAGCCTGGAAAATTCCATCTCTTTCAAAGTTATCAGCAGCGTACCATCACAAGATGATACACCGTGTAGTTTAGAGAGGAGATGATTAAGGGGATATGATAGGGGTATACGTGGCAATGAATGGTACAGAGAAAGCAAATTGGGTGCTGCTTTTTACCCTCCCTCATAACATAATAATGAGAGGGCATCCAAAGAAAACTAAAAGCAACAAATGTAATATTGACAAAAGGATTTTTTTTACAACACACACAACTCACTGACACAAGATATCATTGAAGCCAGGAGCTCAGTCGAATTCATATGGATAATGAAATCATCCAGTTACATTGTATAGGATTTAAAAAAGACCGAAACCCTCATGCTTTAGTGCATAAGCCAACTACTAACTGCCAGGGCTTACTTCTCCAGTAAGCAGATTATTCCAGTATAGTCCATTATGGAGATCCTTATACCTTCCTCTGAAGTACTATCTCTAGTACTGGCTGTTCTAGGAGACAGGATACTGGGCTAGTCAGATCATCACAGTGATTTTGCATGGCAAGTCTTATGTTCTGACAAAAAAAAAGTCTAACCTAATCCTGGCCATCAGTCAATATTTCTAATGGAAATTATGCTTCACTGTACCAGGACAGGTATGACATTAACCCTTAATGCCCAAATGGTGTGCTCACAGGGTTAAGCACAAAACCCATTGCTGTTTGCAGGATTGAGCCCTTAAATCTAAACCCTTTGCTGCAGCAATCATGATTCTTATTTTTCTTTAAAGTGCCACAAATATTGGTGGCACAGTATGGATAAATTGGGGGAATATTGGTTGGGACTATGCCTGACAGTGTTTGCAGGATTGGGCCCAAAGTGGGTACCAGCAAGTGGATTTCCCACCCGGCTCCAAACAGAATCTTTACACACTATATTTATTCTAAACTTGCCCCCTTGCTGAGGTTCAGCTTTGAGTAACTCAGATAACAACAGAAATTATAAGGCTCAGCCTGATCTTTCTGCCCAGATTTGTCTGCTCATAGGGTTTACCTACAGAGACATCTCCAGCTTATGCCCTAATTCCTCTGTCTAAAGAACCATTCCCATGTCCTGTATGTTTGGGTGGGTCTAAGAAGATGCAAGGACCACAGTGAACCAGTTGGTTTGTGCAGATTCCAACCACTGCTTATAAGGTTAGGTCAACACAAAAACCTTACCAGCCTGTTGCACTGTGTATAATAATGTTTGATATTACAATGTGTGGCACAATCAGGATGGCTCTGGTTGGCTGAAACTGTTCTGCTTTTCCTTTCCCAAGCATGTCTTGCTCTAATAAAGGCAGAATTTTTACTTTTGCCTATTTTTCCAAGAGTGAAGTTTACTCTTTTGCAATTGAGTTTAAATAGTATCTACTGTATTTGTTTATTTGGTCTCAAAATCCGTATTAAATATTTTAGACCAGATTCTGCCTCCCTTCTTTTGAATAGTAACTTACTCCACCCGTTGATCTCCATGTGACTACTCAAGAAGTAGAGTTCTATTCAGTGTGAATAAGGGTAGCAGCTTCTGGTTTATAGAAAGCAAAGTCTGAAAAGAAAAGGCCAGTCAGTTACCCAGACTATTTAAAGATATTTTCCATCCCTTTCCAATTGGTTTTCTCATAGAAGAGAATAATAACTATCAATATTGGGAGGGGAAAATAGGAGAAATGTAAGTTGGGAGGAGTGGAAAAGACTCTGGCTTACTTTATAGTACATCTTAGGAGTGCTGCAAGGGGTAAATATTAATATTAGCAAAGCATTTTGACATTGTCTGACAGAGGGTATCTATAGCAGAAGGTCAAGTTATTGTTATTTTTTGCCTTATTTTTTTAAGTTAGTAATGCAGGGAAATCTCTTGTTGGATTTCAGCATTTCTCAATGCAACATTAGACAGATACCAGTGCAGAGACATATTTCTTTGAAGGAACAAGTATTCAGTAGAATTAGGGAAATTAAAAAGAAAAGTTTTCTTTGTGGATTTAAAAACAACAAGGTCTTACTGCCATAGGAGTAGAGGGAACTACTGAAGTGCTGACTTTACAAAAGAAGTTTCTATAATGTTTTGCCAGCAAAAAAGCAACGGCATTGTTGATAATTTAAAAGTCTGCTGCTACCCAAAAGCCAACAACAGTGCCTGAATGTGGTGTGCTAAATGCACTTGCTTTCATTTTACTGTATAATGTATCACCCACCTTCTTTATGGTACATTACTTTCAAGTGAAAGCAGGGAATTCAGACTGTTTCTGAGACTACAGCAAGTCCTTAGCTATCATGGTGTGCCAAGAAAGAATACTGTTTACTGTGCCACTAAGTAATTACTGTTATAGGCAATGGTGATACATGACTCCGTTGCATATAACCTACTGTTCCTCACATGTTCTGGTCAGAAAGAGAAATACTCAATATTATTATAATATAATATTATTTATTATGTTATTAATTGTTTTCAGAGCACTGTAAATGTAGATAGCACTTTACTGAAGGCTTGATTCTGCATACCTTACTCACCTAAGTAGTCCATGGATTTCCATAGGACAGTCCCCATAGGAAATGTGCTGAGTCATAAGAGGTGAGGCCATTCACAGTCCACCAGAAGACTCTTAGCATGTTGCAGGACCAAGCTCATCAGCAAGGACTAAAAGGTGGAACCTTCATAGGACTAGGAGCCATTTCTCATTGAAGTCAATGGCAAAACTCCCATTAACTTAAATGGGAGCAGATTTGGACCTCAGATCCCTTCCTCAAGGAGCTACCAAGTTGAAATATAATCTTACACACAAAAACTATGTTAAAAGAACATTATTAAGGTTGCAAATTCAATTACTCAAAAGTTAAGAAATGCCAGAATTAAAGGTTCCCTGTATGGCATGAAAAATAATTTGTCCCCCTTGTGTGTATGCATTATGATACATACTTTAATTACATTATTACATTTTTTAATTACATGATTTTTTCCATAGGACTCCTGCCTCATTTAATGACCAGGATGGACGGTGCTCACTTAATGAGCAGCTACTCAATGTTTTGCTTTATCCTCAGTGTTCATTGTGTGACCCTAGCCCTTATTTACAGCACTCTGTTCAAACTCTGCTCTGAATATAGAATTATTAAGCACAGAGGGATGAAGGTCAAAAGTTTCCACTAATTTTGAGTGCCCAATTTGAGGTACCTTTTCTTCCATTAAGTGATGTGTTGAACTAAACCGCACAATGTCATCAGCAAAAATGAGGCAATCCAAGTGTGCTTTATCATTTGTCCATATAATTCCTTAGTGGCCTTCTGCAGTTACTTTTCTCATGACATAAACAACGACTACTGTGAACAACAGTGGGGACATAATACACTTTTGCCTTACTCCACTGCAAGCCAGTGTCTGATGTTGTCACAATCTCTGACTGCATAATTGTTACCATATAGATCCTTGATTATTCTAATTATTTTTGCTGGTATTCCATAATATGTCATAATTTTCCAAAAACTCTCTCTGTGCACCCTGTCAAAAGCCTTCTGGAAATCTATAAAATTTATCACAAGAGGTGTTTACCACTCCATACTTTTTGTTCTATAATATATCTGAGAACAACAATATGGTCAGTACATAATCTCTGTGGTCTAAACCCCGCTTGTTCCTCTCTAATTTGGAGATCTATTTGTTTCCTGATATGTTCCAGAATAATGTTGCACATGCTTTTCCAAGGCACTGGGATAATGTGATTCCTCTCCAGTTATTGCAGTTGGTAAGGTCACCCTTATTTGGCAATTCTGACACAGCAAAACAAGTTGGTTTATTTATCAAAAAGGAAAAGACAAAATATATGGCTGTCAATGTCCCAAAAGCAGCCATCGGAGTAGATGAAGAAACAGTAGACAAAGCAGCAAACAACTTTCATAAACTTGAAAAGATTTAGAAAAGCAGCATGATTAGTACTGATAGAAAATATTAATTTTTAATTCCAGCATTATGTCTGTCCTCTTTTATGGAGCATAGTCTCATAAATCTAAAATAGACATTGATAAGTAAATCAATTCATTCCAAAGTAAATATGTGGGGAAGATCTTCAGAGTCCATTGGGAAGAGTATCTTGCAACATCAGAAATTCTAAGTAGAGCAAACCAACCTAAAGCATGGTAAGAGGATGATGATGGATGTCTTTAGGGCATACTTTAAGGATGTCACCAACACAACTTCCACGTCAAGTGATAAAATGGATACCACCTGAGAAGAGAAAAAGAGGGTGACCTAGAGAAACATTATGCAGAACAGTAGAGAAAGAAGCCAAATCCATCAACATGACACTCAGAAGCCTGAACAGACCAACACAAGACTGAAATAAATGGAGGAAAGTAATAGATGCCCTATGCACCTGTGGGTGTGGAAAAATGAAGAAAGAAGAACTTGAGATGCCTAGGACCCAATTTTTTAGAGTACTTAGCATTATATAGCACTTTCTACATTCAAAGCACAGCTCCGATTGACTTCAGTTGCAGCTGTGAGTGCTTATGCAAGTTAGGCCCAAGCATCTCAAGCTGAGCACCCAGAAACGAGGAATACACAAACAGTGACTACCTGTGAAAAGAATCCAGTTCTCCAGGGCAGCAGTCAACTGCCTTCACCAAGAGACCGTACTTTCTCTTCCTGCAATCTCATGCATCATTCACTACACATCTTCATCTGCAACAAATGAGGCAGGGTCCTAAAGACAACAGTTTCCTTCACTACACAACCCTGATTATCCCCCTGTGTAGGTCTGCCCTGTACACTGAATGCGACTGGAGTCCTGTGGCAAAAAAAGTATGTGAAAATGCCATTAAAGACTATATCATAGTGCATACACACAAGAAGGTTGAGTTAAGGTTGTACAGGTATTTCCCAACTTTTGATGTCTGTCTTTGCTTATGCAGTATTTTTAACATAGTTTTTGTGTGTAATTTCCTAGATTTTTAAAAAAGCAAACTGAAAAACAAACAAATTCCCATCACGTAGCATCATGTTGACACCAGCACGGTACAGCAGCAGAACTGGAACCTTTGGCTGAAACCTGTGCCATTGAGTCAGCAGAGTAACTGACAGCAGTAGTAGGTTGCTTAGCACTAAAGGGGGGAAGATACACACACTTTACCAGTGGGTTTCACAGGTATTTACTGACCGCAGAGGAAAGGTGAGACTCAGGAATCTTCAGGGAGTGTGTTCTATTGGTCACAACCCTTCCGTCTCATCTCCTCCAACCTGTCTCTGTCCCGGTCCTGTATCTTCCCCACCCATGGCTACTCATCCCAGACCCATTTTTCTTGCCATCCACTCCCAGTCTCCACTCCTGAGACATCTCATCCTAGTCCCAGTCTCTTTACCCAGCCAGTTTCCCCACTTAATTCCCCATCTGAGTCCCACTCTCTTCCTCTCCCAGTCCCTTTCTTGCCTTGAATCCCTGTCTCCAGTCTCCTTCCCAGCCAGTCTCAGTTCCACCTCTTGGCTCCCTGTCCAATCCATCTCTCCCCACTGCCCCAGCTTGAGTTGCCACATTCTCTCCATCTCCTCCTCCCCTCATAAACACTGGCTCTCAGTCCCAGGCTCCGTCCACAAGCTCCTCTTCCAATCTCAGTCTCCTCCACTCTTCGTCGCAGTCTCTCTCATCCCTGTATCCTTGTCTCACTCTCTTTGCCCAGCCACTCACAGTTCTTTACCCGCACCCTGGCATCTCATTAGATCTTCCCCTCCCCTCAATTCCTCCCACCACTGGTTCCCAACCCCAGCCTCCCTTTTCAGCCAGTCCCAGTCTTCCATCTCCCTCCAGCTACTTGTCTGATCTCAGTGTTCACCAGCAAATTAGTTCTCAGTCACACACACCCTTGTTCCCTCACCCCACCCCAGTTATTTGCCTAAATTCCTTCCTGCCTTCTGGCTCTCAGTCCCTATCTCCTTGCCCTGCCAATCATAACATTCCTTCCTGCCATCCTCCACCCCCTGCTCTCAGGCCCAGCCAATGCCAGTTTATTCCCCTAGCTCCCAGCCCAAGTCTCTGTACCCAGCCAGTCCCAGGCTCTCCCCGAGTCTTCTTGTGCAGCCAGCCACAGTTTCTTTCCCCACTTCCAGTCCCAGTCTCATCAGGCTCCGTGACCCAGATTACTCCTTTCATTCCCCCGGGTTGTATGTAGGAGCTGAGGGGGGATGGAGCATGCTCGGTTGCTCTGTTGTGGTGGTGCATGCACAGTCCGGTTACATGTAAGAATTGTGAGGGGATGAAACATGCTCAGTTGCTATGTGGAGCCTGTGCATATGCAGTCTGGTCAGCACTAGGAGCTGCGGGAGGCTCAAGCATGCTCACAGAGGATGGAATCTTTGGAGCATGAGCATGTGCAAACTGAGATTTTTTTTCAAAGGCTTATAACGTGGCCAAAATTGGGTGGATTTTTATTGGAACAGCAAAAGGCCACTCCCTGCCAACTTTCAATTCCATACTCCAAAAGCATGGGAGCACTAGATCTTCTTAAATAAAAGGTAGGCAGAATTTTTCTAACATTTCAAAACAACTTATTGTTTAAACTTTCCAAAAGCATTCAGCCTGAGGCAGACACCCAGCATGGAAAATTTCAGCCTAAATGGTTAACGTTTGTCAAAGTTATAACCAACTAAAAACAGGATGTTGTAAGAGGAAGCATTGGGCAATCTAAACTAGAGGTGGTGCTATCAGCCCCACCTATAATGATCAAGGCCATGGCAAATTGGACTCAAATTCTGTAGCAAGTTCCCCTGAAACCTGTGACAATCCAGCACAGAAAACTGGAAATTTGGTGACTGACAGCTACATTTAAATTTAAAAATGGAAATCTTATTGAATAAAATATGAAAATGAATACTACAGTCAATATGTTGGCCCCTGTGTTCATTAATTTAAAAAATGAATTCTGTTTATTTTATTTAGTCCCCACATTTTCAATTTGTACTTAAAGCATTGATTTTTTTATTGACAGCCCATACTCCATTGTAGAGGTCATTGGGGGAAAGTTTAAAGTGTTAGTAGCTGGCTAAGGAGCAGCGGGGATGTTTGCCACCCAAAAAGATGTGAGAGGTTGTTTGAGATTGTGGGCTAGAAATATTAACTAGCTATTTCGGCTAAAGTGAGCTGAAGTTTAAATTATTACATTAAAATTGTCGTCTTTAGGTGGTTTTAGCATTAACCCAGTGAGATTCTCACACCTTTCAGAACTATTATTTCATGCTCTCTACAGATTCAGCTAGATTAATTGGTTTCCATTTGGTTAACTTGTAAAAGGCTTTCTTTACAACCATAAGGACTAGAACCCTAATAGTTTAAAAATGTAAATTTATATTCCAGACCATATTTGTGAGAGGAGTAGAACTGCAAAGTAGGTGGGGATCTGAACATGAGTTGATCGATAAGAGTTCAAGGGCAAGAATATGTGGGTGGATCAGCACTGGTGGGCTTCAGGAAAGGAGTGGCTTTTAAGGAGGAACTTGAAGGAGAAGAGGGGAGGGCACATGGAGCATACAAGTAGAAGTATGCTGCAAGTGACGTCCAAGTGAAGGGGGTGGTATGTGCTTGCACCTCAGTGCATGATAAGGAGACATGGATGCTGTAACTAGAGGGAGGACTGAGCGTATGGAGCTGGCTGAGGATTAACAGGAGATATAGGCAGGAGTTGGGGACAAAGTGGAGTCATGTGGAGCCTTGAAGAGGGGAATTGGAGAAGAAGTTAGTAACAGAGTTGAGGAGGGGGTGATATGGTTAGAATGCCAGTGCACCCCACTCATGTATTTATTCACTACACCAATACTAACTTGGACTCTAAATACATTCTATGGGTGGCATACACGAGCCCACTTATCCACTGATGTTTTAAAAACTCCTGCACCCCAATCTGGGTCTATGCTGGTTATGTGCTATGTATGTATCCTGTGAACTTTGTAACCGATACTTGCAGTCCCTCATAACTTAAGCCTGACCCCAGAGGTACAGGACCTTCCCTCTTAGCTTGTGTAAATTTGATCTTAAACATTAGCTTTAATAAAAATTTTATACCCTGCAGGTGGGCTTTTCTAAAGCACTAAGTGATATAAGAGCACAAGTTCCACCACAAATCAGTGAGAATTGTCCTCCTATGTTACTTATAATGGGATGGTTGTTAGACGTCTAGATGATTTTGAAAACCCCATTATTAGTGCTTTAGAAAATCCGACTCTGCACCTTTTATGCTAATTTAGGCCAAAATTTCCAAACCTGGGTGCTTGAAGGTATGCTCCTAAATCCTTATGTAGGTGCCCAGCGATAAAGGGCTTGATTTAATACTCAGGACCAAATTCATGTAAATTATTGTAGCTTATGCACCAGCATGGTGGAAGGGTGGAGTTAGAGCAGGAAAAGCTACTATTAAGAGGGTATAAGAAAGGGTAAGATAAAACAAGCTCTGTCCAGCTTTGTTTCATACCCTCCTGTTGGATGCATTTAAGAATATAAGAACAACCATATTGGGTCAGACCAATGGTCCATCTAGCCCAGTATCCTGTCTTCTGGCAGTGGCCACTGCCAGGTGCTTCAGAGGGAATGAACAGAACAAGCCATCATTAAGTGATCCATCCCCTGTCGTCCATTCCCAGCTTCTGGCAAACAGAGGCTAGGGACACTTCAGAGCATGGTTTTACATCCCTGCCTATCCTGGTTAATAGCCGTTGATGGACCTATCCTCCATGAACTTATCCAGTTCTTTTTTGAACCCAGCTATAGTCTTGGCCTTCACAACATCTGGCAAAGAGTTCCACAGGTTGACTGTGTGTTGTGTGAAGAAATACTTCCTTTTCTTTGTTTTAAACCTATAATTTATTCATAGCCCCCGCCCTTCCCTCCGCTGTACAAAATTATACCAAATTATGATGGTGAAATGTACACTACTTTATACGTCACATCTGAATTTGGCCCTAAGACTTTCTGAGCAAAGATGGTAGCAATGGCCACATTGCCCTGTCTATGTACCTGTCAAGGGAGACTGGTAAAGAGGAAAACTGATAGGTTCCCTTTCTGCAGTTTTCCCCCATTGGTGGGACAAAGCTTGCCCCATACAAAATGATTAGGGTCTACGGTCCCCAGTACCTGGTGATCCCCTCAGAGGCCCTGTGCCCTGCACTAATCTCATCCTCCTTTCCAGCTCCCTGGCAGTGCTGCTCAAATGGAGCCCTCCCTTATGATTCAAACCCCCTAGAACCTTGCCAAGGGAGATTCCATAGGATGGATGGCTCTGTGGAAAAGGTAGCATCATGATGAATTATCTTATTTTAAGATTCCTTGCTGATGTCTGATGGAATGTTAAAAAACAATGCATGGATCCCTAACCCACTGGAGTTCATCATACGTGGGGGGAGGTCGCCTGGTGCCACCAAAGAGAATAGGGTATTGTACTTGTCAGAGGAATGATATGGCTCCTTGGCATTGTATTGAAGAAACCTGAGGGATGTTGGGGGATGTAAAGTGAAAACAGAGAAAAGGTGAGAAATAATTTTCCTTATGGTATACTGAAAATAGAAATAATCTGGACAATTACCATAGCTGATTAATGACTGTCTGCATTTTGATGATTACCCCCAAAGAAGTGATAAATGTCCATATTACCTGTTCATCAGGTCTCAAATGCTACAGTAGCTCTCCTAATATGGCAGTTATTTTTCAAAATCATACCCTGAATCTAAGGCAGTGGGGTAAGTTGGGTTATCTTAAAATAGAGTACAAAGTGCTGGATCATCAGATCAATAGATTCAAAGATGAGTAGGTTGTGTGGCTTTATGCAGTTTAAACATTTGTGCAGGGAGTCTGCCCACACAGAGTATTATTGACAGCTACAGATCAATGCTAATTTTTGATCATTTTCAACCTACAAAAACCTCTTGACCCTGTTATCACCTTTGGGGCACTTCAAGTAGTCAAAAGCAATCACAGTAGACAGGGTAAAACTGTCAGAATTCTTAAGACTCTGAGTAGTCTTGACCACCCCCCCAGGAACAGGCTACTCAGGAGAGGTTAGTCAGGAAGACATGCACATTGCGTTCTGGATGCCACTGCCTTTCAGCTGCCTGAAAGACTATGCTAATTTGTTTCTGGACTTTAAGTGACTTCAGTGCTCATGAATTAAAAAATAAACAAACAAAAGAGGCAATCTGAAGTGAGTCTAAGTGCATAAATTATTCATGCTTCATATTCTCCCATTTTATATTTTGAAAGTATGTTAAAACAAGGTTTTATTTTAAATAATTTTTCTTTGATCATAGTTTACAGTCAGAGCAGTGAAATTTAGCTGGACAAAGTATTTATCGTTATCTGTTTATACTGCAACTCAAAATGTGCTAGACAGTTTAGAGCAGTGGTTCTCAATCACCCCTGCGAGTACGCAGAGTTCTTCCAGGGGGTACATCAGCTCATGTAGATATTTCCGTAATTTTACAACAGGCTACATAAAAAGCACTAGTGAAGTCAGTACAAACTAAAATTTCATATAGACAATGACTTATTTATACTGCTTTAAATACGATATACTGAAATGTAAATACAGTATTTATATTCCAATTGATTTCTTTTATAATTATATTGTAAAAATGAGAAAGTCAGCAATTTGTCAGTAACAGTGTGCTGTGACATTTTTGTATTTTTATGTCTTATTTTGTAAGCAAGTAGTTTTTAAGTGAGGTGAAACTTGCGGGTATGCAAGAGAAATTAGACACTTGAAAAGGGTCTGTAAAGGTTGAGAACCACTGCTTTTCAGAACATACAAAAGGATGTGGTCTCTATGTGGAGTAGATGTCAAAGTTGTGCAAGGATGTGGCTACAGAGACCAGAGGTCATCCTCCATTTTCGAAGGTGTGGTTCTGGACTGCAGAGGACAGAACAGACTGTGGTTGGCTGCATCTTACAGCAAGAGTTGGTCAGAAATTTTCTGACAAAACTGTTTAGTTGGAAAATGCCAGCAAGCCAAACCTAAATTTTTCACAAAAGTGAGTTGGGTTTGATTAACTTTCTCCAAACCACTTCTGAAACCTGCATGGTTCCCTGGCAGCTCTCTGCCATGCGGTCTGCCCAGGGACTGGGGGCCACAGGCTTTGAGGGTCTGCAGCTCCAGGATAGTCAGCATGGCAGGGTTTTCGGGATCACTGCCCTGGAGTCAGACGCCAGGAAGTCCTGGGAGACCCAGCTCCAGCCAGGGCTCTGAGGATATGTCTATACTGCTGCTGAGAGATGTGATTCCCATTGTGGGTAGACAGACTCACAGTAGCTCAGCTTGAGCTAGCATGCTAAAAAGCTCAGTGTTGATATTGCTGCCCAAGTCCAAGCCTGCCCAATCCCATGGTCTGAGCTCGTGCGGCTAGCCCAAGCCACCGCCAGTGCTGCAACATCCACGTTGCTATTTTTAGTGCGCTAACTCGAGCTGAACTAGTGCAAGTCTTTCTGCCTGCGCTGAGACTCACACCTCCCAGCTGCAGTGCAGGCATGCGCTCAGAGTCAAGGTTCCAGGAGCCTGGAAATTCTGGGGGCTCTCGGGGCTTACAAAGTCCCAGCTTCTGGCAGTCAAGTAACTTTACTCACATGAGTAGCCTCCAGTAAATCTAACAGGAGCACTACTGATGTGAATACAGTTAATTAAACACCTAAGTGTTTGCAGGATTAAGCTAACGTAATGACCTAGTGACTGAGAATAATAAGCCATAAACAGCAAGGATGAGAAGGACAGTGGTTACATCCATCAGATCTCACGGTTACTCAGTTATGATCTGCAAACATCTTGATGTTTGTTAGTTTTTAATGGTGAATGAATTCACTCCTTGTAGGCAATATGGAAGCAGTGGATATTTGAATGTGGAGAGAGGGTGGCTTTGCAAATAAGGATTTGAGGGGTGTTCCATGCAATAGCCTTGATCCTGTAATCTGATCCACGGGTGTTGACTTCTGATCTGCACGGGTGGACTCTTACCATGATACAGAGTTCCACTGAAGCTGATTTAGTTCTCAATGGGCAGAAGGGGGTCCACCTGTGTGGATCAGATTGCAAAGTCAAGACCATAGGGGTTGCATGGAGCTAGACCCAGAGTTGGAAGGAATGATGAGAATGCTGTTCCTGGTTTTAAGAAATACCCCATTCTGTACTTAAATATTCCCAAGGATTATAGTGATACACTTTGTGAGATGTAGCGTGATTGGCCATTGCTATAGAATACCATCATATTTGTGAACTAAACATCACATGAAAGAATGTTAAATACTATTAAATTAAAGACATAATAATTAAAACATTATTCCACCCTCTTTCCAATGTTATGAAGATCAACTTTTGATCTAAGTCATTCACAGAGGGTGATGTGGGGGATTAGCTTTAGCAGCGTATTCTAGGAGAACTTCTCCCAAGCATGTTTTTTAAAAAATAATACCTGTAAACATTTTGCACTTCAAGAAGTGTCTATAGGAGCCAGGGATAAAAGTCATCCCTGGCAAGAATGGTTTTTCAGTCTCCAGAGGACAGGATGAACCACAGGCAGGGAAATCCCTCCATCTCTGTTTCAGTTCAAACACTGGTGAGGACCGTAAATAATTAAACATTAGGAGTTAGTGGGAAAGCTATAGAGGATTATTGGAACAATGCCATTTTTCTTTTTATTTAAGAAAATTCTTTATTTTGTAGCATTGTTGCTACTAGAACCCCTAACTAGATTGTATGGTTGACAAGAAGCAGAGCCATTGATTTTTGTCTCATGCTTATATTCCTGTATTTGAACCTTCCACAAGCCTTTGTGTAACAACTCAGAAGCGATAATTTAATGTCATGTGGTCCCTCCTCTCCCCACCCCCCGAACCATGGGATGTAAATTTTAGGCTTTTAAAAGTTCTGTTTTTAAAGGCCATTAGATAACTGTCCTCATAAAAACTATTAATACAGACCCCACAGCCAATTGTAAAGCTAATTTTAATCATGTTTTGTGCCAACATAATTTCTGATGCCAGATTTTTATGCCAAGCATGAACTTCAATTTGAGCTCTGTACTTTAACCTGCAGTTCATAATTTTGCATTCAGCTGTATAGGGGTTTGGCTGTGGCAGTTTGAATGCTTCCACTTTCAAGGATCTAAGCCATAAATGTTTATTAAAAGAATCTATAATGAAATCAGTTTTGTTATTTTTTTAATGGCTGCCTTGAGTACGTTGGATGACTGAATGCAGGTTGTTAATCATTAAGTACTCATGTTACAAAAAGTGTTTGATAGTATTGCCATCTAGGGGCTGAACTAAATTCTCCATACTGAAATAAACTGTAATTGAACAGGTGCTGCTATTGACAATATACATATGTTTTTGCTTTATAGCCCACATGCTTTCCATGTTTCTTATGACAAAAGGTATCTCTAAATGTCCCACAGCAGCCAACGCTTTTTTATATATAATCTGTTCGAGGTGATTGCTATTTGCATTTGAGCTTATGCTTTTTTGGCAGTGATGACTGGGAATTCCTAACAAAGAATTATATTTTTTGCATTATTAATCTTGTCAGTGTTTGCCCGGTTTAACGGGAAAAGGAATAATTTATCAGAAAAGTATGTTTATCATCTGTATTTGTGTCATCTTCAGATTTAATATTTATAATGGTCATTCGGATGTGGTGCTGTATTTATCTAAAGCACTAACTTGTTGTGGGGAAATAACTATTTAAATATTTATGATCTAACTTTTAATATTTAAAAAAGAAATTAATATTTCTGTAAAATTTGTATCAGTCTGGTAGCTTAACAAATGTTTAAATATTAAACAATTTCTAGTGTTAGCATTTAACAACTTAATATGACTTACTGAAGCAAGGAAATTGACTTTAGCAGGTTTTGCTACATAAAGGAAACTAAATTATCAGTCGTTTTCCTGACATCTATGTAATCAGTGCAAAAGCAGAATTAAATATATTAGTGGCCAATGGAGAAACTCATCCTGGTCCCCAATGAGATTTATAGCAAAATTTGTTAGTCCTCCTGCTTATTTCCAGCCATCTTCTCTTCAAAGTGGGTTGTTCAAATTGTTATCTATATTTCTGAACGCTACACGGACCATCGTTTTAAGGAAATGCAGAGACCCAAGTATATCTTATCTTGTGAACTTGTTGTTTGGGTAACATCTTAACCATGTGAATTATGGGAGACATTTTACTCCATTTCTAATGGTGATTTAACCTTTAGGATTGTTATGTTTTCAATATGGGAACCAAACTGTACTCTCAGTGATGCTGGTGTACATCCAGATTACATTGCTTTAATTTGCCAGAACATTATATGATACCAATCAGTATGGTATTCACATGATTCCTGAATACACTATGGAAGGTGTGTGATTAGGGTGACCAGATGTCCCGGTTTTATAGGGACAGTCCCAATATTTGGGGCTTTGTCTTATATATGTGCCTATTACCCCTTACCCCCTGTCCCGATTTTTCACACTTGCTGTCTGGTCACCCTATGTGTGATGTACAAAGAGCCACTGTGACTAGCATAATACAGATCCTAGTGTCTTAATCCTTCAAAGTGCTGACCACTCTGGTCCTGACCCAGCACAGCATTTGAGCGCATGCTTAACTTTAAGTATGTATGGAACTACTCACATGCTTAAAGTTGAGCATGTGCATAAGTGCTTTGCTAGATAAGGTTCAGAGTGCTCTGCACCTTGCTGAATTGAGCTTACTGAGAAGATCTGCTCCCTACAAACCAAAAGAGTTTCTATTCAAGGCTTAGCTGCAGTAATGCACATTCAGTGAGCCCAGCTGCCCGATGTGGTACTCTGTGAAATAATTGTGATATCTCTGGAGTCAGAGCACCAGTTGCCCAGTCCAATGCTGGTGTAAACCACAAACACTGATTATTGCCATTTAAACTAAATGAGAAAATGTTCTGTATTCCTGCTGCAGGGAACAAAGCATCAGGCTCACTTGTTTGGACTGAAACCTTTTACCACGTATCACATTAACATTGTGGCTGTAAACAACGCTGGCCAAGTTTCGAGTCCCTGGACTTCTGTGACCACGCTAGAAGCTTCACCTAGCGGTCTGAGCAACTTCACTGTAGAGAAGAAAGAGAATGGCAGGGCATTGTTAATTAAATGGTCAGAGCCTTCCAAACCCAATGGAGTAATTAAGGTAATCTTGATCCTGAAACCTCATTCATCACAGTTAAAAGGAAAATGCCAAATATCATGTTTGAAAACTTTTGCTAAAATTCACTAGACTTTAAAAGGAGTTCTTTGAAGACACACACACATGCGCATACACACACACACACACACACTCACAACTGCACAAGCATGATGTGATGAAGAGATTGAGCAATGCTTACTTTCTAGGTATATGCAAATTTAGATATTTATTACTAATATGCTTTCTTGCAACTATGAGTATCTAGAACACTGAAGAAATCCTGCCCTTCAAAGTCACAGGAAAGAATATTTTAAAGGCTATATTTTTAGGCCTAATGAGTTTAATATTGTTCTTCATTATATAGAACAGTGTCTATTAAAGGGGTATTTTCAGCTTAATTTAGTTTTATGCCCCACATTCGGTTTTGTTCCAACAAAGTTCAATAGAAATGTTGCTATGAAGTTTGGGGGTTTCTTTTAAGCAGTTTTTGTTGGGGTGTAAATATTAACCTGCAAGGTTTGTAATCTTTATGTTGTGGTATTAGAGCCCTGAAATGAAATTGACTAGAAAGTAAATATAATCAAAAGTGAAACTGACTAGTATATTTTCACTGCTCAAGATGAGTGAAATGCAAAAAGCAAACAAATCAGCATTAATTGTGAAAAGTAGATTAAAATATTCTTTCAGCGTTAACAAGCTAAGATGTTGTTAATAAGGAGTTAAGGAAATTAGTTTCTGGGTCACAAATTAATAATCTTTATAAAGTTATGAAGATAAACATTGTATCTAAATAAGTATCTCGCCTAGAATTCATTTGCAAATTCTCCAACTGATGATTTCCCTTTCTTTTTTCTCTCAGACGTACAATATTTTAAATGATGATAATCTGGAATATAGTGGTTTATCTCGTCAGTTCCTGTTTAGACGCTTGGAGCCTTTCACACTGTACACTCTAGTACTTGAGGCTTGCACTGTGGCAGGTTGCACTCGCTCT
Source organism: Emys orbicularis (assembly GCF_028017835.1). Lineage (NCBI taxonomy): Eukaryota > Metazoa > Chordata > Testudines > Emydidae > Emys > Emys orbicularis. The sequence continues at coordinate 168,944,079 of NC_088685.1, forward strand.
TCACCACAGCCAGTCCAAACAGATGAAGCACCCCCTGCGTCTCAGCTGGCCCCTGTAATCCAGTCAGTTAATGCTACCAACATTGAACTGAGCTGGTCTGAACCAATTAATCCAAATGGAAAAATAATTCACTATGAAGTTATTCACAGATGCACAAAAGAAAATGCTTCAGGGAACAGAGCAACAACAGTAGAGGAGAAAATTGTTTTCACAGAATATAACACTGAAAATAATACATTTAAATATAATGATAAAGATTTACAGCCATGGACAAGGTATGAATATAAAATACGTGCATGGAATTCGGTGGGCTATACCGATAGCTCTTGGTCAGTGGCGAAGACTAGTCAAGCTGCCCCTAAAGGTCTTGCTACACCTAGGTTAACCTATGTATCAGTTAACCCCCCTAAAGTGCTCATTTCATGGCTCTCCCCAGAAGAACCAAATGGTGTTCTCCAATCATATAGGCTACAAAAAAATGAGGTGTTCTATCCTTTCAGCTTTGATGCTACTACTTTCAACTATATGGATGAAGACTTACAGCCTTATTCAGTGTACAGTTATGCAATAGTTGCTTGTACAGTGGGAGGCTGCTCTACCAGTGAACCAGCCAAAATCCAAACTCTAGAGGCAGCTCCAGCATTAGTGAACCCTCCATCTCTGCAGGCTATCAGTGCCACTCAGATTAATGCGTCTTGGTCACCACCCCAGATTCAAAATGGAGAAATCACGAAGTACATATTAAAATTAAGTGATGAAGAGTATTATGTTGGGAGAGGTTTATCAAGACTGATTTCAAACCTACAGCCTTGCACACAGTATGATTTCACGCTGGCTGCCTGTACTAATGGAGGCTGCACATCTAGCATATCCCAATCTGTTTTGACAATGGAGGCTCCACCACTAAATATGGAAGCCCCCAGGTTGCTAGTCACAGGATCAGAGTCAATAGAAATCACCTGGAAAACCCCAGTGAATCCTAATGGTAAAATCAGAAGTTATGAGCTGAGGAGGGATGGAGCTCTTATTTATTCGGGTCTGGAAACTCGGTACCTTGACTTCACACTAACACCAGGCATGGAATACAGCTATGATGTAACTGCAAATAATAGTCAAGCAAGCACCACTAGCCCACCAGCTAAAATTAGAACCCACCCTTCTGCTCCATCTGGAATGTTACCTCCTCGACTGCAGGCATGGGCCCCAAAGGAGATTTTGGTGGCCTGGGATCCTCCTGCAAAAGTCAGTGGTGATATAAAAAATTATACGATCTCTATTCGTGAGCCTGCTGAAATGGGAAAGAAAACTGTTGACTTTGACACCTCTCACATTTCTTTTGTTAGACAGTCCTACGTTGCAGCAGACCTAAAACCCTACCATAGGTAAGTTCTGAATACTTAGTTTTGTTGAATGAATATCACAGGATAATTCAAAAAGTTTGAGACTGGGGTAGTATTTAAACCTTTCCTAAAGACTGAAAAATGAGGTTTGAGGGGCGGGGTCTCACATTTTCTTCAGTCTAACAGATGGTTAGATCCCTAAAGTTCTCATTCCCACAAAGTCCACACTAAGACAAGATAAATAAAAATCAACTGTCTACCTTTTCAGTAAAGTATGCAAGGTCAATCTAGGGTCCAAGCAATGCAAGGGACAGCTTGGGGCTCCTTTGCAGACTCAAGCTCACAGCTTGCCCAAACCCCACACTTTTGCAAGTCAGTTGTATTCAAGAAGTTTTTCCTTGTTTTATAAACCGAATTAAAACATAAAACAAAGATCTGTGGGGCAGCTCATCTCTGGTGTATCTGCACTAAGGACAGTTGAGTTATACCAGGGATAAATTTTTGTGTGTGTTTAAAGCACAGACTTGCTGTTTAGATTTTAGTGCAAACTATATTTAAAATAGTGTACCAGATTTAAGTGAGAACAAACTTGCTTGTTTTTGCAAAAGTATCTTTTTTTCAAATTCTTGATTATTTAATCACCACCTCTTATCTGTTTGTGTAGCAGTTCGTTTTTATTCCTTAAATTGTCGACAACTCTTTCTACAAGGTACCTGTAAATAATCTAAATCCTGAGAGAGACTAATAATACGGTATAGCTAATGTTTTGTAAAATCAAGGCAATAGTCCAAAAAGACAAAGATTATATAGCTCTTCAAGTACTTTCAATTCAGCTATTATTGTAATTTAGTGATGTTGACCATTTGATCTCCCTGTGATATTATCTCTGATACGTAAAGAAGGAAACAGAGGCCTCATCGGTGTATAATTTCTTGGAAGCTTTGGAGTCTGGTTTATGTGCTTTAGCTTGAGCCATTCCCTGGGAACTCTGCTGGGCCATGTTAGAGCAGCAAAGGGCCAATGACTTTATGCTAATAAATCCACTTTGTGATACCGAATACCTCCAACCTGGCCTTCTGCACCCAAAGAAAGACCTTTCTGGCCAACATTAACCCAGTTACATGCTGGTTTATCAATCATCAAGATGCCTCAATCCCAGCCAGCAAAATTTTAACTCACTCAATCAATTATTTTTGTCTTGGACCTGGTCTCTTGCCATTTGGAATGGTGCATCTGTGTGTGTCTCTATTTGATTAATGTTTTCCTTCCTTCCTTTTTTTTTTTTTTTTTTTTTAATGTTATCTGTTTGTGTCTTTAATACTCTCTCCAGCTGATCATTTACAGAATAGCTGTCAGTCAGCCTTGGAAAGCTGTCCCCCTCAATGCCACTGACCTCAGAGCACATGCTTAGTGAAACTTGTCACTACCAGGCCTCACTCTCCAAACTTGGACATAGGGGAAGTAGGATATAAATTCTGTCTGAGTGAGGCAGATCAAGTGGAAGATTGCTGTGCTCTGTGGCCAATGGAGACATTTTTATCTCTTGAGTCTGGATGACAACGGGTGGGTCACAATGTCCATATAATTTCTCTGGCAAACACTTGTGGAAGATGTTTTCTGTTTAATACAAAGAAATGGCAGACTGAGAGAAATTAAAAGCAGACATTTCACTTTAAATGGAAACATAAACACTACTGGATCCCATTTCCATTAATAATGACCCTGTCCAACAGCCCTTCCTCATCTGTGTGGTCCCATTTATTTTACTCACACAAATGAGGACAGCCACATGAGGGTTGCAAGATCAGACCCACAAGAGGAAATTACATCATCCCTTCACCACACTAATGTGAATTGCTTTCTTCCTCAAAAATATGGACAAAAATAATTAAGGAAAACTCCTCTCTTTCTAAACAACCTTAATTGATTCTAATCCTATGTGTAGTGCATATGTACAGTTGTAATGCCCTTATTGACTGGTTTCTGATTTGTGTTTCCAAAGATATGAAGTACAAGTTCAAGCATGCACATTGCAGGGATGCGCTACTAGTGAATGGGCATCCATACAGACTCTGGAAGCACCCCCTGAAATGCAGCCTTCCCCTCTCATAGAGATGCAGACAAGCTCTGATGGATTCCAGTCAGTCGCGTCTATTCTGTGGACTGGTCCACAGCAGCCAAATGGGAAGATTTTATATTATGAGCTTTACCGAAGACAAGCAACTCATACCCACATAAATTTAGACCTGGTGCTTGTTTATAATGGGACTTTAACATCCTTCAAAGATGCCAAGTTGCTGCCTTATACAGAATATGAATATCAGGTATGAAATGAAGTAACTTAGCTACAAGGTGTACAGATATCATTAAGATTTCTGTACACCTCAATAACAAGAGATGCTTGTTCATTATAATTATAAAATAAAATGTTTCAATTTTAGTTGTAATAGTATTGTTGTACTTAAACAATTATTGCACATTTATTTAAAATAGATCAGACCTTGAAGATAACATTCCACGAGGAATAAATTCATCCAATGCTCTTTTTTCATTTCTTAATCAAAATCATAATTCCAATTTGTGTCCTTTGCACATCAGAGCTTTCCGCCACTTTAGTGGTACCAACTTATTTTGAAGTGCCAGTTGCTAAAAGGTAGCTTGGTCTTGTTAGTAGCTTTATTTCAAATGTGCAAATATTTTTATTTTTACTGTTACCTTAGATTACCTTTTATGGAAGTGGGATGGACTGGTTTTGTTGGTGGATTATTTTATTTTAGGTGGTAGGATTACAAATATTTGTCTCATGGTAAATTTAAAAGTTAATTCACTGTTGATGGATTATTTTTATTTTGTATGTTCATATTCATTTTGTACTTGTTACTTTTCTTTTGGGTTAAAGGTGTAGCTACGGGACCAATTCTGCTACTTTTGCTGAGTTTGAATAGTATTTTACCTCAGTATGCAAATAGTCCCATTGAAATCAATGTGACTGTTTGCAGAGAAAGGTACCACTCAGTGAGTGTAAGTAAGGGTTGCAGAAATGGGCCTTCTAAAGTAATCCTCTTTGATTGCAAAAGTCCCATGACCCTGAGGCAAGTGAGTTTCTTTGGCCTGTAGTTGTTTTCCATTAATGTCAAAGTCACATATCCCTGCATATTGTTCCTTTATCACACAGGATTACTAGTAATCTGTGGCCATATTTGATTTCACATCTATGCGTTTAACTTCCATTGGTCCCCTAGCAATGTATCATTTTCTGAAACTCAGTTCATGTTTTCAAATGAATCTGGTGAGTTTACAACCTCACCAAAAACTAGCCCTGGATGTGTTAGCAGTAAATGTAAAGATGAGTAGTTTCATAGCAAAGTGATCACGTTTTCACAGACATGAACCAGTATTCTCCTCTGCCCCATAACATGACACCAGTGGGTCCTCACTCTTGGTTAAGTGCTGCATAATATATTGTGCGTTTTGTGATCTTCAGTACACCTTGAGTCTCTCCCTCTTTTTTGCTTATGTAAATAGAGTTTTTGAACTTCAAGAATTGTTTTGATTTGAGATGAAAGCTGATGTATTCACAGGGCCGCGCTGTTGAGATTTTCCCTCTGCCCCACCCTGTTCATCTATGTGGACATCTGTTTCACATATCAGAGCCTTTTGCAGCTCTGTTCAACTGCTAGTGCAGTGTTCTTCTTGCTGGTTTGGGCCTATACAGAGTTATTTCTAAGGAACTACATTGTTAATATGAGCAACACAATCTTTCAAGACTGCCCCTGACTATGCTTTGGGGCCTGGAGGAAGGAATACAATGGCTCTCCTTGTCCTCCTCCAGTGGCTCCACAATGGTCAGGGACAGGACCCAAAAGGAACAATGGCAAGGATGACAGAAATGGGTTTGGAATGATAGCAGAGAAATGGATTCACTACAGTGTGTTTAGAAAGATCTTTATTACCAATATGGTGATCTAGATAATCTTTTCTTTTGCCTCTGGTGTTGTTGAGATCAGTGAAAGAGATACTAGATAGCCCCAGGTTGAGAAATATAATGACTTTCATTGGTTTTGTTCTGAGGAAAAGGACTGGTATCTCTGAGCAGAGTGTTTCCAGTCACGAATGATGGGGCTCCAATTATTGGATTTCCTACTGTTGCTAATAATATAACTCCTTCCTTAAACTTCAGTGAACTGAACAGCACTAGGGACACTGCGAGGGTTCTTTCCAAAATAGAACACACCACTTAGAGGCTGGAAACTTTTCACGCTTAAAATACTTGAGGGAATATTTTCCTTCAATTAAACCTTTTTTGACCAAAACTGTTAAACCTTTACTGGCAACTGCGTGTGTGTCAGGGATGAAGTCTATGCATTTGTGTGTCAAGTATTGGTATTTGTATTCAGGTTTGCCTTTTTCAGATGTTCTTTAATCCCTCAGGGACCCATATATGGGCCCACAGTAATGTGAAATCTGTTCTCCTCACGCTATATTAATTTCTTGATGATAAAATTGCTCTAAAGAATACCAGATCTCATCACTTAATGTGGCCCTGTATGTGCCCTAAGGCATTAAAAAAAATCCTCTGAAATGGAAACCCAAGGGCAAGTGTGTGTGTGGGGAGGTGGGAGAGGAGTTACAATAGAAAATAGTGGTGATTCTCCTCTAGCTGAAGAGGTGGAGTCCTGTATTTTCTGAGCTGAAAGTCCTAGGCTCTGTTCCTTATGCCACAGTTTAGCTTACTGCTATGTTGCCTCTATGTTTGCCGCCACAGATTCATGAGCTGGATATCCCCTTTCTTTTTCAAATGACTACAGTTCCACCTTCGTTAATCCCCCCCGCCCCCCTGCCGCGCGCCCCATGCTAGATGCTGCCACTGCCTCTTTATGCTTCCAAAAATTCTTGAATGCACATTGTGTTCTTCCTTGCACCAGCCTTTAATTATTTGGTATCTCAATCAGAAGCTCAATCAGTATGGCTTTCAAGTTGTTTTTCATAGCACAGAGACTGTTTGAGTCAAGGGTTTTAATGATTTATTGATGATGTCTGACTCAGGTTGTCTGTATGTTCTAATTTTTCTGGACCGAAGTGCTGCACTTGAGGCAAGAAGAAACTCTATCTTTTATTTTGGTTCCACTCCGCAACTGGGCTGGGCTATCTGGCGAGGCCCTGAATTGGTTGTGTTCCTTCTCGGCCAGCAGCAATATATTTTGTTCCAGTGAGAGATTTGTGTGTGTGTGTTCCTCTTCTGCTGATGTCACTTGTGCATCCCTCTGGGAGCTCTTCGTAGCCCTTCCATTGTTGACAATTTATATGTTGCCTGTGAGACAAATTATTCATAAGTATAGGGCTTGGCTTTCACTATTATGCTGATGAAACCCAGATTTATATTTCACTTAAGCACAGTATTGATTCTGCTGTCTCTGCATTGGAGGCTTGTTTGCTGGACATAAAACTTTAAATGCAACTAAATTTCCTCCAGCTAAATGCAGATAAAATCAAACCTCTGTGACTGGGCCCTCTGCAGCACTTCTAGAAATGTTGTTAGTTACCAGGATTCAGTTTGATGGATATAACATTAACATCTAATCTGAGGTCAGAAATTTTGGCGGCATTCTTTTCTGCTGATGTTTTACTGGAAGCTCATATAATTGGGCCTGCCCATCAGCCCTGTGGTTAGTGTTTTATAAGAGCAGATCAGGGGAACTTTTCAAAAGTACCCGAGTGATTTAGGACCTGCATCCCTAATTCTTAGGTACTTAGGGGCCCAAGTCTCATTGAAAGTCAGTGGGACCTAGGCTTCTAAGTGCATGTGTCACTTTTGAAAATAGGACTTACGCTCCTAAGTCACTAAGGGCCAGATTTTAAAGGTGTTTAAAGGGCCTATGTACCTAACTTCTATAGATTTCAAATGGGAATTAGGCACTAGGCACTTTTGAAAATCCCACTAGGCACCTATCTACCCCTTTAGGCACTTAAATACCTTTATAAATCTGGCCATTAGGTGCTTTTGAAAATTGTACCCCATATCCTTAGCTGGTATAAACCAGTGTAGCTCCATGGACTTTGACAGACCTACCCTGACCTATACCAGCTGAGGATCTTGTGCAGCATGTTTAGTCTCTTGCTTCCTCACCCTTGGGACTGGGAGCACTCTGGAGACAGCATGCCCAGACCCTTAGGAGGAGAGAGCATTGAATGTTGCTTTACAGCAACCCATCTGGCCAGTCTAAGCAGAGCAATGATCCATCCAGTTCTTCTCAGCAGAAGGACAGTGTCTGTGGTGAGCACATGTAAGAGGGGGAGCTTAGTTCTTTTCCGTTTGACAGCAGAGTTATTGGTGTATAATGCATTTGCCCTGCTCCTCAGAAAGGTTGTGGTACATTGGTCCACCTCTTCATAACCCCTGAATTATGTAGGAGATCCAGGAGAGAGACTTGGAACCTCATTTTTCTGGTACTCTCTGGCCCCTTCCTTCACCTTAATGTTTCTTTCCTGGCTTAGGGACACATCCTGCTCTCTCCTCTGCAAATCCTGACTATCCAAAGGGCAGCAGAAACAACATTGTTCAGCTCCCCCACCAGGATGGAAGAAGCCCTTTCTAGGGACCCTTACCCCTACATGTGGAGCTGTGCTCTGTGGGGAGTACACAAGGGGTGTTGGGGGCTGCTGGATCTGCAGCTATGAAGACACATCAGCCTACCAATTTCTCCATGGAAGGAGGCTGCAGCAGCTGCTGAGGATTCCATCCATCCCTGACCCCTGCAGAGCAGTCTTGCTCACAGGTCATTTACTGGGGCTATATGAAGGGTCCGGGAAATGCACTTGGAGAAATATCTGAGAAAGTTGAGAGGCGTGTTTTGGGTGCTCCTACAGGACCCTCAAAGGTAGATACGGCTTGTATTCCTAATATTGTTCGGGGGCAGGATGTTTTGTAAGTTTGTTTAGCTGCTTGTATAATGTTGCTAAGGTAATGGAACATCCGACTACGGAAAGTACAAAGCATTTGAATCCTCTTGGTTGCTTCAAGAAATGACGGTTGTAGTCCTTTGTTTGCTGGCCTGTCTGACAATTTTTTGGCTCAGCTCCAGTTTGTGGTGCTTAGTTACTGACAAATAACTAAGCGACTCTTCTGGCTTAAAATGGGGTGAAATAAGGGTTGGATCTCTTACTGGCCAGTGATGGATTTTCAGCAATTGGAAATAACCCTCACCTTTTGTCTCACTTCTTCCCGTTCATCCTTTCAGCTCATCTTTTCCTCTTCCATCCCTGCCAGAAAGATGCAATAAAATGTGATGGCATAAATTAAATAAAAATTCTTTCTTTCTCTCTGTTCCTTCACTCAGGAGAGCAGATTTTCTTTTAAGATTTTTGATACTTTCTAGTTCCATGTGAACAGTGTGTTTCATGATATTTTTGCATTTAGGCTTCTGATGTCAGCCTAGACTTGGAGTTCAGAGGTATGTGCCAATGATTAAACAACCACAACAAAATGACCATAATCAAGTTCCCCCACCCCACCCCACCCTGCAATATACAGAAAATGTGAAAATTCAGGTTGTTTCTAATTTCATCTGGACCAGTTTGCTTCTACTTAACTCTTAGGGTCTCGGTATTTATACATCTTCTGAAGACATAATTAGATTGTTTGAAAAACAAAGTGTGAGTGGGACCTCAAAATCAAACAAATGAACACTTCCTTGAGTTTTTGTTCTTTAAAATCCACAGTACTCACTCCACAAACTGTTCAGATTAGAAGTGAATTGCGGGAACATTCTGATCTCAGCAAATCCAGAGTAACTTCTTTGCTTCACTGGTGTAACTGAGATCACAGTTCCAAATACCTCTTACTGCACTGAAATGTGTCCTTCATCTTTGTGGGGTTTATGAAAAGGAGGAGACAGAGAGCAATTTTGCAAACACATTTTCCCACATTTAGAAACCCTCAGCTGCATGCCAGTGTATGGCCACAGCAATATCGTCCCAAATCCATGCACACAAGTCGTGTGTTTGTGAATCAAGCCTAGAGTTTTGTTAATTTAACTAAATAATGGTATCAGAGCAGATTTATTGGCTTCCCACATTAGCTGTGAACCTATTAAGGTACAACTCTGGCCAGACCTTTTTTGGTATATTGTGATTCTGACATATTCAGAAGCTATCCTTTAAAAAGACATTAGTGTGAGTACCATGGGAAAATATACTCCAGGGATGTAGATGAATTGATATGATTTCCTTGATTGTATCTTTTTATTTATGAGGCATAATTTATGAGTACGGAAAAGCAAACTAAAATGAGTGATGACTAACTACAGCCAAAGTAATAAATCAGTAGCAGCGAAAGGAGTGGTGATTTTGATCGAATCTATTGAATTAGCTGTTGCCCTTAGCCATTACAGGTATTGGAAAGACCTTTTAATATCTGCTTATCTCTCTCGGGGGAATGAGATAACTATATCATTATATACCCATAGGAAGCAAATTATTAAATTGTCGGCTTTTTAGAGTTAAACCTGTTTACATCTCTTCTTAATTACTGGTTTAACAGTGCATTATATGAAACGAGCTGCAGTTACATTTTGACATGGTTTTTAATCCCCAAACTGTTTGCAGTTGTGATATTTTCCCCCAAGAATGGATTTAGCATTAGCACAACTATTAATGTTTTAATAGTGTTATGCGATTATTAGTCAAGACATAGAGCAGTGTTGAGAGGATCGAACTTGGCCTAACACATTATCGAATCATTAGAACCCACATGCCTGAAATCCACCCAGCTTTATGAATGTGATCTACTGGCCTTTACTGTGGATGTTAACTAAATGAAAGGGGGGAAGGAGGGTTTTGTAACTAAGGCACTGGACAGGCGCTTGGAAAATCTCTGTTAATTTCCTGTCTCTGAAACAGACAAGTCACTTCATTTCTTTGTGCCTCATCTCCCCAACTGTAACATGAGGATATGGGACTTCCTTTCTCCATCCTCCCTGTCTATCTCATTTAGATTGCAAGCTGGGGGAGGGATCATTTCTTATTGTGTATTTGTACAGCATCTAGCACAATGGGTCTCTGATACTGTTTATGGCCTCTAGGTGATGATAATAATAATAGTGTTTTGTTTTGTGCTTTGTCTGGGGAGAGGCTGATTCATATCTAAAAGTAGCTAGGAACAAAATGACACCCAGTAGTGACAGTCAGTTTACGTCATCAGCTAGAGAGGGTTCCACTGTATCTGACTGTACATAGAAGAGGCAATGATTATCCTGCCTACCATGAGCAATGCCTCCTGGCATTATATTACACCAGAGCACAAAGCAAAATACTATGCAAGTGGGGCCTTTGCCCTAAGCACACCCAGTAACTTAATATTAGTTATAAAATGACTAAGATATTTTTCATAGAGAGCTAATAATTTAGTTTCATGAGTTTTATTCCCAGAATGTATGCGCAGTCGTTAAAATACCCCCATTGCACTCTATTCGCAAAAAGCGGCCAGTGATTTTGCGGGCCTCGATTTTGGGGTACTCAACTTTAGACATCTAAGCAGAAGTGCTGAGCAACCTCGCCTGTACTGAAGTCAATAGGAACCCCTCTGAAAATGAGGTCCCTTCAAAATGTCTAAAGCAGGGCACCCAGAAATGGAGGGATCCCAAATCAGAAGTAATGTCTGAAAACACTGCCCTAAGCAAGGGCCTGATCCAGCTCTCTGTAAAGTCAATGGGAGATTTGGAATTGACTTTAACAGGAGCAGGGTTGGACCCCAAGTCCTTTCACACTGTGGGATCCTTGCAGTGCATGTGAGTGGGGCAGAGTAGAGTTGCTCCTCAGCATGGCTTTTGCATATGGAAGGGGGGCTCCCTGCTGGCACTGGCTATGCCAGTGCAGAGGTGTATTAGTAGTGGACCTGGAGAGGGATTGTTAGATCTGCACTTATGCAGTGATTGGAAACACTTACAAACGAGATATACGGCAGGAGTGGTCATTACTCCAGGAGAAGTGGTCATGGAAGGCTACAGAGGGGACACATTGTAGTCCTGTAGCCTGCCTCCAATAGGGGTGTGATTTTATCCCTTGCACAGTAAAACCAGGTGATGTAGGATTTGAAATTTTCCACCATGCTGAAAAAGTGAGGGATTTTTGGTCGTCACAGAAATGCACAACTGCCATTTGTGCTGTGTGCACGAGTGCTGTTTGCTAAAATGGTGGGCACTGGCTAAAAGTAAATGTTTCCAGACCCTTAGAAATACTCTGTTTATGTCCTTAACTCTTTGGCAATGGTAAATCAATCCCCTCCTTTGCTGACTGCTAAATTAAAGGATGCTTAGCATAAGGAAATTTCTGCTTCAATAACTGGTTTTTTCTAGGTAGCGATTGTCACCAGCCATATGAGCATCCGTGGTTGTAAATATTTTAGTCCATGGAAGTTCTTTAACCTCAATGATGAGAGCAGAGCCTGGGTCATTAAGGCCGCAACACTCAGGCATCAAGATTTGCAAGTCCAGATGTGCCTGAAGATTATGGACTATTAATGTACCTGTTGAATCAAGAGCCATCAATGCTACAGGAACCGTTTAAATAGCAGTGAATGCATGGGACTGCAGAGAATCTGGGGTCTAAATGTCCCCTTGGAGACTAAATATCCCTAATCTCCTAAACTGCATAAATAACCAGATGAAGAACTAGGCTGTGATGTGGCTGAAAACATTAAATGTCCCCCCAGTAATATGAAAGCTGTGAGAATGCCATATGCCCAACTAAAGCCAGGCGGTTCTTGGAGAACAAACTTGTTATATCTTGATGTTTGCATTGCCATCTAGTAGCTTTGCCCAATCTTCAAGCTGTGAGCAAAGAATGGTCTTGTTGGTAAGCCACTGCACTTGCCCTCAGGCAGTCTGGATTCAGTTCCCAGGTCTCTCGGACTCCCTGTCTGACCTTGGGCGAGTGACTAAATCTCTCTGAATTAAGTTTCCTATCTGTAAAGTGGGCATAATGATATTCCCTTACCTTGCAGCAGTGTTTGTGAGGTTAAATTCATCAATGTTGTGAAGCACTCAGATGCTACAGTAATGAGGATCATATAAGTACCTACCTAGAAAGACCTATTAGCTCCCAGCAAGTCCATCTCCCTCTCAGTTCAGAATTGTTCTCACCATTTCCTTAGGGTTCTTCTACAGCCTAATAGATCTCATTGGCAGGAGGTTTTCCCTAAATCTTTCTATTCTCAATTTCATTTTTCAATTCTAGTTATACCCCCATGTGCCACGTTAAATAATCCCTCTGTATCTTTGATATTTACACTTCACAAATATTAATAGACAATTATGGCTGCTCCCCTTGTCTCATAACCAAGCTCTATCTATTTAGCTCTTTTAATCTATCATCTTTCCTAATAATTTTTTCTTTCCTCATAAATCAGTCTCTCTAGCACCAGGAACGTTTTATGTTGCTTTTCTCTGAACTCTTCTAAGTTTGTCAATGCCTTTCTGGTAAGGTGTTGCCCAGAAATGAATACACTATTCCAGGAGTGGGCACATCAGATCTGTATAGAGATGGACTTTTTGCACTATGCTCTGAAATGTGTTGTCTCTACAGAAGCAACCCCAAATTATTTTGGCTGCACTTTGGCCACTTAGTTGCAAGAATGGCTCATGAGTGCCAGTGCAGCTGTGTATAAAATCAAGTGTCCTTGAGACTGCTCTTACTTATGCTAGGGGCTAGACAGGCCCAAGAATAGGGAAAGTGCAAAGATGGCTTGAAACTACCTGTTCCTTCTCTTGTAAATTCCAATGCGAGTGCACAGCACAGCCAAAACAAAACATTGAGCCTTTTGTTTCTAAACCTTGCTAATAGGGTGTGCAGGGACTTAATCACACAAGCCCCTTACCTTTATTTAATATGAGTCCTGGTTTTGCTGAAACAAAAATATCTCTGTTCATTGCAAAAATCCGATATTTATGCAACCTTAAGATTGGAGGCTGATTTCAGGAAACTGAAAAGTGAGCACTGAAACTCTGCAACCCTGTCTCTGAGAGGTCCAGGGAGCTGAGGGGAAGCATAGCCACTGCATCATCCTTGAAAAATGCTACGCACTCCCCCCTGCAAAGGTCCAGCTCTGCTGGTATGTCTAGAGAGGTCCTGCAGGGTCATTTTTGGAAAGGCTAGCACCAACAGCAGTGCTACATGTGTGGAGTCCTTGGGCTCATTACCGTATGCAAGGACTAATTATGCTTGACCTGTCTGCAGGGGTAAAGAGGTTGGCTCCTTGCATCCTTTTCTGTGTCTTGTGCATCCATGCACAGGTGTGGTTTGATCTGGCCTTCTGTTTCTCACAGACACATAGATGACTGTAGGACACTAAATCTCATGGCAGTGTATGCTGTGTCACTTACCCCAATATCAGATGAATCCTCTTCAATACTGGAAGCGGTCTCCTCTTTAATAGACCATTGCCAGACTTGTGTTAGCCTCAGTATGAACAGCAAATCCCCTCTTTTGAACTTTCCTGCGAGTCAGAGTGTTTAAAGGGACTTCCATCTGATCTGTCCAATATACGTATCTACCATCGTTTGGGAGGCATATAGTGTGTGAAGAACATAATAACTCTTTTCACAATACTGCTACTAAATTAACCGGGACTGCACTTCTTCAGATGGTCAGTGTCAGGCGGTCAAGAGCGCTGGTTTCTTTTTTCTGATTCTGTGTCTACTCCAGGGATCTCAAACTCGAATCACCACGAGGGCCACATGAGGACTAGTACATTGGCCCGAGGGTCGCATCACTGACACCTTTTCATATAAAGGTACAAAAGGCCCCACCCCCACTCCACCCCTTCCATGAGGCCCCGCCCCTGCCCCACCTCTTCCCACCCCTTCCCTGCCCCCATTCCAACCCCTTTCCTAAAGTCCCCACCCCAACTCTGCCCCCTTTCCGCCCCTATTCCAACCCCTTCCCCAAATCCCCGCCCCTCCCCCGCCTCTTCTCCGCCTCCTCCCCCGAGCGTGTGGCTCCCCGCTCCTTCCTCCTCCCTCCTGGAAAGCGCTAAGCACCACCAAACAGCTGTTTGGTGGCGGGAAGCGCCTGGAGGTAGGCAGAGGAGCAGGGACGCGGTGCACTCAGGGGAGAGGGAGCAGGGGGGAGGGGAGCTTGGCGGCTGCAGGAAATAACTCCAGGGCAGACGGAGGGGGGCGTAGGGAGCTTGGCGGGCTGCAAGAAATAACCCCGCGGGCTGCGTATTTGAGACCCCTGGTCCACTCTCTTAACTCAGAGCTGCCTCTCCCCTAGGATATGTTAGGTGTGAGTCACTCTTTTTTTAGAGTGTTATTTTGGCAGCTTCTGTAGCCCTTTCATTATTCATTTGCTGAGAAGTCATTTTGCTTGCCCACTGGTGAGGTGCTTTCCTTCTTCTGGTGGTTTACCTCAGCTATGACAGCTATTGGCCTATGTCATAGAATCATGGAAACATAGAGTTGGAATGGACCTCAAGAGGTCATTAGTCAATCTCCCTGCACTGAGGCATAGTTATGTCCAGCCCTTCCCTTTAATTCCCTTTAGGATTTCCTGTACAGATTGAATAACTTTACATATTATTTTATGTTGCTGCAAAGAAATCCATTTTCTTGCTCAAAACTTTAGCTCCTTTGTAAAGACCTGAGTTTTTAAAGTATTGTAGGGACCATTCCTGCATGGGTAGGGAGATGAGCTCAATGATCTAACAAGCTTTTTCCATCCCCATTGTCTATGATTCTGTGATCTTCATCCATGTCTGAAAGCCAAACAGATTTAATTGCCTTCAGTGGGAGTTGTCGGTACTCAGCTTTGCTGAGGAACTGGCCTTGAATTAGGGTGACCAGATGTCCCGATTTTATAGGGACAGTCCTGATATTTGGGGCTTTGTCTTATATAGGCACCTATTACCCCCCACCCCCGTCTGGTCACCCTACCTTGAATTTGGGAAAGTGGGTGTGCTGGGGAGAATCCACGGACATTATTGCAGGTGAGATTTTATCCAAGGCAGGCTTATTGTGCTAGAGCTGAGTCCGCTTTTGCAGCATGTTTCTGCCACTCCTTATGATTAAGGTCTGTAGGACAGTCACATGTAACCCAGGTTTTGCCAGTTCTCGGCTGTGCTGTCAGACTTGGAAGCTGCCATATGACCGTTCTGGGTGATTGCCGCTCACCAGTCTCCAAGAATAGGGGTTTATGGAGGCCCATTTATGAAGAAGAAAACAAACTTGCTTACCTGTGACTGGAATTCTCTAGTTCTCTGAATATATTGCCTCCAGAGAGCTTCTTTCTCTCTGACCCTACTTCAAAGTGCTGTCTGGGCAGATGGCCAGCAAATTGATGAAGAGGTCTGAAATACTCCTGCTGTAGATGCTTTTGGAGCCCCTTCGTGGCTTTCTTGAGACATTGCACCCACTAATGGCTGTACAGATTTTGGCAGGGTTCTGAGTCCACGCACTATGATGTAAGACTTACTGATTATTGAAGCAATATATTAAAAGAGTTAAAGTAACAAGTACCTTATTTTGATGGTTTCCTTCTCTCCATACACCGAAGTCTCCACTTACATTGGTAGTCTAGTGTCATGATCACTTCCCCCACACTCTTACCCTTGTTCTGCTCTTGGCTAGCTTATTTTTTATGGCTTTATACAATATATATAGCAGGTGATGCGTCTGTCTGCAGAGTCTTTTATGAATATTATTGCATGCCCCTTATGTTAACTGCATCACACCTCAGAATGATGCAGTGCAACTTCAAAAGACTTTCTTCTACTTTGTTTGTGTACAAAAGCATACCACATAGCATTATATTAATCAGTGCAACAAGCTGTAATGGTTCATGAATGCCGTGTGATGCATTTTTGAAGGGATCATGACACAGCCTTCAATTTTTAATGGGTGCAATTGACTGCAGGTGCAAATGCTAGCAGTTGGATGTATAACTTTCTGATTTGCATATACACTCAGGCAGGTGTCTAAATATTAGCATTTATGTCTGTAATTAATACTTATATCTCAGAATCTCAAAGTGCTTGCTATCACTAATTATCACAACACTCCCTTAAGGAATGTATTTTTATGTCCATTTACCCTTTTATAGATGGCTAAACTGAGGCCAAGAGAAGTTAAATGATTTGCTCATTAAGGCCTCACAGGCATGTTCCCATAGTTCAGAATAAAACTCTGGAGCATTTCACCCCAAGGTTGGTATTGAGTCAATACAGGTGGATCTCTTGGAACTTCACCCTGCCTAAGAACTTGCCATCCATGAAGAAAAATACTCCTTAAAATAAGCAACTATTGTCAAATCTTTGTAGCAGCAAGGACTTAACCGAGAGAGTGTTTGACCTATTGAAGTAGACTGAAAAGAGTTTGACTTTATGAAAACTTCTCTGCAGAGATCACTGAAAGAAAAATATACTGCACAAACTTTTTGGTATAGGATTTGTAGTAGAGTTTGCTTTAGTAGTAGTATTATGTGCTAGCAAGAGTATGAGAAAGTAACTTTGATTCTTTAACTTTAGTTGACATCTACAGTTTTTGAATCACAACACTTAAGGCCCTTGTATGTTTTTGGTTCTCTCCTGCACCTGACCCCTTTTAAAATGTAAGCTCCCTGAACGTAGGTTTTGTAAATTCAGAAAACTAAAAGTTCTCCAGGGTCTGTTTTTAAAAAAGCAAGATGAGAACTTTAAAAAAAAAAAAACTGTCCAGAGATTACGTGAGAACGTGTTTTACTGTAGTTAGAACTGCTCAACATGAAAGCTTACTAAGGAATACTTATACTAAAAATCACTCAGACAGTCCTCTTGTATTGCCATTTAGATCTATCATTCTGATTGATCACTATGTGGTTGGCTATTATTGAGCCTAATTTAACCCTATACACTCACACATCCATCTATTCTGTCTATTGTACCTGACATTCTACAAATTACTTACTCATGCAAATGATGACCTAAGGCAACCTTTTATGATATTCGTGTTTAATTATACAAATGGTTTTTGATAAATAAGATTATACATCCTTCCATATGTTTATGCACTCCTTGATGAAAGCAAAATTTAATTTTCATGCAGATTTGTTGGAGACTGTGTTTAATAAGTGCTGAGTTTTATGTAGTCTGCAGATCAGTCTGGTTTTGGGAAGCTGACAAAATCAGTAGGCATAGTTCATAGAGACGTGCAGTTTTTAATCAGGCCTAATTCAAGCTGCTGTATTTTGAAACCTTGGAACTGAAACCACTCTCTTTGTGCTAGTATAATAAAGCAAATGTTATTGCAAAAATAAATGAATAAATTTAGAGGTGCTGGCTTACCCATGCTTTTCAATGTGTTTTCTTTATATTATTTTTTGGATTACTGACAGTTTTGCCAAATGATTAATTATATTAATATATTTAATAGAGTGGGGTCCCTTAAAAACTTGCCAATTGCCTTAAATCACTAAGGTCCTGCTCCAGTAGTTGGATCAGTGCAAGGGGAACTTAAATCCCATGCAGAGCCACATTGACTTAATTGGACCTAGTCACAGGCAAAAAGGCATAACCCGCAGGGATACAATAGCAGGATTGGGGCTAGGTCAGTATTTGCAGTTTGCCCTTGGAATTTGCAATAGTGAAGGGAATGCTGCCCTTTCTTACCTTATCTTAGGTAAGATAGATAAGTTTTCTAGAGCCTCCTCTGTGTACAGTATTACATGGCAAACAAAAGTGTCTGTTCTTAAATCAGCCTTGCAGGAACCTCATGAAAATGTACTTGCCCCCCTTAATCATAATGGTGAAAAGCTGGGAATGGGCGACAGGGGATGGATGACTTGGTGATTATTTGTTCTGTTCATTCCCTCTGGGGCACCTGGCATTGGCCACTGTCAGAAGACAGGATATTAGGCTAGATGGACCTTTGGTCTGACCCAGTGTGGCCATTCTTCTGTTCTTAAAAATGTTTTATTCCCCTCTTTAAAAAGAATTGATTTGAACCAGATGGGGGGACTAGAGAAATGTCACAACATTGTCTTAAGTTACAGTGCAGTTTCATCTTGCCACCAGTAAAGCTGTATTAGCCCCAGCAACTCAGCACCTCCCAGGAGTGTTCAGCATCTTGCAGGCTCAAACCCTTCACAAATTCCTCTTTGTTTTGTGTTTTCAAGGTCTGGTCAGTAAACTCCGCGGGCCGGACTCCTAGCAGCTGGGCACGCTGTAGAACAGGCCCGGCCCCTCCTGAAGGCCTCCATGCACCCATGTTCCACACTGTGGCTTCCACATTAGCTGTGGTAAACATCAGCCCCCCTCTTAAGCCAAACGGGATAGTTAGTCTCTACAGGCTGTTCTCGAATAGCACCAGAGGGACCGATGTGGTGGTGAGTGTTTATCAAGCTATTCTATTTGTATTTCCAGTTGAACTCTGGACATTTTTTTAGGATTTTAAGTCTGTTAGCTTCTTTTTTTTTTTTTTTTCTACTTAGCAGTGCTCTCTTCTGGCCGAAGAAGGACTGACGTCTCCACTTAGCTAAATGTTGTGCTTCTAAAAGAATTAACCTTGACGCCAGAGCCTTTATCATTGTGTTATATAGTGAGAAAATGCAGGGGGATCCAATGCAATGTTCCTGGGAGGTTATTGATTACATTGAAATACAAACTTTCCAAAAATCTGTTTGCCCAAAAAGATCAGACAGAAATTACAGCTGGTGACCAAACAGCTGCTCCCTTTGGACATTACTGTGTTTTGATTTATGGATTTTAAGGCCAGGGTGGTTGCCCTGAAACGCTTTCCAGTTGGCACAGGGATAATATTGTGTAGTAGCATACAAAGTACTGGAAACACCAAGGAATATTGCAAACAGTGCGGTAATGTTATCTGGTTATCCAATGCAAAACTGAAAAGTTTATAATAACGACCACTGTAAATGCATCTGAAAGCACTGATAAACTCTACATTGTTATTTTATAGCATTTAAGACTGTTTCAGTCCCCCAGTAGCTCAGTAAGTCCTACAACAGAATGTTACAAGAACTGGTAGAAAGACAGCAAGAGGCTTTCAGTGTGTCTCACAATTAACATGTGACAAAGGTGTGCATATGTCATGTCTCTAGCATGCAATAGGAGCCCCTTCCGTGACCATCCCCATCCCAGCTCCAGGGGCATCTGGAAAAGGTACAGCATATAGGGTGTCTAAGGATTCTCTTCTTCATCTGCTCCTTTCAGCCCTACGGTAACTTCCCCTCTGCATAGCCCCCCCACAAAGATTAAGTGCTGTGTAGTGTCTTTTGTGGTCTGTTAGATTCCACATAGAAAATAGAAATATCATTGCGGGGGGAAATCATGCACCCAGTTGTTAATTGTCATCATTGTTCTTATTTAAGCAGTTTTGGGAGTGTAATGATGTTGTTTAAAGTAGTAGCTTTTAGGTTTTAAAAATTCCATGTTCCTTTGCTTAAAAAGTATAAAAAGCACTAGAAGGCCTAGGGCCTTGAGGAGCTGAAAACATCCAATGACCATCTGACATGAGTCGTTTCTTTCTTTTGGTCTGAGCTGGTAACACCATCCATAGTGTCTCAGTTCTTTGCTGTACCCAGGTTGGGTCTGAAGTTTAATCTCAGTAAGTCAACTGTTTAGGCAACAGCTAGAGAGTTTGGAGTCCGCGTATGTGGGACCAGACAGGCAATCTGCTAAACAGGGGGGCCTGGCTCTAAAGGAGATGTAAGGAGCCACGTGTGGCATGGAAATAATTGAAAAGGACAATGTAAATGGCAGATCCAGCCCCACCCTCTGGCCATGGAAGGCCCAAACATGGTGGGCTCTGGGTGGTTCTGAGGCTCAAGCTGGGTGGTGGACAGGACCAGAGGAGCCCATGGAGGGTTCTGGACCTCTTCCCTCTCCTGTGTGCTTCAGAGCTGTGCTCCATGGGGTCTTCTTGTTCCTTAGCATGCAAAGGCCCTTGGACTAAGGGGAAGAGTAGATTTTCACTTTGCAATCTAATGCCCATTCCCCCATACACAAAAAGAGACTCATCAGACGAGGGGATCACTGCAGGTTTCAGTGAGTTTGTGGAGCATCTCTGTTTCTTCTCTGAGGCCTGTTACAAGGCAGCATCCAACCAATAGCCAGACAACCAGGTAACTTCGCTAAGTCAGGAAATCTGCATTGTTTAGCTGGACTTGAAAACAAAAAAGAGCAGTGACCACAGACCTTGGGCCAGGGTAAAAGGTTGTGAAGAGTACCTGGAGCCATACTGCACAAACCAAGGCAAAATGCCACACAAGTCTGAGTAAAGTAAGGCTGATATTATCAGCTCTCAAGTGCTGTGCAATTCAGTGGCAAATGGGAACCTCCATGCTTCACACACCCCATTTCTTGTGCTCAACTTCCTCCATGCCTTTGTGTCTATGTCACCATCTGTCAAGGCTTAACTCTGTTCACCTTTTATAGTAGTATGTGCCCATTCTCCAACTACCCCAGTCTAATCTGGCATGGAAGTGGCTGGGAACACCGTCTTCCTTGCTCATCATTCCTGTCTGTGAGCGTGAGCCATCTGCTGTTTGCTGATTGCATGGCCTGTCCTTATCCCTCTTACGATGATCAGCTGGATCCATATCTACTTCAGCCTGCATGTTCTTGTCTTTCTCTTCTCATCCCCTCAGACCTGCTGTGTGGCTGCTGTGCCTGCAGGGATGCCTTGCTTCTCCATCACTGAGTGGAAGGCATTATCAAACTCTGACTTTGTGTGCTTTCAGTCTTGTCTTGATGCTCTGTTTCCTTGCTGTCCACCCTGGGACTCTGTGGCCTGTGCCATTTGCCTTGCTTAATCACCCAGCAGGTGGTTACTGTGTTTGAAATTGCTTTTTTCTACATGCTGTTTGATTTCTTTGGATCTGGAAACCATACCCACAAATGACCGCAGTGAATTGGAGAAATAGCAGCTCCAGGAAGCAGCATGGTTTGCTTTTTCCTTAGTTATTTGCTGCCATTACTTTCCACACAGTTCCTATCCACACACATTTCTTTGTGCTATTTAATTCAGTTTCTCTTTAAAGGTTGATGGATTCAGTTTTGCTGAGAGGGTTTCCTATGGGCTGAAATAGAGGACATGTCCCTTCTGTGCCACTTGTGCAGGATATTAGGGTCACTGAGTCTGTGTATGCAAAGGTCTCCTGGACATTCATAGAATCACAGAAGATTAGAATTGGAAGAGACCTCAGGAGGTCATCTATTCCAGCCCCCTGCTCAAAGCCGGACCAACCCCAACTAAATCATCCCAGTCAGGGCTTTGTCAAGCTGGGCCTTAAAAACCTCTAAGGATAGAGATTCCACCACCTCCCTAGGTAACCCATTCCAGTGCTTCACCACCCTCCTAGTGAAATAGTGTTTCCTAATATCCAACCTAGACCTCCCCTACTGCAACTTGAGACCATTGCTCCTCATTCTGTCATCTGCCTGTCATCCTTTGACAATGCCCACCAACTTTTCAGGGCCAGCAGTGTGATCCTTATAACGCTGCACGTAGGGATGTAGAGGCGTTTGTGCATAGCTGCTTCACGAGTGCAGTCCATCACAGGACTTAAACAATGGGGAAGGCCCTGTAAAGACCCACTGCACTGGGTGAATTTCACCCTGTCTGACTAGATAATGAAAGATAAGGTCAAATCCCTGGACACACCAAGTCAACGATCCTACCACTTAAAACATTTAACGAATCCGACTTAGCATTTACAGTGTCCTGTGCTGTGTAAAGTTCTCTCTTGCCTTTTACAGTTGTCTGAAGGGACTGCCACCCAGCAAACAATACATGGACTTAAACCTTTCACCACCTACTCTGTTGGCGTAGAGGCCTGCACATGTTTCAACTGTTGCACCAAAGGACCAGTCGCCCAACTAACCACTCAACCAGCACCACCCTCTCAACAGCCCCCTCCACATATACATACCATAACCTCAAGAACAGCTTTTTTCCAGTGGAATGAACCTCGGTCACCGAATGGCATTGTGGAAAGGTAAGATTCACAATCTGATTTAGATTTTCAAAGCCAGCTAAGAGATTTAGACACACAATTTCCATTTAGATCATTGGGAGTTGTGTGGCTAAGTCCTCTAGTCATTTTAGATAATCTCATGCCCTGTTTTTAGTATGCTTTTATATATTTGTAAATTATGATGATGATCTCCAAATTGGTGTACATTCCACGCAGAAGAAATCCTCCCAACAGGTGCTTGCCCTCCTTGGGCATCTTCTCTCAAGCAAAACATTGTACAGGCAGAGGAACCTTGCAGTGTGTCCTAAATGTTAATAAACTTGGATTTTGCTGGAGCAATAAGGGAAGTGAATTCCGGAGTCAGGGTCCTCAATGGAAAACTTCCTATCTCTGCCACTCACATAGAGAGACTGTTAGCAAAAGCCATAGAAATCAACTGTTGTGAGGCGGGGGGGAGGGGGGGTAGGAGAAAAAGCAGTGCTCTCTGGACTAGACAGGACCAAAGCACAGAATGTTTTATAAATCAAAGTCAACACCTTCATTTGCACCTTGAAGCCAATCAGTTGCCAGTGCAGTCTATGGAGAGCGAGTGTAAATTTTTCCATGCAGCAAGCCCACTCAATAAGGGCCCGTTCCTATCCCATTTGAGTCATTAGGAGTTTTTCCACTGAGTTCACCGAGTAGAGGGTCAAGCCCTAAGCAGGCAGCAGCACTTGATGCTTCTGAGTGGTTTTCATTGGTAGCCTCAGACTAAGTGAATTGTACTATTCTAAATTAATCTGTATTTTACAGCAGCATGAGTGTACTCACACCAGAAACCGGATGATTCTATTGTGTATTTTGGATAGAAATGGCAGGTTCATGTACAATATCCTGTCTTGCCCCACTCCCCAAGTGCCCTGCAGCAAGCTTAATCAACAGAACCAGTGAAAAATCATCTTTAACCATCAATGAAATATGAATTAACGAGAAGCAAAAAACTGCTGCCATTCTGCCAGCGGAAAACCTACTTAGACCAAAATTAAATGTAAAGCTGTTCATGTGGCTCTTCCACCAGCACCCACTTCCTCAAATCCCCTGTGCCTAGGGTGACCAGACAGCAAGTGTGAAAAATCGGGACGGGGGGTAATAGGAGCCTATATAAGAAAAAGACCCAAAAATTGGGACATCTGGTCACCCTACCTGTGCCTAGGTATGGATTCACCTATGGGCTGTCCTGTTGAGTCCTTCCACAAAATGTCCAGTTTTCAGGACAATGTTGTGTACTGTACTGAAGTTCAGTTCTTAAGCAGTTACTGGAACTAGCAACATGCTCCTAAAACGGTCACCTGTTCCTGCTCAGAGTGGGACAGCATATTCCCTCATCTTCAGCATGCCATGAATCCAAACCCAAGATGGCAGCTGCATGGTATGTGTGTGACAGAAAGTTTTTAAGTAATGACATTGCACGTTTATATTCTCCCAGAATGGACTTGAAATGCAGCCCTGCTAAGGCATAGCAGGGATTAATGTCTCGGCCTGATTTTCACCAGGATCTTAATAAGGCAAGCGCAATTGTGCAACAACAAATAGTTGCACTTGCTGTTTTGCACCAGCAATAAGTTGAGAGAGTAACTGGCATCACAGATATAGATATCTTATAAATACTAAAGATAGGTAGCTAGATTTAACTACTTAATTTGCAGGCGCAAGCAGTTAGATGTGAGAACATCCACAGTTTCGTTGTAGGCACAATATTGTAGGTGTCGAACTACAAGCATAATTGTTTGTGGGCATGGGATTAGAGGTCATCACCCTAAAATCAGGACCAAAGCATTAGAGATTGAATGGGATTTAGAGTGCCCAAAAGCAATGAAGCTGACGTCCATCCTATTAACTAGTAACCAGATATCTAGCAGCCAGAGTGAAACAGTGCTCACTGATCGTTTGTTTGTTCCTCTTATAAGACTTTCATCAAAATGTCAATCTTTTTCTCTAGCTATGAACTCCACATGTACACTGCTTGCCCTCCACATTTACAAATACAGGCAAAGACCTGTAACCCTGGACCAATTGAAGTGAAGTATACAGGTAAAGATCAGAATTCCAATGTGAGTGATCTTCAGCCTTACACAGTCTACAACATGAGAGTGGTGTCTTACAATTCTGTAGGCAGCAGTGCTTCCGAATGGACCAGCTTTACTACCAAGAAGGAGTGTGAGTATACAGTGACCACACAGAGCAATTCATGAGTCTGAAATACCCATCTTTCTAATCTGTGGAACTGTATAGCTCCAGGAAAAAACATGTGGATCATTTAGTCTGTTCCCATCCATTTCACGGAACTAACTACATCATTCCCACTAGCATCCTTCCAAAACTGTTCTTAACATCCCCAGTAATTATGTCTCAGCCACCCACTTCTGGGAAGTCTAATCCACTGTTTGATTGCTCTTACTGGTCAGACCAGCTTTCCTGGCATCTAGCCTAACTTTTTCTTTTCTTAGTTTAAGCTCCTTGTCCTTCCATTATGAATTCTGTTCAGTGGGAAGTATTAAGTATGTCATATTTTTCATTAATGCATCCTAACAAGGCAACAGTTTAATAAAAAGAAATATGCCCAGTAAAGTGGTAGGCAGGGTGTAATAATGATTGGAGCAAACAAAATAAAGCGGGGGCAGAAATTTTAGAAGAGGGCTGTGTGGGTTTGGGGGGGGCTGATCCTGCAGGCTTTGTGCAGGCAAAACTTCCACTGAAGTTCACAGGATTTTGCCTGCAGTAGTGCTTTCAGAATTGGACCATTCATGAGGTCTAGCATCTTTAAAAATGACATGAAGAATTCCTTATTATTAAGCATTCATATACAGTGCTTTAGGCATTCTTGGAGATTTACGTAGCAATTTAATACATAGGCATTGTGCTTACAGTCTAGGTTAATCTACGCTGAATTTGTAGTAGTTTAACATCTTCCTAAAAATGGGAGGGAGGGTGTTGTTTGGGGTTTTGGGTTGGTGGTTTGTTTGCTTTTTTGTAAGTATAGGATCATATCCAGAATATTCACATAAGGAATACGATGGGTATTTTGTCTTGGCAATCTGTACGCTGTAACCTGGCAGAGTAAATTTCCTTGGCATACTCTGGCTCAAAAACTTAAAATCCTGTTTACATCAATAGTAACTCAGTAGTCAATTATTAAAACCTAATCCAATAAATCATGAAACTTCTATACAATCCCACTAATGTGTTGCAATAAAGTTCAAGGAACTTCACAGTTTTCCTTATGCTGCACACTACAGCCATTCTGAACTCCACTGTGACACTGGAGATTGAATTTACATTCTCTTCCTCCAGAAGCATAGGTTTCTGCCACTTGAGCTAAAGGAGAATCTCCCTTAGCTCTCAGCAGTACAGAGCCTATGATATTCAACTGAACAGTACTGATTTGATCTAGTAGAGAGCAGTGCTATGCATTAGTAAGTTAATTACAATATTGATGTATTCCTTCCACATCAACCTCTCCAAGCCACTAAAATCTTTGCATTCACTGTGGTTCATTGTGTCTCCTTCATTAGGAAGACCTAAAACATTTCATTAAAAAAGGAGGCAATGGTTTATTGGCATTCTTTGTTGTAAGTACAGTGCCAAAAGCATAACAAATTAACATGTCTGCATTACGTATGTGAAGTTGCTTTCATCGAAGACAATATTTGGGAACCGGGACTTGATGATATACTAATGTACTGCACTACTGATTGATTAGTCAGGGCAGTGAATTATTGTACTTGAATTGCTGTTTGTAAGGCTTTTTAACTATCTCTGAAAATAAACTAATGGTTCAAGAAAAAGCTTTAAAAATGAATGGATGCCAAAAGGACATAATTCACTCTCAAAGCAGTTTGGTTTGGAGAACAAATATATTAACTTCAGCTAGTGCTTTGGGCTTAGTTGCAATAAATATTGATTTGATATGAAAAATAGCCTCCAATTATAGTTAATAGTAATAAAGATACTTTACCTGTTAAATGAGAGGAAAAATGCAACAAAACAGGAGCCAATTATATTACCATCCAGGAGACACTAACCAGTGGTGTCTCCATGGATAGGAACCTTGTGTGCCAGTCAGTGCTTAAAGTACACCTGGCTGAAAGGCGTCCTAGATCCAACAAATAAAATTCCAATAGCTCCAGCCAGGTCGCTGAAGGGTGCTCATTTCAGTCCTGCCTGGGGTGAAAACCCCTTAGGATTGGATACTTGCCTGCATGGGCGGCGAGTTATATGGACCCATGGTGCGCACGCTCCAGCAATATTCAGGGCCTGGGGGCCCAGCTCCACCAATGTTCTGGGCCGGGTCTCTCCCCCAGCCCTGCCTGCCCCCCCGGAGCGTCCCTGCCTGCACCCTGGGCAGCAGGCGGTTGCCCTGCCACTCCGCGCTGCGCTCCCTCGCCGGCCGGGAGGAGGGGCATACGTGATGGCAGCCCCACCCAGAACCCACCTCAGGGGAAGTGAGGGGGCTTCCTGGACCTGAGAGGGGCCCTAGGAGCACATGCAGTGACAGTCATGCAGGGAAAGTGTGTTGCCAGGGTGGGGGGCGGTAGGGAAAGGGGAGCACCTATCACAGAGTTCGCTGCTGCCGGCGGGGAGAGGACTGTGGAGTCCTCCTCTCTGGCCCCAGCCCCGGGGGCAGCCTACCTGCACCCCAAACTCCTCATCCCCAGCCCCCACCCCAGAGCCTGCACTCCCAGCCAGAGCCCTCTGTCCCAGCTCTGAGCCCCCTCTTGCACCATGAACCCCACATCCCCAGCCTTCACCCCCACACCCCAACCCTCTGCCCTAGCCCTGAGCCCCCTCCCACACCCCAAACCCCCTCATGGAGGGGGACTTGGACCCGTTCTGGTCACCACCAAAAATTATACAAACCTGCCACCCCTGCTTGCCTGCCTCCCTAGGATGTAAGCAGCCAATCAGAGCAGTTGCAGACCCAGGCAGAGCTCTCTCACCCTCCTCTCTGTGGAAGAAAGAGGTGGGAGCAGAAAGAGCCCAGCAGCAGCTCCTCCCCACTCTGTCTGGGGGAAAGGATGATGTGCCCCAGGAGGAGCAGAGGTGAAACACTGGGAGCAAAAATTATATTGGGGGGGAGCCAGGGCACAGCCAGTGTTTTCATTTCTGTAGAAGATGACAGGCCATCCCACTCCCTCCCACCCTGCAACACATTTTTTTCATACCACTTTAAGCCCTGGTGCCAGTCTTGTTATTTAACAGAACATGGTCTTGGCCTGTTACACGGTGTAACCCTATTAACTCCAGTAGAGTTTTACCAGTGCAGCTGATAGAATATAACTCATTCCTTGTGTTGAATTTTTTATGTCTTGATCCTTAATTTTTGGAAGCCATTTTATTATTATGTATTACAATGGTGCCTGTACCCCCGAATCTAGCCCATTATACGAGGCATTGTATTACAATGGTGCCTGTACCCCCGAATCTAGCCCATTATAAAAGACACTCCCTGCTCCAAGGAGCTTACGCTTGAATTTTACTAATTTTCCTTGTGGGTTTCACTTAGGATGTAGATACAATATATTTCAGTGTGATAATGCAAGTGCAGTCTCCTTGTTTTTTTTCCATACGGGGGTATGTATGTGAGAAAGCCTGTTACACTACTTATTTGATGCATTTATTTTGTGCAACCCAGTGAGATGCCTACAATTTATAAATGAGCTGTTTCCTTTTTTTTCCCCCCCAGTACCTCAGTACAAAGCTCCATTTTCTGTTGTCAGCAATTTATCCATGATCTACCTAGACTGGAGTCACACTTTCCTACTGAACGGACAGCTGAAGGAGTATGTGTTAACTGAGGGAGCCCACCGTGTCTATAGTGGCTTTGACATCATGCTGTATTTACCAAGGACATCTGACAAAAGTCAGTTTCAGTTTCCCATTTCTATAGCTTAAGGACTGTGTTTATCTAGTTTTATTACATGTTAAATTTTACAAAGTCGGCCAGCCAATGCTCATCAGTGGAATGTCTCTTTAGACTTCTAGTTTCCTTGAAAAGCTGATGGTGTATGCTTAGTAAGGTACTCTTTATCCTGATGATTGAATGCAGTTTTCCATCAAAACCATTTTAGTACCTACTGTGTTTTATAGGAACAGTGGTTATTTGAGGTACAGGGGCGGGTGAGGGGAATTGATTATGTTTCTGGAATAAATTCTACCAATTCCATGGGATGGGTGGGGATGGCCAGGAAACACTGTGAGGCTGCCCTCCTGGAGTTTACTACAGATCTTCCTCTCAAAAGGAGGAGTGGACAAAGATATGATGTGCTCTCTACCCCCACCATGACCCTTTCAGGGCTCGATTCTGTAAGGTGCTGAGCACATTAGCCCAATCCGACACATGCTTAACATTAAGCACATCAGTAGTCTTGCTGAAGTCAATGGGACTGTTCACATGCTTAGAGTTAACCACATGCTTATGTATTTTGCTGGATTGGGCTAGCGTGCTCAACACCTTGCAGGACTGAGCCCTGGATGAATCACGGAAGCGGGTAGAAGGCATATCCTCCCAGCCTTGCGGATATTTGGGATCCACAGGGAAGAGAGCCCTTATACCATAGAAGGTCATCACATCCACATTGCATCTGTACCTGCTCCTTTCGTTGGCTGCATGGATTCTACTGGAACTATGCTGCTTTTGATAAAGTGCCATAGGCCTGAGAAAATCTTCCTGATTAAGATGCTTTATATTGTGATGATGCTCAAAGTGCTTTCCAAGGAAGTATAGTCACCGCCAATCTAAATCGATGCTTAAGCTACAGAAATCATTCCCAATAACACAATTTGGTGGGGCAAGGGGCTACTGTGCTGGGCAATGTGTGCAGAAAGTATGGCAGCAGCTGGACAAAACTTCGTCCAGCACAGTAGTCCCTTGCCCCACCAACTTTGTCCAGCTGTCTTTTGACAAGTTTTAGTATGACCTTCTCTAATGTATTTGCTTGCTAGCTGCGCATGTGGGCACAGTTCATCTCACCTTGTGACTTGATAAAGACCACTGCCATTTTCAAATGCTCCTAATGTAATCAAACAATTCCTCAAACCAAGCAAAATCACTAGCCCGTGAGGAAATTATGGCTCAGCTAGATTTCAGCTTTCAAACTTCAACCTTTTTTGCTATAACCCCTATTCAAAACGTTTATTTATTTAATGATGGGAAGGGTTTGTTTGGGGGTTTTGTATCTTCCCATTATAATAAACAGGGCTGAGGGTTTTTCTCGAAGTTTCTTTAAAAATTGACTGTCAGATTTGGAAAGTTATGAGCATGCGATAATGGGGGGTTATAGGGGAATATAACAATAACTACTAACAATACCACTGTAATATACAGTTTAATATCTGAATATTAGTGGATAATCAGGCTTCAGTACTATATTAGGATCCACTAGTGTTGACTGTTGTGCCTGTGGGGAGTCCCATTCTGATTATGCCTGAATGCAGCAGTGCACATTAGCAGATCTTGTTGGAGGATCAGGGCCAAAGCATTTTGATAGTCCCATTTGAGATTCGTAACTCTGTATTTTGCCTTTTTTATTCAGCCTTTTTCTTTCAAGTAACCTGTACCACCGATGAAGGGAGTGCCATCACACCAGTGATCAAATACAGCACTGCTACTGGACTTGGTAAACACGTAGAGACGTTACCTAGCTCCTACTAATGTGTGAATTTGTGTTGAGCAATTAGGTGTAACACATACTGGATCAGATCAGATTTGGAAATAGAAGTTATTGATCTGGCCCAAATTGTTTCTTGAAGCATTAAGGTATGTGTCTAATGTGTCTTTATCGCCAGCTGAATTCATTCAGGAAGTTTCTCTTTATTGAAGCAGGTGCTGTGTTGGAGTTTTTTTAAACTAATGAGAATTTCACACACAGTTCTTTCCCTCCCACCAAAAAATCAAACAAATGCAAAACCTGCTAACAATGTACATCAGCACGACGATAGGGATGGTATCTTACTGCCTGTGTTAAAGCTGAAATACAAAGCAAATCAAAACCCTTTGGGCCCTTTAGAATTTAAAGGAACAGCTTCATGGTTTTTTGTAAATGCTACATGCTTTGGCGGTGAGTTTCTTTTTGTTAAACCTTAGAAAGATCAAGTCCTGACCCCTCTCTTGGTTGCAGGTCTCTTTGGAGGACTGGAATGGGGTGGTGACATCACAATAGTTCTATAATTAGAAAGACCAAAAAAGAATTTGAAGAACAGCTAGCCGAAGACTCCAAAAGTAATAGCAAAAAAATTTTTTTAATACATCAGAAGCAGAAAGCCTGCTAAACAACCAGTGGGGCCACTAGATGATCGAGAAGCTAAAGGAGCACTCAAAGACGATAAGGCCATTGCAGAGAAACTAAATGAATTCTTTGCATCGGTCTTCACTGTTGAGGATGTGAGCGAGATTTCCAAACCTGAGCCATTTTTTTGGATGATAGATCTGAGGAACTGTCCCAAATTGAGGTGTCATTAGAGGTGGTTTTGGAACAAATTGATAAACTAAACAGTAATAAGTCTCCAGGATCTGATGGTATTCACCCAAGAGTTCTGAAGGAACTCAAATGTGAAATTGCAGGACTACTAACTGTCATCTGTGGCCTATCATTTAAATCAGCTTCTGTACCAAATGACTGGAGGGTAGCTAATGTGACGCCAATTTTTAAAAAGGGCTCCAGAGCTGTGACCCTGGCAACTACAGGCCAGTAAGCCTCACTTCAGTACCAGGCAAATTGGTTGAAACTATCGTAAAGAACAAAATTGTCAGACACATAGATGAACATAATTTGTTGGGAAATAGTCAACATGTTTTTTGTAAAGGGAAATCATGCCTCACCAATCTACTAGAATTCTTTGAGGAGGTCAACAAGCATGCGGACAAAGGAGATCCCGTGAATATAGTGTATTTAGATTTTCAGAAAGTCTTTGACAAGATCCCGCATCAAAGGCTCTTAAGCAAAATAAGCAGTCGTGGGATAAGAGGGAAGGTTCTCTCATGGATTGGTAACTGGTTAAAAGATAGGAAACAAAGGGTAGGAATAACTGGTCAGTTTTCAGAATGGAGAGAGGTAAATAGTGGTGTCCCTCTGGGATCTGTACTGGGCCCAGTCCTATTTAACATATTCATAAACGATCTGGAAAAAGGGGTAAACAGTGAGGTGGCACAATTTGCAGATGATACAAAACTACTCAAGATAGTTAAGTCCCAGGCAGACTGCGAAGAGCTACAAAAGGATCTCACAAAACTGGGTGACTGGGCAACAAAATAGCAGATGAAATTCAATGTTGATAAATGCAAAGTAATGCACATTGGAAACCATAATCCTAACTATACATATACAATGATGGGGTCTAAATTAGCTGTTACCACTCAAGAAAGAGATCTTGGAGTCATTGTGGATAGGTCTCTGAAATCATCCACTCAGTGTGCCACGGCAGTCAAAAAAGCGAACAGAATGTTGGGAACCATCAGGAAAGGGATAGATACTAAGACCGAAAATATCATATAAACCCATGGTTTCCCCACACCTTGACTACACGTGCAGATGTGATCACCCCATCTCAAAAAAGATATATTGGAATTAGAAAAGGTTCAGAAAAGGGCAACAAAAATGATTAGGGGTATAGAACGGCTTCTGTATGAGGAGAGATTAATAAGACTGGGACTTTTCAGCTTGGAAAAGAGGCGACTAAGGGGGGGGATATGATAGAGGTCTATAAAATCATAAGTGGTATAGAGAAAGTACATAAGGAAGTGTTATTTACTCCTTCTCATAATACAAGAACAAGGGGCCACCAAATGAAATTAATAGGTAGCAGTTTTAAAACAAACACAAGAAAATATTTTTTCACGCAATGCACTATCAACCTCTGGAACTCCTTGCCAGAGGGTGTTGTGAAGGCCAATATTATGACGGGGTTCAAAAGGGAGCTAGATAGATTCATGGAAGGTATGTCCATCAATGACTATTAGCCAGGATGGGCAGGAATGGTGTCCCTAGCCTCTGTTTGCCAGAAGCTGGGATTGGATAACAGGGCATGGATCACTTGATGATAACCTGTCTGTTCATTCCCATTGGGGCACCTGCCATTGGCCACTGTCAGAGGACAGGATACTGGGCTTGATGGACCTTTGGTCTGACCCAGTATGGCCTTATGTTCTTATGTAATAAATAGGCTGAAACTTGAGCTTTCCAGGCTTCAGCTGAGGAAGAGGGATGTTGACACAGGGCCTGATCTTGTTGAAATCAATGGAAGTTTTGTCTTTCACTCTGAGGAGAGCAGGGTCAGGGCCCTGGCCTGCCCAAAGAGCATCCAAATACAGAGGTTTTGCTGCTGTTAGATACCTAGGAACATAGGTATAGACCTAATTTAGGCCTGTCTCCAGCGGTGGCCAACGACAGAGGAAGATGTAAGAACCCGACAGTAGGCAGAGGTGGAGTAATCTGTCCCCCCATTTTAGGTCTCATCCTGATCTCTGACAGAGATTGGCTTAAAACCTGAAATACAAAGTTTTAATATTCCTTTAAAAACCTTTTTAGCAATAAGCATTATAACTCTTTATGTTCTTGATATCTATATAAATGTCCACTCCCTTTTTGAATCTTATGTTCTTAACCTCAACAACATCCTGTGGCAGTGGGTTCCACAGCCTAATTGTGCATCATGTGAAAAGTATTTCCTTTTTTCAGTTTGGAATTTCCCACTGTTGAATTTCATTGGATGTCCCCTTTGTTGTGTGGCAGGGAGAACAGTAGCTCCCCGTTTTCCTTCTCTAGACCGTTCATTAGTTTATATACTTGTATCATGTCCCCACGTATTCATTTCCTTTGTAAGGTAAACAATCCCTATCGTTTCAGCCTTTCTTTCTGTGAGAATTTTTCCATGTACCTAATCACTCGTCACCTTTCTCTGAACCCCCTCCCCCAATTGTGCAATATCCTAGTACTGCACACAGCACTTCAGATGAGGCTGTAGTATGGATTTGTATAAAGGCATTATACTTCCCATATTATTCTTCATCCCTTTCCTTATGCAGCCAAACATCTTTTCTTTTTTGACCACTAGTTATATCTCAGACATATCATCCACGAGACAGATCAGATTAAAGCAAATCACCACAGCAGGTTTCTAAGAAGAGACAATGGAAATTCCTGGAAGCAGAGCCCTGGCAGATGTAAACAATTAAATTGCCATGGGTACCCGTTGTTGGCCCATAGCTAAGATCCCTTTCCACAAGTGCTGATGTTAGTTTTCTCTGAGAGCCACATCCAAGTTAGTATTAAGCCATCAGTGTGGGCCAGTCTCAATATGCAGGTGTGGAGGAGCAGTGGATTAATTTTTAATCTACTAGAAGAGTGGAGGAGATTGTCAGATTGCATTAAAACCTTGCTTCCTGAACCAGAAATGGGGTATAAGATAATCACAGTGTGAAAACCCCTTAAATGTCTTTGAACCAAAGCTGAAATAGGACTTTAGAGCCAAATATATTTTGTTTTGTTAGACACAATGTTGACACCGAATTTCATTTACTTGGCCAGATCTCCTTCATGTTGAGGGGTGGCAAATAAACAATGTATATATTTTTTATAACCTAGACGTGGCTTTGTGGCAAAGACGTCACCTCTCTTCTGTTTTTGTTTCTAGGACTCTAGCACACTCAGCCATTTTTGGATGCATTGCTGAATATCCTGCAAAGCTACAATGCATTCCCCCCCGCCCCCAGTGATTGATTTTTCTAAGCTGTGCAGTAATGTGCACCATGTATTGGAAGGAACAATGAAACACTTTGCGTATCTTTTTCATGTCCCTGTCCTACGCTTTTTATTTTATTTGGCCTCTTTTTATGGCTTTATTGTTTTATAATCAGTGCTGCAGTGTCCACAGTAGCAACTGCTTCGGGGCTGTCATGCTGCAGAAAACATTCTGTCTGCACCTCTCTGAAATTACCCATCATTGTTTCAACTGTTCAAGGTTACTTTGATCAACCTTTTTCGAATTCCCCCCTCCTCTTTCTTAGGAGATGCTAGTGCAATGGTGATTTCCAACCCAGGCAGCAATGCCAGAACTTTAAGCATGGTCTCTTGAGTGCAGTAAGCTTTTTATTACAGCCCACTAGCATATTGAACCATTACACCACCTTGAACATAAGTGCAAATAAGCACAATGTGACAAACTGCTTCAGACGTCTTTCTAATATATTATAAAATAAGGGGACGATCTATGACTAAACTGCTTTCTAAAATAATCTTTCCCTTTTACCTCCCTGGATTATACAGGTCCTATATTAACAACTCCTGGAGAAAAGGATGAAGCAGAGACTAAATATGCAAAATTTTATACTGAACTGTGGTTTGTGATATTAATGGCAGTTCTAGGTTTGATCCTCTTAGCTATTTTTCTATCCTTGATTCTACGAAGAAAAATAAAAAAACAACCATATGCAAGAGAAAGGCCTCCCTTAGTTCCACTCCAAAAGCGGACATCACCAATGACTGTATATTCACCAGGAGACACACACATGGTATGTCATGCAAAGCACAATAATGTGTATTTTTATTGTACAGAGAGTTATTGCAATGGAACATATGTTACAAAGGATAATGGTGCAGTCTAAGGGCATTAACTTACAATTTAAATATAGTAAGAGGGAAAAGGTGCATATTGCTTCACGTGAAAGATCTGAAAACTACAAAACCCAGAAAAAGAGCCAAGCTGTAAATTGGGAGTAAGTGGTGACTACCGTTCAAATAAGCAACAGAACTTGGCTGGGTTTTTTTCTTGGTCAGATACCTCAGTGATGAATGTGGTAGGAAGACTGAGATGTGTTTAATTCCTTAAATGACACAGGGGTAGGACATCTTTAGCTTTATTGTATTATTGGGGAGGTCACTCTTCAGGTATCGATACACTGATAGGGCCAGATCCTTAGCTGCTGTAAATCAATATAGCCCCACTGACTCAGTCAAGCTATGCTTATTGTCACAGTTCAGGGCAGCTAAACCTGTATTTCCCCATAGTGGACCAGTAAAGGCACCAACTCTTGGTTTCTAGCTCCACAACCGTTGCTTTTCTGGGTAGAGACCAGTCTCTCTCCCCCTTCTGACCGGGTATTCCCAGGCTGTGCTGTTCCCTTTGTATTTCCCAGCACAGACAGGTTGCCCAAGCACACCTGCTCGCTCTCTCTTCAGAGACTGATTGTAAAGTTATAACTTCCTGCATAGCACTTCCTTTGCAAGCCTACTTTATTCCTAAGGTGAAAACATATTAAAAAAAAAAAACCCTACAGACATGCTAACAAGCTTACCAGAGTCCACCCCAATCCTAACATGGATTCTGACAGCCTTCCACCCTTACCCTGAAGATTGGGGCCCTCTGTGGAGCTGGGGTCCTGTCCATTTGCTGGATCAGGAAGAAGCCTCTGAGTCAGTGTAAACAAACTCAAGTTATTTATCCCACACACCTTTCTTTGTCTCTTGGACCCTGGAGAACCGAATTTGAACTAGGGGGAGAATTTGCTCAAGCTCTTTCTAAGGAAATCCACTTCACACATATCATTCCAAAAAGACCTTTGGACTTCCTCCTACCTTCCAGAGACTGCATTAGTCTTCCTACTAAATAAATTCCATACAATCTCACCATACATATTTGCATTTTAATACAATGAAAACTAATTCAATAAGGTTTAACTTAATTCAGTGAAGTTCATTCAGGAAATCGTTAGTCTGTCACTCTTATTTATACTAGCTGAGGAGTTGCCCCATTATGTAAATTAGTTCTCAGGCAAAAGGAATAAATATTAGAATAGTGCTCACTAGTTTCCCATTATTTCAAGTGACTGAGTACAATTCTACAAACTATGGGCTTGATCCAGCACTCAATGTCAATGGGAGTTTTGCCACTGACTTCAGTGAATGCAAAACCACAGCATTTTAAACCCTGCTGACACATATAGACTCCTCAGATACCATGGTGATAGATGACCGTATAAAATCCTAGATAATTATAGCAACCAAAAGCATGTTTGTGCCCGTTCCTATCCCCTGCTCCCTCTTGCTTCGCATCTTTCTTTGAGGGCTGCTTGGGCCTGCTGCAATTGTATTTTCCGGTGTAAAAGTTGAATTGGGGGCTTTAACACATTCTTCACTGTTTAGCATGTACGAGTATAAGCAAAAATTGTTAAGAACCCTGCCTTCCAGGAGCTTGGTTGTCAGATTGGAAAGAGGAAGGGTGGTATTTCTATGGATTCACCCAGCCATCTTGTGCCCTTCATCAGGGAACAGTAGCCCTCACCTGCCACAGCTGCTCAGTTTGTCAGGCGCAACACCACTGATTAGTAAGCATGCTGCTCTCATGTCTTATGTCCTTATTTAAAGAATTATGTTAACAACCCATTAAGCTGCCAGTTTAGATCTTTATGTAGCCCCTTAAGGGTCTGTGAGTGTTCTGGCTCCTCATGGAGTGGTGTTGAGCTAGGTGGCCAAGTGGGTACCTTAAAGTAAAATGTGTCTGTTTTCAGAAGGACCCCCTTGAGTCTGGGGCTGCTTGCCTTAGAAACATTGTGTGGCAACTCTTAATGACAATTACAAAAGGCTAAATGAGGAACTGTTAAAAATAATAATCGTAATTTAGCTTTTGAAATACAAAGTGAGACTTGAAAATAGCCTAGCTTGCCATGGAGTCACATGTCACAATAGTCGCTTGGAGCTGAGGAAAGGAGTCCAATAATACTTGTGAACATTAGTTAGGAATTATATAAAACAACCTACTGAGGAAGGTTAGTAGAATGCCCATTTTAGGATGGAAACTGAGGAAGAAAGCAACATACCCACAGAAAATCCTGTGATGAAGAAGATAAGTACTGAGGAGCCAGACTTCCTGGGTTCTAAAGACCATTAAATCACTCCTCTCGTTACAACCTCTTCCCCACTATTTTTTCTCATTTTTCTCAATGTACAAGCAGACATGTCAACAGCTTGAAATAAGTCATTCAGATCTGTATTAATTCCACAAGCTGCTATAGCGCACATTGTGCCATCAGTTTCAACAATATAATTGTGGCTCCTCTTTGGCTAAACAAATGGCAGAAATTTAAATTGGAAAAAAAAAGTGCCTTATATCCAATTTCTC
Organism: Emys orbicularis; assembly: GCF_028017835.1. Lineage (NCBI taxonomy): Eukaryota > Metazoa > Chordata > Testudines > Emydidae > Emys > Emys orbicularis. The sequence continues at coordinate 168,981,530 of NC_088685.1, forward strand.
CTTGGGAAAATTAAAGATACTGTCCCTTTTGTTTAACTCCTTGTCTTCTACACACTCGTATATTTACCCCCTTTATATTCTCCACCTACAATGCTTTAAAAATGCAGAAAACCTCTTTAATTGATCATCCCTGCCATCAGCATCCTATTGCAACTCCTTTACAAGTTCCTGTCATCTCATCTTCACAAGTATCACAGAGCAGAGATAAGGTAAGGCTTTGCAGTGCTTATGTCTGCACACACATTTTAGTCTGAACTGCTAGGAAAGGGCTATAGATGCTGTAGAGGGAGGGATTCATTTTTGTTTTATCATCACTTTCAAGGTCACACCGCATACAGTGCAGGTTTTCACAAAACTCAATTACTGACTTGAATTTGGAACTTTCATCCTCTGCTGTCCTGTACAAATACTACAAGTGAAACCTGCCTTAGAGAGACCAACAAATTAGTTTTCAACTGCCATGAGTTTTTATTGTAAAAATCATTCCATTGCCCTGTAGTTGAGTACAATGGCCCAGATTCTCAACTGGTGTAAATCAGTATAGCTCTGACCATTTACAGTGTAATCTAACCACAGAATAAAACACTTGTCACAGCACCTGGGCTAATGTAGCAGTGCTCTTAACAACTCTCCTCCCTTTTTAATCTCAGTTTGATTCTATTGCCGAGATGTCCGAGTCCGCAAGTAGTGTTACTCTAAAAAGTTACACGATGCATTTTGAGGTATAGTTAAGCGAGTATGCAACCTGTGTGCTGTGGCAACCAAACCTGTAATTAACTGAAGTGTTTTGCATGAGAATTTCTTGCATGGTGCATGTTTTATTACTGCACAACTGTTAGCAGTTGAAAATTCTGAGATAGATGAGCCAAAGTGGTGTATAGCTGCTACTTTAAAGTGTATAATAAAGCAAGTACATAGCTGTGTGTTACTGAAACACACACACTACAGTATGTTAGAAAAACCATTTGGGGCTCTACTTGTCCATTTAACATATAATTTGTTTTACACAGCTTTTTGGAAAGCGAGAAAGGTCAAATGGTGGATAGGGACAGCATAGTTACACAAGTTCCCAAAACATTTTCTGAAAAGCTAGTTGCTAAAATTGCTAGGTATTGTCCCCTGCCAGATAAGCCAGGTGCTTCCTAACCTTGCAAGTGTTGCATCGGTTGTGTATTTCCTGGTTCTAAAATGGAATGGCAATTACTGTGGTGACGCGTTTCAATTGCATGCTTAACAAGAGATCTTCAAGAGATCACCTTGTTAAACCGCATTGCAGCAAGCCATTGTTTCCACAGGGAACAATAGCTGGAGCTAGTGATAATGATGTTCTGTTATCAGCCTAAAAACCTCTACCATTAACATGTTACTTTACTACTATGGCTTCTACTACAAAATTAGTTATTTTCAAGAGCTTTATTTTGCAACAGAAATTTATTTGAGCTGAAATGTTAATCTATTACATTTTTCATGTAAACCTTTCATAAGCACATCCTTTTTATTCCAATATTCCTAGGGACTATCAGATACAAAAATTCCAGGACCCAGCTCTCCTTTGAGTAATCGTAGCAACCGAAGTACTTCCGTTCTACAGATACCAAGTCAAAGCCAGATGAGTTGTACCTACTCCCAAGGTTCTTTACATCGCAGTGTCAGTCAACTTATCAATGTCTATGACAAGAAGTCCCTAATAGAAGATTCTGTGTGGGATACCATTATACATGGTCATGATAGTGGTTCGGTAAGTTCTTATTCTAGTTCTACAATTCCATGAGTTAGCCATGAATGCATGCACATTTGGCATTATCTTAGTAACTGAACATTTACCAAGATCCTGGGCAAAATTTCCAAAAGCATCTAGGCCCAGATCCTCAAAGGTAATAAGAGCTACTTGCCTAAATACCTTTGAGGCTCTGGGTCCTAATGACTAGCCTAAATCCTATTTTCAGAAGCAGCTAAGTCACTGTGATTCATGAGCCAAGGTCTCACTTTCAGAAAAGGTGCTTTTGGAAATGTTATCCATTAACTATTTTGCACAGTTAAACTACTGTATACACTCGACATTTTATTCCTTCTTGCACATAACTACAGCGAAAACGTGACATTCCTCGAGTGGTTTCAGTAATCTATTGGTTATGTGGCTTTCATGCAATTTCTAAACTGATATAATTAAAGCAGTACAATCCCCTGGAGTGGACGCAATTCTACCACTGTAAAGGTGCTTATAGCAGTACAGGTTATTCACCTAAATTTATGGGAATTAACTATACCATCATAAAATCACATCCCCTCAACAAAATAGTTAAATCAGTATAAAAGCTGTGTCTAGACAAGGTCTTAGTGAGAATCAGTTTGATAATGCAGTCAAGTATTGTGACTGTGCGTGTAGCAAGTCTATTTTCTTTTGAACGACAAATCACAGTTATTTCTGGTTTCGTTGTTCTATGACTAGGTCAGTATTTATAGTTCTCTAACTTTTTACTTATTAGCCAAATCACTTGCTGGGTTTTTTTTCTCCCCTAGTATGTGGATGACGAAGACCTTGTGAATGCCATCAAAGGCTTCAGTACAGTAACTAAAGAACATACAACCTTCACTGACACCCAGTTGTGATACCTATTTGGAGTAAGTACCACAGCCAACCCCAAGCAGCTAAGGAGCACAAAATCTTTGTTTTGTTCAATTTAACATGTAGAAATTCATTTCTAATGTAACAGTTTGGGGAGTATGTTGTAAAAAGTGTGCCTACTGGAACTTTAGCAATACGAATACATTTTCTAGGAGTACTGTTATAACAGCCAAGAATAGAGTTATATATTGTAAATGTGCTCTCTACATATAGATCAGTGTTAAATATTTATTGCAAATATTGTACAGTAATATTTCAAAAGGGGAAGGTGAGAAGAATGTCCTATTGTATGTACAACGTTGTGTCACAGTACTGGCGAGACCTTAAATAGCCATATAGTATACAGAGAAGTTTCACAAACACTTACTTTTAACAGCTGCACATACCTAATCCTGAAATTTTAATCATGTTTCATTATATTATACTGTGGTGGGAAATGTATCATCAGTGGGGAAAAAAGGGTTTTGGTCAACCAGAAGTATATAAAAGTGTAGAATACATTTAGATCTGTTCTTAAGAGCATTACAACCCAGTTTGCTCACTTTAATTAAGACAACAAAGGAGGAAGAGTCAATTCTGTCTATGAAATATTGCTACAGATGCAAAAGCACAAAAAACTTGTGCAATTGCCCATCCAGTCAGGAACCCTAAAATGTTCCTATCCATTTCAATCTACTTTAAATCATGTACGACAGGAGATGGATTTAAAATCACTAAAGAGGTGATCCTGTGACACCTTGAATACTCTCAATTTCCCAGAATAAGATTTGAGGGTGCTCAGAACCTTGCAACACCAGACTGTGCAAGAGTAAATTTGAAATATATCCAAATTTAACAGTGAAAGCTGTTCTGGATTTTACTCACATGTATTGTAGTTTCTAGTGCCTGCCCTCTGGTGTTGGTCTTAGAGAAATAAGTCAGGATGATCATAGCTCTAAAAACAAATTCTTAATAAATTATTTAAATAGGTTAAAGACATGCCTTATTCCTATTAAATCTGTGGTGGCTCAGCTGCTTCCATGTTTAGCATTGTGATGACGCCTCTCCCCCCAAACCATCTTGGTTGTCATGCATTTGGAAATTGCTTTGAAAAACAGTGAAATGCAAACAACATCAAATTAAGAAAGAGATGTGACAAAAACAAAGTGGTAAAAAACCCACCTCTAAGGTAAGCTTCACAGGAAAGAACAAAAGAGCTACTCCAGCTTCGTTTTAAACAGACAGATCTCATTGTTTCTATTTTCTGTCCACACTGCTGGGAGTAAGGCAGAATACCTATGAGCTGAGCTGGAACATTAGGGCCCCTAGAGGCAATCTGTTTACTGTAATGTGAACAGTTATTGCCAGTGTTTGTTTTAACATACATTTAGGGCTAGATAGGATTCAGTTCTTCCCTCCCCCTATACCTTACTCTACAAATAGTCTCATTTAAATTAAACAGTAAGGAAATACTCAAAAGGAGTAGGGAGGCAGAATTCAAGTACTGGCTGTTATGGTGTACATGTTGCAATATACTCAATCATACAATACTATCAATTTCTTATACAGTACAGATTAGAGTAGCTTAATTATTTCTGTGGTAGGGAAAAAAGCATTGCATAGTTCATACTGTAGTAATTTGTTTATTTTCAAGACTAGGATTCTATTGTGCCTGTAAATTAATCTGAAAATATAGATTAATAAAAGGTTACATCTAAATTTGATACAAGTATTTTTGTTACCACATAATATAAAGAACAAAAAAAGTGTGTGTTTAAAAATTAGGCTGAATGTACAAGCTTGATATTAGTGTTACAATAAAAAAGTAGTGACACTGTGCTGCCTTTTCTCCAGTTCACCTTTTAAACAATCCACAGAATAAAAAACTGGGTTATTTAGCAACAGAAAATTCAAAACAGACTGTGGTACAGGATTGTCTGCTTTGTAACTTAAAGCAGACCAAGGGAGATAATCAATGCTGGCGTTCATAATGTAATATTTCTACCCTACAGATCAATCCAAAATTTCTTAAAATCAGCTACTTTATAGGGCTTGATTCACAAAAAAAGCAGGCATGAATTTGACCAGTCATCTTATTTCACATGCAAGCACCATTAAAGCGTGGCTTGTTTTTATTATTATGTAAATGTCATGGCAATGGTTTTATCCGAAGACTTTTTCCCATTTTAAAAATTTGGTTATTCATTCTGTGGAAATGTCCCAAGTGTACAGCTAGCATTATTCTGAAGTATACAAATGGAGACTTGGAGTAACAGCACTTTCCACTGCCTGTGGTTAAAGAAACCCTTATTCAGCTGCACCGCCTGTTTATGCTTGCTGATGTTTCCCTTCCGAAGAAAGACCCTGTCTGAAGAGCAGCATCTTTAGTTTGCACTTTAAGACCTGAACAAAAGCATTGCGCAACTGAGCATGACAGTCGCGGACTTGTACCATGAACTCTACTAGCAACAGAAGTCATGTAAGCAGACCAACAGTACTAGGAGGAGCAGTTCTAAGGTGGGTCTAAAGTTAGCTTCTATAAGTGAAAGGGAGTGAAAGTAAAGGAATACCATAGCATTCAATATTTAAGTAGAACTCTACAGATATAATAGTGCATTCATGCCATGGAATGAAGTACATTTAATTTCCCCCTATTAATAATAAAGAATATAATGTTTACTACAGTAAAGCCTAAGAACCACCCAAGAATCAGGCCCCACTGTGCAAAAGAGTAGATAATCCCTCCCCTGAAGAGTTTACAATCTAAATAGACACCGGATGGGGGAAGCAATACAATTGAGTGAACAACGTAATGGCTGCAAACAGCCTTGATTTATTTTATTTTTTTGGAGAGGGGATAAGCTAACTAGAAAGAAGGGGATAGAACAGGTGTGAATCTGAGGTGAAAGGCATTGATAGGGAGGGGGAAGAAGAGGGTTGGAGCAAAGGGCCAATAAGCACAGGGGGGAGAGGAAGTTCTGACGGTCCCTGCTTTAGCTGCTCTTATGACAGTGTGTCTGGGTATGGCTCCTTCCTCCAGTTTTTCCCCAAGGCTACATGCCTGGGAGCACTGGCCCCAGCTGGCGTCTATTTTACCCCCAGCAGCAGTTCCTGCTTTGGCTTCTCCTGGCAGCTGGAGTCTCAAAGTAGGGTTGTAAAGTATCTAAAACTACCAGACTGGGTTTCCTCCATTACTGTGAGAACTGAAAATAAAGCTGGTTCTCACATCACCACACCAAATACTGCATACCTATTTCTACAACCCCACTGAAAGTCTGAGCCATAAAAACAGCTCGGAACTTTCAGCTCACTGGGTGAACTTGCAAGGTTGACTTTACAAAAATAATTGTAAAATGAGCCAATTTGATATGATGTCATTAACTAATACACGATGCTTTCCACTTTGAATTTTTCAGCACAGAATTACACTGACCTCAGTCTGAGGATCCAATTTCCCCCCTATATTTTATGGAAAATGACATCAAGAGTAATAACCAAAACCACATGCTATAACACTCTACTACGAAGAGCGCTGCGTAGCTTGAAAGATTGTCTCTTTCAACAACAGAAGTTGGTCTAATAAAAGATATCACCTAATCCACCTTGTCTCTCTAATATCCTGGGACCAACATGGCTACAACCCTTCATTCTTTAAAGAAGAGGCTAAAAATGATTCTTTAGTAAAGAACTAAAATTTGAGGAAAGAGAAAAGGACATTTTTCTCCTTAGCTCATTTGTTTTTCCATTTCTGTAAATCTGCAGGTCTTGATGCATTTAAAAATAGCCAAAACTTTATACGTCACTGCTCCTAAATGCCTGGCAGACTGTCCTAGTGCATAACCAACCAAAATAGCCCCAGCCTTACCTGGTTCAAGACACCAGTGTCTCGGGTCCTTCAAAGCTCTCATCCAAATTTGTGGAAACTGTCTGCAAAGAAACTGACGTATGTATTAAGGACTGCAACTAGAACAAAAAACACCCTCACACTAAACAAAACTCAACTACTTAGTATTTCCAGCTAAAGTCTGCACATTATGGCAAAGCAACGTATCTTCATAAAAATACATTAAAGTTGCATGGGAGGTATCCACTTAACTCTGCATGCCCTACTTTTATTAAAGTTTAGTACTACTGATGCTGTAAGGAAGATGTGGGGGGACTTGAATCCAGTATTTCTGGTTGAGGGCTGAAACTCCCATGATCTAGAAGAGCATAACACCACTATAGCATTGTTGTACAGCAGCAAGCTTAGAAGAGGAATGTATGAATAGCCTAGTAAGTTTTCTAACAAGAGATATTTAGTCTATTTCTTAGACATTAGTGTAATATACAATAATGAGCAGCAAAATGTGTGCTTTTTTCCCCCTCCACAAGAGGTTACAGTTTATAATTTCAGGTATTTGAAAGCTCTGCAAAGAGAAATGAGGAAAAAAGTACAGGTAATAACATTCCTTTGCATTTTAATATTAGGACCAAGATATGCAAAATAATGTTTTAGAGCATCTGTAAGCATAAAGACTTTTTGAATGTGTTTCATAAACAAAAGAATTGTAGCACATAAATGTCAAATTTATCAATACTGAAAAACAACATAGTCGCTCTACAAACAAGGCAAACTTCAGCAAGAGAAGCTTTTCTAAGTGATGAAATAGCTTTTAGCACCCAGCTAATTTTCTATTAACTTGAAGGAGGTGAAAGGACACGATGGGTGACCCCAAGGAATTGCAAATAATATTCATGGTAACTTTAAGGGCCAGTAAGCAGGTGACAGACATTTAATATTTTGGTGATTGCAAAGGGAAGGTCCAGTAATGGGACTTAGAAAGTTACCTATAAAACTCTTCCTTTTAAAACAAATACTGTAGTGCATGCTGGACTGCATAAAACAGGATTTTACATCAAAGTTTTGTACCAAGTATTGTTTGGCTTTATACAATATGAAAATGAAGTACATCAATTTAGAGTATGTTTGCTGGTTGTGCTGTAAACCCAAGTTGTTGAGATGCACTATGAAAACTTATTACAGTTTTAACTCTTTCAGTTAGAGACACTCAAATGAAACCTTTTTAAAGGATGAATCTGTAGTGTAAAAGTTACATCCAGTTAAGTGTTAAACTTTCATCTGAACCCTTGAAAACAAATGTACATCACTTTTAGCATTTTCACAAGCTATAGTCTTGGCAGGCAGAGTCACTTTTCTTGTGGCGTGGAGAAGTGGTAGTCTTTGTGGGTGATGGGGACGCTGTACCAGGTGATTCAGGTCCTCCTTCCACAATAATTGGTGAAGACACCAGAGGAGGTACCTTCTTTCTTCCCAGGAACCCTCCTCCATCAAATCCACTTTTCTTTTTATTCTCTTTGTTCTCACTTTCATCATCTGGCCCTCTTTTCTTCACTTCTGAAGAGCTTTCAGGCACTTTCTGAACCTCTGCCCCAGCATCTGATGATATTCTAGTAGCTCTTACTTCAAGTACTGTTGCCTTTTTGTCTGTTGGATTGCTCTCACCTGCTGTCTTCTTCATTTCAGCTTGTACTGGACTCAGATTGCCAGTCTCAGGGACAGCCTTGTCCACCATATTATTGTTCATATTAAAAGTCTGAAAGTCCTTGTAACTGTGAAAGCTCTCAGTCCGTCTTGCCCTTGCTAATAAAGGACTCTCTCTATATGGCCTTACTGAGCCATACGTAGCAGCTTCATGGATGGTTTCATGGTGCTGTAACTGGAGGCTGAAAACAGATTCAACAGTAAAACATTTCTCCCTTCTTTCTCATGTCACGGGTTACAACAAATATTGATGCGAACGAACATCGTCACCCGCCTCAGAACAGACTTCAGCTTTGAAAGGTAAGAAACATGCAGCAGATTGTTCCTTCTCTCTAGCCAAATAGAAAACCATTTGGAATTTGTGAAGAGTATATTGGATTCCCAGATGTGTTACAGAGCATACACATATAATCCATGGGAATAACACTTCTGAACACCTGAGGCCTGATATCCTGTCAGCTGCATGCGTGTTACCCAAAGAGAAATATGATTTTTGAGGGAGGATGTTTCAGAACTATTAATCCCAGAGCACACTCAGCTGTGCTTGTCCTATAATTGGCAGTGGAATGTGCTTAGGATTTCCAACCTGCCTATCTCTGTGAGCAAGGGCTCACTCATTCCCTAAATTGTACACATGCAACTCCAATGGGAGCAGTGTCCCAAAAACATCAGGGCACTTATTTAGGTGCCCAAATATGGACGAAGAGTGCCTAAAATTAGACACTCACGTTAGGCGAAAACTTTCAAAGTCTTGGCACACATAGCTGATAGTATATCCTGTGGATATCTGGCCTACCTAGAGCTTGAGTCCCGCAGACGGCTTTGCTGAACTACTGAAGTTGCTGGACTGATGTTAGGAGTAGCGCAGCGTGAGGTGCTCAGATCACACTGATCAAGCAACTTAAGCAGCTCTTCTTCTGTCGGACCCCCTACATCTTAGAAAAGAAAGATAGTGGTCACTGATCACCTCTAATGCAAGCATTTGAGCCGAAAAATAAGTTCTGCTATATTACAACCTACCCTTCTCTTCACTTTTATTAACCATGTCCATCGCTGTGGTCAAATCCCACATCTGAATACTGCCATTTGAATGACCTGTAAAGAGGTAACGTCGTGGTCTTGAGCCCATCCTACTGGATCCTTCACATTCTCGTACAGTAAACGAAGAAATTGTGGTACAGTCTACGGCCTGGATCTCGCATATTCTACAGAAAGGCATTTAACACAATTACAGATTATAATCCTAACTATCGCATCACATATCCTAGAGGGCAATTGTGAGGCTTAATTTATTAATATTAAGATTTGTGATCTCTGGATAGAAGGTGCTATGGTTTATTTTATGCCGAATTACACCTTCTCTTTTAAAATCCATTTCTAACTCATAAATTTTTTTGCAGTTCACTTCTAAATGTTACTTTTAGTAAGATTCCAAAAGAGAAGGGAAAAGAGTACAGAGTAGCTGCTAGACATTTAAAAAAAAACCAACCCCATAATTAGTTTCCTGCATTCTTATGGAATCTGTGTTACAGATTTCCCGATTCTAGGTTTGCATGTGCTTCTCCAGAGAGAGCTGGGCTCAGGATGTGTTCAAAGTCAGCACCGTATATTAAGTATTGTACAAGACTAGTATGTAATTTCCAACTGCTGCGAGTTTTTAAAGTTTACTGAACAAGTTCCTTCAAACATGTCACAGGTACTTGTTCTCATAGAGAAACAAAATCCAGGGCAACTCTTAATTTAAAAACTAACCAGTTTAAGCAAAAAGTTTATTTACATTCAGAAAATTTCACACCAAGATGAAAAGATAAGAATTACATGAGAGGAAAAAATGAGGTTCGGAATGAAATGACTCAAGTTTAGGGTAGCTGTGATGTCACTCACCCAACAGTGAAATCAGGAAGCCTGTAAAACTTGGGGATGTTAGCCACCTCCTTCCTGTTCCTACTTATTGTTCAATTTTTTTAAAACACTTGAGGACAAATTCCACCACCTTCATAGCCCATGGTGAGTACCTCCATACTGTGGATTTAGCTATATGGCAAGTAACTGTGTGACAAGTCAGGGTATGACTCTACAGCACAGTGACAGCTCCAGAGTGCGTAGCAATACGCTAACCTGTACTCCAAGACTCTCACTGCGCTGTAGAAGTGTCCATACCGGACATTAGCATGGGGCAAGCTGGTGTGCTATATATTCACACCCTGACTTGCCAGGCAGTAACTTACCATGTAGACAAACCCTAGGAGTCATCTAATCCAGTCCACAATAGATTTGCTTTTTGCACCTCCACTGTGTTTTTAGAAACACAGTGAACAAAACAAATAGGATATTCAAACTGAAACTTTCTCCTGCATTGTATGAATTAAAGGGAAGAGAAAATGGCGAAGCAATGAGAATTCCTCTTTTGCTTTACTCATAACTATTGAGATTACTGTGGCATCAAAATTTTAAATTGTGGCTTAATTAAGTTATCAGGGAAGAATAGTCTGATTAGAATACAGAGTCTGCCATAACAAAATAGGACAGGGAACAAAAAAGAGGTTGGAGTTGAAAATGGTTTTGAGTTATTACTTTGTTAAAATTTATCCTAATATGACACCAATTTTAATAAACATTTGGCAGTTTCTTCACTGTGTATGCATAGAACATTAAATCACAGTGATTTATAACATTCATTGGGACAATAATTTGGCCTCAAACCATATTACGGGCTTCTAATGCTATTTGCTTAAAAAACAAACAAGCTGTCAAATGGATAGCCTAGGTGCATGGAAAATGTACTCTCTTGATTAATTCCTTTAACAGTTACTTATGACTATATGTAATGAACTTTGATGCAAAGAAGATTGATTTTCTTAAAGGGTTTGTATTCATTACAAGATTAACCGATGATAGGCCATGTGTTACAGATAATAGGTACTAGTGAACTACTATTAACAGCCATGGCTGTTCTAGCACTTTCAATTTAAAACTAGTATCCAGGGCTTTCAAGAGCATGTTAACTACTGCCACACCAGCTTTGGCTTTCATTTATTTTAAAACTAAAAGTAAGCAGAGAATCAGTTTTTTAATGAACGGTAGCAATACACAGCAACATTTGGAAGAACAGAAGACCCCTCTAAAGTCAGGAATATAATTAAGCATCCATTAAAAGAGTACACTCATAGTTTGCCTGCAGCCAGCTTGCATTTAACTTGCAAAGTACAATTTTATTGTTATGCTACAAGTGAAACCCAAATTGATTTTTTTATCCTTATTTAGCCCCTTTCATCCAATGCTAATCAGCACTTTTCAAATATTTACTAAGCCTCTAAATATCCCTGGAAGGTAGAGTATATCCATTTTACATATCGGTATAGAGAGACATCTTCACTAGCCCAAGGTCACAGCGAGCTAGTAGCAATGCCAGAAAGATAACCTAGGGGGGTCCTTACTCCCAGTTCCCCGTTTTGCCCACTGAATGAGGACTGGGAGTACCGAAGCAAAAAGTCTATTGAGATTATCTATCCAAGGCATTTAACTCAGTTAACTCTTCAAGGTCTTTTTCAAGCAATACATTGTATAGTAAAAGCAAAGCCAAAAGGGTTCAAACAATTTTTTAAGTTGCCTTTCAGCCAATTACACTTTCTATGTTTTTTTGAAATTATTCTCTTTCTTGGGAAGTTTTTCTGGTGAAGTAAGTAAAAGCAAAACCAGACACCCCTTATTGTTGGCACTGATAATGAAACTAGAGCAGAGCAACCGTATGTTTACATTAAAGTGATTATACCAGTCAGATACCCACATTAAATCATAAGTGAGAAATGAGTTCTATACAGCATCTTTGTGCTTTGACTTGCTAGCACAAGTATCAGAGCCAACAGTCTTAGTGTCAGCTCTTGGATAAGTACAATAAGTGGATTTTATCAGAGATGCAACAGATGACTTGAGCTTTTACCTTTTCCCAGTAGAAGACAACCTGACAAAGAGTTTATTAGTGACAGGAACAACTTTTTGGATGAACACTTGTTGATCATCACGCTCTCCAAATGGTCCTGTAGTTAGAAAGAGAAACTAAGTATTTCAAAACACATTACTCCAAAAAGTTATTGGCAAAAAAATTAACCATTCCTATCCTGTCTAGAAATAAAAATTACTCACACAGATTCAGTCTGATTAAAGGAACCAGGAATCTACACTGATTCCTAGTTTAGCAAAACACCACACTACTTTTGCATTGTGATGTATAATTACTGACACGTCACAATGGAAAACCCAAACTGAAGGGTTACCCAATTATTTTGAGTAATTCTGAACTACCAAGGAAGATGTTCACTTTAGACTGTCAAATCAATTTGATGCATTTTTGTTTTTTTAACAGAAAATAAACCCATATCTGTGTAATTTTCCATTACTCTACTATAAAGGGTTAATTTGTTATGATGTACTGCAAGAAAATATTGATGGGATCTGAAATATGATACGGGGCCCATCACCTCTGGGTCACGAATGGGACCAAATTTTCTAGGGTCTGATTTTTCATGATTGCTGAGCACCTGCACCTCCCTCTAATGTCAAGCGGAGCTGCGGGTGCTTCATAAAATTGATTTTTTTTTTCAGACCCATATTGACTGAAAAGTTCTTTATAGCTGTTTAGTAGCCCCTGTGAAAGAGGTTGGAGGCCTTAATTCAATTACTAACAGATCGCCCATCACATTTTTTGTTTGTTTGCTTTTTTTGGGGGGGGAGGAAGGGGGGGGCACTAAACTTCTTAACAGGAAACAACCAAGGGAACCTTGTTCTTGAAAGTGGATGGCATCTCCATGTGTAACATTTTGCACTAGTCCAAGACCCTACAATACCAACACCATAAAAAGTTAAGAGCAAATTGTTGTTTATCAGTATATGTATTACAGGAGTATCTGGAAGCCTCAATCAAGGATCAGTGTTCTAGTGTGCTAGGTGCTGTATAAATAAAAGACAGTCCTTGCCTCAGAGAGCACAGTTTAGGATTATAACAAGAACTTTCGATGAATAAAAAAACACACACACACAAATGAGGATGGCTTTTCAGCTTGCTACCTGCCTACCCATTCAGTGTTCTGTAAAGAGCATCATGCCACATTATTAGTCTTCACATAGGGTTTTCACAATTCTGTTGGTTTCATAACCGTTTCAATGTAGTTTTGAAATGTAATAGGAGTATAATGTTAAATATTAGACTCACATACATAAGCTTAATTTTTGTTTAATTTACAAAATGTGATAGCACATTGTGAAACAAACCCAAAAATCTCATGCAAATCAGTTCTAATGTATTCTTTCATAATCTCAATCTTGTTATCTCTCGCTATCGAAAAGGGTACATTAGGTAACCAACAGATTTCTAGGTAATTTATAGGAATCACAAGGCACAACTTCTCTTAAATGGGTCCCTCTGGGAAACCACTTTGCCCAGTACTGTAAAGTGAGTCTATGGAAAGACAAATCAAATTAACTCTAGCTGAAATCAGTTTTCAAACAGGAATATTATAGATATGCTACAGTATTATCAAAATGCAAGCTGATTATGCTGTAATTACTCTGGTATAAATCAGACTCACACACCTGATGTCAATGGAGTCACATGAATGTGAAGCAAGAGCAGAAATCAGGCTAAATGCCTCCAATGAACCTTCAAGAGCACAGTAGCCCTCCAAAAGTCCAGTACGAAGTAATGGAAAAACATTTTTCCTACCTATGTCATTTCCAGAAGAGTAACTACCATGGCTCTCTGTTTCCTCCAAGGACAAGATTTTGAATGAAGCTAAGGGAGTAGACCCAGGCTGTGTGGAAATCATTCCTCTGAATCGAGTCACTGTCCATGTCCGAACATGGTTGTTGTCGGCACAAACTAGACAGAAAAGAAAAAAAACAAAACAGAAACATTGGAATATTTACAAGAGATGAAAGACTGTTTTTAAAAAACCTTTTCATTTATAAGCCATAACATTTAGGAGGTAATTAAAATTATCTAGGGTTTCAGAGTATCTCTACACAGCAACTAGACATCCGCGGCTGGCTTGTGCTAGCCGACTCAGGCTTGGGCTGTTTCATTGCTATGCAGACTTCCAGGTTCAGGCTGGAGCCTGGGCTCTAGGACCCTGCAAGGGTTTCTCTTTGCTGTGTAGACATACCCTCAGTAATTAAAAAAACATTAACTTCTGAGCAAGTTCAATAAAATGCATTCAATCAAATTGCGATAACAAAATGAGAGGAAACTGTGGTCATCAACAGTTAAATTACTTATTTTGTTTTCTGAATCAAAATGCTTATGAAAGCCTTAAAAGTAGCAATACATTCTGAATAAATTTGGACTGTAAACGTTACAAACATTTGAAAAGTGGGTCCTGTGCATACTGCATGTACTGTACAACTCCTGACTTCTAACATAGTTTTGGCAGTGTGTTATAAAAGTCGCGGAGCTTTTCTGCCTTGGTTTTCCCATCTATAAAGTAGGAATAACATCATCTGTTTACTACCCTGCAGTGCTGTTGTAAGGTTTACTTAACATGTGAAGGTGTACATCTTACTGTTGTTGCAGTCCAGGACCGTCCAGAGGATTCAGGTGGTCTGGGGCAAAGCAATTTTGGGGATGCCTTACATAAAAAACTGTTGTAATACTATAGAATACTATATTTTCGTGGGGGCCCCTGTGGGGCCCGGGGCAAATTGCCCCCTCCTCTGGGCGGCCCTGGTCCCTTCTGGCTTTAAAATCCAATTAAACCTACGTACTACAAATTATTTTAACACATGAAGTTACAGTGTTTCAAAATGACTATTCAAGAACAAGCATCTTGGGCTAAATCTACACTTACAGCAGTGTGTAGAGTACAAATACTCCATCTGTAGCTACACGCCACAGTGAAAGGCTCCAGTGGAGGGGAAAGGCTCTGGCAGCTCCCTGTTGCTGGAGCCTTTCACTGTGGCAAAGAAAGGCTCTGGCAGGGGGAGGCAGCGAGGAAAGACCGCTTTCCCCGCTGCCTCTGCTCTGCCAGAGCCTTTCACTGCAACAGAGAAAAGCTCCAGCAGCATACACTACACTGCTAAAAACAGCAATGTAGACGTAGGGGGCACTGCTTAGACATGTCGAGATCTGTGCAGTGTACAGGCGAGCCTCATCGTACGCGGGGGTTCCGTTCCACGGTTAGCGCGTAAAGCAAAAAACGCGTATAGTCAAAATTACATTGAGTTGAATGGCGGGCGGAATCGCCCGCACTACAGGTACAGTATTAAAATTGTTATTTTTCACTTTTTTTTGTTGGTTTTTTTTTTGTTTTTGCCGACCGCGTAAAGCTGAAATCGTGCATGTTAAATGCGCGCAAGATGCGACAGACCTGTATATACCCTGGGGGTTCCAGCATATAAGGCACTCTGTTCTATTTGCCTAAGCCACGTCTCACCATCTACACTGCTCTTTATACCTGTGCTAGCTGGGTGTGAAGTGTCTGTACTCTACACGCCATTGTAGCCTTGCATGCACTGACCATTAAAACAAATGAAAACATATTTATTTCAGTCACATATTCAATTAAATTTGAGTTTATCTGAATGTGAGCATATTCAAATAAAGACATTTATTGCCTTTACAGCAAGGATTTACACAAACACACACACACTCAGGAATTCATTTAAACAATTTCTTATTTTCTTCCATTTCTTTAAAAAAATTTAATGAAATTCAATGCAAAAATAACCCACTCTGTTAGACGGTGTTATGAATAAGCTCTGAAATGCACAAGAATCATATTCTATTTTATGATTCTCTGTCCATGTGCAAGATACCTCCACCCAATTTACTTAACTGGAAATTTACAGCTATATGCACAACTGTTGGTTCTGATAATAGACTGGTATATGCAGAGAATTAGGTTAATTTAACCCATATTTTATTGCTGGTTTCAGAAATTAGTATCTTTTATTAGACATTTTATTTTTTTTCTGGAACAAGCTTATCATGAATTGCTGCAAATAGAATACAATATATTGTACAAATATTAAATGTCTTATAAAGACCAAGATTAGGACAAGCATATAGATCAGTGGCTCTCAAACTTTTGTACTGGTGACCCCTTTCACATAGCAAGCCTCTGAGTGCAACCCCCCCTTATAAATTAAAAACACTTTTTTATATATTTAACACCATTATAAATGCTGGAGGCAAAGCGGGATTTGGGGGGCGGGGAGGGTTGACAGCTCGCGACCCCCCATGTAATAACCTCACGACCCCGAGGGGTCCCAACCCCCAGTTTGAGAACCCCTGTTATAGATAATTTTAACCCAATTCTTGTTGTACGCAGATGCTAAAAGGAGATGTATTGTAACAATAGTATATTTAACGGAAATCTCCTTAAGTAAGTTTGCAATGCCATTAATTTTTTTAGAAGTTTTTTTTTTTCTTAATATGCTGTTCTATACGTAATCTACTATGTTTAGTAATTCCAAATGATGGGATTTGAAGAAAAGGAGAGACAAGGAGCATGAACATTAGAAGAAATAGAAAAGGGAGAATGAGTGACACACACGTGCATCTGTACATACAAATAAGATTACCTGACACAAGGTGTTTCTCAGACAGCATGATCTTTGTAACAGGACTTCGATGAACTGTAAAGGTCTGAAAAAGTTGAGGGCCTGACCCAACTGTTTCAGGATGCTGTACAATCACTCTTACTGCTCCGGAGCTGGTGCCATACGCAATCTCAATCCAATTACCACTTACACCTACAAAAGGCACAAACATTGAGATGTTTTAAACCAACCACCATTCCTCAAAGGGGGGGAAAAGTTACATCGGCAGATCTGTAACACTGAATAGCTACTTATTTTAGCACAAATATTTAAGTTCATTAGCAAGTGTAAATAACGTCCTAAAAAGGGTTAAATTAATTTTACCTACTCTGCAAGTATTTGCTATCTACTGTTGCGCAGTATGCCCCAGTGCATCCTGCCATTCCCCAAAACAAAACAAAAAAAGCATATGAGGGAAGAGACCAAGCAAATCCCAAAACACATACTATACGCCGGTTCCTTGCCTGTGGCCCCAAAGAGGCATTTCAGTGCTTTTTAGAATTTAGAAACATGGAGACTAGCACCTGTATTGGAAGATTTACTTCTCCTTGTGGGGGGAAGACAATTATATTAAGGAAGAAAAAATGTTGTATTAACAATACAGGTATGGGAAAGATAAACAAAAAAAAGTTGATGAAATGCCTAGATCTTCATCTGAAAAAATATCTGCATCCCACATTTAAGAGTAATAACTTTCATATATCAGAGTTTGTTTTGTGGTTTTTGCTTTATCTCCAAATGGTTATGACAGTTCATGAAAGAGTGAAGTATGAGCCAGTAAATTGAATGAAGTTTATCAATGATGTAGCATTATTTTTTCAGTAAAACACCATCATGTCTACAATATTCTGTTATACTTTTTTTTTAATTCCTTAAGGCTGGGGATCACTCCATCTGTTCAGAACACACAAGATCAGAAGAGCAACCCCAAACTGTCAAGATTAATAGTGGGAACTTTGATCTGAACCCATGTTATGGTCTCTTAATGCCCTTTAATGCTTGGGTGCAGAGACTCCTGGCAAGCAACTTTGGCACAGTCTGACCAAACTGGAACAGGACACGCAAGACTGTGGCGCCTTGTCCACATAGCATAAGGACCAAACTGATAAGAGTGTTGGTGCTTTTGAAAGTGAAGGACTTAAAGTGTAGAATAAGGTGCTGTGAATATCCTCCTAAAGAGGTCTGGGAATGCAACTTAATCCAAACCAATACTATCTGTCATTCCAAACCGTAGTATATCCTTTCTAAAATATTTTTTTAATTAAATTCAAATCCAGGTTGACAGTCTGTACACCAATTTTAAGACTAATGAAAATTAAAATGACGATTAAACACTGATAACTGTTTTATAATGGAATATAGCATACAATCCTTAAGTAGCCTTATCAGTGCTACTGCTGTTAGACATCTAAAATACTTTTAAAATATGAAAGTGAAAGCTCTATGTGCAATGAGTTTCAAGGGAACGTAAATGATGCATGATACAAACTTGTCTTGGGTGTGAGGTAGACACTGAGTGCTGTAATGGCATCATTGGAGGGATCATGATAAAGTTCTGTCACCAGAAGATCATTATCCTTCATTCGCAAGGGAAACTTCTGCATATCTGCATAAAAAAATAAGTGATATCCAAATAAAAAACAGCAGAAATGTAAAGTCAGTTCATAATAATGATTACACTTATGAACAAGAGATAATATTCTTGTTAGGAATAATTATTTTACAAAATTGAACATTACAATATTAATTTTGCTGTTTTTGTTCTTACCAATGTAATATATAGAGCCATTGTTACAGCCCAGCAGTAGGAAAGATCCAGCAGTATCATAGCTGGTGATAGGGACAACATCCTGAACCTAGTACAACAGTAAATAAAATATAAAACATTAGTTCACCATTTTCTTTCAATTCTAAATGTAAGTTCATTTGCAATTTTCTTTGCTGTTTCTTGTAATATTTTGTTTTTAAAAAATCATTTTGATTCTTATACTGTGTGTAGCACCATACCACTATTTAAAAAACACCACAAAAAAACCCTTCCCACCACTGCCCCAGGTAGAAGTTTCAAAAGCTCTCAGCATATGCCTAACTCTTCTTCCATTGAAATCAATGGGAGTTCTACCATTGAATTCAATGGGGTAGAGTTAAGCCAGCACTGAGTGTTTTTGAAAATCCCACCCTAAATATGCACATACGGACACAAAGAGAAACATGGCAACTAAAAGCTGTAATTATTGTAAATCAGAATTATGATACTGTCAAAAGGGAAAATACCAACATTAACTATTTTCAAAAATTCAAGTTTCTGCTAGAGCACTGTTTAAATAGTACATTCTAACTTTTTATATTATACGTATATATATTTTAAAATCCTCAGAACAGATTTTTTTTCCCGTCTCCCTGCTGATTTTTAGCAAGGGAGAATTAATAAATTCAAGAGCAACCATTTCAAGTGTATTTGAGCCTATCCCTTCTCCTCTCCCGCCCTGTGGAAACTCCTGCCTGCCAGCCTCTCCAGCAGCAGCAATGTTGAGAAAGGGCCTCCCTGTCAAGTGATCTATGGAAGGAAAAACTGGTCTCTTCCAACTCCCATGTTTCAGTCATTTCTTAGCCCCACAAAGGGAGCTCAAGGGAATGAAAGGGGATCTCTTGTGTTCCAAGAACCCATTGGGTTCCAGTCCCACGCAGAGTCGGGACTACGAAGGCTGTTGTTTCCGAGTCTGAGACCGAAAGAATGTCTCCTTTGCCTGAGATCCCCACGCAGAGACAGGATAATCAGCTGCTATGTTTCTCCCTGCCCCGTATGAGAGTGTGGTCATTATACTTGCACATGAGAAAGGAAGCTCAAGTCACTATAAAAAAAAAAAAAAAAAAAGTCAAACTGATTTTACATAGAGCACAGTCAAATGCACACCATAATTAAAAAAAAGATTTTCCCCTCAACCACTAGTTCAATTTCAGTCAAATTAGTTGCTGTCCAGCTATACTGAAAGAAGGGCAGGAGACACTTGATATGAATTTAATCAGGCCGCAACTTTATTATTAGATGTCTGGAACTACCTGGCTGATAAAAGTGTACAGTGCAGGCAACTCCATGTTCATTCAAATAACTATCTGGAGATTCCACCAGCTCCTGTTCATTTTCCATCCAGGTCCCCCATGGCTTGGACCTTACCATCCACTCTCCCTCGTAGGAGAGTTAAGGTGGGCTATAAGAAAAAGGGGGTTGGCTCCCTGCCATACCAATCATAGGAGCCCCAAACAGCCTTCTCCCCGTCCCTCCCATTCCGTTCCGTTCCTTTCCTTTAACCAGCAGATCCTTTAACCATTTATCTGGTCACTGGATGTCTTCCCTATGGAGTACCTATACTGGATATCCACCCTACACTTACAAAATAAGTTGCGACAGATAGTCTAACCACTTTTCCTCCTCACCATAATAGGTCCTCCCTGACACCCGCTGTGGGAAAGGAGAAAAAACTCCACTCCATCAAAGCCAATATGAGGTGAGGGGAAAATTCCTTCCCAGTCCCCCCCAAAAAGAAACAACTAGTGCAATGCCCACAGCAAGACCTAACCCAACCTGATAGTCGCACCTTCAGGGGAGGGAGGGTGGGTGCTGCCTTGCCTGCTGCTTGGAGAAAGGGATTCCAATGCCAGGGTGTGCACCTTTTAAAGGCTTCCACCTTTACGTTCCCAGGGGGAGTCAGTGCCGCCAACCTGACCACCCCCCATCTTTTTGCAGCAGTTTCTGACCTCCTTCCTACCCCTCCCCTGCCATAAAGCACTGCTACCTTCTTTCAGCAAGCCCGGACAACATCCATCCCCCCTGCTTCAGGTATGGTGATTACTCGTAACATTAATTAATGAAATTTTCAAACTAAAGGTATTGTTTTGTGAAGCTGATGGTGTCCTTTAAATCCCTTGGGAAAGAAACTATTTACATAATACCCCTACCATGCATCAATGCATAGGATAAAGAAAACATTTTCAATACAACTAGTTCTTGTTATTTTCTGTAACTCACATTTACTCAAACTCACATTTGGTTTACAAATAATCTGCAGAATTACAGCACTTTCAGATTCTCTGTTAGGCTTCACAAAAGAAAACAAAATATTAATTGAAGATATCACTTTTCTTCCAGAGGGCAAACTTCCTCAGTACAGACTGCCAGAGTTAAATGGGTGGGTTTATTTTATTTAGTTTAAGTGATCATTCCCTTTTCTTGCTTCTCTTCACCAGTATGATGCACAGTATCTGAGCTAGGTTTCAGCTTTATTCTTGGAAGGTGCTCAGATATTACTATGATGAGTGCCAATATAATAACCTAGATAGATATTTTAATATTGAGCTACTGCACAAGAAAATTGAGCAACAACGTCAAGAATAGCAACTCATTTAGACAATTCTTTCATAGGATTAGTTGAAGTGCACCATGTCAAATTCTTACTATACACAGTAAAATGGGATACCAAAAGAATCACCACAAATAACTTGGTTTTTAAAAACCCACGAGTCCATACTTGGAATTCTTAGAACACTGCAACACACCTTCATAATGGTTCATTAGTCTCCCGAGTTCAGATATTTAAGAATAGAAGGACAAAAAACCCTTCGTTCCAACAAGCTTATCAAGCCAAACAATTACCCTGAGGTGCTCTCTACTGGATTGTATGTGACGAGCCTAGAAAGGAAGATAGATTACACCGGACCCTCGCTAGAACGTGGGGTTTTGGATCCATCCGTGGTCCTGCATTAACGCAGGGACTGCGTTATAGCAGGGAACGCATTACCATGGATTCCAATTAAGGTAATTACATTTGGGATTCATGCGCGGTCCCGCGCTATAAGCGGATTCGCGCTATATAGACGCGCGTTCTAGCGAGGGTCCGCTGTACTACAAGACATCAAGCAGTTACCACTATTGCAAGTGGAAGAGAGTAACAATTCCATCAGAAAGTGGGTGGCAACTTGTCAAGGTAACAGCTAAACCACCTATCGTAATCATCTCTGTACAATATTCCTGCGACGGTTCAGAAGACATCTAAAGAATCTAAAGGAAGACACTGGCTGTTTCTTGAGGACTTCCAGAATGCTACTAACAGTGCTTGTGCACAGATAGAAATTACAAATATCCTGATACTGTAAAGAAAAACATGGAGCAAGAAAAATAGGCTCCACATAGTGAACCGACCTGAGCAGCAAAACAGGCCACAACAGAAGGAACTGTATAGGGAAGGAGAAGTGTGTGTTTAGAAGACAACTGAGACTCAGAAACTGTAATTATAGACAAATAAATGTCCTATGTGGGGCAGAATACTCCAGTCATCTCTCAGGGAGTTCAGGTTGCTTTCCCTGACCTCCAGCCAAGATGTGTCTGTTAGCTTGTGTGGGTTTTTTATTTGCATTAGACCAGAGGTCGGCAACCTTAGGCATGCGACCCCTCAGGGTAATCCACTGGCGGGCCACAAGACATTTTTATGATGACCGTCCGCAGGCACAGTCCCCTGCAGCTCCCAGTGGCTGCAGTTCGCCATTCCTGGCCAATGGGAGCTGCGGGAAGCCATTGGCCGGGAATAGTGAACCGCGGCCACTGGGAGCTGCAGGGGGCAGTGCCTGCGGATGGTCAACGTAAACAAAATGTCTCACGGCCCGCCAGTGGATTACCCTGATGGGCCACATACTGAAGGTTGCTGACCCCTGCATTAGACATTCAAATAAAAATAAGATGGAGGAAAACTGTAGCAGTAACCAACAGAGTCAATGGATACAGGCCCTGCTATGTGAGGGGGTATAATCTACTGTAACCAAGTGAGAAACCAGGGGCAGGGTGAATCTTACCAGGTCTCCTCTGTCTCATCTTTATTACATTCTGTGCCTGGTCTACACTAAGGACCATTTACAATCAATTCCCACCACAATTAACACCAATTCAGTTGCATCTTTTTGGCAATGTTGGGAGTCCTGGAGTATGTGGCTGGTATTGGCAACATGTCAGCTCTGTGTCAACTAAACCAGCCAAAAAACATGGTGCTGGAAAGGACTGCCAAAGGCCCTATATTAGAACTATATTAGCCCTCCTTTTATTGTTAATATTGGTGCAAACAATATGAATTTTCTGTAAAAATTCCCTAGTATAAACAAGAAAGGAAGAAAGAAAAGGAATTACAGTAAACAAGGCAAGAGATGATGATGGCATGGAGAAGTGGTCATGTGTTGGGACAGAAAGGATTAAATGGTAAGGGAATAAATTAGCATTTGAATTACACTGTGAAGTGGTAAATATTAGGATTGTTGTTGAAAAAGTGTATAACCTCAATGAAGCTATGCCAATTTGAGCTAAGGATATGGCCTGCTGAGTGCTAAATTCTCTATTATGCTTATTAGAATGCACAGTGCAGCAAGGTACACAAGTGCAAATCTTCAAGCTTCTGAAAAAGTTTCAGACTAAGGGCTTGTCTACACTGGCACTTTACAGTGCTGCAACTTTCTCATTCAGGGGTGTGAAAAAACACCCCCCTGAGCGCTGCAAGTTTCAGTGCTGTAACGTGCCAGTGTAGACAGTGCAGCAGCACCGGGAGCCACGCTATTCCCCTCGTGGGGGTGGTTTTTTTAGAGCGCGACTACACAAGCCAAGTTAGAGCGCTGCTGTGGCAGCGCTTTAACGCTGCCAGAGAGTCTTCAGTGCCCTAACTCGTCCATTAGGTCCTGGCAGATAAAAATATTAGATATTTTAGTGGTTATACTATTTTCTCATCATTTCATGCTATTTATCCAAGTAAATCAGCTATAGAAGGAAGCATCTGTTGTAATGTGCTTTGAGATCTACTGATGAAAAGTGCAATACAAGAGCTAGGTACTATCATCTGTTGTAAAGACTTTTGCCCTAGTCTACATTCTAATAAAACTGAATTTCGATGGCCACCTCCGGTAGCAAGAATGGATGAAACTCCATTAAACTCAGGAATACCACAAATTAGCATATCTACAGTAAGCTTACTATAGGTTCTTTCCATTAGCTGGCCACGGGGGGGAAGTCATACTAAGTAATGGATTGTTCACAAAAACAAACACAAACAACACTGAAGGACAAATTTCTGACCTCTATTAAACCACGTCTGAAGCTGATTAAAACAGAAATCATGAGGAGACTTTCAAAAGGTCCAAAGAACTCAACTTACTGGGACCTCCAATAAACCTAGCAGAGTAAAATTCATTCTTTATGATGTGCTAGTGCTGCTGTCTCACAAACAACATTTTTCGGTGCTCCTATACAACAGACACTTGTGTTTTTCCTCAACTTGGATTGACCACAAAAAGCAACATTTTCAGACCCTGGAAATTTTTGATTTGGTCAAATTAATCCTTTTATAGCACAGCTGGATTCTCTGCCAGCTGCCTAAGGCTGTCTACACTACGAGTTAGGAGTATTATTTCCCTGCTCATGTATACACAGTCATGCACTAGCGAGTATAAGTAACAGAGTAGCTGTGGTAGCAAGGGTAGTGGCAGTGGAGGGACGGCTGAGCTGTGCCGAGTACATACCCACTGGTTTCAGCTGGAGTACTGTGTCCAATTTTGCTCACCAATGTACAGAAACTAGAAAGGATCCAGAGGCAAGCGACAAAGATGATCAAAGGGATGAAAAGCAAGCCATCTGAGCAAAGGCTGAAGGAACTGGGCATGTTTAGTTTGCAAAAGAGGAGATTACGGGGCGGGGAGGAGGGAGACAGGATAGCAGTCTTCAGACACTTGAAAGGCAGCTATAAAGAAGATGGAGAAAAGTTATTCTCTCTTGCCATAGAAGGTAAGACAAGAGGCAATGGGTTCAAATTACAGCCTAGGCGATTTAGATTAAATCTCTGGAAAAGCTTCCTAACTGTAAGAACAGTAGGACAATGCAACAGACTGCCTAGGAGGTTGTGGAATCTCCTTCACTGGAGGTTTTCAAAAGGAGGCTGGATCGCCATCTGTCTTGGATGGTTTAGACACAACAAATCCTGCATCTTGGCAGGGGGTTAGACTAGATCACCCACTAAACTATGGGTTGGGACCCCAAAGTGGATCATGACTCTATTTTAATGGGGTCACCAGGGCCAGCATTAGACTTGCTGGGACCCAGTGCTGAAGCTGAAGCCCCCAAGGCGGCAAGGCTCAGGCTACAGCCCACTCTCCCTCCAACTAAGGCGGCAGGGCTTGGGCTATGGCCCCTTCTCCCCGCACCCAAGGTGGCAGGACTCAGGCTCCGGCCCCCTCCTGGGGTCATGTAATAACTTTGTTGTCAGAAGGGGGTCAAGGTGCAATGAAGTTTGAGAACCCCTGGACTAGATGACCCTTAAGGTCCCTCCTAACCTTATGATTCTATGTTTGTATTTGGCACAGCTCCATTGCCACTACCCATGTGACCGTGGCTACACTGCTATTTCATACTTGCGCTAGCTCAAAGAGAGTTACCACGAGCATGTGTACACGAGCAGGGGGATCAGCCTCCCAGCTCATAGCGTAGACATAGCTTAAGTGACCAAATGATGAGCAATTTTTACCTGGTAGATGAGAACTTGAGATACATCTAGAAATAAAACTAAAATTACATGACAACAGTTCCTACTTGCATAAGTGACTAGAAATGAGCCACTGAGAATTACTATTTGGCAGACTGAAATCTTTATGTGAGCAATTTAATATAGTGTTGCCAATTTAAAAAATTGAAAACTCAACCTCCTCTAGCTGTTTACACATTACTGATTTTCATTGCTAGATTATCTAATGCCTATAACCTTCTTGCTATATCATATGCCATCAAAATCTTGCCTGGGGAATGCGCATTAGGGAAAGCCACCTCAGCTAGTCTGCCCCAGTCTCTGAGACTCAGGGAGGAGATGCCAGAATCTATTATGGATACAGAAAAAATTATAACATCCTGAGGAGGAATTATATAAAATGCATAAGGATCTCTCTTAGCTAGAGGGAGAGTGGCTGGAAGAGAAAAAACTTCCTTAAAGTAGAGCTTGAACTATGGGCAATTCAGAAAGAAGGGATGGGAAAGCATCGACTAAAAGATGGCTTGTAAGAGGATGGAGTATTTATTGTGTTTATATCAAGATCACAGGACACTGTAACCCCCCTGCCCAATGTAACTGAGAATGGCTCTCCCAAAAAAGGCAGAACAAGAACCTACTGAAGCACAAAGTTTAAATGATTTTTTTGTATTAACGACTGTGGGTTGCGAGGAAAGTATTGTATGTTTTCTAGTTTGTGAAGTAGGACTACAAAAGCGCAAGAACTAGCACTGCATTTTAGGAGCATGCCCACTGTAAGTGGAAGTACATTCTGTTGGCTTTACATAACATATTGTACAAGGTTATAATTTGCATTCCCTTTTCTAAGGCTACATCTACACTACAGGGGGGGGGTCGATTTAAGATATGCAAATTCAGCTACGCGAATAGCGTAGCTGAATTCGACGTATCGCAGCCGACTTACCCTGCTGTGAGGACGGCGGCAAAATCGACCTCCGCGGCTTCCCGTCGACGGCTCTTACTCCCACCTTCGCTGGTGGAGTAAGAGCGTCGATTCGGGGATCGATTGTCGCGTCCTGACGGGACGCGATAAATCGATCCCCGAGAGGTCGATTTCTACCCGCCGATTCAGGCGGGTAGTGTAGACCAGGCCTAACTCAAAAGGGAGCAACTCATGTCTTTGCATAGGCCTTCTTTGTATGTTCCAAAGCTAGTTAATTTTAAAAAAAACCCTGAAGAGTAAGGGAAATAAACGGTGACATCTACTTTACGAAAACTTCTTCATTTCCTTAATTTATAAGGTCTTTTCCTTTATGCTATCTTTGGGAGTCTACGTGCTCTTGTGAAAATTTGCTGTTCCTTTTCAATGAGAAATCCTGTTGCTATAGACATAAAATTACCCACTTTTAAATTTAAGTACTACAATCAGGAACCCCATTTTGGTCTCGACCAATTATTTTTGCCCTCGCAATCTTCAAAGGCTTTACCAGCAAGTTCTTTAACAGGGTCTAAGAAAAATGTTTTACTGCCAAAAGTAGGTGATCAAAAAGTATAGTTAATTGTTTCATAAATTTATATTAACTTATTGATTTCCAGAATTTGCAAATTGATGTCCCAGAAGCCTGTGTGACTAACCCTCAAGAACCAGAGTTCTGAGACAGCTGCGATTCAGAATTCGGACACAGAATTACACAAGGGTCGGGGGGGGGGGGGGGGGAACCCTTTTACATCTTGATAGGGATAGTGAAAGTTGTCAAAAATTCCCTTCCTCACTAAAAATAAATCCCACTGACACCAGAAGGGAACCTCAACCAAATTCTTGTGACAACCCAAGGACTCTAGCAGCTATTACAGGTAGTGGTCTGCTGAGGAGATACAGAAGTCTTAGAAATCAGACTAGGAACAGTGACCATATTAAATTTCTATACGGAAGGGCAACTTTAACAAAGCCTCTTAAAAGATATTTATAATACACTGCTACCGCGATAAAACGTGACCCGATATAACACGAATTCGGATATAATGTGGTAAAGCAGTGCTCCGGGGGGGGGGGGGGCTGTGCACTCCAGTGGATCAAAGCAAGTTCAATATAACGCAGTTTCACGTATAACGTGGTAAGATTTTTTGGCTCCCAAGGACAGCGTTATATCGAGGTAGAGGTGTACTACCAGAGCAAAATCACGTGGCACAGTGCAGAGAGCTGCAAATTCAAATCTGGACACTCATCCAAATACTTCAGAGGGAGAGAATATTGATAGTTACTCAGTTAGCAGAACTGAAAAAAATTTCAAATTCTTGCCTTGCAAACACACCTATCTATGAGGTCTGAAAATGAAAAAGGAAGCAAAGGAGGGAATATGAAGAAGCCAATTCTTTTTCCTAAGTTGACAGTTCCTTTCACCTTGTTCCACCAGCATATTTTGTGAAGCTTTATCCTAATCAAAAAGTGGCATTACTTCAAAAATATCTCAAATGGTTTCTTGCATTTTGCATTATGTCAATTTAGATTTTAAAAAGGCCTTTGAGCTTGTTTCATTTGATGCAAACATATTAGGTCAGCCTTCACTATGTAACTAAAGAACTGTGCCGTGTTGGTTGCCTTTTTGCGCTCTCTGTGTTATTCATTGGCAGGATTGTTGCTAAAGGGCCAAATCAGAACTTAGTCAACTAGTGCTATGGCAGTCGCGGGAGTGAGCCTCAGGTCTGTTCTGCCACTTGAGATTTGCAAGACAGCCTCTTGGATTTCATTACATTCTGTCCCTACGTTGTACCATGGAGACATTCATCTGGCTGTGTTACAAGGTTTGTTTCTTGCATGAATGCCCAACTCTTCCCTCAGTCTTGTCTGGAATCCAAGAATCTCTATTCCTGTTGTCAGAATGCATAATATGTATAAAAAAAAAAAAATCACAGCACATCTATGATGTATACAGATATAAAATAGATGCTTTTGAGGCATGGTATACGGTGCTATCAAAGGAAGAGTCTCAGTTTGTGCCATACTTTTCATGGTCCCAAAAGATTTGCAAACTCACATCTGAAGTTTTGGATATGCTCCTCTGAGAACTGCGGCCACTTTTCATTGTAATATATTAAATTTCCTATTGGAACTACATATCTGAGTTCAAGCATGGGGTCCCATTAGGAAAACAAAGCTTTTAAACAAGTGGTAGTGGCTAAGGGAGGAAGGTTCTGAAGACACTCATGGATGACATTTAATATTTTTATATGCCTAAAAGTTCTCTTTTTATTTAAGAGCATAAAGAAATGGAATGCTCAATAGTATTATATTGAGATAAACTCTGAAAAATTCTGAGACAAAATACCTAAAGGCATGATGCTTAAAGATATCAAAATGAGAGGCACAAGTCAGAGTCTTACAATATTAAAATGCTGATGTAAGAAAAATAATATTTATGCATTATCTGAAAAAAATGGACTTTGTTCTTGTTTCCTCATAAAACACATCAGTTTTTGATAAATACCGATGTATTAATAAAATGCTTCAATTCAACACACCTGCCAGTGCTGAGTCACAGCATTCCATACTCCCACCTTCCCTGTATGACTAGTAGCCACCAGCTGGTTGCCAATGAAGAAGAGGGCATCTACAGGGACTCCAAGACTGAACACTCCTATAAAAAACAGAGAGTCTATGAAGCTTGTTTTCAGAATAAATACAAAAAAGGAAAAACAGTAAAGATGGAATCTCTCTATCCTCTCTTCAGACACATAATGAATTTAAACTACTTTTACTTCAACATGCAGTAATCTGCTGATGCAGTCAATGTTTCTTTTTGGGAAAAAGTGATGTTGCAAAATAATAATAAATTCCTTGTTCCTCTATAGCCACCTGTATCCTAAGGCCTAAAATCATTTATGAACACCAACTAATGAAGGATCAAAATACTGTACTAAGCTCTAATTTGAAAACAAGCTCTAATTTATAAACGTACAGTTAAGCTGATCAGAAGTGCTGTCCACAAATAACGAAGAGCTTACACAAATTTGGCAAGCACTGTCAAAAACATAACTAATAGCGATATGAAGGATGCATGATATTGTCTTTTGAACAAATTCTTTTAGGAATATAATGATCAGAAATTAAAACAAACTGGTTTCCTTTTTTGCTATGGAAGCCACCTCTGTACCTAAATGAACTATTACAGGCAAATATAATTAAGCAAAAAAAAATATCACTTTTACTTCTTTCTACATTGCAGAAAGATGCATCTTGTGGTTATTATATTACTAGGAAACAGACTCCAACGGACACACATTTATAACTAATTCTGAAAGATGTATTTATCAGGATACACTGGAAGATCCCTTACAATGAACATGATTTTTGCAAGTGCCCAGATTTGGCTTTTGGAAATTGTTTTTGGTGGCATTTGACCAATCGTCACAGTAATTCCTGCTTCTAAGTCTAAAACATCTCTTCATGATCAGCCAGTCATAGAAACTGCAATTGCTTAACAATGAAGATTAACACTGTCAAAAAATAACAGCCAAGCATGCATGAGCAACTCAATAATAAAATTAACAGTTTGCTCAAAAAATATCAGTATGATAAGAGTTGTTCAACCAATAATTAGGGATATTTGAAGCAGTACTATAGAAATAATAGGCCCTTATTTTTTCCTTTTTTAAAGTCTTGTCTAAATACCTTTATCTACACATTTCTCACCGCTTCACCACCACCCACTATGAGTGTGACTGGTACTTTCACTAACATTCACCCAATCACTACTCCGATTACTGGAAGTTAATCAGTACTGAGATCAAAAGATGCTCAAAAGACAAGAAACTGAGATGAAGCTTTGATGTTCAAATTTTTTTGAATTCTCATTGTTATCACATGAATAGGGAACTGAGTCAACCTACATACTGCAGCTGACTCATTTCACTTCACTGCAACACTTATTATTTCCTTCTAGTGGCACTAAGATATCACAATGGCATTCAGGCCAGGTCTACTCCATAAACTTACACTGGTATAACTACGTCGCTCAGAGGTGTGAAAAATCCACACACCTGAGCAATGCAGTTATACCAACCTAATCTTCAGGGTAGCTGCACTATGTCAACAGGAGGGCTTCTCTCGTGGACATAGCTACCGCCTCTTGCAGAGGTGGATTAACTACGCTGACAGGAAAAGCTCTCTCCTCGGAGTAGTAGCATCTTCACTGAAGCGCTTCAGTTGCCCAGCTGCGCCGCTGTAGCATTAAGTATAGAACTGCCCGCAGTCTCTCATTCAGGGTCTAATATGACTGGTACTGACTGACAAGCTTAAATGAGTTTACTTATAACATTTAGTATGAAATCAAATTGTTTTTGAAGAGCCACAGCAAATCAACATTGAAGAGTTTTCATAATTCTCCAAGTTTGTTTTCTTGGGGGTGATTTGGTAGGATGCTTGCCAGCTAGATCAAGCAGACAAGAAGGAACTCAGCACTAAATACTGTAGGGTTGTAAGCATAAAACCTATCTTCTTTCATTATAAAACTGCTCGTTAGGATACGTACACTGCCAAGTAAGGAGTTTCTGAATGTATAGTTGTCTACTGTACTGACATTTACCGTAAGTTACACAAAGATCTTATACAGCCACTTAAATGTTTTAATAAATAATGTAGTGGCATATCTCCAAGAGTTGTGTAAATGCCTCTACTAAAACTCAACAGAAATCTCTTGAAGAGTATTTAAACACTGGAAATCCCAAAAAAAACCTTTATTTGGATAAATTCAAATGTCAAAAATCAAGATGCCATTTCAAACAAAAGAATAATAGTCTACTATGCTCTATGATGGCAGTCAGTAGGCTTTTTAAACACTAGTGCTTTAATTATGATGCCAAATGATTTTTCAGGTCATGGGGTATCATCTCTGATGCAGATTATATTCAGCAGTACCAGGCACATAAAAGCAGGCAATAATAAAAAAAAAGGGAAACAACTAGAATTGATTACTCCAGAGAAGGATAAGGTTCAGGGAAATCAAGGAAGACAGCTTGAATGGTCTGAAGGAATTTAAAGTGTCACTCCTGCTTAGGCTCAACAATCTTGACGGCCATCTACAGGGAAGACGATGGTATAAGTAATGACAGGTTCCTGTCTTAAGGGGCCCTCTCAGTAAAACACTGCTTATAGCAGCAATCCAGCAGTGGTGTCCTACGTAAGTAATATTGAAAGGAGTACAGCCTCTGGGAGAGCTCTATCATGGAGATGCCAGCCCTTGCAATTTTCTGTGGATGGTGTTGTCAGGTTCTGAAGAGCATTTGTAACAACAAATTGTTTCTTTTACAGGACATGGAAAAACTACTGCCTCACTATCCCAAGGCAGAGCTTCAAACATTTGACTCTGCAAGAGAAATAGGCCAGTAAAACTTTTATTCTTGTGTTACTGGATTCCTTAGTTTAACTGAATTGGGGGAAGTGGGGAACCCCACACATTTGAGTTATAATAGCAATTTAAAAACGGAAATGTGGAACACTTAGTTCGTAACATTGACAAACACACACAATACAGATGGCCAGAATGTTTCAAATAAAAGGAAAACTATTTTTTTTTCAAGACATGGAATTTTTCATAAACATTTTGATTTTTCCAGAGTTTTCCCATGTTCAAAAATATGATACCAAAAATAGTTAGCCTGTTGGTTGCTCTGCAAAAAAAATTTTTTTTCTTGATTTCTGTTTTTTTGTTGTTTTAGTGACACTAAATTTTAACTGGTCAACTTA
This sequence comes from Emys orbicularis, assembly GCF_028017835.1. Taxonomy (NCBI): domain Eukaryota; kingdom Metazoa; phylum Chordata; order Testudines; family Emydidae; genus Emys; species Emys orbicularis. The sequence continues at coordinate 169,013,536 of NC_088685.1, forward strand.
GACACATAGCAGGATCTTTTCAAATCTGAAATATTGTTATAATCATTTTCAGATCTTAAAATAAAAAATCTGTTTTCAAAAAATGTTCAAAACAAAAGCTATACTGTTATATAACCATAAAAAATGTTTTTGAATTCCTGCCTGTGGAATATTTGAAGATCCGAGATAAAAACAGAAAAAACTTTGCAGGTAAAGTGCCAGCTTATGAGAAAATTTTAACAGTTAAATTAACCCAAACATATTCATGTGCTGACATAAGGTGCAATAGTGTAGCTGTGCTATACTGTGGCAGCTACAGCTATATTTATAAAAGCACCCAAGACTTCTCAACCAGTTGGCTTAAGAGTTTAACATTTTCTTTGAAAAAGGAAGGGTCATATAATGGAATATCTAACAGACCCTTCCATGCTCACTGATGGGAGAGAGGAAATCTAAGAAATTTCTATTTTTAGTGTGTAGAATTATGCTGTCTTACATCTTTCAGAAATGTGGCTTTTATGATGGCAGCATTGCTAGTTTCTTAGTATTACAGGATACTCTATTTTAATTTTTCTTAAAAGGAGAAAAACCTTAAAAAAACCTAGATGATGTTTTATGCTAATACCTGCACTCTGTCTTATTAGTGATTAGAAAGCCAGCTGAATTTGGGATAGAAAGAGCTGGGTTCTATTCCCCATCCTGCCACAGAGTTCCTGCGTGACCTTGTGAAAGACACTTCAGCTCTCTGTGCTTCAGTTTCCCCACCTGTCATAGAAGGATGATAATGCTTCCTCACTTCTCAGGGCTGCTGAAAAGCAATATTCATTAATTTTTTTAAAGTGCTGAGATACCACTGTGAACATCAAGAAAAATTAAATATCTATGAATACAGATAAACCTTTATCTTGCATTTTGGAATGCACGTTTTAAAGTAAATTTTGTCTTTATTTTAAATAAGCCAACCTGAACGGAAACTCCCAAATATTTTAGACCATATTTAATAATTTCACATCAATTACATTAGTTCCCATCATATCCTAGGTCTTAGTATTTTAGTGTTAAAAGGAAAGAGCGATAGAGAATTAACTGAACAAATTTGCAGCCAATTTCAGAAAAATGTCTAAATTAACAGATTACAATTATTCTTGGTACTAAACTTATTAAATTAAATCAATGGTGACAGTACTTTATGGCTGGAGGAAACAGGTTGTCACTATCTTTCAAACCATGACTTACATACCACTATTGGAATTGAGGATATTCCCAATTACCATCCTCTCCTCTTTCCCCAAAAGCCCATTATTCATGTTTTTAAGCAATTATATATTTTAATAAATCAGACAAACCATCACTCACAGCTGTACTAAGCAATGTTTGTTTCTCTGAAAACCTTTTCCATATTTATATGACCTCTAGTGTTGTGAACCTTTTGGTGCTAAACCGTTTGGGACCCAGTACTACATGCCCACACTAATTTAATTTGTATTTTTGTTTAAAATGCTGACTACTGGTGGCGAATAGCTGTCTCCAAAATTCTATTTAGGAACTGCATTTTATAAGAAGATTAGCAAAAGCAGACTTTAAAAAAAAAAAAATCGATCTAAAATATGTCCTACTGTAAAACAAAGCAAGAAAAAAAAGGATAAATTGGCAATCCTTTTAGGGTGTACCTAATCTGCAATAAAAGACCCGAGGCTAGCTTGTGTCAGCTAACTTGGGCTCACAGGGCTCAGGATGCAAACTGCAGTGTAGACATTCAGGCTCTGAGATCAACCCACCCTCCTCATCAGGTTTAGGAGCCCAGGCTCCACACCGAGCCCAAATATCTACAGTGCAATTTTTAGCCCAATACCCCAACCCCTGCGAGCACAAGTCAATTGACCCCAGCTCTGAGACATGCTGCCATTGGGTTTTTTATTGCAGTGTGGATGTACCCTTAGCCTTTCACCTCAAAGTCTTCTGTTCAAATCCAACTTGCAGTGCTAAAGAACTGAGTCTAATGGATTGAGTTAAACTCTAATCCATGTTGTCAGATTAAACAAGCTACCAATGACACTTTAACATGAATGATGGCTCTCAATTGCCTCTGCCCAATAAAGAGACTGATTTTTGGATTGTATTTTTTTTCACTCACTCAGAAGGAAACATCTCCAGATCAAAATGAAGGGCAGAAAGGTACACATAAAAATTCTAATATTAGATTGCTGTACCAAAATTCATTTTTTATTAAGTCTGTGTAAATGTTTGTTATGAATTATCCAGTCAGACTATATGTGAAACTATATTTTTATGGGTCCGAAGATATTAGCAGTAAGACATCGTCACACAAAACTGTCATACCCACCAATTTCACTCCCGCTTCCGCCATCCTGAATGCTCCACAGGATGATGCTACTCTCAGAGGCAACAGCAACCATCTTATCTTTGTCCCCGTGTGGACCTCCAACGACCTTGGCATTCAGAGCTACTCGTTCGATAGTCCAATCCAGATATGGACTTGTGAAAACCTGTTGCCATCCTGAAGATTCTTTGATTCTGGGAAGGATGAGAATTAAAAAAAAATACACTTTCCAAACAGCCTCAGTTTGGAGTTTGTACCTATAGTCAGTCTTATATGCCAATTATATTTCCTTTAAGTTATAAAACAATATCAAATAAAGGATTCACAGGCCTACAACTACAAAATACAGGAATGCTGGATTAAATACCGTGTTAAAGGTTAATTTATTGGGCCTTGGTACTGCAGAAGATATGATCTTCTGCTAGGCAGCCTCAGAAAAGTAGGTGATATTGTGAGATGCAACACCCAGCCAGAAGGAAACAAGTAAAGGATGGAATTTTAGTCTTATTGTCCTGATTTTGCCAGTTTAAGATACATCTTTAAGGTTCTGCCCCCACCCAACAATTCCTAGGGATCCTACTCATGCTCAGCTGAATGTGAATCATACAAAACACTGATTTATGTATAATTGTGCTACCTAATAAATACAGCAATCTCACTATAATCTCTACTCCATTTCTATTTTCTGCCACTCTGCTACACTGTGTGATCTAGACTGCATGACATTGCCTAGAAACCTTAGTTCTAAATAATTCTTTGCCAAATGCTTAGAGGTTTTCTTTGTAATTCAACGTTACTGACACACAGTGCAATGCAGAAAACCGTGAGAAGGGATGCAACACACAGACGGTAGAGGGAAAGAACACCAGTAAATGGAAAAGTGAAACAAAATTGGAAGTGTAACAGACAAAAAACAGAACACTTACAGAGGAAAAAACATTGAAGAGTAAGGCAGAATAGAAGAAAAAGATGATTAATGAAACAGTACACAAATGTTATAAAACATTTTTGATTAAAAATGTAAAATACTTAGAATGGACCATTCTTTAAAAGTTACAAGAAGCAAGACATAATATTGCAGTTCTTATTTAAAAAGTCTGTATTTTCACTTTTACACCCTCAAATTTCAATCTGACGTAATTTTACAGTAGAGTAAACCAAATCCCACCTTGAGTCCCTATTTAAATGCTGCATAGCTTTTAATGGGGGGGGGGGGGAAACTTTTGTAATTAATTTGTAATTTACTCTACTAGTCACAGCAAGAAGGCAAAAACACAAGAGGGTGTTTTAACACTTTTGAGTTATTTATTTTCTAGTGTGAAATTAACAAATCTATTTGCCCACATATACAATAACAAAATATATATTAAAATGAGTAAAAGACAAGGACGAGCCCCGGAGAAAGCACACAACTTAATGGAAGTTGCATTCTATTTATCTAGGGAAGATTTTGGCCTACTAGATCTCATTCACAACCCAAGGCTCTATATCAGCCTAGTTTAAGCCAAACGGGGGTACCTCTTTCCCTTGAAATGTTAGGATCAGTGTGCTTGGTGAACGCAGCTCCTGCATTACAATTAATTTTAGGCATTTATATTTTTATTTAAATTTATGTAATTGAATGTTTTATGACCAAATAATATGTAAATGACCATCTTGGACATTTTTTCTGTTTATCTGTATGCTGCTTTATTACTGGCTTGATCAATCTAGGCCAGTGGTTCCCAAACTTTAACAGCCTGTGAACCCCTTTCACTAAAATGTCAAGTCTCACGAACCCCCTCCTAAAAATGAGTATTTCTAGGGATTTTCTCCTTTATCGGAGTATAAATTATAAAAGCAGTGATCTTGGAAATATAAAAAGTTTTTATGACATGCTTATTACACACTATTTATTATTAATTATTAATCATTACAGTATTTTTATTACATTATGAAAACAGCAACACTCTTCCAAGATCTCACTTTCATAGCTTGTATCACTTTGAATAAGCCTGTTATAAGACAAGGCTCCTATGTTTCATCAAGGAGTATCAGATGTGAAACAGCATGAAGGTATTTAAAAAGCCAACTCGAAGAGTTCCTCCTACACAAGCATTCAGGTCTTGAGCAGTCCAGGCAAATAACGCACGTTACAACAAAGCTTAAACTTGTTCTTCATAATAATTTTAAAAACAATACTAGCTGCCTATTTAATTTTAAAAACAGCAAAAAATATCCACCTCCCTTTCCATTTCTTATAAGGAGCCTTGACGTTTAAATCTCCTCAGTGTGATAGATATGCTTGCTTTGATCTGCTTAGCTCTTGGAAATCCAGGGGCTCCAGGCTGCTGGCCCCAGGCTGCCTGGGGTTCCTCGGGACAGCTCTGTCCGCCATTAGGGAATTTTTTCCCCCGAGAACCCCCTGTACCATTTCATGAACCTACCCCAGTTTGGGAACCACTGATCTAGGCTATTAAGATATGTGACTCCAGAAATATCTCTAGCAACTGTAGCTGTCATTATATTGCATTTTTCCTGTAGGACTGCATTTTTAAAAAGTTCTTGGACACTACAGAGGCCAAATACTTAAACTTATGAATTTAAGAAGTTTTAAAGGATTCCACAATTTTCATTTGCAAGATGAAATGCTACATTTTTTAAGGATGCCCTATTTTTCTGTAGGCTTTACAAAAATGAAAATTTTTAAACATTTAAAGTATGAGACATGTTTGAAGTGTTCATTTATCATACGTCCTTTCAAGCATTATGATTTATTTTAGAAATATGCAGAGACTTAAAAATATTTCTAACCACATGGGCTTCACAACCAATTCAATGTAAATTGCTACTTTAGGACTTTAAATTTTTTTTTTTTTTTTTAGCAACAGCACTTCCTTCTCTAGCCTCTACATTCTACAGAGGCAATGCTACCACAAAATAGCCAAACTATCTGGTTTAAGGTATCATGCACAGGTATTAGGGAAATAAGCTAGCAATTCATAGGTACAGTTATTTTAAAATTACTGCCTCCCAGGTGCCAGATTAATCTAAAAAATGCTGGAAAAATTCCATTAGTTCTAATGTAAGTGGGAACAAGCTACAACAAACCAACGCCTCTCCTGAGGCTTCAGAGACAGAGCTCCAGCCCAAGCCACAACTTCAAAGCACTGTCTACACAGCTATTTTTAGATCTCTAGCGCAAGTCCCACTAGTGCAAGACTGTCAATCTGGGCCAAGAGGCTCGCTTCCACTGGCAGTGTAGACATACCCCAAGAAACAAAGTTCATCAGAAGATGAAGTTTGGGAAGAGGGGAAGAATAGGAAGATTATTAGCATATATGGCTTGTGTTACGCAGGTCGGCCTAAACGAGGAATGATAATGTAGTAGAGCAAATAAGGTTTAGAGAGAAGGAATTCAGAGATCAGAAATGAGCCATGCTGAGTCAAGACCAAGGCAAGGGAGTGACTAAGATGGTGAGCACTGAGTCAGTATACAACTGGATATCAAATTCAGAGGTTCAGGAGAATAAAGTGGTGTTAAGGTTCCGCTTATCAGTAGCTGTAGACAAGAAATCATTTTTCCACACATGCAATAAAATATTGCACAACTGGCTACATAACTTATGAGAAATGTCTTCTTCTTTTGAAAACAATCTTGTAATGTTCTATTGTTGGAAGTAGGTTCCTAAATAGTTTATATTAAGAAAATGCATCAGTAAAGCAATTCTGCACCCCACTTTTTACTGAAACCCAGTCTAAGTTACTTGTTTACAAATATCTTACATACATATCCTATTGCACAACGGCTGAGTAAAGCAACAAATTCTTACTCGGCTATTACACAGCCCAGTTAAATAGCTAAAAACCTGAAGTTTTTTAAGACAGAGAATCCCAACCAGTCATTTTACAAATACATAAAAGCAAGCAGAAAGCCAGACAAATAGCAGAGTGACCTTCCCACAGCACAGGCACAAAGTGTTTAGAATATTGCAATGCTTTAATCTGAACCCATTTCCAAGACACCAAGATTTGAAATGAGTTCCAAAAAGCTTTAAAAAAATCCTGTATTAAATACAGTTGATCGACCAATTAAATCAAAAGTCCAATGTCAATTACTCAACTTTCTAACTCTCAATAGTATCATAAAATCAATTTTTTTTAAATGTAAGCAAAAGTTTCAGGGGAAGTCCATCACTGCAACAGCAAGGAATTCAGTAGCTGCGTTGGGAATGGGGTGAACTAGAAGAGTTAGAAGATTTTCCCCATATTGTGTCTGCCAACACTATATGCGGCCTATCAGTACTCAAAAAAAAAATAACATGGAACACATGCAGTGTGTGTGTTCAACTATCAAATTAAATAGAACTATGAAATTTCCTAAAATTTAGCAGAAATTAGCAACATAATGTTCAGTAAATCAGCAAATTAAAACAGTTTGTGTAGAAGGAAAGGAAAATCAACTTCAAAACCCAATCCACCAGAAACTACTAGTCATTTATACCTATAGCAAACAGCAAAATGGGCATATGCAGCTACAATCCAATTATGGTGGCCAGCTACTATCAGAACCTTTCGTGGATCCACAGGAAATCCTAGAAAATAGTAATGAAAAGAAAAGGGTTATCCTCCATTACAGACATCATTCTTTAACCAACTTAAATATACAAGGTGAGAGACTGGGAGACCATACCCAGAAGTCTCAAACTAGGACTTCCGAGACTGACTGTTTTGTAGAAATGAAGCTTTGCCTTCTCAGATGGTGTGCACTGGCTGTACATACAAACAAGCTAAGCACATGATTGACAATGTATCTTAAATCACTGTTACAGATCTGTCAGTGTTTTCGATATCTGAATCTATAGGACTTTTATGTTCTTTCGTAGAATGAGGCAACAGCTAATAATTACTAAATCAAAGGTCTCATAAGTAGAAACTGGCAGGTAAACTGAATCAGGGCTGTGCTCTTGCAAAAAAAAAAAAAAGAGGGCTTTTATTTTTAAGTAACTTCTAATGTGTGTCAAATTGGTCAAATATCTGAGAATAAGCTTCAAATTTACCTATTGGCTTGCGGGGTAGATAAAATTATGTTATGAAAAAGTGGCATTTTCGAAAGCAATCATTTTAGCAGGAGATAGCAAAGATCCCTATATTTAGTTTGCCTAATACTTGCCATTATAAAAAAAATTCACATGACCTCTGAATACCTCTAATACCTACATTGTATGAAGAAGGCGTTAGACATTCAGCAGCAGGAATGCCTTGGGATAAGGGGCATGCCTTTTGCTGGTCCATGGAAACCAGTCAGGTTTGGCTGAGTTACATGGTATTAGAAATCACCATTTCTTGACAAGTTTGGGAAAGTATAGGTTTTTTTGGCCACATAGCAAAAATGCTGATGATTCTAAAGGTCTGCACATGTACCTTGTCTCAGTGCCTCACTATAGCATTCCACAGAAAGCTGGGTAGGACACAGACAAAATGGATCCAGCAGCAGAACCAGGAGACACTGAACAGGGCAGTGGTTAAATCACAATAGAAGAGGATACATAACCTTGGGGAAGCACACAGAATATGGAGGGATTGTGACAGGGGCACAAAACGTATACTGGAAGTAGTTATGGCTGCAATCAAGCAGGTCTTTAAAACGATAGGCAATCAAAGACCTTGTTAAATCCAATGGGTATGCTAACCACCCTTTTTCAGGCTAACTGGAAGGAGCACTTAAGTTCCTTTGTGGAATAAGATAGCTGGAGACAACAGTAGCTACTGCCCAAGGCAATTGGCTACACAGTCATCCCTTAGCAGGGGTAAGCCACATGGTCTGGGGGGGGGAGGGGTGGTCATCCTCTTTGGACTAGCTGCAAATGCTAGGGGATTGTTTGGCAAGCTGTGTGTAGGTGAGAGGGAGAAAGCCACCAGACAGCAAGAGAAGCAGTTGTGAGGGTTGCCCTGAAAGTCAGCAGGACAGAGCTCATTGGGGAACAGAACTCACTGGAGAGGCAGGTGCTTATTTGTTTCTACAGTGTTCAGGGAAACAGGTCTTTGTGTACATTCTTTGTAAATAAAATAGGATTGCACCAAAGAAATACCCAACTTGTATCATTAATTTCTCCTCCCAAAAGAAATAAGTCTGCAAGCCCCAAATATTGTTCAGCGCCAGTTGAGCCAAAGGGGAGACAATGTTCTTTGGAGGATGACGAGCATGGGAGGGACAAGTGAACACAAAACAAAGGGTGGAGTTACACTTGAGGACACGGTACACAACAGCCTTTGGGAGGAAGACAGAGGGACACAGTTTGATAATAGCCTTCTCTAGCAACTGATCCACAGAGGCTAACACTGCTGCTGCTGCCAGATATTGTGGTTAATTCTTTAGCTCAAGTAACAGAAGTCTGTGCTGCAGTGCTGAAGGTTCAGGGTTCATATGCTGATGCATGAGAGGAAGAAGTTACAAATAAGCTACAGACAGTATAATTTGTTTTTGTCTTTTTAATGAAAACTAGGAAAGTACACATAAAAACTACATTAAAAGACTGCTGCACAGGTTTTAAAGTCAAGAACTTGAAAGTTAGGAAATGCCAGACTTCAAGTTGCCTGCACATCTTAAATTATGGCCCCCTGTGCATGTGGATTATGATATAATCTTTAGTTACGTGATCACACGTTATTTGTTCTACTAAACCTTGTCATTCAATGCACAAAATGGACAGTGAATGAGGCAGAGGGTAACAAGAAGAGAAAGGATGTTCTCTTGCATTTCAAGCACTGGATTAGGACTGCAACAGAATTCCTATGTGAGGTTAGACAAGACTACCATAATGCACATGAATTCGGGGGACAAATTAAGGTTTGATGTGTAACCTTAATTCTGCCATTTCCTAATTTTGTAATGCTTGACATTGCAATCTTAACACTAACAGTTTTTCATATGTAATGTTAAAGTATTGCTGAATTTGTAGTTTATATTTAAAAAACAGAAAAATATACCATTAGAGTTTGAGAATAGACATATCATTAACCTCTTAATTTGGTATTTCCCACTGGAAATCCCACTGCCAACATGATAAAAGTACATGAAAACTTTCCTTACCTAGCCTGACTGTGCCTTCCCCAGTACCAGCAAGTGTAGGTTGGACACTACCTCCTCGAACCTCACCTTCAGAGTAGTTCTGACCTGTTCTAACATCAATACATGGCCCAGCAGTAGTGTTTATTTTACGACAGGGAATGCCTACCGAAAAAAGGAAAGACATTTTATTGTACTTCATTTACCTTTTACTGTGCCAGGATCATTTCTAAAACAGTTAATATACAAAGCACAATTTAAAACATTTAAATTCTTACTACACTTATAAGTCATCTTTCAGAGTTAACAAAATTTGCTCTTGTATTTTATTTCCAAAACCAAATTTAGTTTAATTGCTGCAAAACTTAAACAAACAGGTTGTTCTGTCAGGTTCATAAACCAATACCAGAAATCATAAAGCCATTTAAATTAGCCTAGCATGAAATCTAATAGCCAAGAATGAATTTAGGTTCACAACTAAAAGTCAAAGTACACAGGTCACAGAGGTACACAGAGAGGATGCGATTACTGGGTCAGTAATCATCTATATGCTGAAACTCACCCAATGCAGTAACCATCCCTCTTCAGCAGATGTCAAATACAGTTTAACTGCTAGTGTAGACAGCACAAAACCTCTTTCTGTAACAGTGTGGAAAAGGGATTCTTCCTTTCTACACTAGTAATTAAATGTTTCTCAAATGCGGTCAGCATTTGAGAAATACAGCCACTAGTGGATTTTTTTGCAGCCACATCAGCTTCCAAAACCTGGGCGGAGATTGGGACGGGGGCAAAGCAGTGGCCCCTCCCTGCAGTACCCAGCTGTTGCTCCTGAATGGCTGTTACCAAGGGAAGCAAGATGCACTGCCTTGGTGTTTGCGCTGATGCTGCCAGCAGGGATCAGCGCCCTACACCACGCAGCCTCCTCGGAGGCTCAGGGTAGCACCTCTGGTGACATATGGGGCCGGTGTGCATGGCACTGGAGGTGGCTCTTGTCAATGGAGGGGGCTGCAGCGTTCAGTTGCTGCAGTGCTCCTGGGCAGCTCCCCCACTCCTGCCTGGCTGGGTCACAGGGAGCCTGGGACTCAGCAGGCAACCGGTGAGTTCCTGACCCACCTTCCCCAGGGCAGGCTCTCTCTGAAGGATCACAAGAGGCAGGGACAGAGACACAGATTGGTGTTTCCCCAGCCTGGGGCTGCACTCGCTGTTTGAAGTTGCTGTAGCTACTGCAGCAGGTCAACCACTCCAGGCTTCTGCAGGGCTTGGCAGCTGCCCAGCAAGGGTGAGGGGCTCCCACTCCGTGACATGCTCCAAGCACAAGAACAGGAGCAAAGTCCGGGTGCGCTGAATGGGGAGCTCTATTTCCTACCACCTTCCTACTACATAAATAGATTACAATGATTTGGACATGTATGTGCATATTTATTTGTTTTTCCTAAAGTATTTTAGGAAAAATTGTCAGAGCAGCCACCAGCAAGAGTCGGTGGCCACACTCCAAGACTGCCAAAAAAATCTGTTGTGAGAACCCCTTCTTTTTGTCATTGGCTTGTGATGGCCCTATGCTAGCAACTGCTGTCAGCAACAGGCTAATTTTCCAATTTGTAGTTAAGACTCAAGGCACCAGCTGTGCTGTTCAGACCATTGTCGTTGATCTTGGAACGAACCATTCATTTCTTAATATGGCACATTCATGTAATTTTTCAAAACAAGTAATAAAAATAATAATATATGGAGATATACCTATCTCATAGAACTGGCAGGGACCTTGAAAGGTCATTGAGTCCAGTCCCCTGCCTTCTCTAGCAGGACCAAGTACTGATTTTGCCCCAGATCCCTAAATGGCCCCCTCAAGGATTGAACTCACAACCCTGGGTTTAGCAGGCCAATGCTCAAACCATTGAGCTGCCACAGCCTTTCCCCACTGATGGAGCTTTTCCCTTCAGCGGGAAAAGCATGGGTGGCGAGTAGCATAGGCCGTGGAAAGTTGTGCCTCCCCAAACAGCTGGCAGGCTTGGGCTGGTGCTCACTAGCCCCAGGGCTGGGGCCACGTTGGCACCGCCCGCCTGGCGCTGGGGGCGCGCTGGGGCTGGGGCCGCGTCACCTACCCGGCGTGCTGAGGCACACGGGGGTCCAGCGAGTGAGGGGGAGGGGGAGGCGGAAGGGTAGGGGTGAGGCCTCAGGCAGTTCACCTGCCACCCATGGATAAAAGGCTTTGGCAGTGGGATGCTATACTGCTAAAAACAGCAGCGTAGAAAGGGGAGGCACTGCTAGAGTGTGTAGAGAGCTGTGTAGGGTATATACCCTAAGGGTCTGGCGTGTCTTTACTCCATATGCTAAGCAGTGCCTCACCATCTACACTGCTATTTTTACCCATGCTACAGGGGTTTATGTATGCAATAGGCTGCTCTAAGTGTAGACATAACCTTAAAATTAAACCCTTTATCATCAATAGTAGTTGTTCACCTAGACTGCAAGTTAAAATGATGACTCCACACTGACAGATTACATAACTATCCAGTGTAAGGATCAATGGATTGGAAGTAGTATATGAAGTACACAGTGAAAAAATATAGAAGTACCTGGTGGAGGCAGGTAGCCATGAAAAAGGACACTGCCACATGATGAGCGTTCCAGCTCTTCACATAAGAGTAGTCTTCTTACTAAACAAGATATATATTAACATCAAAAGCAAAGAACTTCAATAAAGTTTTATTTTCTCAAGCTTCATTTAAAGAGGTTGATGAGATTTTAAAATATCTACTTGAATATTGTCAACTTCAGCACAAATAAGTTCAGCAGTCTTCTGGCTCATAATTGTCCCAAATCTTAGAATCATGAGTAGGTTATTATTATGGCAGTGCAACCATTAGGAACCACATAATTTTAATACAAACATTTACCTAAAGGAGTGATTCCATAAAATTCAGCTTCATGCCTGAGAACATTAATACTCACTCCCCTGGAAAAAAAAACAAGAACAAAGGAAAGCAATGCCTTGAAATAACGTTTTTTCCCTTTGAAAAAAGAAGACAGATTATTTTTTTTAAACTAGGTATTATATCTTGGGGGATCATAAAGTAAAAACTAGAAGTGTGAGTTCACACAATAAATATCAGACCTGAACCTCCTGAAGCAGCTTATTTTAATAACTTAACACAACATTTCCACCCCAGAGCTGGACTCAGTCTTTAGCTGGAGATACAGTAATCTTTATGGGTACAGATCACTGCATTAAAGTTAAAAATACAGAAAAACCCACAACAAAAGATTTGATTGAGAAATGTATTGTACTGAAATGGTTTAAATATATGAAATTGTATTCAATAATAAATTCTGTCCATTCTGGACACTGAAACATGAAACATGGAACTAAGGAAATAGGACCTGAGTCCACAGATTAGACTGTGCCGGTGAGGGACTTAGAAAGTACCACTCAGATCCCACAGTCACAGAACATCTGATTGATCAGTGGAATTAGAAAACTCCTATCAAAAAGGATTTTAAAATTTCCACCCAGGTGAACTGTACTGAGAAGGATTTTTAGAAGAATTAGAACTTCTTACCGTAAGTCTAGCTCCTTTGTACGAAGAAAATTTAAAATGGGTGCAAATGCCGCTGGATCTCGATCAATAAATATCTACAAATAAAGATAGTTAATTTATTTTTTGCGCATTAAGAGTTTGCTTTTGAGTAACAACTATATTACCTAGATAATATCGCTTTTAGAAACATTCTTTTGAGGTGCCCATCAGTCTCATGTCCCATTATGGTATGCGGTATTTGACCATGTGAGGCACTCAGCTCATAAGATTTAGCCCAGAATGTTTAGATACAAACAAAACAAGAAGTTTCTGCCCTATTTTCTCTACAGAGGGTATGTCTATACAGCAATTAAAAACCCACAGCTGGCCTCTTCCAGCAGACTGGGGCTCAGGCTGCAGGGCTTTTTAATTGCAGTGTAGAGTTCTGGGCTCAAGCTGCATCCTGAGGTCTGGGACCCTCCCACCTCGCAGGTCCTAGAGCGTGGGCTGCAGCCTGAGCCCAGAAGTCTACCCTGCAATTAAAGAGCCCTGAGGCCTGAGCCAGCTGACATGGGCCAGCTGCAAGTGTCTAACTGCAGTGTAAACATATCCATAGAGTACACACTGCAGCCCTGACTCTTAAACACACACCCCAACCCTACTGCAAACAGAGTTTTTCCCTGGAAAAGGAAGTCCACTAGGGACTTTGCTATTGATTTTATGTGGAAGGGACTCAGATACTAAGGAGATGAACAGCAGTATAAACCTCTACAATAGATTGAAATTTTTCAAGTCTATCTCAAAAGATTGAAATTTTGCTGGACTTTTTGATGAACAAGCAAAATATAATTAATCATCGTCATCACAAATGCCATATTTTAAGGTCAAGAAAAGTGTGTGCGCTTGGGCTAGTATACTTTTAAAAAAAAAAAAATGTGTAAGCCTCCCCCTCCATTATTGATATGACTGTGGTTCACAAGTTTGATTAAAGGAAAAAAGTTTATTTGTACATGGAGTAAGTATCACACATTATGCACTAAGAACAGGAGTACTTGTGGCACACCTTAGAGACTAACAAATTTATCTGAGCATAAGCTTTCGTGGGCTAACACCCACTTCATCGGATGCATGCAGTGGAAAATACAGTAGGAAGATATATATATATGTATATATACACATACAGAGAACATGAAACAGTGGGTGTTACCGTACACACTATAACGAGAGTGATCAGTTAAGGTGAGCTATTACCAGCAGGAGAGAAAAAAAACTTTTTGGAAACTGCTGGAAATGGGCCATTTTGATTACCACTACAAAAAGTTTTCTCTCTCTCCTGCTGGTAATAGCTCACCTTAACTGATCACTCTTGTTATAGCGTATACGGTAACACCCATTGTTTCATGTTCTCTGTGTATATATATATATATCTTCCTACTGTATTTTCCACTGCATGCATCCGATGAAGTGGGTTTTAGCCCACGAAAGCTTATGCTCAAATAAATTTGTTAGTCTCTAAGGTGCCACAAGTACTCCTGTTCTTTTTGCGGATACAGACTAACACGGCTGCTACTCTGAAACCTGACATTATGCACTGCAGATGAAAAGGACTGTTAAAGTTACTTTGCAATGTTCTTTGTTGATATTGCATTTAGCAATACTTTTCAATGTCATGCGCAGGCTCAACTGTTAAAGAGACCAGATGGATAAGGTAATATCTTTTATTGGACCAACTTGTGTTGGTGAGACAAGCTTCCAAGCCATGATTTTTAGTGTCTAGCAGAATAATAAATTTAAGCTTCACGGCTCACTTGAAAATGTTGTGCAGGTTTCCTTTGAGGATGAAGAATGAGGTCAGATATAGATTGATCGCTTTGTGAAAAGCATTCACCCACAGAGACACTGGATTTATGTTTTATTACAACAATCTGTAACCCACTAATCCCCTCTTTTTGTCCTATGACTGCAGAGGTGTTAATGGGCCACTCAACCGGGAATGGTCCCTTACAATATGTGCTAACTACTTATGCTAAATAATCTGTTACACCTTGCATTTTGCTGTGATGCTGGGAGTAACTTTCCCAGACCTGAAGAAGAGCTCTATGTGGCTTGGAAGCTTGTCTCTCTCACCAACAGAAGTTGGTCCAATAAAGGATATTACCTCACCCACCTTGTTTCTCTAATCTCCTGGGACTGACATGGCTACAACCACACTGCACACAAGGCTGAATTTTGTAAATTAGGAATATCTTTTCTGATTATGGCTCCCTCAGTTTAAAAGTATTAGTTTTTAACAATGAGCAAAGCAATTAGCAAATTTAAACCATTTGCTTCTGGGTATGTAAAGGGAGAAGTAAAGAAACACTGGTGAAACAATATGCACATTCCTTTATCTTCCTTTTTCATCCATATTAGAATGGAAACAAGGACCATGAAAAGAAAGTAGGCAAGAGGATCTCTTTCTTCCTGTTGTTTGCTGACTTTCATTCAAATGGTCACACCTGCAAAACTTTACTTCACCTACCTGGACATACCCTATTTCCCCTCAAATCTAAAAGCCTTACTTTCTTCCAAATCTATGCTATCTTACAGGGCAGTTAATACTTCCAAAACTTGTGTTTCCCATACTGGAAACCTGAACAATTTAACTGGTAGTGTTTGAAGTAAAAAGATACCCATACCAAAAGAAAAAAGCACAGAACTATGCTTGCTCTGGGCATTCATTATGAACCCATTCATTACGCATCCTGTTCTGAAAGTTCACTGTGAGGTTCCTTCATGATGTATGAAATATCCTATTCAGTTTATATGGGTAACATTTTCAAATGCACCTAAGTCATATAGGGTCAAAGGGACTTAGAAGTCTGTGCCCCATTGACTCCTAAATGACTTGAGCACTTCTGAAAATGTTACCATTAGCTTTTTAATTAAAATTGACTTTTCTGGGTCTTCTGGTGGTGGTCATCCGACGGAAAAATGACATTGGCATACAGGGGTGTGTGACATTATGAGTGTAATATAATATCTCATTGAAAGATGACAGAGCCAGAAAGAATTAATTAACTCACAGACTGACCTGACCCATGGCCGACCTTTAGAGACTGATTAGGAAGATATGTAAATGAATAGAGCTTTGAAATGCAGGTCTGCATTGTTAGAGATAGAAGGGAAGCTGTTTGCTCAGGTCTTGTGATGTAAGCAAACAAGTCTTGTCTATTGCTATAGCTTTAATTCAAAGATCAAAAAAAGGAGTATTAGTATTTAGGAAAACACTTGAGGGAAATTGTATTATTGTCTATATGTCTCTTTGAAGGTTGTGGTAACCTGTATCTGACCTGTTTAATGGATAAATTATCCTGTGCTAATTGCCATGATGTTTGGAAGAAGGAAAGTTAAGCCTATTGTTTTCTCAGGCCAAAAGGCTGCAGGAAATATATAAAAACCCTGGGACATGATCCTTCTTCATCTCAGATCTGCTTTGGGTTTCAAGAGGGGGAACCTTAAGCCATAAGGATTGAGATCCCCAGTCACTGACTGGAGTCACCCTGAATATGGACATTGGACTATAACCTATGGACTATCTCTAAAAGGACTTTTGGCAACTATAAGCTCATCTCTGCTATGTACCTGAACCTCAAGAATTGAATTCAAGTCTGTATATATATTGATCTTTTAACCAACACACTCTCTCTTTTCTTTTTTAATAAATTTTAGTTTAATTAATAAGAATTGGCTATAAGCGTGTATTTTGGGTCAGATCTAAGTTAACATTTGACCTGGGTCTGGGGCTTGGTCCTTTGGGATCAGGAGAACCTTTTCTTTTATATGATAAGATTTTCAGTAATCATCATCATATCTGACATGTGTGTCTGGATGGAGGCCTGAGGCTGGGCACTTTAAGGGAACTGTGTTGTTTGGACTTCTGAGTAACCAGTGAGGTATTACAGAAGCTGTTTTGTGCTGGCTTGGTAAATCTAAAGGTTGGAATATCCACCAGCTTCTGGGGTTTGTCTGCCCCGTTCTGTTTGCAGTTCACCCTAATTGAGTGACCTCAGCTGGCTCCCACGGGCAGCATCATCACTGGGGGTCAGATGTTAGTCTGCTGCATTTACTGTATCTATATAACTGATCTATGGATCAATAATACCCTATCATTTTAGATATCATTTTAGAACTATTAGTATGAGCTTCAGTATAGAAGTTACTTCTGCTAAATAGATCCAATTTGTAAATAGTGACAAAGAGTCCTGTGGCACCTTATAGACTAACAGAAGTATTGGAGCAAAGCTTTCTCACCCACGAAAGCTTATGCTCCAATACTTCTGTTAGTCTATAAGGTGCCACAGGACTCTGTTGCTTTTTACAGATCCAGACTAACACGGCTACCCCTCTGGAATTTGGAAATAAGTATTCATTCTTATAAATTATCAGTAGCATTACTCACAGCACCAGTTTCATCTTTAAGTGTTGAAATTCTTCCACTCAGTAAACTGAAAAGCATAAAATATTTGTTTGAGTTATTATGCAGTCTAGAAGGAGAGAGCATTAAACATGTGCAGAAGTATTCTAACACTCCATTATACAAATAACCCAACTATATTTCCATGACTCAAAGTTAGAAATCCCCTAATAACTGAGCAAGCGTAAAGCTCCAAATCTTCCGGGCAATATGACTATGAATTCTTCATGATCTCTGGAAAGAAATTAATGAAAAACTCATCCAGACAACTTTTGTTGCTCTGATTTATACTCCAATGCTATTGTACTAGCGTAAAAATTAGCAATCTGCTGAGATCCTTTAGCATGGAAGATAGGGAGTTGCAGGGCAGGGAGGGGGTTGGTTCCCTGTGCTGCCTCCTCCTCCGTATGGCATAGAACAGGAGGACATCTCCCTGGAACTCCATTTACTTCATGGTTTCAGTGTAGCTGCCAGAGACATTGCTGCCCAGCAGCCTCATTCACAAGGATTCTTCTTTTATCCTCTTCAAACATGAAAGGCAGAAAGCCATGGTGACATGAAAATTCCACCATCGCTTATCTCCCTCTGTGAAGATACCAGCTGCCAGGGATAAGAACTTGGAGTTCTGACAGCCTGTTGCTAGGTGAAGGCATGGTGGATTAGCCACTGGGCTGACGGGGCCCGTGCTCAGGGGCCCTGGCCAACCGGGGCTCTGGAAAAAATCTGCCCGTGGGTGGCAGAAGCCAGGAGCCCCACCTGCCAGGCGGGAGGGAGAAGCCCCCATACCCCGCCCCCTGGCAGCAGCATCAGGTGGGCAGGGTGGGGGATCCTCCCCCAGAAGCCTTGGCTCAACCCCGTTCCCCAGCAGAAGCCGCAGGATGGGGAAAGTCCCCCATAGCGGACCCCATCCCCAACAGAAGCCAGTGCTCCCTACTCATCCCCCGGCAGAAGCCGTGGGGTGGGGTGGCAGGGGAAGCCTCCACACCCAACCCCGCCCTCCAGCAGAAGCGCTGGGCAGGTGGGGTGTGACAAGCCCCAGTGCTCCAACCCTGGTCCCCTGCAGAAATACCGGGGAAGCCCCAGCACACAGACCCCCGCTGTGGCCCTGGGACTGGAGGAGCTCTGACTCCCTACTGCACCCCGTGGCGCAGGGGACAGAGTTTCCCTGGTCTTGGGGCCATGGGGGGCGGGGAAAGGTGGGCAGAAAGGAGCAAAAGATGTTGGGAGGCTGCAGTGGGAGGCAGAATGGGTGGGACCCTGGGTGGAACAGAGGCGGGCCCTGGGGAAGGGGCAGAAAGGGGTGGGGCTGTGGACAGGGCCACAGGCAAAAGAGGCGGAACAGGGGTGGCCTGCAGGGAAAGGAGTGGGGAAGGGCCCCCCACTTGCTCTGGCCCAGGGAAACCTTAATCCGCATTTGGGTGAAGGGTAGTCGAGGAAAGAGAGCGTAGCTGGAAGAAACCATGATTTTTCTTAAAAATAATGATGAAAAGCCCAGGATATTTGGGAGGGTTAGAAGTAAGTGAAGCTTCTTTATTGTTCTGATTTGGAAGGCTACTTCCTGTAAAGAGCAAGAAATACTATTTTTTAAATGATAACATATTGAAAATTCTCTCACATATGAAGACAAAAGAATTTGAATATCTAACTTCTAACTCTCCCAAAGGAGTAGCATGGTATACAAAATAATGTACGTCATGGAGAAGGTAAATACGGAGCTCCTATTTATCCCTCTCATGATACAAGCACAAGCAGACATTTAAAATGGAATTTGAAAGGCAACACATTTTAAACCAATAGAAGGATTTTTAACAATGCATAATTAATATGTGGAACTTAATGCCACTAAATATCATTTTGAGGCCAAGGGCTTGCTAGGAGTCAAAATAGTGAGACATGAGACTATCTATTTTCATTAGATAGGATAAAATAATTTTTATAAAGGATAATAAACCCTCACATTCAATAAGCTAACCATTGACTCATTGGAGAAGGATGGAGACAGAAAAATTGATCATATGGACAGTTTATTCCTTCCTCCCCACTTGGCACTATTTTTTATATGCTATGAGTAGACCAAAAAAAATTTGAGGGGAAAAAATGTGTGTGTCAAATTCATAATGGGGAAACTCTTACAATTTTAATTACAGAAGCATACTGTGCAACAGCAGCGGAGAAGGTGGAGACTGGTGATCTAATGCAGGTCTGGCTCAGCTTCACCCACCCACTGACCCTCCCACCCACAGCATGAGTATCTCAGGAAGCTAAATGATCCCTTCACCATTCCGTCCTCCTCCTTTGCTCTGCCCCAACAGTGACAGCAGGAGGAATGTTTTTTTCTGACTTATGTTTTTTTCTGTAATCAAACTCTCATAGTGGTAATGATATAAAATGCTTAGTAATTCTACTTAGTAAAATATATTAACATTTGAAATACCTGGAAAAAAAGGAGTCTGGAATCCACATTAGTGTTTGTCTTGAGGTGCTGAACCTGTAAGACCAAAAATTAAAAAAAAGTCAAGCATTGCACAGAGTATCAAGTTGAGTTTTGGTTTTTTCAAGACTGCTTAAAAGAAGCCTTAGGATACGTTACACTGCAAAAAAAGACCCAGGGCAGCAAGTCTCAGAGCCCAGGTCCACTAGGCTCATGCTATGGGGCTAAAAACAGCTGTATAGATATTCGGGTTTAGGTTGGAGCCTAGGTTCTGAAACCCAGCAAGGGGAATGGATCTCAACCTGAAAGTCCACACTGCAGTCAACCCAGGCTCCAAGACTCACTGCCGTGGGTCTTTTTTTCTCTTTTTTTGCAGTACAGACATATCCTTAGAGGTCAGAGAGTGGTTCGGAAAGCTGATTCTAGAGAGTGAATTCCTTACTATGTGTAAAAATCTCAAAGAAAAGATGTGAAGAAACTATTATTTTTACCTCTCATTTCTATTACAGCATCCAGAGGCCCTAAATCAGGGCCCCAATCATTGTGCTAGACCCTATACAAAAACACTCAGTGAGACAATTCCTGCCCCAAATACCTTACAATCCAGGGTCCTGCCCCTGCAAACATTCATGCCACTTGAGTAACTTTATACAAAGGACTAGATCAATAGTGCTAGTGCTTGCAAGATTAAGTCCTAAATTAAGACAAGATGCAACAAACTTAGGGAGAATGTCAGTAATAATGACAAAGTAGTAAGTAAAAAATATTTTAGAGTGTGCTTATAGTTAGGGCCCTACCAAATTCACGGCTATGAAAAATGCATCACGGTGAAATATGGTCTCCCTCCATGAAATCTGGTATTTTGTGTGCTTTTACCCTATAAACGGATTTCACGGGGGAGACCAGCGTTTCTCAAATTGGGGGTCCTGACCCAAAAGGGAGTTGCGGGGGAGGAGGGGGGTCACAAGGTTATTTTAGGGGAGGTGCGGTATTGCCACCCTTATTTCTGCGCTGCCTTCAGAGCTGGGTGCCAGAGCTAGGCAGCCAGAGACTGGCGGCTGTTGGCCAGGCACCCAGCTCTGAAGACTGCCCCACCAGCAGCAGTGAAGTAAGGGTGGCAATACCATACCATGCCATCCGTACTTCTGCGCTGGTACTGGTGGTGGCTCTGCTTTCAGAGCTGGGCTCTCAGCCAGCAGCCACCACTCTCCAGCTGCCCAGCTCTGAAGGCAGCGCTGCTGCCAGCAGCAGTGCAGAAGTAGGGGTAGCAGTACTGCAAACCCCCCCCCCCCCCCTCCACACACACAACTCCTTTTTGGGTCTGGACCTCTACAATTACAACAAAGTGAAATTTCAGATTTAAATAGCTGAAATCATGAAATTTATGATTTTTAAAATCCTATGACCATGAAATTGACCAAAATGGACTGTGAATTTGGTAGGGCCCTAGTTATAATACCTGTAGTTATCTGCAATTGCTATTTATGCCCAATTGTCTACCAGTGAAATCTCTCTGCTAGAATTAAAGTTAGGACCAGCTTTTTGTTTAAAGTTCAACTGTTCTATGTGCTCTAAAATCTGGACAGTCAATCAGATCGCATTGAAATTTGGTGTGCCTCATAGGGCAGAGGTAAAGTCAATGAGCCACAATTTGACCATGGGATTCCTGAGATACAGTCTCCAGAGGGGCGGGGGGGCAACAGCCTCCAGAAAAACTTTTTTTTTATAAAGTTACCATGTTCTGGCAATGTGGTTTTTTTTTTTTTTTTTTTTTTGCTCATAGACAGAGATCAAATCAGGGCTCAGATCATCAAGCTAGGGTCTAAAACGCTTAAGTGTTACCCTCAACAGAGTGTATGGCACCCACCATGCTTTGGGGGAAATCAAATTAAAACATTATTTGAAAGAGTCTGCTTTTTCCAGTTACACCTATAAAGGCTTACATGCGTACTCACACCTCTAACGGATTATACTGAGCATGTGCACAGAGATAGGAAGGCTAACTATCTGGAAAACTACCTATACATTACAGAACTTAGGTGGCTCCAAAGGTACGTTATGCTCATGGAACCATCCCAGGCACTGTATCCTCAAATCCAAACCCTGAGCAGAAATTTGAAGTAAAAAAAAAAAGCAGGAATATTGCTCCAATCTGCCTCTGTCAAAGGGGGATTTTAATTTTTGTGAAACAATGTGAGTACCGCAGAATATTCAGAAGGCTATTTTTAAAAAAAGAAACAAAGATACACAAGCAAATGCTCTCTGGGAGGAAAAACTGAGGTGGAAGATAAGGTGGGAATAGAGGGTGAGGTATTGGGACACCAGGTGATAGAGAGGAGGGTGGTGACTAGGGGGAATGGGAAGGTAGGGGTGAGAGAGTGACAGAGGGCCTGGGGGGAATAGGGAACGGGCAGCGGCGCCTGTAAACCCACACTGCCTTCCCGTGCATGTTCTACAATCTGGGGGCCCTCAACCCATCTATTGGAGTGTGAACACCCCCCTTCCCTGCCCCCCTCATGTAAGCCAGGTTCTGGAGGGGGCTTGCCTTTCTGGGGTGGGGATGGGGGGTCTGAGCCCCCTCTCTACCCCCTCCCCATGTGAACCAGACATCCTCAGACCATGTACCATGCTGAGACTGGGTATGCTTGACACATATCAGAAACTCTCCAGCACTGGGGAGGGGGAAGTGGAACACCCACTCACATGAATGAAACAGTTCACACCTCTCAGAGATGTTAAGGCTGTATCTATGGGCCAGACCCGTTGCTGATGGATGTGTAGACCCCATCCCTTCTATTCTCCCTCTAATTTCATACAAGAGTGCCAGCTCTTCTCTAGCTAAGGCCATGGCTACACTAGTAAACTTACAGCAGCACAGCTGTAACAATGCAGCTGCACCGCTGTAAGATCGCTTGTGTAGCCACTCTATGCCGACGGAAGAGAGCTCTCCCATTGACATAATAAAACCGCCTCCAGGAGTGGCAGTAGCTATGTCGGCAGGAGAAACTCTCCCACTGCCATAGCGCTATGCACACAAGCACTTATGCTTGCAAAACTTATGTTGTTCAGGAGTGTGGTTTTTTCACACCCCTGAGCGACATACATTTTGCAGACATAAGTGGTAGCGTTGACATGGTCTAAGTTGAAAAGCCCTTCCTGTTAAAATGACTCTTCTGAGGTCTTGTCTACACGACACACGTTGACAAAAGTCAGCTTTCATCAACAAAACAGTGGATGTGTAAACACTGAAATGCTCCTCCCACTGATTTAACTCCCTGGCTCTGCTGACATAATAAAACCACCTCAAAGAGAGGCAAAGAACTTTTTGCGACATAGTTAGAGCAACAATGTAATTAAAGAGGCTTATGATCGTGGACATAACTTAAGTTGACTTAACTCTGTAGTGTAGATATGACCTTAGTACTCTGTGTGCTTACACAGATTGACTTGCAATTTGTTATGCTTTGTAGGAGTGTAGGGTAGGATTAATTATCCAAACGTGGGATCATTTGGGCAAGGGGTTCCTAAAATACAGCCCCCACTAAAAAAACAAACAAAAAACAACAACAACACTGGTTCACCCAAAGCATGCAATTCCAATAATCTCCTCTAAATGGTTCCAGAATTGAGGAATCTTTGAAGACAACTTCATTAAATGGAGCTATTGTAGACGGGAAGGGGTTGAAGAGAGGAAATTTGAGGGTAAAGTTCCAAAATACTTTATACAATAAATGGATACATTTCATGATGTCTCTAAAGAACAAGTATTTTATGAATTCATCCTTTTTCTGGCTCTGCTTCATATTTTCAGTGCCTACATTTCCTATTTATTGAAGGAAAATATTACTTTCTACCACTGCAAAAAGTAGAAGCACAAGGATCATATAAAAAACTCCTCTGTACTATATACAGTGAAGACTGTGTGTAGCCAATCAGTGGTTCAATGCAAGCATGACAATGCCAAATCTGAACAAAGAAATCTAGTGTTGGCACTGAACATGAACAACATGCAAACAAGAATTTCTTTTTCCTGCCAGAAAAAAAATGAACCAAAGCCTTTTGTTACTTGAGCTACTGCGAGTTTAAGGAGATTTTCTGTAACTTTTCAGCTGTTGGTTTTGTAAAGTTTCCTTTATCATCAGGAATATACTGTAATTCAATTTTTCCCTCTTAAATAAAATATCCACATACCATAATTAGGTATGTATATAAAATTCAGAATAAGAGAAACAATTTTTCCTAATTTGCCGTAGCCAAAGAAAACAGTGCTTTATACTACAATACAGTAAATACAGTCATTTGTCAATCTTCAAACCTTTGAAAATTCTTTAAATATATTCTTTAAACATCCAAAATTTCAGTTATTTAAAGCTTCTCCAATTGTCCAAACTATATACTTAGAACAATTAGGTAAACGTCATTTTTATTTATAGCACTTTATCTCAAAATATGAGTAACTCAATTTTGAAATGATACAAAACATTACCTTAGCTATGCCCTGTGAACTTTTTTCAAAGCCAAGAGCTTATGACCAACGTTCACCAGCTACATGTCAACGTCCTATAAACATCTAATACAGAGAAGCCTAAATACCAATGACTTTCAATGAGACTTCGGATCCTAAATCAGTCAAGGCATGCTTTGCTCAGCATTGCAATGCCTAAGTACCTTCAAGAATTTGGGCCCTAAGCAATAATGGCCTAGTTTTCAAAGGTGCTGAGCACTGATTTCACTAGGATATATATGTGCTCAGAAATCCTGAAAAATCAAGCCATTTATGAAGGAGACCAACTTTAAGCACCCACGTGTAAAAAAGGTGTTAGAAGAATAAATCAGAAAACTAAAAACTGTGAAAAAACAAAAAACCCGCTGGCTAATTCTCCATGAGTAAATCCAAGTGAGAAAATCATGCAAGACCGACAATAGCACTTTGAAACAGTAGATCATTATAAGAAAGTGGGGATACAGTCCTTATTTCACGATAGCACAATTTACTACATAGGTTGGGAAAAGAGTGTCCGGGTATAGTGTTTAGATTATCCACAAATGCAAAGTTTGTTTTAAAGTCATATGATACATAGAGTACATAATCAGCAATAACTCACATTTAGGTGAACAGATTTAACAATAGTTTAGATATTAGAATCCGAATACTCGGGTACATCGCTCATAAAAATTTGTAGAGAGATTTGGTTGTGGAAAGCAAAATATATCAATGAGTGAAGATTGTCCCTCAGTAATTGAGAAGTAGGATAGGTTGTCCATTTAGAGAAAAAAAAAAGTCCATCAGGAAAGTTATTTGAGTTATTTTCCAGACTGCACTTCTCATCGGCACTCCAGCTCATCCCTCCTAGTATTGCCGATGTCCAGTGATGTGTTCTATGTAGATGTCCCTCGACCACCTGACGGCATCTGACACCATGAGTTGCCGCATCAGCCGAGCATAGCGTTGACTGACTCACATTCTCTTGGCACTCGCTCGTTACCGGGGTCCCATGCGACGATCAGCGCGCAAGTTTGGACTTCATAGCCCCTAGCTCTCAGGGTGTTGGCCAGAGAGGCGTATTTCTCCAGCTTTCAAGCTCAGGCATTGTGGAAGGCCGGGGTCCTGTTTTCGAAAGACACTGTGATGTCCACCATGATGATGACAATGTCCGGTCGCAGTTGGCTGTCGGTTCCAGTATTACTTACTTAACTGTCCTAAAAACTAGTATTCACTGTTATTAGAGTTAATATGAGCATTAAAATTACTAAGAATTAATACAGCTAATACACTTTAATACACATGCAGAGCAAGAAATTTAAAAATAAATCTAGACCTCATTTCTGGTACTGAGAAGTAGCAATTCGTAGTAAAGATTATACATGCAATAATTTATATATCCAGTAACATAGAGCTAAGTGAGCAGCCATACCAGATATCTGCCCACATCAGATGTGGAAGTTGGGCAGACCAAAAACTGAGTGCACCTTCAAACTTTCAAAAAGTGTTATCTGCATCACTGCTATACTTCTTGAAGAATTACTGTATTTATAAAATGACTTTTTAATTTTATTGTGATTAAAGAAAATACAGAAAAATAAATGAGAACTGGAGATAACAGATATTCAAGCTATATTTCTTTTATGTATCAGTTATAAAACCATTGATTCAATCTATTGCCCTTGTGCAGCATAAATTATCCTATCAGAAAGGGGTGGAGGAGGAAATAATAGTTGCAGGTCTACAGGGTATGTTACAAGGCCTTGGTCAATAAGGTTTTGACATGCACAAAAATATTAACAGAATGGAAGAGGGCACTTGAACTCATGGTCTGCTTACTCCCCAGTCTAGAGCACCTTACTGTAGGCCAGTGGTTCTCAAACTTTTGTACTGGTGACCCCTTTCACATAGCAAGCCTCTGAGTACGACCCCCCTTATAAATTAAAAACACTTTTTATATATTTAACACCATTATAAATGCTGGATGTAAAGCAGGGTTTGGGGTAGAGGCTGACAGCTCGCGACCCCCCCCCATGTAATAACTTCGTGACCCCCTGAGGGGTCCCGACCCCCAGTTTGAGAACCCCCGCTGTAGGCTACAGGGTATTTGTTGGGGGAAGGCTCACTCTCCTTCTCTGAGACTGCACACAATGCTGGCATTCCAGCACTCCATAGAACTATAAAGGAAGTCTAATAACTTAATTAATAAGCTAAGGCTCTATATGCCAGACACCTACGGCAAGTCTACAGCACACATTTATATTGGCGCAGCTGCACCACTGTAACGTGTCTGGTGAAGATACTCTAAGTCAATGGGAGAGATTTCTTCCGTCGCTTAATAACGCCACCTCCGTGAGAGGCAGTAACTATGTCAGTGGGGAAGCTCTCCCACCAACATAGTGCTGTCTCTACAAGGGGGGGTTAAGGTCAATATAACTACGTCGCCCAGGTGTGTGGATTTTTCACACCCCCGAGCGACGTAGTTATAACAAAGTAAGTATGTAGTGTACTCCAAGCCTGAATTTCAACAAGGGTATGAGAGTGATTTAAGTCTTGTATGGATAATGACCATAGAATTTTTCCTGTCTCTGAGCAAAACAGCATTCTTAGAACAAGAGGTAAAATCCACTTGGCATCCCATGCTCTTGATACAAAAATTCATCTGCTCCATCTTATTGTCCAGATCATCTATTGTTGCCTCAAATTGAGTGATGATCATGTTGATATTTTCAAGGAACTGTCAAACATTATCTCACAGGCCTGTCTTTTTCTTTGAACTTGTTCAGTATGATAGGAGATTTCTCGATAAAAGCCGGAACCCCCTTCAAGAAAGAATCAATGTGCAAAATCCTAGGTGTTTTATTCCTTAGCATCTTCAATCCCAACAGAAAGCAATTACACACAAAAGGATATAATGTAAGCCAAACCAGAACATATCCACTCAGTTAATCAAAGCAGGCTACACCTTTCAATTTGTATTTTCATTAAAAAGGAAAAGTATGTGACCCACACAGCTAGAATTAGCTAAAGAAAATAACAAAATAGACTAATGTCCACACTAAAACTGCATGGCCATTCTGCAAAGTGCTCTGTGGACAATTTTAAGCTCAATTCTTTATACATCCAATAAGAACATGAAACAACTACTATTGCTTAAGCCAACTGTTTTCACCAAGCTTTAAGAAATATTACTCATAAACATTAGAAATCAAACAATCATCCCTATTTACAAATGTTCACCTCACAATATCGCTGAGTGAAAAGTAGTATAAAGATTTACAGATGTTAGTTTGAGACTCAGACAGAATATTGACTAGTTTGTGCTACAGGTAACAACTGATACAGGTAAGAAACAATCTGATATAAAGCTATCCAAAGATACTACGATAACAATGATGTAATTTTACAAAGATTATAGTATTATCAACCTTGTATCAAATTTCTACCAACAAAAGTCTGATATGAGCAATATATATTAAAGAACAACTACTGAAAGTTGCCTTTTAGAGTTCATTTCCACCTCTGATCAACCATGAACATCACATTTGAATATAAAAATACAAATTTAAAATATCAGACTATTACATTATAAAAACAGGATAAACCATATTTTAAATACGAAAGGGTTATAATCAAAATTATGCTATCAACATAAAGCATCAAAATTACATTTTATCTCTTGTTCCTTAAATAGTTCAGCATATTTTTGACATTTCAATTTTAAAAGTTTATCACTGAGCATTTTAGCGCAATTCCAAAAATAATAATATTTCCTTTGCAATAGTAAATGCCACAGGTTACAACCAAAAATAAATCTCACTTACTAATAACATTAATACTATTTTCTACAGCTAGTAACATAACACTACTCAAGATGGCAGATGAGTCACATTAATACATTTGTCTACATCATTCTGCAATACTCACAGAAACAAAGGAGAACAATTAAAAATTCAGGGTACAGATTTAAGTAGTCTGACATTTTACTAGGCATACATTTCAGACTTTTTTCCTCTCCTGTATAGCTTGCCTGCTCTTGCATCACTGCATGGAAATGTTTCAATCTGAATTATATTTTGTTTTACTTTATAATGAAAACTTTCTGTTATTATTATTAAAACGTAGGTGATTTGGTGCTTAAACATAGATAACTCTTTTTAGAAAAGAATTGTTTATGAATGTTTCATTATTACACTTAAAAAGATGTAAAATAAACTATCAGGATGGAGATATAATATGCAAAATATTAGACTGTTCTTGATGCTTTCATATTAGAACATCACAATTTGGCCTAATGCATTTCATTCAAACTGTTTATTTGTACAGATGCATCAAGAATTTACATCTGATGGGATACAAAATTAAATACAACCCACTGTTTTAAATATGATTTAACCAGTGAAGTAGTTTGCAATATTTGGTGGAAGATTTTCAATGTTAAGCAGTAAGAAGCAGAAATCAATTCTGCTCGTTAATAGCCTCTACATTCTTCTTCCCATACAAAAAACAGGTGTAAAGAAATTAACAATAATTACTTACAAATATGAGGGAATGCAAGTGAAGGTTGTATTTTTCCCTACATTTCTGTGACTAAATGTGAAGTTAGCCATTTTCACGAGTAACACCTTGTAAAATTATCTTTCCAAAAGTTTTACAGTCTGATATTCAGGGCCATATTCAGCCATAAAGCTAGAGAATGCACTCCAGTGACTTCAGAAGACTTGTGACAGGATTGAATTTGGCCCTTATATTGTAAAATACGTTTTTGAATCAAATCACTTCTCTGCACAACACATGCAAGCATACTGAAGATAAGCTATATTAAAGAAAAACATTAAAGTGTAACTAAAAAGTATCTTGTAATTTAGGAAGGCTATTATTATAAATGGTAAACTTTTCAGTCTATAAGCAATGCTAATTGAATGTTTACCAATATACAATTTTCCGGGGGGAGGAATCTTTAATGTATTTCCTGAGATACACATTAGTATGTAAAAGTCTTTCCTTATTTTTTATTGTGTGAGCTTGTTCAAGCTATTTATTAATATCTGAAATAATATACAGTGCAACATACAAACAGAAACCTAATGATATGAATGTTCTAGTGCTGTATTCACTCTCAAGGAAGACAGTTTCATGAAGTTTCCCTATCCTGGCCTACCACCTCATTGTTATCTTGTCTCTTTTACCCTGCACAGTTAGTCTGTTGCTAACTTCTGCTGTTTACATATACATCCTTTTCCACACCTACTGTCAAAATCCCTCTGTGCCTCAAAAACTGTAACCTCCTTCTTTCTGGCCTTACCAACACACAGCTCATTCACCTCTAGCCTAACTACAACTTTTCACAAGTCACTTCACTGACTCCAAATCCCTGTCTTAAAACTTTTCATGTTTTTTCCCCAAGCTCCACACAGCATGGTGACATGATGCATACCACATCATCCTAACCCTTCTAAATCTTAGTTTGTGTATTCCTTCCTCCCTCTACATCCTATTTTGCTACACTCAATTTAGAATACAAGAAGGCAGTGATCATGTTTTTAATCACTATGTAAAGCATCATATTGCATCTATAGTGCTATAAAAAAAACTCAGTCTTTCCAATCTTCTTTAGAAAACAGCCCATAACTCACTCAGGAGCCCTTCCTCCTTCCAAAGAGACCTGACACACATACTCTTCTTCAGATATTATTCATATTTCCATGCCTCTTTTTAAAAAAAGAATGCTGCACTGTACTAAATAAGGTGGATTCCCAAACAAATGCAAAATTAAATGTTGGAAAGAAAAAAGGGAAAAATTCCTCCAGAGTTACTTACACTATATAAAAAGAACGAGGAGTCCTTGTGGCACCTTAGAGACTAACAAATTTATTTTGGGCATAAGCTTTCATGGGCTAAAACCCACTTCATCAGATGCATGCAGTGGAAAATACAGTAGGAAGATATATATATACACAGAGATCATGAAAAAATGGGTGTTGCCATACCAAGTCTAACAAGACTAATTAATTAAGGTGGACTATTATCAGCAGTAGAAAAAAAAAAACTTTTCTAGTGATAATCAGGATGGCCCATTTCCAACAGTTGACAAGAAGATGTGAGTAACAGTAGGGGAAAAATTAACATGGGGAAATAGTTTTTACTTTGTGTAATGACCCATCCACTCCCAGTCTTTATTCAAGCCTAATTTAATGGTGTCCACTTTGCAAATTAGTTCCAATTCTGCAGTTTCTTGTTGGAGTCTGTTTTTGAAGTTTTTTTGTTGGAGAATTGCGACTTTTAGGTCTGTAATTGAGTGACCAGGGAGGCTGAAGTGTTCTCCGACTGGTTTTTGAATGTTGTAATTCTTGATGTCTGATTTGTGTCCATTTATTCTTTTGCGTAGATACTGTCCAGTTTGGCCAATGTACATGGCAGAGAGGCATTGCTGGCACATGATGGCATATATCACTTTGGTAGATGTGCAGGTGACCGAGCCTCTGATGGTGTGGCTGATGTGATTAGGTCCTATGATGGTGTCCCTTGAATATATATGTGGACAGAGTTGGCAACGGGCTTTGTTGCAAGGATAGGTTCCTGGGTTAGTGTTTTTGTTGACACCATTAAATTAGGCTTGAATAAAGACTGGGAGTGGATGGGTCACTACACAAAGTAAAAACTATTTTCCCATGTTAATTTTCCCCCTACTGTTACTCACACCTTCTTGTCAACTGTTGGAAATGGGCTATCCGGATTATCACTACAAAAGTTTTTTTTCCTCCTGCTGATAACAGCCCACCTTAATTGATTAGTCTCATTATAGTTGGTATGGCAACACCCATTTTTTCATGTTCTCTTTGTATATACATCTTCCTACTGTATTTTCCACTGCATGCATCCGATGAAGTGGGTTTTAGCCCATGAAAGCTTATGCCCAAATAAATGTGTTAGTCTCTAAAGTGCCACAAGTACTCCTCGTTCTTTTTGCCGATACAGACTAACACAGCTACCACTCTGAAACCTTACACTATATAGACAAGCAACAGCTTGGCCAAGGCACATATACCTGAGTAAGATATGGACAAATTACTTTATTCTCCCCCAGGTCCATTCCCTCTTTCTGTGGCTATGTCTACACTACAGTTTATGTCAGCATAATTTATGTCACTCGGGGGTGTAAATAAATCACTCCCGAGTGACATAAGTTACACTGACATAAGTACCGGTGTGGACAGCGCTATGTTGGTGGGAGAGCAGCTACATTAGAGAGCTTACAGCGACGCAGATGCATTGGTGCTGTAAACTCTCTAGTGTAACCATGCCCAGAGACGCTTATTCTGCACACAAAAAAAGCGAGGCTACTTTGTAAACAACAAAAATCACCATAACAAGTACGTTCCTACCATGATATTTTAGAAGTTGCAGGAAAACTCCAAAACTGCAAATATACTTATCTACTTTGAAAAAAATAATTTATTTTCATTGCTTTAATCTTTCTACAGTAGTGTTAGCACTTAACATAAGCATCACTCTTCTACTTTCCTATTTACAATCCATTATACTGTATATTCAACTAATACAGCACATAATTTTCAGAAATGTAAGGGAAAATGCACAATTTTGTAAGGTTTAAAAAAATTACAAACTCAACCTGTACAGGATTCTCAAATTGAGCACCCAAAATTTATACAAGGCATTATCCACATAGCTTTGGAAGGGCAGATGCTACATTGACAAAGCAGCAACAAACTTACAGAAATACAATAAAATACAGAAAATAAAGGTGGGTATTTGGGGCACGAGAAACAATACAGTTAGAACCACTGAAGTTGTAAATTTAGCAATACCCACTTTTTCTAGAAACATGTAATTGCAAACCTGGACTACGACAAACTATGGAGACAAAGTAAAGTGAAGGACAGAGTGGT
The DNA here is from genome assembly GCF_028017835.1 of Emys orbicularis. Taxonomy (NCBI): domain Eukaryota; kingdom Metazoa; phylum Chordata; order Testudines; family Emydidae; genus Emys; species Emys orbicularis. The sequence goes on from NC_088685.1 coordinate 169,045,702, forward strand.
TTCTTTTGTAAACCAGGGAAGCTGAAGAAATTCCTACTCTAAATCTGTTACCAAATTAGCAATTCAATAACTCTTAGTCTGAAGAAGCATATTTCTCCCTCAACACGTCTCCTCCTTATACTTCTCTGATTTTCATAATCATTTGCTAAATATGTTTCAAAACATGATCTGCAGTTTTGGGATTTTTAAGTGACTTACTCCTAAAAACTGTACAAATAGGTCACTGTAAAACTGCAGAATAGTAAAGGCTTCTCGAGGTAGGCACAGCCAACCCTGATTTGGATTATACTTACACAATATAAATTTTAACAAATGTCGTAAATTGGCCCTGAGGACACTTTCAGATATCAGTTTTGCCTACTAATTTTAAGGTATCACCTATGGAGGAGTTTCAGTAAATCAGAGTTATAGTATAATCAGAGGCCTGTGTATTCTGAGATTCTCCAACATTTGCTACAGAGGGTAAGTTTGCTGTACAACTGTACTATAAAATATCAGCTTTAAGTTTTAGCAAGTTATGTTTCTAGACCACGTGGCTGCAAAGATAACCTTGAAAACACAAAGTAAGTGGAAACTAACACAATGCTGTCTTTGTGAATCTGCAGACAGCTTGAAACTATTGCGCCAAGAGGTATGAATTATATTCATCTCAATAAAGTGTGTTCTTTATGTTTCTGAGTGCATTCTAATGACAATATTGTCTATTTCGCTGCTTTTCATTTTAAAGCAAAAACAATCAGCTAACATATTAACCCCACAATCCCAAAGCTGCCCCAATTGTTCCCTAACAAATTTTCAAAACTTCCAGGTCCGTCCCTCCCACTCTGCATGCACAATTTACAATGCAGTTATGCATTTTTAATACAGAATGCTTCCTCATACCAGATATTGAAAGTAGAAGAGCAGCAAAAAATAAGCCGAAATAGCAAAACAACAATGCAGGGTAACTATACTAACATTATTTATTTTCATAAAAACCTCCATTTTAATGCATCTGAGGCTAACACAGATGTTCCAGACTTTCTACTAGTTTGCCAGAGAATCCAAGGCCTTGTTGTTACAAAGGCTTGGAAGGATCAGATTTTTAATCAGAAAATGTTGATTTCACCATACACACAAACCAATAAAAATATTTCCATTTAACCAAAATGTACAGATAGGCAAAATAAGAAAAATGCTGCTGGAGAACTTGTTATGAGATTAATTTAAGGATATTTGCTTTGTATATTTTGCATGTGATATTGACAATTTGTGCTTCAACAGTTACAAATCTAACTTTTTCAATCTCAACACCTACTGTCATTAAAATGCTATTGTCTGACACTACCCCATAATTTCCTGCAACAATACAAATTTAAATAAACAAAAACTGGAAAAACACCTATATTTTGTACAACAGCAAACACTTAAATTGATAGAAATAAAAAATGCTTAAAATAATCATAGATATCTGTCAAAATTATAACAAATATCAATTTCATTCTCCAACACTTAATTATACGGAGCCCTGACCAGAATATTCCACCCTCTTTAATATGTTTTATCCCAAAAGATCCAAATGCCATTCACAGACATAAATGTGATAGATAAATTACTGTAACCATTTTAAAATACCTAAGAGCAGTGTACATTCCTTGGGACTGCGAGAGAGCATAGGGTTACAACATCTGCTTTCCCCCTGGACAGTCCTGATTTTGACTCCTTTGCAACATGTTAGATAGGCCCAAATGTTCTTTATCACCCAGGCAGCTCCATCACAAACACAACCTAGGCAAAGCTACCTGCAACATGGCAAAACTTGGGCACATCCCCACAATGAGTCCCCTTTGCAATGTGATGCCAAATATCAAGACCAAAATGCAAGGACAACTGGGCTGAGCCTGGGCTCAGCAGCTTCGGGACAAGTCCTATCAGCAGGAAGCCAGGGCAAGACTGGGACACAGGCAGATCAGACCACGGAATAATACAACAAGTCCCAGGTGGACCAGGTCACAATGACATAACTAAACAGATCCTGTCCCTGGGACACCTGAGGGAGATGCATGATCTGCCTAGCCCTGCACCCCAGACTAGGGCTCTTCTCCCCCTTAATTCCTCTGCCCCACACCCAACTCGCACAACCTTCCCCCAAACTTTGGTCCCCAGCTCCCCATCACTGGATCTTCCCTCTCCCATATGCCCCCACCGACCCTACACCAATTCACACTGTCCTCTCCCAGACCCCACTGCTGGGGCTCCCCCCCCCCCAGCTCTCACTGCCCTCCCCCAGACCCCACTGCTGGGGCTCCCCACTCCAGCTCTCACTGCCCAAACCCAGACCCCACTGCCCATTGCTGCCCCCCTCCAGCTTTCACTGCCCTTCCCCAGACCCCACTGCTGGGGCTCCCCCCAGCTCTCACTGCCCACTCCCAGACCCCGCTGCCCATTGCTGGGGCTCTCCCCCGCCACTCCACACCCAGCTCACACTACTCTCCCCTAGACCCTTCTTCCCAGCCCCAGGATCCGCCCCGCCCCCATGCCAGCTCGGACCCCTCACTCCCCCATGGGATCCCACCGCACCCCGACCCCGCTCACCTGGTGCCCCCTACATTCAGCTGGATGATCTCCCCGCTTCCCGCGCCGGCGAAGCTCCCACCATTCCCCGCCATCTTCCCCGCCGCCGCCGCCAGCGCCCGCCGCCACCTTCCACCGCAGCCGGAACCCACGGAACCAGTAGGAGGCGGGAGCTGGGGGAACGTGCAGCGGGGCTGCCCCGGGCGTGGGCCAGTGCGGGAGAACCCGGGTCCCGAGGAGCTGCGGCCCCGCGGGCTCAGGCCAGCAAAGGCCGCGCCGCCTCCCCACTCCCTGGCCGGAGCCGGGCGGAAAGTGCCATGGCAACGCGCAGCACCTGGAGGAGGGGGCTCGGCAGGGGACAAAATACTCCGAGTTCTTCGCGAAACGAGCACGGGAGGGAGGGAGAGCTGTGGGGACGCTATGGGCGGGAGGGTTCGAAAGCCTCCATACATACATACATACACACACACCACTCCTTCAGTAGCACAGTACACACACATCTCAGTGGGGAATACACACGCGGTAGTTCCCCCAAAATAGGGGACTATCCCCACACGCCCAAACTGAGGAATCCTCCCTCTCCTCCTCTCTCGCCAAATAGGGAAAACTCCTCTCTCAATCTATTTTAAATATTTTGCCCCTGATTCACCAGTGTTGCTGTTGCCAGCAGTGGAGTTACATCAGCATAAAACTGGATTAAAGGCAGTGGTGAATCAGGCCCTTTTTTCATAGTTATGAAAGTTTTCAAGGGTTTTGATCGATTATGCAAACTACAGAAACATGTACACAGGACAAGTAGGGGAAATGGAGACGGTCAAGCTGGGAAGTTATATTGGCTTAATGTGTGGATCATTAGTAACAGTCACGTTCTTAAAAAGCTGCCCAATTCATTGTGCTCAATTTTTGAGAGGCCATTAACATTAAATGATTGCATTTCTCTTTTTTCCCCCTCCATTATATCTACAGAGAACATGACACCAGAATTGCAAAGGGGGAAATCCAAAATCTGAATTCTGTACAACAACCTTTTTCTCTACTAAAAAAATTGAGACAAAATTTGAACATGACCAAGCTACTGAAAGCTGCTACTGCTAAGGAAACATTCTTACGGTACATATTACTATTAAGCTTTAAGGCCAGCAGGGTGAAATTAAAAGCCATCCATGGCACTGGCTCTTAGCTACCTGAGAGATCACCTCACTCCACAGACATCAAAAGCTAGATTCCATCAGAACCACCTTAACCAACAGATGGAGACTTGTGTGTCCAAAAGACAGGACTCTCCCAGGAGCTGGACCTAGACTATAGGACTCTGCCTGCAAGAGAGAAGAGCAACCAAAGACCTCAGGATTCAGAACTACATGCATAACTCAGTTTTCCCACCTCCATTGTGCTCACAGTCTATTTTCACTTGGGAGTGATGCGGTGGGGAATTCTGCTTCCTTTTAAGCTTCTCCTGAAGGCAAAGGAGGGAAAGCTAGCGAGGAATTTTCCTTTGTTGTCATTCTTTTATTATTTGGGGACCACTGAAGATCACATAAGTACAGAGAGAGAGAGAGAGAGAGAGAGAGTAAAGACAACTCAGTATGAGAAGATTGGCAGCATAGTTCAGGTTAAAGGATAATTTGTACTGTCCTTTCTTCAATGAAACATCTTGGCCATAAAGAGATGAATATTACAAAGTGGGCTCAGGGTGGCAAAATATATGATATCCATGAACTCTGAATCCACAGTGCAATTTGATGAGGAAATCAGTCTATTACAGAATGTAATGGAAATTTGACCAAGAATAAATGACTATATAGTTAGGAAAGGAAGTCATAACACTGTGGTTTGAAGGAGTGAGTGTATGCTGCCAGCTTTGTGATCAAGTCTTACAGCCAAGCAAGGTTTTACTGTTTTCAGAGAGTAAGAATTTACAAATATGGGCTTTTTTCAACTAGGTGAAATTTGACAAGATACAGAGGTCTTGTGCCAGGGACCAGCACCATTTAAACCCAGTATTGCCATTCTGCAAGGGCAGAGTGGACATCAGGGTCATAGCCTCACAGTGGAATCTCCGCAGCTCTTTTATTCTGTACAAGGGAGGGTAACGACTAGTCTCCAATAGGTCCATACCGAGACAGCCACTGGAGGTGGGCTAGTGGCAGAACTATTGAATCTTCACTCGCATGGATTCAGTGGGTCAAAAGCCATTAGTGGTATGAAGAGGGGTGGTAACTGCCATTTCAATCCATATGCTGAAAAAGTATCTACAGAGAGGGGCCTACCTAGTTATGGGATGGATTCCATCCTCCCACTCCCTATCGAGTTCCCCAAACAAAGACATTTACTGTGAATGTCACCCTGTGACACACACGCCCATTGGTAAAAAATTGGCAAAGGATTCAATGTTCTATAATGACAACTCGTATCAGGCCTAACAAACTCACTACAGCTAGCACACTGCTTTCATAGTATTTATCAAGAAAGTGATGTGAGATCTTAAATGCAAACCAGGATCACACAGGTCATTGTGAAATGTATGGATCGACACTATGTGAGGAGTTATGTGTATATATTGGAAAATATGTCTTAAAGTCGGACTCAAAGCAGGGTTGACAAACAGGTTTTTGTCAAAGGGATGTATATTCATCTGTCTGCCTTGGTTCACATCAGGGGTGCTGGAACAATTTTTATAGTGGGGGTGCTGACGATGGAAATCATGTATTTGGTGTTAGTTATTAGTACTTCAAGCCCGGGGGTGCAGCAATACCCCTAGCTCCAGCACCACTGGTGCACATGTAAAATGATCATTGTAAGCCAACATCATGGAAGCCCCATTTGAATACAAAATCAACACGAAGGCAGCACATCAGGGAATAAACCTGGGTGTGGGAGGAGTCATCCTAACTCTGGGACCAACAATGAATTTTGGGGACATGAGGAAAAGGCAAAAGGACACCTTTTCATCCTTTACTGAGAAAGCAAAAAGGACAGTGCTTTTTTTTTCATTCATGAAAGAGGGATCCCAGCCATGTTGGTTGAAGACACTGGAAGATTTCTTTAGGTGAGAAACTACTTTAGACAGCGGGTTAGCCTGTTAAAGTTTAGACTCAGGGACGTGTGTTATACTTTTGTTTTATATGTAACAATTTCTCTTTCAATTATTATCCTTACTCACTATCTGTTAAATCTTAGCCTGTGATAATAAATGTATGATTGTTTTCATTATAAATATATCTCAGTGCTGTGATATTATAAAAGAGTTGATCCTCAGCTGAATCAAACAAGCTTGTGTGTACAGTGACCTCTTGGGGATAGCAACAAACCTGGTAATTTCTGTGAGCATCCAGTGGTTAAGGGCTGGACACTGCAGAGAGTGCTTCGAGGGAATGCTCTGTGCCTTCTTAGTAGTCTACACACAGAGAGCTATGGCTGCAAGGGCCTGGAAGGCAGTGCTTATGTTGCCAGAGGCTATTGTTTTCAGGGAGCTGATCCACAGCAGACACAGACGAGACTGCTTCACACTAATGGCAGGTAGTGGGGAGGTGCCTAACAACCCTGGGGACCCTTCAGGAGAGTCACATACCCTATACCCATACAAGTCATAATCCTAGCAGAACCATTTTTATTAACATTGGTAGAACACATTCATTTTAAAGGGGTACTCCCAAAGAAAACTGTTGTGAAGAGTAGTCTACTTAGAAGTTTTAGATCCAAGAGGGGACAACAGTTCCCCTAGCCCTCTGTTACATAATAAGGGTTTAAGGTTTGCTAAACAAATGTGAAAAGATTTAACATTGCATCAGTCTACTGTCAGAAAAACCACAGCTACAGTTTTGAGGTTGCCAAAGATTGATGCTAATGGCTGTTTTCCAGGGCTTGTATAGAGAAACTTCCCACAAGTGTACCACATGCAGTAACTCTGTGGTAAACACTAAAATTTGCATAAACTTACCATTAGTTTACCCCTGTCATTATTTCTAAGAACTATTCAAACTTCTTGGACCTGTTGAAAGGGAAAAAGTCAACTTCAAAGTTAACTTAAAAGCCACTCTTCTGCCTGAAAATGTTGTGCCTATCTTTGGTACAAGTTGCACCTAAGACTATTACATCTGAAAAAAAAATCTGCTGGTCTTTTTTTCAAGTAATTTTGTACATTTGACAGCACTTTGTTTATAGTCAGTTTCACTATTTTCCTTGGATAGTCCAATAGCACATATATTCCTCCTCTCACTTGGAGTTGCCATCTGTCTGTGATCTCCACGCACAACTGACACCTCAATTGTTTCTCCCTGTTAATCATGCAGGTCTCTTACATAGTAACCTGGGAGAGAGAAACATTTTAAAAAAGAAAGATATAATTGTAAAACCACCCAAATGGCATGGGGACTCAGGGACAGGTGTACCACCTAAATCCATTGTAACTCATTTTTTAATTAGACTGGACTCCAAGTAGACAGTGTTCTTTTAACATTCTAAAGCACTTATTCTCAAAGCAGAGATGTTTTCTTACTTTTTTATGCTCAGTTTTGTCACCACAAAAGAACTCTATTGCTACTCCCTCTTTTTCCCATAGTTTTAGAAAAATAACTGAAGGCTGCAGTGATCAGAGTAGCACTGGCTCCACTCTTTATGGTGAAATTCCCTTTGGGGAGTTCCTCCCACATCAAGGATAGGGTTTCATGTTAGTCCTCCTCCAAATTCCTGAGATCCTAGGAAATCCATGGGAGGTGAAGCTAGTGATTGCTGAGACTCTGTGCTATACAAACTCGCGAGGTCTGAGATCTCCCCCATGAAGCAAAATTCCCCTTGAAGCAGAATACCTTTCAACATTCCTTTGGGAGCTGTGAGGCTTGCTCCAATGCAGAGCTGTGGCTAAATGCCACAATTTAGCCCACAATAAATAGCACAAGGAATATTGTATTGTATTTTTCAGTTTCATATTTAACCCTTTGTTGTAATTTTTTTCTGAAGCTGCTGCTGAGTGTTGAAGAAGCTAGGGAGCCTTATCATAGAATTTGAGCCTAACTTGCATAGATTACATGAGGAGTTGAACATATCAAAAGAACAGTGTGTGTTTATGATGTATGATTTTATTTACAGTGTCCTTATGAATTGAAAAGGCTCCTTATATTTCTCTAATTATTCTATTTTTTGAGGGGGGGATGGATTCTTATAAACAATAAGAGATTAGGAATATAAATTCTAAGGATAAATGGTCAGATCATTCTTAGTGCATTTTTGAGGGAGGGCAGGAAAACCTCTGAAAATGGCCTATAATTCACAGACGGATAGAGAGAGACTTGAATCTCAGTGGCATTATCTTTCACTGTTCCAAAAGAAGTCCTGATACATGATCTCCACATATTTGGGTATCATAGTGTCGGGCATAGCTGGGAGGAGGAAGGATAAGACTTGAGAAAAATCCACTCTCATCAATATTATTGCTTACAAACCTATACGGATATTCCCACAGAAGACAATGATGATGCTTCCAGCATACGTTAAGTCGATGACTGCTTCATGTTTTCACACAATGTACACAAAAGGTTTTTGACCCAGGGGCATGGCCAATAGGATAATAGGGCCCCAAAAAGTCATGCTGCCTTAAGGGTTTGGAAGGTGCAATGCACATAGAAAATTGGATCTTCACAGGAATGTACCAGCCTTTTAAAGATGCCTGAAGATGCATGGGATTTTTATATCGACCTTGGGACATCTGAAAATTAACAATTAACAAGCTACTTAGAGTAAATTGGACTTTTGCTCTCTTAAGCCACACAGAAACTTCTGAAAATCCAACCCACTCTAAATACAGTATCAATCAATCATCTAACGGTTGGACTTTAAAACCAGGAAACAGAATAGAGATCCTATCTTAAGAAAATCAGCTGTTGTAGTCTGTGGCAACTGCAGTTCTATAACTTGCCCACTAGATGACTCTATTGGTCTGAAAGTGGGACTCCAATATGTAACTCCTGTTTAACCTGATCAAGTAAAATGCATTTCCAAGACTCTACCCTGATACAATACATAATGATTACAATACATAATTTGCAGTTCCTCCAATAATAAATGTCAAGTCTCATTAGAAGCATAAATTTCACATCAGAATTATACAATATTAATATGCAAAGGAAACGTAGTCATTTATACAATCTTTTTATTAATCCATAGTGAATAAAAGTAAAATACAACATAAAATATTTACCTTTCTGTCAAATAGGGATTCTATATGGCTCAATGCAAACATAAGTGGACACATCAGAATTAAATATACATGTGTTTGAGTAATGAACATGCAGTATTTAGGAATCTGCGAAGCCAGTGAATCAATATTAATTACTCTCTATATAGTGACATATCCACAGATAAAAGACTGACTTCATAATTTGATTCCAGCTATGTTTTCTCTAGTGCAGATATTGTCAAGGGGGTAAAAATACAGTTTTGTAATGTACCATCAATACAAGCCTATATGTAGGCTTGAAAGGATTACGTTTTTATTGGTAAAAGTCGCTAAACAACTATTTCACCACACACACGAAACAATATTTCCATTAATAATAATAAAAAAATACAGATAGACAAAGTAAGAAAAATGCTGCTTGAGAACTTATTAGAGTTTGATTTATGGATATTTACTTTGTATATTTTGACATGCAATGTTGACCATTCATGTTTTAATGGTTATAAAGCTTTTAGCTTTTTCAATCTCAATGTCTACTTTTATTAAATAATTATTGTTTGGCCCTGCCTTTTGTCTAACATCCCCCCTAATTTCCCTCAACTATAACAATTTAAATCAATATAAACTGAAAACAAGCTTAAAACACAGAACTCTGCACAACTGTGAAAATTTAAAATCAAAATCGGAAGACATTTTTAAGAATAAACACCAGTATTAGCTGTTGACATGGTAAAAAATAGAACTCCAATTCTGCCAAGCTTGCATATAATTCTGGGTTTATAAATTCAGCTCTTCAGTTCAAGGAGCAATATTTTGTAGGCTTTGTTGGGTTGACCCCTTAATGCCTATATCATGTTCACTAGTGTGGTCACACAAAGACATCCCCAAAGGCCACTAAGTTTGAATGAGCATCCAAGCTTCTTAAACTACAAGAGTAGAGATAAATTGTTACTGTTTGACTTGCTTATTAAAGACTTTTTCACTAAGCTATCAGGCAAGATCCATGGGTACAGCTGAGGAGCACACAATGCAAATCAGAATGAAGTATGGAAAGGCTGCATAAAACTCACCTTTGCATTTCCCCAATTCTGGGCTGCTGTGAGCTGGTTCTGTCTAGTTGTAAGCTGGACAGCCTAAAGGCCATTTTAAGTTATACTAGCTGGTAGGATCCCAAGGAGCCAAACTGACAAGTAGGGATCAGCACAAAGTGGAAGTTCTGACTCTATACCTTTCATCTAGCCATGCCGCATGCTCTACAATGGATCTACACCACTATTGTACTGGGGTGGTCCTTCTGGGGCTGGTTACATTAGCTCTGTCGTCTAAATGAACCAGCAATGCAATGCAAAATGGTTGCACAGCAACTGAGGATCTGTCCACTAGTTTTACTTCATTTAAAGATCTAACATATGACACAAGCTTTGCTATTCCTGTCATCTGCCATATAATATTTTTCATACATTTTGGAAATTGGTAAAAATTACATTCCAAGGATGATACTGTGCCTACCTCTTTGGGTTACATTATCATAGTGCATATGCTGTAAAAACTCCCTTAGTGACTACTTTAGGGCCGAGAAAAGGTACAAATGTTCCCCAGGTGTGCTGGAACCAAGATTGTCCTGCCCCTTCCCAGCACCCTGACCCCCTGCAGAGGGTCTTGTCTCTAATGATTACAGATGGGGTTTCTGTTCCCAATTACTGACAGTTGTGTGTATCAGAGAAAGATTCTCTAACCCTTCTCTCCAAGAGATGTACCCTTGTCTCCAAAACCAGTGAGGTGGCAGAGCGCATACTGGTTTATGTCATATACTACACATATCCTGGCGAGCCTTGAACTCTCCAGTTCCCTGATGAATGTTCTTCTGACACTTAATGGATTTTATATTTTTGCTTTAGCGATTATTCAGATGCTCAGCCCAATCGGCCAGGTCCCGCTTCCACGTGGTGCCTCACTTTCCCCCTCTCTGAAGTGGGGATAATCCTACCCGACAATCAGACAGTGTTTGATCCTCAGATATCGCTTCCCAAATCCCTGCCCTCCTTGCCCAACACCCGCCTGTCCCCCATTTCCCCAAACTTCCACGCCTATGTTAGTGCCTGTCTCATCCTGCAACTGCAGGTCTCATACACAGTCTCCCTCCAGCAAGCTGAAGCTGCCCCTGGCTCTGGAGCTGGAATCGCATGTCCAGAGAACTTCCCTTGCATGGTGTATTCACCGTGGGCATGAGAAAGGACAACACCCATATGCAGGTAGAACATCAACCTCCACCTCTGTCCAGCAGCAGGATGGCCTCTGCTCCCTGCTCCCTCGGACAGCTGGAGCTATTGAGAGGTGGGGTTGGCAGAGCATGAGAACAGCCCATGAGATTAAGAAATGGCAGAGAGAGCCTCTTCCCTCCATGGGACATTACGTTGTCCCTCCGTGGGCAGTCCTTTCTTTCCGCAGGCTGTGCTTTGGTTCCTGGATTCTGCCCAGAAGCCCAGCTCCCATCCCTAGCAGCTTGGCTGTTCCCTACCCTGCTGTGCACCAAGCCCTCTGCAGAGAGCTGCTCTGGGCAAGGACTGCAGAGCCAGCTGTCATCCTGGCAGATGTAGCCCCAGGTTCCATAACCCTGACCCATGTTTCCCTCCGTTGGCAGGCTCTGAGCAAGGCCTGCCCAGAGAACATGGATGACAAGCTCTAGATCCTGCTGACAGCGCCCCCCAGCATAGACAAACTCCAGCACATCTTGAAGGTGAGCAGAATGGGCAGGGGCAGCAGGAATTTTACCTTAGCCCTGGGGAGGCCTGGAAATGAGCGACTGGATGATCCATGTTTCCATCGTGTCCTGCTACCTGAGAGCCATTGGGCCACCCGTGGTCAGGGCAGTCAGTGCCGAGCAGTGTTGGGGCCCTTCCTCCTTCAGGGACAGAGGGAATGCACTGGTGCTTGACAACAGGGCTCCACCTGGTTCTGTCGAGCACTAACTCCAAGGACCCAGGCAGGCTTGTGGAGTGAGAGCATCAGACCCTTGTGAGGTCCAGAAGAAGGTCCTAAGAGAAGAGCACTAGCTCCTTCCTAGGAAGCTGCTGAGATTCTCAAGGAGGGATTCATTCCTTCTCTCCCAGGGACACAGAGGATTGTAAAGAGCAGGGCATTGTCCTTTGTCCAACAGAGACCTGTCCTAGGTCTCACCCACAAACCTGGGAGAGAGCTGGGAACTTGATTGGGTCCTACCCCAGCACTTGCCCTGGTACACTCTCTTCTCCCCTCCCCCCTTCGCTATTTAGATATGGATCTATGAACATGAAACAAACAGGAACTTCTTCTCCATCTCTAAGCCAAACTGGTTTATCAAGTCTGACCCCTTAACATACTTTAGGGGGCGTATTTCCAGTACATGTACAGAACTCATTATACCCCATTCGGACCTACATCACACAAGGATATTCATGACCAGAGTGTTGTCAGCTTTCCAAACATAAGGACGGCCATACTGGGTCAGACCCAACGTCCATCTAGCCCCGTATCCGGTCTTCTGACAGTGACCAATGCCAGGTGCCCCAGAGGAAATGAACAGAACAGGTAATGATCAAGTGGTCCATCCCCTGTCACCCATTCCCAGGTTCTGGCAAACAGAGGGTAGGGACAGCATCCTTACCCATCCTGGCTAATAGCCATTGATGAACTTATCCTCTATGAACTTACCTAGTTCTTTGTTGAACCCTGTTATAGTCTTGGTCTTCACAGCATCCTCTGGCAAGGAGTTCCACAGGTTGACTGTGCGTTATGTGAAAAAATACTTCCTTTTTTTAGTTTTAAAACTAAAAAGTTTTAAACTAAGTTTTAAAAACTGCTGCCCATGATTTTATAGATCTCTATCATATCCCCCTTAGTTGTCTCTTTTCTAAGCTGAAAAGTCCCAGTCTTCTTAATCTCTCCTCATTTGGCAGCTGTTCCATACCCCTAATCATTTTTGTTGCCCTTTTCTGAACCTTTTCCAATTCCAATATATCTTTTTGAGATGGGGCGACCACATCTGCACACAGTCTTCAAGATGTGAGCGTACCATGGATTTATATAGAGGCATTATGATATTTTCTGTCTTATTATCTATCCCTTCCTTAATGATTTCCAACATTCTGTTTGCTTTTTTGACTGCCGCTGCATATTGAGTGGATGTTTTCAGAGAATTATCCACAATGACTCCAAGATCACTTTCTTGAGTGGTAAAAGCTAATTTAGACCCCATCATTTTATATGTAGCGTTGGGGTTGTATTTTCCAATGTGCATTACTTTGCATTTATCAACACTGAATTCTGAACATTGAACATTGCCATTTTGTTGCCCAGTCACCCAGTTCGGTGAGATCCTTTTTTAGCTCTTGGTAGTCTGCTTGGGTCTTAACTATCTGGAGTAGCTTTTTTATCTGCAAATTTTACCATCTCACTGTTTACCCCTTTTCCCAGATCATTTATGAATATGTTGAACAGCACTGGTCTCAGTGCAGACCCCAGGGGGATACCACCATTCACCTCTCTCCATTCTGAAAACTGACCATTTATTCCTACCCTTTGTTTCCTATCTTTTAACCAGTTACCAATCCATGAGGGGGCCTTATGATGTACCTGTATGGCACAATAATTCTGCATTGAATCAGTTGATTCAATTGCTTATTCTTTGGGGTTCAGACCCTCTGTTCTCCCCCTGGGGTGACAGAACCCTCATTGTCACACCTGTCTTTCAGGCTCAGTCCCAGCCTCTCACACAGATGTATCCTGCAGCCTACCCAGCTCAGGGAGCAGTGGGAACAGGTGATCTCATCCTGTCAAACTAAGCAACATGGGTCTCATTGAGGCTCAGATGGAAGATCCCATGCATCTCCTGGAGGTAAGAACTGTTCACTCTTCCTGCCGCTTGGGGCTCTAAGAACAAACAGGGGGCTCCTGCTACATATCCTGGTTGGGAGCTTTCCCTATCCCTGGATCTCAGAGCTGGTACAGAGACCTATTTATCATCATGATATCCTCATTTTATTCTCAGAGGATGTGTCCAGGATCCTGGAGACTGTTTCCTGCAGGAGGTTTGAGTGGGGAGAAATCACTCACTGTCACGACCCAGGGGTCTTCAACCCGGGTCTGCAGGGTTCATGGGAGCAGCCACACTCCAACCCTCCACTTGGAAGCCTGCTGAAAATTGCTTACCGAGGACCCATGAAGTTCAGCCCCAGTTTAAGGCTCCACTCCTGAGGTCCTCTTGGAGGAGTCCCAGAGAAGCTAATTGGCCCTCTGGCCCTGCTTAAGGCAGCAGCAGGAACAGGAAGCTGACTGAACACCAGGGTCTGGACCATGAGCTGCCTGTTTCTGCTGCCGCTCCCCTGGCTTGATTTCCTGGTATCTGATTTGTGGTTGTGATCACAAGTTTGTCTTTTGCTTCTGATCTTCCAGTATCCTGACCCAGCTGACTCTCAACTCCTGTCATGTGAGTGTGGACTCTGGCTCTGACCAGTAGGTCTGGCTGCCCTTGACCCAGCCGTGACATTGACTTTTGTACAATTTCTCCAATGCCCTTTTCTGCTCTTCAGCAAGATACACCAGTACCTTGGCTCCCAAAGTCCTAGTTGCTTGCTATTCAAGGGCTGAGGGTTAGTACTTGTATTGCCCCCACCCAGGACTGGCTCCAGGGTTTTTGCCGCCCCAAGCAGCCAAAAAAAAAAAAAAGCTGTGATCACGATCGGCAGCAGCTCCACCGCACCGCTTTCTTTTTCGGCGGCAATTCGGCGGCAGGTCCTTCCCTCCGAGAGGGACAGGGACCCTCCGCCGAATTGCCGCCGAAGAGCCTGACGTGCTGCCCCTTCCCCTTGGCCGCCCCAAGCACCTGCTTGCTCAGCTGGTGCCTGGAGCCGGCCCTGTCCCCACCCAGCTGCTTTCCCTATGGGAATCTCCCTAGAGTAGAGGAGAAATTTCCTCTTCTCTTAGGCTCAGTCCCCACAGTAATTACACCCACCCTGGCCTCAGCTCAGCTACTTTGTTTACCTGGGATCAGGGACCACTTTTGAAGCCCTTAGCGTGTGTGTGCAGGTGGGAGCAGAGCCTGAAGCTCCAGCATTTTCTACCAAAGAACACCACCCTGTCTTTCTATGGTATGACTAGGGCTCACCATCCATCTTGGAGCTGAACACCAGATGGGAGCTGATAGATTGTCCTTGGTGGGCCATGTTCTTGTGTGTGATGGAGCTGTGTGCCAGAGAGGGCCAGGAGCAGATGCACCACACGTGGCCAGGACCGGGCTAAACAGCCTGTAATGCTAGGTGAGTCAAACCATGGCCACATATAGACACCTTGGGCATCCATGGGACTGAATCTGGGCCCTTCGCTGCCAAGAGCACAACTCACTCCAAGTTGAGTCATTACAGTAGTGACCCCTGCCAGCCCCTCTGAGGGGGCTCAGTATTATCTCTGTTAGCTGGCACACGGGGATGGAAAGCAACTGGCTGCAAGGTCACACACAACGTCACTGACAGATGCAGGAAGGAAGCATGGTACTGATACCAGTCCAGTTCCAACCACTAGACTCCACCCACTTCCAAAGCCAGAGAACCCAGGAGCCCTGATTCTGACAGCTAGGCCTTAAATGACAAGACCAACCTCCCTCCCACTCAGGAAGCCACAGAAGGGACCATCTGCTGAGCTCCCCTTTGCAATGCCACTATCAGAGTCCATTGCTAGTGGGTGCCAAGTGACTGAGCAGGGAACTCCTTGAGAGACTCCTAAAGACTCGCAGGTGTTTCACTGTGACCCTCTGGGAGCCGTGGAAAGAGTGCTGCATTGAAGAGACTCTCCTGTTCTAACAGAGGATTTCTGTTCTCCTAGATAGTCAGCCAGTGAGGCCAGTTTGCAGAATGTGGAAGAGCCATTTGGCGATGGGTTGGAGGATTCACCATGTAGGTGGCAGCAGCTGCAGTGCCTGGGGTCCCCATGGGCCAAGCCTCCACTCCTGACTCCAGGCTAATCTCCCACTGCTCTCAGTGGGGCTTGGCTTTAGCTGCTGGGCCTGCATGCCTAGACAGAGGACTCAGATATTTCCGTCAGGTTGCTCAATGGCAAATCCATCCACAGAAGTGAAGAAGAATGGAAGTGAAAGAGCAAAGCTGGACCATCCGCTGAGCTGCTGCAATCGAGTGAGCAGAGCCGGGGAGAGAAGAGGGAGAACTCAAAGGTGGTTGGCGGCAGTAGGGAGGGAAAGCAGTTTGGGAGCCAGGAGAATAGAAATAAATAGTTAATGATGAATACTGCGGGCTTTGTCCTGTGTGGTGAAGGGTTGAAAATGGGTCTCTTTACTATCACACTAAACTTTAATATAGCTGTGTAGAATGAAAGGGCAGGTCTATAAAGGTAATAGGCCACTCTAGGGGCTTGAAGTCCCAGATTCTGTCGCTATTGCATGCTTCTACCAGCTGATCTTAACCCAACAAATCCCTGAGGCGGTAGGAGTAGTGAGCTCTTGTCCTCTTTTTCTGGACTAGCCACCAGAAAAAGGACACAATACATGTGGCCAAGGAAATAGAGAGGCATGGGGGTCACTTGCAGTGTTGCCTGTTAATATGGCTCTTGTGGGGGAGCACGGCAGGATACTTTGGACTAGGTAGGAGCCACATGTCTCCAAACCTGCACATCCCGAGGCTCCAGAGACCTCGCTCCAGATCCCAGAGCTTCCTCAGAGTCCTAAGGAGCCAGATAGAATCTGGCCTTTCTCCCCCCCACCTCAGCAGTCCAGAAAAAGCTATTTGTAGACATGTTATGTGTCCTCTCCTGCCACACTCACCTGTTGGTGACTAATGAAGTCAGAGTCCAGGCTCAGTGTCATGCATTCCTCTGGGCTGTGACAAGCAGGAGGACTTGAGCTGCAATGGATCCTCCTGTGCATGGGCTGAGTGGGCAACCTCTCTACTGCCGTATCTGGTTTCCAGCCCACACGCACTAAGGAGGAGGTGATGGACTTACCCCAAAGTTGGGTGTGGGAAGAAGCAGAGTGAAGAGGTGATCAGAAAGCCATCCCATAGCATTCCTCCTAGAGTCACTCCAACAACCACCTGGCTCCTTCCTGCCGTAGGCCGCAGCCCCTAGGTTCCATAGGGAATTTCTGAATTAACCCTCTAGAAAGCTGCCTCTGGCTCTCTACAAGCTCTCACACAGCCCTGTCACGAGAGGTAAGGAATAAGGTCCTGCCTCCCGCAACTGCTCCGGGGAATCTTCTCAGAGAATCAGTGCAGGGCTTTATGCATCTCTACAAACAGATCACTTTGCGTGGTGTTGTCAAGAAGCTGCATGCCCCTTGGCAGCTCTTTTTAGAGCAACATTAACTCCCACGGGGATTTCTGCTCTAAATGCTCTGGGCCTGAGGGAAGGATTCTGTGGAAAATAGGCCTTTCCCTTGCTCCAATCCAGGCTCTGCTGTTCTGATGCTGCAGAGCTGATAGGGAAGGCTTGAGGGTTCCTGGTGAGCATGCTGCAAGGCCAGCAATCCCATGCTGCAACGCCACCATTCCCATTCTGCCTCAGCCCTGGGGACACGTTTTCTTTCTCCCCTGGCACCTTCCAATGGAGGGAAGAAAGGGACATGTGAGATGGAGTCTCTCCCTGGCTTACAGATAACCCATCCTGCAGTAACACAAGTGTGGACTCACGGGAATGCTGTTCTGCAGTGTATGTGCACTGCAAGATAACACTTGTGAAGGGAAGCAACACTGCTCTTGGCAGTAGAATCTGGGCAATAAGGAAGAGGAGTTGGAAATTCTCCCTGGGGAGGGGAAATGGGGAAACCCGGTGGGACAATGTGTATGACTGGAATGTTAGTGTCGCTGATTACAACCCATTGAGGTAGGGGAGAGAGAGTAAAAGTGGTGGGCAGGGTGGCACTTTACATTAGACCAACGGTTCTCAAACTGTGGGTCAGGACCCCAGAGTGGGTTGCAATCCCATTTTAATGGGGTCACCAGGGCTGGCTTAGACTTGCTGGGGCCCGGGACCAAAGCCCAAGCCCCACTGCCTGAGGCCGAAGCCAAAGGTTGAAGGCTTCAACCCTGGGCAGTGGGGCTCAGGTTGCAGGCCCTCTGTCTGGAGCTGAAGCCCTTCGGCTTTGATTTTGGCCTCCCCGCCCGGGGCAGTCGGGCTCAGGCTTTGGTTCCCCCTCCTGGGGTCATGTAGTAATTTTTGTTGTCAGAAGGGGGTCGGAGTGCAATGAAGTTTGAGAACCCTTGCTTTAGACGATGGTTCTGTAACTGGATCTGTATAGATGCAAATGTCACCCCATGTGGATCTGATTATAGGACTAAGGTTTTAGATCGTTAACTCTTTGGGATAGGGATCATAGATGTGAAGTGTCTTGCAGCTTGTGGGTACCAGAGAAATAAGTAATCTACCCTCATTTAGAATAATTAGTACAGTATGTTAAATAAATGTTCCGACATAGAATACTGTTGGTGCTAGAAAATTAATCTTCATCTACGTACAAATGTCTAACAGATGTAACACTCCGATTTATGATTTAAACGCATCGAACCACTGGGAGCTCCAGACACTGACGGCAGCTCAGCTCCAGCAATAAGTGATCAGATTTCTCCTGCTGGCCCCGCCCCCTGGCAAGATCACAGCCAACCAGAACTCGGCAAAGCTTCTGTGAGTGGCTTTCCAGCTCCTGGGGCCGCCCCTCTTTGTTGCGGCAGCCAATAGGGGCGCTCGGAACGTCGGCGGCTGCCGGGTAACATGGTTACGTGTCAGAGAGTAACAATCATGGAACATGGAATAAGGCGAAAAAGGCAGCCGCAGCAGCCCCAGCCTCCCGGAGAGTCCATGGTGCAATGAATCCCGCTGCGACCAGGTATGGGGGCGGGGGCGGATTCATGGCAGGGGTGGCATGTCTGGTAAAGAATGGCCGGCAGCAGCAGCTGGGGAAGCAGGCAGGCACCCACCCACTCCCAGCCCAGCCCTCTGCTGCTGGGGATCGCTTGCGAACGGACCCTTCTCGAGCTGAGATAATACTATTAGTGCTGCAGTCTGCTTCCCTGCTGGTGGTGGCTGACACAGAATCACCCACCTCTGAGGAAAGAGGAGAGGATGAGTGTGGAGTGCAGGGTCTCTGGGCTTTAGTTCGAGGGGGATTATGTTACGTTTACATTTTGGACTCCAGCATTGTGTCAGCTTGAACCGGGTGATGCAGACAGGAATCTAGCCAGAGTGCCATCGTCTCTTAATGTGACAGCCCTAAGCGTGATAAGCAGAGGGATCTAGCCAGGTCTAGGTCACTTGTCATCCCCCTTTGGGAACCCCCAGGGGTAATATGGAGCGAGATCTAGGTAGATTGCTATTGTCACCCTTGTGTGACGCCCTCGGGAGTTTTACAGGGGTGTCTCTCCAGATTGCTATTGTCCTTTTGTCTGTCAGTCTTAGTTGATACAGAAAGGGATCTAGCCATGTTGTTATCCTCTTGTGTGCCAGCCCTAGGTGATGCAGTAAGCTGAATGCTTTGCATAAACTCTGCTCCTCTTCTTCTGTTAACATGCTTTCTCTTTTCCTCTTTCTCATCCTCTGCTGGTTTTAGATTCAGCCCACAAGAGAATAAACCCAGCAGCACTCACGCTGGCTAATTTTAGCTAATAACCACTCTGCCTGATTGCTGTGGCAGCAAGTGAGAGATGGATAAGGTTTCCTTGTTGTGGCATTGAACTGTATACATACTTCCTACTTGGACTGCTCTCGCAATTCAAACCCATCATGACAGGCTCTACTTCCAATGCCCACCACTGCCCCCATCCCAAGGGAGCCAAAGGGGGCCGGTCAAGGAGCACCCATGCACGGCCTGTCAGCACTGCCAACAACGGGGGCTCGGAAGAAGAAGACAAAGATGGAGGGGTGCTTTTCCTCGTCAATAAAAGTGGCTTCCCTATCGATGGGCAGACCTGGGAGAGGATGTGGGTGCATGTGGCAAAGGTGCACCCTGCAGGCAGAGAGATGGTGGAGACAATAAGGAATGCTGCATACCTGGCTAAAGTAAGTGGCTCTAGGACTTGGGAGAACCCTGAGATCTCAAGAAACTTAGTACAGCAGTTGCTTTTCTCTGTCTCATGAAGCGTGTGTGTATGTTATAGCTTGAGTGCAAATAACAGCTATAGTTAAGGTTGCCTAAGTGTTTCCATTCTAAGCACCTGTTTTGCATCACGAATAATTTCTTGAAAACGTCACCTATGGGTTTCTAGGCTTGGTCTCTGCCAATATATGTATATGTTTGCAATTATTTGTTGACAGCTCTAATGCTGCAATGGCAATGCAAGTCTTCACTGCTGCAAAGATTTTTTTTTTTTTAACAGTGAGGTAACTATTGCATGTTAGTTATCTCAGTGTAAAATCCTAATAGATATATTATATTATTTGTATTGCTTCAGCACCTAGGAGCCCCAGGCATGGACCTCATTTTGCCAGGTGGGGTACATACACAGATCAAAAAGATGGTCCCTTCCCCAAAGAGATTATACTTAGATTGTAAGACAAGAGTCAACAGATGTACTCCCCCATCAGTTTGTCTGTACTCAAGGAAACCGATGATGATGGTCAGTATGATAGACTGTGGTCTCTGCACATCAGCAGCCTAACTTGTCAAGTTTTTTTTGTAGGCATCACAGCAAAAGCGAGCTTTGAGGAAGGATTTGAAGGTGGATAATGAGGTGGCTTTGCAGATGTGTACAGGGAGTGCCTACCCAGTGTGGAGTTTAAATGGGACCCTCTAAGGGTTAACTTGGTGAAAACTCAGCTGGAAGGAACACCAGCTCCTGAAGCCTGTGGGCCTGACAGTATACCTGGGGGGGAAATGGGAGAAAGCACAAAGATGTTTGTTTGAAAATTTAACAAGAGGGTAATGGTGACTGGCATCATGGGCCTGGGTGGAAGTGGGAGGCGACCTTACAATTCTGAATGACGGATAATAGGTAGGGTGGGGATAGGTCATGAAAGATTTTGAAAGGGAAGACAAGTCGCCTATATTTGATGTGATAGACAAGAGGGAGCGAATGGAGGAATGCCAACAGATGGGTAATGTGGCCAAAGCGATAGACTAGGGAAATGATCTTTGCAGCAATGCTCTGAATGGATCTGAGTGGGGCAAAATTGCATTTATGGAGGCCAGGGAAAAGGATGGTGTAGTAATCAAGATGCGAGATAACAAGAGCTTGGATGAGAGTTTTGCTGTGTGAAAGGACAAGAAAGGCCTTATTTTGCTGATGTTCTGCTGAAAGAATCTGCAAGATTTAGACGTGGACCTCTGTTTAGGTCCTCACATCCAGGCTGAGTTGCACTGTAGAGTTTACCACGAGGTAGCTAGTAGGCAAGGTTAGTAACTAGGATCCCTGTGCTTCTCTCTGCTCTGTGACACAGAGGAGAGCAAACACATGGAAGGAGGAGAAGAGACTTGGCCCAGATCCATAAAGGGACTTAGGCACTGCAATGCCTAACTTTTAGGCATCTAGAAAATCATTGGAACAACTTTGGGATCCACAAAGCGTGAGTTCGGTGCCTAGGCTCCCTATAAAAGCCAATATGCTAGGTGGGGAGATGCCTGAGCTAGCCAATGGGAGATGCCAAGAAGGGGGAGAGGGCTAAGCCCCACCCTTCTGACAGAGTTCAGCACCTAAGTCTGGGCTGCAGGGATGTGCCCATCTCTGCTTGTGGTTCACAACTGGGAACTCCTCTCCCGGAGTCAGGTGGCTTAGGTGCCTAAGCTGTTTCTTACAAGAATGAGTTAGGCATTTGCCTAGTGCCACACAACGGACCATTGGGATGGGGAGGAGGAGGAGGAGGAGGATCATGACTTCTTCTATAACTTTTAGCCCAGTAGTTAGGGTATTCCCCCAGGATGTGGGAGACACCCGTTCAGTTCCACCTTCTACTTCAGGGATGGCCAACCTGAGCCTGAGAAGGAGCCAGAATTTACCAATGAACATTGCCAAAGAGCCACAGTAATATGTCAGCAGCCCCCCATCCACTACCCCCTCCAACTCCAAGCGCCTCCCGCCCACTGGCAGCCCCACGCCTCCTGCAATCAGCTGTTTTGCAATGCGCAGGAGGCTCTGGTGGGGAGGGGGGAGGAGTGAGGGCATGGCAGGCTCGGGGGAAGGGGCAGGGGTTTTGGGGGAAGGGGTGGAGTGGTGGAAGGAACTGGGGCAGAGCAGGGGGTTGAGCAGTGAGCACCCCACAGCACATTGGAAAGTTAGCATCTGTAGCTCCAGCCTTGGAGTCATCACCTATGCAAGGAGTCGCATATTAACCTCTGAAGAGCCACAGGTTGGCCACCCCTGTTCTACTTGATGAGAAGGGATTTGGACAAGGGTTCCCCACCTCTCAGGAGAGGGCCTTAGCCATCGGACTGTGGGATACTGTGATGTTGGACTTCCTCTGTCTCTTCTGTTGAAGTTGAATAATTAATTAGGCCAGAGAGACAGTGATTCTCACTCCTTAGCTGAGTAGTTAGGGCACTTGAGAGGTGGGGGATCACTATTCAAATGCCTTATCAAGCAAAGAGGGAATTGAACCAGGGTTTCCCGTATCCCAGAGAAGTAACCTAACCTTTGGCCGAAAGAGTATAAGGGAGGCTGCCTCCTCCTGTCCCCAGGCATTTTGTGTGGAGTTAGGTATACTCAGAGCATGCCTACTGGATGGAGCCCCACAGGCAAGATAAGAGGAGGAGTGCCTATCTTCCCCCAGTTTGTGGATCGCTCTGGGACTTAGATGTAAGGATGCTTAAAGCAAGGCAGAAGTGCACATGCCCAGAGGCAGAAATATAGGCGCCCAGGGAACGTCTGCAGCAAAAATGTAGGCGCTGAGTGAGCTTAGGCACCTACAGGGTTAGGCAGCAGCTGAGTGGGGATTTTGTGGATTGCAGTGATGCCTAAATCTGGATTTAAGTTCCTTTGTGGATCTGGGCCTAAGTTTCCAGCTTTTTTCCCCTTCCCTTGAGCTTGCAGGAGCCCCTCTATCTGAACACCGCACAGCTGTGGCACTGCCTGTGGCAACCAGGAGCAGTCACTCCCCAGGATTCTTCCCCTCAGGCTCAAACACAGGAGTTATTTCCTCCAGAAAGTCAGCAGTCCTGATCACCACATCACCTCTCCTACTTGGAGGGCGTAGAGCTCAGGCGCAGCGTGGAGAACCCATAGCAGCCCATCCCAAAGGATCCACTCGTCTGGAACATCCCTTCCCTGTGGAGCGTCAGGTTCTCTTGGAGTTTGGAGGCCCACACTCTGTTCCCTTTAAGGCTGTAAAGCCCTGCCCCTGGTAGGAGCATGGAGCGGAAACCCTACAAGACGAACTGGCTGAATCAAATGGAATTCTTGAATTCTCTTCCCTGCTCCTTGAAGGGCTTTACTGCAAGGGTGTTTGGCCTAGCAAAGTAACTAATATGGAAGTTGGAAAGGTAAGTGACTGAGTGTCCCTTAGCCAAGTCTTCCCTGGGGAGGTGTTTCTCAAATGACAGTTAAAATCCATGTGAAGTGGGAACGTTTGACTTCAGCATGTCATGCTTCCTCTGAAGTGTCAGGTATGTCCTGGACAGAGGTCAATGCTATTGCATGTGGGCCATTGGTCTTTGCTGCTACGGCAGTTCCTGGGTCTTATAGGAAATAGCTAAGATGAAATGCTGTTAGATGAAGGGTCCATCTGCACCTGGTGGAATGAAGCACCTGTCATGCTTTCATTAATGGCATGGAAACGGATCAAGCTTTCTAAACCAATGGCTAAAGTGTTTCCAATACAGACTGAGAGGGGATGGCGGGGGGAGCTCACAATCACAATGTGTTGACCATCACAGTCAGCAACAGTTGGGTTCCTAGTGTAGTTCCTGTTGCTTATTTCTTTGATTTTCCTCTCCCCTGTTAATATAATAGCGTGGACCAGGTCTTGTCCTGGAATATGATCTACTCCTGCTTAGGAGTGCAATATTGTAAACTATGGTACTAATGATAACATCATAGCTGCTTGGCTGCTGACACTTTACTATGCTACTCACAGGCTCATGGAGTTTTTCTTTGCATCATGTTTTGTGGCATCTTTTAGCTCAGCCATAGTCAATTTGTGTTAGGAAGAGATTGGATTTGGGATCTTGTACAATGCATCAGGTACTAATTGGGGGGAGGGATAGCTCAGTGGTTTGAGCATTGGCCTGCTAAACCCAGGGTTGTGAGTTCAATCCTTGAGGGGGCCATTTAGGGATCTGGGGCAAAAATCTGTCTGGGGATTGGTCCTGCTCTGAGCAGGGGGTTGGACTAGATGACCTCCCTTCCAACCCTGATATTCTATGATTGTCTTTTCTAGCAGGTTCTGCTCTTTGTGTATCTGGCAACACTCTTCCTGGTGATTGTCTTTAGATTTAGACGCTCTTGTGGACCCTTTAGCTGACTTGAAACACTTTATTTTTAATCTGGTTTGTGTGGGCGATAGTGGTAGTGGTGTGTAGACTGTAAGACACGCACACTTTTTCCGTTCAGAGTACAGAGGGCTAGACAAGGTGTGTAGGCCGCCTTGTACCTGTAGATTTCCTCTCAGGTAGAAAGGACTGAAAGGTCAGAGTTCCATTGATGACTTCACCGTTGATCAGCATCTCTAGTTGCTATTAGAAGATAGCAAAGCACATACTGGACTTGATTCTCTCCCCTTGCTTTCCAGTCCCAAAGGGTTTGCTGCATCATATGACTTACACTTGGAATGTCTGTGGTGATTGATGAAGCAACTGGTGAACGAGCAGAAACATTCCAAGTACACCAGCATGCTGAAGGCCACCTGATATAGCTGAACGCTGGGGAGCACTGGTGGTGTTTTCCTTCTTCGCACTGTATTTCAGTATCTTCAGAGTTGAATCCCCATTCCATGTTATGTACATGGGAGCCCCGTAATAGTGTAGAGATAACACTTGATACCTGTCAAACTAGACAGCTGATAGCTTCATGTGTTCTGTTCCTGAAAGGTCAGGCTACTAATTCCTGATCAGTGGGAGAAGAATTACTATCTCCTAGTGCTTCATTCTCCTTCCACTATGGTGCAACAGGAGACCTCCTGGCACTGGGTGACTGGCACCTTTAAGGGGAAATGGGCCCAGTCCCACCTGTGACTAGTTAGCTGCCTCACAGCTGATCCCAGGGGACAAGTGATTGCCTGAAGAGCACCTGGTCCTTATAGAGGCCCACAAATGCTCAGTTGGGCTGGTGAACTACAAGGAATAGAAAATGGAGCCCCAGTTCTTAGATGGGGCCTAGGTAAATGGGCTGGGGAAGGAGAGAATTGTAGGGCATGGAAAGGCTCCTATAGGAGTCCCTGGGTCAGGGCACTGGCTGAGAGAGGTGAGAGAAAAGTCTCTGGGAGCTGTAGCCCGTGTGGGGCAGAAGAACTTATTTATTTTGATATTTTGCCTAAGTGTCTGGTTAACCAATAACTTGTGCCTAGAGGCCAGGGCCTAAAGTAGTCACTGGTGTAGCACCGATCTTGCTCAAGCTGGTAAGAGAGTCCACTAGCTTGCACCTTCCTTCTAAAAAGCGAATCTTACTCTCTTTTATATTTGCAGTAATTAAAAGCTGAACCTGATTTCTATTCACATAGCTACTTGCATGAATTTGATGAGTTCAATTTGGATTCTGAATCATTTTAATTCCCAGTGATGGGCAATGAGTTTTCCTCCCTTTCCAGAAAGTTGCATTTGACTGAACTAATCATCTTAGCATTAGCCAGGTCTACACTAACCCCCTAATTCGAACTAAGGTACGCAACTTCAGCTACGTGAATAACGTAGCTGAAGTTCGAAGTACCTTAGTTCGAACTTACCTCGGTCCACACGCAGCAGGCAGGCTCCCCCGTCGACTCCGCGGTACTCCTCTCGTCTAGCTGGAGTACCGCAGTCGACGGCGAGCACTTCCTGGTTCGACTTATCGCGTCCAGACAAGACGCGATAAGTCGAACCCAGAAGTTCAATCGATCGCCGCCGAACTACCGGGTAAGTGTAGACCTACCCTTAGACTCACTACCTCTTACTGTAGAGCAGTAAGCAGCTTCTGAGTTTGTCTGTTGGGCTGCTGTTAGTGGGACAGATGTAAATTACAGAAACACAAGGCTGATTTTTCTCCCTTTCCCTCCCAACACCGGATTCTCTGGAAATGAAGACGTCTCCCTAAAACACTGATTGAGCTGTTGGTTTGGAAATGCCAGCATCTTCAGGATTATCCCCGTTCCCACCCTGCCCCCATCTTCAGTTTATTATCAGTGCCTAGTAAATTGTACTAGTCCTTTAGATAGTACTTTTGCTATAGTGCCAGCTAGCCTTGGCTCTCAAAGTGCCTTGCAAATGCTAATGAATGAAGCCTCCCAACAGTCTCTCTGATGGCTCCACTCTGCTGAGTAATAATGGGAGTACTTACAGAGGGAGGGCACAGAATCAGGCCCTGGGGTCAGTAAGTATTACACAGCGGAGACTGAGGTGCAGAGGCATTAAGTGACTTGCACAAGGTCATGTAGGAAGCCTGTGGCGGGGCTAGCAATAGAACCCATATTGCTTGAAACCTGGTCCTGTGAAAAGTACTAGCCTCAAGACAATCCCTCCTCTCTGTGTGGGCTTTAATACAGACTTTGGAACTGACTTTGATCTCACCCATATCTTATACTGGGGTAGCCCCCTTGACTTCAGTGGAATTATTCTTGAATAACATTGGTATGAGATCAGAATCTGCCCCTTTGTCATATGTCTCTGTTAATCTGTCATTCACTTTATAATTCATGAATGGCTGGGTTCATGTTTCCTTCCATCCTGTGCTCCTTCAGCTGTTCAGTTATCCCATTACAAACTCTTGCAGATGTCTTGCATCTGTTGGGACATGTGGCTATGACTGGAATGCTCTGTTTTTGAGGGCATAGTATTGACACAGAGCCACGCTTCGCTTTTAAATGGGAGGTTAAAACTTTGCTGCATTAGCATTTCATGCATTGTTGGTATGGAATGAGCAGGTAGAATTGTGGGAGGACTGATCTTAGCACCTTTGTCTGGAGTAGTTGCCAACTCTAGGTGTAAACTGAATGGAAAAATGCAAGTTGGAGGCTTGGAACTTACCCCTAGTTGCTTAGCCTAGTTGTAAATGTGCTAAAACAGCGGTCCTCAAACTTTAGCAACCCGAGGACCCCCATTTTGATTTAAAAATTTTTGTGGACCTCCAACCATCCCGCTCAGCCCCAAGCCCTGCCCCCATGCCACCCCTTCCCCCAAGGCCCCACCCCACTCCTGCCCCTCCTCTTCCCCACCTCTTTCTGCCCCCTCCCCCAAGCACACCCCATCCCCACTCCTCTCCTTCCCTTCCCTCCCTCCTAGCACCTCCTGCACGCCGGGAACCAAGGGTACTTCAGGGGGTCTGCTGGCCCCACTGATCAACTCCTCCTCCCTCAACTCTTCCTGCACGCTGCTGAACAGCTGTTCCCCGGCATGCAGGAGGCACTGGGAGGGAGGGGGAGGAGTTGATCAGCAGGGCCAGCGGACCCCCTGGAGTACCCTCGCAGACCCCAGTTTGAGAAATGCTGTGCTAAAAGATGTTAGTTTAAAATTATCTTATCCAGCTAGTGCTACTCAAGGTATTAAAAAAATAATAAAGCGAATTGAGATTTTTAGTTTTTGGAGTTCTTTGTTTATAAGACAGTCCTCAGATATAAATTTCAGAAGTTCACTTGGATTCCATGGGCCAAATTCATCCTTAGCATAACTGTAGTGATCAGTAGAGTTATTCCAAAGAATAATTTGGCCCTATATATTTTACTCAAAGTCTCTGTCTCTGAGTAAGTACACAGATGACGTGAACTACACTATAGAGAACTGTATTATTATTTGGAGGGAGGTTTCCACAGGCTATTTCTACTTGTGATACACTCCTCTATAGGTGATGTTCTGCAGGGAGTAGTGAGTAGCTGTCCACTGACAGTCAGTGCCACTGAAGACAAACTGTATGTGTTCCCTTGGTTTTCAAATGAGAGCGGCAAATGGTGCTTCAGAAAGTAGGGTCCATGTCACTTCACTTCCTGCATGTGGTAAGGAGAAGAGAGACTCCTCAGTGGGGACAGCACAGGAGAAAGAGACTAATGGGTTTCTGAAACTGAAATTTCCTGAGGAGACATAGGACCTTTGGTCTGACAGCTCTGTCAAGATATGCAACAGTACTAACGTGGGGTGACATCCTGGCTCTATGTATGGTACTTATATGCCCCCCCCCCCCGCCCCATTGCCCTAGTATCTGAGCACTCCGCAAGCTTTAATGTGTTTATCCTCACGACGCCCCAGTGAGGTAGGGAAGTTCTGTTGTCCTGTTTTACACACGGGGAACAGAGGCCCAGTGATTTGTCTGTACCCAGGTCTCCCCAGGCTTAGGCTAGTGCCTCAACCACAGGACCATCCTTCCTCCCTATTCTGCTCTATAGAAGTCATGAGCAAAACTTAAGTGGAGCTAGGTTTTAACCTCCTGGTATTTATTTAAGACACTGGTTTTTATAATTGCAAATAGAATAACACCTGCTCACACAGTGTTAATAATCTTCAGCATTCGAGCTCTCTATCTTTATTTAAATTTGCTATGCAAATTCCTGGCTGTTTGATGCTTATACTAAAAGTTTCACTTAAATATATGTGTTATCTGCTGGCTAGTTTTTAGATCCATCTTTCTCATCAAACACAGAACCTGTTCACCTCTTCGTTTTCCCATCCCCCCGACTGCTGGACCTAGAACTAACAAGGTTTTCAAAGCAATTACCTGTACCCCTCTATAGATATTCAGGTAATCGAATTAACATGGAGAACTTGTCCTTCTAACAGCTAGATATGTCTGGCACAATGTCTTTCCTGATCAGCCTCTTGACTCTGTGCTGGGTTGGCCAGCTCAGGACTCTGTTAAAGGGAACTATATCAGCCTCAGAAGTGCCTAATCCTGGGCGAGGCTGAGCACCTGCTGTTTCCGTTAACTTCAGTGGGAGTTGCAGGTGCCCAGCCCTTTTGATGATCAGGCCCTGACTGGGGCTAAGGATGGCAATGTTGTTCTAGAGCCTGCTCCTGCTCCCATTGTAAACCATGGCAAAATGTCTATTGACTTCCATGGTGCTAGACTGGGCCCTAGTGTGTAAGTGTTGTGTTGTCTGCAGTAGCATTCTGATTCTCCAGGCCGTGTCAGCTCTGCTCAGACGGAGTGCAGAGGGGAGGGTGCAGGGAAATGGTTGCAACTCCTTGATGTAGGGCCGCATGTCCCAGGGCAAGTTAGGGCGGAACAGGGCAGCCCAGTTTATGCCACTGGCATAATATTCTTCATGGACGTTAAGCCAGTGGAAGCTCAGTTGCAGTGGAGCTTTGTTCCACCACACCCCCTTCTAGGGTTGCCAACTTTCTGATTGCAGAAAACCGAACACCCTTGCCCCGCCCCCCGCTCACTCCATTCCCCCTCTCTCCATCGCTCGCTCTCCCCCAGCCTCACTCACTTGCCATGCAGGGGGTAGAGGGTTGGGGTGCGGGAGGGGCTGAGAGCTCCGGCTGGGGGTGCGGGCTCTGGGGTGGGGCCAGAGATAAAGGGTTTGGAGTGTGGGAGAGGGTTCAGGGCTGGGGCAGGGGGTTGGGATGTGGGGGGAGGGCTCCAGCTGGGGGTGCAGGCTCTGGGATGGGGCCAGAGATAAAGGGTTTGGAGTGTGGGAGAGGGTTCAGGGCTGGGGCAGGGGGTTGGGATGTGGGGGGAGGGCTCCAGCTGGGGGTGCAGGCTCTGGGATGGGGCCAGAGATGAAGGGTTTGGGGTGAAGAAGGGGGCTCTGAGCTGGGGTTGGGTGCAGAAGGGGGTGAGAACTCCAGCTGGGCATGCCGGCAATGGGTTGGGGCCAGAAATGAGGGGTTCAGGGTGTAGGAGGGGGCTCCCAGGCTAGGGCAGAGGGTTGGGGTGCAGGCTCCAGCTGGGGGTGTGGGCTCTGGGGTGGGACAGGGAGGAGGGGTTTGGGGTGCCGGAGGGGGCTCCAGGCTGGGGCGGGGGGTTGGGGCACAGGAGAGGGTGTGGGCTCTGGGAGCGATTTTGGTTTCAGGAAGAAGCTCAGGGTTGGGGCAGGGGGTTGGAGTGCAGGAGAGGGTGCGGGGTGTTAGCTCTGGGAGGGAGTTTGGGTGCAGGAGAGGGCTCAGGGCTGGGAAAGGGGGTTGGAGTGCAGAAAGGGGTTTGGGCTCCCAGCTGTGTCTACCTCAGGAGGCTCCCGGAAGCGGTGACATGTCCCTCTGGCTCCTAGGCACAGGGGCGGCCAGGGGGCTCTGTGCGCTGCCCCCATCTGCAGGCGCCACCCCTGCAGCTCCCATTGGCTGCGGTTCCCGGCCAATGGGAGCCACGGAGCCAGCACTTGGGGCAGTGCACAGAGCCTCCATGGTGGCCCCTGCGCCTAGGAACCTCAGGGACATGCCATCTGCTTCCAGGAGCTGCGCGGACCCAGGGCAGGCAGGGAGCCAGGGCAGGTAGGAAGCCTGCTTTAGCCCCGCTGTGCCACTGACCATACTTTTAATGGCTCGGTCAGCAGTGCTGACCGGAGCCACCAGGGTCCCTTTTCAGCTGGGCGTTCCAATCGAAAACTGGACGCCTGGCAACCCTACCCCTTTTCCCCGCCCCATTCTCCAACATGCCCCTTCCTTCTCTTTCTGCTGGGATAGGAGGGTGACTCATAAAGTTGCTTCTATCACTCTTCTGGTAGTGGAGAAGGTGAATTCTCAGCAGGGTTTGCCCTAACAGACTGGAGAGGCTGGCCCATAGATTTCTCTTGCATTATATTGGTTTTCAGACCTACATGGGAAATATTTGTCTCAGTGTTACCTGTCCTGGGCATCCATGTTCTCTTGTTTGCTCTAGTTAACAGTCTTTCCCTAGCAGTTTTGGGGGGTGAGAAGAAAATTGAAGAGTGGCCTGTCTGGAGTTAAGCTATTTAATTTCTACTAATCTGTTTTGCTTCCAGGCTTTATTGTAAGAGGCTTTCAACCTGAGGTGCTTGCTTTGCCTGGTGTATCACATCTAACAAATATTACCCTTGAATGCGTGAACAGAATTCTGTCACAGCATGAAGGGCCAAATCTGGGTCTGAGCAGCCTGGGTGCATTGGGAGGAAGAGGTTGAGAGGGCTCAGGAAGTTGTAGCAGGTGGCTTGTGCTTTGGGAGCAGAAGTGGGGGAGGCCAGCCAGCACTGCCGTCAACACTAGTAGCCTCAGAGATGTGTGTCTTGGTGAGGACCCGGTCTCACTGGATGGTGCCTGTAGAGCTACTTGCAAAGAAGCGCTCGCTGCCCAGTGCCCTGGAGTCATTACCCATAGGCTTAGTGCCTCCACAGCCACCTTCCTCTCTCTCTCTCTCACTCTGGCACTGCCTGTAGGTTCCCTGTGTGTTTGAGCACACGAGGTTTGAAAGTATTCTTGCAGGGCTTGAGCTGTAAGCACTTGGAAAGTGCCGGCTGGAGCATGGAGAGCTCCACAGAAAACAAACGTCTGTTTTTCCCTTGCTGCCCAATCCTACAGGGTGCTGAGCACCACCTGTGAAATGCTGAACATCTTCAGCTCCCACTGAAGTCAGTGAAAGTTGAAGGTGCTCAGTGCTGTGCAGGATCAGGTCCTTGGTTGCTACTTTGGGGAAAAATTGTCTGCTGTGTGGTTCTGAGACACAGCAGGGTTCCCTGGTTGGCCTTCCTGGATTCCAGGCAGACCCATCCTTAATGCTTTAACATAATTGATAGTGGAATGGTTTCAAGCATAACAGTCTTGCAAATCTGACCTTTCCTGAGCCATGTAGTGTCTGTCTGTGAGAGCCTGTGTGCACCTCACATGATTAAAAAAAGATAAAAATCATTTTAAACTGCATTCTCTGACTTCATATACATACAAAACTTCAGTATCTAGTCATTCCTAATGGGACACTGTGAGATTATTGATTATTTATAGGGTGGTAGCATCCAAGCGCCCCAATCAGGATTGGGGTCTCTATTAGGTGCTGTACAAACATAAAGGGTTGGAGTGCTTGGTGTTGGCCTGAGTCGGCTTCTCTGGAAGTCAATGGGAGTTTTCACAGTGGGAGCAGAGTACGGCTAACTGAGTGCTTTTGAATAGCCCACCCAAAGTGTGGGTGTGTCTGTGTAACATAAAAAGAAAGGGGTGATTTTACTCTTACGATTACAGCAGCATAAATGACTAAACCTGAAATTATTTGAAACAATCCATGTTATTTTTCACCATTTTTACTCTGTGTGCAGCAGCACAGTGTCCCAATGGTTGGGTTGCAAGAAGTAAAGGGGAATATTTTGCCGGCAGACACAAAACATTTCTTTGTTTAACTATTAATTTATTTAGGAGGTTTTAACAGGTTTACAAATCCTTGCCATGTAAATATCAGAGACAAAATAATGATCATTATAACTGAGCTTTTGTTTAGAGAGACCTTATAGATTGATATAATAATCAGATCACTCTGTTTTACATAGTGTTACCATAATACTGAATGAGTCTCTTTACACTACCCATGTTGATGCTGACAAATATTTTTCTCCCCTAAAAGCTATTTTTAAAAAAAACCTTATTAACAGACATGAACTTTCCATACAAATATTAACAAATCTGGTTCATAACCTGTGTTTGTTACCATTAAAAGACACATTTGTGTTTGGTCAATGTCTTATTGTTTGGGGGGGGGGGGGTTGTTTTGTTTTTTGTTCAAACTCCGAAAATGGTAACCATACATTATAAATGTCTTGATCCTAGGCTGTCATATTTTCCATTGAAAGGATTTCCCATACTTTATTTCTCCATGTAACTGATGTTGGAGGATAGTGTGTATATGTGTGGGGTTTTTTTGTTTTTTTGTTTTTGAAAAAGGACCGATCGCGCATCTGGCTGCTAGTAGCAATTGTCTAAAACCTATAGTTTGGGCCTAACCTGTCTGAGTCTTCTAAACACCTCGAGTGAAAGGACCTATTGAAACTAGTAGAAGTTTTGCTATTGGCATGAACAGTGTCAAGATTTTACCCACTCTTTCTGAGCATTGCTCTCCTGATACCCAACCCATGGATGTGTGAATTGCTCAGTCTGTGTTAATATCATTATTACAAATACACATTGTCTACTTGAAATTAGGCTTATAATGATTGCAGTTGTTACTTGTTCAGTACAGCATTCAAACTAGTTTAAAATGATAAATTGGAGTTCAAATGTATTAGGCAATCGGAATTGGGTACAGCTGCAGTATAGCAGTTTACTGAAGGGATTTGCAGGAAATATTCAGGAGTTTGGGAAACAATCTGAAACTATTCTACTA
The DNA here is from genome assembly GCF_028017835.1 of Emys orbicularis. NCBI lineage: Eukaryota > Metazoa > Chordata > Testudines > Emydidae > Emys > Emys orbicularis. The sequence goes on from NC_088685.1 coordinate 169,078,768, forward strand.
TTCAAGCAATAACCATCACAAGGTATGGGGAGGTAATTCTTAAGGCCAGTTCTGCCTTCAAATACGTGGGTGCAGTTCCCAAAGGACTGCAATCCATGCACTCATCACTTGTTTTTCCCATGGAATTGTATCATGTTTCTGATGGTAGAATTGGGCCCTAAGACCTACATATTCAAAACCTGTGGTGATTTTTTGGTGCCCAGTCTGTGATACTTTAAAGGGACCCTTTTTCCCCCAGGAAGTGCTGATTGCCCACTCTTTGAAAACCAGGCCCCTTTAAGGTGTCTCAAGCAGGCACCCAAAAATGGAGTCCTCAAAATTGCTAGACACTTTTGAAAAGTTTGGCCTAGTATTTTAAATAAACAGCTCCTCCTGAACTTGGTTCCCTAATACAAGTGCTTTATGCTTAACAAATTGGTATGTCTGTAATGCAGGGATAGTGGTGTCTGGCTACTGCCTTCTGCAGTGGTTAGTGAAGTTACGGCTTTTATTTATTTATTTATTGTGTCGTGTTAATTCATTAATCACTCATACAAAAGGATGAAGAATGCTGGGTAAAATAATGAGCCCTATAATGCTGGCACAGAAGGAGCTTTAGTAAATATCCTGGGGAAGTTCTAGACTGGCAGTGATGGGCAGAGACTGAGATGTGTCTCCTCAAGGCAGTGATGCAACATTGTTTGTTTGATTTGGTGAAATTGGCTTTAAACGGGCATGGAGCTAGAACTGACCTTGAAGCTGGTCCTGTCCAAAAAGGCTTGAACCGGTAAATGCCTGAGTCCTTCCTGTGAACTACTGAATGTCCCAAATTCCCACTGAAAACTAGTTGGGGTTGAGATCAATTGGCACCTCAAAGTCTTGGGTCGGGATTAGGTCATTGTAAACTAGTGAGCTCGTTGACCAGCCCTCAGACCAAAGAACACTCTCCAGCCACGGGGTGCCAGTCCCTTTCTTCATGGCTTCAATTATTTCTTCAAAATAAAAACTAGTTAACACAATCTGAACATATCAATTATGCCCTTTAACCCAGCGCTTACAGGATTGCACTGCACAGGCCGTCTGCCTGGGAGTCTCTCATGAATTGGAGGACAGATTTTTAAAGGTATTTAGGTGCCCAGTGGAATTTACAAAAAGCTCCTAACTCCCATTGACTTCCAAAATCTGGCCCCAACTGATCTTCAAGCTGTCACCTGAGCCCTAGCCCCACAGCCTCAGCAGGGAAGGCAGCTAATTAGTCACAGGTGAGGGCAGTCCCCTTCCCCTTCCCCCATGACCATTATAATGTGGCAGGACAGTACGGCAAAAGCTGAGCTGGGACTGCCTGATGAATCCTTGAGCTTTGCCCCTGCCAGCAGACTTAGGGTCCAGTGCTGCACTCCGTTAATGAGCCCTGACCACCAGCAGATGGAAAAATTTGTATTGTCAAAGTTGCTCTTTGTCTCCATTCATCACTCTCTCTCTCTCTCTCTCTCTCTCTCTCGATAGATAGATAGATAGATAAAACCAGAGATTAAAATTGAAGTTAATACTCTAAAGAGTCCGGAACAAATCCAGCATTGGGATTCCATTAATCTGAGTGAAATTGGTTTTTCTAGTTTTAAAACGCAAACGCTTTTGGTTTCTCTGCCAGGATCTCTCAGTCTAGGATGATATTTAAAGGCTGCCCCTTCCTCATGCCAGTGGTCCCACCAGAGAAGATGCAGGGTAACTCCAGTGAACGTATAGTTCACATTGTTGTAACCGAGATCAGAATCTGCACTATTTACATGGGGCTGATTGCTTTCATATGGGGTTTTCACTCTCGGGTCCTAAACTCTGAATTGTATCCCTTTAAGCACCTGCCTTGAGAGCCGAATTGTTCTAGCTGCTGTCCTGGAAGCAATAACCAATATCATCTTTTTATCCTTTTTGTTTTCAGCCTTCAGTGCCGCCAGTGCCAAACTACAGGCTCTCCATGTCTATCCCAGAATGGCTTCAAGCAATACAGAATTACATGAAGATGCTGCAGTATCCTTCTTGAGTTTGGCCCTAGGGTGGGTGGCAGAGTCATTACACTCTGCATTGAACCCACAGGGTAACTTACTGAAACACGAGGCTGCCACAAAGGCAGAGGATAATTCAGGAGGGAAAAAACTCCCACTCTGCCAGCGCTTGTGGAGATTTGTGACACCACCTAAGTGTCGAGCTCCTCATTCTGGTCTTCAGGGCCACACAATTAGCTCTTAGTGACACTGAGCAGAATTTAACTGAAGTGCCAACTCAATAGATGAATAGGAATGTTCAGAACAACCTCATAAGCCAATTTCAAAATGATCAGCATTCACGGCGCCTGGAGTAATATATTCCAGCCTCTCCCGATAGCTCACTTTCAGTTTGCATTGCCACTATCCACCCCTTTCCCAATCTAGCTGCAGCCTGTGATTACAGCGTTTTTCCCCGCCAGGCTGAATCTGACCCTCACCTTCTCAGCCACAGCTAATGCTTTTCACTGAGGGAGGGATTCGGCTGCCCCTGGGCCTGTGCGCCAGGAGGTGGGCTGCACTTGCTCAGCTACCTGAGAGTGGACTCCAGAAGGGCATACAAGTGGCCTCCTTCTCCCCTCAACTTGAGCCACTGCTCAAGCAAAACACACAGACAGAGTGCCCTGCTGCATTTCTGCTTGGGGACTTTTGCTGCTGCTCTCCCCACCGGGAAGCAAAGTGCCGGGAATGGAGATGGAGACCTGGTCCTGACCTCTCCAAACCAGCCCCCCCGAGTGAGGCCTGCACGTCTGTGAGCATGCCCTGGGGTAGAGCTTGATGGTTAGGGGAGAGCCACTTCTCAGTTTCTTGGCTTTTATGGATTTAATCAGAACCTTACATGCATTTCTTCCCCTTCTCTCCCCACCGCTGAACATTGATTGTGTTTCCACGGCACATGGGCAGAGTGATGGAATGAGCAGTCACTGGCCAGAATATTTACTCCTGGGGGAATTCTGTGCCACTGCGCATGCATAGAATTTGTCCCCCGCAGATTTCTTTGCTTCAACAGAAAATTGACTTTCTGACGGGGAAGCAAAGGGAAGCCACAAGAGCGGTCATGCGACCCTCCCCAGCAGTATGTTTCGGGTGCTCAGGGCAGCTGGCAGAGAGGTAAATTACTGTGGGGCGGGGGGCAGGACTGGAGAAGATCTGGCTGGTGGCTCCTGCCCTGCGCTGAGCTCAGCTGTTAGTCCCGGATAGGCAGGGGAGGACGGGACTTCCTCTTCCTCGGCACGGCATCTGGGGCCGTATCAGACCCACCCCCAGATATCTGCCCCAGCTGTAGGAAGCTCTACAAACTGCTCCCACCGCTCCGTGCTTCCTGCACTCATCACTCCTCAGCTGCAGGGGGAGGGATCCCTGTACGGGGAGCTGCTCCCCCATCCGCCCAACCCCCATTCATCCAGACCCCCTCACACCCAGACCCTCCTGCCGAGCCTCACCCCCCCCGCACCCAGAACCCCCCCGATGAGCCCCGCTCCCCCTGCACCTAGACCACCCCAACAAGCCACCCACACCCAGATCACCACCCTACCGAGCTCCAAGCAGCTGCACTTGGATCCCCACCCCAGAGCCTCACTCCCCCAGCATCCGGACCCCCCACACCTTTTTAAGCCCCCCACACCCAGATTGCCCCACACAGAGCCCTTTCAACCCACATCTGGATGCTCCCACATTAAGCCCTCCACTTTTGGATCCTGCATTGCTGAGCCTGCCTGCCCACACCTGGTGCACTTGGCATGGAGGGATAGGGCCCTTGGGTGTTTCGGGGGCAGGTCTGGTCCTTGTGCTGTGTCAGGGTTGGGTGCAGCCTCACTGCTGAGTCCGTATCCTGGGGGGGGAGGGAAGCTGCACAGTGATCTCCCACCTCTGTGCAGCCGGTGGCCTGTGCTCCCCAATGCCATGCTGGAGCCTCCACATTTATTTGACAAATAAAATTTGCAGAATTTTAAAATATTGTGCGCAGCATTTTAAATTTTTTGGTGCAGAATGCCCTCAGGAGTAAATATTGAATTAGCCTCTTTCATCTTGCTCCATTTGCCAGTTATTTCTGCCCTCTTGTAACTTTTTTTGGGGTCTTTATTGGATGGAAAAGCAGTGGAGATTGAAACAACGGCGCATGAGGGGCTGGTGAGCATTTGGAGGGAAAACAGGTAGTTGGAAGAGTATCCAAAAATAGCAGGAAGTTTGGTAGGCCAGGCAGAGCAGCAATAAAGATCAAAGCACCAGCAGAAGTTACAGCAGCAGCTGAACCTGAGCGGGAGAGGCATGGCTAACCTGTTGTTTAGAGAGCACATAATTTGGGCTAGGTTTGGACCTGGAATTTCTTTACTCCTTGGTGCATGATTGCTACTCAGACACAGTGAGCTCTGTTAATATGCATTAAAGGGAGGAACGGTGTGATGCAGACAGGAGGCTCTGTCACACTATGAAATGCATATGTGGGATTTTTAAATTTAAAAAGTAGACACCATTCTACTTGGTAGGTGCTAGAGATGGCCTAGAGAACTCAAAGTTTGGATCCAGACCTAAACAGGCTTCAAAGTCTGCTGGGTTTCAAATGCAGGGTTTTGGTTTCTCATTGAGGGCTATCATGCCCCTCTGTTTCACGCAGACTGCTCCGAGTAAGGGCAACCCAGCTCAGACCTCAGGCTCTGTTTTGTCTGTAGGGCCTGATTTTCATAAGCGCTGAGCATCCACAACTCCAGCTGAAGTCAGTGGGAGCTGCGGGTGCTCAGTTGTTCTGAAAATTCACACCACTGGGGCGGAGAGTCAGAGGTACATTCAGTTAAATGGGCCTGACATTTTGTTTTTCCACTAGCGCGCTGTGTGCTATGAGCTTGTGGCTCATTCCTCACCGCATATTGTTAACAGATGTTCTCGTTGTCTTGCTGTCACGGAGAATGACTTGCATCTGTTTATATTCGGAAATTATCAGCCACATGTTGCCTATAGGGAAACCTACATGAATAGCACGATTCTTTTTGCATGAAGGGGAGGTTATGAGCATTCTTTAACAATGAATGAGGTGGACTGTTCTAGATAGATTTATAAACTTTACTTCTCTTTTCCATTGTGATTCTTTCCTTCCCCATCCCCCATACTAACAGGAGAGAGATCTGAGATGGCAAGAAAATTAATAATTATCTCTTGCAGCATTTAATATTTGGATCAGATTTAACAACCTCTTTCACTTGCGTCTCCTCACAGTTGAGAAAATAGAATTCAGTTTTATTTCACATATATAGGATTTAATTTCTGTCATGAGAGTCGGTGGCTTTTTAGTACCTGCTTTATGCTTTCAGCGGAAATTACGATTTGAGAGTGAGAAGAGACTTTCCATCACCTTGGTGAGCTTTATTGTTTTGTTGTCTGACTCTTTCTTAAAGTTACTTTACTTTAAATGACAAAATCCAGATACAATCACACAGGAACTCAGTTCTTTGAAATTAGGAAAACAAGACCTCTAAGTGGGTAAGTGGCATCTGCCTGCCTGCAGATTGGTTTGGTTCTCTTACATTCCTGAGGCTCTGAGATAATCTAATTCTTTTCCTGGACAGGTATATACAGATCCTCAGCTGGTGTAAACTGACATAGCTCTGTTGAAGTCATCAGCTAAGGATCTGACCCATGGTTTCTCTCTCCTGTACTTCACTGTGACTGTAATCATAAATGCCTGGCCCGAGTACAGTTTGCAATTGAGACAGATGGCAGTTCTGGGATGAATCTGGAATCGATTGAGAAAGTCCAGTACTCATCTCTGTGACTGCTTCCAGTCTGGGTCATTATGATGGAAGTCTTCCTTGCTTCCTACCTATATCCCTCCCCTCTTCCCCCGTTTACTGTCTACTCAGATAGTATAACCCCCCATCTGCCCCATGGCTTGTTTTCCTATGTGGTGCTGCCCTGTTGACTTCACATTCCTTCCGTACGTTCGTATGTAGATGGATGTCCGTTGTGTTAGCTTTCATCTGACAGAGAGACAGGTGAATAAACAATCTGACAGGAAACCTGTTTCTCCACCTCTGCTGTGATACAGAATCTAAAAACATATTTTCCGTATACTGTATGTACACTTCACAACGGTATTAACAACCAGTGTGACCCTGGTTTTCATTTAAGACCTCACATGACGGTCTTTGTTGAACCAGAATCTAGCAGAATCAGGATATTCCTGTAACCCCCTGGCAACGAGGGGGGGGGGGGTCTAATGTCAGTCATTTCCTCTATTTACCCATTTATCTCTATCTTTTTTATAAAAGCTGGACGCACTTTGATTTTTCTCGTCGTTACCTTCCTGAAAGGGCTTTTCATAAAGTCTGCGAGGAGCTTCATTGATGGGGAATAAAATAAACCTGTATAGAGCTTTGAAGAACACAGCTAAGAGCAGAGGTGACCTCACTTTGTGACACCCCTGGTGTCAACTTGCCGGGAGCAATGGGCTGCATCTGATTTGCAAATAAATTTACATCACTAATGAAAAGTGTGAACTCAGCCGGTTACCCGCACAAAATTCTCTGTTACTGACACACTCTAGGGGCACCCACCTTTACCCAGTTCCGAGGGCTCAAGGTGTAACCCTCTTAATTTAGGCACCCACTCTTACCCTTCTGTGGGCTCAGGCATAACCTTACGCTCTAGGGCACCCACCCTTACCCTGTTCCTAGGGCTCAGAGTGTAATTTTCTGCAGGTTTGCAGGACCTTTTACCGGTGAAAGAGCCTTACACAGTAATATCTTTATTCTCTGTTTATTACCAATCACCAAAACCAGAATGCACACGCTACACATACAATGCTCACCACTCCCAATAGGACAGATGAACTTTTCCCTGCTGGCCAGTCGGGGTCAGGTCCATCTGGGGGACTCCAGTTTCTGCACAGTGTTATTGGCAGAGTGTTGCGGTCTGGCAGCTCTGATGGGGCTGTGTCCTGGAGCTGGTTCCCAAAGAACTTCCTTTTGGACCCCAGTTTATATAGTGAAACATGAGTCCTGCTTAGCTATACCTTAACCCATTATTTTACTAAAATTTTATTAACCAATCCTAACAAAATTCTCTAACCAATCATACCCCACCACCTTAATTAATTTACATCTAGCAGAATTAATTATGTAACAGACGGAAACGATCAAAGAACCAGACAGAGATCATACAGACAAACAGTAAGGAAGTGGGCACCATAATGACAAAACAATAAAGAAATGAGGATTTCACAACCATAACTATTGATAAGTGGTTTCTTGCCAGGCAGAATGCTATCAAACTTAAGTTTTCGTTAACCATCTTACGCTCTGTTTCTTTATCTGGTGATAGTGGGTGCTATTAGGACGGGGTCTCCTTAACAGCCTGATATTACATTGTTTTAATGTAATTTAGATGGAATGTGAGGATGTGACTTCCTGCTTCTCAGCTAATGGCTGCTGCTCTTTTAACCTGGCTGCGGATGAAGGCCTTAGGCCTTACAATATGGCTACAGGCCTTATCCTTACAAGCCCACTGTAACATGGCTTGTACTGGTCCCTTTTTTGACGGATGAATAGAAATTGCTTGTTTGAAGGTCACCAGCAATAATAGCCTAGATTTGATCAGCTATTAGCTGTACTTTAGGGCCGGTGAGGTGCATTTGATCCTCTGGCCTTTTTTGGGTACCCTAACTTAGGGCTTGTCTTCACTGGCAATTAACAGCGCTGCAACTTTCTCACTCAGGGGTGTGAAAAAACACCCCCCCGAATGCAGCACGTTTCAGCACTGTAAAGCACCAGTGTAAACAGTGCCAGGAGCTACGCCCCTCGTTGAGGTGGGTTTTTTTAGGCATGTTAAAGCACTGTCGCGGCAACACTTTAGCATTGCCAGTGTAGACTAGCCCTTACTATATATGGGGGGAGGATAATTCTGACAATTGTCACACAATTACAATAAGAACTATTGAAGCAGCTAATGGATCAGATCTTGAGCTACCATAATCACTCTAGTGTTCTTTAATCTCAGTTAACCACTCAGGCCTGGAGGCATGGGAAGACTGATCAGCTTCATTCAGCTTGTTTGCAGGTTGTATGAAAATATAATGATTTCTCATGATGGGCTCAGTCCTGTGAGATGCTGAGTGTCTCCAGCTGAGCACACACATTTTACTTAATTGGATGTCCAGCACCTCTGAAATTCAGGCTGCTCATTTGAGTGCTTGTATATGGATTTAGGGGCTTAACTTTAGGTACCCAATTTTGAAAACATTGGCCACTCTGTGCCTCAGTTCCCCATCTATGAAACAGGAATAATACTGTAAATTGTTTTCAGGTACTCTAATGAACTGCACTGTATGGGCCAGTTCCACCAGAGGGGTAAATTGGCATAGCTCCATTAAAGTCAGTGGAGCTACATAGATTTACAGCAGCTGAGGATCTGGCCCTTTAAGTACACACATTTTTCCATGGCTATTGCAGTGATTAAATAGGTGCTCTGTTGGGAAACCATTTCTTGCTCTGCAATTACTTAGCTATTGGCTGTAAAATGCCAGCTGGATGTATTTGTTTGTTCATTTTAAATTGTTGGGGGGGAAAGGGGACAGGGAGAAGAAATCAGTGGTCATCACTGTGTCTTCCAGCTGCCCTGTGCAGCTGTTCATGAAACCTGAAGCCAGGGTGCATAGGCCCTGATTGAGTAAACCATGTAAGGAGGGCATAAATCCATTCCTATTCAATAAACGCTGAAGTAGGTGCTTGACTTCCAGCACATGCTTTCAGTCACTGACACTTTAAGCCTGTGCTTAATTGCTTTGCTGAATTAGGCCCTCACTCCAGCTGAAGACACTCAGCACTTCTGTGAAGTGCCCAGAATTGTGCAGGGTCAAGCCCCAAGTTTGTCTTTTAAATCAAAGGCCACTGGCTAAATAGAAGTTTTCCATTTTGTTGCAAACTCTGCCTGCTGTGATTGATGGAATATTTTCAGGGATGCTTCCAGAGGCTTTACTGCTCAGTGCTTCTGTAGTGATTCCTGTTGGTTTACACATTGAGTGCCACAAGTTTATTTTGTTCCTGAAATGACAAAGCAGTATTGGGAAAAGCTTGCTGGGTGAGCTACTTTCATTAGCTATTGCTAGCTGTGCTCTTTTTAACTTTGTACATTTCTTTGGGATTTTCTCTCAAATTTTAATTGTGATCATGTATTGCCTCTCCTCCCTCCATTGTACAGCTGAGTTTGAGTTTTTGGTCTAGGTCTCAGTTCAGAAGTTTCATGCCAGGATGAATTAAGTTTATTATTTACAAGATTTATTTTGGACTAGAGACCCCACCTGAGATCAGAACTGCATGGTATACGCATATAGTAAGTCTCAATCCCTGCCTTGAAGAGCATATGATGCAGAGGTAACATCACGATAGTTAGGGTTGTGTTACAGAACTGAGTTTTAAGAGGTGCTTTAAATCTTTGTTTCATGAAAGTCTCATTGAAATGGCAAAAACCAAGCCAAGGAATCAAAGCTTTAAGCACAATCTGAATTTTTCATGGCAGTTTGATGAAAAATGAACTGATAGTAACAAACCTGTAAAAGTCACTCATTTATGCAAATTTTTCACTGGCTTGTCTTCTGTGTCTTGGTCACCCCTTTTTCAATAAATCTAAAGCACTCTGGGCCCTCTCCTTTGGCCACGTTGTTGCTCCCCATATGCTGGTTCCTAGAATATGAGTTATGCAGCGGGAATGTTTGCCTATAAAACACTGATAACTTTTTAACAGTAACAACAAAGTTTTTGCCAGGCAAAATCGTCCAGATTGCAGTTCAGTAGCATCCATGCCATAGCAGATCTGCAGTCACTTACTTCTGAGGAAAGCTAAAAAATTGAGTGACGCACTCTGACTCCCTCACCAAATACCCCTGGAATGTAGGAGAAAGCTCCGAGTTGGAAACAAGAGCCCAGGAGTTCAAATCTCCCCTGTTCTAAATGCTGTATAAATTGCCAAGCAGCTCCCTATCCTTATGATTAACTGATACCATGAACTCCAACCTAGAAGATGGTTAGGGAACAGCTGCTGAACACCCCCCCCCCCCCAGCTTTAAATACCTTATGCAAGGTCACTCACTGCAGGCACAGAATCCAGGTCAAACTCCAGTCCTAGGCTCTGTACCACACTGGCTTTCAGGGTGATTATACCAGTTTATTTACTTATCTTCAGTAGTGTTGGGGCAGAATAACTTCTGTTACCAGATTTGCCCGTTACTTTGGGGTATGCTCATTCATTAGGGTTACTCTTCAGGGGGGTTCTGTACTTCTATCAATGTACTGCGTGTGTCACTTGTGTTCTCATACGGAGCTCTACTTCTGTCTGCAAGTTCCCTCCCAATGGAGCTACCCTGCAGGTCCTAGGTTCCCCAGGGCTGGGTTCTTCCAGCCCCAGAATCAGATGAACACACACATTAACAGAGCACGTCTGAGAGGACTGGGTTAATCAGCACTCCCAAGCTGACCCCTTATATGTCTCTGGACTCAGTAGGCTGGGTCAAGCAGCACTTCCAAGCTGCCACCCTCATATGCCCCAGGTTCAGCACGTCCCTATCCCCACTTTCACGTTACAATTGTTCTGGTAGTAACCCACGTGATGAGCAAACCTCAGGATTTTTGGGTGCTGCAGGGATCTTTAGCTTAGGTACGAGGAGCATTGCTGCAGAGCGAATGGGGAAGCCAAAAAACACCCATGAGGGGGGGAGAGAGAAGCAATCAGCTTAACCATGAAAGTTATTTATTGCCAGGTAATAACCATACAAGGGGAGCCAAACAAAACAGTTATAATATTAAATCTAACTTAAATTTGATTATAAAAATCAGGTTTAGAAAACTATAACTGCTCACACAAGTCCGGGTCAGAAGGCTATACCTAGAGAGAGAGAGCTGGGTTCTCACCACTCTGTGAAGTTTGAATCGATCAGGGTTCCCAGGTGGTGGTGGTGGTAGCTGAGGGCCCCCAGCACGATCAGTCAGGAGAAGATGAAATCCCAATGGAACTGATGCAGATTTTGGATCCAGGCATCAGAGCACTTACTTGAGCATGGGTAGGAGTTTTTGTAGGGAAAGAACAATGGTTCAAGGGAGAACACTAGATTTGTTTGTGGGTAAACTGATGGCTCAAGGGAGTATACCAAAGTTGTTTTGTTCAGGCTAGGCAATAGGAACTGATTATTCCTGACCATGGGCAGTGTTCCTTGGAGGGCGCTCACAATGCAATTAGGCAGCTTCAGTATTTTGGATACCAATAAAGGATTTATTACTAGAATTGGTCTGACAACTACTGAGCTGGGTGTGTGCAGGTGTAGGTTCATTAACATCTGGAGCAGAGATTCCCCCATCATGCAGTGCTTCCCTGCTTTTCTGGTCCCAGAGTTCCATGCGGTTCTTGCCTTAGGATCTTTGTTCTCCATTCTGTATGCTAATGGGGATGCCTCCCTGTCCCATCTTCGATGCAGATGAGGCTAGGGGAGTTTCCTTAATCCTGTCACCCTTGTCTGGAGGGGTTTAGGTGTGTCTCCCACGGCCTTTCCATTGCTTTTTGTAAGTCTTTCTTCTGATTGGTTTTGGTTCAAGCAGAGGCTGGTGTGGGGGGAAGGTCTTTCGTGAGTCAGACAAGCTGGGTACTGCGCCCTGGTTCCCCAAGAACACAGCTGATAGGTAACACTTCCCAAATGCATGGAATGTGTGCTGGCCAGATGTGCTGGTCTGTTGATGTGATTGATATAAACACAGATGAGGTCACTGTTAAGGTATAAGGGTGCAAGTCTGGAGCTGGGGTAGGTATCGCTTTGGGATAACTGTTGGAGATGGAAGTGAAGTTATGGAGTGTGTTACTGAAGCAGTGTTGTAGGCAACTTGAAGGTGGCAAGAAATGTACAAGTCTTTCCCCTAAACTTCTTATTTACATGGTTTTTAAGGTTTTGGGTGGGCAGGGTGTGTCCTGCTGTAACAGTAACGGTCACTAAACTTGGTTTTAATTTGGCAATTATCTAAATAGACAGAACAGATGACGGGTGGGGGAAAGGCATTGTTATTCCCATTTTACAGATGGAAAATGGAGGCACAGGCAGATGAAGTGATTTGTCCAACATTACAATGGGAATTTGGAGCAGAGCCAGGAATTGAACCTTGATCTTTTAAGGCCAACTTTAGTGACTACAAGACCATCCTTCTCAAGGGTCACTAGCTTGAGTCTTTTAATAGCTCTTTGCCTCCGAGTTTGGCTTTCTATAAAATCTGCATTTGGTAAGTGTCTCCCTCTCAAGGTGCTAGTGAAAGGCTCATTACTTCCATTGTATTGATCGTGTGGAAATACAGAAGTCCATCTGGATGAGCAAGCGTCCATATGGGGCTTGATCCAGCAGTGTGCCCTCAGTTTCCATTGACTCCTTTGGGAGTTGTACGTGTTCCGCACCGCCATACTGGGCTCCTGACTTGTGCTTATGAAGTTGATTTTTTTTTTTAAATGATTGTATATTGCTCTGACCTAGCAAAGGTTCTGTTGCTTCTTCCCCTCAAGAGACCAATGGGTGAGCTCAAATGTGTTAAGAAGCTACATACAAATTGAAGATCATGTGAAATTTGTCTTGAAATAGCTCTGGTATATTGTTATGGAAGGAGGGACTAGACACAGGAGGGATTTATTACCAGTATCAGTCTGATCCATGAGAGAATAAAAATTCAGAGCTCCGCGTAGGAAGGAGAGCATGAATTATCTGTTTGAGACACTTAATGTTAAGGGAGACAGGCTTGATAGGATGCAATATTTAAAAATACTGTTAAGAATAACTCACTGTTGGCTAACAATTGGCAGCCTGCCAGCCAGACTCCTCGGGGTTTATCTAGACTAGAGACACTTTTCAAAAATGCCTGGGTGCCATTTTCAGAAGTGATAGGCCCTTCTATATTAGAAAGGTGTACTGCCTTAAACAAGCTTTTTTAACTATAAATACTTTAAACGGGTACAGCTGTTGCCATATGGAAAGGGGAGTAACTGTATTGGTATGTCACCTTTAAGCTGATAAAACTGCATCCGTACTAGAGTTCTTTACTAGTATAACAATTCATACCTCTAAAACTTTTAAGTGAAGACCAGACCTATGTCACTTATATGCTAATGAAAATTTTTCTCTGGCATTTTTGGCTGTGTTGTAACTCATGTAGTTAACTCGATGGATTGGGAATCAATTAACACAGTTGCTAATGCCAGTCTAGAACTCCCCAGTCTTTTGTTCCAGGACACAAACATGACCCACAACAAGGAACAAACCCTTGCAATTTTGTTATTGGCTCGAGCTAACTGGTAATCTTGAGTTACAACCCTATCACAACCTCACATCTGGACAGACTCCTTGAGTCAGATTCCAAGGGCTTGGAGAAATTGTAGTACAGAGGCTGATTTGCAGAAGGACCAGGTTGAGTAATTCTGTGACTGGGAATATAACGGATAATTGACTAAAGAAGTGCTTTTAAAAAAAACCTGAACCGAAGTGTGACAGAAGCAGGCAGGTGGGAACTACTTACCCTAATAACAGAAGAGCAAGCCCTGTGTTAACATACCCTGTTCTCCAGGAACCCCAGTGTGACTGGAGAATTTTGCGCACATTGTGTCCAGACAATAGCCTGGAGAGAATATTTGAATATCTGCTTCTAATCTTGCAGATAGAGGAAAATTTACAGACATACTGGTTTATTCAGACTGATGCTAATGTACATTTTCCCATTAAAGACCCCCCCATGTTATTGTCATGACTCTAATAGTAGCTGCTCCAATTGCTGTAGCTGCATTTGAGCAGTTCACTTTCTTGTCTATGTCATTGAGAATACTAAATTACTGCTGATTTAGTTTTCTCCACAGGGTACACAGCCCCTGGGCGTTATATATGCAAGCAAAGTGCCCAGAAAACTTAAATGGATATGCGAGAGGACTGATAGAAATTCCCTTGTAGTGAGGTACTTTGAGAAACCTTGTGAAGTTCACATTTGGCAAAGCTAGTGCTTAGCAGTGCCAGGAGCCGTAGAAATACTCAGGGTAGGGGGAGAGTTCATGGACGTCAAACGTGTCAATACCTGGGGAGGAGAAGGGCCCTAATAGAAAACATAGAGCCTGATCCAAAGTCATTAAAGTCAATGGAAGTCATTGCATTGACCTCAGTGGGCTTTGGATCAGGCCCCTGACACCAGTAAGTAAGTTGACTTCAGTGAAGCTAGGCCAGATTCACACTGGTGCATCAGTGAAAAGAATCACATCCATAAACTCCAGCAGAGGGAGTATGTCAAGACCCCTCAGACTCTACTTGATAAAAGTTTGACACATAGGGCAAGTCTACACTACAAAATTAAGTTTACCTAAATTATATTGACGTACAGCTACTGCAGTAATTAAATCACTTTTGCACATCCACACTACGCTCCTTTCCTTGTGCCAGCGGTGTGCATTCTCACTAGGAGTGCTTGCACCGATTTACCTCTGTGTGGGGCATTATGGGACAGCTTCTGAAAGGCAGCAACAGTTGATGTAAACAACAAGCATCTACACTGACACAGCGACAATCTAACTACATCGACCAGTGCTTTGTCTCTCGTGGAGGTGGAGTTACTATTAGGTTGGTGTAGTAGGTGAGTTACGTTAGTGGGAGCTACATTTTAGTGTAGATGCTTACAGAGTTGGGTCACCGTAAGCTGCCTTACATTGACCTAAGTCTGTAGTGTAGACCAGGCCTCAGTAAATTTTACTTTTGTCAGTTAGATGTAACCCTTTATGTGACATGGGTATAGTGCACTGATTAAAAAAAATAAAGCCACTCCTGTGGAATTTTTGTAAGCACTCTTGCTTTAATGGAAATCCCAAGATTCCTAAGAGGTACCATTAACACACTATTATTTTCTTTTTGTATGTACGGCGAAGGAGTTAATCCAGACGGGCACACTGATATTTTGTGGTCCTGAAACAATTTACGGTAGAAGGAAATATCGCCCATTGAAACAGTGCTAGGTATACAGCAAAAGGAAAAAGACTCCTCATTAGAACAGCCAACTGAACTGGTTACATATATTAGGGGTAGGAGTGGCTGTGCTGGGGGGGAGGGGGGGGGAGTACAAATTGTACACTCCAGCAAAGAGAGAAGTTGCGTGACATTTAAGGCAATTTAAGTTTAGACTCCTCCTTTGACTGGCTGAGGGCCTGATCCAAAGCCCATTGGGTCAGGCCTTGCATAACTGTGCTATGCAGTCACAGGAAGGACAAGCAAGGGTCTCACAGGTGGCAAGAGGAGATGCTTTTGACTGTGACTTTTGGATACAGTAGAGGATCAGGAGTGGTAAATCCAATAGGATGACTTCCAATAACCAAAACAAATGTAGTTTAATAGTATGATCCAAATGCTGCTAAAGGCAACAGAAGACTGTCCTTGACCTCTGTGGGCACTAGACTGGATCCTATCTTAATACCACCGTGTTCCAGATTAATTTCTAATTATGAGATTATTCCCCTCCCCCCTGATAAATTACAAATGCAAATTCAGATCAAATATAGCTTTTTTCCCCCCCAGTATCAACAAGGCCTTTGGGAAAAAATATAATTCTTTTGCACATCTATGTGAATGACAGCTGTGGAGACTGAAGTTCTTGAGGCCTGGCCCAGGCAGCCCCAGGGCAAGCTTCACCAGTGTACCAGCTTGTCTCAACCTTGACCTGGGGGGGCCATCTCTAGTGGAGAGTGGGCAGTTGCCTGTCCCGTCAGTCCTTGGCCTCTGACACTGTAAGCAATGATGTGCATTATGATGGTTTCCCATGATGTGTCTACTGTGAATTAAACTGTGTAGCCAACTCATTCCCTGTATGTCCGTGAACAGCCATCAGATGATCACTGGTAACTTTTTTTTGGTCACTAGTGCCCTAGCTTAGTTCCATACTGGTAGGGTGACCAGATGTCCCGCTATTTGGGACTTTTTTTTTATATGGGCTCCTATTACCACACACACCCTGTCCCGATTTTTCACACTTGCTGTCTGGTCAACCTACACTGGTGATCTAATGGTGAAAGGCTCTGAATCCCATTCCAATCCCTATTGTTAGGGACTACTACTGTTCTAGAACACTAATACAAAAAATAGGAGGGACGATCCTGCTTCCATTGAATGGGAATTCTGCCACTGACTTTGATGAAAGGCAGACCGATATAATACGTGGTGGGTTGTGCACCAATAGACAGAGTGTGTCTGTCTTTGTTAAGCCAGCAGAATGCCTCATATGTTGAATTTCAATCTGTCTTAATGTATCTTGGAGAGCTCTGATTCAAGATAAATGAGTTCATGCATTGTAAACAGAACATACATTAAATGTAACTTTGTAACAGTGATAAACAATATGAATGTTGCTATGACAGATAAGTCACTACTAATTTGGCAACTTGTTTATGTCCGTTGGTTTGCGAAGGCTCCCTGGCAATGGAGACATTAATATTATACCCACACTGACTGCTTCTGGAACTGGTGATAATTATGAACATATAACAGCAGCCAACAAGGGACCTGATGCCGCAGCCAGTGGAGAGGCTGCAACAATTGGCTCAGCATATGCAGTGTCTAATCTTGTTTGACTTCTCTGCCATTGGTATCTGTTTTTGTACTGTACGTGTGCTCAGTGCTGTATGGAGCAGAGGGGAAGACTGTCTCTGTCCAAAGAAGAACATTTGGTGTGGCGTGTGCCTGAAATGTCCAGATTTCAAAGCTATCTTGTTTCTCCCTCTAGAAGTCTGTAAAGCTCTGACTTAATAGTGCTTTGTGATGTGTTTGGGGCCTGGGGCTTGCTGTGCTTGAGGCGAGTTACACATGTGGCAACTTCCTACCTGAGAGATACGCTCTCTCTGTGTCATCAGAGTCCTAGGTACTTCCTTTCCCGGCTATAATGTGATTGTGCAGCTTGTTACTCTGACAGCACTGGGAGAACCACTAGGATTCTGTTCTGCACCATCCGCCGAATTGCTACTGAATTCCAGTGACAGGGTTTCTGTTACTGACGGTGAGGCGGTAGGAGCCAGACAAGACCCAGCTTGACTTTCATATTCTAGGTTGTCCCTGCAGGTTGAGTTTGCAAATGAGTTTGCTGCAGTCTAGGTTGAGTTTGCAAATGAAAAGATGTTTTTTCTGATTAAACAAACTGGGAATCATTGAAAGACAATAAACAGGGAATCATGATGCCATCTTTACTGAGCTACTGCTCGGAAAACAGGCACACTTTAAGATGGGTTAGACCATAATAAGTTAGGAGATGGCAAAAATAGGACACTGAGGTTTTGACAGGTACACCTTTAACAGCCTTTCTAGTTCCAATACCAATAATGTTTAAGATAAAGTTTCTGTGGTGCTGGGATCTCTTCCAGGTGGGATGGGGCGGGAAAGGCTAAGGTTAAAGAAGAATTTCAACTCTCTCCCAACACTTGAGTTTTTCAGCTACTAATGAATGATTCTTTTTTATCTCTGGGTCTCTTCTGGTCCTCTTCCATGCTTTGTTTCTCCCTCCATCCTTCCAGGGTGCCCAGAAAAGCAGTAACCTATTGACCAGCAGCACAATAGCTCTTTCTCAGCTGTACTGAGACTGGGTTGTTTGTGCCAAGTGATGGTGGTGTCTCTTTAAGAGGATTACAGACCTGCACCATCCACTCCAATTGCCACAGGCACAAGGGGGCGTTTTGAGCACATAACCTCTTTTCTACACAAAGAGCCAGAGCCATTTTAACACTATAGGAGGGTACGTTAGAAGCTGCTGCTGTTTGGAATGAGGGTTTCATGTACCTGCTGCAGGAGTTTGCAGAATTAGTACCCCACAGCATGGCAGCGCCTTGAAGTGCGGCCTCTGTCAGCTGCTGCCAGCACCCTCGGGGCAGTGTTTCCATGCCGTCCTGGGAGGAGAGGAGAAAATATTGTATCTTTCCAGCCCATGTAAAACTTTTATGGCAGGGTTTTCAAAGCCACCAAGGGGATTTGGATGCCATGAATTGGGTGTCTGACTCTTAGGTATATCTCCATGTATTATCAAGCTGCCCATCTCATAGAACTGGAAGGGACCCTGAACGGTCATTGAGTCCAGCCCCCTGCCTTCACTAGCAGGACCAAGTACTGATTTTGCCCCAGATTCCCTAAGTGGCCCCCTCAAGGATTGAACTCACAACCCTGGGTATAGCAGGCCAATGCTCAAACCACTGAGCTATTTCTCCTGCTTTCTGCCACTCAGTAAGGAAAATAGCAAAAGCCATTACTTAAAGGTGACCGTTCTGAGACATCTGGGTTCTCCAATATATCTGCTGCCACTCAGTCCTGGCTACCTGTATATTAAGGCCTGTTTTTTATCCCCCTCCACTGTAAACTAGGATTGATTCTATAGGAATCAGTGCAGTTACATCCACGTGAATGTGGTTTGAGAGGAGAATTGGGCCCAATAAGACCAGAGGGATTTGGCCCCTAATCAGGTAAGAGGAACCTTTAATTTTTGTTAACTATTTTCACTAAAAGGACTGAAAGTTTTTTCTATCCTAGGTTAATGGAGACGGCAAGAGAAATGACCAGGGAATCCTTACCTATCAAATGCCTTGAAGCAGTTATCCTGGGGATGTATCCTTTTCTCCATGTGCAGTTTGTTCCAACGGGGGTAACCACTTAAAAATAATACTAGTTAATGTATCTGCACTTTAGGGATGCAGTATGACAGCCCCTGTGGAAGGTGAGTTAGAGGGGCTCCATGTGTGTAAGTGATTTTCAGTGATTTATTGAATAAATGAATCCTCCTTATTAGGAACTCAGCGTGGTACTAGGCCCTGATCTTCTAGTGTAAATCAGCATAATCCTATTAAAGTCAACTCCATTGACTTTGACATCTGTTTACACCATCTGAGGATCTGACCCTAAATGCCTAGATAAATAGCTGTCTAGTTCAGCTCTTAAATCCTTCCATAGCCATCCTGGGCAAATCATTAACAGCCTGTTGACTGAGTTTGAAATTCAGGTCTATACTATCTAGGTTTCTATAACATATGCCCAACACAGTACTATTTGAGTCTTGATGCCTTTTGTCACTGATCCCCTCTAATTGTGCTGTGTACAGAACTAAGCATGTGCATGTTGTAATGTAGCTAAACCTTTAAACTACTGTAAAGTAATGCTTTGGTTCTTATTCAAACCCAGAAAAGCAAAGGATGTTCAGCTTTCAGGCTGAGACTCTCTTCCTTGTACTGGTACCAGTGAATTAACCTTTTTTGTCCTAAGGTTCTGTAGTAGCACAAGACTGGGCTACGTGTGCTGCTGCATACCATGTGTGTTCTGATCCTGCTCCCCGGGAAGTTCCGTGACAGAGCATTGAGGGCCCTAAATGCAAAAGGGTAGGGCTGTCAAGTGATTTAAAAAAAATTTAATCATGATTAATCACGCAATTAAACAATTGCAGAATACCATTCATTTAAATATTTTTGGAGGTTTTCTACGTTTTCAAATATATTGATTTCAATTACAACATAGAATACAAAGTGTACAATGCTCACTTTATATTTACTTTTGATTACAAATATTTGCACGGTAAAAAACAAGAAATAGTATTTTTCGATTCACCTCATACAAGTACTGTAGTGCAATCTCTTTATTGTGAAAGTTGAACTTACAAATGTAGAATTATGTACAAAAAAAACCTGCATTCAAAAATAAAACAATTTAAAACTTTAGAGCCTATAAGTCCACTCAGTCCTATTTCTTGTTCAGCCAATCACTCAGACAAACAAGTTTGTTTACATTTGCAGAAGATAATGCTGCCCACTTCTTGTTAACAATGTCACCTGAAAGTGAGTACAGGTGTTCGCATGGCACTGTTGCAGCCGGCGTCACAAGATATTTACATGCCAGATGCGCTAAAGATTCATATGTCCCTTCATGCTTCAACCACCATTCCAGAGGACATGCCTCCATGCTGATGATGGGTTCTGCTCGATAACAATCCAAAGCAGTGCAGACCGATGCATGTTCATTTTCAAAATCTGAGTCAGATGCCACCAGCAGAAGGTTGATTTTGTTTTTTTGGTGATTCGGGTTCTGTAGTTTCTGCATCTGAGTGTTGCTCTTTTAAGACTTTGGAAAGCCTGCTCCACACTTCGTCCCTCTCAAATTTTGGAAGGCACTTCAGATTCTTAAACCTTGGGTCAAGTGCTGTATCTATCTTTAGAAATCTCACATTGGTACCTTCTTTGTGTTTTGTCAAATCTGCAGTGAAAGTGTTCTTAAAACGAACAACATGTGCTGAGTCATCATCCAAGACTGCTATAATATGAAATATATGGCAGAATGCAGGTAAAACAGAGCCAGAGGAATACAATTCTCCCCCAAAGAGTTCAGTCACAAATTTAATTAACGCATTATTTTTTTTATGAGCATCATCAGCATGGAAGCATGTCCTCCGGAATGGTGGCCGAAGCATGAAGGGGCATACAAATGTTTAGCATATCTGGCACGTAAATACCTTGCAATGCTGGTTACAAAAGTCCCATGCAAATACCTGTTCTCACTTTCTGGTGACATTGTAAATAAGAAGTGGGCAGCATTATCTCCCATAAATGTAAACAAACTTGTTTGTCTTAGCGATTGGCTGAACAAGAAGTAGGACTGAGTGGACTTAGGCTCTAAAGTTTTACATTGTTTTGTTTTTGAGTGCAGTTATGTAACAAAAAAAATCTACATTTTTAAGTTGCACTGTCATGATAAAGAGATTGCACTACAGTATTTGTATGAGGTGAATTGAAAAATTCTATTTTTGTTTTTTACAGTGCAAATATTTGTAATAATGAGCACTGTACACTTTGTATTCTGCGTAATAGAAATCTATATATTTGAAAATGTAGAAAAACATCCAAAAATATTTAATACATTTCAATTGGTATTCTATTGTTTAACAGTGAGATTAAAATTGCGATTAATTGCAATTAATTTTTTTGAGTTAATCACGTGAGTTAACTGCGATTAATCAACAGCCCTACAAAAGGGTGAGGTAAAATCTCTTGCTTTCTCCAGGAGAACTGTTTCATGACATCCGAAATGCTTATTCCATCACCTTTGCCTCTCCCATCCACCTTCCCCGCGACCAAAATAGAAGCTTCATCTAGTGTCTTCCATGCAAACTATCTGAGTGAGGGCCAGGATCTGCTCCCAGTCACACGCAAACAGCCCCATTGAAACTGGGAATAGATTCAGGGCCAGAATCTTTACAACTTGATCTTCATTTGCAAAGATGTCTTTTAAAATACTCGTGCTACATCTGAAAGGAACCACAGCCAACCATCTCCTTTGGATGGAGCTGACTTTGCCTGGTTAGTGGCTATTGGGTCAGCGAAGTCCATGTTACAGTGAACTGTTCTGATGGCGTATTTTGGCTCATGAGTGGTCCCTCAAGTCTACAATGCATTTGTGCTTGGTTAAAATGACAGAAAAGGGAAAAGAGACATTGGGTTTAATTCTGATCTCATTCGTGCTAGCTTTACACCCATTTAACTCCGCTGACTTGAATGGAGTTGAATTTATACCTATAGGAAAGTTCAGAATCAGGCCTGCAGATGTTCGTTATCTCTCTCCTGATGGTTTCTATCCTCTTGGACGTGAACAACCTCTCCGGCAGGTTTTAAATAGGGGTGGGGAAGTGGCTCATTTGGGTTTTCCTGGAATGTTATTAAAGCCTCAGGGAGCCACCTGTGGGACGAAAATAACATAATTTCTGGTCATCTGATAGTATTTCACTTTCCGGATGGTAGACGTATGAGGGCAGATCAGATCTTCTATTATTTTGGGTCCATAAAGGTGGAGAGACCATCCCCACACCTAAAACTCCCCCACCCTCCCACTGAAAATCAAAAGGACCGCTACTAGTACAGTGACTATGCAGGTCTGGGAATCCTATGCACACTTAGGGTGTCAAGCTGTGAGGGCCAAAGACTGACTCCAGGAACAAGAGTGATGATCTGTGATGCCTATAATCATGGTGTTATGGTCCTATGCTATCCTATTACTTACATTCCCATATGTTTATGTGTATATACTTGCATACATACAGAATGCTTATGGACATGTCACCTAAATGTTGTTGCTAGGCTTGGTAGAAAAATATCTGTTGAAACTTTTTTGTCAGACAATTTGGTTTTCAAGGAAATGACCATTTTTGTGGGAACTGTCTGCTTCCCTTGAAAACTTATTAATTTTTGGTCAGCAAACCGAGAGCCCCCAAATTGGAAACTTTTAGCAGTTTCTGGATAATTTTTTTTTGGCAATTTCCAACAGTTTTCAGGTTTTGGCTGAAATTTTGTGACTTTCCTACCAAAAAACGGCTTTCCTGTTCATTTCCCTAGAAAACCTCACCCGTTTTCCAGATACCTGGAGTTGCCGCCGGGGAGAGGATGGACCCTCCTGCAGGAGCTCCTTGCTCTTGTAGACTTTGAACCCCCAGGAACTAGTAGCCGGTCCAGGTGTCATGTGTATGGCTACATGTTCAAAACTCACCATCAAAATTTCTTCTGCAAAATGTGATGCCCCCAGTGCCTGTTTGTGAATGTAGTTGCTGGGGGCTGTGTAGGAGGCATGCTGAGTGAGCCGGAAACGTGCCGGGGGGTTCAGGCTCGCTCGCCCCTGGCAACCAGCCTTGGCAGGGAGCAGAAGCTGCCTCCCCAGCCAGGCTCTCTCAGGCAGCTGCCAGCCCGCCACGCTGCAGAGTAGTGTCCCAGTGGCCGGAAGGGGCTAGTCCTGCCCTTTCTGCTCCTGGTCCCCCAGCCCCTTCCTCTCCCTGGCATCTGGGGATGTCCCCCCTGATGTGTTGTCCAGCCCCGCCCTCGCTCTGTCTCTTCCTTCCCCCAGCTCCTCCCCCCCCCCCCGTGCCTCCTGCATTCCGCTGAACAGCTGATTCTCGACAGGCAGGAGGCACTGTAGGGGGGAGGGGGAGGAGTTGATCGGCGGGAGATGCTGGGGGGAGGGGAAGGAGGGGCCTGCTGGTGGGTGCTGAGCATCCACAATTTTTTTTTCCTTGGGTGCTTCAGCCCCAGAGCCCGCACAGAGTCCGCGCCTATGGCTGGGAATGCATTTCTGTAAAGGGTCTTGGCAAGGATAGTCTGTGGGAGGTCCTTTCGTGACGAGCACTGGGGACCTTATCCAAAGTCCACTGACGGCAATGGGAGTCTTTTCATAGACTTCATTGGGTTTTAGATCAGGCCCTTGGTGTATTTTAGCTGTTTTGTCACAGATTGCCCCCAGACACTGTCCTCTCTGTGCAGGCAGCAGTGAGTGTGAGCATCGGTGGCTTGGTTTCCAGTTAGGAGATATTATTTGTCATTCTCTTCTTCCTCCCCCAAATGTCAAGGTGATCTTTTCAAACATGTCTGAGCCATGCGTCCCTGAATTTTGTGTCACCCTCCAGTTTCCTTCTCTGTCTGTGGAAATAAGATACTGGTTATAATAACTTGTGTGTGCTGACAAGCTTCCCTGTTGCTTGGATACCAAAAAGGGCATAGACCAACACAGCAGCCCTCTGTGGGAGTCTTTAAGCTGAGACCTCCTAGCGCAGAGCTGATTAGGGAGATGTCACTTTAATCGGGCTGCTTGCCAGCTTGTGCCATCAGCTTTTACTGAGACTTTTTTTAACCTCTTGTGTAATCCTTCTTCGTGTCGAATTAGGTTTTACAGAACTTCCTTTCGCACTAGACGCATCTCAAAACATTTGGACAGGGGAGGAGTTAGATAGAGCAGCTCTTCTGTGCTTAGCAGAAGCTCTCCCACATCCATGGCTATTAGATTCCTAGCAAACCGAGCTGGGGAGGACCTATATAGGTCTCTTTGTCTATGCATCTAACTAACTGAACTACCTACTTAATCGAACCCATCTAACTGTCTGCTTCCATGGCCTCACCCCATCATCACAGGCACAGCTGTGCGGGAATGAGCCCCCTAATGTGTTCTCTGTGCGTTGTTCAGTCCAGGTTTAAATCCATCAAACAATGGAACTGCCACCACATCCACTGCTAGAAAGCATTAGAACTAGGGGGAGGGATAGCTCAGTGGTTTGAGCATTGGCCTGCTAAACCCAGGGTTGTGAGTTCAATCCTTGAGGGGGCCGCTTAGGGATCTGGGGCAAAATCAGTACTTGGTCCTACTAGTGAAGGCAGGGGGCTGGACTCTATGACCTTTCGAGGTCCCTTCCAGTTCTAGGAGATAGGATATCTCCATTAATTTAGTTCTGGTCACGGACGGGGAGTAATGGCGGAGGAGTCAAAGCTAACCAAGAAGTGCCATGGGAACCTTTTCCACCCCAAATTCATCTTATTAAAACAGGTGCAGGTAAAAAATCATAAGGGGGGTGGAAGGTCACCTAGGACATACTTATGAAAATCTTATGTGCAATACAGAGGATCAGATCCTCAATTGGTATAAATCAGCTTACATAATCACTGACTTCAAAGCACCTACCTCGATTTATACCAGTTGAGGATCTGGCTCAGAAAGTATATTTAAAGAAAAAGCAAAGCAGTTGTATGGGAAAAAGAGACCAGCATATAACCAAGCTAGGAAGGTGAGAATTGAGGAGATTTAATGGCTTATTGTACCTGCCATTTATTTGGTTAATAAATGTTTCAAAGACACTTGCCACAGCTACCATCCTGGATCCCTGTGTTTCCACCTGGCCTGCAAAGGATTTCCTGGCCTGCAGGGTGAATCCCATTGATTATCACTGAGTTCTGTAAAAGAGATAGTCCCTTACTGCAGGAAAACTGCACTGTTGGAAGATTTCTACTTAATAGCTATAACCACTTGGGCAGCTAATAATAAATGCTGTAAAAAGGGAACAAGAGGAATCTTTATCAATGGGCCATCTATGTAACTGAAAATCTCCTGGGAATCTTTAATTCTAGTTGGACACTGAAGGTTGGCACTCTAGGAAGGGCAACATTGGCATGGCAAGTTTGAGAGGAGAGGCCCCCACCCATCTTCTTCCCTTCCACTATTTCAAGCCCTGGCTGTATTCCTTGGGAGCCATAGCTGTCGTACACAGTGGTTATCATTAGAGAAGGACTGAGCCAAAACTCTGGATCCAAACACTTGGGGAAGATCAGGTCCAGATGTGAACTTTGTAGCTATTTGCTCCAGTAATAATGAGCTAGACCAAATCCCTGGATCTAAACTTCCTTGGACTCTGGGGAACTTGGATCTGAATCCACACTACGTTGCTTGGGGCCTCTCTGATTATGTACAGCTGGCCCTGTGAGGCCCTCTGCCTCTCTGATATTGCTAGCAGTTTCATGATGCTTTTGCAAGTAGCTTATCCATTTTTGCTGAAGCCTTAAACCTTCTCTGACAAACGTGTCAAGGGTGTGAGGTTTATTTCTCCCTCTGCCGCCTTGCTCCAAGTTAGCAGCCTCACTCTTGTCAGCCTAAATAAAGCTGCCTCCCATTCTGTCTGCTCTTATCCCCTTCGCTTTTCTAGCTAAGGATGAGTGCAGTGCCTTGTGCCAGCTCCTCTTCCACAGCAGTGAACACTCCAGGGGCCTTATGTGCCGCTCCCCTAGCCTGGGGCAAGGGCAAGAAAAGAGGGTATATGAGAGTCCTGTGTACTCCATGGCCATGGTTCTAAACTCAGCCGTGTCCCCGGAGTCTGGGCTCTGTGATGTGTCAGGCTGGAGATATGTAAAATACTGGAGGATTTTAGTGAATTAATTGTGAAAATTAATAGCACAATCAGTACAGCAGGGGCTTGCTAGTTATCTGACAGTAAATTCAATGTGATGCTCTCTCTGCTATTTCAGTTTTCATTCAATAGGACATGGATGTTTGTACTGAAAACATAACTGCATGTAGGAGCAAATCTGGATAGTCTGTGGGTGCTCCGGAGCTGAACCATCCATGGGGAAAAAAAATAATGGGTGCTCAGCACTCACCAGCCACAGCTGTTTGGCGGCGCCCCTATCTGCTAGTTGCGGGTGCCGCCGCGAGTTGTTTGGCAGGTCGGGAAAGGGCTTGGGGGAGGGCAGAGACCAGCGAGCGGTGGGCGGGCGGGACCTTGGGGAGGGGGCGGAGCAAGGGTGGGAAGAGGTGGAGTGAGAGTGGGGCCTTGGGAGGGGGCGGAGAGAGGGCGGGGCCTCGGGGGAAGGGGCAGGGCCTCGGGGCAGGGCCTCGGGGCAGGGCAGAGCAGGTGTGGAGCACCCCCAAGGAAAACTAAAAGTCGGTGCCTGTGATTCTTGCAGCTGAAGAAGGAGCTGTTATGGCTTTTGGCACCTGGGAAGGTGCTGGAGATAATTTGGGGTCTGAGATAAGTGCACTGAACTGAATGTTTCTGATAAAATCACCATCAGTGAAATAGTTAACAATATTGGCATCTAAAATGCTGTCCTTAGTTTCTAGAGCTAATACTTGAGCCAAATGGGACAATTCACACCCTTCAGAGCTATTGTTTCAAGCTGCCTGCAAATTTAGGAAGACATTGCTGCACTTATTTATGCTCAGATCCATATTTTCAAGCTTTTCCTCTCAACTATAAGGACACAGTTTAGTTCTTTGTTTGTTTGGTTTGTTTTCTCCCCGTGAAAGCATAGATTCTGGAACTTGGATCTGGATCTGATATTTTGGGTGTCTTGAACTCTGTTTACGCTGGGTTGAACCCAGAACTAAACACTTCCCAAGCCTTGAGAGAAACTCCGGTTCAGATCTGAACTTTGCAGCTAGGCCATTTTGCTTGAAACAGACTCTATGGAAAGTTTTGTCTCTACAGAAGCTCCTCCTTTGTGCAGTTCCTTCATAGTCAGCTGGAAAGTCCTGGCCCTCCGATGAAGTGAATTTAACTTGCCGAGCATCTCTCATCCATTTTACTGTAAAAATACTTTGATGCCAGCTGTTCCCCTAGTGTGGTTAAGGCCAGACAAAGTCAGCCCCCTGTTGTTGTCCATATCTCCTCTCCATGGAACAAATTCTCAGGTCCTTACTCAAGGAAAATCCCATGCAGGGAACTGACATCCAGGCAACCTTCCCATCATGGAGCTTGCACTGGATCATTTCTTTGGCAGGTTGTGTATCTCAAAGCCTGCACCTATGTAGTGGCCCTTGGCATATCTCCGTGGTCTCTCCTGGGACCCCTCCAGCTCCAGTTAGCTCCAGAAGAGAATTCCCTGCTGGCTCTGCAGCTGACCCTGGTTGGAGGGAGGGGTTCATGCTGCAGAAGGGGAAAGTGCTTACGTTAATACTGATAGAGCCAGTAGATAGTGAGCCCAGCAAGCGGAGGGGAAATAATGCAACAGAGAGCAGTCCTCTCCCACAGCTGTGAATCCCAACCTCTGCAGATGCCCGGTGGAGGAGCTTCCTGAAGGTCCAGGAAATGGGAGTATGATTCACTGAAAGCAGCAATCCTATCTGCCCATCTCTGTTCCTCCCCAGGACTGCCAGGTGTTTGTTCCCCTCTCTCCCAAGTGGGCAGAAGGGGCAGTTTGTGCCTCAGTCTTTATTCAGTCCAAGCGCCCATCAAAGTCAATAGGAGTTTGGCCTGGGTACAAACTGGTTAAGGCCTTCGGGCCTTGGCCCAGTCCTACATGCTGTGTATTGTTGGCTCTGTGTAAATTTGATTTTGGGCAGTAAATTGAGCTCATCTCGCCATGGAAAGCCAGCTGCTGTCACATCGATATTGCCAGCTGCAAGTGCTCATTCCAGAAACTTTATTGTTGATGTACACAGCCCAGAGACAGCTTGACTTTGACACTGGAGTTGAGCCCACGCTGCTGGAACTCTGAAAAATCGTGTTCAGATTAACAAACAGGAAAGTCGACCTGGAAGTCACTGCTGGAGAATAAATAAGGAATGTCAAGGAGGGTGGTTTAAAGTTTGTCTTCTGACCTGAAACTACTCTTGGTATGTTTCAGGGTAATCGTAGAGCAGCTATTGATGGGGATAGGGAGGGAAGGTACTTTACTCCTGCTAGGACTCTTGTGAACATGGCATTGTGTTCCAATTCTGATTTTTAAAGCTGTTGTTGCATCACTGGTGCATGGTGTTGGTAAAAATTAATGGCTACTATCTGCACATGTGTGAAAACAGGTATGTGAGCCTGGATTTTTAACTTACAATTGGCTGAGATCCAGCAGCTTGAGTACTTCTGTCTAATTTAAAAGCCATGATCATGCTGTCAGTGAAATGATCATGACTGTTCCATTGATAATGAAGTGGGTTTGGAATGCAATGTCAATAATATGCTTTCAGATGGACTTAAGGTGACCAGATGTGCCAATTTTAGGGACTTTGTCTTATATACACAACTTTACCCCTCCTCCATCCCTACCCCAGAAAAATGTGTCCTGATTTTTCACTCTTGCGATCTGGTCACCCTAGATGGACTCAAGTGTCAATGCAAGATGTGATCAATCCAGCTTAAAGACTAGACCTGATTCTCCGCTCACTTACACTGATGGGAGCCAACGTAACTCCATTGACCTCAGTGGTGTTATTTCTCATTTACACCAATGTGAGAGGAAAATCAGGCAAGCCCCAGAGTTCAGGTGTCTTCCAATTTTGTGTTCCAATTCAGGTCAGTTACAGGGATAACCCAAGATTATGAAGTTTGGATCTCAATTTTCCCAAGGATCAGGGTAGCAGGGGGGTTTCAGAGCAGGAATTGGGGTTTGGGCTCATCTCTAGGGTTTGCTACCGTTAAAGCAAAGGAGACTTAAATATGAATAGCTCCATTTTAAAATAACAGTAAAACCAGTGTATTGGAGTGAGGAATCTGGCCCAGTATTTCTACTGAAAGAAAACGTTTATTTTATACAGGCAATTAACTTTTATTTTTGAATTTATTAAAATACTTCTCAATGGAGCTATGCCAGTTTATACCAGCTGGGAATCTGGCCCATCTTCAAAGCTCCTCAAGCTTTGGTGCGATTCTCCTATCACTGATTTTACTCTGGTGCATGTCCATTGACTTCAACCACCTGGTGTATCTGAGAGATCACAACCAGGCCCTTTAACTAAGCCATTAATGTCCCCATGGGGAAACTGAGGCTAAATGACTAGTGTAAAGCCACAAAGGGAATCTGTATCAGA
Source organism: Emys orbicularis (assembly GCF_028017835.1). Lineage (NCBI taxonomy): Eukaryota > Metazoa > Chordata > Testudines > Emydidae > Emys > Emys orbicularis. The sequence goes on from NC_088685.1 coordinate 169,107,874, forward strand.
GCCAGGATTAGCACTTGGGAATTCCTGCCAGGGGATTGGGGGTGGGAAATGGGGAGTCCACTCATGCTTCATTTTCCATATGTGCTCCAGTGGTGTATAGGGACAATGAAGGAACTGCAAGTGGCCAGGGGAGAATTCCTGTGGCGTAGGAGTTGTGTAGGCTGACAAATACCCTGTGGAATCTCCCACCCCTTCCCATGGCCCCTGGAGTAGATGATGTCAGGCAAAATGAGGCAGGTTGGGAGATTAGCATACCTGAGTGCTATGGGGGATTCTGGACAGCTGCACAGCCCGTAGATAACCCTGGGGAGACTGCTCTAATTTATAACCAGAGCTATATTGGCCCCTTCAGTAGCCTGGAATCTGGAGGGGGTAGCCACTTTTGCCTCTTCCACCTCTGGCATGTTGTGCCTTGTGTGCTGTAGCACAGAACTGAATTCCCGATTCCCAGTCCTGCAGACAGACCCACGTCTCTCAAAAATGTGACTATGAGAGCAGTATTGGTATGGCTTGGCCTTCTGTTTGCTGCAGCACAGCTCTACTTGTGTGGGGGGGAAAAATAGAAAGGAGATAATGACACCCAGCCAGAGGGGAAGATCTAAGTTGCCTTTCTAACCAATTTGCTGTGTGTTTCATTTCATCTCTGGTGGAGAGTCTGATTGACTTGTCGCTTAGCAGATGCATCATGCACCTAAAGGTTAATTTTCACAGCAGTTGTTTCTGTGATAGCTGATGGTAAGTAAAGCCGTTTCCTTCCTCCAAAGGCTTTTACTCCTACTTAGAGCTTAATGCAATTAAATTGCGACTTCTGAGACCTTATGGTAGAAGCGTGTGCATATGGGCAGGTGGCCATGGAGGCTTTGTGTGGACTTAGTAGAGAGTTACTCAGAGTGAAACAGGGTTAAAACCCTTTTATAATGAAGGGAACAATTGTGGCAGATCAGTGCAACACTTGAAAGTTTAATAGGTGCTAACAAAAGGCATTGGTCTAGTCAGTTACATAGAATAATAAATACAATAGGCCTCTAAAAGAGTATATCCATAGAAGAAAAATGATAGTAACCTGATCTTAGTATATACAGAATATTGCATTCTGTTACTAGAAGAGTGAGGTTACATTTTAAATGAAGCAGTTGTAGGTGTAATTCTCCAACTGGTGTAACTGCATTGGGCCTGATTCTGATCTCTCACTGGATTTACACTCATTTAATTCCATTGACTTCAGTGGGGTTACTCCTGATTTTCACTGGTGTAATTGAACTTGCAGTCAAGACCACTGAATGCAATGGAGATACTCCTGATTTACACCAGTGTAGCTAAGATCAGAATCTGTGTTTGTTTATTGTAATCTGGAGGTAGTAGATGGATGGCGGGATGCATATACTGCCATGGTTTATCCAGTTGCACCATGTGTTGTGCTTGGATTTCTGGGCTGCTTAAACAATCTACTTTGCAGGCTTGTTCTTTTATTCTGTGTTGCAAGAAATGCATATTGGTTGGTGGGGAGAGTCCATTAATGCGCAGAAGATGTAGACCTACCAGGCTTGCTATGTTTGTCTCTACTTCTTTTAATGTATTTTCTCTGTATCAAATTATTCAGTTTGATGCTCAGGGGTAAAAAAAAAAAATTTTTTTGCTCAAAAATGTTGCCTTCTTGAATGTGCTGGATTCCTGTTTAATCCTCTACTTCAGTGGAGTGACTCTGGGTTTAATGGCTCCAGGCCTTAACCATGGTTAGGAAGATACAGAACAAGTGAGGTTTTTTCGCCCCTCTCTTCTCGCTCTTACCAGAGGGTAATGAGTTCATGTTCTGGTCTCACTGGGTAGAGAGGTGATGTAACTTGGTGTAAATTGGCAGAACTCTGTTAAAGTCAATGGAACCATGCCGACACCAGCAGAGGATCTGGCCGATTGTTTGTTTTGAGGTGCTGGGCAAAGACATCAATATGATTTAACCTTTGGAGTATTGACTTTATACCTCTGGGTCTAGATGATCTTGGAATCCTTTTCTAGTGAGTTTCAGGGATTCCAAGGCATGCTCATGCTGGAAGGAGAAGAATAGGAAAAAATGGTGGTGGTCTCACAAAGTGCGACTTGTCCAATGCCAGCTGGGTGAAACCACCTGGAGAAAAGAATTTGGAGGACCTATGAGGATCACTGGGTATTCTTCTTCACACCGCTTTAGGAACTAGAGGCTGAATTTGAGTTGATGCTACTGTATATCAGGAGTGACTCCATTGATTTCAATGGAGTTACACTGGCATAAGTATATAGTGTCAGTTCAAGTGAACTCAGAATCAGGATCCTGATCTTTTCTTTTCTTGTGTTGGTAAAAAAAATTTTGTTCTCCAATTTCTAAGCAGCTGTCAGGCACTCCTGGTATGCAGGAAGTGGGGAGGAAAGCAGGCTATAGGCAGGGAGAATTTTCAGACTAATGTCCTATGCAATTTCAACTATGTAATGCCTATTGTGTTTGTGTTAAAGAATTTTTGGGGAGGGGGGGGGAGAGAGAGGGGGAATGCCAAAGATCCCTGGATCAGGAATTGTATATGCAACATTTTCTTTGTTGGGTCATCCCTTGTTTTCTATACTGAGAGAGATTTTGGCCAGATCTTGAGCTGCAGTCGGGACAGTGTGGGTGAGAGTGCATGGGGATAGTCTTAAACCATCTTTGTCCCTTTGGATCCTGGGCTGATCTGCGCTAGGCCTATTCCTCTAATTCTCCCCCACAGTGCAACTTAGAGCATTTCTCTAAGGGCTGAAGGCTACTCTAACTTCTGGCTGTTCTAGGCCTGTTCCAGCAGCCGGGGTTCAGTTGGGCATAAGGATACCCCAACAACGCTACCTTTCCCATAGCCATGTCCCCTGCCTCCACCACAGAGAAGAGTTAGCAGTTTTACCTCGCCAAAGAAACCCACTGGCAGAGCAGCATAAGGCAGCTGAGGATCCAGATTCTGTCCTCTGCTCCAGCCCCTTTATGCTACTGGAGCAGCTGAGGGTTCTGGAATAACCAGCTGGCTATGTTAGGGAGGAGCACAGGGGTGTGCCATGGGTGTGGACAGCGTATGCTTTGCTTCAGTGAGCCCTGACCATGGTAATGGCCCTGAGGGAAGGGAGCTTAGAATAGTGGAATTTGAAATAGAGACTGCTCTGGGGTTAAACTAGCCCTTAGCAGCCCCTGAGGCCGGGGGAGAGTCCTTCCTCCGGCTGCATCGAGTGGCTCTCTCTGATGCAGGTGAAGATCTGGCCCTTTGACTTGAGGGGAGGCCATTTTACTCTGAGGGCAAAGGGCCTGCTTTTCTATTTCACACTGGCTTCACGCTGGTCTGATTCCGTTGACCTTAAAGAGTTACTCTTGACTCACGCTGATGTGACTGAGAGCAGAACCAGGCCTAAAGGATCTAATTTTAGTGCCTCCATTCTAGTCCCTCCTTCTCACCCTTCAGCAAAGATAATTTGATTGGTATGCTGCTGCTGACCATATCTGTGCCCCTTGCATCTGTAACCCAATGGTGGGTGGGTGTTATGCTGTGCTGATATGCAGAGAATATGAGTTGTTATAGCCTACAGCTAAAGCTCAAGCTGTAGCAGCTCATATGTTTAGCTCTGGAGGTCCCTGATTCAGTCCCCAGTGTGACAGCCAAGAGGGCAGTTGTCACACACTTGGCATTCCAGAGACACATGGAGTAGGGTAGGCATTTAGTGTCAGCTGTTGGTGTTGATGAGGTGATGGAAGAAACAAAAAAGCATGAACAATATCACCTCCCTACCCAGCGGAGGCCCAGTGGGACTTGCTGGGTTCTTTGGGTAGGTTTGCTTGTGATGATTAACAAGAAATGAAGAAGCCAGGTATTCAGAAGGCCCAACCCGTCTGTCCTAATATGCAGAGGGAGACTTGCCTGCACAAGGATGTCAGGATCATTTCTGTTTCCCCTTTAAGACCACATCTTGTCCAATCTCCTAGCTGGCAAAGGATGGCTGGATTTGGCTCCCACTGGAACCAACCAGCACCAGTCCTGAATCTGTAGGGAGCCACTCCAGAAATGATCATACAGAGGTGGCACCAGCAGGGGTTGAGGAAATGATCTAGATAACTACACGTAGCTTCCCTGTGGAGTACTGTATTATGCTGCTGTAAGGCAGCTCTCTTCTGGAGACTTCTCAAGGTGTATTTGGAATGGCTGATCACCATAACATGGTCAGGTTAAAAGGTGGCTACTCCTGGTCATCTCTTTGTGCCAGTGTCTGGAGTGAATCCTTTTTTTTAACCCAGCTGCTCTTGTTTTATGCATTTAATGGGATATCTGAGGACAAAAACACTCACATGGCACTGGTTGTCAGAATGAAAGTGAGTTTATAAACTGGAGGAATAAAAACCTTTTCAAATGAGACCTATGGCGTGGGATCTTTTGTAGCATCTGAAGGCTGTGGAGATGTGGAAAACTCTGAGCAGCAGCCAGCTCCAAAATGGAACCAGAGGAAGGTTCTTGGGAGTGCAGAACTGAGGAACTCTGCATTGGTATTATGCATTTTACCAATAGTAAAATGGGTATTATAACACCTACCTTGCGGGGCATTGTGGGAGTGAATGTTTTTGTAAAGGAGTCTGAGCCCCTCGGGTGGAAGGTGCAAGAGGACTTACAACAATATTTGCTTTACAACCTTTGGTCAGAGTTGCCTTAACACAATGCATATCAGATACTTAACCAATGGGCAGCCTTCCATGGAACGATTCCCAATCAGCTTTAAAACCCACTTCTCAGGAAACTATTTTCATCATGTGGTGCTTGGGATTTACTGCAATGGCCGGTATGGGTCACTGGGCATGAGCAGAAGATCAGATCTGATGGACAAACCTTTGACCTATCGAACTCTGACCGATCTCGTCTTTGAATTTGAAGATTCCTATAAAAAGTATCTACATTCAGTCAAAAAAGTAAAAATTGGATTATACGTCCCACACGAGCCACACAGCTTTCAGCCCATTGAGTGGAAGCAGCTGGTCCTCAATGTAGCAAAGATGATGCGGACGGACATAAGGAAGGAGCTGGAGAAATATGCCAGGGATATGAGAATGAAGGTAGGTGCATGCCTTGGGAGTCTGGGTCTGATTTCGTTCACACTGGAGTAAATTGGGAGTAATTCTGTTGATGTTAATGGAGTTACACCAGAGTAAAACCAGTGTGAGATTAGAATCCGACCTGGTGTGTCCATCTAATCTGTCCCTCTGTGTGTTTCTCCTCAACTGTGTGTTGCATGTTTTCAAGTCCTTTTCTGTAACTTTTTTATTTGTAGGATCTCTCCCTCCTCACCTGACATTTGTGGCCCAGAACTTCTCCTAGTTATAAGGGGTAAATATCCAGTCTGCTGTTAGCAAATAGCTTGCTGAGTCTTGAGCTTGGAAGAAAATCACTGAGCAGAGCTAGTGACTCTCTGGTGTCTGGAGAGTCATGTGCATGCTCCAGTTGTTGGCCCGGATTCTCTGCTGCACCGACTTGCTGCTTGGGACAGCAAAGAGGTAGTCCCAGGCTGTCAGGGAACCAGTTCTGGTTCCCTGATTCACTGCCCAGCCCCATTGCATGTTACAGCAGCCTCAGAGCTGCTGTAACATGCACCTGCTGACAGTGGTCTCCAAGGGGCCAGCTGCCAGCTGAGTATAACCAAGGGCAGCATACTCTGGCTGTGCCTCCTCTTCTGCAGTAGGAGTTGTGGGGAGGGAAGTGTAGGAACCAGCTATGCCAGCTCTTCCCCCACTGAGGATTCCTCAGAAGAGGAATTAGGATTATGTTCCAACCTCTTTGTGCTGCCAAAGTCCTAACTGCCTTCCAGCCTGTTCTCACCTGTCGAGGGAGTGAGCCCTGTTGTGTGTTGGGGGCGGAGTGGGGAATTTCATTGTGGAAGGGACATGGTGAGGGCTCTGTGGAAGGCAGTTCTGTTATTTGTGTTTCTCAAACTGGGGTCGTTGCTTGTGTAGGGAAAGCCCCTGGCGGGCCGGGCTGGTTTGTTTACCTGCCCCGTCCGCAGGTCTGGCCGATCGCGGCTCCCACTGGCCGCGGTTCGCTGCTCCAGACCAATGGGAGCTGCTGGAAGTGGCGCGGGCCGAGGGACTTACTGGCCGCCGCTGCCTACAGCGGCGAACCGCGGCCAGTGGGAGCCGCGATCGGCCAGACCTGTGGACGGGGCAGGTAAACAAACTGGTCCGGCCCGCCAGGGGCTTTCCCTACACAAGCAATGACCCCAGTTTGAGAAACACTGTGTTATTTTCTCTGAGTTGTTGGGTTAAAGTATCACCTCCTGTGCCTAACTAGGCCAACAGGGTATTAGTTTGCAGTGGCCTCCAGTGGCACAGAAAAGTCTGCCAAGAGGTGCACTGTTTTCTGTATCCAATTAGAGACCTGAAATTAAGTCTGCAGAGGAGTTATATGTAAAGTACTATAGCTGTCTCCAGGGTCTCACGAGCATGTGCTGTCTCATGTGAACAAATTCTCCTCAGCAGAGGACTGGAACTGGCTTACCCCTTCACTGCATCTGGTTTGGAAGTTCTGCTAGAGTCCTCCCTTTCACTGATGGCAGCAGGATTGGTTCTCTGGTTTAGAATCAGCAACAGATTAATCTTTCTTTGTTATTGTTTAATCCTTAGACTGCTGGCACTTCACCATTGGAGAGTCAGATTGAAAAGCTTAGAGGACACTTGCAGACAAAGGTCTGCGGTTGCCAAAGAGTTGAGAATATGACTCCCTTTCTGGTTGGAGTTCCTGAATATGCTTCAGTGACAGCTGGGGGGTGAAGAACAGGTTTCAGTTGCAGTGAAATTGGATTTGATGTCTCTCCAGCCATCTGTCGGCAGTTAGGGTAAAGCAGGTGCAGTCATGAAGTGTAGGGCTGCTTCCCTTTTCCGAGAGGTATGTGGCATCATTTGTAAGTTCCTTCACGTGCCACTTCTGACTTTTTGTCTGGGCAGAGAGTACTTCTTACATGTGACGTGGTCTTACAGAGCCAGCCTCTACCGTTTCAGTTTGTGCACAGGCACTGGATAGCACAATGGAAAATGGGTGGTAAATCTGCCTGAACAGAGACTTCCTAGTGCTGCTGCTACAGCCCCCTCTCCTGTCACTGTCAAGGTACACGTGTGGAGGATGGGATGTGGGTCTGAAGTGACTGTCCTCATCCTGGTTTCTGTCCTTGAGCACTTTCCTCACCCAGATCATTCACCTCAAGTTAATGCCAGTGAGTTGTGCAGAGCACAGTTATGATTCCAAGAAGGCAGTGGAAGGGGAGGCCCTGCCTTCCTGAATGTAAATCTGATAGCATCTGGCTTGTCTGCAGGTCAGTCGGACAATGGAACCGATTCATGCTGGGGGTCATTCTTTGGAGTTACCCCAGGGGGGAGTTTGGCCTATTGTTAGTGTCTGAGATTGTCTGGCTTATTTTGAAACCTTACAGCTTAACTTGTGGCATTAGCCAAAAACTCTGGGAGTTGGCAGTGCAGGCTCAGGTAAGCATTTGTGCTGTCCCACAGCAACACTGCAAAGTTCTACGTTGGCGCCCAGCCCAATTCTAGCTGATGGGACTGTCAGGGCAGTTTATTTGCATTAAGCCTTTTAAACCTCAGAGGATACTGTAAGATACTGAATGTTGGTTTTTAACAGATAATCAAGGGCCAGAACCTGCTTGCTTTACTTCCACGAGGAATCCCATTGAAACCAGTGCTGATTGCACAGTGGAGTCAGTGGGGCTCCTTGCAAGAGTAAGGACCAGCAGGATTCAACCCCTAAATGTAAAGTCTCCAAATGTGCCTGCATGACGGAAGGGGAGAAAACGAAAAGAGGTTGCAAGAATTGGAGCAAGACCCGTGTGAGAGAGCACATCCCTTGTTCAGTGTGGAATGTACAGTTTGGTATGTGCGGATCTCACTCCATGCACATCTTGCCTTCATAATAAGGTCTTGTATAGCAGTTTTCATTCGTAGCTCTGTGTTTTACAAAGGAGGCAAGCACCATCATCCCCATTTTATAGAGCTCAATGTTGTTCATCCACACTTTCCTATGAAGCTCCTTCATTTAAAAAAGGGGGGGAAATGTAACAATTAGGCCAAGGCAATGTTTGTGGAATTTTTAGCTTGAGTGAATGTAGTGCTTATGCAAGCAAGGGGCTAACAGTGCAGGTCTCGGCAATATATAGTCTTTGCAGGTGTCACAAAAGCTCGAACGTACAGCTTTGCCAGTGGACCCCCCATGCCAGCCTGCAGCACCCTGCTCTTCCACTCTCTCTGGTGGCTTATGCTGTGCACAAATAAGAGTCCAAATACACTAGGGAAATGATCTCTTGTTGACAGTGGGTTTTCTCAAGTCAGCTGAGACCAGTGTACTTAAGGCCCCACTGTTTTCCTTCCCTTTACGGACAGAATGTGGTGTCTAGTGCGCACTAGCAGGTTTCCCTGTGATGGTGGAGAAAAGATTTGTCCCCATCAACTCCAGTTAACAGGTTTGTTGACAATAGGTCATTTGCCTAGTGTCCCTCAGACCCAAAGGCAGGAAGAAATACCAGATAGATTTCCATGCAGGACCAAAGAACTAGGGAGCCATATTCTTCTCTGTTCCACAGATGTAAATCTGGAGGAACTCACTGACTATTCTGGATCTACACTGATGTAACTGAGAACAGAAAGTTTCCCAGGGTCTCCAGATGTGGAAAACAAGTGTACTGTGACCCTGCACTTCTGTAACACACACTAAACCTTTCTAGTGTTCATGTTCAAATATGGGGCGAGATGAACTGCTGCACTTTGAGTCAGTCCCACTGTGATCACTCACTATGCCATGGGGATGGATGGAGTGTAATCTGCCACAGTAGAACCACTATGATTTATGCCAGCTGAGGAACTGGTCCACTATTTTTTGCCTAATCTTTAAAAGATGGCTATTCCTTATGGGTTTTGTTAGATAGGGAGAAGAATTAGATCCATTATTCTCTATCATACTGGAGTAAATCAGAAGTTACTCCACTGAAGTTGGTAGAATTAATGTGATATAAAACTGTGCTACGTGAGATGAATATCAGGCCCAATGATGGTATGAAAGCCTTAGGCTGAAGTTCTATTCTAATTTTAGTGTAACACGTTTAATTGCATATGGAATTAGAATGATTTCAGCCTTCTATTCCACATTTTTAATACCAGATAGAATGCTAGTATCTGAAGTATATTCTGATCAAATAAGCAAGCATAGATTATTTTTATTGCATATATGCATTGAGCTCTGACATTGGACCCAGCCCTTGTGCAGAAGATGGAAAGACATAGTCCTTACCTTGAGTGTTACAATTTCAGAGCCCTCATCCTGTGAAGACTTCAGCACATGCATATTTTGAGTAGCCTCATTGGGTGAAATCCTACTTCCATTGAAGTCAATGGCAAAACTCCCATTTGTTTCGGGGGGGGGGGGGGAAAGGGTGTCAGGATTTCACCCATGGACTTCCCTGGGGCTATTCATAAGGTGTAAAGTTATGCACATGCTGTCTTTTGCAAGATCAGGTCCTTAAAATAAAAAGTGGTGTGAATGTAGTGCTGATGAAAGTCATCGGCCTAGAGGGACTCTACCCAGATGTGTGAATGGACAAGGGATGGGGAAGAAGGCCCCCTGATTGCAGAGAATCCAGCTGACAGCCCTTGAGACTCAAGTTTTGTATTCATCCATAGAACAGTTCCAGGAACCGTTTTGGCTGTGCAAGCTTCCCTTCATGCTGCTACCACAATGTGCCTTACTGAGTTGAGGGCAACCGCCCCTAAGGGGACAGGGTAATTTGTTTACCGTCCCATGATCTCTCTGCTGAGACTGCTGACTAGAAGGCCAGTTGTGGTGATGGTTTTTGTATCTGGAAACTGGATTGAGGCCACCAACTAATTTCACGACGGGGCACTGATGATAGCTTTCAGTCCCTCCCAGCCTGGGCAGGATTCAAATAAACCTCAAGAGACTACAGGCTCTGTGTCCCATCTCTGATCTCCAGTATTATCACGGGGTCTTTCTTCTTTTTTTTTTTTTTTTTTTTAAATGTTGAATAGGCCTCTTTATTCAGTGCCTCTCTTCCCTTCCTCCTTCCAGATTCTGAAACCCTCAAGTGCCCACTCTCCAATCAAAGAGAGATCACGAGGCAAGTCACTGTCCCCTCGCCGAAGGCAAGTCAGCCCTCAGAGACGGGTGTGCAGAAGAGACAAATCGTGAGTATTTCTGCTTTGCTACCGCTCATGTGTTTTTTGAGCTGATGCCCCATTCGTTGTTGGATCAGAAACTCAGCGTAAGGACACAGTAAAGCCAAACTATGGATTTGGAGGAATATTGGGATTCATCCGCCATAGCAGTTTTTCTATTTGTGTATGCTACAGATATTCTGGTTAACTCTCTGGCTCTAGCTGTCAGTGCTAATAGCATGGTGGTATTGTGCATGGTCTTTACGCGGTCTCTTAAAACAGAGCTGCTGGAGGGACAGAGTTTGTATCGTGGGCTCTATACTGCTAGAAGCTAATGGAAATTCTCATAGATGTCAAGTGGTAAGGGTCTGTGCTTTTGGAGTCAGAGGATGTGAGTTCTAGCCATGTTGTTGTTGGAGTGAAGTTCTGAAAAGCCATGCTGTGCAGCAAAATGACACCTATGAAGTACCTATGTGGCCACAAATTAGTCACTATTTATGATGAGCACTTTTTAAGTAAGTTTCCAGAGGGACTGTTGGTCTAATTCTTTGTTAGCAGCTAAGAAAGAAGTTAGACTGACTTTCTAAATCTATTTTAATGCGGGTAGCAGCTGATGATTTAACAGCAGGTTTACATTTTACACGTAAATTAATATTCTATCTGCATCATTATATTTTGGGCCCATCAGCAGGGGCTCCAGTCCTCATTTAGTGTCTGGATAATTATAGTAGTTAAAGGCCCTGCCACTCCAGGCACTTTCCCTTCCCATATACTCCTTGAGGGACATTTTCATCTTTGGGTTTCTAACACTGCTACCGCAGTTGTTCGAATGGCACAGATGCTCATTCTGGAGAGGAGTGTCAATGTTGCTGGCGTTACAAAGAAGCCTCAGGCTTTCTGAGAGCCAACTGCTGAGCAAGCGTCAGCTGCACAGCAACCTGCTCCCTTCTTATTGCTTAATTTATGTAATATGAAAGGACAAGTGAAATAAAAGTAGTCTAGCTTTGACCCACTGGAGTCATGTGGTGACTCCATGGTCTGCAGTGTCTGCATTTCCACGTGAAACACACACACCTGCCCGGGACCCTACTCTTGGACGGTGTTCTTTGTGCTCCATCTCTAATGGTATTACATATAGTAAAATAAAGCCTTGGACTGTATAATGACTTGTAACTAGACAGCAGAGCTGATTAGAGCAGGGAATTGAGACTCCTTGCATGAGATTTCATTCCTGCTCCGGCCCCACTAACTGGTGGCATAAAGGAGGGGCTCTGAAGTTCTGCATCCAGCTATGGGGAGGATTCCCTCAGCACAGGAACAGGGAAAGACAGCTGTAAGACTGCCTTCTGAGCCTCCCCTCGCCCCCCAAGCGCTGCCTAGGGGGCATGCAGCAGGAGGCAGTGTATTGGGGACTGGGCTGCAGCATGTAGTGCTGTAGAGATTCCAGGCAGTGCTGCGGTCCCCCAGGGCAGAGTGGACTTAGGGCATGTTTTCACTTTAACATAGTTGTGTAGTCGCGGCATATAAAAAACCCACCTCCATGAGGGGAATAGCTCCCAGCTCTGTAGCACTGTCTACACTGGCACTTTACAGCATTGAAACTTGCAGCACTCAGGGGTGGGTTTTTTCATACCCTCGAGCAAGAAAGTTGCTGCGCTGTAAAGTGGCAGTGTAGACAAGGCCTTAGACGGATTCCATGGGAGAAAGAGGAGAAGAAAAGTCGCCAACTGTGATTAGGTTTGGAATGTCTTTATTTACATAGTAACTTTGGATGTTTAGCCTATTGACCTGAAGTCCGCCAGTAGCCTGCAGCTGCCATACCACGAAGGAATGGAATGTAGATGAACTGGACATACTATATGAATGCCATACCATTCAGCCTGGAATGTAGATGAACTGGACATACTATATGAGGAAAACCTCAAGAGCTGTAGGTGCGCACACGGTGGCCTTCCTAAATCTGTGTGCAGTCTACCTGGGCCTTTCCACAAGGACCAAGCTGCAAGGGTTGATCTTGAACAGAGGCACCTTTCCACCATCCGAGAAAGAGAATTTCAAAAATGTTAAACGTGGATTCCTAAATCCATATTCAAGCACCTAACTAAGTCCTGCTTTTCAGAGGTGCACAGTACTCGCTGCTGCTCATTGACTTCTAGGGGAGTTGCAGCCGCTCCTTTGGAAAGCAGGCCTCTTAGTAAAGATGCCTGGACATGCCTGGTTTAGGTAAAGGTTGAAGAAGCTGCTGTTAAATGATGCTCCTTCCCATCATTATACAGTCTGTTTACACTAGAATGTGATTCACTGTAGTCACCAGGAGCCAGATTTTCAAAGGTGTTTAGGTGCCTAAAGATGAAGATAGGCACGTAGTGGAATTTTCAAAAGCACCTCGACTGCTATCCTACTGATGCCTATCTCTGTCTTTAGGCACCTAAATATTTTAGTATCTGGCCTGTGGAGACTGACTTTGCTCTCATTTACACTGGGGTAAATCAGGAGTAACTAAGCCAGTGGAGTTACATTGGTGTAAAACTGATGTGAGTGAGCAGAATCCGGGCCTTGTTTTAAAACCACACTAACCCCTAGGACACTGACTGACTCGCAGTTATGGCAGCTTGGGCACTGGCCACATTCCTCTTTTCAGCCAAGCCATTGTGGAACTGCCCTGCAGATGGTTCTGATGCTGTAGATAGCCTCTTGTTGGGAGACCATCCCTTCCAATTCCAGGAGCCCCTTGCTTTCTGAGCCTGCTTCCCTCTGTGGCCAAACGACTCTTGGTTCCTGCCTATTGTAACTGGAGCTATCAGACTTGAGATGGGAGGGAAGCGAAGGGGCAAAGAGGTGAGTTTAGTGCCACTTAGAAAGTGACTTGGGAGGACTGATGGAGAGTATGCTGGTCCTGTAGGGTTAAGAGGTTTCCAAAGGTTAGTTAATGCAGGGAAGGAAATACATAAAGGAAACTTGTGCACTCCCCCCTCTTTTAGCTGGGAAAAACCTAGCTGTTTTGAGATGGCCTCAAATTTATTCATCTAGCAAAAAAAGATGTTTAGGCACCTGTGCTCCTAACCAAACAGTGAACAGCTAGAGAGTGGATATGGGCATTGTGCATCTTATCTCTTTATGAATCTCTTATTTGCATGCTCTAATTATAGCCAATTACTGAGTAGAGAGGCCCTTCATGCCACACAATACCCATCCTAGGCTGAGCTACATTATTAGCTGGTAGAGACTGAATAAGATCCTGGCATTCGCTGGAGAGGGTTCACCTGCTGATGGCAAGCTGTTATTACAGACTGCTCTTTGTCGACAATAAAATTATATAGGCCCCTCCTGGGAAGAGACTCAGCGTACTGAAGCTGAAATGTTTTCACTACAGCATTTTCCTGAGCTCAAGAGCTGATGTGTGACCTTCCGTTTCTAGGTGGATTATATACATCCCAGAGGCACTGTAGCCTCACAATTGAATAGATGCGGGGTTGGGAGAAGGAGGGCCAGACCTGTGGGGTTGCTGCCCCCTCTGCAGGGATGGGGATGCTCTGCCCTGCGTGCGGCTGGGTGGCTGCTCCAGGTCCCGTCTCGCCGAGCTCTGGCCCCACCACTGGTGGGAGTAGTACCCCAGACCCCGCTCCTACCTCTGGGCTCCTGGCCTGCTCGGTTGCCTCAGGCCCAATTAAATGAATCCAGTGGCGGCAGCAGTGGGATCTGGGCCCTGCAGGGGCAGGCATGAAACCTGAGTGGTGCTGTGACCCCATGTGCCAGGTCACAACATCACTCGGTCAAATTCTGTTATGACAGAAGAGTGGCTGGGCCAAACCTAAGTGGCCCTTTGCAGTGCACCCAGTGCACATTCATTAATCCTGATTTTTGTGAGTTAAATTGCACCCATGGGTTCCTGCTAGAGCTGCCCCATATCTACCCAACCTTTCACCTGCATGCTAGTGCTTAATAAGCCCACATTGTGTGTGCAATGCTGTGGATGCACCAATGGAGGGAGTGTTCTGAAATGTTGGCTCCTATTACATTGTTAGGTTCAGACCTTTCACAAGGACAGGGTACCTCCAGCCCAGTGTAAACACATCCAAATAGAATAGCTTCAGTTCCTTCCATTGTTCATTACAGTTTAATGAGTTTTGTATTTTCCTAAAAGAGCAGAATGCTAATCCAGGCTTTCAGAAGATAATCTTGAGTTAATTCTGTGCATTTCCTATCGTTACAAGTGAAATACAATAGAGAGAGATTAATCCATGAAAATGTCTAATTAGACAATCTAGCTGGATGGAGCCATGCAGAAGAATCTCCCCCGTTACTTAGTTTTGCACTGAAAACCTCTCAAATGGGAGAGTTATTTCAGATTAATTTTTAGTTTTATTTAAATTAGAGCTTAATCCTGCAGACACTTACTACTGGATACACAGTTTGCTGAGCGCTATGCCAGGCACTGTTTGCAGGATCAGGCCTTTGTAGTCTGATTCGCATCTCATTTTCACTGGCCTAAATCTAGAGTAGCTCCACTGAAATCAGTGGAGTTATACCAGTGTAATACTGATATAAGGAGAGAATCAGGCCCATATTCAGTTTAAAGCCGCACAGTGGTACATATTATTTAATTATACATTTAAATAAAAAGCTATATGTTGTTTTTTATCCTTTTGGAAAATTTTACAAGGATAAAGCAAAAAAAATCCTTTAAATTGTAAGGTGTTGCCTTAGCACATGATGGTCCCTTGTTTGGTTCTGTTCTTTCTGCTCAACCCAAAGCAGAGGGGCTGGTAATTCTGATTCATCTGTATGAAACTGGAAACCAGTGTTTCATTTTTAATCTGGGGAAGAGTTAGGGACTGGATGTAATGCAAGAGTCAGCACCAGTAGCTGTGCTGCTAAATGTCAGTATATTTTGTGAGCTGTCTTCTCAGCTAATATTACGTGAAATTTTAAATGCATGTTAGGTGAGTGTAATAACGTGCATCTCTAGTGAGGCTGACTTTGATTAGGCGTTGACAGGAAAACTGTAGTAGTTTTAGTGCTGCTCTAGAAGCTTAGAGATTGATGTACTTCATTAGGCTATACAAGGAGACTTTAAAGCAGTATTTTAAAATACCTGAAGATGTTTCACAATCAGTATGAACTGAGGAGCTGGTTAGTGCCTGTGGCTGCCATTTTAGTCACAATTCCAACAGGAAATGCAGCCTGATGGACATGTTCGGCCAGGAAGATCAGAGCTGCTCATACAGTATTTATATAGCACAGTTACAAGGCCTGATTGTATCCCCATAATCCACATGGAAGGGACCCTCGGTGCAAGTCACTCCCCCACCATGGGAAAAGAAAGGCGGCTCTGATGCCTCCATGTTAATGTTCCCCTGCCCTTTCCCCCAAGCCTCATGTATGTTGCAGGTACTGGGATTCACAAACAGGAGGGCTGGTGGGAGTAGGCAGGTCGGTAAGAGGTGGGCAGGCCCAAGGGAATCACCCCCTCCTCCCCCCGACTTGCAGAAGAAAATTAATACAACTCCAGGCTCTACTGTCCCAACTGCTGCGATTCCCCCTTTAAGGCTGTGGAAGCAGAGCCAGGGTGTTGGCCTTCATGGACACGGAGCTGATCTCCCACCGGCTGTCTGGGGTCTGCACAGGCTCTGGGAGATGGAGCTATGGCTCTATCCTCTCTGAAGGAATATGTGAAAAACCTCAACAAAAACCTTGCAGAGACTTTCTCAGGCTTAATCCCCTCACAGGTGATTGGGCCCATAGTTAAGACACTTTCCTTTCTGCAAAGTGTTTAAAAGCTAAATAGGACACAGGGTAACCATTCAGAAGAGGATGCAACTATTTATAGAGCTAGTTGTAGAAAGATTAGTGACTAAACAGTTCAATTTGTGAATAGTTAAAGGAGCATTAGCTACTCACAATAAGGTTCCCAAATCTCAAAAGCTATATGAATTCATAGTAGAAATGTTATTTTCTGCCCTCACCTTCAATGGTGCAACTCTCTTAATCAAAGAGCAGAAACTATGCATCTCAAATGAACAGCTAATAGTCAAAAGTGAACTGCTCCAGTTACAACTCCATTGGAAAGTTTTGTCCAAACTATGCGGCAGAGAGAGAGTCACAGGAAAAAGGACTGGTTAGTAAATGATATGCCAACCAAAAAAGCCCCCAATTTTATTGATCCAATTCATTAGAACAGGTTAAATAGTATTCACCAGAAAAAAGGAGATGTCTGAAGAGGTTGACTTTTAACTTGAGAGCATCTCTCTTCTTCTCACTTTTCTAAATAAATCCTGTATTTTTCTGAGATTATTTTTGCTGTTTAATGTTTATATCTATGTAATGCTTGAATCCTTGCAAAGGAGCGGGCAACGCACAGGATTTACCTTTAAAGGATTTACCCACAATTCCCTAAGTCTCTGCATACAGCTCTGATCTTCCTGCCATCACAATGTCAAGATAACATGGATGCTTTCTGCATAATTAGTTCATTCAACAAAAAAAGTGTTTACATTAGATTAAGTGACAAGAGACTTTGTTCCATTAGTTTCTTTTTTTGCAATGGTGTTTTCAATTGCACAATCTCTGTGTCAAAGAAATGCTGAACGCTGACCACCTCTTCCCTCTTTCATTGCAGGCCTGCAGTGATGGACAAGAAAGTGGGTGATCTCACTACATTGAATGAAGTGGGCTATCAACTACGCATCTAACAAAGCCATAGGCCAGATGGAGGGCTTCCATGGTGCTTCTCACTGCACATTACCCTATGCTCTGTTGAAAGGGGGGGGGGGGGGGGGGAAGAGAGAGAAACCGGGACTATTTATTAAGAACTTGTGGATTTTATTTAAAGTTTCACCTAGAAAATAGAAATTCTAGAATGATGATGGCAGTATTATTTTTTTAAATTCAAGTGACATCAATGAAAAACTAAATTATCAACAACAGGATTGCTTCCCCCCCATCAAATAGGAGGGAACCACTGTTTTTTTTTTTTAATTTAAATAATTGTTTCTAATCTATTTAATTGGCTTTGAATATTGTGCTTCATTAGTAGTATTAGGAGTGTTGATGAAATAAAATTTCTCATTAGTGTTAACGTGCTGGGGTGCAGTCGGTTTAAACATCAAGTCAATATTAATTTTTATTCAGCAATAAAAATAGCAGTGCAGAGGTGGATGTGACTTTTTAAAGTGTATTACCTCAGTATACAAGAGATATGCAAAATTGACAATTTTAATTTTATAACCAATTTGTACTGTTTTCCAGCATTTCTGGGAGTACTATATAACTGCATTAGATGTACCCCACCACTCTTTATTATGTGCATGCCTATGAAAAAGTGTAAGGTTTGATGCAAGTGTCTTCTTGAAAGCACTGCTGTCTTAGAAATACAGAGAACCAGTTGAGGTTTCTGTTTGGGTTTTTTTAATAACTGACCAACAATGAATTTTTAAAATTTCATAATTTTTTTAAACTTTGTCACAAGCTTTTAAACTTTGCAGACTACAGTGTTAAAGCACAAGACCTGGAGATCATTGTTTTTGTAGAGGCTAGCATTTGCATTGTATTAGCAGTCAAACTGTGTGTTCAGTCTCAGACTCGCGAGGAAATGTCAGAATCAATAGGTTTCCTTGAGAGTTTACTTTTCTATCCATATTTGTGTGTAATTTTGAATCATTTTGTCTTTTGAAGGTTAAACAGTCTAAGGTGGTGATGCCTTTGTCTTATATTAAGATCAGACATCACAACTTAGTTAGGGAAGGTTCTCCTTTATATGCATTACAGTAACCTTTAAAAAGAGATTCTGGTTAGAGTAAGTGTAGCAATAATAATTGATTTTCACATTTTTTTCCAAGAACAAGTTTGTCTATTCCTCCTTCCTTATGGTGTCCTTTTACTGATGGATTTAACTAGCACTACGGATGTATGGCTGGCTTTTCAAACCAGCTGAGCTCCCATTTAGGGACCTAATGGAAGTAGTCAGATTTTTGAAGTGGCCAGATTTTCAAAGTGCTCAGCACCCAGGAGTTCTCATTGAACTCTGGGAGTTAGTGGGTGCTGAGTACTTGAAAGTTTAGCCATTTCATTTAGGTGCACAAAGGGGAGCTGAGCTGTTCTGAAAATCTAGCCTGTACACGGTAAGCCATGCTTTTTAAAGTTTTAAAAAACAAACAAGCCAGAAACATGGGGCATTGCTGCCTTTTGTCCTTCGGATTTTCTGAGGAGCTGAGGTAAAGAAGACAACAAACATAATACTTACTAGAATCTTACTAAGGCATTTGGAACACTGTGAATGAGCCAGTGATGAAATGGATACAGAAGCAGATGGGAATGCCAAATGTAATTTGAAGAAAACAAAGTCCTGCATGGGAAAGCTTTTCATACTGTGTAGTGGGCAAATACTTAAATAGCACAGGACAAGATGACGATACAAAATAAGTGTTTCTGTTATAAACGTTAATATAGCTTCCATTAAATATAGCTTTCAGTTTAATTCCAGTTGTACATGAGACAATTCAAAAGACTCCAATATACCTCTATCATACGAGATGTATATGAATAAAGCTTTAATATTGTGAGAAGTAGGAGCCCCAGATTTTTAATAAATATTTAGCTGTTAAAGAGAAGTCAGTCTCCAAAGTTGGAGTCTGATTTTCCATGACCTTGCAGCTTGCATAGGCATTTTTATATGTGCACGGTGTAAGCATGACTACTCACTTTACACAGGTGTGAATGCAGGTGCAAGGCCATAGTCATTTTGGTGGGGCAGAGAGGGGTGAATTTTATTATAAAGTAAAAGTACTAAGACAGTTGATTTACTGTAATGTCAGATGGAAAAATTTCCCAAGCAAGCTATTGCATAAACACTGAATAATGTACTGATCTGTTGTCTGGCCTTTCTTATGCCTGGAGGAAGAGAACATGACTTTTTATAAAAAGTCGTGGAATTTTTGCAATACACAATCGTGCAATAAGCTACAAAATTACTAGAGACTAAATTAAGGCCCCAGTCTGGCAATCAGCCCTGGCAGGTCCTGCTGCAATTGAACAGGGCTCCACTGAAATTGGCTGGGTTTGCTGCAGATATGTTTGGAGCTCATTGCAAGATTGAGGCTATGTATTTCCCCACTTTTTTTAGTCTCTCCCCCCCCCCCCCCCAATACCAAACAGACAAAAAACAGCTGGTAATTTCTTTTCCTAATTCACATTTCATTTTGGTTACTCAAAACGATTCCCCCTCTGTCTGAAGAACAGCACCGGTGATGATGACCTGACTGAATTTAGAGGATTTCCTTTTCTTGAGTTCTGGAGAGGGTTCCTTGCAGTGAAACATAAGGCTTCATTACAGCCCACAACCTTTTTGTTTTGTGTATTTATAAAGTCTTATTTGCTTTAAAATAGGTTTTGAATAGGATGGGGCTTTTTGGGGGAGGGAGAAGGTTAAGTGCGGGGTAAAGAATGGAAAAAATCATGGTTTGTATTAGTGTAAAATGTTAAGCCATTATGATTAAATAGAATTTCAGTTCTAAAATAATATGTACTGCTCCGTGTTTGTGACCTTGTAAGCATAAGCCAACTGTTAGCTTACACAACAGGTTCCTCATTAATGAAGTGATAAGGAAAATAAGGTTTAGTTAAGCAACAGAAGCCTTGATTTTAACTGCACTTTGGTGCCATTCGAATATACTTGATTTTGAAAAAAAATATTTGTTTTTCTACGGTACCCTGCCTATTTTGCATTTCTTCCAACTTGATGATGCGGTTTTACCGGCATCCAGAGTATTTTGGGTTACATGGTTTATCTGAACGTCTAACTTACTACACCGAAGCTTGTCTAAGCTATAAAGCTGTGACAAATTATTTTGTACCTTGTTTGTTTTGAAGTACAAGTGAATTTTATTCATTCTCTTTAAATTTGCTCTTGCACTTGCATTTTTGTCTTACCTTTAAAACTGATTCCAACTGCCTGTTTTTCTAGCTCATTGCAAACTTGTCAAATGGTATTCTAGAAGAATACATGTGCATGGCTCCAGGTCTTGCTTTTCTCATCACTTGTATGTTTATGTGCAGCATGGAACTTTAATAAAATGTCTTGGTCTTTTTTTAAATAGCCTAGTATCATTTTTGGAATGTGTATTAATGTACAGGTAGTAGTAGTATGAACTAAATTATATAGTCATTGTGGGGAAAGTGTTTTTAAAGCAGTCACTCTTTGATTCAGTCATTGTAGGCTAGTAACACCAGAATGGAGGAGGGGTTAATGCAAAATTTCATAAATCTTCAATATTAAATCAGCCAACCACTATTTGGCACAAAGTAACCTAAGCATTAAGCCCTTAATCATATGGTGAGTTCTTGTTTCCCCTAGTGATGGCACCTGCCAAGAAACTGAAAGGAGACAGTATCATACCCTTGAAATCTCTCTGTGGAACAATAAACACCACTCACTCAGCATCTTTCATCAGTACCGAATGCTACATCTCCCCCCTAACAGCTGCTGCTGCTTTACTGTCAGGGCAAAGTCTCTGCTCTATTCAAAGCATTGGCACCAGTCAAGAACTGTCTCTTGAAGAGAGAAGTAAGTTATTCAGGTTCTTTGCTAATAATGTGCTGATGAAGCAGAACAGTATTAGTGGCCTTGTTGGTTTAGATTTGGGCAGGAGGGAAATAGGGAATGTCCTTAAGGCATGCAGGTGGCTTCCTTCAACACCTTGGTTAACTGGCTGTTAAGATGTAACAAGCCTTCCTTGATACAGCCTGCATGTAAGTACCCTGCAGTTCTAGCAGCACCAAATAGCTATCTGTCAGATAAAACTAGGCTAAGCTTTTACTTTCACTTTCTGAAGTGTTTGGCTTGTTAAATTGGTAAACAAACAATAACATCTTTCAAAACTGTGACCAGATACAGACTAGCACTGTACATAGTTCATCCCTTGGCTTGGCTCCACTATCCTGTAGGAACAGAAGAAAGAACTGTGTGTGTTCAAATTCAGATTTTTAGGAAGTTTTCACTGTCCTTGCTTGTTACCCTCTTTCTACCAAACCAAGATTATGCTTTGCAGGGCAGGGAGGTAGAATGGAGGAGGAAACTCAATTTTTCAGCGTGAACATTTTTTTTTCTTTGAACTATTTTCTGTTTAAGTTTGTCTGGTCTACAATCCCTTGTATGAACTAGGAGGTCAGTATGGGAGCTGGTGCTGACAAGTATGTGCATTGAGTGTACCAAAACCTGAAAATGTTTCGGTATAGCTAGGGCCTTGGCTAGGGTTACCATATGTCTGGTTTTCCCTGGACATGTCCGGCTTTTTGGTAATCAAACCCCCGTCGGGGGGGGAATTGCCAAAAAGCCGAACATGTCCAGGGAAAAATACCGGCCGGGCACTTCCCCTCCCGGGCTCCAGCTGCTCTGCTCCTCCCCTGACTCTTCGGCTCTGTTTAAGAGCCGAGCTGCCCGAGTGCTACCTGCTTCGGGCAGCCCCCTTGCCTCCGGCCCCCAGCCGCCAGCCGGGCACTTCCTCTCCCGGGGTCCAGCTGCTCTGCTCTGGCGGTGCAGGGTCCGGAGGCAAGGGGGCTGCCCGAAGCCCGAGCGCTACCGGCTTCACGGTTTGTCGGGCAGCCTCCAGACCCTGCGCCCCCGGCTGGGCACTTCCCCTCCCGGGCTCCAGCTGCGCTGGGGAAGCGCCGGCCAGGGGCGCAGGGTCTGGGGGCTGCCCGGCAAACCGTGAAGCCGGTAGCGCTTGGGCAGCCCTTTTCGCGTGGCTGGGAGGGAGGGGGGGGGTTAGGGCGGGGACTTTGGGGAAGGGGCGGAGTTGGGACGGGGTCAGGGCCCTGTGGAGTGTCCTCTTTTTTATTTTTTAAATATGGTAACCCTAGCCTTGGCTTGTATCAGCACTACCTGTTACAAAGCCACAAGTGGAGGGTTCAAAAAGAACAGGCCTTTAGGAAGAACTAGAAGCCACTCGCTGGCAGAAGAAAATGAGATCTCAGCCTGCCCCTTCCCCTATGAAGGCAGGAGTTGGGAGAAAGATATTGTATCATACAGTGTTCCAGCTTGTTATGTAGCAGCCTAATGTTGTGTGTGGTGATGTGATGGGTTAGTGGTGAGTTGTGATGCATTGCTAAAATTGTACGGGGAGGAGCAGTGTTGCAGTCAGTGATAAGGTAGCTCTAGTTTTTCATGCCTGACTCTTGTTTTCAGCCATTAAAATGCAAGAACTCTGCCACTAGTTGAGCCTGAGCAGTGACTTAGCACAAGTTGTGCCAGCTCAATAAGTGTGGGACAGGTGTGACAGTTGAAAACATAAGTATGTTAAAGATAGGTGGTATATAGCCTAAATGTCAAAGTCTGCCCGTCTCACTTAGCTGGGGGAACAGGCTGTATTTGCAACCCCATCATCTTGTATGGTTGTTAGGAAGGTCATGGTTTTTATTGTAACATCCTTATTAAAATAATTACAACTTAAATTGATTTAGCTTTATCATATGAATTGTAGATAGATAAAAGCTGACATACTGACAGAGCTTCAGTGAAAATCTTTAGTTTCCCTTAGGCAGCAAATATTTTTAGTGAAAATGTTTCAATTGTCTTCATGTAAAGGATATTCAAGGAGCTGTAGAGTACTTAGCACCACCCTTAAACACCGTGTGCAAGTCAGAGTCAGCTGTTTGCCAGAAACTCTAGCACTATTACATGAAGAGTAAAAAAGGGGTCTAGCTCTCACCCTTTCCTCACTTCAATTATATAAAGCTGGAGACTTTCCCAGTGTTCTTTAAACACCACAGCTGAACCATTTTAAAAACAGGTAAATTTATCAAATTCTACCCATAGCCACCTTTTATTTAATAATAATAATAATAATTAAAAAAAACTCCACCATGAATCCGCGTACAAGTGTGTGGAGTGCAAAGCTCATGTGTTCAGGCATTGAAGTATACACAAACAGACTAATACGTGCTTCTGTGATATTCCATGTACAACCTCTACTACTCTCCCCGAGCACTATAAATTTTCACTGTTTACTGATCTCCCTTAATCTGTCCTAGCAGCAAAAGAAAAAAATGAGGGTAACAAGCAAGGACAGCGAAAACGTCCTAAAAATCTGACTTTGAACACACTAAGTCAGAGACAATGAACCAGGCAGAACAACCAATAAGCTTAGTGCTAGGCTCTCTCTTTTCCCATGTACTATGGAGCACATTAGATCCACTGAAACAAAGTGGAAATTACTGTCAATGTTAATTGATTATATAATAATCTAATAACTCCAATTGAAGAGGTGCAGTGGTTAGGGGAAAGGCAATGGAAGAAGGAGCTGAATGAGTGCTTTGGAAGACAACATGGGGATGTTTGCAGGAGAAAGCAGGTGCCATCCGGGGTCCTTTTGCTCCTCCAGAGCAGGGGATAGAAGTCCCAGACAGCAGCAATCTTTTTCTCCCACAGTGACAGTACTTCAACCCTTTCTGCTATCTACCTTTGCTCCTATACAGATCACCCACATGCAGCACTTATACAACAGGCTGAGAAGATGGCCTTTTCAGATTTATCTAGTGCCAGATATTTGTGACATTGTCACAAAAAGTTAAGTTATGCAGCCATTTGCCTGGCAGCATAGCTGCATTTACTGGCCCCAGATCTTAGAGGCTTTACCCTAACCCACATAAAATCGGGTATGCCAAGAAGTATCTCCTGACTATTTTTAAATAAAATAGCTAGCATTGTTTTTCTGCATTAACTGAATTGATGGCTATAGAGCCAGATAGATTAGCTCACTGGGCAGATAGATCCTTAAGTCACAATCTAGTTAGCAAAGATCAGAGAAAAACCATTCAAGCAGAACCAAAACTCCAATCACCCCAAAACATTAAGTCTGAATTATGAGTTCAATCAACTGGACTGTCATTGGCCCCACATTCCTCTGAAATAATGTTTAGCTTAAGTCTCAGAATATAAAGTGACAATCAAGAAGATGGTTATTCTGTAATTAAAATAGTAAAATTAAAGTTAAAATACAGAAAATGGGACATGAAAGTGGACTGAACATAAAGAAATGTTTCTGAATTCAGCTGCTTATTGGAATATAATGATCAAGTAGAAGTTTCAGTTTTTCTAACAGCACACTAGTGACAGCAACTCTATTTAGAAATTATACTTCTGTTAGTTAAATTATATGGAGATATACCTATCTCATAGAACTGGAAGGGACCTCGAAAGGTCATTGAATGGGTGGATCTGTGTGTGATTGAATTAAGTCACAAGAATTTCTGTTTGTCCTCCCCTCAGCCAAGAAGTTTGTTAATGTAGTAGCACATTAAAGTTTCATCTGCAAGTCCTAGGTGTTTTGCAGGGTATGCTGTGTAATGGTGTATTATGAAACTGAACATGAGGGAATCTTTAAATGCTGAATATTCTGGAGCTGTAGTAATGTTACAATATTTAAATGATGAATACATGAAAAATAGCCTCATCTATTCCAGAAACACTTCCAAAACCTCAAAAGGTCTGACTCCCAGATAAGTCTGTTTAAAACAAACAAAAAGTGTTTAAACATGAAAGCTCCTTCAGAGTTACCTGTGCTTTACTGCTCTGTGTTCAGATAGCACAAATTGCCTACTTGGTTTCATTTCAGATTCTTTTTAAAGCTTCTGCAAATCAGCAAAACATGTTATACTCTTGTAAGATTAACCATTACAAAATCACTTTTTAGAGCATAACTAATTACTATACTGCAAGAATAGGCCCAATCCTGCTGCCCTGGCACTAGCTAAATTCCTGCTGAGGGACTCCAAGATTGTGCCCAACTTGAAATAGAATACACTTGAAACTACATAGATATCTACTTTGAGCTCATTATGAAGCTTGCTACAAACACACACAATCTTTTGCTTGAAGGATTGAGAGAAATACACTGTACTTAAGAACCATCACCCATTTTACTATGATTTACAATAAAAACATCTTTTTAAAAAATAATGCCATTTTCAGATTATGGCACAGACATTTTCCATTATCAAAAAGAGGAAGCTAATGTAAACTCATTTCTTTTTGTCTTAATGACTCCACAAAGTAATTTAAGCAACTTTATAAAGAAATCTCTTTAAAAACTCTACTTTACACAACACTAAAAATTCAGCATGCAGGCAAACTTACTTTAACCAGTCTGAAAGTCCTTGAATTAAAAAAAAAAATACAGGAAGAAGAGACGGTGAAGGAAAGTGCAGATATAAAAATAATTTGGGAATTATTCTTCAATAAGCCTGAACTGAGCTAGTAAGGACAGGTGATCAGAAGAGTTATGGTCATTGGGAAGACCATTAACTGTCCACAGATCTTGCTCTGTTAAAAGTGATAATCTACCAAGAAGCTTCAGACCTCCATCAAAAGTATCTTCGGCTCCTACATAAAAAGAAAAGAAGAAAAGTATGTGCAGAAAACACATAGTTGTGAGCCAAATCATACATACCCACACCCACCTTATACATGGAAGGAGGACTCCAACCTGGAAGGAGTGGCTTGTGATGTCTTAATACAACGCTTTGGTAACAATGATGCTATACACAAATTTGCACAAATCACTTCACAGATGATTATATCCACTATGTTTTGAGAGAGTTAAGATCATTCTATACATAACAAACAAACAAGACCTTTGACACAGTAACTGTTGCTTTATCCATGAAAAGAAGATAGTTTAAGAGCTTCACAGCTGAACAGTTTCACAGAACTCCTGGTCTTCAGCAAGCCAGCAGATACTTTTGGTCTCCATGAAACTACTCAGCTGGTTCAGGAACTTCACTCTTCAAGCAGCTGAACAGCTTTGCAGAGCTCTAACAAGCCAGCAACTCTGACTGCACTGAAGACAAGCCTAGTCACTGTGAAACTGTTCAGTCAGCTCAAGAATACAGCCTCAGCACAGATCCTGAACCAGTTGAACTTTTCACACACATCCTGGTCTTCAAAGCTACAGTTGCTGTGGCAACGATCCTGATCTTCATGGATGAAACTATTCAGCTGGTTCAGGTGTGCTCCTGAACTGTCTGAACAGTACCACAGAACTCCTGGGCTACAAAGACCCAAAAGCTGGGTCTCAAACTGATTTCCCTCAACTAAGCTAGAATAAACCAACAGCTATGCAGTAAAACCCATTTTTTTGGTTAATTAATAAAATGACCTAGCTCCAGAGACCCCTCCACTCCCAAACTTACTATGTACAAAGTCTAGACTTTCTACAACCTGTAGTTTATAAGCTAACGAGGCCCAAAACATTACGAGACTTAAAATGCGAACTCGTTATTAGGCCAATTTTTAATTTATTAGCACTTGGAAACTAATTAACCGATTTTCTTGAAACTACTCAGAAAATTCAAGTTTTACTCAAATTATATGCTGAAAGTTTGTGGCAGATACACGTTTTTCATATGAAACAAAGAGCTTGAACTCCCGTTTTCAGAGCAAAACTGAATACAAACTTAATTAGGGCATGCAATGGCACTACCATAATATATACATTCTAGGTGTTTAGGGCTCAGTCTTGCAAGGTGCTGAGTATCCTTAACTCACACTGAAGTCAGGGGCAGTTGAGGGCACATGGCACCTTGCAGAAGTTTTCAGCACATTGCAAATCCAAGTCCTTGAAGCTACATTAATTTTCTTGCATTTTTCCTTTTACATTTGGTAGTGTATAGAAAACTGAGGCACAGATGGTTAAGCAATTTGAAAAGGCCACACTGGAAGACTGTGCTTAAGGTAGGAGTGGAACGCAGGTCTCCCTGTTATGGGATTTACCCCTAGAATGATTCAGCTGGCCAGGCTGCACTGTATAATGGTTTTGTGAAACTAAAAGGATTTCAAGCAATATAAAAGGCTCATTATCCTGTATGATGATGTAGGATGAAGCAAAGCAGATGGCCAATTGTAAAACATGGAAATTTGTCTCTCGGGGAACCCACAACAAGACCACAGATACAGTAAGTGGTACATTACCCGTTCTTGGCATTTAAACGTTACCAATGAAGCACCCACCCAGATGTGTTGTGTCTTCCTTGCACCATCTGGTGAGTTTTAGCTGCAACTGCAACCACAAAATTGCGGCACAGGTACACACACACACTTGTGATTTTTCACCCCATACCAAGAGATCTCAAAACCACATAGGTCATCTCTTGAGAAAACACTAATGCTGCTCCAAGGTAATTTTAAACATGACCACTCATGCAGAAAGCAACAGAGGGTCCTGTGGCACCTTTAAGACTAACAGAAGTATTGGGAGCATAAGCTTTCGTGGGTAAGAACCTCACTTCTTCAGACACTCATGCAGAAGTTGTCATATCTCATCTCTAACACATCTGAAATCTCTGTTCATCATATTCTTGAAAATGTGAACCAATCATATCACTGGTCTAGTCACTAAGCTCACATAGGCTACCGAATGACAGTGATATTACCTTGGTGTTCACTTCTTTAATTAATGCTTATCAGGAGTCCTCAACTCCTTGAATCTTATAGTCAAGGAGACAATGATGACCACATAAGTGTCAAAGTGTTTGGTAAAAGAAACGGTGCAGGCCACTGCAGTGTTCTACAGAGGACGTTCCCTATGTACTACAATGATCCCAGCAAGCAACAAGCTAACATGAATCAGTAAAGGAGAAAATAAAGGACAGGAAGAGTTAAGACTGTAGCCTTAATCAGTGAGGGAACAGTTCACATGTTCAAAATGTTTGGGCACTTGTAAATCACTGAGGTTAGTATCTTTTGTGTACTTGAGATCTGTGAAATTTACCAATATGCCTCCTTTTAGGCTAGATTCTGAACTTCATCATTCAGCAGGGAGATATTCTTTAAGAGAACTTTAGTGCTTGAATTCAGCTTCTTTACCTGGCTGAGCAGCACTATCATCCTTTGCTGCAGAGTAGAAAATGTAATCCACAGTGACAGCACTTCTGGAGTGACAAGTTGTTACTTCTGGAACCCCACTTTCAGGTAAGTAATGAGAATAGACCGAAGATAATCTAAAGTGGTGTTGTAATTTCGAAGGAAACCTAAACAGAATTACACAGGTATTTTACTTCATTATCGCTACTAAGTAAAAGACTTAGTCATTAATAAAACACATGTATTTAGTTATTACGGCAAAACAAATAAGCTGCATAAACAGAGTCTTTATTTTTAACACCCCCCGAATGTGCTAAGTAACTTTCTAATGTTTTGCATTTTGTTAACTTCTTGGAGCAGGGACCCTAAGGTACAATTTTCAAAGGAGTCCATGTCTACACTAGCAAACTTATGGTGGGTGGCACAGCTGCACTGCTATAAGATCGCTCGTGTAGCCGCTCTATGCCAACAGGAGAGAGGTCTCCCGCTGACATAGCGCTGTGCACACAAGAGCTTTTGCCAGTAAAAAACTTATGTCGACCAGGGGTCTGTTTTTTCACACCAAGTGACATAAGTTTTGCCGACATAAGTGGTAGTGTAGACATGGCCTAAGTCCGATTTTCAAGTGATTTAACACTTAGGATCCTGTCTCATTGACTTTCAAAGAGATTTAGGGTCAATCTACACTAGAAATGTCACAGCAGCACAGCTGTATTCCTGTAGTGTAGATGGAAGGGGTTATTCCATTACTGTAGTAATCCATCTCAGCAAGAGGCAGTAGCTAATTGATGAAAGAATTCCTCCATCAACCATGACTGAGGATGGCTTAATTACATTGCATAGGGAGTGAAATTTTTCACAGCCCTGAATGATGTAGTTAAGTCAACCTAAATTTGTAATGTAGGCCAGACCTTCGGTTAAGTGCTTCATCTTGATTAGCTCTTCCACCCATGTAATTACTGTATTCTTCCTTCCTCCTGACACCAACCACATGTCCTTCCATGCCAGTCTAAACTGGAAGCCACCTCTCGATTTTTTAAGTAAGCTTTTAGTCTAACTAGGAGTTTTCACATTAAATCTTTTAAAGCTTTTAGGCTTTTTATTTTTTAAAAATTTAGTTATGAGTCTAAAAAGAGAAAGGAAGTACCTGTCTCCACGCCTGTCCAATATGGAATTCTTGGGGAGAAGGGTTTTTTAAATAATTAAACTTTTTCCTGTTCTATCCAGTTTGATCCATCTCCTCTTCCTTACCACAGTTCTTTGTTTCCCAATAAGGATACTTATAAACCAGCATCTCCAAAATGATCAAAATGGGAGGAAATATGAGAATTTAAGCAGCTGGATAGAGCTGCCACTTATAAACAGATTTCTGCAGCTGGCCCCAAATTCTATGGCTTTGCTACATCACTATAAAACAAAGAGTGCTGGTTATATCCAAAAGTAAACAGATGTCAAAAGTATTGTTTAATGAGGAGAGATGGAACTTGCCCTGTAGCCTGTCTTGATATTTCCTTAACCTCAGCTCCTTAGTTTGGAATAAAATGCATCAGCTGCCGTATACAGAAATGGTCCTTTACAATACATAATTCTAATCCTTTCCCATCTGTGGTTATCTTTTCTTTTACTTTTAAATGAAAGATGATTTTTTGCCCTTTGCATAGTTATCCTAATCCAAATTTTTCTGGATTCTGTTCTCCAATTACTACTTTTGAAAACAATAGGCAGCCATGCTTTTGAACGAGTGTAGTTGCTGAAAGTAAGACCACCAGTATTAGAATGATGAAATATACAATTTAATTTTAGTTTATTTTTATTCACATC
Source organism: Emys orbicularis (assembly GCF_028017835.1). Lineage (NCBI taxonomy): Eukaryota > Metazoa > Chordata > Testudines > Emydidae > Emys > Emys orbicularis. The sequence goes on from NC_088685.1 coordinate 169,137,738, forward strand.
TTCTAGCTGCTCTGCCAATTCAAGGGTGCAGGAACTAACTCACCAGAACACAGTTGTGAAATGTCAGAGGAAATATTACAATAGCTCTGAAAACTGCACTGACTCCATTTTCGAGACTTTTACTTGAGAAGATGAGTGTTTAGGTGTGGTGATGTCTATTTTTGAAAATGTCTTTTCTGTGTGTGTGTGTGTGATTAGATAATGCGCATGTAAATAAAGACATGTAAATATGTATATTTTAACAACCTACATGGGCAGATACAAAACCCAATTAGAAGACCACGTACAGTTTTATCAGTTATCTAATTTGAAATCATACCATATATGCTCAAGGGTTTTTTTTTATTTAAAATAGGAGCCACCAAACAGCCTTCTCAGATTTTCCAAGACTTACTTTTCAGCTGCTATTATGATCTCTTCTGTGTGCTCCAGTTTCGCTTCTTTTTTCTCTCCACCTACAAAAATAAAGAGAATTTCTAATCTAGGTTTTAAATGAGATCATTAAGACCATTGGAGAAAAACTATAGGAAAAGTAGCCTAGGACAACATCTTCAAATGCTATTTATTTTTCTTTTGATGGGAAAGATCAAATTAATAAAAACTGGATTGAATTGCCCAGTTTCATTAGAGCCCCTTCAAACAAATCTGTACCTTTCCAGAAAACTTTACCTAGAAACATACCGTTTCAAATTACAGAGCAATTCAGATGAGCTGAATGTATGTTTAACCTTGAATATAAAGGCAAAAAGTAGATTTAGAAGGAAGGTTTTAAAAATATCCAACAACGTTTCTAATATTTTCAGTCACCTACTGCATGTTAATCTCAAAGGAATTTATTTTTCTAAGGCCTGCAAATGCCTAGGATGGTGAAAAACCATTATCCCTAAGTAGTCCCACTGAGCTCATGTTTGCAAGACTGGGGCCCTTTTTTTTTAAATGAAAAAATATCTGGTCTTCAACAGTAAATCTGGGTGATGTTTTCATAGAAGCACTAAGTTTACCTGTTCAGAAACTGACCTGTGTTTTCTTCTTGTCGCTGCTGTTGTACCTCATACACACAGCTCTGTGAAATGCCTAGACTTGGGGGCCAAATTGGAATAGTTAAGATTCTTTGTCCCCTAGGAAACTGTTCTTGACCAGACACCTAAAAAAGATATACAATTGTTTCAAACAGAATCTGATTTAGTTCACAAGATACCTGTGCAAAATTTTAATTTAAAAAACTTTTTTTTTTAAGTCAACTGTGATCCAATTAACAAAAGACATACTGCTAAAGAGTTCACTTTTCTTATCCATGCTGCGATGGAGTGTATGAACCAAACAGTGGACAGTTAAGCCCAATTACGCCATAAGGTGTAATTGGTGACCAAACTCAGACTGGGAGGAGCTGGATCTTCAGAAAGGAAGGCGCACAGGGCAGTGGAAGGAAGGCAATGGAGGATACCCAGGTGAGGCGTAGAGGGTGTTTCCTCTCTTGGGCTAAAGGCTGAGAAGTCTGGGAGGCCTGAAGCCTAGAGCCAAAACTGGAGGGCCTCAAGCCAGGAGGAAGATTGGGAGGCCAGGGGCAGGTTGTCTTGAGCCAGCAGGAAACCAGAGGCAGTTAAGTCCAAGAGGCTGTGACAAGTTAATCATTTGGACTGGACATTGAGGGGCTTCAGGGAGAAAGGCAAGAACTCTGCTGTCACACTCGGGGCACTACAAAGCGGGAGATATATGGAAGACAAGTCTGGAGCAAGCTCCTCTGGCTGATCCTGACGCAGGGATACAAACCAGATCTCTAGGGAGACCTTCTGGGAGGTGTTGGTCCTTACAAAAAACCCAGAAAGGGGCTGGAGAAAAAGGCTTGAAGAAAAACTAATGATACAAAGGAGTCCAGAGAGGTGGTGGAAACGACTGACAGAGCAGACCTTGGCTGCTCATCCTAGGTTCTCTGGACTGGAACCCAGCATAGAGACTGGGCCTGCATTCCCATACTACCCACTGGAAAAGTGGTGTGAAGCCCCCGGAAGTAAGAGGATCAGGGCAATTCAGAGCCTGGAGAGATGGGGGTAAGGGCCAATGGACCCTGAGTAAGAGGCCAGAGTCCCTTGGATTGATTTGTTGGACTTTTGTTTGTGGGTCTTTGTTACCATGAAAGGAGCATGGAACTAAAATGTGACCTGGCTGGAGGGCCAAAATGTGAGAAGAGAAAGACCACTAAAGGACCAGAATAACCATCAGCAGGGGATGCTAGAAAAGGCAAAGCTGTTACGCTACACCCAGCCACGAGGAGGCACACTTGCAGTGAGTCCACTCTTCTATACATGCCTTACAAACATGCCTTTTGTAGTAGCTCCTCAAAGCTTTCTCTGCTAAACCATGATATTCTTTATATGCAATTTGCTCTCGCTTATCAACATCTTTACAACAATCCTATTTTGTAAAATAGTTCTTGTGAGACTAGACAGAGAATATGAAGACGGCTTGTGAGCAACAACAAATGCTCTAGTGTAAACAGGTCACTGACTGCTGACATTGCTTTTAACAACGGGGCATTTATTCTTCTGGGAGAAAATCAAAAGGGGGCTGAAAATGGGGTTGGCAGCTGATGGGCAGTTAACACCAATAATGGAAAATTCACATTTCCCTAGTGTAAATGCTTTAGTCACTTCAAATTAAATAGCTATTTGTGATATGTCGAATGGCTATATTCACACTAAACTCACATAAAATATCTTAGAATGTGGTGCCACATTCAAACATGGCTTCTACTCTGGTCACCTAGCAATCATAACTTTGACTTTACACTTACGCTAACCAATACAGCCCCGGCTCATCCATAATGTGAGAATAATCCTTTTGAACGGGATCAGAAGGTCTGTGATTAAATCTCTTCCCACACAAAAACCTGAGACACTTAAATCAAAACTAATAATGACGTAAGGTGGAACAGTATTTTACTCTGTCAGTAGAACATGTTTTATGGACATTTAAGCCAAGTTAATGAAAAGGGAAGTTTGGTCTTAGCCTGACTGATAACATAGGCCCTATTGTATTGCCAGTTGTAAAAGGAATATCTTAATACTTAAATAAAATTCTTTTGGGGGAAAAATTACCCTTTACAAAAGAAAAGGAACACTTGCCAAGTGCTAGACTTGGCATTTAAAGTGTTCCCAGAAAAATGGGCCAGATCTACACTACAGACCTGTATCAGTATAACTACGTCACTCAGGGGTGTAAAAAATCCACACCCGAGTGACAGTTTTACTGACCTACCTCCCATGTAGACAGCACTATGTCAATGGGAGAGCTTCTCCCGCCAACATAGTTCCCGCTTCTTAGGGAAGTGGATTAACTGCGCCAATGGGAGAAGCTCTTCCGTTGGCATAGGAGAATCTTCACTAAAGCACTACAGCTGTGGTCTACGTGAAGACAAGACTTAAATTAAGCCAGAGGTTAGGTCAAGATACATATCTGTAAATGAACATATACCACTTTCAAGAACAATTGTTTATATGTTTTAAAACGTTAGAGTTGAAATTGCACTTCTGAAACAAAACACCGAGTCAGCCTCAGACCTAGCATAGCAATTCTGTGGCAGACTTTCCTTTGTTTGTAGATTTTAGAGTGGAGGTCAAAAATCAGGCTTCTAATGGAAACTCAACTCCACACAGAACTGGAAAGGGTTAAGGTGGTCAGGTAGGCCTATTAACTCTACAGGCTGCACCTGGAAGGAAAGCCAGAGAGTGGGGAATTGATTGCAAGCAGGTTCAAAGCCAGGAAGCTTGCAACAGACAGGGGCTGCTGCTGGGAAAAGGGATGAGGGTTTGGCGCTATTATACCCAGGCAAGAAGGGGAACCAGGAATTGTAGGAAGCAGTCCAGGGAAGGAGCAGTGAGAGGATAGCCCAGAACTGCTGGGTGTAGGGTCCCTGGACTGGAACCTGGAGTAGTGAATGAGCTTGGATTCCCCTACAAGTCACTGAGGGCATTGCAGAGACTGTGGTATAGAACAGGAAGACTGCCTGGGTTACTGTGGTGATGATAGAGAATTGAAGGACTGTATCCTGAAAGGGGGAATGCTGAGTGACCTAGCCGGAGGGCTGTGTCATGAAGACACTGCGGTTCCAGCAATGAGAGGAGCTGCAGACCTGAGAGAGACAATGTGATGGCATGTGACCACGAAAAGGGGTGTCGATCTCGAGAGCTAATCCCACAACTGATCAGGAGGAGGCACCAGATAAGCGGTGAATGGTGCACCCCATGACAGGTGGCCAGTGTCACTCCATAAAATATTCCTTTTCCACCAGCATTAATTCTTACTTAAGATGAAAAGAACACCTACCTTTCCTATAGGTAGTCCTTCATAATTCAGCTTTCCTTCCTTTATAAAACTGTACAGTGGAGAACCAGGAACAGAGTTGAAGTCACCACAAATGATAATAGGACAGAATCTACCATCTTTCTGATGGGCAACGCTGGCAATCTCTGCCAGTAACATTGCCAGTTGGGTCAGTTTAATGTCCCCTCGCCTTGGATTATACAGCAGATGCGTGTTGGCTATACAGACTGCAGCAGTAGCTTTACAGTGAAATCTGGGCTGCAGAAGCAACACTAGTCCAACATTGTCTCTGTCCAAGAGTGGAATATCATGGCGGAAAAATTCCACTGGGTTTGAAGAGATGAGATGAAATTTGGAAATTTTGAAGCAAATAGCACAGCCATCGGGTTTCCTTCCTGTCCTCATTTTATATTCACAATGATAACCTATACGAAAGAAATGTGAATATTAACGAAAAAAACAAAACAAGAACATAGCTCATGCTATTGTTTTTCCATAGTAGTCAATACCTGAGCCTGCTATAGTTAAGGCTTCAAAAAGTTTCCACTGTACCCATTTTCAAATGTTCCTAACTTTGAGATCTTCACCTTTTGGACTGAAATGTGCCATATGTGGTCTGTGTCTGAAAACTAATTATAAAAAAGAATGTAAGCATCTGAAAACGGGGGGATTATAATGGACGCTGTTTTGCATAATTAAATACATATGTAAAGAGAAAAAAAGTCTTTATAAATGACTTTCTAAAAATATGCCTCCCAATAATATTCTTACCAATAAATCCCCTTTTACTTTAATGGCTGCTGGGGGGGAGGGGGGAAGTGAATCACTCTCCTAGTGCACATGTTAACACAGAGCCTGATACTCATTTACCTAAAGAGCTGTTTACACTGCTCTGTACACTGACTGAGCAGTGTAAAGGGGCTAAAGTGTAAGTGAGCATCAGGCCCATGATCTTCATCTTTCAAAATAAGAGTTGCTTCGCTTTAGTACTGTACTGCCATCCCAAGAGGGCAAACTTTATAGCTCAACAACTCACATTCAAATTTCAGGCCCCGAATAGCACTTTTGTTTTCCGGGAGGGAAAAAGTTCACTTTTGCATTCTCTGAAAGAGAAAAGATACATGTAACCATATCATTTCTCCTTTACAGATATGTCTATGTTTGGTGTGACTTGTTAAAATAAAACCAGATTTCTGAGGCTATACATCATGCATCCAAGGAACTCAGAAAGGAAAGAAAAACTTGGATGTGAGAAGTTAACTTGAACAATAAATCCAATCCAGTATTGTCTGCGGTGTATATACTTCTAAACTAATGATTTAGGATACTCAGCATGGTGCTTCTCATGTGTCATAGGAGAAGTCAAATGTAAAATGATTGATGCTTTAAAGTTTATTCAGGGTGCTACCAGAGTAGCTTAATAATGCTTCACTTGTGAAACATTCCTATTAAGAACAGTACTTGACAGATTTCTGTAGGTCAGAAATGATTGTCTGACAGCTTTAAAAACCCAGTAGTTTATATTAAAACAGTAATGTTAGGATAATCACCCAACTTTCTGAAATTTGCTTTACAGTAGTAAGAGCTGCATGGCCTCAAGGTAAGCTCCCAGTGCCTTCTCAATAAATTAAGAGTGCCTTGTACCCAACACAGCTTAGAAATGACAAGCTTTTTTGAAAGTTCTTTTCATACAGAGCAAGACATTTATATTCAACATTACCGATACATTATTTTGGGATTATAATATTTTCCATTAGCTGTAACTGTCACAAAAGGTAAGTATTTTCTACAATTCTATGTATGACTGAAGCGCTATATCTTCCACAGCAATTAAAAATAACTATTTATGAAAGTATACTTTAAATTATCAAGATAGAATGAGTGTATTAACCACTTCAGGGAACACACAGCAGCTTACATAAATGGTTACACTAAACTCTAAAGCATACATAATATAGAATTTAGAAGCCAATCAACAAGACTGTTTCTGATTTGTAGCTTCAGTTATACCTAGAATTGAGATCCAATATCTACATCCCTCTAGAATTTAAGGGACTGACTTGCATGTTTTAAGCATCTCTTGTGAAGTGATGAGTGGCCTCCTTTCCCACTGAAGCCAATGAAAGCTGAGGGCACTCAGCAATTTACAGGATCAGGTCTTAAGTAAATTCATTTGAAAGCAGTTATGGGCCCAGTTCTGTACTTCATATGCAGGCAAAATTCAGGCATTAATGAGTTTGCCAAAATAAAGAGTGCAAGAGCAGGTCTTAAAGTAACACCTATTTATCTAATTTTTGCCATATGAAAAATGGCTCTCTCTTCATTCCACGTAGATTATTTCTTATAAGTACATTAAAAAAGGAAAATGTAATGAAATGTGGGACAAAAGTGTTCCATCATACCCAAATATTCCAAACTCGGCTTGATTTCCATTCCAAAATGGTCCTCTTGTACTTCTTGCAAACACAGTACCTAAAAGAGTTTTTCCAATTTGAATGTAATACATTAACAAACATATTAACAAAAGCTTTCACTTCATTAACTAGTGCATCTAGGTTTTTCCTTGAAGCTTTAGTAACTTTATTTACAGAGGTAAAAACTATCATGCTATTTAAACTACTTAAAAACTGCTTAGTGTAAGTAGTATTTTATACCCATTGTATTTATTCAAAAATCTGATCTGTCTAATCATGTAGATTTACCAAATAACTAAGTGACAAAGAATAAAAAAGCTCCCCGTTGACAAGAAGCTAAATTTTCAAGTTTGGGTGCTTGACTGGGATGTCCTAACCCTATACTTGGACACAAATCAGCACTTAAGCCCCACTCTGGTAAACATTTATGCACATGAGTAACTTTACTCATGTGAGAAGCCTTGATGACATCAGCTTGCAAAGCTCTAAGTAGTAGCAGAGGCTCTGGAGATATCTGTCCACAGACTCCCTAAAACAGCATTGCATAGGTTTACACTCATCTCACATTTGGGAGATTAACTACCACAAGGCTAGAAATTTATTTTTAAAGAAAAGTTTAGATTCTGCAGGTGATGAGAGACTACCAGGAAAACTTCCTACTCCTCAAGACCAAGTGCATTTTTCAAGTCCTGAACAAAGAGCAGCTCATAACCACCCATCGCCCCAAACCTGGTGAGTAGCAAAATAACCTGCACCTTAAACGCTGGAGAACAACTGGGAGGTGGGGTGGAAGAGGAAAACCAGACTGATCACCAATTGTTAGGAAAGTACCACTCGGTCTCTAAGGGCTTGTCTACAGTTACAGGGCTACAGCTGCGCCGCTGTAGAGCTTCAGCGTAGACCAGGGGCAGGCAAACTTTTTGGCCTGAGGGGCGCATCGGGTTTTGTAAATTGTATGGAGGGCTGGTTAGGGGAGGAGGTCGTGGGCTGGCCCCCACCTCCTATCTGCCCCCCTCCCTCCGGGACTCCTGCCCCATGCACACACCCCTGCTCCCTGTCCCCTGACCACCCCCAGGCCCCCGCCGCCCCATCCAACCCCTCCTCTCATTCCTGACAGCCCCCCTGGCACCCCTGCCCCATCCAACCACCCTTCTCCCTGTCCCCTGATGCCCCATCCAACCCCCCCTCCTTCCTGACTGCCCCCCCCGGGATCCCTGCCCCCATTCAACTCCCTGTCCCCCCCCCGACCCCTATCCACACCCCCGCCCCCTGACCACCACCCTGAACTCCCCTGCCCTCTATCCAACCTCCCCTGCTCCCTTACCGCGCTGCCTGGAGCACCGGTGGCTGGCGCCACTACAGCCGCGCCGCCCAGCTGGAACCAGGCCATGCCGCCGCCACCACGCAGCACAGAGACCAGGTCAGGCCAGGCTCTGCAGCTGCGTTGCCCCAGGAGCTCACAGCCCCACCACCAAGAGCATTGCGCCGGTGGCGGAGCGAGCGAGCTGAGGCTGTGGGGGAGGGGGGATAGCAGGGGAGGGGCTGGGGGCTAGCCTCCCAGGCCAGGAGCGCAGGGGCCGGGCAGGACAGTCCCGCGGGCCGTAGTTTGCCCACCTCTGGCGTAGACACTACCTATGCCAACAGGAAGGATTATCCCAACAGTAGGGCCCTACCAAATTCACAGCCATGAAAAACGCATCAGACTGACTGTGAAATCTGGTCTCCCCCCATGAAATCTGGTCTTTTGTGTGCTTTTATCCTATACTATACAGATTTCACAGGAGAGACCAGCATTTCTCATATTGGGGGTCCTGACTCAAAAGGGAGTTGCAGGGGGGGGAGGGTCACAAGGTTATTTTAGGGGGGTTGCAGTATTGCCACCCTTACTCCTGTGCTGCCTTCAGAGCTCGGCAGCCAGAGAGCAGCGACTGTTGGCTGGACACCCAACTTTGAAGGCAACAGCACAGAAGTAAGGGTGGCAATACCATACGATGCCATCCTTACTTCTATGCTGCTGCTGGTGGCGGCTCTGCCTTCAGAGCTGGGCTCCCAGCCAGCAGCCGCCACTCTCCTGCTGCCCAGCTTTGAAGGCAGCAGCAGCGCAGAAGTAAGGGTATCAGTACCGCACCCCGCTCTACAATAACCTTGCGACTCCACCCCCCCCACACCCGCCCAGGTCCTTTTTGAGTCAGAACCCCTACAATTACAACACTGTGAAATTTCAGAATGAAATAGCTGAAATAATGAAATTTACTATATTTAAAACCCTCTGACTGTGAAATTGACCAAAATGGACAGTGAATTTGGTAAGGCTCTACCCATCAGAGTAAGTAATCCACCTCCCCAAGAGGCGGTAGCTAGGTCAACGGAAGAATTCTTCCATCAACCTAGTGCTGTCTACATGGGGACTTAGGTTGGTTTAACTACGCTGCTCAGCGGCGTGGATTTTTTATACCCTTGAGCAACATAGTTATGTTGACCTAACTTTCTATCACAGACCAGGCCTAAGTCTCATCTGAAAGAGACATGCATTGCAAACAACCATATTTCTCTAATCTCAGAAGAACTGATTCAGTCCTGCTGAATGTTAAGCCTGGGGAGCCTATGTATTTGAAACCTGAGACCAGCAGCAATTCTATCATTTAAGGATTTGATACAGTCCAAATAAGTATATTAGTGTAGTGTGTCTGCCTTCCAAATCAAGGATCCATACAGGAGCAGCTGCTCCAGTGCTTTTTCCACCAACAGGCTTCAAAGTATCACAGCAAGACTTCAGGAAGGGCTCCTATGATTCACTGAATACCTTGAACAACACATTACTATTCACACAAAATATGTTATTAAAAGAACATTAAGTTTGCAAAGCCAAGCAGTCAAAAGTTAGGAAGTGCCAGAAATAAGGTTGTCTGTGCAACCTTAATTCAGCCCCCCTGTGCACGTACATTATGATACAGTCTTTAATTACGTGATCACAGGACCTCTGCCTCAGTCAGTGCACAGGATGGATGATGCTCACTTAATGAGCTATTCAATATTTTGTTTTGTCCTCGTTCAATATATGGCTCTGGGCCTTATTTACTGGGCACTATTCAAACCCTGTTCTGAAGCACTTGGATACTATAGTGATGAGCATCACAAAAAAGCCCAAATGCTTCACAAATGTAAATCAATTTATCATCACAGTACCCTGGTGAGGGGATGGTATTATCCCTAACTTTACAGATGGGGAGCTGAGGCACAGTGAGATTAAGGTCAAAAGTACCCACTAACTTTGGGTGCTCAATTTGAGAAACCTGATTTTTCAGGGTGCCTAGCAGTTTGAATGTTGTATGTTTAAAGCACAGCTCCCACTGTCTTAGTGCCAGTTGTGAATGCTCAGCACTTCTGCAGGTCAGGCTCCAGAGTCTGAAGTTGGGCACACAGAAAATGGAGAATACATAATTACTGACCACCTCTGAAAAGTCTAGTTTCAGTGATTTCCCCAGCATCACACAGGAACTCTGTGGCAGAGGTAGAGACAGAAACCAATTCTCCAGGCCAACAGTCAACTGTCTGAACTACAAGTCCCCCCTTTCTGTTCCAGCCATCCTCTGCCTTATTCACTACGAACCTTCCATCTTCTGCAACAGATGAAGCAGGGTCCTACAGACAACAGTCTCCTTTACTACACACCCCTGATTCATCCCCAAAGCAGGTCCAGCCTGTACACTGAATGAGGCAGGAGTCCTGTGGAAAAAAATAGTATGTGATCATGGAACTAAAGATTGTATCAAAGTACACACAATGGGGCCGGATTAAGGTTGCACAAGCACCTTAATTCTGGCATTTTGTAATTTAAGTGTTGACTTTGCAACCTCCATAATGGTGTTTGTGTAACTTCCTAGGTTCTTAAAAAAAAACGGAAAAACAGAAATTTGATCATGTGGCACCATACTGACACCCACATGGGTTACCACCAGGATTGCAACCTTTAGATCTACCTCTGTCACGTAAGCTAACAGAGTAACTGATAGTGATAAGTTGTCATCCTGTGTGGGGACCAGCATTAGTGGGGGATGAGACCCAGTTTGCCAGTGGGTTTCACAGATATTGCTGAAAGCAGAGGAATGGGGAGACTCAGGAATCTTGGGTTCCACTGCAGGCTCTAGGGGACACTCTTCTTCCCATTTGCCCCCCAAACCCAAGCTTGACCCCTTCTGCCCCATCCATGTCTTAGTCCTGATTCCTCCTTACCCCTGACTCCTTGTCCCAATCCCAGTCTGTCTCCACTCCTTGGGCTTCTCATGCCAGTCTCCCCCTCCAGCCCTGCTGAGTCCCAGTCTCCACTCCACACATTCAGTTCCAGTCTCCTTGCCCAGCCAGTCCCAGTTCTCCACCTGTACCCCAACTACCTATCAGCCCTCTCTCCCCTCCTCCAGTCCACTCCCCCCGTCCTCTCCCCATCCTCAGTCCCAATCTCCTTGTCCAACCTGTCCATTTCCCCTCAGTTCTTGGTCTAATTTCAATCTCCCATCCCCCTAAGACAAGTGGCTCCCAGTAACCCTGCACCCCCTTCACTAGCTGCCAGTCTCTTTGCCCAGCCAGCCCATCTCCCCACTCCAACTCAGTCAGTCCCCCTGCAGCCTCCCAAATCCCAGATTTCTTGTTCCAATCTACTCTTCCTTCTCCCATCCGGATTTTGTGCCCTCATAATTCAAATCAGATAGCTTCTTCCTCCCTGCTGTGCTGCTACCAGCAGGGAGTCACAGAAAGCACAGGAGTGACAGGCTCCATGCTTTGTTCCAGTGCAAGCCCTACTCCAGAGCAGCCAAGAGAGCAACAGTTAGGGCTTGTCTACACTGGCAACGTTAAAGTGCTTTAACGTGGCTTGTGTAGTCGCGGCAGAGCTCTAAAAAACCACCTCTACAAGGGGCGTGGCTCCCAGCGCTGGTGCACTGTCTACACTGGCGCTTTACAGCGCTGAAATTTGCTGTGCTCAAGGGGGTGTTTTTTCACACTCCTGAGTGAGAAAATTGCAGCGCTGTAAAGTGCCAGTGTAGACAAGCCCTTACAGGGAAAGTCTTTTTGAATCCCTGAGCACGCTCCAGCCCATGGCTACAATCATCCTACGGGGATGGCATATGGTCAGTCTAGTCAGCACTGAGAGGGGCTCGGAGAGGATAGAACTGTCAGATTTCAGCAGTTAAAAATCAAAGTCTCTATTATGCATTTGCAAACTGATTATTTTCCCCGAAAGGCTTATAACTTGGCCAAATTCGGGTGGATTTTTTCAAGGCCAGCAAAAGCTGCATCTCTGACACAAAGGCCTCCCGTTGCTGCTCCCCACCCCTGCACTGCCATATTTCAAATCCCCACCACTCCAAAGCATGTGGGAACTACAATTTTTCAAAGAAAAGTTCACCAGAATGTAACATGGCAAAATAATACATTTTTCCCTGGCTCCATTCTTGCAAACAATTGAACTGTTTGGCTGAAATGTTCCAAGAAAATTCAATGAGGCAGACACCCAGTAGGGAAAATTTTAGCCCAAATGGTTAGTTACAAGACCCTATTTTCAGTTTAATTATAATGGAAACTGTCAGGCAACCTTAAAAGGTAGTGCTACCAGCCCTGCCTATAAACAAACATTTATATTGTGCTAGCATCGATAGCGCCAACCAGACTAGACTAAAACGTGTACAGGGCTGTACAAACACACAGTAAAGGACAGTCTCTTCAAAGATTTTACAATCTGAACAACGATATAACAGGTGGACAAAACAGGCAAGTTCGTGTGGTGTGGAGAAGACAGGATAACAACAGCAATGTGCACAATTCTTAGCCAATCAGGAGCAGCAATCACAATTTGTCACCAACATTCTCAGGTTACCATTTCATATATACATTAAGGAAGGGGAGAGATTTAAAGGAGGATGAGGTAAGCAACTTTCTAGATTTTGACTGAGATCTTTTTCCACTCATAATGGGCAGCATAGGAGGAAGTGCTTGTTGCAGAAGTGGGCAATCAAGCCTGGCATCACTTATGAAGGAAAGGCAGGAGTTGACCTTGCGATAAATTAAAAGATCTGATAGGTAGTGCAGAAGTAGGTTGTGAAGGACTTTGCGAGAGCTGCTGCAAGCAAGATGGTGTTCTTAACAGCAGCATTTTGAATGGACTTAAGTGATGAGGTTGTAGGCACTGAGAGAAGAAATTACAATAGTTAAAGTGTGAAGCAATCAGGACTTGGATAAGAATTTTGGTAGCATGGACAGAGAGGAAAGACTGGATCTTAGAGGAGTTGTGCAAGAAAAAAGTGGGAAGATTTGGACATGGCCTGGATGTGTAGGTTTGAAGAGAGGGCTGAGCCAAAGATGAAGTAAAAGTTACAGGCCTGAGTGATAGACCGCTGTCCACTCCAATAGAGAGGCAGGAGAGAAGCTAGTTTCAAGAGAAAATAATGAATTCTGTTTTGCCCATGTTAATTTTTAGTAGACAGCTAAACATCCATGATGAGACATCACAAAAGACAAGCTTAAATGAGGGGTGAGGTCTAGCGTGGAGAGGCAGATCTGCAGGTCATCAGTATAAAGATGGTAGTCAACCAAAGATAAGATACTGAGGGAGAAGAGGAGATTGCCAAAGGCAGAGCCCTAGAGAGGACCTCCCACTGAAAGGGAGGGAAGGAGGATGATGACCCACTGAATAAGACACCTAAAGGGTAGGAAGAGAATCAGGAAATGAAGTCATGAAAGTGCAGGAATGATGGGATAATGAGAGACTATGTTTGACCGTCGAAGCATGAAGGACAGTTTCAGAAGTGCATGTGTAAATATAGTAGTGAGGATTACAGTAACACTACCAGTGGCTACTGCCTCAGGCTTAGATCACTCAGAAAACACTACTTTGGTAAACATGAACCAGCAGTACTAATAAGCATGACTTGATAACTTAAAGGACAGCTGAATCCATTAGACAGCTTATCTACTAGATCACACACAATCCAAAACTACTCTTGCTACACGTTGAATATATTGTTCTCAATAAAACCTGTGTTAGTTTTCCACTTACATCTGCATCCAGTTGTTTGATTTCCCGTAGAATGTTGGGAAATCTATAACCCCACATTAACACCGGCTGTCTGCAGTGTTTATACAGGTGGAAGTTATCTTCTAACAAATTCTGTGAAAGGATATTGTAGGACATCACAGTAAAATCAAACTTTCCTTTGTCTTCTGTATTGTTTTGGTCAATTTGCTTATCTTCAAGAATCTTCATTGTTTTACTATGGTGACAGAAATACTCCCAATGTCTTTTGATCAGGCCTGTTAAAACATTAAATACCAAAATGAATGATCATGTAATACATTTGCATTACCATATGTTGATCTTACAACTTGTTCATATGCGACATATTGTACTTAAGGAATCATTATTCCTCGAGAGCTCCCTTTGCTTAAACAAATTATAGGCAAATTTGTATCTCATGATTAGAAATATTTCAGACCTTTCATTTGAGATGGAAATAATAAACTGCTCATATAAACTGCATAATTTGTAGCCACTGTATGCCCCACATTTCAGACTTCTCTGAAGTTGGAGTAACCTGATATATCCTATGAAGCTCATTATGGCCAGTTTCCACAGATATGCTACTCATAGTGTTTATAACTCTCCTGTAAAGTTTGGGGATTAGAGAGACTCAAAAGCTTCCATATGGTTCTAAATTTGGAGCCACAAGAACCACTGAAAATGCCATCTTGCCTCTTTGCATTATCTCCTATACAGTATCAAGAATGGTAGAGGATCTGGAAGCAGGTAGCAAAACTGATACTCTTATTTAAGGGCTTGTCTAGACTACAAAATTAAGTCGACTTTATCTAATTCGACCTCGAGCCTCCGAATTAATTAAATCAATTGTGCGTGGCCACACCATGCTCATTGTCTCGATGGAGTGCGTCCTCACTAGCAGTGCCTGCGTCGATGCACAAAGCAGTGCATCGTGGCTAGCTATCCCAAAGTGCGACTTGCCACAGTGTGTTTTGGAAAGTTTGTGCAATGTCTCATGGGACCAAAACATTGTCGCAGGGGAGAATAGGAACATTGCTTCAGCATCCCATAATGCACTGTGCTCAATGGCAAACAACCAGTGGTTTTCACCCTTAAAACCGCCACGTGTACGCCATAACTCCAGAAGCATGGAGCCTGCTCAGTTGTGCACTCTTGCTGTGAGCGTCTCAAACACCTCGCGCCTTCTCCTGCATTATTTCCAGAGCCGAAGTAGGGTCCGCTGCGTAGAACATAGCGATGTACTGCAGGCAGCCCTGCTGCAAGCCATTGAAAAACAATTCACAATTGCTACTGGCAGTCACAGAGCAGCTGCACTCTGAGCACCGTTTCTGGTCCCATGAAACAAGCACTGACTGGTGGGACCGCATCATTTTGCGGGTATGAGCAGTGGCTGCAGAACTTTCGAATGCAGAAGGCCACCTTCCAGGAACTTTGTGCAGACCTTTCCCCTGCCTGCAGTTCAGCAACACAAAAATGAGAGCTACTCTGACAGTAGAGAAGCGAGTGGCAATCGCTGTTTGGAAGCCTGCAATGCTAGACAGTTACCGGTCAGTGAGGAATCAATTTGGAGTAAGTAAATCAACCGTGGGAGCTGCTGTGCTCCAAATGTGCAGGGCCATTAATCGACTTATGCTATGAAGGGTAGTGAGTCTGGAAAATGTGCAGGACATAGGGAACCCCATTGCTGCAAAACCATCCACTAACTGCGGTGGGGCGATAGATGGCATGCACATCCCCATCTTGGCTCCAGACCACCTTTCCAAAGAGTACATAAACCCAAAGGGATACTTTTCAATGGTGTTGCAAGCACTAGTGGATCACAGGGGGCGTTTCACCGTCATCAACGTAGGATGGTCAGGAAACGTTCATGACACGTGCATCTTTAGGAACTCGGGTCTGTTCAAAAAGCTGCAATCAGGGACTCTCTTTCCAGACCACAAAATGAACATTGATGATGTTGAGATGCCTACACGTATCCCGGGGGACCCGGCCTACCCCTTGCTCCCCATGGCTCATGAAGCCATACACTGGCCGTCTGGACAGCAGTAAGGAACGGTTCAATATAAGCTCAGCAAGTGCAGAATGGTGGTTGAATGTGCCTTTGGTCGTTTGAAAGGGCGATGGAGACGTTTACTAACAAGGCTGGACCTTAGCAAAGAGAACATCCCCATGGTTATAGCTGCCTGCTGTGTGCTCCATATCATCTGTGGGGAAAAAAGGGGGAAAGTTTTCCGCAGGGGTGGGCAGTTGAGACAGATCACATGGCAGTCATTTTTGAGCAACCAGACACCAGAGCAATAAGAAGAGCACAGCAAGGGGCGCTGTGTATCTGCAAGGCTTTGAAAAGCCGTTTCAATAATGAGTCACAGTAATGTGAGCTGCTTGTCTGCATTGTGCTTTCCCAAACCTTCACCAGCCTTGTATTACTGTCCCTGTAAAGCCAACCCCCCACCCAAGCCCACTGCTTCTACTCAATAAAGAACATTTATTTCTCAAATCCATTTACTTTATTTAACAAACATAAGTAAAGAGGGAGAACAGAAAAAAAATGTAACCTTGGGGAAAAGGGGTTGTAAAGTTGGAACTGGAAAAACATTTTCAGCTGTGTAACATAACGCCTATTCACAGATCGTTGATGGTCTGGAATGCGGTGCCTTCTGTTCCTTGTACCCTCCCCGACGTAAGTGAAAGGGATAATGGACTTTTTTTGCCCACGCCTCATGGAACACTTGAGGGAGGGTGATTCTGCACCAGGCGATGATGGCTGGCTGTCCACCAGGGTCTGCAGAGGGACTCTACCCTTCTGCTTCTGTTCCTGCAGTTCAACCAGACACCTCAACATGTCTGCTTGGTCCCTCATAATCTGAAACATCTCATCCTGTTCTGCACGCTCTTGCTCATTGGAAGCTTTCCTGCTCTCCATTGTCCATGTCTAAGTTTTTGGACAGTGAAATTCTCCACGCTCTCCGCTCTGTTTCAGCTGTCCCGGAGGCGTTCACTATCTCGGTGAACATGTCCTCCTGCGTTCTCTTTCTCCTCCTTCTAATAAGCGAAAGTCTGCTCTCAGGTGTTGATGACACGCCAAAGGACACATTTCCAGCTCCTTTATTTTTTTCCCTATTTTTATGGGAAAAAAATAAAGGAGCCATTGTACATGAATAAAATGTTTCCATAACAAGGTCGTTTTCATAAAAAAAACCTTATTACACTAGATGCAAGCCATAACATAATCACAATCCATAACCATTCACTGTGCCATTTTGCTGCTCCAGCCATGGTGAGTAGGCCCCCCCTGGGTCATGGGTGAATGCACTTTTAATAAAGTTTATGGCAGGCTCATGTCGGGAGCAGAGGTAGCTAGTCGAACAATGGCCCTTCCCCATAGCACCACAAGAAGCTGTTTAAGAACAGGGGGGAGGAACGTTTTCACTCCCAAATTGCGGAATCGCTCATGTGGAGTCCCAGTCTCTTATCAGCCACTTTAAACTGCTTGCCGACCCATGCCGAGCACAGTAAAGGCACATTAGCGGCTGGGTGGTTTGGCGATCTGGAATGTGTGTGGTGGTGGTGGTGTCTATATGCCCTTTTTTTTCCTTATAAGAGCACTTTTAATGAGAACTTCCCTCCCGTTTTCCCTAGGCAACCCGATGTGATATCAGTCTCCTGAGGATAACAGAGGCGGAAAGGAAGGAGATGCTGCAAGCATCTGGGTATAGACCTGGTCCTTATACTGCTATGCTGTGTACCACAATGATGCCAGCAGAATTAATTTGGGAGTTGCATGGGAAAGTGTCCTTCCATGGTGGAAGAAATAAGACTGCCCTGCCCAGAAACCTTCTGCAAAGGATTGCAGAGTACCTCCATGAAAGTTTCCTAGAGATATCCATGGAGGATTCCCAGGCTATTCCAGTCCACCTAAACAGTCTTTTCCGGGGGCCACCCTCTGCGTAGCTGGAGTGGCCTCTTGTAAGCAGAGAACCACAGCACCTCGCTTTTTCTTCACAGTAAACATGCAATACCACCGAATGTGTGTGCCCACTAAAGTTTAACTGGACTTTGATTGTAACTGTACACTCACCAGAGGTGCCTTTCCTGGCATCAAGGTCAGCCACCGTGATGCCCTACGACCCACAGGGCTCCAGGGTTAAAAATCTTTCCTGGTTCTCAGGGAGAATGGATCCACCGCTTGCCTGTTTCCCATTCTCCTCCTCCTCTTCCTGATCCACCATATCGTCCTCCTTGTTGTCCCTAGACTCACATCTGTGAGGTGTCCACTTACTTGTGAGGATGCTGGTAGGGTCACCCCTGAGAATCGCATGCAGCTCGTTGTAGAGCCCGCATATGTGGGGTTCAGCACCAGAATGACTGTTCACCTCCCTTGCCTTCTGGTATGCTTGGCGAAGTTTTTTTATTTTCACATGGCAGTGCTGCGTGTCCCTCGTGTAGCCCTTCTCCCCCATTCCACGAGCGATCTTTGCATAGATGTCAGCGTTTCTTCTGCTGGATCGGAGCTCTGCCTGCACAGACTCTTCTCCCCACACAGCGATGAGATCCACCACCTCCTGTGCAGACCAGGCTGGAGCGCGTTTGGGGCGTGTAGTCTCCATGATCAGCTGTGCTCACGCTAGCAGGCTCCCAATGCTGATCAAACAGGAAATGGGAAATCAAAAATTCCCAGAGCTTTAGCCGGGGAGGGGCTGTTTACTGTGTACCTGGCTGCAGTGCAGCAGAGTTGAGAATGATCTCCACAGCGGTCACAGATGAGCATTGTGGCACACCACCTGGAGGCCAATTAAGTCGAATTACACAATGCTGCGTCTGCACTACCTCGTGAATTAAGTGCTATGCCTCTCGCAGAGGTGGATTACAGAAGTCAACATTAGAGGCGACTTAGGTCAGCGTAAAGGACCCAGTAGTTTAGACATACATTAACAGGTTGACTTAAGGTGGCTTCCTTCGACCTAACTTTTTAGTGTAGATCAGGCCTAAGGGAATCCTGCAGGGATGAGTATACCCCTGGGAAGCATTGACCATTTTTAATGAAAACTATTCAGTTCAACTACTTGAGATACAAGTATATTTTGACTATTTCCATGTAAGTTTATACATAGCCTGAGGCCAAAGATGTACTGTATGACAATTATGCCTCTTACTCCCTTGAAAGGAAGCTGGAAGACAGATACCTGAACTATGCACCAATTAAATATTTATGCCAGTGGCTGTCCCATCTCTGCTATTTAACTGTATTTGGGCTGTTCCATTCTAAATCCTAAAGTGGTCTTCTGTGATTAAGCACAGTGACAAAATTACCTCCCTGCCAAAGTAGACATTAATTGAATTCTTGACGTTTTTCCCCACACACACAACTGCCACTTCCAAACTGAAAGACAGTATAGGGAGGTATCGCCCAGAATCTTCTCAGCAATCTGAAGGACTTTCCAGAGAGAATACATTCCATCACTGGGACTCCACATCCTCAGAGGAGTGGGGAGAAGTTGCACATGCTAAGGTACTAAAGAAGGGGCACTGCCCATTGATCACTCTTTTTGCCTGTCATTCCACTTTCTGAATCCCTCCACTGACTCCTTTTTCCACCCTATTAAGTTTAATCTCTGATCCTCACATTTAAGGGCCTTCACAACTGTGTTCCTCCCTAATCAGATGCTCATTACTTATCACTTCTTTTCCTATGCCCTGTGCTCTACCACTGATGGCCCAGATGACACTCTCATGTCTGCTTCTCTGATGTCATTCTTGTGCACAGAATGTCCTCCTTGAGCTGATCTGTGAGACCACTATCCTCTCCTTCAAATCCCATTGCTGAGACTCCTGCAAGAACACAGCTAACTTAAGATGTCTAGGTGAAGGGTCAGTTCCAGATAGCTGATACATATCTAAAATTTAACATACATTTGCTTGTTTTGTATAAGTAATTTTATCCCTCTTCCCCAGAGCCATTGCAAGTCACTTGCCTTTCCAGGCAGTCCTCGACTTTACGACATTTGACCTACGATGAACAGCACTTATGACGTTTCTGAATTGACATCCTGATTCGACTTATGACCACAGGTTTCGACTTTACAACACTCGGTCCTGCAATGGAGATTGTGGTTCTGAGTTCCGACTTATGACGCAATTTTCAGGAAGCAATTGAGTCGTTAAGTCCGAGGACTGCCTGTATAGGACTTAATTCTGCAAGATGCTTTATGAAGGCACTCTTACATTCATGAAGAACCCTACTGAAGTCAGTGACACTCCAAACAGGCACCAAGACCTGCTTGTGTTGGGCAGCTTGCAGGACGGGGGCTCTAGACTAAGTTATTTGGACAAGGACTACATTTTCCAGACAGGCCTGATATTTTTCGTCTCCAAAAAAGTCTAGACCCCATACCAAAATTTCTTGCTGAGAACTGGGCGGGTGGGGAGTGTCACTGAATATATTTTATATACAGCATAATTGTTTATTTTGCTTTATTAAATTAAATATGTATACTACCAAGCACAATGCAGCCTATGAAGTCTGATTGAAGCCTCTTGGCATTTATAGCTACCACCAATTTCTCCTGGTAGCACCAGACGCTGGTATCCGAAAGGAGTCCATTAGAGAAAAGAACAGACGTGCCTCTTTGGGTGGAGGGAGGTATAAAGAAAATTCAAGGCATCAGAAGCAGCAACAAAACTTAGAAGTTCCTGCTGCTGCTGCTGGGTCAGAATACAGACACTAAACTGGGCTAGGGTAGATTAGATAAATGAGATGATTTTTCTTTTGCCTCCCTTCACCCCTTAAAAAAAAAAAAAAAAAAAAAAGCCATTCACAATGTCAAACAAGTCCCAGAATCAGATTATGTAAAAAAAAAAGTTCTTAAGCAAACAGTTGGGGACAATTTAGGAGGAGTATGTTAAAGTCAAAGTATTGAGAGACAATAGTTGCTGCAGACTTCACTGTGCTCTTAGCATCAAGCATGTTTACTTTAAATAATTAAGCATTCTGGCTCCCTGTTCATAAATAAGTCTATTGCTGATGCAGTGATTCTCACTTAGACCTGATAAGATTTGAATTGAATAGACCACATTGTTTTGAGTTGAGAAATTGTGCATATCTTACTGCACTATCTGCATAGGTGCACTTGATTCATGTTCAGATAGGTAAAGAAAACGGCAGCAAGGCCTGCTGAAATTATAATTTATCAAAATAAATGGCAAAACCAAATATGACCACTTGGTGGTGCCACTTCAAATAATAAGAGCCACCCTGATATCTCAAACAGCATGAGCTCAGCTCTGTCTGCCAGATTAGGGTTTTTGAGAGCACAAAATCAAAACAGTTTAAAGCTATACATTACAGTACTTGACATTTGTAATACCTTTTAAAAACCAACACCCTCCTGGTATAGTTGCCAGCAAAGAGGTGGAATACAGAGGGCGCTACAAAATGGTACTTAAAGCCTGTTAAATATATAAAGAAAACACTACAGAAATAGCAAACACCATTTTTACCTCTTGTGTTTGCAGTATTTTCTTTTTCATTTTTTGGTGGAGTAGAAAGACAGAGTGCTTCATTCTGAGTAGAGCTGCTAATTTCTTCATTAGGACTGCAAACATCATTCTGACCACTGTGTCTTCTCCTTTTTGAAGAAGGTTCATCTCCCTCGGATTTCATATTAGGATTTGAGAGATGAAAAGAAGAGTTGTGTGTGAAGTTATCAGGTTGCCAGCTCCAGTACTGAGGCGGTCTCCAAGGCCCAAAAAAGTGAGGCGGTCTCCAAGGCCCAAAAAAGTGAGGCGGTCTCCAAGGCCCAAAAAAGTGAGGCGGTCTCCAATTCACTGTAAAATCAGCAGTGCTGAGATACGGAGCCCAAGAATAGTGATCAGCCCACCTTATAGAATTGGAGATACGACTGTTCCAGCAGAATCTTTGAGGGCTATCCCAGTGGGCAACCCAATCTCTGCCCAGCCTCTGCATGTGACGGGGCAGCATGGGGTGTCTACAACAGAAGAATATATTACTTAAAAGCATACTGCTCTTTATTCAACTAAGTCTGCTTACAGAACAAGAGATGCAGACTACTGTCCGCAGGTACAATTTTTCCTAAGTTGCTGATGGTGATTTCTTATAGGATATTTCTTCCCCATATACTGATTTATATAAAGATAGTGGGAAATAACATTTTCCATTTAGAACTCACTCAGAAGCTTGGATGCACAGAATAAGAATCTGATTATCAGATCCAATCACTTTTTATAAACCTGTCACTTCTTCCTTCAGTTACAATTTAAACAGTTGGCCTATTTAAAAGAAAAATAGACTAACAAGCCATGTTATAACTTTTTTCAGATTTGATTATGGTTTTTCATTCAGTTCCTGTATGAGGAGTACTAATGAGAAAGCTCAGAAGGTAGGTACAGTATTTTAGTATGCTGGGACATCATCTATCCTATACAGGTTCTTATACCACACACTTCAGTGTAGAAGTTTCCTGTAGAAAAGAAAAGCTGTCACTGAACATATTCAGAAGTGGGTTTCCTCTATATAGCATATTTGGCTCTTTACCACCACAAAGAGGTTTAATTTTTCTAAATGGTCTGTTGCTCTTTAAAACTAAATTTTGAGCCTAAGGAGGTGACATGCTAATAAATGATAATAAAAATAATCAAGGATGGGGTGAAGGGGGGGGGGGCAGGGAAGAGAAGAGAGAGACTGAGCCTGTGTCCTTTTTTAATACATAAAAAGGCTTGAAAATATTTAATTTTTTTTCCCCATTAAAGGTTCTCTTGGTAAAAGTTCAAGACTGCAGACTAGTGGAATGGGTTTATTATTATTCTCAGTTTAAATTATCTTGGACAGATAATTCACTTATTTTTAAACTGCCTTTTATACTCAATTACCTTACTGTACCAAGATATGTGGACAGGTGTCTTAAAACAAAACAAAAAACTGAAATCAACTACAGCTGGGTAAAGAATGATCAGAAAAAACATCTTCTGACAATTTACCTATTTTTGTCTGTACAAAACAGCATAATTGGAGCAATTTTACAAAGTTTCAAGATTTTTTGAGGACATTTTGCATGATTTTTTTTCATTATAGAGGGAATTTGCAAAGAATCAGAGATCCACTTACCCTCAATAAGCCACACTTGTGATTTTTTTAAAATGTGCTAGAGGCTTACAAAAAGCCACGTCTACTGAGTTAAGCACAAGGCTGGGAGCTAGACAGTTCTAAGTTCTAGCCCCACCTCTGCTACTGATTTGTATAACCCTTCACACTCATAGCACTTTAAGAACATAAGAACAGCCATACCGGATCAGACTAATAGTTCATCTAGGCTGGTATCCTGTCTTCCAACAGTGGCCAATAGCAGGTACTTCAGAGGGAAAGGCCAGAACAGGCAAGCATCAAGTGATCCATCCCCTGACATCCTTCCCAGCTTCTGGCAATCAGAGGCTAGGGACACAGAGCATGGGGTTGCATCCCTGACCAGCTTGGCTAATAGCCATTGATGAACCTATCCTCCAAGCACTTGTCTAATTCTTTTTTGAACCCCATTATAGTTTTGGCCTTTACAACATCCCCTGGCAATACAGGATGATTGTGTTTGTAAAGAAGTGCTTCCTTTTGTTTTAAATCTGCCGCCTAATAATTTAATCGGGTGACCCCTGGTTTTTGTGTTACATGAAGGAGAAAATGTCACTTCCTTAATCACTTTCTCTACACTAGTCATGATTTTATAGACCATCATATCCCTTCTTAGTTGCCTCTTTTCCAAGATGAAAAGTCCTAATCTTTTTAATCTCTCCTCATATGAAAGCTGTTCCATACCCTTAATATTTTTGTTGTCCTTTGCTGCACCTTTTACAATTCTAATAATCTTTTTTGAGATGCGATCACTAGAACTACACACAGTGTTCAAGATGTGGGCGTACCATGGATTTATATAGTGGCATTATGATACTTTCTATCTTATTATGTATCCCTTTCCTAATTGTTCCTAATATTATTAGCTTTTTTGGAGACTGCTGCTGCAGCTTGAGCAGGTGTTTTCAGAGAACTATCCACAATGACTCCAAGATCTCTGTCTTGAGTGGTAACAGCTAATTTAGACCCCATCATTTTGTATGTATAGTTCAGATGATGTTTTTTGATGTGCTACTTTGCATTTATCAACATTGAATTTCATCTGCCATTTTGTTGCCCAGTCTCACAGTTTTGTGAGATCCCTCTGTAAATCTTCACAGTATGCTTTGGACTAGGGCTGTCGATTAATCACAGTTATCTCATGGGATTAACTCAAAAAAATTAATCGTGATTAATTTCACTATTAAACGATAGAATACCAACTGAAATTAACTATTTTGGATGTTTTTCTACATTTTAAAATATATTGATTTCTATTGCAACACAATACAAAGCGTACAGTGCTCACTTTATATTATTTTTATTACAAATATTTGCACTGTGAAAATGATAAAAGAAATAGTATTTTTCAATTCACCTCATACAAGTACTGTAGTGCACTCTCTATCATGAAAGTTGAAATTACAAATGTAGAATTATGTACAAAAAAAACTGCGTTCAAAAAAATAAAACAATGTAAAAGTTTAGAGCCTAGAAGTTAATCTTTTTAATCATTTGACAGCCCTTCTTTTATGAACATTTATGAACATGTAGAACAGCACTGGTCTCAGTACTGATCCTTAGGGGACACCACTATTTACCTCTCCATTCAGAAAACTGACCATTTATTCCTATCCTTTGTTTTCTGTCTTGTAACCAGTTATTGACCACGAGAGGACCTTCCCTCTTATCCCATGACTGCTTAAAAAAAGTTTCTAATGAAACAGTTAAATAGCATTGTCTCAGTTTTCCAGATGGAGAAATTGAGTATCAAAGAGATTATCCTCTTATAAAATCAATGTCTGAATCAGAATTAGAACCCAGATTTCCTTGTTTCCAGTCCAGGCCTAATAAACTAAGCCACAGTGCCACAACACAAGTCATAGTTTTTCTAAACCTCAGTTTCTCCACCTGTAAAATGGACACAGGGATATTTATTTATTTCATAATTAAATAAATAGCATTTACAAGTAAAAAGTACTAAGGCTAGTAACTGTCAAAAGCAGGGCTAGACACAAAAGCCTCCTGGCTTCCACTTTGTCTGGATAAGCATACTTGTGGGCCTCAATTGATCCAATTTCTCCTCCTCTAGCAGCAACTTTTTATTAGAAGCCCTCCTGGTCATTTACACAGAGAAACTAATATAAATGGAGTAGAGTGCTCTGCTGCAGTTAGGATATAAGTGATGTTCACACCACTTTGTGATGAGTTCTTAGAAAGCTTGTTTTATAATCACTCAGATTAGATTTTGTTCATAGTTCAAATTTAAAGCCTCTTACAGCCATACATTTTTTAATTAAATGTTTTCCTGTTTGGGAAACCACAGGTGAATTGCAAAGAGAAGTGCAAAACTGTGCTTGATTCAATTTTATGACCTGAATGCCTCCAATCCAAATTCTAGTTAGTGGGGCATTTAGCATATAAACATGATCTTCATTCACTTTCAAATTTCCCACTGCAGTTTAGTTTTAAGCATTTGCTTGCATTTATGAGCGGTCTTCCAGTTTTTGGTATGGCATTAGATACGCATAATTAAAGTTAGGTCAGTTAAAGTTACTGTCAAGTTGCTGCTCATGAAATTGCAGAGACACCATTGACTTGAAATCATATTGTCTCACTAATGTAATGATACTTTCATAACAGGCTAACTGTGTCACTGGAAAAATACATTAAAAACTTCAGCTCTGTGTTGGTTAAGACAACTAAAATATTTTGCTGGGTCCCACTATTAAATAATTTCACTCAACTGTTTATCACAAGTAGTGAGAGGTTTGAGATGAGATGCATGTGTAGTGAAACAAAATTATTCTGCTGAACTCATGATTTTAACATTTAGATTACCTTTCTTAAATATATTTATCTTTCTCTCTATATATTTTAAATACAGTTCAACCAAAAATTCAACTGATTTAAATAAATAAGTTATCTGCCTATGATTTGCTGCTCTCATTCAAAGTCTGCAGCTCTACTTTATTGGGATAAATATTTATTTCCCCAAAATAACTAGGTGTTGCTGTGTGTGATGCCATTAGGTACTTATATGGAACAGCACCCCAGAGTTTTAATCTTTAATTCTCACTCAATTTATTTTGAAGTAGAACGAATTATTTACAGAGTTGCAAAGTGCATACAACACAAACTAAAGCATTTAGATACTCAAACCAGAGATTGTTAATGGCAGTTCCTCAAACGTGGACCATGTGGGAAAGTATCACTGCGTGCCCCTACCACGGGGACAGCGCGCCCCCTCTCCCATTGCTCCCCACTCCACTGGGCCCGCCTCTCCTGCCCTTCCCTCCGGGCCAGCCCGCCCCCAACACCCGCCCGCCACCTTAGCGCCCCTGCCCCTCAGGCCTAGGCCCCCCCGCGCCGGTCCGTGTTTACCTCCAGGCAGGGCGCCTCACTAGCCGCTCCAGGGAGCTCCTCTGGTCCCTACATCGCTCCCCCACTGGGGGTCATCCTAGAGCACCACCACCAGCTCCTTCCCCCCCACCCAGGGCCCGGCCTCCGGCCGCCTTCCGCACTGACCGGCCTCTTTCCCTGCAGCCGCACCGGCTGCAGCCCCTCCTCACACAGCGCCACGCTTCCATCGCCGCCAGGCGGCACGCATTGGGCCATGGGAGTCGTAGTTCTACCGCCTCGCCCCACTACGAATCGTTCCAGGAGGCCATTTTTGTTAAGGGACTATGACCAAGTCAGAACGCCGAAGCTGAGCGGCTATTTTTGTTTAGGGCAGTGGCTCCGTTTCTTGACTGTTGGACGGCCATCTTGATTACGGGCAGGAGGCTGGGGGCCATCTTGATTTAGGGCTGAAGCCGGGCATAGAGGCCAGGGCTGTAGCTTGGTAGCCATCTTTGCTCTGGGCACACTGCAAAGGCCTTTATTTTAATGTGTGACTTAATTGCAACAGGGGAATGGTGACTAGTAACTAAGAAAACCCTATGCCCCCCATGGCCCTGTCTGGCTGCTACCACTCTGATACCTGAGGGCAGAGGGTGCCTCTAAGCCTAATGTTTATCCTCAGTGACTTACCTTGTCCAGAAATGCCTGGGGATTGGGTGACTTTACTCTGCCACCTGCTAGTGTTCATTGTTTGCACTGGAGGCTTAACAGTTGCACCAGAGCCTTAACAATGTTATTGTGAGTCACACAATATTTGATCAAGTATCTGAAGAAGTGAGGTTCTTACCCACGAAAGCTTATGCTCCCAATACTTCTGTTAGTCTTAAAGGTGCCACAGGACCCTCTGTTGCTTTTTACAATATTTGATGCTTTTCTTACTGCTCCAGCTCCTGGAGTCCTGGGTTCAGGTGAGAGAACCTCAGCTTTCATTTTTAAAAGATCTAAGTTCCCAACCCGCAGGATTGCAGAGAAAAGCTTGAAAACATGAACCCTAAATGTTCCGAACCAGAAGGAAAGTAATAAGAATCACAAATTTATTATTGTTAAAAATCTCATGATTCGGGGGGGGGGGGGGGGAGGGGTGTTGTCTGACAATTTTTAAACACTTGGGGTTTTAGAGTACAAATTTCAGATACATTCTGCACTTTGGTGTACAGCTTTAGAACTTCTCCCAGTAGGATCATCTTCTTTGACGCAATGCTGTGATATTATGTTCCAATACCATGGTGTATGTTATAAATCATAGCACCACTGTCTGAGATGTGTGCATTAGATCATCTAGTCCAGGGGTTGGAAACCTTCGGCACATGGCCCATCAGGCTAACCCGCTGGCGGGCCATGAGACATTCTGTTTACGTTGACCCACAGGCACGGCCCCCCGCAGCTCGCAGTGGCCGCGGTTCACCGTTCTCGCAACTTCCATTGGCCGGGAGCTGCGGGAACTGAGCCACTGGGAGCTGCGAGGGGCCGTGCCCGCAGACGGTCAATGTAAACAAAATGTCTCATGGCCCGCCAGCGGATTATCCTGGTGTGCCGAAGGTTGCCGACCCCTGATCTAGTCCCTCCTCTTGCCATTTGGCTCCACCAATTTTCTAATGCTAGTTTCAGAGGCAATGTATGAGGGGCATGCAGGGTCACGTGGCCATTTGCTGCTTGGCTTGTGCTGAGTATGGTTACACGGACTGAGCATGCTAAGTAACACTGCTGAAGCTGGCTGCCCTCACTGTCCCCCACCCACCGTCAGCAGGCGTGGGTCATCCCTGACTAGTTTTATATACCTCTAGTACAGCGGTTCTCAAACTGTGGGTCAGAACTCCAAAGTGGGTCTCGACCACATTTTAACGGGGTTGCCAGGGCTGGTGTTAGACTTGCTGGGATCGGGGGCTGAAACCCGAGCCCCACCACCCTGGGCCAAAGCTGAAGCCTGGGTGGCGGGGCTCAGATTACAGGCCCCCCTCATCTGGGCCTGAAGCCCTTGGGTGCATGGGAGGGGCTCGGGCTTTGGTCCCCCCCTCCTGGGGACATGTAGTAATTTTTGTTGTCAGAAGGGGGTCATGGTGCAATGAAGTTTGTTGTCAGAAGGGGGTCGTGGTGCGCTAGTAGAAGAGGAGGAATAGAGTTTGGGTATGAGGAAGAGGGAAGGGGTCAGAGCTCCCTGCTAATATCTTCCTGATGAGGAAGTAAAGTGTCTCAAGGAGGAAGGACAGATTATTAGACACTTCATTTATATTCTTGTACAGCAGCCAGGTGCATTTTCAGTGACGCACTACATAAATTATGTACATAAAAATAAACCTTTTCTATTCACTGTAGCTTATGAGTGACTCACTTTAAAGTGCTTTCTGAGGCACAACAAAACATGACCCTCATCCTGCAAGCTGCTCTGTGTAGGCAGGCCCCTGAGCCCATTGCAGTGTCCCTTTAAGATAATAGGGCTCCACAAGGGTGCATGGGATCTGCCTGTATGCACCAGTTTGGAAAATCAGCTCCTATGAACAGGGCCATACCAAATTCATGGTCCATTTTGGTCAATTTCATGGTCATAGGATTTTAAAAATTGTAAATTTCATGATTTCAGCTATTTAAATCTGAGATTTCAGGATTTTGTAATTTTAGGGGTCCTGACCCAAAAAGGAGTTGTGGAGAGGGGGGTTGCAAGGTTATTGTAAGGGGGGTTGCGGTACTGCTACCCTTACTTCTGCACTGCTGCTGGTGGCGGCGCTGCCTTCAGAGCTGAGCAGCTAGACAGCAGCGTTTGTTGGTCAGGAGCCCAGCTCTGAAGGCAGCACCTCCACCAGCAGCAGCACAGAAGTAATATGGCATGGTATGGTATTGCCACCCTTACTTCTGTGTTGCTACCTTCAGAGCTGGGCCCTCAGTAAGCAGCCACTACTGTCTGGCCGCCCAGCTCTGCAGCCAGCAGCACAGAAGTAAGGGTGGCATGGCATGGCATGGTATTACCACCCTTACTTCTGCGTTGCTGCTGGTGGTGTGCTGCCTTCAAAGCTGGGCGCCCGGCCAACAGCTGCCGCTCTCTGGCCGCCCAGCTCTGAAAGCAGCTCAGAGTGGCAATACTGTGACCCCCCCTAAAATAACCTTGTGACGCCCCCTGCAACTCCCTTTTGGGTCAGGACCCCCAATTTGAGAAACGCGGGTCTCCCTCATGAAATCTGTATAATATAGGGTAAAAGCACACAAAAGACCAGATTTCACGGTCCGCGCCGTGTTTTTCATGTCCGTGAATTTGGTAGGGCCCTACCTGTGAAAGATTTTGCATACAAATAGATAGTTTTATTCAATTCCTGGTATAAAGAAGCATCTATTTCATTTCTATCAAAATGTCAATATATGTAACGTAAGTAGAAGTTTAAGAGCTGCATTGGTGGGGTTTGATGACAAAGCCAATGCAGGTGTGCAGCTTAACAGCATGTGAAGATAAATAGCATGCAGAGAAGACATGAGAATATGATGGGGTCTGATGGAGTGGGAAACAGTGCAAATGCTTCATGGGAACTAAAACCAAGAAGGGTATGATATCTCCCATACTGCAGTTGTTTGTTACATGTAAATTTTAAACATTTCTAAAGTTTTCCTAGTATGGGGGGATGGGGGAGCATGCTTACAAATTGAGATGCTATTGAGTTAAGGAGGTTCAGGGTGGTTACCATATCAAGTCGACTTTGGGTATTTATTTTTCAAAGGTAATTTACTTAAGATATCTCAATTGTAAAAATGCTCATTAATTCTTAATTTGCTTCTCCACAATTTACCAGGAGAGAACAGTTATTAATCCTTGATTCAGGTTACCCACAGTGTCTTCATCTTACATTTACATCTATCTTTCCCACTACATCTACACATGCACACAAAATACCAAAAACATTTTCATTGCTAGTGCCCTAGTACTGTCAGTACCTTCCAATAATCTCTGTTAGTTATATATCTTTCTGTGCGATGGGGGACAAATAAGAAATAACTATAGCAAACTACTATTAAGCCATTTTCCTAGCAAGGGAAGTTTCACATGGAATTTAAACAATTACTATATTGATAGTATCAGAGGGGTAGCCGTGTTAGTCTGAATCTGTAAAAAGCAACAGAGGGTCCTGTGGCACCTTTAAGACTAACAGAAGTATTGGGAGCATAAGCTTTCGTGGGTAAGAACCTCACTTCTTCAGATGCAAGTAATGGAAATCTCCAGAGGCAGGTATAAATCAGTATGGAGATAACGATATCAGCTGAGCTCCAGTTCATTTGCAAATTTGACACCATCAGATCAGGATTAAACAAAGACTGTGAATGGCTATCCAACTACAGAAGCAGTTTCTCCTCCCTTGGTGTTCACACCTCAACTGCTAGCAGAGCACCTCACCCTCCCTGATTGAACTAACCTCGTTATCTCCATACTGATTTATACCTGCCTCTGGAGATTTCCATTACTTGCATCTGAAGAAGTGAGGTTCTTACCCACGAAAGCTTATGCTCCCAATACTTCTGTTAGTCTTAAAGGTGCCACAGGACCCTCTGTTGCTTTTTACTATATTGATAGTTAGTGCTATATTCAACACATCTGTGCTGCTCTGTCACTTTAAAAGGCCTTTTCTCAGTAGTAATATTTTAATAGGACTACATTAGGAACTTTGGTGAGGAAGGCGGAAAAAGTAGTTTAAAAGTTGGTAAAAGCATGTCACAAGCTTAAAGGAAGGAAAAGCAGGAAGAACAAAGCGGTCAGCCTCAAGGAAAGTAATGACATGTCGCTACAGGGAAAGGTATGTTAGGCAGCAGGCAAAACAAAGGGTAAGTAAAAGACTAATCTAATCAAAAATTCAAATGGCTTCTTATCACAACTGTTCCCTTGAACTACTACTCCCTACACTGATCTAGGCCAAGGAGTGTCACTTTGGCCTGGTCTACACTACGACTTTAATTCGGATTTAGCTGCTTTAAATCGAATTAACGCTGGACCCGTCCACACAACGAAGCCATTTAATTCGAATTAAAGAGCCCTTTAATTCGATTTCTGTACTCCTCCTCGACGAGAGGAGTAGCGTCTAAATCGGTTTTGTCAATCCGAATTAAGGTTAGTGTGGCCGCAATTCGATGTTATTGGCCTCCAGGAGCTATCCCACAGTGCACCATTGTGACCGCTCTGGACAGCAATCTGAACTCGGATGCGCTGGCCAGGTGGACAGGAAAAGCCCCGGGAACATTTGAATTTCATTTCCTGTTTGCACAGCGTGGAGAGCACAGGTGACCACAGAGAGCTCATCAGCACAGGTAACCATGCAGGCTGATAATCGAAAAAGAGCACCAGCATGGACCGTACAGAAGGTACTGGATTTGATCGCTATATGGGGAGAGGATTCAGTGCTAGCAGAACTTCGTTCGAAAAGACGAAATGCCAAAACTTTTGAAAAAATTTCCAAGGGCATGATGGAGAGAGGCCACAATAGGGACTCAGATCAGTGCCGCGTGAAAGTCAAGGAGCTCAGACAAGCCTATCAAAAAGTAAAGGAGGCAAACGGTCGCTCCGGGTCAGAGCCGCGGACATGCCGCTTCTACGCCGAGCTAAATGCATTTCTAGGGGGGGCCGCCACCACTACCCCACCTCCTGACTGTGGATTCCAAGATGGGGATAATCTCATCAGGTACACCTGATGATTCCGCGGAAGGGGAAGAGGAGGAGGAGGAGGACGACGAGCTGGCAGAGAGCACCCAGCTCTCCGTTCTCCCCAACAGCCAGGATCTGTTTCTCACCCTGACTGAAGTACCCTCCCAAGCCAGTACCCAAGACCATGACCCCATGGAAGGGACCTCAGGTGAGTTTACCTTTTAAAATATAAAACATGGCTTAAAAGCAAGCATTTTTAATGATTAATTTGCCCTGAGCACTTGGGATGCATTCGCAGCCAGTACAGCTACTGGAAAAGTCTGTTAACATGTCTGGGGATGGAGCGGAAATCCTCCAGGGACATCTCCATGAAGCTCTCCTGGAGGTACTCCAAAAGCCTTGCCACAAGGTTTCTGGGCAGTGCAGCCTTATTCCGTCCTCCATGGTAGGACACTTGACCACGCCATGCTAGTAGCAAGTAATCTGGTATCATTGCATGACAAAGCCCTTCCCGGCCAGCCCACATGGATGTTGGTGAAACGTCCCTTGTGATCCACAAGTGCTTGCAGCACCATTGAAAAGTGCCCCTTGCGGTTTATGTACTGGGTACCCTGGTGCTCCGGTGCCAAGATAGGAATATGGGTTCCATCTATCGCCCCACCACAGTTAGGGAATCCCATTGCAGCAAAGCCATCCACTATGACCTGCACATTTCCCAGAGTCACTACCTTTCGTAGCAGCACCTCCGTGATTGCTTTGGCTACTTGCATCACAGCAGCCCCCACAGTAGATTTGCCCACTCCAAATTGATTACTGACTGACCGGTAGCTGTCTGGCGTTGCAAGCTTCCACAGGGCTATCGCCACTCGCTTCTCAACTGTGAGGGCTGCTCTCATCTTGGTATTCTGGCGCTTCAGGGCAGGTGAAATCAAGTCACAAAGTTCCATGAAAGTGCCCTTACGCATGCGAAAGTTTCTCAGCCACTGGGAATCGTCCCACACCTGCAACACTATGCGGTCCCACCAGTCTGTGCTTGTTTCCCGGGCCCAGAATCGGCGTTCCAAGCCTATAACCTGGCCCATTAACATCATAATCTCCAAAGCACCGGGGCCCGCGGTCTGAGAGAATTCACGGTCCATGTCCATGTCCTCATCACGCTTGTCGCTGCGCTGCAGTCGCCGCCTCCTCCTCCTCGCCTCTTTTTTCTGGTCCTGGGTAAGCATAAACTCCACGAGAACGCGCGAGGTGTTTACAATGTTCATGACTGCGTTCTGGAGCTGAGCGGGATCCATGCTTGCTGCGGTATGGAGTCTGCAGAGTTCACTCAGGAAAAAAGGCGTGAAATGGTTGTCTGCCGTTGCTTTCAGGGAGGGAGGGGGAGGCTGTACCCAGAACCACCTGCGACAATGTTTTTTGCCCCATCATGCACTGGGGTCTCAACCCAGAATTCCAAGGGGGGTGGAGACTGCGGGAACTATGGGATAGCTATGGGAAAGCTACCCACAATGCAACGCTCTGGAAATCGATGCTAGTATGGTAGCTTGGACGCACACCACCGAATTAATGTGCCTAGTGTGGCCGAATACATTCGAATTTATAAAATCGGTTTCCTAAATTCGAATTATATAAATTCGGATTAATCCCGTAGTGTAGACATACCCTTTGTCACAGATAGTTTGCTCCTAGGGTGACCAGATGTCCCGATTTTATAGGGACAGTCCTGATTTTTGGGTCTTTTTCTTATATAGGCTCCTATTACCCCCCACCCCCGTCCCGATTTTTCACACTTGCTGTCTGGTCACCCTATTTGCTCCCCTCTTTATTACAAAACTATGGGAAATACCTGGCTCTAAGTATTTGATGCATTTCCATGTAGTAGAACAGAGTTAAGGAGTATTCTTCAAGATGGTATCTCTATAATTCTTATTGCCCAAATATCCTAAAGTTTCAAAACACTTTAAGTTTTGAAACTCCCTAGTAGATGGATGCTACCAACTTACTGGGGAGATGTTTTGATTATTGAGGAGCTGTTTCCTCTACTGAAGGAGAGTCCCTCCCACATCAATGCTACCAGGAGTGCTGAAACAATATTTATAGTGGGGGTGCTGAGAGACATTGAACGAAACTGTAAACACTGTATATAATGGAAACCACTTCAAGCCAGGGGGTGCTACTGCACCCCTAGTTCCAGCACCTTTGAATATGGCTAATTTTATGACCATTTTCCTTTGTCTTATGAAAAAGAAAGTAGTAACTGTCTCCAGTAGATTATAAAATAACTAAACAACCTCCGCTCTTATTAGTGTAAGTACTCTGGGAAGCACTTGGGTATTGTACCTTGAAGCCATGATATCGCTCAAATCTGCTTCTTACAGTAACTGAACTTTCAAATTTCCTCTTGCCACATGTAGATTTTTTTTGAGACCACATAAGACTCCCAATGGAAAGTTTCATCGGGGTTACCAAGGCAATGTTAAATACCATTCCTGGAATGATGGGCCTGCTACTGTCCTGTAGTTATAAGTTTCCAAAGGACCAGCTGTGACCCAGGAACCTCTTAGTGCCAACTGGCAAGGGGCAGGGGATCTTCTGGGTCTGGTACATTCTAATTCACCAAACAGTGTCCTGTAAAGTCTCAAATAAAAGCTGGTCTCACAGTGGTCATCAATATCACTGTAAAATGCATGAATGTATGGATGTTGTTTAAGGAGTTATATATAGGGCCCTACCAAATTCATGGTCCATTCTGGTTAATTTTACAGTCTCAGGATTTTAAAAATAGTAAATTTCAGCTATTTAAATCTGAAATTTCAGGGTGTTGTAGTTGTAGGGATCCTGACCCAAAAAGGAGTTGTGGGGTGGTCGCAAGGTTAGTGGGTGGGTGGGTGGGTGGGCGGTACTGCTACCCTTACTTCTGCGCTGTTGCGAGTGGCGGTGCTGCCTTCAGAGCTGGGCGGCTGGAGAGCAGTGGCAGCGCAGAAGTAAGGGTGGCACGGTATGGTATTGCCATCCTTACTTCTGTACTGCTGCTAGCAGGGCGCTTGGCCAACAGTTGCTGCTCTCTGGCCACCCAGCTCTGAAGGCAGTATAGAAGCACAGGTGGCAATACCATGACCCCCCTAAAATAACCTTGTGACACACACACACACACACACACACACACACACACACACACACACACACACACACACCTCCCTTTTGGGTCAGGACCCCCAATTTGAGAAATGCTGGTCTCACCCGTTTGTATAGTATAGGATAAAAGCACACACAAAAGACCAGATTTCACAAGGGGAGACTGGATTTCACATTCCGCAACGCGTTTTTCATGGCTGTGAATTTGGTAGGGTCCTAGTTATGTATATACAGTTAAAATTATGTTCTTAATGTCTGTGTCTAGGGCCAGGTCACCACCAAAATAAAAAACATGAACATTTCTTGTCTGACAAAAAACCTATCTGGCTGTTGACATGTAAATTTAGTATTTGCTCCTGGGGGAATTCTCTGTCAAAACATTTAAAATTCAGTGCACAATATTTAAAAATTCTTCATATTTTATTTGTCAAAATAACACAATATAATCACACCATTTTCAATTAGTTTGGTAATTTATTTCAAAATACCTGTTAGCAAGTATGTCTGTAACAATACAGACAACAAAAAAGATTCAGGAAATATTTTTTTTTTTTTACAAATAGATTCCTTACTAGGCTTATTAATACAGAACTTTGAGTAATAATTCATTTAAACTACAATAATAGAAACGTATTTCCTGCTCCCTTCTGAAGCAATGCAAAGGCTTGGGGGAGTCACAGGTAGCTGAGGGAGAGGGAAATAATTGCTGAGAAGGAGCCTGGGAGTGAACCTGGTGTGTTATTGGGTGTGGGTGGGAGAAGTATGGAACAGGTTTTTTTTGGGGAGGGATTGTTAGGGAGTTGGGGAGCCTCCCCTATGCAGACCCTGGCTGACCCATAGCCTCTCCCATTCAGTCAGGCACATCTGCTCCTGTCCCCATGTGTCCCTGCACTCCTTCTTCCCCCATCCCCACGTGGCCCTGCCCCGCCCCCCACTCATCCACCCTCAGTCCCCATGTGTCTCTGCATCCCCACTCCCATTTGGCTCCTGCCTTAGTCTGTCTCCCTCACTAGCACTTCTGAACCCCAGTCTGTGACCCCCCCGCCCGCAGCAGTCCTGTGTGCCCTGCTCTGTCTTCCCCCACCCATATCTCCAAACCTGGCCCCACAGGCAGGGTGCTGTGAGGAATGCAGCCGTTCCTCCTAGCTGTCTACTCTCTGTTCTGGTGCCACAGCAGCTCTTGGAGGGTGAAAGGCGTAACTGCAGCACCTCTCCAGCAGAATGCATTTTCTGTGGAGAAAAAAAATCTGCAGGGGAACATGAATTCTGCGTGTGCACAGTGGCACAGAATTCCCCCAGGAGTAAGTACTCTCACAATGGGTCTTCTCTCACCAGTCCAAACCAAATGCTAATGAAGGGATGTAAAAACTTCAAAGTGAGAAAAGTAACAGCAAGAAGTAAACTGGGTTTGGGGGAAGAACCCTATCTTGAGATGCACATCAAAGGTTTGCTCTAGTACATTTGGGGACAGAGAAGACACCCTGTCATCCTTCACCTAAGTAAATGGACAGTGAGTTTGCTTCATGAAAAGGGATTTCAACCAGGCTTGGTTGAAAACACTGGAGGGAATTTTGGGTGAGACTTTGTTTCCATTATTCTTGCTCGCTATCCTTTGAATCTTTGTTTTTCGAGTAATAAACTTATGCTTGTATTCACTATAAATATATCTGTGCTGTGGGGTTATATAAAGAGATGGTCCTGAGTTGAATCTTACCAGCTGGTGTGTACCGTTCCTTAAGGAACAGCAGGCCTGGTAATGGTGTGAGTGTCCAGTGGACAAGGAGCTGTCCGGGAATGGTCAGAGGACTTGGGGGTTTGTGTATGTCTTTGTCTGTACAAGTTAACCAGAATGACTCCTGCAAAGGCCTGGAAGGTCGTGTTTGTATTGCCAGAGGCTGGTGTTTTCAAGGGCTGATCCACAGCAGGCACAGCCAAGGCTCCTTTATGCTAGGGCTGGTGGTGAGGTGCCTCACAACCCTGGGTATCCCCGGAGAGCATCACACCAGTTTCTCTTTCTTTTTATAGATGGGCTTAATTTCTTTTGAACCGGAATACTGACCAATTAGGATGAGAGAATGGTGTCTGTAAAAGTTCAAATACAGTCCGCCAGCTTCTCCTTTTCAAGAAGTCTCTTCAAGAAGTAGCTGTCAAAGAGTGTCCCTTTCTGCCTGAGACTTTCCCATGACTTAGTAATGGAGGAACTGGAGATGCTGGCACATTTCCAGAGGATTACAAGAAATACCCTCCTCCCCGCCAAGCTCTATTATGTACAGTGTTCTGACTTTTTAATAACTGAAGGGACAAAACATCATCTGTTGCAGTGTACCCACATTTTAAAAAGGAGAGGCACTCTTGGTACATAGCTGGGCTGACTATTTGGATTTAAATAAGAAACACTTCAGTATTCACCGTGAATTAATCCCTGCGGGCTGTAGTTCCAATGGCTTGTGTATGGCTTCCCAAGGTGTTTTTCCGAGGTTTAAAAACTACTACATCTTGATGGACTTACACCATAAATGTTTGTCTACTCACTTTATTATATGAAAGCCCTCTCAGGTTATGGGTTAGAATAGCTGCTGGATGGGGAGGACATTTGCAGACCATAGTCCATCATGTTAGAAAGTTTTTTTTTGTTTAAAAGGTCTTTATTTTCATCCGCAACCACTTTTTAGCTTTCCGAGTGTCTCTGCAAATGTAATCTGGCTAGCTTCCTGGGGGTAAAACAGGGGAAAGATAGGGAAGATAATTTTTCTGTGCTCAATTTTTTTTCCCTTCCAGATTTATAAGAGATTCCGACCTGGCTTAGTTTATTTTTTTTCCTTAGACCTTCTTCACTAAGAGGACCCCAAAGAGAGGGTCTGCTGCTGGAAGCATCCTTTGTGCAGACTCTAGTTGCATCACTACTTATATAGGAAAGCAGTCTTTATTCCGAGACTCCATGGGATGAGCTCTAGTCTTTTGGACTGGGGAGCATGTTTATCACTTCCCCAGAACAAGAGCAAATGATCTCTGAGGAGTTCTCTTTGATGCTTGCTTGCCTGAAGTGAATGATTTGCCATCAGAGCCTTGTGAAAATTTATAGTGGACAAAATCTCCCTCTCTCTGAAAAATATATGACTTTTTCAGTAGAGCAGGTAAGTCTCATGGAAATGCAATCCTCCAGAGATCAGCAAATCTAATTTAAAAAAATGCTAAAATGACCACTTCTACTGCAGTGAGAAGAAAAGTTCTCCCTCTCCTTAAGAACCAGACTTTCCCACCTCATTCACATTGAGTAGCACCTAACTCTCTGAAGGCCCATTAACTATACATAGAGTAAGATATCACTCAGCACGTGTAAGGGTGGCAGAGTCTGACTGTAAGCTGTCCTTTTGTCATAAGGAAATGCTCCCAATGTGGTCAGCCTGGATACGCAGAGCAGTTCTGACTTTTTGACTATAAAGTACACCTCTACCCCGATATAATGCGGTCCTCGGGAGCCAAAAAAATCTTACTGCGTTATAGATGAAACCGCGTTATATCGAACTTGCTTTGATCTGACCCCCCCCGGAACGCTGCTTTACCACGTTATATCCGAATTCATGTTATATCGTGTCGCGTTATATCAGGGTAGAGGTGTACAAAAGGACAAAGAAGCTCTGCAGTAAATTACCAGCTGTGTAACAGATGAAAATGTTAAGGCCATCTAAAAAGAATGATCAGAAATGGGAAAGGAGGGAAAAGAAATGTTCAAATCTAAAGTAATAGATATTATGATTGAAGTGTCTTATCCCAGTGCTCAAACAGCAAATCACATGTGAATGTGATAAGCATTTGAAAATAAGCAGAACTACATTTAAAAATTCAGAAACAAATCTGACCAATATAGTCATGGAAAAATAACTTAAATATTGTAGTACAGACTTTCATTAAAATATTTAAACTGTCAGATGATGGAGAAGGTTGTAAGATTCAAGATGCCATGCCATTTTCCTTGAAGAAAAGGCTTGCCTGTTGTGAGCTTCAGAAGAGAGCCTCTTATCTTGGTATTTTTTTGTTTTATGGAAGTCTGTGATCTCATATAGATCTTCTGCATAACTCTCTAATAAGAGACTGATTCTATTTTTAACCAATCTGCTACTGCATGATTTTAATTATAAAAAGAACCGATTATTACTGTTTAGTGTTCATCTAAAGTATGAAATGAACTAAGCTTATTTAGACTTGAATTAGCTGGTTGCACTGAAGGTATGTACAGCCTCATAATCCCATCATCCAAGTGTATATCTTCATAGAATAAAAGTGTGCGCCTTTGTAAATCCAAATAGTGTACCTCATTATCTGTATAATTGTACTGTATCTTGCCACATGTTAGCTTGGTGCTTTACAGACATGCATGAATACAAGAACCATGCCTCAGAGAGATTTCTAAACAAAGCACATGCTGAGGATGGTAGAAGGAGAAGGGATGCAATATAAAAGCAACATGATTGAACATCAGGTAGGCTCTTGTTAATTTCACCCTTTAAAATTGTGGTGTATTTTTGTAATATAGAATAAACAAAGTAAACAATGTCCACTGATGGTAGGACAAGAAGTAATTGGCTTAATCTGCAACAAGGGAGATTTAGATTAAATATTAGGAAAACATTTCTAACTATAAGGATAGTTAAGCACCAGAATAGGCTTCCAAGGGAGGTTGTGGAATCCACATCAATGGGGGTTTTTAAGAACAAGTTTTTAGACAAACACCTGTCAGGGATAGTGTAGGTAGGAGGTACACTTAGTCCTGCTTAGTGCAGGGAGCTAGACTAGATGACCTCTTGGGTTCCTTCCATTCCTACACTTTTATGATTCTGTGAAAGAGAATGTCAGTGGTATGGGTTGCTTTGTGAAGATTTTACTTATATGAAGATAGCCTCTTCAATATATGCAAGTACCCAGATTTAAAATGTATTAGGATACCATGATGCATATTTTGTTTCTGACCAAAACTGGGCAGCCTATTGGTACAGTATCAACAACTATCAGCAAGTCCTGAAGATTTCAGTTAACACTTAACCTTTGCTTGCTTACCTCAGTACATAATTGTATTCCCTCCAAAAACCTATGCAAAAGTATTTGTTTTGTTAGCTTTCTTTAAAAGGTTACAAGATTATATGGAAATCTGAGAAACTAATGCAACATGGATTTCAAGTCTATATGCAAAGGAAAACAGGCATTTAAATTAATCTGGAATCCATTCCTCAAATCCCTGGAGAAAAAAGATTGTATAATATATCCCAAGTCAATCTGTATAATACAAATTTGGATGTATCACTTGCCTTTGTACTATTTGCACCAGTAGTATACTCCAAGCTATGAGACACCACTCACCCGCCTCTGCCTGCAGTTCAAAGGTTACTTCTGTCTGTACTCCCTTTTGTCCCCAATAGGGTAGACAATGTTCCAAGCATGCATGTTTAACCCCCAAATTTAACCATGGTCAGCTAATATTTTCTTAAACATGATACGCACCTTGTCCACAATAAGAGCAAAACATGGTGCACTGTAGATGCTAAAGCCTGAGTGCTGGTAATGTGGACAACGTGGGCACAGGGTGATGAGGTGGGGGTGGTTTTAAAACATACATTAACATGTTTACATGTTTTAATTAACATGTTTTTAAACATCACTTAGCACCTAGCATAGTCAAAGACAGTCATGTCTAAAGCATGTTAGCTGGGTATGGTTAACCTTAAACTCTCCTCCCTCAAGCCCCAGGACTTTGTTTACATCAGAACTGTGCCCATATTAGGAAAACGGGTTTGTGTATTAAGACACATTCAAAAATGAGACTATTCTTAGTCCAGACACGATCTAGTTGCTAAGGTAATTAGAATGTTTCTAAACAAATGTAAGTAAACATTTAAATCATGCCTGCACTATATTTGTTTTTAAAGTTCGGATTAACTGCTAATTAACTGAAGATAAACAGAGCTCTAATGAAGACAAATCCTAAAATGCCACTGGCTTTCCCATGGTAGAAAAAACTGTCTCCCTTTGCCCACCTGTAAAATGCTTATCTCACATCCGCCCTCCAGGACGTTTAACTAGCCGGTACTTGTAACGTGCTTTGGATGCAAGATGCTAACGAAACGAAGTACTAACATCATTGTTCACCGACCAAGTAGCTACAAGCTTCAGCGCCGCAGCTGTTCCATGTTGCACGGGCCCTGGGAACACGCCTCGCTCTCATAGCGGGGTGGGCTAGGCACCGCAGCAGCTGCACGTGGCGAAGCCACGTTTGTGGTTTTGAAAGCTGTCTAATGAGCGGGGCTGCTGCCGCTGTCCCAGCCGGTGGGTTCAAGGCCGCTGGCTCGGGACTCCACAGCAATGCTAAGGGTAGTGCGGGCGGTTCGCTGAAATGGAGCAAAACGCTCTGTCCCCACAGGTCACAGATACTGTCAGATCCTCCAGATCCTGCCTTGTAACCCAGCCGGATTGGGGTTCGGTGGGGGTGGGTCGCGCCTGGTCTCCGGCAGCCTCCCCGGGGAGAAGCCCGGGCGGGGAGGGGAGTTTCTCGGAGCTGCTTCCGCCTCCAGCTGAGGCCTGACCCGGGAGTGGATCGCAGCGGCTCTGTGCGGCGGGGCGCGGCGCGGCGGCAGGGCCAGCATGAGCGGCCCCCGGGAACTAGCGGGGGAGCTGGCCCGGTTCTACACGGTCACCGAGCCCCAACGCCACCCCCGGGGATACACCGTGTATAAGGTCACCGCACGGGTGAGTCCGGGGCGGCAGGGACCTGGACCGCTCCGGTTTTAGCGGATCACTCCCAAAGGACCGGGAGCAGGGCGGGCAGAAAGCAATCCCCCCCCCCCCTCGCCCCCCAATCCCCAACCTGCTCCTGTCAATGGGGGGAGGGGGCAGAGAGCATCCCTCTCCCCCACCCCAATCCCCGACCTGCGCCTGTCAATGGGGGGAGGGGGCAGAGAGCATCCCTCCCCCCCACCCCAATCCCTGACCTGCGCCTGTCAATGGGGGGAGGGGGCAGAGAGCATCCCTCCCCCCCACCCCAATCCCCGACCTGCCCCTGTCAATGGGGGGAGGAGGCAGAGAGCATCCCTTCCCCCCCAATCCCCGACCTGCCCCTGTGAAGGGGGGGGCAGAGAGCCTCCCCCCACCCCAATCCCCGACCTGCCCCTGTGAATGGGGGGGGGGGCAGAGGGCATCCCTCCCCGCCAATCCCGGACTTGCCCCTGTGAAGGGGGGGGCAGGGAGCATCCCTTCCCCCAATCCCGGACCTGCTTCTGTGAATGTGGCCCCAGGCAGAAAGCATCCACCCCATCACAGAGCTTCTCCCAACGGAGGGTGCAGATGAAGCTTCTCAGACCTGCCCTTGTGCAAGGAAGGGAGTGGGTGGCTAGAGCAGAGATCATCCCAATTCCTTATCCTAGACTTGCATCTATGGGGGGCTCATCAAAGAGCATACCCACCTTACCACCTCCTGCCTCCCATCTGCTCCCAAATGAGAGGAGGATGACAAAGAGAACATCTTCCCTTCACCTCAACCATCTACCCCAGATGTGGGACAGGTTCTGAGCATCCGCAGCACACCCGTCCAGCTTCATTCAGATCTGCCGCAAGTCTCACATGTGATGGGGATGGATGGGTGAAGAGAGAAGATGGGAGGAAGGAAGGAATGAGACTTCATAAGGGAGTCTGCTTTACAGTGTCTCTTTGTCTGTCAGGGGATTGGGAGAAGATGATTTCGATATAGGGTGACCAGATGTCCCGATTTTGTAGGGACAGTCCCGATTTTTGGGTCTTTTTCTTATATAGGCTCCTATTAACCCCCACCCTCTGTCCCGATTTTTCACATTTGCTGTCTGGTCACCCTATTTCGATATGTCAGTGAGACATTTAAAATTAGATACTTGCTGTAACTCAGCCTGTATTGCCTCCACTTTGCTGTATACTCATCTTAATTTTTTCATAAGTATTAACTCAAGGAGTTGAGTCCACTTCAGTAATATTCCACCCATGCAGATTATCCCAACTGTTTAAAGAGCAATTGTAACCCTGAAACTAGGGAATGCCCTATCCAGCCTAAAGCACATTGCCTCATGCTCTTCTGGTTTTACCAGGCCACTAGATACCCAGGCCTGCTGTGTCTCAAGCTCTGGTACTTTGAATGAAGGTGGTTTTTATTTTATTAAAAAAGAAAAAAAAAAAAAGAAAAAAGCTTGGTCCAGATGTCTTCAAAATTAGTCTTCAAATGCGGGCCCCTGCCTCTTCTAAATGAATGAGAGACTGCAGGTCTGCTTAACATTTCCTCAGTGGCACTTGAAGCTGATTAATTTAGTTTGAATTTCTCTATCCTGTAATTATTTTAAAAAATAAAGCTAGAGGGAAGACTGTGTTTGGATAAATGTCTCCGAAGCGCATGCTACACAAGACCAGTGCTTAATTTATAATGAAAGAGGTGCTGGGACTCAAGCAATTTTTTTACTTTAATAACTGAACTGCAAAGCCCAGAGATGCCGGGGCTATGAACTGCCTAGCTCCGAGGTGCTAAGCCCTGGCACAAATTAAGCACTGCACAAGGCCAAATGTGTTGGTGTTGCAAAAAGCGTTAAATACCTTCATAAGTGTACCTTGGACTTGCCCTAACCTGACAGACTGGTAACCTGAACGTTTGGACTCTAGTGTGTACGCAGTAATTATTGATTTTGTGTGTTTCTTAATTGTACATCATCTGTCAGAAGCTATGAGACAGTGTTAGTTTCTATTGTTGAGTTTCTGACTTACACAGGTGTTTTGATAGCATCTTAAGGCTGGTAATGTAATGCTGCTTAGTGACAGAAAATAGTTGTTCTGTCTGATAGAACTGTTAACGCTGTGCTAGAAATTGTTAGCTGCCTTAAAACTGCAATAATGGACCAGTCCAGAAGTCCATCTAACACAGGATCCTGTACCTGACAGTGGCCAGAATCACAGTTCTGAGGAAGATGCAAGAAGCACTGTAATGGACAGATAAGGAGTAAGAGTGGGATCCACAAGGGGTCTTAGGCGTTGCAACGTGAGTGGCATGTCACCTAACTTTTAGGTGCCTAGAAAATCACAGGAACAACACTATGACCTGCAAAACCTCAGTTAGGCATCTAGGCTCCTATACACTGGGGGTGGGGGGGGGGGGTGGGGAGGGAGAGGTGCCTTAGAAAGGGATCCAGAAAACCAGCGCACTAGGCGGTGAGCTGCCTGAGCTAGCCAATTGCAGCAATGAGAGGGGTATGTCCTAAGCCCCGTTCCCTCCCAGAGATAGGTACCTAAGTCCAGGCTACAGCGAGGTGCCTCT
Organism: Emys orbicularis; assembly: GCF_028017835.1. Taxonomy (NCBI): domain Eukaryota; kingdom Metazoa; phylum Chordata; order Testudines; family Emydidae; genus Emys; species Emys orbicularis. The sequence goes on from NC_088685.1 coordinate 169,182,093, forward strand.
CTCTGCATAGTGCTCCATGAATGGGAACCCCTCTCTGGGAGTCAGATGGCTTAGGTCAATAAGGCATTTCTTGTCTGAGGCTTGGTCTACACTTACCCCCCAATTCGAACTAAGGTACGCAACTTCAGCTACGTGAATAACGTAGCTGAAGTTCGAAGTACCTTAGTTCGAACTTACCTCGGTCCACACGCGGCAGGCAGGCTCCCCCGTCGACGCCGCGGTTCCCCCGTCGACGCCGCGGTACTCCTCTCGTCTAGCTGGAGTACCGCAGTCGACGGCGATCACTTCCTGGTTCGACTTATCGCGTCCAGACAAGACGCGATAAGTCGAACCCAGAACTTCGATTCCCAGCCGCCGAACTAGCGGCTGGGTGTAGACATACCCTGAGTGAGTTAGACTCCTCTCTTGCTCTACACAAAATGGCCAGAAGAGGCGGTTCCCACCTTGTAGCCCAGTTCAAGCACTCACATGGTATGGGGAAGACAGGCTCAATTCTGTCCTGTCTGACCAAGAGGGAGACAGGATTTTAACATAGGTCTCCTACTTCTCAGAACACTGTTCTAACCAGATAGCTATGGCATATTCTTTTGTGGGGCTCCTTCAGTCTTTCCTGTTGAAGCTAATCCACTGTGGATAAATAATGAAGAGCAACTGGAGCTGGGGGACTGGACCCTGGGTCTTCCATCTCCTGGGTGAGTGTCCTAAACACTGGACTACCTAGTCATTTTCTCTCTCCCTGTGGCCCAATGATTGTTTAGTCACTGAGGAGTATCAGTGGAACTAATTACAAAGCAAGGTATTACTCAATCTGGGTGAGGCAGTAGAATCTGGCCCTAGTAGAAGGGGAGGATGGTGTTGCGTTGGAAGCAAAAAACTGGAAATTAGGAGACCTGGTTTCTGTTCCTAGTTTTGCCAAAGGCTTCTTGGGTCCCCTTGAGCAAGCCTCTTACCTTCTTTGTACCGCCACCCTCTTTTTTCACAAATGGGAATAATGCTGCAAAGCAGTGGGTGGGAGGGTCTTGTGAGTTCAGTTCATTCATTTTGAGATCAGATAGGAAGTGTTATAGACGTTTTATTGAAGTGACTTGTCCTTTCACAATCACTGTTGCTGTAAATTTTCTGCCTGTGCGAGCTGTCCATATTTGCACATACCCTCTCTTTATATAAAGAGGAGGATCTAAAAAGTTATCTGTGTAGAATGTAGATATATAAATAAACATAGCTCTCAGGTGTTTGTGTCTGTGTCAGTTTTCTGTAACTGTAAGATCATAGACAACTTGAATAATATTTTGTTCTAGATATGATACATTATTCCATCATAGGATAATGTAAGACGTTTAAACACTAATTAAAGTGAAATAAAAACATGGTGTTTTTTTATTGAGTTAGTGAGAAAAACACTTTTTTCCCCCGTAGGTTCAGCGCTAAAGAAGCTTGTCATGGGACAGAGGCAAGGAAGATAGGGCATTTAGTTTTTCCACATCTCATCCTGATGAACTCCGTTCACAGGCTTAGTCCAAGAGGTCAATATAGTGGTTTAATTTCATCAGTGGAACTGAAAGCAATGCTCCTTTATCTAGGACAGTAGAACCCAGTCTTGTATTTATCTTAATTCTAATTCTTCACTAATTTTTGTATTCTGCATGGCTTATATTCATTTGAAATACAGCATCACACAGCTGTAGTACATGTGCTGAATTCTCCAAATTGGAATGAAAGTTGTATTTAAGTCATGGGGAATGTCAACATTTTATCAGGTCCCTGAAGTTGCAGGTTCTCAGCTTCTATTCCAAGTGACACATGGCAGGGTCACACAATTTGCTGATGGACAGAGTAATTCAAATTTTTCTTAATGTAAAAACTGAGAATATTAGTTCTTTAAAGTATTTTAACACCTTATAGCCCAGAGGTGATAAAATATTATTCATTGTGCCCAAACATTGTGCTTGGGATTTCACAAACACAGAAATGTTCACAGCTCTTGCCTCTAAAGGGCTTATACTTTAATCGGACATGTAATAATAACTGGGCTGGGGGTAAAAACTTGACAGTGGAGAATATTAAAAGAAGCTGTTCAAAACTATGTAACAATATTTTGTTTAAGGCAGTTGTCTGACCCCACCGCTTTTTGTTTTCTCCCTCCCATCCCTGCAGTTGGCTGGCTCCATGGTTGATATGACATCACTACCACAGTGCTTGCTGGGGCTGTGTCACTCATACCGTGAACTGGTGATCTGCAGCTTTGGGGGACTGCCTGGAAAAAAGTAAGGTTGACCTGCCCCGTGTACTGAATACCCCTCTTATGCTAGCTATTTCGGGTATTCAGCACATTCTACTAAAGATCTGATTTCTTTTGATTCCGTATTTGTGAATCATCTGTAAAACTGGTTTAATAGGTTAAGAGAACTTTACTGTCAAATATAAAATATCACTTTAATATTCGTGAGTAGGAGAGTTGCACGTTGAAAGTGTCCTGAATGTCTAAACCAAATGCACAGGTCTCATTGGAGACTTTTCTGATTGCTAAGCTGGGCTAACTTTGGGAAATTTTTCTTAAGGTCTGTCCTTAGGAGATGATTTTAAAAGAAAGCTAGTTTAACAGTATGGAAAGCCTGAAAAAATTCCTTTTATTTTTTAGCAAGGCTGGCACAATGTGGAAACTGTATGTAAGATGTGAATTCTACATACTATATTTAAACTTTTGTACTGTGAAAGACATTACATGCATCTGCAAAGTTAGAGAAGCATTACAGTTCCTGTATTCATTTCCAACAGTCCAATTCAAGAAAAGATAAGAAAGGATTAAAAAAAAAAAAAGGCATCACAAGAGGATAGTATCCAATGTAGTAGTATGAGAGATTTTAAAAATTAGTTTATTAAAAAAATCTGCTATTTATTAATGCTGAATGTCTGCAGAGCAGACAAAAAACATTGGGTACTCTGACCATCTTGTTAAGTAACAAAGGGAGATCCTATGGTCCTGTTTTATGATTGTTGTTTCCAGAATGTACAGTATCAGTTATGCATTGATCAGTTTGTATATGCATGTGTGCCATCTATTGATATCCTATTGATTTTTGTGGATGAAAGCTGCTTGCATTAAGGCTTTACAAACAATGCTGATTGCATCATTCCACTCTGAGATTTTTCTGTGCAATTTTTGTATCTTCCTAGAGCTCGAGATTTATGGTGTTGTTAACCCATGTTCTCACATGCCAACTATCTGAATTGATGATAGGATTGATTAAAGAACTCTGTAGAGGTCTCTGACCTGTGTTGACTTGACTTCCATGAAAAGGCTATGGAGAACAAATTAGTTCAGCATATAAATAAATAATTACACCTCTACCCCGATATAACATGAATTTGGATATAACGCAGTAAAGCACCGCTCTGGGGGGTGGGGCTGTGCACTCCGGCAGATCAAAGCAAGTTCGATATAACACGGTTTCACCTATAATGCAGTAAGATTTTTTTTGGCTCCCGAGGACAGCGTTATATTGGGGTAGAGGTGTACTATACAATGGCTTGCAGATGGAACTGGACAATCGATATGGAAGACGGTGTAATCTGTAGAAGAAGGGACTGTGAAACATCTGGGTCCTATTCCTGACTCTCACTAGCTTGTTGTATAATCACTCATTGCTCTAGGTCTCCCTTTACCCATTTGATAACTTATCTACTGTAACCTCACAAAACTGTTGCAGGGCTTTACTGAAAGGTGAACTGCAAAATAAAAAGTTTGCCATTTACTGCTCCTTTTGTGATGTGTAAAGATTGTTTAAGTTGCCACCACGCACCCCTCCACATGGTCTGCCTATGAAGTGTTCTAAAAGTCTCACCAGGGAGAGAGTAGAAACTCTTTACTGAACTAGCTATATGGACTCTGCTATAGACAGAAACAAAGATGAAAATAGAGTGAAAAAGAAGAGCTGAAACATAACTGCGGTAAAGAGGCAAGTAGGCCTTCAGACTAATCACAGCAAGGGAAAAAGTGAGTAAGGTTTTGTCAATTGTAGGCAAAACTGGCACAGGAGAGTTTTAAGGTGCAATTTGAACGAAGTGAGTTTCAGGTTGATGGGGTAGAATAATGGAAACATAACCCTTTTCTCCTCAGTCTAGTCCCCTCCAAAAACCACATGGAGGATGAATGGGAACACTACAGTGAGGTTAAGCAGTAGGCTGAAGTTAGGGAAGCATGGAGGAACAAGTCACAGAGATTCTTGAAAACCATAAGGAAAATTTAGAAGAGTAAATCTAATAAAACTGGGGGGGTGGGGTGGCGGGCTAGGAGATGAGAACAGTCTGGCTGTAGCACCGTGGACCCTCCATGTAGCTTAGAGGAGCAGTTTTCAGGTGGCCTATGGTCTGGAGCACTCCTGGGTAAAGTACTCCTGGGTACTTTACCTCTGAGACAGAAACAAGACTGCAGTTCAGGGCTTGTCTTACACACAAGCAAACCAAATTAAGTCTGCTTTAATTCACACCTTTAATTATCTTAGTGCATGTCAGTGTATGGACAGTCTTATTTCGAATGAAATTGTCCATACGCTGACTTACGGCATGAATTAAAGCTGACTTAGTTTGGTTTGCATGTGTGCAGACAAGCCTTCAGTCTCAGCAATGGACTTTATTGCTATTTGTAAATCCAATGCAGAACTCAGGTATTCTAGAGGCTCTCTTGACCAATATAATATATATTTCTTCTTTAAAAACACAAAAAACCATCTTTGCCCTGTGCTGCCATACCTGTCTGTCTTTATCAGGTATTTCTTTGGGGGTAAAGTCAGTGTGATCAAATGTGCAGAAAACACCAACATGTGATAGGTAGCAAATGCACATGAGGACAAAATCAAAATGCAAAGTGATCTGTAGAGACCTGAGCAGTGGGGGCTGTGGGTAACATGAGGAGATTTTGTCCTAAAAAATTCAAAACCCACCCAGGCTGAGGTTGTGTGCAATCTGGATTCAAAATGGGTAGCTGTAACTAAGCCATACCTATTACATTAATGTTACTTTCCTCTTGTGTTTCTAATAACAATTCCTTCAGGAAAGAATTGGAAGAATGATGGGAAGATGGTCTATATGTGCCCCAGTTCTAAGTGGTCTCTAATAAGAAACTTGCTTGGGGATGTAGCCCTTAGAAGAGGGAATATGTTTATCTATTTTGTAATTTATTTGCTAGTTTCTAACAGCAATTAGCTTTGTTACTAAATACTTTGTCTTTTGTTCTATTTTGTATTTTCATAGGTTGAACTTCACTAAACTAACTTAAAACTGCTGAATGCAAATTGAAAAAGATATACACCTTCTGTGTGGTTTCTTTTTTATCAGCAACAGATCACAGTATGTTCCTCTTTTAACTCTGCAAACTGAAATTCAGACACTGATCAGGTTTTTGTTTTGTTTTTCAGATTGTTTCAAGAACAAATCCAGAGGAAGTCCAGGAGGTAACACATTTACATTTGTGAAAATGCTTCATTTCATGTTCTCGTTACTAACTTTTGAAGTATCTTTTACTTAATTTAGTAATTCCTGTGTGTTTTGTCAAAGAAATGAAGCAAACCTTTTTTGTGTCCATCTGTCTTTTGTCTTAATAATTCAAAACCGAATAGCTAAGGTAGCATATTGCAACTTTTCCATCAGTGATGAGTGGGAGGGAAATTATGAACCACACCTCGTCCCTCTGATTTTGGACGGCACTTCAGATTCTTAAACCTTGGGTCGAGTGCTGTACCTACCTTTAGAAATCTCACATTGGTATCTTGTTTGCCTTTTATCAAATCTGCAGCAAAAGTGTTCTTAAAACGAACATGTGCTGAGTCATCATCCGAGACTACTGTAACATGAAATATATGGCAGAATGTGGGTGAAACAGAGCCAGAGACATACAATTCTCCCCCAAGGACTTCAGTCACAAATTTAATTAAGCATTATTTTTTTTAACGAGCATCATCTGCATGGAAGCATGTCCTCTGGAAAGGTGGCCGAAGCATGAAGGACCATATGAATGTTTAGCATATCTGGCACGTAAATACCTTGCAATGCTGGCTACAAAAGTTCCATGTGAATGCCTGTTCTCACTTTCAGGTGACATTGTAATTAAGAAGTTGGCAACATTATGTCCCGTAAATGTAAACAAACTTGTTTGTCTTAGCAATTGGCTGAACAAGAAGTGGGACAGAGTTTTACAATGTTTTGTTTCTGAGTGCAGTTATCGAACCAAAAAAATCTACATTTGTAAGTTGCATTTTCACGATAAAGAGATTGCACTACAGTACTTGTATGAGGTGAATTGAAAAATACTATTTTGTTTACAAATATTTGCACTGTAAAAATAATAATAAAAAATAATATAAAGTGAGCACTGTACACTTTTTATTCTGTGTTGTAATTGAAAACAAAATATTTGAAAATGTAGAAAAAAGTCCAAAAATATTTAATACATTTCAATTGGTATTCTATTGTTTAACAGTGTGATTAAAACTGCAATTAATCGCGATTAATTTTTTTTGAGTTAATCACATGAGTTAACTGTGATTAATTGACACCCCTAGTTTAAAATCCTGCTTTTTCTCTAAAAGCCAGTTGCCAGTTGTTGTGAAACTTCATACAGTGTAAGTTCTTATGCACTCTCTGGATTTTGTGTGTAGTTTTTTGCTTGGTTTCTCTCATATGTTTTTAATAGGAAGGCTTCCTGAATTTGATCTCTGGATGAAATTTTTCTTCATGAGTCCTACTTTTATTGTTGACTATCTTAAAAATAGTCTGTACAAAATTTAGTAAATGGGTGGCTCCTGAGTAGATCTTAGTTTTCAGATGTTAGAGTTAGGATCACTTTTAGCTATTATTGATGTTATAACTGAAAATTTAAGCACAGTGCACACAAGCCTGTCTAGCAGCCAGGTATGAACCCAGCCTCCGTCAGGAGCTTTTCAATCAGATTTTTATCCCACAACAGAGAGAGACTTATGTACAGTCATTGAAGGACTATAGGCAGCTGCTCTTCTATCGTCTCCCACTAATAGGGTCTATACTTACCACCGTTAATCATTTTAAAAACCCTAGAAAATAAATGCACCTACTTTGTTGTGAAGCAGTTAGGCATGTAGCACCCCTGACACAAACCCAGAAAAGTTGAGCCACTTTACAATACATATTTCCTCCACTCTTAACATTGCTACAACTACCGCTGTTCGTGGGCCATCCACCGCAGCCTTCAGTCTGCTTCCCTCGCCTTGCAGCCTTCCATCTCCCCTTTTAACAGCCCTTCTGGATGTAATCCTTTACCGTCTCCCAGCACAACCAACTACTTCATCAAGCACCCCCAACTACTACTGTGGGGAGAGGGAGGGGAGATAATCGGGTAAAGCCGTGTGTGCAGAAGGACTAAAGGGTAATGGTAACTGTGTGTGTCCGGCTCAGGGTGGAGAAACCAATGTTTATTGTGGAAGGAAGGTGTGAAAAACAGTTACTAGTTCTCCAATTATTCTAACCATGACAAACAGCCTATCACATCAGAACTATTTAGGCTTTGCAGAATTAGATTTTTTTATATATATATATATATATATATATATATATATATAATTTCAACAGATAGTATCAGTGCTTAAGCATTTTTTCTATTTTTACATTTGCAGAAATTATGGGGAGTGTTGACAATTATTTAATGACAGTAGACATAGAGACTCAAAATTAAAGCTTTATAAACGATTAAAACAAGTGGTCAACATCACATGTCAAAATATACAAAGTAAATATCCTTAAATCAAATCATACCTGGTTTTGCTATTCATTTTTTTAGTCCATTTGTAACCAGCCTAATTCAGAAGTTTAGATCACTGGATTTTGACTCTACATTTTCAAGCAGCATTTTTCTTACTTTGCCTATCTGTACATTTTGATTATTATTGGTGGAAATATTTTTTCATCGGTTTGTGTGTGTATGGTATAATTGTTTACTGACATTTACCTTTAAAAATCTGATCCTTCCAAGCCTAACTATAACAACTAACAATGTATTCAAACTCTCACCAAATACCCTTTACTGCACTTCTCTAGTCCTTAGATTGCAGTTTGTCATCCACCCTCCAAATCAGATTCCTCTCCAGCATATATCCGAATGGGAACCTTGTTAGCTTTGCTGAGGCAGCATCCTCGAGCAGCGTCATTTCCCTGAGCTTGTCAGGGGATGACAGGGTAACCTTGAATCCTTTGCTTTGCAAGGTGTTTTAGATGTATTAATTCTCTCCTCTTGGCTAGTGTGAGATCACTTGCATCAGTGAAAAACAATATTTTGTTAGAGTGAAACTGGATCTTGTGCTTTTTTTTTTCTTCTGCAATCCTTTAGTATACTATCCCAGTGCCAACATTCCTATAACTTAATGATCATGGACTTTTCATTTTCTTGAGCAGTTTTATGTGGTGATTCTGGGATTATATATAAAACAGTGCTCATCAGCCAAAATTTGACTCCTTTGTGGTAGCTTGGATTGGGCACTCAAAAACTTGAGGCATCCATAATTATTAGTCACTTCTGAAAATTTAGACCAAGGAATCCTCTCCCTCAGGAAGTCCTAGATTCCTTGCTTTGTTCTCCTGAGACCTGACCACTACAAAGAGCGTGCCTACACTACTAACTTTTGCCAGCACAAGTTCGTTGGCATAAAGACACTGCAGTTAGTTTATCGCTTGTGCACTTGCATACTTGGCTCCTTGCGTTGGTGCTGCATGCACTCACCAGAGGTGCTTGTATCAGCGCACAGTGCAGTGCACCATAGGTAGGTTTTACTGCCTAATTTTTTCCTCTGTGGAGAAACTTGCTAAGCTAGCTGTTAAAAGAAACCACTAACAGTACTGATTAGAATCTGTTTAGTGTCTTGATTTTCTTAGAGTTTGTTGGCAACTCTTTTTGGATGACATAGTGCAATTATGATAAACTGCTCTTGCTTTCAGCCTCACTTAGCAACAATTACCCCAATGTGAACTATTAAACTCATTCATGCTTTTCCACCCCCTTTCTGCTTCAGATAGTCGTTTGGAAGAGATACAGTGACTTTAAGAAACTGCACAAAGATCTCTGGCAAATTCATAAAAACGTATACAGGCATACAGAATTGTTTCCGCCTTTTGCCAAAGCAATAGTATTTGGTAAGCATGCCTTCTTTTTGAATTGCTAAAACTGTTTGATATTAGCTAACAAGTCATAAATACATCTCATTCTGGAGCTGCCAGCCACGCCTTTTGTACATGCTACTGCTAAAACTTGTTTTGGTTTTAATAGTCAACTCTTTGTCTCATTATGAGGATCTTAATGAGATATGGGTGAATCACAGTTCCATGGTTTTAAAGTTATTGACTTGTACTGAAAGTATCAAAATAACGTAGACTGTATCCTCTTATTTGATTTCAGTTAAAGAACTATATGCTTTGAATGTTTATGGATGTACGTTACACTTTACAGGCATAAAAACATGAGGTCCCTGTTCTGAGGAGTTTGCAATCTATAACTAATATTGGTTATGTGACTAACACTTGTATACTGTCGGCTACAAAGCAAAATAATTACACTTGTTCTTACACCAAAAAGATGGTTGTAATTTTTAATGATCTTTTTATATTAAAGTATTAAACTATTTAGTGAAGGAAAGGATTTTTGTCTCTTAGGAAATTAATCTACGTTCCCAGTTTTATCTAATTATGTTTTTGACATCACAATTATATCTAGAGCAACTGGTTATTGCATCAGAGGATTATAATTTCAGGTGAGGAATAAGTAGCAAGAACTAACTAGCTCTTAGGAACACAGATCTTTATATTATTGTCCTTAGTAATAAAAATGAGAAGAGGAAGCGCTCCAGGAAATGTGTTATTAAGTAGAAACTGTTTATAAATGTGTTTCCTTGAAGAATTATTTTTATAAGAAGAATTTGAGAATTAACTTTTGACGTAGGTGATCAAGCTTTAAAAGTGAAATCAAATGGACTTCTAATAAAGTGGAACAACTCCAGGTATTGGAAGTTGTATTGGAACAAACAGTATCATTATAATAAATCCAAAAAAAGTTGAAAACTGTTACTCCCAACAAGAGATGTAATGTTAAGATTTTAAAGTGGATTAATGTGCTCCACTTTGTGCTCCGCTTTTAAGGAGAAATGGGTTTGTCCTGGGTGTCTTCCTCAGTGTAGAATTGCTTGTGTTTTTTGTCATAACCTTAAGCTTACTGTAGGTTTTTCATAGCAGGTACTAAAAACACACTTCTCAGTAAGTGCATACAACTCCTATTACCTTTAAAACATCAAAGGGAGAATAGGTTCCGTAGCTTGTACCCCAAGACACATGATTAAAAATAAACCTCTTCTTCCCATACATATTATTTATGACATAGTTGACTCTGAACCTAATTGCAATAGGAACCTCCCTCTCTCAAATCCTTTAGAGACATTCCTGGTTTTTGCGCATTATGGCACAATAATCATTGTGAAAAATTTTGTTTACTTACGCATTTATGTGGAAAATCCAAAGGTGTTCAGATCTATTTTGTAATTAGAGTATTCTTGTTTCAGAGAGCTTTGTGCTCAGCAAGACAAAATGGGGCTGTGGCCTCTTATTCCACTAATTCTCTTTCTAAGAGATATTATGCATGTGGTATTTAGGAATGGTTGAGAATATTGTCAATACTGGGGTAGGATATTGCCAGTACTAAGCAGTTTACTTATCCCTATATGGAGTACTTAGCAAACACTTGTATGTATATGTGTCTATAATTTTTAAAATGAAATTATTTTGACCATTTTAATTTTGTTTTTTAAGATTAAAAATGATTAAACTATTTTTGCCAAATTTCAAATTGGCAAAGCTAATACTCAGTGTTCCCAACTGAAAATTCTAAATTTAAGGAATCCCCCCCTCCCCCAAAATAACTTTAATTCAATGGCAATACTAACATCTCTTCGCCATACCTGTGTTTATAGCACCCTATAAATACTTAACTTCTCAGTTAAGAACAGTCTAAAACTGGATATTTTAAAATGTACATAGACTGAAAGTAAAAATCTCACTCTTATTAATGTTTTGAATTCATTGAGGTATCACTTCAGGATACTCATTCAATGCTAACAAATACTTTAAGGGGCCTGATTATTATAATAGTTCTAGGAGCTTTTTGGTGGTCTCTCCCCAGTGATTATGCATGAGTCAGACCCTGCTCTGTGCTCAAAAATCCTGTAAACTTCAATGAAAGGTCTGCACTCACAATGACCGCAGAATTGGGCTTTATTCCTTAAGCATGTCTCTTGGCAGAACTACCCCGTACATTAGTTTTTTGTCTTTTCAAGATACATTGTTCATTTTCTCTAGCCTCTACTTACTGTTGCACACAAACACCTATGTTAAAAGAACGCTGAGGTTGCAAAGTCAAGCACTTAAAATTTGGAAATGCCAGAATTAAGATTGCCTGTTCAATCTTAATTTGGGCCCCCTTGTGCGCATACGTTATAATAGACTTCAATTACATGATCATATACTATATTTTTGTCCCATGGAGCCCCAGCCTTATTCAGAGAATGGTTCAGCTAAAACTTTCCAAATAAAACTAATTTTTGAGGCAGATGCCCAGCTTGAAAAAGTTCAGCCTGAATAGTTAAAGTTGCAAAGTCTTTTATAAGCAAACTGAAATCAGGGTCTTATAATGAAGAGTGTAAAGTAACCTTAATTATAGGTGTCACTACATGTTACCTGATCCTGTTGCATTTAACACAAAATGGTGTTTCCTTCTGATAACTAATAGTGGATGTGAAACATGTAAGTGATTGCAAGAAAATTGAGTTGTGATGTGGATTTTATGGATGCCTGCTTAGAGCCCCCTGAAGTACACAAAGGGCTTTGGCTCTCTTCCAAAGCTGAGACTGAATAGCATTCAACTTTGTTTTATTTTGCTTATCTGTGAAATTAGATCTGGGGTGAATATCAGTGCCATGTCAGCACTTGCATGCTGCATAGTTAAGTGGAGAATATATTATCAACATAATCTTGAGTTGATTTTATATCTAATTTACAGAGGAGCATGATCATTGTCCAAGCCGCTTTCAAAGCTGATACATGCTGTCCAAGATTTAAATTGAAAACAAAGATATTCTCTAGGAGTGGAGAGGAGAAGAGATGCCTATATAAAGCAGTATAGGGTAAGATACCCAAAAAAGAAACTAAGAGTTCTTGAGAGAGATTTTAAAAGTAATTAAAATGGATGGAAATCTTAAATCTGAGGCTAGCCAGTCTTGCTCAAGCCCTGTGAGCTGGAGTAGAATTGTGGGTGAAATCTCTGAAAGACACCCTTATTCTATTGTTTTATACACACACAAATGGCTACAGTATAGAATATAAGGGGAGAGAATCTACAAAACTATTCAGTGTAGTTATTTTTCACTTCTTATACAAAGAGCCTTTCTTTAAAAAAAAAAATCACATTTGAAATAAAAGCAACAGAAAAGCACAGGAAAAGAGGTAATGTATAACAAGATAAAATAACTTATTGGAAAGCTAAAAAGGAATAAAAATGGACTAAGCTGCCTTTTATTCCAGTTGAGTCATTTCTTAAAATTATTCAGGGCATCTTTGTTCAGAAGATCAGGTATGGTTGCTTGTTTAGTGGAGGATAAAGTAAAATGTTGGTATATTTTGAGTTGTTGCATATAGACATTTTATTTTCATGAAGTGTTTTTTTTTGAACTGCAAGATCAGTCCCATTTGTATATTAATTCCTTTTCTTCTAACTCTACATTAGCAATTAATGCTTTGCTGTATTCTTCCTTCCATCATATGATTTTTGTCCCCTTTGTGGTAGCCTTTAAACTGGTTATTTGTTAGCACTGCCATTAGCTGCTGACTTCTGAAAATGTGTATATATTTTTTTAAAAGTTTATCATTTTAGTACAAGGAATAGCAGATGATGCAGTTTTCAAATGAGCTTTATCAGTTGTTACAGCTGCTCTTATTTTCTGTACAGAAAATATTAAACTTGTACGGAGTCCCAGGTTGTAGCATTTAAAGAATTGAAGAGAGTACTCTGAGGCATCAAGGACTGTGTGGAAATGGAAGAGCCGTGATACACTTCCACCTTTAGTGGAATAAATAGTTGAGAAATCTGCAGAACTGGAATGTTTGTATTTCGTGCTTTAGTCCCACAACTTTTGAAAATGAAAGGCTGTAGTATGTGTATCTCTTTTTTTTTTCTTTTCTTTCTTTTTTTTTTTCTGGTACAATAGTGCTGGTTATATCACAGGATGAAACCCGTTGGGGAAACTTTCATATTGCTTTCCTGTACTTCACCTGGACTTTTTCCACTCTTCTCACAGGAAAAAACATATTGGCATGGACCATGGGAATTTAAAGTGCTGATAACAGAACCAGCTGTTAAAACTTCTTTGAATTGTCATGTGGCTGTTACCATTAAAGTATCCTAGTATCTGTTTCTAGGAAATGACCATTCTCAGTTTGGCTGCAGAGATTCATTTTGATTCCTGCACAACCATGAAACATGAAGGGAACATAAACTGAGGTACTAGTTTTTGACCCATTGTAATCTCTATGCACAGCTGTTCACATATTTGCAAAACAAGAGTATTACTCTTATTTATATAGCATCATGGATGTGCACAGTACTTGAGAGAAAACAGAAGACATGGTGGTAGCCCTGAACAGGCACCAGCGAAGGAAGCAGGTGCCTGGGGTGGCCAATAGAAAGGGGCGGCACTCGTCCGTTATTGGGGCGGCACATCCGGGTCTTTGGCGCCAATTCTGCAGTGGGGACGTCTGGGTCTTTGGCGGCAATTCGGCGGCGGGTCCTTCAGTCCCTCTCTTCCTCTTCGGCAGCAGCTCAATCACTCCCCCCCCCCCACCACTTGGGGTGGCAAAAAAGCTGGAGCTTACCCTGGCCCTGAAGAGTCTGAAACCATATTTTAGTTTGGCCAAGAAATGCAGGGAAGTGAAGGTGACAGTGATGATTTTAGCATAAGAAGGCTTCATGCAAGAAATCTGTTTGAAAGCACTTAAGGCCAGATTTTCAAAGGTAATTAGGATTCAGATCACCAGCTAGGGGGATTTTCAAAAGTGCTGAAGTAGGTTAGGTTGGGAGGTTAGGTGTCTCACACTTCAGATAGGCCTCTATATACCTTTGAAAATCTGGCCCTTAATGGTTTACTCCTGGGGGAATTCTTCATCACTGCACGTGCGCAGAATTCATGGCCCCCGTAGATTTCTTTGCTTACCCGCAGAAAAATTATTTCTGACGGGGAAGTAAAAGGAAGCCGCAAGAACGATCATGCACCCACTCCCTGGCAGTGCATACAGCTCAGTTTGGGCATCCAGAGCAGCCGGTAGAGACACAAATCACCACCTGGGGGTGGGGACGGACGGGACGGAACTGGGTAGTGGGGTGTGTGTGTGTGTGTGTGTGTGTGTGTGTGTGTGTGAGAGAGAGAGAGAGAGAGACACTCCCTCTTGCTTGCTACTACAGCACGCTCGGTGTGGAGGGCTTTGGGATATTTCTAAAGAGGTAGGCATGGGGCAGGGTCTGTTGCCTCAGGCAGAGGAGAATGTAGCAGCCTGCCTGCTTAGTGTATTGTTCCCATTGTTCTTAGTAAATTCCCCCCAGAGTATAAAACAGGTGTAAAAATGTTAAGGCTCCTTTACATTGCCAGAGTGGTGTAAAGGAGCCTTATTGTAAAGGACAGTTTAGCCTTATAAATGCTTATGGTGTTTTAGAACTGGTCTAAATTTTTGGATTGAAAAAATTTCCTATCAAAATGTGCTCCATGGACTGTTTGCTACTGACCTTTTTGGAGATGGTCAGTAGGCAGTATAAATTTGTGAGTTTGAGTCCCTAGCCCTCACTTGCTCTTCAGGTGCCTATGATGCAACACTGAGCATATGGCTGCATATATTTGCTGACTAATAACTAGAAGTAAAGGGTCAATACTAGCTACATTATTATTAGACAGAGGGGGTTTGGTGGTTTCCTCCAATGCTCCCCACTCCCATTCTCCATCCATTGTATTGTAGTGTAAATAAATTACCAAAATAACTGAAACTAGCTGGATTATATTGCATTATTTTGACAAAAATATGCAGAATTTTACAGAATTTTAAAATATTGCACACAGAATTTAAAATTATTTTGGTGCAGAATTCCCCCAGGAGTAATGGTTGAGAAGTGAGAGACCGATCCATCCAAATATAGGAGCAGTTAACAAGATTGCCAACTTGAGAATATGAGGGGGAGTGGGGCAGGAGTATAGGAAATGAGAGCCATCACTGTGATCAGTTTTTCTGACTACTGTCAGTGACATGGCTTTATACAAGTGGGTGCACTTATATATAGTGCACAGAAAAGCCAATGTGATCTGATATTTCTATCTCTGACCTCTGACTATTATAGTTGATAATGGCCCTACTGAGACAGCATGAGTTAAAGAACTAAAAAGCATTGCAATTGCTAAACTTTTAATGGGACAGTTCAAATCTGCAGTGTGCTTTTTGTGGATGTTATAGGTTCCAACTTTTTGGAGAGTGAGTGCCGAGTGCTCAGCTCGTTCCAGGATTGAGGCCATAATTAAGACTGACATTGACGAGTGTATTGTCAAATAGAGCAATGTACCAGTTACTTTTAGATCTCAGTGGACATATGTTAGTGTCTCTTGGCTAATCAAGAGTGTTGCCTCACATATTCTTAGAACGAGAGAGCCAAGGATTCCTGCCATGGCTGCCAGCTTTCATCACTTAAGTGGATTGCAGAAGACAAGACTCTAGGGACAGTTGAGACTCTGAAGTGTGAAGATTGCCACAGTCTCCTGAAGCATTTGAGTGACTCTCATAGATGCAGGGCATTCTCTTCTGAGGGTTTCTTGTAAAGTAAATGTTCACTTTAGTTATTTCTAAAAAATGTCAATTCATATTTCTGTTCTAGGGCGGTTTGATGAATCTGTGATTAAAGAAAGAAGACAATGTGCTGAAGATCTGCTGCAGTTTTCTGCCAACATCCCTGCTCTATATAACAGCAAACAGTTTGAAGACTTTTTTAAGGTTTGTTAATATTTCTGTGATAATCCAGATTTGCCTCGCCTAAATAGCGATACAAATGACGTTTCAATGCTGCTGCTCCTTTACTCCGTAAATTGTGAAGTGACTTTAGGCCTGATCAGATGCTCTCTTTGAGGTGAATGGGAGTCTTTCCATTGACTTGGCTGGGAGCTGGAAGTGGGGCCCTTAACGAGTAAGGACACTGTACCTACCTTCTAAGTTGCAAATATTCTGTAGGGTGCTCAGGGAAAGGGCTTTGGGGTTTT
Organism: Emys orbicularis; assembly: GCF_028017835.1. NCBI lineage: Eukaryota > Metazoa > Chordata > Testudines > Emydidae > Emys > Emys orbicularis. The sequence goes on from NC_088685.1 coordinate 169,198,436, forward strand.
TTGGGGGTTTTTTTCATTGACTTATTAAACATACTGGAGGTCTGCAGAGCAAAACCAATGCTATTTGATCCAAGATGCTCGGGAGGGAAATAATAAAGTATAACTATTTCTGTATTTTTATGCAGCTGTTAATATACTTTGAACTGAGGGAAAACTAGTTAAACTTTTCAGTATTAACTGTCATTAGGGATTGTAATACAGTTCTGTAACAAAACAATAATGTATGTAGGAAGCCATTTGCAAACTGCTACAGCTTTTGCAGCTCATAACTATTTATGGTAACCAAACTCCAGGATGTGGTTCAGGACAGCAACTAACTTATTTGGGATTTTTATATTAAAATCTCAGCATATAGTTCTTTCTGTATTGAAAGCACCATATGCAGAATAACATTTTAAAAGGTTTGATTTACAGAAGATAAATCTAAAAGCTTCCTACAATGTATGTTTTATTATTAGTCCTCAATCCTGCAAACACATATGTACATGATTAACTTTACATACATAAATAGTCCAATTGAAATCAATGAGAATGCATAGATGTCTGAAGTTCAGAGCCTATGTGTTTATAGTGATATCAAGATAAAAATCATACTTAATATAGGTGAGTATTTTTACCTTTAACACATTATGAAAAAGTGAATTTTAAAATACTTATTTTAATTCACATCCAGCTTTGGTATTGACACTGCTAATAGGCTGGACTGTTCCACTTTGTGGTCTTGTACTGCAGCAACTGCATTTTGTGCCTGGGTTATTTTTTGAAAATATTTCTATTTTGATTAGGTTTTGTATGGTTTAAAAACACACAATTAAAAACCCCTCCCTTGCTTAAGAAAAATAAATGTTATGACCTAAAGTACTTGAGTGTCCATCTTAAATTAGAAAAAGCATCTGTACCTAGGGTTGCCAACTTTGTAATATTTCAAAAACCGGACACTGCATCAGGAATGCCGGAACCTCCCCTGCCCTTTCCCCCTGAGGCCCTGCCCCCATTTGCACCTCTTTCCCCCTCCCTCCATCACTTGCTGCTTTTCCCCTCTCCCCCTTCCCTGCGTGGGTCGGGAGGGACTTGCCTGCAGAGCCGGGGCTGGTAGGAGGTGGCCCTGCCTGAGTAGGGGCTGGTGCGGGTAATGACTCGATGCCTCCCCCGCCTGCAGTGACCAGACTTTGGGTGTCTGATCAATAGACTTTTTTTTTTTTAAACTTAATTTTAAGTTGGATTTTTTAAAATTTATATATAGTTTAAAATAAACCTATGATAAGGCATAAACTTACTATAATATATCAAAATAATTTAAATTAAATACAAAAATAATATTAAACAGTGCAGTAGAACCTCAGAGTTATGAACACCAAAGTTACTAACTGACCAGTTAACCACACATCTTATTTGGAACCAGAAGTACGTAATCAGGCAGCAGAAGAGACCCTCTTCCCCTCTCCAAGCAAATATAGTACACCTCTACCTTGATATAACGCTGTCCTTGGGAGCCAAAAAATCTTACCGTGTTATAGGTGAAACCGCGTTATATCGAACTTGCTTTGATCCACCGGAGTGCGCACTCCCCCCCCCGGAGCACTGCTTTACCGCGTTATATCCAAATTCGTGTTATATCGGGTCGCGTTATATTGGGGTAGAGGTGTACTTTGTAAAACGTAAACTACTAAAAAATTAATGGAAAGTTTCAAAGCTGTATTGAGTCAAGGTTCAGCTGTAAACTTTTAAAAGAACAACCATAGCATCTTGTTCAGAGTTACAAACAACCTTCATTCCCAAGATGTTCGTAATGCTGAGGTTCTACTATACATGTTTGCTGCCATGTTTTTAAGAAGTCAGACCTCTGAACTGGTGGAATTCACTGGCTAAGCATCTGGAACCAGAGTTTGTTGAAATGCAGACAACAGTAAATGCTTTTGACAAGACTTTTGACATGAAATGCTTTTGACGACAGTAACCTCTACAGCAAATGCAGGGAGAATATTTTCTTCATTTCAGCTTATTCAACTAGTTCAGTTCAATGACTAGTTGATTTAAAGTTAAACGAATTGGGAGTTGAATAGATCTCTCAAACCCAATTGACCACGTCCACCTTCTTTGCTGTTGTACGATAATGAGACTATACCTGGTACATAACAGTTAAATGCATATTTTTTCCTCCTTTTTTTTAGGGTGGTGAGGTGCATGATGGGTCTGAATTGATTGGGCCTGTAGAGCCTTTATCTGATTCCCTGATTGACAGCTTATCTGACTGCAGTTCTGAAGGTTGGGTTTCTTCTGTGATGTAATCTGACCTCTTGGTTTTTTATAAGCAATTAAAAAAAATCCTTTCAGTGCTAGAAGGCTACAGGTTATGTGGCTGTTCTTAGAATCTCTTAATGTTTAGCTCTCACAATTACTTGTATAGTATATTCTATATATGTGTTGATTTAAAGTTTTTTAAAGCTTACAGATGCTAATATAATAATGACTGACTATTTTGCTTGTCCAAACAAGGAAACAAACTGTTGAGCTGTTTAACCCCTGAAGGTAGCTATTATATCTAAAGGTAACGACATTTAAAAGGGCACTGTCTGATTATTTAAAAAAAAAAAAAACAGATTCCGATGTGCAACCTTCACACAGTGTGTCCTTTTTAAAAATTCCTTTGTAAAATGTTTACAAGTATCTCTCTGCTACTTGATTATATATTTTAGGTATTTATGTGGCCTCCATCATAGTAGCTGAGTGACTCACAACCTTTAATCTAGCTATCTTCACAACACCCCTGTGAGATAGGGAAGTGCTGATACTATCCTCATGTTGCAGATGAGGAACTGAGACAGAGAAAAGGCTAAGTGACTGACTTGCCTAAGGTCACATAGGAAGTCTGTGGCAGAGCAGGAAATTGAGCCCATGTTTCCCAAGTGCTAGGCTAGTGCCCTGGCCCCTGGCCCATTCTCCTTCCCCATGTGAAATTTACAAGGGCTCTTTTTAGGAAGGGAGAAATACACTGATTATTAAGGAGAAACTGTGAAACTGCTTAGACACTAAATTCTGTTGAATGCACAAAGTGAACAAACTTGAAAAAATACAGAAGTCTATTTTCTGAATCCGATATAGTAATTTTCAATAGTGTTTGCAACTACAGGACATGCATTGTCAGGCATAAATGTGGCTTCCAGGTTGATGTCCTTTCTTAAAGCCTATAATCTAACCAGATTACTGGGATAGAACAATGAATTCAAAACCAACACTGAAAATGAGAAATAACTACATTCAAATCCTCTAGATGGCAGTACTAGTACTCAACTGTGACTTTTTTCCCCCTCCTGATTTATGCAAATGTCTAAACTTGTATTCCTGTTCCAGGCAGGTTTAACATTGTTAAATGCAAGTGCTTCCAAGTCCTATTCTACCCCCGCCCCCCGAGCCTTGGGATGACTATTGGTCCTTTAAATTATCTTAGGACTCCCTTTTTTGAAAGGGAACTGATGAAGGGATTTACTTACAAAGGATCTGCAGCATTCTCTCACTCTTGACTCTTTAGCTCCGAGGGGCTATAAATGTTGACTCTGTAGCAGTCCTGCAAACCTGGCTTGAGTTTCCTGCATGGCATTGTCAATGACCCCTGCTAGATCAACGAACGGGCTCTCGGTTGCCTTTTTAAACTGTGTTGTGCACTAGTTATGGGCCAAATCTTTTTTTTTTTTTTTTTTTTTTTTTAAAGGGCGGGGAGGGGAGAGCCTAATGTTAGGATCCTAAAATGAGAGGCCTTCGTTTTCAGGAGGGCGGAGAAGCCACAGCTCCCAGTGATGTTAAACACACTACTTTGGATTTTCCACCCTTCTCAAAAGTCAGGCTGCTGATTTTAACAGTCTAATTTTAAGCACCCTCCTTTTAAAATCTTGGTTATGATTCTTTAGGCACTTGGACACTACAGTGAAGGGGGGGTAGTACTTAAATTCATTTCATTATTTTGTCTTCTATTAACTTCAGTGTTTCAAAACCTGGGTGTAAAGATGGAGGCTTCATTTCCAGAGGTAAAAAGTATTTTAACAACAAATAGAGAGAGACTGAACAACCTAACAAAAAGCATTTCTAAAGTTCAGAGAGCAGGAAAATCAACATCTATTTTGTACAGTTTTTTTCTGAAACAGATTACCTTGGAGAGAGAGAGATTTTTTTTTTCTTTTCTTTCAATATGGTTTATATATAAAGATTTCTTCATTTGATGAAGTTCTATGTACAAAAGTGAAGAAATCTTTCAATATGGTTGAGTCAGCATCTGAAACTCCATTCCAAGCAGCAAACTACATGTGAATAGAGGCGTGCCTACACCAGAACTGGCCAGTGGTTCATCTAATTTGGAATCTTGCGTCTAGCGGTGGTCCATAATCTTATGAGGAATACAAGTTTTCTCAGCTAGACCCGGACAATTGTGTGAAACTTTATCACTTCATAGTAGCTGATGCTTGAAGGATGAGGGTTAATGGCCTTCATAATCCTTATTAATACTAGTATGATGGTAGATGTTAACAATATGCTCAGATAGGATGCCACATTAATTCTGAAACCTCACTCCATAGCAAAATATTAGACTGGACCAAATACAGCATTATAAGCGATGTGCAAGCCCACTGAACCCAATGGGATTGCATGAGGTGTACACAAGTACGGTAATTTTGGCCCATTAATTTTTTTAACCTTGAGTACTCATCCCCTGTTAGCTGCATGATAGTACAAATGTATAATGTTCCTTTCTCTCCAAACAAGCAGTGGCCCCTCTTCTACCTTGCAAGCATGTACATATACACATCGTACCAACCTCTTTCCCCCCTCCCCCTCCAATTATTCTCCTCCTATACCAATTGCCAAATCCTCTAGACAAGTGACCTAGGGAGTCTTTCTTTCTATGTGCATTATCATGGCCACCTTCTCTTTCCCCCAAAATGAATCCATTCATGACCTGGCCCCACCCACAGAACAGTTTCAATGCGTCACCCACCTGGAAATTGGGAAATATTCTAAGGACTAGTTCAGAAGTGACCTTGTCACTTATTTTTGTGAACTTTCTTAACATCTTAACCATTATTTCCTCTTTTGTGACGTTCCTGTTTATTTTTAAACAGGCAAGTATAGCTAAGCCATCCACTTTTAAGGACACTAATAGGAAAAGATGTGACGGTGGGTATGTCTACACTGGGGGGGAAAAAAAAAAGACGTGCGGCAGCAAGTCTCAGAGCCTGGGTCAACTGACTTGGGCTCGCAGAGTTTGTGATGTGGGACTAAAAATAGCAGTGTAGACGTTCTGGTTCTGGCTGGAGTGCAGGATCTGAAATCCACCCCCTCACCAGGTTGTAGAGCCTGGACTCCAGGGCAAGTGGGCACATCTACACTGCTAGTTTTAGCCCCGCAGTATAAGCCCGAGTCTGTTGACCGGGGCTTTAAGACTTGTTGCCGTGGGTCTGTTTTTTGCAGTGTAGACATACCCTTTCTTTACAATGGGGGAAAAACTAAGTCTGCTGGTCTAGAGGGCCTGTATACCCCTCATCTAAAACCACACCTATTTAAGATATATTGCCACATCTACATAACTTCACCCCATAAATAATGCTTCTTCAACCCACACTCCTAGCTAATTGCTGTCTCCCCCAAACAAAATCAACTGACCACCCCAGTTAATTAATTCTGGGCTCTCAGCACCTAAATTATGGGTTCTCCTGTAAATGCACAAATTATGGATTCTCCATGTGCACTCTCTGTTATTAGTGAATTGTCTGCTCTCCCCTTGCCCTCCTGGTAAGGAGATCAGGCCCTCCTTCCCTTTTGCAGAGCTCTAGGACCCGCAGGAGAGACACTGCTTCCCAGAAATCTCAGTTCCTCCTGCTGCTTCTCTTAGACCTTGTCTACTGCCACTTTACAGTGCTGCAACTTTCTCGCTCAGCGGTATGAAAAAACAGCCCCCTGAGCGCTGCAAGTTTCAGCGCTGTAAATTGACAGTGTAGACGGTGCACCAGTGCTGGGAGCTACTCCCCTCATGAGGGTGGCTTTTTTTTTTTTTTTTTTTTTTTAAAAACAGTGCTGGGAGAGCTGTCTCCCAGCGCTGGTGCCGCGACTACACAGCCACGTTAAAGCCCTGCCGCTAGTGAAGACGTACCCTTAGAATGGAAAGTGGTGCCTCTGCCACTCTGTTCCCGCTTCTCTCTTTGCCTTATGCAAAAGAACAGTGGTGTCCTGCACTCTCTGCCTTCCCCAAGGCCTTTTCATGAAAGAGCAAATGGGAGTGGCTCTACTTCCTGCTTCCTCTTCCCCTCACTCCTCTTAAAGGAATTAGTCTCTCCAAAGACCACTTTTCTATGCAAAAATTCTGCTCATCCTTCATGAGAAGGTGAGTGGGTTCCCCCCCCCAACTCTGTCTCTAGAGCTTTGGAGAAAGTCTAAAGGAATTTGCTTTTGTTTGAGAACCGCCTGGGTCATGAAACATTACCTGGTGTTGTGGAGAATCTCTTGACTGCAATGGTAATGCACAAGACAGCAGACTTCAGGGTTTATCTTAGAATTTTCTTTCGCCCTTTCATGTATTGCTTCAATGGGTATGTCTGGCAAGATGATAAAACAAACTCCCATTTGCGGTCCAGCTGGCAGTGCCAAGTTCATGGCTTATTCCAGACATCTGGTGCAGGATGTTATTCTGGAATATTGTTTTCCAAATTGAAAGCTTGTGTGTCTTCTTAAATTGTATGCATGTTTGCAAGTCCCTCAAATCTTAAATTTCCATAAGAATTGTGGAGCAGCAGAATAGTCTATAGTGGGATTAAATGCCATCATCACAGTTGAATTTGGATACAGTAATGTGGTACTGAGGCTTCCTGTAGTTCTCCTAAATAGGCACCTTTGCTGTTTAATCTTTTTAAACCTTTAAGGCCTCAAGGAATTGAAAGAATTAAAACCACAGTTACGATGATGTAGCTGTTTTGGCAATCCAAAATGAATACATTTGAAAGCAGGTTTGAGTGCAGTTGCTTCGAACACACCTCTCTATCTGTGATAAGGCTGCATCAATAAGTCTCTTCTTCCCTTTGCTTGATATTAAATTAATGTATATTCTGTGATATAAAAATATATTTAATGCCTTTCTCCTCTGTCCTTTTTTAGTTCAAAAGGATTTAAGTGGACTCGATGATGTGATGCTTACCAGCCAATCGGAATGTGGAGGTAAGATCTAGAAATAGCTTTGTTTATATATCTGCCATATAGTCAAATACCAAAAATAATATTGTCGAGTTGAAACTTGATGCCTTTTATACATGATGATATATACAAAGAGAAAATTATGACCTATATATAAAATGTATTTGAAACCAATGTGTCACAAATATCGAATTTGGTAATTTAACAACTTGGGCCACTTAGCCTTACTAACTTAAAGCAACGTGAAGTGTTTTGTTTTATTTTTTTTAACAGTAAGCAATTGCAGTCTGAATTCATTTTGTAGCATCATCCACACAAGTAGGGTTAGCCATGTAATTTCCAGGAGCCCAAATGAGAGTGGGCTCTGAAGGTATAGATTGGCTGCTAGTAGCTTAGTCACCTTGCATTCTCATTGTCATAATGAGGAATTTGGGCCGAGAGTTGCTTTTGGAAGCCTTTTGCCAACTTGGAGAAAATTGGGCTTCTTCCACAAGAACTCAAAAATCTTGAGGTCCCAAGAGAGTGCTGGTATATAAGGCTAGTTCTATACTTGAAGTCTTGTGATGACGTACATCAAAAAACCAGACGAGGTAAAGAGTCTGTACTCTATGCTTGAAATTCAAAATGGAACAGGAATGGCAAGTCTTGTGATAGAGAATTCCGAAGGGCACTTATGGTAAGAGGAGAAAATCAGAGCATCAGTAGTCCTTCTGACCTATACCAGAGATGCTACAAATAGTTATGGAGGCTTAACTTGAATATACATGGTGGGTAACAAGAAATAAATTGTTGTTTTCACAGAGTATTAGTAGAAATACTAATACTAGCTACTTTAATTTCTTTGTACACACTTGTGATCATACTTCCAGGTTTCTCCAGTGATAGTGACCTCATCTCTTTGACAGTCGATGTAGACTCTCTTGCCGAATTAGATGATGGAATGGCATCCAACCAAAATTCTCCCAGTGGAGCTTTTGGTCTCATCCTTGCTTCAGAATCCTTAGGACAAGGTGCTATAGCTTATGATTGTGAGTGGAGCAAACCTGAAGGCGAGAGGGAGAGCGAGAGCCGTAGTCTGTTTACTGGGAGCTTAAGACACAAGCTTGGCAAACATGATTACTTGGAGAAAGCGGGGGAGCTGATAAAGCTGGCCTTGAAGAAGGAGGAAGAAGAAGATTATGAAGCTGCCTTTAGCTTTTATCGGAGAGGGGTCGATCTGCTCCTGGAAGGTGTTCAAGGTATGGATCTTCCCTCTGCATTGAATGACTTCTATGATATGTTATCTTCTATTAATAACAACAATTTAGTAAGTGCTAATGAGGTTCTGTTAAATGGCAAATGATGTGTAGTTGAGAACTGAAGTGTGTTTTCTTATCTGAGACTGTTTTCGAACAGTAATGCTGAGTGTCAAATACCTGTTCTCTTTTCAAACCTGAAGCACAACCACAATCTAAATGCTGAGTTGCAGTTTGTCTTCTCTATCTAGTATAACTCCTGTAAATATCCCTTTTATTATACATAAATTATTCTTTATGTACCATTGGGAATGATTATCTATAATACTCAGAATTTGCAGAACTGTTGTAACATAACTTAACTTACATGGTTAATTGAGGGTTAATTATCCCCTTTTGACACATGGGGGAAACACTCAGGTTAACTTTCCAAACACATCAGGGAGCAGAAGTGTTTCTGCCTCCCAGCCTTCTTCCTAGTCCATTAGACCCTCTTGCCTTCTCTAGCTAAAAGACGCATATACATGTAAATGGTTTTTCAAATTCTGTATTATAGAGCTATTTGCATTGCTAGAGGAGAACAGAATTGTATGCACTCATGACCTCACCCCTGTAAAAAATGCGGACGTTAAACAACAGAACATCCTGCTTGCCACTCAAGGAAGGGTTTTCTCTCTTCCATCTCTGATCCCCAAAAGCCCCAAATTACAGCAGCCTTTCAAACCAATGAAAACTAAAATCTATTAATATTAATGTCTGGTCTGGCTGCAGGAATTGTAGCAGAGCAGTAGCATGTGCTTTGTACAGGAGTGAATTCAGAGCCTGTGCAGTACTCCCATCCTATGCTAGCCTGCTGAGAACAGAAAACTGGAATCCAGATCCAGGTCTCATTTGACAGTGCAGAGCTCTAACCACAGATCCACTGGGTGGATTCAGAAATTAACTACAGTAGTTCCAGACAGACTAGTTTTCAGATTTTTATTGTATTTCATAAAGAAACACAGCATCGATCCTCTGGAGGGGCCTCTGTATGGTTCTGTGAATGGATGTTGCATATTGTGCTGCTTTTTACACTGGCAGGGAGAAAATAGTAGGAATAGTATTGGTGAAAATGTAGGTGATGGACAAGAGTATGTGCTTAGCTTCTGCTAGAGATGAGCCAACTCACTGTTTATAAATCTGCCTCTTTCCTTCCCTCTGGGAGTCATGTCATTAGGATGACTGCGCGTCATAGCTTTTCAATGGCATCTTATCTCTACTTATCCATGTTATCGACATGCTTTTCATTCCGGATGTTGAATGTGTTGGGAATCCATCTGTTGGTAGCAACCCTGCTGTTCATTCTTTATTAATACACTTTCTTTTAGGATGATGTGCCTTTCACTACTGCTTTTCTGAAGGACATTCCATTTTGTCATAACCACTTCTGCTTTTTAACCACAATGCAAAGGCCTTTCAAACTGGCATTTGCAGCTTCAGCATAAAAAGGCCTTTTTGACAAATCTACCTTAAATTCTTCATTTGCTACAATTTCTAGAGTTTTCTCCAAGAACTTGAGATTTCTTGCTTTCTCCCACTCTCTCATATATTAGTATCTCTTTGAACAGCTACCTAGCGACAGTCCTAATTCCCAATCTTATTCTCTAATCCATTGATATCCAGGATTTTCAGCCTGATGGCCAAACATTATTTCAAAAAAGTCAAAGGGTCCCAGAAGGGGCAAGTGAATAATGACGTGTTATTTACCCCTTTATATAACACAAAAATCAGGGGTCACCCAATGAAATTAACAGGCAGCAGGTTTAAAACAAACATAAGGAAGTTCTTCTTCACATAGCACACAGTCAACCTGTAGGACTGGTTGCCAGGGGATGCTGTGAAGGCCAAAAGTATAACAAGGTTCAAAAAAGAATTAGGTAAATTCATGGAGGATAGGTCCATCAATGGCTATTAGCCAGGATGGTCAGGGATGCAACTCCGTGCTTCAGATTTCCCTAAACCTCTGATTGCTAGAAACTGGGGCTGGATGATGGGGGATGGATCACATGAAAATTCCATTATTCTGTTCATTCCCCCTAAAGCAGCGGGCACTGTTGGAAGTCAGGATGTTGGGCTACATGACCATTGCTCAGACTCAGTATGGTCATTCTTATGTTCTTAATTGTTTTCGGCAGATTTTCTGCCCTTTTTTGCTTCCTTTCTACCACTTGGGAAGCACAAAGGGAGTAGTTACCAGCTGCAACTCCATGCTGGGGATACCCCCCCCAATATGGGGGATTTCTGTGTGGGTGCAGAGTTAGCATAGCTAGCACCTACACCTTGCTCTTCCCATATGACAGGCCCTCTGTGCCAGGGGTTGGGATCAGGGAGGGAAAGTGGTTGGAGTGTGTTTCATTCTGTCCGTCTCCAGCTGGTATGTAATTCCTTGGAGACCATAGCCAGCTAATTCAGGTTAGAGCAGCCCCTAAATTGCTCTAAACTGGGCTGGGGCAGAGAACCTGGGAGCTGTAACTGGTTGCTGGTTCTGAGCTTGTCATCTCCTCTGTGAGGGCGGGGATGGAAGAGAGAAGTCATCCTTTGCTAGACACTCCCCCTAGGCCAGTGTTTTTCAACCTTTTTTTGGGCAAAGGCACACTTGTTTCATGAAAAAAATCACGAGGCACACCACCATTAGAAAATGTTAAAAAATTTAACTCTGTGCCTATATTGACTATATATAAAGTAATTCTCTTGAATAGGAATCAAATAAACACAAAGAAAGTATTTTATAATTACTTTATTATGAAATAGTAAGTAAACAGAAATATGAAAAATTATAAAATACTTTATTCAGTGCGCAACCTGGGCCTGTTTGGCTGAACACAAAGCTGATATTCTGGCTGGAATCGAAGAAAGACACACACGTAGCTCTTCGTCAACAGCTCTCAGTCTCTCTCTGTATTTAGTTTTTATAGCAATCATGCTTGAAAAGCTCATCTCACACAGATATGTAGTGGAAAATGGGAGCAATGTCAAAATAGCTTTGTTTGCCAGAAGGGGGAACTCCTTGGCAGTATCCAACCAAAAACTGTCCAAAGGTAGATCAGGAAATCTTAGCTTGAAACCACGATTTTGTCTCAGTTCAGTTAGTTCCTCCTGCTCCTGTAAAGTCATGTCCTTTCCACCAACTGATGCTGAGCTGTAAGGGTCCCTAACCCAGTCAAGGCATTCAGTGGAGACTGAAGAGAAATAAAATGACAACTTCTCCTCGAGAGTTTTTAAATGTTTAACTATTATCTCACACAGTGCAGCAGTGTGAACACCTTGCCATTGCTTGGTGAGTGTGAACATTTCAAGATTGCCACTTTCCACGTGTTGATGCCAGAGTTGCACCTTTGAACGGAATCCATTTATTTTATCTGTACTTGTAAGCAGGTTTTCATTTCGGCCTTGCATTCGTGTGTTCAGTTCATTCAGATGATGAAATATATCTGCCAGGTATGCCAGCCTTGCACACCACTCATCACTTGCAAGCAGCTTTGCGTAATCTGACCTCTCATTTGTCAGAAATACTTTAAGTTCCTCCCGCAGCTCATACACACGAACCAAGACCTTGCCACGCGACAACCACCGGACCTCCGTATGAAACAGCAAGGTTTTATGCTTCGCTCCCATCTCCTCACACAAAGCTGCAAATATGCGACTTTTCACGGGTCGTGACTTTACAAAGTTTACCATGCGCACAACATCATCCAACACATGAACTAGGTCTGCTGGTAAAGTCTTGGCTACGAGGGCCTCACGGTGTAAAAAACAATGCGTAACAATCACATCTGGATTTCTTTCCTTCACTCTGCTTACAAAGCCTTTGGTGCGCCCGACCATGGCTGCAGCTCCATCGGTGCAGACACTTGTGCAGTTTTCCCACTTAAGTCCTCCTTGTTCAAGGTATTCTGATGTGACCCGAAAAATTTCTTCTCCTGTTGTTTTTTCTGGCAATGCCTTGCAAAAAAAGAAGTTTTCTCTAATTGCATCACCATCAACAAAACGCACATTGGCCAAGAGTTGAGCATGTCCACTGATATCAGTAGACTCGTCAAGTCGCAATGCAAATTTCTCACTGATACGGATCTTTTCCAAAACCACACTTTCGATGTCTGCAGACATGTCATTAATACGTCTGGAAATTGTGTTGTCTGAGAGAGGGACTTTGGCTATTTCCTTAGCTGCTTCAGGTCCGAGCATCTCCTCTACAATAGCTTTGCAGGCGGGAAGTATTAATGTCTCTGCCACAGTGTGCGACTTTTTTGACTTGGCTATAAGTTCAGCAACTTGATAGCTAGCTTTAAGAGCTCTTTCATTTACCTTTGTGGTTTTTCTCATGAAAGTTGCCTGTTTCTCCGTGTTTTCACGCAGGCGAACAAAATAGTCCGCATTCTTGTTTTGAAGCGAAGGGTGTTTCGTTTGGAGATGGCGTTTAAGTTTGCTTGGGACCATAGCACTGTTAGCTAGCTTTTCATCACACACCACGCACAGTGGAGTTGGTTTGTTTGCATCTCTGGTGAAAGTAAATCCAAATGAAATATAGCTTTCGCTATATTGCCTTGTGCCAGAGAATTTGCTTGAGCTAACCATCTTTGCTTTCTTTTGATCCCCACTCATACTTGGGCTCTCATCTGGCTCCAAATTTTGTTCAGAGTCCAGTTCTTTCCTTTTCAAAAACTTGTCCATCACTGCAGTATCTCACTGTCACTCAGTACTTACTGCGCTTGTCTCCTCCAGATAGCCGCTGTCCGTCACACTCAGCACTCTTCTGCGCATGTCTCCATCCAGATCCATCAGTCAGCGCTCTTCTGCTCATGTTTCCTCCAAATCCAGATCCATTGGCGCTCTTCTGCTCATCGGCGATCTACTGCGATGTCTCCTCCTGTCCTCCTCCTGTTAGTGTAACAGTGACACCGGAGCTATTTATAGTCCTTAACATCAGTGGTGGGATTCAAAAATTTTAGTAACCAGTTCCGACATTCAAGCATGGTTTAATATTTTTTTCCCACGGCACACCAGGCAACATCTCGCGGCACACTAGTGTGCCGCGGAACAGTGGTTGAAAAACACTGCCCTAGGCTCAGGTAAAGCTATTTGAACTCCTATCCAGCTCTTTCTGGGGCTCCCACAGCCTGGCAGGGAAGTCCCCAGCCTCTTTGCCATAGTGACACAGCTAATTCAAATATTTCAGTTTCAAAATTCCAGGATGTGGTTCAGAGAACATTTTTTCCATTCCCAATAAAATACATTATTTTCTTATTACAGTCTCCTTTGAGGGACACAGGTGGCCCGCAACCCACAGATTATACGACTGTGCTGTAACTCTCTAATCTCTCTGAAGTGCCTTTGAATTCATCATATTCTTAACTAGCCCTGTAGACACTATTCTTATGTCAGTATATCTTCATTTAAAATATGCTGTTAATATTGACAAGTGAATATTCACTCTACATTGCAATAATAATCTTAACTCTGACTCCTAAGACATGCTTATTATCTTTTCCAACATATATCTCACATGGTCAAAAACATGCATGTATTAGTGATATGTATGTTGAAATCCTTTGTAAATGTCTTGGGTGTCAATAGTTCGTGGTTTACGTATAGAATATCTTCATTTTGTGTCTCTTTCCAGGCCGGCCAAAACAGTTTTCAGATCTTAGGGTGGGTTTTTTTCTTTTTTCTTTTTTCTTTTTCTTTTCTTCCCCCCTCTCCCCCCCCCAATGCCATCACTGCATTGTTGTGGCCTGTCTTCTCAGAGCTGACACTATTAGATTGAAGGTGTCCTTTCCATATAAAGTGACAATTCATAGTACTGCCACTTGGTGGCACCAAGAAAATAGAAATTGACGCTTAAAAACCAGAATCACAAAATGCAATCTATATAGCAAACAGTCAATCCTTTCTGTTTGGAACTTCCCTCTGACTGCTTTTCATATAGTAGTTTAGTAACTCAGCATCACAGACCTGGAATTTAAGTTTCTCTTTATCCTGTTGTTAACCACTCCTATTGATTTGGTATAAGGTATACTCACGCGTGCTTCTGACCTGTCCCAGTGATATTGCCCACTTTCCTAACTGTAAATATCCTTGAAGTTATAACATGTATTACTTGAATCGTGCAGACTTGCAATTCCTTAGCCGATGATAAATAGCTATAATTTGTCTGCTCTTCCATAAAGGCAGTCTTTGTAAGTGGAAAATCTGACATACCTGATGACTCTTCAGCCCTTTGACTTGATGGCGCTAATCCCAGAGGTGAAAAATACTGCTTGTGCTGAAGCCAAGGAGATAAGGATGTTGACTTGATTTTCAGTTTCCTTTGTGTATACAGTGGAAAGCATGGTTCTGTTAACTACATTGTTAGCAACGCACTTGTATCTTCCCCTGTTACTCTTCTGTGACATTTTAGCATGAAATCTTTAGCGTTCTGTTTACTGTTCTGGCAAGAAAACTGATCGGGGTTTCTTTCAGGGAATAAAGCAGGTTGTATGACACTGTTAAATTCTGAGAACTAGCTGTACTATTTTTGCTTTGAGCGTCAATACAATAAACATCTTGGGCCAAATTTTGTTCATGGACAGCCCATGTGCATAAAGAGATGAAATTCTCTAACCTGTGCCCAGGTTTGGAATGGCACCAGAGCCCATGGGCTGCAGTAGTATCACCTGTACTCTAAGCACACCTCCATACTGAAATGGATAGAGTACTTGTTGCAGCACAGTTCCATGGTGTACTGCGGGGAGCAATGGCTGTTTGCATCCCTCTCCCTCTCATGAAGTGGAATCCTACTGGTGCTGCTTCAGAACTAGTTTGGCTGACAAATATGGCTATTTCTTTGTTTTGTTAGCATGCAGAACAGTCTGAGGTCAGTGTATTGCTTCAGGCCTGTTGGTGAATTACATGAAGAAAAAAAATCAGCAACAGCAAGTCTCGTGCTTCCCAGCTTTCCCTCATTTTGAGGACTTTGGTCATTTTAGTCCCAGAGTTAACTACGAAGTTGGTGTCCCTTCATTCTTATTGCTGGACATAAGAAACTAACTGGGAGGCTGAGCTAACAGAAAATACTATTTGTACTAGAGAAATTAATCCCATCTCTTCAGATTTTGTGTGACCATCCCAAATTATACCCCCATTTGGGCGTCGGGAAGTTGAGATGTGTGGCGAGCAGATAGTTAAACATGATCACTTATTTTAACCTAAAAAAGCCGACAGTGCCTAAGATGGTGAGGCAAGAAAGATACAGAGATATAGGGGAACCAGATACATGAGTAAGGATGACAGAATCTGTCCTATAAGGTTGAAAAAGTAAGGACTAATAGCTAACCCTTTACTTACAGGTCTCCATGTTCTACATGAAAATCTGGAGGAAGATTGTATACCTAATCTTTGGTAGATCCACTTTGGGGCTGTTCTTACATTCTTCACTTGCATGTGTATATATCTAAATGATGAACAGTCTTGGTTGTGTGGAGTGAGCACTTGTCCAGTGTAGTCCTCAAGGCTGAGCATCTGATTAAATGAACCATGATGCATACAATTTGTATGGTGTCCTTGTAGATCATAAGTAGATCTTAAGATAATTAATTAGTTCTGTGTGCCAGGTCTTGGACACTAGTTTTCATTGGCTATCCACAAACTATGGATAAGCTTCTGCTGTCAGGGAAAACATTTTGATTAGGGCTGTCAAGCGATTAAAAAAATTAATCGCGATTAATCACCCTGTTAAGCCATAATAGAATACCATTTATATAAATATTTTTGGATGTTTTCTACATTTTCAAATATATTGATTTCAGTTACAGCACATAATACAAAGTATACAGTGCTCTTGTGTACAATGCAATACAAAGTGTACAGTTTATTTTTTACAGTATATTTTTATATTTATATTTTTATTATAAATATTTGCACTGTAAAAAGAGTATTTTTCAATTCACTTAATACAAGTACTGTAGTGCAATCTCTTTATCATGAAAGTTGGACTTACAAATGTAGAGTTATGTACAAAAAATAACTGCATTCAAAAACAAAATGTAAAACTTTAGAGCCTACAAGTCCACTCAGTCCTACTTCTTGTTCAGCCAATTGCTCAGACAAACAAGTTTGTTTACATTTGCAGGAGATAATGCTGCCCGCTTCTTGTTTACAATGTCACCTGAAAGTGAGAACAGGCATTCATTCGTGTGGTACTGTTGTAGCCGGCGTTGCGAGATATTTACGTGCCACATGTGCTAAAGATTCATATGTCCCTTCATGCTTCAACCACCAATCTAGAGGACATTGTCCATGCTGATGATGGGTTCTGCTCGATAATGATCGAAAGCAGTACAGACCAACTGAGTCAGATGTCACCAGCAGAAGGTTGATTTTCTTTTTTGTTGGTTCGGGTTCTGTATTTTCCGCATTGGAATGTTGCTCTTTTAAGACTTCTGAAAGCATGCTCCACACCTCGTCCCTCTCCGATTTTGGAAGGCACTTCAGATTATTAAATTTTGGGTCGAGTGCTGTAGCTATTTTTAGAAATCTCACATTGGTATCTTCTTTGTGTTTTGTCAACTCTGCAGTGAAAGTGTTCTTAAAACGAACAAAATGTGCTGAGTCATCATCCGAGACTGCTATAACATGAAATATATGGCAGAATGCAGGTAAAACACAGAACAGGAGACCTACAATTCTCCCCCAAGGAGTTCAGTCACAAATTTAATTAACACATTATTTTTTTAATGAGCGCCATCAGCATGGAAGCAGGTCCTCTGGAATGGTGGCCAAAGCATGAAGGGGCATATGCATGTTTAGCATATCTAGCACATAAATACCTTGCAATGCAAGCTACAAAAGTGCCATGCGAAGTCTGTTCTCATTTCAGGTGACATGGTAAATAAGAAGCAGGCAGCATTATCTCCTGCAGATGTAAACAAACTTGTTTGTCTTAGCGATTGGCTGAACAAGAAGTAGGACTGAGTGGACTTGTAGGCTCTAAAGTTTTACATTGTTTTATTTTTGAATGCAGTTATGTAACAAAAAAATTAACATTTGTAAGTTGCACTTTCACAAATAAGAGATTGCACTACGGTATTTGTACGAGGTGAATTGAAAAATACTATTTATTTTATCATTTTTACAGTGCAAATATTTGTAATAAAAATAAAGTGAGCACTGTACACTTTGTATTCTGCATTGTAATTGAAATCCATATATTTGAAAATGTAGAAAAACATCCAAAATATTTAATAAATTTCAATTGGTATTCTGTTTAACAGTGCAATTAAAACTGCGATTAATTTTTTAATCATGATTAATTTTTTTGAGTTAATCCCATGAGTTAACTGCGATTAATCGACAGCCCTAATTTTGATAATATCAGTTGCATACCCACTTACATTAGCTTTGCTGATACCCAACAAACAGAGATGGAATGAAAGTTACAGATACAATTTGAACCTCACTTTGAACTTGGACCCAGAAATTTATATATAATGAGGCATTCCCCCCAAAAATGAAATAGGGTTGCCTTAGGTGAGTAATATTTTAGACATCTAGATGATATTTCTAGCCATTTTGGAAACTAACTAACTTCCCAGTTTGTGAAATAAGTTACCTCCACTTTGATGGGAGAAGATTAGGGTTTAAATCATCTATTCAGAGGAACAGGGCAGCATGATTGGAGATTATTCTCAGGTCTGTTAGGGATGCCACATTACTTTCAGAATATAATATAGATCATAGAATAGAATAGAATCATAGAATATCAGCGTTGGAAGGGACCTCAAGAGGTCATCTAGTCCAACCCCCTGCTCAAAGCAGGACCAATTCCCAACTAAATCATCCCAGCCAGGGCTTTGTCAAGCCGGGCCTTAAAAACCTCCAAGGAAGGAGACTCCACCACCTCCCTAGGTAACGCATTCCAGTGCTTCACCACCCTCCTAGTGAAATAGTGTTTCCTAATATCCAACCTGGACCTCCCCCACTGCAACTTGAGACCATTGCTCCTTGTTCTGTCATCTGCCACCACTGAGAACAGCCGAACTCCATCCTCTTTGGAACCTCCCTTCAGGTAGTTGAAGGCTGCTATCAAATCCCCCCTCATTCTTCTCTTCTGGAGACTAAACAATCCCAGTTCCCTCAGCCTCTCCTCATAAGTCATGTGCTCCAGACCCCTAATCATTTTTGTTGCCCTCCGCTGGACTCTTTCCAATTTTTCCACATCCTTCTTGTAGTGTGGGGCCCAAAATTGGACACAGTATTCCAGATGAGGCCTCACCAATGTCGAATAAAGGGGAACGATCACGTTCCTCGATCTGCTGGCAATGCCCCTACTTATACAGCCCAAAATGCCGTTAGCCTTCTTGGCAACAAGAGCACACTGTTGACTCATATCCAGCTTCTCGTCCACTGTGACCCCTAGGTCCTTTTCTGCAGAACTGCTACCTAGCCATTCGGTCCCTAGTCTGTAGCAGTGCATGGGATTCTTCCGTCCTAAGTGCAGGACTCTGCACTTATCCTTGTTGAACCTCATCAGGTTTTTTTTGGCCCAATCCTCTAATTTGTCTAGGTCCCTCTGTATCCGATCCCTACCCTCTAGTGTATCTACCACGCCTCCTAGTTTAGTGTCATCTGCAAACTTGCTGAGAGTGCAGTCCACACCATCCTCCAGATCATTAATAAAGATATTAAACAAAACCGGCCCCAGGACCGACCCTTGGGGCACTCCGCTTGAAACCGGCTGCCAACTAGACATGGAGCCATTGATCACTACCCGTTGAGCCCGACGATCTAGCCAGCTTTCTATCCACCTTACAGTCCATTCATCCAGCCCATATTTCTTTAACTTGGCGGCAAGAATACTGTGGGAGACTGTGTCAAAAGCTTTGCTAAAGTCAAGGAATAACACATCCACTGCTTTCCCCTCATCCACAGAGCCAGTTATCTCATCATAGAAGGCAATTAGGTTAGTCAGGCACGACTTCCCTTTGGTGAATCCATGCTGACTGTTCCTGATCACTTTCCTCTCCTCTAAGTGTTTCATAATTGATTCCTTGAGGACCTGTTCCATGATTTTTCCAGGGACTGAGGTGAGGCTGACTGGCCTGTAGTTCCCCGGATCCTCCTTCTTCCCTTTTTTAAAGATGGGCACTACATTAGCCTTTTTCCAGTCATCCGGGACCTCCCCCGATCGCCATGAGTTTTCAAAAATAATGGCTAATGGCTCTGCAATCTCATCCGCCAACTCCTTTAGCACCCTCGGATGCAGCGCATCCGGCCCCATGGACTTGTGCACATCCAGTTTTTCTAAATAGTCCCGAACCTCTTCTTTCTCCACATAGGGCTGGTCACCTTCTCCCCATATTGTGCTGCCCAGTGCAGCAGTCTGGGAGCTGACCTTGTTTGTGAAGACAGAGGCAAAAAAATCATTGAGTACATTAGCTTTTTCCACATCCTCGGTCACTAGGTTGCCTCCCACATTCAGTAAGGGGCCCACACTTTCCTTGACTTTCTTCTTGTTGCTAACATACCTGAAGAAACCTTTCTTGTTACTCTTAACATCTCTTGCTAGCTGCAACTCCAAGTGTGATTTGGCCTTCCTGATTTCATTCCTGCATGCCTGAGCAATAGTTTTATACTCCTCCCTGGTCATTTGTCCAATCTTCCACTTCTTGTAAGCTTCTTTTTTGCGTTTAAGTTCAGCAAGGATTTCACTGTTTAGCCAAGCTGGTCGCCTGCCATATTTACTATTCTTTCTACACATCGGGATGTTTTTTTCCTGCAACTGCAATAAGGATTCTTTAAAATACAGCCAGCTCTCCTGGACTCCTTTCCCCCTCATGTTATTCTCCCAGGGGATCCTGCCCATCTGTTCCCTGAGGGAGTCAAAGTCTGCTTTTCTGAAGTCCAGGGTCCGTATTCTGCTGCTCTCCTTTCTTCCTTGTGTCAGGATCCTGAACTCGACCATCTCATGGTCACTGCCTCCCAGGTTCCCATCCACTTTTGCTTCCCCTACTAATTCTTCCCTGTTTGTGAGCAGCAGGTCAAGAAAAGCTCTGCCCCTAGTTGGTTCCTCCAGGACTTGCACCAGGAAATTGTCCCCTACACTTTCCAAAAACTTCCTGGATTGTCTGTGCACCGCTGTATTGCTCTCCCAGCAGATATCAGGGTGATTAAAGTCTCCCATGAGAACCAGGGCCTGCGATCTAGCAACTTCTGCTAGTTGCCAGAAGAAAGCCTCATCCACCTCATCCCCCTGGTCTGGTGGTCTATAGCAGACTCCAACCACGACATCACCCTTGTTGCTCACACTTCTCAACTTTATCCAGAGACTCTCAGGTTTTTCTGCAGTTTCATATCGGAGCTCTGAGCAGTCATACTCCTCTCTTACATACAATGCAACTCCCCCACCTTTTCTGCCCTGCCTGTCCTTCCTGAACAGTTTATATCCATCCATGACAGTACTCCAGTCATGTGAGTTATCCCACCAAGTCTCTGTTATTCCAATCGCATCATAGTTCCCTGATTGTGCCAGGACTTCCAGTTCTCCCTGCTTGTTTCCCAGGCTTCTTGCATTTGTGTATAGGCACTTAAGATAACTCATCGATCGTCCCTCTTTCTCAGCATGAGACAGGAGTCCTCCCCTCTTGTGCTCTCCTGCTTGTGCTTCCTCCCAGGATCCCATTTCCCCACTTACCTCAGGGCTTTGGTCTCCTTCCCCCAGTGAACCTAGTTTAAAGCCCTCCTCACTAGGTTAGCCAGCCTGCTGGCGAAGATGCTCTTCCCTCTCTTCGTTAGGTGGAGCCCGTCTCTGCCCAGCATTCCTCCTTCTTGGAACACCATCCCATGGTCGAAGAATCCAAAGCCTTCTCTCCGACACCACCTGCGTAGCCATTCATTGACTTCCACGATTCGACGGTCTCTACCCAGGCCTTTTCCTTGCACAGGGAGGATGGACGAGAACACCACTTGCGCCTCAAACTCCTTTATCCTTCTTCCCAGAGCCACGTAGTCTGCAGTGATCCGCTCAAGGTCATTCTTGGCAGTATCATTGGTGCCCACATGGAGAAGCAGGAAGGGGTAGCGATCCGAGGGCTTGATGAGTCTCAGCAGTCTCTCTGTCACATCGTGTATCCTAGCTCCTGGCAAGCAGCAGACCTCTCGGTTTTCCCGGTCGGGGCGGCAGATAGATGACTCAGTCCCCCTGAGGAGGGAGTCCCCGACCACCACCACCCTCCTCCTCCTCCTCTTGGGAGTGGTGGTCGTGGAACCCCCATCCCTAGGACAGTGCATCTTTTGCCTTCCAATCGGTGGAGTCTCCTTCTGCTCCCTTCCCTCAGATGGGTCATCTAGTCCACTCTCCGCATTAGTACCTGTGGAGAGAACATGGAAACGATTGCTCACCTGTATCTCCATTGCTGGTGCATGGACGCTCCTCTTTCTCCTTCTGGAAGTCACATGCTGCCAGATAGAAGAAATAGATCTAGTCTAGTATGTCTGGTATCTTAAGGTGTAGTAACTGGAGCTTTTGCCTGTAGAGTTTAATGCCTCATTGAGTGGTGTCACTGAGGTGAGCCTTTACTGGTGTAGGAAAATTGGGTATGGGTTTGAGGTCAGGTCTGGTGCTACATGACCTTGTTGAATACAGGAACAAGCAATGTATTTTTTTATAAAAAGTATAAACGTTGGTGTCCAAAAAGCAACCAACTGAATAGTTTATTTCCACCTCCTAGCTACTCAAGTGGGCTCCCTACAGTTTTTTTGCATAAAAAATTAATCCCTCCTCCTCAACTTATGTAAACCAATGCAAAATGCATATTTAAATCTGGTGATTTTTAGGCTCAATTAACCAGGCCCATCCCCACCTATAGTACTTACTGGTAAGCAGCAGAATATACAAATATTAATGTACCTGATTTTAATATAGCGAAGAGCTTATCTCTGTGCTGAGAATCTAAGGATTCTTGTGAGGGTTTTATGTTATTTCCTGGTGAAGATTTTTAAAGAAGCTGGATAGGTGGGGCTGCATCTGTAACCATATTGCCTGATGATGTTCCTTATTGGGTTAAAGTCTGCATAGTGTGTAATGCTACAGAGACCTCTTGAAAGAAACATGCTCATGCCATTGTGTAGAGGAGTCGTTTTTTTTTTCTTTTCCCCTAGCAGCTTAAAACCACTTGTCTTCATAGGTGGGACTGGGCCTGCATGGGTTGTGGCCTCTTAGGAAGAGTGTACTGTCTACTCTTTCAATTTTGGGTTTGCAATTTTTGTTGAAACTTCAAGTAAGTGGGAAGCTAATCTTCATATAAAAAGAAAACCGAGAAGTAGGATTAGGCAGTTCACTGCCTTCTGGGAGTTCTGTAATATGAATCTCTCCCCCACCCCACTCCTTCCTGCAATCCTTCATTCTTCAGGCTGTTGTAGCTTCTTTCTTGGA
This sequence comes from Emys orbicularis, assembly GCF_028017835.1. Taxonomy (NCBI): domain Eukaryota; kingdom Metazoa; phylum Chordata; order Testudines; family Emydidae; genus Emys; species Emys orbicularis. Next base: position 169,221,290 of record NC_088685.1, read on the forward strand.
GTCGGGAGTCTGTCTTCAAACTCCTGTTGGATTTCCTCTGCCAAGTTGGTGTCACATATACTGACTTTCAGTCATATTTCTCTGTTTAGTAGAACGCCCCCCGAGAACAGACTGCAGAGAGGCTTGAAACATTTAGTTTTTCATTTCTCTGGTAAGGTTCTGTGTAACTACGTCCACTATTCTGACAACCAAAGCGGTCTCTTGTTTCTGTGGTGCTAGTGTTGGAGGACATGCTGCTGCTGGCACCATTTTGTTTTCTTATCAGTGCTAGGAGGCTGCTGCTTCTCCTTCTGTTTTTGTGCTGATCTAGGTTCCAGATTTTATTTTTATTTTTTTTAACAGAAGAGTATCCAGGGATGTTTCCTCCATTGTAGAATCCATGTAGTTTGACTGATTTATTTTTTTTGTTAACTGCTCAATGGGAAATAGAGCCAGAGCTCAGTGTGAATACAGATGCTAGCTAGGTCTGCCCCACATGACCAGATCGCTGGTTCCTTTGGACATCTACAAATACATACTACAGTTTACCAGCTTCTGTCATGTTTAGCACAGTTATAAATGCAAGAAACATTTTTATATGAAGTGAGATACTCCTATGAATAAAACTTTTGAAAAGCTGTCCTGTATGTACTGTAAAATTTATCGTTCTTAACTGATACCTGCCTGTTAGTCACTTGAGCACTCCCCATGCAGAACACTTTCCGATGTAGCCTTAACCTTTGCACTTATTTCTACATATTTTTCCATATACTCTGTTCAGATTTGTGATAACCCATTGGTGGGTTAAATTTTTTTCACTGTTTCAGTTGGAATTGGTACCTTCATTCAAGGTACATGAGTTCTAAATACCTAGGTAAACATGCATTAAATGTGGTGTGCTCAGAGTCCTTAAAAGAACCCAGATGTTAGTCCTTATATACAAACTGGAAAATTATGAGGGATCTACGTTCTAGGGAGTCCACTTGATGCCACAAATTTGTGCTTCAGACTTTAAAGCTTCACTTAAAAATATGGTATTCTTCAAGGTTGTGTAGATCAGTGTTCTCCAAACTTTTTTGATCGCACACCCCATCAGTAAAAAATATTTTGAGCACACACCCCCTGCTCCCGGCCGAACTGTCGAAGCAAAAAAAAATAAAAAAGCCGCTCGGACTCCCGGCCAAACTGCCGAGGGAGCAGGGGGCGCTCCTCCTGCCACGCACCCCGAAGGATCCTCTTGCGCACCCCACTTTGGAGACCACTGGTATAGATAACTGATGACGTCTGCAGATAGCTAGAAAGAATAACTCAAAAAAGTGAACTGCACTATTATCTCAATCAGTTAGTTACTTTGAAACCTGAAGAAGACAAAATGTCAACATTAACTGTTTCAGTGCTGATCATTAACAAACTGCCAGTGTATGTGCTCATCCTCCATCCCAAGCTGCTTCCAGGTGCTGAAATCACCAGCTGCCTCCTTGACAGCTGCCAACATGTCCAGCAACTAATTATGCAGTCAACTTAAAAAGCATTCTAGCTCGCTGTGGCGTTTGGGGTGACTTGTTCGTGACTTAGCTCCTCCTCGCATTCCCGAAACAAATTTCCCAGAAGTGTGCTTGAAATTTCAGGGCTATAGAATAGTGGTCACAGTGTCAAGATTTACAGATTGCATGTTCACTTACGGCATGCACAAGTTTGTTTGGTTAATAAGGAGATAGCAGTCTCATTCATATGATGTAAGAAGTATTTGCACTAATAAAAACAGAGATCATCAAACCAGATAAGCAAAAATAACAGCTGGGTTACCCACTAATAAGGAAGGTGCTGCTAAACCTCCTTTCATTGTGGGAAGAATAAGTCTTTTAAGGCTCCCCCCTGCCCCCTTGCATTTTTATTACTCCATGGAAAACAGAGTCATTCTTTGAAAAATCCAAAAATCCAGCTGGGGGATATATATGGGATGGCTGTGAAGGACATAGAGAAACTTGTTTATATAAAAAAAGAGTATTTTAACTGTTACATTGGGTGGTTATGAATGGCTTATTCAGGCTTTCAGTATCTGAAAAAAAGTTTTACTGTTTCAATCAATGGCCAAATACTTGGAGTTTGGGGAGAACTGCATAGACAGATCCTCCATCAAATTCCTGCTATGTTCTTTAAGAGAAGAAACTTCTAACCTCTTCTGGTTGGTTCTTAAATCCAGATAAGGTCTGAAATATTTGAGTAGTCATGAGAGGAAAAACAAAAGGTTATGAAATACCTAGAAGCGATAGAATATCAGTAAAGAGATAATGGTAGCTTGTTGATCTTATTCCTTCTGTGGAAATGTCCTCGTCACGTGCTAAGGTTCACTGCAGTTAGTTGAGGACAGGGGAGAGAGAGGACATCATCTGATTAGATGATTTTCTAGCAAAAAGGAAAGTGATCTGATATCCAGTGAGCCGGTATAAATCTTGGGCCTCAGCAGCACTGTGCAGACTGGAAGGTGGAGACATGGAATGTCTCCCCTTCTCCAAATCTCACCTGGGCTACTGTTCCCAAAAGGAAATGCAGCTCAATGCAGTCAAACGATTTTCCTGCATGGTATGAGGCTGCTGTGTATTACTCTCCCATGCCTTTTGTGGTACCTGCAAAGTATGCCTTCTAAAAATTACAGCAGTGGAATGTTCTAACTTGAAATTCAATCAATTGCCATGAATCACTCTTGGGGGGGGGAAGGGGGAAGAAGCCCTTCTTTTCTCCTGGCTAGGCGCTGGCAATGATGTCAAAATCTAACTTTAGTGGCTGTGTTCCTCTCTGAGGTGAATAGAAGTGATTCTGTTTGGTTTCAGTGATGCAGATTGGAGCCTCCCTCCCTCAAGGAGCTTGCAAGGTTATTCTTTTTTCATAAGATTCCTTGTACATTCTTGGTAGAAGAGGTGATTGTTTAGTTTGATCTTTAATTCTATATCAGATTCATGTGGGGTGCATTTCTCTTTCCTTCACAAGAATAAATAGCTCACGAGTCTCACTTTCTGAAATGGGATGCTCCAACGCTATTGTCTCATCTTGCAAGAGATGGACCAAGCTCATTCTGGTACGTTGACTGACTTATTTTTAAATTGGAGGTTTGCTCCGAACTATAAAGATTTACATAGTATTACGTATATAACCTACTTATGTGGGGTAGCCTGCCCTGGCTCACCAACTGGTTGAGAAAGAAGTGTAGGTTTGTTTAGCAGTCACATTAATAGAGACCCCAGTCTTCATTCTTAAAAAATGTGCAGGGGGGCTCAACTCTGTATCCACATGGGTATTATCTTTTGAATTACTGGAAACAAGGGGTTCTAATTTCTGACCCATGGCAAGTTTCTTCACTGTGAAACTGTATAAAAACAAAGTTAATGGGGACCTGCAAAGGTGTTTAAAAAAAAATAAACAAAAAAAAGGTTTGTGGCGTCCTTTGCTGTTTTATGATGTATAAAGGGGACCTGTGAGGGTGTGTGTGTGTGTTTGAGTTTTTTTCTGCTTGGTTTTTTTACCATAAAAATATCCTGATGTCAACTTTGGTTGTGCTAGAGGAATTATTGGAGTCTCTGAAGATGTATATTGTGTATTTTTCCAGCTTTTGTAGCTTTTTTGTCCAGTCAACAGTTTTTCCAAATCCAAGGTAACTGGATATACTCCATCATATATGCTGCATCAAAGTTATATTGATAAGCTTATTTCCTTAAGTGATAAGGAAATATACCATTTCTTGTGGCCTTCAATTGGCATTGCATCTGTGCAGGAGATTCAGGTGCAGAATTAGGCAACAGCAATTTCTCACCTAGCTGGTATCTTCTCTTTGAATCTGATTCTTTCCCCATTCCTGGATGCACTTAGTGATTCTCATGAAGGGCTATGTTTTTTAAGATGTGTCCCTTAATCTACCTGCCCTTTTTTCCAGGGATGGCCATCAGAGTTGACTGTAATTATGGCCTAGAAGTAGGCAGGGGTATCTCTGATGGAAGCATGAGCCAGTAGGTAGACCAGAGTGTTAATCCTGCATCTGCCAATGATTGGCTGTGTGACTTTGGGCAAGTGTCTGAACAGCTGTGTAGTTGAATTACTCCAATCTGTTAAATGAGACGAATGGGGCTTACCCACTTTTGTAAAGCACTTTGAGATCTAAAAGTTCTCAATGTATTTTAAGTATGATAGTGCAGTGTTTCTCAAACTGGGGTTGCCCCTTGTATAGGGAAAGCCCCTGTGGTCCGGGCTGGTTTGTTTACCTGTCCCATCCGCAGGTCTGGCCGATCGCGGCTCCCACTGACCGCGGTTTGCCGCTGCGGGCCAATGGGGGCTGCTGGAAGTGGTGGCCAATATGTCCCTCGGCCCGCGCCGCTTCCAGCAGCCCCCATTGGCCCGGAGCAGTGAACCACAGCCAGTGGGAGCCGCGATTGGCCGGACCTGCAGACGGGACAGGTAAACAAACTGGCCCGGCCCGCCAGGGGCTTTCCCTACACAAGCGGTGACCCCAGTTTGAGAAACACTGTGATAGTGGATCTGAGTGGTAGAGATGAGCAGCTTTTGAAATGAATGTTCATTTGGAAGCTTGTATTTTAATCTTCAGAACAAGTTCTAACTTTTTCTCCCTTTTGCTCTTGCTCTTTAGCAGCCAAACATAGCACTCTAGTGTGTTGTGGGTTTTTTTTGTTTTTTTTTTTTAAAGCGGGGGTGGGGAGAATGGAGGGAGAGGAGATGGTCTTGTCTTCACACTTGCCAAGAGAGAAACAGTGTGGTCTGTTGGACTAAGTATAGGATCAGGAACCAGGGCCGGCTCTAGGCACCAGCCCTCCAAGCATGTGCTTGGGGCGGCACTTTCTAAGGGGCGGCACTCCGCCCCCCCCTTTTTTTTGTGTGCTTGGGGCGGCAAAAAGCCACTGGCCCTGTCAGTGCGCGAGCCGGGATCCGCGCCCCCTGCCCAGCCTGGTGGTGCCCTGCACAGCCCACTCAGGCAAGGAAACGCCGCGCCGCCCTGGGGAGACTCGCAGCAGCAGCAGGACCCCTCCTCCCTCCCTGCATCCCGGGCCCCGCTTCCCTCCCTCCCCGGCTCCTCACACACTCCGGGAGCCCCTCTCGCTGCCGCAGCCCGGGCCCTGGAGCCGAGCCCGGGCTGCGGCGGTGGCGAGAGGGGCTCCCGGAGTGTGTGAGGAGCCGGGGAGGGAGGGAAGCGGGGTCCCCTGGAGCCGAGCCCGGGCTGCGGTGGCAAGAGGGGCTCCTGGAGTGTGTGAGGAGGTGAGCGGCCGGCTGGGCTCGTCGGTGCTGAGCAGGTAGCCCCGCAGCCGGAGATCCTCGCCTTCCGGCCCGCCGAGGCTGGGCCAGAGGCGGTGAGGCTGAAGAGCAGCAGGTCCGGGCGGCTCTCCAGGTCCTCGGCTGCCAGCATGTCGGGGGTGAGGGCGGTGAGCATGAACTGATCCACCTCGGCCACCAGCAGCGCCACGAAACCCAGGGAGGGGGCCGTGTTCTCAGTGCCGCCCCGCAGCTGCACCGCCACCTGGAAGTACTCCCGCTCCGTGCCGCCCAGCAGCTCCACCCGCATGGGGATGGAGTTGTGGCTTGTGCTGGTAGCGGATCCCACGCTGGGGGGGAGGGGGCAGTGCTGGGGTGGCGGGGGGGGGGGAAGAGAGCCCAGTGCTGGGGCGGCAGGGTGTGTGTGAGGGGGGCACTGGTGGGCCGGGGTGGGGGGGGAGCCCAGGGCTGGGATGGGGGGCAGCCAAAAATTTTTTTGCTTGGGGCGGCAAAAAACCTAGAGCCGGCCCTGTCGGGAACTAGAAACTTCTGATTTCTAATCCTGACTCTGCCACTGATTTACTGTGTCGTTAGGCAAGTTGCTTCACCTTTCTTTTCCACTTCAAAATAATACTTCATCTCTGCTGTGAGTATTAATTACAGTAGTTAACATGTCTGCAGTCCCTTGAAGACGTAAAGCATTAAGTATACTGAACAGCAGAGAACAAGCCCTAAAGGAGTTTTTCTTCTTGTGAGGTAAATGAAGGTACAACCAAATACTGCGTATATGAAGGCACGATGTGTTAGGTTCTTTCTGAAGCAATCTATAATATATTACTTATGAGACAGGTGGAGGCTTGGAGGTTGTTCGACAGCCCCTTGATGGGAAGAGAGCTAAGAGTGCTTTGGTGCGAGAAGGGAATGGGAATGAGAGAGAGAGAGAGAGATCATTTCTGACCTCATGTAATACTGGTTGGTTGCTGGCACCCTCATTTTATTTACTGTGCCTTTTTTAAAGCTTGTTGGTTGCATCTTTCTATATGGGGGATAAGTCATTTGTTGACCATATGATGCTGTATACATCTAACTTTAAACGTCTTTCAGACCTTTTCAGTGATTTCTTTTTTTCTTCCTCTTTCTGTTAGTACCTGCTACTTACCTATCTACCTGGGCAATCTGAATCTTCCATCTTAGTCCATGCTATACAGTATCCTCAGGGAAATGCAGCATGTCACTCAAATGTCTAATGACGCAAGTTGCAGGGTACTTCTTGCAAGTATTTGGAGCACATTTTGAGGCTATCAAAAGGACTTATTGATCAAGGCACATGTTTACCTATGGGCGTTTTCTGATCTATAAACTTTAAATACAGGTTTATTTTATAAAGTCACTTTCAATAGCTCATTGCCAACACCTCAACGTAATTCCTTTTTCTATCTAAGAGGATCTACTGACTAAACAAGTAGCCAACTGGAGTTTGAGTAGCCAGCACATCGACATCCAGCAGATTGACAATTGAAAGATATATTCACTGCATGTTAGAACCCAGATATTCTTCATAATATTCCTAGTATGCCATGTGCTACCTTTTGTAATTATTCTGTGGAAATGCTTCTTGTGCCTATATATCTCATTTTCATCAGTTGACCACAGGGTGACTAAGGAGGGGCATATTATCCGATATTCATGCTCTTTGTCTATGTCAGACCCTCAAGATTATTTGAATATTTTTGATAATTTCTATTTTTGTGAGTGTGTCTGAGTTAAATAATTCTTAAAAATCTAAATAGCTGGCTGCTGGCTGTATGTACTGAGTACCGCTAATTGGGCAGAGGTGTCCTGGCCAGCCGATCTAACACCAAGTTTGATTTTAAGAAATGTGTTTTATTACTTGGAAATATACAAAGCTGTTGGAAAATGAGGGAGCAGACTGCTTCTGCTTGTTTAGATGGAGGCTTATGCGCAGCAAAGTAGCTGTAGAGTTTTTATATTCTGTTTGCAGTAACAGTAAACAGAGCATCTAAAATAACCACTTGCACATTGCAACAAACACATCATCATTTGCTTAAAAAGAGTTATAATTACAGTTGACGAAGCATGGACACCATAAAAATGCATTAGTTTGGCTTGACACATTAATTACCTGTTTTTGCAGATGTTTTTATATATTGTTGTGTGAACAGTTTACAAAATAATTACAGGAAAGTCATATGGAAAATAAACTAAGTGGGTGGTTTCTCGCCTTAATATTTTCATTCATGTGAATCTGTGTGAGGCACAGCTGCTCTGTAGCAAATGCATAGAGAGAGAGAGAGAGAGAGAGGAGGAATCTCGAAGGGTTTTTATTCAAAGGTCTCTGTCATCATCATTACCACACTTTTTTATATCTTGCTTCAGCAGCATAGTTCTTAAACATTTAAAATGACATGGCTGATTTAATCCCAGTGAATGGGGTGGGGTGTGGGGAGAGCTTTCATACTGATCAGATGAAACGCAAATCTTCTAGTATCTAGGAAAATACCTAAATGAAAAATTAATAGTAGTTTTAAGCAGGATGAGTTTGTATGATCAGTTGTAAAGATTCGTCAAGGGCTTTAACACTTCTTGTTTGCTACTATTTAAAACAAATCTTTCTGAGGTGTAAATCTTAATAAAAGATGCTCATATCAATGATTCAGGGCTCCATATGAAGAGTGACCACATGATCTCTGTTGGAAATATGAATAAAATGTTCCCCAGAAACACTTTAAAATAAAAAGCTCGTATTAGAAAAAATTACTTTGCCCTCTTAATTTTTTTTAACGTTTTTGGATGGTTTTTGGATAGCTTGATCAATAGTACATTCTTATAAAACATACAAATATAACCCCTCTGCATTTCTCTGACGTGTGAAGTATGCACCACTGTTGTGAAAGATCTTGAACATAGGAGTTTGTCTTTCTGTCATCTTATCGTAATATCATATTTAAGTGAGCAGCTACAAGAAATGAAAACCTGGGATAAATGCTAGAGTCTGCGTTTAGTTTCGTGGATTGTTAATCATCACAATCTTAGTGTTTTGTCACAGGTTTTCAAACATTTTATTATTCAAATCTTCTTTGAATTTGGTAGCCTATTTTACATGGTCCACATGTGCTATATATTAGATGTGCCAGAAAATCTTGGTATGTTAAGGAGTGATTGGACTGATAGGCAGCTGGTATTTTTTCATAACCTTTCTTGGATTTTTAAAAATTTGAGATCAAACTAATGTAAATTTAGAAAATAAAATAAACCCAACTCCACAAACTTATTTGATTCTCCTATTCTGGCTCAAAGACAGACCTTGTGTTAAAGCATTTAAAGGCTGAATTGGTAAGTATTGAGATCAGCTTTCCTGTCAGCCAGGAGAGAGATGTGAAAACCCTTTGAATAGAAACGTTTTTGCAAATACAGTCCTTACTGGTATGGTAAAAATTTTAATGAGTGAATAACTCATAAATATAATATTTTAAAAAATAAATATTACTACACTCTTTCCTATCTGGAGTGATGAAGTGAAATTAATGTTGAACGAAAATAGGAGAGAACAACGAAAACTCAAAGGGACATGCCGTCTTGTGTGTTAGTTGCTCTAAAATAACTGAGGCATTGGGAGGAAAAATAGGTAAACAGTGATAAACATCCAGACTAAAAACACATAATCAACAATTACAGCAGTAGCTTGACTTTTATACTAGTCTTAAAATCTTCTGGTGAACTGAAAATGCTGGCTGAAGAGAAGCCAAATACCACTAATATAAACAAATTAGCTGTTCCTGAGAAACAAGTCTTGATGGATGTCGAAGGGGTTGATGACTGTCTCTAAGGAAGTTGCAGACATCTGTACAAGATAAAGTTTCCTTTTACAGACAGAAGCAACAGGACTGGAAGCCAGTTTTGAGAATTTAAAAAGTATATTGTTTGCATTTTTACACACATGGGTGGCGCATGAGGCCCCCCCCTTCAGGGTGGCTAGTCCATGAGGCCCCATCCCTTCTGCCCGAAGCCCCCCCCTCCAAGCCCACCATCTTCCAGAGCCCCAAGCACCCGCTCCCGCAGCCGGACGAGCCCCTGCCGAACTGCCCTGGACCCCCCACTAGCCCCAGCGCCAGCCCCACCAGCCTCAGCGTTGGCCCCAATGCTGGGCTGCTGGCCTCCATCTGGAGCTGAGCTCCTGCTGGCTTGGGGGAGAGTGTGACGTATGGGTGGACCTAGGGCTAGGGCCCATGTTTACAGACCATATATATCCATGCTCTCATCAGTAGCCTGCATTTGTTTAAACAAGACACATTCAGTTTATTCTTTCCTAAGTGGAAGACAACAGTGAAATTTAGGAACATTTTTCCAGAACCTTATTATCCAGCGGTTGATATGAAAGATGATGAAGCTGCTAATAAGATTCAGCCACAATGCCCTATTTAGAAGCCCAGCCCTTACTCCGAACTGCTGGGAGGGGGCTTGAATTCTCATCAGGCTGCTACTGCTGTATCTTGCCTGCGGGCGGAGTGGTTCCATCTTGTCATCCTGGCTGGTGGCCATCTGAAACTTATTAGCCTCTTAGCCAAAAAGGAAGGGAGCAGCCAGCAGCTGAAATCTGTGTGAGTTCTTGCGTTCACCTGGTTATTAGTGGCATTTCTGGTCCCATTTTCATGGAAGTATAGGTCAGAAGGATGGAAATAAGCAAGTTTTACCTCTTCTGTTTTTTAAAGTAGTAATTTATAACCTTTACCGTATATGCACTTATCTGATTTCCATGGATACAGAGTCCATTTCACTTGCTGCCTCCAGTTCTTAATTTTGTTTCCATGGAAACTGACACCAAATTGGCAAAAATAAGGTAAGAGTTTTCATTTATTTGAGTATGTAATGAGTCTTAAACTGTATCCTTGCCAGAATACCCAAATCAGAGAACATGAAATCGAATATTATTGGGCTTGGCTATCAGAATCAATGAATAAGGCTGGAGCCAAAGACAGCAAAATCAAGTCAATCTCTTTGCCCAAATATTTGGAAACACTTAAAAAAAAACCCTCACCATTTTCTGTTACTCCATCTAGGTGAGTCAAGTCCAACTCGTCGAGAAGCAGTGAAGAGGAAGACTGCAGAATATCTAATGCGTGCTGAAAAAATTTCCAGCCTATACCAGAAATCCTTCTCTGAAGATGGATCAGTTTCTGGGGTAGGCTTTAGTTTCATTTCTCTGAAATTGAATCTGTAAGATTGTCTGTCTGAATTTCTTGGCTTTTAGTTGTCTCAAAACCGTTTTTAAAATTAGATAACCTTCTGTATGTACCCTGAACACATTAGTCCTTTCTGGTAACTTTTTATAGTTGTTTTTTTTAAATTCTTTGGTGCTTCTTGATTTAGTTTACTTTTTGTAATATTATGCAGGGTACCTGGTTCTAAAAAGTGCTATCAGTGGATTTTAAGTATTTTTACTTCATACTCCGCAGTTTATAAAGTAAACGGAGTTGGGGCATTCAGCAGCTTCTGCCAGTATTAAATTGCTTTTTGAGGTAGCTTCCACCTTTTTAAGCAGATATCCTTAGCTGAGCTTACTTGTGCAAAAAAAATCCTGTTTCAAGACATTCTTAATAGATCTCTACTTTGCCCTTCCCCATCCAGTTCCCGTGGGACTCATCTGTTCTTAGTTTGTATTTTTGCTGCAGTGACACTAAACTGTGTGTGATTGTCAATGACTGCTCCCAGGTAGTAAACATAAAAGTGTCAAACTTCCTGTCTGTCTATATTTGTATTAAGTAAGGACAAAAAGGGCAGAAAATTCTTTTGTCTTATTTTTCACAGCCCTAAGAGCAGTTTTTTAAAGAGATTGTTGCAGTTAAAAAGCAAAGCTTTAGAAAATCAGATAAAATTAAGCCCCCTAATCCAAAGTAAATCTTAACCTTCCCCCCTCCCACCCTGCCTCCCCAATCTTGTTTTGAAGGGGAACTGTTTCTGTAATAAGAGACCACAAATACATTTATGGGGACATTCTAAATGAGAAACATTTTGTGAGAGTTGATGTCTTAATACGTATATCAGTTGTACTTGAGAGAATTTTAATACTGTGGTCTGTTATCCACATCTACATAGCAATGGACCACCCTCTTCCAAGAGGTGTCAAAACTAAACAGAGATTTTCTGTGAACTCCCTGCTGGTTGTCTTTCCTTGGGCCAAATGCTCTTGGAAGTGGGGAAAATCTTGATTGAATGCAAATCCAGTATTTTTGGAAACTGAGCAGGAAGACAATATGAGGAACCCATTACAGTTTGTATAGTAAAAATTCACTATGGCTGGGTAACAGGAAGAAACAGGTATTACTGTACAAGGACCCCCCAAGGGCAATGGAACCACCCTCTATCATTTAGTACTGAATTGGACAAATGCCTCCTTTGCAGATCTAAAAGGAATACATCCGAAGAAAAAGGGGAGGAAAGAGAGAAACCTGCATCTCTCCTTGATAACATTCAAAGCTGACTAGCTAGGAGAAGCTTCACTTTAGCTGAGCAAATTTTGCTCTTGACTTAATTGCCTTACTTGGTAGCACAAGCTTTGTCCATCTAGTGGCACTATTGTGCTAGTATCTAAGCATTTATTTTACTTTATTATTCATTCTTGATTTTTGTCTCTCTTCTACTCTTGTGCCAAATAAAGTTTTTGCTTTTATTTGAGATTGTTGGAATTAATTTACATAGATTGTTACATTGGGGACAACCAGTGTCCAATGGCCCACAGAGATGGAAACTGAGTTCTGATCAGAAGTGGGAATGTGGTGACAACTGAGACACCTAAAAGAGCATAGGAGTACTTGTGGCACCTTAGAGACTAACAAATTTATTAGAGCATAAGCTTTCGTGGGCGCTCTAATAAATTTGTTAGTCTCTAAGGTGCCACAAGTACTCCTGTTATTTTTGCGGATACAGACTAACACGGCTGCTACTCTGAAACCTAAAAGAGCATGTAAAGTGCTGTGAGATAGGAGGCGGGCATCATTGTGGGCAAAAAGAGAACCAGGGGAATAGACCTGACTCCATGATTGTCACTGTCAAGAATTAGGTAGCATGGCTGATCTTCTTGTCTACAGCAATCGTAAGAAAACATGGTGAGAATAGTGACACATGCCCTCAAATGTTGACATACATAGTGTTTGACATGAAGTTTGTCTAGATGAGAATGAAGAGGGTGGCTTTTTTTGGACAGTGGTTACTGGCCAGGCTCAGAGACTCACTCATTTTCAGGAATGTTCATCTTGTTATTCTGGATCACAGTTTACCTCAGATTTCCCTTCACTCCTCCTTGCTGTTAGCTCTTTATTTCCATCTGGCAGGGTGGTTTCATCTGGAGTTAGTTTTCCTCAATGGTAGCTGCTGAAGGTGATAGGTTTGGAACTTTCCTTTCCTTCTTGTTCAGGAAACTACACCTCTCCACAGGGAAAAAAATAAACTTTACAAAAGAGCTTTGCTTTAGTTTAATCATTTTAATCTGTAAAGCCGCTGGAAGCTGTCTTATTTGTAGGTAGCGGGTTGGGGTCTGTGGCTCTGTGCGGAAGCTGCATACTTGATTTTTTGGGGGGGAAGGATCTGATTATTCTTTGTTAGGGCAGGTAAGTGTCTAGAACCTTTTGAAAATATGACTTGTTCAAGTGTCATAGGTGTGCATGGTGATCTGTGGAGCAAGTAAACAGATACAGGTCCCTGTCCCGAGTTGCTTTCACTTGAACCCCCCCCCCTCCTACCACAACTGCTGGATAGGCAGATGGAAGTGAGCCAGCACCTGGCGATCTAACATAGGCAAGCAGATTGGTGCAGAAAGGAGTGTGTTCTCTGTGGCCTGGATTCCTTTCTCAGTGACACCATAGAAGCCATTCTGTGGCTTCTAAAGGGATGGAGCAAGGGATGTGTCTGGCAGGTCTCAGCTGGGTTTCTCCCACCCCAGACCCCTGGGGCACAGCACGACACTGCAGGTAGCTTGTCATTTTTAGTTGAGCTAGTGCTACAAATTGCAGAATGTATTCCCTTTTCACCACAAGTTCTGTCGGGAGTAAAGTCCAAACTTTGTTTTCAGGTGAAATTCTGTTATTCCAGGTATGCAAGGGAGATGGAGAGAATAGCAGGGCTTGTATTATGCAAGTGTGTGTATACAGCAGTGAACACATATGCCTGACACACAAACTGTGTAAATTACATCCCGATAGGTCACAAAACCCAATGGAGACCAAAAAAAACATGTTAACTACTTGAATAGTTAACATGCACTCTCATCTGTTTCAGTGTGACTTATTTCTGGGTGGGTAATGCATAGCTACCTTTGGCTAAGGCTGTTTTGGGGATCATTGTGTTGTGTACCTTATTACATCAGGGTTTATGACTGACATGAGCACTTGCCATCAAACAAAAAGAGCACTGTTTAGCATTCTATATTTTGTGTTCTTGTAATTTATAAAGTTTCTAATTTCCTTTTTCCTGTCCCTTAAGCCCTGAACTATTGTGAATCCAGAATAACTATAAGGCTCTGATTGATTATTGTTGCCAGGTGGGAGCTCAGCTATTTGTTACGAAGTTTCATTACCTCTGCAAAACATTGGAAACTATATAAACTCATTTCTTTTTCTATTTTAAAATTTTGTTTTCAATGTTCTCTTGATTTATTTACTTGCAACTTTTCTTACATTTAAGGACAAACAGAAAAGTTCTCCTTTCATCTCCACTCTCTCTTATTTATGATAAATTTTGTTTCCTTCGGCCTGGCATTTGCTACAGCAGGCAGTCTTCCTTCAAGTACCACCCTGATTGATGTGTAATCTTTGATATCTTCCATTAGCCTCCAGGATCACTAAGTTCAAGGCCCTCTTGGAACCTAAGGAGCCCTGCCGAGGAACTGAAGGCCTTCAGAGTCCTTGGGGTGATTGACAAGGTAATTCTTCAGTGTCTCTTCAAGAGTTCAGTCATAAATCGACTGCATGCTGACATTTTGTCTTTGAAGCTGTGGATCTTAAGGATATGAAACAAAAGGGGAAAATGACTCAAATGCATCTGCACTTTAAAATAACAAAAGTAGAAGAAAAAAGGCTTTTATCTAAGCAATTCATGTAAGGTCATGCAAAATATATTTGAGCTAAAGGATAAGGTACATGTTTGGTGGCATTCAGTAGGATGGGGCCTGGTTTTTGAAAATAATGTCACTGTTACAATACTGGGATAAAGACATGTCGATACATTTTCAGTTTATTAAACTGATGGTTATTTGAAATACAGAAGGGTAAAAATTCATGCACTTTCCCACAGTCAGTGCAATATGGAAACTCGAGGAAGGGGAACCCCTGTGAAAAAGATATTTGCTCTCTCTCCTCTTAGAACCTTGAATTCAAATCCCCAGCCAAGGCAGAGATCTAGAACAAGTCAAACTAATTTTTGACTCATTCAGATAAAATCTCCCCAAATCCCAGGGTAATATCCCTCTGTAATGTGTAAACTGTAATGGACCATACAGATCTTTTGCAAGCCTAATTAAGTGACTGAAAGAATAACAGTGCATAAAGTAGCTGCACTGTTTTGATATCGCTGATTAGTTATCCCTTTACCAAGTACATTTAAGATGATATATTATTCAGTAATGAGACAACGACTAATTCAACTTGTAATGACTCATTTCCTTGTTGCCACTCCATTCCCCTGATGCCTTTTGATTGTTCCTTGAGTGATCCCTGGCTTGTGTGCTTTGTATTTCAGGTCACATGACCCATTTATAACTTGTATTATTAAAAATTGCTGCTATACTCTTAGTTCTGAATTTGTTCCTCTCTTTCGTTAGACTGAACATAGCAATTTGGATTTTTTTTTTTTGCCTATACTGTTTTAATTGCATGCATAACTACTATGTTTTCTCCTATGTGCTATATACACTCAGATTTTAACCTTGTTTTCACAACGTGCAAGGACCTTTTAGCTATAATATCATATACATTGTATCTCCTTTCATCTGATGGCAAGTGTCTAATCTATTTAGTGTTTCTCTCTCTCTGTGTATGTTTATTAAGGAGCAATTGAAAGACCAATTTGATAAGCTGATTATAGCTGTTAGCTGTGTGCATTGTATAAATCTTTAAGACTATGGGGGATTCCAGGAACTACCTAACCTCATAATCCCGCATAAGGAGAGATGGAGCAGGCAGCCTAGAGCCTTAGGAATTGTCCATACAAGGCTATGATATTATTGTAGAGAAATGGAGTAAGACCTTCAAATGTCTTTTTGTCTTAAAGACCACAAAATACTGAAATGATTAGTAACTTGGAAGTGATGCTCAACACCTTGTAGGGCCAAGCTCCTTTATTCCATGGGCTAACTAAATCTCCCAGGTATGACTAGATTCCTATCTAGCAAGCTTCTAGGTACAAGCCTGAATATCCAGATCCTGGAATCAGAACTTCTTCTGCAAAGAGACAAGGTTACTGTGGTGACAAAAAAACAAGAGATTTAGTATTGGAGACATCACCATGGCAAGCATTCTAACAGTGTTTTGTTGTATAGCCAGCCAGCTAGTATGCCATAGGGGGCAGAGTTAAATTTGAATTATTGTTCAGAGATGGAGCAAGATATTTTCAGATGTCTGTCTACTTGTATACCTGCTCCTGGGCTCTCTACTCTTCTTCTAAGTTTTAATCTTACTCTGAGATATAAATCTGTCTGGGGATTGGCCCTGCTTTGAGCAGGGGGTTGCACTAGATGACCTCCTGAGGTCCCCTCCAACCCTGATATTCTATGATTCTATGATAGTTTGTTTTTATCATTTGATTATAGTGTCATAAGTGTACCTAGTGTTTTAGAGCAAGTATAAAGTCAATCCCTGCCCCAAAGGAGCTTAATCATAGAGTATGTTATGTTTTATATACACTCATTTTATATTCACACAAGAGTGTTTATTATGTATGTAGTACAGGGACTGTGTTTTTTACCCTCACTGTAAATCATTGTGTACATTTATGTCCCATTTCTTCATGCACCCCCAATACGCTCACTCTAAGGCTCCAATTTTGGGAGAGCTTAAACATGTGCGTAAACTACTAATGTAACTAGTGACACTGAAAGCAAGCATACTCCAGCGAGTACAAGTATGTACGTAATACAGACATCCTGTCACAAGTAAATTTATAAATATTAGATTGTCTAAAGGATCCCATAATACTTTGAAGTTTCACTCACCACAGAAAAGCAGCTACTACTGGGCTAGCGTGCATAAATAGGTATTCAGCCAGTGCATGGCACAACAGTCAGTTTTGGTCAAGGATATGGAGGCAAACCTCTGCTCCTTCTATGGCATCTTTAATATCCCTGCAGAGCAGACAGTCTCATCTCTCACTGCTAATGCTTAGCACAGGGTATAAGGTCTTGTCTACACTACAGGGGAAATTCAATCTAAGCTACGCAATTTGAGTCACGTGAATAGCGTAACTCAAATCGACGTAGCTTAGACCTACTTACCGCGGGGTCCACACTACACAATGTTGACAGGAGACGCTGTCCCGTCAACTCCCCCTACTCTTCTCAATCTGGTGGAGTACAGGAGTAGACGGGAGAGCGATCTGCAGTCAATTTAGCGGGTTTTCACTAGACCCGCTAAATTGACTTCTGATGCATCGATCGTCACTTGTCGATCCCCCAGTAAGTGTAGACAAGCCCTAAGAGTGCCTATTGCTGCTTACCTTGTAAAGCCACCTCTAGACCGAGGTGTGGGAGAACATCCATATGCAGGAAACACCATTTATGTGTGGTGTGTACCTTTCCAAACCATTGCTACGCTCCTGATCCATTTCAGCAGTTAGTGTGGTCTATATCTGTGACTTGTCAGCCTGCTCCTGGCTGCAAAGCAAGATATCTCATATTAACCGGTCTCCCTCATATTAACTCTTTAAATAGTTTTGCTCTTCTCTGAACAGGCTTGTGATGTGCTGTTAACATCTACAGGATGCCGTGTCCTCTTAAAAATGAAACAAGTGGCATCCCAAAGGCAGGGTTTTCTGAGAAGTAGGTACTTTAACACATGCTATACTGAGGCCTGGTCCACACTAACCCCCCACTTCGAACTAAGATACGCAACTTCAGCTACGTGAATAACGTAGCTGAAGTCGAAGTACCTTAGTTCGAACTTACCGCGGGTCCAGACGCGGCAGGCAGGCTCCCCCGTCGACTCCGCGTACTCCTCTCGCGGAGCAGGAGTACCGGCGTCGACGGCGAGCACTTCCGGGATCGATCCGGGATCGATTTATCGCGACTAGACAAGATGCGATAAATCGATCCCAGAAGATCGATTGCTTACCGCCGGACCCAGAGGTAAGTATAGACGTACCCTGTGTGTTGCAGTGCTTGAGTACAAATCAGCAGGCTAGTGACACTTTGGTCTCGTCTCAATTGCAGCCATGTGGGAGCATCCATTTGCAACATTTAGCCCAAACCATATTATAATGTGTTTTATCTGTGAAGATGGGGCAAAATCATGTGACAGCCTGATCTTTCAGGACTGTAGCACAGTTGCCTTAAAGTAGTTTATAATGATTTGGGACACATCAGGGGGTAACCAGGTCTGCATCACACAGAGCTTTTTCTGACAATCTCCTAATCTTTGTTCTAGTCATGATACAACTTCCTTGGTCCTAATAACAATGAGAGCGCTAATGGAGATGGACTAATGGAATTTGTGCCACTGTGGTGTTTAACTTTGCTCAAAACAAATCTAGATGCTAATACGGTAAAAATGTTGGTGGCCAGTCCATATCCTAGTGCTCCTACTGTTGCTAGATGTTGTGGAGTTGCAACTGTGCAATACCAGTGATGACTCAGAAAAAATAGCTTCTCTGGAACTTTTCTCAGACACTGAGAGAGTCCTTGGTTGGATATGCTGCCAAGATTTAAAAAAGGAACTGGGTGACTTTTGTGTGTGTGCCCTCAACTTGAGATGCCTGGAAAGGGCCTGATTTTCAGAAAATAGGGTGCTCATCATTTTCTGAAACTCTGGCTCCTTCAAGCTGTCTCAAGCTGGGCACCCAAAACTACTAGTCAATTCTGGAACATTTTGGCCATGGCTTTCTTATCTTTTTTTCATTTGGGCTGTTTGCTTCAAAAGTAAGCAGTGTGCTGCTTTACTCGGCACAGGCTTTTATATTTTTACAACAGGAAGGGCCCTCCTGTGAATAGGTTTTGTTTGTTTGTTTGTTTGTTTTAATAGTATTTTAATCTAATGAAAAATGAGGTTCTTGTCCTTTGAATGTTCAGGGTTCTAATCTATTGTGGATATGTGAATGTAACTCCTGTGAGCATTAATGTATCATGCCAAAGAGTAGGCTTGTGTGTGTGTGTGTCTAGCTATAGATACCCCCTGACCAAATGTAATCAGTTACATGAGCACAGTAAAGCATCTTAAACCTGCAGACTTCTTTTTGAAGTATAAAACTTTTCTTTCATAACTTATTTAGTTCAAAATATTTATGTGTTGCAGAATCTATGCTGAGTTTCTGTCCCCGCAAGCAACTCTTTACTTTGAAGCTATAATTAGCCCCTGAAGAAACTGATTTGCCATGGTACTGCAGACACCTTAACAATGCAGTTTCAAGCCCAATGTCTTATTCTTTAGTGGGCAACCCTGTGTTATTTAGATTCATTCTATTTAAAGATTCATTTTGTAGCCCTTAAAAGCAGAGTTTGTTAAGCAAGGACTATGCTGCTATAAGCAATGTCTCATAACTTTTCCCCCCAAACAGCTAAATTTGATGCAGTCGGTACTGGTGTAAATCTGGAGAAACACAATTGGCTTCAGTGGACTTCTGTCTGGATTTTCCCTGATGATTCTGATCTCAGTAACAGGCTCAATCTGCCAATACTTATGTGAATTAGGTTTATTGTTCAATAGATTCTTGGTTAAAATGTATGTAACATAATCTGAAACACTAAGAATTAGAACACTATTATCCGTGTCCTGCTAAAATTAATTCAGAAGTCTTTGAACAGGCTTCTTACATGGATGTAAATCTCTTCCTGTAATTTTTCTGAAGAACTGAAAAAAATCTCATTGCACTATATAACTTTGCTTCATTACAAATATTTGGTTTTCTTTTCAGTGTTATGCTGTATGTGAGAAATCAGATCCCCAATGTTAAATTATTATGCTCTATTTCTAGGGACAAGTCACCATGACACCCAAATCAGTATTATTAATTATTTAAAAAGTATGATATGATTATTACTTATGTCAGCCTCAAAAGCAGAAATGCAAAAAAAAAAAAAAAAAAAGCAGCACAATGTAAAGAATCCATGTGGTACTTGCTTGCATAATGCATTTTTTTTAATATGCTGCAGAACCATAGTTAGTTGAATTCAACAGGTTATGGTTAGTTTAATTGAGTTTAATTAAAGGGTAGGAAAATGGGCTTGTGTTATGACAGTTCCTCTGTTGTACATGAATGTTTAATATTGCAGTAGCTATGTCTTAGTCCATGTTTACTAATTCCCCTTAGAAGCTTAAATATTTTAATCCTCAGTTTTACTTTGAATAGAGTTTAAACGGTACTGCAGTTGCACAATTTATATTGACATCAGCTCATATTTTGGCACATTGCAGTCAGATAAACATTCTGCCAAATTTTGATGATTTTCCTCTCCCCTAACGTTAGTTATGGGTTTGTACAGTAACTGTGAGCATAAAAGACTTGGAGAAAATGTAGCTACAACAATTGCATAACTATTTCAATTCACACATTCCCTCTATTGTGGTATTATGATGATGACAAGAACTGGAAAGAGAAACAAGTCTGAAACTAACTGTAAACAAAAATTAAACTGACTAGTCTTATTTTCATTGCCCAAACATAACATGGTGGAAACAAATAAATGTCATAGTCATTAAAAAGCAGATTAAATATTTACAATTTGATTAATCTAGCTATTATTAGTAATGTAAATAAGAAAACTTGTTTTAGGAGTAGTTTTTTGTAATCCCAGTGTTTTAAATGACTACCTTGTTTTATAGCAATTTCAAATCTACTATAGTACTCATAGAAGTTAAAGATGGGAAAGTATTTGGATCACTCAATCCATTTCCTGTCATTACAGAATTGTTCCCTAAAATACATTTTAATATCTAGTCTAGTTTTAGGTCCCAAGACTTGAGGCTTCCACCTCTTTCCTAAGGAAACTGTTTTACAACCTAACATATCTCACAGTTAAGAAGAGTCTCTTCTTCTGATATTCAGCCTTTGTTTTCCATAGTTTCATTCTATTATTCCTAGCTCTATCCAGTTTTATTAAACTAAAGAAAATAATCTCACTCCTTGGAGTTTACACACTTGACACATTTAATATGTTTTCGCTTAGAGAGAGAGACACACACACACACACACACACACACACACACACTCTTTTGAAATCTTTAATCATACTTCAGTCCCTATGGCTCCCTGATCACTTATGTTGCTCTTCTCTGAACTCCCTCAGATTTGTCAATAACTTTCTGGTAATATGGTGCCCAGAATTCACTGCAGGTGCAGATACACAACAGTTGTACGGACAGAGATTATTACCTCCCTGCTCTGACATATTGCCTTAGGGTAGGCAGTGTTGAATCACCCAGGCTTGCCTTTATAATCCCATCACACAGCAAACTAATGTTGTATTTGCTCTGTTAACCCTCCAGTAGGTCTTGCTTCTGGTTCCCAGACGTCCCCTCCCATTGAGTATGTGCTTAAGATTATTTCTCCCCTTATGTATTGGACTGCATGTTTCCATCAGAATCTTTTTTTTTTTAACTTGTTTTCTAAACTCTCTTGTTTTCTAAGTCTCTCTGTATTTCAGTACTTGCTGCAAATATTTGTTGTACTATTTACTTAATTTCATGTAATTAATAAAGATGCTAAATAAGAACAGTCTAAAGAGCAGTTTCTTCTAACACAGAAGAATAACATAAATTTAACCCCTTCTCTCCATTCTCCCCCCCCCCCCCCAAATCAAGAAACTAACAATGCATGCTTCATTTCACTGATTCATTATAGGCCATCTGCCAGCTTCCATGTAGAAGTAGTTTGTTCTTTGGGAAAAGGACCTTGTCTTACTAAATGCTAATAAGTTGCTTAGCACAGTTGATGCTTTATATTTAATAACTGTCTGATTATGGATGATACCCTGTATTATAATCCACTGGATACCTCCTCCAGCTTGATATATTGCCACACATAATTTTTGGCTAATTTCCAGTCTATTTCAAGGGAGTAAGCTTTCACCTTTTACAGCACAACTAAAAGTCTAAAAACATAAGTGAGTTTTGATATTTGCTGCTCTCTGGCACTTTCAGTAATTAAACCAATAGAGTTTTTCTTTTGTTAACTGTAATATTGCTCATCAAGAGAATCCACAAAGCATAAATTAATTATGGATAATCACTAAAAAAGAGGGATAACTGAAGGCATCACACTGACTGCACAGATAATGATGAGCACTAATCTGTTTTTTCCCCCCCACAAGTATCAGCCCAGTGCTTTACTAAAGTTGCCTTCTTGGCTTTATAATCTTTGAGTGTGTGCATGTATGTGCAAGCATAAAACAATGTAAATAAAGGTCGGGGGTGGGGTAGAGCTGCTCTGAAGTGACTATATTTAGTAGCAAAATAAATTTCTATTAAATAGACCATTTACTCCTATTAGCCTTGCACAGCCAACACAGCTAAGGGGAGAAAAAGGTGAATTTCATTCCTACTTCCATAGCATAAACAAAATTATGTAGCAAATTCTGGTCAGTTACACCTGTGCAGTCTCCTGGATGGCAATGGAATTTCACAGGTATTACTGACGTTATTACTTGACTTTTTAGTCCTGGAAGTGATAAGCAAAGAGGAAAAAAAATCCCCAGCTTGGTCATCAGATCCCAGCTTGAGTTTGGAGGATTTGTGGTTCGAAAAACGGTCTAATAAACGGAGCATATTTGATCTGGAGTTATACAATAAGCATAGAACCCAGTGATAATGTTATTGCACGTTTATTTTCAAAGTAGAACTGCAATTCAGTAACAGAGGATAAAGCCAGCTTTTAAAAGTATACCCTTGGTGGTAGCCTTATCTCCAAAAACCTTAAACTACCAGGATATGTAGTTAAAATTTGTAATGCATTTCATTTGATTATACAGGCGGTATTTGTAGCCCACATCAACACACTTTAATCCACTTTTTTAGGAAGCCATTTTTTTATTTATTTTAATAATGTTGGTCAAGTAAATAAAACAAACTCAAGCTAGTGTAACTATGTTGTGTTCTGTTCTGAAAAATGTGTAGGATTGAAGCAGCAACAGCAGTAGATTAAAACAAGGCAAAACCTAATTGCAGTTGGTAAGGCAACTGCGTTTCTGTTAAAACCACCCGTGAGAGAGCAGTGCATTTATAGCAGCTCTTAGTTGATCCAATAGTGTCCCCTGTGACCTTGGTTGGGTGTTTTGTAGGGTGACTAATGCCTCACCATGTTCTCTTTTTCTGGTGACTTGCCTATTGCCTGCCTCTGGGTTTGTGATTCCCCTTATGCTGACTTCTGCAATATTCCTTCAGTCTCTTATCTCAAGGCTTTGATGCATATGTTCTGAAGGTGGCCACCGTGACTTTGGGTGGCAGCAGATGGTAAACCTTCAGGCTGCCACCGGCTATACTGGTGTTAAGTTGGAAACTTAGCGTTTGATGAAGAATCAGTAGTGCATATGAAAGAGCTTTTACTGCAGAAATATCTTTTAATTAAAAAAATTAGCATACTGAAACACTTGCTAATTTCTATACACGTAAAGAATCCTAAAATTAACTGTTTTCTTAAAGCTAAACTATGGTTATTTACAAGTCAGATTTTGGTTTTTCTCCAATTGCATGTAATGTATTTAAACAGTTTTTTGTTTGTTTGTAAACTGAGCTGTTGGATACAATTATAAATCAATTATCTGAAGGTCTCTGAAGTGCAATTATTTTTAAAAGTAGTTTCACGTAACATCAGAATTGACTTCCAGTTTTAAAAATGAAATGGGAAATCTTGCTTGCATACCCACAAAAACTGGTATGTCATTACCTTAGGTATTACTGATTCCCCCCTTTGTTGTAGTAGCGAGATGGCAATAATTCCTTGTTTATATGCATTTTGGGACGCTGCCTGGGAGAACTAAGATACTGTACTAAGCACACTTGAGTGTGCTAATGTTGCAATATTCTTTGCCTGTCAACTTCCTGTGTAGTTGTGAATTGGCTCTTGTAGCACTGCCTACCTATGTTTTTTTTTCTTGGTGGTAACATGCTATGTTGGAGGATTTTAAAGCCTAAAACAATATCACATTAGTATGACAAATAGGGTTTGCATAGTCTCCTTTTGTATCACAGTCTCACTTGCCATGAATGGCGAATGTCTGGCATAGCACTTACGTTGCCTCCCTTCTGAAGATGGGTGCATAATACTGTGGGTGAAGGTTAATTGTTTTAAGGCATTAGACTTCACAATTCACGCTACAGTCATCCTTACCCAACAGCTTCCATCAGCATCCGAAAGCCAGGAACAGATTGGCTTCCTAACATAACATAAGAGAAGTGCCTGTCCACAATCTGCTGTTGCTGATGCTCCTGATGCCATCGCTTTGGATAGAGAATTGGGACAAGGAACATGCTATGGAACTTCATGTTCTTAAGTCAAGCCTGTTTATGGGGGAGCTCACTGACCCTGGTTGCTATGTGTTTTGAAAGGAAGTCCTACCAAAAATCCCTAAGGAACATACACCGGCACTCTCCTCTGCAGTGGGAGAGAGATGTGGATGAATGCCAGTATAAATAACTCCTACTGTGACAATACCAGTAGTAAACAATGTTTGGCCCCAAAGTCTGAGGAGCGACGGCTCTGATGTTGAGAGCAAGTCGGTGCTTAACCCACTGGATTTATGTTTCATCTTTGCAAAAGTAGGTTACAGCAGTAGTCCTGCAAGGTAGCCCAGAGGAGGTTGTTTTTTTCTGCTGTGTAAGTACTATGCTTTTTAGAGTAGATGTACTGCAGTCTAAATGAAGTGGTTGTGCCTCTTTCTTTCTCTGGCTCATCCCCTTTTGGATTTGCATGCCATTTGCATGTTATGGTAATGCCAATAATAGTGTGGTAATTACCCATTTTGTAACTTGTTCAGATAAGGCCAATTATGGACTATGTTTTGATAAGTTGCATGAGCATACCTGCTTCCGTACAATGTTAGGGCCCTACTCTGCAGTCGTTTCAAAGTAAGTTAAATATATCCTAGATCTACCCCGTCAACCTAGGATAAATGGATGACACTAGCAGTTTCTCTAAACTTCCATCATGACAAAATAATCAGCTATGCCAAGATATAGAGGTACTTAATAAATAGTAATTCTCTAGCAAACAAAATGGAGCAGTGGATTATTTTCAAATCTGTGGAAACTGATTTCAGCTTTGAGTTAAACAGAGAAAACAAGACCAAACAGGAGTGAGTATAGTGCTTGATTGGAGAGAAAAAGCAAAGGAATGGTGGCTGGTTGGAGAGACTGGTTAATCAGCCTAGCTAGTGAACCTCAGCGACACGGAACTATTATCTGTTAAAACCTATTCTGTTACGGTTGAAAAAGAGTAGCTGCTAGTCTTTGTGATGTTGTAATATAACAGCTGAAGCTAACCCTTAAGGGACAGGTTGTCTGCTTTATTCCAGTTAGTGGCAGTCATTCTATATGTTACTATAGAGCAAAGAGTCGGTAGTCTGCTCTGGTACACCGTATGTTAATACAGTTCTGATAAGCAAGTGTGAAACATGAAAGGGAGGAATACATTAATTGTATTTGTGCAATAAGGTATGCCATCAAAGGTAATTATTTCATGACAGTTTTAGTTATAGCACTTGTTTTATCATGAAATAAAATATGGCTTTAGGAGCCTTTTATTGGAAAGACAATTGTATCAAATTAGTACCAAATTAGATTTTTGTCTTTATAAAGGTGAGCAAACCCATGAGCAGTTTTTAAATTGGTGTGTTGTATTCTACAAATGAACAAATCCTGTCTGAGGGTTAAAGAAGCTATTATTTTGTCCTTTATGCTGACAGCTTCATTACTGATTGGCCTACTGTTGGTATTAAAAAAAAAATGTTTGGCTCCTTATGATCTTTGTGCATGCAACTATAATATTAATACAGAGCCATAGAACTGTTCATTAAGAAGTGACTTTAAATGAGGTTGATGCATGAGATACAGATGTTAAATGCAGACATTCCTTTTCGTATACAGCCGTATGGCTAATAATTTCCAAGTGGCTAAAGCTCTTGTTAGCAAGAGTGCTGGTGTGTTAAGAATGGCCCTATAAATAACTTTAAGAGCTGAAGTTGAAGGTGCTTTTTTTTAAAGACTATTGTTAACTAAACATTATTGCCAAACAGATGGAAAGCATTCACCAGCCTGATGTTTTTAAGTCTAATTATATTATCACCAGTCCTGTACGGCTCAGTTGAAGAGGTGTATCCAGAGGCCAATTTATAATCATTTAGCCAACACCTGTTTGGGAGAAATTGACAGTCAAAGGGCACATTTAAAAAAAAATCACATATGTTCTTGTATTTATTGCCTCAATGTGAACAGTACCTACCTACAAATAAACTTGGTAAAAGAAGACAAAGTGCCTGTAAACAAAACATAACTTCCTAACAATTTTTATCTGTCTTAATTTGGCATATCTTGTAAATTTTATTTTAAGCATGGTGGCTAAGCAAGGATAGTAAAACCAATGTTACTGCTATGATTTATTCCACTGGCTTTTTTGTTTCTGAGAGCCCAATAGAACAGGCTTACAAAATCATCATGAAAATTCACCTGCCTAGGCACATTATCTACTCACCAGCCTTCCCATTATGATGAAAATGACATTCGACACATCCATCAAAAAACTTAATCCATTTAGTGGGCAAATAGAATTTTTAGAGGCTGCTATAAAATATTTTATCTTAGTTAGATTGCATAAACTCTTGTTTTAAAAGCTTCATCTTAAAACAATCAAGTATTTTTGTACACTGTACAATGAATGAGTATTATAGGAGGTGCTGGTAGGGACCTTTATACTTAGGTTTCCATTAGAAAAGATTATTGCAACCTTTCCTTAGGAAGGTTTAACACCTCCACTGTTTGCAGCAGGCTTTGAAATTTGGCAGGGAGAAAGTTCTTGGGCTGGGGAAGTACCTTGTCTTCATCCCATGAAATTCCATTCAGGTTTAGCATAGTTATAATTAATTAAAAATCACAATTTCCCTTCTCTTGCTTGTATTCCTCTGGAATATGTTGGGAGTCTGCCCAAATAATTGAGTATGAACATTCTAAAGAGCTAGGCCCACACTGCTGTTACTTTACTGGGAATATCTGTGAGCTGCTGTCCGGGCACCATTATCCTTGGACTCAGCATGTGGCTCCAGCATTCCATTCCACCCCCACCTTATGGGTACCACATGGGACAGGATCTTCCCCCAACTCTCAGAGGGGAGGGAGAGCTGAGTGGATTTCTCAGAGCCCCCCAAACCAGCACACAATCCCAGCAGACCATCCCTCTTTTTTGGTGGCGCCAGCGGGGGCAGGAGTGCTCCTCTTCCCAGAAAGTGGGGGGGTGGGGGGAGGGAGAGAAAGCTGGGCTGGCCTGCTCCTGCCACCCACTGGCCCCAGAACATGGTGCCACTGGCCCATCACCCCTCTGGAATGTGTTCTGCTGCTGCCAGCTAATGTAGTTAGTCCTATAGCTCAAGTTGTAGCACTCCGTGCTGCAGGTTGTGTGGATAACTGTAAATCTGGCATTTCCTGTCTTTCTTTTTTTTTTTAATGCTTCACTTTGCTGCCTAAATAATGTTTTAATGTAGTTTTTCTTTTTTTAAATGTAATTGTATTTACATTGGAAGCATAACTGTGTGGAGAAATTTAAAGAGTGAATATTCGACTTAGACTGGACACTCTCTACATGTTTGATCTTGGAGTACTGGTCTTGTACATGTACCATTTTAGGTTATTGTGCTGAACTGGAACTCTTCAGATATGCCTGAGCATCTATACTCTTGGAATTCAAGGGTAACATGCTCAAGAGTTTGGGGATATACAAAGAGATTTGGAGAACTACAGTTCCCTAAAATTGGAATTTCTGGGGGCTGTCTTTCAAACAAGTGTCAATACTAAATTAACTAATTAGATTCCTTCTCCTGCAAAAGTAACAAATGTTCTTTAACACCCATGGTGGTGTCACTAAGTTATAAATGAAGTTGTCTATGATGTGTCTGCAGCAAAGCCAGTACACTGTAATGAGACTGGCTTTTGAAGCTATATCTTTTCCCCTTTCTGCAATGAATCCATTCTCTTTTCCTAAATAAATATTCTCTTTCCATCTTACTGTAATATTGCAGTCCTGACAGCTGGATTTCCCTGCAGCAATTTGTGTTGCCAGTTATAAATGCACCAAAATTATAAGGTTGTGGAGGAATTCAACAGCAGTGATAGTAGAACTGATTAAGGCATTAAAAATTTGTAGGTGTTGCCACAACCAGTAAGAGCTAGAGCAAGCCATGTTATCATCATAATGCACAATTTGGTTTTTCTTCCAACACAAACAGTCTTCAGTTTGACTTCCTGGGAGGGACCATCAGCCTCACCTTAAAAGACAAAACACTCTCCCTCCCTCAAGAAAACAGGGAGCCTACAGGGAAGGAACAAAACTTGGGTATAAGAAACCTGGTGTTGTGAAAACAAGTCTTACTGGGAGAAGGGAATGTTGGACTAAACTGAGGTAACACTGCTTTTTATGCAGTTACTCTAACTTGAGTTCTGCTGAATTATACCCTCACTCATAAAACACCAATTGGTGTTTTTTGGGGGGGTTTTTTGGTTGTCAAGTTTTAAATTTTTAGGCAGCTGATTGGTAATCAGATGAAGTTTCTGCAGTATTCAGGAGACATCTTTCATGTCCTCAATCATATTTGTCTTTTAAAAAAATAAATCCGTATAGGTCTTACTAATGTTATCAGATTTTTTTGTATTTTATTGTGCACTGTTTTTTAATAACATGCAGTATTGGTCTATAGAAATGTTCAATTGTTAATTTTTGAGTTGCCTACTGTTAAGTAGCTTTATACTATTGAGAAACTTAAAATAATTTTTTCTTTAAATTATGTTTTGTTTAGGTTTTACTTGTAATTGATACTAGAACACAGCAGACTTTTATACTGAAAGTAAGTAAAATCTTTATTCTACTTTCCTAAACAACTTCGCCTGCTAATTTACTCCACACAAAGAAAATATTTCCTATTTTTATGGTTGCCATCTCTGTGAATTTTATTGGCACATTAACATTTCTGTCTTCTAAATGTATTTGAATTATATTTTCACTTTCTTCCATCGCCTTTCCTTTCCTTTTTTCTCTGTAGTTCTTGTACCCATAGCATTACCACTGATCATGATAGTGGTGTGATCATTGAGGCCAATATCTTCGCAGGCTTCAGGAAAGGATCATAGTTATGTTAGACCATAGGGGATATAAACCCTCATGTTTCAGGGCATAAGTTAGGAAGAAATTTCTCCTGTACACAAGCTATTCCATAACTGTTTGCTACAGGATTTGTTGCTTGTTCCCCTGAGGCATCTGGTACTGGCCACTGTGAGAGACAGAATATTTGATGAGGTGGACCACTGCTCTGATCCAGTATGGCAATTCCTATGTTCTTAAAATTATAGATTACTACAATGTGAAAGGTCCGCTTAAGGTTACTAAACTATTAAATTAACAATAAGGACTTCCCTACATGGGAATTATATCCTTAAGGTTTGCCTCCTGTGATTCATGTAGATCAGGTAAAAATTCTTTTGAGAACCCAGTGAATCCATGGGGCTGGGAATTGGTTTACTTTGAGGGCTTGATGCAGCCCTTATTCACACAAGGAATCACATTGATTTGAATTAGGCTACTGACCTGAGTAATGGCTGCAGAACTGAGGCCCAAAGACTATGCTGTAGTTAATTGTTGAAACTTTATTTACACCTCAGCTTCAGGAACACTGTGTACACACGCTGTAAATTGTTCTAATTCTATTTATCTTGCCTTAGAAATCCAAACACATACTCTGTGCAGAAAATCATTCCATTTATAATTCACAAATGGCCATTCGTAAACATTATATAGTTCAGATATTGGACCCTAGGTAAGCATCCTCATTGCATCTATAGGCAGACTAGATGAACTGTATATTTTTCCATTTTACTCCTTACATCTTGTTTATCAATATAGTAGTAGGTCACGCTTATTTCCCGCCCCCTCCATTCCAATAACTTCATCTGTGTGCCAAAATTATTACCTCTTCAGGAACTGAACCTTTTCCTATTTTTTTAAGTATGGTGGAAACATAAGGATAACATGTGAATCCAGGGTATTCTTTTGTCTCTAGAACGTAGATTGATTTAAACAATGTCTTTTGCTTAAAAAAAATAAAAATTTTAAAAAGGTCATAGGGAAATAACTGTGTGTCATCCTGATGACTTAGTTTGAGAGAGATTCTAATAAAAACATTGACCCATGTAATTGATTTTAATGGCAGCTTTGTGCCATCTTCTGTTCTCTGGAAATGCGCCAGATGCCATCAGCAGAGCCTCGGGGGACTGAGGGGCATAGAGCAGCAGATGAGTGGTTTCTCTGAAGCCCAGAGTAACTCGGATAGATTAGTTTGGTTGATAAACACAGAGCACAGCAGGCTCCAAAGGCAACTGAGGGTACAACTGACCTTTTTGTTCTCTGTCAGGGTCTAAGGAAAAGTAGTGAGTACAGCAGGAACAGAAAGACCATCATTCCCCGCTGTGTGCCCAACATGGTGTGTCTGCACAAGTACATCATCTCTGAGGAGTCTGTATTTCTTGTGCTGCAGCATGCAGAAGGTTTGTCTGTGGTTTAAGTACATTGAAAAAAAAATCAAGCTTTCAATCAATGATAAATTTAAATGTCAAATTACTTTCTTATGTATTTTTCTAAACAAAATATTTTCACTCTTAGAATAACAAAACTATACAAAGAATGGATTTTTTCCCCTTATTCCTATTCTGAATCTCATTCCTGTTTTGAATTTCCCCAAAAGCTGCTGAGTTGTTTGAGCTTTAGTAATATTGTACATTTCTAACCATTTATTTTCTACAGGACAGAAACTGGTTTGGTTGAAACTGCAATCTACTGTATGTACAAGTCAACTCTAGGAGATAAAATCTTTTTGCCACTTTTGTAATCTTTGGCAAGCAAATCTTTTTAATGTTATGTAGCTAAAATGGGAAGTATTCCCATAAGAATTTAATAATTGCCTTCTAAAAAACAAGAACATTTGCCTATTCCTTAACATTACATAGTTATTCTGATCTGGGTTTTTAAGAAAATAGCCAGTGGTGTCATATAGGAGTTCAAAGCAGAACCACAGAGTTGTGCCTTCAAACTATTTATAAAATTCCTGTTATATGTTCAGGGAACAGGTGGCAAAAAATAATTACGTTTTGATTTTTTTCCCCTCTGGATTTAAATATTCCCTAATTTTAATTACTCCTTTTTGTATAGAATGAGTGCAGAATATAAATGTCAATTCTGCTAATATATCTCTTCCTTTTTAAGGGATGCTGCTAATTCAACCAGAAAGGGGAAATACAAGGCACAGAACTAGTTTATAGAGAAGATAAGTTTAGAGGAAATATTATTCCTTTTGTTTTAACTATTTGGAATTTGCCTATGCACATGCCACTTTTGTCACATACGGGAAAATAGACCAACAAAAGTTGACTCAAGAGTTCTCTGTTGTATGTTTTATTTATTTATTTTAAACTTGACTGTACAATGATGCATGAAGGAAGACCTTATGTTAATAGGCTACAATGTAACTGTATGTGAATTCTCTACCCCCCCAAGAGAACATCCTGGGAATTTGAAAGCTATCAATTGACCTCTGACCTGAATGTATATTGGTAGTTTTTGACTGAATCTTTGGAGAAGCTTAGAAAATTTGTTGAGAATTCATTGGTGCCAATAGATTTCTGCTCCCCGGAGTCTGCAGGGGAAAGGGATGGGGAGAAAAAATATTGGGGCTGGGGGGGACTCAGTTGATTATTATAACTTCAGGTCCCTAGGATTTTTAATTCCCTTGAGAAAAACTTCCTTTGGTAGCACAGGATGAAGATAGGATGAGAAGAGGAAAAGGTATTTCAGGGAGAATTACTAGGGTGGGCAATAACCAAACATCCCAAAAAGAACTTTAAAGTACACAGCAAACTGCCACAGTCCAGGGCAACCTACTGGAAATGGTTACTACTTCCCAGTAAGGAATATCTTCCTTTGGCTCTGGTGAATGAAGGGGGGAAGGGAAGCAGAGATGTTTCATACCCCAGAGCTCTTGTATATAAGAGCAAAGAGGTGAGCTGAATGGATTGGACAGGACAGTTACTGTAAGAGGAAAACTTTAACGAATCCAGTGAAAAGTTACTGTCCTGGCCTGCTCATTCTTGTCGAAACCAACCATAACAAGTGTTGAGTTCCCTAGGTAAAATTAATTTGTTTCAACTGCTGCTAAATCCCTACTTTGTATAAATAGTATAGGGCAAAGGGTTTTCTCTCAAATCCCCTTTGTGTATTGGGAGTAATAGAGCAGCATATTGTCTAGAAGTGGGTACATGATAAGCTCAGTCACTGCTCAGTTAATGATTCCTTATAAAAACTACTAATTTTGAGAGATAGGTTAAGCTTATTTCGGTGAGCCAAACATAAAGGAAAAACAATTGCATTTAAAAAGTAATATGTCCTCTTTAATAGAAGACATATTTGTATATGTGGAAAAAACATGCAGAAGAATGTATTGTAAATAAGCGCTTCTTCGGTCTTACCTAAATCTCAACTATGCAAAGTAGCACAAACACTCTCACAGCCTGAAATCATCCTAAACCACCTCCTTCAGGGTGTCCTGTCTATCCTCGAGTGATGTACTCGAGTGATACCGGAGAGGAATTGTGCCACCCCATATTCTAATTCACCTTCCTTTGAGGCATAGCAAGGTGGTCAAAGTTCTTGGATGTCTATGCTTCCATCAACTCCAAATGACCCTGACTTACTGTTGTGGTTGTTGATTTATTTATATTCTGGTAGTGTCTAGGTGCCTCAACTGAGGTCAGAGGTTCTTTTGTACTAGATGCTGTACATACACATTATAAGAAACCGTCCTTGACCCTGAAAGCTTATAGTATAAATAGAAAAGACAAAGGGTGACGGAAAGGAAGTGATGTTCCCATTTAAAGAGTGGGAGTTATATGGTGACTTGTCCAAGGCTATGCACAGGAAATATCATAGATCCAGGATTTGAACTCAGATCTCAAGAGTCCCTGTCCAGTGCCTTATTTAGAAGACCATCCTTCTTCCCTGACCTTTGTCAGTTAATGAAGTTAAAAAAAAATTGCCATTGGGTTTCTAGGATCCATGGCGATTCTCTGACATCAGGCCTTGAGGTTCCCCAGCTCATCTAGATTCCCACGCCAAAGACCACTTACCATCTCTGTCTTAGTAAAGCGTAGCTGGAACACCTTGAGCACAAGAATAGTTGGAATCCTGACTGTCCTGATACCCTGATATCAATCAGAGAGGCTTTTTTGAATTTTGCCAAGAAAAATAACGGGAAGGTGATTGACGCCCAGGATGGGGATTTTGATATGGGCTGGTGCAGTGGGCAGTGGCTGACTCAGTAAGACCTTTTAAATTGTTGGACATTGTAGAAATAGAAACCATGAATGTAAAATGGGGTAAAGTTACACTGTATTTGTATGGGGAGGTTAGGCTTTGTCACCAAGAACACTATGGTGTTTTGATGACAGGAGAAACCTGTTGGTTAATAGCAGTCAGATTGCCAGAATCTTGTAAATTTCTAGGGTAGATAATCTTACCAAAATCCCTATAGAGGAGGTTTTCGTAAATTATGGCTACCTCACACTCATTCCTCTAAAAACCATCTTTCTCTGCTTTTCAGGTTCCCCTGATCAGTCAAAAGCCAAAACTTTCTAATTATTCAGAGCTCCAAGGTGTAATGATAGAGCTAAAAAGGCTGCTTAGTCACTTAGAGGTACTAGCAGTACTGCTCCGAGTTAAAAACAAAAAAAGATAAACAGGCAGGGTATGCTTTGCAGTCATCTTTGGGAATGGATAAAAACTTCAGGGTCAGTGCCTGTTTCAGTATAAATGCCTAAAACTGTGTGTCACTTCTGTATGTCTCCTTTGCATCCAAACTTCAGAAAGTTCTGTTTCATTAGAAAGGAGCATTGAGCGAATAGAACATTTGGTTTATATATTGCTCCGTGGTGGCTTATCATGCTTAGAGGCCAGTTGCACCATTAGGAAGTTCAAGGATAAAAATGTTAATTTTAACTGGAAAACAGTTTGGATTAAGGCCTGTTCAGAGGAGGTTGTAAAGTTGCATATGAAGCTAACTGCTTATTTGCGAAGGGCTTTGCTGTTGATTTTATACCCATTCCCTTTACTGCACAGCTTATATCCACTGTCAGGGTTTTAAACTGGACTCAGAAAACTTGACCCCAAACATTCTTTGATTAAGAAGAACACATTCTTGTTTTACCCAGAAGTGGTGATGCTGTCATTCTTCCAAACACAGTTAATGGGGCTGGTGGATTCCCTTATGAGCTCTTCCCATGGTCACAAAACATTAGAGGGCTTTAGAAGGGTGTGTTAGAGGCAAGGAAGTCCACAAAGTTATCTGGTAGCTTTGTCAGAAAGCATTTGGCAAGATCTACTGTGGTGGAGAGCCAGTGTGATGTTAACAAGGCCTCAGTTTTTG
Source organism: Emys orbicularis (assembly GCF_028017835.1). Taxonomy (NCBI): domain Eukaryota; kingdom Metazoa; phylum Chordata; order Testudines; family Emydidae; genus Emys; species Emys orbicularis. Next base: position 169,255,398 of record NC_088685.1, read on the forward strand.
TTGGCACTACCAATGCCAGAAATTTTAGAAACAGATGCTTCAAAAACAGGCTGGGGGGCTTCCGTGGTACATCAGAGTTTAAGTGGCTGTTGGAAACTGTCAAATCTCTTTAAGCATAAACAAGCTGGAGCTCCTATCAGTCTGGAGAGCACTCAAGAAACTTCAAATTGAAGAGGCTTTCAGGGTATGGGAACTAATGGACAACAATTCAGTGGTGGTCTGTCTTGCCAAACTAGGGACTTGCTGGTCAGAATGGATTACATTACTAGCCCTAAAGATTCTATTGCCACTCACGAGAATGTAGTAGTGGCTGTTCTGTCCTTGTCCAAAGGCTGGTTTGAAATGATCACTATTTCTCAATTTTTGTCAGATGGTGGGCACACAGGCTTCTTCTATGCTAGCAAACTTTGTAGCAGTTGTTCACCACCACGTTAGCAATGGTGAAGGCGGTAATATATGTAGGGCTCTGTTTTTAACTACTGTACTGTCATGTTAGAGATTCTGGTGATAAACTCCTATGTACACTGCTGCTATTATTATTATGCATTGGAGTTATTGCTTATGTTATGGTAGTGCCCAGAAGTGAGGTCCCAGTTACGTCGGGCACTGCACACACATAAGTATGTATGTTTAATCATTTTATATATCATGAAGTTGACTAGTGGCTGCATCTCCTCTTTACAAGATCTGGATTTTATTTTTTCTGCCAGCAGTGCCGCGAACAAAACATGAGATACTTAATGCGGCTTGTGATCAAAGGAGCAGTAGGGAGAGATGTATTTTCAATAGGGCGGAATATCATGGTTTTCATAAATCAGGACTGTGTTTTGTTTTGTTTTGTTAACATCTACTCTAGTTCAAAATGAATTATATGGAGGAAGTTCTATGGCCTGTGTTATACAGGAGGTCAGACTAGATTATCACAATGGTCCTTATGAATCTTGAAACCATTCCCTCTTTTTCCACTAAGGTACAGAATTTGGGAAAGTTTTGAAGGATGAATTGTGTAGATGTGTCTCAATACTCCTCTCTCCCGTGTGGGGTCATGGTTATTTGGGAACCCAGATTGTTGTCTTTAACTTTATTTAGCAAAGCCCAAATCCAGTATGGCCACAATTTTTCAGCTATAATCAGGTTACACAGCCCTGCATTGCAGACTCTTGGGCCAACTTAGCAAAAGCTAAATGATTGTTTTTTGGCATACATCCGCTTAGTTTTTCAGGATGTAAACTTGCAATGTAACGTGTCTGCAGACTGGATGAGTCAAAATTCAACAGGACATTAATTCCTCTTGTAAACTAAAACTAAAGCATGGCTAGGAAACTGAATTTACTGGTCTGTCAGGTTTTCTTTCATCTTAATGATACTTATCCAAAAGTCTTTGTATCTTCTTGTCTTTGTCACTACTTCAAAATAGCATTACACCCACCCCCACCCTACAGAAAACATTTAAAAGAAAATCAAAAAATTGTGGAACGAACAGGACTTCTGCTCAGCATCACTGCCCAGCCACTTTGCTTTTGATTGCATTCAAATTTGATTGCATTCACTTTCTTGTACACTGACTTTTAGGATTCATCTCTTTGGGGGGCGCAGATCTAATCTTCTGTCTGTAACGTGCCCATGCTGTCTCAGTGACTAATATGCTCTGTGCTATACATGCATTGTTTGCATTTTTCTGCATACAAGTTCACTTTTAAAAATATGTTTCCATTGTAGCTAATGTGCTCCAGTGGCACAGGACTGGGTGTTAGGAGAGACAAGTCTATTCCTGGCTCTTTCACTGCCCAATGGTGTGTCATTGAGCAAGTCACTTCACCTGTGCCTCAGTTTCCACATTTGTACCACAGAGATTATACTAATCCTTATGTGTAAGATGTTTTGAGATATTTGGAGGAAATGTGCTACTTTGTATAAATAATTGAAAATTATTTGGAGCAAGGACTAAAACTTGGGTATCCCACCTCCCTAATCATTGGGCTATAGAGTGATTCTCTCTCCGTCTGGACCAATCAATATTTACCTACTTAGCCAAAGCATAACAGTTTCAACAGATGAAATTTGAGAAAGAACCATATCAAAGTAACCTGTAGCCCAGTGATCAGGGCATTCACCTTTTGACATTTCTGAATTAATTTTTTTTCCAGACTGAAACAATTTGCTGACGTTGACATGAATTCACGAAATGTTTTGGTCAACCAGATCTGCATTTTTTGGCAGAAAAAAGTTTCAGCTGAAAAATGTCTCCTATATATGAGTCAAATATTATTTTTTGCCTTGGCAGTAGTACTTGATTAAAGTAAAATTTATTTGGAATGCACTTTATTTCAGTTAATATTGTAGTGGTTCCTGGTAGCAACCGGTATGGCTGGGTTTCCACTTCCGTTCTGAGATCCCGCTTTTCAGGTGCACTTAACTTTCTTAAATTCCTTCTGGAATGCTCAACCATGGTTTGTGTAATCCAAAAGGTAGATTTTTGCATTAGGTAAATATTAAAAAAAAAATAGTCAAAATGAACTTCTCCTATCCTGATTGAAGTGATTAGACCTTAAGTAATTAAAAAAATGCCCAGCGCTTGCTAGAAATGTCAAAAGTCAAATTACTTACCTCTTTTAAGGGAACTAGATTGCAAGTAGGTGTCACTTTGAAGATTTCTGCTGCAATATTAACTCTTCCACATTGCACATAGGAAACACTTCATATTTTCCTTGGTACAAATACATTTTAGTACATTAGCGGTGATGTATCTATACCAGGGGTGGGCAAACTTTTTGACCCAAGGGTCACATCTGGGTGGGAAAATTGCATGCAGGGCCATGAATGTAGGGCTGGGGCAGGGGATTGGGGTGCGTGAGGGAGTGCAGGGTGTGAGAGGGGTGCGGTGTGCAGAAAGGGGCTCAGGGCAAGGGGTTGGGGCGGAGGAGGGATACGGGGTGTACGAGGGGGCTCAGTGAAAGGGGTGGGGGTGCGGGAGCGGGCTCAGGACAGGGGTGCAGGGAGGAGTGTGGGAGGAGGCTCAGGGCAGGTGGTTGGGGTGCAGGAGGGGTGTGGGGTGCAGCATGGGGCTCAGGGCAGGGGGTTGGGGTGCAGGAGGGGTGCGGCAGGGGGTTGGCGTGCAGGCAGGGTGTGTCGGGGCTCAGGGCAGGGGGTTAGAGGGTTCAGGGCAGGGGGTTGGGGTGCAGGGTGCAGGAGGGGTTCAGGGTGCGGCATCCCTTACCTGGTGCAGCTCCGGGTTGACAGCAGCATGCACCAGGGCTAGGGTAGGCAGGCTCCGTGTCTGCCTGCCCTGGCCCCGTGCCGCTCCCAGAAGCGGCCAGCACCGCGGCCCCTGGGGGAGGGGGCTCAGAGGGCTCTGCATGCTGCCCTTGCCTGTGGGTACCTCCCCCGAAGCTCCCATTGGCCGCAGTTCCCCGTTCCCAGCCAATGGGAGCTGCGGGGGACGGTTCCCGCAGGCGAGGGCAGCGCACGGAGCCCTCTGTCCTCCCTCCCCCAGGAGCCACAGGGACGTGGTGCCGGCCGCTTCTGGGAGCAGCGCGGGGCACATGGCGCCACAGGGGTGGCAATCCCACCGGCCGGATCCTGCCCACGGGCCGTAGTTTACCCACTCCAATCTATACTATAAAATGTAGAATGACTGGCAACCTTGTGGTAGAAAGATTAGATTTAGGAAACTTGGTTGTATTGATGCTAGTTTTCTTGTGATTCTATTAAAGATGAATAAACTTCAGTTTTGTAGTGATACTTTTCACAGTTATTTAGTATGTTAGACAATATTTGACAAAGTGACTGAAGCCCGTTTGCGTGGACTGACTTCTGTAATTTTAGTTTTTATAGATTCCTGATACAATATTAGCATGGTTTGCTAATGGGTTTTCTTGATCTTACACAACACATGGTGGGAGGAGGAGGAGATTATTTGTGTGTCACTCATAAAAACATAATTATATACCCAGAAACAAATATCGCTCTTGTTTGACCCTGGATTAGGCATTTTCAGAAGGGAATAAAATTGTTGTTTTTCAGTATTGAACAAAATTATTGTACAGCATTTATTTACGTATTTCCACTTGCCCAGGAGGCCAGTCTTGAAATACTTATACATAAACAGCTATATGTATGAATTTGGACATTAATCAAATGGTTTTTCATTTAGTTGCACTTAACTGTAAATCAGAAAGCAATAAGCAACAGTTTTTCATCGTTTCCTACTACAAGTAATTATTGAATCATAAACTTTTTTCTCTTAAGCTTTTAAAAAGAGGAAGGTTTATAATGGGAATAATTATTGAAGGGTAGGCAGTATGGCCATTTAAACTGTTTTCACTAGTGTCAGAATAATGTAAATTTGATTATTATTTTTGCATTAAATATAATAATTGGAAGCTGGGCTACTGACCATCTTTAGATGCCTACTAGGACTAAGGGAATTGTATTCTCTGTTAAAAAGCATCAGAAATAAAAACCTTTAAAAACTACATGTGCTGTTTTCTTTTTAAACCGTTACATAGTGACTTGAGTGTCTTTTACATTGATAGGGTTAAATGGCTATGAAACATAAAGAAACAATAATGTCCTGGGTCACCCTACTAGCAGAAATACCTAGGGAGGAGGATTTGTGGATAGAAAACTCCTTGAGAGTTCCCTTGTCCCAGTGTTGACTTTCCTTGATATATTTCCGAAGGGGAATCAGGAAGACATGAGAATGGGGACTGGCTTGGCACTTGTGGATTCTGGAGCCCGGGGATTCACAGGTGGGCAAAATGCTGCATGTAGATGCCCAGAGTCCCTAGGCCACCTCTGATTCCCTGATAGTACAGCTCCTATGCCCCAACGACATCTCTCTTAGACAGGGGGTTTCTCAATGGTGTATAAAAGCTAAGCCCGCATTCTGCCACATTTTAAGTGTCAGTGGACTGCTGCTCTCGTATGGAAGCTCCATTACAGTCCACTCATGTGCAAGAAGTTCCCAGGTCTATATTTATGGATGGGTTAGGGGAGTGTTGTCAAATGAAGTTTTATTAATTGGTACAGGCAAACCGTGACTATTTCCATTATATGTAAATGAATGAGCTCCGCAAAATTATTTTGCCAAATTTTTAGCATTTAAAAAAACATGATTTCAACAAAACTTAACAAAAAATAATTTATTTTTGAAATTTTCATTCAGAATTGTGGAATAAAAATCCTACTTTCATTTTTGCTCCCTCTTTTTTTCCAATTGAGGGGAAAAGTGTGAGGGGACAGGTGAAGAGGGGAGAGTGGTCCCCCAACCCCACGTTCGCCCCCCCCCCTTCCCTCTGCTACTGCTAAAGTGAGAGAGAGAGATGGTGGCAGTGGGGAACTCAGAACTGAAAATTTGAAACTATATTGTTTAAAACATTTTTGTTTTGAATTCTTTGTGTGAGGGGGGAGGGGTCAATTGTGGACAAAGCATCAAATTTTTGCAACCCTCCCAAAATTTGACTAACTCTAAAACTTTTATGGAATACAATAAAATGAGATAACATTCCATATGACTCATTTAAATACAGACATGTATTCATGGTAACCATGAACATCTTAAAATCGGGATCTAAAATTATGATATAATCAATGATTGATTCTCAGTGTTTTCTATATCAGGATCCCCTCCATGTTTTCCTTCCCATGTAGCTGGGACAGTCACATTTAATTATATGGGAATGTCAAGGTGATGACACCCTGACACCTGTTTACAACTTGTAGGTTAAGAGCACGTATGTGAATAGATCCAAATTGTCTCCCTTACCATCAGTTTCCAAACTGTTAGAATTTTTTATTAATATTTTTTTGTTTGATATACTTAGCTTCATCATAGCTAGTGAAGATCTTGTTAGATCACATGTACTTTCAGGAATTTCAGTAAACTCTGTTATTTTGAAAGGGAACTTCTTGAATTCACATTTCCCCCCCCTGAAAGTTTTCTAGGACCTCTCTCTGCCTGCTTGAGGTCAATGTCTTAGGCCCAAGCAAGCACAATAGAACAAATTGAAGAGAGTCCAGCAGAGGGCAACAAAAATGATTGGGGGCTGGGGCACATGACTTATGAGGAGAGGCTGAGGGAACTGGTCTTATTTAGTCTGTAGAAGAGAAGAATGAGGGGGGATTTGATAGCAGCCTTCAACTACCTGCAGGGAGGTTCCAATGAGGATGTAGCTAGGCTGTTATCAGTGGTGGCAGATGACAGAATAAGGAGCAATGGTCTCAAGTTGCAGTGTGGGAGGTCTAGGTTGGACAGTAGAAAAAACTATTTCACTAGGAGAGTGGTGAAGCATTGGAATGGGTTACCTAGGGAGGTGGTAAAATCTCCATCCTTAGAGGTTTTTAAGGCCCGGCTTGACAAAGCCCTGGCTGGGATGATTTAGTTGGGATTGGTCCTGCTTTGAGCAGGGGGTTGGACTAGATAACCTCCTGAGGTCTCTTCCAATGCTAATCTTCTATTATTCTAATATCTTCTAATTTCATTTTGTGCAACCTTCTGCTTTGTACCTATGATCTGTAATTGTTTATAACAAGCATTAATAGAATTTTCAAGCTTTTGAAGAGTAACAGTCCAATTGTATTATTTCCAAAGCTTAACTGCAGCCAATACAGTGGTTACATTTAGTTCTGTAACTTTCTTGGACTTTTCAGAGATGAAAGAACTGGGCTTGGGTTGGGACAAAGACAGATGCGCTGTCTTATTCCTTCCTATTTAGCCATAGATTCTGATATCTGTTACTGAAGTGTATTGATTAAAATCCACTTGCTTCCACAAGCAAAAAAAAAAAAAAAAAAAAAAGGCATAATATAGCAAGGTATCAGGGAAGAAATCTTAACTTGGCAAGAAATCCTGATTTAACAGACCAATAAGATATTTCTTTTCTTGCTTTTTTGAAGATATCTGTACCTGTATCCAGGGCCGGCTCTAGGATTTTTGCCACCCCAAGCAAAAAAATTTTTGGCCGCCCCCCCCTTTTTTTTTCATGCCCCCATACCCCCGGCCCCGCCCCAACTCCACCCCTTCCGAACCCCTTCCCCAAATCCCCAGCCCCGCCTCCTCCCCCGGGCGTGCTGCATTTCCCCCCCCCCATTGCTTCCTGCGGGCCCCCCGTGACCTCCCGCCCTAGCTCACCTCCGCTCCCCCTGCTCCCCCGGGCGTGCCGCCGCTCCGCTTCTCCCCCCTCCCTTTCAGGCGAGGGAGGGGGGAGAAGCGGAGCAGCGGCGCATTCAGGGAAGCAGGCAGAGCGGAGGTGAGCTAGGGTGGGGGGGCGCAGGAAGTAACGGGGGGGGTAGAGGAACTGCTTCCCGCTCCAGCTCACCTCCGCTCCACCACCGCCGCCTCCCTCGAGTGCCCGCCGCTTGGCTTCTCCTCCCTTCCCCCCTCCCAGCCTTGCTGCGCGAAATAGCGGTTTTGCGTGCGGCAAGCCTGGGAGGGAGGGGGGGGAGAAGTGGAGCGGCGGTGCATTCAGGGGACCAGGCAGAGCGGAGGTGAGCTAGGGTGGGGGGGGGCACAGGAAGTAACGGGGGGGGTAGAGGAACCACTCCCCGCTCCAGCTCACCTCCGCCGCCTCCCCCAAGTGCCTCGCCGCTCGGCTTCTCCTCCCTCCCAGCCTTGCTGCACGAAACAGCTGTTTTGAGCGCAGCAAGCCTGGGAGGGATGGGGGAGAAGCGGAGCGGTGGCAGCGGCGCGCTCAGGGGAGCAGACGGAGGTGGAGCGGAGGCGAGCTGGGGTGGCGAGCTGGGGCACTTTTTCCCCATACCCCGGAGTCGGCGCCTATGATGGCCGGCGTCAGAATGCCGCCCCTAGAAATGTGCCACCCCAAGCACCTGCTTGTTTTGCTGGTGCCTGGATCCGGCCCTGTCTGTATCCTACTAATAGGGAGCGGAGGGGCACTAATATCCACAAAACTGAAGAGGGGGGAAACCTAGAACTTTATTCCATTCCTCCTTTATTCCTCCCCTGATGTCACATAGAAGATTGGAGCTGTGATTCAGAAGCATCTCAGGAAATGCAGAATGGTTGTGGGGAACCTTATTTTCTCTGATTCTTGATATGTCCTGAAATGGGAGAGCAGTTGTAATCCTGGAACAATTTGGTTAGAGACTACTCTGTAGGATTTTAAACATTCTTTCTATTTTAATAATCTAAAATGATGCTACTAACATGAATGTATTAATAAATTTGTTTGAACTATGAGTTAAGTCGACAGGGTCCCTCTAGCTATTCTCTATTGAAATAGCAGTTCTAACCTCCTCTAATTGGCATAAGGAAGTAATTTGCACTGGTGACTTGTGTATTTTATATCTCATAATGAAACCATTTTTTAGTTCTGCGTTAAATTGTGATTTTTCTTTTTCTTCCTTTGTAGGAGGCAAACTGTGGTCTTACATCAGTAAATTCTTAAACAGAAGCCCCGAAGAAAGCTTTGAAATCCATGAACTCAAAAGTTCTACTAAAATTCACCTGCAGCTGCCAACCCCTAGCCCTACAGAAATCAGCAGTAGTGTTGACTCCAGAGGAAGCAATGGGGGGAACATGCTGAGAGTTATACCACTGAAGAGCAGCCTTACACCAAGTTCTCAAGATGAGAGTAGTAACCAGGAAGATGGCCAAGAAGGTTCTCCCAAATGGACAGATTCTGGGTCAAGTTCAGAAGAAGAATGCACTACTAGTTATTTAACATTATGCAATGAATATGGACAAGAAAAAATTGATCCTGGCTCTTTAAATGAGGAACCCGTGCTGAAACCAGAGGAAGAAGATCTTAAAACCAAAGAGTTAGGATGCTTACAGGCACATACTTTAGTTGGCAATGATAGCTTCAGCTCTCAGATCACCTCTCGGGAGCTAAAGTTTTTCACTGAAGATGCTGACCTGGAAGTACTTAGTCCTACTAGGATATCTGACTCATTAAGTAAATCCAAGCACAGCCCTATGGAATTCTTCAGAATAGACAGTAAAGACAGCACCAGTGAACTTCTGGGGCTTGATTTTGGAGATAAATTGTATAGCTTAAAATCAGAATCTTTAAAGCCATTTTTTTCTGCACCAGATCATGACAGGAGTCTTGAAACCATGGAAAGCAAGGTGGGCTTTAGAGCCCAGGACACAATAAGCCGGGGTTCCAATGACTCTGTGCCGGTAATTTCTTTTAAGGATGCTGCTTTTGATGATGTAAGTAGTGCTGATGAAGGAAGGCCTGATCTTCTGATAAATTTACCTGGTGTGTCTGAGAAACTGGAAGAAGCACCAGTGGTTAGGCCAAAAAAGCTTACAAAGACTGATGTAAACATCTTGGAAAGCAAACTGTTAGAAACCCCTGATGTCTTACAATTAAATAATAGTACAGAGCAATGCAAAGCACTTGATCAAAAGTTGAATCATGTGGTGCCAGAATTGGGCCATCCTTCTAGCAAGGAATCAGCAGGACAATATGATGTCACTCAGGAAATTGTCAGGACACTATTTACGTCTGATATTGACCTGGCTAGTTCAGAAGACATGGCTCAGTTTCAAGGACTCGGAGCAATTTCTTCCTCATCGTTAAATGCAACAAGCACAGAAGAAAATTTCTTATTTATTTCTAACCCACTCTCAGGTGCTAAAGAGTATAGCTTAGATGGCAGCATTGTAAGAAATCAAGCAGTGTTGCTATTTTCTGATCAAATGGAAGACTTTGGTAAAGAGAAAACAAACCCTGCTCTCTTACCAAAAGCTGAAAGCAAAGAGACGGGAGTGGAGGGCAAGAGTGAAATAGCACTAGAAGGAGAGAAGGAAATACATCAAATTTTTCAGGACCTCGACAAAAGACTAGCACTAACCTCCAGATTTTACATCCCAGAGGGCTGCATTCAAAGATGGGCAGCTGAAATGGTTGTAGCCCTTGATGCTTTACATAGAGAAGGAATTGTGTGCCGCGATTTGAACCCAAACAACATCTTATTGAATGATAGAGGTCAGGAACTTTTGCAAATGCATTTCTTTTTATTCGCTGTTGCTTCCAATTAACTGGGTAGGCGTTTTATCTTGTAATTAGTATCTTCATTTCCTGTCTAGAGCTTCATTATCAGTGCAGCAAATTCACCCCCAGTAATAGCTTCTAGTACTTAATGATGCCATTATTCTTAATGATACTGTTTTTAGCTACAAAAGGAGTAATTACAGTTCACTTCTGTAGAAAATGGAAGGGAAAAATGTTTTGATTTCTCCTGTCGTTTTGTTTTTAGGACACATTCAGCTAACGTATTTTAGCAGGTGGAGTGAGGTTGAAGATTCCTGTGACAACGATGCCATGGAGAGAATGTACTGTGCCCCAGGTTAGAGCAATCACCTAAAATGTTTCACTTGGAAAACAGATTAGCAGTTTTCATTTTCTCATGGAGCCTATATAACATATTTCTCTTTGGGACCTCAAGTTCATGCAATATTTGATAGGATTTTTTCCAACTATCTTAGAATCTGAAAGAGCTGGTAACTATACCACTGTTCAACTGACCTGTAGTTTGATATGTTATGTAGCTCCTCTATAAAATGTTATTGCACTAAACTTCTTGTTTTTTAGGAAACATTTTATTTTCCTTAGGATATTTCCAGTTTCAGTGAAGGCATGCCTGATCCCTGAAAAGGGCAATTAAAGAAAAAAGAGCAGTTCAGACTGAAGATGCCACAGAAAGATTTTAAAAATACAAACTTAACAAATATACAATAATAAGAGAAACATAAATATAACAGCTTTAAATATAAAATTATAACAAACATACAGATATGTGAGGCACCAATGATGGGCAAAATTGGAAATAATTTAGAGATTGGTATGTTTTCTTAGAACCATTTTTATTAAACCCAATGGGATAAAATATGCATCTTAGTTTTTCTGGTAAATCCTGTGATTCAAACTGAAAACTACTAATTTTATTTAGTGGCCAAGTGGTAATGCCTGGCAAAAATGAGATGGCTAAACAGTTTCACATATGAAATTTTGAAAACAAGAGGGTATAAACTAGTTTAAAAAACATACAACGAAAACCTCAAATTACTTTAGTGGCTGAGATTTTTCACTTGTGAGTTCTATCCAGAGATGAACTGTTTCGGGAAGTTTGAGCACAATCTATTCAGCTGTTTGAGCTCTCTGTGAAAGGGGAAAACTTCCTTGCTTTAAAATTTAGAATGCCCTGTACACTTCCTGCTGAATTCACACACAGGTTGAACTTTGAAACTTGGCGTGCAGGTGGTCCATAACTAAGGCATGTACATAGTCAGTGACCACGCTTGATAAAGATTGGTTGAATAATAAGGTTATAAACAATTTAAAAGATGGCTTCAGAGCTTAGCATTGAGTAGCACTTCACTCTGAAGGGATTTTAGTCCCCTAAAAATCAAATGGAGTATAAGGGGCTACGCAGTGTGAATAGATGGTAGAATATGGGCCATTGGCATCTGCTAAAACTTGAATTCGAACCCCCCACTGTGACATGGCACTTTGTCTCTGCCCAACCTGACTTGCACAGAAGGTGCTGCTGGGCCAGCTTACAGGAGGAAGATTGCACATGTCTCTGAATCACAGCCAAATACTTCTTTATATTTTGAAACAACACAAAACACCTCACTACCTTAACCTCAGGAACAGGAAAACCTCCAGATCTCTGGTGCCAATTGGGGACGCTGGGGGAGGGGGCAAATGCCCCCTCCCAAGGTTTTTGCATTGGTCAAAGTTCCATAGGCCATGGAGCTGGGGGGGCCTTTCCTGACAATTTTTAAGCACTGCTCCCATGTTAAATCGGTTTGGCTACTGCCAGAGTAGCCTGGAACATTGCTCTGGCTGCATGGTTCCAATGCTGCTGAAATTTGACCTGGCCAGAAGAAGGCAGACTTTGTGATGGCTGGGCCAAATTTCAGTGAGTGGCATTGCGACTGGGTGCACAGAGTCACATTACTACTCAAATTTGTCCTGGCTGCTCCTCCATCCAGATGGAGGGGCAGTCAAGCCAAATGGTGTTGTGAGAGGGCACATAAGGAGTCCTTTCCTGTGGGGCAGAGTGCAGGGGAGTCAGCCGAGAACTCGGCTCTTGGCGGCACTGGTTCATGCACTGTATGGCTAAGAGAGAGGGGAGACTCTGAGTATGTCTACGTTGCAATTAAACACCTGCAGCTGGCCCGTATCTGCTGACTCTGGCTCACAGGGCTCGGGCAGTGGGGCTGTAAAATTGCAGTGTAAATATTTGGGTTCGGGCTGGAGCTTGAGCTATGGGACCCCAAGTGGGGGGAGGATCCCAGAGCTCCCACCTGAGCCCAAATGTCTGCACCACAATTTTACAGCCCTGCGGCCTAAGCTCGGCAAGCTCAAGTCAGCTGACACGGGTTAGCCGCAGGTGCTTAACATACCCTTTCTGAAGACATACCCTCTTTGGCTGAGGGAGACCTGGGGTCTGTGCAGGGAAAGGACAAGTGGGGTCCCTGCTGCGGGGAGCGGGAGTGGAATTTGCCCTAGCAAGAAATATCTGAACTGGTGCCACTGCTGCAGATCTCCTCATTTTAGAGTTGCAGCAATTTCTGTCGCTTTTTAAAGGTGAAAAAAACCTATCTTTCTGTTGCCACGGTGCATCCATCACAGTGCAAACAATGTGCTGCTGCCTTGGTAGCCCAGCTTGCAGGAAGCTTTCTTCAACGGGACATGCATCCGAAGAAGTGGGTTATTCGCCCACGAAAGCTCATGCTCCAATACGTCTGTTAGTCTATAAGGTGCCACAGGACTCTTTGCTGCTTCAACAGAATAGTAGTGGTAGCAAAGATCGAAACTCATCCTTTCCCACTACATTGCCTTAATGAGGTGTGAACTTCAAAGCCTAACTATCCATTTTAATAACTACGCTATTGGAGGCCTTGTCTGCCCCTATAAGCTCTAAACAACCAAGTGTTGACCGAGCAGTTGGAATAACATTTAAAAATCACAAAATGCAAGAGTTAAAGCTTCCTGCACTATCATTAACTCTGCTTCAGTGCACATTGGTAGTATTGATCTGGAGTTTTTTGGCTAAGCCTCCAGTCCTGCAATTTGGATCAGTGTGGGCAGACCTTTGCATTCGTGGAGCCTCACTGGAACAGTGCATGAGTGCAAGTGTGTGTCTGCACATATCTATCCAGTTAAAGGATAGGGGTCTCCATGTGTAAATATTATATATGTGCAAGTTGACTGAGTTAATGTTGCTGTAGGATTCTTAGCTTCCACACTTCCTGATATTAATATTTTCTGTGCAAAATGGAACAATGCATTAATGTATTGTTTTGGAAATTAATATTGCATATATTATAAATGTTTGCAATAACTTAACAAGAGAGAGTTGCTTTGAGTGGAGGAACATTTTATTTTGAGTAGTAGCCTCATAGTTGTACCTGGAAATAACCAATGTCACTCAGTTCAAACTTGGTCCTTAGAGCTCCCACTATCTAATCATGCTCCAAACCACTTGCTCATCATTAGACAGCTAATTTCAGTCTACTTCCTTCAGGTCCAGGAACACTCCAAGATTATGGGTGCTTGAGCGATCATCATTCTATTGAGGACCCACGTCTCTGCTCTATCAGGACAGCATGTCCCCCCCCCTTCTTAGGATAGTCTATTTTAAAATACTACTTGTACTCCACTACATTGTGAGAAACTGTTCTTTTAAGTTACTTGCTTCAGTTACACATTGCAATCTAAGGAGAGATCTTATATCAAAACATTGCCATCAAGATTCTATTATAGATACTATACAAATTACTTATTCTTGAGATGCAATTCTTTATTTGTTTTAATTTTGGACACAGTTTCATCAACAGAAATGGCAGAAAATTGATCTGAAAGTTTAACATGTAGCAGGATATCAACAACTTAAAATCAGACTGCTATGTAAAAAGTCTAAAAAATGTTCAACTCCTGTGGTTACAAGTAACACTGGAGATTGCTAGAACTGAAAGAGATGAGAGAGAGAGAGAGAGAGAGAGAGGGAGGATCTCTGTTGATTCAGTAGGTTTACTTTGATTATTTCCACATTTATAGTCAGCCAATTTCCCTGATTGTGTGGGTCTTTCACAGTAGTCATAGAATCATAGAAGTGTAGGACTGGAAGGGACCTCAAGAGGTCTTCTAGTCCAGTCCCCTTCACTCATGGAAAAACTAAGTATTATCTAGACCAACCCTGACAGGTGTTTTTCTAACTTGCTCTTTAAAATCTCTAATGACGGAGATTCCACAACTTCCCTAGTCAATTTATTCCAGTGCTCAATTACCCTGACAGTTAGGAAGTTTTTCCTAATGTTCAACCTAAATCGCCCTTGCTGCAATTTAAGCCCATTGTTTCTTGTCCTATCTTCAGAGGTTAAAGAGAACAACTTTTCTCCCTCCTCGTTGTAACAACCTTTTATGTAATTGAAAACTGTTATCATGTCCCCCCTCAGTCTTCTCTTCTCTAGACTAAACAAACCCAATTTTTTAAATCTTCACACATAGGTCATGTTTTCTAGACCTTTAATCATTTTTGTTGCTCTTCTCTGGATTTTCTCTAATTTGTCCACATCTTTCCTAAAATGTGGTGCCCAGAACGGGACACAATACTCCAGTTGAGGCCTAATCAGCACAGAGTAGAACAGAATTACTTCTTGTGTCTTGCTTACAACACTCCTGCTAATACATCCCAGAATGATGTTTGCTTTTTTTTGCAACAGTGTTATACTGTTGACTCATATTTAGCTTGTGATCCATTAGGACCCACAGATTCCTTTCCGCAGTACTCTTTCCTAGGCAGTCATTTCCCATTTTGTATGTGTGCATCTGATTGTTCCTTCCTAAGTGGAATACTTTGCATTTGTCCTTATTGAATTTCATCCTATTTCCTTCAGACCATTTCTCCAGTTTGCTCTGATCATTGTAAATTTTAATCCTATCCTCCAAAGCACTTGTAACCACTCGCGGCTTGGTATCATCCATAAACTTTATAAGTGTACTCTCTATGCCGTTATCTAAATAATTTATGAAGATATTGAACAGAACCAGACCCAGAACTGATCTCTGTGGGACCCCACTCGATATGCCCTTCCAGCTTGACTGTGAACCACTGATAACTACTCTCTAGGAATGGTTTTCCAATTAGTTATGCACCCATCTTATAGTAGCTCCATCTAGGTTGTATTTCCATAGTTTGTTTATGAGATGGTCATGCGAGACAGTAACAAAAGCTTTACTGAAGTTAAAATATACCACATCTACCGCTCTCTCCCTCCCCTCATCCACAAGGCTTGTTACACTGTCAAAGAAAGCTATTAGCTTGGTTTGTCAGGATTTGTTCTTGACAAATCCATGTTGACTGTTACTTACCACCTTATTATCTTCTAGGTGTTTGCAAATTGATTGCTTCATTATTTGCTCCATTATCTTTCCCGGTACTGAAGTTAAGATGACTGGTCTGTAATTCCCCGGGTTGTCGTTATTCCCCTTTTTATAGATGGGCACTATATTTGCCCTTTTCTAGTCCTCCATAATCTCTCCCATCTTCCATGACTTTTCGAAGATAATTGCTAATGGCTCAGATATCTCTTCAGTCAGCTCCTTGAGTATTTTAGGATGTATTTCATCAGGCCCTGGTGACTTGAAGACATCTAACTTTTCTAAGTAATTTTTAACTTGTTCTTTCCTATTTTAGCCTCTGATCCTACCTCGTTTTCACCGGCATTCACTATGTTAAATGTCCAATCGCTACTAACCTTTTTGGTGAAAACCGAAACAAAAAAGTCATTTTAGCACCTCTGCCATTTCCACATTTTCTGTTATTGTTTTTCCGCACTCATTGAGTAATGGGCCTACCTGGTCCCTGGTTTTCTTCCTCAGTGACATGGGGGAGAAGGAGAGTAATATTTAAAAAGAAGACATAGCAAATTGGATTGTATTGTTATGCAAGGGGAAACTAGGACAGGTTGGGAGAAAGCTAAAAAGATTTTTTTAATTAGCTTGATTTCAAGGCATGGTCTCTTTTTAAGCTTAACTTTTTATGTAGTGTCCTGTGTATCCATCACTGTAGTATCTGAAGGAAGAATTAGATTGTAAGAAGCTCTTTCTTTACCAATGTACTAGTATACCAGAATCTACCCACTGGAATGGCATTTTAGTATTAAAGTTTTCTCTTCAATGGGACTCATTATGGGGGCAGAGGTCATTGCAGGATCAAGGCCTAAGAAATCACTCTAAAAACTGGGTATTGAACACCAGAGTATAGAACAGTATCTATTTTTTAATAAAATACCAACACTATTATAGAAACAGCCATCATAGCCTTTAGAGTATGAAAAACAAGCAATTGTCATCTCTCACTAAAACCCATCAAGAGCTGAGATGAAATGTGACTGTGTATGTATAAAATATATTGTTTTATATATATATATATATATATATATATATATATATATATATATATATATATATATATATATATATATATATATATATATATATATAAAAGGAAAGAGCTCCTTACTAATGGTAAAGCAGCAATAAAATGGAAAAACAAAGATTTAAAAAGTTCCACAGGATATCCTTGTGACAACATAGTCAACTTTCTGTAAAATAGCAATATAATTTTATATCTTGCATACATTAAAAGCCTCTTTCAGAAGAGAGAAATATTTTGCAAGAAGGTACATTTCTCACAGTTGACCACCAGGTGGCATTGTACCATTAATGGATTTATGCTGTTGACTGGCTGGCACCCTCTTTTGCCTTACTTTAGATAAGATCTACAGAGCAGAGAAGAGCTTTGTTGTAATTATTTGCATAACAAGAACTGTACTCTCAAGCTTTGTGAGTTGTAGAGCGTTCTAGCATGGTATACATGGTTAAAAGCGGAAAGTCCCTTAGCTCCTTGGATAGATCTACTTTAATAAAGTTCAGGCTGAAATAAATAATGCAATAACAAAGCTATCTGCGGATACTTAAAAGTAGTGCCTATATTATACTTTGATTAATAGCCAACCCAAATCTTTGCTATCCGCCCATGATAAGTCCGATTTTCTTTCTTTGAACAATAAGGGAAATGACGATAACTCATTCGATAATTCATTCCTCATAAACTCAGCAGCATTAAGAGTAAAAATTGTGGATTTTTTTCGGCCAAGATTAATGTACTATAAATAACGAATGTGTTTAACTAACAAATTATAAGCCCACAGATGAGAATTTTCACTGCATTAACTCTGAGGTGCATAATGTTTTCTTACGATCCCCTTTTTTACATTATTTTTTGTTTTCTAAATAGTTTTAAAATGTGCTAAGCTGCTGACGTTTGAATAAAATGTAAAGTTGTTGTCGCCAGATCATGATGAGAATGATTCACTTCTGTTTAAACAGCCCTTTGCTCTCAGTGCCCCCTGAGAACTCTTATCACATATTTGTCCACAAAAAAAAAAAAAAACCAACCCCCTACACACAACCTATTATTCCTCCCACCACCCCATGCTTATAATATAGCAGTGTAACTTTTTTATCTCTTGGTTAATGTGCCTTGGTATTTTGAGGGGGGGGGGAATTCCAGTAACAGATTCAATTTACAAGGACAGAAACTTGAGCAAATGCCAAGCTAGCAGGGGGGCCATTATTCTGCTCTATAAATAAGTTTGAAAAAGAAATACACACACACACACACCTGTGAATCAACATGTTTTGGTCAAAGTGAGGGGAAAGCAAGATAGATAAATTTTTGAAATGCAAATGATCACCTTCTGTTATTTAAGTACAGTTTTTGCCCACTTTGTGATCTTAGATTTGAAGAGTCATTACCATTTAAATAATGCTGTAATCATATTACACTCATGGTAGGACATAGATAACCACAAGTTTATAAAACTAAAACTGGAACTTTTTAAAGACCCTAGCCATTGTTTGTTTTTATCTGTGAAAAAGCCAAAACATGAAAGGCTGCAGCTGCAGCCATATCAAGAGCATCTGGAGCCAGACCTGATCAAGATTAGGTTTTGTTGATAAAGCAAAAATAAGTCGTTTTGGTATATTTTACAACTAAGTAGAGCCTTTACACTAGATTTGGTACACCTTTTTGCTACCTAGTGATGTCATACATGATGGTGTTTCCTGGAGTCAGAGGCCAGGCCCGAATACCTGTGATGACTTTGACAGTCTCTTGCACCAGTAGCACAGCCCCTGGGACCCCCCACAGGATCACGCCCTTAATACAGTACATGACCTATTGTACCATATTTGTAAAGCTTGACCTCAAAAGTTAAGATTTTTTTCCCCCTTCTTTGGTTCTTTCTTTATAAACTGTAATTCAAAGTTTTTGATAGTCTCCTGGATTCAGCATATTTATCTTTTTATTTTAATGTTTTCAGAGATTTAGGCCTTACCATATTTTATAATGATTTCAGATTATTTTTGAAACAGGTTCATTTTTAAAAAGAAAAGCTTATTATAACGTAAAGAACAAAATAAAAATCTGATTTAAATAAAAAATAAATAATTTTTTTTTTATTCACCCTGCCATACTGTACATGTCAAACATCCAAATCCCCCTGCTAGTTAGAAGGGAAAAGTCCTATCTAATCCAGAGGGCTAGATTTGACGGCTGCAACATTGTAGACTGAAATGTGATGGGCTTTTCTGAACAAATAAGAAAATCCAATACCACTTTTTAGCAACAGGATTGCAGTATGTAAACTTACCATTCACCTTAGATATCAACCCACCATACAAGCATGGCATTTTTTTCATTGGTATATCACAGCTGTGAAATCTAGCCCTCTGATAACGCAATGGTAATGAGAGAACAGATGAGTTATGAAGTCCCATTTCTTCCACCTGCTCTTTTTTTTTTTTTTTCTAACAGTGAATCTTGAACAAGCGGAGCGTGTAGAAAGACAGACACATAGTTGAGATTTTCAAGCCAGCAAGGAGATCTAACTACATAATTCCCATCAATTTCTCTTGTGGGATATGTGAAGGAAATAGACAGTCCTAGTCACATACCCTCATGTTTTGATGATTTCACAAGCCACTTGATGTGATCTAGACCTCATGTGCATGCTATATTCTCTGAATATGGATGCACACAAGTATATCAATATATTTGGTTTGATCTAAACCAGTATTTACTGTATACTATACAAAGCCTACCAAAATCAAAGATTTATAGATAAAAATTTTAGTCCAATAAAGCCCAAATTGCTTCACACCACAAGTTGATCTCCATGCTCCCAGATGTGAAATGACAGGTTCACTTCTGCTGTTAGACAGTTTCCTATAAGGAAGAAACATGCAGCTGATTGTTGGAAGCACACAATATTAAAAAAAGTCAAAAATATCAGCAACATTGGTCTTTATGGCATGATGTTTATTTGCTGGACAAATATATCCCGCCCCACTTTACCAGTTACCTGAAGCCTTGTGTATATAACTTTCAGTGTGAGGTTGCTGATATTCATTAAATACTACTGTTCTGTATTGTAGCAATTTCATTTGGAGTAGATTGTTTCAGAAAGGAGATTAAAATATCATTGACCCCTAGAAATCAAAGGGAGGGTTGGTCTAATGGTTATTGTGAGACACTAAACTCCATGGATTCTATTTCTGGCTTTGCCATTGACTTGCTGCGTGAACTTTTATATACTGGTGTGATCCTAAATGTAAAGGAAAAAGTAGAAATGGAGGATAAAGACATTTTGAGCAGTGAAGGCTAACTTGAATGTAAGAAACATTGAATTTAGGAAACAAGATTGGTGAAGAATTACCTTAAAATAATTTAGATCAACTGAATACAGAGGTAGTTTCTGGAACTTGAGAGAAAATATTGATTTATTGTGAAGTGGGAAATAAAATACTGTTCTTAAAGACACCAAAGTTCCAGAAAGAAAACAGTTCAACTCCAAAATCACAAAATCCCATGCACACAGCAACATTGGTCTAATGTTGGGGAGAGGAATTGTTGAAAGGAATGGTTTGCAGAGATTATTAAACATTTTCCAGAAATAACTTGCGTAGCTTGTTCTTAAGGCATATTTTAAAGTAGCTCTTTTCAGACAATGTATGTTCTTGCACTGCACTCTTTCAGGACACAAGACATTTAGAATGCTGTTTGACTTGTAAAAATCAGTCATTTGCTTTACAATTCTTTTAATTTGCCTGGAACAAAATCCAGTTAATAGTTCCAGGAGAAATGTAATTCCCAAAGGAGACATTTGTATTAGGTTGGGCATAATACTTGAAATTAATAAAGAAGATTGCTTTGTAATGTAAGTGGAAGTAGCTGAAGGGTTAAAGATCATGTTGGGTGTGAGGTTTACCTTCTTTTTGATAATACAGTGGTAAAAAGTCTTGGTCTCCTATGTCACCTGACTTTTAGAGGAAGTTTTAGTTCCATTTGGGGTTGCTAACAGGAAGAAAAAATATAATTCCCTCTATTACAATTAACCTTTTTCCTTAAGTGAATGAGGAAATTCCTTCTAAAGAGGAACACAGATACCTGTACACTTTTAAATATCTAAATATGTAGGTTCCTATTTTTATACCCAAATTAATCTTGTTAGATGTTCATTTGACTTGCTTCACTATTTTAATGTTTAAAGACCATGATATACCTTTGATATGTAACTATCAATGGTCTCAAGTATCAGAGGGGTAGCCGTGTTAGTCTGAATCTGTAAAAAGCAACAGAGGGTCCTGTGGCACCTTTAAGACTAACCTTTAAGACTTCTGTTAGTCTTAAAGGTGCCACAGGACCCTCTATCAATGGTCTGTGTTTTATAAATTGCAAAGACTTTAGCAGAGCGTTATGACCAAATCACTTATGTGATGTGGTATTTAGTTACTGTATCTTACGAGATCTTGGCTGACCGAATCTGTGTGGAGTAAATTGGCTTTGGTTCCTTTTATCTGGTTCTTTGCAAATGCTTCTTTACATTTATAATACTAAACTAAAATGCAAAGCTTTTAAATTAGGAAAAATAAGGCAAATAGATTTTCTGGGCTATACATGGCAGCAGGGAATGGTAAACACCATGTCTATCATTTTCAGGGGGTTGTGCTTGTCGCTCCCCCCTTCCCCCCAATCAGTCCTCCTTAATGGTTTTGGCTGAGTACCACAGTGTCACCTGATGGTAATTCAGACTGGAGTTTTGGGTTCTGGCCAATAGAAAAACTATGCTAGATGTTACAAATGGAATCTTTTTTTTTTTTTTTTTTTTTTTATGCTTTGGAGAAACCTCTCAGTACAAAACTCTAGAGCTTCTAAATATTAGGTTAAGCAATACCTCTGCTTACTTTCAGAAATCAACTTATTTTCATGTGTACTAACTTCAGGACTTATGCCTGAACTAATTCAAATGTCTGTTTTGAGAATTAGTTTCTCCTGGAAAACTTGACTGAATTTTGTTCCAGGTGAACTGAAAGACAAGGCCTAAATTGCATAGTGACTGCAAGTCCACTAGACTGCTTCTGAACCCGGTATCTTTCATTCCAAAATCTAGCACTGCACTACTCAACCGATCTTATGGTCAGCCCCAGATCAGGTGCATTTGGGAGAAAAAAATGTCCTGTGCCTTTTTATATAACACTTTTTGAGATCTTTTAGCATGAAGAGTGGTATTTCAATGTAAGGTATTGTACCATTATTGTATGCAGTTTATAAAGGACAACAGGCAAAGTGCATCGTGGTTACAATATTAATAACTGTGTAACAGATTTGGTTCCAAAATAAATTAGTTTGGGCTCCCCTTTCTACTTGGCTTGCTGTTTGCAAAATAAATTGAAAATAAATAAACAACTCTATCAGTTGCATATCAAGAAGGAAAGTACCACTATGTATAATATAAATGTTCAGATAAATATTGGGGGGAGGTAGGAAGGAAAGAAGGCCTTTCACTCAAGACCAGCCGCTATATCAGAAGAATAGCACTGAGCCTCCTCACAGAAGCTGTTTATCTGCACCATCTGTCTGAGTGAAAGTGGTTAGCATTTCGCAAAGCTTGTCTTCAGTTAGCAATAGGTGTTGCAGGTAAAGTATTTCTGTGCAGGAATTTAACACTGTTGTGCTGCATTATCTGATTTTGACTGTCCCGTGGATATGATTTCTGGGGAAAAGAAAGCAGCTTTTTCCCTTTTAGTCAAGTTACATTAAGGTTGGATGAACTACTGATTTGTTCACCCTATCATCTTTTCCAGTTGAAAGGATCTTGTGATCTTGTATACTGTTAATCCTAGGAAACACTAGCACCTGTGTCCATGTCCGAATGTGAATAGGGTCCTCAATTTAAAGGTTGATAAAGGACAGGCACAAATATGCCCAAATTATTCACTTAGGCTTATGGGTACTACCATTTATTTTCTAAATTACTTTGCTGATGGATAGAGATGAAAATGTTTTCTGAGTGAGGGCAGATATTGTGGTTCACATTTATTGCGATATTAAAGCTTTGAAAAGCATATGCATTGTGTGGTATTACATTAACTGGCTTCTGTGTAAGTGCTTCATAACCTATTTCTAAATTTTCCCATGAAGTGTAGTCGAGATAAAAATGCAGTAATATTGATATGACATTCTGAACTTATTAGTATCAATGTATTGCATCCAAAGTAATGTGACCTGCTCAAGTAACGGAATGTAAACAGCATATGTTTATATGTAGCATTTTCAATGACTTTTTAAGGAAAACATCTTACTTTGATTTTGAAAGTGAAAACCGTAGGGGGTAGGAAGGCAAAGCCGCACCTAAGGAGGGTATGGGTGGTGGTGGAATGGGAGGAAAGTAAAGCTAATTTCAATTTTGATTAGTACATATGGATGCTTTACCTAGGTGGCTTTTACACTTAACATTTTGGTTTTGGTGACTAATCATTTAGACTCTATAAACCACGTGAACAATCTTGCCAGAACCCTCAGTGCAAGTTGAACCTTGTATTTTGTGGCTGTTTCTATTTATCTTAATTGTATCTTTTTAATGGTGTTTGGGGATGAAAGTGACAGGAGGATTTGGTGTCTGAATGTTGTGGTTCACATAGGTAAGAGACAGGAAATGATACATCTCTCCATTTATAATTTGGCAGTTTTCTAATGGTTAAGACTTCAGGCCCTGGAGTCAGAAGAACTGGGTTCTTGTCCCCACTTTGCCATTTAATCAATCTCTGTTTCAGCTTGACCTTCTGCAAAATGAGTGAATTAATATGTAACAACTCTTGTAAATAGCTTTGAGATTCTCTGGTAGAAGGCACTATGGGCTTGATTCTGCAAATAACCCATCAGTGTCTGTTACTACCAAGGATTCTATTGCTTTAACTATCCTAGTAAACTTTCTAATGTAGATAGTGTGTTAGTTAAAGAAACACTGCCCCATGTGCGTGGTACTGGAGAGTGTAAAAAAAGAGCTGTATTAAGGGACAGTCCTGCAAGGGCTGAGCATCTTCAAGTTGCATTGCAGCTAATGGGAGTGGGAGTGCTCATCACTCCACATCTTGCAGGATTGGGCTCTCAATGTTTCTTTGTGTCAGGTGGAGAGCTGTAGTCACTGTTCTGCTCTCCCCTGCTACAGGAATCTGATGCATCTGTAGTTCCTCTTCTGCCATCTTCATTTTAATCTGCATAAAAGGATACACAATTGTTTTTTCTAAACTGGCATAATGTGTTTCATAGCAACTGCCATGTGACCGTATACTAATCAATGCTCTCTGCTTGGAATCTGGGGTGGATTTTGACACTAAAGCAATTTTAGTGCAGCTATTGCATTTTTGACAGTCAAAATTAAGATTTCCTCTTCACTGCAGTCTATTATGCCCCTGTTTTACAGCAGACAGCTTGGGTTGTGTGTTTTTTTGTTTGTTTTTTTGTTTTTAACATGACTTTCAGTCAAGGCCAGGTGCTTTCTTTTTGCTACAACCATGGGTGTGCAACTGCGCATGATGTGAGTGTACACAGGCCACACTGCTGTGTCCTGAGCACAGAGAATAACGAAGTAGTCTGGATGGCTGCTGGGTATTAGGGATGGACGCTTTTACCATGTAAGTAGGTAGTTGATTTGAATCCAGTCCAGTTGGTAGCAACTTTCAGTTACTAAATTCTGATGGCTGTTGAATAGCCTCTGTGAAATCCTGCATGAGCACAGTGGGCTGGACTAGATGACCTCTTGAGGTTCCTTCTAGCCCTACATTTCTGTGATTCCATGAAATGAGTTTATGGTCTCAGTCCAGTTTCCAGTGGACTAGTGTCCTCCTCTTAAAGTGACATCCTCCTTGGCAACCTCAGAGATGAAGGATTGGTCATGTGATAACTGAACTATCCTTTCACCCTCTAGGACAGAATTGAGATATTGCAGTGGTACTGTCATGCCTGGACTGCAGGGTTGGCCCTAGACCAGGGTGGGCAAACTTTTTGGCCCGAGGGCCACATCTGGGTGGGAAAATTGCATGCAGGGCCATGAATGTAGGGCTGGGGCAGGGGGTTGGGGTGCAGGAAGGGTGCGGGGCATATGACGGGGCTCAGGGCAGGGGGTTGGAGCGCAGGAGGGGTGCGGGGTATATGAGGGGGCTCAGAGCAGGGGGTTGGGGTGCGGGTGGGGTGCGGGGCGTACAAGGGGGCTCAGGGCAGGGGGTTGGGGTGCAGGAGGGGTTTGGGGCATACGAGGGGGCTCAGGGCAGGGGGTTGGGGTGCAGGAGGGGTTTGGGGCATATGAGGGGGCTCAGAGCAGGGGGTAGGGGTGCAGGAGGGATGCGGGGCATATGAGGGGGCTCAGGATAGGGTGCGGGAGGGGTGCGAGGTGCAGCAGGGGGCTTAGGGCAGGGGGTTGGAATGCATCAGGGGGCTCAGGGCAGGGAGTTGGGGTGCAGGAGGGGTCCAGGGTATGGCTGGAGCGACTCCGGGGTGGCAGCAGCGTGCACCGGGGCCAGGGCTGCCTGCCTGCCTGCCCTGGCCCCGCACCGCTCCGCTCCGGGAAGCGGCCGGCACCACGTCCCTGCGGCCTCTAGGGGAGGGGGGGCAGAGGGCTGAACGCGCTGCCCTCGCCTGTGGGTACCTCCCCAGAAGCTCCCATTGGCTGCGGTTCCCGGGGTGACAATCCCGCAGCCCGTATCCCAAGCCCTGAGGGGCCGGATCCAGCCCACGGGCTGTAGTTTTCCCACCCCTGCCCTAGACCAAATGGTGCCCCAGGCAAGGAGCATCTTTGGTGCCCACCCTTCCATTTGTTAAACTTTTGAATACCTTATTTTTTATTGAATTTGTAGCTTATTTCATGATTGATGCACGATTTGCATGCATGATTTATCCCTGTCATGTAAGATGATAAATTTGCATGCTAGGATCTGTAAATCTGTATTTATTCGTGCCATATACAAGCAAATAAAGAACAATTCAGTGACACACACACACACACACACACACACACACACACACACACACACACGCCCAGCACCTAAGGCGATTGCCTGGGTCACCTGCCCCTAAATCCAGCCCTGATGGACTGTACCTATTTTATGGAGAAATGGATTTCAGTCTTAAGAATGTTTAATCTGTCCCCTTTCACCAGCCCTAAATTCACTAAACAAATTTTGTTGTACAAGGAAACATTGCAATCCAGTGGAGAGGAATCCTTGCCCATGTGCCTACTGGTATTGAAAATGTCCATACTGTGCAAGTAATGAGGAAATAATAAATTGAGTATATTGTGCAGCTGCATTGAAAAATGCAGCCTGCGATAGGTTGCTGAAGGGCTCAGTAGCATGCAGGCATAATGAAAGCTCTGTAGTACTTAGTGTATGTGCAATCAGTATTAAATAGTCACCTTGTAAATCAATATTAATTTTGAAGGTGAAACTGACTTTTTAAATCTTAATCTAAATGTCTTGTGTTCAGAGGTTGGAGCTATTCTAGAAGAGACAGAAGCTTGTGATTGGTGGAGTCTAGGTGCCATTCTCTTCGAACTCCTCACTGGAAAGGTAGGCACTGGTGCAGGTATTCAGTAAAATCAACATGGAGGCACCATCCTTCCAGAAGCAATTGTGCCTGAGCATGCTTTTATTACTATCTCCCTCTCAATTGTGTTCTTCAGACCTGAGCTGCATAGGCTTGCTTGGCTTGCACAGGATCAGAAGAACTGTACAGGTTTTTCAGGGATTCAAACTTGTTCAAGCTTCAGCACAAAAACTTGGTAAAGTTGTATTTACCATATTGCAATTTTGAGGTTAATAATAATAAAAAAGCCACAATTATTCTTTATCTAATATTCCTTCTCTACTTTTTTCAATGCACATGTCCAGCATTTGTACACGAATACAAATGTTAGTTCTGAAGCTATTGGATATCAGTCCAGGGAGCAGTGTAGACCTACATATGTGGTACTAACATTAATTCAGGTTTGAGCTGGGTCTGCAGTGAAATGTTGATATTTAATCAATTTCTATATAGATTGACACCTGGTCAGTAAAATGGATTTCACCTCCTCCCCTCTTATTGCTTGTTCTCACATGGCCCAGTTTTACATCTCTCCTGCATATGTTCGAATGCATGCATATACTAGGATCAATAATTTTAAAGTATAATGTATGAGGTTAATGTGCTTAAATGATGATATGTAGATAGCCCATACAGAAGCAGATGGTAGAAAAAGACATTACTACTTACTGGGAAAACTACTCAATATTCTAAAAAATGGATATCTGACCAAATCAGATTTGTTCAGGGACTTGGACAGTCGTAGCAGTTTCATTCTGAACAAAATTCAAGAATCCAATTGACCAGAAGCAGGAGAAAGATGAAGTCTGGGGGAAGAGGAAGAGGTTTAAAATATAAATTGTATAAAAATATAGTTCCAGGAGAACTTCAAGTACCTTAATATACTCTTGTGAGGTTTGCTTTTTATTAGTCTGAGGATTGCTCTAAGTACAGTGTTTGCATCAGCGTGCACCTATACTATCTTTGTATTATGTTGGTTAAGAAGTGTTCCTGATTGATTGTTTCAGACTCTAGCCGAGTGTCATCCAGCAGGAATAAACACTCACACTTCTTTGAACATGCCAGATCACGTATCCAAAGAGGCCAGATCACTCATTCAGCAGGTAATTTAACAGGAAATATATTTTACATATGTAAGCATACATATATGTACAAACGTTTCTAACTGTGCTGTAGTAGTGAAATAACCTAACTATGGAAAGCTGACTGCAGGGTTGTAGGCAGCCCTCCTGTCATTGCTTATGAATTTTGCATGAATATATTGTTACATCTGGAAATTCTGACTTCTGATGCCAGACTTCTAAGTAGAGGACTAAAAGAGTTTAACATTGACTTCAAAGGGAGAAAAGTTAAGCCAATGCTGAGTGCTTTTGAAAATCCTCTTGTGGTATACGACCATTTTAGGAGTTTTGTCCTAAATCCATCCAAAGTGTTTCCATGAACATTTTAATTCAATCCAAAAATACCAATGCCAATATATCAAGCTACCTTCAGACACTAAATAATCCATAATTTACTGTTATGTTAACCATACCTATGACATTGCTATAGTTGAAAATGTGTTACTACCCTCCATGAAGGAAGAGAATTTCAAGGCATCCCTTAAGGATGGAAGACAAGTGTAATTTAAAGTGTGAATAATCTGGCTTTTGCAACCGAAAGATAATGTTTAATACATTGTCCATTAGAGGATTGAAGCAAAGGGGTGCTGGCTTGAAAGAAAATACACAGCCAGATTTTTTAAACATTGAGGGAAAGGACAAGACTTGCTGTTTTCTAGCTCTCCACGTTAGGTGGTCATGACTGATAACACAAGATGCTGAAATAAGCTTATGCATGAACAGCATAGAATTGCAATGAATGTACTTCTCCTTTCTCTCCTCGTTACATGTTCATTAATTTCAAACATAACATAGGAGTCATAGGTATGACTGACTCCATTTGAACAGGGTAAATGATATAGGGTGATTTTGTGGTTTGGACTTTGGATGAAGAGCATCTGGCTTAGAGGCTACACAAATGATTACATCACTCAGGAACTCAGTCTTGGTTTGAACACAGTTGAAACCCAAGGAAAGAGACTTAAAGCTTGACCGTCTAAAGGAACCAATGGCAGACTGACTTCTGTATCTTTCTCCCAAGCCAATGATTTACCATCTGTCAGTCATATTGTAATACGGCACCAATTCCAGTGCCAGCCTAGCACACACAGGTGTCATGTTACTAAAGAGTGTGAGAAATAAACAAACAATGCACAGTGAAGGAAATATCTCACGTATGCTTGTAGAGCTGGAGACTTATTAGGTGCTGTAGTCTGCTTCTCTGACAGATTGGACTGTGTTGTAAATTTACTTGTGTTTTTGTCTGGTCCACTTGTAAATATACCAAGCAGAGGTGCGTCTACCATTTACAGTTTGAAGTGACACACGGATATATAGTATAGTCTTCACTTTCAGGCAACTTCAAACTGATAACAAGATCATATCTGTTGGGGTCGTAGCTCAGGTTAAGTCCTCATGTGCAGTCTGGTGACTTATAGGATGGAGGTTCAGCTCCATAGGCTAGTAAATCAAACCTCTGTTGTGTGACTATCCAAGGAAACTACCATTCATTGTTGAGGAAGCCTTGTCAGGAAAAGGAAGGGTCTCTTGGCATGGTTAGCAATTTGTCATTGTGGCTTTCCTCTTCCACCCCCAAACAGGTTACGCAGGTCAGGACATCACAAAATAGCTTGCAGGGATCAGTGTGCAGCTACATGGAAAACCATACCAAGTTTTGTCTCATGGCATACAGCTTCCAGTGCTGATGACTTCATTGCCTTCTTCATCTAGCCAACACCATGCCCTTCACTTAGGAGAAAACAGATTTTTTTTTCTATTTTTTTGTTTTGTTTTGTTAAACGAATAAGCTAAGGTTCTCAGTTTATATTTAATTGGTATTTTGTCCTCAAGATTTTTCTTTAGATACTTCCAGGTTTCACTGGCCAATAACATTTGCACACATTTTTTTTAAGGAAAAAAGATATCTAGTATAACTTATGATGCATTTATTTTCCAAGAGTAAAGTTTTTGTTCTGTAATACAGAACTTCAGAACATAAAATTCATTGTGTTTACTTTCCCACCTGCTGTCACTTGTTACGTTTCATGGGAAGGCAGCGTGACAGTGACTGCATCTGCTTGTCTGCTGGCTTGTGTAAATTCTCACAGTAATGCAGTTGCTCCCCGAGTTATGTTTTGGGAATGAAGTTAGATTATTTTAAATGGCAGAACCAACTTAAAATGTACAAATTAATATGCTTATGGGTTTATGCTCATTTTGATTCTCAGGTGTAGGCATTTGAATGCATTGAGATTAGAATTCACAGTACCCCTTCATGACAAGTATGAGAAGAAACTGTCATTAATTTATATTCTGAAACATTCTGAAGAAAGGCAAAAACTAAATGTATGCCCTTGAACTGTGTATTTGTAATATAAAAACAATCTCCAAGTCTACAAACTATTTTCACGGCTCTTTATCAGACTATTTGAAGTACTGTCTTAAGATTCCCTTTAAAGTTACCATTCTGAATTAAACTCAGTAGGGATAAATATTATGCTTTCCTTTCCACATGAATACAGCCTGTTTTCAATATGCTGTCTTGTTTGGAGATTGTAACTCAAGCAAATAAAATGTTTAGTTTTAGCAGTTTTCCATTAAACTATTGCACCAGTTTTCTCCAACATCTCGATTTTAAATTTGGATTTAATTACATCACTTTAGACTCCCTTATTCGTTACAATCATTTTGTGGAAATACTCTTTAGGAGATAAAAACTGTTTGTAACCTTACCGTGTTCTAGGGCAGTAGAGACAGAATCATGGAACTTAAAGAAACCTGTATGTTGCCATCATCTGTGGCATTACGTTACTGCCGAGGTGACTGTAGGCCAAATACAACCTACAATGCAGTCCAGGGCTGCCATCCTCTTAGCCACTGGGAGCTAGGAGTCCCAGTATGTAATGTTCCAGAGCATTGCATGCTGGGATCTTTAGTCTCAGCAGGGTGTATCTCCATGTCCAGCAAGGGGGTCTTCATTGTGCCGAACTTTATATATGTTCGGTGTTATAGTCCGTACCTTACTCTTAGATCTTGCTGTGACTCTTTAAGAAGCAGTACTCACTTTTACTAACTGAATTGTATGATGTGTTTTTAAGCTTTTGCAGTTTAACCCTGTGGAGCGTCTTGGTGCTGGAGTTGCAGGTGTTGAAGACATCAAATCTCATCCGTTTTTTGCCCCTGTAGATTGGGCAGATCTTTTGAGATGAAAGGAACTATGGCTCTATGAATATGCTCAGGTCTTCTGATGGATGAATTTCTCTGGCACAGAAACACCCCTGACTTGTCATCGTATAAGGCGTATTGAATCACTTGGACAATATGAATAAAGGAGACGGGAGTAATCATGCAAAAAGGAAATATTTTTAACACAAATCACTGACTGGACAGGGTGCTAGTTTATTTTTATTGCAAGTGGCTGCTATATGTAAACCTTCTCACCAAAGGTGTGCTCTGTGTTGAAACTGTTGGGTAAGCATGTCTAGCCACTGCCAGCTTGTGAATTAAGTAGAAACAGGACCACACTCCAGGTGCTTCATCAGATGACAGAAGTGCATAACTCTCTAGTCCACAACAGCAGAAAGTAGGGCCTTTTATAGTGTCAACAGACTATTTCCCTGTGCTAGATGCGACTGTGGGGGAAAGGATCAAATAATTTATTAATGGTATATGCAGAACAAAATACTAAAAGTGCTTTATGCAAAACTTGGCCTATAAAACAAAAATATGTATCCATGGGAAAAAAATAAGAAAGCTGTTGCATCATACTGTGGAATGTGTCTTGAAAGTGGCTGCATATCATTTCAAATAGTGGAAAGAGCATATGAAAAAACCAGTGCTGTCCGCGTTGTGCTTTCTCGGTTAGCAATGTTTGTGCAGAACTCTCTCTCCATAACGTTGGATGAGTTTCGTGTTTAAGTCACTACAAAAAGGGGAGTCGTTTTTCCTCAGCCAGGTAAATATTGCTTTACTAACTTAATAAGGACCAAGAAAACATGATGCTAAATAAATGTCTGGATATAAAAATGAGACTCTTCTCTCTTAATTGCAGTTACCACGGTTTCACTTAATGAACTCTTCCTTGGTGTGTTCTCCTCTTAACCTCTCCCTCTTCAAGACCCCATTGCCCACATTCTTCTTCCCTATTAATCCTCTGGAGTCTTATCTCTTAATGATCCTAACAATCTGAGTGGCTTGGTCCACTCTCATGATCTGTTTCCAGGTGTTAGGTGCAGAAGAAACAAGGGACTTGTCGGTCCCAATTGAGTGAGCAGCAACTAAGCAAACTCTGGGTGGGAATTGGGATTGAGACAATTGGCTGAGCTGTTTGGTGAGTAGTGGGATCTGAGGGAGGGAATGGGGAGAAGGGGGCTAAGAAATGAAGAGTATTTATTGCCTTAGTTTTGCTTTTTCTTATTTCAGCTCCCCAACTATGCCAATCCATGTTCCTGACATGTACATAAATACAGCATAGACAGATACTTTTACAGATAATGTATTTGTTTTTAAATGTCCCTTTACCCTAGTTTTATCTGGAGAACAAAGGGCAAATCCCTTTGCGAAAGAGAGGCTTCAGCAATCATTACTGTATTTAAAAAAAATTTTTTTTTGCTCCTATTTGTATTTTAGCAACATATTTTATGGGCACTCCCAAAAGTGCATCTGCACAGTCTCCATCTGTTAGACATGAGGTCTGTGTATTAAAATAAAGTGGAAAAGGAAAATACTTCACTTAAACAAAGGAAATCTGGAAACTTTTTTTCCTTTTTAAATTATTCCACTCCCCTCTTTTTTTTTTTTTTCTTCTTGTGATCAGAACTCCAGCAGAGGGGCTGCAACAACAGAGCAGGTTGTAACCAGGTCACCAGTATCATTGCCTATGGAGTGCTGTCCAGGATGACATCACTCTCAGAAATTGCATTTCAACCTACCACCCTCTGGCTTCATAACAGGAACTCCCTCAGGTGAGCCACAGGAACAACTTCCTGTGCCGAGCTGGTAGGAAATCTCTAATGCTCAGACCAAGCTGTTGCAGAGCTTCCTTCCAGCAGTGCCCTAGCTGTGACTTTGGAAGGAGATCTCTTTGCTCAAGTGAATCCTCCCTTCCCTCAGCCACCTGACTCAATCCCTGGGGCTCTCTATACGGTAACACTTTCAGATAAATATGGTCTGTTGGCTTATTCCATTGTGGTAGTTTGCCAGAAACTTTTTAAAAACACTTTTCTTGTTGTCTTGGTATCTTTAAATGCTGTCTAGTTCTAACCATTCAAGTGGTATCTATGTGCAGTTTCCGGTCAAGGGCAAGGCAAAATGATACATAAACACAGCCTGAAGTCCAAAAATCAAGAAGAAAGAAAACACCATTTCGGAAGGGACCAAATAACCATTTATTTTCAGTGGAAAGCACCCGGCTTAGTTAATGACATCCAAATATATCTTTAACTTTTTATTTGAATGCTGTCAATAGTATCTCCTTCGGGGGGGAGGGAGGGAATCTGTGTCATAGACAACATAAGGGAGCTGTCACTTGAGAATGCAACTTGCCCTAAATAGGTCTTTGATATCCTATGTTTTTAATAACCATGCCACTAAATAGACTATTTGTATCACCTAAAGCAAACACAATTTTCGAGCTGATACATGAAAAGGGGGTTTCTGCCATTGCTCCTATTGCTGGATGTCACACTACTTGGTGTTAAATATATTGGTTTCACAAACTAAACCTGTGGGGCCAAATTCAGCCTGCTGTTAGTGGATTTCAAATTCAGCCCTGAAAGGCCAATGGAGGTTTTGGCCATTTCCACCAGCTCATAATATGGCCCTGGTATCCAAGTATATATATTTTTGTCTGTTAAATACTCAGCATGTCTGACCAGCTGTTGGAGGTTGTGCTGGTTTTTCCTCCTTACTCCCTTTCCCTCCAGGGGCCCTGCACTGAAGACATTTATTTTTGGTTATAGCACACTGATTGACCCAGTCACTACAGTATCTTATGGTCTTCGGTCTTTTAGTGATCTAAAGCCCCTCCTACCTCAGTCCTATTATAGCCCTAACTGCTTATAACTGTTATAGAAAAACAACTCAGTGCTGTCCTGTAGTGATTATTGAGAAGTGTATTTAGTACAGTAGAATGAGCTCTTAGATTTCCCTACTATCCTAATTCAGGGTCTAGGTAAAGCAATGATCTTGGAACACTTCAACATAGTCCTCACTGGACAGTTGCCCCTGTTAGAGCTATCGTGTAAAAGTTTTTGCTTCCTATTAAGGGGAAAGTTTTGGACTGGTATGTTGTTTGTACCGTTAGCTAACTATTGTAAAGTGCTTTGGATAAAAGCGCTATATTAAAAAAAAAAAAAAAAACTTCATAATCATTAACGTTTTTTTGTTCTACAAATAAAAGCACAGAACTCATATTTTAATATCAGTAGTCTTTACCTTTCTAATGCGATGGATGTTCCCTCTCTCCTGAGCTGGGGCTGGGAAGGAGCTGGGGGTCTCTTCCCCGCCACAGCAGCCACAGAGCTGGGGCTGGGAAGGAGGGCTCTCTCTCCCCGGCAGCCGCAGCCCTGGAGCTGGGGAAAGTCGCCTCTTTCTCTGGCCGCCACAGCCCTGCACATCCCAAATTCTCCCCACCCCCTCTTCTCACCCTCCCACCTACCCCCCATTGCCCCCAAGGCCACCACCTCACATGTGCATCTTGTCCAGGCACCTAATTAGTGGAGCCACGCCTGCGCGGCTCCACTGATTAGGTGAGTGGCCCTTCATTCTCTCGTGTGCGGCCACCCAGGCACGCACCTTAGAGGGAACTATCTGCGGATCACCTGAAGAGCTTGTGGACCACTAGTTGTCCGTGCACCACAGTTTGAGAACCTCTGTACTAGACATAATCAGGTATAGGGAAATGGGAAGTAAACCACTACAGGCGTGTGTGTGGTGTGTGGGGGTTTTTTTGGGGGGGGGGGAGGTGGGGTTGTCAACGTGGTGTCATTTGTTTTCTCAAGGACACTAAACAGGAAGCTGGAGAAATAGAAACTTCCTCTCTAGCAAGATTGATGAGTAATTTAAGTAATGAAATGAGAATGTTTGTCAATTTCTTTGCATCTGTGCTTTGCCCATTAACTGAATTGTTATGTTCAGGGCTCTCTTCTGCCCCACTGATATATCTGAAAATCCATGTAACCTAAATGTGGAATTACCTAGGACCCAAAATTCCGGTTGACACCAATAGCAGCTACAGGGGCTGAGTACATCTGAAAAGTGCCCTCCAATATCTTATCTTTTCTGAGTTACACATGTTTTTAGATTGAAATCCTACAACTTCTTGGCAAGGACTAAGAAGAGATTAGAATGGATTTTGTTTTTCTTAGCCCCAAGGGATTTCCAAACTTTCTGCTGCTTCTCCACCCTTGAGTTCTCATTTTGTATCTAGCCTTCCAGCCTTATTGGTTACTGCTTCCCCAAACCCTGTCACTGGTGCTCCTAAATGGTCAGTGGGGTTGCCAGAGATTGATGTGACCAGTGTTTTGCCTCTGCAATAATTTCAGTCCCTAATCCCTTTTGTACTTCCCTGTTTCAGGTTTGCAACCCTTCTTCTACATGGTGACCTAGACTACTTATACTGAACATCTCTCAATGAGTCACTTGTTACTGCTATGGTATGCCCAGGTTTAATTTTATTGTTATTATTTTTGTGCATACTGTCTTGAGTAAAGATCGAATATCTGCCTTGAGGAGTTCACAGTTCTGGCTGAGTATGTTCTCAGTACAACCTATTCTATAATGCTAGACTGAGCATAAGTTAAATAAATCGGCAATGGAAAGGGAGGAGTACATCACTAAGATTATGGGGCTTGGTATATCTTGTGTATGTTAATATGTTATATTGTGGTATCAACCGATGGGAAGTTATTTGAGGGGCTGTCGGGAGTTTTGAGGAGAGGGATGTTGCATAGCATATGGGATCAGCATGGTGATTGCAAATGTAGGGGAAGGGAGTGGAAGATTTTACGGATCCATATAAAAGACCAGGTAGGCATCAAAGTCTATGGAATTTGTGTCAATCAGGCTGACAATGATGAGATGTAGGCAGCCGTATAG
Organism: Emys orbicularis; assembly: GCF_028017835.1. Lineage (NCBI taxonomy): Eukaryota > Metazoa > Chordata > Testudines > Emydidae > Emys > Emys orbicularis. Next base: position 169,290,563 of record NC_088685.1, read on the forward strand.
AGCCTTGAATTTGAGAATAAATAGTTTGGTCTGACCCAGTATGACTGTTCTTATTTTCTAAGGCCGAAGGTCCATCTAGCCCAGTATCCTGTCTTCCAACAGTGGCCAATGCCAGGTGCCCCAGAGGGAAAGAACAGAATAGGTAATCATCAAATGATGCATGCCTTCACCCATTCCCAGCTTTTGGCAAACAGAGGCTAGGGACACCATACTGGTTAATAACCATTGATGGACCTATCCTCCATGAACTTATCTAGTTCTTTTTTGAACCCTGTTATAGTCTTGGCCTTCACAGCTTGGCCTTAATCTGGAAGTGGCTGTAGAGCCAGTGGAAAACCTCATGGAGGGGGTGAATGGGAGGGGGCGAAGTGTTCAGAACAGCTGCTATTTGGCAGCAGCATTTTATCTAGGCACCACAGAACTCCTGTTTCAAGCAACACAGTCTGTGAAGGGTGGCAATCCTGACTGTCTTTCTGCTAACAGCTTTTCACGTGGTGCAGAGCTGGAATCTCATCATGGCACTCAAATCTATGAGAAGTATCTAAAAGAAAAGCAATATTCCCTGAGGCACTGATGTAAAAGAATACGTAGCAGATCAGGGCAAGCCTGGTGTTCCACCATGTGTTGGATCTAGATTGAGCTACATTTCCTGAGACCTCGCTGTTAGGCCAAAGGAGGCTAACTGGAGCACTGCAGAGATAATGCTCATAACTCCTAGGGATGGGTGATGGTTTAATGCACTGCCACAGCAGCACTTACTGGCTGTTGGCGGATTAAAGGTGCTACTTCTCCAACGGCAACTGTGCCTCCATCTTCTTGGCCATGGGTGCTGTCAGAAGGGATTAGAGCCTTCCTGCCAGAGGGTTATAGCATTGTGCTGGGCAGGAACATTGGTGGAAGCATGTCAATGGTGGGCAGCAGGGAATTAGTCTCTTCTTGTGAAGGTTTGGGGCGATAACCTTGATTCATTGGCTCATCTGGGGAAAGCCCTTCTGGGCATATATACCAGGCAAGCCAGTTGGCAAATGTTAGGACTGGATAAGGGAGGGCCAGCCAGGAAAAGAGAAGATGTCACAGTGGTTAGTGGCCTTCTTAAATAAAGCTGTAGTAAGCAATGTCTGATTTGACTTGAAGTTATCGTCCCAGATAGTTTTGCTTTGGCATGAACCCTGATTTATGAGCTTTCTCTCCCCCAGTCCTCCACTGAATGTGACTGAAAAAGAAAAAATAATTGAATTATGCAGCACATCTGGTGAACTCTAATTCACCATGCAGCACTTCATATGCAATGGGAGTCTTGCTAAAGTAGCATCTAGAGGCAAAAAACAAGATCACCCATGATTCTTTGCAAATGCAGATTGTGAGTGGCTGCTAGAATGGACCAAAAAAAAAGCTACACAGTGTGTAGTCTGCAACCTGCCGTTTGTACTGACTAGTCCCTATGCTATCTTCCTTAATATCCAATCCTCACTGCAATGAGTGCTGTGAAGGAACCTTGGTTTTTCTTTCACTCTCCACTTTGCTGCTGTTGTCAAGATCTTTCCTTTTGCTGAAACCTACATGTTTCCCCTCCCCCGCTGCAAACCATTGCTCCCTGTCCTACCATCTTCTCAAATTAGGAGTAATTCTCTTTCTTGAGTCAGGTCATTTACCATGAGAGTATGTATACACCAGGGTTCTCAAACTTCATTGCACCGCGACCCCTTCTGACAACAAAAATAACTACATGACCCCAGGAGGGAGGACCGAAGCCTAAGCCTGCCCGAGCCCAACTGCCCTGGGTGCCGGGGCCAAAGTCAAAGCCCAAGCCCCACTGCCCCAGGTGGGGGGGAGGGGAGAAGGGGCAGGGGGCAAAGGCCCAAGCAAATGAAGAGGATTAGTCTCCCAAAATGAAAATATCTAATTCAGAAAAAAAACGAGGAATCCTTGTGGCACCTTAGAGACTAACAAATTTATTTGGGCATCGTTCACTCTGGCAGCATGGGTAAATAAGCTGAATTTGAGAGTGCTTAAGCATTTCACAGTGCCCTGCACAGGACTGGGACCACTAGGAAGAATTTTGACACAAAAAGGGCCAATGCTGTGTCGTGATTTAGAGCAACCTGCTCTGTAATCACCCTCCAGGATTGTCTTGGAGTCTCCAGGAATTAAAGATTAGACTTTAATTACAGATTATGTCGTGATGAAACCTCCATGAATATGTCCAACCAAAACTGGCAACCCTACTCACACTGCAAGGCCGAACAGATCTAAGCTCAGGTAAACCACTAGGGAAGCAAATTCCATTGATGAGGGTCCTTCACTGTATGTGCCATCCCTTTGGCCTCCTCACAGTTCTGTCAGCAGGTGTGATCTTGAGCACCTTTGATTATCTGAGTTGCTTCCTTGTTGCACCAAGAGAGAAGGGAGCTGTGAGGTAATCGGTGACAGACCACCTTAAGGTTTTATAGGTTAAAACCAGCACACTGATGATGGAGCCAGTTCCATGAGACCAAGAAGCCAGTAGCTATATTTACTTTCTTACCATCAACACATCCATGTAGTTCTTTCTCAGCACAAGAGAAGTACAATGTTCTTTATTTCACACGCTGAATCGGAGTAGTCAACGTGGCTTCGTAAGTATGGGCTGTGACCAATGGTGTAGCCCAGAATCTCTTGGGGGGTGGGGTGGGAGCATCCTTGCCTAAGCCCATGCTGCACATCGGTAGCAGAGCAGGTTGCTTGATCCATTTCCCCATCTCGGGGGATGATACTTGACTAACTCACTGGGGTGGGGTGGTGGTTGGTTAGTGTTTGTTGAAGAGGGGAAGTTGGTGGTATATATTGTCTATTAGGATGCATGGCAATGTGAGAAGGGTGAGATAAAGAGAAGCATTGGTTTCCTTTAAATAAATTACCCTAATCATTGCAAACTGGACTCCTACGACATATAGAATAGAACATGAAATGTTTTCTGCTTAAATGTAGTTACATGTAAAGAAGCTAAATAATAGGGTTTTGTCTAAATGTTTACCAGTGAAATCATGAGGAGATGCTTCCCCTCCCCCTCCCTTCTATACTCCTTTTGTCTCCTCCAGTACTCAGGGTCAGAATCCATAGCCAAACTGAGAGCATGGTTGCTATTCCAGGTCCCAGATGCCAATATGTGGCAGCATCTGGCTCATTGGCAGGCGTCACGGGCAGTTGTGCTGGCTGCTCCTGAGCCTGTCATGCGGCTTAGTCTGTTGATGGGTGTGCTGTGTCTTTGAGACTATGGTCCCAACCAACGAAACCAAATATAATTAAACATATGAAGGGCTGTGAATTACTGGATAAGGTGACTGTAGTCTGAAGCTTTGCTGACTCTGGGCTGGGTTCTGTGTCCTATTCGGCTGTGTCTCGTGTAACCTTACCTTCTTGTGCTGTTAGTGTTTCAGGTGCCTTAAGGCATGGAGCTCCTTGAAAGAGAAATACAAATCACTAAAAATGTAGAGATAAAATCCTCTCCTTAGAGGCCATGTGTTTGGCATGGGAAACACATGATAACAGCTTGCTTTAGAAAGGTGACATTTCCACTGAAGGCTGAATAATAAAAAATGCATTTTAAAAACGGAGCTCTTCCCTGTCTTCTGATATTAGAGGTTTGTAATGAAGACAGCATCTGAGTTTGGGAAATCTAGTTTTCCCTTGATAGATGTATATATGCATGTAACCTTCTTGGGCCCTAATAGGTGTCTCGTGTGTGATTCAGCCTATATTTATGATAAAAAGAACTGTTGGTAGCTTTGGTTCATGGCATGTAAAAGACTAGCTTTCCTTACCTTCATTTTGGTTCATGCTCACACACATAGACAGCCTTGCTTAAGGTTAAGTCTTCTATAATATTAAGATGGATAGTGCAGATTCTTGTGGGATTTTTTTTTTTTTTAGTTCAGAGCTCATTGCTAAAGGACTCTAGTGGGGTTAGAAGCTAAAAGAAGCTTCTGAGAGCCATGTTGGGTCTATGTTACTGTGTTCCAGAGAGAAGAATATCTTTTTCCATAAACAGCTGCTCAACTCAGGCAGCCATACAGTCTATGTTAAAAATATGCATTAACACAGAGACCATGTTGACAAATTCCCAGTCAGAGTGCATTACAGTTAAACTCAGACTTGTTTAGTGGTTCATGTGCTGATAAATTTAATGTTACATGGTAAGATTCAGAGTAAGCCACTGCATTATAATGTGATGCATAATGAATACATTTGTATTTATATCTTAAAAGTAAAAGCACAGAGCAATTCCAGTTCAATATTTTCTGGCTTCCTTCTTTATATAAATCTGTTAAAAGTACAGTAATGTATTATCCAATTCTGTTTTCCTTTTGTCAATGTGTTACTTGTTTTTTAAATCAAGAAATTCACAAACCTTGCTGTTTTGGTTTGAAATCTAGAGCAGCTTTGAGTTTTGCCAGCCATAATGCTGTCGGTCTGTGATAAGTTACTCGTGGTAGTGATGGTCCCTTTAGGAGTTCCACCCCTTGGTTTACAGCATGTGCACACATGCATCCGAGTATCTGTATGTTTTGGTTTGGCTTTTCTGGCATGGAATATGGAATCTATGCTGCTAGATCTCCTCGTGCCCTTAGCTCAGGGGATGGCTTTTGACCTCCCTGCTGTTTCACAATAGCATCAACATTAGTGCCAGCGTACTATCCTGTCACATTATTGGCATGATCTTTGGAAATATAGTATCTAAAATTAAAGATTTGTTTCTGTTTTGGAAATTTTGAACTGACCTTTGTCATTGACTGGGGAGAGGTTGGTGACAACTAAAGGCTTATTCCAGCAAAGTTAGCTGGGAAAAATAGAGGTGCTCTTTTAGGCTTTTTCAAAATCCTTTGTGAACAGTAATATCTTCACAGGGTCTCAAATTTTATCAGGTGACTTTATTTGTTTAATCAAAAAATAAAACAGTGATTAATCACAGTTATTGCTTAGATGAGTAAATACAGCCACTAAATGATACAAATTTTAAAATGAATTTTCAAAGCAGTTTTTAGAGATACCAGCCCTGTCTTTATGTCCACTCAGAGCAGATCTAATTGACTTTGTGCTTCAGATTGCATCAGCAGCCGGCAAGCTATACTACACTAAGGTTCCTAACCTGGTAGAGCTGAACCAATCCTGGCAATGGTGTAGGAAATACTTTACATTTTTCTGTAGTGGATACAAGGCCAGTATTGTCTGCCATTTTGATATCAAAGCAGCAATGTTCCAGCAAGAAGCCAGTTCTCATTAAGACTGAGGGCTACACTCCCATTTGCACTGGTTTGTTTAAACTGGCTTAGTTAAACCAACGTAAATCCCCTATTTGGACATACTTATACAGGCTTGACGCTGGTTATATCCCTTAAGCTGTCCCCTGTAAATTCATGATGCCAGGGTCATGGCATAATATATAACAATAATTAAAGTTATTACAGTGCATGAGAGCCAAAATGAGCAACCGAGAGTCTAGTCTTAGTGTCCAAAGTAAGTGTAGTACAGGAAGTGAACAGTGAATTGGGTTTAGAAATTCTTCCAGTCTTTCCCTTTCTGAAGTTCTGTTAGTAATGCAGGTAAAGATTTGTTTTATTTATATATGACTTCCATCTTCATTTTGTCCTTGAAAAAAAAAATTAAAAGAAAAAGCTAGCCCTGCCAGTCGGGACACACAAATGACATCCAAATCAGTTGGGTGTGAAAGATGAAAACTCTGCCCAAGGAAGAGGGTGAGCAGGGCAGTTTGTGGATGAAATAAAAATGCCTGCTTCAAAATCAGAGAAATCTTTTTTATCCTACTGCTAGTCTCCAGCAACACCCAAACAGCCTCAGGCCACATGCAAAAATAAAGGAAGAAATAGATCTGTGCAAATAGCTGAATATTCTGTGTGGGTGCAGGTCCAAAAAAAATCAAAAAAGGGACAAACTCATTTTGTGTCTATCGAAACATTTCAATCGACCTGAAATGAAACATTTTGTTTTGATTTTGAAGTTTTAAAAACTTTTTTTTTCTTTTAAAAATATTGAGGGAAATTCTAAAAGGAAACATCTGTCTGAAATGAAAAGTTAAAACATTTCATTTTGGAAATGTCAAAACAAACCATTTAGACATTTCAGAATTTTTTTTCTTTCCGACTGAAACAATTTGTTGAAATGGACCCAAATTCATAAACCGTTTTGGTCAACTTGAATCCAATAAAATCCTTCTTTCCTCCTGATTTTGGAAACGGTTGTAAGCGGGTGGAGAACTGGGAGAGCACAGAGGGCGTATGTTACAATTCACTACACATGAAAGTGAGCAGCAGGAGAGAGAAATTGAAGATGTAGTGGGAAATCAGCAACCACAGCATTCAGAAAAACAACTTACAACCAAGAATCTCACCCAGGAAATGAACAGTGTGTTCATCTCAGTGATCTTAGATCATTCATCCACACATTTTGGAATGAAGACACCAACAGTCCCCCTGCACTAAGAAAATGTGACTGATCCCTGATGGGAGAAATGAATAAGTATTCATGAATAAGAAGAGAAAGGGCAGTGCTTGCACTGAAAGCTGACAATTTCTGGAGCATGCTCAACACCTTGTCTTCAAAAGATTTCTTGGTTATTTAGACATGCCCAAAGCAGTGCTCATCACTGAGGAATAAGGAGGAAAATGCTACCCCCACATGCTGCACACGAAACCTGGGAAAAGGATCTTATGCACAGAGCCCAGCAAGGGATGGTGTCTCCCCCCTTCCACCAGCCTGTGATGTCTCAGCAGATCCACTCTTGGAGAATTGTAGAAGCCCACATGGTTGGCTCCATCCACCCTTAGCCAGGCAGAATGGTTGTATGAATAAGATGTAGCTACATTTATGTTTATTTTTCCCCCAAAATATCATTTTTATTGACCCTTATTTCCAGAAGAGTGGTGAGAGACATGTGGAACTCCAACACTTACCTGGCAGGACCCCAAGGATCCCCCACACTCTAATTTCCCTCCATTTTATATCTCTTGCTCCCAAGTTTTTCTGTTGTAGCCACCATCCTTGGGATGGACTACACTGCAGAATTGTACCTGGTTGTGAAGAATCAAGTTAGCTGACTCAATGCTCACCATGACTTGGTGGTAAGTGTAAACAATGACAAACTATGTTCAGTGTTGTCAACAAACATACAGCTGGTTTGGGACACATGGGACACTTTGGCCTAGTCAATAAGCACTTAAGGAAAGGAACAAATGCTAGTTCTACTTGTGTTCAGACAATCCACTCCTAGAACAATAAACCCAGCACAGAACATTGGGATTTCAGCTCACTTTGTTCAGGCCCTTTGAGGTAAGAGTGTTATTTGAATGTAAGCTCTTTGGAGCAGGGACCGTTTCTTCCTAGAGCTGGGCAAAGATGTTTTGTGTAAACTTTTTTTAAAACCAAAAAATAAAATAAAATATGCTGACCTCAAAGTCGTGGTTAGTAACTTGGCTCTTCACAAAATTGTTCTAGTGTGGTAGAATTTTGTAATATAGACAAGGACCTTCTGGCTAAAAGAGGACTGGATGGGATTCCTTAATTGGTTGCTGAGAAGCAATCTGAGCAGGAGCAATGTGCTATCTCTAGGTGTTCAGCTGCCACAGTGAACAGGGTCTTAATTAAAACCTAGAGAAAAGGGGCAATTTCCAATTAGTCTATTCCAGGGAATAAGCCCAGGACTGGAAACTGAACACCATTCCTCTAAGTGTCATATAGTGCACTGAGAATTCACTCGCTAGCCCCCACTCATTCCTTGCCATCAGATCCTATGAGTGACTTCATAGAATCAAAGAAGATTTAAGGTTGGAAGAGACCTCAGGAGGTCATCTAATCCAACCCCTTGCTCAAAGCAGGACCAACCCCAGCTAAATCATTCCAGTCAGGGCATTGTCAAGCCAGGCCTTAAAAACCTCTAAGGATGGAGCTTCTACCACCTCCCTAGGTAACCCATTCCAGTGCTTCACCACCCTCCTAGTGAAACAGTTTTTTCCTAATATCCAACCTAGACCTCCCCCACTGCAACTTGAGACGATTGCTCCTTGTTGTGTCATCTGCCACCACTGAGAACAGCCGAGCTCCATCCTCTTTGGAATCCCCCTTCAGGTAGTTGAAAGCTGCTATCAAATCCCCCCTCACTCTTCTCTTCTGCAGACTAAATAAGCCCAGTTCCCACAACCTCTCCTCATAAGTCATTTGCCCCTAATCATTTTCGTTGACCTCCACTGGACTCTCCAATTTGTCCACATCCTTTCTGTAGTGGGGGGCCCCAAAACTGGACGCAATACTCCTGATGTGGCCTCACCAGTGCTGAATAGAGGGAAATAATCACTTCCCTCGATCAGCTGGCAATGCTCCTACTAATGCAGCCCAATATGCCGTTAGCCTTCGTGGCAACAAGGGCACACTGTTGACTCCTATCCAGCTTCTCGTCCACTGTAATCCCCAGGTTCTTTTCTGCAGAAGTGCTGCTTAGCCCGTCAGTCCCCAGCCTGTAGCAGTGCATGGGATTCTTTCATCTGAAGTGCAGAATTCTGCACTTGTCCTTGTTGAACCTCATGAGATTTCTTTTGGCCCAATCCTCCAATTTGTCTAGGTCACTCTGGACCATATCCCTCCAGTGTATCTACCTCTCCCCGCAGCTTAGTATCATCTGCGAACTTGTTGAGGGGGCAATCCATCCCATCATCCAGATCAGTGGTGGGCAACCTGAGGCCCACGGGCCTCATGTGGCCCATCAGGGTAATCTGATAGCGGGCCACGAGACGTTTTGCTGACATTGACTGTCAGCAGGCACGGCCCCCACCATTCCCAGCCAATCGGAGCTGCAGGAAGCAGCGGGCCGCAGGGATGTGCTGGCCACCGCTTCCTGCAGCTCTGATTGGTTGGAAATGGCGAACTGTGGAGGGCTGTGCCTGCTGACGGTCAACATCAGCAAAACGTCTTGCGGCCTGTAATCAGGTTACCCTGATGGGCCTCATACGGGCCACAGGTTGCCCACCACTGATCCAGATCATTAATGAAGATGTTGAACAAAACTGGCCCCAAGACAGACCCCTGGGGCACTCCGCTTGATACTGGCTACCAACTAGACATCGAGCCATTGTTCACAACCCGTTCAGCCCGACAATCTAGCCAGCTTTCTATCTACCTTATAGTCCAGGGATCAGCAACCTTTGGCATGCAGCTCATCAGGGAAATCCACTGGCGGGCCGGGATGGTTTGTTTACCTGCAGCGTCCGCAGGTTTGCCCGATCGCAGCTCCCACTGACTGCGGTTCACCGTTCCAGGCCAGTGGGGGCTGCGGGAAGCAGCGCGGGCCAAGGGGTGTGTTGGCCGCCGCTTCCTGCAGCCCCCATTGGCCTGGAACGGCGAACCGCGGCCAGTGGGAGCTGCAATTGGCCGAATCTGCGGAAGCGGCAGGTAAACAAACCGTCCCAGCCCGCCAGCGGATTTCCCTGACGGGCCGCGTGCCAAAGATTGCCGATCCCTGTTATAGTCCATTTATCCAATCAGTACTTCTTTAACTTGGTGGCAAGAATACTGTGGAAGACCGTATCAAAAGCTTTGCTTAAGCCAAGATATATCACCTACACTGCTTTCCCCATATCCACAGAGCCAGTTATCTCATCATAGAAGGCAATCAGGTTGGTCAGGCATGACTTGCCCTTGGTGAATTCATGTTGACCGTTCCTTATCAGTTTCCTCTCCTCCAAGTGCTTCAAAATGGATTCCTTGAGGACCTGCTCCATGATTTTTCTAGGGACTGAGGTGAGGCTGACTGGTCTGTAGTTCCCCGGATTCTCCTTCTTCCCTTTTTTAAAGCTGGATGCTATATTTGCCTTAGCAACTTTTTTAGCGTTAGGAAAAAACCTACCCCATGGCCCCAGTGAACAAGCATTTCCTTGGATGTACTTAGCCCATCTGTGAATAAAGAAGTTTAATTTTTTACAGTGCATGCGTGTGTGATGGCTGCCCTCTTGGCTGACATGCCAGGGATTGACCCAGGGACCTCCAGACCTAAAACTGTGAGTTGTTGCAGCTTGAGCTAAAGCTCTCTAGGTGGGGGCTGTGACAGCTCATATGCTCTGTGGATCAGCACAGAGGGGAACCTGTAACACATACTCATCAGTGAGTTACATATACACACGTGTATATCTATTGTAGAAACCTTTAGTCAGAGATAGGCCAAGTACATCCAAGGAAAATATGTATATGGATTTCATATTAATTAAAGTTGTAGTTCCTTATGAGGTTCCATTTCACCTATATAAAATGTCATGTTAACATGACAAATGGCTGTGATCCGCTAAGCTGTAAATGTATTGAATGCACTTTGCCCTGAATGGTGAAATTTCACTGCAAACAAAGGGTTAATTTGTGACTATTCCCTTCTATATTCTGCTCTTAAGCATCCCTGAGTGTTTGCTTTGGTCAGTCTTTCTTTTTTCCTCCTCTACTGTCCACCTCATGTATCAGTGTCAGCGAGTTCACACATCACGAGGGCTGGTGGGGTTTTCATTATTATTGTAACGCCTAATGTGGAATTTAGTATGTGCAACACTCCTTCCTGTCAGAACTTGGAAACTCTGTTTTGTGTTATGTCCGTTCTGTCTCTGAAGTAATCTCTCAACTATTTCTAGCAATAAAATGATCCTCTCTCCCCCTTGCTAATGTGCTGTGATTATAGGAAGACTAGGGCCCAGTTCAGCACTTCTTAGTCAGACAAAACTCCCATGGATTTCACTGTGTCCCATTTTCTTTAATGTGAATGTTGCCTGAGTAAATAGTGCTAGAGAGAGGCTCACAGGTATTGACTAATTAAGCAAGCAATATATTAAATTATTATGCTACATTTTGTATTAATGATACAACTCTTAAAGGTGACCTTCCAAGAGGGGAGAAATGGAGAGGATAGGAGCCTTTTTTGTGTGTGGCTTTTATGATATATATAAAGAAGGCCTAACAGATTTGTCCAAAAATGCTTGTTTTTGTATTGGAAATAGGGTCTTTTCTGGCCATCAGCAGGAGAGCTAGTGAAGTTACTGTATCACTAGGGATGGATAGCTGAGCAATTGAGAGGGGAAGGAATTTTTTAATTTGACTTTAAAAAAATCTGTTTAACTCCAATGACTAACAAACTCTTTGAAGGAAAGGATGTTTTTGTTAACTAAATGGCAGGGTTGTTTTTTAAGGTGTGAGAGCTCACAAAAAATATCCCCAAGCCTTCTACCTTTTTCTCTCTCCTTATCCGTCTCCCACTCCAAGCCCTCCAGGAAAACCAGGGTAGACCAGGCTTGTCATGCCTGACATTTAAGGTAAAAAATGACCATGCAAACAAGAAATTTCTAAAGGAAAGTGAGCCAATGACCACCCCCCCTTTCAGGCCTTCTTTATGCTTCATAAAGAGGCAGAAAACGTAAAAATAGAGGCTTGTGCTGAGTCCTTTTCAGGTCCCTTTTAACTGATCCAAGTAGGTAAGACGTCTTACTGTCTTCATTTGATTGTTAAAAAGTAAACCTTTATTTTATCCTATTCATACCAGCTCAGCCATGATGTTACTTGCTCAGCCCTTCTCTAGTATCTCTTCCAACAGCACAAAAAGGCCATAAGGATGGCTTAAACAATCGGAGTTCAGGATTCATCCAGCATGGGGGCTTCCTCGGATGGCTTAGGGCTGGCATAGCCAGGTCAACACTACCTCCCCCATACAACATCCAGTGTAGGGGTGTGGCCAGAGTGCCATTGCTCCCATGGTTCTCAGTGGCTCGAATGGCCCCTTTGGGGCCATTGCGGCCAGGTGCAATTTAGAACAGCGGGTCATTATCATGGCGGGGGCTGAACTGGCTCCAGGATTGGGGGCAGTGCAAAGGTGACATAAAGCCATCTTTGCCCCAGCCTTGCAAATCGGGGCCTATGGTTTTTAATGTAACTCTCTCTTGAAGCCTCACTTGCTTCCTTGCTCTAAAAATGCAGTTTCCTATGGATTAGGGAGGAACTCTTGCCAGGGAAATTTTAAAAAGTTTACTTCAGATTGAGAGTATTTCTGAGCCTGCTACTTTTTTTTTTTTGTTTTTGTTTGACAGACATGACAGCCTGTCCTCATTATTATGGAAAATATAGGGTTGGTGGTAATTACTATCTGAATATGAATGGGAGCAGAAGTGTGCACAGCCTGCGCTGGCCTTTCTTTGACAAGGTATAACTTTCTTCTGAATTTCTGTGTTAATTAATGCTTATTTAAAAACCACTTTAATTGGCAGTAAACACCTCAACTTTTTGTACTCGTTAAAATGCAGTCATTGATGTGTGATGGATTTTTTAAAGCTTAATTAACTTTCTTTCTGTATATATAACCTATAATAATGACAAACACTGAAAACTGCTGTCCCCCCCATCCTCCTTTGCCCCTCTCCTATTAGTATAACTTGAAGAAAGGGTATAGAAGCAAAAAATGCATCCTCACTTGGTTAGGATCAGATGGCATTTTGGAGACAAACATACAGCATAATATCAAAGTTATTTTAGGCACCGGTAAATTGCATACATGCATTACCTGCCTGTGTGTACAGTATGTGTGCGTGTACAGTATGTGTGCATGCACATAGGGCCTTAACCTTACTGCATCTTCTCTAAATTCTGCCTCCATTAGCATAACTTTAGTCCTATTTTCACCTCACTGTGTGTTCTCTTGCAAACGCAATATGAGCTCTATTTTGCCAGTGTATCTACCTGAGTTAAACATCCATTTTATTGGAAGTGCTGTGCGAAACTTTCCTTTTCAGGTAAATCTCTGAGCTACAGGCCTACTAGCTCCTGTGTTTTGCTTTGTTTTTCAGGTTAATTTAGTGTGTGTGTGTGTGTGTGTGTGTGTGTGTGTGTGTGTGTGTGTGTGTGTGTGTGTGTGTGTGTGTGTGTAAACTCAAGTGAGCCATAGTACCCCAAAAAGAGTCTTTTCCACCTTCTCAAGTTCCAGGCTGCAGTGTTTGGCTGGAATATGACCTAGGGTACACTTTTCAAAATCACCTAAATGAGTGAGGAGTCTAAGTCTCATTGTCAAAAGTGACTAAGGCACTTAGGAGCCTAAGTCTAATGAAATTAAGACTCTTAAATCATTTTTTGAAAATGGGACTTATGCTTCTAACTCCCTGAGGCGTTTTTGAAAATGTTACCCCTGCTGCCCTACAAATGGCATAATAAACACAGGGTCGGCTCCAGGCACCAGCAAAGGAAGCAGGTGCTTGGGGCGGCCCATGGAAAGGGGCAGGATGTCCGGGTCTTCGGTGGCGGGTCGCTCAGTCTCTCTCGGAGCGAAGGAAGCGGCGTGGTAGAGCTGCCACCGAAGTGCCGCCGATCACGGCTTTATCTTTTTTTTTGTTTGGTTTGATTTTTCGCTTCGCCGCTTGGGGCAGCAAAAAAGCTGGAGCCGGCCCTGAACAAACATCCATCATATGCTATAATTATTTAAGTGGAAATGTGTGCTGCTAGTATTTCGTTTGGTTCAAATATTATAGGCAGATCACTACCAACTTCTTGTCCCTGGGGTTTGCAGAATGTTCTTATGTTGGCCAAAATTATGAAACATGGAAACATTTTCAAAAAGGCACCTAAATGCAGGTTCTTGAATCCATATTTAAGTGCTTAAGTAAGTGATTTTATTTTTCAAAAATGCTAAGCTCCCAGCAGCTCCAATTGTGTCAAAGAAACCCAAACTAATTTTTAAAAATCTTTTGCTTTCATTGTACACGGTACTTTCTTTCAAACCCAAATCCATTAGCCATGCAAGTTCCTAACCCTGTCTGGATCCTTTTCCTTTATGTCTTACAATAAGTGTAATGAGTCTGGCCACCGAAATTCCCCATCATATTAATAGGTGTTCTTCACTTCTGATCCGTAACCTGGTGTGTAGTGTGGCTGCCGGTGCCATAATAATGACCACTGCATCTCACCCACTCCTGTGGAGGTTGCCTCTCTGGTGATGGGCGTAAATCTGTAGAACCAGAGTGTAATTCTGTAAAGTGCTTTGCTTGTGAAAGGTACAATATATAAATCAACTCTCATACCTGAAGGGGCAACAGATCTTGCTCACTTAAAATATGTCAGTGTTTATTACATACATTCCTGAATGGTTGCATTAATATAACGTGTTCATTGCACTGTCACTCCATCCTACCCCATTCTACTCCCCCAATTTGTCTACCACCAGTTTATGCCTTGTCATAACCCTAGACTGGCAGCTTTCTGGTGCAAGGACTGTCTTCTTATTTTTAAAATCTGTATGATGCTCAGACATAGTGGAATTCTTGAATAGGGCCTCTGGGCACTACAGTAGTCCAAATAATAAATGGTAATATCTGGAAATCTGTCCAAGAATTAATATAACTTTCCTAACTATTTTGAAGAGATGAAGTTAGAATCTATTTTATATTATTTTATAATTTAAAATACTTATATTACTGTAACACCGAGGGACCCTAGTTAAGATTGGAACCTTGTTGTGCGACGCTGTGTGTGTGTGGGGGGGGGGGCATAGTCCCTGCCCTCAAACGCTTTCAATCCAAGCAGTTAAATGACATACAAAGGTAAGTGGAGAGAGATACAATAAAAATATATACCCCATTCAGACATTTGTTTTGAAAATATTTTCATTTGCCCTTCAACCTTGTCATCATTCATACTTTCTTTTTCTATTGCAGAAGAAGTGGATCTTGAAGAGGGAATTCAAAGGTAAGAGGTTGGAGAGGGTAAGGACGGATCAGTTGAGTGAGGTTGTTTCATGCAGGGCAGCATGGAAGAAAGTGTGGAGCGGACAAAATGGGCAGTAAAAGCTAGCATCCTTGATGTAGGGGAGGCAATTTGAGAAGAGGTTGGGCATGAACTGTTGACTGCTAAGCTATACAGAAAGGATGAATACTTATGTTGTTTGACTGGGTACAGCATGTGCTCAGAATGTTGAGGAGCCAGTTAGGATGCTGATATTTGCATATGTTCTGTGATTGGTTATTATTGTTGCAGTATTGTTATCTTCTGAGATGGGAAATTTAAGTTAACCAACCAATCACTTCTATTGTCGGCCAACCGTGAGCTAGGCCTGATTTTCTCTATAGTACTCATACTTATTTTCACCTAGGGGTTGCTACTTTGTGGTATTCAAAACAGGCAGCTCTATGGGGTGGTACCAAGGAGTGGGAACCCACAGGTCTGTCTCCTGTAACTAAAAATAGCCCCTTCCTAAGTGACTGTTTTCAACCACATCTAGACAGAAATCAGGCTTGTGGCTGCGTATGCTAGAAGCTATGAGGCTTTCTCTGTTCCTGCTGCTGTAGCTAATTTTCTATGGTTTGGGAACAGATAGCCAAGATGTGTAACTGCTAAGGGCTTGAGTTCTCTCACCTGATAGGTAGGTGTATTAAAACTTCAATTTCTTTAGAGCTTTTAAATACATTAATGTGACTGTAGTTGAGACAAATTACTGTAGTTGGCTGAACATTAATACTAACTTTTCTCATGTTGATCTCAAGGCTATAAAAAAATACTGCTGCCTTCTTAATTTGACCATGTCAATAAATAAAAATGTCCATAACAAGTGTATGAAGCTAATTAGGATTTTATGGCTCTGTTGTTCTATGGCTGCTCTGGTTCATAGCCGTACCACTGGCTTGCTGGGTCTTTAGGTTTCAGTGATGTACACCTCACCGACGCATAACATGTAACACCTGTTGTTAAACGAGGTGTTAAATATTCTTTGTCCTGGCAACGGGCCACTGCGTCATCACTGGGTTCAAAAGTTCTGTGTAACATAAGCTGCAGTTTTTATAATTATGCGTTCTACTTCCAGAGAGCTTTTCTTAAAAGCTCAAAGCGCTTCACAAAGGTGAGAGAGGTAGATATTATTCCCATTTCCAGAGGGGTACATTTATAGCCATAGAAAGGTTCAGATGCTTGTTGAACCTATCAGTGCATCAGAGTCAGGACCAGCCGAAATTCTTTTTTTTTTTTTTTTTTTTAAGAATTTTTTTAACCAGATTTAATGACTGTTCCTGAAATGGTGCTGGGTATAGTCTGTCCTGAACTATGCATGCAGTTAAACTGTGGTCAGCACCAGTTCTTCTGAAGCTGGTGCATGCTTGTCACAACTCAGTCATTTTGCTTTTGTAGAGAAGGCTCCTCTGTCAGGGAGGGCTTCTTGAGATTGGGCCTCTTGCTAGCTAGCTCTGTATTTATAATTTACCAGCACAAATTACAAGGATTTGGCTCCTCCCACTCAATCACAAGCAGCTGGTTTTTACCTATGACTGACTCACTTCAAACACATGCTGTGAGTCATTGACTTCAGACATTAGTTCTATTAACTGCTGCTATGGCACTCACAGCTCTAACAATTAGCTAATACTTCTTCTTTATTAATCCGTTTTTATAGTTCAAAATACATTCACACTCAAATCTTTCCCTAGTAAATTGATTTGGGTGGCATACAGAGTACATTGTTAAAGCTAAGACGGTTAGGCATTCTCCAAGGGCCTGATCCAAAACCCATTGAATTTAGCTGAAGCCTTTTTTTATATTAATTTCAAAAGGCTTTGAATCAGGCTATGAAATTGGAAATCAACTGCCTGAGTTTAAAGATGCAGTTCATACCCCCATACAGAATCCTCTCTTGCATGTTTCAGCAAATGCCTTCCATCTCTGATTAAACCTGCTTGTGTGTTCTCTCATTTAGGTCTTCAGTCAGAATTTTTGAAGTGGCTTCTCCTCCAGTTAGGCACCTAAATACACTTTTAGACACCTAAATAAATGGCCTGATTTCAGAGGTGCTGAGAACACATGGCTCCCATTGACTTCAGCGGGAGTTGTGAGTGCTCAACACCTCTGAAAATTCAGGCCTCTTATTCAGGTGTCTGACACCAGGCACTTTCTGTTTGAAAATGTCAGCCCGAAAGGTATGTGAGCAAATGAACTTCATCTCTCAGTAGGGTATGTAATCGCCTGTTTAGAATGCACAACTTTTGGAGAATATAGCCTTTGTAATACTTTGGAAGAAAATGGTGGCAGATTAGCACAACATTATTGCTTCTCTGCCTCTTAGAAAGCACAGAACAGATTTGAAATGAGAATCCACCTGTTGGAGACAGATTTCTATGGCCTTCGTCTTAGGTAATTTGCCTCTCCAAGGTACTTTTCTCTCATTGATTCTCTTACAGCATACACATTTTTTTTAATTTTAGCTCTTACCTATCAGACGGAATGGAATTGTGCCAGTCATGCACAGTGCTGGGTTGTTCTACAGTTACTGAAGGAGAATAGCGGTTTTTCCACAGTTCTGTAGTTCCTTGTGCTCTGAGTTCTGAGTAGGACTATCTGGAAAATGCTATATATATTCTGTGAAAACTCAACAAAACAAAACTGTCATTTAGTTAACAAATGTTCACACAATTTTCATATTTTCAACAAAATAAACACTGAAGCAGGTTTTGATTTTTCTGAAAACTGGAACATTTTGGTGGTTTCAGATTCTCTCTCCTCCCATTCTCTTCTGTGTTTGTTTTTTCTCTTCTGGTGGGGTAAAATAAGGGAATGTATGGGGAAAAATGGAGGCGAGGGGAAGTAAAACCAAAAAATGAAAAGTTTTCAGTGCCTGCTGCCCCCCCACCCCTCTGTTTAGCAAGCGGATAACTTAGACCAAAATGAAAATTTCCCATGGAGATTTTCACTTTGTTGGAATGGCCATTTTTTGTTTTGATGATTTTTTTCATTTTTTCAGTGGGAAGTTTATTTAATATTTTGTTTTCTTCTTGTTCAGCGTGGCCCCAGGCCTTATTTTCTGCATGCTATTCAAACCCTGCTCTGAAGACAGAATTATTCATTTCCTCATGGGCTTTTCTATGGCACTTATCAATGCAGTATCCAAGTGCTTCACAAAAATTAATGAATTTATGTTCACAATACTCCTGTGAGGTGAACTGGTGTCATTTTACAGATGGGGAGCTGAAGCACAGTAAGGCTATACAAACAGCCATGAATTCCGGGTGCCCAATTTGAGATGCTTATGGCCTGATTTTTCAGGGAGCTTAGCATTATATGGCATCTTGGCTGTTCAGAGCACAGCTCCCATTGACTTCAGTTGCAGCTGTGAGCGCTCAGCATTTCTGCAAATCAGACTCCCAGCGTCTCAAGTTGGGCACTCAGAAAATGAGGAAAAGACAATTAGTGACCACCTGTGAAAAGCTGGTTTAAGTGATTTGCCCAGTATCACACGGGAACTCTGTGGCAGAAGCAGGGATAGAATCTAATTCCCCAGGGCAGCATTCAACGGCTTTAACCATGACAGCATCCTTTCTCTTCCTCCCCTGCTTCATTCACCAACAAATGAAGCAGGTTCCTACAGACAACAACCTCCTTCACTGCACAACCCAGATTCACCCTCAGAGAACAGTCCATCCTGTGCACTGAATGAGGTAGGTGCCTGTGGAAAAAATAGTATTTGATCCTGTAAGTAAAGACTGCATCATAATGCATATGCACAAGGGGGCCAAATTAGTGTTACATGGGCAACCTTAAGTTGGGCATTTCTTAAATTTTTGAGTGCTTGACTTTGCAACCTTAATAATGGTCTTCCAATGTCGTTTCTGGTGTGGAATTCCACACACTCCCCCCCCCATGTGTTTTAAGTATACTGGGGGGGGAAATGGAAATTCTCCATCATGAGGGATAATAGTGACACTCATGAGTCATCAGCAGAGTTGGAACATTTTAGATGCATAACACAGTTGCTACTTGAGTTAATGGAATAACTGATAGAAGGAGTAGGTTGTCATCCTCTATGTGGATCAGCATTATTGGGGGGATGATGCACTCAGTTTGCCGGTGGGTTTCACAGATATTTGCTGACAACAGAGGAATGGTGAGACTCGGGAATGCTGGATTCCATTCTAGGTGCTGGAGGGAACTGTTCTCTAGTGCTCACAATCCCTTCTGTCTTTGTTCCCTCCAGCTTGGCCTGGTCTCTCTCTACTACCTAATTACTCATCCCAGTCCCAATCTCTGCACTCCTCAGCTGAGTTTCAGTCTTATCCAGTCTGTTCCCAGTCACCCTCCCTGGCCTCCTCATCTGAGTCTCCTTGCCCTGACAGTCCCAGTCTTCATTCTCTTCCCATGCCCATTCATAGAATCATAGGATACCAGGGTTGGAAGGGACCTCAGGAGGTCATCTAATCCAGCCCCCTGCTCAAAGCAGGACCAATCCCCAGACAGATTTTCACCCCAGTTCCCTAAATGGCCCCCTCAAGGATTGAACTCATAACCCTGGGTTTAGCAGGCCAATGCTCAAACCACTGAGCTATCCTTCCCACCCAAGGCTTGGTTCCCAGTTTCTCCTCTCTTCCCCAGCTCCTTGTCAGATCTAAGTCTTCCCTCCCCCCCCAAGGCTTCCAGCCTCCCTCTGCCCTGTCTCACCACCAAGCATCCAGTCCCTGTCTCTCTACCCTTCTTGTTCTAAGGTTCATTCCCTTTGCTGCCACCCCCCACCCTGGTTCAGCTCTTGTTCCCTGTGCATTCAACTCAGGTTGTAATCTTCTCCATGCTGCCTAGGCACCAGAAGGGCTAGTAATTTGAGCACAGGAGAGAGAGTCTCCCTGCTCTTAGTTTTGGGGCCCAACACCATAGTAGCCTGCAGCAGCTGGGAGGAGCAATTGCAGGGAAAGTCATGCTTAGCCCCTGCAGCCCGGGGATGGACCATACTTAATGTGGATGGAAACTCTGGAGAATTTAGCTGCCAAACACTAACACGTCTCCACTGAACACTTGCAAACTGCAGTTTTTTTCCAAAGGCTTTTAACTTGATCACATTTGTTTTCTCCACAGGAGCAGCAAAACATCCATCCCTGACATAAAAGCCATCCTTCTGTAAAAATGTAAATCCCTGTTCCAAAACATGGAGGTGCTAGAGATTCTTAACAAAGCAGGTATAAGAATTTTTTTTAGCATGGCCAAAACAATGTATTTTCCCCTAATCTCATTCTTGGAAACTGCTGAACCATTTTTGAAACTTTATAGCTAGATAGATAAATAATTTCAGCTTGAGGCAAATACCTAGAATGGAAAATTTCATACCAAACAGTTGGTTTGGCAAAGTTGTAAATAATTGAAAACAGGGTCTTGTGATGGGAAGTGTCAGGCAACCTTAATCATAGGCAGCGCTACCAGCCCTGCCTATTTAAAAAAGATTGTGAACTGGAAGATCAGCCTGGGAATTTCAAAGGAGCCAGTGGGAATTAGGCATGCAAATTAGATGCCCCAATGTATTCCTAATGTATCTTCCTTAGGGTCCTTCGAAGATCCCAGGATCTTAGAGCACTTAGTTATTCTTTGTATGAGTGATTCTGGAAGAAGGTTAATTTTCAGTTTGCCTGTACCCTTGATCCATTGTTGTATCCTATAGAGAGAGAGAGGTACAAGCTGAGAAGCTGAACAATCATCTATTAGTGAGGAGGCAATTGATCGACTGCCCTAGACTGATATCAACATATCTCTTACTGTTTCAGTCAGCACTGCGGGGTCAGTGAGAGCTATTGACCTGCTTTCAAATGGTAAAGCACCTGGAGCAGATGCTATACCAGCAGAAGGCTGCACGGTCGGAAGCTTGCATGTGGCTCTGAAACTGACTGAGTTTTTCCAGTCAATGTGGACTCAAGGAACTATACTCCAGGAGTACAAGGATGCATCCATCATCCACTTGTACAAGTGGAATGGTAACAGACAATCCTGCAACAACTATCAGGGAATCTGCTTGTTGTCCATAGCTGGCAAAATTCTACTGACTCGCCTTGTGCAACACATTGAACAAGGGCTTCTGCCTGAGAGTCAGTGTGGCTTCAAGAAAGGACATGGAACCATATACATGGTGTTTGCAGCTCATCAACTTCAGGAGAAATGCCAGGAACAGAACTCCAACCTGTATATGACTTCCATTGACCTGACAAAAGCATTTGATACAGTCAGTCGTGAGGGCCTTTGGAAGATCATGGCAAAATTCGGTTGCCCGGAGAAATTCATCGCAATGGTTTGGCAATTCCATGATGGCATACTCGCTCGCGCTATGGACGACGGTGAGTCATCTGAACCATTCCCAGTCACCAGTGGAGTCAAGCAGGGCTGTGTGTTGGTCCCAACCCTCTTCAGGATGATGTTTTCTGCCATGCTTATAGATGCTTTTTGTGACTGTGACACCAGAATTGGCATCAGATACCGGACTGCTAGCAAGCTCTTCAATCTGAGGAGACAGCAGGCAAAAATGAAGGTACAGGAAGTGACTCTTCATGATCTTCTGTTTGCTGATGACTGTTCCCTGAATGCCATATCTGAGTCTGACATGCAGCGAAGTCTGGACTATTTCTCTTCAGCTTGTGACAATTTTGGCGGACTGTGCAAATGGGGGGATTGTAGAGACATTAGTCAACAAACAAAACTGAAGGTCTACAAAGCCATCGTGCTGCCAACTCTGATGCATGCATGCAAAACCTGGACGGTAAACAGATGCCATGCTATGAAGCTGAATCACTTTCACACAGGCTGTCTGAGGAAACTGATGAGATAAGATGGCAAGACAAGGCTCCAGATGCTGAGGTTCTCATATGGGCAGGTATTTCAAGCATCCATACTCTATTGATGAAATCACAGATGAGATGGGCAGGCCATGTCACCAGAAGTCAGATGAGTGACTGCCAAAGATGATCTTTTACGGCAAGCTAAAGGAGGGAAAGCGCTCTCAGGGAGGCCAGAAGAAACGAAGCCTCATCTGTACTGGAACTACAGTCTATGAGCAGATGAGAACTGCTGAGGCAGAGCAGAAGTGCCAGCAGCATAAATCTCACAACAGCAGAATGTCTGCTGTTAATCAAGTAACTCATAGTAGCATCTCTTGTTCGGTTTGCCACAGACAGTTCAGCGCTCAAATTGGCCTGATCAGCCACTCACGTGGTCACAGAAACCAAACCAGTCACTGATGTCATGGTCCTCTTCAAACTCGAAGGACGAACAACAGCCAACCTGAGAAGCTTTGGATCCAGATCTGTACTTCCCAACAGCATAAAGATACTCAAATCCATCTCTTGTATTGATTAGCTCTGGCATATGCCTCCTCAGCAGTTACAGTAATCAGGCAAATAAGATTTGATGTATAATAAACACCCTTAAGACATTTCTTTGTGCTCTCTTTGGTTGCACAGAAGCAGCCTCTAAAAATTGTCTTGGCTATTTTTATTTCTTTCCTCCAAGATAATGAGAAGAATTTGAAACTTGTTAGAGAATAGTATTAGGCCATCTTTTGTTTATAATTAAGTGACAATATTTTATGCCAATGCCAAAAGCTAAACTAAGTGGTTCAAATACAATAACAAATTACCCCAATCTCAAACCAAACCAAACCTTAGATTTGAGATTTGAAATTGTTTGGCTAAATGATTTTTTTGCCCATTATTTTTCATTTTCACGCATGCCTGCGCTTCCTAATTGTGGCCAGGGCAGCCCAGGAAGGGTCATGATATGGAGAGCCTTCTGTTTTGAGATTTCCAGGCTAACACTATAGACCCAAGGGGTTAAATGGGCATCTGAGCTTTTGGGTGTTTATCCCAATAGACCATTTTATTTAAAAATAAACCAGTTGAATCCATCTCTACCTAAAACTACCTAAATCTAGTAAACTTGCATTTTAATTTTTCTTCTTGTATTGTATTAACAGATGAGCCAAACCACGTTGCTTCAAATGTACATGGACTTTGGAAAAGTTCAGATCCACAGCCCCAAACCTGCCAACTGATTTGTGCACCGTTCCCCTGGACAATATGGAGCCCAGCTGAAGACAGTGAGGCTCTGCACAGGCTCAGGGATGGAGCAATTTGCAGGAGTGGGGCCTAAATTAGGATCTAAATATGCCACCCAAGCTCATGTCTAACTTGACTTAGCTCTATTTTTGAGGCCTACTGAACCATTGTTTCTTTTAAATGTATGAGTAGTAGAAAAAATAAAATCTTGTGATTTGGATCTTCCCTGTGAGATTTGATTCTGGAGCTAACTGTTGCAGATGTTTTCCAAAGCTTTGAAAACAGTTGCTTAGAAAGCAATTACTGACCCCATCTTAGCTACAGAGGTGCAAAGAGGCTGCTGTAATATTGCCTTGTTGTTGAATCTTTCTTCCAATGCAGAATGAAAGAGAGCTTGCCCTCTTTCTCAAATTTCTCCTATGAGTGAGAGATGAGTGAGCCTCATACCTGCAATATCCAACAGTTTCACCGATTCGAGAATGTGATGATTGGGTAATAATGCCCAATTCTACACACTTCAAATCCATTAGTAGCAATTACCTTTCCTGAGGTGTTTTGAGTTAGTTTTAACACAGCATTCTTGCAGTTGGTAGATAATGAGTAATAATGTATACAGCATTTTCAAGTCTCTGTTTTTAGCAACAATAACACCATTAGGATGCCTATTTAACAAATGTGCTTCATACTAAAAGTTAAGATTTTGCTAAGCTTTTTTTTTTTTTAACCAGTGCACCATGTGTCCTGTTTTAAAAAGAGAAAGGGACTTTATCTCCCTTATAAATAGTATGGATTAGTGGATGGTCACCTGTGTCCCAGGCCAGTGCTCTGAGATTTTATTCCTGGCTGTGCCATTGGACTGCTAGCTGACCTTGAACATGCCTCAGTTTTCCCTCTGTAAAATGGATTTCCTTTTGTAAAGCTTTTTGAGATTTACTGATGGGAAGCACTATATATTTTTATTTATTATTTTATTAATTCTTTCTTGGTATTAGAGCTGTGCAGAGAATGGAAATTACATTTTACAAAGGATTTTGGGATTTTGAAATTTGTTTTGTCGTTAATAAAAACAAAACCTGAACATTTTGAAATTCTCTGAAGGAAAATTCTGATTTGTTTTGTTTTGGGTTGATTTTTGACTATTTTTGTTTACAAAAAGTCATTTCAAAACAAAAAATCAAAATGTTTTATTCTGAAAATGTCAAAATGACATGTTTCAACATTGTCAGAACTTTTCCCTTCTGAATGAAATGCTGGTGAAATCAACCTTATTTCCAATCCAACCTTTTGATTTTAATTGAGCTGCATATTCAGACACAATAGGGATTTGCTGAAGTTTTTTTGACTAGCTGTAGTGATATCTATTGCATTGCTGTTGGCTTTGGCTATGCTCCGTTGGTGGGCGAAATCTCCAGTTCAGGTGATTCCTATGTTCATGACGTGTTGCAACTTAAAGAGGTTAAATATAATCTGTAAAGAGGTTTTTAAAAAAGCAACTAATTAGAGATAATCTAACCCTGTGTCACCCAGTGACAGTTTCTTTCTTGTTTTAGGGATTAAAAACCCAGTAGGCATTATTTTTAATGGTGAGAAGTTATATATGCAGATCTCTTAAACTATAGTGAGCTACCTCTCCTAAAAAAAAAAAAAAAAGTACTCACATATTTACATTGAACGTATAAATTATATGGCCTAGAGATTTGGCTGTATCTGAGATGTACACAGCACAACTCAGGGGATGGGTTATGTGTATAGATGGTTTTAAGCAACACTTACGCTCCCTATATCCGGAGCTGCCTGGATGCCAGTCTGTTCTCAGGCATAAATTAGGGCAGCCTGAAAACAGCTGTAATCTATGCAAGACACCAGTGGCCCCAAAGGAGGCCTCTGGAATGCAGGGAAGGGTTATGGTGTGGGGTCTGCTATGCCGGATTGGAGTGATCCTCCCATGGGTATGTCAATTTGAGAAGTTTTGGACAGGCAGACGAGCCCCTTAACCACAAAACTGGTCTCCCTCTCTCGCTAGACGTTGAGTAGGAAATGCGGGGCTCCAGGAAATTAATTTCTGATTTAGATCCTCATCTGAACCAAATAATTCAGCCAATCTAACCCACTGCTGTGACAGCATTAGGTGCTGAGAAACATAAGACTTTTCTTATGTTATACTTCACTGTCATTCATTAACAGAGAACAAGAAAATGATCTGAGTGATATAATGGATGTCAGTGTAGGTGTCACTGGATCATTGTCACAAACTTTATTCACAAGCTGAATAAATAGCTTTGAAAGGTCACTCTTTTATGTTTTTGAACTGGTTTTTTTTATTAATTTATTTTGATTTGGCAGAAACAGGAAGGGAACATTAGTGCTGATGTAAAAAAGTTTTGAAAGAAATTTACATTGGTGGATGATGTGTTTAAAAAAATTCAGAACTGCTTCAAAGGCTTTCTCTCCATGTCACCTGTGAGTTTAAATGGCATATTGAGAGGTGATATTTTTTGGAATTTGTGCATGATCTCTCCACCTGCCCTGCAATCAGAGACATTATTTTAAAAAAGTGAACTGCTTCCTCCTCCACTGAACTAGTCTTTCTCTACCATATTTTAGTTCCCACTGCAAACTGGTCCTGCATACCCCTTAGCTGGCATGAGAGTCCTGCAAAAACACGGGGGAGCTTATAAAATCTCTGCTCCATGATAAATACAAAATTGGGGGGCCTGGCTTGTATGGGAGCAGATGACACTCCCTTCCTTTGGCTACTTATATCACAGGTAGGAGAGCAACCTCAAGGGGGCTTCTACTCTTCTTCCCCTCCAGGTGGTGGGAAATGAGTGGAGCCTTGGCTGTATGCTCCTCCATTGTGCCAGCTACCATAGTTAAATCAGTGCATTGGTATAGATGCCTGTCAGGTATAGACGCGGTGCAGTGTACTTTCCCTTCAGAACAAGGGGGAACTGGGAAGGCAGATTATGACTCAAAGAGTCCATATTAGCCAGTCTGTTCCAGGGGTAGCAGAGCAATACACTGCTCCTTGTTCATGGCAATGCTATGATTTGAGCCCTAAATTATTAACAGCACCTCCAATGTGAATGATAAATTTAGGCTACCAAAACCAATGAGGATGAGAGTGATTGAAGGACAGCTATCATGTCTGATGTAAGCTGTTGCCTTAGACAATGCATCAATTCTGGTTTAAAAAGACGAGTATTGGCAAAGAGCTTTTTGCATTATCAGGCCCCTGTACCAAAGCATTATTCTTAATTGTATGGTACCATGGAGCTTTGACTTGAGCACATATTGGTTCTGTAACCTGATCCCCATACAAATCATAGTCAGTGAGAGTGGAACAATTAGTGCCCTAATCTACAGTATCTTTAAATCTGCATTTTCCCGATCACTACTGGTATTACAAGAGTCAATTAATTTATAGTCCACACAAAAATGTAATTAAACCCAAGATAATATGGCAGTGAAATGAATAGGGAGGAAAAAAGAGCCCCCTTCCTGGTGGAGATAACACCAAGCTTTGTGGCATGTCATTAATGGATTGAAATTTATCCTGTTTACCTTTATGAAATAGGAATGTGGGGTTTTTAAAATTTCATTTTGAACATAGGCGATAAAAGAGTATATTGCTGTGTACTTTCAACTCAGTCTGGAAGAAAATCATATAACATTTGCTAACCAATTTAAGTACTTGGGCCTTGATGTTGCAAAGAGCCCACTCCCTTTAGTTGGTCACCTAAGGGAATCCACTTATGACTCTATTACCCAGTAAATTAGCAGAGTGATTCAGTCAGGTATATTTATCATGAAGAGAACTGAAGATAATTAATACACTGCATTGAATGCAAATTGCACCCACAGCACTTATCTCATTTTCAATTAGCACAAATGTTACAGCACTGCAGGCTTGTTATGGTTTTACCATGGGCTGGGTAATTAATTTCTGTGAGCTACATATCAGACACCTGATAATGCCGTTTATTAATAAATGTCACCCCAGGTATCTGTTAGGAGTGGTAAATAAATTAAATGTTCAGTTGTCTGCCCTGTGCAAATCTATTCTTACACCTCATTGCATCTTTTCACTTGTTTGTTTATCTACGAGAATGACTACAGAGATTAACAATGGCAAACAAAGGAATATGACGAACAATAATCTGTGACCAAAAGAGGCATTCTTTCCAGAGACAACCAAACCTTTCATTACGTGAGTGCTGTAACGGTGGAGTTAATATCGCCTAACCTTTTGGAAGGCAGTACAATGAGCTGGATTGCTGAAGTAACTCTCTCTAACGGCGGAGATCCATGTGGAGAGTTCCCCATAAAATGGGGAGGGAGGGAGGGAATCTCCATTTGAAATGATTTTGCAAACAAATGCGATATTATTTTTATTTCTATAGTACCTTCCCTCAGAGGATCTCAGAGCATTTTACTCCACCTTCCATACAGTATATTTAAAACCATTTGCCAGGTTTTGTGCAGAGCCATGTGACATTTATGCAAATGATTTCATGAGATAATTTGCACATTTTCAATGTGTGTGTATTCATAAACTTCACTTTTAAAAAACCATGGTGTGGATTTAGTGCTGGTGAAAGGCATTGGCCTGTTTGATCAAGGGATGGGGGTTCCCCAGTGACCGGCTGTCAGCAGCAAAATTGGCTTTCCGCTCAAGGAGAGAGTCCCAAAGAAAAATGGGGTCAGCTGTTTGCTTGGAACAAATCAAAAAGGCTCAGGAGGGTAATCAGGGGAAACCAGTGGGTACACCAAGCAGAGAAACCTAGATAACAGACATTGCCCCAGAAGATGTTAAAGGAGTCAGTGGATGCTCATAGGACAAGGTCATTGATATCAAGCTCGAGAGGGCTAGGAGAAGAGGGCACCCTCTTGAGGGACCTGAGAGAAGAAGAGGACAAGGCAATTTCTACCTCCTACATCATACAATGGGAGAAGCAGGCACTGGGCAGACCCATGCATGCCCAGGTCTACCCAATCCTGCTGTTTATAATCTAGGAGGTCTCCAGCTCCATGGGCACCCACTACGTCCAACTGTTAGCTCACTGCCATGCAGGTAGGGTTTATCAGCAGGGCCTCAAACAGAAAGCCCTCCCTTTGGGAGGGAGCAGAAGACCTGGCTTCTCAGAGCAGCTTCCAAGTCTTGAGGAGGTCTTGATTGAAGACTGGCAGCTCTAAATGGACTCGGGGGAGATATTTCAGCTTGATGTAAAACAGCTCCTGGTCCTATCAGAGCTGATAGAAGCAGCAGATACTCTGGTATGGGCACTGTACAGGAGTCACAGTAGGGTCTGGAGGTGAAAGGTGTGAGCCTGGGTCCATTTGCAGACTAGGCCTTATCCACCCTCTCTCTGAGGGAGGCTCAGAACAGCCACAAAATAATCGAGGTAGAATAGGGTGGAGTTATAGTGCCCCCTCAGGTAGGGTATAAAGCCTTGGTCAGTAATAACTGCTTTGTGCAGTTCAAAATCTTGGACAGTCAGGCGAAGAGGTGAGAATACAACTTGTGATTAAGCCTCACAACAGCCGTGTATTCTCCTCCAGTTTGCTTTAGATTTGGGCAAAGTGGAGCACTGAGATGTTATATAATTTTGTAGACTTATGGAGGATGTAGCTGACTAAATGATTTTTATCAGAAAATGCAGCTTTCATTGAAACTGAAACTTTTCACAGGTTAATATTTTTTCCTGGTTTGAAACGACTTTTAGTTTTGGAATGTAAACTATAGTTTTTAAAAGAAAATTAAATTCAAAATGAAATATCTTGAATTTATCAGAACAAAATGTTTTGATTGACCAGAACAGATTTTTTTTTTTTTTTTCAGATTTTAGTTCACAATTGTTTTTGAGATTCTGAATTTTCATCCTGAATTGGAATGGAAATTTTCTTTTCTTTTATTTTTTGAAATCGCAGAAACTTTCATGGGACACGAAAACAATTTCCCACCCAACTCGAGTAGCCAAACCAAGAATAGAATCCAGATCTCCTAACTTCTGTCCTGTGTCTTCAGCACAAGACTACCCTATAATATCTTCCTGCTTCTTTGGCTGTTAGTTCAGCTAGTGTCCTTTCCTACACCAAAATCAACTGGTCTTGAGATTCTGTTTTGTGAAGGTTATCTGCTATTTTCTTGATTTACACCAGATGTCTGCACTGCTGGAGATGGCAGGTCCATCAGTTTATATAATCTTCCTTAACAAGAAACACTCGATGCAGGTAGTTCCTGTGACTTTAAGTAAGGTCTTGTCTACCCACGCAAGTTGTACCACTTTAATTATACCCATGTAGTTAAAGCAGTATAAGCTGCATAGTGCAACTGTGGTTATACTGTTATAAAGGTGTGTTATCCTGGTATATATTCCCATATGGGAAAAAGAATAAGCTATACTGGGATAAGACACCTGTATAGCTGTGCCCACACTAGAGGCTATACAGGCATAAGTATATTGGTTTACCAAAAAAAAATAAATCATATTCTTTACTGACATAATTACACCAGTACAAAATATCTGTGTAGACTAGGCCTTAATCTCTCCTGAAGGTAAAGAATATTGTAGTTTACTACAATTACTAAAAAAATAGCTGTGCTACAAAACTCGTTTG
Organism: Emys orbicularis; assembly: GCF_028017835.1. Classification (NCBI taxonomy): domain Eukaryota; kingdom Metazoa; phylum Chordata; order Testudines; family Emydidae; genus Emys; species Emys orbicularis. Next base: position 169,320,013 of record NC_088685.1, read on the forward strand.
TTGAATATTTAGTAACTGCCACAGGATTGGAAACACTCAGGATTTGACCATGGGAAAGGGTGAGTTTCTTCCTAACAAGTGACTGGTGCCATCGTAATGTAATTAGAGGTTCAGCAAGCATTGCTCTGCAGCAGAGTGCTTTCATGCTTAACATAAATAGTCATTATATTATCTGATTTTTGTATGGTAACAGATTTCCTTTTGGTATGGCCTACATATCTTACCAGCTTCTGTCATGAGCCCATCGGATCCCACAAGCTTAGCTAGGTCCGCTTGGCTCAGTATTTAGATAAAGAATTTACAGTAAGTGCTTCTTTAAAAAAAAAATGCAGTGCTTGAAGGATCAGTTTAAAAAATGCCTTAGTTGGATTCGGGATCATATTCCATACAAGAATTCACAATTTTAAAGGCCAAATGGCTTGTCAGCATCCTTTAAAAAACTCATTTAATGCACAGAATACAATGTATAAGACCACAATTTAAATGATAATATAATGTTCATGCTGAAAAGCCTGGGAGGTGTAGCTTCTATAGAGATTCTTTATTCAAACAGACATACTGTATACAGTGTCAATGGAGATCCTGAAAGCACTGTAATGTCTGTATGAGAATCTACAGCCAGACTTTGTTCCTTTCTTGTCAGGTCCAAGTTAACTGCTAGGCGTGACAGGCTTGTATTTAGACTCTGCCCTGTGTCCAGCCATAGTGACCCTGCTCTGTCCAGTCCTGGTAACCAGGCCTCAGCAAGCTGCCACAGGGCCCTGCTGGGCTAGCATCTTCTCTGCTCTAGATGGCACTGCGGCTGGGCTGGCTCTGCAGAGTGAAGTTTCTGCTGCTGTTGTGCTGTGCGTGGCTGGCATGTGAACAGGGAGAAGACACTGCAGGCAGTGCAGGGCTAGCCCAGCACAACAGACCCCCTCACCAGACAGACAAGTTCCAGGATCGGAAAGGGAAAGGGGATTTTGCTAAGGGGAGAGGATTGGGAAAGGGTATTGAGGAGCCTCAGGGGGTGAGGCTGAGGATTGGGTGGGCAGCCATGGAGACGGCCCTCAAGGATTGCTGATTGTGCGTAAGAGTTTTGAGTGATTTGGTGGGTTGAGATGGGGACTGGGCCTAGTTGGACATGACAATCTGCTAACTACTACCACTGGTGTGTACATAGTTTCAGTGACCTTGTTTCTGCTACTGCAGACTTGTGCAAAAAGACAAAGCCAAATAAAATAGTGTGGACAAAGGCTTAGACAGAAAGGATTTTCATTCTCTCATCAAAACTTTTCTGTTCTGTCCAGTCCAGATTTTGACAAAATGTTTGAAATGTGCACTGATGCATCCAACATAGGTCTCTGAGCAAAACTGGTGCAACCAGGGGAAAGTAACAAGAAGCATCTTGTTGCTGTCTTAAGTAAAAAACTGCACCCACTGAACAGAATTACTATTATAAAAATGTGATCTGATTTTGTGGGCAATCCTTATGTATTTAACAGAAAATGTAGGGTCCTGATAGACTATTCTCCATTGGTGTAGCTACACTGAGCAAAAGGTAGCAACTCCAAACTATTACACTGGAGCACCACTTGTATGACATGGAAATTATACATATTAAAGGTAGATAAAATAGAGTGGTGGGGACACTGTCTAGGGTTATGACCCAATGCCTATGAATGAGCCAGTGGCTGACCCTACTGTATTATTGTAAGATGGGAAATATGACCCAAGAACTTCTTAATGCCAACTAACAAGGGGATACAGGGGACCACAAGTATATCCTGATTCTGGTATGTATGTTCTGGTTTGCCAAAGCATGTCATGTGAGGCCTCAAATGAAAACTGGTGTGTCACAGGTTATCATCCTTGTGAAATGTATGTATATGCAGATACTATGTAAAGAGTTATGTAGATATACTGAAAATAGGCGCGTAGTGTGCATCATGGTGTTAGTCACCTGGAGAGGTTAAAAAAAAGATTTTCTGTCAGACAAGAGATATTTATTTACCTATCTCTCTGTTGGAATGTAAATTAAGCATTGTAAGGTGTAACAATGGATGCACATTTACATATGATGTCAAATGTTAACAAAGAGATGTGAAGTCAACAGGGAAGCAGCACACAGGAAAAACAAACCACGGGTGGTTATACTGACTGTGAGCAAAGACAATGAACTTTGGGGGTATATCTGGAAGGCAAAGAAGACACCTCTTCATCTTGCATCTAGGAGTTAAATGCACAACACATTTTCATTCATGAAAACAGTATAATAACCAGTCTTGGTGGAAAATGCAGCAGAAGACATAGGTGATATAAAACTTCTTTAGACAGGCGGTTAACCTGTTAATTAAGTTGTCTCTAGAAAAAAGTGCATTATTATTTTGTTTTATATGGAACTTTGTTTCCAGGAATTTTAATCACGATCACCTGAATCTTGATAATAAATTTATTCTTGTTTTCACTATAAATATATCTAAGTGCTGTGATATTAAGCAACGTGCTGATCCTGAGTTAAATCATAGAAGTTGGTGTGTGCTGTTCCTTTGGGAACAGAGAAATTGATAGTTCTGTGACTAGCCAGTGTCAGGAGCTGGATATTCCAGGCTTGGGGATTGGGGTGCACCAACTGTTAAACAACAAGGCAAAGGCATGGCTGTCAGAGCCCAGAAGAGAGTGCTCACGTGGCTAACAGGCTGGTGGTGTTTGGAAGCTGGCACCCAGCTAAGCACAAGCAAGACTCCCCATGCAGAGGGTGACAAGAACTGTCAGACAATCTTTTGCCCATATTTATGGGAGCATGGTATCTCCCAACTGCCTTCTTCCCTGGCTTCCTCCTCCTGGCCATCTGGGTCCTGGGATGGCTTGAGGCAGACGGAAGTGTGGTGGAAGACTGGTAGAGTGGTACAGGTTAAACTCATAGCAAAGAGGTTTTCTCTGCTTTAGCCATAGAAACATGATCAGCAAAACCTGTTGGTGAATTCCTGCTGTCTCCATTCAGTGTCACAGTATTTCTCACTCTGGAAGGTTCTAATGATTCTGTGAAGACAAGTTTGCTCAGATCTATACAGGGCTCTTGCTTTTTTGGTGGGGGGGACATTTCTGGAGGGAACAGATATGCAGTGTTGTCATTTTGAGTGGTAGGGTTTCTCACTGTTGCTGGGGCAAGTTCCACACTTGAGTTAGCCTAAACTGTGTGAATAACTGGTTCACTGGCAATTCTGAAAAATGAGCAATAAATTAATTTGAAACCAAATTTTTCAAAATTTTCAGTGAATCGAATAGCTGAAACAATTTTATTTTGGGTTGAACAAAACATTTTATTCATCCCCAAAACAAAACATTTTGTTTTGATTTCAGATGTTTTTATAGTTTTTATTTTTTAAATTAAATTTAAGGGGATTTTTAAGTGGAAAGTCATTTTGACTTTTTTGGATTTTTTTTTAAATTAACAATTTGGCAAAACCGACACTAATTCACAAAATATTTTGGTGTTGCCAAATCTGTATTTTTTTTTCCCACTGAAAAAAACATCAGTTGAAAAATTTCACCCCGGTGTACCACCTGGTTAATTAAAATATTGTGAATAGACATCTGAGTAGAGTGCATGCTTTTATCAGGAGAGTAGGGACTGGCTTCTCTGAAGGAAGTGTCTGCTAGGCCTTTACTAGAGAAACCATCTCTTAACAATCCCAACCACTGTCACTCAGCCTTTAATCTTCCTTTTCCAGAAATGTTACTGCTAAGGTGGTATCTGAGCGCACCTAGTAATACCGGCAATCCTCACACTTTCTTAATGCTGCTCAATGTAGTGTGAAGTATGGAGACTACATTGGTTTCATTGATCAGCAAGCTCCTTCTCGTACTGAATGAATATCAAGCATCTTTTATGATTCTTTTAGCGCTATCAACTTCACTTTGATACCTTTACTCTGAGATGGCAGTGAAACATGGCTGGTGTTGGCAGGGATAGACTGAGTTACACCCAAACAGTTGTTTTCTTGCTGAGAAGTTTCAGGCGAATGTTGGGTGACTAATCATTGCCACAAGAGGTCTTTCATATCGTTACTGTAAGGTTCTAGCCTGTGGCCCGTACTGTTTAATATGTAGGCAAGGTGCTATGTCCTGCACTATGTCAGATATGTGGATGATGCTCAGCTCTGTTTTTAGTTCATCAGACCCACTGGTGTGGTTGATTGGTTTATGCCGTGTCTTGCTGGACTCAGGATTTGGGTGAGTGTGAAATAGGTGAGACTCAATCAAGACAAGACTAAGGTCATGCTGGAATTCTAGGGGAAACAACTGGAAGAAATACTGGAGATTATATCAGTTCTCTCAATTTGCCTGCCTTTTGTTACTGGGGCTTGCAATCTGTGCTTCCTGTTTGGCTCCTTGGTTGCTACTGGATATCCAGATGGTGGCAGTGGTCAAGAGTGCTTTTTAACATCTGCACTTGGCCAGAAGGTTGCAGTATTGTTATCCGGATATAGGACCTTTCTTACCTCAAGACTGAATTTCTGCAATGCACTGTACATGGAGCTATATCTTAAAATCATTAACTTCAGTGGGTGCATTATGTGGCAACCTGTTAGTGGATATTTCTCACAGGGAGCACATTTTACCTGTGCTTTGTGATATGCACTGGATTCTAGTTGATTTTTGGATGCAATTTTGAGGTGCTGGTTTTAATCTTTTAAAGCCTTATTAAACAGGATAGACCTTGTTAAACTGAAGATTGTTATATTGTGAAAACTAAGGTCAACAGTGGCACCAATCTAATGGTCCCCTTCCCTGCTTTAATTATGAAGAGGTTGGAGCATTTTAGGAGGGAAGTCATTAGTTATGAAGTTGGCTTCCTTGCTCCTCCTTTGGTTCACCAGAGGCTGAATTTGTTGAACTTCAGGTCATGTTGCAAAGTCTTTTTCTCCAAATGTAAAAGACTGGACAGAGGGGTGAGGTTGCTGGAAATTTGGAAGGGTGTGTGTGTCTTTTTTGATTTGGGATATTGGGTCCTAATAATTTGTAGTTTTATAAAGATTGTACATGTGCCTAGAGGATTGGATAGGTGAACTTTCATAAACAGAAAGTAATTCAATAAATATTTTGGTGGAAATAATCTATATTGCAAAAGCATTTAAAATAAAGATATTAAACAGGGAAGGGAAATGCTTCTTTCTTCACTTTCCTTGTTTCCATGGGTTTATGTCCAAGCCTTATATTCAGGGGTTTCATGTGTGTTTTGTAAACATTTTGATATTATTGTGCATGAATATGGATTGACATTACCCATATTTCAAGACTATTATTGGGTACCGAGCAACTGATTACACTTGTAGCCACTTGCTGCCACCACTGCGAATAGGAAACGTAGGGTAGTGGTGGTCGGAGACTCTCTGCTGAGGGGGACGGAGGCGCCCATCTGTCGCCCTGACATTTCATCTCGGGAGGTATGCTGCCTGCCGGGAGCCCGTATCCGAGACGTTACGGAGGCATTGTCGAGGATTATCCAGCCCTCTGACTACTACCCCATGCTACTCATCCATGTGGGCACAAATGATACTGCGCGGTGTGACACTGAGCGGATCAAGAGTGACTACAGGGCTCTGGGAGTACGGGTGAAGGAGTTTGGAGCGCAGGTGGTATTCTCTTCGATTCTTCCTGTCAAAGGTAGGGGCCCGGGCAGAGACAGATGCATCATGGAGGTGAATGCCTGGCTGCGAAGATGGTGTCGCCAGGAGGGCTTTGGCTTCCTAGACCACGGGATGCTATTTGAGGAAGGACTGCTAGGCAGAGATGGCGTTCACCTTTCGAGGAGGGGAAAGACCCTATTTGGACACAGACTGGCTAACCTAGTGAGGAGGGCTTTAAACTAGGTTCGACGGGGACAGGTGAGCAAAGCCCGCAGGTAAGTGGGGAACATGGAGACCTGGGAGATGGGTCGGAAACGAGAGGGAGTGTGAGCTATATTGGCAGAGAGAAAGGAGGGTCAGGACAAAACTGGGAGGAAAGATCAAACCAGTATCTTAGATGCCTATATACAAATGCGAGAAGTATGGGTAATAAGCAGGAAGAACTGGAAGTGCTAATAAATAAATACAACTATGACATTGTTGGCATCACTGAAACTTGGTGGGATAATACACATGATTGAAATGTTGGTGTGGATGGATACAGCTTGCTCAGGAAGGATAGACAGGGGAAAAAGGGAGGAGGTGTTGCCTTATATATTAAAAATGTACACACTTGGACTGAGGTAGAGATGGACATAGGAGATGGAAGTGTTGAGAGTCTCTGGGTTAGGCTAAAAGGGGTAAAAAACAAGGGTGATGTCATACTAGGAGTCTACTACAGGCCACCTAACCAGATGGAAGAGGTGGATGAGGCTTTTTTTAAACAACTAACAAAATCATCCAAAGCCCAAGATTTGGTGGTGATGGGGGACTTCAACTATCCGGATATATGTTGGGAAAATAACACAGCGGGGCACAGACTATCCAACAAATTCTTGGACTGCATTGCAGACAACTTTTTATTTCAGAAGGTTGAAAAAGCTACTAGGGGGGAAGCTGTTCTAGACTTGATTTTAACAAATAGGGAGGAACTCGTTGAGAATTTGAAAGTAGAAGGCAGCTTCGGTGAAAGTGATCATGAAATCATAGAGTTTGCAATTCTAAGGAAGGGTAGAAGGGAGAACAGCAAAATAGAGACAATGGATTTCAGGAAGGCAGATTTTGGTAAGCTCAGAGAGCTGATAGGTAAGGTCCCATGGGAATCAAGACTGAGGGGAAAAACAACTGAGGAGAGTTGGCAGTTTTTCAAAGGGACACTATTAAGGGCCCAAAAGCAAGCTATTCCGCTGGTTAGGAAAGATAGAAAATGTGGCAAAAGACCACCTTGGCTTAACCACGAGATCTTGCATGATCTAAAAAATAAAAAGGAGTCATATAAAAAATGGAAACTAGGACAGATTACAAAGGATGAATATAGGCAAACAACACAGGAATGCAGGGGCAAGATTAGAAAGGCAAAGGCACAAAATGAGCTCAAACTAGCTACGGGAATAAAGGGAAACAAGAAGACTTTTTATCAATACATTAGAAGCAAGAGGAAGACCAAAGACAGGGTAGGCCCACTGCTTAGTGAAGAGGGAGAAACAGTAACAGGAAACTTGGAAATGGCAGAGATGCTTAATGACTTCTTTGTTTCGGTCTTCACCGAGAAGTCTGAAGGAATGCCTAACATAGTGAATGCTAATGGGAAGGGGGTAGGTTTAGCAGATAAAATAAAAAAAGAACAAGTTAAAAATCACTTAGAAAAGTTAGATGCCTGCAAGTCACCAGGGCCTGATGAAATGCATCCTAGAATACTCAAGGAGCTAATAGAGGAGGTATCTGAGCCTCTAGCTATTATCTTTGGAAAATCATGGGAGACGGGAGAGATTCCAGAAGACTGGAAAAGGGCAAATATAGTGCCCATCTATAAAAAGGGAAATAAAAACAACCCAGGAAACTACAGACCAGTTAGTTTAACTTCTGTGCCAGGGAAGATAATGGAGCAAGTAATTAAGGAAATCATCTGCAAACACTTGGAAGGTGGTAAGGTGATAGGGAACAGCCAGCATGGATTTGTAAAGAACAAATCATGTCAAACCAATCTGATAGCTTTCTTCGATAGGATAACGAGTCTTGTGGATAAGGGAGAAGCTGTGGATGTGGTATACCTAGACTTTAGTAAGGCATTTGATACGGTCTCGCATGATATTCTTATCGACAAACTAGGCAAATACAATTTAGATGGGGTTACTATAAGGTGGGTGCATAACTGGCTGGATAACTCAGAGAGTTGTTATTAATGGTTCCCAATCCTGCTGGAAAGGCATAACGAGTGGGGTTCCGCAGGGGTCTGTTTTGGGACCGGCTCTGTTCAATATCTTCATTAACGACTTAGATATTGGCATAGAAAGTACGCTTATTAAGTTTGCAGATGATACCAAACTGGGAGGGATTGCAACTGCTTTGGAGGACAGGGTCATAATTCAAAATGATCTGGACAAATTGGAGAAATGGTCTGAGTTAAACAGGATGAAGTTTAACAAAGACAAATGCAAAGTGCTCCACTTAGGAAGAAAAAATCAGTTTCACACATACAGAATGGGAAGAGACTGTCTAGGAAGGAGTACGGCAGAAAGGGATCTAGGGGTTATAGTGGACCACAAGCTAAATATGAGTCAACAGTGTGATGCTGTTGCAAAAAAAGCAAACATGATTCTGGGATGTATTAACAGGTGTGTTGTGAGCAAGACACGAGAAGTCATTCTTCCACTCTACTCTGCTCTGGTTAGGCCTCAGCTGGAGTATTGTGTCCAGTTCTGGGCACCGCATTTCAAGAAAGATGTGGAGAAATTGGAAAGGGTCCAGAGAAGAGCAACAAGAATGATTAAAGGTCTTGAGAACACGACCTATGAAGGAAAGCTGAAAGAATTGGGTTTGTTTAGTTTGGAAAAGAGAAGACTGAGAGGGGACATGATAGCAGTTTTCAGGTATCTAAAAGGGTGTCATAAGGAGGAGGGAGAAAACTTGTTCACCTTAGCCTCTGAGGATAGAACAAGAAGCAATGGGCTTAAACTGCAGCAAGGGAGGTCTAGGTTGGACATTAGGAAAAAGTTCCTAACTGTCAGGGTGGTTAAACACTGGAATAAATTGCCTAGGGAGGTTGTGGAATCTCCATCTCTGGAGATATTTAAGAGTAGGTTAGATAAATGTCTATCAGGGATGGTCTAGACAGTATTTGGTCCTGCCATGCAGGCAGGGGACTGGACTCGATGACCTCTCGAGGTCCCTTCCAGTCCTAGAATCTATGAATCTATGAATCTATGTGCCATTAGCAGTGAATAATGACCGGCATTATGTTATTTCAAATCTCATTTTGATTTGCAATACTGTAATGGTTAAAAATAAAGGCTAAATCAATTGCTTGACTGTACAGCTTATTTCCCCCTCAAGCATCTTCATCAGGGCCAATTTGGTTGAACCTTTGTATACCATCTAGCATGTTTCCAGCACTGCTTGAGAAATGTTGATGGGCTACTTCCTTTTTTTTTTTAAATCAAGGGGTAGATTTTAGCAAACTTAAGTTTAAAAATAATCTTTCATGCATTTTAAATTTAAAAGGGGACAAGCAAGGTTGATGAGCCCCAAAATTTGTCTTGCATATTAAATAATTATCTGCCAAGTTCAAGTAACTATTTGGTTGTCTCCTGAAACTTTCTCAGACAATGTGTTCAATTTTTATTTTAAAAAAGAAACCCAAGTGCTAACACCTGCAGTGCTAACACCCAGAACTCATGTGCTACCCTGTAATAACTATGCAAGTACGGAAGGCAAACGAATTCTAGTAGGAAACAGATTTCCATTCCAAACATCCCAGTTACTTGAAAGAGAGTGAAAAGATTTTGAACAATGGTATCGTAGAGGCGGTGTGGTGCATGCTCCAGATTTCTTTGGATCAGGCCCATGTGGCCTAATCTTGTTCCTACTGAAGCCAATGGCAAAAATTCAATTAACTTCAGTGAAGTAGGACCTAGACCATAATGAGTAATCCTGCCAAGCAAAGTGGCTATGTGTCGAAGGACTTTTCTAGCCTTACTGCTAACAATTCTGTGGTGTAAGAAAATTACCTTGGCACTGCAATACAAGCATTTCTTTGCTATTGTAACATTGTTAAGGTCCTAGCAATTTTTTTTTGATACTGTAGATATCCTGCATGCTTAGTGGCTCATTTTGTTATCTAAAGGGGCTTTTTGTTGTTTCTTTTTTTATAATCCTTTCTCTACAAAGCAGTGAAGGTTGGTGTGAGAGCAGGGAGGGGGCGTGTGCTTTTAATCAGCTAGTGAGCTGAAAATAATAAAGAAAGGTAACCTGTTTGTTTGTCAACAAGATGAAATAAATAAGAGCTAAAAAAAATCTCTGAGACACCAGTCAAAGGCAATCAAATATGTATTTAATTAAAGCAAACATAAAAATTAAAGTTACATGTTGAATCAATAAACAGCACTTTTTTCTACATGCATTTTGAACAAGACAGATCAGAATCTTGCATGATGAAGACATAATGTGTCATAATAATTAGGAACACAGACAAAAGAACAGCTAATCAACATGCAAATTTATGCAGTTCTGGCGATTCAGATGAGGCAGATTTCTACCTCTTTTTTGCTTGATTCATCTTCATTGCTAATCATCTGAAGGCTGCCAAATGTTCACTGACACTAATGTATTATAGGTCAAGAGAGGCAGGTCTTCACCTATTACCCCCACAAACAGTACGCTTTCCTTCCCTGTTTCCTCTTCAGGATTTTCAGCAATTACTGCCAGATGCAATCAGACTCCTTGAATAGGAGCAACTGGGGCTTGTTTGTGGCTTGGATTCATTAGAATCAGGAGGATGAAGAAAGGAATAAATTACTTAATTGCACAAAAAAGTTGCAGCCAACGTGATGGTGAGAGAAGCTGATTGTGTAGTTGCGTATTAGACCACTCTTGGAATGGAGGATCTTAGAATAGCTGGTAGTTTGGCCTTGCAGATTCAGACAGATTTGGGTGTCCTCCAAAACAGATGGCTCCACATACCATCTATTCTTCTCTTTGTCAGGTTTTACCATTTATTTGATCTTGTTCATCTATGATGCTGGTTGTATTAGATGTAACACAAATATGTATTCAGATCCTACCCATTTAGTCTTGCCTCACAACTTTTATTCTTTTTGCCTTGTTTGATGAGATGATCAGGTAGAACAAAGTGCTTGTTTTCCTGTTCCTGAACAGCCCTGGTATATGAAACACAAAAAATATGACTATTGCAACAGCCTTGCATAGTCAAATAATCCTCCCATATCATGAAGTTTTAAGATTTGTTTATCTATATTTTACCGAGCCCTCTGCCCCTGCCAATGTGCACAAATGATTAAATAAGCAGACAAAACAAATAATTTGTTTCGATGGGATCAAATAAAAATTGACATTTGCATATTCCCAAGTAAAACTCCCCCCATCCTTATGCTGAAACCCCTGTTCAGATATTCTTTTCAGGTTCCAGGCCATGTGTTATGCTTGCGGGTGGTCTTAAGATCTTAAAGAAAAAGCTTTGCTCTGTGAAGTCATGCAGTACTGTATGTAATTAGGCTCCCCCCACCCCACCAAAATCTGTCATTCTTTTGTATTGAGAATGATCAACACTTTATGGAAGAATAACCTTTCAGGTAATGGTTGAAATTAGCATTTATTTAGTTAATTTATGGTCAGTGATTCACTTCTCTGGCACCCCATTAAGAATACTAACAAAATATTACCCTGTAGTACAGTTCAATTATACTGATGGGAGTGGTCAGGCTGACTTTTGATCACTACATCTGAAGTGCATGTATGTGTTTTATGGCAGAGCTTTTGTAGCTGGTATCAATCTTTTGGCTGGGGAAAGTTTGAAGTTCTTTGGTTGTCGTGGGGATCTGTAGTCAGAGATTTACGCAAACTGCTGTCATATGTGACACTGGACTAGGATCAGTTTTTAAAGTCCATATTCATTTGATGTTTTTCATCAAGAATCTGTTGGGGCCGCACAGATGCCAATGAGTGCTGCTTTATTTTGGGCTCATGGTGAGGTTCCAAATGTCCCTTGCACTTTGGAAATCATAGAAGCCAAAGTCATGGTGGACCAGAGGTCTTAATGCTGTCTCAAGACAAAGTGGCACACCTGAGAATCTGACAGTGCAGTCATAGTCCAAAAAGATATTCCACAAGCCCATATTTTACAGTATCAGGACTACAAAATATTGAATGCAGAGCTCTCTCAACAGCCCATGAGATGAGGAGTCATGCAAAAACTCAGGTTTGGCATTGCTTTATGGCTAATGACAATCTATAGTCTTCATTTAAGGTGAAGGTGGCCATCTCCAGAAGCCTTGGGTGCTTCTCATGAAATCTTCTTAGAGGACACCTCTTGATTTAAGTTTGGGAATGCAGCATGTCTTTGAGATGGGAACTATGCTCCTTGGTACTGAAGAGGACAGCAGTTAATGCAGGGGCTTTGTACTGGCCTGGAGGACAGGGAATGACATTTTTTTTAGTCAGAGGATAATTGCTAGTTTTGTGGGAGGCTGCTGGAGAACATCTCTCTAGTCTTAATAGCTGGATTATGAGAGAGACTGTGCATCTCCTGGACTAGAGGGAGCCCTAGTCTGATTTGGTATGGCACTTCCTATGTTCCTAGGTGCTGAGCAACCTCATTTTGCATTGACAAATGGATTGTAAGGTTAGTTCCTTAAATAATCTAAGGATTCTGATGGCTGCTTTGAGGATGATCTAAGTCCAGGGTAGCCATGCACAATTTTAGTGTAAGAGAAGCTCTTTAAAGGCTTTAAGGAACTCATTTAATCTACAACAAAACTAACCTAAATCACTATAATTAAAACCCACCATTCATTGCAAATAAAATGAAAAAAAAACCCCAACAACTTGTATTAAATAAGTGTGGGGATGACAAGAATAAAATGGTCATTGACTGTCAGTAAAATCAGATTTCCACTCATTTAAAGGACATTATTTTTCTAGTCTAAAGCGATTGCCATAATCGCTTATCATAGAATCATAGTTTGGAAGAGACCTCAGGAGGTCATCTAGTTCAACCCCCTGCTCAAAGCCGGACCAACCCCAACTAAATCATCCCAGTCAGGGCTTTGCCAAGTCAGACCTTAAAAACCTCCAAGGATGGAGATTCCACCATCTCCCTAGGTAACCCATTCCAGTGCTTCACCACTCTCCTAGTGAAATAGTTTTTCCTAATATCCAACCTAGTCCTCCCCCACTGCAACTTGAGACCATTGCTCCTTGTTCTGTCATCTGCCACCACTGAGAACAGCTGAGCTCCATCCTCTTTGGAAACCCCGCTCTTTTGGTTAGTTGAAGGCTGCTATCAAATCCCCCCTCACTCTTCTTTTCTGCAGACTAAATAAGTCCATTCCCTCAGCCTCTCCTTGTAAGTCATGTGCCCCAGCCCCCTAATCGTTTTCGTTGCCCTCCACTGGACTCTCTCCAATTTGTCCACATCCTTTCTGTAGTGGGGGCCCCCAAACTGAATGCAATACTCCAGATGTGGCCTCACCAGTGCCGAATAGAGGGGTATAATCACTTCTCTCGATCTGCTGGCAATGCTCCTACTAATGCAGCCCAAGATGCTGTTAGCCTTCTTGGCAACAAGGGCACACTGTTGATTCATATCCAGCTTCTCGTCCACTGTAATCCCCAGGTCCTTTTCTGCAGAACGGCCACTTAGCCCATTGGTCCCCAGCCTGTAGCAGTGCATGGGATTCTTCCATCCGAAGTGCAGGACTCTGCACTTATCCTTATTGAACCTCATCAGATTTCTTTTGGCCCAATCCTCCAATTTGTCTAGGTCACTCTGGACCCTATACCTACCCTCCAGCATATCTACATCTCCCCCCAGCTTAATGTCATCTGTGTACTTGCTGAGGGTGCACGCCAACCCATCATCAAGATCATTAATGAAGATGTTGAACAAAACCGGCCCCAGGACAGACCCCTGGGGCACTCTGCTTGATACTGGCTGCCAACTAGACATCGAACTGTTGATCACTACCCATTTGAGTCTGATGATCTAGCCAGCTTTCTGTCCACCTTATAGTCCATTCATCCAATCCATACTTCTTTAACTTGCTGGCAAGAATACTGTGGGAGACTGTATCAAAAGCTTTGCTAAAATCAAGGTATATCACGTCCACCACTTTCCCCATATCCACAGAGCCAGTTATCTCATCATAGAAGGCAATCAGGTTGGTCAGGCATGAGTTGCCCTTGGTGAATCCATGTTGACTGTTCCTGATCACCTTCTTCTCCTCCAAGTGCTTCAAAATGGATTCCTTGAGGACCTGCTCCATGATTTTTCCGGGGACTGAGATGAGGCTGACCGGTCTGCTGTTCCCTGGATTCTCCTTCCTCCCTTCTTAAAATATGGGCACTATATTTGCATTTTTCCAATCGTCCAGGACCTCTCCTGATCGCCGTGAGTTTTCAAAGATAATGGCCAATGGCTCTGCAATCACATCAGCCAACTCCCTCAGCACCCTCGGATGCATTGCTTCCGGCCCCATGGAATTGTGCATGTCCAGCTTTTCTAAATAGTCCTTAACCTGTTCTTTCACCACTGAGGGCTGCTCACCTCCTCCCCATACTATGCTGCCCAGTGCAGCAGTTTGGGAGCTGACCTTGTCTGTGAAGACCGAGGCAAAGAAAAGCATTGAGTTCTTCAGCTTTTTCCACATCATCTATCACTAGGTTGCCTCTCCCATTCAGTAAGGGTCCCACACTTTCCCTGACCACCTTCTTGTTGCTAACATACCAGTAGAAACCCTTCTTGTTACCCTTCACATCCCTTGCTAGCTGCAACTCCAATTGTGCTTTGGCCTTCCTGATTACACCCTTGCATGCTCAAGCAATATTTTTATACTCCTCCCTAGTCATCTGTCCAAGTTTCCACTTCTTATAAGCTTCCTTTTGGTGTTTAAGCTCACCGAAGATTTCTCTGTTAAGCCAAGCTAGTCACCTGCCTATTCTTTCTACACATCGGGATGGTTTGTTCCTGCGCCCTCAATAAGGCTTCTTTAAAATACAGCCAGCTCTCCTGGACTCCTTTCCCTCTCATATTAGCCTTCCAGGCGATCCTGCCCAACAGTTCCCTGAGGGAGTCAAAGTCTGCTTTTCTGAAGTCCAGGGTCCGTATTCTGCTGCTCTCCTTTCTTCCTTTTGTCAGGATCCTGAACTCGACCATCTCTTGTGGTCCATATAATTGAGATTAAGATGTATTGCAAGGGATTTCACAATAAAAAGTTACTTTTATAAGGTCTGTAATTTCTTATTTAACCTTTGCACCCCAGTTACTCCTTTCTCCAATATTCAAATAATTTGGATTCCTTGGAAACTATGTAACTGTAGAGAGAATGGTCTGTATACCATACATATGGTTTTGGTGTCCTCTCTAACTCTTACCTTTTAGGTGTGTCTTTTGAAGCCACTGACTAGAAAAAAAAATTATTGATACAGTAAACTCTTGCTAGTCTGCACTAATATCTTAAAGATGCATTGCAAATTCCTAAAATTTGCAAGTATGTGTCTGTCTGTATTTGGAACAGAATTAAAAAAAAGTGAAGATAAGATTGTATCACAATGTACTTCTTTCATTTTGACAAGTGAAGTCTCTGATTTTAATGATTTGGTAGTTCATAGTGTACCAGTAAAGGTACATATGTATATTAAAAGCGCCAAAGACTTAGGCATAGGAGGAGACCCATTTTATCACTGTGCTACTAGGGGGAGGTTTTCAAAGGTTCAATAGCCTTAGGTAGTTACCTCCCATTTGAAAGTCAACGGGAGTTAGGTATCTAACCACCCTTTGTGCCTTAGAAAATCTTTGCCAAGAAGTGGAGAGAACTTACAATTTGTTTGGTATAGATTATAAAATGGTGAGGTTCTACTGAAGTTTTTTTTAAATTACCCTGAAATCATTGCCCCCCCCCCCCCCAGTTAGGATTGTGACTTGTTACAAAGCAATGAGATTTCTAATCCTTCAGTCAAATTCTGCTAGATGACCGGCAAAACTCACACAAGTAGCTTCTCTTTGTACAAATGATACATGGTTGCTTTTCAGTATAAAGTTATACAGATTCAAGAGTGGATGACTTCTTACAATGGCTTCCTCTATATGGACCACTCAGAAAGGCAGAAAGAAGCTGTCCCTTGACAGGCTTTAAAGCCAACTTAATCTCTTGCCCAATGGCCTTTGCTTTCCCATCTCCTCATGTTGTACCATGTCCTGATTTCTGCAAATGGATTAGTCATTCTGAAGTATTGGTTGAATAGTATGGATGAACGGAATTCAGCCTGTGGGTTGTTTGCAAACTGTTCACTTTGAATATCCACTATTTCTTTTTGGTGTGCAGTTGGCCACAGAATATTGTTTCTGCTCTCTGAATGAATGGTGAAACCATTTTGAAGAGTAAAATGAAGAATGTCTACTACTGTCCACTTGTGAATGTGGGAGTGTTTGCAAAGAGCAGCTATTCCCCAAATATCTGTCTAAACAAAAAACTGTTTGACTGAGATTTGCAAAGAGGCAACGGATACAGTTGAACCAAATAGCCATTTTGAGTTTGAGTATTTGCAAATACTTTCTTTGCAGAATTTGATTTAGTTCTAAATAACATATGCACTGGGCACCTATAATGGTAACCAATTGTTTTGATAACACAATAACATTACCTCAATATTCAATGTTTTTTAAAGTGTTTTCTATATAGGGCATACTGCAAAAATGGAAATAACCTAATCTCTGTCTCTAGGGAAAAACTGGCATGTTTAAAGGGAGACCACTATAGTATGTGTGTAAAATGGAGGTTAAAAAGGTTCCTGCTTTTTTTGTGTGGGGAATACGTCACCTTACGAGTCTCTGAAGACTCTTGAGGAACTTCTGCTGATTGGTGAACTTGTTCACCCTGACGGTCTATTACCTCCTTTGTTTTGACATATTTTCACTCTCCTCTTAATGTTTCCTGTTTTCATGAATCTTCCCCTTCTGCTGTATTTTCCTGTATGTCTTTTGTCTCCCAGATGTTGTATGATTGGCTATTTCGGTCACTCTTTGCGTACTACAAAATTGAAAAGAAGAAAGAAAAAAAAAAAGCAATGGAAAAATCCCGTATTGGAGAGGCACTATATTTTCCATGCACATGTCACGTGTTTAATAAAACACATTCTACCAATATTTAAAAAATATCTAACTAAAATATTGCAGAACTGGCCATTGTTTTACAATATTAAAGCATAAGTGAACTGAGAGCACAAATGATTAGTGTATTCATTCAAAATAATAAATATTAACTTGCATCTTAATGGGCAAGAGTTTGTTTTAAAAAGACAATGGTTAACAATACAATGATATTATAAGCTATTAATATGTATCCAATATTTAAACCTATAAATACTGTCTCATGAGACTGCTAAGGAACTCTAAACATTCCTTTATAAGAGTAGTGGTAGACAGTGCCATAATAGTAGTGTTGAGTAATACAATATGGCCAAGATTTCAAACAATTGGTGCCTAAAGTCAGAAGACTTTAAAAAAAAGTACTCAGCACTGGCACAATTGTGCTCCCACTGAAGTCAAAGATGTTTTCGACTTCAAATTTTAAATAAATAAATAAAATTAAAAATTAATGGAGATATCCCATCTCCTAGAACTGGAAGGGACCTTGAAAGGTCATCGAGTCCAGCTCCCTGCCTTCACTAGCAGGACCAATTTTTGATTTTGCCCCAGATCCCTAAGTGGCCCCTCAAGGATTGAACTCACAACCCTGGGTTTAGCAGGCCAATGCTCAAACCGAACAGTTAGGCCAATGTTGAGAGCTTTTGAAAATTCCCCACTAATTGCATGTATGTGAGCCATTAAATGAAGTAGCCTGATCTCTAAGAGTACTGAGGGTCCAGCAGCTCCCACTGAAGTCAATTGAAGCTGTTGGGTGCTCAGTAAAATCAGACACTTAGGTAAGTAGCCTAACTTTACACTCCTCCTCTTGAAAATTTCGGCCTACAATTTCAGATTCCAATCCTGCAAACCCTTACTTACATGAATAGTTCCTTGGCTACCAGTGGGCTGCTCACTTTTGTCTAGTCTCATTCATATAAAGTGTATCCTTACGCTGGTGCTTAGTGATTTGTGTGGGCGTTAAGGGCCTGGATCTGTCCTGGGCTCCTTTTTCCAGGCTATACCCTTGGTTTGATATGCCTACATTTCCTGTATTTGACAGTTACTTGCTGAACACTTCAAAAATGTGATGAAAAGTACAGTTAAAGTGTGTACCCTGAGTGAGTGCTCCTGTACTAAGGGCAACCACCCTCTACCTTTGAACTCTGGGCGCCAACCAACAGACGTTTCCGGGGCAACAACAACAAAAAAATATGGTGCAAACATGCCTGTCTCATCTGTTACATCCAATCCTACCAGTGATCTCTGGCATAGGTGGTTTCTCTGTCTCTAGAGAAAAGGAATGATCTCTCCACCAGGAACCCAGAAGAGAGGTTGCTGGGGAACCGTTACTTGTTTCCTCTTCATCCATTTCACTCATCATTAACCTGTCTCCCTCCTTTTCCATCTCTCTTCTTGTGCTCCACAGTTTCCTCCTGTCCTATAACAGCTCCCTACATTCACCTACCCCATATTTTCCCTTACTCCATCACTGCCTTCTATTCCTCACATTCTCCATCCATCTCCTATTTCATTTCCCCCCTTCTCTCTTTTGCTATCCACACACGCTTCCTCAGGTTTCTGCAGTTTCCAAACCGTAGAGTACAAGAGGTGGCCAGCTTTAGTAAGGGCAGCCTAACTGTCACGTGTAACAGTCATCTGAGCTGAGGGCAGCCTGGCTTCAGCCCCACAGGAAACAATGGGAGGTGATGGCCATCGGTAATAAGGGCAACTGGCAATTCTGCTCCCACTTTTTTGGGCCCTCATCTGCCACACCCTACTTACCATTCAATATTTTCACATCTTGTGTCCGGCAGACCCTCCATGTGCGCTTTTTATAGGGATAGGTGGAGTGTGCTAGGTAGCTACTTCCTGCTGTCAAGACTTGATGTGTGTGGGTTTTCCTAGCTACCACTATATCTTTGAATGTAGGTGCAAGTGAGGAGAAAGCAGGGTCTGATGCTGGGGGAGAGGAGGAGGAAACCAGCTTTCAGTATTACACATAGGAGCATGCAGTAAATCATTCCTCAGCCACAGGGCATGAGTATGTGATTCTATGAGATTTGACTCCTGGAGGCAGAATGGGAGGCCTGGGGAACCAATGTAAGGGATAAGGAAGGGATCTAGTGGCTGGACCAGACTGGTTGCATAGGTGCGTGTGGGAGCAGAAGGCCCCTTATTAGGAAGTGAAGCACCAGCCAGGCATTTTGTAATCTGTGGTTAGAGATCTGAACCATAGCAAGAAATTGGCCTCCATGGATTTGAATTGGATCCCAAACTGCAGGAAGTGGATGGGGAAGTTGGGAAGATGCTGAGGGTACTGCCCCATGGGTACATTGTGATGGCTATAGCTTGGGATATGCCATATGCGGAGGCGGAGGGAGGAGCTGTGACGGGAAGTGGAATTGGATTGAGGTTGTACTAGATTTTACTGCAGAGCTCACTTCAAATATGGGAGAATCCGTAGTAGTGATATTCGTATCTATTTAAAAACCAGAAAACAACACATCTTTATTTTTTCTTGCATTAGCATTAGTACTGTAAGAGAGCCTGGCCACCTCAGATAGCGCAGCCTGGGTATTTGGAACTCAATGTCAATACCACTCACATGCTCCTGCTCCAATAGTGCAGGCCCCTACCACTAAAGAAACCCCAGTTGCTGTTGGTGTAACCCACAAGTCAGTATGTCAGAGGTGCCTCCTCTGTGCCTGCTCCACTGAGGATACAAGTCTGTTACAGCCCCAGCTGGAGAGCCTTGGCTCTTTAGCATCAGCTCCTGCTTTTAGCTCTGGGGGTCCCTACTTCCATTCCTGGTGGGTCAGCCAAGATGGAGGCTATCATTTTACTGTGCAGTAGCTGCCGACTCACCTAGTGTGGCTTGAACAGTCTGGGACTGTAAAACTCCTGTCCTGGGTAAGTGCCATTCTGTTTAATGTCCCAGCGATGTTGGCAGCGGTGCGGCAAGCAGGCAGGCAGCCGTAGTGCTGCTCTTCCCTCAGCAGCCCCCTAGCCTGGCTTCTGCTGGTGGACTCTTGGCTGTAGGCAGCCAGCTCCTAAGTCTGCCCCCTGCAGACGCCTTTCAGCTGTGCTCAGAATGCTCCCACTGAAGCTGATTAGCAGGTGTGGCATGGCAGCAACAGAAGTGAGACCCAGGGAAGGAGCTGAAAAGTGGATGAGGACGAACCGTATGTGACTTTTTTCAACAGTAGTAGGGACTGAGTTAGGGTGATTGCATAGGGAGGATGATGCTAGGCTGGGCCATTCCCTGAAGGAACAGACACTCTGAGGATCAGATTTACTCTGCTCCACTGACCCTGTTCCTTTGTGAGGGAGAATGGCAGAGCTGTCTTTCTTAAGCTGGCTACTTTTGGTCTCCAGCACTGGCAGGAGCTGGCTTGTTATCTTGCCTATGGCAGAATCTCCTGTTACTGCCTCATCTCCTTGTCCCTGCAGGTAGCTTCCAGTCAGCCTGGCTGCTCCTCACTAAGGGGAAGGAGAGGAGTTGCTGCTGCCCTTAGTGGAAAGAACTGCTCATGCCAGTGCTGAAGACTGATAAATGAAAGGCACCCATCTGGCTTTCCCTAACGCAGGATCAGTTTCAGTGACCCAGGGGGATTCCCGTCCTCCACGCATGTCACACCTCTTAGCACAGCCACGATATTTAAATCTGGTGACTGTTCACAGGTGAAAAATATTCACTAATGAAATCTTAGCTAGTGCCAGAAAGGAAGAAAACTTGCTAAGGGTTCTATAACCAAATTGTTCATGGTGAAGGATCATTGCAAGACTGTGATGCAGTTTGGGTAACATGGTTCCAACATAATTGGGTCCCATCCATATATTCAAGACCAAAGAGTGGCATGATTTTTTCAAACCCATCTACATAAGTGTAACCTTTCTCTCATGTGTTATTGGCAGCTGCCAGGGCTGGGTTCACATATGTAGGGGTTCCTTTTAAAATTAGCAAACACCACCAGGTTGAGGCCCCCAACCCAAAACTATCTTCTTTGGGTGTCCTTAGCAAATTATACTTTCCCCCTGGCAATTACTGAGTCTGTGTATAAAACAAGGGCATAAGGGGACACAGAATCAACTTGGGGAAAACATGAAACAATACATATAAATCAATAATAACTAAAACAAACAAACAAAACCTTCCTAAACCCATTCCCCAAGTATCTTTGGCATTTGTCCTTTAAGTCAGTTCCCCACCTACTGGTGCGGACATCCAGTAATCATTTGTCCCTTTAACACATTGCTTCCCCCTCTGCTACACCCCACTCATGGTTTGGTGTCAGTGGGTAGCATAGTTCCTGAGTCCAGGATTGTACTCAGGCAGACTTGCCGCCAGCCCCTACAGGAAGTGTGCTCTGGTGATCCTATGCTAAGGCTCCTCCACGTTAACCCAGCTAGAGTGATTTCAGCTTTATTGGTGTTGGTTGGGGGGCCCTCACCAGAGGTCAGTTCTGTTGCCATACGCTGTGGCTTCAGCGCAAAGCCACCTCTGTGTTATCATCTCTTGTTGTGCAGTCACCTCTGTATCATCTCTTTGCAAAATCTTCAGTGGAGGGGGATCTATGGCATAGAGAACCCTTGAGCAGAGTCCTTGCCACAAGTTAGGAGTCTCAAATCCCTTTCCCTTTCTTTTCTAAGGTTAGTCCCACTACCCAACCAATTCAGATTTCATATACAGTTCTGGTAATTCACCAGCGTGCCCAGGGGAGAATTTCTGGATAGAGGCTTATTATGCAAATAAACTCTCTGTAGCTGTACTTACCACCGTTCACCAACAGGTGGTGGAAAAGAGCTCCTCCCCCTCTTGTTTATCTAAAGGTGTGGGTAAAAAGTTTATGAAGCCGACCTTGGCCATTCTTTCTTGAGTTCACCAAAAGACGGGGGCATGCAGCTCATTCCCCTATGGAACTTCCCCTTTTCACCAACAGATAGTACTAGTGAGCTCCCTACCCCCTAAATTTTTGTAAGCCCTGCGGCTATTGAGTAAGGTGCTTGGGTGCTTTCGAAAATCCCGCTGGATATTGCTAAGTTGTTGGGGCAGTATCATGTTATAACTCAGCCCCCGACAGGTGGCTTTTGGCAGGGGAAGCAGGCCTTTCAAAGTTTGGGCACATTGCTGGCAGTTAGCTCTTCTCTTCAAACCCCATGTAGTGTTTTCTATCTCCTCTTAAAAAACAATGCTACCTGGGATTTCTTTCACGTCCAGTTGGAAAGCTTTTGTAATGGGAAGTGGTAATGAGGCTTAGTAAGAATTTTTTTTCTCCCCCCAAGAAAAGGTGTCATCTGGTGCTTGCTTTTGGAGTTGGTCGCTCATGGAGGTTTCTAATTCAAGGTCTTAATTTTTGTAAAGTGTGAATTACAAGAAGTCAGAAGAATGATGCAAAGAGCATTTAATAATGTACATTCACAAAAGAAGTGGTGTAACTACATTAATTAGGCAAGTCTTGCGTAAAGATGCAATGTAATTATATATTTGAGACAGTTAATTAGGGAGCTACTTGGAAATTTCAGTGAATATTAAGGTAATTATACATAAATACTATAACCATTAAGACTGCACCCATAATGAAAGCAATAACTAATTACATAAATAACAGCATACTTATGTTTTTACATTACCAACACCTAACAATACTTCCTCTTTTTCCCCTCTCCCTTTGCCATGCAAATGACAAAACTTCCATTTTTAATTCAGATATTCTTGCAAATTGTCAGGGAAACAATGATCTTTCCTCTTGATTTCTTTCTCTAGAGAAACCTGTGGCAACTGCAGTGATACACACCTAGCAGGATGAAACCCAACTGTACTGTGGATGTCCATCTGATGAATGGTGAGTTTATGCTATTTGAGCCCCATCCTGCCAGAGTGTCAAGCACCCTTGTGTCCCACTGAAGTCAAGATCTCAAAATCTTTATGAGGAAATAGCATAAGAACAGTATCAAGACTGGCTTAAAATACTACTGGGACTTTGAGTGCAACACTCTTACTGATGGATTTAGGTTACAGATGAATTGGCTCCAGTGATAATTGAGGGCACTCAGCACTTTATAGGATTGGGCCTATATGCAAATATTTGATTCATGGTTAAATTCTTTCAGGATTTTGTGGTCTCTGTCAGCTTCTCACATTCACAACAGCTGCAGAATGCTTCCCTGAAGCTGGAAGATGCTAAAGGCAACTGAGCACTGAGGTTTGAATACTAAACGTGTAGAATACCCAAATCATCATTCACTGCTCCTGCAACTTCAACCGGATGAAAACTCAGGCCCAGTAAACTCAAAAGCAGAGCTTTGCTAATGAGTCAACCTAAGGAGCAGGCCTACACTAGTTTAGTCAGAAGAGAGAACTGTTCTATCTGAACAAGTTTATCATGTTAATAATAATACTTTGCAGCTTCCATCCGAGGATCTCAGAACTCTTTACACACACTAATGAATTAGGCCTCATAAAGGCTTGTGAGTTAGTGAGCCATTTACTATTTCGTTTTACAGGTGGGGAAACTGAAGCACCAAGAGCTTAAGTAACTTGTCCAAGGCAGCACAGGCTGTCTGTGGCAGAACTTTAATCCAGGCCTCCTGGCTCCAGATCCTTCAGTGTGTTTTAGTTACAAGGGTATCCTTCCTCCTGCAAGAGGGCCATGGTAAAGAAACAAGCTGAATGGGGCCTTATGATACTTTTCTTTTCTTTTATTGTCAATCTTCTTTGAATAATTAAATTGACCTGGTTAGACAGTATAGTGCAAAAAGGGATTCTGCCTTTAGCAGTATGTCCAGTGGAACAGACTTTGATATTATGACATTTGCATCACAACACCATGATCCTTTCGATCTGTGATGGCTCCTGTCTGTGTCGTATCTGAGCTCGACTCACCACACTGCAGAATAAGGTCGTGATTAAAGCTGGTGAGGAACATTTTTCATTGAGAAATGCTGATTTGTTGAAACTGCCAAGTTTTGGTTTCAGTGGTCTGGGAGGGAGAGAGACCAACTGCCCCCTGAATAGCCAACAGCCCAGTGGTTAAGGCACGCCCCTGGAATGTGAGATATTCAAGTATCAGCCTGAGCAGGGACCTGTTAAATATTCAGTGGGCCAGAAAGAGAATCAGGCAAGCTGGAGATTTGAACCTGGCTCTCCCACATTTCACATGAGTGCCCTCTCCAGGCTAAACAGTCTGTTTTTCTGGTCCAATGACTATTTATTTTTATACAAAATTGAACAGTTCCAAAGTAGAGATTGGGAGAGGCTGATTGATTCTGTAGTCATAGCCCAGTGATTATGGCACGCACCAGTGCTGGGGTAGACCCAGGTTCAAGTCTTGTTCTGAACCAGTTTCTTCTGGAGTGGGAGGGTCTCTTGTTTTTTCATTAAAAATGTTAAAAGGGCTTTGCTTTGTTCCGATGCAGAACGAAAGCAGTTCTTGAAACCTTGACATTTTTTGCAAACCGGGATTCTTGTTTTCCAAACTAGATATGATGCAAAATTCCACTGTTTGCAAATACCAATTTGGGGATCTCTGCAGGCTTGCTGGACCACTCTATCTCACCAGACCATCTGGATCAGATTATACTTACACCAGGTCCTTGTCTACACTGGGATTTTAGGGTGTAGCTACACTGGGGCAAGTGTAGCCGTGGTTTACAACAGTGCAACTTATCCCAGGGTTTGAAATCAGGGTAAATGGCACCAGTGCAGATTGCCTGTATTTTCTCAAAACATCATCGTGGCCAATGGAACTTCATGAACATCAGAACCTTGTTCTTCACTGTGGTGATTCAGATACTATGGGGATACTAGTGGTGATGGTTAAGAACCCAGAAAGACAGCGTCATGCTGTTGTGATGAAAAATCACACTGCATGAGTGTAAACCATGTCTGTGCTATGGGTTTACACCACAGCTAAAATCCTAGGGTAGACCAGGCCCTACACTTACATGACATTGATGTGATTCCATTAATTTACACTACTCCTGATTTCCACAGATGTCAGTGAGATTGGGATGGTGACTCTGTCTTCACTTGTGATGGCTAGACACTGAACACTGTACAGAGCTATTGAAAGGCGGGTAAATTAACAAAGGTGAATTAGTTCATGTGGGAAAATGATTCAGTAGAGCCACGGTTCTGCACTTCAATTCTACATACTCAGCAAGCTTGGGAAGATGGCCTCATGCTCTTGATTTTTGGTTCACCCTCATGCTGGCCAATCAGTATAAGAGATGGGTCTGACTCACAAGCCCAGATCAAAGCACTCCTGAACTTTGTGGAAGTTTAGATCCAGATTGTTTATTGTTTGTATGACAATAGTGCCCAGAGGTCCCACATCAGTTTTGGGGTCTCATTATGCGAGGTGCTGTAGTACAAAATTTGGGCTACAAATCCAAACTTTGTGGATCTTTTGCCTAATTCATCAACAAGAGTTTCTCTGAAAGCCTTCCTAATACTTTATATCTAACTTATAGTTCTCATATTTTTTCCTTATAAATCTTTTTGGGTCATTTTGCAGCTAAGTCAAACAAACAGTCGTTTATCTTGTATGGTCCTACAAGAATATCCAAAAGGACAGCA
This sequence comes from Emys orbicularis, assembly GCF_028017835.1. NCBI lineage: Eukaryota > Metazoa > Chordata > Testudines > Emydidae > Emys > Emys orbicularis. The sequence goes on from NC_088685.1 coordinate 169,345,382, forward strand.
GTGGATCAATAATTCTCCAAGTACTTGTTTAACCACTAAAAACAATAGCTCAGAGTCATTAACCTCTGCTATTGAGATCTCGCAATTCAATCAATTTATAGCTGCCATGCAGCTATAGAGAGAACTGCTGATAATGGATGATACTTGACAGAATTCATAGGTGTGAAAGGAGGTTTACCAGAAACTCAGTAGCCATGCATGTGGCTTGTTGATTGACAGCCCTGGCAGGCCAAAGGTTACCCATAGAATATAGCCCCCACCCCCGGCCTGGGCTGGGCTGTTCTCTCTGACCCTTCTCTAAGCTCATGATATAAAAGCATTGGCTAATATATCATTAACTTGCAACACCACAGTGTTGGGATTAAGACCTAGAGGGCTTTATCTCCACTTTATTAATGGCAATTAAAAGCTGCATGACAATTTTTTTTAAACTTGTTGATGTAAAGAAAGTTAGAAATCTCTTCTAGTTCCACCGTAGATCATTGTCAGGCTCTTTGCTTTTTGTAATCTGCCCATGCAGCTGTATATTATCATTATTTTGTTTCAAATCCAGCTTTCAATTTATCAACAAAAGAGCAGGTAAGGCTATATGTAAATAAAAATGAAGGACACTTCCAGGTTGGATTTTCCCCCCACTGATTGCCAAGAAAGAATCAGAGGGTTTAAAAATAGAACAAAATTATCTGCTAGTGATTTTTTTTTTTAAAGCCCAATTATCTACAAAAAGTTTTGAAACCAGTTTTAATTACTGCAAACTTTCCTCCCAGGTAATTAGTAGGTCAGGTATTAAGATTCTCCCCTCTCCTCTTTAGGAGATAGGCATTCCCTCTAGGAAGTTAGTTTCTCTTGCTGAACTTGTCTGGCATAGCTCTGATGGTTCTAATGGGATGTTTCATACCCCTTGTCTCTCTGCACAGCCTTGGCAATTTTTGTCAATAAGGACAGTGTAATAGCACTTGGTGAGTGCTGTAAAGCTGAAACCAGCCCTATTAGCTTCTATTAAGATCTCAGACTGCATTGGGAAGAAATCTACAAACCAAAGAATGAGTCATGTGTAAAGTCCCCTCTCCAATGATACTGCCAAGAATGACCTTGAGCGGATCACTGCAGACTACGTGGCTCTGGGAAGAAGGATAAAGGAGTTTGAGGCGCAAGTGGTGTTCTCGTCCATCCTCCCTGTGCAAGGAAAAGGCCTGGGTAGAGACCGTCGAATCGTGGAAGTCAACGAATGGCTACGCAGGTGGTGTCGGAGAGAAGGCTTTGGATTCTTCGACCATGGGATGGTGTTCCAAGAAGGAGGAGTGCTGGGCAGGGACGGGCTCCACCTAACGAAGAGAGGGAAGAGCATCTTCGCCAGCAGGCTGGCTAACCTAGTGAGGAGGGCTTTAAACTAGGTTCACCGGGGGAAGGAGACCAAAGCCCTGAGGTAAGTGGGGAAATGGGATCCTGGGAGGAAGCACGAGCAGGAGAGCGCAAGAGGGGAGGACTCCTGTCTCATACTGAGAAAGAGGGACGATCAATTAGTTATCTTAAGTGCCTATACACAAATGCAAGAAGCCTGGGAAACAAGCAGGGAGAACTGGAAGTCCTGGCACAGTCAGGGAACTATGATGCGATTGGAATAACAGAGACTTGGTGGGATAACTCACATGACTGGAGTACTATCATGGATGGATATAAACTGTTCAGGAAGGACAGGCAGGGCAGAAAAGGTGGGGGAGTTGCGTTGTATGTAAGAGAGGAGTATGACTGCTCAGAGCTCCGGTATGAAACTGCAGAAAAACCTGAGTGTCTCTGGATAAAGTTGAGAAGTGTGAGCAACAAGGGTGATGTCGTGGTCGGAGTCTGCTATAGACCACCAGACCAGGGGGATGAGGTGGATGAGGCTTTCTTCTGGCAACTAGCAGAAGTTGCTAGATCGCAGGCCCTGGTTCTCATGGGAGACTTTAATCACCCTGATATCTGCTGGGAGAGCAATACAGCGGTGCACAGACAATCCAGGAAGTTTTTGGAAAGTGTAGGGGACAATTTCCTGGTGCAAGTGCTGGAGGAACCAACTAGGGGCAGAGCTTTTCTTGACCTGCTGCTCACAAACAGGGAAGAATTAGTAGGGGAAGCAAAAGTGGATGGGAACCTGGGAGGCAGTGACCATGAGATGGTCGAGTTCAGGATCCTGACACAAGGAAGAAAGGAGAGCAGCAGAATACGGACCCTGGACTTCAGAAAAGCAGACTTTGACTCCCTCAGGGAACAGATGGGCAGGATCCCCTGGGAGAATAACATGAAGGGCAAAGGGGTCCAGGAGAGCTTGCTGTATTTTAAAGAATCCTTATTGCGGTTGCAGGAACAAACCATCCCAATGTGTAGAAAGAATAGTAAATATGGCAGGCGACCAGCTTGGCTAAACAGTGAAATCCTTGCTGATCTTAAACGCAAAAAAGAAGCTTACAAGAAGTGGAAGATTGGACAAATGACCAGGGAGGAGTATAAAAATATTGCTCAGGCATGCAGGAGTGAAATCAGGAAGGCCAAATCACACTTGGAGTTGCAGCTAGCAAGAGATGTTAAGAGTAACAAGAAGGGTTTCTTCAGGTATGTTAGCAACAAGACAAAAGTCAAGGAAAGTGTGGGCCCCTTACTGAATGAGGGAGGCAACCTAGTGACCGAGGATGTGGAAAAAGCTAATGTACTCAATGATTTTTTTGCCTCTGTCTTCACAAACAAGGTCAGCTCCCAGACTGCTGCACTGGGCAGCACAATATGGGGAGAAGGTGACCAGCCCTCTGTGGAGAAAGAAGTGGTTCGGGACTATTTAGAAAAACTGGACGTGCACAAGTCCATGGGGCTGGATGCGCTGCATCCGAGGGTGCTAAAGGAGTTGGCGGATGAGATTGCAGAGCCATTAGCCATTATTTTTGAAAACTCATGGCGATCGGGGGAGGTCCCGGATGACTGGAAAAAGGCTAATGTAGTGCCCATCTTTAAAAAAGGGAAAAAGGAGGATCCGGGGAACTACAGGCCAGTCAGCCTCACCTCAGTCCCTGGAAAAATCATGGAGCAGGTCCTCAAGGAATCAATTATGAAACACTTAGAGGAGAGGAAAGTGATCAGGAACAGTCAGCATGGATTCACCAAGGGGAAGTCATGCCTGACTAACCTAATTGCCTTCTATGATGAGATAACTGGCTCTGTGGATGAGGGGAAAGCAGTGGACGTGTTATTCCTTGACTTTAGCAAAGCTTTTGATACGGTCTCCCACAGTATTCTTGCTGCCAAGTTAAAGAAGTATGGGCTGGATGAATAGACTGTAAGGTGGATAGAAAGCTGGCTAGATCGTCGGGCTCAACGGGTAGTGATCAATGGCTCCATGTCTAGTTGGCAGCCAGTTTCAAGCGGAGTGCCCCAAGGGTCGGTCCTGGGGCCGGTTTTGTTTAATATCTTTATTAATGATCTGGAGGATGGTGTGGACTGCACTCTTAGCAAGTTTGCTGATGACACTAAACTAGGAGGCGTGGTAGATACACTAGAGGGTAGGGATCGGATACAGAGGGACCCAGACAAATTAGAGGATTGGGCCAAAAGAAACCTGATGAGGTTCAACAAGGACAAGTGCAGAGTCCTGCACTTAGGACGGAAGAATCCCATGCACAGCTACAGACTAGGGACTGAATGGCTAGGTAGCAGTTCTGCAGAAAAGGACCTAGGGGTCACAGTGGACGAGAAGCTGGATATGAGTCAACAGTGTGCTCTTGTTGCCAAGAAGGCTAACGGCATTTTGGGCTGTATAAGTAGGGGCATTGCCAGCAGATCGAGGGACGTGATCGTTCCCCTTTATTCGACATTGGTGAGGCCTCATCTGGAGTACTGTGTCCAGTTTTGGGCCCCACACTACAGGAAGGATGTGGAAAAATTGGAAAGAGTCCAGCGGAGGGCAACAAAAATGATTAGGGGTCTGGAGCGCATGACTTATGAGGAGAGGCTGAGGGAACTGGGATTGTTTAGTCTCCAGAAGAGAAGAATGAGGGGGGATTTGATAGCAGCCTTCAACTACCTGAAGGGGGGTTCCAAAGAGGATGGAACTCGGCTGTTCTCAATGGTGGCAGGTGACAGAACAAGGAGCAATGGTCTCAAGTTGCAGTGGGGGATGTCTAGGTTGGATATTAGGAAACACTATTTCACTAGGAGGGTGGTGAAGCACTGGAATGCGTTACCTAGGGAGGTGGTGGAGTCTCCTTCCTTGGAGGTTTTTAAGGCCCGGCTTGACAAAGCCCTGGCTGGGATGATTTAGTTGGGAATTGGTCCTGCTTTGAGCAGGGGGTTGGACTAGATGACCTCCTGAGGTCCCTTCCAACCCTGATATTCTATGATTCTATGATTCTATGATTCAACAATCCTAACACTCAGTGAGTGTACAGTATAATATGCAACAGAGAGTCCTATGGCACCTTTAAGACTAACATGTATTGGAACATAAGCTTTCGTGGGTGAATGCCCACTTCGTCGGATGCATTCACCCACGAAAGCTTATGCTCCAATACATCTGTTAGTCTTAAAGGTGCCACAGGACTCTCTGTTGCTTTTTACAGATCCAGACTAACACGGCTACCCCTCTGATACTTGATACAGTACAATATGTTTATCCTAGCCCCATTTAACCACAGCTTTTTATTGACATCTCACTTATATTCACCAGGGATGAATCACTTATTCACTAACATCCTCTCCAGGACAAGGATCTCAGTTTTTCACATGGAAATTCCAGTTCTCCTATAAATAAAATAGACAGACTATCTTTTTTTAAAACAGACGTCTTAACCTATTGTCTGAAGAACCTTAAACTCAAACAGGTTAAAGTTTCACAGACACTTTTCTGATTTTTTTTAAACATACAAATGTATCTACTGGAGTGTCATACAGAAGGCTGTCTGTCAATTAACGGTCCACTGATATAATCACAGATCCTGAGAATGTTTCTTGACTCACTGAAGCCCTCTAGTAGCTCTCGATCAGTTGAAGTTTCCGAAAGCTCTGTTCTGCCGAAGGCACTGTAATGGGACCAGTCAGAATGATGGTCTATACTACACAGGTGTCCGAGTCAATCTGCCGTGGTCCGTCTTTATAATAAAATTCACCTTTCTAGTGGTTATGAAGATGTAGGGGCAGATTCTTTCTTGTGACAGATCTCTGTTCGGTGCTGGAGAGAAGGGTGGGACGGCAGGGAGCTGGAATCTGCTCCTGGATTCTGAGGGCCACCTTGGCCCCAGTGCCACTCAGCCAGACCTCTATAAATTACATAGATTGGGATAGCAGAGTAGAAATCTGCCACGCTTCCTTCTGCACAGACACCTCCCTTCTTGCCCCCACATGCTCCCTATGCCACAAAGTGGGGGCAGAGGCAGGGTCCAGCAACAGTATAGATTCACTAGCAAGCAGTTTCCCTACACCAGGAGAATTCTCTGCTGGCTATTTGCATCTGGCTTACGGCCCCCTTTTTGTCATGAGTGGTACAAAGGAGCTGTACATGGGCTAGAGCAGTGGCTCTCAACCTTTCCAGACTTTCAGGAGTCCCATTGTCTTGTGTATCCCCAAGTTTCACCTCACTTAAAAACTGCTTGCTTACAAAATCCGACGTAAACATACAAAAGTGTCACAGCACTAAAAAAATGCTGACTTTTTCATTTTTACCATATAATTATATAAAATAAATCAGTTGGAATATAAATATTGTATGTACATTTCAATGTATCGTATATAGAGCAGTATAAACAAGTCATTGTCTCTACTGACTTCGCTAGTGATTTTTATGTAGCCTGTTGTAAAACCAGGCAAATATCTAGATGAGCTGATGTACCCCCTGAAGGACCTCTGCATACCCCCAGGGTACCCCTGGTTGAGAACCACTGGGCTAGAGAATCTGGCCCAATATCTGTATTGTTTTGGAAAGATTTTGTGGCTGCTTTGTCAGTTCCTGATCATCAAAGTCAGAATGATTCTTCGCATTTCCTATTGCTATTTCTCTGACAGCCCCACAGCAGTGCCAGCCCTCTATGCCCTTTTATTAGTCCTGAGCCTACAACTTTTTCGGTGAAGCCAATGTGGCTCCAGATGGGTACAGGAGTCCACCCGCACTCGGGAAGTTACTGGATTGGAGCCTTTGTTTGCCATTTTAGGATATGTCTATACTGCAATACATGGGGTTGCATGCAGTATAGACATACCCTTAGTCTGTGGACTCTGAGGCACAGGCCGTCTTTGTCCTTGTGTTTTGTACAGCCCCAAGCACATTAGTATCAGTACTAAGTAGTAATAATAACAATTAATAATAGTGACTTAGAATGTAAGTTTCAACCTTAATTATATGTTGTGTGTGCTGACCATGTATGCTATAACAGACATTAGTATGTATTTATGTATACACACACACACACACACACACACACACACACAGAGTGTATCTGTGCTTTTGTGAATCAGCTTGTAGGTGTTGAGTAGTGGGAGGGGCATGGCAGCACATAAATCCCATGGAAACTGCTCATTATTTTTAAATGAAGACAAAGCAACTGAGTTTAAATCCACAAGGCAGAAGAATTATGGTGCATGAGCCTGAAATTTAGGAAGAGAACTTGCATTGCAGGCGGTTCAATTGGGAGCAAAATTTTGACGTTCTGCACATTACATGGTATTTTACTGAAATCTCGCTCAATGGCAGCTTTGCATAAATGGCTGTATTGTATTTTTTATAACTGTGAAAGCTTTAATTACCTAAACTCTAATTAAGCTTGCATTTTTCAGAAAACACAAGATATTAGCTTATTTTGTATTTGGCTCAACTTTAATGTTTTCACACATTTGTAACTGATATGCAACAATATATTACAAAACCCCAGGAAAAACACAGAGACTGTAATCTAAGGCATCCCTGGATTTTCTGGAGCAGATTGGTTCTTTTCTTCTTTGTGTGCCAAAGCCTCAGCAAGCTTAAATTTTTCCAGCTTATGGTCATGGGGCCATAATCACCCCGGGTATAAGTTCATTTAAACAAGTGGAGTTACACCAAGGATCAATAGCCCCCAAATGGGTACATTTAAAAATTCTCGCCAAGGACAAAGGTGTTGAATCAAAGGGAATTGTCTGCACTATTGTTTTCTGGTGGGTTTTTTTGGCCACTGACTCTTGCAGAGTTCTACAGTGAATTTCTTGGACAATGAGGTAATGGAACAGCCTGGGTACTTTGCCAGTTGGGGATCCAACAAAGACTTAGACACATCATACAGTGTTTGAAAGACCCTCACAATAAGGTTCTTGGCACCTAGCGTCCCACATTGGTGCCTTTCATAAAGTGGAAGAAATAAAATAGATAAAATTATAATTCATCAAAGCTCCCCTTTATGTCAAAAACAAGAAGGAAAAGGTGTTAGTGCATCCCATGTTAGTTCTGATTAATTTTCTCATTTGCTTTCACATCACATTTGTGCTGAATTGCCTGTATTTGTGCCCTTTCCTCTCAGGCAAACCTTGCCACAATTACCTATGCGTTTGTCACCCCATAACTAAACTACTGCAATGTGCTCTATCAAAGCTACTTGTTCAGGCAATTGAGAAGCTTCACTTGGAGCAGAACACCACGTTTTACAGAAGGCAGACTTCTGAGAGCATATTGCACCTGTGATCTGCTGCTGGTTCAATTCTACGTGCAACGCAAGGGGCTAGTTGTTATTTACAAAATTCTTAAACACCTTTTAATTTTATTGTGAAGAGAATGGGAGACGAGGGTGCTCTTTCTCTTGTAGGATAGGGCCCATCGGGATTTTATAAAATCCTTCAGTTTCTCTGTATTTGCTGCTCATTCTGATGCCATCCGGTTGAAACAGGCAGTGTTGCAATTTAGTATTCAGTGAAGTGAAAGCTTGGACATCGAAGGATTTAGGTCATTCCTTTTAGTGCTGAATTTTGCTATCTTGTGTAAGTGGTTAAAAAAAAAAAAAAGAGAGAGAGAGAGACAGGTGCATTGGTATATTTTTGTATCCCCCCCTCACTTTTTACCATTTCTAATCCTTGCTTCACTTGGGAGAAGGATCTAAAACATCCTCTTAAAATGAGGTGCACCTCTGTTTTAGAATAAAATCAAACACCTAGATGATTAACATCTGTAAGTTGTATGTCTTGTTTTACCCTATACCTAAAGTTTTCCCCCCACCATCCTGCTGACAGTGCTTTTCCTTTAATTAAGCATAGTGCTTTTGAGGGCTTGTTCAGTGAAGGCTGTTGCTGAGACGTTCTGATGCATTACAGTTTATGGTATGTGTTTTGTGTGTGCATGAACTAGCACCAAGCAGAGTGATAGATGATAAATTACTTTAAAAGCTTTTTCACTTTTCATAAGGATGATGATGATATTATCCTAAACATCATACTTTGCATATGCCAAGACGCTTGAGGTTAGACCAGGTACCACTAAAGCTGTAGTGCTGCATTGGAAATTTAAGTGAGAACTCAGTGAGAACAATTAACTTTGAGAGCGTTGTGTTTAGAGACATCGTTCACATTATTTGCTGAGTGCTGGATTCTGTTACCCTGACTCATGTTGACTAGTAATTTCCTTTGTAACTAGTCCTTTGCCCATCAGTGAAACTAACTGCTGGAATGAGATATTAATCAACATGAATAAGGGGGACAGAACTGGGCCCTAAGTTATTTTCATTTGCTGTTGATAGTAGACATGCAACTGATTTCAAACAGAAACAAGAAAATACTAAACTCATTTTTTACTCATGGAGATCGTAAACACTTATTTTTGAAGAGGATTAGGTAATAATAGTACTTTGTGTGCTTACAATAGCACCTTTTTCTCCTAACAAACATGAATGAATTCAAGCGGTACCATCAACCTGAAATCAAAGTCAATTCAAAATGAATTAAAGTAGTTTCAAGTCCTAACCCTGGCTCTGAATTCTCCCGTTGACTTTTGTGCTTTTAGAATTGCATACTCCTAATTTGTAAAAATATTTTTCTCTTTCTTCTTGTTGTGTGAAAGACTCTCTCAAAAACTAATTGAACGTGACCATTTAGTGGGAAAGAGTGAAAGTGAATATTCACAAACTGGGGTGTCAAGGGCACAATGTAAACACAAAACTAACTCTCTGTCTCTCTCTCTCTCTGTGTCTCTCTCTCTAATATAATAAATATATAATATTTCTCTAATCATTAACAGTTCTGGTTATCTTAGACATTATTTGCAACCATAGGGGAGAATGAAGAGGCTGGGTGAGGCAAAGGATGACCCAGTGGCTATGGCCCAGCCCAGGATTTGGGAAGTCTGTGTTCAAATCCCTATGCTGCCACGGACTTCCTGTGTGAGTTTGGGCATGTCACTTAGTCTCTCTTTTTGCCTCCACTCCCCATCTGCAAAATGGGGATAATAGTACTTCCCTACCTCACAGTGCTGTTGAGGTGCTCCAATACTATGGTAATGGAGGGCCATATAAGTACCTGATACAGTAGTCAAAATAGAAGTTGATAGTACTCCTTTCAGTCTCCCGACACCCCTGCAAGACACATAAGCATTATCCCAATTTTACATATTGATTCACTGAAGAAAAAAGGCTAAAGACCAACATTTCCCACTAATTGTGGATGCCTCAGTTTTTTGGGTGACCACTTGAAATTCCCAGAACCTGATTTTGAGAGATGCCGGAAAAGTCAGTGGGAGTTGCTGGAACTCAGCCCGTTGGAAATCAGCCCATAGGAGTCTCGACAAGGCCACACAAAATTGGAAGCACCCAAAATGAGTGGATAATTTTTGAAAATTTCAGCCTGAACGATTTAGCAAAGATCACACAGAAAGTTTGGGACAGAACCCAGAGCCAGGTCTCAGTTCTCTGAGTTCCGTTTCTTATAACTGCAAGAACATCCTCAGTAATTGCCATATTAAAGGTTTGAAGATAGGGCTATCCAGTGACATAAGGAGATCGTAGAGTTGTGGTGCACAGATGAAAGTAGTCTGCTTTGACCTCTAACCACATGAAGCCCCTTACAATAAATATCCAACAACACATGCCTCTCTAAACCACATGGACACTGTTGTAAGTACAAAGATACTAAAACGACTCTTCTGGTTTGAAAAAAATAATGGCAGAAACTACAAAATATCAAGTGAGGTTATTGATTTCACTGCTAATTAAAGTTTGCCGCATCTTCTTGCAGCCTCGTTGTTATGGACTTAAACTTATCATGTTGCGTTTCTTTAAAGAATTGATGGAAAGCTGTTCAAAGGTCACTCCTTTGACCCTTAATTCATTGTGTGGTGAATATAGTATTGCCGCAGGACATATTGTGTGGTGTATGCAACACCATGTGCTGCTCTGAAACTCCTGCAGTCGTGAAGTAGAAAGGGCCATGTTAAGCATGGTGCGCTACTTTAGCTTTGAATTTCCTCGCTTGAGTGCTGATTTGTTACTGAAATGTGGTGTGTGTGTGTGTTTAACCATTTGACTGCTGACTAACATACCGGTTGGGTAGAGCAAAGCTGGTGGCAAGTGATGGAGTAGCCTGAGCATGGGGTTCTTGAAATGCTAATGTTCTGGAGGATAATTTTTATTCTTTACTTAGTGCCATCAATTAGGGTGAGCATCATGGTCTGGTGCCCCTGCTGGCTTAAGGGTAGAGGGAGAGCAGAGACTCGGGGTGGAGAATGGATCAGGGGAGGCTTAGCCTGCCCTAGCCTTCGATATCCGCCACCCATAACTATACACTGGCTCCATGTGTGAGTAACCCTTTGTAGGACTGATGTCATTTAAACTTTTTTTTTTTCAAGGTGATTCAATTTTTTTTATTTTTTATTTTTATTTCTTATTGAGGCTTTGCTAAGTACTGGAGATAAAAGAAACACCCCTTCCCAAGTAAGGCTGGCACAAATGGGTGCTACTGGGTGTTAGCCATGGAAATTCACAGGCATTGGCAAGAATAAATGACCGGTTATCAAAGTGATCATTTGTACAAGCAGCTATGGTTATGTGTACAACTGTGGCAACTGCGTACAGAAAATCACACACATTTATGTGTCTAACCAGTTCGGTTCAAAACCAGGCCCATGATTTGATTTGTTGTCTCGTTGGAATTGTTTACGTTCCCTTCTCTGCTCCTTTCCCCCCCGTGTCGCCGAAAGGGAGCTCATAGTTAGTAACAAAGGAGTTTGAGGTGAACTTTCAAACCCACCATGTGTGAGCAGGTTGGTAATTCAGCAGCACAAGCGCACCTCTCCCTAGGAAGACGGTTGGGAGCATCCAAGCTTTCAGCTTTCAAATAGAACAATGGAGCCTTTTGAGGTTTGCCGTCTGCCATTAAGATCTGGAGTCAGCTTTGCCAATGGAGCAGACGCTGGATCGTAAGCCTGGATTATGTAACTTCACATCAAACCTTTCTGTTCATTATTAAAATAATAGCAACATCACCACAGTTATAGATCTAGTTACCAAGGAAACCGGTTTATTTTAATAAACAATTTATCCCTGTTTTTCTTCTTGTCTCTCCCTCCCCACCTGAGCTTTCTTTTAGTCAAAGGAATGGTCAGACTGATGTAATTCAATAATTAGCCTGTTAATAGAGATGGATGGATCCTAGCTGCAAAGTTTAGGTCAGGATCCAAAGCTCCCCAAAGTTTAGATGTTTTCTATCATCTTATCTTAACTTTATCTTATTGCTCCTGTACTACTGAAGTCTTAAATGAAGTAACCTGGATTTGCATTGTTTGGTGTTACACAGTGTTGCATTGCCACTGTTTTAGTAAGGGCTGTGCATAAAAAAATCTTTTCCTTAACCTGTTACAAATCGTATGACTGGGAAGTGTGGGGCTTAAAGAAAGAGGAGGTACTAAGGAATCTATTCCTCTATTTTTCCATTGACACACATGCACTTTCTCGTAACCATTATCATAAAAAAAAGAGACAGCACTACAATTAAGAAACTCTCCAGCTCCCTGGAGTAGGTTGAAATACTCAAAGAACTGAAAATCCCGCATGTTCAATCCAAACAAAATGGCAAGGATTTGGCTGTGTCTGCTGGGATGCTGCAGCACTGCTTTATTGTAATACCGTTGTACTTATCCCTCTGTAGTTTGGGCTTGGTGTCTTTAGGACCTGATCTTGCAAACACTTTTAGCTAAACACTATTAGCTGAAGGATTTGCTACTGGGATGACTCACATTAGTGGAGTTACTGTCTGTGTAAGCAATTGCAGGAGCAGACCCTTGTTCTGTAATCCCCTGTGTTGTCATTTTATAATAGTTTGAATTCTTTAGTTTTAGATGAGCATCACTACAGTTCTATTTTGTCTGTAGGCGTTTTTGTTTTTAAAATTCATGACTAGTTCCTTGCAACACATTTTTATTATATTACAGCCACCTGTTCTACCTTGGTGGGCGACTATAAATCTGGGACTGTCTTTGTGTGTGCATTTCTTTCTACTGTATATCATGGGTTTGCAAAATGTTTTCATAGTGTAGACTATTAGGGAAGGCATCTTGGGAACCATCTTCCCTCTTGCTTCCACCACAACCCCTCCCCCCCAGGGACCTTAAAAAAACCCAACCAACTCTCCTCCCCACCAGATTCAAAATTGATTGCTCACCATCTTCACACTTTCCCTCCTCCCCAGACAAATCAAAACCAGCCCCACCCAGACAGGAACCATTTCTTCTTGGCAGTAAGTCAGTTCCCCTTGCCTCATTTGTGCCTCCAGCCACAGTCAATCCCCTTCCCCCATAACACAGTTCTACTCACCAGCCCATCATTAAAATCAGTTTGTTGCATGATCAGTTTTATACCAATCATTTCCCCTCATCCCAGGCAGATCAAAATGAATAGCCCCACCCTTTAAATTTTGTGCCAGGACCTGAACTTGCTTCAACTTATTTACATGAAGAATGTAGGCCAGTTGGGTGAGGTAATATCCTTTGTTTCATCAACTTCTGTTGGTGAGCGAGACAAGCTTTTGAGCTTACACAGAGCTCTTCTTCAGATCTGGGGAATGTAGGCTATGTCTATACTGCACTTTCATTGGTATATCTTTCACACCCCTTGGTCAGGGGTGTGAAAAAAACACACCCCGGCTGACAAAAGTGTTACTGACAAAAAGCCCCAGTGTGGACAGCGCTTTGTCAGCAGGAGAGCATCTCCCTCCAACAAAGCTGCCGTCTTTCATTGGGGCGGGTTTTATTTTGTCGGCAGGAGAGCTCTCTCCTGCCAACAAAGAGCAGCTACACAGTGCATCTTGCCACTCTAAGGGCATAGTGTAAACATTACATAGGCCTCAGAGTATCACAGCTAAATACAAGATGGAAGAAATTGTTTAGCGTAAGTAGTGACCACTTATTTCAAGGGAGCATTCGAGGGGAAGTGGCCCCTTAACTTCCCTCCAGTCATAGGGAGGAAAGGAAGGTAGGGGTGTGTGTGTGTGTGTGGGGGAAACAGTTGTGTGGGGGTTGTCAGTGGGTTATAAATTGTTGTAATAAGCAATTACATAGGTCCTGATTTTGAAAGCTGCTTAAGCTTGTGTGGTTTGTCCCGTTAGTCATTCCTGAACGGGAGCCATAGAGAGGCTCAATACACAAAATTCAGATCCAGATCTGGAACTCCCCAAAATTCTGGGGTGTTTGGATCTGGGCTTTGGTTCAACCCACTGTAGAGGTAGAAGCCTGCCTCAAAATTCAGATCTGGATTTCAGTTAAGATTCTGAAACCACCTTCACATTCAGTGATTAAGTTGCCATATGTTTCAGACACTGGACTAGGACTTGGCAGACCTGGTTTCAATTTCTGACTCTCCCACAGATGTGCACAACATGGAGCAAGTCACTTTAACCTTCCTGTGCCTCAGTTTCCCATTTTTAAAAATGAGGGATAATGATACTTCCTCTCTCTTTCCCCCCTGTTTGTTTGCTTGTTACCCTCACTTGTAGTATCACATCTAAAATTATGTTCATGCTCTTTGGAGCATGGACGGTTTCTCTTTCTTGTGCTGTAATGCTCTTAGTGCAATTTTTTAGTCCTGTAAAAATAATAATTACTGGCAATGAAAGTGAAAGGGTCAGAGGCTTGAGCAATGGGTACATTTTTTTTATAGGGTGTATTATAAATAAAATAAGGTAAAAATTTAATAGGTGATACAAAGGTCAATAGTTTAGAATAAAAAAACGTTAACACAACAAGTCATTCAAGATTGTAAGCTCTATGGGGCACTGGCTTGTATCTTCTTTGTGTTTTCACTGCGTCACTTACTGATGCTATGAAATAACATCATCGTTGTTCTGAGCTTCCTGGGTTCCTTGTAATACTTTGTAACCTAGAATCATGGACCATGTAGGAGACTCACAATGATCGAAAACCGCCTCAAGATTGAGTTTTAGGCTAGCCTTTTACATGTGCCCTGTAAGACAAGGTGCCAGAGCAACAAATCATGCAGCTCTACTGACACATTTAGTACTGATTGTCTTCCCCAGCAAAAACTGGGGTACAGCTCAGCACCTCTCCATGGCCGAGAGAACAAGGCGTAGCATGCGCTGCGTCTGAGGAAGAGGTTGGATGTGCCAAGAGCACCAGATGAAACATTGATGAAATCCTGGGAACGCCTGTGTGTTTCTGGTGGTGTGGATTGTAAATCACAGTAAGGGATGTCGATGCTTTAATTATGTGTATGTGACGATCTGTGTTTGTGCTTGTGGGTTTTTTATAAGTATGGTAAATGGAGAAGAGACTTTGGCCTGATTCTCCTCCTCCTGCTGCTGCTGCTCCTGGCTGGAAAGGAAAACACTTTGGCAAAGCAGTATATCTATTTATTTTTTTAACCTCCCTCCCCCACCCCTCTCCTGCAGTAATTATTTTTTTCCTTATCTGGGGTGCTGCTGCTGGGCTGGCCGTATGCTCCAGCATACTGAGCGCTCTCCCATTAATCTGGGCTGGTTCCAGCCTATGATTTAACAGTGGTGTGTGCCACAGAAAGAGAAAAACAATGTTTGATCTGCTAAAATGTACCTTAAGAGCAAACACATACACATTGATGAAGGTATCAGCTGGGTTCTGCCTACAGTTATGTCAAACAAAGTATGCTAGGAAGTGCCAACTTTCCTTTTGTGCTGTGACACTGTGCGTTGCCAAAAGATATTAAAAAGCTTGCGTGAACTAGGTGATGGCAGCTGTAACTATCTAAGTTATTGCCTGGCAGCTGTAATGCTTCTTCAGTGCTGCTGGCTGCTTTTTATATTTGGTTCCTCATTTGTTTGCCCTTATTCTAGCAACCGATACCACCAAAGTGGGCAATCAGTGTGCTACAGCACATGGCCACTTGCTACAGCAAAATAGGCAGCTTAGCAGAGGCAATTGAGAGACTCTCATGCAGCAGCTGATATAAGTCATATTTCTTTTGGACAGCGACCAACCTGGTGGGGTTTTTTTTTTAATGTGTCAGTGTGAATCCAAGAAACCTTAGACTAGTGGATGGCAAAAGACAAACACACACGCACACACGCACAAATGCAGCTTTCCGTGTTCTTTCCATGTTGGCTCTAAATGAGCTAGAACAATATAGCCAGCTCCCAGACCCTGCCAATCCTACATCTGCTCTCTAAAACCTCCAGCAAATAAGAATTACTGTGGGGTTGTTTAACCAGCGCTTACAATATACACACTTTTCATTTTTCCGGCGCTTCTATCCACGTGCTGGTGGCAAAGGTTTAAGAGATAATGGAGAATGATACCCACCGGGCGCTTGCTTTTTCAGTACTGTGAGGTGGGCAGCAGCAAGCTAGCCTTCTCTGCGGGCAAGTTGATTGGTGATATAAAATGTATTTCATTGTCATGGGCTTCTGCAAAAGTGTCTGCACTGTGGGTTGTATTTTTTTGTATGCTTCTCTTGAGTTTCCTCTTTTCAGTTGTCTGTTAAATAATTCAGCCAGCTCATGAATATAGTATTTCTGGGTGGTACATTTGTTTTCTCTTTTTCCCCCTTTCTCTCTTTAATTCAACCTGGTTTTTAAAGTAATGTGATGTGGCACATTTTCTGCAATGTGATCAGCCTCCAAATAGTTTTCCTCAACATGAAAAACTGGATAGAAGTAGTGTTAAGGTCTCTTGCCATCATCTCTCAAATTGCTGGGAAATTCAGAGAGAAGCATGAAAATCCAGACTGATCCTCTGAATTTTGGCTTTGTGCTTACCTATTGCAGGGACCTGAGAGCAATCTGTGTTAGCTCACACTAACAAGAATTAATAATAATACTTTGCTCTGTAGGATATCAAGGCACCTCACAAGCATTTAATTCATGATTCCATTTTATAGATGGAGAAGCTGAAACACAGAATGGTTATGTGATGTGACAAAGGACAAATGGGGAGCTAATGCCATAATCAGAAACAGAACCAATGAGTCCTTGTGTCCATTCCCCTGTTTTTAATCATTGCCCCCTGGGTGTGAGTAAAGAAAGAAGCCTTAACTGGAAGTGTTTTAAAATACATAGTGTTGACCAGATTGCAGGTAGATTCATAAAGGGTATAATTTACCCCACAGTGCAGAGAACCCACACACGGTTCTATGGAGCATTCCAGTTTTATGTTAAGAGCTTAAGTGTTATGAAGGACCTCATGCTGGCTGTACAAATTTTAGTGAATTTCACACCCCAGTGAGTATTGGGTTCTGGAAAGGTTGGTTACACTTAATACAACAGATCACAGCAGCTCCTTTCTGTTGTAGGAGCCATTCCTCTCTATTGTATGGAGACCTAGCTAGTTGGAATCTTTTCATTCCAGAGATTTTGGACCTGTTATATTGACTCAGGGTTCCTTTGTATTAAAGCAAAGCCTGCACATGCATTATAATTTCATACTGAAAAAATGCCACAGATGATTGAGGCAAAATACTTGCTGTGCCAACTAGAGCTGAGACCTACTGTACTAGGTTCAATTGCCTTTGAGGCCTCTGAAAATGAAGGTTTACCTGTCACTCCTCCTGGTTATTTCTGGGATTTGAATGATCTGACCTCTCTAGACAGCACTGTCACTCCTGGTCCTCTTAGGCATGGAAAGCAAGTCTCTTAGGAGTGGAGTTACTGCTTCAGATATGCTGACTGGGGATTCTAAGCTCTTGGAAATTCTGCTCTCACAAGGTGATATGTAACGAATCCATGCACTACAGACAACCTAGAGAGTAGATTCCATACATACCTGCAGAACCAGGAGCTTCCAAACGTAGGATTCCAGAACCACTTGAGCTAATGGAGGTTTCCATTATCTGTTAGCAGATCTCATTGGCCCTACTGGCTGGCCCACAATACCCACCCCTCTCCTCACCAAAGCAAAGTCAGAGAAAAAATTCACAGGGTGGAGGTAAGTCGGATTGCTATACAAATACCTGTTGGTAGCATGGCAGGATTTTCAGAGGGCAGGTGCTTGGCACTTTCTGCAGATTATGCCTCTTTAAAGTATCTCACATTGCACACCCAAAATGGAGGCACCCCAAATTGCTTATCATTTTTTGAAAATCTTGGCTGTAACCATTTAAAAACTAGCCCCCATCACTTGCCTTATTAGCTTCTGAATAAATAAAGAAGAAGGTTTATGTTGAGCTGTGATTTCCTGCCAAATTTCATTTAAAAGAGTAGTTGGATTTGTTTTGGAACAGAAGTGTTAAAAAAATAAATCAGTGAACATCTTAACCTACTTACTGCCATTATTTTTACATTACATAGAGTGCCCCACATCCTCAATTTTTGTTAAAATGCTTCACTCTTGGGTGCATGTGCCAACTTGCAGCCCCAAATTATTTCTTTTATTTTAGATGGGTTGTTGTAAACTCTCCCTTCCCTCTAGAAGTGTGTGTGTATGTAATGGAAATGATGACAGACCCTTAACTATAACAGCACGAAAGGCGCCACTAAAAAAACAGTGAAACAGATGCTGTCACCACTGCCCCTGGTGGGGAAAGAAGATGAAACAGAAGGGCATTAGAGTTGGTAGATGGCAAATTAATCCTATTGTACTAGCAGCTGCAACCATCGAGATGTTAGCATTCGTGCTCAGACACTTCCAGTGCACCCAGCTCTGGTAGGGTTGGTTGGAAGGGATGAGACAATGAAAGGTCACAAAAGCTGTTTTCAACTGAATAGTAGAAATGAAAAATGTTAAAGTAAATTTTCTGGTAAGTCTGTGTTCTCCATTGCTATAACCATATATTTGTAACCTGCATAAAACTCAAGTGTCTATAGTAGCATTTTTGCTA
This sequence comes from Emys orbicularis, assembly GCF_028017835.1. NCBI lineage: Eukaryota > Metazoa > Chordata > Testudines > Emydidae > Emys > Emys orbicularis. The sequence goes on from NC_088685.1 coordinate 169,363,645, forward strand.
TTGTAAAACCATGGTTATTTTGTGTTTCTTTTTCCCAAACTCCCACAACCCAAGTTGTGATTTTAGGCCACATAAAATGAAAGATCCAATCTCTCTAATTGCTAATCTTAGATGTACATAGGGAAGTCATTATAATCATGCATGAGAGTGTCACCTAGGTGATTTTTGGGGGGAGTCTGCAAAACTGAAGCCCAGAAAGACCTGTGGCCCTTAACAGTTGGACTAGAGATGCGTCTTCTTTCAAATGAAGACTAGATGGACAGTGTAAATCAAAGTTTTCGGGGCTGAGTTCCTCCCTACAGGGTTGATTTTTTTGAGAACTTGTTGAAGAGAGCTGTGCAAACAATGGCTTGTGTATGCCAAAGCTGGCATCAAGCAATTCTTAATGTCTGAATGAAAGTGGCTTTTTCCCCCCTCCACAGTAAATGTTGCCAAGAAAACAAGGAGTAGTCGCTTTAAGCATTTACAAATGGTAATGTACCAACAGCTGGTCTCAATCCAACTGAGCTATTGTAGGGGTATTAAAAAGACAGGCCGGAGTTTGAGATCTACTGCCAACCTCCCTTGCAGAGTTAGGGAACGTTTTACTTGGGAAAAAAAGGTCTTATATAACTGCAGAGATCTACAGTGCTATTCTCCTGCGGAGTCGGAGCCTTGCCTGGCATAATAGGCAAAATATATTGATAAGCCAAATGTTTCAGTGACATAAAAGTGTATAATCTAGAGGCCTGCAAAGGATCTACCTCTCTATACATTTCTACCTATTTTTATATTCTTCATATGTATTTTTCAGTACTTATTTTTTTGAGGATGTATGTAGGCTACCTTCCAGTTCTCATGTCTCTAATATGATTAATCAAATTTCTTGTGGTTTCTCAGAAGAACTTCATAACACAGATCAATATTTTAGAAAATGTTAATAAAATTAAAAGAATGCTTGTTTCCCCGAAGTCAAGGGACATTTCTGCAAGGATTACATCAAGAAGAGTTTTCTGCCTCTTGTAGCAAGCACTTAAGCTCCTCTCCTTTCCATCAGTCATAAGCATTCTTCCTCTGCCTCTACATCTTCAGGAAATTATGAAAATAAAGGGACATTTCTTAGCTAAATATAATTACAAATGAACCATGTTCATGGCAAATGGATTACAGAGTAATAGAAATGATTTTTTTTTTCATTTTGAAGGCCTCAGTTATTAGCAGTGCATTTTGTATATGCTGCTTTTTCTGAATGGGAATGCAATGTTTGGCTTTTCACAAAAAGATAAATGATCCTCCTGTTTGTTGATGTGCCATGCTTGAGTTTGCATTTATGTGAAACGAAAAGGGCCAAATTAATTTAAAAAAAAAAAACAGACTAAAGTGAAAAATGTACATTTTTCCGCCCTGTTACGATGTTTGTATTTACAGAGTATTCACAAATAGTGGCATGATGCCCACTTGTTTAGGTTTCTTTTTTTTACAATCATATGGCTTGATTCTGTTTTCCAGACCTTGTCCGAGAGCTGCTATTTGAAATAAAAATATTTGTATCCATTTCCTCATTAATTGTCTCATTGTAATACAACCTGCTACAGCTAAATGACCAAACAGATGCAACAATGACATTAAAAGTGATGAACACTTATCTTTGGCTATAAAAGCTGCTAACAATTTAGAGAAGTAGAGTGGCTTTTGGAGCTAGAATATGGCAAATGAGAGAACCAATAATAGGGCTAAAGAGTTTGCTGTTTGTAAACTAGAGAACAGTGGTGACGCTATTTCTCAGATCAAGCTTCTTTGCTATCTGGCACCTGTTTTATGTGATTAACTTCTTCTACTGACTAAAATCAGGTGAGGGATCATTTTAATATCTGACAGGCCTTCTACTGAACTGCAGGAGCAAGGTGTAACACAAACAAAAGCCAAATGTTTGGAAAAGTGACTTTCCACCGACATCGTTATTAACTTGAAAATCAGTCCATTTCCCTTGCACGCACACATTCTCACGGTATGGGAGTTTTTCTTTTTAAACTTGGGCCCCCTTATCCCCATGAAAATGGGCCTATTTTGAGTTACAAGTGGCTTTGCAATGCAACATTCCAAATCTGCAATGTGAAATTTCATGTTTTTGTTGTCAAAATGACCATTTTAGTTGAATTTTGTGGAAAAGTAAAAGCTGACGGCCAAAAATGAAAGAGTGAAAATTTTAGGATAGAAACATTTCCCTCAGCTCCACATGGCTCTTGGGATTACATCCTGTGCTTGCAGGAAAACAGATAGCCTTATCCCTCTCTAGTTACTATTGTCCTGTACCTGGGACTCCGCCTGTTCTATGCCTGTAACATAGCCAGTATCTACACATTCCCAAACACTAACGGGCACTTTGCAAATACTGCTATAAACCACAAACTTCAGATACATATAATAATGGTGCAAACAAAGCACAAAACATTACACTAGAACGGCTCACTTCAAACCTCTGCTGTGAATACTACTGTCCAGGCCTGTATTGATGTGTTAATATACAACAGACTTAATTTCTGTTTATATATAAGACCATAGTTCAGCTGATGTCTCCTTTTAAAGTCAGTCCGCCTTGAAGGGTGCTCTTTGGGCCTGTTTGGTCCTTGCGGAATAGATCTGTAAGATGAACTTCTCATGGGTGCTGATGAAGTCAGGTTAATGATAAAATAACTGTTTCTCTCCCCTTTTGAGTCAATACTGAACCCAAGATCCAGCATGATATAGGGGGCATTGTGCTGGTGGAATTATTTTTCAGATAAGACATAAGGTCCTGCCCAGTTGTGGTAATTAAAGATCCCATGGCATTTTTCAGAAGTATGGTGTATGTAGACCAACTGTAACGTAGGGTAATTATATTCTGTCTACCCTAGATTCCCCTTGCAGTTTCAACTGAATAGAATATTCCTCACATTCTTCCAAAAGCATTCTATAGTGTTATCGTGAACTATTGTCATGGAGATGTTGTGTACAACCCCAGAGGCAGCTGCATTTCAGTGGTGAGTGAAGCGATTCCTGGGTGTAGTTTATATTTGGCTTTGGGCTCATTTGGGATGAAAGGTACTATAGCAATGACAGTAATTCTGTGGAGTGCTCTTATTTTTTAGAAATGCAAACTAATTTCTATTACTGTAAATAGTACAGGCTTCTAGTTCTCCTTAGAGCTGCTTCCATAGCATAACTCAAGAACGTGAAAAACCAAACCTGTGAAGTTTGTCTTGACAAAACAAACTCACGAGCAAGATAAGGGGGTGTCATCCTCACTTTTGATTTCATTCTTCCTGTATTTTCTGCATTTTAGTCAAATTAAAGGAAATGGGATTAAGTGGCTCTAGGTATCAGTAATACAATTAGAAGCATTTCACTTCTTGGTCACTAGTTTGGATCCATCCTGGGGCCAAATTCAGAGAGGATGTGTGTTGGATGCCAGCAAGGGAAAGAGATGGAAGTTGCTAACCAAGGAAGTAGAAGGACAAGGGTGTAGAAAAGGCAATTAATCGAGGTCTAAATCAAAGCAGGGAGGTCCTGCTTGTATCTTACAACCTCCTGGGAGTTGCTTTACCTTCTACCAACTCGCCCTCCCTCTCCCTTTTGCCCATTCATCACTGTGTAGCTGACGCTGTTTACATCCCTTCTAGGTTGACTCTAAATCAATTGTGACTTAGGGTATGTCTATACTACGAAATTAGGTCAAATTTATAGAAGCCGGTTTTATAGAAATCAGTTTTATACAGTCGATTGTGTGTGTGTCCCCACATAAAATGCTCTAAGTGCATTAAGTTGGCGGACCGCGTCCACAGTACCGAGGCTAGCGTCGACTTCTGGAGCGTTGCACTGTGGGTAGCTATACCACAGTTCCCGCAGTCTCCGCCGCCCATTGGAATTCTGGGTTGAGATCCCAATGCCTGATGATGCAAAAACAGTGTAGCGGGGGGTTCTGGGTACATGTCGTCAGGCCCCTCCCCCTCCATCAGAGCAACCGCAGACAATCGATTCACACCTTTTTACCTGGGTTACCTGTGCAGACAACATACCACGGCAAGCATGGAGCCCGCTCAGCTCAGCTCAGCTCACCGTCACCATTTGTCATCTGGGTGCCGGCAGACGTGGTACTGCATTGCTACACAGCAGCAGCTAATTGCCTTTTGGTAGTAGACGGTGCAGTATGACTGGTAGCCGTCATCGGCTATCTGGGTGCTGGCAGACATGGGGCTGCATTGCTATACAGCAGCAGCTCCTTGCCTTTTGGCAGTAGATGGTGTATTACGATTGATATCCGTCATCGTCATATTCCTCAGTGAGTTCGATCAGAGGCACCTGGGCAGACATGTTTTGTCTCCTGGAGACTCAGTCCTGCCGGCAGTCCTATTGAACCGTCTTGACGATGATGGCTAGCAGTCGTAGTACAGAATCTTCTGCTAAGCAGCCAGAAGATGCCGATGGCTATCAGTCACGCTGCACCGTTTGCTGCCAGCATAAGATGTAAAAAATAGATGGATCAAATTTGTTCTGTATTCATTTGCTCCCCCCTCCCTCTGTGAAATCAACGGCCTGCTAAACCCAGGGTTTTGAGTTCAATCTTTGGGGGGGCCATTCTGTGTGACAGTTGTTTGTGTTTCTCCCTGATGCACAGCCACCTTTGTTGATTTTAATTCCCTGTACCTGTAAGCCATGTCATCACTTACCCCTCCCTCCCTCCATCAGACAATAGTTTTGCGCCTTTTTTCAGCCCAGACGCCATAGCACTGGGATCATGGAGCCCGCTCAGATCACCGCGGCAATTATGAGCTCTATAAACACCACGCGCATTGTCCTGGAGTATATGCAGAGCCAGAACATGCCAAAGAAAAACCAGGCGAGGAGATGATTGCAGCGCGGCGACGAGAGTGATGAGGAAATTGACATGGACATAGACCTCTCACAAAATACAGGCCCCAGCAATGTGGAAATCATGGTGTTACTGGGGCAGGTTCATGCCATGGAACGCCGATTCTGGGCCCGGGAAACAAGCACAGACTGGTGGGACCGCATCGTGTTGCAGGTGTGGGATGATTCCCAGTGGCTGCGAAACTTTCGCATGCGTAAGGGCACTTTCATGGAACTTTGTGACTTGCTTTCCCCTGCCCCGAAGCACCAGAATACCAGGATGAGAGCAGCCCTCACAGTTGAGAAGCGAGTGGCAATAGCCCTGTGGAAGCTTGCAATGCCAGACACCTACCGGTCAGTCGGGAATCAATTTGGAGTAGGCAAATCTACTGTGGTGGCTGCTGTGATCCAAGTAGCCAATGCAATCAAAGACCTGCTGATATCAAGGGTAGTGACTCTGGGAAACGTGCAGGTCATAGTGGATGGCTTTGCTGCAATGGGATTCCCAAACTGTGGTGGGGCGATAGACGGAACCTATATCCCTATCTTGTCACCGGAGCACCAAGCCACCGAGTACATAAACCGCAAGGGGTACTTTTCAATGCTGCTGCAAGCCCTGGTGGATCACAAGGGACGTTTCACTAACATCAACGTGGGATGGCCGGGAAAGGTACATGATGCTCACGTCTTCAGGAACTCTAGTCTGTTTCAAAAGCTGGAGGAAGGGACTTTCTTCCCGGACCAGAAAATGCCTATCATTATCCTTGGGGACCCAGCCTACCCCTTAATGCCATGGCTCATGAAGCTGTACACAGGCAGCCTGGACAGTAGTCAGGACCTGTTCAACTATAGGCTGAGCAAGTGCCGAATGGTGGTGGAATGTGCATTTGGACGTTTAAAAGCGCGCTGGCGCAGTTTACTGACTCAGATAGACCTCAGCGAAGCCAATATTCCAATTGTTATTGCTGCTTGCTGTGCACTCCACAATATCTGTGAGAGTAAGGGGGAGACATTTATGGCGGGGTGGGAGGTTGAGGCAAATCGCCTGGCCGCTGATTACGCGCAGCCAGACACCAGGGTGGTTAGAAGAGTACAGCAGGGCGCGGTGCGCATCAGAGAAGCTTTGAAAACGAGTTTTGTGACTGGCCAGGTTACGGTGTGAAACTTCTGTTTGTTTCTCCTTGATGAACCCTCCGCCACCCCCCACCCCCCTCGGTTCACTCTACATCCCTGTAAACTAACCGCCCTCCCCTCTCCCCTTCGAGCACCGTTTGCAGAGGCAATAAAGTCATTGTTACTTCACATTCATGCATTCTTTATTAATCCATCACACATCTAGGGGGATAACTGCCAAGATAGCCCGGGAGGGGTGGGGGAGGAGGGAAGGAAAAGGACACACTGCAGTTTAAAACTTTAAAACTTTAACACTTATTGAAGGCCAGCCTTCTGATGCTTGGGCAATCATCTGGGGTGGAGTGACTGTGTGGCCGGAGGCCCCTCCACCGCGTTCTTGGGCGTCTGGGTGAGGAGGCTATGGAACTTGGGGAGGAGGGCTGTTGGTTACACAGGGGCTGTAGCGGCGGTCTCTGCTCCTGCTGCCTTTCCTGCAGCTCAACCATACGCTGGAGCATATCAGTTTGATGCTCCAGCAGCCGGAGCATTGACTCTTGCCTTCTGTCAGCAAGCTGACGCCACCTATCCTCTTCAGCCCGCCACTTGCTCTCTTCAGCTCGCGATTCAGCCCACCACCTCTCCTCTCGTTCATATTGTGCTTTTTTGCACTCTGACATTGACTGTCTCCACGCATTCTGCTGTGCTCTGTCAGCGTGGGAGGACATCTGGAGCTCCGAGAACATATCATCCCGAGTCCGCCGTTTTCTCCTTCTAATCTTCACTAGCCTCTGTGAAGGAGAAAGATTTGCAGCTGGTGGAGGAGAAGGGAGAGGTGGTTAAAAAAGACACATTTTAGAGAACAATGGGTACACTCTTTCACGTTAAATTTTGCTGTTCACATTACACAGCGCATGTGCTTTCGTTACAAGGTCGCATTTTTCCTCTTATATTGAGGGCCTGCCGGTTTGCTGTGAGAGATCACTCACGCAGTGCCAGGCAACAGATTTCGGCTTGCAGGCAGCCATGGTAAGCCACAGTCTTTTGGCTTTTTTAACCTTCTTAACATGTGGGAATGGTTTCAAACAGTAGCGCCCTCATTTCCCATACCAAGCACCCCTTGGGTTGGCCATTTAAAATGGGTTTGCAATGTAAAAGGAGGGGCTGCGGTTTCCGGGTTAACATGCAGCACAAACCCAACTACCCCCCCCACACCCCAATTCTCTGGGATGATCACTTCACCCCTCCCCCCTACCGCATGGCTAACAGGGGGGAACATTTCTGTTCAGCTGAGCAGGAACGGGCACCTGTGAATGTCCCCTTAATAAAATCACCCCATTTCAACCAGGTGACCGTGAATGATATCACTCTCCTGAGGATAACAAAGAGAGAGAAGGAATGGATGTTATCTGCATGCCAGCAAACACCGGGACCATACGCTGCCATGCTTTGTTATGCAATGATTCCAGACTACGTGCTACTGGCCTGGCGTGGTAAAGTGTCCTACCATGGCGGACGGGATAAGGCAGCCCTCCCCAGAAACCTTTTGCAAAGGCTTTGGGAGTACATGAAGGAGAGCTTTCTGGAGATGTCCCTGGAGGATTTCCGCTCCATCCCCATACACGTTAACAGACTTTTCCAGTAGCTATACTGGCCGCGATTGCCAGGGCAAATTACACTAGTCTACAATTTTTGAGAAGTCGTCTGCTTCAGAGATAAAATGTGCTATTTATTATGTATTTTGATGTGCTGAATTCAAATATGACAATTAAAACAACTGATTGGCTACTGTTTCTAAGATATTTAAGTTTTTACATTTTATGTCTATGTATATTGTGTAGATAGTAGAGTTTTAATCATAAATTGTAAACCTAGGTCTTTTCATGTGTTTATGGTTGCTTTACATGATAATATTTCACCTGTCCTGTTTATGTAACACTTTAAAAATCAGCAAAAGGGTTATATAAATAAAATTTATTATGAAACAAAAGGCAAAAAACTATTATGTACATAGTTTAGTCCTATTCAGTGTCTACTCGGCGCTTCTTGGCTTGTCTCTTGTATTCATTAAATGGAGCATCTCTTGTCACTGTCCAGCAATAGTCTGCAAGCATTGATGGGCTCCATTTGCCCTGATAGCGTTTCTCCATTGTTGCAATGTCCTGGTGAAATCGCTCACCGTGCTCGTCGCTCACTGCTCCGCAGTTCGGTGGAAAAAAATCTAGATGAGGGTGCAAAAAATGTAACTTTAGTGACATGTTGCAACCAAGGCTTTTGTATGCCTTGAGGAGGTTTTCCACCAACAACCTGTAGTTGTCTGCCTTGTTGTTTCCGAGAAAATGTATTGCCACTAACTGGAAGGCTTTCCATGCCGTCTTTTCCTTGCCACGCAGTGCATGGTCAAATGCATCATCTCGAAGAAGTTCACGAATCTGAGGACCAACAAAGACACCTTCCTTTATCTTAGCTTCACTTAACCTTGGAAATTTTCCACGGAGGTACTTGAAAGCTGCTTGTGTTTTGTCAATGGCTTTGACAAAGTTCTTCATCAGACCCAGCTTGATGTGTAAGGGTGGTAACAAAATCTTCCTTGATTCAACAAGTGGTGGATGCTGAACACTTTTCCTCCCAGGCTCCAATGACTGTCGGAGTGGCCAATCTTTTTTGATGTAGTGGGAATCTCTTGCACGACTATCCCATTCGCAGAGAAAACAGCAGTACTTTGTGTATCCAGTCTGCAGACCAAACAAGAGAGCAACAACCTTCAAATCACCACAAAGCTGCCACTGATGTTGGTCATAGTTTATGCACCTCAAAAGTTGTTTCATGTTGTCATAGGTTTCCTTCATATGGACTGCATGACCAACTGGAATTGATGGCAAAACATTGCCATTATGCAGTAAAACAGCTTTAAGACTCGTCTTCGATGAATCAATGAACAGTCTCCACTCATCTGGATCGTGAACGATGTTGAGGGCTGCCATCACACCATCGATGTTGTTGCAGGCTACAAGATCACCTTCCATGAAGAAGAATGGGACAAGATCCTTTTGACGGTCACGGAACATGGAAACCCTAACATCACCTTCCAGGAGATTCCACTGCTGTAGTCTGGAGACCAACAGCTTTGCCTTACTCTTGGGTAGTTCCAAATCCCTGACAAGCTCATTCAGTTCACCTTGTGTTATGAGGTGTGGTTCAGAGGAGGAGGATGGGAGAAAATGTGGGTCCTGTGACATTGATGGTTCAGGACCAGAAGTTTCATCCTCTTCCTCTTCCTCATCTGACTCAAGTGAGAATGATTCTGGTGCATCAGGAACCGGCAGTCCTTCTCCGTGGGGTACTGGGCGTACCCCACGGAGAATGTTTGGATAATGCACAGTCCACTTTTTCTTCTTTGACACACCTTTCCCAACTGGAGGCACCATGCAGAAGTAACAATTGCTGGTATGATCTGTTGGCTCTCTCCAAATCATTGGCACTGCAAAAGGCATAGATTTCCTTTTCCTGTTCAACCACTGGCGAAGATTTGTTGCACAAGTGTTGCAGCATATGTGTGGGGCCCACCTCTTGTCCTGATCTCCAATTTTGCAGCCAAAATAAAGGTGATAGGCTTTCTTAACCAGAGTGGTTATACTGCGCTTTTGTGATGCAAAAGTCACTTCACCACAAACATAGCAGAAGTTATCTGCACTTTTCACACAAGTACGAGGTATCTCTGCTCACTTTGGCTAAACAGAAATGTGTCCCTTTGCAAAATCAAACACTGACAAATAAGAGAGCATGACACTGTATGATTTCTAGAGCTGATATAGGGCAATTTGTTCAGCAGAGTGATGTAAGCTTCGTTATGATTGCATCATCCATGACTTCTAGGAATAACATGATGCAATTCCTATCATGTATGACGCAATACCAGCTTCAGATTGCATCATTCATTGTTTTGCCTAAAAAGCAAGTACTGTCCAAACCCAGTCATAGATTTATTCATAGATCCAGTCAAAGATGTATTTTAGTCATTTCTGGTTTAAATTGAGATCCCTTCCCTTTATAACTCACTTATCCTCTGCCATTCCCAAGTCAAGGGTCGTATATACTGACCCAATAGCATATCTTGAAAACTAGAGCCAATCAACAATTTTAAGCATCATTTTCGTTCTCAGTGACCCAGAATTAGTAAAGTTTGACTACATTTATTTCAGAAGCATTTTGGCTGTAGAGCAGTGTTAATGATTAATCATTAAACACGCTTGCTTTTAAACCATGTGTAATATTTACAAAGGTACACTCACCAGAGGTCCCCTGTGTGCCCTCAGGGTCTGGGAGCACGCCTTGGGTGAGTTCGGGGGTTACTGGTTCCACGTCCAGGGTGATAAACATATCCTGGCTGTTGGGGAAACCGGTTTCTCCGCTTCTTTGCTGTGAGCTATCTTCATTGTCTTCATCATCATCTTCCTCGTACCCTGAACCCGCTTCCCTGTTGCGTGATTCTCCATTGATGGAGTCAAAGCACACGGTTGGGGTAGTGGTGGCTGCAACCCCTAGCATGGCATGCAGCTCCGCGTAGAAGCGGCATGTTTGTGGCTCTGCCCCAGACTTTCCGTTTGCCTCTCTGGCTTTGTGGTAGGCTTGCCTTAGCTCCTTAATTTTCACGCGGCACTGCTGTGTGTCCCTGTTATGGCCACTGTCCTTCATGGCCTTTGAGACTTTTTCTAATATTTTGCCATTTTGTTTACTGCTACGGAGTTCAGCTAGCACTGATTCATCTCCCCATATGGCGAGCAGATCCCGTACCTCCCGTTCTGTTCATGCTGGAGCTCTTTTGCGATCCTGGGACTCCATCATGGTTACCTGTGCTGATGAGCTCTGCGTGGTCACCTGTGCTCTCCACGCTGGGCAAACAGGAAATGAAATTCAAAAGTTCACGGGGCTTTTCCTGTCTACCTGGTCAGTGCATCTGAGTTGAGAGTGCTGTCCAGAGCGGTCACAATGAAGCACTGTGGGATAGCTCCCGGAGGCCAATAACATTGAATTCCATCCACACTACCCCAAATCCGACCCGCAAAGGCCGATTTTAGCGCTAATCCCCTCGTCGGAGGTGGAGTAAAGAAACCGGTTTAAAGGGCCCTTTAAGTCGAAAAAAAGGGCTTCGTCGTGTGGACATGTCCAGGCTTAATTCGATTTAACGCTGCTAAATTCGACCTAAACTCATAGTGTAGACCAGGCCTTAGTCATTTACCACTCAGTGAGTTTCTGGTAGTCTATGTGAAATATGTTGATGATCTCACTTAGCTCAGTTCCCAGTGGAGAACAGTCCACATCATAGAAACTACCCTTGTTAGCTGTCTCAGCAGAGTCTAAGGTCTGAATGGGTTACAGAGAGTGCATTACCTATAATATTCTTGTTATTTTATGCTTTCCCTGGCTGTCTGTTTCCACCCAGTGTCTCTTGTCGTGTACTTGTAGAACCCTTTTGCCAGGTGTTGTTAGCAGCTGTGAGCGCTATGCTCAAACAACTAGGGGTCCCTCTTAAAACGAACAAACACCTCCAGCTCAAGCCCCCACTTGGGTATACTTACTAGGCAATACTTCCCCAGCTGCAAGTTCTGAGTGTGCCTGAATCAAGGAAAATTTTATTAGGGGAAAAAAGGGAATACAGCATCAACCTGGGAAAGCATAGCCATAATATATCTCTAAGCATGATAAATAAAACATGCTCCCATAGTAACTTTGGCAGTAGTCTGTTAACTCTGTTTCCCATCTGCCAGTGTGAAAATCCAATAAGCCAATGTCCCCCCATCCTACATCCACAGTTTGGTGTCAGTGGGTAGCACAGTGCCAGAGTCGTGAGGTGCACTCAGGCAGGCCTATTTCTGGCCTCTGGGGAAATGCTGTTTGGTTCTGTCCTGAGGCTCCACTACCTAACCCAGGTAGAGTGTTTTCAGCTGTATGTAACAAATGGGTAGGCAGGACCTCACCAGAATTCACCCAGCTCTGCTGCTGTCATCTGCAGCTTCAACAAAGAGCCCTCTTTTCATCACGCTCTGTCAGAGTCTTCTCAACAGCCCAGGATCTTCAGTGAAGGGGAACCAGTAATATATAGGAACTCTGAGCAGAATCCTTGTCTCAAGTTAGGAACACATTCCCCTTCTTCCTGGTCAGTTCCACTATACCCAACCAATTCTGCGTTTGTGTACAGTTATGGTGACTCCAGGAATTCTGGTTAGAAAGTTTATGCAAAAGAAGCTCTGTCTGTACCATTCTTTCTCCATATTCCCCAATAGCTGGGAATGTTACAGAGAGCTCTTTACCCTCTAAAGCTTCAGGCCACAGGGCTTACACTTGGAATGTACACTTTTGGGGCAGAGACTGTCTATTCATTTTGTGTGTGTGCAGTGCCTAACACACCCAGTGTCTGACTGAGGCCTCCTTGGTGTTACTATGATATAAATAATAGCACTACCCTCTCATCCCTACAAGGGGGTCTTCCATTATTTTCAGTGCTTAGTTTATTTTAGTGGGACCCTTTTCTCCACTGATCATAAGTGAAGTTCTCCAATGGGCTGGAAAATGAGACAAAGTTTTAATTTTCTGTCTTTCATTTGTTTTTAAAGTGCGTTTTGCTGGATGAACAGGATTTTATAAAGCTTCATGGTAGCAGATATACCAGATATACATGGTAGCTGCTGCTGTTTATGAGGATCAATACATAGAGGTTGCAATGGCAGCTCATAACTCATTGATGTAGAAATGTTGATTTTGTTTCTAAAAAATACTCCATGCCCCTGCCTCTTGGTGGAATCCCCACAACCAGGGCATTAACCTTGTAGTTAAAATATAGCTCTCTTTCTCTCTCTCTCTCTCTCTCTCTCAACTAGGTATCTCTTCTGTAAACCTCCTTTTCCAGACAATAGCTCTCTGCTGTTTTAATGTTTATATTCTGTGATCCTATGCTTGCAAGCAGAAGAGGAAAAGGAGGCCTTCTTTTAAATGCTCCTGAATTTGGGGCAGACAGTTGCATTTATTCCTTATGTTTTCTCCAAGAACTACAATTTCCAGTGCCTATCAGTATTGAGGAACAGACTGATGTCTGGAAGGTTTAGCACTCTGGGAGCATTGTATCTCTTTTCTGAAGATGGCAGAAATTTGCATGCTCAACATTCTCTGTTTGTAGAAGCTGTGGTGTGAACCTACTGTATGCTAGAGTGCTGTTGAACGTTGGGAATGCTTTAGTGCTCTCTTAGAATAGTTTATACTATGCATTTTCATAAGAAATATGGGATCCCCAAGAAAACGATTTTTTTTCAAAGCAAAACCCGAAATCACTGTTGAGCAATATCGTCTGTGGATTTTCTATTTTGCTTTGTGCAACACAAATTTCTAATACAACATCTAGCATTTAACCTCCTCAACTTGCAGATTCATTCTCTTCGCTTCTCTGTGAGCTAGATTTTTTGCTTTTCTGTGATGTACAAGAGAAGGCCTGGAAAGTGGGGGAATTTTTTTCTGCTTGTTTTTTGCCTTCATAAATATCAAGTCTGTCAACTCTGCTCTTCCCTGTCTTTGCTGGAGTAATTGTTGGGAGTCTCAAGGGCGCGTATATTGCCAATTCTTCAATTGAAGAATAGGGTTAACAAAAATTTCCTTTTTTTCAACATGCTAATTAGTCATTGTGGTTAATAAAACCCAAATAAAACTGTATTTTTAGGCAGCCTGACTAAAATATTCCTTCCCTCTCAATTGCTCAGCTCTCTCTCCTGGCTCTTATGATGTTGTTGTTTGAGTAGCACTTCAAGAGTCAGAGTCTTCCATTCCAGACAGGATCTGAATTTCTAACATAAAAGACAAGAAGAAACCTCCCCAAGCCCCCCCCCCTTTTTTCCCTATGAAGTGTGTGTGTGTGTGTGTGTGTTTGTGTGTGTGTGGCAGGAGAGCCCTTTCACAAATAAACGAAAAGAGGGCTCAAGCCCAGTATTTTCTTTTCTTTCACAGTTACTTTTAGGAGACGTTGAACTGTCTGAATGCCTCTGTCACCCGGTTACTCTGTGTGTATTTTGGTTTGGAGGTGACATGCTCAGACTAGTAGGTCTTAATGAATTCCTGAAATTCTGCCCTTGAGAATTGTGGCCTATTTTCATAAATCAGAATCTCTAGTATTCCCTGGTTTTCATGATGGGAGAGGGTAAGTGTACAAGCATGTGACAGACGTTTAATCACATTGCTCAATGAACTACTAGAAGTGCTGAGTATGGTGTAAGAACCTATATAGAATAACCCGATGTGGATAATCGCCATTATACTTGACGTGTTAGTTTTGGAACATCCATGAAATGAGTAATAATTACTGTAAATTCTTTAACATATTTCAACTAAATCTCCTACTAGCCTTTTCCATGAATTTTCTAGGACTTCGTGACCTTGCATTTTGCCGGTGCTCTTTGGAAGCAATTACATGTATCACAATGAGCTACTTTGTTATCTAAGCACTCACCCCAGGCTAGAACATAGTTTCTTGCCCTTTGCTTACATTTTTCATTACGTAGATGAGTGCTCTGTACTTTAGTGAGCATTTCTTTTCTCAGAAATTATAGAACAACTGGTCTTCCTTCATTTAGCATGATGGTTGTTCTCACTAATTTCTCCTTTATGTGGCCAATATGGTCTTATTTTGAAGCCTACCTCTGCTATTTCTTTAGGCCTTCCTTGTAAAACAAATGACAGTTTATATATAGCTGGACCGCTCTGTGTTTTGGTTTGGAATTCTGCTAATTTTGAAATAATAAGAATTCTGCACCACTGCATGAATTTCATATTCATCAGCATCATTTTCAGGTAAGATTTATCTGTTTACTGTATTGCTAAGGGTACATGTACAGTTCCTTACCAAATTTACAGTTCACACTGAGATCATATTTTTGCAGATTTAGCATCACGTGATGGATTCTATGTGGTGATGAAAGCAAAGTGTGTTTAAGCAAACTTTCAAGTAATATCTGATCAGCTTCTGCATGTATCTTTCCTCTCTCAAACAAATGTTGTTGGGCATAAGTCAACTGTACACAAGTGCCAACATCTCCTCCTTGATCTTTCTGTTTTGTTTAGGGATCTTGATGAAAATGCAGCTCTTCTTGCATATGGATTGCACCTAATCCTTTTGAAGATGCATCTTCTGACAAGATAACAGGCTTAGTTAACTCAT
This sequence comes from Emys orbicularis, assembly GCF_028017835.1. Lineage (NCBI taxonomy): Eukaryota > Metazoa > Chordata > Testudines > Emydidae > Emys > Emys orbicularis. The sequence continues at coordinate 169,378,820 of NC_088685.1, forward strand.
AGGGTATGTCTACACTATGAAATTAGGTCGTATTTATAGAAGCCGGTTTTATAGAAATCGGTTGTATACAGCCGATTGTGTGTGTCACCACATAAAATGCTCTAAGTGCTCTAGTCGGCGGACCGCGTCCACAGTACCGAGGCTAGCGTCGACTTCCGGAGCATTGCACTATGGGTAGCTATCCCACAGTTCCCGCAGTCTCTGCCGCCCATTGGAATTCTGGGTTGAGATCCCAATGCCTGAATGATGCAAAACAGTGTCGCGGGGGGTTCTGGGTACATGTCGTCAGTCCCCTCCCCCTCCGTCAGAGCAACGGCAGACAATAGATTCGCGCCTTTTTACCTGGGTTACCTGTGCAGACAACATACCACGGCAAGCATGGAGCCCGCTCAGCTCAGCTCACCGTCACCATATGTCATCTGGGTGCTGGCAGACGTGGTACTGCATTGCTACACAGCAGCAGCAGCTAACTGCCTTTTGGCGGTAGACGGTGCAGCATGACTGGTAGCCTTCATCAGTGATCTGGGTGCTGGCAGCCGTGGGGCTGCATTGCACCAGCCCCTTGCCTTTTGCCTTTTGGCAGTAGATGGTGTATTACGACTGGTAACCGTCATCGTCGTACAGCAGTGGCTGGAACTCCATATGTCCCCCAGTTCCCCATCCCCCCAGTCATATTCTGCTGCCTTCACAATGACGATGATGGCTATCAGTCGTAGTATGCCATTTTCTGCCAAGCGCCCAGTATTTTCTGCTAAGCACCCAGAAGAGGCCGAGGGCGATCTGGGTGCTGGCAGACGTGGGGCTGGCAGACGTGGGGCTGCATTGCTACACAGCAGCAGCCCCTTGCCTTTTGGTAGAAGATGGTATATTACGATTGGTATCCATCGTCATTGTATTGCAGTGGCTGTCAATCATGGGCACCTGGGCAGACATGCTCAGTCCTAGCGAACAGTCTTGATGATGATGATGGCTATCAATCGTAGTATGCTATTTTCTGCCAAGCGCCCAGTATTTTCTGCCAAACACCCAGAAGATGCTGAGGGCTATCAGTCATGCTGCACCGTCGTCTGCCAGCTTAAGATGTAAAAAATAGATTTGTTCTGTATTCATTTGCTTCCCCCTCCCTCCGTGAAATCAACGGCCTGCTAAACCCAGGGTTTTGAGTTCAATCTTTGGGGGGCCATTCTGTGTGACAGTTGTTTGTGTTTCTCCCTGATGCACAGCCACCTTTGTTGATTTTAATTCCCTGTACCTGTACGCCATGTCGTCACTCGCCCCTCCCTCCCTCCGTCCGTCAGATACGAGTTCCGCGCCTTTTTTCAGACCAGACGCCATAGCTAGCACTGGGATCATGGAGCCCGCTCAGATCACCGTGGCAATTATGAGCACTATGAACACCACGCGCATTGTCCTGGAGTATATGCAGAGCCAGGACATGCCAAAGCAAAACCAGGACCAGCCGAGGAGGCGATTGCAGTGCGGCGACGAGAGTGTTGAGGAAATTGACATGGACATAGACCTCTCACAAGGCACAGGCCCCAGCAATGTGGAAATCATGGTGTTACTGGGGCAGGTTCATGCCGTGGAACGCTGATTCTGGGCCCGGGAAACAAACACAGACTGGTGGGACCGCATTGTGCTGCAGGTGTGGGACGATTCCCAGTGGCTGCGAAACTTTCGCATGCGTAAGGGCACTTTCATGGAACTTTGTGACTTGCTTTCCCCTGCCCTGAAGCGCCAGAATACAAGGATGAGAGCAGCCCTCTCAGTTGAGAAGCGAGTGGCGATAGCCCTGTGGAAGCTTGCAACGCCAGACAGCTACCGGTCAGTCGGGAATCAATTTGGAGTGGGCAAATCTACTGTGGGGGCTGCTGTGATCCAAGTTGCCAGGGCAATGAAAGACCTGGTGATATCAAGGGTAGTGACTCTGGGAAACATGCAGGCCATAGTGGATGGCTTTGCTGCAATGGGATTCCCAAACTGTGGTGGGGCGATAGACGGAACCCATATCCCTATCTTGTCACCGGAGCACCAAGCCACCGAGTACATAAACCGCAAGGGGTACTTTTCAATGCTGCTGCAAGCCCTGGTGGATCACAAGGGACGTTTCACCAACATCAACGTGGGATGGCCGGGAAAGGTACATGATGCTCGTGTCTTCAGGCACTCTGGTCTGTTTCGAAAGCTGGAGGAAGGGACTTTCTTCCCGGACCAGAAAATAACCGTTGGGGATGTTGAAATGCCTATTGTGATCCTTGGGGACCCAGCCTACCTCTTAATGCCATGGCTCATGAAGCCGTACACAGGCAGCCTGGACAGTAGTCAGGACCTGTTCAACTACAGGCTGAGCAAGTGCCGAATGGTGGTGGAATGTGCATTTGGACGTTTAAAAGCACGCTGGCGCAGCTTACTGACTCGCTCAGACCTCAGCGAAAAGAATATCCCCATTGTTATTGCTGCTTGCTGTGCGCTTCACAATATCTGTGAGAGTAAGGGGGAGACATTTTCGGCGGGGTGGGAGGTTGAGGCAAATCGCCTGGCCGCTGATTACGCGCAGCCAGACACCAGGGCGGTTAGAAGAGCACAGCAGGGCGCGGTGCACATCAGAGAAGCTTTGAAAACGAGTTTTGTGACTGGCCAGGCCACGGTGTGAAACTTCTGTTTGTTTCTCCTTGATGAACCCTCTGCCCCCCCCCCCCCGGTTCACTCTACTTCCCTGTAAACCAACCACCCCACCCTCCCCTCCCCGCTTCGAGCACTGCTTGCAGAGGCAATAAAGTCATTGTTACTTCACATTCATGCATTCTTTATTAATTCTTCACACAACTAGGGGGTAAATTGCCAAGGAAGCCCGGGATGAGTGGGGGAGGAGGGAAGGAAAAGGACACACTGCAGTTTAAAACTTTAACTATTATTGAAGGCCAGCCTTCTGATACTCGGGCAATCATCTGGGGTGGAGTGTCTGGGTGGCCGGAGGCCCCCCCACCGTGTTCTTGGGCGTCTGGGTGAGGAGGCTATGGAACTTGGGGAGGAGGGCTGTTGGTTACACAGGGGCTGTAGCGGCGGTCTCTGCTCCTGCTGCCTTTCCTGCAGCTCAACCATACGCTGGAGCATATCAGTTTGATGCTCCAGCAGCCGGAGCATCGACTCTTGCCTTCTGTCTGCAAGCTGACGCCACCTATCCTCTTCAGCCCGCCACTTGCTCTCTTCAGCCCGTGATTCAGCCCGCCACCTCTCCTCTCGTTCATACTGTGCTTTTCTGTAGTCTGACATTGACTGCCTCCACGCATTCTGCTGTGCTCTGTCAGCGTGGGAGGACATCTGGAGCTCCGTGAACATATCATCCCGCGTCTGCCGTTTTCTCCTTCTAATCTTCACTAGCCTCTGTGAAGGAGAAACATTTGCAGCTGGTGGAGGAGAAGGGAGAGGTGGTTAAAAAAGACACATTTTAGAGAACAATGGGTACACTCTTTCATGTTAAATTTTGCTGTTCACATTACACAGCACATGTGCTTTCGTTACAAGGTCGCATTTTTCCTCTTATATTGAGGGCCTGCCGGTTTGGTGTGAGAGATCACTCACGCAGTGCCAGGCAACAGATTTCGGCTTGCAGGCAGCCATGGTAAGCCAGTCTTTTGGCTTTTTTAACCTTCTTAACATGTGGGAATGGTTTCAAACAGCAGCGCCCTCATTTCTCATATCAAGCACCCATTGGGTTGGCCATTTAAAATGGGTTTGCAATGTAAAAGGAGGGGCTGCAGTTTCCGGGTTAACATGCAGCACAAACCCCAACTAACCCCCCCCCCCCACACACACACCCAATTCTCTGGGATGATCACTTCACCCCTCCCCCCCACCTCGTGGCTAACAGCGGGGAACATTTCTGTTCAGCAGAGCAGGAAGGGGCACCTCTGAATAAAATGTCCCCTTAATAAAATCGCCCCATTTCAACCAGGTGACCGTGAATGATATCACTCTCCTGAGGATAACAAAGAGCGATAAGGAATGGATGTTGTCTGCATGCCAGCAAACACCGGGACCATACGCTGCCATGCTTTGTTATGCAATGATTCCAGACTACGTGCTACTGGCCTGGCGTGGTAAAGTGTCCTACCATGGCGGACGGGATAAGGCAGCCCTCCCCAGAAACCTTTTGCAAAGGCTTTGGGAGTACATGAAGGAGAGCTTTCTGGAGATGTCCCTGGAGGATTTCCGCTCCATCCCCATACACGTTAACAGACTTTTCCAGTAGCTGTACTGGCCGCGATTGCCAGGGCAAATTAATGATTAATCATTAAACACGCTTGCTTTTAAACCATGTGTAATATTTACAAAGGTACACTCACCAGAGGTTCCCTGTGTGCCCTCAGGGTCTGGGAGCACACCTTGGGTGAGTTCGGGGGTTACTGGTTCCAGGTCCAGGGTGATAAACATATCCTGGCTGTTGGGGAAACTGGTTTCTCCGCTTCCTTGCTGCTGTGAGCTATCTACATTATCTCCATCCTCATCTTCCTCATACCCCGAACTCGCTTCCCTGTGTGTTTCTCCAGTGACGGAGTCATAGCACACGGTTGGGGTAGTGGTGGCTGCACCCCCTAGAATGGCATGCAGCTCTGCGTAGAAGCGTCATGTTTGCGGCTCTTCCCCGGACCTTCCGTTTGCTTCTCTGGCTTTGTGGTAGGCTTGCCTTAGCTCCTTAATTTTCACGCGGCACTGCTGTGCGTCCCTGTTATGGCCTCTGTCCATCATGGCCTTGGAGACCTTTTCTAATATTTTGCCATTTCGTTTACTGCTACGGAGTTCAGCTAGCACTGATTCATCTCACCAGAGGCCAAGAAGATCCCGTACCTCCTGTTCGGTCCATGATGGAGCTCTTTTGCGATCCTGGGACTCCATCATGGTTACCTGTGCTGATGAGCTCTGTGAGGTCACCTGTGCTCTCCACGCTGAGCAAACAGGAAATGAAATTCAAACGTTCGTGGGGCTTTTCCTGTCTACCTGGTCAGTGCATCTGAGTTGAGAGTGCTGTCCAGAGCAGTCACAATGAAGCACTGTGGGATAGCTCCCGGAGGCCAATAACATCGAATTCCGTCTACACTACCCCAATTCCGACCCGCTAAGGCCATTTTTATCGCTAATCCCCTCGTCGGAGGTGGAGTAAAGAAACCGGTTTAAAGGGACCTTTAAGTCGAAAGAAAGGGCTTCGTCGTGTGGACATGTCCAGGCTTAATTCGATTTAACCCTGCTAAAGTCGACCTAAACTCGTAGTGTAGACCAGGGCATAGTATTTTGAAGCCGGTGAATTGGTGATTTAGTGTTTTTAAACTGCTTAAATACCTATTTATGTCTGTTCCCAATGCCAGGCAACATCATTTTCTAATAATTTACTAAAAGGAAATAGAGTGTAATGAATTTTGTCAGATAGTTATCATCCCATTAATTCCTGTAGATCCACTTTACCTTTCAACTATTTCATTTATTTTACCTTGATCAACCGTTAAGACATTTTTGCTCAATGTATGTCCAATACAATTAACTTCTGTTAGACCAATCTTTGACCATTTAATATCAGCGGTAGATAAGTTTTTGCAGAAAGCAGAAGGACACCTAATTTTTTGATTGTTTCTACAAGGCCCTATCCCACATTAAAATCACAGCCATGATAATGTCACAACCTTGTAATCCCCCCACACTGTACAATCACTTTTTGAAGTACCCTGTGAGAAGCAATACTAAATGTCACATATTTAAATGTATACCATCCAAATGGTGTATTAATAGCCTTACAGTTGGACACATTTAGCTTAACTTGCCAAAATGCATGGCTGCATCTAAAACTGAGAATATTGTTTTGTCATTGATGAGAAAGCTTTCAAATTGGAGATTATGCTACCACCATTTTTCTGTGAACTTTTCCTGCAAATCCAGTGGATGTGGAGAAAATGATGGATCCCATTTTGGTGCAATATAACTTTTCAGACCGTGTAATGTTTGATAAGCACTCATGAATCAGGTTGGTTGGCAAGAGAAGGCACACTAATTTTATTAACTGCACAAGCACCAATCTCAGTTTGAACTAACTCAAGCGCCTAGAAACCTCTAGTTCACCCTGACCATTCTCTGTCTTGGCACAAGCATCAACAAATCAAACCCATCCTAACCCATCTAGCTAATCTATCGATCGTTTACACTATAGTATTTCCATAATAATCACTGCATAGTGATGCCCATACATTGTAATTTGATACCTATTTAAACAACAGGGAAGTATTATTGTCCTCATTATACAGATGGGAAAACTAAGACAATGAAATAATGTGACTTGCGTGAGATGGTGTTGATGACAGACCGAGAACTTGAACTTCTGGTTTCTAGTCCTGTAATCATTAGGAAATTTGTCTCTCTGGTCTATGTGTGTGTGATCCCCCCTGAGATGGGCCCATACTAAAAGTCTGGATCTCAACAACCCCAGACCCTGGAAAAGTAACCCCTAGTTTCTCTGGTAAAGTCCACCTTTGTCCAGCAGAATGTATTCAGGACAGTGCTACACCTTGAAAAGGAGCAGGATTTTTTAAGTTTTCCATTCATTTTTAATTGAGTTTCAGGCAATCTCTGCAGGTGGACTATTAATCGTTGATGGGAGGGAAACTTATTTAGGGTTGCACTGACTTGCTATCTTTGTCTAGCATTATTAATGCTTGACCTCAGGTGAAGGAGAAGCATTGTGATGTTAGCTCTTCAACTGGGCAACCTTGGAAGAAAAAGCGATGAAATCACTTTGACTAAAAGGGATTTTTGTGGCTACGTTCAGCCTCTGATAAAGAAACACAAAATTATACTTTCCACAAAGGCAGGAAAGGTAAGAACACACTCATGGAGGAAATGCTCCAATTGTAATTCAGTGCAGGAGTCTCATTTGCACCCTGGTACAGCAGTGAATGAGAGCAACAAAAGGCTTTTTTTTCTTTTTGTTTATTTTGATGGGCAGCCGAAAACCGAGACATGAGAGAACTGCTGGATTTGAAAACCTATCTTTAGCCGAGCAGTTGATCTGGCATAAGCACGTTGCCTTGTGCTGCCCATCCTTTATATATAACAACTCCTGAGCTTCCTGCACCCTTATGAACTGGGCATCTCTGTGCCATGATGTAGCCATTGTGATAATGATGATGCCAACTGCCTGAACTATCCAGTCCCTCTTGAGTTGGAGTTTGAAGAAACATCAGATTGTGGCAATCAATAAATGTCAACTCTCTGCACTTTTTATTTAATTGCACCTTTCTTCTAAGGAGCTCAAAGCACGTGACAAACACGAGTGAATTAAGCCTAACAAACATCATGTGTAGATAAGGTAGGTAGATGTTTCCATATTACAAAGTGTAGGGAGGCTAAGTGACTTGCCTGTAACTGCTGATGGAGCAATTGCTTTAAAGGCAGGGGAAGTGCACTCTATGGAGTATAGCATCTTCAGGTGTCAAATAACCAAAGATGTATGTGGTCACCTACTAAATAAATCCCTATAGACTGTAGCCCCTATTGACTCTTGGAACCCCAACCACTGTGGAATGTGGGGACATCCATTATACCCCAGCTATAATGATTTTGTAGCCAAGCTGTATCAAAGTGGGATCCATTGTAAGTGGAAGTTGTAGAGTATTTTGTGAATGCTCCGCAATACATACACTTGTAGCCCCACCCCTGAGGTGAGACTCGGGATTCCTCCCTGGTGCTTGCCACTTGGAATGGCTTCTCCCCTCTCCTCACATGGGTGGGTCCTGGGTTCATTCTAATGACAGCTGCTGTCTCCAGCCATGGTGACTTTCCACTGTGCCTGGGGTGCTATCCCTTGGGAAAATGAATTATGCTGCCACTGCCGGCAAGGAGTATAAAACCCAGTACAAAACAAGAAACAATAAAGTACCTCAACACAAACCCCAGCAAAGAAAGTACACATCCAAAGACAACAATATAATACAAAGGGGACTTTATTGGGAGCAGGGAAATAGGACCTGGGGAAGGAAAGCCTAGGGTTAACTAATAAGTACTAACACAGCAACAAATTTCCCATCCCCCAACACTCATAACTCTTCCCAACCGCCAGCTCTCTCCTTAGCACCTTCTGAGGCAGATGGTATGCTGAGGATGAATCTGGAGACGAGTGCTGCAGTGCTGTGAACCTTTGCTGGCTTAAACAAAGGGGAAAAATAGGAGGTTCTTTTACAGTGTCTTTGCCCCTGGGTGGGGCAGAGTGCTCTCCTGTCTGCCTGGTCTGGAGTCCTGCAGAGGTCTTGGCTGGCTCTCAGTAGCTGGTATCAGGTTGGGTCTCTGCCACTCTGGATGTTAGTCTCTGCAGGACTAGAAGTGCCTGACCCATGCACTAGATCCCACAGCAATTCGGGCTCCCTTTGTGGGGAGTTGGAGTTAAGCAGAGACTTCCTGAGCTGTTCTGCTTCTTTCTCAGCTCCCTCCAAGTCCCAAATGCAAAGCTCGAAACTGAAATTAAAACAAGTCTCTGAGTCAGGCTGTCCTGTGCCACTGAGGGGCTGCGTAGGTCCAGGTCACCCCATGCAGTAGCCTCCCTATTGGTTTCAGCAGGGTTTTTGTGTCCATTCTGCCTTGCTCCTGACTCCAAGCATGCTGGGAAATGGTGACAGATGGCTCTGGTTGCCATTATTGTTGTAGGTCGCTCAGAGGGTAGAACCCCCTAGAGGCTCAGTCCGAAGTTCCAGAATCTGGCAAACTGCAGGTGTGGGTTACATACTTGTACAATTTACAAATGTTCTCCTCCGCCAACTTTCCCCAAACTCACCTCTTTCCCCTCCAGTCCTTACCAAACTCTGCTGCAAAAACATGTGTCTCACCTGAACCAGCCACTCTTAACATCCCGTCACTGTCTCTTTATTCTCATCCTAATCCTATTCATGTGCTTTGTTCTCACCATCAAGAACCTCCACCACCTAGCTCCCTCTTTCATCTCTGCTCTGGTCTCCTTTGACTCTCCCCTGCCGTCTTTTCTCAGCCTGTGCTGTTTGCCGGGAGGCGAACTAGTGTCCTCTCACCTCCACCTCTTTTCCTTCTTTCATACTGCCCCCATGGCTGGAACTCCCTTCCTCAGCCTTCTCCTACTTTAAAACCCTTCTCAGAACTTGCTTGGAGAAGCCTTATGAACCATAGCCTCTTCTATAGGTAGAAAACCATTCACTTATTAAAATTAGTAATGACATAATTAAAAAAGTGAAAACAAAACATTTGTTAGGTCCCAGGAGCCTGCATAATCAGACTATGGCATTAATGTGCATGGCCCTTTCCTCTGTCTAATATCTAATTTATATTTGATTTGGATAATGTAAAATAAACAAAGGAATGTTGGCTTGCAGTTGTACTATGTACAGAAAGAGAGAGTTGCCTCAATGTGCAACTAGAAGCTTTCGCTTCCCAAGCTAAGTGTGCATATGCCATGCACCAGACTGAAGGAGCTGTATTATTGCTTGCTCAAAGCAGCAGAGACACTGTCATACATAATACAGAGACATCATTACTAATATAAAACACTGCTGGGAGAAGGGACACATGGGCGGGCCAAGATGGCAGATGGCTTTTAGTGGCATGCTGCTTTCAGTTCTTCTACCTTTGTAATTTGTGCAATTTGAAGCCTTTGGTTTCTGTTTTTACTCTGCCATCCATTGGCCCTAGTGGGAGCTTTTGTTGTCGTGTAAGATTGCAGGGTATTTTCAGTGAGGGGCCATGGCCAATAGTATGTACTGTGTCCTCCTGATTACTGGTATTACAAAGAAGGGCTTGTCAAGAACAGCTTTTATGATTTGGTGAGAAATGGATGAAAATATCAGTCTTCTTGGCCATGTAACCTCTGCTCTATTGTTTTGTAGGATTTTGTTGTTGCTCTGTAAGTGTTTAGCACAGTGGTGGATGGATCTCTGACATACAAAGAGTGAGAAGAGAAATGAGACACACCTGGAAGAGAGACAGCCTGGCAGGTGGAAATATGGAGGTATGAAAACATCTTCATTTATTTATATTAGCGATAGATACACTAGGGGACTATGTGGGGAGTGGGGAAGTGGAGTTTAAGGGATCATCCTGTGGTTGAGGCACAAAACGGAGACTCAGGAAATCTGAGGTTTGTTCCTGGCTCTGCCACAGACTTCCTGTGTAACCTGGGGCAAGTCACTTAGCCACCTTGTGCCTCTGAGTCCCACCCGTAAAACTGTGATAATCCTTAGTCATGCTGCAGTGATATAAGTGATGCTTAATTCATTCATCAGTGTTTGTGAAGCTCTCCTGAGAACCTGTGAGGGAAGATGATATAGAAGGGCAACGTATTAACATTGTTAATAATAAGGGTAATTATGATTGGGCAAGAATGTGACTGGCAGTTATGTAGTTGCATTGCAAGAAGCCTTACTTCTCTTTTCAGAGTAGCAGCCGTGTTAGTCTGTATCCGCAAAAATAACAGGAGTACTTGTGGCACCTTAGAGACTAACAAATTTATTAGAGCATAAGCTTTCGTGGGCTACAACCCACTTCTTCGGATCCGAAGAAGTGGGTTGTAGCCCACGAAAGCTTATGCTCTAATAAATTTGTTAGTCTCTAAGGTGCCACAAGTACTCCTGTTACTTCTCTTTGTGCAACTTGCATAGGGCCAGTCACAACTTCAGCCCCTGCTCTTGGTCGAGCTCAGGATAAATTCCCTCCATGTGCTCCTGGGTGTGTCACACTCTCAGAATGGACCACACATATCAGACAGTAGAGGCTTAGGCTCATTCTCTCCTCGAGTTCCCCTGGCTTTGATTGAGCATTGTAACAGTTTTTTGTCTGCTGTGTCTTGTACTGAGAGGGCTATGTGCTGCCCTTGCAGGGGATGGACTCAGTTAACTTCTCTCCATCTCTAGTTACTATAATAACCCTAATTTTCAAACACCTCTGCACTTCCTAGTTTTCGCTTGAACCGGAAGTGGAAATACTGAACTACCGTGAGAGAGCCCAGTGCAGTATTTCAGACTCATCAACAGACAGGGAGCTGTGGAAGTCTCATGAGACAACTTTTTCACCTGAGATACCCAGCTTACTGTCTAGACCAAAGAGGTTGGGAGAAGCTGCCAGTCTTACAGAGGCATATCCACACTGAATCTCTGACCTGGAAACAGGCCCAAGCCATAGGTGCCGACTCCATGGGTGCTCCAGGGCTGGAGCACCCACGGGGAAAAAAATGGTGGATGCAGAGCAACCACCAGCAGCCTCCCTACCAGAACCTCCCCCTCCCGAGCACCTCCTGCCTGCTGGTGGGCCCTGCCAATCAGCACCTTCCCCTCCCTCCCAGTGCCTACCGCGAATCACCTGTTTCGCAGCGTCAGGAGGCTCTGGGGGGGAGAGGAGAGGAGCAAGGCTGGAGTGCTCTGGGGAGGGGGCGAACTGGGCAGGGAAGGGGTGGGGGCAGGAAGAGGCGGGTAAGAGGCAGGGCAGGGGTGGGGCCTTGGGGGAAGGGGTGGAGTAGGAACAGGGCCTGGACGGAGCCAGGGGGGAACACCTCCAACAAATTAGAAACTCGGCGCCTATGGCCCAAGCTGCAAAGTGTTTGAATCAATGTCTAGGACTAAATTACTTGCAGAGTTTGGGAGCATTGGCTCCACAGTTTGAGGTCAGACTCCTTCCTTCTCTCAACATATTTGAGATGCCCCCTTTATTTCATTTTGCTCTCGTCCCTGGGTTCCTAGGTGAGAGTGGGTGCTGGGTGAGAGTGGGGCATTCTCTAATTAGAGTAAATTGTGAACTGCCCAGCTAAGGACAACTTAGCCAAATGCAAGCTTTGTTATATGCACTGTGGTTTTTCAGTATAGTTGTTTACATTACATGATATGTATTTACACAGCACCTTTAATACCTATTCTACATATGTACATATTTACATGCATCCATTACTAGCATGGAACTCTTTGTACTAAAAATCCATGCAGCATTTTCACAAACAATCAGTTGTGCTGTCTGATTTCTGCTTTATTTTAATATGAAACAAACTTTGATCTTCTGACTCATAGCTATGAGTTTATACTTACATTCTTCGCATTTATATATTGGTTCATTTGGTGACATCCATGCATCAGGCCTGGATTCTAGATACCAGATCAATTCCGGAGATTAGGTTGAGACATTTTTAAATGCATTTTTGGATTTGTAAGCATCCTAATTTCTTAAATCAGATTCCATGCACTCTGGACATATATTAAGACGTGGTTATTTTTGACTGGGACTTAACTGAAGCTGTGACAGAATGGCAATTTCCTGCAGTATCCTGGGCAAACTTTACTGAATTAGGTTTAAGTTTCTTAGACGTTTGTTCTATTAAAAATGCAAATGTTTGTGTATGATTGTGGGGTTGTATGTAACATCTTTAGGGAGAAGAACTGACTAATGTAAACCCTGGGAAGTGTTATGAGCTTCAAAGGACTATTTGAAACAATATGAACTTTTAAAGTTAAGTTGGTTTCCCAAGAAATCTCTAGGGATAGATGTATGCAAATTTAACTCCTCTGGATATGCAAGAACTTAGCCTTCTGAAGCGTTGCCCTGAGGAGGTGACTTTGTGGGCTGATTGCCTGTTACATGAGGACAAGAGGTCCAAACTGTATAAAGGGAATGACTCTCAGAGCCATAGGATTGTTTGTTCTGAGCCAAGGCAGTTATGAACTTGGGACCACAGAAAAACCTCTTGGTGGGGTTTGAAAGGCTGTTCAGCTGCCAGAGCCCATGTCGAAGGTGGGGTGATGTCTAGTGAGCTTATTCGCATGCATCTAGGTTCTCTGATTGTTTTTAATGTTTTCTCTATAATGCTTTTGCCTTAAGAATACGTGTGCTTGCTTAGAACGAGCTGTGTGGTAACTTAATGGCGGACAATTATGCTGTTTATAGCCTCTGAGGAAGGAAGGCAAAGCAGGCTTTTCTGAGGCAATCTGACTTACAGGGGAATTCACAGTGGAGGAAGGGTACTGTGCAGCCTGGAAATACCCCAGTCAGGAGGGGGAGAGATGTGTGTCTCTGCCCACCAGAGGTGATGGCTGGGGAACCGGAAGCCTAAGGATGGCTGCCATTAGTGGATCACAGAGGGGAAATACAGGTGCAGTTGTCCTGAACTGTGACAGAAGCATTAATGTAATAACCTATTTTCCACTCTATTTTCATGAGTTGTTTTCATTTGAGTTTGTGGCTCGTACAGTAGCTGTAAAAAGACATATTACGTTTTCAAGGTCTGTCTCATTATTTACAATGTGCAAATATAACCTCCCTCTGATGTTCCTGTTTAACCATTCATACCTAGTAGCACAGCTGAAACACAGAATAGGTTAGGGTGACCAGATGTCCCGATTTTATAGGGACAGTCCCGATTTTTGGGTCTTTTTCTTATGTAGGCTCCTATTACCCCCCACCCTCTGTCCCGATTTTTCACATTTGCTGTCTGCTCACCTTAGAATAGGTATACCTGGCGTGCTTTACGTGGAGCTTCAGCTAGAGGTGAAGCTGAGCTGCAGTAGCCACACTACTATTTCAAGCATTCTAGTTTGAGCCTTGCTAGTTTGAGTCTGTTTTCCCGGGTGGGGGAGACTTCAGTGTTATCAAAGCCTCAAAGTCTCTGCTCAGGAGAGTGAGTGGCTCAAGGAATTCACGAGTCTCTCACCTCCAGGTCACCAGATAAAAAGAGATTGCCTTGTGGCTATTCGGTGGCCTATGTGCAATGAGTTGTTGGTGTTAGTGACCTCCCTTCAGAAACTTCTCTCACAGTTGGCACTAATTGACATTCTTTGTTGGCAAGGGCTGAATGGGCATGGTACCCATCTACTCGATTACCCACAGATATAGAGATGGTCCTGCCAAGTCAAGGATGGAGCTGTGTGACATAGTAATTATAAAGCCATAGTCGTCATGCCATATAATAATATTTTGCATTTGTTCACTTTATATTGTAAAAAAATGGCAAAAATAAGCAAATAGGAAAGAGAAGCAACCCACTGGAATGACACTAAAGGGACATAGCTCAGGCCAGAAGTTGTGCCTTGTTTTCTTTAAGGACAAAACACTTTCCCCATGTAAGTAATATGCATCAGGGGCCTTTTTTTGTGCAAAATTACTCAGAAATCCAAGCTCATCAGCACACAAGTGATGGAAGTTATTCTTCTTCAGTGCATGATTATACAGTATCTGGACCCAACTGTATTTTATGCAAAAAGATTTACCCCATTTTCTTCTGCATCTCTTCAAAGACAAAATGTTCTTTCTTTTCATGCTGCGTATCCATGTATGAAGTGTGTATAGTCCCTGAGGGCATTCCATTAACAAGCTTACAATAAGGCTTTCTGGATAGAATGTGGTACCAATGATCAGTGTCTCTCTTAACAAGATTGCCCGTGAAAGAAATCTTGGGTTCTTTATATATATATTTCTATGAATGATTACGTATCATACAATTTAACTTTTAAAATAATTCCATTTTGTAATGCACAGCCTTCGTTTCACTTTGGTGCCAGCTTTTCTGTTGCATCGTGTTTATTTGCAAAAGGTGCCTTCATTTTTTTTTAATTATATGTTGGCAAACTAGAATTTTTTCCCCCCTGACTTCAAAGCAAACATAACAATAAGGATTTAACAGCTGAATCCTTGTAAGAAGCCTGCTGATGCTTTTTATTCACTTTCTGTTTTTAAATTATGTTAAGAAAGCAGAATCAGAAAAATCTCATCCAGCTGAAACAGAAGCTTTCTCTGCTTTGTTTTCAAAATAGGCATCAAAATAATTTTTACCATAAAAATGTATAGTTCTATGTTTTGTAGCTTATTAGCAATTGGAGCAATGGAATCATGGCCCTCACATAATGGGACTGATGAGAATATTAAATTTTTTGCTTCAGAGACTGAGGGGACATATGTGGCGGAGTGTTAACTTTATTGATATATTTGTTTTGTTTTTAAAATAACTTTTGTTCTGGATGAAAGGTGATGGATTGATTAGACCTGCAGGCTGTACTTATGCTGCAGAACAAACAGCATGACCAACAGTAATGTAAACTTTCTCAAGCTGCCTCTCCAATGTATCTCAACCTTGACCCAGAGGGCTCAACTTTGTTGGTGCTCGGGTAACAATTGTACATGCCAGTTCAGTCCTTGGCTGAATAGGGCACCAAATGGGATGGTGTTTGTCATGTGGAAAAATGGTTGTTAGGAAGTGGCCTGAGACCACTGAATTGTTGTCATAAGATGAAAACTGTGGTCACTGTAGCCCTGGGTCATATTTAAAAAGGTTTATAAACAAAGCATTAACTCTTAAGGTCTTTCTGCTAATATTTCTTAAATCTCTAGAATCAGGGCTATCCACCACATTTACTTCTAAATGCATGTTAACAATATAGATGTAGGATCTGTCTTGCTATGCTCTACATTTATACTAGCAATGCTAAGGGCTAATTTACCATGCATTTCTGTATGTACATTGGCCATGCTGAGGCTAAAGTTTACTCTAAGCTTCTACATGATTAATTTAGACATACAGGGCAAGAATTAAAAGGAACACCCACAAGGATGAAATGCCTTCAAACTGCATGACTATTTAAAAATACCACAATAAAGGCTCAAATGAAATATATACCCCAAATAAAAAAAACAACAACAGTAAGAGGACTCCTCTGTCCTCCCACCCCAAACAAACCCACTGTGGTTAAACAGCAGAGTAAAATAGATGGTTAGAGGCAAAAAGGTGTCTGTAAAAAACTGGAAGACAAATCTTAGAGAGGAAAATAGAAAGGAGCATAAATTTTGGCAGGCCAAGGAAGAATTTGAAGAGCAACTAGCTAAAGACACAAAAACTAACAGCAAAGTACATCAGAAGCAGGAAGCCTGCCAAATGGCTAGCGGAGCCACTGGACAATAGAGGTGTTAGAGGAGTATTCAAGGAAGAGAAGGGCATGAAATTGCAGAACTACTGATTATGGTATGTAACCTTCTGCTTAAATCATGTCGCCGATGACTGGAAGGTAACTCATGTAACATCTACTTTTGAAAAAGGGTCCAGAGCTGATCCTGGCAGTTAAAGGCTGGAGAGCCTAACTACTGCACCAGGTAAGTTGGTTGAAACTATAGTAAAGAACAAAGTTATCAGACACCTAGACAAACACAATGTGTTGGGGAAGAGCCAACATGACTTTTGTACACGGAAATCATGCGCCACCAAACTATTAAAATTCAAGCATGTGGACAAGAGTGATCCGGTGGATATAGTGAACTTGGACTTTCAGAAAGCCTTTGAGAATGTCCCATACCAAAGGCTCTTAAGCAAAGTAAGCCTGGGATAAGAGGGAAGGTCCTCTCATGGATCAGTAACTGATTAAAAGATAGGGGGAAAAAGGAGGAATAAATGGTCAGTTTTCACAATGGAGAGAGGAAAATAGCAGGGTTCCTCAAAGATCTGTACTGGGACCTGTGTGTTCAGCATATCCATGAATGATCTGGAAAAGGGGATGAAGAGTGAGGTGGCAAAATTTGGAGATGATACAAAATTACTCAAGATAGTTAAGTCCAAAGCTGACTGTGAAGAGTTACAAAGGGGTCTCACAAAACTGCGTGACCAGGCATCAAAATGGCAGATGAAATTCAATACTGATAAGTGTGAAGTAATGCACACTGGAAAAAATAATCCCCACTAAATGAACAAAACAATGGGATCTAAATTAGCTGTTACCATTCAAGAAAGAGACCTTGGAGTCATTGCGGATAGTTCCCTGAAAACAACTGCTTAATGTGCAGCAGCAGTCAAAAAAGCTAATATAATGTTAGGGACCATTAGGAAAGGGATAGATAAGAAGACAGAAAATATCATAATGCCACAAATCCATAAATGTCATAAACCCATGGTACACCTACACCTTGAGGATTGCATGTAGTTCTGGTTGCCTCATCTCAGAAAAGATATATTAGAATTGGATAAGGTACAGAGAAGGGCAACAAGAATGATTAGGAGTATGGAATAGTTTCCATACGAGGAGAGATTAAAAAGATGGGACTTTTCAGCTTGGAAAAGAGATGTTTGAGGTGGGATATGATAGAGGTCTATAAAATCATGAATGGTTTGGAGAAAGTGAATAGTGTTATTTATCCCTTCACATAACATTTCACCCGATGAAATCAATAGGCAACAGGTTTAAAACAAACAAAATGAAGTACTTCTTCACACAATGCATAGTCAACCTGTGGAATTCGTTGCCAAGGGGTGTTGTGAAGGCCAAAAGTATAACTAGGTTCAAAAAAATAATTAGATAATTCATGGAGAATAGGTTCATCAATGGCTATTAGCTAAGAAGGTCAGGGATGCAACCCCATGCCTTGTTCTGTTCATTGCCTCTGAAGTATCTGGCACTGTATCCTGTATCTGAGACAGGATACTGGACAAGACTGACCATTTGTCTGACCCGTATGGTTGTTCTGATGTGCTTAAGAATTACTGAAAGGGAGAAAGGAGATTGTTTTAGCTTTTTAATGTCAAAGCAGAAAAGGGTAAAATACTCCCCATGTTTATAGAGTGATGACCATTAAAACTTTGTCAGTTGCTGTGATATTTGTCTGTCTTTCTTTAGGGGGTTCTATAAAGTTTTTTTCCATCAAGGGTTTGTTGAAATGTAGCCCAGGTAAATTAGATCAGCAAGAGTGAGATCCACTGCTGAATTCAGGGAGTATTCTGCTTTTTCCCCTTCCCAGATTCCTATTTTGGGTATATCTATCACCTGCTACATATTATATAAATTCTTCTAGCTGTGGTGGAAAAGCAGCAGGAGGGCCTTTCAGCATGTTCTAGGAGTGGTCAGACTTTGGGTTAGACTCATCTACCCGAATACAGCTGAGCCTCCTTTACAGAGAATACTTTATCTCTGTCTCTTCCATGCTTCACTTTGGTTATCCGCATTGTGCCAGTGCAGTGGAACTGTCTTGGTGGGTCATGGATGAAGATGCAGTTACTAATGTGTCTGGACCTGGAGCAATTGCTGACATAGAATGTCAGAATCAAGGGATTGAATTGGCAGCAAAAATAGATTGGGAGCCAACAGAGGGTGCTATACACTGTGTGCAAAATGGCCGCTGAACTCTGCACACTTGGAGAGTTCGTAGGGCTTTAAAGGTGCAGTACAGTGAAGCTAAAAGGCATCACAGTTTTATAGCTAAATATACCATATCACCATCTTCCCTCCTTGGGATGAATATTCCTTAGGGTGGAGGGAGATCAGCTAGTGCAAAGAAGTGTAATTTACACCTCTAGTCACAAGGCTGAGTGAATCTGCCCCATCATCTATTTCTACTTGAGCTAAATGAAGTCAGTCATTATGGAACTGCAGTGACCGTATGGATATTCAATGTGGTGACCTTTGTATTTTGTTTCTTCATAACTTTAGTGGGCCGTGTGTCCACTCACCTTGGCCTCTCTCTCTTTGTGATATTTACAGTGAGTTTGGCTGTTAATCATATATTATTTTTCTCATTACCTTTCTTTTGAGGGCTTACTGGGGAAAGCTGTTTTTCAAATTTTAAATCTATCTGTGTAAATTGTTATTTTTAGAGCATAACTGTTTGTACCTTTCCTAACATGACATTATCTCAAATTTAATGAGTGATTGTAAGAAAAGAGTTATTTATTGATAGATGGATAAAAGTTGGTATCATCTAGTTGGAATTAATTCAAGTGAGGAACAAAAATGTGTCCACCAAAACAAATGCAATTTTTCAACAAGATCCCAGTGTTTTCTTTGTAAAAACTAGGATTGGAAAAACATGAGGTTTTCCTGCCAGATTCCATTCATTTTCAGCAGGAACAATCTGCTCTTCTCAGCTGAATGTTTTACAGCAAGAATGTCTGGAATTGAGGAACCAGCTCCTGTTTGGAAATAGCAATTGTTTTTAATGAAAGAGCCTGCCTTTCATTGGAGATAATACTAGAACCGCAATTCCACCAGGGCAAAACTTTACCTGCACAAAAACATGGCATACAAACAGCATAAGATATCAGGTTAATGTGAAGGCAACGGAGAAGCTAATTTTCTTTCTTCTCCTTCTTCTCTTTCTTTATTGGGTTCATCTGTGGTCCCTCAGTGATACCAGATAATAAAAGGCCAAAGGTCAAAAATCACCTGGCTGTGACTGGATACATGCCAAACTATTGTGTATTTGAAAACAAGGGTAGTGGGAAGGGAGTAGTGTGTCAGACCTCCCTCGTAGTTGAGGCTTGCTTGGAAAAATCTGAGCAGCTTGGCAGGAAAATTCTGATGCATAATGAGGCAGATAACCCTATAGTTCAGTTCTACACAGTGATGTCCCTCACTGTGCAATATAAATCTTAGCATATAGCCAAGTTGCTTACATTGGATGAAGAATCCACTAATTCCTTGAGTGTCACAATAAAGCTAGCACTAGGCTTTCTCTCTTATAACTTGATGCAAATCAGATAATAAAAGAGGCAGCTTGTCTGGCTATATTTCAAGCAACAAGCAGATATAAGAAACAAAACCAAATTAACCCCCAAGCTACAGTGTGTCAAATCCATCTCATATATAATAATAATATCGAACTGTTAAACAGCACTTTTTATTTATAGATTTCAATGGGCTAAATTGCATCGAACATCTTTAAATAACATTGATGATCTGACTTGGTGTAGTTCTATACCAAAGACTTCTCAAACTTCATGATGAAAGATAAAGCTGACTTTATTCTGTATATTCTGCTTACAAGAGTATAAGCTAATGCGTCGGCCTTAATGCCAGCTCTCCTGCACTTTGCTGGCTTAAGATAGACTGGCGGGGCCAGATCCCAATCTCATTTACTGTGGTGTAATTCTACTGAAATCAGCGTAATTCCTCCAGATTTACGACTGTGTTAATGAGTTCAGAATCTGGTCCATAAATGCTACAAACATAGTTTATTTTTTCATTTAATTTCTTAGCTTTTATCTGATTTAGAAGAAAGAGGAATACATTGATGGAAAATATTCGTTATTTACCTAACAGAATGGAAAGGGCTCTTCAGGATTTGTTTCAGTCTGTTAGAGGAAATATGCATTTAGGTACTTTTTAAAAAATTCCTAATACCACAGCAACCCTATTTATTTTCGCAGCAGGTGCAGGATGGCTTTTGATATCAGTGACCATTGGAAACAAAGACAACCAGAAGTATGAACTCGCTTTCACCCCAATAATTCCACTATGGTATCACAGGTTAATGCTGAAAATAATTCAGGTCACCACTGTGTGAATCCAGCAGACCATAGCGGCTCATTCATTGGCATTTCAGTCTATTGTGCAGTATTTTAGAAATCTTTTTAAAAAATCTGGATTCTGTACCTATCACAGAAGTCAGTCCAGGCCACTTCATTAGGTAAATGTGTAATGAGACAACTTCCAATTTGGCCCAGTCTGCATGGCTTTTGATGGCCCTTTAACCAATGTAATTCATTAAATATTTATACATATTTTTAAAGATTGTCTTTTATTTACTCAGTAATATCTTCTTCATTGATGATCAGAGCAGAAATTAGGAAGCTGGTGAGACAAACTGGAGTCATGGCATCCACTATTGGGGCAGAGATATAGAAACTGTTTTTTTGTTTCTTTAGTTATAATGTCTCATTAGCACACTAAGGAAACAGGCTGGGAATCCAGGTTTTGCAGCTTTTGAACCCATCTCTACAGAGAAATGTTCACAAAGATAATTGAGTTAAGCTACTGTAGGGGTGGATGTAGAACACTGGAAGGTCTTAACTGTGAATGGAACACGATGTTGGCAATAATGATTGTATCCGGAGTTAAAAAGGAAGATCTTCCAGCAAGACTGTATGTGCAGCCCTTCAGTAGCTTCAACCAATGATCTTGGTGAACTGTGGAGATGTGCTAAACCTGCAAAACTTGCATCCCAATTTAAAACATCCCATCTGTGGTTTTGGTTCAGCTCAAACCAGTCACACCTTGGGCCAATCACACAATTTAGAGCCATATCTGAGTTTGGATTTTGAACACCCCCAAAACTGAAGCATATTCAGGCCCAATTCTTGAGCACCAATAGTAGAGACTAATTGAATAGGCTTCAACCCCCTCTTTCTGAGAAGGCTATTCAGATGGAGAGAAGTGGGTCTGCCACTCGTATTGGGGTATGCCACTCAAAGGAAGATTAAATACATGAAATGCTGCTTTTCTTGCATTTATCAATTTATTAGTCATTTCCTGTTTTGCTCTAGAGAAAGTGAAAAGAATCTATAAAAAGCCTCTCCACTGGTTTTTAAATGATAAACAGAGAAAGATGTTGATCCAAGCAATAGCTTCATTGAGCTGGTTGAATTGGATCCAATGCTCTTTTTTTATTTGTGAGCTTTGCTATGGTAAGATTTGTTGGAAGTGAGTGTTTCTTATCTGAGCACCTAGGGCTCTGACACGAGTATGTGCAGATCCATCAACACATCTTTCAGATTGAAACAATTTTCTGCTGTTAAATGGAATAAATCTAATGTTTCTAATTCCTGAGTTAAATTTTGTGAAAAATAATGGTGGAAACTGACATCAGTTTAGAGCTGTACTTAGTTCCAATGCATGTTTTTAGTTTCTTGCAGCTTCTGTCACTCCTCTACATGTGGAACTGGGGCATTCTTTCCTGGTCTTCTATTAGTTATAACTTTTAATCATCTTGCTTTGTAGACCTTGTTTCTAGACCCAGTTTTCAGAGAGAGAGAGAGAGAGAGAGAGAGAGAGAGAGAGAGAGGGCAATTACTGCAGAACATAAATTAGTCCCTTGGGTTGTTCCAGCTGCTTCTGGAAACTGGAAGGTGCCAAAGTGGCATCTTCATTTTCCATTTCCTGTGCTGAATGGAGGAACTAAGCATTGGGACCAAGGTCTTTAAATTGAGATCCTGCTAGAACTTGTAAGCTCTGGGCTGAGAACCTGGATTCTAATGTAAGGCCGAATGGCTACCAACTTCTAGCTTTTATAACTACGGGTAGGTATAAGCTGGAAGCCATTTGACCTTACGTTTTATAGTCCAGGTTTTCAAGTCTGTATCTTTCAAGCTCTCTTTTTCAGACTTGTAATTTCTTCTTGTGTTATCTCAGATCTAGTCCATGTTGTCTCTTTCAAGTTCAGTCACCCAGCACAATACTATTTGAGCATGGCTTGAAAGTCATGGTTAGATGAGAATGAGTTCAAATATCTCTCTTTATTTTTTATTTCTTCCTTATAAACAGCATCTTATTTAAATGAAACCACAGTTTGATTTCCCTTCTTTCAATTTTTCCTTTGAAACTTCCCTTTCTGAGGTCTGATGCCAGTTGTCAAGGTTATTTCATTTAGGCCCCTCCCCTCTCTTTACATTACGACTACAACCAAGTCAGGAGACCTGATTCTCACGAGAGCTACTCAAAAATTTTCAACTGAAAAATTTTCTGGACAAAAAATGGGATTTAATCAAAAACAATTTTTTTTCATAGGAAAATATTTTTGATTATTTAAAAAATTACAATGGGAAATAAAATGGTCATTTTAATTTAATTTTGAATTGAAATTTTCCTTTCAGCTTTCAAATCTGATTTCCCCTCCTCTCCCCAAATTTTGAAATTTGGGATTTTCCCCACCCCCAACTTTCCCTCTTTCTTCATTTTGCTGTTGAAGGCTGTAGAATTGTCTAGAAATTCCTACCCATATTCCATTCTGTAACTTTTCAAAATTTCCTCAACTTTGGAAAAATTAGAAAGTAATGGCTAAAGGAAAAAATAAAACATTAGCTTTGCCACTTTATCTTTTCTAAAGTTGTGAAAAGTTAGAGTTTACCATAATAAAGAGTGTTTAATGTAGTTTTAGTAAATTATTTGTTATTTGAGAATCTGAAGCCAAAGAGAACTACAATTCTTTCCAATTCTGACGTGAAAACCCAAAAGAGAGGAGATTTTGGACACATAATGTTTCCTACTTGTGATAGATTTAATTTGGGCTTGACATTTATCATATACAGTGGCCAAACCCATCAATTAGCTCATTTAAAAATAGTTCTTAAAGAATGGAAGGAGAAAGAAAGATCATCTTGTGTTCATTTAGGGTGACCAAATAACAAATGTGAAAAATTGGGACGGGGGTAGGGGAAAATAGGCACCTATATAAGTAAAAGCCCTGAATATCGGGACTGTCCCTATAAAATTGGGACATCTGGTCACCCTACGTTCATTTTAATAAATTTGTAAAAAGCTCAGACACCACAGGAAAGGCCTAATTTAATCTATAAGTTAGCATGAAGTAATGTGAAAATGTTCTCATGTTAGTGTTGGAATTAATGTTTCCACTCAAGAAACAATGAGCCTAATTCTCCTCTCAAATCCATTTTACATCAGTGATTTCATTAGGCTACACTGTTGATTTACACTGAGGTAAATCAGGCCCTTTGTTTTCCAGGTTACTCTGCTGTAAGACAGTACAATGTGGTATGCAAACTCACCCTTTGCATTGTAATTAAAGCCCTCCCACCGTAAGGATGTTTTGCAAATGAATCTTTGCTGAAATAGTGTGACACTGCTCTGTATATAGAATTACGTAACCATTATGGGGCAAAATGGCTTGCTTATGCAATAGTGCTAGCCAAGCTAATATTAAAAAAAATCCAGCAGGCAAGAGGAAATTCAGATAACTTACATCAGTTTTTCCATAGTTTTAGTGTCATAGCAAAACATAGACAGTATGTTTTAGATATAATTGCAAAATAATTAGCCAACACTTGAGAAGTGTGCTATTCATTTGGGCAATTAAACAGTAATATTGTCCTTTAAATCAGTTAAAATTGCACAATTGCTCTGGGATATCACCACAAACATCCTACTGAAGGACACACACACACGCGTGCAGAGGTTCTTTACTACATTATCTGTCCTGCAGCTCTCTTCCCCCCACACTCTGAAGCCAGTCAACCCTCCTTTAAAAGGTTTGGCCCCTGGCAAGTACAAAGCCATTGTGTAGCAGGTGAAGGGTTAATGTAATGCATGCAGCTGCTAATGTTCGGTTCTGAGGCAACATGATCTTCAGGGGTAATCTATCCAGGCAGGATCTGACATGAGATGTGACATTTACCATCAAACACAGCTAGGGCCATTGCTCATATTCTTAGGGCTATCAAAAAGAGAGCTCCTGTTGGTCCTTTTCCTCTTTGCCTTCTGTGTATATTTTTATTAACTGCTTGGATTCTTGCTGCTTCTAAATATAATATTTCTATTAGGGAGCCTTATAAATATTGTTGAAACTGTAGGTTCCCTGATTAACTAGAAAGAGCTGTCATTACTTGATTACTTACCAAAGGATGTCGAGGAACAATAATTCCACAAAATGATGAGGGTGCTAGAGGGATTAATTTATGAAGGAAGATTTCAAGAGCTGTGTATGCAAAGCTTGGATAAACTACTGCTGGGGGTGGGGAAAGACCACAGGAGTATTTGAAGGGCATAAATGTGGAGGGTTATGGAGAGAGAGTAATAAATAAGGTGATGCAAGGACTAATTAGATATAATAGGAATGACGAGAAGTGGGTAAAATTAAGGTTCAGATATGTTGTGATGGGACCCCTATAAATGCCCAGTATAGTGATATGGCCAGAACCTCAGGACAGGCCCTTTTGTGCCAAGTGCAGCACAGGATGGTAGTAGGGAAACAAAGATGGTTGTAGGCTGTCTTTGAAACTCCCTGATCCTTATGTGGCTGAATGCCAGTCCAGTCCTAAGGAGTTATTTACAGCAGCCTTGGGGGTTGCAAGGGGAATCTTCAGGTAACCAGTTAAGTCAATTTTGACTAAAAGCAGCTTTAATGGAGCCAGGATCTGGGCCATTGATTCTGCTGTCCGCTACAGTGGGTATAAAACCACAGGATCTCTGACTGCCAGAGTATCCTGGGAAAGAAGAAATTAAAACAACAGTAACCACTACATAGAAGAAAATCATGGTCATTTTCATGAACATTCCATTCAGCTCCATCCAAAATTCTCATTTAAGGTCATTCCAATAATTTGGTGAATAAAATGGAAGTGGATGCCTTTAAGAAGTGGATCTTCACCAGTCTTCAGTGCTCACCACACCCAAGTCTTTGCCTTTACTGCAGTATTTTTGATATTTTCCATATTTAAAACAGCAGATTCTGCAAATATTATAGTAAATATAACTTTTGCTAGTGTTGAATATCAATTTTTATGGCACCCTCTTAACTTCTGATTGATTTTCATATTCCAACTTTCCATCTTTGCTTAGTTTCAAACATATTGTGTGCACATTTGAGCAAAGACTTTCCTGTTCAAAGAACACCTTGCCTCAAGGATTGGTTGGTTAGATAATAGATTATGGAGGCTTTCACTTCTACATCATTGGTTCAAGTCTGTCCTAGGACTGAAATTCATACTAACATAGGAAGGTTATTCATTGCTGTATGTGAACTGAGTAGGTGTTCTCACTCCAATTTTTAATGTGCACATCACTTCAGTTAGCATCTTTTACACCATGAGCGGAGAGACTAAGGATTGAGTGAATATTGAGGCTAAATGTCTCTCACGCCCTATATCTACACAGAGCTTTTTCTTAAAATCTCCCAGTGTTACATTACCAGGTACAGCTCCGCCAGCGATGGCAATAGATAAACCAAGCATTGACATTCTTACCCTGTCATCTGACCTGGCGAGTAGCAAGCCCAGATGATATGGTAATAAAAATTCTTGCAACCACTGATGCCTTGTCTACACTAGAACTCCCTTCAGCAGTAACAACAATGGGACATTTTAAGTCAGCATAAAGAAGGCATTAAAACTGGTTCCTCCAGGACAGGACAGAGGCACATTGGTAGGTCTGTGTTGGGAAAGACTGCATTACCACTGTTCTTGCAGTATCTATTTTGTGTGTATAAATAGGACCTCAGTTTCCTTCAATCTGATTCTTTTCATGAGCATGACATTCATTTACAAAAATTATAAAGCTATCTAGTAACTGACACAGGCCTTCTCTTCCTCCTGATATGCTAGTGAACTTGTAGGAGTCAGTTTGTGATGTTACAATCATTTATTTGCCAACAGACTATGCTGAAATACACAGGATTATGACTTTCACTGTAAGATCAACCTGAGAGAAAATTGAGGTTGGGAGGAAGAAAGCTCATACTCAAATATTAATAGCTTAAATAATTAGTAAAAATGGAAAAAGGAAGGATAGAAAATTCTGGATCAACTGTGTTATTTTGCTTAAGTATTCACTTTTTTCAGGTTTGCTGCAATATGAAAGTGGCATCTTTAACAGGGCCAGCCCAGAGATGTTTTACTAAAAGGATAGTTCCTACACCACGGAAATCAATGGGCATTATGCCACTCTCTTCCATTGGAGCAGGATTGAGCCGGGTCCAGGAAGCAAAGCAAAGTAAAAGGGCTTTGCCTACAGAAAGTACACATGGGTTGGGGAGGTAACATCTCCCCTCATCCCAAGCATGTAAAAAGGCTTAGTGAATCCATGCAAATGAGTGGAGGGAACCCATTCTTTTCCATCATGCAGATTTGTGGCCTGGTGGATTTGCACCATTTGCGAGGACCTGTAGTTCTGTAATGTCACCATAATGCCTATTCCCCATCACCACATTTCAGTAATAAGAAGCACTGTGAAGCTTTTCTTAGTGGCATGCGGATTCTGTGGCAGGGCTTCTTGGTGCCTGCTGCTCCCCACCCCTTAAGTCTGTATAACAGAAACAGGATATTAGCAGGATGGGCAGGGATGGTGTCCCTAGCCTCTGTTTGCCAGAAGCTGGGAATGGGCAACAGGGGATGGATCACTTGATGATTTCCTGTTCTATTCATTCCCTTTGGGGCACCTGGGATTGGCCACTGTTGGAAGACAGGATACTGGGCTAGATGGACCTTTGGTCTGATCCAGTATGGCCGTTCTTATGTTCTTATTCTGCCATTGGTACCTCGTACATCTCGAGAAAGGCCAATGGGCTGGCTTTTAAGAGTCACCAAAGCCTGAAATGCTGGCCTGGTACACATACCCGTGGTTGGAAGCCATTGAACAATGAGATGGCAAGAACTCTGAAGTCAGGCAGGCAATTGCTATAGTTATTCTGTGGACCGATAATTCTTTATTCCCTTTTTCCCAAGGAAAGAGAATTTCCTTGTGCCCAACTACAATGGGAAAAAAACCTTTAACAATGCCAGACAAAAACAGGAACCTTTACAACATTGCAAAAAGGCAAACAGGTCTTTCTTGGGTCACAATTGTTGAATGGGACTTCTGCAATTCTCTCTCTCTTTCAAACTGTTGAAGCTTTGCTCATCAATTGCTACTAATTTGGGTGAAGTTGGCCATATGGCAAGCTGAAAACAGTGTTGGAAAAGCTTTCACACATACATATCGCAGCACTTTCTTTGCTAAATGAGGACTTTCTTCCTGAAGTGCAGATTTCACGTGCAGATCCCTAAGGTAATGAATTACACCATAAATGTGGCTGAAATACTTGCAGCAGCTTGTTTTAATACCTAGGATAGGGGTGGGCAAACTACAGCCCACGGGCCGGACCCAGCCCATCAGGGCTTTGGATCTGGCCCGTGGGATTGCCACTCCCATGGCACTGCGGGCCCCATGCCACTGCTGGAAGCAGCCAGCACCACATCCCTGCAGCCCCTGGAGCAGGGGAGAGGGCTCCGTGCACTGCCCTTGCCTGCAGGCACTGCCCCCCGCAGCTCCCATTGGCTGGGAATGGGGAACTGCGGCCAATGGGAGCTTCGGGGGAGATACCCGCAGGTGAGGGCAGTGCGCGGAGCCCTCTGCCCCCCTTCCCAAAGGGGCCACAGGGACGTGGTGCCAGCTGCTTCCGGGAGCGGTGCGGAGCCAGGGCAGGCAGGGAGCCTGTCTTAGCCACGCTGCGTGCCGCTGCCACCCCATAGCCGCTCCAGATAAGTGGTGCCGGGCCACAGCCCGAACCCAAACCCCTCCTGCCCTGAGCCCCCTAACTCCCTGCCCTGAGCCCCCTGCCGCACCCTCCCGCACCCCAACCCCCTGCCCTGAGCCCCCTTGTACACCCCACACCTGTCCTGCACCCCAACCCCTTGCCCTGAGCCCCTTCCTGCACACCGCACCCCCTCCCACACCCTGCCCTCCTGCCCCAGCCCTACATTCATGGCCTTGCACGCAATTTCCCACCCAGATGTGGCCCTCCGGCCAAAAAGTTTGCCCACCCCTGACCTAGGAGAAATCCATATCCTCCTCTCCCCCCATGCTATGGGGCTTTTAAAAACCTGTCATAACCCCCTCCCTTCAAACTGCTGTTAGGGTGGAAAGTCTCACAATGTATTTTAAATGGCAAATAAACAACAACTTCATCAGCAGCTACTTTGCCGGAACATTCTCTTAGCATTGTGTCTGAGGAGTTTCTGAGTCCTGCTCCAATTTTCCTCCTAGGAGCATGTTTTGTTGCTCTTAATAGATGAAATCTTCCCATTCTCAGGTCTACATTGTATTCCTATAAATCACCCATTACAGCCAAGACATCTGCTGAAGTGTGATGTTGATATTCCTTGTATGACTTTAGTTATCGTATTTATTTCAGTCACTCTATGGTAATCCATCCATATGACAGGTCAAATATGACCAATACTGAAGTCAAAGAGTCTGTATGCCACCCTTAGTTTGCAAGCTCTACTCCCAGTGATATCAATGAGAATTCTTTGTGTGAGGATCAAAGGCACTAGATGGTTCTGAGATTGGGCCTTACTGCTGCTTCTTGTTGTGTTGGTTGATTAGCTTCTCTTTATGGTAGACACAGATACAGCAACTACTAGAGTTAAAATTTGCTTAGTTAAATAACTGATCTGTTTGCTGAGAATCCCTTTTTTCCAAGCCTTGATGCCTTAGCATACTCTGACCTAGTCTTTAAGAATAAAACAATATGATACTTCTGTACAACAGTCTAACTAAATAACATAAACATGTGACTATAATTACCCTGAAATATAATCATGCTTTATAAGGTCTGATCCAAAGCCTACTGAAGTCAATGGAAAGACTCCTGTGGATTTCAATGAGATTTGAAGGAGATTAATAGTGAATTCATTTTAATACTATAGCTGGAGGGTTACAATGACCAGAAGCACGGTTTCCACACTGCAGTATTTTGAAACAATTTGGGCACTGCGTTCTAGTTCACTATAAGCAGAGTTTTGCTCTATCTGAACTGGCTATATGTGGATCCTCTGTGCCGTAGATTCCTTTGTGCTTTAAAGGTCTATAAGAGAGTCCTTGATTCATACAAGCTCATGGCAGAGCTGGAGGATAATGGATTGTTCTGAAGGCACCCATGTGAGGTCTGTACATTGCCTGATGGAGACAGAGTTCCCAAGAGTGGGATAAAAAAAGAGGCTATCCTTATGTACTCGACCAGGTAGGTGGCAGTGACTTACACAGTTATAGAGTGATGTGTGTAATCAGGAACTATCCTGGAGATTGCAACAAGCTAGTCTGTATCCTGTGGCTTTCTCACCAGTAAAATTGTGTTGGTATTACATCTCTTATTGAAACTTACATTGTCCTAAAGACTCAATGACAGCAGTCAACATATTCATTGCTGTCAGGAGTGTCCCTCAATGTCTCCCTTTTCTCTTTTATTTTGTGGAATGCTGGGGTGTTCAAGATCTGGGTACTGACCAGAATTTTGCAGTTTGAGTCCAACTCTAATTTTCTTAATTTAATGTGGTGTTATTTAACATGTTATGAAATTAAGGAAATGTTTATTTCGATGCGTACCATTAAAGTACTGTTCCTTTTCAGTAAGAGGGAGGCAACATGATTTTTGAGAAAATTATCCTCTTTAATTCAGTGGGTTCCCTCACTCTTGATGATGAGTTTATGGTGTCAGAGAAAAAACAGTGAATCTAGCATTCAGCTGCTGCCATGGATTCTGAGAGGAAATTTAACTACATCATTTTTGTATTAAAAATGAATAAGAACAATATCCCACTACTAACCAAGATATGATTTCTACACTTAGACTAGCATTATTTTAAATATTCTTCACATTAATTTTCCTTGACAAGTATTAATCTGAAGTCTTTTCTCTATCTCCACAATGGTACAGGCGTCGCAAGAGTACTGCAAGCTTTCATATGCTGCCCCATCAGTGTACCTCAACCCTGACCTGGAGAGACCACTAGTGATGGGACAGTAAGTCAGTTTTGATCCCTATTTAGTCCTTGGCCTCTCTGTTGGGGCTTCCATATTTCCACTAGAAAGTGGATTGAGACCATCTGATTTCACGCAAACTGGCATCTAATTTCAGTCACTGACCTGCGCTGGATGCACACTATGACCTAGATGGGAAAGGCTCCATAGTCTTGTTACCTAGTCCCCTGTCACACATATTCCTTCACCAAAACCATATTTGTAAGCTCTCTTGTACTACTTTTTTTTCCTTTTGCTACAGTACCAATGTTCTAACTATTGTGGCATTCATCCTAAGCTTACAGTATAGCATGCGCCTTGAATAAGTAATGGCTTGTTCCCAAGAATGATTTATTCATTTAAAAAAGTAAAAATCAAGGACATATGTATTTTTACAAGTACTGCCGCACAGAGATGTTTCTTTGTGTAGAAATCAAACCTGCCTGAATAGATTTCTCCGGTACAAAGCTTGACAAACACTGGATAGGTCTTAGGTTTGTCATGGGCAGGAGTTTTGCTTCCACGCCACAGCAATTAGAAACTGAAAAACTTAAGAGGAAAAATGGTAGAGCCAAAGGTTTCTCCTTGATTTCCTTTCTTCAGCTAGTCACTCAGATACTGCTGCCCTCCTCTATCTCCTTGATCTGTTGCATTTACACTGTACACATCACTATGGTATCTGAACCCTCTGGATAAGGATTTTATATGTGAAGAGAGGGTTAATGAGACACAAAGGTTTGTTGCAGTCAACTTAGTTTATTTCAAAGTAGCTCAAGTTTACCAGCTGTAATTGTACAGAAGAACTGAAACCAACCAAGGGTAAGAAGAAATTAATTTAAAATGGAAGTGTAAGTTCCAGTCAGCTCCAAATGAAATATAATGAGAACGTTGCCCTGGGTCTGTTTATCTTTATTCACATTTTAATTTCTTCTCTATCTGGTCAAAGGAAGAGTATTGGAGGAAGAGGAGCAGGACGGAGAGACAATTGGGAGGTGGTGGTGGCAGGGGGTAGGGAACAGACCTATTGAATAACATGCTCAAGAGCTCTCCTGCACAATGAGATTAGCACAATGTGATCATTTTGGTGCCAAGGTGCTAACACAATAATACAAGCGAGTTTGCCAACTTTTCAAATTGAATGTATTTGATTATTTGCTTTTAATTAGTGTGAGTTTTGGAGTATGTACAGGATTGTTAGAGATACACGAAAAGCTTCCTATGGCAGGGAAGTGTATTCTCAGTAAAGATGGTACAGCATTGTTCTTTTTTAGCTGTGGAGAATGAGATTTAACAGCTATGTTAAATGTTTTAGTCCATTTCTATTGTGCCTCTGTTTCAACCTATTGGCAAGCCCTATTGAAGAGAGAAAATAAACCTCTTATCTGATGTGAATGCTGAGAGCTTTGCCATAAGAAGCATTTCCAGCCCAACTTCAGACTTGAGAAACTATGACTGGTTTATGCAGAGTGGGCTCTTACTTCTTCTTTTCCTCAATAAGCTCCTACATAAACTCGTGTTGTCATTTTCCCCCCATTCGCTGTTCTCTCTTCATTCATTTATCTTGAAGATAGTAGTCAAGATTGCAGACTTTTTTCTTTTAAACAGCATAGCCAGCTGTAGGTCCAGGCTGAAACTCTGTTCATTTTGACTTCTCTTTGCCTTCCTTCCAGAGTATGAAGGCAGAGTTGAAAATGTCTTAGGGAATTGTTATTAAGATTTTCTACGGGCTGCTTTATGACTTGCCAATCACACAGGGTAACGTACCTCTCTGAACAAAAGAGATGCATCAGAGAAAGAAAAAAGTAATTCTTATTGTTTGGCACAGATTGTAACTTAACATCTATATCTCAGCTACTGGGTTACCTGTTTTAGTAGATTTAGGGTACGTGGTTCTTCATCATCCAAAGAGAATGAGTACTTAGAAACAAACTTCCCACACATTACATATGTAACAGCACAGCCTTTTACCTATACTGTTCTTCAGTCATTTATATATCTATATCTATATCTATATATTTAAAATATCCCCCCCCCTTAAACAATAGAGAGAAACAAATGGTTGACAATAACAATGGCAGCAGCTCTCCAACAAAAGCATGCAATTATTACAATTATACTATCCTTGATTAGGCTCCCATGCATTGCATTTCAATGTAATTGATGTTGTAGGTTGACACATTGGACACCAAATATTCTCGCCTGTCCCTTCACTCTTTTGTTTCAGAGCCTGATTTGCATTTTCTATGCTTTTAGTAATGAAGACTTAGCACTTTTCCTCCATTAGAAAAAAAAAGAGACACAATAATCTGCAACTCGGCACTTGTTTAAGGATTCTGACCCTCAAAAATACCACTTTGCTTCACACATTAGCTGCTTACAAAGAAGGAAGCTAATGTATCATCTAATTGGGCAAACCACTGCATCTGATTTCTCTCAATCAGACTATTAGCTTCGTAATTACCCATCTGCCTCATGTGGAAAAACGGCAAGGCGAACACCCAGCTAATAACATTCTCAAGAGCTCTCTAGCACAATGAGATGAGCATGATGTTGTGGGATATAGTCCCTAACCATTTAAGTGCCAAGGTGGTCTCACAATACAGTGGGAGTTTGCCAACCTTCCCAGTATGAATGTGTTTAATTATTTGTCTTTAATTAGTCTGAGTTTTGGGGTCTGTTCAGGATTGTTGATGAAAAATGAATGACAGAAAAGAAGCCCCCTCAAGCATCCTACCAGCCTGTTCTACATTCTCCTGTCTGTTAAAATGGCATAATTCTTTCAACCTGTGACAAATGAGTTTTAAGTCTCCTGAACAGTTCTGCTGTGTCCCCCCACTTTTTTTTTTTTTTTTTTTTTTTGGTATTTGAATATTTTGTCTGGGTATGTTAATTTGGAAGTGGTCTTGCCAGGCTTCGGATGCAAGGAGCTCTGAAATCCTGGGCTTGAATCTTCTTTTACACACCTCGCTTTTACATTAGTGTAACTCCATTGACCTCTGTGGAGCTACTACTGATTTACCCCAGAGTAACTGAGAGAAGAATCAAGCCCTGGATTTTACCTCCAAGAGACTGAGCTGCTGTTCCATATCTAGAGTATTCCAACATGGTTCCGTTCCACTTCAAACATTTCCACAGGGTCTTTGAGCATGTTTCCCACTGGATGACCTATCAGAATAGTTGTGGATTGTTGGAATGCCTTTGCTGTCTGTTCCCAAGGTTATAAGCATATGGACAAGCAGCAGGTGATTCTCCGTGACGGGCCCTTGGCTTTATTTTCAGACCCACTTATGGTCTATTTAAGCCTATTTAATAAAATAAAATAAAATAAAAAAATAAAATCTCTTTGATGGCTTGTAGGATACTGAGCAAGATGTATCTGCCTAATCTGTTATCTTTTTACTGATTTGGGAGCATTCTGCAGATTCATAAAAGGCAAATCCATTACTGATCTATATTGGCTAATCACATATAATCTGGTCTCCTTTATGTGTTTTACTGCAGCTTGTCCATACACTATTGAAAATCCATTGTTTGTATATATTTTTGTTTCCAGATCTAAAAGGCTGGACTCCGTCAGGTTGATAGCCAAGTGACCTCTGGCACACAAATTCAGAAATAAAGAGATTTAGAAATTAAGGAAAAAATTTCACAGGCAAACAAACAAAACTATTCAACAATAACTCATATGTTTTTAAAAATGCAGGACTATCAAGATATGTACATAGCAAATCGAAGCAACCAGACAGTCTGATTGCTGTAACCTTCACCCTCCTCTCTCCCATTGTTTACTGTTATCACTCATTGTGTTATGTCCAAACCCATTTAGAGTCAGTGAGCATGGACCTGATTGCAGGATAGGTGCCCTGTATTGTAAACTCTTTTGTCTATTTTTTTAAATTATTATTTATAAAGTACTATGCACAGCTATGAGACTGCATAAATAATAACCATCTAGACAATAATGTGTGATCTAGGCATCTGATCCTGCAACCCTCAGATGAGTAGTCCTTTCCCCCATGAGTTTACTTACTTTTGTGAGTAAGGTCTATTTACATGGCAAAGGATTGCATGACTGGGCCCCACAATATTTGCTACCTGCTAATGGCATTGTATTTTGAATAATAACAATATTTTGCAATTGAATAGCACCTTGTGTCTTTTAGCCCCAAAGTACTTTAACAAACATCACTGAATTAAGCCTCACCCACACCCCTGTGAAATAGGGAGCATCCCCATTTTATGGGGGAACTGAAGCACAGAGTGATTGAGTGCCTGCTTCACATTGGTGAACAGTTATGCATGCAGGTAGCCCCACTGATGACATGTGTGTATGAGTACAGGCTTTATAATCTGGCCCTAGGTAACTAGACCATCCTTGCTTATGCTGTCCTTTCTCAGATAAGGAGCACTATTGCCTTAATTGATACTACTGGCATGATTAAGGGACTGCAAGATCATGTTAGTTATTTCCTGTCTCACAGACTTTTGTGTTAACAGTTTGGCCTTCTTATTCTCTAATGACCTCCACTAGTGTCAGACTATGTGACCCTTACTCCTGCCAGTGAACACTTACTCACTTGTGTAATCCCATTCGCTACGATCGGACTGTTCAGGGTTAAACAATCCAGCTGTGTGCCTTGTTGTTTCGAAAGGTCTGTTACGGAGTTGAAAATCACATCATTGTGCCTGACAAAACTGTAATGCTGTCTAGAACTGATAGACCAACAAAGATTCTTCTGAGTCATCTTCCAGTTATTGCTGCTAAATTTGACTTTATTTATTTAATTTTTTGGTCACATGCACAGATTAACTAGCACTAATTCAGTGGAAAAACTAATAAGGGATAATACCTCAAGTGCACAAATTGCATCAATGACTTTCAGAGTATCTACTTTATAATTGAATGTAAACTCTACCTGTAATGCTTGCACTGAAGGGAAATGGAACCATAAAGGGGTGTAACATATTTCGGTAAATAAATGAAAATCTAAAACTTCTAGGAAGGTCATACCATGCCTTGTGTGGCTGAACCTTTTAATTGCATATGTCATGCAAATTGTCATTGAATGGTATTATTTAAAATAGTCAATACACACAGTGACTTTACACCCATTAGATTGCTGCATTTCTTTTCTTTAATTTTTTTTAAAGACATTAGGAAAAACTTCCTAACTGTCAGAGTGGTTAAGCCCTGGAATAAATTGCCTAAGGAGGTTGTGGAATCTCCATCATTGGAGATTTTTAAGAGCAGGTTGGACAAACGCCTGTCAGGGATGGCCTTGACTGCAGGGGACTGGACTAGATGATCTCTCGAGTTCCCTTACACTTCTATGATTCTATGCTTATTATGACCTTTGAAAGTTGTACTGAATTAGGGAGGGTTAAATAGATATTTAGGCCGTGATCTGCATTGAGACCCATTGAGCAGCCCTCTTTGCCCATGCAGAATCCCATTGATTCTGCACAGGCGCAGAAATGGTCTGACTGAATGGTTCTCAGTACAGAATTGGGGCCTTTATCAATAAACCAGCAGTCAGTTCTGATCTGACAACCTGCCAGGTTATAAAGAAAAGTGATTGATTGATTGATCTATTTTAAATATTGGTTAATTTAGGAGTCATCTACGCACAAATTAATGCTTTAATGAAACCAGTACAAACTCCTGTGTGGACGCTTTTAAGAGTGATTTATTTTGTTTAGCTTAAACCTGTTCCTACTTGACTGAAGCTAAACTGAAATAATCCTGGTTTAAACCAAAATAAGAGTGTCCAGACAATTAATTTCAGTTAAACCGGTGCACCTCTGCATGTAGATGAGTCCCTATAGAAACTCAGTGTAACTTTCACCAATAAAACGTGACTGAAAATGCAAAAGTAATTCTCTGTGAAAAGGAGAGATAGTGTAGTGGTTGTGAAGGAGTTAATGCCTGTTTGGGAAGGAAAAGGCTGGCCATGTGAATGATGGTGGAAAGGAAAATATTTTAGGACTTAATTTCTTAGATGATTATTAAAAAACCTTAAACAAATAACTATACTTTTTCATTAGGCTCAGTAATAATTTGAGATTTTTAGAAAAGGGCCCTATTGAGAGTTTTTAAATTAAGTGTTAAAATTCTTGTGCCAGCTCTGAAGTCTTTTCTCAGACTTTAGTCCAGCAAAACTGTCATTGCAGTCTATGGGATTTTTGTTGGAGTGAGGACTGAGGACTGACTCAAGCCCTTCTATTGTCCTTATCACAGCAGTATCTAAGTGTCTCCCAGTACTTAAAAAATGATAATGTTCTTTCTCTGCCTTTCTCTCTCCTGACCTTCCTTGCCAGCAAGAAGCAGATTTAGATTATATATTTTTTTTATTAATGAATGAGGATAGGCCTGGCAAAGAGACGGGCTTTACATTTGGCTTGAATGAGGTAAGTTTAGTGGTTGATGTAGTGAGTTCCATATTCATAGCCTGAGTCTTGGGAAGGTTCTGTCTCCCATAATCACGACAAGCCTACCCCTATTGGTCAACTGTATCATCATTCCAGTGGAATACAGCTGTTGTGGAAGGAGAGCTGTTGTCTCAAGTAGCCATGATCAGTTCTATATTGGGCTTTGGAAATCAGAGGAACTATCTTAGGGCCCTAGTCGGGCACTTTTTCGGTTCCCTGCTCCACTGCAGACTTCCCGCATTATCTTGGGCAAGTAGTGTTTCAGCGTCTCAGTTCCCCATCAGTAAAATGAGGGTAACAGTGCTTCCTTAAAATTGTGAGATGCTCCGACACTATGGTATTGAGGGACATACAGGAACCATAAATAGACAGAATCGGCCTCTCTTCAATGAGGAGTTACACAGAGGGGTGATGTGTTCCTGGGGACCTGTGTCACTGAGTGGATTCTTTATAAACAGGAGCTTCCTTGGGCTATAGGGCATCTTTCTTGGATATAAAAACTGCAATAGTCCAGCTCAGATCACTGACTAAGAACATCAGCATTTGGCCCTTCATTTTAAAAAAAACAGTAGCAAGCTCCAGGGGATGTTCTTGATTAGTGGAAGTGTCTCACATGGCACAATATGCATAAGGTATTCAAGCAAATGAAGGTTCTCTTTCATGTCAGTTTTTTTTCTGCTACAGCAAGGTTGGCATTGTTGCTGGTGTGCACACATGTATCTGAATATTCATAGTCCTGGGAAGCCATTTCTATTGTTGCATTATTTTTATCATTAGCAACTGCCAATGGACAAAGCTGAACTAAGAGGTGAAGTGAAGGGAAAAGGTACCCAAAGGGTGTTTTGTGACTTCAGCCAGAGCTGCAGTGGTACAGTTCCTTAACACCTTTCCTGCTGAAGGACTCTGTAGTGTTATACCAACTCTGGACAGACAGCATCTCTGAAATGCAACCACCTTTGGGGTGGAGTGTGATAACTAGGGAAGGTGAATTTTTGGTCAAGGATGCCAGTGCAAATCTCTCTTTTTATGAAAAAGGGCCATGGCAATGTTAACGTCAAATAGAATTTAATGTTTAAGGTCTCCTCCTAAAGTGTAAACTGCTACAGAAAGATGAAGACCTTTCAGGGATTTGAAACCTGTCGTGCTTGGGAGACTAGGTATTACAAAGCTAAGCTTGGGACACTCCCAAGAGATCACAAGAACCCCCATTACCACATCTTGACCACTGAGCTATCCCCTCCATTTCTTAGTTGTTCTTAGTTGGTCATTGCCTCTCGTGCCCCAACATAATTTTGTTGGAATTCAACTATGTGATCCAGTATATTGCAAGGAACATGTAGTCCAGTGCCATACAACAAAACCATCTTATAGCTATATATATAAATAAGGCACTATGTTTATCATAACCTAGGTCTATTTGCCATTCATCCCTCTCACCTTAGTTGCAAAGCTGTTTGTTCTCATCATGACATAAGCTGAATGTTTATGATAATGCGCCTATGCAGAATT
This sequence comes from Emys orbicularis, assembly GCF_028017835.1. Taxonomy (NCBI): domain Eukaryota; kingdom Metazoa; phylum Chordata; order Testudines; family Emydidae; genus Emys; species Emys orbicularis. The sequence goes on from NC_088685.1 coordinate 169,416,988, forward strand.
GCATTTTCCAACTTTGTGGTATTACTTGCAGCAACACTCGGGGTAACGAGTTCAGTGTTGGCATTAGTGGAGTTTGATAACAGTTTACTGACTGTTACTGTGTGGAGAAATTAATGTAGCTGGACTGGAAAGGACTTTAGAAATGCAGTTTTGCTTTGGGCATCAGCTGTCAATCTTTTTTTGTTGTGGTTGTTGTTTTGTGAGAGCTTGCAAATGAGGTTAGTGTGCTATCTGTTATTTAATCAAGTCCTTGATACAATCTTCATGGTCCTTCTAGAGTCCCGGAGGAGACTCTCATTGTGCTTCTAAAGGTAAGTTGTTAAGAAATGCACCTGGAATGACAATTTTTTCCAGGGAGGAAGAGAGATGGGAATGTTTAGGTGAATAATGTCCTGAGAGGGACTAGAAAGAAAGACTTAATGGCAGATGTTGTAAAGTGTGGACTTTTTAAAAGACAAGGAAGCTTAGTTTTTGTCCTGTCTGAGCTTAAATGGGCTGGAATCTTCATTCTGCTTCATTTACTAAAGAGTACTAATGTAAGTACCAGTAGCCTTAAATAATATCAGACCAGTCTATCCTAAGGACAGTCTGTTTCCATATGTCCTGCACTGGCAACTGTGGCAGGTGGGTATAGAGCCGCTGACTATTTCATGGTACCATTATGAGAGGACAGGAAACAGGGCTTGTGAATCTGTAATAACTCCACCGCATTTATATACACAAATGTACATATGTGGACATCCTTCTTCCTCTGGAGCGAAGGAGGTTCTGGACATGGGACAGACCTTCCTGTAGAAGGGGCAGATAGGTGATGCTTCCTCTTCTCCCAACAGAGAGGCAGGAAGATTAGGAACCCCAAAAGTTCCTCACCCAGGCATTAGCTCCTCCTGCTGACCTCATTTCAAATTCCCCTGCCTTAAGTCTTGATTTCTCCAGCCAATGAGGAGTTCGGAGGGGAAGAGCCCGTGGAGCAGATTGACGTATCCCTCAGCTTTGAGTAAAAGAGTATGTGTGGGGGGTGGGGGATTGTAGCCTCTCTTCCTTTAACTCCTGCCCCTAAATTCTAACTTATTTTTGTTGTTGATTTTGTTCAGTTGGACAGACAGAGCAGCTTCTTTTCAGAGATGCATCAATATAAAGAGTCTTTTAAATTAAATAATTAACACAAGGCTGCTTTTTAAAACAAAAAGGGGTACTTGGTGTGAAAGGAAAACAGATTAAATCCTTCTGAGGCAGTGTATCAGCAATTTCAGGTCTCTGGTGTGACAGCCAGTGACTGAAAGTTGTTACCATCTGATGGCTGGTTAGTAGCCTCAGCGCAATAATTGGTGGGTTTCTGAGTAGTTCCAGCGGACAGGTGTTCTTCCACATTTTGAAAAAAAAAATCACCAATACAGCTGGCACTAATTGGCCCCCTTGTTGGCAATCTCAACAGAGATGCCAAGGCCTGAACGGGCATAAAATCCCAATCAAATCCTTAGAGAACCTCTCTTCAAGTCAAGGTTGAGGTGCATTGGCAGGAAGTGTGGAGAAAGCTTCTGCTGACTGCTGCTGCTGCTTTGGCTGTACCTGATCTGTGGATAAACAGAGACCTTCATTCTCCAGGTCTGTGAGACTGGAACCTTTTGTGAGCACTGAAGCACAGGAGCTCTGGCTTTTTGGACAAGTTTATTTTATTGCGTTAAATGTTGTGCTTTCAAAGCTGTAATGTGTTCAGAGTTTGTGGTAAGTGTCCGTAAGCATGGGGAGTTCCCACCCTGTTCCTAACACAGGATATGAAGTGCAAACATACCCCCTTCCTCAGGTTTGGTTTTAATAGAGACTTTGGTAAGAACCACAAGGAAACCTGGGGCTAACCTTTCTCCCCACGACTAGTTTTTCCTCTGTCTCTGAGAGAGGGGAAAACAACATCTTTTTTATATGGGGATTGCATACAGAGCTTTTAGTGACCAAGATTAGGATACAGGCTCTTTCATGGCTTCCTTTCATCCCCCACAATCTATTTTGTAGAATAGACAAAGAATCCATAAAAAAAAAAAAACTTGGATAATTCTTGTCTTTGCTGAAAACTTCTGCAGTCTTGCTTATTACACATGCTGTGTTGGTATGGATTTCTCGCCCAGACCCAGAGTCTTTACTTGATGATGCAGTTTTTGACTAATGCTTTGCAAAACCGTGCTGCCCTGTAACCAGGGGCAATTCTATGGACTCTGGCCACTAGGCCGTGCTGCCCTGTAACCAGGGGCGTAAACCCTCACAGGAGGGAACACTTGCAGACCTGGCCTCCTTTTGGGAGGTACACTTTATGCCTGGATTCTGGTGCCTGCAATTCTATCTGTGGATTCTTCCACTTAAGGACCTCAAAGCATTTTCCAGCATGAATGAAACAAGCCTCCAAGCCGCATTATCATCCCCATTTTCTAAACTGAAGTGCAGAGGGTTTAGGCAATTTGCTCATGCATCAAGTTTTTGGTGAAAGTGGGAATAATTCCAGTCTCCAGATTCCCAGTTCTCTGCTTTAAGCACTAGGCCATTGAGGGCAACCTGTGGCCCACGGGCTGTACGCGGCCCATCAGGGTAATCTGCTGGCAGGCCGCCAGACCGTTTGTTTACATTTGCATGGCCACCTGCAGCTCCCAGTGGCCGCAGTTGCACCCATTTGGGTTAAATGGGTGCAAAAGGCCATGTGGACACTCTCATTTCAGAGTGAGTGACTTTTTTTTCAGTATAGCTTAAACCTGTTCCTAATAGATTTAAGGTAAACTGAAATAAGCTTGGTGTAAAACAAAATAAGTGTGTTTACAGAATCTTTTACACCAGTTTAAATAAATTAGTTTAAAATCACACCTTAAACTGGTGTAACTCAGTATCTGAGGCTAGGTCTACACTGCAGCGGGGGTCCGACCTAAGATACGCAACTTCAGCTACGTGAATACCGTAGCTGAAGTTGCGTATTTTAGGTCGGCTTACCTAGCGGTGAGGACGCGGGAAAGTCGACCGCTGCCGCGCTGCCGCCGACTCCGCTGCCGCCTCCTGCCGAGGTGGATTTCCGGAGTCGACGGCAGAGCGATCAGGGATCGATTTTACCGCGTCTTCACTAGACGCGGTAAGTCGATCCCCGAAAAACCGATTGCTACCCGCCGGATCGGCGGGTAGTGAAGACAAAGCCTTAGGGCTTGTCTATGTGCATAAAGTCCCCACTGAAGATGTACCTGTTATCTGTTTTGGCAGGGTGTTAATGGATACACACTAAATAAACTTTTTTTTCTTTTCTGGCTGCAAAAATGGTGTTACTTGACTCTGGAAATCTGATAAGGCACCAACACAAAAATTCTGGATCACAGATGGATAATCAGCTGAATATGAGTCCCCAGTACAATGCTGTGGCCAAAAGGGCTAATGCAATCATTGAATGTATAGAGAGGAATATTAAGTAGGAAGAGGGAGGTTATTTTTAACCTCTGTATTTGGCACTGATCTGATTACTACTGGAATACTGTGTCCAGTTCTGGTGTCCATACTTCAAGAAGGATGTTGGAATAGTGGAGAGATGAAGAAAAAAGTCACACAAATTGATTAAAGTACTGGAAAACGTACTTTATAGTGAAAGTCTTAAGGAGTTCAATGCATGTAGCTTATCACAGAGAAGGCTAAAGGGTGACTTAATCACAATTTATAAACACCTACATGAGCTGTCAAATCTGATAATAGTGGACTCCTCAATCTATCAGACAAAGGTATGGAATAGAAGTTGGAGCTAGACAAATTCAGAATAGAAATAAGGCGCTCTTTTTTAACAAGGAGGATAATTAACTATTGGAACAGCTTACCAAGGGTTATGGTGGATTCTCCAAGACTGAGAATCTTTAAATTAAGATTGGTGGTTTTTCTAAAAGACATGGCCTAGTTCAATCACAGCTATTTTGCTTGATGCCGGAATTAATTCATGGAAGTCCTTTAGATTTTGTTATGTAGGAGGTCAGACTAGATGATCACATTGGTCTCTTTTGGCCTTAAAATGTATGAATATGAAATGCTACCAGTGTAGCCCCATCAAGAATGCTTGCTGCTATGCTGAGAAATGGGAGCATGACTTCTGCTTGAAGTGTAATTCATTTCTGGGGCTTCTTAAAGAAAAATAACAAATGGACTTATGAATGAAAACTGTTCAATACCTCAATGTTTTTGGACTACAAACAATATTTATCAAAATTTTATTTGATTGCCAGATGACCCTTTTTCTGTTCCTAATATGCTGAGATCTACACTCCCACTTGGCTGTACGTTCCCTTACAAATGTCCTTGACTTCCTCTTGAAATCACTTGTACTATATTTACAGACCCACTTGGAATTCTTGTATTCTGTCTAAATTTGCTGCTTTGTTAGATTCAATAACAGACCTTTTAAAAAGAGAGAGAAAATGAAATGATGGAATGCTGAAAGAAAGAAGATAAAAGATCGGAAAATGAATGATACCAAGAATGCAAGGATATAGCTATATAAGGTTAAAATAAGGCCAGTGAACCAGTCAGTGGGCAAGGAGTGAATTGTCAGGGTGCCCGCTATTGGGTCATACGACAGACAGTATAAAGCTCAGTGAGCCAAATTCTGTTTTGTTAACTCCTCCACCATTATCAATGGAAATATTCCCTCCAGAGGGGAATCCTTTCTTAGAGCTTCATCTGCTAATCTCTCATGTAACATAAGGGTTTTTCATGACTTGCTTTAGTCTTAGATTCCAAGGAACTTTGTGATCATCTGTCTGACCTTCCCCAAAATAATTCCTACAACATCTCTTTTAGAAGAATACCCAGTCTTGATTTACAAATTATGTGTTAGTGGTACCAGCAGTGTGATAAGGGCAGGTGCTCAGAGCCAGCATAAGAGAACATTAGAAATAAGCATCTGCATTGGCCTCCAACATGAAGGTGGTGTGGCTAGGAAAAAGGGAGCCAGGCCAGCATATGGCCGCACTCCCAGCTACTAAAACACCCCCGTGGGGGGCCCATGACAACCAACCAAACTCAGAGAACCTCTGAGGCTAATTTCCTTCTGCTCTAAGTCATTTCTCAGGAGTGGACTGGTGCTCAGTGACCCAAGGATAACAGTGCCACGAGCTGTGCTTGGCACAAAATGGCCGGGCCCAAGGATCTTTGTTCAGAAGGTTACAAGTCAGCCTACGTATTTATGAAGAAATATGACGACTCTTCTTGGATTCCATTAAATAGGATTCTAGTGAGTGCTGTTTAAAAGTTGTACTGTAGGTGAGATTAACTGCCTGTGCTGTAAAAGAATATTAGTCCTTCATATAAGCTCAGATAAAACAAATACTGCAAAAAATAAGGAAAATTTTATTGCTTATCAGTGATCATATATGTAAAATTAAATTTCTATTGATGCAATCTGTAAAGAGAGCAACGTATCTATGGTCTTACATAAGAAAGTCTAATATGAGTGGTAGGGATCCATCGATTTTCTATGCTGTTAAATGTATGAAATATGATTTTACTAGGCTGTGCTGCTGGGGTTAGTACCAGGAGGAAACCCACCTCTACTGCGATGCCAACTGAGAGCAGTTGTACCCTTTTTATTCCTACTTCATCCTTTCCGAACCCCTACATTTGTTTGTGTTGCCCCTGTTATATTTCCTTGTAACCTGGACTGTAAATTCTTTGAAGCAATAGACCATCTTTTTTTAATAACTGTTTGTACAGTGCCTAGTGCAGTGGGGTGCCACAATAATACAAAGAATACTAATCGTTCCAAGAAGTCAAAGGGACTGCTAATGGTACAATACCCAGTAATAAGCATTTGCAGGCTCAAGCTGTTAATACCCAGTAGAATCCATAGCAGATCAGGATGATCATTAGTTGGCTGTATTTCTCAGGAAATATCAGTTTCCTGGCATGAGAATCAAGGTGATGAAACATAAGCAGGGCTGGTCCTCCAATAAGGAGAGGCACTCCGCTCCCTTGGGAAGAGTCCTTAGCTAGAAGGGCGTTAGAAGTACATGCTGTGGAAAGTAAACCCCAACATGGGCCCCAATCCTGGATCATTCAAGTCAATGGACACTTGACCATTGACTTTAATGGATGCTGTGTTAGGTTTTAGGAGTGCTCTGTCTCCCCTTCGCTCCTTATTGTACATCTCTTGATGGACAATCCAGACTTCAGGGCACCCAACTAGGTGAGACCGTTCATTCAGGTAGTTTAAGTGTATGGGAGGCAGCCCTGAATGGTCACATATTACGGAACTGCTGTGAAACTATTAATCAAGTAAGAAACCTGGAACTTTGCCTCTGTTTCATTCAAAGAATCATGAGACAGAACTAGGCAGGGCCTTGACTAATGACCATGGCCTAAATGTTGAGTGAGATCTTTTCAAAGATATAAAAGAAAAAGATGATGATAAAATATCCTCTGGAAGCAGTGTTTCCACTATAGGGTAGTGGAAGAAAATAATAAGGGTGGAAGAAGCTTCTAGACAAAGGAGTCTATTTAAAAACACTATGTATGTCGATGTGATAAACATCATTCAAAAGCAAATAGCAGCTGCAAAATATGATAAAAATCACTTGAAAAGTTCATTGATTTTGTGGTAAAACTGTAAGTACTTCACTTCATTATAATTGTTCCTCTCATGCTCTCAAATCTCGTACTTGAGCTGCAAGTGCATTCTGGTCAGAACTGCATTCAAAAAATAGGCACACAAAGACAATGAAGCTCAACTGGAGAGATACTTTAATCATGAGCTAATTTACAAACCAAAGCAAAACAAATCATTTTGGTCTAAGATTATTACAAGATGCTAATTCTGTGCTTAGATTATTTTTTTTTAACCTACAAAAAATCTCTTATCTTCCTAATTAAATTTTCTGATTTGGCTTATATGGTTGGTATGAAGACAATATGCATGTGTTATTCAAATGTGAGTTCCTACTTAGTATAAACATTGTCTTGATAGAACTAAACTAATGATAGTCCTCTCTACAATCATATTCTTTTGCCCTGTAGATATATTTAAAGCAGTGAAGTGAGCATCTTTTATGGAGGAGAGACACATGTGAAAGTGGAAACCCTGCTAAGTGTATGCCTTCTAAAATTTGTAAGAAACTTTTTTTTTTAATACTCACAATTCAAGGCAATGTTGAGGCAGGACAAACACTGCAAAGAAGAATTTGTGAGAATTTTTCTGAAAAAAAAAATAGTGAATATAATATATGCTTCATTATCCATAACTATTTTTATCCTCTGTGAACACTTGTAGGAGTTGTTCTTCCTTTTGTCAACTGAAAATCAGTGTGTGTGTATATATGTATCTGCACAAGTGTTTTGTGTGAATTTGTATTTTCATGAATATTTGTTCCACATGTATTTGCATAGCCATCTTGAAAGTTCTTTAGCCTCAGTTCTGGAAGGCACGTAAGCACATAGCTGACTTTAAGCATGAGTTAGTCACATTGACATGTCATGGCTCCTGGGGCTATTCAAATGCTTAAAGTTAGGCACATGTTTAAGTACCTTGCTGAGGGGTCTTTGTGGGCTTGGCATCCTCCAGTGTGGGAGCAGAAATAATACCATCTGATGTAGGTGACTCTATACACAGCGTGAATAGTGAATTACGAAGAGTGAATAGTAAGCTGAAATATGTTTGCCATTCATCAAATAATTCTGTAGAAAGAACAAATTCATAAAAATCAAAGTCTGTTAATGAACAGAAAAAAGGGGCAAATAAATTGTTTGCTGAAAGTAGTTTGATCAGCTCTGCTTAGTTTATTATACTGTACTGTTTAAAATGTGTTTTGACTTTCCTATGGGGTGATTCAGTCCTAGATACACATTTATGCTAAACAATAATAAAGGACTCCAGTCTTTCAACTAAGCAAAGCTTAAACCTTTCAAAAAAACCCACCCCTGTCATTCCAATAAAGTAAGCTCACACCAAAGCAGAAAGTCTGTAAAAGTACAAGCCCCGTATTTTTAGGGATAGCTCATGGCATCATTTGTCTGCTAGCTCATCTTGTTTGTCCTCCTTTTCCTACCGCCTTGTTTACATACTAGGCAGCCCCTGCTGCAGCACTGGGGCTCTCAGTGCGATATCTCCTTTTCATCACCCAAGGCAAAGATGGTCCTAGACCTTGTACCAGCTGGCTGAACTGTGTTTTCTGGGGATTCCTCTAGGATTGTCTTCTCCAATTTGTTTTGACTGTTTTGCTGCTGGTCAGGCCTGGATGTACCACCTTGAAGAATCTTCTCTCTCTCTCAGGCTCTCCCTCTATCAGCTGGCTAATTAGTGCTTTCTGGATGTTCTTGTTTAAACAGACACTCTAAGTCTTTGCTTGTTTCCTCTTTCCACATTTCTACTTGATTCTTCTAACAGTCTGAACTTGGTCACCCTGCTGTACTCAACTGAATATACCTCTCAGTGCTGCTGTCAGCAATCTGTAATCCTATCACTGCCTATTTGTCAGGTTTCCCAGAAGCCAGGACATTCATGGCTGTTCAGTCCTTTTTTTAATGCTCCTGTGCACGCATTAGAAAAAGGCAATGATGCAATTAAGGGTACAGTGCATATAACAACATTACTGCTACATTATAGAAAATCAGAACTTAAAGATCCTGCATACTACTTTCCATTTTCACCTCATGTTGATGAGTTATGCAGCAAGTTTCAGAAGGGAAAAGTTGCTGTAGGGATTGGAAAAGTTACACAGTTCTACTTAACACATTGCTGTTTATATATATATATAGTGAATTTTAGTGCTTATGGGGAGGGGCCTAACTGGGAGTCTTAATAACTGAAGTCCTGTATTATTCACAGAACAGGTTTAGCACAAGGAATGGCAGTATTTAACTTTTTAGTCAATGTACCTTGAGCTTGTTTATGGAGGTACTACCTATAGGGGTTTGAAGGTAAATTAAGTCTTTGTGCCAATTCAATCTTTGTTTTCTCTACTGAGACAAAAAGAGGTGCCAACTGGTTGCAGATATATTGGTGGTAGTTGAAATACAGACAAAAGTCTACTAGGGTCTAATATTAGCAACTTATTTTGCATAGGCCATAAAAAGTCATCATATGATATTGACTTTTGTTACTAGTGAGCAGATTCTGCATTCATGTCACTAATGCTCCATTCCCATTACCAGTCCCCTGAGCTATTTAGATACCCCCTTCAAGTGTATTTCTTTTTCAACAAAACCTGTATTCTAATCAAATTAATAGCAGGATAGTTTTACAAGTTTTATATCCTAAAATTCAACTCATTAAAGTAACATTTTTTAAACGACAGGTTTGTTGCTATAATTACCTGTCAAATTTCCTTGGGTAATCTTCTATGATAATGACTGACAGCTCTATTTTCTTCTTCTGTCACCAGTGCGTCGTGTGTGTGTGTCACTGGGTGTCTTCCTTTGAGTGAATAAGGAGAACATCTTTGCAGCTCCAGTCCACATCAGCTCAGATGACACTTCATCTGCACTGGCAAACCAGGAAGTGGATTGAGCAGTCCACTGTCACCTTTTATAACATGCACCTCTTTCACCCGCTCAAGGTTGGAGTACCCAGTTGTGTCCTTGGAGTTAGGTTTTCCATATGGCAATGTGCAGTTCTACTTGGATATTTCACATGCAGCATAGGGAGTAAGTATATTGCAGTAAAAGTAAAGCTTACCAAAATCACATTAAAATTCATATTATTAAATAGAATGACAGAAACATGTATTATTTTATCATTATAAACCAAACATATTTCACAGGTATGTGGCCATTGACTTCAGTGGGGTTTACAGTGAGGTGTCTGAGAGGAGAATTTGCCGTGTCCATCTTTAAATTGTGCAAAGAATCTTAACGTTGCCATACACAGTAGGGAAGAATAATTCCTTTCACTGCGGGAATTATTGTGTGAAATCCTATTTCATGTGTTAAACATGAGGTCAGTCTAGGGGCATATTTACACAGCGCATTAGTCCTCATCAGAGGGGTATAAATTCGAGTGTGCACTAATTGGCCCATGTAGACCCTGTTAGTGCACAATAAAAGTTCCCTTGTGAATGTTAATGTAGTACTGTTTGAAACAGGGCTACATTAATGTTCACTAGGGAACTTTAAGTGCGTGCCAGCAGGCTCCACGTGGCCAATTGGTATGCAATATGCTAGTGCACACTAGAATTTAGATCCCTATGGTGTGGACTAATGCACCATGTAGACAAGCCCATGATGATCATGGCATTAAGATCTGGGAGAGTTAGGTTATTGGTAGTAACGGATGAACTAATTCAGATAATACTGACTCACACTTTTTTTTTTTTTCTGAAAACTCAAGCACAGCCAAGCCCACCTGTTTGTGATGTCTGAAAATAACTGGCTCTCCTATTTATCCCTGTTTAAAAACACATTTGTGCCCCTCTGTCATTCCAAGTTTTATATGGGTGTGGAAGTGCTGAAATAGCAGACAAAAAAGTGGTGGCTCTGTGCCTCAGCTACTGAGTGGGTTCACCTGGCAGCTGATGTCACTTATGGGACCAGGATGAACATGAAGAAAACTCCTTATTTTGTAATTCTGCTATCTTGAACGCACCATGCCACGAGATTGTGGCTTTTGAGTTTGAAATCTCCAGCCTGACAGAGGCCAAGAACTCCCAACGTTAAAGAGTTGTGGAGAGCTTTACTACCTGTACAATAACAAGTGAAAGATTATGACTCTACAGTGTGAATGGTACAGGCCAGCGATGTCTTCAAATTGTTGGTTCTTTTTTCAAGCAAAAGATTAAAATATTTAACCAGTGTCAACATGTCTTATTAACTTTGTAGGGAATGGAAGATGGTTGTATAAAACCAAACACCTCCCAGGGATTAAGGAAGAAACAATGTACATAGCCATAAATACAAAAGCGTATCACTTACAAGAAGAACTCTTAAACTCTTAGGGGAAGGTGTGTGTGTGTGTCTGTCAAATAAGAACAAAACTCTGGGAGAAAACTTCAAAATAATTATAATACAAAGTACACCTCTACCTCGATATAACGCTGTCCTCGGGAGCCAAAATATCTTACCGCGTTATAGGTGAAACCACGTTATATTGAACTTGCTTTGATCCACCGGAGTGCGCAGCCCCGCCCCCCCGGAGCACTGCTTTACTGCATTATAGCCAAATTCGTGTTATATCGGGTCGCGTTATATCGAGGTAGCGGTGTAAGTTATTTTTCTTTACCATCAATCACCATCACACGATTCTCCCTCTTTAGAGAGTAAGACGCTTGAAGGATATCCCGAAAAGGTAATGATAGACATTACAATAGGCAGGGTGAATGAGGCCAATGTCAATGAGAGAGAAGTTTTGTTAATTTTAATATCCTGGAAGGAGTAAATTGCTTCTGAAACAACAAGAAGCTTAAAGCTTTCTAAGACAATAGGATGTGTCCTGAAAAATGAAAGCTTTCTAAATATTTGCCTAACTTAAGGAACACAGAGAGAGAGGTGGGAGGATTGACTTTTATAAATTCAGAAACAGTTACCATAGGAATGAGCAAGAATTCTTCTGAGCAGACAAATCCAAGTTGTAGTAACATGAAAGTGCATGGAGTAAGGACTCTGTGGCTTCCCTACATTTATCTTTGCATAAAAGATCAGTGAGAGAAGTGGAGGAACCTTGATGTTGTATCAGCCAGGTGACTGCATTGAGATATGCAGCCAGACCTCTGTTTAGACATGGTCCTCTTACTGATGGCTTTGCCTATGGAATGGCTGTCAAATGAAAAAAAAGTCAGAATAGTGGAAACAGCTGCCAAATGACCCTGCCTGAAGTTAGTCTTATGTTAGACTGAGACTGATGAAGAAGGTAGTCAAATAGTTTTTGTGCAGGGAAAGCAAAGGGGTTCATGTAGGCCTGCTTGCATCAAACTCTAAAGCCTTTCCACTTGCAACTGCAAGCCCTTCTTGCTGATGGCCTCTGATAAAGCAAGAGGGCTTGGGCCACTTGCATGGACACACTGTACCTTTGGAGCTGTAACCTTACACAGAGAGACAAGGTGTCAGAGGGAGGGTTCCTGCAGTGGGATGGAGTGAAGGACTGTGGTTCCACAAGATTATCCTAGTCTTATGCTATTTGCTTTGGCCATCTGCAACAATGCTGAGAAACTTACTACTCCAGTCCCCACGTGGGACTATTAATCTCACTGAACTTTTATCTGTCTTGCGGCTGATAGGACTTTTGTACCTGAGATCAGGTAGACAGATATAAAGAAGCCTGTATCCCCAGTAAAAGGAGAAGGCATGTCTTGAAATTCATTCATTCCTTGGTGTCCTTAAGACCAGTAGCTTCCTGTTCAGGTGAGGGCAGAGCTATCCTTTTCTAGTGTTCCTCACTATAGAAAGTGCTGCTTCCTCACTCACTGAAGCAGAGACCACTCATGAAGCTCTATCATGGATCAACTCCATCTGCCTATGACCATGTTCCTTCTCCCCAACAGGTAAGTGTGGACTGGGAGTGTTTGGTGGGACAGAGTCTACTCCCACACCTGCAGGACTCACCAACGTGAGGTGCAACCTGGTGCCTTCATGCTTATTGCAGTAAAGGAGGGTGGCCTGCTTCTCCATTTGAATCAAGGTCACCTCTTTGGCACCAACTATCTGAAGGTTCTTAATATCCTGATCTTTAGAACATTGAAACTCAGGTGTTGTTCCTGCAAAGACCAAGTCCTTTGGGTATGAAGCCCCTCTGCTTGAGCATCCTAAATCAGGCTATACATATCCATGGCCTCTGCAGTTTGCTGGTGAGACGTGAGAGTCCCTTGCATGTTATCTCAGGGGCTTTAGATGAAGTATCATATGGAAATGTGCCATCAGAGCTACAAAAGTGCTTGCAGCCATGAGACCCCTATGTTCATAGAATGGTCCATGTTGTCACCTGATGGCTCGAGGAAATGGTATTTGCCAGACTGTTGATATCTCTCTGTCAGGCTGTCAGTCTTGAATCATGCCCCACATAGGAAGGCTTTGCACTGAGCTTTACCTGACAATGCTTCTTTGTACTAAAGTGATCTCTGGGGACCAAGCTATGCCTTTGGGTAGTTGATCATGGACCCAATGACTCCTGCAGTCAAGTGTGGCATCCACAATAGCATCTCATATTGGTAGATCCATTAAAGTCAGAGATACATGGATGAAAAGCCTTCCTGGGACATGGTGTCCAGCCAGAGAATGGGTGTCATGGTATCTCAGCAAATCCAGAATAGAAGGTTTGGGCTCCTAAGGGACCTATTGCTTGGGGACTTCAGCTGCTCTGGAAAATCACCAAAGTAGATACATGCACTAAAAAGTTGTTTGAACTGAACTGACTGGAAGATCCTGAGACACACCATTTCTCCTTGGCATTGTCTGCTGGGAATCTACATTGTTGTATGTGATATTGTGTTGCCCTCGAGGATTGTTGAGTGTCATGGCAGACGAGAATTGCAAAAATTCCTATGGATCCTTGAGACACCAGTGAGCTAATCAATTTACAGGAGCAGTGCTGCTCTTTCTGGTTGAGAGATGCACATGGACTGGTGGCTGAAGGAGGCGCTGGCATCCTGACTGGCCCTGCTGTGCTTAATAATAAAGATATCTTCAAAAACACTATTTGTGAGCACAGAGATTGTTGTAAATCAGCCATATTTATTGAGCAGGGTCTTATGCATCCTCTTCACTACAGGTCAGTATAACAACACTTGTCATTACATCTATTTTAAAAGCATATTCATAACACTGGGAAGCACATTTAATTGCATGTAGGTTGACAAAGTTGGTATTTCTGCTCTTTTAAAGTTACTGTTCAGTTATAGAATTAACATATCAGCAATACTAGTACGCATACTTTTTAATTAAATTGCTGTCTCCTTATAATAGTTAATATGCCCTTGTAATGCTGATTCAATTAGAGCAATTAAGAAGAAATAGAACACATTTTTGTGTTTCCTGGGTTCTAGACAGACTAATGAAATCTCTTAAAATTAGAGATGATTATTTTATAAGATCTCTCTAATCTATTTAGCTTTATAATAGTCACCTTAAAAAGAGAGCACTAGTCCCAGTTTCTAGGCATCTTTGCTAACCAATTGTTGTTACTAGTAGTACTCACACAGGCCTGATTTTGCAAAAGTGCTGAGTTCCCTTACACCCTACTAGCTTCAGCAGTTGTTAAGGATACGAAGCACCTCTCAGGAGGAGCTGAGGCTCATATAACATACAGTGCCAGGGGGACTGGCCCTGCACAGAGCTGCAGCATATTAAGAGATGCAAAGGTGATCTTAAAACAACCTCTGCACACATCTGTGGTCTGTGGGCCAGATCCTCAGCTGGTGTAAATCAGCATAGATATGTAGCAGATTGTGGCTCTGTGAAATTTAGGTCAATATCTGGCCCAGGGCTGAAAACTCAACTATAACTTTGTACCTTTGTGTTTCAAAATATGAATGCAGCAGTATTATGTATAAGAAAGCTCTTTTTTTTTTAAACAATGTATTAGTTATAATTTTTCTCTCTCTTTGAGGTCTATGCAATTTTTGAGATCTGTACAGTTAGAACCCTGGTACCCAGGGAACCTTACTTTGAAGGGGAAGGGATACCAAGAAATTATAATAATAATAAAGAAACTTCTATAACATCTAACATACTTTTCCTGTAAAATATGTGGCCATTCCAAACTCAAGCTGGTAAACCACTTATTCCTCTTCAAACTATCATGAATTCTCTCTGTGTTTGTGCATATATATGTAAAAATATTACTTAGTCTTTACCTTTTGTGTATGCATACACACACACAAATTGCGAAGGTTTATACTGAGAGTGGTATATTTATAGTTAATGGAAACTCTGACATTTTAGATGCAATGAGAATAAAACCTGCTAGAAGCCAGGAAAATGTAATAGTAGTTTTCAAATAAAAATCTGCATCATTAAGGAATTGTCCAAGATTAGATCCACACAAGCATCAGCTTGTGAACATGGGAGTGGGAGGAGGGAAAACAACAGCTTTAAGCATTAATGTAGTTAATCCCACTATGTAGCACTTGGTCATAGTCAGGATTTGGAATTATAGCTCAAATGGTGATGTTTCAAGGGGAAGGTCAGTTTGAATCAATTATACTTTGCATTTTTACAGTGTTTTCCACATGAGAACCTCAAAGTGCTTTAAAAACATTACTGAATTAAGGTTCCCAGAATTTCTGGGAGGTTGGTATTGTTGTTCCTAGTCTGCAGATGGTGAAACTGAGTCACAGAGAGGCTAAGCCAATTGGTGGCAGAGCTGGGCGTAGCATTCAGTAACAGTAAAGAGTAATATCACGAGTGATCACCCCAGCATAGTATGGATGTGAAGGAAGAAACACTAAAATAACAGTTGATAATTAAACATGCCACCAGAAAGGGAGAGGGAATAGAAGGAAGTGGATTATTGGGAGTATTGATCTGGCTCATTTGTCCTGATGCTCTTTGTTTAGTCTCATCTGGGTACCTTTCCCCTCCAAAACCAGAAACTCCTTATGATATTCATCAGACTCTTAGCTGCCTAGAAAAATCACAGGCACACACTGCGATTCACAAAGCCCAAGTTAGGCGCCTAGCTGCTATCCACCGAATGGGGAGAGACAGATGCCTTGGGGTATGTCTACACTGCAACAAAAGATCTGCAGCTGGCCCAGGTCAGCTGACTTGGGCTGTGGGGCTATACAATTGTGGTGTATGGGAGTCCCAGAGCCTGGGCTCCAACCTGAGCTTGAACATTTACACTGAAATCATATAGCCCCGCAGCCCGAGCCACGTGTCTGGGTTATGTGACCTGGGCCCGTCATGGCTGTGCTGTGGGTCTTTTATCACCATGTAGACATACCTTCCCACCTCACAGGGTCCCAGAGCTTGGGCTTCAGCTCGAGCCCAGAAGTCTACACAGCAATGAAACAGTCTGCAGCCAGAGCTCTGGTGTCTAGTTTCTGTGAAGATATACCCTTAGAATACAATTCACAAAAGCCAGCATGCTAGGTGGGTAGCCACTTAAACTAACCAATGGGAGATGCTAATGAGAGGGATATGTGCTAAGGCCCGCCCTCTCTTGGAGGTGCATGCCTTAAATCCAAGCTGCAGGGAGGCATGTCTCTCTGCTAGCAATGTTCAGCTGTGAGCCCTCTTTGCAGTTAGGTGCCTAAGGCATTTTTGTAAGAGGGGGTGAAGAGAAGAACCAGTGGTGAGAGTACTCACCTGGGATATGGGACACCCCTGATAAAAGTTCTCCCTCCACTTGAGGGGAGAAGGGATTTAAACAGGGATACCTCTCATGGAAGTGCCCCGATCACTGAGCCATGGGATATTTGGATGGGAGGTGGGGCTCCATCAGCCTCTCCTGTTGAAGCTGCTCCACTGGAGATAAACTAATTTAAGAGTCATTGGAGCAGGGGCTCTGGATCCTGAGTCTTACAGAGCCTTGGCGAGGGCTCGAACCATCAGGCTACAAAGTCATTCTTATCCTCTCTCTCCCTCCCCCACAACATGGCTCTTCAATTAGTTATCCACAGCTTCAATAGGAGAAACTGAGGGAGCCCCATACCAGAATATCTTATAGCCCAGTGCTTAGATCACTCATTCGAGAGGTGGCAGATTGCTCTTCAAATCCCTTCTCCCTTTCTGGTGGAGGGGGGACCTGAAGCAGGGGTCTTCCACAGCCTAGGTGAGTACTGGGCTAAAAGTTATGAGGGAAGTTGTTGCTGTCTTGCCCCTGAGGCTGCCAACTGGATCAGGCCCCACCTGCGACTTAGGCAGCTGAATGTCTGTGTTCCCCTGGTTTTTGAATCGCTCTGAGGCTTCGGTGGGAGATAGGCAGTGCTCATGCCCAGAAACCTAGGTGCCTAGGGATCTTTAAACTGCAAAAACTTAGTTGCTGAGTGAGTTTAGGTGCCTACAGTGTTCAGCGGAAATTTTGTGAATCACAGAGGAGGCTAAAACTGGTACTTAAGAGCCTAAACCCAGCTTAAAGAGCCTGAATCTCAGGTTTAGGCTCCTAAGTACTTTTGTGACTCTAGCCCTTAGGCCCCAACCCTACAAGCTGTTTCATGCAGCCCTGTGTCTTGAGAGAGCCCTGTTGACTTCAGTATAAAAAGTCTTCCCCTGTGCAGGGTCTCAAAGTACTTTCAAAACTAATTTATTCACTGCAGGCCTCTTAATATTGCCTTCAGTGGACAGGTGGTTTAATATTGGGTTCAGTTGATCAGGATTGGGTCCTGACTGCAGGAATCATTTTGAATACAAAGTGAAGAATAAATGTATTCAAAGTCCTGCTGTGTCCCAGGGCCTTTAACTGGTACACTTAAGACCATATTTTCAAAGAGGCCCCAACGTGATGTTGAAGTTTGGGCCCACTCTGTTGCATGGACCATCATTTGCACCCAGTTTTCCTTGTTCAGTCTCTTGCTCTTGCAGTCATTTGTATATAAGGCAAATCAAGTAGTTTACTTCCATTCTGTTTCCATGTGTGACAGCTATTTGCACACACAGGCTTCTGTTATTTGTGGGAAGAAATGAGGTGGCTAGAGAAACAGGGGAGCAAATTAAATGGTGCTTTTGAAGATTTGTCATTATAACACATCTTTGTGGCTTGATCTGGCACACAGGAGAGCCAACTAGGACTCTTACCAATGTGGGGGGGAAAACTTCAGATACAAAATTAGTTTCCATGCTTCACTGAAGTGCCACTCTTTTTATGAGTGAGACAAGGTGGGTGAGGTAATATCTTTTATTGGACCAGCTTTTGTTGGTAGAAGGGACAAGCTTCGCCCACCTTGTGTCTCTCATATCCTGATATCAACACGGCTACAACAACATGGCAAACAACCCTTTTTATAAAGCAGGAAGCAGTAATAGAAATCCTAAAAATGGAGTGACCCCTTGCTTCCTATAACTTCATATTTCTCATTTGATATTGTTTCCACCATATGGCTTACAACAAAACTTATTGTTCAATGTGAGACTCAATTGGAATCAATTGTTAATTAAATTTATGTCTAAATTAATAAATCACAACTATTCAGATCATGTTCATATGAATAATATCTATTATGGTGAACATAATTATTAGATTCCACATTTAATGAACCGTATTGTGCGATGAAATTCTTGTAACAATTGGGACTAATAGAATATGTTAACCTTTATTCTCCTCCGCTTGACACTACATTACACCGTGAATTAATATATAAGTGTCTAGAAGAGTTTCATAATTAAGTAGCCATTGTGACTCTTTTGGCCTATTGGGTGAGTTACTTATCCTGTGTCCTTTCTTTACTTAGCAGCATTTGAAGCAAACCAATAAATGTCCATGTAGTCAAATCAGGGTTCTGTTCTGTGTGTACCTCTTCCCAGACAACTACTGTATCAGATGTTTTGTGTGCACACAAGCAAGACTCAATTACATGAGTCAACTCCCATGAAGACTGAAACAAATCCAAAAAAGGTCATTGCATCTGAAAGAGGAGAGAGCACTGTCAGTGGGAACTTCAGGGTAGATTCCTAAATAGTGTGTGTGTGTGTGTGTGTGTGTGTTATATAAAGTGCCTTGTGCAAAATTGCATCAATAAATAATTTTTTAGGCCATGATGCAGCAGGCACTCTCTCAGCTGAGTCTCTGTATTTGCATGCACACTAATTTAGTCACATCCCATGGCATGGGAGACACCAATGAGGGGAAGACTTATGAATGACGCTTCTCTTCTATGAGGCTGGAAAGGCAGTGGTGGGGAACTGGAGACTGGGGAACATAGGGCTTCAAGTCCCCTGACTGCTATGCAATGTTAAGGGATGCAAAAAAAACAGGGGAGGTGAGGAAGCTGGGAAATGAGGTTTCTATGGAGCTGTTCCTATACGGGCATTGCAATATCTCATTTGCCTGATGACTAGACTTTAAGTCACACGTGGTCCCAATTCAGGGCTTTTAAATGCTGCACGCCATATATGGTCCCAGTCTAGCAAATTTAACCTGTATAGTCCAAATTCAGGGAATGTTATCCCTGCCAAGACCACCCCTGCCACTGGTTGGTTTTTAAAGTTTAAGAATTGTTCAATCAACCAACCCCTAAACCCTACAGAAATTTCCAGGCAAAACTCTTCTTCAACTTGTTCTTTAAAAACCTGTCACTTCAGCTGAAAACCCTTAAGAGAATGAAACAAAACCACAAAGCTTAGCAGCTCTATAGAAAATTAAAGGTCCACTTAAAAAAAAATAGAAGGTCTGAAAATACACGGAAGGTCACCAGAACAACTCACTCCCAACCTTCCTTCCTTCTGCCCCACAGACGCATCACAGGAGTTTTGTAGCATGTGAGCTGAGTTTGCAAAAGTCTCCATAAGATTTCATAAGGGCTTTGTTAAATACTTGAGACCTGACAATAAATTGTATTTTTTTCAATATTTTTAATAATGTGGGGAATGTCCTCTTGATTACAAACCATTCTGTCACACCAATATGCCTACATACTTGTTGTCTGTATTGAAGAAATATAAATGAAACAACAACTCTGCCATTGCGTGTCTAAACCTCTCCTCTCAGCCTCAAAGCCAGTAGGTTTCTACTGTCCTATTTATCACTATATGGGTACTTCTCTTTTAACTCTGGTATGTGAATAGCTTAAAACATTAGTGGCTTTATCCTCACAATGCCGCTGTGAGGCAGGGCAGTATTAGCATCATCCCAATTTTACATTTGGAGAATTGGGAGATTAAGTGATTTGGCCAAGTTCAAATGGAAGTTTGTGGCAGAGCTAGGAACTGAACCCAAATCTCCTGAGTTTGCTGAATGTCTTCCTCCTTTGCTGCATGTCTCCAAATTAGGAAATAAACAAGAGGCAGGCACATTTGCTAAGGTGCTAGAAAAAGCCAGGGCCTTGATTATCCCATGGCCCAGGATATATGAGTAGTGCAATTTCATTGAGAGTTGTAATCTGTGGCAGCAGGAAATAGACTCCAAAGAAAATTATTTGCTAACTATAAAGAATAAAAGGCCAAACTTGTTAAGGAAATAACGTTATTTTCAAACTTCTTGGAGGTATTGCAAACAATGGAGAGTAAAATATTAAAATTGCATATAAAGAGGCACTTGACACTTTCTATCACAAGCAGCATTACTGCAAAATGCTGTGATATCATCCTATTGGCAAAGATATGAAAGGGGGCAGGCCTGAGAGATGCCAGCTATTCATTTTAATAAGAACCTGAAGGACAGAAAAATGAATAGGTAAATGAAACCTTATTAAGAACTGAAGCTATAGCAATGCATTTAGTTATTAAAGTCCATTACATAGCTGAACATTCATAATTGATGCTAATCACTGAGGTCTGCAAGAATTTGGCTCCTTTCTTTACGTTTAGTGTAACACACTGGCTGAGTGTGTCATGTCCCCTTCTAGTAACTGAATCACATGGAAGATGGGAGCCTGCTACTTTTATCAGTTAATGTAGTTATTTCTTTAGCTCTGTTGGTAGAAGCCCATGGTCATGTGCTACAGGTCCTGATTCTACTCCGCAGCAGTTCATTCATAAACCTTGTAAGGTCTGTGTCAGAGCCATAAACACCTTTTAAAAATCACTCTGGGGGAAGGTATCTGCTATAGGAGACTTTAAACCAAGGCAGTAAAAATAAGTTTAAAAGATGGCAGGTTAAAGCATGCATAATGTTTTCTTCCTTTTGGGCTAGATTGTCACAATTCACAGATCCATAGATTCCAAGGCCAGAAAGGACAATTGTGATCATCTAGTCTGTCCTCTTGTATAACACAGGCCATAATTAGCTGACCATGAGTTCCCAGGGTGACATTGTGACTAAAAGGGCTAATGTGATCCTGGGATGCATAAATAGAGGAATTTTGAGTCAGAGTAGAGAGGTTATTTCACCTCTGTATTTGGCACTGGTGCTACCACTGCTAGAATACTGTGGCCAGTTCTGATGTCCATTAATTCAAGAAAAATGTTGATAAATTGGAGAAGGTTCAGAGAAGGGCCACCAGAATGAATAAAGTATTAGGTGCCCTGGGTCCCTTAAGCTGCCTGTTTCCAGGAAAGCGGTTCCTGGCTGGGAACTGCAAATGGAGCCTAAGTGCCTTACTTGGCTTTATGAAAGGCAGTGATGTTCTTGTGATTTTCTAGATGCTTAAAAGTTAGGTGTTGCTGAAATTCATCATGAACATTCTGAATTCTACTGAAAAAAGCAGAGTTTTCGATTAATATTTTTGTATAATTTCATCCCATTTTTAACAGCTAATAGAGCTAGTCCAAAAATTCAAAATTTGAAATGTCGATGAAAAATTTCATTACTATTAACTGGCATTTGTAATATCAGGATTTATTTGTAATGCTTTAAAAATGATTAGATTTTGTCTGGGGGATCCCTGGGCGTCAGGGAGCCTTTTGATTCCTGCACAGAAAAAGGACCAGTTAATGGACAGAATGGGTGAGGTCCTGTGGATTTGAATGTAGGATTGGAAGTCAGGAACTCTGGAGTGTTAGTTGAGGCTCTGCCACTTGGTCATTGTGTAGCTTTAGGCAAGTCACTTATCCTCTCTGCCTCAGTGTCCCATCTGTAAAGTGGAGCTAATACTTGGCAAGAGCATTGTAAGGATAAAATCATCAATTAGTTCATGTTTGTAAAGTGCTGTGAAAATGGAATGCGCTGTATAAATGCTAGGGATTTTTCTTGGCCCAACTCCTTGAGTTCTTACTCCTTAAGGTTACTAGGAGTTTGAATGGAATAAGGATTTTTTTCCCCTTAAGTTCCTTGATGTTCTTTTAAGGCTCTAGGCATGAAAATCAGCCACCTATTGTAGAGCACAATAAACACAGGGCACGCTACTTCCCATACCCTCTAGAGAGTTTGAAGGGGACAGCAAGCAATGTTACACCGATCTGCTGAAATCAGGGGGTTGCTCTACATCAGGGGTCGGCAACCTTTCAGAAGTGATGTGCCAAGTCTTCATTTATTCACTTTGATTTAAGGTTTCGCGTTCCAGTAATACATTTTAATGTTTTTAGAAGGTCTCTTTCTTTAAGTCTATAATATATAACTAAACTATTGTTGTATGTAAAGTAAATAAGGTTTTTAAAATGTTTAAGAAGCTTAATTTAAAATTAAATTAAAATGCAGAGCCCCCTGGACCGGTGGCCAGGACCCGGGCAGTGTGAGTGCCACTGCAAATCAGCTCGCGTGCTGCCTTCGGCACCCGTGCCATAGGTTGCCTACCCCTGCTCTACATGAATTATGACTGGCCTCACTAGTTGTGGGACACTAAATTGTTAACTCAGCCTCCAGCAAGGAGATCTGATCTAGCAACAAGTTTCCTGCCCATCTAGACCAATAGCTGGAGAGGTAAAATGCACTGGCCTATGATTTGTCAAATCAGTGCTGGATTGTTGAGTCCCCAAAAGCTCAAGGCCTCACAGAGTCAAATATGCTGCTGACCCTGCACTCTACCGTTACGTGAATCATTGGTCTGGCTATTTTCTGTAGGTCATAATTATTTTTACGCAATGGAACTTAAAAGGAATTGCTCTGATTCTAAAACTCATTTGATTGCCAATAAAAAAACCTACATTTTCTTAAGGATTGAAAACTAATCAGTAAATGTGGAATTTCTGTCTCTTGCTGCAGGTCCTTGTATTGTGGGACTGCCAGACCTCCTGAGTCACATGACTCACTGTCTGATTTCCGAGTCAAGCTTTTCATTTCCTAAATGATAAGGGATAAAAGATAAAATCTGGCACACACAGGTAATCTTTGCCATCTTAATATTTGTTAAGCTTTTTGATTTACTGAGAAGTTAAAGTCACTGCAGGTCACAAAACCTGCACATTAGATCTGCTTCATAAAACATTCTGAGTGAATGCTTTTGTCATTTATTTCACCATCTTTAAACGAATGTAGCTGAAGAATTGCACCTCCAATTTATAAATCTTTCAATTTATTTCTGTTTTCAGCTTATAGGATGGGACCATATCCAGCTAGTTCTAGCCATTTGTGCGTGACTATAGAAGAAAGCTAACATATTTCTTGCATAATGTAGACTTGATCCAGCTTACATTTGTTAAATCATCCAAAAGGAAATATTCTCTCTAGGAAACTTTTGAACACGGTTAATATAGCCATGTGTTTAAAATTTTGTAGCTCTTCTGTATGTAATCTCTCTCTCTCTCTCTCTCTCTCTCTCTCTCTCTCTCTCTCTCTCTCTCTCATCCCCCCTTTTCTGAAGGAGAAATATGATTAGCCTAGTCTCTGTTTCTCTCTTTCACACATATTACTCCCCCCACCTTTTTCAGAAGGAGATGTATGATCAGCATAGAAATTGGAGAAGATCCGAACCACTTTGGATACCTATAACTATGGGATGTTTGGAGGCCCATGGGTATCTCAAGTTTCACATCTGCCAGCTTTTCAGAGGATGTTATCAAGGGCAGAAATAAGTAGATGATGATGATGGTAGTAATATTGCCTCAGAAATTGGGATCCTTTCTCCCAGAAACATGTGTACTCCCCTGGCCTTGTCTAAGATTTGTAGGTGGTAATGGGGCTACCAGAAAAGAAAATAAGTAGTGTTATTAAAAAGGGAGCCTGGGCCTGTAAATATAGTATTTGAATTATGATCTGCTTTGGAGCTGGGAAAGGTCTTTGACCGTGGCAGATTAAAGAAGTTGGTGAGAAGCTGTCAGGCCAGGTGAGTGGTTCTGGGCCCAATTCTGATCTCTCACCATTTTACACTGATGTAACTCCTAGTGGACTTCAGTGGAGTTTCTGAAGATTTGTACCATTGGAAATGAGAGTAGAATTTAGTCCATTGTGACTCAATATGGAATTAACTACCTCTTGTTTGTGGTGATATAAGCACCTTACACTAGTGATGGGTAAATCTCCAAAGGAGTGGAGGTTTGGCTTGGATAAATGCCTTCCCCAGCAACTTAGGTACAGATGCTTATCTTAGATCCTCTGAGCCTCGCAAAGTCTTCCCCATATGTATGCAATTGTGCGTGCAAAATGCTGAGAACTTGGCTGTTTTTCATATAGGTATCAACAGAATTGCATGTACAGTCATGATAACAGCATGTGCAAAATAGTTTGTGTATTTTGTGTGTGTAGTTGGATGCTTTTTGGGAATCAGTCCTATAAAGATGGAACATTCATCCCTTTCTAACTCATAATTCAAAATATCCCAATAATGCAGGGTTAAACAAATGTACTCAGCATGCAAAGTGTAACATAAAATAGTACCACCTTTTAAAAAATGCGTAAACTTGAAGAAAAGTAATAAATTTATTCATAAAATAAAAGGACATTTTGTATTTTCCCCACAAATATATCAAGCAAACTTGCTGCTCCCTGTAGTTGTTGTATATTATAAAACAGAAATGTGTTTTAATTAGGGTTGTTGAAGTGTTCTCTCTCCTCCCGTATCTGAGAAAGAACTTACGTTGCTTTTATCAGAGACAGGGATATTTTCAGAGGGCCTCTGATTCCTGTGCACAGTTGTGCGTGTACCTGTTGGCACACAGAAATTGACATTTGCACACACAAGTTTCCTCAATGCTTGCCTAATTATTGGATTTGCAATTGCAAATACGTATTTGCTTGCACGCTATTCGTGCACACAAGTAGGCATTTTGTACATGCAAATTGGGTAGCTAAGTGTGCAAATTAATCAGCTTGTGTGGAAATGCCTATTTTAATACAAAAATTCAACATATACAGAAATTAGGACCCTCTGACAATTTGGCTCATTACATTTTCAACCCAATTGTATCAATAACATCTATTAAGGTTCATAAGACACACCTTGAAAAAGAGCATGCAGAGCAAATAAAGAATTAACAGATATGTATGATGCACTATTGTGATGTTTCATTCTGAATCAGGGACACTCATCAGATAGAAGTAGATGGCCATGCAATATAGGAATAGCTATTCTCTGTTCCAGATTAGTCCTTTTAATGAAGTTATTGACAAGCTGGGATTCCTGGGATATTTTCATAATCATACCTAAGTACCTTGATGAACCCTTGAGTAATATTCCAAGCTGTGGTAAACTGAGTGGACAGTGAAAGGCAAGTATTATGTGCCAAGCCCACAGTATAATTGAGCAGCAGGATTTTCTCCCTTATCTGTACTCTTCTTTGTTTTCTCTCCTTTTGTATTATTCCTCACTCTGATGCTGCGGGTTTTGGCATATCCTTGTTTCAAAATCTCTGATCTGACTATCCCTTCGATTTGGGGTATTTCAGATCTGGCTCTGAACTTTGCACCCGGCTCTTATCTCTATAATGAAGCAATGTAAAACCCCAGATACCCAAATGTCAATTCCAAACCTTGGACAAATATGTATCTGGATCCAGATGCAAATTTAATGTTTCAGGTAAATCTCTTTATGGGAGTGACCTGGCTGCTGCTGAGACAATGCACCAGTTGGCATCAGTCAGCCATAATTAGTTTTGGAACAGAACATCCAGCAAAAAGTTTGTCATGTATTTGACTTGTCTGGTTTCCCAGTGTCCTTGGATATTGTGCAAGTTACAGCAGGTGCCAAGCCTTAAGCACAAGCAAGACAAGCACTCTTTTGAGCCATGCGAGTCTCAACCACTCACAGCTCAAACCCCTTTCTTAGGGCCCTGCAGAGCATAGGGATATTACTGGCAAGTGCATAGCCAGTCCTAGGGAGGTGTGAAGAGTGTGGTCACGGGGGATAACCCTTTGGCTGTGGTGCTCCATCAGCAGCCAGACCTGTGGGGCTGGGTGGAAATAAGGGAATTTTCTGTTTTAAGTAGGAAGAAGACGGAAGGGGTAATAGGCAAAAGCCTCATGGAGTCTCTTGATAGGGTGAGAGAGAGAGTGTGTGTGTGGAGGGGAGGGGGGCAGGCTGAAGAAAATATCCAAGACCAGCACTAGGCATGTGCCAAGTATGAGATACCTTTTGGTTTGCCACCCAGTGCTCTTGGCCAGAAAGTGACACTGAGAGATGTTACAATAAGTGTGCAAGGAGGGAGAGCAGGAAGCTCTATCTATGGCCACAGTAGGCCTCTCACTATCCCTTTTCCATGTGTTTTTCTCTTTGGCATCTTTCCCCAGAGCTACTGCTTCTGCTAGTGTAGCACTAAATAATGAACCACACACAGTCTTGGACACTGGAGCTAGAGCTGCCAATACCTATGCACACAGCTCTTGAGTTTCGCTAAACGTTCCAGATGAACTTCAGCCAAATTTGAGTGAACCTGGACTGAGTTTCTGACTAAATGCCTCCCTCCCCAAAGTGCTGAGGAGAGACTTACGTTTTCAGGTGGGAATCATATGAGGCATGAGTTTTGCATGTTTTCAATCTCAGAGGTGCAACATTGATTTTCTACTGAGTTTTGCTTTGTTTCCATCCTGAACTACAAGCTGCCTTTTGACATCTTTAGAGAAGGTTGAATTCAGCCTAAAACTCAACTCGTGGTCAACTGAAAGAATTGTAAAGCTGGGCCAACTTTTCAATTTGGAATGAACTCCAAACCAAGAGCATTTCACCTGCTTTTCAGTGTTAATTACAAAATCTATGCTCAGATCTAATTAGAACTTTATTTTTTTAAACTGAGAGCAGGACTGTTGGCTAGCACAGCTTGATTACCCCCCTTACCTCAAGTGGCATGGAATCCTGATCTCTCCACTGGACTGTGGATGCCCCTATTGGTTGGTTGTGCCTTCTGAAAGAGATGGCAGAGACTGGAGTGTTGTGTGGATTAAAGTTCTCATATTACTCCTTGCATTTGCTGAGAGTGTCTGCAAAGTATCTTTGATGGTCTTGTTGGATGAATAACATTGTGATTATCAAAAGTATCTGACTTTGTTGGCGGTTATAACTTCCTGCTAAGGGACCTTATGACAAATTACACTGGTCTACAAATTTTGAGAAGTCGTCTGCTTCAGAGATAAAATGTGCTATTTATTATGTATTTTGATGTGCTGAATTCAAATATGACAATTAAAATAACTGATTGGCTACTGTTTCTAAGATATTTAAGTTTTTACATTTTATGTCTATGTATATTATGTAGATAGTAGAGTTTTAATCATAAATTGTAAACCTAGGTCTTTTCATGTGTTTATGGTTGCTTTACATGATAATATTTCACCTGTCCTGTTTATGTAACACTTTAAAAATCAGCAAAAGGGTTATATAAATAAAATTTATTATGAAACAAAAGGCAAAAAACTATTCTGTACAGTTTAGTCCTATTCAGTGTCTATTCGGCGCTTCCTGGCTTGTCTCTTGTATTCATTAAATGGAGCATCTCTTGTCACTGTCCAGCAATAGTCTGCAAGCATTGATGGGCTCCATTTGCCCTGATAGCGTTTCTCCATTGTTGCAATGTCCTGGTGAAATCGCTCGCCGTGCTCGTCGCTCACTGCTCGGCAGTTCGGTGGAAAAAAATCTAGATGAGAGTGCAAAAAATGTATATTTAGTGACATGTTGCAAACAAGGCTTTTGTATGCCTTGAGGAGGTTTTCCACCAACAACCTGTAGTTGTCTGCCTTGTTGTTTCCGAGAAAATTTATTGCCACTAACTGGAAGGCTTTCCATGCCGTCTTTTCCTTGCCACGCAGTGCATGGTCAAATGCATCATCTCGAAGAAGTTCACGAATCTGAGGACCAACAAAGACACCTTCCTTTATCTTAGCTTCACTTAACCTTGGAAATTTTCCACGGAGGTACTTGAAAGCTGCTTGTGTTTTGTCAATGGCCTTGACAAAGTTCTTCATCAGACCCAGCTTGATGTGTAAGGGTGGTAACAAAATCTTCCTTGATTCAACAAGTGGTGGATGCTGAACACTTTTCCTCCCAGGCTCCAATGACTGTCGGAGTGGCCAATCTTTCTTGATGTAGTGGGAATCTCTTGCACGACTATCCCATTCGCAGAGAAAACAGCAGTACTTTGTGTATCCAGTCTGCAGACCAAGCAAGAGAGCAACAACCTTCAAATCGCCACAAAGCTGCCACTGATGTTGGTCATAGTTTATGCACCTCAAAAGTTGTTTCATGTTGTCATAGGTTTCCTTCATATGGACTGCATGACCAACTGGAATTGATGGCAAAACATTGCCATTATGCAGTAAAACAGCTTTAAGACTCGTCTTTGATGAATCAATGAACAGTCTCCACTCATCTGGATCGTGAACGATGTTGAGGGCTGCCATCACACCATCGATGTTGTTGCAGGCTACAAGATCACCTTCCATGAAGAAGAATGGGACAAGATCCTTTTGACGGTCACGGAACATGGAAACCCTAACATCACCTTCCAGGAAATTCCACTGCTGTAGTCTGGAGCCCAACAGCTCTGCCTTACTCTTGGGTAGTTCCAAATCCCTGACAAGGTCATTCAGTTCACCTTGTGTTATGAGGTGTGGTTCAGAGGAGGAGGATGGGAGAAAATGTGGGTCCTGTGACATTGATGGTTCAGGACCAGAAGTTTCATCCTCTTCCTCTTCCTCGTCTGACTCAAGTGAGAATGATTCTGGTGCATCAGGAACCGGCAGTCCTTCTCCGTGGGGTACTGGGCGTATAGCTGATGGAATGTTTGGATAATGCACAGTCCACTTTTTCTTCTTTGACACACCTTTCCCAACTGGAGGCACCATGCAGAAGTAACAATTGCTGGTATGATCTGTTGGCTCTCTCCAAATCATTGGCACTGCAAAAGGCATAGATTTCCTTTTCCTGTTCAACCACTGGCCAAGATTTGTTGCACAAGTGTTGCAGCATATGTGTGGAGCCCACCTCTTGTCCTGATCTCCAATTTTGCAGCCAAAATAAAGGTGATAGGCTTTCTTAACCAGAGTGGTTATACTGCGCTTTTGTGATGCAAAAGTCACTTCACCACAAACGTAGCAGAAGTTATCTGCACTGTTCACACAAGTACGAGGCATCTCTGCTCACTTTGGCTAAACAGAAATGTGTCCCTTTGCAAAATCAAACACTGACAAATAAGAGAGCACGACACTGTATGATTTCTAGAGCTGATATAGGGCAATTTGTTCAGCAGAGTGATGTAAGCTTCGTTATGATTGCATCATCCATGACTTCTAGGAATAACATGATGCAATTCCTATCATGTATGACGCAATACCAGCTTCAGATTGCATCATTCATTGTTTTGCCTAAAAAGCAAGTACTGTCCAAACCCAGTCATAGATTTATTCATAGATCCAGTAAAAGATGTATTTTAATCATTTCTGGTTTAAATTGAGATCCCTTCCCTTTATAACTCACTTATCCTCCGCCATTCCCAAGTCAAGGGTCGTATATACTGACCGAATAGCATATCTTGAAAACTAGAGCCAATCAACAATTTTAAGCATCATTTTCATTCTCAGTGACCCAGAATTAGTAAAGTTTGACTACATTTATGTCAGAAGCATTTTGGCTGTAGAGCAGTGTTACCAGAGGAACACAGAAGGGAGCTGGACTTAGCTTCTCATCTGAAGGAATGCGTCTTCAAGAAAAAGAAGGCATGAGAATGTTCTGCTACTTGAGTGATCTGAATGATAATTCCTTGGGGCTAAATCATACCCTAAAACTTTTCATGTTGGACAGGTGTTTCATTAGTCCTAAAGTCTTCCATTAGTCCTAAAGTCTTCCACTGCTAAATGATTTCTCAGGTTTTCTCTCCACTAAAATCTTCTGGGGGGCTCAAGCAATCAATAAAACAACCCATCTAATTTATCCTTGTAAAGTTTAAGATATAAATATGCTTCTGCCCCACATAAAGCTATGAGTTCATAGAAAGACCTTTCCAGGAAGCTTTCAAGTCAAGTCCTTTGTCTCTGTGCTTGTTTGGTCTTGGGTTGTCAATGTTACTGTTCATTTGCATTTCAGATCTCTGACTAAGACAGTGTCCTCGGGGTTCTGAATTGTTATTGGATGGCAGAACTAAAAAAACAGAGCAGTACCTTCATATTCTATTCCATTTGATGAGGGATTCTCAGCAGCACTGTGTCTCTTCCTGTTTGGAGTGTATCTCCTTTCCTGACAAAGTTTGATACATGCTGGTTATCAAGGTGTATCACAATTCACAATGTTAACCCTGTTGCCACCAGTTAAAATAATACATAAGTGACAATCCATTTGTATGGGTGATCTCCCAAAGTATTTACTAATGTCTGAGGAGCAGAGACTTCCAAAGAAATGAGCTGTGACAGATGGATTGACCATATAGTGATAATCTACTCAAACCTTCAAATATTAATGCTGCATATCGCTGCAGCTATTTAGAAATATACAGTGTACTCCTATAGAAACTAGTTTACCTGATGCAGTAAAGGCATGTATTTTTCTCACATATTCTATGGATTCCATTCAGAATTCCAACTATTTGTTTTACCTTATTGCACCAAAATGTTTTCTCACAGTATTTATCTTACCTCTCTTACCAAGCTCTTGGCTTGAATGTTTTCCAGGACAGCTTGTTATTAACCATGGATCTATGGTACAATCAAGCAGGGGTGGTGGAAGGACTCCAAAAGTCTGTGTGGGAGAGAAGCACAATTGTCACAATGCTGCTTGCTCAAATTTGGCTTGGCCACCCTTCTGTCATGCCAGCAGGGAAGGGGCTCCACCATTATGCCAAGCAGCTCTGGTCAGGGGCCGGGGCCCTCACTCCCTTTGTAGCACCTCTGCTGCGTTCAGGGTCTCAAAAGTGTGTGTGTGAGGGAAAGGCATGCCCCCCATTTAAAAAGTAGGGGGGCAAAGGTCCTTTGGAAACTCCTGTCTGTGGTGCCTATGC
Source organism: Emys orbicularis (assembly GCF_028017835.1). Lineage (NCBI taxonomy): Eukaryota > Metazoa > Chordata > Testudines > Emydidae > Emys > Emys orbicularis. The sequence continues at coordinate 169,447,795 of NC_088685.1, forward strand.
CATCAAGTGACATAATGTAACAGACTTTACTGATGCAAAGACCCTCTCTATGCTGAGGCTGGAAATCATGTTGGTGCTTTCTAGTGCTGTTACATTTTCCAATCTCAGCATAGACTACCTAGGAACTGTGATGGGGTGTTCACCCCACACGAGCCCTGAAGGAGTTAAGGTGACTCCGAAGAGGGCCATTAACCTTATAGGTCGCACCTGGGGGAGAGTCAGGCTTGAGTGATAAGCACTAACTGAAGATGAAGTCCACCTGGGCTTGTATAAAGCCAGGATGTTGAGAGCAGTAGGCGACTACAGGGAGTGAGTCTACAGTGGGTGATGGGTAAGAGTAAACCCCAGGGGGAAGTAAAAGCTCTAGGATCCTAGCCCTGCGGGAAGGGTTTACTCAGAGGAGTTGTGGGGAAGAAAGCGTGTAAAAGGTGGAGTAGGAAGAAGCCTAGGGAAAGAGCAGCAAGGGTTGAGACTTTGTAGACCTTGTCTGCTGAACATAAGAATGGCCATACTGGGTCAGACCAAAGTTTTCTAGGCCAGTATCCTGTCTTCCAACAATGGCCAGTGCCAGGTGCCCCAGAGGGAATGAACAGCACAGGTAATCATCAAGTGATCCATCCCCTGTCACCCATTCCCAGATTCTGGCAAACAGAGGCTAGGGACACCATTCCTGCCCATCCTGGCTAATAGCCATTGATGGACCTATCCTCCATGAATTTATCTAGCTCTTTTTTGAACCCTGTTATAGTCTTGGCCTTCACAACATCCTCTGGCAAAGAGTTCCACAGGTTGACTGTGTGTGGTGTGAACATATACTTCCTTTTGTTTGTTTTAAACCTGCTGCCTATTAATTTCATTTGGTGACCCCTAGTTCTTGTGTTATGTGAAGGAGTAAATAACACTTCCTTATTTACTTTCTCCACACTAGTCATGATTATAGGGGCCCTGCACTGGGATCTGGAGTAGCAGGTAGGCCCAGGTTCCCCTACCAGCCACCAAGGAGTGGTGCAGGACTGGTGAAGGGGGCATCTGGACAATTGGTCAGGTGAGCCATCAATACCCTGGGGGTATTGATCTGGCTGGAGGGCTGGAGGGCTGAGTCACAAAGAGAGAGCACCCTGAGTCCTGGAGAGCGAGGGGGCCATGGAGTGAGTGAGCAAGCAACAGAAGGGGATGCTAGGCCAGGAGAGAGCTAATCCCCAGACCCTGCCACAAGGGGGAGCTCCAGCAGCAAATGTACCCTGTGATAGGAACCAATAAAACCAATATCATTTTATGGCAGGACTAAGTATCTGGAACAACATGGTTTCTTTAGTCTGGAGAAGAGAAGACTGAGGGGGCATGATAATAGTCATCAAGTATGTAAAAGGTTGTTATAAAGAGGAGAATGATAAATTATTCTCCTTATCCATTAAAGACAGGACAAGAAGTAATGGTCTTAAATTGCAGCCAGGGAGATTTAGATTAGGAAAAACTTCCTGTCAGGGTAGTGAAGCACTGGAACAAAGCACTTAGGGAGACTGTGGAATCTCTGACACTGGAGGCTTCTAAGAACAGAGTAGACAAACACCTGTCAGGGATGGTCTAGATCAGGGGTAGGCAACCTATGGCATGCGTGCCAAAGGCGGCACGCGAGCTGATTTTCAGTGGCACTCACACTGCCCGGGTCCTGGCCACTGGTCCAGGGGGCTCTGCATTTTAATTTAATTTTAAATGAAGCTTCTTAAACATTTTAAAAACCTTATTTACTTTACATACAACAACAGTTTAGTTATATATTATAGACTTATAGAAAGAGACCTTCTAAAAACGTTAAAATGTATTACTGGCACGTGAAACCTTAAATTAGAGTGAATAAATGAAGACTCGGCACACCACTTCTGAAAGGTTGCCGACCCCGGTCTAGATAATACTTAGTCCTGCCTCAGGGCAGGGTCCAGGCCTACATTCTATGAATCTTGATTTACAGAGATGAAGAAGAGTTCAGAGAAATGCAAAGCAGAGAAATTCCTGTTGGAGGAAGGCAGGGGAAGATTGTTGTAATTCTTTTTGCTTCTGGTTTCAATGAAATTTGAACTTATTCCTTAGGGGCTTTCACATCTTGGTATAGACAAGGCCAGAAAGTTTGCAACAATCTTCCTCTGCATTCCTTCAACAGGGATTTCTCTGGTTACTTTGCTTTACATTTCTCAGAACATTTCTAGGTCTCAGTGCATCAAGATTCCAACCAGGCCTGGATTTATACCTTACGTGCCCCTAGGCGCAGCATCTTCAGCTCCCTCCTCCTACAGCTGACCTTTGTGTTGCACACAGTTTTAGAGACGTAAGGTGCCCCTAAGCACGTGCTTACTGTGCCTAATTGGAAATCCAGCCCTGATTCCAACTGAGTTTTTTTCAGATACTTAGTCCTGCCATAAAAAGAATTAGTCATAAACATTACCCAAAGAAAAGTTAGATAGGGAGAAATAGCATTACTTCATCCCTCAGGATAACGAAGGCAAACCAAAGCACACCGGTTAAATAAGAGTTATCTGCAAAGCCAAATGAAGAATGTATCTTGTTTTCTGTTAGTGGAATAGCTGTGAAGATTCCTCAATCCTAGCTATAATAATTATTTAATAAGAGATTATTGAGTCAGGCCTCCAGCATGCTACTAGCCCACTGTCTATGCCTTTCACAGTGAAAAGGAGAGGAAGCAGGGCTGAGGATCTGGCTGTATGGTATTAACTAAACTTGAATGCTGTAAGAGATCAAGTCTCTGCCATGGGATTAGATGAATGGTTTTACTATACACATGTATTAGAATAAGAGAGAATTACCAAAAAAAAAAAAAAAAAAAAAGGAAGGAAGATTATTGTAACTTTTGGGTTCCAAGCATGCAGGAAATTATTGTCCATGAAAGTGTAAAACCAAAACTGACTCTTAACAAAGCCTGCAACTTGTCCTGCAGGTGCAGTGTTAACTTGCCCCTGGTTGAAATGAACCACATCCTTTCCACCTGCTCTGTCTCTATGGCAGGTGTGAGCCTTTCCCAAATGATAGTGAATACATTATTCACAGCTAATGTCATGTGTGTGTAAAGGTTCTTTCAGTGGCTCAGCAGGCTGATTTGAGACCATAAGCACAATGAGAAAATATTTTCCTTAAAAGGAAAAAATAATCTGGTGATTTGAAAAATTCTGTGTTTAACCAGTAGCCAAAATTCCAAAATAGTAGAGCAATTCCACCACATTAGAAAGTTGGCACCTCTGCCCAGGGTCTCTGCCTATCTGACCTAGGGGAAAATTCCTTCCCAACCTCAAATATGGCGTTCAGTTAGACCATGAGCATGTGCTCAAGACCCACCAGCCAGACACCTGGGAAAGAATTCTCTGTAATGACTCAGAGCCCTCCCCATCTAGTGTCCCATCACCGACCATTGGAGATATTTGCGGCTAGCAGTTGCAGATCAGCTGCATGCCATTGTAGGCAGTCTCATCATACTATCCCCTCCATAAATTTATCAAGTTCAGTCTTAAAGCCAGTTGGGTTTTTTGCCCTCACTGCTCCATTTGGAAGGCTGTCCCAGAACTTCACTCCTCTGATGGTTAGAAACCTTCATCTAATTTCAAGCCTAAACTTGTTGATGGCTAGTTTATATCCATTTTGCAAGACGGAAAGCATTTCTCTACACATGTGTGATTTGCAAAGTTTACTGTTTCGTATACGTGATCATTATTTAATATTCATATATACTGACATAGGCATTCATGGCACTTTACAGAGAGAACGAATGCATAGTCCCTGCCCCAGGGATCTTGCAATTTGGGATTGACATGTCGTGACATACGTAGGGATGAGAGCAGGAAAGAGGAAGGAAACAAATCTCAGCTATAGAGATCAGTGTGTGTATGTACACACAAAATGATATTTGTAATGGAATTCCTTTGTATAAACACCTCATTGGTTGGATTGTAATATGTAATAACTTACCCAATACCGATAAATACTATTTCATCTATTTGTATTTGGTAAAATTAAAAGAAAATTTGACAACTGAGACATTGCAGGGACAGATTCTCTGATCTGGTTAGACTCCTTTGAGCTGCTCTGACTGTGGAAAACATCCATAACATCAGTTTAAATAGCTCCTGAGGATTCCTATGGCATGAAGCGAACCGGTGTAGCTGACAGCTGGCTCTATCTAGTTATTACAGCAGGTCAAAAAAAGGAAAAAAAATGTCATTACAAATGTTGATATTTCAATGTTATTTTCTATATTGCAGGGGTCAAATGGAAAATATTTTTTTTTACAAAAATCACTATATATATATATATATATTTCAATTTTTTTTTAATTCTTGCTAAAATCTTTTCCTTCCTCCCTTCTCTTCCATTTTGCCACTGACTGCAATAAAATGAATGACACACAGACTCTGTGTCACAGAGTCCTTTTTTAGTTTTTTCCTTATTTTTCTTTCTGTTGTTCTGTGATTTTTTTTCAAAGATTTTTGAAAAGTTGCAGGGTGGCAAATGGAAAATGAAACTCTAACTTTGCCACTCTGTAACTTTCCAAAGATGAGGAAGTTTTGAAATATTACAGAAAGGCAAAAGTGAAAAGAAGAAGAGAAAAATGAAACATAAAGGAAAAAACCCCAGACAACATTCACTCTATTGCATTCATTGTAAAAAAAACAAACAAAAAATGGAATAAAGGGGAAGATACAGAGGGGAAAATAGAAAAATCAAAAGTTGAAAATCCCTGGTTTAATGAAAATACCAGAACTTTTCTTTAAAAAATGTTTCTGCTTCAAAAATACGCTATTTTTAATGGGAAAAAATCCATTTCAAATTAAAAATTTCTGCCAGCTCTAATGAGTAATTAAATGACCCTCATCACAGTAATAGCTGAACACCATACATGCAGTGAAGAATTTATCCTCACAATACCTTGTGAAGCAGGCCAGCATTCATCCTCATTTTACAGATGAGGAACTGAAGCAAAGAGGATTAAGGCCAACCTTTTTTAAAGTGACTAGGGATTTTGGGTGCCTCGATATTTGGGTGCTCAACTTGAGACACCTCGAAGGGGCTTGATTTAAAGAAAGGGCTGAGCACCCAGTTTCTGAAAATCAGATCCCTTTTAGGAGTCTCAGGTTGTGCACCTAAAAACTGAAGTACCTAAAATCACATCACTTTAAAATCTTGGCTTACATGACTTGCCCAAGGTCACATAGGAAGTGTGTGACAGAGCTGGGAATTGAGTACAGCTCTCCTGTCCCGAATCTCAGTCCAGTGCATTATCTATAACACCATCCCTCCACTCTCTATATTGTCCCCTTTTGCAGCCTTCAGTTTAAGAGTCATGGCTTGCACTTTGGCAATTCCCAGCTGTTGGAATGGCCCAACAGGGCTGTGGGCAGCTGAATGAAATTTAGTTGTAACAGGGACTGAAATGGCTCCCATCAAATGTCAGGATTGGGGAATGCAAAGGTGGCACAAAAACATCTTTGCCCCTCTCATCCTCTTGGATCCTGTATTGAGACCACAGCTGGGCCTGAGAATCAAGTTAAAAACTTCTAAATAGAGTTTCCCCTTGAAAATATGTCCTGTATAAAAACACACACAAATGCTATTTGGATTGCCCTGCTCTTACTGGGTGGCTTATTTCTTGTTACGTGGCTTTCTGGCATCTCTCGTAATCTGCACATTCTATCAGTGCTACGAACACAGTCAATTTTAACATCACGTAGTGTTTCTTAAATTCTTGCACAGACTTGATAAATTTTGCAAATATTTAGAAAGAGAATTAATGTAATATATGTAAAGATCTGCATATATTTGATAATCTTTAACCAGTTTAATAAATCCTGTCCAGTTTTAACAAACATTGGATTAGGGTTAGACTTATTACAAACAAATTAATGATGATAATATTTAATGTGTAGTGTATATGCAGTACCTATTTTTATTTTTTTCAAAGAACGGGAAAATAACTATAAACCATGTTGTGGATTTGAACAAGTTCATTGTTATTCAGGAAAAACACATACAGCTCATGCTGTTAACCATTTAACTTCCAACACACTGCTAAAGAAACACTTTTTGGCCTATATTTACCTAAAAATGACTATAAGAACATAAGCACGGCCATACTGGACAGACCAACGGTCCATCTAGCCCAGTATCCTGTCTTACGACAGTGGCCTATGCCAGGTGCTCCAAAGGGAATGAACAGAACAGGTAATCATCAAGTGATCCATCCCCGGAGCAGGGGCCATGTGAGGAGACTTTGGGCTCCATTCCAGAAGTGTATATCCTTATCACCCTACTCAGCTGGCATTCACAGACAGTGGGTTGTCAGTGCCAAAACCTAGCTTTCAAAATGCAGATATAGAAGTGAATGTTTGCTTTGCATTTAACAATGGGAAATGTTTTTGCTCCCAATGCAAGTACAAACACCGCTGTAGAAGGTGCGGTGGTTAGCATAGTGCCCTCTCCTGCTATGGGGGTAAAGGGTGGTTCCAACAGGGTGGTAGGAAAGGGCTTCTGCAAGAATCCAGTGCTTTGGGAGATGCTACAGGGGAAAGCAGTAACCATGGGAAAGGCTCCTTCTCCGGTTAAGACATAGGTATTATGGAATTTGTTATTGGACTACCCCAGGGGAAAAGACGCAGCTGATTTATGGAATGGATTTTCAGCCAATTTTCAAATCCCATATGGGGGAATGAGGTGCCACTCCTGGGCAGAGAACTTGGAAGTCTGTTAAAGGCTTCAAGCATATAGTAAGGGCAAAGCTCACCAAGGAAATGGGAGCAGGGAGAGTGGCAGGCCCCTTCCCATACCTTCTATTGCTGGAATTATGCATCTCTCCCTTGGGTGTGGTACCAAAGAAGACAAAGAGGGATTACAGTCTTATCCATCACTTGTCCTGCCCCTGGGGTAATCAGTAAATGACTATATTGACCCCCAACTGTGTTCAGTCAGATACGCCTCATTTGATGCAGTGGTAGCCATGGTTAAAGAGTGTGGTCCTGGGGTGATGTTCGCTAAATGCGACATTGTTTGCATTCCAGTTGCTTCCAGTGCATCTCAGGGACTTTAAGTTGCTTGTGTTTCAGATTGAAGGCCACTACTCTTTTGATAAACAGTGCCCATGGGATGCTCAACATCATGTGCTGCTTTTGACAGATTCAGTGCCATGTTGGAGTGAACAATTGTGTGCGAGGCTGGCCTGTATCATGAGGTGCACTATCTCAGTGGCTCTCAACCGTGCCAGACTACTGTACCGCTTTCAGGAGTTTGATTTGTCTTGTGTACCCCCAAGTTTCACTTCACTTAAAGTCTACTTGTACAAAGTCAGACATAAAAATACAAGTGTCACAGCACACTATTATTGAAAAATTGCTTCCTTTGTAATTTTTACCATATAATTGTACTTACATTTCAGTGTATAGCGTATAGAGCAGTATGAACAAGTCACTGTCTGTATGTAATTTTAGTTTGTGCTGACTTTGCTAGTGCTTTTTATGTAGCCTGTTATAAAACTAGGCAAATATCTAGATGAGTTGATGTACCCCCTGGAAGACATCTGTGTACCCCAAGGGGTACATGTTGAGAACCAATGCACTTATTTGCAGTAGGATTAGGGACAGGCAACTGTGTGTAAGATGCCGGGGCATGGGTAGCCTACTTGCCTTGAGGGTGGAGCAGGACTTCGTCCGCTGATTGTGATGGTAGTTCAGAGTAGTGACCAGCATAAATCCAGGAGTCTGATATTGGGCTGAGGGTGAAGCCAGAGTCTGGGGCGAGGAGCCAAGCCAAAGGTCAGAACCAGGGTCAGGATTGGGACACCAAGCCGAATGGTAAGTCAAAGTCAGAGTTGAGAAGTCAAGCCAAAGGTTGGAACTAGAATCAGGATCGGGAGCAGGGCAGGGAGGCAGGCTAGACAGGAGCTGACAGGAGTCAAGACTGGAACGGGACTGTAACAAAGCTGGACTGATGACTGGAGGAAGGCCAGAGCGGGGCTGGAAAAGGACTGGAGTTAAGGCTGGAGCAGGACTAGAACCAGGTCTGGAAGTAGGACCAGGGCAAGTGCAGCTGTGGGCAAGGTTCGTGTTGAACAGCCACTGTGCTGCTGCAACTGCAAGGCTCAAGTAGCAGGCCACAAGCTCTCCTGCCCAGTCAGGAAGTACAACCATTTGGAGAAGGCTCATTGGGCCCAGCTGAGCTTGCTGAGTTGCCTAGTGACCAGCGTGGGAGTCAGCTGTGCTGCTGGTACTGTGAGTATTTGCTTCAGGCGTTCCAGAACCTACCTGAGCACCCCGAGGTCCCCGTCACCATGGGGAAAAAAGAGAAGGCTTTGCCAAAGTTTAACATATCTGGGCAATGAACTGGACACAGTTTGTGGTGTTTCTAGGTTACCTGCAGGGAAGTTGGAATTGGTCAGGGCATGATACACGCTCTCACAAGGGGCAAAGAAAATTATGCTGAGGGAACTCAGGTGGTCATAGGGCACCTAAACTTTGCGTGTCAGGTGTTGGCTCCTGGTTGGGCATTCTGTGCCTGCCTGGTGTTGGCCTCCGGACTGCAAAAACCTCACCTCTTTATCAGAATGATGAGGGAAATGAAGGAAGATTTAGAAGTGTGGGAGAAATTGCTGGAGGAGTTTAATGGGGTATTCAGACTGGTTGCTCAAAACTGAGCTGCAGGTACAATCCAATGCCTCGGGAGGCATACGTTTTGGGGTTAATTTGGGGGTTAATTTTCAAGGAGAGTGGTGTGTGGAGAGGTGGTCAGAGAGTTTGGGTGGCTCACAGCATTAGGGGGACATCATCTTCCTTGAGGATTTTCCTGTATTGGTGGCAGTCACTATTTGGGGAGAACAAAAAAAGTCTGTTTCTAGTGGTCCGTACTGTAAATAGACAGTTGGCTAAGACAGCTCAGGTAATGAGGCTGGTGAGGGCCTTTTTTTTTTACACTGTCTGTGGTTTAACATCCTTTTTCATGCATGTCCCGGGAGTGGATAATGGTGCTGCAGATGCTCTATCTCAATTTCCACATGACAGATTCTGGGAACTTGTTCCACTGGCCAGCAGGCATCTGTGGGCGGTGCCCCAACAACTCTGGAACCTTGGCTCATGACAGCTGCGTGACCAGTTGAGGACTTGGTGGCCTCGTGGACCCTGAGGGCCTATAAGGCAAGGCCAGCCTTTCAGAGTTCACAGAATTTAGGACACAGGAAGGGCTTCATCATGGGTGGCCTAGACCTGCATACCAAGAGGGGCAGTATGTGTTGTCTTTGGCCCACCGCGGGTTGGATCCCTCCATTATATCTGACCAGCTAGTGGGCCTGTCCTACTGGAGCAGGCTGGTGGGTTCCTCAGACCCATGCAGGCATTTCATAATGTGGAAGCTCTTAGAAGGGGGGCCCAGGAGAGGCAGGCACCAGAGGGAAGACAGATTACCCATAACAGTGGAAACCCTGACAAGTTATTAAAGGCTTTACCACAGGTATGCCACTGTGGGAGGGATACCGCTTTATTTAGGGTGGCATTCGTTGTTGCCTTCTTTGGCACTTTTAAAGTGAGTGAGTTGGTGCCTTTGGCAGCTGTGAACAGGTCCCCAGCGTGCATTCAACTTAACAAATGCACAGCTATCTACAGAAGAGGTGTCCCTGCACTTAGAAATGGACCAGAAAAGGTACTCAGAAATGGACCAGAAGGGGAGTGGAGCTCATGTGGTGTTGAAGGCTTGTGCAGATGAATGCCTGGGTCCAGGAAAGACAATAAAAGCCTCTCTAAAAATCCAGGGCCAGCAGCTGTGCCCCCTGTTCATACACCGCGATGGCAGCTTCCTGCAGAGGTATCAATTGATCACGCTACTGAGAAAAACCTTGCACTACTGTGGTCTAGCTGGGGTACATTTGGTACTCATTCAGGGCAGCGACATCAGCAGCTGCAGGGGGTTTTGGCCCATGGAAAGTGCAGGTGATAGGGCTCTGGAAATCCAGGTGTTACAGGACTTATGTCTGTACCAAGGAGAAGATGGCAGGGAATGGTAAAATGTAACTATCCCAATGTGCTTTTTGTTTTGTTTTGTTTGCTTCAGAGGGCATGCAGAGCATGCTCAGTGTTTGGATTTGCCGGAACTCTATAGTGCATTAGGCCCACAAGAGGAAGACCAGGATGGCAGGTGGATCTCAGCTGTTTGCCTCTTGTGGTTCAGCAGCAGAAGCATGCAGCAGGATCAGCTCATGCCACTTCTGCACTCACTGACCTGCCTCATGTTCTGGGTATTCACCTTGGGGAGAACAATCTCGGGGGCTGCATGGGAGTCAGCTTAAGGGACAGTCTCCAGAGGGATGTTGGCTTGATTAGGCAACTGTGGCCAGGGGTTAGGTTAGTGTGGTCAGAAATGCTCGCAAGGTGGGTTTGATGGGGAAGCACAGACCCAGCCCTTTTGGACACGGTGAGAAAGAAAGTACATCAGGAGGTCAGCAGGATAGTGGTACAGCATAGGGACATCGGTTATAATCAGCTGAATTTTTCAGGGATGATGGTGTACCTTTGTCAGATGAAGGTACTAACATCTAGCTACAGAATGTGAGGGCATGGATTGGGCAGGAGTTGTGATACCAGGTGGCAGGGTTGGGGGTGACCAAACTAGTTGCTGGTGCCCCTGCGGCCATTTTCCAGTAAAAACAAACTGTTCCCAGAGGTAACAGACCTGGGATTTTTCTGATGGGTCTTAGGTTCATGGGATGGGGTGAGACCTCGTGGCCTTCATGGGCTGAAGTCCCCAACCTGCTGCACCCTCTGGCCTTCTTGCTGGGTGGTGGTTGTAGGACTCAGAATGACCTGAATCCTGGGGAGAGCCTACCCCCAAAGTACTGATTACATGTCAGGAGCCCTGTAATCTCTGCATTGGAACCACTTTAGATGCCTGATTTATGAGAGTGTGGGTGATGGGTGGATAGCTCCCCTCTCCTGTGTTTAAGTTAATAAAAGTTGTGGCCTGCCACTTAAATTCATCCATGTGTCCTTATTTCACCGCTGTGTCCAGATCAAATGCCACCCACCCACCTCAGTGAGCTGGGGGAACTTGATGAGGCCAGTGGTGAAAGGGGAGAGCACTACTGGTGAGGGAGGAAAATACTCACTGAGGGACAGCAGGTAACTCCCCCACCCCTTGGAGTCACTGGCATCCATTGGGCTGTTGGGGGCAAGGGGTGCTGATTGGCAAGTATCTCCCGTTACAGGGATTTAGCCTTGTCAGCCAAGGTCCTCACCCTTTTGTTCCCTCTGTCCCTCTCACTGTGGGGTGGTGGTGGTTGGACTTGGAGCGAGCTGAGTCCTCGGGTTAACCTGAGGAGAGCCTACCCCGATTTGTGGATTACATGACAGGAACCCTGTATCCCCTGCACTGGAACCACTAAAATGCATTGGTGGTGGGTAGGTAGTGCCCCAGTCCTGTGTGTAATAGTTTAATAAAAGTTTAATACAAGTTGCAGCCTGTCCTCATTTTGCCTCTGTGTCCTGATCAAGCCAATTTAGCTTTTCACAGCAATTCATTTAAGAGATCTCCATTTAAAAAAAACCCACCAAAACCAATGCATTTGTATTTGGCACTGTTTTTTGGGCCAGATCATCACCTGATGGAAAACTAGCATAGTTCTATTGACTTTAGTGGAGCCATGCCAATTAACCCTAGCTGTGGATCTGGCCCTATATGTTAATCAATCTATTTAAGGCTTGTTTTCTATTGTATTTAACCTTCAGGTGCACTGGTTACACTGTGTATTGTATACATCCTATCCCCAGCTTTTCATTTAAACAGCCTTAATTGGATTTATGTGTGTATTTAGCTAGAAGTAAAGACAATCGACTATTTTTTAACATTTCTATTTCTAAATATATTATTTTAAATGGACTCTTCTTTATTTATGAAATACGTAACTAAAGCCTCAGGTCAGCAAAGCACTTAAGCATGTGCTTAACATTAAAGTACATGAGTAGTCTGACTAACTCTCTGGGTGCATTTGTTGAGAAATATTACTACTGACTTCAGTAGGAGTACTCGCTGAAGTTCTGGTCTGGCCTCAGTCAGCTGATTCCAATAACATGGCACGAGGGATTGCTTGCAGGAACATATTTCAGACAAATTGTGGGAAGACATCAAAAGTTATGTTTTGGAATATAGGCTATTTCAGATCTGTAAGAGAAAAAATGAGCTTACGAAAAGGGCAAAGCTGAAGAAGTACACCAATGAGGCTGTAGGACTTGATCCTTCAATATGGGCAAGTCTACACTACAAAATTAAGTCAACTTAAGTTATGTCAAACAGCCGTCATGCATTTCCTCACTAGCAGCGCTTGCATCGATGTAGAGAGCAGTGCATGTGGGTAGCTATCCCACTGTGCAACTTGTCGCCATCTAGTCCAGGGTGTTTTGGAAAGGGTTTGCAATGCCTCATTAGGACAAATGAGTCATGCAGGGGTGACTGGGAACATGGTTTTAACATTCCATGATGCAGTTTTCTCCATCCCATAATTTTATCTGCCCCCCCATAATGTTTCACGGCTTTTTTCAAAAGCCTTGCAAACCCACGCGTCTGCCATCTGTGTGAGAATTATGGATCCTGCACAGCTTTGCACTATTGTGGTGAGCATGGCATGCCCGATCCTGCGGTATTTGCAGAGCAGCCAGGCGAGCCATGGGGAACATGACAATTCCTTGGAGGCGAGCTTGCTGTGGGACATAGAAACAATTCAAGGTTATTGTTAGCATTCACAGAGCAGCTGCAGATGGTAGAGCAGTTCTGGGCCTGAGAAACAAACACTGAGTGGTGGTATCACATCGTTATGCATGTATGGGATGATGAGCAGTGGCTGCAGAACTTTTGGATGCACAAGGCCACATTCCTGGATGTGTGTGAAGAGCTTGCCCTAATCCTCCAGCGCAGTGATGCCAAAAGGAGAGCTGCACTGATAGTGGAGAAGCAAGTGGTGATCACTGGGTGGAAGCTTGCAATACCAGATTGCTACCAATCAGTCGGGAAACATTTTGGAGTTGGGAAATCCACTGTGGGGGATGCTGTCCTACTATGAAGGACTGTGATGCTGGCAATCTGCAGGACATAGTGGATGGTTTTCCTGCGATGGGGTTCCCGAACTGCAGTGGGGTGATAGATGGTACGTATATCCCTATTTTGGCACCAGACCACCTTGTCACAGAGTACATCAACAGAAAGCTGGTGGATCACTGGAGACATTTTACCGACATTAGTGTTGGATGGTCAGGGAAGGTGCATGACGCACGCATCTTTAAGAACACAGGCCTGTTCAGAAAGCTGCAAGTAGGGACTTTCTTTCCAAACCAGAGGATTACCATTGGGGATGTTGAAATGTCAATAGAGATCCTGGGAGACCTAGCCTACCCCTTACTCCTGTGGCTCATGAAGCCGTACACTGGCCACGTCGACAACAGCAAGGAACGCTTCCACTACAGGCTCAGCAAGTGCAGAATGACAGTTGGATGTGCCTTTGGCCATTTGAAAGGCTGCTGGCACTGTCTATTCACTAGATTAGACCTCAGTGAAAAAAATATCCCAATGGTTATAGCTGCCTGCTGTGTGCTTCATAATATCTGTGAAGCAAAGGGGGTAAAGTTTCTGCCATGATGAAGGGCAGAGGTGGAATGGCTGTCTGCTGATTTTGAGCAGCCAGACACCGGGGCTATAAGAAAAGCTCAAGGGGAAGCTATATGGCTCAGGGTGGCTTTGAAAGACCATTTTAATAGTGAGCCACAGTAATGTGTGTTGCTGTAGTGTGCTCTGCCTGGCATTGTTTTTTTGCACCCTGGTATGAACCCTGCAATGAGTGCTGTGTGTGTAGTAATATAACATTTTGCTATTATCTGTGAATGATGTCAGCCCCAGCCAGCATATTTTGTGAACTAAAAAAGATGAATTAAGTTTCCATAAATAGACTTTTATTCCAAACCCATGTAAACAAACATATTTGTAACAGAATGAAACTTAATAAATACAAGAGAATGTTCTTTCCCCTTCAAAGGTTCTGTCATTTTCATTTCACAAAACATACACCAACTGTCTCTCTCCCAGGTCAGTGTATGTGCAGCTGCGATTGTCTGTACTCTTCCCCTGGCTGGAGTGGTAGAGGTAGTGTAGCAATCCTGAACGCCATGTGGAATGTGTGGGGTGTGTGTAGGGAGGTTCCAGAATGCAGTTTTCTATGGGCTGCAGAGGGAGGCGAGCACAGGCCTGTTGAACCTGAAAGTCAACAAGAGTCTCCCAGCATGTCTGTTTGCTGCTTGAGAAGCATTAGCATCTCCTGCTGCACATCCCTTTCCTTTTCCCACGCCTTTCTCCTCTCTGCTCTTTCCCAGTCCATGCTGTCCGTGAGAGTGATCTTCCAAGTCCTGTGCTTAGTATCCAAAGCACCAGAGGCTTGCAGGATCTTGTGGACCGGGTCATCCCATGTCCTCTTCCTTCTCTTCCTTATCTGTCTGAGCTGCTCCGCTGCTGTGGATGGAGAGACCCTCAAGACCACATGTCCAACTGTAAAAAATACAATGCACAGAGGTACTATTTTGAGTGTATTCATAAGATAAATGGAAACCTGGTATATTTAACTCACTCCCCTTGACCCACACAAGTTACAAACACTACTCACTTCTACTTGGGATTTATAGAGCATGGAAGCAGACCCAGTCATGGTGAGTACAACCCAGGGGGAGGGGGTGAGATGGGGGATAGTTCACGGGGAATGAGTGTGTGCGGATAAGGTAATTGGACTGAATATTGGCACTGTTTTTCACTGGCAGTGGTGATTTTAGCTGATATCTGACTCCTGAGGGTAATGGAGGCTGAAAGGGAATAGCTCCTCCACATGTCTAGCTGCAGACCAGATCCGTATACTGCTAGCCGGTGTGCTGCAATTGTGCCTGCTGAAGTAATTGCTGAGTGGAGTGGGAAAGTGTCTGACTCTGGCGGAAGAAAAATGGCAGCCCTCCGTACCTCCAGGAAAGTTTTTTCGAGATCTCTATGGAGGATTCACGGGACATCTCAGTGCACATAACAAACTGTTCTGCAGGGCTCCCTCTGCCTAACTGTACAGGGGAATGAGAAGCAGATAGTAACTCTACTGGTTATTTCACTACCTCTTCTAGCATGATTATAAAGGAGTAAAAGAACAGATTTGTCCCTGCAATATTAAAGAAAACTGCATACTTACCAGGGGTTCCTTTCTCTGCATCAGACTTGCCCATGCTTGACTGCTCTGTAGTTAAAAACAGATCTTGGCTCACTGTGTCACTGGATCCCCCAGTCACCTGTCCCCCATACTCCTGCTCCTCTTCCTTGTCCAACACCTCCTCCGCACTGTTCATTCTGGTGGCCTGTGACTCGGGCTCCTCCAAAGTATTCACAGGGCTATTGGGGGTAGTGATGGGGTCTCTGCCAAGGATGACATGCAGCAATTTGTAAAAGTGCCTTATTTCTAATTTGAATTTGTCTGCTTTCACCTTCCAGATTGTAGGAGCAAGGCCTTACTGGGTAACTTTGAATTCTTTGATGCAATTGTGTGGGAATAATTTTTCAACCTGAACAATTCTTTCTCTTTGGCTTAAACTGAGCTTCAGAGAGTTTTAAACTAAGAATTTGTTTACAGGAGTATCCACCTGGATTGAATATTGCATAAACTTTATGTATGAATTACTAATTCATTTACTAATACAATTACTAATGGAGTGGAACGTTATTATTTACAAATTCTTCTTCTTTACCTGTTAACATTTGATCATCTGTAACACACTGTGAAAAATATATTTTTGGTGGTGACAGTTTGACCCAGTAGTTCTTGTGTACATACACTGATTTAAATAGATCAATTTGGCATATGAAAAGCAGCTTCATTTACTGTCCTTGACATAACTAACCGTACATTAACATGAAAGCTTCTTGGTATCTAAGCTTACTATTTGTTCAGAATCTTAATAGATGGGCTTTGTGCTCATAAATTTGTAGTGCTGCTTACCCTATATTTTAAGTCAAAGTGGATCTTTGCATTGAGGATTCTCCACCTCCTTTTTTTCTTTGTACAAAAGAGATAAGTGTTTTCACTCACCTCTTGTGACTTACAAGCAATTGAATAGCACTTGTTGTGTTTGAATGTCACATTATATGTATTGTAACCGATAAAGAAATGTCATTTTCCCTCTGTTGCTACTATCTCTTGAGACACTCTTAGAAACGAGGTGTTTTGACTCAAAGCTTTTGCCTGGTAAAATAGATTTAAAATAACTCAAATTTTGTTGGAGAAAGAAAATAAAACTGATTTTCTCCTTACCAAAAGACAAGGTGGGTGAGGTAATATCTTTTATTGAACCAATATCTGTTGGTGAGAGAGACAAGCTTTCAAGCTTACACAGAGTTCCTCTTCAGGTCTGGGAAACTAATTCAGAGTGTCACAGCTAAATACAAGGTGCAACAGATTGTTTAGTATAAGTAGTTACCACATTTCACCTTACCAAGTCATTCACAGCACAACAATGCCCCTTGCAAACATCTTGGGGTAACCAAGTTGTGAAGTATAGTTAGTTTGATATAGAGACTACTCCACCATGTTGGAGACTAGACACAAATGCTTTTAACCACCAGTGTCCAGAATGAAATGGTTTAGCCAACAAGACAATATTAAACACGTTAAATCGTGCACGTGAAGTGTAGATAGGTACATAATCCAAAGCAAGGAGTCATGTTGTATTAGTTAGACCTCTTGTAGTCAATATCACTGCAGTCGATTGATCTTTTCTCTGTTTTTTCTGCTTTGGTACCAGCTAATTGAATTAAAGGGAGGCTCAGTCTTGTTTTGCAGAAAACTATTGAAACCTGCAATCTTCTTTATCAGTGTTGGAATTAATTAGTCTAGCTCCTTTAGCAACTGTGGGCTTGATTCTCTTCCTACACCAGGGTCAATTTGAAGTCAATGAAGTTAAACCATTGTAAAAACTGTGTCAGGGAGATGAGACTTAGACCATGTATCCTTATATATAACAACTTAACAGTGAGATCCCCATAAGGAGATAAGGATTTCTCTAAATTAAGGCAGCTAGAATGGTCCTGTAAGGACTATTCCACTGCCCTGGGATTTCCAGAGATCAGTGCACCTCTGCCCTATACCCTCCTGCTCCTGGCCCATAGAGGAGTCCTTCTTTTTCTGGAGGGAATGGATGGCACCGAGCTAACTATGTTGTCTGTATTCCCCCTGGCAATTCTCCTATGGCAAACCCACTTTCCCTGTTAAGGCAGTTCTCTGTCCCAGCACAAAGCAACAATAGCCAGGGGCCGGGATCTCACCCATAATCTCTCTATACACACAGCTTGGTAAAACTGCCTAAAACACTCTCTCATTGCTATAATTTACCATTGTCTGCACATCGTATCTTGTGGAAGCTTGTGGTGATTTTTTCCATGTGTCTTATCCAGCTGTACATTGTTATCATGTGCAGCTTCTGTTTGTTAGTTCCTTAGATAATGGCCTCCCTAAGTCTGATCCACACTCTCCTATTGTGTCTCTTCCTATATTGGCGTATGTGGCACATTTCTTCTTTTATGTCCCATCCAAGACTATCTCTGGCCATTCATCCATCATCTGGTAATGTGACTTGCCCATTGTGATTCCTTTTACATAAATAAAAATATATGGCATGCATAGCATTTAGCAACACAAGGCACAGGTTCATACCCTTAAGAGATTAGTTTCTCTTGACTAATGCAATAATGTTTCTAGTTGCAGCCATTGACTGTGCTTCTTATTTTGTGTTACTCTCTCTCTCTCTCAGCCAAATTCAGCCTTGGATTAAGTGGGTGCAACCTCCATGCACTTGAATGAGAGTTATACCTGCTTATTCCAAAGCAACTGAGTTTCTGTCTTTGTCCCCTTTCTCTTTCATAGACTTACCTCTCACACACACATTCCAATTCAGCCCTGGAGACAGTGAGTAGAACTCCCCTTGGCTTCAATAAAGGTCAGACCTACTTACTCCAGCTGATTCTGTCTCTGATTCCCATAAACCCCTTGGGTTGTGGTTTTAACTCTGTCCTCCTTGTGAACTCTGTTATTCTGCACCTCACGGCATAACCAGAAAGACACTCTTATTAAATGAGAGAGTGCATTTTAGAATGTCTCTTGTATGCATAAATGTCTTACAGCTATACCACTTACCTGGCACAAATCAACCAAAAGTGTGTGTGTGTGGTCGTGATGGTATCACTAGCAGACTATTTCCATTTGTGATTCTGTGTAGTACATTCTAGTTTACGGTTTCTAATTATATTTTCATTTTCTGAACAAAATCTAATGTTACTTTGGAAGGAAGCTTTTTAGTAACTTTCATGAGGTTCCCCCATGTAGGAACTAAGGGGCACATTGGTCATCAGCAGACATCAGAATAGCACTGATTAGTTGCACCCCAACTGCCTGAACCTGTAACAAGTGTCAAAGTTAGACTCAGGACTCACAGTTTGTCAGACCACTCTGTTTTATTAGCACAGCGCTCTGCTAATAACACCCAGATAATGTGAGCACCGTCCAAGACCCATACTACCTTATTTTATACAGATAAAAAGGGTGCAAACTTAACAAGAGGACAAAGAAAGCAGAACTGACAAGTTTACCCGAGGCTAGACATACATATTCAATTTTCTTACTAACTTTTACAGATCTCCGGCTGATGTTCCACCATTAGCTTAAGCGGACTCATTGTTTATGCCTTTATGTTCCTTTTCCTGACACCTGTGTTTCAGCATTCCTTATTTCTGCTTAAAGGTACGTACAGCATTTCTTTAATCCATTCTATTTTTACAATATAATTCATTCTACTTTCACACAAGATACCTTCTAACATTCCACTTCTTTGGTGATGTTCTTACTGTTCTAAGTGTTCTAATTTCTCTCTCTAACCTCTTGTAACAACATTACCATCTTCCATAACTTAGCAGCCACCATGCCATTTTGGCATATGTATGATTAATGGTCCCAGTCTTGCAATCACTCTGGCTCTCTGGGCTCAGGGAAGCAGAGAATAGCAGCAGTGCAGTGCACTGCAATCACACCCCTCCATGGCTCTGGCCTGCTCATTCCTTCCCCTCTTCCATGTGCGGCCCACCCCAACATGCTTCCTATGCAGGGAGTGACTTGTGTAGAAGCCATGGAGGCCTTTGCATGTGGGGAATTCTCAGTGAACTATTCCACCCAGGCTTTCGTACAAAATAAAATAAAATCAGCTCTGCAGAGCATCCTTTGCATTCTTATTGTGGGTTCTTTTGGACACTCTCTGTCCTGATTCTGCAATGAATAAGTACTCAGAGAAATACTAAGGAAAAGGATAGTCCCATTCTTCAAATGTTAATGATTGGAAGCTACTATATTTATGATATTGCACACACACAAATGTTAAAAGAACATTATTAAGGTTGCAAAGTCAAGCACTCCAAAGTTAGGAAATGGCAGAATGAAGGTTGCCGGTGCAACCTTAATTCAACCCACTTGTGTGTATGGTATAGACTTCAATTACATGATCACATACTATTTTTTCCATTTCTTCCCCACATCCCATCTCCTTGTCATATCTGTCTCTTTTCCCCTGCTTCTGCCTCCTCCACAGGTTCATAGTCCCCGTTTCTTTGCCCATCCAGTCCCAGTCTCCCCTCCCCCCCCCAGCTCCTCGCAGAATCTCAGTGTTCCCCCCATACTCCAATGAACTGGCTCTCAGTCTTCCCATTTACCTCACCAGCTCCCAGTCACAGTTTCCCCACCCTCATGGCTTCAAGCATTCTTGCCCCACCAGTCTCAGCCTGCCTTCCCCCTGGGCTCACAGTCTCCTTGCCCACCCAGTCCCAGTCTTCCTGCCCAGGTTCCAGTCTCAGCAGACTTTGTCCCTCTGCCCCAGTTGGCTTTTGTCACCTCCTTCACACTGTTTCAGCAGGAGGTGATTTGAGAGCACAGTGGAGACAGGTGCCTGGTCCCATTCTTGTCCAGAGCAGCAATTACAAGGAAAGCCCTTCTGAGCCCCATAACCCTGGTCTGGAGACAGTAGGCATGAAGATGGCACATTCGTGGTCCAGTCACACACAGGAGCTGTGAGGGGATGAAGCATGTTCAGTTGTTCTGTGAAGGTGGTACATATGCAGGCTGGTCAGCACTAGGAGCTGTGAGGGGATGGACTGATTCTCTGTGCTGATGTTTTATCATCATCAAATTTCCCTCAATGCTCTCAGCAATTTCCATATCCAAACCTTCAGCTAGTTTTGCCATGTGGGCTTCATGGACTTGCTGATCACTGCAGCCCATTCTTGTGAAGTGAATATGCAAGATAAGGGCCCAATCAGCGCATCTGAGCAGCACAACTAGTGTACTGTACAAACCTATTTAGAGCTGTGGTGCTGTGTGTATTTACCAGCAATTATAGTGTTTTCAAAAGTGTTTTGATACACTGCATACAATTATACAGACCTCTGCTATATATAATAATGCTTATCTATCTATCTATCTATCTATCTATCTATCTATCTATCTATCTATCTAATATATACGTACACACATGCATGATAGATTAATCAAGTTAAATATATCCCAAACTTGTTTGAAACAATGCCTATTTAATTTTTTCAAGAGACTGCACAGAAGTATAGCATTGTACCACAAATAAAAGTGTTGCCACAATGCCTGTAAATCAGAGCTTTAAACTATGTTTCAATTATCCTTCTATTATCCAGCTGGTGTTTAAACATGTTTATTATTCAAATCAGTAGAGAATGTGCTGCTGTTGTGTAAACAACTGTCAATTGCTGAAACAATGATTACAAGGCACCATCTCTTTCAGGTGTACTTAGAGGTACTTATACCTCAACCACTTGTATTTAAATAACATGCAAACACAATGCTTGAGTGACTACTTTCTTTCCTGTTTCCAATACCTTGTGCCAATTCTATTACATTAAGAGGAAAATCTATTACATTTTTCATTTATACACATCGGTACTCTGTTTTTAACCATTGTATCATTAAGGCTTCAGTTAATATAATAGATATGCCGAAAGCCTGTTCAAAATAAAAGCCAATTTCTCTGCATTATTTTGGGCATTTGAAAGGTTTTGTGAAAACAGTGCAAAGAAAATTATTTTCTGAATAGAAAGCCTGAGAAATGAAAGATTTGGCCATAAAACTATACCCTCAAACCTCTTAGCTCTGATACAAACTGAGCATATAGAATATTTTTTTTAAAAATAGGCATTAACAAAACAGAATATTTATATCATTAAGCTGTCTTTCCTTTAAATTTAACACAGTATTAAGTACCTTTGGTCACACCTATTGGTGGGCATAAGTAGTTTAACAAGTGGACTTAGTCACATGAGCTTTCTAAGCAATTCTCTACTTCTTTGCCACAATATGGAAGGGAGAATGTTTTTAAAAGCGGGATGTGGGAAAAATGTCCCCAACTGAAAACAAACTCTTGCTAGTGCCCTCAGAAGGAATAGTCTGAATGGAATAAAGGTTTAATGCTAGCTTAAAGGTTTTCATGGAGTGGAGATGCTACCACTACCCTTTTCTTCATTCTGTATTCCTGTAGGAATGGAGCCTGGAAGTTAAAAGGAGATATTTAAAATAATGAAGAAAAAAAAGGTGAGCTTCTGGCTAGCAATAGGTTCCCTGTGTAATGTTTTAAACACAATGAATCTTTAAATACAGAGATAATGGGAGAAAGATACCCTACATTAAGGAGAAGCTGTGTAGTATGTTGATAAAACATGACACTCTTTTTCAGAACTTAATAGAGATGCTTTGACTGTTGTTCTGCAGTCAACAAGGCTGGTCTAATTGGTGGCCATGGCAACAAAATCAGGTCATACAGAGGTTCATACCGAGATCAAGCATATGTAGATCTTCTTGTTCAAATATACATAAAGATAAGAACCTTTAGTAGGAGTCCACAGTGTAAGGCTGAAGATGGATGCTCCCACGCATATCTAATATTACTTAGAAATGTTTACCTGTTTGTAATATTATGATGTTTTGCAGAACAGGAAGAGAAAAATCTTTCAGACGCATTGGAAAATGATAATGTTTTTAAAAAATGTCAAAGTAAAGTGTATGCACACACATTGCTTCATAGCTGCATGTAATTTACTCCCTGGGGTTTTCAGTGTGCCTGACTTATATTTTAGATATAATTAAGTAATCAGTGGTGTACATTGTAAAATGAATGTTTAGGCTGCTTAAGGTTGAATTTTCACAGCCGGAGCAGATGCGCAGTTATAGGTTGGCCCGGCCCTCACCTCCTAGTACAGTTATTCATTTATAGTTATTACTTGAGTTATTTACATAGTTACACTATTTCATAGAAATGAAATAGTAGCTACCTGGTAACTGTTAGATACAACTATGCAGGAACCCAGATGCTTCTCTGTTATCGCCTACTAAGTATGCATGTAAGATGTACAAGGCTTCTGTGGTTGGCTCCCAGCAACCTAACCTTGGCCCACGGGAATCAGGAATTACTGGAACTTCTTCTTTAGAACATGGAATCTCCCCTCTCCCTAAATCCTTGGATTTCCTTAATGATCAGGTGGGAATTGGAAGCCCTCTCCCACCAAAAGTACCCCTTGAAAGCTTATTAGACTTCTGTGTGGGGCCTTTTCCCCCACTTCCTCTTGTGATGGATTCAGTCACAGAGATCTCCTTGGGACTGTCACCTGATGTGCTGAAATTACCTCTGAGCCCGTTTTCCCTGCCAGCTTGGGACTTCCAGAACCCTGTATTGTTGAGCCAGGCACACTAGCCTGCTGCAAAACAGACCCAGGGTCTGAACCATGTCCCCAAAGCTGCAGGCTTTAAGAGGCAACTTGCTGAGCTGTTTTCAATCTCCAGCTCCAAACTCCAAATAAATCCGTTTTACTTGGTATAAAGCTTATACAGGGTAAATTCATAAGTTGTCCGCCCTCTGTAACACTGAAAGAGAGATATGCACAGCTATTTGCTCCCCCAGGTATTAATCACTTATTCTGGGTTCATTAATAAACAAAAGTGATTTTATCAAGTATAAAAAGTAGGATTTAAGTGGATTCAAGTAATAACAGACAGAACAAAGTAAGTCACCAAGCAAAATAAAGCAAAAATACACAAGTCTAAGCCTAATACAGTCCTTGTTAGTTCCAGCAGACATCTCAGGTTGTAAGCAGGGACTTTCTCATGACTGGCAGCACCCTTTTTCCTGCTCCACCCCCTTTTATAGCTTTGGCACAAGGCGGGAATCTTTTGTCTCTCTGGTTCCCCACCCCTCCTTCTAAATGAAAAAGTACCAGATTTAAGATGGATTTCATTATCCTCCATTCTTCCTGGGTTGACCCACACATACTCAGGAAGGCTTGCAGGTAAATAAACCATTTACAACCAATTGTCCTAGTCAATGGGAGCCATCAAGGTTCTAAACCACCATTAATGGCCCACACTTTGCATAATTACAATAGGACCTCAGAGTTATACTTCATATTTCTAGCTTCAGATACAAGAATGATACATGCATACAAATAGGAGGAACATATTCAGTAGTTTATAACCTTTGTTATGATATGTTACAAGAGACCTTTTGCATGAAGCATATTCCAGTTACATCATAGTCACACTCATAAGCATATTTTCATAAAACATATGGAGTGCAATGTCACACCTCTCTTGACATCTACTTCGATAATGCAACATCCACATGACTGGCAGCTGCTTTGGAAGCGACAAGAGTAAGCTCCAACTGCAGCCATCTTTACTTAAACTTGGGTGTGGTTGAAGCCTACCACAGCAATAGAATTTCTCTAAACTCCTTCCTGAAAAGCCATAGTCCATGTGGGATGCTGTGGGATGGAACTAAACTGAAGATGGGATTGTTGAAAGGGGCAGTAATGTTGGTGGAATGGCATCTCAGC
The DNA here is from genome assembly GCF_028017835.1 of Emys orbicularis. Classification (NCBI taxonomy): domain Eukaryota; kingdom Metazoa; phylum Chordata; order Testudines; family Emydidae; genus Emys; species Emys orbicularis. Next base: position 169,471,777 of record NC_088685.1, read on the forward strand.
AGACATGAGTCTGCCCATGAAAAGGCTTGTAGAAATAAATATTGGAGCTGGAGCTGGTAAGGTCTCAGTGGGATATCAGGAAACTTTAGGATCCCCATGGACTTTTCTTTTAAATGTCTGGTTTGACCCTGTGAAGTCTAGCAGGCTTATCCAATCCTGGCCCTATGCAGTTTTTGACTGGAATGGTCAAGCAGTTTTCCCCCCTAAACACCAAGATGTAGAGGCAACAGCATCAGGACAAACTCCACTGGTCCAGTCTGGTCCAGTGTTTGTCTAGGGTGTAATCTGGTTTCTGGACAGAGGTTGCACAGAACTCCAGGTGATGCTTATTCCTATTGGGAAATCGTGAAAGCCTGCAAACTCAGTGTATTCCTTTTCTTCCTTGTTCAAGGATTCCAGTTTTGGCACATACGTGTCAACAGGTGTGAACAAGTGTATGGAGGCATGAAGTGCCAACGTGTGATTATTGGCACTGAGTATGGCGTCATGCACAAGAGATGGCAATAGCCGTGTTGTGCAGTCTGCCCATCAAAACGCATTGTTGCCTGGCACCTATATATCATCCAACTTGTGAGCAGGCACCATGCCATCTGAACAGATGGTAATGAGCGTAAGCAGCCAAACTACTATGTACAGTGGGTGCATTAAAGTATAGGTGTGGAGGGTGTGATTTCCAGCCAAGAACATCAAATAACTCTCTCCGTCTTGAATTACATGCCCAGAGTTAAGGGGATGGGCAACCATTTAACTGTACTCCCAGGTGGATTCATTTTCTCTCTCTCTTCCCTCTCTTCTTCCCCCCACCCCGTTTACTTCTACTTCAGCTCCCTTCAACTGAGATTTTGGCCTAATTGAATTAAGAGGAGCATCGTTGGAAGGGATAGGGAGAAGCTTTTAAAAGTGATCTCCACCTTCTTTGGCCCTTGCCCACAGGCCCCCCACAGAACAGGTGAAAACAAGTTTTCAGAGCCAGCGACGGTTTGTATAAATTTGGAGGGTGCTGAAGCCTGTTCTGTAGCATTCTGCTGCATTCTCCTGCCTAGAGAAGGCAGCTGTGGATATAGACAATGGCACTTAAAAAAACATCAATGGCCATGATTAAGAATTTCACTCAAATAAATTAGACCCCAAAGGAATCTCCCTTAGTATGGTTCCATCCTTACCTATCAGTAGGACTCATACACACCCATTGGGAGGACAGCACACAGTAGATGTGGAGCTGTTCACACGGAAGGAAAGGAAAGGTTTATAGTACACAGAACTGGGCATTTATACTGGCAACCCAGAAAACATTTAAACAGTGGAGCATTTAGGCTGGGAGGAAAATAAGATCCTGGAACATATTTCTTTAAGTGCAATTCTAATGAAAATTGACCCTTCCAATACCAGTGTAGAGTTCCATGCTTGCGTCTCTGTACTTTGCAGTAAATGTACTTAGTTTACTGTAAAAAGATGTGTTTCCCCCTAACTCACTACTGCAAATTCAGCCTAGGATTTAAAAAACTCCAGCTGAGCTCCTTTTGGCTCAATCATGTTGTCAAGGCTGTATCCCCACTTTGAACTTTAGGGTACAAGTGTGGGGGCCTGCATGAAGACTTCTAAGCTTAACTACCAGCTTAGATCTGGTCCGCTGCCACCATTTCCCACAAGCTAATTCCCTTCCCTGGGAAGCTTTGAGAAACCTTTCACCAATTCCCTGGTGAATACAGATCCAAACCCCTTGGATCTTAAAACAAGGAGAAATTGACCCTTCCCCCCTCCTTCCTTTCACCAACTCCTGGTGAATACAGATCCAACTCCCTTGGATCTAAAAACAAGGAAAAATCAATCAGGTTCTTAAAAAGAAGGCTTTTAATTAAAGAAAAAGGTAAAAATCATCTCTGTAAAATCAGTATGGAAAATAACTTTACAGGGTAATCAAACTTAAAGAGCTCAGAGGACCCCCCTCTAGTCTCAGGTTCAAAGTACAGCAAACAAAGATAAACACTCTAGTAAAAGGTACATTTACAAGTTGAGAAAACAAAGTAAAACTAAGACGCCTTGCCTGGCTTTTTACTTACAAGTTTGAAATATGAGAGACTTGTTTAGAAAGATGGGGAGAACCTGGATTGATGTCTGGTCCCGCTCAGTCCCAAGAGCGAACAACCCTTTAAACAAAGATCACAAACCAAAGCCTTCCCCCCCACCCCCAAGATTTGAAAGTATCTTGTCCCCTTATTGGTCCTTTGGGTCAGGTGTCAGCCAGGTTACCCGAGCTTCTTAACCCTTTACAGGTAAAAGGATTTTGGAGTCTCTGGCCAGGAGGGATTTTATAGTACTGTACACAGGAGAGCTGTTACCCTTCCCTTTATAGTTATGACACATGTCTACCACTAATTCTGCCTTAATTTAAACCTGTGAACTCCACTGTTTCCAGATTATGACCTCTCTTATACCTGCAGCTCCACTCTTTTCATGGCCAGTTTTTGTCTCACGCTTTGTTGGCTAGCTCTGGGTACAGTAATACTTTTATATAAGTCCCTAGAACCCTGATAAATACTAGGAAAGGGACTTTTTACAAAAAGTTCCTTGGGATCTGTGTCTCCTCTGTTATATGTGGTGCTAAGCAACACTGAAAACCAGGTCTTTAATCTGGCTCTGACTGGAGCTTCCTCAAACTTTGAGGATATGTCTACATTGGCACTGTAATTTCCAGCTCCGGTAAGTATACCCTCACTACCTCTAACTGAGCTAGTGTGCTAAAATAGAAGTGTATCTGTGATGGCACCAGTGCTGCTGCCAGCCATCCTGAGTAAGATCTTGTCTGAAATCCCAGGCACCTATTCCATGCCCTTGCGCAGCTGTGGCTATGGTTTTTTTTAAAAAAACGTGATCGACGCTAGCCCAGATATGTCTGCCCACGCTGAAAATTACACCTCCAGCTCCTGTGTAGACATACCCCAAGTGTGTTTAGATTATAGAAGAAATGAAGTTAATTTTATTTTAGTGGGGAGAGGGGGAGCAAAAAGTGAATTTTGCAAAAGAAAAGCCAGATATGCAACTGAGAAAAAGTAGATATGAATTGCTGGATTTTAGTCCAGGCAACTAGAGGGTTAAAAGGGTTGATACTGATATATATATATGTTTGAGAATGTGGAAGGGAAGAGCCTTTGTGTCTTCATAGGGAAAACCACCTGCCTATCTTCGAGGAAGTTTCTTTCTCTACCATGTTCTCAAAGGGAAGAATAAAGTTCCCACTGTTACAGGAAATCATCCTTAAAGGACACAAGGAACTTCTTGATTCAGAATATTAACATGATAATAGATGTTTGTACAGTAAAATTATGATGTAAAATTATGTCCTCAATATCAAGCTTCTTGTTTTTTAGATTCAAATAGATTTTCACATAATATAATGTAACCCCTCCAGAACAAAACAAAATAAAAAACCCAGCAACCCTGCATGCCCAATCTCTCCTCATCTTCTGTACCCGCACTGCACAGTGCTACATCTGGACCTCATATGATTAATGTAACATGTGTAGTGCATGGCTGATGTAGTGTACCATGTGCTTCACCCTCACATGTGCTGGAGCAACATTCAGTGCACCATTTGGAGTGAGTGAGGCCTCTTTTCCACCCTCCCAGTCCTGAGGCTTGCCAGGGTTGCTCTGAACTTATAAATGGCCCCCATAGGGGAAATCCTCTTCTATCTCTTTAGGGCAGATTTGACAGGATCTGCCCCCAATGTGTTTGGAATAAAGTATCTATATATTGTAGGAGAGGAGAAAGTGTCGTCTTCTGAATAGAGGGCAGGACTGGGCATTAGGAGACTTGGGAGACTTTTGCTGTCACTGCTATAGGTGTAATCAAGAGTTGACTATAGACTTACTCCTGTTATTGGTGTAAATATGATCAAAATCAGCCCCCTGGCTTCTAGGCGGTGCTCTGAAGAAAACTCTGTTTGACTTGGGGTAAGTCACTTTACACCACTTGGTCCCTCAGTTTTCTCATCTATAAAATAGGGGGGAAACATACTTGTTTCACAAAGGTATTGAGACTTAGGGCTGTGTCTTCACTAAAATATTGAACTGTCCCTAGTTGTCCCACTGAAATCAAATTGATTTGAACACAACTGTTCAGTGCATCCATGTAGATTCATGTTCTGAACTGTAGTCATTTTGCTGTGCATCTACACTAATAGTGTTCTCACTATTTCAGTTTCTGTAGCCCCTTGGGTACTTTCCCAACTGTTCTTGGGCAGCTTCCAGAAGTGGGGGATGCTGGGAAAGTTTGCAAGGCAACAGGTGCACGATGAGGTGGAAGTGGGAAGGTTGTTCAAACTGTTTATGTTATTACACAGTGACCTCCAAGCGAGTCTAATCCAAATAGTGTGTGGCAGATATCTGCACAGAGTGGAAGGATGGCCTTGTGGTTAATGTGCTGGACTGGGCCTCAGGACCTTTGGGTTCAGTTCTTAGCTCTGCCACAGATTGCCTGCTTGAGCTACAGTAAATCACTTAAGCTCTCATCCCACAAATGCTTATGCACTGTGAGTAGTCCCCCTAAATCCTTATTTAAGCAGCTTCAGTTCTTTGGTGAAGACAAGGGCATTGTGTACCACTAGGGATGTGTTTTGCCTCCTGTACTTGGTTAACTAGGGAGCACTGAGTTGGTTAAGCAGGAATCTGAAAAGCAGGTCTCTTTGTAGGCAGAAAATACAGTGGCACCATACAGGAAAGCAGTTGAAACAAATGGGAATATTCTGAATGAAATCATTGCATCGTAGACTCATTTGGAACACAGTTATGAAGGGCTGGGGGTGCAGGGTTGGGGGTATGTGTGCCCACATGTATGTGCAAGGTGCAGTGAATTGGTATAGATGCAGTAAGAGCTGGAAAAAAAACCCATACACTGAGTAACTTTGGTTGTGGTTTTAACCTTCAAATGCAAATAGGCGGGAGGTACAGCAGGAGAGAAAAAAGGTAATTCTACAGTAAACATGAGTGATGGTTACAGGATAAATAATATTATTAACTTACATTTTATTACTGTGGCTGCTGTGATAGAGTAGTGCACTTTTTAGAGACATAAGACTAATAATGGCCAGGAGAAAACTACACAGTCCATCAAAGGTCTGCCTCTCTCAACTCAGGAAATACAAATCACTATAAACGGCAGCTCACCATCTTAAGCCCAATTACCTCTCTTGTGGCTGAATCTCTATATTCGCTTCATCTCTCTAAACATATCCAGCTTCCTCTTGAACTGATGTTCACAGTTTACATCTATTACTGACTTTAGCACATCCCACTTTATTCTGTGCTCTGACAGTCCTTTGTCTAAAGATATTCTGTCTGAATTCCATATACTGCATTCTACAGTTGTTCTCTCGTCAATGTCAGTCTGTGTGACCTATTGTTTTGAATGTTAGTCTTTCAAAAAGCTTATTTGGCAACAATCCATTCCTCTCCTTACAGGATCCTCTATATTTATGGAAAGCTTCTCCTTAGTCTCCTCTTTTCTAAGTTACTATATGTCAACAGTCTTTCCCTACAATACCGCCTGAAAAACTGTAGCACAGAAAAAAGGCTAAAAAATGGGGAGGAAAACAGATTGTGAATACATGTCACACTTAATGTGTTAATAGTGTTTCTCTGTTTTAGCACAGGTATCCTCCGAGGGAAAGCTCAAGTATAATATGAAAGACGCTTTAATCCCTGTGTCCATTTATGACAGAGCAAATTATGACAATGTGGTTTAAAGCTTCTTAAATATAATGAAGAATAATTAACCACATAGGATACATTGACTTTGACAGTCCAATGCAGAATAGGACTGAGAAATCTGAAACCCATTATAATGGGATGACTAGTGTTTGTTGTTATCACTGTCTGCTGGAATGTCACACCTGCTGATGTATGTTTCCTAAATCCAAGTACTACCACAGCTAAAGGAGATTTTCTGTTCGCTCAAGAGAAAAACCGCCTCCTTTATATGAAGTTCAGGATGGCCAAAATGTGTGCTAACACTGCTATGACTATTAGTTATAAGTAATGGGCCAAATTCATTGTCAAGGTAAATGGCCAAAATTCCACTGAAGCCAGCTGTGCTACATCCATTTACACCAGCAGAGGATTCGTCCCTCTGTCAGAGCATGAGTCACGTGTAAACGGATCCTGATTTTCTTCCACTGTGTTCATTATTTGCAAGTATTCAATAAATAATTTAGATGAATAATTTTCCAACTATGGGCAGTTCATAAACTCTCCTCTCTGTGCATTCTTTATTTGCCGTGTGTTGTGATATTGCATTGTTTCTTCTCCCTTGCTGGATATCTGAATAGAAATTATAGAAATGTAGGACTGAAAGGGACCTCAAGAGGTCATCCAGTCCATCCCCCATGCTGAGGCAAGACCAAATATACCTAGACCCTCCCTGATAGGTGTTCGTCTAACCTGTTTTTAAAAACCTCCAATGAGAGTGATTCCACAAACTCTCTTGGTAACATGTTCCTTCTTAACTGTCCCTTATAGTTAGAAAGTTTTTCCTACTATCTAACCTAAATCTCCCTTGCTGCAACCTTACTTGATACAATAGCAAATGACACAATTCCTGTATGAAATTTTGGATGAAAAATTTTTGTGCTAAAATTTGTGAAGCTTCTGGAATTTGCGAATATTTTCATGAGTATTGTCCAAATCCTCATGAATAATGAATAACATGATGGTGTAAGAGCCAAAGCAACTCAGTTACTGTGTGTCATGCTCCAGCATGGTGAGTTACTAAAACGTCCAATTCTCAAGTGAAGTGGCTTGCCACAAATAGTGCTGGCGTAAGATGCTGGGCCAGAGGATGGATCCAGAGCACTGCTAGTGCTTGTGGCCTGCTATGCTTTCCTCTTTGCTCTCTTCACTTTCCTCTCTCTCTCTCAACCATCTTTCTTCAGTCTCTTTGGCACAGCGCAACCCTCTATTGTGGCCCATTGCTAGCTGCACCTTCCAGGTTTGTGGTATCAATACTGAAAATTTTTAAGTCCCTCTTGCAAATATCCTTGAATCTGAGCCTAGGTCAGCCCAGTGGCCTTGGAGCATCTGCAAGTTCTTCATGAAGGAAATCCTTTGAAATGTTTCAGAGGGGTAGCCGTGTTAGTCTGTATCAGCAAAAAGAACGAGGCGTCCTTGTGGCACCTTAGAGACTATCCTTCTGATGCAGATGACCAAGCCAACGAAGATGTCTTTATTTGACAGTAGTGATTAGACTTGGAAATTTTGCTTTCTCAAGTACTTTGATGTCAGGAACTTTGGTTTTCAGCCCCCTTCCTTTCAGGTGTATCCCAGGTCCAGCGGCTTGCCTTAATGCTCACCAATGGCTTCCTGGTAATAAATCAAACTACCAGGCTGTGTCAGTCCTACCCTCCCATGTGGAGGCCTTGGCAGACCACAGTCTTCTGTCAGCTGCTGGCACTATCCAAGCTTCTCCCACGACATAGGAACTGCGCTCCTTCCCTGGTCAGTCCCCAGCTAAACTGGCTCTCTCCTTTTAACCACCTTCTCCAAGCTTGGCAGATCTTGTGGGTGAAGTGGTGTGGGGCTAACTGAGCCCACACTTCCTGCCCAGTGTGGGTTTCATATACCCCATCACATATATATACTATGTGACATTTGTGTGCTGCCCTCCTCCCATCTTTGTCCTCCACTGGATGGGATGTGCCTTGGCCATTCAAATGTGTCTTTATGTTGCCCTCTAGTCACTGCAGCCTACTGAGGCTATAAGCCCTGAATCTACTGTAGGAGAATGGACTATTACTGGTGACAGACAAGAGAAGAGATTTACATAGTGCATAGCGACATGCAAAAGCAAGTCACCACAACCCAGTGCTTACCATGTATTCCAAATCTGCCACTAATTACACTAACCTGAAAGGTTTTTATTGTAGTGTGCCAAAAGAAAATGCATTGTAAACATGAAATAATGGAATAATACTGTTAAGCACTATACATTTTGTGACAAAGTTCCTCCTCTATCTTGGTGGGTCCTGCGCTTATTGGTGGATTTTCTTGCCTCAGAGATTCACCATGTGGGTTGGTGAACAGCCCAGAGACCTTTCCCTCTGGAAGAACCCACAGTCCAGGTCAATTGGGAGGTTTGGGGGGAACCCGGGCCCGCCCTCTACTCCGGGTTCCAGCCCAGGGCCCTGTGGACTGCAGCTGTCTATAGTGCCTCCTGTAACAGCTGCATGACAGCTACAACTCCCTGGGCTACTTCCCCATGGCCTCCTCCAAACACCTTCCTTATTCTCACCACAGGACCTTCCTCCTGGTGTCTGATAACGCTTGGGCTCCTCAGTCCTCCAGCAGTACACCTTCTCACTCTCAGCTCCTTGCGCCTCTTGCTCCCAGCTCCTCACACTCGCACCACAAACTGAAGTGAGCTCCTTTTAAAACCCAGGTGCCCTGATTAGCCTGCCTTAATTGATTCTAGCAGCTTCTTCTTAATTGGCTCCAGGTGTCCTAATTAGCCTGCCTGCCTTAACTGGTTCTAGCAGGTTCCTAATTACTCTAGTGCAGCCCCTTCTCTGGTCACTCAGGGAACAGAAAACTACTCATCCAGTGACCAGTGTATTTGCCCTCTACCAGACTCCTGTACCCCACTGGTCTGGGTCTGTCACATATCCCTCCCCCCTGCTCAACGCCAAGGGGTTGGGCAGCTTGGGACGCCAGACAGTGCACACGTGACAAGCCATCGGCGTTGCCATGACGGCTCCCTGCTCTGTGTTGCACACGGAACTGGAAAGGTTGGAGGGATAAGAACCATCTGGTCACCCTTGTGTTCTTCTCCTTGTTCCACTGCATCCATTGAAGAGGGGCATGGTCGGTCACGAGGACAAATCTGCGCCCGAGCAGGTAGTAGCGCAATGTTTCCATGGCCCATTTTACAGCGAGGCATTCTCTCTCCACCACTGCATATTTTTGTTCCCTTGGAAGGAGTTTCCGACTGAGATATAGAATTGGGTGTTCCTCCTCCCCGACCATCTGTGATAGAACGGCCCCCAACCCTACTTCTGATGCATCCGTCTGCAGGATAAACTCCTTGGTGAAATCAGGGGCTATCAGTACGGGGTTACTGCAGAGGGCAGTCCGTAGGTCTGTGAATGCTTCCTCTGCTGCGTCAGACCATCTCACCAGATCAGGTCCACGGGCTTTCACTAGGTCCGTCAGGGGGCTTGCCCTTGTGGCAAAGTGGGGGATAAATCGTCGGTAATACCCCACCATACCTAGGAACGCCCGGACTTGTTTCTTGCGACTTGGTCGGGGCCAATTTTGGATGGCCTCCAACTTGTTCACTTGGGGTTTTACCAGACCTTTTCCCACAATGTAGCCAAGATATTTGGCCTCTGTAAACCCTACAGCGCACTTGGCAGGGTTTGCTGTAAGGCCAGCTCGCCTGAAGGTATCAAGGACTGCCTCCACCTTCTCCAGGTGGGTTTCCCAGTCTGGGGTATGAATGACCACATCGTCCAAGTAGGCAGCAGCATAACTGTTATGCGGGCGTAATAGCTTGTCCATGAGGCGCTGGAAGGTAGCTGGGGCCCCATGTAGTCCAAAAGGGAGGACAGTATATTGAAAAAGACCCTCTGGTGTAGAGAATGCAGTCTTTTCCTTTGCGTCTTCCGCAAGGGGAATCTGCCAGTACCCCTTTGTCAAGTCTAGGGTAGTCAAGTACCGGGCATTACCCAGACGGTCCACTAACTCATCTATGCGAGGTATGGGGTATGCGTCGAACTGGGATACTTCGTTTAGTCGCTGGAAGTCGTTGCAAAATCTTGTGGTGCCGTCAGGTTTGGGCACCAGCACGATTGGACTGGACCACTGACTGTGGGATTCTTCGATGATCCCCAACTCCAGCATTTTTTTTACTTCTGCTTTTATTTCCTCCCTTTTTGCCGCTGGCACCCGATAGGGCCTCATTGTTACTCTGGCCCCAGGGTTCGTGACGATGTGGTGATATGTCTCGGTTGTTCGACCCGGTTTTGTCGAGAACACATCTTGGTTCCGGAAGATCATCTCAGACACCTCATTCTTCTGGTCTGGTGTTAAATCGGGAGACACTCTCACCTGTTTGGAAGGCTTGTTTTCCTGGGTTAGGTCTTTTTGGACCGTTGTGCATGCCTCTTGTGCATGCCAGGGTTTCAGAAGGTTAACGTGATAAATCTGTTCTTGTTTTCTGCGTCCTGGCTGCCGCACCTTGTAGGTTACTTCCTCCACGGGTTCAACCACCTCATAGGGCCCATGCCATTGGGCCAGAAGCTTGCTTTCTGCCGTGGGTACCAACACCATAACCCGATCCCCTGGTTGGAACTGTCGCACTTTTGCCTGGTGATTGTAATAGGTTCGCTGGGACTCCTGTGCCTTCTCCAAATGTTCCCGTACAATAGGGGTAACCCGGGCTATCCGGTCTCGCATCTGCATTACATGCTCTATTATATTTCTCCCCTCATTGGGTTCCTCTTCCCATCTCTTTGTTGATATCTAGTATGCCACAGGGGTGACGCCCGTATAGTAACTCGAAGGGGGAAAACCCAGTTGAGGCCTGAGGTACCTCCCAGATAGCGAACATAAGGTAGGGTAATAGGGTGTCCCAATCCTTCCTGTCCCGACTTACCACCTTCCTTATCATAGCCTTGGGGGTTCGGTTAAACCTTTCTACCAACCCATCAGTCTGCGGATGGTAGACCGAAGTTCTCAGGGTATGTATATGGAGCAGCGTACAGAGGTCCTTCATTAGCTTCGACATAAATGGGGTTCCTTGGTCGGTTAATATCTCCTTCGGTAGCCCCATTCGGGCAAAGATCCCCACCAGCTCTTTGGCTATAGTTTTAGAGGCCGTGTTCCGCAGGGGGACGGCTTCTGGGTAGCGAGTAGCATAGTCCAAAACAACAAGTATGTATTGGTGGCCCCGAGCCGTCTTCTCCAGGGGTCCCACTAGGTCCATGGCTATTCGCTCAAAGGGGACCTCTATGATGGGAAGGGGTACTAAAGGTGCCCTCAAGTGGGGACGGGGACTGTGCAGCTGACACTCCGGGCAGGAGGCACAGTACCTCCGCACTTCTTTATGTACTCCGGGCCAGAAGAACCATCGTAGGACTCGTGCCAGGGTCTTCTCTACCCCCAAATGCCCCCCAAAAAGATGACTATGAGCAAGACTTAATACAGCATTCTGGTGTTTTTGAGGTACTAGGATCTGCTGTACCTTCTGCCCCTGTACTGATGCAACCCGGTATAAGAGATCCTTCTTCATTATGAAGTAGGGTCCTGGTCCCTGGGTTTTCCCTTCCACGGGGACCCCATCTCTTTCAGTCACCTCCTTCCTAATGTTGTCATACCTTGGGTCTTCTGCCTGGTTCCGTCCAAAATTTCCTCTCCCGGGGCTAATCTGCCCAAGATCTAAGGGCCCTGTCTCTGTTGCCTCTACTGGTTCAGAAGCATTAGGGTGGGGGTCAGACTCAGGTGCTTCTCCCTCCTGCGTGGCCTACTTTTCAGCTGCATGGGTCCGCCTACCTACAAGAGCGACCCTCTGGCTTTGGGTCAGTATTCGGGTTCCCAATGCCTTAACTGCCCTTCTTTCCCTTTTTGTCTTTCTACCCCATCTGGGAGTGGAGAACAAATCTGGGGATATTTCAGAGAAGATTGGGGGTTGACAGTCTGCTGTGGATACCTCACCAATTTTAGGGTCCCCATCTTTCTCCAATCCCCCTACTGGGAGTAAGTTTCCAAACCCTGGGAAATCCCTCCCTATGAGCACCGGGTATGGGAGTTTAGGGACTACACCTGCTGCTACCTCAGTAGTGTTCCCTTGGATCTCGATTTTTACTGGGATGGTGGGGTAGTAAATAACTGTCCCATGGACACATGTTATCCCCGTACGTTTAGCCTGCAGCAGCTGACTACGCTTCACGAGCTTCCCTGAGATAAGCGTGATAGCACTTTCCGAATCAACCGGTGCCGTGGTCCCTACCCCATTTAGTTTCACTGGTCTGGTATACATATGTGGGGTTAGTGAGACCCCCACAAGGTGGATTAGGGAGCATGGATCTGCCCAGTTCCCCAGGTTACACTGCATAGGCTCCTCAGCATTGGGACACTGTGCAGCTATGTGTCCCCACTCCCCGCAGGCATAACATCTGTAAGGAGCCCTAGGCGGTCTCCGGTCTCTTGGTTTGGGCAGTCTAACATCACAATCCTCTTCTCCCTTAGTGCTCTGACTCTTTGTGGCCTCTGATGGGCCTTCAGCCTCTCTCTTTTTCCACCTGGGCCCTCCTGGTGGCCCAGTCACCCGAACTTTAGGGCTTGGTGCTGCTAGTTTAACCCGGGGTGCCTCTTCCTTAACTGGTCGGGTCAGCTCCCTCGCTGTCCTTCGCCTCTCTACCAGGGCGACAACCTCGTCATAGGTGGAGGGTTCGTTCTGGCTTACCCAGGCAGGAAGATCTGGTGGTAGTCCCCTCATGTATCGGTCGATGACCAGAACTGCTAGTATCTCTTCCGGACTCCGGGACTCTGTTTGCAACCACTTTCGTGCGAGATGGATGAGGTCATACAATTGGGACCGCGGGGTTTTGTCTTCCTGGTACCTCCAACCGTGAAACCGCTGGGCCCGCACTGCTGTCGTTACCCCAGATCTGGCCAGGATCTCTGCTTTCAGCTGGGGGTAGTCTGCCGCAGCCTCTTCGGGCAGATCATGGTAGGCCTTCTGGGCCTCCACACACAGGAATGGGGCAAGGATGTCAGACCTCTGATCTCGAGGCCAGGCCTCCCGTAGGGCTGTCCTCTCAAAGGCCAGAAGGTATGCCTCTACATCATCCTCCCGTGTCATTTTCTGCAGCCAATGGCTGGCCCGTATGAGCCGCGTCCCATCATGGCCGCGATTCAGCTCTGTAAGGGACTTTACCTGGTTTACCAGTTCCCGCAACATAGCTCGGTCTAGAGCAGCCTGGTCCATCAGTAGGCGATTAGTCTCTTGCTGCAGCCGCTCTGCCTCCTGTTGGGCGGCTGCCTGGACACGGGTAGCCTCCTGCTGGGCCGCCGTAGCTTGTATCAGTGCCCGCACTACGTCATCCATTGTGGTGAAAAAAAATAAACCCTCTCCCTTTTTTTTTTTTTAAATCACCTCCTTCTTCCGCCGCGCTGTGCACCCCAAGATCCCACTCCTGACACCAGTGTGACAAAGTTCCTCCTCTATCTTGGTGGGTCCTGCACTTATTGGTGGATTTTCTTGCCTCAGAGATTCACCATGTGGATTGGTGAACAGCCCAGAGACCTTCCCCTCTGGAAGAACCCACAGTCCAGGTAAATTGGGAGGTTTGGGGGGAACCCGGGCCTGCCCTCTACTCCGGGTTCCAGCCCAGGGCCCTGTGGACTGCAGCTGTCTATAGTGCCTCCTGTAACAGCTGCATGACAGTTACAACTCCCTGGGCTACTTCCCCATGGCCTCCTCCAAACACCTTCCTTATTCTCACCACAGGACCTTCCTCCTGGTGTCTGATAACGCTTGTGCTCCTCAGTCCTCCAGCAGTACACCTTCTCACTCTCAGCTCCTTGCGCCTCTTGCTCCCAGCTCCTCACACTCGCACCACAAACTGAAGTGAGCTCCTTTTAAAACCCAGGTGCCCTGATTAGCCTGCCTTAATTGATTCTAGCAGCTTCTTCTTAATTGGCTCCAGGTGTCCTAATTAGCCTGCCTGCCTTAACTGGTTCTAGCAGGTTCCTAATTACTCTAGTGCAGCCCCTTCTCTGGTCACTCAGGGAACAGAAAACTACTCCTCCAGTGACCAGTGTATTTGCCCTCTACCAGACTCCTGTACCCCACTGGTCTGGGTCTGTCACAATTTATGGACATGATCTCTCAAGGTACCGAGCTCCCACAAATCCTTATGACTTTGCATTATGGAGCTCTTTATTAGCAAGATTAAACTAATCAATAGAAGAGGAGCAACATTTCACATTTTTTCAAGTATTTCAATTACATTTAAATAATAATTTTGTATTTGTATTAAAATTGAAGTCAATGGCTCCTTCTGGATCAGGGCCCTCTAGAATCAGATGCTGTGTAAACACATAGAGGCAGTACCTAACCTGAAGAGTTTACAGTATATCTGAAGACTGAGCACAGTATGTCACAAGCATGCAGAAGAACTGAGAGTGATGAAGGAGGGAGGAGCAAGGTAACAGTGATACTAAAATGTGGTTACATAGACTTGCTGCATGCATGGTGAGATGAAATCAGGTCATTTAATATAAAATAATTGATAAGATATAATAAAACAAAGATTTGATGTCAGCAATCCTTACTGGACATCTACCTAGCTATTATCAGATGGCATTTGCCCATAGGCATTATGAGAGAAGTGGGGTTTGAGGAAGGATTTCTAGAAGGACTGAGTAGGGTATGGACTAGCTCTGGGACAGCATACACAAGGAGTCACATTGAGGAAAGTGTGAAGGCACTTGTGGCACGGTGGACAAATGCATGACTAAGGCACGCCTCACAAGTGGAGTGGAACAACTGGTACAATGGAAGTGTGGGTACGGAAGGAGGAGCAGATTGTGAAACCCGTATTCACCATGAGTAGTAACTTACTCCACAAAGTGCCACACTCACTTCGGGTGTTATCCAATGTGAGTAAGAATATCACAGCCCATAATCTCACTAGGATATTTTATAGGCAGAAGAACCTCCATACTATATCTGTGAGCACTGGAGTAGGGATATAAACCCAGTGCACTGGCTAAATTGCAGCTCAGGTAATTACATTCTGCCTACTCTAATTAAATGCTTTCTGCAGTTTCACTTGCTCGTATTCTTCACTTGCATTCTTAAGCTGTTGTATAGTGTTGCTGTTTAAGAGTCCTCCTGTTCCATCTCAGAGGTGGCTGCCTTTCAATGATGGGTGAAGTGATCCCTATTTGTTTCTAACTGATCTTTGTGTGGTGTTATAACACATAATTCATCGTTGTAATGCGCCTTGTGTTCTTGGATTAAACACCTTATTGAAGTGCAAAGTATTACTTAATTCAGGTTCTGAGGGCTTTATTATGTTTGTGTCCTTCTAAGTAGTTCAGAGTACAGTGGGTAAAATATAAAGAATGATAAAAGAATGTTGTGGTGCAGAGCCCAAGGGAAGAACTTTATCTTTTATTATTTATGAAATCAACAGTAAAATTACTGTATTTACAAAGGCAGATAAACACATTACATCCCTAATAGCCTGAGTTTCATGGAAAAATATATTGCATGTTGAGAGGTTCTCTCTTTGAAGTCATCTGATAAAATTTTTTAATTGAGATCATTTCAATATGCAAATATGGTTTGGCCATTACACAGCTTTAATGCTTCAGTTCTGAGTACATGTTACAGTCTAGAGGCTGCCGTTCTGCATGTTTCAAGGCTACACCCAGAGAGCTTATCATAAGCAATTATCTTACGCAAATAAAAAATGAAAATGGAAAAGTTAAATAAATAAAAGAACATTTTGATGGAATCACAGTAATGTACTTCTTGGTTAACATTACTCGTGACTTTTGGACAGCTAGATTTGTTAATGCACTTGTCCTTTTCTTATGCATCAATCTCAGTAAATCTTCATATGTTCTATAATGGTATATACCTAGTCATACCTTTTCTGTCCAACAAATAAACCATTCAGACAACTAAAAGATAGGATCACTATAGAAATCTCTAATCTGGGCAAAGTTTCATCCTTATTTTTGGTCTGGATCTGAACTAAAACCATGGAAGAAGAAATAAAGAAGTTTAATTCACCTAAAAATCCTTATTATTTTTTGACATTGTAATGTTTAGCTTTTGCTTAGAAGTTAAGCTATACCTTTAGCATAAAATATATATAATTGTACCCACAGACTCTGGGGGAGGGAGGTAGTCACAAAGGCACAAATAGCTCTGAGGTGCCTAACTCTCATTGAAAATTAAGGGGAGGTAGGGGCTATCTGCCATTTGTGCCTTTGAAAATTGACCCCATGGTTGTCAATCGCCTATATGCGATATGGGAATATAATTCATTACCTTCTGATTCCCAGGAAAGTTTCCTTTCACTGTCTGCAGTAGGAAAAGACAATGAACAGAAATGTAAAAAATTTACAAAGACAAAGAAGCCAAACAGCAAACATCAACAGCAAGAAATTCATTCTGTGATGAAGCTTAATATAACTCCTGTAATATTCCTAACCCAATCCTTCTACTGCTTTATAGACTATAGAGGCTAATTTTAATGTCAATACATTTATTCAAAGCACAGTCTAAATAAAGGTTTAATGTCAATCACATTTACAAACACTGCCGTTTGAAATAATTAAAACAAACAAAAGAAAAATACCTGCTAGTTAATTCCACTTACACACTTATTTGATATTATGCAAATCAGCTAGCACATTTTGCAATTCAACATTTTCACCTGAGGCTGTATGGTCCAGTGGAGTGGGCACTGGCTCCGGAGGCCATGGTTTTCTTCCCAGCTCTGACCTTGGTGAAGATGCTATGCCTCAGTTTCCCTATCTGTAAAACGGAGATAATGATCATTACCTTTCTTTGGAAAGTATTTTGAGAGAGATGGATGAAAAGCACAAGATAAAAGTTAAGTATTATTATTATTTACTTTGCTGTTGTAAAAGTTCAAGAACTATTGCTAAACTCACTGATGTATTTATTTGCTAAGGGTGGATGAAGTGGTTCAGAAAAATGAACGGGCCCCAGTCAGGTCTGCCCATGAATCACACCCATACCCTTTAAAAGAGCCACCCAAAGAAGTTTAGATAAGGTCCCCAATTCAAGTGGTCTATTGTGCTCCAAAATCTTGAATCGTCCCTTGCAGGACAGTCTACTGATTGTCACTGCCTCTCATTTGGCTCTTTCCATATTTCTTTTCCTCCCTTCCTCAACAAACTTTTACTGAGATTCCCATTGCAATATCCCATTGCTTCCTCCCTCGGTCCATAATGCCTTGAACCTGATGACCTTCTGGACTGTTGCAAAGTTTATCTTTCCTGCTCCCCACAAGGCATTTAAAAATGGACTAGGGGGAAGGGAGGAGGTAATTTTAAGGCTGAGGAATTATTGGGGGTAACCTTGCTTACAGCTGGTGATTATGTTAAGTTGTACTGTTGCACATAGCTTAAAAACACAGAACAAATAATACCCTGTGTCAGAGAACCTAGAATATAGACAAATGTTCCTTTTTAGCCTTTCTATTAATCTAAATTAATACATATTAATTCAAATGTCTGAGCAGCAATTTTATCCTTTTATTCTTCCCTTTACCACAATGTGGTCCAGCTCTCTCTCAATGGGCTTGCACTCCAGGGTCTGGCAGTTTGTTCCATGTTCTACCGACCCTATTTACACAGAGATTCTTCCACCATTGGTCCTATTCTGACCAGCCCATGATGCCTTTAATGTAAACACAGCCGTGACTGTGTCTGGGAGTTCAGATCAAGAAATGACGTAGGGTTTACTTTCATACAGCACCTGCTGACTGAAGACATAGGGTCATATCCTGCCCTCTGCAGCTTGCTAGAAGGGGAGGGGGAACATAGGGAATTTCTTCCCTCATCTTTCCTCCACTACCACATTCATTCAACAACAGGGTAGGATACCATCCTTAGATGTTCTGCTCTTCCTCGTATGTTGGGGGTGGAGTTACATGTATCCACCCACCAGTACTCTATGACCCCAAGAAAGTGCCTGGTCTGCAAACTTGGGGTCATAGTCCAATATTGTGCTCTGCAGCATGTTTGAAAGAGGAGGATTATTTTGAAAAGAAGGAACACAAAAATGATGGAACTCACTGTCTGTTTCTACGGTGACAAAGCGGGTGAGTTAATATCTTTCAATGGACCAACTTCTGTTGGTGACAGAGACAGAATTTTGAGCTATACAAAGCTACGGAGGCATTTGTCTTAAAATCTCTCATCCTTGTATTACTTCTGGAGCAGCTCCACCGCTGGTAGGATCAATGGGGAATAGAGGAGATGATATGGTTGGAAAAGAACCAGCACTCTACACCAGCACTCCTACAGGTAGAACTGCATTGTTGGCTTTGTACCATATGGGAGATGTTGGGGGGGGAAAATCACCAGTGTGAACCAGGTCACTGAGATCAAGGCAAGCATGTATAAATTCTAGTGCTAAGAAAAAAGTTGATAATATGCGGACCAGCTTTTCAGAAGTGGAAGAGGTTGCAAAAGAGCAGTGGGAGATCAAATACATCTAGGAATCTTTCAACCAGTCAGTTCAGATGCAGAGGTTTGTGAGATATTGTGATTTTTCTCTGAGAAGAAAAAGTTGCTTGCTTGCTGCAGCTGCATTGCATATTAATTTTATTAAAAACTGGGGATACATTCATGCCAAAACCCCACATCTACAGCTGGTGAGAGAAGCTTCAGTGGAACCTATTTTCTGCTGGAGAATACAGTTCCATCAAAGTAAAATGTTTAGTGAAATTATGTTGATTTCACCAATATTTCATTTTGGAGAAAATCCAAGGGAAGCAATATTGTGACAAGATCAAAATGTCTTGTTTTGACATTTTTGGAATTAAACATTTGAATTTTTTATTTTGAAATGATTTTTTAAATTTTGTATGGCATTATTTATTGTAAAATAAAATTTTAAAAGATCAAAATCAAAATGAAATGTTTTGATTTTGTCCAGTCTAAACATTTTGATCAATGTGAAACAAAAATTATTTTTAAAATTTTTTTACCATCATGGAGAATTTTAATATTTTTGGGTTTTTTTCCATTTCAGAGCAAAGACGAATTTTGAAATCTCAAATCCTTCATGAAACGGGATTTCTGTCATTTGCACAGTCCTACTCATATTTCCCAAAACTCAGTTTCTAAGCTTCACAACTGGTCCCAATTTCCACAATGGATTGAACCAAAACTCCCAATTTCCACAATGGATTGAACCAAAGTGATCTGGACAGCTCAGACTTTGAGAAAGTTTTGATCGGGTGATGAATTTCATTGCTTGTGCTCTTCCCTATTAAAAACGTGATTGTAGGTGCAAGCTTTAGGAAAAGCTGGTAGCTTGCTGAGAACAGTACACAGTTAGTAAGATGCTGAGGAAGGAAGGACATAACTTTATTGGAGCTTAGATTAGAGATTGGTCGGAACTGAAATATCCCATACTTAGCACAGAGACCTGCAACAATTTAAGTCAGGTGAGAGAGAAGAGTGTAATGGTGAGGGAATGGAGAAATGGATAAAGAAGGTCAGAGAATGGGATCTGAGAGAGGAGACTGTGAGAGGGACAGAAAATAGACTTGAGAGGAAAATGGTAGCAGAGTGAAAGAAGAAAAGAAATAAGGAGAGAGGAGGGGAAAGAAAAAGGAGTGGGAAATAAATGGAAAAAGTATACAGTGCAGAGGGTAGCAAAGAAGAGACAGAAGGAAAAGCTGCAGGGAAGAATATTTATTAGAGAAAAAAATCCCAGCTTGCTGAAATATTGCTGGCGTGGATGATTTTTATTTTATACCCGGCTGCCGAGGTTCTGGCGATTCTTAGGCTGAAGGTATATGACGTTGGTGGATAACATACGGGAACCTTCTGTGCTCTTCTGAAGAGCTTCTAGTGTCCCTGACAACTTGTTCTAATTGCTCAAGTTCAAACACTTCAGATGTTCAGTGTGGCTGAGAGCACTTTATAATAGGTTGATGCAGTAAAGCCTTCTCTCTATAGTATCCACGCACTTGTTGTTTTTTCGCAAATGCCAAGGGGTGTCTTTTGTATTTCATGTTGACAGCTTATCTTATTTGGTCCAAGAAGAGGGGCAATACTATAAATATGTTCAGTTCAGAAACATTATTAGGCCTGGGAGAATTGGTTTGAGAAAATAAAAATTACCTCAGAACTCAGTCAGTTGATTTTAAATTGGCCTCCGAGTGTTTTTTGTCTAGGCTAAGAAATGTTTGGCTAAGCACTTCATTCCATCCACCAAGCATGTCTTCACCCATCTCTTGCAGATCAGCTGCTGTCTTCAGTTCCAGTGAGTAGTAAGAAATGTATTCTGGGGCTCTGAACCTCCAGAAACCCACCAGATTACATGGGACTTAAAGGAGCAACCTGGAAATGACAAGCATAGTGAGTACCTGACGCCCAGTGGAATATCATCAGAGGGTGTATTGGGAGCTGGTGGTTCAGGAAGTCCGCTTGGGAGTGGCAAGGTTCTTGGGAATAAAGATGAGAATTTGAGCTGAGAAGCCTTTTGGTGTAAGCAAAGGGAGATTTGGGGGATCTTTAGAAAGTTGAGGGAAGGAGTTGGGAAGATAAAGGAATTGCTGAGCTCTGGGGCTTGGGGCTGTTTGGAGTTAGAAAACAAAAGTTGGGGTCAGGGAAATGGTATGATAAGATTCCAAGAGCAAGGAGACGTATTTGGTTGGGTTGAGAGAGAGAAAATAGGTGGGTAACTGGGAAAGGGAACCATTGTGTGGGGTCACTTCTAGACTGCAACTTAGAAAACACACACACGGTAGCGTGCTCTTCTTGTGACTGTTCTGTGTAATTTAAAATGAAACTATGCTTAGCATGGAAGTACCTGTTTTTCTTTTTTGTGTAGAGGTGTATAAGAGGTGAACTGCGGATGATCACCTGAACAAGCATTTGCAGAACCGCTCCTGCTTGTTCTTATGCTTAGCTCTCTGGGCAGTCTTTAAAAATGCATTATAAAGCAATGGACATACTGTAGGTCTGGGAACTTTTGTCTCTCTCCCTGCCTTTCATGCGCTACCTATTTCTCAGGCAGGATGATAACAAAAGCACCTTTGTTAACAGGGAAAAAAGAATCTAACTTAATAGAGTCTTTTGTGGGCTGTGAGGTTTAGGAAATATCAGACCTGGGTCACCCCTCCCCCGCTCTAATCTAACCAACAAATGTGCGTATGCAATGTGCACAGAACAAAACCTTAACACAAGCAACAGTTTTCCTCTGGGTTCCCTGAAACATTCCCGGGGGTATATTGTAATTACATACGGTATAAAGAGACTCTGGACTTGTAATTAGCATTTGTACAGACAATGGGTGCACAGCTGAATAACTGGTTTTCCAAGGAGCTAGGGACATACCAGCTAAGAAGTTCGGTTTTGGAAAATTTATTTCCACTTAGAAGTCAAAATGAAAACCCATTTTCTAAACTTGTGGAACCTGCCATCTCCTCTGTGCACCTAGGATAAAATGATAATCCCGTATATTAGGGTAGCAGCTAACGCCCCAATTGATAGTGGCCACCCATTGTATTAAATGCTGCACATACACATAACAGCGTCCCTGCCCCAATGAGCTTACAAGCTAATTAGAGAGGCAGACAAATGGCAGACACTCATTTGTCCTTAAAGGTTTTTAGTGTGACTGAGACAGGCCTTTCTGTTACACACCTACTGAAGTGACCTACATACTGCACATCACCACAGCAAAGATCACTCTAAAAACAGGGCCAGTAAAAGTTAATCTGTAGTTTAAACAGCCCCGGCTACTCATAAAACTGAAAGATTATAACAGCAAGATTTTTCTTCCACCTGTTTGCTAACGTTATAAAAAGGCACTACAAAGGGAACAGCAGTGGTGAATCCTGACAGACGACAGGAGTTGGCAGATGTTTTTTAATTAAAAGAATTCAGGTAATGAAATGATACCAATGGTAGACAAGAGATACAGAAATAACACACACACACACACACACTCAGTTAGCCATGCAGCACCTGCTCACCAATTGTTCTAAAGCCATTGTCAAAGATACTTAAAAATAGATATGATGCAAGTCCCAAGCTAATATAGGGATGACCTATAAATGACCCATGCTTTGAGTGAGCAAGTATTGACTTAAAGTACTTTGCTGCTAGCCTAAGAAGTATATGCCAAAGAGGAAGCCTGGTTGAGTAGCTGCTTTTAAAAACAATTTACCAAGCTCACAAGGGTATCATGAGGATTAATACTCAATGTTTCTAATGTGCTTTGAGATCCTCCAATGGAAGGCTCCATACAGGAGCAAAGTATCATGTTTCTATAGCATAGTTGCTTTAGTTGATATTTCTGGGTGTGCCACTTCCTCACATGCTGACATTTAGGACATTCTAATTCATCAGTAGAAATTCTGTTTTGTGCTAAGTTATTTCCAGAAGGGGGTTCTCAGAAATATCAGCAGGAGAGTGGTAAAAAGGGTGCATTTCTTTACTACTTATTATTAACTGAATTTGTTGTCCTAGCTCACGGGGTTTGGACCGTGCTTTCCAGCCAAACACAAAAATCACATCTATGCCCTGAGGAAATCTAAGATCCCTGAACATGTAATAAGCTCTGCCTAGGCACTGGGGTCTGCACGAAGCTCATTGAACAGTTGGGGTATGATCCATGCAGCAGACACCTGCAAGTACCACTGACATCACTGGGATTAGGTGCAAGGTTCCACCTGCTTGGGACAGATTGCAGGATCTAAATACCTATGAGTGAACAAAAATCACACACGTATCCTCTTAGCTCAAATATTTTAAGTCAGAAACAGATTGTTCTTCTTGCATCTGAAATCCAGAGAAAAGATTCAGCTACCTATCCACTGATCTCTGCTGCAGCCATGTGTAGCAGTAGAATGCAATGGCCAATGTCCACAGGCGAATATAGAATGTAGAGTAATACTGGAGATGGTTAGCACCAGATAAGGCCCTGTATCTGTACACATACAGTAAAGAAACATAAGGTGTCTTTCTCCTCCCCAGTTATCATTTTATTTCCCCTCCCCACTTAGTGAGAGGGAAACCTCAAAAAGTCCTGGGATTCAGTTCAGCTAAGGACCCAGAAGTTCAGATGGTTTTGTGCTTGAGGCGTGGGAGTAGGGTGACTTGGGTTCTATGCCTGACTCTGCCTCAGATTTCTTTTTTATGTTGAAGCATGTCATTTAATCTCTCTGGCCTTCCATTGGGGGGGAGGGATAGCTCAGTGGTTTGAGCATTGGCCTGCTAAACCCAGGGTTGTGAGTTCAATCCTTGAGGGGGCCACTTGGGGATCTGGGGCAAAATCAGTACTTGGTCCTGCTAGTGAAGGCAGGGGGCTGGACTCGATGACCTTTCAAGGTTCCTTCCAGTTCTAGGAGATGGGATATCTCCATTAATTTCTATTTCTAATTTCTATTTCATCATCTGTAAAATGAGGTTAATGGTATCTGCCCCCTCATGGGAAGAGTGTGATGTTAAATTCTTCATTTGGAATAGGGTGTTTTGAGATCCTAGGTTAGTATGTGCTATAGAAGTACAAGGTATTATTATTTCTTGAGTCTGCAAAGCAGATTTGTAACTGGTCTGTGAGATTTTGGGTACTTCCTACTTCTAGATGTGCTGGGAATTCTGTGAAATCAGCTTTGTTTATGGTTTGTTGCTGCTTGTGATTTGAGTCTCAGTGATGATCCAGAAGTGCAGAGATGTGTAAAAATGAATAATGGGAGAGGCAGTTCTTATCATGCAACTCATCCCTAATTTTAACTCCTTTCTGATGATCTTAACTACAGTCCTTGGAGCTGTGGAATACTGGTGACATTTCCATATTTTGCACAAATATACTTGCTGTTTCATTTCAGACAATTTTGTGCCCCTCAGATTGCACGTTTCTGATTAAGAGTTTGACAGATTGGTTGTTTTTACAACAGAGAATGTGAAAACTCAAACCAGGAATTTCAAAGCAACTATTCTGATGCAACAGGCCCATTTTTACTTGGAAATGTGCTCAGTTTTACTAGTAAAAGGATTCATATGTGAGGGGAAAATAATGGGGTGTGGAGATTGTTTGTCTGTTTTCAACTCATAGCCCCTTCAAATTGCCTTTCCTTGTACATATTGCACATTTCTTCCTAGGCGGCATCTACTTTCTACCTTAGAATCTTTGCTTACATTCACCTAGCGCTAATGTCAATGATGCAACTCAGAGTGGCTGGCAGGGTGGACAATAAAAGAACAATGCAAGCAGTCTCAGACCCCCTTCCAAGACTGAGCACATTGTCGCCATGCAAATGCTGCAATAGCTTCCATGACTTCAAGAGCTGGGGGAACCTACCTCCATTCTCCATTAGAGATTCCCTCTTAGGCATGGCAGTGGAATGCACAGCTGAATGACTGAGCTGGCTTTGAAATGGTTTTGTTTACTTAGAAGGGGAGACTGTGCTTGCTTGCAGGGCCAATGGGGAGGGGGGGGGCAGGAGGGCCATTTGGCCTGGGCCTCAAGCTCAAAGGGGGCCTCAAATTTTTGTCAGTTTGCCGGCATCAGTGGCTTCAGGTGAACGCACCTTCAATGTGTTGAAGCAGGTAAAGAACTATCACCGTTCAACTATGGGACATTAAAGCATTAAATCTCAGGTTGATTCATGACTGACTTTTTTTGTGTGTTACTTTTTTGCATCTTTTCAATTATTTTGATATTTACCAAATATAATAGTTTATCTCCTTTGTGGATATATTTTTCAGTGGGTTTGACACAAGTAGAGTCTTCTGCTGTTATTCGAAGGCAAAAAAAAAAAGGAATTCAAATACCACGGGAAGGAACAGATTTCCATCTGGACTCTGAAATGCGTGATCCTACATCGCTGAGGGGACAACTGGGCCCTAACTAACTGCATGTGAAAAATCTGTCTAAGGTACTTATATGGTCCCCATTCCCGTCATATCTGCACACCTCACCATTTTTAATGTTTTTATTCTTACAACTCCCTTGTGAGAGGGAAGTTCTATTATCCCAATCTCGGATGGGGAACTGAGGCATACAGAGACTGTGTCACACAGTGACTTGCTAAGGGTCACACACAAAGTCTGAGGTGGAGCAGGGAATTGCTCCCACATCTCTCAAGTCCCAGGCTAGCGCCCTGGCCACTGGAGGATCCTTTTTCTCTGCAAGTAGCTAATAAATGCCGCAAACAGATGCACTCATGGATTTTGAGGGTAGATTTTAGGAATTCTGCTGAAAATCTGGCCCAAACTAACAAAGGGCATATCATTCTCCTGTTAACGTCAGTGGTCAAACTCTCAGTGGTGTCAATGGGAGCAGGATTAGGTTACAATTGAGTTAAGCCTGAAATTCTTGCTTGCAATCCTTGTCAATCCATGTAGTCCAGTTATGATTATTGCAGAGTGCAAGGCACAGGATGGAACCTAGCTGAAAGTGAAGTTACAACATATCTGGCAAATACGGCCATACATCCTGATCCTATCACCTCAAACCCTAATTACGGAGGCGTCCTTATACCCCATCATTATGTTCTTACTCAGTCATAGCTGTGAGACTTTCAAAACATATTTTTAAATGCTTCTGTTGAATAAACCTCAAGGATTTCTCTTGCAAACTGTTCCAAGTAAATAATATTCGTGCAGTGAGACAAACTAAACCTCATACACAAAAGGAAATGATCTTTTTTTGGACTCAGGGTTCAACAATTCCTTACCTGGGATTACAAATGAGTGTAGATCAGGGGTCGGCAACGTTTGGCACGTGGCTCGCCAGGGTAAGCACCCTGGTGGGCCGGGCCAGTTTATTTACCTGCTGACACGGCAGGTTTGGCCGATCACGGCTCCCACTGGCCGCGGTTTGCTCTCCCAGGCCAATGGTGGTGGCGGGAAGCCGCGGCCAGCACATCCCTCGCCCGCGCCGCTTCCTGCCGCCCCCATTGGCCCGGGACGGCGAACCGCGGCCAGTGGGGGTCGCGATCGGCCGAACCTGCCATGTCAGCAGGTAAATAAACTGGCCCGGCCCGCCAGGGTGCTTTCCCTGGCAAGTCGCGTGCCAAACGTTGCCGACCCCTGGTGTAGATGCTCAAGCCCTAGGTTAACAAACCCTAGGTCTGCTAACTTGAGTTCTACTAACCCTGGGCTTACATTGCAGTTTAGACATACCCTCTGAGGGTATGTCTACACAGCAAAGAAAAACCCATGGCTGGCTTGTGCCAGCCAACTTGAGCTTGCAGAGCTCGGGCTGCAGGGCTGTTTCATTGCTGTGTAGACTTCTGGGGTTGGGCTGGGGCCTGGGCTTTGGGACCCTCCCAATCTGGGACCCTCCAGCCCAAGCCCAGAAATCTACACAGCAATGGAACAGCCCTGCAACCTGAACTCTGCGAGCCCAGTTGGCTGGCATGGGCCAGCTGCGGCTGTCTAGTTGCTGTGTAGACATATCCTTAATCCACATGCTAAAACTCCTCCTGGAGTTTTTTGGAAACAAATTACTCCAGAATGGCAGGAACTGATTCTTTAATATCACTATCATTCCCAACTGTACTTTTAATGTTTTCCATGGAAATACTAATGAGATTTTATCATGTGACTTGTACCTTTTTGGGCAACTCTACCAATTCTTTAGGCTAAGGACTTGACTTTAATGGGAGTTTTGCTCAAGTAAGGACTGCAGAATTTGGCTCCAAGACAGATGTGTGATCACCTTCCCATGCTGCCATTAACTTCCCTGCCTTAAGCACCAATCTGGCATCTGCATGGAGTTTCATTTACTTCACTGGGACTCCGTTGCGGGTAGAAGGGTCCACATGGGTGGATCTATTGCAGAATCAAGGCCATTATGATGAACGTGGAGCAGATAGTGCACAGTTATTCACCTTCCATTCAGTGTTCAGACTCAGTTACAGTACAGCCTGAACTACCCCACAGTTTGGCAAGTGCTTGGCTTCCTCAACTCCACTGTACGGTAGCATACACAACAGAATGTGAAGGGGAAGCAGCAATAGACTAGGGCCCACCTCAGTGGAGGGTTCGAATACGTCCTTCTGCTAGGAAAGAAGGTTACAATGGGGACCACCGGGTGAAGGGAGAATGCCAGCAGGAATCAACAGCAAACATACCAATATTTGTATATTGTAGCCACCACTGTCGACTGATCACAAATGGGATTTTCCTTTAATTAAAGTAATTTAAGTGTTATGTTACTTAGCCCTTATTGCCACTTTACAGATAGAAAGAGTGAGGCAGAGAGGTTAAGTGCACGGGGGGAGTGGGGTATGTGTTAGAGCCAACAGTACCACACAAGAGGTCCTTGCTCCTAGGCTTGTGCTCAGACTATTGAACCATCCTTTTTTTCATGACAACATAAAGTTTTAGCGTTTTAAGCAAGTACGTTGAGATTTTTCAAACCTGCCTAAGGGATTTGGACACAATTAATTTTAATGGTAATTGGCCATCCTCGTCTCTTAGGTGCCTTTGACTATTTCAGTTGTAAAGTTAATTTGTTGCTACATTTATAATTTAAAATGAGGCAGACCATTTTGGTTTTGTTTGCCATTGCTGGGTTGTTGTTGTTGTTTTTTAAATCATTCCTCAGCTGAAAACGGATTCCCACTAAGTTTTAACCCGCTTGGTATTTTAGAGTGGAAAACAGGAATTAACAAATAGAATAAACTGCTGACACAACATGCACAACAGTTCTGATTGAAAGGACAGATTTTTCATAATATCAATCAGTTTGCAAAAGAGAAAGAAAGAAAAACAGCTTCACAGAGCAGTTTAAATAAACAACAGTGTGATGCGTAGCTAATATTTTCTAATTTTCAAAGGAGCCACTATCTTGGCAATATTGTGTTGCTTAGGAACTAACAAAAACGTCTTTTTTTTTTTTTTTTTTTTTAATGGTGCCTTTGTGCCCTGATAATTTTCCAAGTTGGCAGCTGTAAGGAACAACAATGTGATTTGGTTAGATTCAGCCCATTTCTCTCTCTCAAGTCTGGAGCTGAACAGATAAGAACTTGTATGTCAGAATACAAAGTTTACTCAGCACAAGTCGAAAGCTTTTGATGTTTGCTGTCCAATCTGCCCCACCATCTTGGAAAGTTCAATGTCAGATGCTATAGTTTCACTTTCTCCCCCCCCGCCCCCCCGGCCCACAATCCCAATACTTCAAATTCTGAATAATAGAAACACTCACAGTAAATCTAGCAAGGAATTATTTTCAAGGCTGACATATGTGTTTTTGTTGTTGTTGCATCTTTCTAATAGCAATAGGAGAAATGCTTAAGAAAAGTAAGCAAGAGAACTGTAAGAGAATTCTACAGTACAGGCATTGTAATGATGGGTCCTATTCCTTGCATATCTTTTCTGTGTGCTGCTCATCAATTAAATGATAGTGCATTTCAGTCTGAAAGCTCTCAAAGCAGTTAAATACAAACTGTTTACATTACATACGGGGTATGCATATATCTTGTCTATATACATATTTTCTGTGTTAGCCATTGGTACCATTTATTAATAGCAATTTGTGCCTTCCATCCCAAAATCTCAAATGCTTTACAAACGTTAATGATTAATCACCACACAAGAAAGGTATTATTATGCCCATTTTACAATTGGGGGGCCAGATGCTCAGCTGCTGCTATAAATCAGCACTTAATTGAAATCAGCGGAGCTCTGCCAATTTATGCCATCTGAGGATATGTTCCAGGGGAGCTAAAGTTAAGCAAATTGCCCAAGGTAAGCCACTGTAGAGCCAGAAGTAGAACCCAGGACTGCCATTCCTGAACCCCGTTGTGTGCTTTAACTACAAAGGCATCATTAAAGCAGGTAAAACAATATGGCTTATAGTGTAAGTCTTCTCAGTGTTTTTTGAGCTATGCAATGACTTGTGTAATTGGCATGGAGAAATTCCTTTCAGTTGAACAAAACCCAGCCATAACGTTAAATACTATGGTTATCAAATATTAATATGAGTTTTCTCTGCTACTGTTGCTATGTTCTTTGAAGGAGCAGGGCCTTTGTTCTAGGAAATAAAGCCATACAATCAATATACAACTAGTGAATCTCACATGGTCAGCCTTTCGCTGAGTAAACCTTGGACAACAAAGCAGCAGAAACTCTTCATCTTTCATCCGTTGTGGGTTCTCAGGGAGACCAGTGTTTGTGATTATTTTTAAAGACTATTCTAAAGGGTCGCTTAGACTACACTGAGTAGCCAAGCAAAATCTAGGCAGACAGGAAGGAATACAACCTTTAATTGGAAATCAGCAATCGCAACAAATCTTAACAAATCCAGCCCGTTTTTGTTGTGTATGTGCCCCCGAGTTAGCTGTTGGGTAATAATGAAAGACTGATAGAAAGCACACAATTTAGTTACATAGAAAACTGCTGTATAATGGTGAGATTTTTTTCAAGATTTCCTTCCAATGCTAGATCCTAGTCAAGCAACCTGAGAGAGCTGAGTAACATCTGGGTGTTTAGGGTGTTGTGTTTAGAAATTGTTTCCTTTCTCTTTTCCGCCTCCCATTCTCTCAGCTCCCCCTCACAGTTTTCCTCTCACCATCCAGCTGTTTATCTTTCTTATTAGGGGGATGTGAAATCTGGATGATGGGTACCAGTCTTTGGCCACGATGCCAGTGATATAGGAGAAACATTGATATACATTCCATCAATGGAGGGGGGGGGGAGCGTAAATGGAGTTATGTGCTGATCCAAGGGTATTTGGATGCTTTCCTGACCAAAATGTATGGAACTTGCTAAGAAATATGGATGGGGGAAGCATTTAGAATTTGGCTGTTCTTGAATGGCTGTAACATCACAAATCTTGGGATCCCTCTTAAGCACACTCCCTGTCACGATATAGACAAAGCCACATGTAAGAGTCAGAGAACATTGTTGTAAATATTGCTACAGTGAAAGGAAAGAGATGAGCATATCTTCTAGTGGAACAAAAGTCTTGGTGGGTATAAAACTGTTTATTGTTCTAAGACGGTATTTAAAACATAGCAAAGAGCAAGCCACAGAACTAATGGGATGTGCAACTGTATTTTAAAGAGTCAAGCTTTTGGAATACCAAACCTTCCTATGGAAGGGGGTGGATACCCTTTGGAGGCTGGAAATAACACTTGAGCTATTTGGCTCAAAAAAAAAAAATCAAGGGCACAGTAAATGTGTGAGATGAATGGCTGGTTCAACAGATAGGATTAGCAGTTGGGAGTGCTTTTGAATTTGCTGTCCTGTTCAGACCTTTCCTTCCTTGGCCAGCAGTTGAGTAGAAATGAGTATTTTTTGCAGAAGCTCTGTAGCTGGTCTACAAGACCATTGATAGGCTCTGGTGAGAAGCCCATTCAGTTCTCCTCATCTGAAGGGGTCATGGGGGAGAGAGTTTATTGTCCAAACAAGGTGGGAGAATTCCTGTGTATGAGATCTGTGCAAAAAAAGGCAGGAATTGAATAGTGCCAGTGACTGACATACGGCTGTAAATATACATCTGTAGTGATGTATTCAACAAGAATGAGCAGCAGAAACAAGTTCACCAGCAAAGCACTTTTGCTAACAATTGGTCTGTCATTGCAGCCACATTGTTTGCCCCCTCATGGAGCCTGGGGAAGTACCTTACTGAGTGAGGGGAAACATATTTTACTTACTTTATGTAGAATGATGTATATTTTTTAGGGCTGTGCACCATTAACACCTCACTTCTGTTATAAATAAGGATACGATTATCTCACAGAAATCAAGGAGTTCACAGATTCTGTGACTTTAACTGACCTCTGTGACTTCTGCCCCCGTGGCAGTGGCTGGGCTTGAGTAGCGGCGTTCAGGCCCCGGGGCTGGAGCAGTGGTGTGGCTGGAGCAGCAGCTGATGGTCAGCCCCCAGTTCTCCTGCCTCTGGGTATTTTCAGTAAAAGTTACGGACAGGTTGCGGGCTTCTGTGAATGTTTGTTTATTGCCTGCAACTTGTCCATGACTTTTACTAAAAATACAGAATCTTAACCTTAGTTATAAGGAAAGCAAAAATGTGGCCTAGATTCCTACTGGGCCAGATCCCCAGCTGGTGTAAATCAGTACAGCTCCACTGACTTCATTGAGTCTATATACTGATTTTCAGCAGCTAAGGATCTGGCCTATGATATAGCCTAACAAAGCATGTAGCTTATATTCTGAAAAGTTTAGATGGCCTAAGCGGGATATACATTGTAGCCCTGATTCTCATTTACCTTAAGGTTCCATTATATTGCTCTGAATGTGTAAATAGGGTTGTCAACCCTGGAGTCTCCAGGAATTAAAGATTAATCTTTAATTAAAGATTATGTCATGTGATGAAACCTTCAGGATTACATCCAACCAAAACTGGCAAATCTATGTATAAAGGAGCCTTAAAGGTGCTTTAGTTTAGATGAGAGTCAGGCTTTCGGTCTGTGATTCCTACCTATGTGCAAAATAAAAACGTTTATTGTATCCTGTGTTTGGATTGTATACAGCAAGATTTGCAATAAACCCCGAAGTATGCCAATATTCGGTATTGCGCAGGAAGTGTCTCACCAGGGCTGGCTCCAGCTTTCTTGCCACCCCAAGCGGCGAAGCCAAAAAAAAAAAAAGATAAAGCCGCGGTTGGCAGCACTTCGGCGGCAGCTCTACCGCGCCGCTTCATTCTTCGGTGGCAATTCAGCGGTGGGTCCTTCCCTCCGAGAGGGACGGAGGGACCCGCCGCCGAATTGCCGCTGAAGACCTGGACGTGCCACCCCTTTCCATTGGCCGCCCCAGGCACCTGCTTCCTGTGCTGGTGCCTGGAGCCGGCCCTGTGTCTCATGCTGCCTGCTACAATGAATACCTGCAAATGTACCCCTCTCGTTTGAGGCATATATAGACTATCACCAGAAAGTAATATAATTTCTGATCTAGACTTTCCATGGCATTTGTAATTTGAAGGTATTACACTGTATATGGGTCTCTTATTTCCCAGATTTTCCTTCCAAAGAGAGGAAACTCGTAGGCTGATGTTTTGACAGTAAAGCACATGTCGATTGCTCTTTTATAAATTCTGACAAGCTACTGTATGTAACATTTATTTAGTGCTATGTGTGTGTTGCCAGCAACACTAGCTAAATTTCTTCAGCAAAAATAAAAGCGTTCAATCAATCATATGATCTGGGCAACACGTATTTATATCTCTAGTGTGTCATAACCAAGTGTTGCTTGTCATTTCTTATCTGATCTACAAATATTACAAAAGCAGTTTTCTGTCAGGCTAAGGCTTGATCACAGTTGACCTCAAACACCTGGGCATATTCACTTGAGAACCTCCAAAGCCCAAGAAATATTTACTGGTGTTGCTCTCTTTTGCCTATACCCCTCCAGCATCAAAGCTAACTGACATGATGGTGTTCCAGTCACCTTCTTTCAACATCCCTCCACCTACCCTAATGTTATTTTCCTGTTACCAGTTTCTAAATGCTCTAAAGAGGAAAAAATTGATCTTTCTCGCTCTCTCTGTGAGCCTGCAGAACCATCCACTCCTCTCTCTCTCTCTCTCTCTCTCGTTTGGTCTTTGTTATTACAAAATGTACCTTTTTTTGGTATTTGGAAAGTGTACAATGAAAACAGAGTGCCAGCTGCATCTTTGCTGAAAGAGCAGCCTGAGTTAGCACAGCAGCTTCGGAGCACACTGGGAAACTGTTGATGCTGCAACCCCTATGACTGTGAGAATATCGCGCTCTGTGTTGGTTTTTTATCAGGAACTCATAGCTGCTGGCTGGGTGACTGTGTGTGGATTTTTCTGGATTCAAATTTATTTCCCCTCCTTCCCCGCCACAATACCAGATTTATCTTTGAAATGTACTCGCAGATGGTATAAATCATTTCTAAATGTCCTCAGTGCGGTGCAGTTTCTTAGGAATTCCTCTTTTCCTGTTTTGCAAAATGTTTTTTCTTTGGCATATTCAAGTGACCTTGGCATGTCTTACAACACTCAATATCAGAAGGCTTTAGAAAACTCATATCTCAGAAGTGTCTGACATTACATTACAAGAGGATCTGTAAACCTCTGTGAGATGACGAATGTCTTTTTTAAACAACAGCCCAAGACTTCATTTAAATTAGTAACATGGAGATTAGAGGAGCTCTCACAGTCTGAGCTGCAGCCACACCAGGATTCCAGGAATATCAGTCACATGAAAGCTGTTAAGTTTAAGATGGAAATAAATCAAGGAGCTTGTAAAAACTGTCAGCAGGTCAGGGAAGTTTATGAACTCTTGCTGTATCTAATCATAAATCATAAGAATAAGCTAAAACTGAGAAGAAAAATGTCCTCTTTTGTAATCTAATGCTGTCTGTTAAGGCAATAAAACTCAAATGAAATGCATGCATTGCAATTTTTAGTTGATACTTTACATTATTACCAAAGTGAAGGAAGAATTTCAAAGTTATAAAAGTGAGACAAATGAGAAGTGAGGCTGTTGGCGTATCCGGGCCTGAATCTCCTCTTGCTTCTGCCACCAAAAAGCATCGATCCAAGAAATCTCTTAAGCGTAAAGCTTCATATGCTTAAAGTTACGCATGTCTAGGTTCCTTGCTGGACTGGGGCTGAAATAAAGAGACGTAACACCACTGAAGTAATTGGAGTTACACTACTGTAAAATTAGTATGAGGTCAGAATTGGGTCCACCATGTTTTTATCTCTGTGCTTCTGCTCAACCCTCTTCTCATTCCTAATCAAAATGAGAGGTAAAGGAGGAAGTGTAGGCGTGTGCTCATTTTAATATTAACAATAATGAAAATAATTTGTTGATGAGCCTACACTTTTAATGGACCATCCTAGTAATACAGGGTTAGGCAACCTATGGCATGTGTGCTGAAGGCGGCACACAAGCTGGTTTTCAGTGGCACTCACACTGCCCGGGTCCTGGCCACCGGTCCGGGGGCCTCTGCATTTTAAATGAAGCTTCTTAAACATTTTAAAAACTTTATTTATTTTACATGCAACAATAGTTTAGTTATATATTATAGACTTCTAGAAAGAGACCTTCTAAAAACGTTAAAATGTATGACTGGCACGCGAAACCTTAAATCAGACTGAATAAATGAAGACTCGGCACACCACTTCTGAAAGGTTGCCGACCCCCTGTGCTAATATATACCAACCATCCTCCTATTTGTCCTTTAAAATCCCCCTGAATATCCCTCTTATCTGTGAAGAAATCCAAGTGTAAAACCACTATTGTTACATAAATCAGGTATGGTTTTGTCCTGTACCCCATGTGCCTTAATATCCCAATCTTGCAATCTGCCCTGTGCAGAAGGAGCCCAATGCCTGTGCCGAGCCCCATGACTTCAGCCGAACTTCATGCAGGGGTGAAGGTTTGCCTTTGTGATCACATTGCCGAGCCAGGGCCTTAGACTGTACGATCTTCCTGGGATCTGTTTTTTGCTTGCCATACCATTGTAAAGCACTGTGAACACACACAATACTATGGGCCAGAGTCTGTGAGTCCTATTCATGTTGCGTAGCTCAGTGGTTCTCAAACTTTTGTACTGGTGACTCCTTTCACACAGCAAGCCTATGAGTGTGACCCCCCCTTGTAAATTAAAAACACTTTTTAAATATTTAAGACTATTATAAATGCTGGAGTTAAAGCAGGGTTTGGGGGTGGAGGCTGATAGCTTGTGACTGCCCCATGTAATAACCTCACGACCCCTGGTTTGAGAACCCCTGGCGTAGCACCTTCGTCCATGAGTAGTCCCATTGACTTTAATGGGACTTGTTGTGGAATAAGGTACTATTCACTGTGAATAAGGGTATTGGGAAGAATCTGGTCCTATATAAACAGAATTTGAAAGAGTGAGAGAGAGAAGAAAAACATATCAAATTGAAGTAAACAGAATAAGAAGTGTTTTAGATAAGATCTAGTTCCTCCACTTGTTAACAACACCATTCTTTCTGGTCTTGAAACAATTTGTGAAAAGAATAATATAGATATGTGGGTGGGTACGAAGCACAGGGAAAATGTGCCACCTCAGAAACATAAATCAGTGATAAACAAAACTCACAGATGTAATAAAGAAAATGCTGAACTACTACTTAAATACTGGGGAATTACACAACTGCAAGGGCCTGATCCACAACCCACTGAAGTCAATGGAAGGAGTCCCATTTGTTTAATAGGGGAATAAAATTGGGCACATTGTAAATGACCTTTTGAAACAGACTGAAAATCATTCCCTGGCTCCATAGATACTTTGATTGGGGGTATTGTTCCTGAACATGCTTCTACGTCTGTACACAAATGAAAATTACTGCACATTCTTTTTTCTTGTGCAATATTATGAACCATACAGCAATGGATGTAAGAAAATATTCCAACAAAACATGAAAGTGAACTTCAAAAGTTTCACAGTTGTCATAAATTCCTTTAATTGTACTCCCTATGGGTCAGGTTGTGATCCCTCTGTTCACAATGCTGAGAAGTTACTCACCTGAGCAGTCCAATTGACTGCAGTGAGACTGCTTCTCATTAGTCTGAGTAAGAGATGCACAATCTGGCCCAAAGTCTGTAAAAGCACTCTAATGGATTAATAGATTTTAGGGCTAGAAGGAGCAATTAGTATCAAATATTGATACTCTTTGTTTAAAGGACAAAGCAAATGAGCCACAAGCCAGGGAACCCAGGAACTATAGATTGGAGAGTGCAGCTAAAAAGAGGCAGCCCACTGTTGTGGTGGGGTGTCCACCCCACACAAGGCCTGAAGAGGCTGCAGGGAAGTAGTTCGCAGTCACTCCCTGAGTGAAGGGGGGCATGCTTGGTACTATAGAGTATAATCTACAGTTACTCCCTAGGAGGAGGAAGTTTGGGCTGGCAAACACAAAGAGGGGGGAGAGCCAGAAAGGTAGGAAAAGTTCAGGGGAAAAGCAGCAAGCTATAGGATAGTGTGGACCTTGGCTGCTGAAGAGAGGGTCCCTGATCTGGAACCCAGAGTTGGGTTTGGGTTCCCCTACCAGCCAGTGGAGAAGTGGCATGGACCAGGCAGTGGAGAGTGGACTGCCTGGGACAGTTCACCCTGAAAGACTTTGATACCCCGGAAGGAGAGGACCATAGTGACCTGGCCAGAAGGCCAAGTCACAACGAGGAACC
The DNA here is from genome assembly GCF_028017835.1 of Emys orbicularis. NCBI lineage: Eukaryota > Metazoa > Chordata > Testudines > Emydidae > Emys > Emys orbicularis. The sequence goes on from NC_088685.1 coordinate 169,507,655, forward strand.
TGCAGCTCCTGGAGCAAGAGGGGTCACAGGATGAGAGAGGACGACAGGTGGAGAGATAGCCAGAGGATGTTGCAGCACATGGAAGGAGCTAAACCCCAGAGCGGCCAGGAGGAGGCATCCTTAGTGGTGAGTAGACACCGTGATATGGGTGTTCCAGCCTCAAGTGTGCTTTCTCTTGGACTGGGTCATTAATTTCCAAGTACTATGTTTTCTCATCTTGCTGCCCAAGAGTCACATTCAGACACATTACCCACTTCTGAAAAATTGGGTTTTTTATAGGAATTGCCATATTGCAACAGGCCAAATGTCCTGTCTTGTCCAGTGTCTCTAATGATGGCCAGTCCCAAGTGCTGAGGAGGAAGCTAGAAAAGCCATGTGTTGCAGCCGAGTGTACTGTACTATATTCAGTACACTGAAAAAAAGACTAAAGCAGTAAGATTCCGACCCCTGTTTCTAAGGAACATTTAGGTTACTGAAAACATTAGAGAGCTGGCTCAATTTCACTTTGTGTGTGTACTGGAGGGGAAGAAGGGGTGTTTCAGATGGAATTTTCTGACTTGCACCTTCTCTGGACTGTTTTTGGATGGTAAAGAAAGTGGGGAAAAATCCGGATGTTAGAGAAAACTGAATCGTACCCCAAATCTAACAGCTGGAACTTTTGCTATTTCTGTACAAACACAATGGTGGTTCTACAAATAGTCTGTCCCTGATGTCGGAGCTGGCTTGCTCAGGACCAAGCCATCTGAGACCAGGCTGTGGGGAAATGCCACCCCCATCCTCTCCTACCCTAATATTCATGGTGGATAGAAGGGCCAGTAGGCTGGTAGTTCCTAGGGAGAGAGCAAGGTCTGTGAGTGTGTTGTTAATGGGCCTTTAAAGCGGACATTTCTGCATTGCAGAAGAGGTGGCTTCTGATGACTGCAATGCCTCCTATTGCATCTTGCCTACTTTATCAGCCTATGTTGCCACGTGAGAAATGATATTACCAGTAACTGTTAACAGAGTGAGGCACTGATGTAACCATTATAATCCAAGAATAACGTAGGCTTCCCGAAACTTTTTACCCATAGCCCTGGCTTTCACACACCTGCACACAGGCTCACACCCACTTCCCTGCTACACTCTTACTGACCTTCCCCTCCTCCTGCTAAACACTCAGCCTGCTGTCCAGCCTCTCCACTTTAAACCCAGCTAGGAGCCTGGTTAACCTCATGTGCGAATTGCCTGGCAAGGACTAATTACTTGTACTTCCTTCTGTCGGACTGAAAAACAAGTTTTATACTTGCCCTCCAGACACAGACAGGACATCAGAATTGCAAAAAGGCTATAGAACAGCTCTTCGTCAGTTTCTCGTCATTGTTACTAGAACAGGACCTTACGACTTCACTTCCTCTGAGAGGGGGTTACTTAGACAGGATAAAATACAGGTGCACAAGTGCCCAAGCTATACATTTTCCCCAAAACCAGCCTGAACTGCTTTCAAGGGGAGAGATCAGAGACTCCTGCTTTTGTCATGTCAGCCTGCTTGTTAAACATTGAGCAATCTGAATTCAACAACAGTCATGCCTCTAGCCTTTTGTTCAATGGACACAAACCCTTTAGTAGAGTTGTAATGATATTAAAGATGAATGAAGAGCATACAATATTTAATTCCTTGTCTGCGATCCTTACTAGAGCACAGTTTGATCTCAACGTTTGCTGATGATACTGAAATTGAAGGTTTAGTAAATAATAAGGAAAATGGCAGTGGATATTGTACAGCATATCTACAAGAGACTGCAAAGGAAGTAAGGGAACAGGGAGCTTAATAAGTAAAATAAGATTTGGAAGTCACAGGCTATGGATGAAGTACAGTTGAGAATTTGAGGCAACAATGGGAGTATATTAGCAGTAGGGAATTTGCTAATGAGCACTTGATCGGAAAGATAAGGAAAAGATGATTAAATAAATCAAAAGCTTTGCAAGTAGAACAAATAGGGAGACTGGATGGCTCAGGGGATTGCCACTGGTAATATACACCCTTACAGCATAAGTCACAGGATTGAATCAGATCAATAATAGAGCTGTCTGGAGAAACTCTGATAGAACCATATTCCTTATTTCCAAACATCTCATTTCAACATTGTTGGAATGAAATATTTTGAATTTTCATTTTGAAATGAATTTTCATTTTTTTTTTACATTGTATTACATTGGTTCTCAACCAGGGGTACACATACCTGTGGGGGGTACACAGAGGCCTTCCAGGGGGTACATCAACTCATCTAGATATTTGCCTAGGTGTACATAAAAAGCACTAGCAAAGTCAGTACAAACTAAAATTTCATACAGACAATCACTTGTTTCTATTGCTCTATATACTGAAATGAAAGTACAATATTTATATTCCAATTGATTTATTTTATAATTATATTGTAAAAATGAGAAAGTGAGCAATTTTTTATGAACAGTGTGCTGTGACACTTCTGTATGTTTATGTCTGATTTGGTAAGCAAGTGGATTTTAAGTGAGGTGAAACTTGGGGGTACGCAAGACAAATCTGACTCCTGAAAGAGGTACAGTACTCTGGAAAGGTTTGATCCACTGTTGTATTATATTTTATATTATAGTATAATACAAAATAAAAGAGGTTGAAATAAAAATAAAACATTGTGATTTTGTCTAAAAAAGTTTTGAATGATCCAACATGACTTTTTAAAAAAATTTTCCTTCAGAGAGTATTTTGTCATGTTTCAGTTTTGTCTCTGCTTCAGAATAAGCCAGATTTCAAATCTCAAAATCCTTTGTGAAACAGAATGTCTGTCCTCCACACAGCTCAAGTCAATAGTGAGCGACCAAAAGTTTTATAACTGGTGGCTGTTGAACAGCAGATATGGAATGAATTGGTGGTTTGGTCTCAGCTAGTAGTGCACAAACAAACACAAAATGAAAAAAAAAATCTATTGATCACAATTGATTCCAATTAGCATTTTTGCTGATAGACCCAGTAATGATGCCAAGTACTGAATGGGTGTGGGAATGGAACTACTTTGTCATCACAAGAGATGATCGGCAATCACTGTAAATCCTGCCATGGATAAAAATCTGGTTAAGAAACAGGAAACAAGGAATAGGAATAAAAGGTGAATTTTCAGTGTGCAAAGGGGTTATTTGTAGGAAGTCCCAGGGAACAGAACCAGGAATCATGTTGTGTGCTATCTTTAGCAGTCTAAAATAGATTGAATAGGTGAATATAGTGGTACAGGCTGCTGAGGACTCAAAATTACATGTAGTAGATCAGTTAGGCAGGATTGTGGGAAATGTGATTGGACAATATGATGACAGGTGAAATTCAATATAGGTAGGCTAGGAAGGATTAGAGGATAAATGTTGATAAATGTCAGTGTCATCGTATACACACACAAACGAATGAAAAAATATTTCCATGATAATGATAGAAATTTACAGATGGGCAAAGTAAGAAAAACGAAGCTTGAGAACTCTGATTTAAGGCTATTTACTTTATATTTTTTGACATATGATGTTGACAATTCGTGTTTTAATGGTTATAAAGCTTTAACTTTAGGAATCTCAGCATCTATTGTCATTAAATAATTATTGTCTAACCCTGCAAAATTTCCAGCAACTGTGAAAATTTAAATTGATAATTTAAAAGAAAATGCTTAAAATCCATAATTTTGCACAAGTGTGAAAATTTAAATAGCTAAAAATTAAAAAATGCTTAAAATAAACATCAATATTATTCATGGAAAATATAAAAAAATAAAAAATTAATTCTGCCAAAAGCCTATATACAGGCAAGTGCAAAGAAATGTATATGGGAAAGAACAAGACACACAGATGGATTCTTCATTCACTGTAACAATGAAAGGGTTTATTTACTCTCTCCTTGCCCTATGAATCTATTCTGTGTCCCTTTTGGCATTAGCCTATGCCTAGCTCGGGCAAGGACAATTTCTGGGAATGCATAATCTGAGCCAGTAATTCCACTCTGTCAAACTAGAAACTCAGAAGTTACACCTATGAGCATGTCCAAAGTTAGCAGTACAGCTGTCCAGCCACATAGTCTACTCTTTCCAATATGGAGACTGTCCTTTCTTGCAACATGAACTTTTCTGCCAGTATGTCCCTTTCATATTTCCTGAGCTAGAAGAGGGAAATACTATTCTGGATTAGATCATCATGACCTAACCTGGTAGTTTAAGGGCAGTTTTCTTCAATTGTTTTCAGAGAAAGGTGATAAGAATGATTAAGGCCATAGAAAAACTCTGATATGAAGAGCGATTGAAAACACTGGGATTGTCTACCTTTAGAAAGGAGATGAATAAGAGGGGATAAAATAAGAGTACATAAAATAATGAATGATCTAGAGAAGGTAGATTGGGAGCTTCTGTTCTCCCTGTTTCATAATATAAATACAATGGAATATTATAACTAATCAAAGGAAATACTTTTTCACTCAACACATAATTAAACTGTGGACTTCATTGCAACAGGATGTTGTTGAGGGAAAGAATTTAGCAAGATTCAAAGAGGGATTGGGCGTTTATAAAGATAACAAGAATATCCAGGGTTATATAATATCAAATGGTAACACAACGTTTGGAAAGGGTATAAAACTGGGACGTAAGAATTGCCATACTGTATCAGACCTGAGATCTATATGGTACTGGCCACTACAGACATGATAGCTTGACCTTGGACCTAATCCAATCTGGTAATTCCTATGTTCCTGCCTCATGCTTCCTAATCTCTAACTATTAGGATGAGTCCTTTATGGCACAGATTATCATATACTGGCTACTGTAGGGTTTCTTCTACCTTCCTTTGAAGCATCTGGTGCTGTCTAGTGTTGGAGACAGGATATTGGACCGGATGGACCTTGGGTCTGATCCAGTATGGCAGTCCCCATGTTCCTGTTTTTGCAGGGTACCCAGCAAGAGCAAGTGCTAACTACTTAACAGCCTAATGTTTTCCCCATTCCCTAGATAATCTAACTCAAAATTAGAACTTGTCAAACTTTTTGTGAATTTTTTTGTCAAAAAATACCCTTTTCCAAAAATGCAATATTCTGGGTTTTGCAAAATTTTCCTTGATATTTTTCACTTGGTCTTTTTATCAAAATGTTATTGAAATTTTATCAAAATAGCTTTGAAAATAGCTAAGGAATTTTTTTGTTTAATGGAAACCTGATTTAAAATATGAAAACGTTGTTTTCAGTACATGAAAATATTTGGTAATGATTTTGAAGACATTACAATAAAAACACAAAAATTCATATACGCGCGCACACACAAAAGGGTACATTTTGATCCATGTGAAATGGAAACAGCTTTGAAACTTCTGTGTGTGTGTGTAATTGTTTTTTCCATTTTTCAACCGGCTCTCCTAAAAAACTCTCTCTATTTTACACCAGAATTCACAATCCAAGAATTACAAATGCAGAGCCATAGGTTCCGATTAATCACTTATGGATACAGTTGAGAGAGCTGGTTATTATTTGTGACAGTAGCCTCCCAAGAAAAAGGGGTAGATGCCATTGCAGACAGGTCAATGAAGATGTCTGCTCAATATGGATCTGCACAGTTGTATTAGCTGGGGCAAAAATGATAGGTGTTATCAATCCTCATGCTTCAGGGCATAATCTGATCACCAGATGTGGTCAGAAGAGATTTCTCTCTGGGGTATAATAGTGCAAAATTAGATGCATTATGTTGCTGAGCGTGAAAAGAAGTTTACGCCTTTCTTAGAGCGAGCCTGCATTGACTACTATTGAAGATCAGATACCAGACAAAATGAACCTTTGATCTGATAAATTACACAGTTCCTGTGTATGAGGATGGAAGGAGGTAAGGGAAAAACTGAAGCACGCGTCTCAGGATATTTGAGGGTTTTATCGGAAACTGCTTCAAAGATCAGTCCTCATGTCCACAGAACAAGTGTAAAGTATCTAATGTGAGCTTGGGCTTAGGAGATGCACTGTTATATTATGCATGATTCTGAAGTATGTGTTGTTTGAATGAACTTCCAGTGTTCCATTAATGACATTCAATTTTAATGCAAAACTTTGCAATTTGCTGGCATTATTTAACCTAATGTGTCATTATTTTGCATAGTTAGTCTCTTATTAACAGTGATATAATATTTTGGAAAAGAAAGATAGGCTTTACACTGCATTTTCTAATGATTTTCACAAGTTTCTGCAGACTGTACAGGTTTTGATAACTACAAGGATAAGACTGTATTTAAAGTGAATAGAGGAAAGTAATTACAGTAAAGAGTAAAGAGTCACAGGAGGGCAAACAAATTGTCACTACTGGTAAAATGTGAAAAATTATATTTTTGCCAGGTTTCCTGAAGGTGAAAATATGGAATTTTCTCCTCATATCTTTTTTACTGAAAGGCTATTGTGTTCATAGCAAATTATAGCCAGCTTCCATCTTCAGCCACTGGAAAAGCTGTGTTGGAAAAATGAGTCCAGCGAAATGAAAGCTGGGTTTTGGGAACTTAATTTTTATGAATTAAATTAATATTTTTATCAGTAAAAATTGTGAAATGTCACTTCTTTACAAGGACACCAGTAACTTCAAAATGACATTTCCATATCAAATTGTTGTACCTTCTATTGTTACAAGTAATGACTAGCATTACTAGAAATGAAAGAGATTAAAGAGGTTTTTCGATTTTGTTCCAACTCTGATAGATTTCCCTCTGTCCCCCCTCCTTTGAAAGTTGAAAATAAGAATCTCCCTGAACCTTCACACAGAACTCTGTTAGGAAGTTCAAAAAAATCTGGTTAACTGTTATGTATTTTGGTTGTTTTAATTTCCATGGGGTATTATGCTTTCTGGGGTCAGATGGTCCCAGGCAGTAGAAAGACCTTGGGAAAAAATGGTTCCTTCAGCAGAAGCTAGAAGGTGTAGTCTCCTTAGGTACGTGTGTCTGGGTGACAAGGCAAAAATTAAGGTCCAGAACCTCAGCTGGTGTACACTGACATAGCTTCATTAGATTCTGATTTATATCAGATAAGGATCTGCGCCTGAATTCCCCAATCACTGTTTCCTTTCTCCCACTTAGATGGTTGCTTTGCATCATTTCATATTGGCTTCCTGGTCCATGTAAGGATGGAAGTACTAAAAACCACAGTGACTCACAAATGGGGCATGATGTTATGGGGGTTATCATGTTCTGTGGGGAGCTGCAGACCCAAAGGAGTTGGCTGTGGAAGAAGTGTTATGAATTTCAGCAATTCACATTTGGAATGAAGTAGAAGGACAAAAGGGCAATGTTTAAGATAAATGCATGTATGCCCCAGGGCTATGCATACCATGCAGAAATAGAACTCTACACAAAGGAAAAATGTCCTGTACAGATGAACAAGGATGTGTAAAGAGTAATCAAGGGTAAGAAAGGCATGTAAGTTATAAAACATCAAGTACAGAAGAAGCCCGGACACATTACAGAATGGAATTAAGAGTGCAAAGAAGTGATAAGAAAAGCAAAGGCAGAGAATGAAAAGAAGATTGCACAGGAGGTTAAGACAGATAATGGGAAATGTTTCAAGTACATAAGGAGCATGAGGTCAGTGAAGGAGACAGCAGGGCATCTAAGACATGGCAACGATAATTTATTGACAACACATTTCTAAAAAATGTAATGTATTCTGTGCCTCGGTGCGCTCACAAAAGGAGGACAGAGGACAGGTGCCAGAGAAAGACATAAATTTCCCTGGGGAGGAAGAAGAAATACGAGGGGAGAGAGGGGAAAGGAGTCTGGCTTACACAGGTCCACCCTATGACCTTGCAGAATGGGCAAACGGTGTCAGAATGGAATCTTAATTGAGGAAAACAATTTCTTATCATTATGCCAGCTGAACTGACTGGGAAAACAGTCTCTCATTTCAGACCGAGCTTCTCAAATGTAAAGTTCAGTTAGCCTTACTGGGAGCTAATTGGTTTACAAACTAAGATGGGTTTTGCCAAATTGACGTTGAGACTCTTACATGCTTCTGGCATCACTGCTAGTGTTAGTCAGTCGATTTATATAATGCATTCTGTTCCTGCAATCCCGAAGCAGGGGAAATACTTAAACAATAACTGATGTGGGGAGTGTGTACAAGGCAATAATTACCTCCCACAGCACTGATAAGCATCAAGGCTTTAAGCCAAGGTATTTTTACACAATGGGAGCCACAGTTATTGTGAATATATGAGAATGTATAGGAAGCTTTATGATGGTAGAAGGCCAGGAAGAAATATACCTCTAAATATGGGTCAAATTCCTTTTAATAGTGTTATATTTTACTACATATCTCCTGTAAGTGATCCCGGTTGTTTATTCCATATAAGAGCTACTGGCATTGGGCTAGAATCTAGCCGCTAGATCCTCACCTGGTGTAAATTGGTTTAGCTCCACTGAAGTAAAAAAGAGTTTGGGGCAGTGTATTGGATAAGTTTAGATGTCCTTCAGCTATTTCCTAGCCCTCATATAGTCATCCTCTAGCTTTCAAGCTGTTTTCCTGGTCTAGACACAATAGGCCAGATTCGCTGGTCTGCTAAGGCCACTTTGCATTATCAATTGGACATCAAATGGAGATTTTCTGCTGCAAAGGGGAATCTCCGCTGGTGTTGAGTTGGTGGAGCTGGTGGACCCACCTCCTACACTAGCTGTTCTCTTGATCCCCAGTGTGAGGGGGAGAAAGGTGTGTGGAGGGCAGGTTGGGAGCAGGTGGGAACATGATGGAGCTGAACTCTGCCTCACCCAATCCTCTACTGGCATCAGGCAATATACACCAGCAGTTCCAACAGGGCAGGAGTCTCTAAATCAGGGAACTGCAACTGGCACTAGGTCCAAAGGCAGCTCAGGCATATTGGAGAATCAAGGTGAAGGTCTGAAGACACTTCCATTAAAATCAATATGAATTTTCTCCTTGTCTTCAGTGGGACCTTAGGGATTTGGGCCCTTAGGGACCCCTTACCCTGGCAAGCATTCACTCACGTGGGTATTCTCATTGGCTTTAATAGGAGCATTTGTGTAAATAAGTGAACAGGGATTATATAAGCTACCCTATAGTAAGTCATACTTTTTGTTGTTTGCTTCTGCATTGCTGGTATTTCTAATTAGCTATTGGTAACCTGGCTGATTTTATTTAACATTTGCTTTACACAGTCATAACAGTTTTTAAATTAGAAATAAATATTATGGAGACCTATGTGGGAGCAGCCAGGATCAGCATTAGGAGGCTTCTGTAACAATCTCATGAAGATTGTTTTCAGCAAGTCCTCGAGGGCTTGCTTAAAATGCTCTGGGCAACAAAAGCAACCAGTGGGGTTATGCTGCCCTGGCCACAGGTTACACTGGAGCTGGTAGAACCAGGAAATCACTGTATAATGCATGGGCAGAATATCAATAAGTGGTGTGATATAGCCATGATATAGACTTGGTGGATCTACCTTTTAAACCAGTGTGACTTCACTAATTTCAGTGAAGCTGCTCCTGATTTACTTGGGTGCAAGGAAGAAGAGAATTAGGCCCAAAATGTAGATTTCAACAGCAATTTCTCTTTATGTAGCTGCTCCAAGTGTGAAATTGCTGCTACAAGGTCTGCTCTCAAGTGCGCAAATGTTTCCTAAACCTGGGCTATGTTTGTTCAAACAGTGGGCCCTGGTGAGGCCCTGTTTGGAACACTGAAAACACTTCTGGCCACTGGAGGAGGTACAAACTGAATAATATAGGAGTTTAGTAAATTAAAGGCCTAAAGGAATTAGGTTTGAATTTGGTGGAACAGTGTCTAAAGGGACCTCAAAGTGACAAAACACCAGAAGGAATGGAGAAGGTTTGTGCTGCAAAGCTTTATGGATACATGTCAAGGAAGAGGGAAAAGGGGCACAAGCAAGCAGTGGATGGGCCAGGAAAAGCTTCTTTTCAGAGCATATTTAGTGTATTGAATAAATCACCAAGTGATGCACAAGGAGCAACTAGTCAGGCTTGAAAAGGTGCTTGGAAAAAATGGTTGGAAACAGCTCTAGAGGGGAACAACTGTTAACTCAACAAAGGAAACAGACCTAGAGGGGCTTCCTGACCTTCTTCCATCTTCAAATGTTCTCTATAATCACCAAATACATCTCCCCTAGTGTAAATACACTTTGGCCTGTAGCCTTGAGGTTTATTAACACCGTGGAAGGTAATTATTGCCTTGTCCACACTCCCCACAGCAGTTATTGTTTAAGTATTTCCCTTATCCTGTATTGCAGGAAAACAATCCATTACATAAATCTACTGACAAACAGTTACGCTGCAGCGGCTCTCGAAGTGCAATATTCTCTCTGTGCTAATTTCGGTAAAATGGCACATTTTTGTAAATAAGTTAATCCATAGAAAGTGACAGAATGTTACATTGCAGAGGCCTGGCTGAGCTAATAGTACAAAATGAAAGAATGTTTTCACTGCATGTCCGCTGAGTTCAGCTGGCATAATAAAATACTGTTTTCCTCAGTAGAATATATGTCTTTCTACTTCACTTCTCTGTCATAATAAATGACTGGCCTGGAATTAAATGGGTTGTACCTGGACATAGAATGCTAGTAATGGAAAAGACCTGTTAGATCATCCAGTCCATCTCCCTGCCAACGCAACATTCCATACATTGCATTTTATTGTGTTCTTTCCAATTGAGTTTTAAAGTTTCAAGCAATGGAGCCTCTACCAGTTCCTTAAGGAGACTGTTTTGCTTTCTTATATAGCTCACTGTTGAGAAGTTTTTCTTAAATGTTCCCTTCCTTTGTTTCTTTCCACCCTGGTTTATCACATGGTAATTATTCCTATCCATTGGTATGAATACCCTTCAGATAGTTGTAGACTGTTATCATATCTCAGTCATCATTTACCCAGTCTGCAAGGACCAAATTCTCCACCAAGTTGTGCCAGCACAGAATTTGACTCTACATTTTCTCTCTATTAATCCGTTCCCAGACACTAAGATTCTGAATCAGGTATGAACAAAGATGACAAATGTCAGAGTGGATCTGATTGTGGCTTGGGACCTCTCTTAAAGAAATGATTATTATAGATAATTTCTGTCTTTATTATTTGCAAAATGCCTTTTAACTTCCATCTGAGAATGTGTAAGTCCTTTAATCCAGTGCCATGCTATGTGTAGTGAAATCCTTACTCACCTCCCATGTACACTGTAAAGCTTTCAGGTCTACAGGTCATTGTATCTGTTTCATTGGGATGAAAATTCAAAGGTATTTCATACAGAAAAGAAATACATAAGATTGAATGCATGTGAAAAGGCTACTCTCTGGGCATAATTAGACCCTAGATGAAATGAAAATGGCTCATACTCATCCCAGAAAAAATGAAAATCATTCTGGTAGGAAAAAAGGTGCAATTGGTCCAACTCACTGCAAGACACTTGTTAAGCCATGATAACCAAGAACACATCAATCAGTGCTCCATGCTTTACACTTTTCCTTGCCTGATTCTGGATCTGTTTCAGGATCCTACTCCTTATCTTTAAAGCCCTTAAACATTGTAGTCTACTGGAGATGAGGGGCTCAGATCTTCCCAGGAGGTAATCAGCAACCTTGCAGAATTGGTCCATACAACTCCCAAAGTATCCTGTCCCAGCATGCATTGATTTTTATTTAAAACCTGGGACCAGTTTTTCAACGGCTTTGTATAGTTTAGTTTTTGTAGAGTCTTGGGTCTTCATTCCCCTTTCGCTTATGCTGGTATAAATAGGGAGTGACTCCATTGAAGCTAAAGGTGCTACACTGAGGTAAAACTGAAGTACTTGAGAAGAGAATCTGGCTCCTGATTTGGCTATAGAAGGGCTCTTACATGACACAGAACACAGCTTTAAATTGTAAAGCAGCACATTTGGGGAAGTCTAATAGATTGCAGTATTAATTTACTCTTTCCTTAAAAGGTCTATTTAAAATTCTGTGCTTTGCATGTTAGCTGTTACTTTGTATATCTTTTCCATGGGAAAATTGAGATTTTATGCCACTTATCTTTCAGTGCCAGAGTTCTCTTCATACTAGCTCAGGCTTTATATAATTTAATTTAAGGCGCAACCAGTCTTATGGGCTTTTGGCCTTTAGCAGCTCCCTCATTTGTGGCTCCGCCATACATCCTAACTACGTGGGAGTTGAGGATGCTCAGCACCTCTTGCAAAGCACCGAACATATCTTAGGATTGGGCCCTTAGCTTTATGCAGACATGTTGTCAGATAGCGAGTATTCAATAAAGCTCTTAGCTAGTTACTTTATACTGAGTCTGTGTGTTCATTCACCGCTTCCAGAAGCCTGAGACACAACGTTCTGAAATGGCTGGTTTGATAAAGTTTGGCTTTAAAAATAAAGCAAACAAAGAAAAACCTCAAATACCCTGTTAATCTTGAAGGAAGGAGGTCATCGAAGTAGCTGAAGTAATTTAGTATCCATCAGAGAGGTTTCTTTCCCTAAATTAAACTTGGTGTAACCCTAGGTTTCCTGGTATTTAGAAGAGCTCTGTGGCAGCTATTAAATTTATAGTTTACAGAACACTAGTGGCAAAACAGTTATGGGAACTTAGGAATGTCACCCTCTGCTGGGATTTCTGGATGAAAGCAAAATGTTAACTGTTTCCTATTTTGAACTTGTTAACATTTGAGTCTTTTATTATTATTTTTCTTTTTTCATAGGATGAGGATGTACAGCAAATAGATGCATTTCCTTCTAGGAAGTAAACATTTTTAAATGTCAGAAATTGTAAAATGACTTCCTTGTTCCCATATAAAGAGGTTGTCTGAAGACAAGACTATCAGCAAGTAAAATGAATCTGTTCCTATGCTAACTCACCATTTTAACTTGGCACTATACTGTCCCTCATCCTGGACCTATTGAAGTCAGTGGGACTTTTGTCATTCTCTTCAGTAGCACTAGAATGTGATCTATAGAAAACATCTAACTCTCATTTCAGCTATGTGTATGTTTTGCAGTATATGTTGTCAGATCAACTATGCACCAAAGCTGCCCTGCCCTGATCTGGTCTTGTATGCTCACACCTGAGATCAGAATAGAGCTCTTAAAACATCTGATGCTGTTGGTTAGAGATTCAAAGTACTCTGGCATTTACAAACTGGCCTTAAAATATTCACTTGCAAAATCTCTGGATGTGTCAGTTTAGTGTATCCATTGGATGCAACCAGTTGTACATGCAGATAGGCATTTGGTTTTGCAAGTCTGGTAATTGTGCATCAAATTGCCTTTTTCATGAACTAATGAGTGGGCTTGCAGATTTAGTAGTACAGTTTGAAAATCTAGTCCAACCCCCGCTCAAAGCAGGACCAATTCCAACTAAATCATTCCAGACAGGGCTTTGTCAAGCCTAACCTTAAAAATCTCTAAGGAAGGAGATTCCACCACCTCCCTAGGTAACCCATTCCAGTGTTTCACCACCCTCCTAGTGAAAAAGTTTTTCCTAATATCCAACCTAAACCTCCCCCACTGCAACTTGAGACCGTTACTCCTTGTTTAATTACTAAGAACTGTTATTCCTGGTGTTATTTTATATATTTAAAAGCTTCTTTGGAGAGTGAGGAATCATCTCTCCACCATTTTCCTTTTTTGTTTCCTTTCCACTTCCTTCAAAGATCATGTGTCATTTTCATCTCCCCTCTATAATTCATGGAAGATGTGAGAAGAGAAATTTCAGTTTTGCATTTTATTTTGTATACTGATGTCTCTATTTATTTATCCAGGAGGTAGTGGTGGTGGTGGTGTTATTAGCAGGAGCACCTAGAAGCTCCCAATAAGAGCAGGGCCCCATTGTGTTAGGCACTGAACAAATCCATAGTAATGTACAGTTTCTCCCCCAAACAGTTTACAATCTAAATAGACAAAGGGTGAGGGATGAAGTGTCTTGGCCAAAGTCACACACAGCAGGTCAGTACCAGAGCTGGGAACTGAACTGACATCTCGTGAGTCCCAGTCTAGTGCTCCATTCCCTATCTCATGCTGCTTCTCGGGAGCTTATATGGCCTCATCACCATAATATTTTGATCATTTATACCATTTACAATTCAATCAAATATTTGACTGAATGGTGCGGGGTGGGAAGTAGAAAAAAAATTCTTACTGGTTTCAGTCCAGCCTGAGGTGATCACAAGTTACCATCTGATGGCTACTCAGTGGCCTGTGTGAAACATGTAGGCCAACTCAGTTCAGTTTGTATCAGGCAGGAGTCAACATTACAAAACTAGCATCTTTCCTTATGGGTGTCCAAACCTGACTAGACATTGTCACAGTGTGAACTGTCACACGGGGGGGCGGGGGGGGGGAAGAAATAAAAAAGAAGCCAAGCAGCTGACTCCAACTAACCAATCCTCTCAGAAGCTGTTGCAGTGGGAAGGTCCTGGGGTCTATGCAAATCAGACATCAGCTCATTCCAGAAAAAAGAGCAGAGGAGAGGCAACATGCAAGAAGATTGGGCTGCTGAAAAAGTGCCAAGGGGAAAAACAGCTCCAGAAAGGGGCAGGAAGAATGAAAATCTCCTTGTGAAAAAGGTACTGTGTTTGGGGAGAATTGGGCACAGGCTGGGGCCTGCCTCTCTGGTAAACATTGGACTTGCCTGAGAGGAAAGAGCTCTTATGGGGAAATGGTTCTAAAGCCTTTGGGTGTGCATGATGATGACATAAAAATGGATACACCCCTTTTATGAGTGTTCCTATATTCTCTTTGGCAGCCTTTCTCCCCTCATCCTTTCTGTGGTGGTCAGGTCATCCTCGCCCACCGGGCAATGGTTGGTGACACTTGGAGCTGTGGGATTTGGGGCTTAGCTGGAGGGCCAGGTCACCTTAGCAGTTGTCTGCCAAAGTCCCAGGGGCTGGTGACAATCCACTGGTGACAGACATGGAGTGTGAACTACCCTCTTCCTCCCCTAGGTCATGGCTGAAGAACACTGGTGATGTAATGGGGAAAGGCTTACATTGCCATTGCTCATGTGGCATCTGTAGAAATGGAGGACCTCAGTATTTTGTTGATGGGAAGCCACATTTTACACTCCCTTTGTTTGTGCTCTCTCTCTCACACACACTCACTGGGATGATGGGGTCAGTCCTGTTTGTGTTTTATTTAGTAACATCTTAACATCCAGTGGGGTAACACCTTTTGCAAAGTATCTGTGACAACGCAGTGGTAAATTATTCAAAATTGTCAAACTATTTCATTGTCTGTAGCAGTAATAAGTGCTTTAGCCACAGTTTGTACCAGAACACACACCACCGGGGAGACCCTGATTGAAGAGCAGGCTCTCAATCCTATGTCTGACTAAGCAGGAGAGACAGAGTGTGTCACTAAACGTGGTTTACTCATCTGCAGGGAAAACTGATACAAACCTCCTGGCTGGTAGTACCTCTTATGGTATCCATGGGCACCATACAGGTAAAGTGCTGCAGTAAGAGACTGACAGAAGTTGGGAGGGGAACACATACAACCTAACCAACATTTTAGGGAAAAGAATCTGTCTATAGAGACAGTATGTTAGATTCTGATCTGACTTACACTGTAAATTGAATCATTACATCGAGGCCTATGAGCTAGATCCTCAGCTGATGTGAATCAACATAGTCTCATTGACTTCAGTGGTGCTTTGTTACTTTATATCAGCCAAGGATCTGGTTCAGCAGTGCTCCCCTGCTGGAAGGAGAGTCAGACCCATTGCACTGTTTATTTAAATGCCGTAACTGTGTCACTTCACCGACCTCTCTCCACATACAGTTTTTTTAAGTGTTAACTTTATGTGACCTGGAAATTATTTACCACTTAAAGTGACCTTTCCATGCAGGTATACAAGCTGGATTCTTTTTATGAAAACTAGCCAGTGAAGCAGGGAGGTATTCAAGAACATCATGCAGCTCCTTGGCCAGGAGTCTCACTGCACACTAAGCAGCAATCTGCATTCATTATGTGGAAAGGGATGACTCCAGGCCGTTGGCATGAGGTATGCATGTTGTACATGAACCCTGGAAATAAAGGTTCTGAAAACAAGGTACAAATGAAGTAATTAACTACGGGGACAGCTTCTCCAGGGCTGTGGCAAATTCTCCATCCCTTTGAGTCTTTACATCAAGAACGGGTGTCTTCCTAAAATACATGCTGCAGCCTAAACACAATGGTTGCAGGAATTGCTAGGGGAGGTTCTATGGCCTGTATTATGAAGGACATCACACTGGATGATCACAATGGTTCCTTCTGGTCATAAAATCTCTGAACCCCTCCTGCAATACAGCCACCTAAACTTGTGCAGCAGAATCACACTTCCACTCTATCAGGCTCCTCTGCCTCTAAGGAACAGGCTGGATTTACCTCAAGGGAAAAATCCTGCCCTTGCTAATAGGAACCATGTTTGGAGGTGGAATATTCAGACATGCACTTTGGGTAGCTGGGAGCGCGGCCCGGCTCAGGTCCCTGACTCTAGGACTGTTTTTATGCGTGTCCCAGCTCTGGTGTACTGTAGAGTAGCTTTAGTGCTTCTCCATATTACTCTGGGTGTCGACAATCCCCAAGCAGCAGAGCACTGGGAACACTCCAGCAACATCAATGAGGAGTAATGGCTTCTGGAAGCAGCGCTCCAGCTATGTCCCCATTCATCTGGAACAGACACTCCAGAGGCTGGGGGACAGGGTGGCATAGGAGCTGGCTGTAAACCAGCTGGGAACTCCCTCATACCAGAGTGATATGAACGGGCACAAGTGCAGTTTAGGAGCTGGTGCTTAGGCTCTGAAAAAAAGAAAGCAGCAGGCACGTAAATATAGCAGCACTGTTTACTTAGGGCTCAATCCTGCAAGGAGTTGGTTGTCTCCTCTGAGGCGCTGAGCACTATTTTCCATTCCTTTGGTTTCTGGGGAAGCTCAGCAACTTGGAGGATTGGGCCCACACAGTACTAATGGAGGAACTATTCTCGGAAGCAGTTGTAAGAAGAATGGACAAGTGATTGTGTGCATTAATCATAACTAGAACCTTATTGTATAGCTAGAGAAATGTACCTTCAAGTGGCACATGGGCATAACCTTTGACTCCTAAGAACTTAGTCCAAGTTCACATCTGCCCATTTGTACATTCAGAGCTCCTCCTTTTCCATGTGATATGTGAATTCCATAGCAGACGCTTCTTTCTTGCAAATGTAGCATTTTTAATTTGGTGGCAGAGTTTTGCATGGGCATTTGACTTTGGAGTCTAGCTACTGTGCACTTAGTAAACCTAATCTTTGTGAGGAGGATAAGACTACAGATTAAATGAATTTAAAGTAACGAGACGTCATAAACCTATCCTCCCTTATTTTCTTTCCAGATTGCCTAAGGATTATTTACTGTGTTTGCCTTGACTCCAGTCACTTATTTTTTCCAAACAGATGCAGCTGATTGATTAATGGCATTTCATGTTTAAAGTCAAAAGTGTCAGCAAGACACTTGCACGCCTGTGTCTTTCTCTACTAAAACAATAGGTTCGGCTGAGAAGTAGGGACTTGTGCCAAGTATTCTTGAGGATAGGAGGTCATGTGCCATTTTTCTGCTAGGAGACAGATATATATAAGGACAAGGGGAAGCAGGAGTTTGGGGGGTTGGAGGGCTAAACGTGTTCTAATAATAGGTGGATCACATGGGGACTAAGTCACCTACAACAAGGCTTAGTTTGTGGAGGTGAATCAAAGTGCTAGGAATTAAGGACATTTCTTTGACTATCCTATGACATACAAAAATAAGCCAAGGGAAATACATGTGTGGTGAAGAAAGAATTGACAGTCTAGGCTAACACTCCTGAGAGAGCTAGCAGAAGTTCAGTACTATCATTTATTTGTATGACTCTTCTTTTTAATAACCCTGTCTGTGGAAATAACATAAAGCTTCCCAAATAAAGACATAATATTTGTATATTTAATAGGCTAAAGGTCACATCCTCAGCTCTAAAAATCACGGTAGCTCTGCTGCTGCCACTTTACACCAGCTGAGGCTTTAGCCCTATATGTTCCTGTTATTGCAAATGGGGAATTATGCCCTTCTGTACCACACTGGAAATCCAATGTCAGTAATATAAAGCATCTACATTTATGGATCAAAATGAAACTGGCATAGCTTCTCCTTTGATGGCTATTTCAAATATACAGCTCATCACGTTGTAATTCTTTCCCTGTCTGTGCTTAGAAACACGTGGAACACCAACAAGCCTACAAAACCCTGTTGTTCTCCTCTGTGCACATTCTGATCATTTGGTATAAATGTACATCAGATCCTGAGTGCCTGATTCCTAGATATTGAACTCAGATAACAAGAATTGCTATTGATTCTAAACAACAGGAAGCAACAAGTGGTGAGTCCCCTTTCTTTCTCCGACCTTATGTGTATTTCCATTATTTCACAGGCTAAGCTTTGGAGGAAACTTCCTCTGAAAGTATAAACCACTAGAGGCCTCCTGAACACTTGAATTGATTTAGTTTCCAGAAAGACGTAGTCTCCTAAAAAGTACATCAGGATTACAGAAGAAATGTTTCCCAGTTTGCCAACCCAGGCTGACACATAGGCTAGCAAGGGTGAGTAAAAGATAGCACAGCTGAAATAAAGAACAGAAATGCACTTGGAATTTCAGATCTTGAAATACAGCCCATGTAAAATTGAGTCACGGCGAATTACTCATTTCTATTTAGCTTTTATCTGTTGCAACCCGATTAGAGAGAGAAACTCCATTCCTTTACTCAGGCATTAGGCCAATATTCATATTAATCATTTTTGGCCAAAATAAATTCTATAAACTTTGGTCAAAATGCTTAATCCAATAACATGAATACAGAGGCTCTTTAAATAAAAGAACCAAGGGCAATCTCCTCATTTATTTTTGATTTGCACCCCGGCACCTTTTCTCTCTCTCTCTCAATTTTATTATATCCACCTCCTTCGTGTTTACCTCTTTTGCATAAGCATCTATTGTGAAACCTCCATGGATATCAGAGATACTTCGATGGCACAGTTGAAGCTTCCTCTCTGAGTGTGCCAGGTTTGCCCACTGATCCGGCAGCATGTTCCTCTTCATTAATGCAAGGTCACCTCTAATTCCCTTCTTCTGCTCTTTACCTCCCATCCCTCAGGGGGGCACACACTTGGAGGAGAAACCTGCTTGCTTTCTGTGTCAAGAATCTGGTTGGAAGCTTGCTACTAATTACTTTGGCTAGAATAATTCTTAACCCGATTAGAATGATACAAATTAAAACACACTTGGCGAAGGGTAGCTAAATCTACATGTCAAACACCAGAGTCTTGGTTTATTTACGGACAATGCATTTCTTCTGATCTTGGTACCCAGTTTTTCCTTGTCATACCCTTCTTCTGCTGGTAATCTTTAGTGAGATGCTGTTCAGCAGACATCAGTGTCAATCATTTAGGCCTCCATTTTCCACACAGGCCTTTAAAACAGCTCTCAGAAGTTTTCCACATGCAACTGTTATACGGTACACAAACCCCACAGCCTAAATTATCAAAAGCTACTAGTGATTTTCAGTGTTCAACTTGTCAAGGGACCTGATTTTCCCAGGATGGGTGCTCAGCACATCCTGAAAAGCAGGCCCCTTTAAGGTGTCTCAGTTTTGGCACCCAAAAGTCATTAGTTTTAGTTTCTGAAAACATAGGCCCACGTTCCTATGTAACATATCCTTTTGCCTATGCCAACTAGGTAGTAGTCAGGTATACGGTTACTCAGTACATGCATGGAAAAAGGAGAAATCTGTAGGATCAGTTTTGGAGGCTTCTTTAAAATTGTGGCCCATACTGTTTGTGTGCATTGGTGTGAGGCGGGGAGTAATTATTTCAGTGACATACAGTCACTGCCTTCTTTAGTCCAACAGCATGTAGCCGTCTGTTTCTTTAAGTTTTGATGAAAACTGCTTTGATTCAATTTGTTAGTCTATCCATGCCTGCAGATAGGAAATTAGGCATATATTTGATCAATTCAGCTAGGACACTGAAGCTGAATGTGTCAACAACTGTAATAGCATATTATAAAACTATAGAATACTAATGTGTCCAAATACACTGTGAACAATACATTGATAATTGAATTAGCTCCTTGATGAGAGGAAATATAAAAAGATTTAAGAGCTTTTTTTAGAAAGAGAAATCTAGAAGTAGATAAGGCCAAATAATCTAGTCCTGATTCACTTTCCCCCCAGTCATTTATAAAGCTAAACTCTCACTTAGTAAGAACTTAGCAAATATTGAGCCTTAAAGACCTCAGAATTTAGAAGTTTGTTCATATTACATAATTATTCGTCTCCAGCTCCCACTCATCTGTAAAACTCCTCACCTGAATATATTGTGATTGATACGTTTAAAGGGTATTGTCAGCTAGCTTACTTAGCAGGTCTGTGGTATTACCGTTTCCTTTCAGGACTACGGGAGATGTTGAGTTATGCTGTCTAGATGAGTCAGAAATGTCAGTTTTCTTTGCAATGAGCCACAATAGTAAAGAAGCCAACCTCAATCTGCTTATGCCATGACATATCCTAGCATCTAGTTTCTGATACAGTCTCCTGTCGAAGCATACATTCCTGTTAACATTGAATGACGTATACGTGACACTACTTTGTGGGGATGAACTATCCATAGCAGAGTACTGCAGAACGACTCCTATGTAAAATGTCTTCAGTAATTATTGTAAATTCTGGACAAGTTTTAGTTGAATAAACCCAAGTTTAGAGAGGATACAATATTTAGAGACACAGGCACTTTATGCATTTCATGTGTTAAGACACAGAGAGACAATAAAGTCCACACAGTTAATGAAGAGCTTAGCATAACAGCGAGGGTGGCTCAGTGATCTCGCCATTACCTTTGAAAGACAGACTCCTTATAATGAGAAGCTCAGTTTAGCCCTGGATAAACATTCTCTCCTGTTTTCCATGCAGCTTTCTGTTTGTGGAAGTTTTGGAGAGGATTTCCAAAACCGAGGCCAAAATTTTCAAATGGGGGTACATAAAACAGGACACTTCAACAAAAGTAGTCAGTTTTTCAGAGGTGTTGAACAACCACAGCTCCCATTGACTTCAGTGACAACCAGTGGTGCTCAGCACCTCTGAAACAAGTATCTTTTGTTTAGGTTCATTGATATGGATTTAAGTGTTTAATTTTAGGTAACCAGACTTGAAAAGTTTGGCCAAAGGTCCTGTCTGCTCTGTGTGACCATTAAATATCCCATGATGCTTTCATGGGTATAGTGTTTTAGCCCAGTATTTGGCTGTTTTCTGCTTTCACCCTGGAAGAGCTGTACAAACAAAATTTATAAGCTCTTTTGGATGCAAGCTGATCTATAAATGTAAAATATTATGGTGCTATTTCTTATGACGTTGTAAACAGCATGCAAGACACTAAGAAAACAGAGTCTGTCCCTTTAAGAAAAGTTCTGGCAGGTCAGATATTCCACTCTTGCCTCACTGAGCTCATCAGTTCAACTTCTCCTTTTTTTTTTCTCCTGTCCCTTTTTGTTTAGTTTGACCTTGGTCACTGATGACAAGGCTGCTTTTCCTGCCAAACCAATCAATAAGCTAAACAGAGAGAAGATGAGTATTTAGAATATGGGAAGCCAAACTCAAACACAGATAGGTTATCAGCCTAGCCCAGAGCAGACTTCTAAGCAAATATTTCATTAACAAATTTTTCATGGCAACTTGCATGTTAAAAAAAAAAAGAGAGAGAGAGAACAGTAAAAGGGATAAAGTGAAAGGACTGGGCTGGAGCCATAAGGCTTAGCTGTTGCATTGCTGTCTTTGGTTACTAGTACTTTCAGTGACATACTACAGCTCCCTAGGGAAATGGGAAGCAACAAGGGTGAAGACCTTGCACAAATGGAGCTTGAAACCCAGCTCTGTAGGGCTGCACCTTGTCCCTCCTTTCAGGAAAGGCAGACATGGAGAAGCGCAGCGTGTGTTACTTAAACATACTGTATGTTTACAGCATCACTAAATTCTGGGCACATTTGGAAGTTTATAACTGTTTAATCCTTGGATGGCTGGCAAGGGCTGTCTACATTTGCTCTTAACAAACATAACTCTGAGCCAGTTATATTGCTAGGTTCCTGGTTAGTTAAACACCCTGTTGAAAACACATTTGTAGATATCAAAACATTTTGAAAGATCTCCCTTTGGTGGAGTCTCCTACCCTTCCATATGAAGCCCATCTTGTATGACATGCTATTCTATCCATTTAAACCAACAACAGCAAATTGGTGTGCCATGTATAGATTAGTGTATTATACAGTGTTATTAACATAAAGTAAATTGATGAATATTTTCCTCCTTGTCATTTAGTAGAGAAATGAAAAGTAATATTTTCATATTTTTTCTCTTTAAAGATATTCCGAAATGTTGACTAAAGGATAATAAAGTTGCTAAGTAACTTTTCAAATATTGAAAAGGAGAAAAATATAGGTCAGTAAGCAATAAACTCGATACAAGTCAAATATATCCTTCTGGCTAAGGAAGAGACTTTGACTCTCCATCCACCTTTTACTAAAATGAAACCAAAATCCAAATCCAACATAAAGCATTACAGCTTTAAGTACTGAAAATATTTATTATTTTTATACCAGTAATCCAATAGCATAATCTCAAGAACATCAATGCTCCAGGAATGTCTAGAAACACAATGGATTTGCCTTTATTCCTTTATCCAGATGTTTGTATAAAATACTCTGGATACTAGGAATCTGTAGGGGAATTAAAGATTTATTTTTAATACTTGAAAAACTTGAATTTCTAATAACAGTGATCCTTTAAAATGTTCTAACTGCAGATGTAATATGTCTGTCTGACTCTTTACTGAGCGTTTCCTATTTCTCCTCTCCCCCTCACCCACCCCGACTTTTCCAAATGCTGGACAAATAGTTTTCACTGGGAGCTGCAGGGCTGTGACACTTCTGTCTAATAGAAGTATGTGTGTGTACAGAACTACATTATGGTCTCGATTCAGCGATCTAACCGTGTTCAGCAAAGCACTTAAAGTTAAGCATATGCATAAATGCTTTGCTGCATAGGGATGGGTTTAAGCATGTGCTTAAATACTTTGCTGAACTGCGGTTCATGAGAATGCTGCAGGTGCACTCAAAAGGTCAGAAAATGTGAGAGTTAAGGTGGAACACGCATCCTTAACACTACCTCCTTTGTGTTATGTTACAGTCTTTAATTACATGGTCCTATCCATTTCTCAGATAAGATATTGCAATTTTTCCTATGATCAGAGATATACATGTAGCATTATGAAATGTATTTTCCATCCTTTTACATTTAGGCTACATTAACATGTGGTGTAGTATAACCTTAATGATTTAGGCCCCAGTCCTGCAATGAGCTCTGTCCACTATTGCAGGGGCCATAGATTTGTCATGCACTATAATTTCTATAACAAGATAAATGCAGTAACCAGGCAGGATTTTGGACACAGGTACACTGTTGAAGTTATTACAGTAGAACCCCTATTTGATGAACTAATTGGGGACTGAAGAGTTCATAAAATCAAAAAGTTCGTAAAATGGAACCTCTCAAAGCTACTGTAGCTACAGTGCATGAGTTAATTATTAATCATTCAATGATAGTGTGCATAATGAATGGTAACAAATGTATACAGTGTGCCTAATGTTTATTTTTTTTGAGAGAACAATAGCACTGCTGCCAAATCTTTGTCTTTTCAAACTGTTTTAACTCCAACATTGGCTGAAGCATTGAAGTCACATTCAGTCTCAAAAACTCAGTCTTAGAAGAATTCCCTTCTAGAGTTTCACTGAGAGTGGATATTCTAATATTTTGTACGTTAGTTTTTCTTTATGTACATATATGTACCTTAGTTGTCTGTCATATGACAGGCCCTTAAATTCGCTTACTAAAGTGTAAGCAATACTCAGTATTGTATGTATTTGCTTTAAAATATTATTACATTTCTAGTTCTGATCTCACACATTAAAGGGATACTATTAACTTAAACATTACACTTTTAAGAAAATCAAATACTTTTCTTTGTTTCTTCAGTTTGTTTCCTTTGTTCTTTGACTGCACTTTGTGTGCAGTCAGTTTCTCTGTTTTCCCTTTACAGTCAATTAGAAGCTAAACAAATTCAGAAAAGATATAAGGTGCAACTTTAATGGAGAGGGCAATTAACAATTGGAACATTTTACCTAAGGATTCCTTTCCAAAAGATATGCTCTGGATGAATCAGAAGCTATGGCCTCGATGCAGGAATCATTCAGTGAAATGTTATGACCTGTACAAGGTTAGATAAGATGTTCTTTCTGGCCTTAAAAAATAACCTATGAATATATGAGCAGGGGCGGCTCTATGGTTTTTGCCGCCCCAAGCACGGCAGTCAGGCGGCTTTCGGCGGCACGCCTGCGGGCAGTCCGCTGGTCACGTGGATTCGGCGGCATGCCTGTGGGAGGTCTGCCGGTGCCGCACCTTCAGCGTCCCCGCCGCCGAATTACCGCCAAAGCCACGGGACCGGCGGACCTCCCGCAGGCATGCCGCCAAAGGCAGCCTGACTGCCGCCCTCACAGCGACCGGCAGGCCGCCCCCCGCGGCTTGCCGCCCCAGGCACGCGCTTGGTGCGCTGGTGCCTGGAGCCGCCCCTGTATATGAGTAAACCAGTTTCTACAGTTGTTTTTGTAGGACTTTCAGAGAACAAGAAAAATTAAACATTAAAAAAGAAAGAAAGAAACTGATTGTAAAGCCACAAATATTGTCAGTAGGACTTGAGATAATTGATACTACTTTTAGTTCATTATTTATGACTGACTAGTGTTCCTTTCAACTAAACTGAAAATCTGGCATTTCTCATAGTATATGAGGGAAACAATATATACGCATTTGTAACAATTAAAACTAGAGGACCACTAATGAAATATCTAGTTAACCCTGATTTTAAAATAGTGAGCACCATATCTCAATAAGGATAACAGGCCCAGAGCCACAAAGAGACTTAGGCGTTGTGACACTGAGTGTCATGCCACCTAACTTTTAGGCTCCTAGAAAATCACAGGCTCGACACTGTGATCTGCAAAGCCCAAGTTAGGTGCCTAGGCTCCCTAGGCAATCCATGAGGAGAGATGAGCGTCTTAGAATGTGATCTACAAACCTGACAATCTATGCAGGGAGCGGCCTAAACTGCTGGTCAGAAGGGTGTGTGCTAAGCCCCTTCCGGCACGGAGACAGGTACCTAAGAGTTCAGGGAGACATCTATCTCTGCTAGCAATCCATGAACTGTGGAAAGATAGACATTCGGCTGTGTAAGTTGCATGTGGGGCCCGAAACAAAAGAGACGAGGAGGAGGGCCTCCCTTGTGACCTTTAGCCCAGTGGTTAGGATACAGGAAACCTCCAGTCCACGTGTCCCCCTCCACCAGAGGGGACGAAAAGATTTGAACAGGAATTTGCCATCTCTCAGGTGAGTGCCCTAATCACCAGGCTGCAGAGTCATTCTAACTCTTTCTCTGGCCCAGTTAACACTGAATTGTTCAATTATTTAACTTCAATAGGAGATATTGAGGGAGACTCACATCAGACTATCTCCTAGGGCAGTGGTTAGGGCCCTCATCTGAGAGGTGGCTGCTCCCTGTCTGAGTCCCTTCTCTCCCTCAGGTGGAGAGGAGACTTGAACTAGGGGATCTCCCACATCCTGGGAGAATTGGATCCCCCATGCGACTTGGGTGGCCAAACACCGATCTTCCCCCAGGTTGTGCATTGCTCTGGAGCTTACACAGGAGATAGGTGCATGTCCTAAAGTGAGGCAGTAGTGCACATTCACAGGAACTGAAACAGGCACAGAGGGAACTTTACTGCACAAACGTAGGAATCTATGGGGCTAGGTGGCAGCTAAGTGGGAGTTTTGTGGATCAGAATGGTGCCTAAAAACAGGACATAGGCACCTAAGTACTTTTGTGGACCTTTGTATTTTGTCTTGTTTGTTTATTTCAATTAACTCTAGCCAGGGCCGGCTTTTGGTTGATTCAGCCGATTCCCCGGAATTGGGCCCCGCGCCCCTAAGAGGGCCCCGCAACGTCCCGAAGGAGCTGCCGCCGAAGTCCCAGCACTGTCGTCGTCGGCAGCTCAATCGTTGCCGCTGTCTTTGGCGGCATTTCGGCAGAGGGTCCTTCCTCCAGCGATTGAGCTGCCGCCGAAGACAGTGGCGGGACTTCGGCGGCAGCTCCTTCGAATCGGGCCCTGCGGTGCCTAAAGCCGGCCCTGACTGAAGCGCCTGTCTTCACCTCCAGTATTTAGGATCTTGAATCTGAGACTATCACAGCATTTTTCACCATAAAGGAGCCCTGTCATCCTCTAAATGTGGGACTAGAGGGTTTGTACAGATTCTCAGAATTCAAATCTTCTTCTCAACTTTCCACCCTCTTTTACTGAAGTGTCTATCTGTATAGTGGAGTCTCTGGCCAATCTTATTTTGTTTCTGATAGTGAAGGCTCAACTGTCTCATTTTTCTCGTAGAAAGGGTAAAGGTAACCATTAACCAGATGCCACTTTAAACTCATTGGTTTCCTCCTGTTAGAAATGGTACATCATGAAACCCTTAACAATAAACTCAGTGCCATCTCTTTTAGTTCCCGCCAACATCTCACTAAAAGAGGGACTTGGGAGGAAGTATTGCCCAATGGCTAGAGCACTAATCTAGAGCTTGTGAGACCTTGGTTCAAGTCCCTGATCCACCACAGACTTCCTGGGTGAACCTAGGCATTAGTTAGCCTCTCTGTTCCTCAGGTCCCCTTCTGTAAAATGGCAATAATAGCACTTCCCTGTGTCACAAGTGTCGTCATCGATGATCCCTCGATTCAAGGATGATCTCTACCACAGATTTACATATGGGTCCTGAGATGGCTCAGAAGTCTGATCCTGGAACCTGATATTTCCGGCAGGTCAGCTGCCTGCTGGGAGAAAGTTTTTTCTTTTTCCTTCCTTCTCTCGCTCTTTTCAGCTTCAAGGGCAAAGTGCCTCTCCGAAGTGGGCCACTGCCTGATGGGGGATGTGGCGCCATTGAAGTCGGTTGGTGGCTTGATCCTACCAGCATGTGAGGTCCACATCAGTTTTCTTGAGATATGCTTTCAGTGTGTCTTTGTAGCGTTTCCTCTGACCACCATGGGGTCTCTGACCATGGGTGAGCTGAGAGTAGAGGGCTTTTTTTGAAGGTGGGAATCTGGCATCCACGCACAATGTCCAGCCCAGTGGAGTTGGTGCATGAGGATCATTGCTTCAATGCTGGTAACATTGACTTCAGTGAGGATGCTGGCGTTAGTGCAGCTGTCTTCCCTCTTGATGCGAAGGATCTTCCAGAGGCATCGTTGGTGGTACCTCTCTGGACTCTTGAGGTGCTGTCAATAGGTCACCCAGGTTTTGCATCGATAAAGGAGTGTAGGAATAACAGTTTTCTTATAGGCAATTGTCTCAGGTGGGTTGCAAGGATACATGCATAAAAAGAATGTGAGTTACTCAAATACTATGGTAACGGGGGCTATATAACTACCACACATAGCCTTGGATGAGAGTGAATTGGCCGAAGCTCAAGACAGATGCAATATTAGTAGATCTGGGTTAGGGCTGTCCATAAATTACATAACACATTTTCTGGGGATTTTCAAGATCCATCCACCCCTTTTATAATTTTTAACACTGAAATGAACATGCAAAATTAGAGAGTCACCCACCTAATGTGTTCCATGATTTATAGACAGTTCCATTGCACCTAGAAGAGGTGGCAGGACTAATATCTGAAAGGCCATGTCTGCCTATTTTTAATGAGGCTCAAGGACCGATAGTTCTTCTGGATCCTTGACTGCTGTCTATGAAGTTGCAAAACTTCTTGCTGCATCCAGACACACCACTGTAATCCATGTCTTTATTGCACCCAGACAGAATGATGTGGTCTTTATTGCACCCAGACAGTGTGGTCTACTATACATAAGGCTATACTTGAAAGCCACTAAAATTTCAGTTAGCTTAGGTCTCAGTAGCCAGTTTATATAGCAGAGTTTCCTTTGTGTGAGGTATATTGCATTGGTAATCCTTAGGGTAGTGCTTTAGATTGGTAATGCTAGCAGAAAGCTTTGGTTGCAAAGGAAAGTAACAAAAAGGCTTAGCAAACCTTACAAATGCACATAACTAGAACTGGTGGGGTGGTTTAGGCTCCATGTGTTTGAAAGAGCTTGAGAATGAGACCTGCATGGCGTAGCTTTATTCTCCTTTCATATTTTTGGGTTTGCTTCTCTACTCCCAGGCTGGAGGAGTGAGGTCGGATGAGTTTACAGCCTCCCTAATGCATGCAATAGGTGTGCTAAAATGTATCACGTTATGTGAACCACCCTCTTTAGGAACCATCTGCAGAGGAATGTCACAGTGACAAGGCACTGAGCCACCACAGTGACCCCGGCACACAAGACTACAGCTCAGGTCGATGTAGTTGCTCCATGAAGCAACCAAAAGCAGCTGTTCCAGCAACAGGAGGTAAAGAATGCCTGGGCGAGGGCTGGGCTCAGCGCTAGAAGGTAGGGTTCATTTCTCTACCTTTTGGATGTTTTCTTAATTATGGGCTCCCTGGTACATCAAGTTCTCGCTGAGAAAGGGACATGACTGGCCGGCCTAAGGTTTTAAGAATTTTCTGGCAAGTTTGTTTCACCAACATATAGTCACTTAATTGTATTAAAGAACTTTTCATTCTTGGAGAGAGAAGTCCTATCTGCAAAGGTCAACATTCCACTATAGAGTCAGGTTCTGAGATAGTGAATGTTGCTTAGCATCTTACGTCAATGGCTCGTCCCAGCTATTTACTCAATTCAACACACTAGAGCCTAATCTACTCCAACAAATGTAGAATATTCTCCAAGCCCTAGAACAGCTCCGTTGATTCCAGATATGGTGGTAGTGCTAGTATAGACAGGCTGTAGGCATCTGCACCACTGTGCCATCTGATCCCACAGTAAAAATACTGGTAACTGGTTTAAATTAGTGCTCCATCAGTAGGTAGCAAAAGTTGTACTATCCTAGCAGTAGAAGAATTCCCAAAAATTCTCAGCATGAATGCAGTCTTACAGACCAAATCCTAAACCTTCTTCTGGTGTAAAATGAAAGTTTCCAGTATCATCAAATAGACTAGAATATAAAAATTAAAGCGACAGCACACAAGATGCAGTAACAATGCCTTCTGTGTTTACTGTGCATTGATTTTGTTTGAAACGCGATAAACAAATTGTCAAATTCAAGCATGAACAAGTACCCACACAATGAATTAGACATGCTTGTAACGTAGGACCGACTTGATCTCATCTTACATATACCCCAAAGCAATAGCTAGGGGAAAATGCTGTGAAGCAATTTTTCCTTTGTTTGTGCCCTTAGGGCTCAATTCTGAACTTTGTTAGAAAGAAAGGAATAGCTTGGGGAAAAGTGGTTAATTTCTGCATGCCATGAGGACTGCAGAATTTACACCTTCTCATGCTCTGTTTCTATTGTCAGAGAGGGGTGTGTGGATGTGACACTGGGCAGGGTTTTCATCTCCATGCTTCTGCCAAACATGATCCATCTATGCCCATATACTGTATGTGTCTTTATGTGCATTTTTAGCACAGCCTTCGGTGCTATTGCATTGTACTCAACAATTATTTGCAAAGACACTGCCTAGTCAAGTGACTTCTGCTTTTCTGCTAGACGGTTTATTATTCATCATCCCATCCCACCCCAACCAATTTGTCTGTTTCACCCATTCGTTATGTCATGTCTATTGTGTAAATTGTGAGCTTTCTCAGGCAGGGACTGTCTTCTTTGCCAGATGTCTGTACAGTGCCTAGCTCAACGGAGTCCTGATCCTTGACTGGGGTTCCTAAGCATTGTTGTAATACAAATAACAGTAATAACTAATAATAACTGTGGCATTATAATATGTGTGGGGGCTGTCAGAGAAAAAGGTAGCTGGCTTTCAAACTACATCAGCCTACATGTAAAATCTGTATTACGTGGGAGTGCAATACGGAATGTACACTACGTGTTCTGAATGAAAGGTTGTATAAAAATGTCATTGTTTTATAATATTATATTATTTGACAAATAATGGATAATAATAAACCATACTTTAAGACATACGCACAAGGGGCAGGATTAAGGCTCCATGTTCAAAATTTTGCAATTTCTTTGAATTCTGAGTGTTTGATTTCTCAACTTGAACAGTTTTAACACTATATTTTTGTGTGGAATTTCCTGGTATACAGGGAAAAAAGAGAAGGAAAAAAACAACAACAAGCTATTCTGAGGCTGCACATTTAGCTGATATTATATTGTATTCTCTGAGATATGGTATGTGATCCTGTAATTAGAAACTATGGTCCCAATCCTGCAAAAATTTCTTCATGTGCTTAACTTTACACACTGAATAGTCCCACTGAAGCCATCATGTGGATAAATCTTTACATGCTCCAGGTCTTAATTGTAATGCGTATTTACAAGAGTTAGGATTTTTTTCATGCAACTTAACTTTGACATTTCCTGATTTTTGTGTGTTTAACCATGAAAACTTAATATTCTCTTAACGTGTTGCTTTGTACAGAATTAGATTGACTGGTGCTATGAATAGTGGAAGCAATTTGTAACTCAGGATATGTCTACACTAGAGCCAGAAAGGTGCAAATTCCAGCTTGAGGAGACATACCAGCACTAGCTCTGACTGAACTACTGTGCTAAAAATAGAAGTGTAGCCATGGTGGTTAGAGGGGCAAGCTGCCTGAGTATGTACCTATGGTCTCACCTCTGATTGTATTTGGGGCAGCTAGCCGAACCTGCCCCTGGTGCCACTGTGGTTACATTCTATTTTTGACACCCTACCTCAATCAGAGCTAGCACTGGTATGTCTCCTCGAGCTGGAAATTACCTCTCCAGCTTGAAGTGCAGACTACCCTGCACGGTGTCACCGTTCCTCCTCTGCTTCTCCTTTGCCTGGTGAGGGAGTAAGTTACTTCACCCTTTGTGTAGAGCAACTTACTCCTTCGTGCCTGGCCAGCTACTCTGGCTGATGAGTAGAGCAGGTGGAGCCAGGGCTCCTCCCACTTCTCACACCACCACCCTACTCACTTGCTCACAGTGAGGAGTAGTGGGTGAGTAGCTCCAGTGCTTGAGTCATAGTCTGAGCAGGGCCGAGCAGGGCAGTAAGGGAGGACTTCCTCCCTCCCCCGTCCGTTACTCCACTGCATGGCCCAGTAAGGGCTGTGGTGATCTACCCCGTGGTGTGTAAATACTAATAATACTGTGAATTAAAAGAAAGAAGGAAAAGAGCTCCATTACACTGAAAAACACTTTATAAAGAGATCACTTTCATTATAGATATTATATTTATCACAGACGAGAGAACTGTGGTAGGTGGGTGTCAAGGCTGTATCCCCACTTTGAACTTTAGGGTACAAATGTAGGGGCCTGCATGAAAACTTCTAAGCTTATCTGCCAGCTTAGCTCTGGTCCGCTGCCACCATCTTAAGAATTCCCTCCCTGGGAAGCCTTGAGAAACCTTTCACCAATTCCCTGGTGAATACAGATCCAAACTCCTTGGATCTTAAACAAGGAGAAATTGACCCTTCCCCCCTCCTTCCTTTCACCAACTCCTGGTGAATACAGATCCAAACCCCCTTTGGATCTTAAAACAAGGAGAAATCAATCAGGTTCTTAAAAAGAAGGCTTTTAATTAAAGCAAAAGGTAAAAATTATCTCTGCAAAATCAGTATGGAAAATAACTTTACAGGGTAATCAAACTTAAAGAGCTCAGAGGAATCCCCTCTGTCTTAGGTTCAAAGTATAGCAAACAAGATAAGCACTCTAGTAAAAGGTACATTTACAAGTTGAGAAAAACAAAGTAAATTTAAGACGCCTTGCCTGGCTTTTACTTACAATTTTGAAATAAGAGAGACTTGTTTAGAAAGATGGGGAGAACCTGGATTGATGTCTGGTCCCTCTCAGTCCCAAGAGCGAACAACCCCTTAAACAAAGGACACACACAAAAGCCTTTCCCCCCCCAAGATTTGAAAGTATCTTGTCCCCTCATTGGTCCTCTGGGTCAGGTGTCAGCCAGGTTACCCGAGCTTCTTAACCCTTTACAGGTAAAAGGATTTTGGAGTCTTTGACCAGGAGGGATTTTAGTACTGTACACAGAGAGCTGTTACCCTTCCCTTTATAGTTATGACACGCCCCCCAAATCACAGATAGTGTTGGACGTTTGGTTCCACACTGGCTGTGATTTTTTTCCTGGAGCTCTAGGAGAAAACACAGTTAATAAGACACACGTACCTTTAGACATACTACTGATTATATAAAAACTAACAATATGTTTCATTCCAAAAACAATTGTTAACCAGTTAACTCTGGGAAACTTTCCCGGGAGAGTGCATCAGCCACTTTGTTAGAAGCTCCCGAAATGTGTTGTATTTCAAAATCAAAATTTTGGAGAGCTAAACTCCACCGAAGAAGTTTTTTGTTATTTCCCTTGGCGGTATGAAGCCACTGTAGCGCAGCATGGTCTGTTTGTAGTTGGAACCGCCGTCCCCAAACATATGGGCGTAGCTTTTCCAGCGTGTACACAATGGCGTAGCATTCCTTTTCGCTGATTGACCAGTGGCTTTCCCTCTCAGACAGTTTCTTGCTGAGAAACACGACAGGATGGAATTCTTGATCCGGTCCTTCCTGCATTAAAACTGCTCCCACGCCTCGCTCGGACGCATCTGTGGTTACTAGGAACGGTTTGTCAAAGTCTGGGGCCCTTAGCACAGGGTCAGACATGAGTGTTGCCTTAAGCTGGTTAAAGGCCTTTTGACACTTATCAGTCCACTGAACTGCATTTGGCTGTTTTTTTCTGGTTAGGTCTGTCAGCGGGGCGGCGATTTGGCTGTAGTGTGGTACAAATCGCCTATAATATCCGGCCAAGCCTAAGAAGGATTGGACCTGTTTCTTTGACTTTGGAACCGGCCACTTTTGGATAGCATCCACTTTGGCCTGTAGGGGATTTATAGTTCCTTGACCCACCTGGTGCCCCAGGTATGTCACTCTGTTTTGGCCTATTTGACACTTTTTAGCCTTAACAGTTAGTCCTGCCTGCCGGATGCGCTCGAAGACTTTTTTCAGGTGCTCCAAGTGTTCTGTCCATGAATTAGAAAAAATGGCCACATCATCGAGATAGGCAACTGCAGATTCTCCCAATCCCGCTAAGAGACCATCTACAAGTCTTTGGAAGGTGGCGGGTGCATTTCGCAACCCGAAAGGGAGTACATTGAATTCATACACCCCTGCCTGGGTGACGAAGGCGGACCTTTCCTTAGAGGGTTCATCTAGTGGTACTTGCCAGTACCCCTTGGTTAAGTCTAAAGTAGAGATGAATTGGGCATGTCCCAATTTCTCCAATAGCTCATCTGTGCGTGGCATTGGATAGTTGTCAGGACGAGTTACAGCATTTAGCTTACGGTAGTCCACGCAAAAGCGTATTTCCCCATCTGGTTTGGGAACTAGAACCACTGGAGATGCCCATGCACTGGTAGAGGGGCGGATTATACCCATCTGTAGCATGTCCTGGATCTCCCTTTGTATAGCCGCTTGGGCATGAGGTGACTCCCGGTAGGGTGGGGTTCTAATTGGGTGAGCATTACCTGTGTCAATGGAGTGGTATGCCCGTTCGGTCCGTCCTGGAGTGGCTGAGAAAATCGGTGCAAAGCTTGTGCACAGCTCCTTTATCTGCTGTTGCTGCAGACGTCCCAGGGTCGTGGAGAGGTTCACCTCTTCCACGCCACCATTCCTTTTTCCTTCATAGTAGACACCTGCAGGCCACTCCGCGTCATCAGTTTCCTGGGCTGTAAACTGGCAAACGTTTAATTCTCTAGAATAAAAGGGCTTAAGAGAATTAACATGGTATACCTTAGGCTTTATGTTGGAGGTGGGGGAGGCTATGAGATAGTTAACAGCTCCTAGGCGCTCCTGGACCGTGAATGGTCCTTCCCACGACGCTTCCATTTTATGGGCCTGGAGCGCCTTTAAGACCATGACTTGGTCTCCTACTTTGAAGGACCGTTCTCTGGAATGTTTATCATACCAGGCCTTTTGCTCTTCCTGAGCATCCTTTAGGTTTTCTTTAGCAAGGGCTAAAGAGTGTCGGAGGGTGTTTTGTAGGTTGCTTACAAAGTCTAGAATGTTAGTTCCTGGAGAAGGCGTAAACCCCTCCCATTGCTGCTTCACCAACTGTAATGGCCCCTTAACCTCGCGGCCATACACAAGTTCAAATGGTGAAAACCCTAAACTGGGATGTGGTACAGCCCTGTAGGCAAAAAGCAACTGCTGCAACACTAGGTCCCAATCATTGGAGTGTTCATTTACGAATTTACGTATCATGGCCCCCAAAGTTCCATTAAACCTCTCCACCAGACCATTGGTTTGATGGTGATGAGGGGTGGCAACCAAGTGATTCACCCCATGAGCTTCCCACAGGTTTTTCATGTTCCCTGCCAGGAAATTAGTTCCCGAATCTGTAAGGATGTCGGAGGGCCAACCTACCCTGGCAAAAATGTCTGCTAATGCCTGGCACACACTTTTAGCCTTGGTGTTGCTTAAGGGTACAGCTTCCGGCCATCGGGTAGCAAAATCCATGAAAGTCAGTACGTACTGCTTTCCTCTGGGTGTCTTCTTTGGGAAAGGACCCAGAATATCCACAGCTACTCGCTGAAATGGGACCTCAATTATGGGTAGTGGCTGGAGAGGGGCTTTAACCTGGTCTTGGGGCTTTCCCACTCGTTGGCACACCTCACAAGACCGGACATAATTAGCAACGTCCTTGCCCATTCCCTCCCAGTGGAAGGACTTCCCCAACCGGTCTTTGGTTCTGTTCACCCCAGAATGGCCACTGGGATGATCATGGGCTAAGCTCAAGAGCTTTACCCGATACTTAGTGGGAACTACCAACTGTCTTTGAGGATGCCAGTCTTCCTGGTGCCCATCAGAAAGAGTCTCCTTGTATAAAAGTCCTTTTTCTACAACAAACCGGGATCGGTTAGAAGAGCTGAGAGGCGGTGGGGTGCTCCGTGCCGCTGCCCAAGCTTTTTGAAGGCTGTCATCTGCTTCCTGCTCGGCCTGGAACTGTTCCCTTGATGCTGGAGACATCAGTTCCTCCTTGGACTGTGGACTGGGGCTTGGTCCCTCTGGAAGCGATGCAGGTGCTGGGGCTTTTTCCATTGACTGTGAACCACTGTCCGCTGGTGCACTATGTGGTATTTCAGGCTCTGGCTGAGCCTCTTGGGTAGGGTTATCTGCTGCTTCCGCCAGTTTAGGCTCGCTGGTGCCCTCTGGCATTGGAGTTGTAGACGGGGTTGCAAGCGCTGGACTCAGTGCTGGCAATGGTTCTGGTGCTGGTTGCGTTGCCAGTTCCGGTTCTGGGACTGGCTTTGGCTGGGCCTCTGGGATTGGATCCACTACGGCTGTTGCAGTCGTTGGCAGGGGATCCGGTTCCACCACCTGTGTTTGGGTCTCCGGTAACACAGACGGGGCCCTGGTGGACGGCTCCGGAACAGGGATGGGGGTGGAAGCTTGCTTAGCCTGGCTGCGGGTGACTATTCCCACCCTCTTGGCTAGCTTCACATGGTTGGCCAAGTCTTCCCCCAGTAGCATGGGAATGGGATAATTGTCATAGACTGCAAAAGTCCACATTCCTGACCAGCCCTTGTACTGGACATGCAACTTGGCTGTAGGCAAGGTTACAGACTGTGACACGAAGGGTTGAATTGTCACTGTAGCCTCCGGGTTGATGAGTTTGGGGTCCACTAGGGATTGGTGAATAGTTGACACTTGTGCCCCAGTGTCCCTCCAAGCGATAACCTTCTTTCCGCCCACTCTCAAGGTTTCCCTTCGCTCCGAGGGTATGAGAGAGGCATCTGGGTCTGGGGTTCTTTGGTGTGATTGGGGTGTAATGAACTGTAATCGGTTGGGGTTCTTGGGGCAGTGAGCCTTTATATGCCCCAGTTCATTACATTTAAAACATCGCCCTGCTAAGGTATCACCGGGGCGATGTTGGTTGATGGAGACTGGTGTGGTGGGGTGAGAAGGCGTCTGGGGTTTCCCTTGGGAGGTGGGTGGGGCCTTGGGTTGTCCCCGGTGATAAGGTTTTGTTTCGGCTTGCCCCTTCTGATATTCGCTCCAACTGCTACTAGCTTTTTTCTTTTCTGTCACCTCCACCCATTTGGCTCCAATCTCCCCCGCCTCGGTTACAGTTTTGGGCTTCCCATCTAGGATGTACCTTTCTATTTCCTCAGGAACACCCTCTAAAAACTGCTCCATTTTTACTAGGGAAAGCAGATCTTCCAGAGATTTAACATTTGCTCCTGATACCCAGTCATCACAATTTTTGTCAATGTGGTAGGCATGCCGGGTAAATGACACATCTGGTTTCCACCTTAGGGCTCTGAACCGCCGACTGGCATGCTCGGGTGTTAGCCCCATTCTGAGTCTGGCCTTGTTTTTAAAAAGTTCATAACTGTTCATGTGTTCCTTAGGCATTTCAGCCGCCACTTCTGCTAAGGGTCCACTGAGCTGCGGCCTCAGCTCTACCATGTACTGGGTTGGAGGGATGTCGTATCCAAGGCAGGCCCTTTCAAAATTTTCTAAGAAGGCCTCAGTATCATCGCCTGCCTTGTAGGTGGGGAATTTCCTGGGATGGGAAGTGGTACCTGGAGAGGAGTTGTTAGGATAGTCTGATGCATCCTGCTTAGCACTTGCTGCTTCCAGTTCATGCTTCCTTTCTTTTTCTCTCGCCTCCTCTTTGGCTTTTTCCAGCTCCATCTCTCTCTTGTGGGCCTCCTCTTTGGCTTTCTCCTCTCTTTCATGGGCCTCCTGTTTGGCTTTTTCTTCTCTTTCATGGGCCTCCTGTTTGGCTTTTTCCAGCTCCATCTCTCTCTTGTGTGCCTCCTGTTTGGCTTTTTCTTTTCTGTCTCTCAGCTCCATCTCTCTCTTGTGGGCCCCCTCTTTGGCTTTCTCCAACTCCATCTCTCTTTTGTGGGCCCCCTCTTTGGCTTTCTCTTCTCTGTCTCTCAGCTCTATCTCTTTTTCTTTCAGCTCCATAGCTCTTTTGTGGGCCTCCTCTTTAGCTTTTTCTTCTTTGGTAGTCATTTTCCTGGTTTTCTTGTGCTGGGTCTCACCCTCTGCAGTTGACTGAAACTGGGATGTATTTAGCTCAGGCTCCTGCTGAGTGCTGCTGAGTTAACAGAGACTTTCTAACTAGCTACTTCCGAGGATGTAAAAAGAAAAAAAAACAATTCAGATTGTAAATTACCTTTACCAGATCAAAGTTTGCTCACTTATTGAACCGTTCTCTTAACAAAGCCCCTTGTTAAAAAAACTTAACACCTCTGCCTTCAGGCAAGGAGAGATAAGATATGCATCTACCTTCAGCTCTGCTCTCCAAGCAGCTAGAAGGAAAAAAAAATCTCTTACTGGCTTTTGGGTTTAAAACGATCCCACCGCTGTGCCACCATGTCAAGGCTGTATCCCCACTTTGAACTTTAGGGTACAAATGTAGGGGCCTGCATGAAAACTTCTAAGCTTATCTGCCAGCTTAGCTCTGGTCCGCTGCCACCATCTTAAGAATTCCCTCCCTGGGAAGCCTTGAGAAACCTTTCACCAATTCCCTGGTGAATACAGATCCAAACTCCTTGGATCTTAAACAAGGAGAAATTGACCCTTCCCCCCTCCTTCCTTTCACCAACTCCTGGTGAATACAGATCCAAACCCCCTTTGGATCTTAAAACAAGGAGAAATCAATCAGGTTCTTAAAAAGAAGGCTTTTAATTAAAGCAAAAGGTAAAAATTATCTCTGCAAAATCAGTATGGAAAATAACTTTACAGGGTAATCAAACTTAAAGAGCTCAGAGGAATCCCCTCTGTCTTAGGTTCAAAGTATAGCAAACAAGATAAGCACTCTAGTAAAAGGTACATTTACAAGTTGAGAAAAACAAAGTAAATTTAAGACGCCTTGCCTGGCTTTTACTTACAATTTTGAAATAAGAGAGACTTGTTTAGAAAGATGGGGAGAACCTGGATTGATGTCTGGTCCCTCTCAGTCCCAAGAGCGAACAACCCCTTAAACAAAGGACACACACAAAAGCCTTTCCCCCCCCCAAGATTTGAAAGTATCTTGTCCCCTCATTGGTCCTCTGGGTCAGGTGTCAGCCAGGTTACCCGAGCTTCTTAACCCTTTACAGGTAAAAGGATTTTGGAGTCTTTGACCAGGAGGGATTTTAGTACTGTACACAGAGAGCTGTTACCCTTCCCTTTATAGTTATGACAGTGGGTGTCAGCCATTCATTGCAGGGACCCTCAGGTCTTTGCAGAAAATGTCATGAATCCTCACTGTATAGGGTCATTGAGTCAGAAAGTTTAAGGCCAGAAGGGGCCACCAAATGATCTAGTCTGACCTCCTGTAGATCACAGGCCACCAAGGCCACCCAGCACCCACACACGAAACCCAACAACCAAAATGAGACCAAAGTATTACAGCCCACAGGAGACTAGACTATTATGTGCCACAGGCGCAAAACAGGAGAGATTGAAGTACATCAATGCCCAAGGTCCTGGCAATGTCTGGGAAATGATTAAGTGAGATATACCCAGATAATCCTGGCAAATAAACCCCACCCACATGCTGTAGAGGAAGGCAAAAAACCCCAAGGTCTCTGCCAATCTGACTTGGGGGAAAATTCTTTCCCAACTCCACATATGGCGATCAGGTAAACCCTGAGCATGTGAGAAATAACCAATCAGCCAAGCACCTGAGAGAGACAATGCTTGGTGCCACATCAGAACCCTGGCCGTCCCCAAGCTATTTTCCATCTCC
Source organism: Emys orbicularis (assembly GCF_028017835.1). Classification (NCBI taxonomy): domain Eukaryota; kingdom Metazoa; phylum Chordata; order Testudines; family Emydidae; genus Emys; species Emys orbicularis. Next base: position 169,546,556 of record NC_088685.1, read on the forward strand.
AGCTGGTGGCCATCCCTGATGCTTTAGAGGAAGGAGATACAAAAACAGAGTACATTGGGGGGAGGGTGGGAATCCCTTCCTGACCCCTGCCAGTGGCTGGCTGAAACCCTGAAGCATGAGCGTTTAGGAACATAAATGAGCCCCATGACTATTGAGCCCTGCCCCCTACAATCACAAGCAACCTCGTCATATGGTTGAACTTATAAATTTGTCCAGTTCATTCTTAAAACTAATTAAGTTATTTGCTTCCACAACTCCTACTGGGAGACTGTATCTTTGAGTGCTGGGTTTTACATTCCGAGTTCTGAGTGAGTTGAAAGAAGTAGAACAGCTTGTGACTTCCTAATTGAACTGGTTCCAAGGAGATCCAGGTGTGTTGTTTATTTCAGAAATTTCCAGAAATATGTTGCATGAGTAGAAAAATTGATGTATATAGTTGGAACCTCCCAGTGTTTGGAACCATGACCCTTTTTCAGGGCATTTGAACTTCAGTGCTCAAGATCATTCTGGTGCAACTGCATTACTGAGTGTGGGCTGCAGATAGTCCCTTAAAGGCACAGGTCATTCTGCCTTCTGGGACTCTGGATATGCATATTTCAGTGCAGGATCAACCCCTTAAACCAAGCTCTGGAATGAAGCCCAGTGAGCTACTTTCAGGCAACTCCACATGTCAGCTCCTTAGCCCAGATTAAGTCCCTTTGCACCATTCCAGAAGTGCCAAGGGGACTTAGTACTGTGCTATAGGAGACAGCAGGAGACAGCTCTACATTACCCAGTTCCCATCTTCCCCCTTACAGGGGGCAGGTCAGGGAGGGAGTGTAATGGGGTGGGGAGGAGGCAGGACTGGAGTACCCAATATTTTGGTGATCCTGGACTGGCAGAATGGTCCCTTGGATTATTGGGGTGCTCTTACTTACTGTGGGGCCAGTTTGGTCCTGGGCCAGCCCTGAGACTGGGGAAGGCATAAAGGTGGCTTAGAGCATGGTTCAGCTAGAATCAAGCCCCATAACTTTTTGACAATTTTGTAGGACGTCATTCCTTTGGACTCTCTCTTTGGACATATGGATGGTTCTCTTGACAATCTATTTCAAAAAGCATAACATCAATTTTGTGCAAATCTTCCAAAATTTGAGGGGCAAGTTTCAAAAAGATGTGGGAGGAACTGGCTGAAAAGTAATGGAGAGGAGAACATAGATGGGAAATGGAAAGCATTCAGAACTTAAATTAATATATGCCCAAGGGTCATTGCATATGCAGTCTAGCAATAAATAAATCCACATTGTGATGAACAGGCAAAAAAAAAGTAATCATCAAGGGTAAGAAAGAGGCATATGTGAGGTATTAAACATCAGGTACAGCGGAAGACTGGCAAGATTACTGAATGAAGTTCAGAGAGTATAAAAAAAAAAGATAAGAAAAGCCAAGGTAGAGAATGAAAAAGAAGATTGCACTGGAGGTTATGCTAAATAATGGGAATTTATTCAAGTACGGAAGGAAAAAGAGGTCAGTGAAGGAGACAGAAAGGCCTCTAAGAAATGGCAAAGATAATTTATTGAAAGGATATGTAGACATTGCTTGAAATATTAAATGAATTCCTTGCCTTGGTGCTCTCAAAGGAGGATGGTGGGGGACAGATGTTAGAAACAGACACAAATTTCCCCAGGGAAGAAAAAGAAACACTGAAGGAAATCAGGATCATGCCAGAACAAGTGATCAAGAAATTAGAATATCTGAAGACTTGCAAAACTGCTTGATCAGATGGGACTCAGCCTAGTTTCTGTAGAAAGCAGCATGAAAGATAGGATAACCTTAAGCAGACATGTTTAAGAAATCTTTTTGGGGGAGAGTGGCTGAGCAGGCTGATACTAGGATATAGGCCAGATCTGCTGCTGGTGTAAATCAGTATTGCTCTACTGACTTTACAGGATCTGTCTTGCCACAGAATGTAGGTCAATTTGTTGTGGATTATATGTGGCTTTAAATACAGACATTGGATGACCATTTCTTCAGTTCATTGATGTGTCATACTTTTCTAAAGAGATTTCTTATAAACATGATTTGGCTTAATTTAGTGCTTGTGGAGAAGATGATGGATTGTCAGCTCAGGAAACTGAAGCCCTCTGGCTATTGACAGAGAATAGATAGAAGAGTTGTTAGAGTTTTCCACACACTGATCACTCCCTAATGTCTCAACTGTGACATGTAGCATCCATCCCTAAGTGTGAGAGGTTAAGTTCATATTCTATGACCTCAATGAAGCTACACTGATTTCCACCAGCTGAGAATCTGGCCCCAAACCTTTCACTTTTAGACCACTGGTTCAAATCTAAGCAAGGTTAGAATTTTACTTCTTAATGCAACATTTATATTTAAGGCTGCATGTATTGAGCAACAAGCTAGACCTAAATTCTATGCCAAGTTCCTTGTGACAGCCTGAAATTCAGTGGCAGATACATTTAAATGGAGGTTTATTTAATTAAATACCTTAATGAAGGATTCAATGGGTATTATTTATTTTGATATTGAAATCAATTTAGCTTATGCAGTCTCCCCCACGTTCGCGCTCTACTTTGTAGAAGTTTGTACTGAAAATGTCTCATAGAAGTTGTCCTGTGGAAAGTAGAGACTTTTGCAGTTGTGTAGCAGAAGGCTTTGGAGCTTTTGGCCCCTGGGGAGGCATGAGAGGCAGTTTGAGATTGTGGAGTAAATGCACTGGCTGGACGTTTCTGTTAAATTGATCAGCAGCAGAATAATTAATGTTAGAAATTAAATAGTCATCTTTAAGTATCAGAGTTAACGCCCTATTGAAATGAATGGGGTAGTCCACATTTCTCAGAGCTATCATTTCAGCCTCCCTGCAGAGTCAGGAAAATATTGGTTGATGCTCAGTTAATTTTTTCAAGGTTATTTGGCCAGCCATGAGGTCTAGAAACATAACATGAAAGCTTTGAGTCTGAAACACAGTTCTGCAGTCAGAGATGGATTTTCTGGCATATTCCACAGTATCAGAATCATGGAATACATGCGGCCCTGTCTGTAGTTCAAAAAGTATATCTAGGGAAGATCCAGGAGACTACATGCCTGCATGCTTGACCTTAGAAGTTGGAAGGAGAATAAAAACATTAATCAGGGACTGAATGGGAGGTGAAAAGACCTAGAGGCTTCTGATTTTATGAAGGATAGCGACAGTAGGTGCACAAAGGAGGCCGTGCCTAACAAATCTGCTGGAATTTTTGTAGAAAGTCACAAACTGATTGACAGGGGACAGACGTGGATGTAATTTATCTGGACCTCAAGGAACCTTTTTGATATAGTATCTCACAAAAGATTACTTCTTAAGGTCAATAGGCAGGTTTTAGGATGAGCTACATCAGTGGATAAAGAGCTGGTGTGGATATCAAAGACAGAAGGCATTCGTCAATGGAAATGATTCAGGTCAAAGGGGAGAGGGTGAAGAGTGGAATTACATGAGGAAGGCTCATTGTTAGGTTTGATTTTGTTCACTTTACATATAAATGGGCTTTGATGAAGAAATGTGCAGGAATATAGTGATGATATGAAGCTAGCTGGGGGGTTGGAGCAAAGGAGTTAGTTAATTCAAAGGAAGAAGGAGTGGTGGGGGTCAGAGAACCAGCCAACACTAACTGCACTAGTCAGTAGGAAGGGAAGAACCTGGAGATGATTGGGATTATGCACAAGCTTTTGAAAAGACATCACGAAGGAAACTACTCAGAGAATTCATATACCATGGTAGCCTCCTCTTCCTCCAGTCTGTTTCCCTTCCCTGACACTATCGGGGACAGTGATTCATTGCCATCAAAGTTATAAACATAGCAGCTGAAAGAGAAAGGGAGGGAGGACTTCTTCATTCAAAACTGATGGGAAGTGATGAGGCCTAGATCTCCAGTACAGAACTGAGAGGTAAGAACTTCTGAGACCTGTTCCCCACTATGTTGTTGGGCAAGTCGTTTTAGGGCATTCTCAAAGAAATTGCAAGCCCACTTGCACGCCTCAATTGCAATAAGGTACACTATATCCACGTGCAAATGGCAAGCAAGGCCTCTCACAGGCCATTGGTAAACACAAATTCCCAATGTGCACATGCAGTAATAGTAACAGTAGGCCCACATAAATGTGCAATTGTACAGATATTTGTGTGTGTCCAAATAGACCTTGCTTTTGAAAAGTTGGCCCTTGAGCTCTTGGAATTTCTTCATCTGTAACACTGAGTTTTCCATTGGCTTCAATGGACTTTGGATCAGGTCCTGGAAGAGCACGCTGAAAGTACTAGTCACTGTTCAATGTGCTAGTGTGGCTTTTAAAGCTGTCTTTTATTACCAACTTTTTCTGTTTGTCTTGTTACCTTAAAACATAGAGTGCATGAGCTCAGCAAATAATTATAGCGCTGAGTTTTATAAAATAATCTCTGATCAGAACTATGAGGGACAGTACAATAATCTAATCTGTGACAGATAGAATATTAAAGGTCTCAGTCCACTGAGTAGACCACTAACGTGAGAGGGACTATTCACTACAATAAACACTGTACTCAGGATGCAGCATTTGCAGGATTGGACCTGCTCATGTATTCCTGTATTAATGAATACAGGAGCAGGATTGGCTGCTCCTGTATTCATTAATGATCATGGATTCTCTTGGCTTCAGCATTCTGAGCCAGTTGCTCAGCTGGTGTAAATTGGAGGAGCTCCACCGAAGTTAAAAATGGAGCTGGGGCAATTTACACCAGCTGAGGACTTGACCCATAGTCTTTCTATTCCAATAAGTAGTCCTCATACAGTGTGCTTAGGGTTAGCCGCCTTGTAATAACAGAGCCCTTTACTCGACATATCTAAAGCAACCTACATACAAAGTAATGTTATCATTAGCTGCCCTCTGTGTATTTTGGGTAATGGCTCCGCTTACTTTTCTGACAAAAACAAGTTTATACTGCTGTGAGCAGTGCGGAGCCCAGCATATCTACATGAGAGCAAACTGGATTCTCTCCTGGCTCACAAATCAACACCGTTCTTAGTGGAATTCTGACAGTGGAATCTTTGCAACTGGTGATGCTGGTAAGGGGTACAGCTGGATTTTCCAATCCCAGAATAACAGGGCAGAGCTGACAATTAGGAAAATAATCTTTTGGGCTGTAAAGTGAACAAAAACTGATAAGGAAGATATTGAGGGAGAAAATAAATAGAGAACTCCACATTGTCATTTATGCAACCACCTTTCCAGAGAATATTTGCACTTTTTTTTTTAGCTCTTGCTTAACGATCTATTTTTATTGCCCTAAAACTGATTAGATACAGGGTAATATTCCCAGCAGGACATATCAAGTAATATTTTGACATGATTCCACAGCTAACAAATACTGTATCTTTCAGAGGTGCCATATCTAGAAATCTGTGCAGGATTTTGCTATGAGCTGTGCTGACTCTAGTACGATGACTGGGAAGAAGAGGAATACACATTGTTTCATTTGTGCACTAATTCCCATTACATTTCCTACAGTTTTTCATACACGATGATGATGTCCCCTACAAATTTTGATAATTGATTGTTGGAATAAGTGGATGTGGTGCACATGAGATTGGCAGCCACGTGGAATAAACAAAACTTTTTTATTTGCAAACTCGAGAAGTCCCACTTTTGAGGCTTAATGGTGTAAGCATCACTTTCTGAACGTGGTATCTAGCTGACTTGAAATCCCAGGTTCAAATCCCAGCAGGGGTGGCTCGGCCCCTTTAAATTTCTAAAAAAGGTAAATTGAGCTCCATTCAGTCAGTTCCTTAATAAAGGAGGTCCGGCCAGCTCCGTGTGGACATTAAAGGTCGCATGTTCCTCTCTGTAGGTGGTTTTCCCTAAAGTCCTTGCCAACAGGATTCCCTCCCTCTGTTCTGTGAATGGTTATTACTATGTTTTATTATTATTTATTATTAGAGTATTGCCTAGAGACCCTGACTGAGATCAGGGCCCCATTGTGCTATGTGCTGTACAAACACATAGTAAGCATCAGTCCTTCTCCAAAGAGCTTATAATCTAAACAGTTAAGACAGACAAAGGGTGAGGGGGTAAACAGAGGCACAGAGAGGTGAGGTGACTTGCCAGAAGTCACACAGCAGGTCAATGGCAGAGCTAGGGATGGAATCCAGATTTCTGATTCCCAGTCCAGGACTCTGTCAACTAGACCATGGTGCACCCAAAGGGTGATGCAGCTTGTGGAATACCACCTGTGCCTCTGGCTGCTTGGGGAGGGACTGTCTCCCCCTGGGGGTGGTCTGATTCTACTAAACCTCCAGCAAGGGGCTGCATCTATATGGCACTATTTGGCCCTCTGTCAATGTAAAATATTATTAGTGGCACAAATATTTCCATGTTCCTTTGCATGACAAATCATTCAGGATACTATGTATATAGTCCTAAGTACTGCAGTATCATTACTGAGGCTAAGAAAATATATTTGGTACATGAGATAAGTATTAGAGGGATACTGGGGTGCTGCTAGTCTGTTTAACATCTGTCTTACAAATCAGCTTCAAATGCTCTTTCAGCATTCTTGCTCTAGTTGCAAAAATAATTCAGGAAGACCATTTCCTGTCCTTTAGCCAAATACTCAGTCCTTCCTCAAACTCCCACTCAATGATTAGCAATCTTTCCCTCAGAAGAAATGTCCAATTACATGGCTAGTGCATTCAGGACAGGGTGCCACGTGTTATGCTCTATTGTTGTCACCCAGTGTGTTAAGTACAAAGGGACCCAATCGGGCGACTATCCAGTTGTAGATAACTTGCGCATTGGCTTATTGTGTTTTAATAGGATTCTCACAATGTAATGATTTGGGAAGCAATTGCTTTCAGGACTGACGATGCAATATCATCCAAGCAGAGCATAATAGACCTTTTTCATTTAACAATATTCAGAGAGCAAACATGGCTGTTGTGTCTTTCCTAGATTATGGGCCAAATCCTTAATATTTTGGCTGGCTTGAATAGCCAGCTGGGCGCCAGGCAAAAGTAAGTGGGAGCAAATGAAGCCTTCCCCCATCTGCGGGGCCGGGTGGAGAAGAATGGAAAGAGGCCCACAGCTGTGAATCCTCTCTCCTAATCCCTCACAGCTCCATTCCGTCCTGCTCTCTGTGAACTGTTTTGCTTGGAACTCACGTGCAGCAGGGCCGCACATTGCATAGATGGGTTCAGCCTCCCTTCATCTGGTCTTCTCCCTTGCTCAGAGGAACCACACCCATTCTGGTGCCAAACAGCCCTTCATAGCCATAGAGAAAGGAATTGAGTTTCTCCCTGTGTTTGCAAAGTCAAGAGATGGGTTGAGAACGGGTAAGAGTTCTAATGTCACCATTCCACCAAGTCATGTTCATGCTAAGTACATCCATAAGTCATTCAGTGTAACCTTTCAGATGATAAATAGGACACATGTCCCAGGTACCCTCAGAATGACTGCCAAATTTTATGACTCTTATGTTACCTTTGTTTGATACCCTGGATTGAATCTTAAAGGCTGACCACCACCAAATGACCTCAATCAGGAAAAAGAGAGACAAAAGGCACAATTGTGCTTAAGTCCTAAGTCAGTTTGTTAAGTTAAACAGATAAATGGGGGGGGGGGGGGAGGATTAGGAAGTAGAAAAGAATCAATGCTGTTTGCATTCAGATAATGGCATAGAGAGTACACTTATAAAGTTTGCGGATGATACCAAGCTGGGAGGGGTTGCAAGTGCTTTGGAGGATAGGATTAAAATTCAAAATGATCTGGACAAACTGGAGAAATGGTCTGAAGTAAATAGGATGAAATTCAATAAGGACAAATGCAAAGTACTCCACTTAGGAAGGAACAATCAGTTGCACACATACAAAATGGGAAGTGATTGCCTAGGAAGAAGTACTGTGGAAAGGGATCTGGGGGTCATAGTGGTCCACAAGCTAAATATGAGTCAACAGTGTAATGCTGTTGCAAAAAAAGCGAACATCCTTCTGGGATGTATTAGCAGGAGTGTTGTAAGCAAGACATGAGAAGTAATTCTTCCGATGATTAGGCTGCAACTGGAGTATTGTGTCCAGTTCTGGGAGCCACATTTCAGGAAGGATTTGGACAAACAGGAGAGAGTCCAGAGAAGAGCAACAAAAATGATTAAAGGTCTAGAAAACATGACCTATGAGGGAAGATTGAAAAAAATAGGGTTTGTTTAGTCTGGAAAAGAAAAGACTGAGAGGGGATATGTTAACAGTTTTCAAGTATGTCAAAGGTTGTTACAAGAAGGAGGAAGAAAAATTGTTTTTCTTACTCTCTGAGGATAGGACAAGAAGCAATGGGCTTAAATTGCAACAAGAGAGGTTGGACATTAGGAAAAACTTCCTAACTGTCAGGGTGATTAAGCACTGGAATAAATTGCCTAGGGAGGTTGTGGAATCTCCATCATTGGAGATTTTTAAGATCAGGTTAGACAAACACCTGTCAGGAATGGTCTAGATAATACTTAGTCCTGCCATGAGTGCAGGGGACTGGACTAGATGACCTCTCTAGGTCCCTTCCAGTTCTATGATTCTATGATTTACTCTGCTAACTTGACACACATCATGGAGGTAGCTGGAAAATTTCTTTCCCCTTTTTCCTACTTTGTGCTTTTTTAACTAACTTGTTTCTTTTGCAAGCTGTGTTCTTTATGCTTTTTACTGCTGTTCAAGAAATGTCCCTGAGTTTATAATTTCACCTTGGCTTCATTTATCTTTGCTCTCTTTTACTTTGTCTCTTTCTATCCCTTCCATCCACTTCTTTCTTTTTTCCCTTTTCCCACTCTCTTTATTAAGCTTTAACAAATACCAGGAAACAAGAACCTTTCTTTCTAAGAATCAGATCACGCTTCATTCCCTACAGCATATGTACATCTTCCTTTCAACAGGCTTGCTTGGCCAGGTGAACATCTGTTGCTTAGTGCTTTTATGAATAAGCAGCAATAACTCTGATAAAGTGAGCTTAAGATGACAGCTTAACTACTTTAATGCAAGAACTTAATCGTTTTTCCTTATCTGACTCCACCTCCTGGATTTCTCTCTCTCTCACTCACTCCTATTTTGTCTGTTAGATCCAGTTTGGCTTCAGTATAGAAATCTGCATCTTTACCTTTTGATTCAAGGTGAAACGTTCTTTAAACTGTACCTCTAAACTTTTAACTGAAACTTCTTAATGATAAAGGGGAAGATTTTCTAAAGCACAAATGGCAGTTAGACATCTAATTCCCTTGGAAGGTCAATGGGAGTTAGGCACCGAACTGCCATTTGGGCTTTTGAAAATCTCCCCCAAAGACTTTAATGATCTTTGATTTCATTCGTTTGTAACATTTCTCTTTCCTTCCATTTAAAAGCTCAACGCTTTTTACACCTTCTACATTTTTCTCTCCGAACATGTGAAGTGATAAAGTGTGTAAGTGTCACTATTTAAAGACAAATATTGATCATTGGAATAAGTTTTATTGCTTGAAATAGACAGACTTGGGCCTCAGTCATGCAAATGCTTACATCCGGGAGTAACTTCATACATGTAGGTGTCCCATTTAGTTAAATAGGACTACTCAGATGTGTAAATTTACTCACATGTAAAAGTATTTGCAAGAGCAGGGTCTTACTTTTTAATTTTTGTGTGTGGCTACATCATAAAAATATTAATATGATTAACAGAGAATTTAGGGATCCGATCATGGAGCAATGTCTATTTGCACCAGTTGGAGGTCTGGCCCATATAACTAAAAATTCATATTCTTTGAATTATTATTAATCAAATTTATTAGGGTCGTGCCTAAGGATCAGACAAAAACAGGGCCCTATTGTGCTAGGCACTATACAAACATCAAGTAGCAGAAAACCTGCCCCAAAGGGTTAACAGTCTTGATAGAAAAGACAGACACATGGTGGGGGAAAGGGTTGAACACACAAGTAAACTGTGATGATAGCAAACATCATGTTAGTTCCAACGAAGCCTCACTTCAGCATAGAACCTAAGCCTGTGCTTAACTTTAAATGTATGCATCATCCCACTGATCGCCATGGAATAACCTTAGGGTTAAATGTGTTCTTATGTGCTTTGTTGGATTAGGGTCTTAATTAGGGAAGGCGCAGGAGGTGGTGAAGCAAAACTAGCATTAAACTGTTTGCATTGCTCTAAAAAGTATGACCAATTAGTACAATATATTAATTAGTACTTTAATACTATATTCCATTATAGTTTTTTCTTCCAGTCAAACACAGTTGCCCAAAAACATTAAAAGTATAAACATGTGCATCTATATGTTACTTAAAAAAATAAAGCTGGGATTTTCAATCTCACTTGATTGGGTTGGATGCTCAATTCCCATTAATTTTAATAGAAACGGAGTGTCCAAATCCTTTAGGTAGCTTTGAAAACTCACCCTTATTACTTTATTTCTAATGTAATTCTTCTATCTGAAACTATTGGTAGTTTTGAGGGCTTAACCCTACATTCCTAACACAGGTAAGACTCATTGTACTGAGTTCAGTCAAAGGGAATTGTACCTCTATGAAAGACGCCAAGATTCTGCTCCAAATGTGTTGTGTATTGAGCACAGGAAATAAAGAAAAACAGTTATGTATGTGGCTGCCTGTGGGCGAATCCAAATGTATTACAGCAGAGTCTATGTATGAAATATTCCAAAAATGGGCCAGATTCTCCACTGATTTCACTTGAACTATGCCGATTTACACTAGCAGAGGATCTAATGTCTACATCCCCAAACTGTACTAGATAATAAGCTCTTGTTCATGAGACTTGAAATTAATATATAACAAAATTATGCAGTTTTCCAGATAGCAATTACTGGTGGTGTTTGACTCTGTCTTCAATGGGCAAAGTTATTTCATAGTGATTTTGAACAGAATTGCAGAGGAAATTGACAAATGACTATCAGGACAACATGCCTAGGTTTTGCCCAATGCAGGTTCTTCCATGCAGATCAGAGCCTCATCACCTTAAATAAAATCTGTGAAGAGAATCTAGCATACAGAAAACAACCTTTATTAGCTGTTACATTTGTCACTTCCTCTCATTCCCAGGGGACATTGTATAACAGGGCTTGATCTGGCACAACATGGTGTGTAGAATGTCGTGTCTGTCAGCACAAGATAAAATGTGAAGAGTGGGAGAGGGTGTACAGGTGAACTCCCTCCTGCGTTAATGAGAGTTCTGCTGAATGCCCATCAAACCACTCCTGTTTAATAGTAGGCATAAACCCAAGAGGACAATGTGCAGCTCAGCATCTTATTATCATGATGAGGATTACATGTAAGAAGAAAGGCTCATGTAACTCCATGTAGTTCCATTAACTTCAATGACAATGACTGAAAATTATGTGGTTTGCTCTTTGCTGATGGAAAACATAACAAAACCTGACTGGTATATAAGGGCAGTCAGCAGCGAACCAGCTGAGCGGCGAACAGCAGAGGCTAACAGAGGGAGTTTGCCTGGGAGCTGTCCGAGAGGAGGTACGCTAAGTGCTGCATTTGGGGGGCTGTGTTGGTGAGTATCTGAGTGTCTGTTGCTGGGACAGTTTGTCAGTTTGACCGTGTGCTTGCTTGCTTGCTTGCTTGTTAGTTTGAAAAGTGTGAATTGGGAGTGCTTTGTTCCAGGTGGGCCTTGAGTGGGCCTGACTGGTATATAAGGGCAGTCAGCAGCGAACCAGCTGAGCGGCGAACAGCAGAGGCTAACAGAGGGAGTTCGCCTGGGGAGAGCTCACTGAGGCTTTCATCTGCAGGTTTCTCTGAGTAGTACCTGCAACAGCTGAGGAAGCTCTTAAGAGGAAGGTGATATGGAAGGTGAGCGATCAGCTGTTGTAACCTGCACAGGTTGTGCCATGTTTGTCTTTCTTCCACAGGACAGAAGCGACTTTGTCTGTACAAAGTGCAAGCTGGTCTCCATATTGGAAGAGAAGGTTCGAGGTCTGGAGAAACGAGTATCGACCCTGCGTTGCATAAGGGAAAATGAAGATTTCCTGGACAGATGTCAGGAGATGCTTCTACGGCCACAATGTTCTGAAGATTCAGAGCAGGTGCAGCAGGGACAGAACGATGGTGAAGAAGTTTGGCAGCATGTGACCTCCAGAAGGAGAAAGAGGAGCGTCCATGTACCAGCAATGGAGATACAGGTGAGCAATCGTTTCCATGTTCTCTCTACAGGTACTAATGCGGAGAGTGGACTAGATGACCCATCTGAGGGAAGGGAGCAGAAGGAGACTCCACCGATTGGAAGGCATGAGATGCACTGTCCTAGGGATGAGGGTTCCACAACCACCACTCCCAAGAGGAGGAGGAGGGTGGTGGTGGTCGGGGACTCCCTCCTCAGGGGGACTGAGTCATCTATCTGCCGCCCCGACCGGGAAAACCGAGAGGTCTGCTGCTTGCCAGGAGCTAGGATACACGATGTGACGGAGAGACTGCCGAGACTCATCAAGCCCTCGGATCGCTACCCCTTCCTGCTTCTCCACGTGGGCACCAATGATACTGCCAAGAATGACCTTGAGCGGATCACTGCAGACTACGTGGCTCTGGGAAGAAGGATAAAGGAGTTTGAGGCGCAAGTGGTGTTCTCGTCCATCCTCCCTGTGCAAGGAAAAGGCCTGGGTAGAGACCGTCGAATCATGGAAGTCAACGAATGGCTACGCAGGTGGTGTCGGAGAGAAGGCTTTGGATTCTTCGACCATGGGATGGTGTTCCAAGAAGGAGGAGTGCTAGGCAGAGACGGGCTCCACCTAACGAAGAGAGGGAAGAGCATCTTCGCCAGCAGGCTGGCTAACCTAGTGAGGAGGGCTTTAAACTAGGTTCACCGGGGGAAGGAGACCAAAGCCCTGAGGTAAGTGGGGAAATGGGATCCTGGGAGGAAGCACAAGCAGGAGAGCGCAAGAGGGGAGGACTCCTGTCTCATACTGAGAAAGAGGGACGATCGATGAGTTATCTTAAGTGCCTATACACAAATGCAAGAAGCCTGGGAAACAAGCAGGGAGAACTGGAAGTCCTGGCACAGTCAGGGAACTATGATGCGATTGGAATAACAGAGACTTGGTGGGATAACTCACATGACTGGAGTACTGTCATGGATGGATATAAACTGTTCAGGAAGGACAGGCAGGGCAGAAAAGGTGGGGGAGTTGCATTGTATGTAAGAGAGGAGTATGACTCCTCAGAGCTCCGGTATGAAACTGCAGAAAAACCTGAGAGTCTCTGGATAAAGTTGAGAAGTGTGAGCAACAAGGGTGATGTCGTGGTCGGAGTCTGCTATAGACCACCAGACCAGGGGGATGAGGTGGACGAGGCTTTCTTCTGGCAACTAGCAGAAGTTGCTAGATCGCAGGCCCTGGTTCTCATGGGAGACTTTAATCATCCTGATATCTGCTGAGAGAGCAATACAGCGGTGCACAGACAATCCAGGAAGTTTTTGGAAAGTGTAGGGGACAATTTCCTGGTGCAAGTGCTGGAGGAACCAACTAGGGGCAGAGCTTTTCTTGTCCAGCTGCTCACAAACAGGGAAGAATTAGTGGGGGAAGCAAAAGTGGATGGGAACCTGGGAAGCAGTGACCATGAGATGGTCGAGTTCAGGATCCTGACACAAGGAAGAAAGGAGAGCAGCAGAATACGGACCCTGGACTTCAGAAAAGCAGACTTTGACTCCCTCAGGGAACAGATGGGCAGGATCCCCTGGGAGAATAACATGAGGGGGAAAGGGGTCCAGGAGAGCTGGCTGTATTTTAAAGAATCCTTATTGCGGTTGCAGGAACAAACCATCCCGATGTGTAGAAAGAATAGTAAATATGGCAGGCGACCAGCTTGGCTAAACAGTGAAATCCTTGCTGATCTTAAACGCAAAAAAGAAGCTTACAAGAAGTGGAAGATTGGACAAATGACCAGGGAGGAGTATAAAAATATTGCTCAGGCATGCAGGAGTGAAATCAGGAAGGCCAAATCACACTTGGAGTTGCAGCTAGCAAGAGATGTTAAGAGTAACAAGAAGGCTTTCTTCAGGTATGTTAGCAACAAGAAGAAAGTCAAGGAAAGTGTGGGCCCCTTACTGAATGAGGGAGGCAACCTAGTGACCGAGGATGTGGAAAAAGCTAATGTACTCAATGATTTTTTTGCCTCTGTCTTCACGAACAAGGTCAGCTCCCAGACTGCTGCACTGGGCAGCACAGTATGGGGAGAAGGTGACCAGCCCTCTGTGGAGAAAGAAGTGGTTCGGGACTATTTAGAAAAACTGGACATGCACAAGTCCATGAGGCCGGATGCGCTGCATCCGAAGGTGCTAAAGGAGTTGGCGGATGAGATTGCAGAGCCATTAGCCTTTATTTTTGAAAACTCATGGCGATCGGGGGAGGTCCCGGATGACTGTAAAAAGGCTAATGTAGTGCCTATCTTTAAAAAAGGGAAGAAGGAGGATCCGGGGAACTACAGGCCAGTCAGCCTCACCTCAGTCCCTGGAAAAATCATGGAGCAGGTCCTCAAGGAATCAATTATGAAACACTTAGAGGAGAGGAAAGTGATCAGGAACAGTCAGCATGGATTCACCAAGGGCAAGTCGTGCCTGACTAACCTAATTGCCTTCTATGATGAGATAACTGGCTCTGTGGATGAGGGGAAAGAGGTGGATGTGTTATTCCTTGACTTTAGCAAAGCTTTTGATACGGTCTCCCACAGTATTCTTGCTGCCAAGTTAAAGAAGTATGGGCTGGATGAATGGACTGTAAGGTGGATAGAAAGCTGGCTAGATCGTCGGGCTCAACGGGTAGTGATCAATGGCTCCATGTCTAGTTGGCAGCCGGTTTCAAGCGGAGTGCCCCAAGGGTCGGTCTTGGGGCCGGTTTTGTTTAATATTTTTATTAATGATCTGGAGGATGGTGTGGACTGCACTCTCAGCAAGTTTACAGATGACACTAAACTGGGAGGCGTGGTAGATACACTAGAGGGTAGGGATCGGATACAGAGGGACCTAGACAAATTAGAGGATTGGGCCAAAAAAAAACTGATGAGGTTCAACAAGGACAAGTGCAGAGTCCTGCACTTAGGACGGAAGAATCCCATGCACTGCTACAGACTAGGGACCAAATGGCTAGATAGCAGTTCTGCAGAAAAGGACCTAGGGGTCACAGTGGACGAGAAGCTGGATATGAGTCAACAGTGTGCTCTTTTTGCCAAGAAGGCTAACGGCATTTTGGGCTGTATAAGTAGGGGCATTGCCAGCAGATCGAGGAACGTGATCGTTCCCCTTTATTCGACATTGGTGAGGCCTCATCTGGAGTACTGTGTCCAGTTTTGGGCCCCACACTACAAGAAGGATGTGGAAAAATTGGAAAGAGTCCAGCGGAGGGCAACAAAAATGATTAGGGGTCTGGAGCACATGACTTATGAGGAGAGGCTGTGGGAACTGGGATTGTTTAGTCTCCAGAAGAGAAGAATGAGGGGGGATTTGATAGCTGCTTTCAACTACCTGAAGGGGGGTTCCAAAGAGGATGGAGCTCGGCTGTTCTCAGTGGTGACAGATGACAGAACAAGGAGCAATGGTCTCAAGTTGCAGTGGGGGAGGTCTAGGTTGGATATTAGGAAACACTATTTCACTAGGAGGGTGGTGAAGCACTGGAATGCGTTACCTAGGGAGGTGGTGGTTTTTAACCTTCCTTGGAGGTTTTTAAGGCCCGGCTTGACAAAGCCCTGGCTGGGATGATTTAGTTGGGAATTGGTCCTGCTTTGAGCAGGGGGTTGGACTAGATGACCTCCTGAGGTCCCTTCCAACCCTGATATTCTATGATTCTATGATTCTATGAAAACCAAAGACTGCTACCAGAGCTGTGCATATCATCCATCCACTGATGCACAGGAGAGGAGGTAAACAAAATTCAGCAAAGAAAGTGAGGAAACACAGTCCGGAAGATGGACCATATCTATAGAGGACAATAGTCAAGTGAAATAACCGGAATGACACAGTGGTCACATGAGTCAGGAACTCCCGACTTCTACCATGGATCCACCACTTACTTCAAGTATGGCCCTGGGCAAGTCACTCCACCTCTCTGCCTTGGTTTCCCTATCTGTAAAACTGAAATAATACCACATCTACCTAAGTGAGGAATAATTAACTACCATCTATACAGAGCTTTGAAAAAGTAGAGGTGCTACTGAAGTGCTAAATATTATTCGCAGGAGAAAAATTTTATTTTTAGATTCTTAAAACTGTATCACACAAATAGAGGCGATTAAAACAAAAAGTGGCACCGTTCTTTTTTAAAGACTAGTGAAAAAATGGTGGACAGCACTTAAGAAAAGGCAAGAAAGCCAAAGAACAGAGCAGGACGCTAAGTGAACAAAATGAGAGACTTGACAAGTTGTCAGTTTCACTTGAGTAGGATGAAAAGGAAGTGCATAGACAGCGCCATGTGGTGCACTTGATGTATCTCAAGGCATGACAATCCAAGCCTCAATCCGTGTCTGTTTTTCTATTTCAGGAGGGGGAGGGTCTCTATTTGTTTTCTTAAGACTATTAAGTCCTTCTAAGTACCACTATCAGCAGTCTATGATTGAAAGTGACAAATGGCGGCAACCCTATTTAAAAACTGCCACTTTGCATTAGTAGAAGTATCAGCTCAAGTTTTACAATATTTTACTGCTCCATTTTTATACTATTTTACATAAGGAAGACCAAGTAAATATCACTGAGATTTATCTTAGCTAGGATTCCCCCTACACTCCCACCCCATTAGCTACTGTCTTACAAGTGCCACACAAAACAGAAAGTGACAACAGTCTGACAGTGGATACAGGGCCAAATTTTCAAACATCTGAGTCCAAGTTAGGTCCAAGACAGCCACGCACACGCTAATAGTTGCACATGCAAAACAGGTAACTGTATATGCAAACAAGTGCTTACACATATGAACACTTTTTGTACACACACACACAATCACACACACACATTGTATACAGAGGGTGTGTTTTCTACATGCAATTGTCTGGTTTAGAAGCACGTTCGTTATATGTGGCCGAGACATTTTACACAATGCTGCCAAATCTGCCTCTGCAGCCTGGTGTTAGGTCATGTGAGCCCATCCCGCCAAGGGAAAGATTAAATGCTTGTGTGGTAGCCCAGCCTGGCTGCTTGCTCCAGAGTATGAGCTCCTTCGCGGGCACTGACAGCCCAGTGGTGATTGTCACAATTTCAGGGTAAGTGCACCTGCATTCCCTCTCTGTGGTCTTTTGAGGCATCCAGTTAAGATTTCCAGCTCCCAGCTGTCACCTCCCTTGGGCAGACATGCATGTCTTTCTCCCTCCTGACCAGGGTTTTATGGATGAATAGCTCCTTTCTTTACACTGTGATATCCCTAGCAAGACAGTTTGCCTAAAGGCCAGTGTGGTTGCATTGCTTTCTCTCCGAGGGCTATTAACAGTGTATTGCCAGCAGTTACAAGTTATCACACCGCTCTTTCTAAGCAAGCACGTGTATTCTTAAGGTAAAAGCATTGCAGAAAAACATATTAAAACAATGAAAATTCCTATAAGCATGCCAAAAGCTCACCCAGTGGTCACCCATCAGTCTTATAGGGCCCTAGCAGGTCGAAGTCCTTTCACCCCTTCCTCAAGGGATGCCCCCCCCCCCCGCCTTGGACAGAAGATCCTGTCCATTTGTGGATCAGCAAGAATGCCGGAGTCAGTGTTAACCCAACTTTTTATCCCCAAATTCTTTCTTTGTCTGATGGTCTCTGGACAATCCAGTATGTGCAACCCTTCCTAGGCAGCAGTACCTCTCTGGAGAGTGTAACTACCTGACTGATTTGCCTTAATCACTTCCACTGTTTTTGGTTCCTGAAGAAGTTGTTGTACCCACTCCCCACTGGAGTTGCAAACAATCCGTAGCCACAGTGAGACATAAACTTAAAATACTATGGCCCTAACAATGTTGCAATCCCATGCAATAATCTGCCACAGCGATATAACTCAAGTCATCTTTATATCTCCCCCTCACCACAGCACTGGCTGGGAGACACATCACAAACTCTCTCCTTCTTTTTGTTTAACAAGAAATCTCCATCTTTGTTCCCCCTAAGTCACACCAAACTATATATATGTCACCTGGGCAGGATGTATTATCTGTCCCACATCTCCACCTCTGTGGGACAGGGCCCTTCCCAGCAGCTGGGAATAGTAGCTGAGGGCAGCTCGGAGAGAAGAAGTTCTTAGACTGAATGTTAGGCCTTGCAGTGGGGGAGCTGGGTTGAATTACTGCACAGGGGGCCCAGAGTTACTGAAATTGGCCCTGTCACATGGGCATAATTAGGCACCAAGTTTGCAGATTTGGTCCCAGGGTCCATAATTAGAATACAGGCAATTAATGGAGGAGGCAAAGGTACAGTGTGTAGAAATGCTTGGCTCTCCTTAAATGAAAACTCTTTTATTTGAACGGAACAAGGAGGTTTTTGCTTTCAGAAAAAAACTGATTTTGGAATCTTTGAGCTTTCTTTTGTATTATTCCTGTTCCATAAAGAGAGACCTAGATCAAATAATGCCTACAAAACAGATTATTTGTAAACCAGCTTGAGTACCCATTAAATCTTAAAGACTGTATTAGTCTGACTTTCAATACTTATGCACAAGTAGCTTTTCTTTTTTCCCATGGATCTTCCATATGGCCAGATGAACATGTTGGCTGCATGGTGGGCAGCAAAAAGAACAGCTGACATGCAGTTTGAAACCACACTGCAGCATCTGGGCAGGGGTTGGTCAATGGCATGCCTGATAATAGTTTTTACATTCTGGCAGGGAGAAGGATTCCCTTTCATGAGAAAATATTAGAGATGACTGGAAAGTGCACAGTGCATGATGTTAAAGCAGCAAGGCAGCCATCACTAATAGTGCAGAGCACCCAGAGCATTGGTTCAAAAGATGGTTTAGAGAACCAGTGTGGTGCAAGGCATAGGGCACTGGACTTGGCGTTAGGGGACTTGGATTTTATTTCCAGCTCTGCTACTGCCCCACTGTGTGACCTTGGGTGAGTCACATAACCTGCCTGTGCTTCTGTTTCCCTTTCACCCTTTTTCTGTCTTGTATATTTACATTGCAAACTCTCCCAGGTAGAGATTGTGTGTCTGTAGAGCAGGGGTGGCCAACCTGTGGCTCCGGAGCCATATGCGGCTCTTCAGAAGTTAATATGCGGCTCCTTGTATAGGCACCGACTCCGGGACTGGAGCTACAGGTGCCAACTTTCCAATGTGCCAGGAGGTGCTCACTGCTCAACCCCTGGCTCTGCCACAGGCCCTGCCCCCACTCCACCCCTTCCCACACCCTCCCCTGAGCCTGCTATGCCCTTGCTCCTCCCCCAACCCCCTCCGAGCCTCCTGCACGCCACGAAACAGCTGATTGGGTGGTGTGGGCACTGATCGGTGGGGCTGACGGTGGGTGGGAGGCGCTGGGAGGAGCTGATGGTAGGCTGCTGATGTATTACTGAGGCTCTTTGGCAATGTACATTGGTAAATTCTGGCTCCTTCTCAGGCTCAGGTTGGCCATCCCTGCTGTAGAGTGTCTAGCAAAATGGGATCCTGATCTTGGCTGGGTCTCTTGTGATACAAATACTACTAAATAATAATTAGTAGCATAGAGGAGGACTATTGTGTCAACAGTCTACTCATGCCTCAGAGGTCAGTATATATGTTGCCTTCATAGTCTCTAATACTGGCGACATAAGGGGAACACTTTGGATTGTCACTTACAAAGACCAGGAGAATCTGTTGCAGAAGATCAGTAACACTAGCAGTGGAGTGCTGAGAAATACAGTAATGGTGTCCATGGAAAAGGTAAAGAATGATAATGGGTAGCTCAAGCCTATATTCAGATTACATTTACCTCATGGAAAGTTTCTACAATAGCTGTTAGCTTGAGAAAATGGGTTGAACCGTCATATAAGCATGCTTATTTTGAAGACTTTGTATTTTTGTGTTCTGCTCAATGGACAAATTGCTTTGTGCCAAGTTATGACTCACTTTGGGTTGTTTTCTGTGTACGGACAGATCTACATCATTAAAGACAATGGAAGTTTCTCCATTGACTTGAATGGGAGGAGAATCAAGCCCTAAGTGCTGGCAATGCAAGCTAAAGGTGCTAGGTTTGAATGTAAATGTTCTCTATGACATTTTGCATATTTCTTTCTTTCTTTCTTTCTTTCTTTCTTCAGTTAATTGAGCTATGTTGTTCATTTAAGGTGGATCCATTTTTCTCTTTACATGTGTGTGTGTATCCGTACGTACATACATAGCCCTGTCCTCCATCCCCTATCATGGATTAATCATGTATTTTGAGCTTGTATTAAACTCAAGTGGCAGACTACTATTTCCTCGGTACATGTAGGAGGAAGCTGTCAAGATGTTAAGACCAAGGTCTGAGCAAATTGAAAGTGGTAAGAAATGTGATAAAATATTTCTTGGCATTCTGATCACTGTAAATCACCTTCCGTCTTTGAAATAAAAAAATAGCCATTCATTCTGAAGATGGCAACAAATACTATTGCCCCCGTTACCCCCTGTGCAGCAATAGCCCTTAGAATGCTTCGATTCAAGTGGTAGGAGATAAGTTGTCCCCCCCACCATAGCCAAAAGGGTAGTGGGTTTAGCCCTCCTATCCTGCCGCAGACTCTCACACCCCACAGCAGTAGGGACCACCTCAAAACATTGCTGATCCCTTTCAAGGCAGGTTTTGACAGACCTAATTGAATCAGTATTAACCTCTGCTGGTTTGCACATGGAGAACAAAGAACACATATGGTGTGTGAATGGCATCCCAGCCTGATCCCTCCTACCCATATATGGGGCTCAAGACTTGTGGAAGGATTTCTACAGGATAAGGGAGTGTGCCAGGAGACAGCACTCCCCCGTCTGTGCTCCCTGGGCCAGGATCCATAGATACAGACTCCCCTCTGCTGCTTCTAGCATTTGGCCCAATGTTTTGTTCTCAATTTGCTTGTTCTGTAGCAACAGTTTCTTAGCAAACACCATTCCCAGAGTGGTGCTGATATTAATTGATGAGTCTGGTGCTCAAAGTTGTCTTGGCATGGCAAGGCACTATCTAAGTAGACAAATAAACAGCCAGGTTCACTCCAGCTCATTTCAAAACATGGAAAAATAAATCTATGTCTCCCATATGGAAATGAGCAAAATCAGTGGTAGAAAAATATTTTAAAACTTCTAGGAGGGTTTTGCAAACAGGGTAGGATAACAAAATATTAACAACTATAAAAATATCACTCAGTCTCCATTAAATAAGGAAATTATTCTTCCACTTCTATTACATTATATTAAGATCAGAGAGATGATTAAGTTCAGGCAGAACTTGTCATTTAGGAGCAAAAAGAGGCCATTTCAGTAATCTTACCTGCTCTTTGAGGGTTATTTTAAACATAATATCCTGCTTTTTCACCATACTCATAAACAAACTATGGAAATACAACCTAGATAGAGCTACTATAAGGTGGATACATAAATGGTTGGAAAACCATTCCCAGAGAGTACTTATCAGTGGTTCACAGTCAAGTTGGAAGGGCATATTGAGTGGGGTCTCGCAGGGATCAGTTCTGGGTCCGGTTCTGTTTAATATCTTCATCAATGATTTAGCTAATGGTACAGAGAGTACACTTATAAAGTTTGCAGACAATACCAAGCTGGGAGGGGTTGCAAGTGCTTTGGATTAAAATTCAAAATGATCTGGACAAACTGGAGAAATGGTCTGAAGTAAATAGGATGAAATTCAATAAGGACAAATGCAAAGTACTCCACTTAGGAAGGAACAATCAGTTGCACACATACACAATGGGAAGTGATTGCCTAGGAAGAAGTACTGTGGAAAGGGATCTGAGGGTCACAGTGGATCACAAGCTAAATATGAGTCAACAGTATAACACTGTTGCAAAAAAAGCGATCATTCTGGGATGTATTAGCAAGAGTGTTGTAAGCAAGACATGAGAAGTAATTCTTCAGTTCTACTACGCACTGTTCAGGCCTCAACTGGAGTATTCTGGGCACTACATTTCAGGAAAGATGTGGACAAATTGGAGAAAGTCCAGAGAAGAGCAACAAAAATGATTAAAGGTCTAAAAAACATGACCTAGAAGGCAGGGATCGGCAACCTTTGGCGCGGGCCGGTTTGTTTACCTGCCGCGTCCGCAGGTCCGGCCGATTGCAGTTCCCACTGGCCACGGTTCGCCGCTCAAGGGTAGTGGGGCCTGTGGGAGGTGGCGCGGGCCGAGGGATGTGCTGGCCGCGACTTCCCACAGCCCCCATTGGCCTGGAGCGGCGAACCGCGGCCAGTGGGAGCCACGATCGGCCAAACCTGTGGACGCAGCAGGTAAACAAACCGGCCCGGCCCGCCAGGGTGCTTACACTGCTGGGCCACATGCCAAAGGTTGCCGATCCCTGATATAAGGGAAGATTGAAACAATTGGGTTTATTTAGTCTGGAGAAGAGAAGACTGAGAGGGGACATAACAGTTTTCAAGTATGTAAAAAATTATTAGAAGGAGGAGGGAGAAAAATTGTTCTCAAACTCTGAGGATAGGACAAGAAGCAATGAGCTTACATTGATTCTATGATAGCCTCTAATTTTGTTGGTGTAAACAAGAAAAGTTTGGTATCTAAGTGCTACCTATTGTGACTGCATTTTATTGCAGGGGCAAAACTGTGACCCTGCAATGTTGGAGGCCATCTCTGAGTCTCAGGCCCTTTGTCCCTTTGTTTTGAACTAGAGCTGATTTGGAGTTTTCCACTGGAATGATTTTCCAACTGAAAAGGCAGTTTCTGCAAAATCAAAATTTGGGTGGGTTTGACCTGAATCAGAATATTTTATGTTTTGAATTGACCCAAAATGTTTACATTTTGAATTGGTTCAACACAACGTTAAACTGCAGTCCCTATCATGGCACATTGTGTTACGGGACTTGTACATCCAGCTGCTCTCTCCTATGGTCCAGGCTCCCTGGAGGACTATATCTACGAAAAGACAATGCTTTGATTTCCCTTTGACAGAGCTGTGTGGGGCCTTCTGGGAGTCACATGGGTGCATTATGAGAGATGTGGTCTGGCCAGTGAGCCTGGCCCAAAGGAGCAATAGAGCCCTCAGGCTCTCATGCTGCAACTCCCGAGGCAATACACCACAATAGGAAAATGCCATTTAAGGTTGAAATGACTCCAAACAAAGCCTTTTGGGTCATTTCAACCAATCAAAACAATTGGTTGAAATGGATTTTGGGAATGTCAATCAAACATGTTGAAATGAAACATTAGGACACTTCTGAATTGACATTTTTTGGAAATTCCATTCCTCACAAAATTTGGACATTTCAACTTTTTGTCCCAATTTGGAATGAAGACAAATGTTGAAATGTCAGAATTTCCCACAGGACAAAAATTCCAAACTTTGCTCAGCGCTATTTTGAACCACTTGGAACTGTGAAAAATGACTATTGTCTTTATCACCAATTTCCTTTACAATTTTGAAAGCTTCTGCCATGTCATTTTCAAAGACTCCTCTTTTCCCAGGAGAATAAACCCAATTCCCTTAACTGTATGTCACTGAGCGAACCAGATCATTGAAACCTGGTCATGTTTTATGTTGTAATGTACGTTATACCTTCTACAAGGCTCTCATCTGATACCCACTGAAGTCAATAGAAAGACTCCCATTGACTTCAATGGACATTGGATTGGGTCCCAAGTCAGTATTATTATTATTATGGTTACTATTTGTATTACCATAGCACCTAGGAGCCCCAGTCATATAGGCCAGGACCCCACTGTTCTGGGCCCTGCACAAACATAGAACTAACTTACATTCTAAATACAATTCTATCTGTGCAACATGGTATAAGAACTCTTTTCATGCTCTGACAGAATGGACCATTGAACCTGATTTTGCTTTAATCATGGAAAAAAGTAACATTCCAGGTGAGAGGGTTTCTTGAGAAACTGGATTTATCCATTGTATGAGCTCATTTAAAGTAATGCCCACACATTTCCACCTGTGTTCTAGCTATACAGATAAAGAAACTCTCCCACGTTAAGATGTGGGTTTTAAGTTGTATATTATTGTCTTAAATGCACTCTTTTAGTTTCTTTTTCACTGTATAACACTAAACATGAACAGTAGGTTTCAGATTTAATTTAAAATTACCAATAAAAAGAGAGAAAAGAAAATCACATCTTGAAATACAAATACTTGAGCATGCATACAACCTTCTTGCATTTATTCTTCCCTTTCACATCTAAAGCAAAATGATTTTTGTTTAAAGACCTTGGGTTGCTGGTAAAGAGGTATCTTTGAAATCATGTATTTCACGTTCTTTTAAAGAGAATCTTTAGTGGCTATGTCAGTGTTCTCAAAGCAGATTTTATGAATATTTCAAGCTTTGGTTTTCAGTTAAATTTCATGAAAATAATAATTAAAAAAAACATCACCACAGCTTTCTGCATATGCCTGCTTCAAGGATACAGTTTCTTTAAATTGTTGTCACTCTGAAAATGCTGCTTCCAGCCTTTCCACCAAATATTTCCTGTCAAATGAAGAGAAGATTAATTAGTGAATTAAGAATAAACGTGCAAAAACAATGCATGCAAACATTTGTTCAGACTTGGAATGGGTATTTGCTACAACCATGCTTACAACCTTTGCTAGAAATGGGTTTTGGTTCATACCGAATGAATGGCTGCAGTTTGCACCGATACCTGTCAGCATGTGACGATCAATTCATAAACAAGAATATTTGCTAGGTATTTGACTGGTACTTATGAGAATCCGTGTTCAGTTTCCATCCTGGCTACAGACTTCCTGTATGATCTTGGGCAACTCACTTAGGGTCTCTGGGCTAGATCCACAAAGGGACTTAGGCACCTGTCTTCCACTTTAGATGCCGAAGTCCAAAATTTAGGACTCTCAGGCTAAGCATTCCCTTGCCTATCTTCCCACCAGTGCCCGATCTGGTAGGCTTTCTTAGAGCACACCTAACCCGCACAAAAACAGCACTTCAGTTCCTCATCTGCAAGATGGGGATAATAATATTTCCTCTGTCTTTGTAGATTGCAAGTTTTTGGGGGCAGGGACTGTCTCTTACTATAATCAAGTCAATTATTATTTATTGATTTGTTTGTGTTGCGAGAGTATATAGGAACCCAAGGCGTGGTCCAGGACCCCATTGTGCTAATCACAAACGTAAGAAAAAATTGGTCCTTGCCCCACAGAGCTCACAGTCTAAGAACTTTCGGCAGTAAGTATGTACCATGCCTAGCCCAATGGAGCCCTGATCTCAATTGTGACCTCTAGGCACCAGTGTAATTCTAAAACTAAATGATAGCTATTTGCATGTCATCAGTGCTTATTTTGTTTGTGGGGTGTTTAAAAATACCACTCCTCCATGTAATTCTGCTGTCCAGTCATCAACCCTGAATAACAAATAATTGTAGAGAATAGCATATGTACAGCTGATAGGTTGAATGTTGTGAGTACAAACCATACGATGAAGACATTTGGGAAGACCTTTGGGTACTTTATTTGTAACTCCAAAACAACCCAGCTGTCATTAGGAAAGCAATGAACCAAAATTGTAGTAAGTTACTAAGCACCCTTACAAAAACCTACTTACCCTCTCAGGGAAGACTTAATTTTTTTACTAACAAGTAACCTGTCTTTTGTTTTTCCATTGTAATCACCATCAAGGTAAAGGGTGAGTGAGTATGGTTGTGCCTGGAGTGATACATTTTCAGAACAGTTTTGCAATATGAAAGGCAAAAAATGGACGGAACTAACGTTATGGCAATTACCCTTTGTTAAATTATCTGACTCTAATTAAAGGAGAAGCCAAGTGCTGATACTTCAGCAGAGAAAATATATTTCATACTTACCTAATCTGAGGTTAGGGACAGGCTCATTTTGCCTAGTTTCAAACCCACTTAAACACTGTTCATCGAAGTACTTAGGGTGGTATATTCAAAAAGCTACAGATTTCCCCTCCCCTTCCCAGTAATAGTATCATTGCTGATACTCCTTCAATGAGACTGTCCATATGGCTGTATGAGCTACTTTCCAGAAGGGACCTGTGGCTTTAAGAGATCTATAAGTGTCCAAACTATAGCGTTCTTTGGTTGGATTTGTGAATGCCAGGAAGTTCCTGTTCCAGCCCTTGACTGACTGGATTACAGCTCATTAGGAAGATGTTGATCTGGATTGGAGAGCACATGGAGAGAGAGGTTGTGCGTGTAGTTTGCTTTGAGTTGCTCTGCAAGGCTCAGTTCCAGTCACCATAGAGTTGCATCCATGCTGTGTTCATATTAGGAAACATCTAGATTCCAATTTTTTTGTGCAAAATGGAGTCAGGATTGGTTGACAGTCCCACAGCATGCCAGCCAGAAGGCACTGGATGTATAATGTGCATATTCTAAATGCATTGGGCATCCACCTGCTACACTGAGAACTGAACACAGAGAACTAGCCTACCTCATCTTAGTTCATTGTATATCTAACACAGCTGGTCTAAAACCTAGAACAATGTTGTGAAAATGTTGACCAGCTCGAATTCTAATAATAATGAATCTGAACTTGCAAACACTTATGCGGATGCTTGCAGGATCTGGCCCTGTATTGGTTGCATATCCTTTTTATGCATAAACTGGGTCCAGGTTAGGATTTCACTAATAAAATAATTCCAGTAGCTGTGACTGGAGATGTTGTTTACTTATTGTTACATTGTGGAGAAAGAGCCCAAGATTAGTGGAGTCATAAACACAGATTATTTGGATTTTACAAGCTGGCAAAGTCCCTAGAACACAATCCTTACAGCAGAGCCTTCTGGTCCTTGTGCTGCTCTACCACTGAATTTTTTCCAGACTGGTTCCCACTCCTTCTATTTATAAATGCCTTTTCCTCCCCTGACGTTCCCACTGGTTCCAGTCGACTGTGTTTGTCCTGCCAGGCTGAATAATAATGACTACTGTCCACTACACCTAACTTCTGGATGATTGTGTCCTATCCAGCAGAGTCTCCCTGTCAGGCTCCGGCAAGTCTGCAGGCACAAAGTCCCCCAAAACAAAGACAAGTATTATGTGTCTTCCCCACTGCTTCTTCCTTATTTACACCACTGAATGCTGCAAACCAAGCATGCAGCTGTGACTCTGGCATTTCCTGACTTTTGCGTGCTAAACTGTGCAACTTTTATGTTCTCTTAATGGAGCTATGTTTCATTACAACCATGTTCAGACACAGCGTTTTTTAATCATCTATATATTCAACAATGTTCATTTTGAATAGATAGTGCCCTTTTCCCCTGTTCCTCACAGGAACCTCGGATTTGTCTTAGAGGATTGGACCATTGGTCCACCTGGTTCAGTATCCTGCTTCCATCAGCAGTCAACACCTGATGTTTCAGTGGAAAGCAATGCTCTCCACGCTGCAACTAGCTAATTAAAATATAACACTAATTATATTTGCTTTCATGTTCTACCAGAAGCCCTGAATATGAGTGTTAATGAGACCTGTTTATTTTTCCCTGACAGAAGGCTTTTGGGCAGGAATTTTCAAGGGACCTAAGGGAGTTAGGTACTCAATTCTCATTGCCTTTCGCTAGGAGTTAGGTGCCTAACTGCTCCTTGCAAATCTCCCCCCTTCTTCCTCATACATGTAGGCCAGCAGAACACCAATTCTCATTACGTGGAATATGTTTGTTGAATTTTTGAGGCGTTATTTGATTGAGATATAAACTTACATGTCTGTAACTTCATAGAAAAATCGATAGCATATGAATTAAAAAGAGAGCTCCCAGCAGCCATGGGTACAAATTGGCCCAACTGGAGGGGTCTGAAGGAAGGCCAAACATGTAGCTAAGATGGAGAGTGAATGTCTTTTCACACTTTCTCAAATTAAAGGGACCAGGAGAGGGTCTTCAGATCAGTAATGAAGTCACTGAAGAAGCAAAGTAAACGGGAAAGACTCTCACAGCTGAATTCTGCATGGTACATCTGTTCATCTATATCCCTGTATCCCAGCAGCAGACAAAAGAGAGAGTTGTTTTCTAGCAAACTGACCTTCCTTAATTCAAATAAGAAAGAAAATTGGAGTAAAAGAAAAAAAAATCATAAGACAAGATTTTAAAAAATTGCTGCATGACTGCACAGTGAGACCA
The DNA here is from genome assembly GCF_028017835.1 of Emys orbicularis. NCBI lineage: Eukaryota > Metazoa > Chordata > Testudines > Emydidae > Emys > Emys orbicularis. Next base: position 169,574,758 of record NC_088685.1, read on the forward strand.
GATGGCTGCATGAACTGTCTCTCTCTTACACATGGGCCTATGGATAATGAAATAAGATTCACACTCATCTTCTCTATGAAAGGTCCTCTGTGTCACAGGGGGGTTTGTTACTGTGTGTTGAGTATGAAATAGATGCCCTTTGTCAGACTGATGATTAACTCACAAGCTTTTGCTGATCATTCCTCCTACATACTCTTTTGGAAATATACCCCAATTTGTCCAAAAATGGATTGCCTGGTTATGACCTTTGTTGGCTGTAAGTCTTCAAGTGCTAAACAGAGAGGCAGATACAGTTTTCTGTGGGAAGAGCTCTATACAAAACTCTCTTATCCAAACCAACACTGGAGACGTTTTGGCTGTTCACCAGTTCTGTTTCTTTTGCCTTCTCTTATGGCTTGTTTCTGTTTCTAGTGCAAGGTTATCCCCAGAGTCCTAAGCAGTGGTAGCCCCACCACACGTTCATTTCATTTTTTATCCCCACTCATTCCCTTCCTTAAAAGCCTCCCTGCAACATTTTCAACTTGGTCTAAAGGAAAATCAAAATGCACCATTGAAACTGGAGAATGTTTAAACCTTCCTATTTTGGAATACACATTGAAACCATTTGATAGCTTACACTCATCTCTCCCTAATCTCAGGGGAATGTCTGAAACATAGAGACGATAATAGGATTATAAGCATTGGCTGAGCTAGTCAGCCACTACCAAATTATCTCAAATACTTTTACACGTAGGGGACTCTACAGTATTTCTCTAATATGGATGGCTACTGTGTGCCATTCCTAGAAGCAACACAGCGCCTCTGGGCATGGCTTCGCATTGCTAACAAATCACTTTCCTACCCTGCAATCAGGGCCCACGAGAGGGGGGGGGAAGCCGGTACAAATTACCGGGGCCCGGCTTCCCCCCCCCCTCGTCGGCCCTGTTTAGCCGGTCCGCCCTTGCTTGGGGGCCTGAAAAAAAATTTTCACCGGGGCCCGAACCCGCTCTCAGCGGCCCTGCCTGCAATGCTCATCTTGGAAGCAATACTAGCATTCTTAGCTGCTTCCAAAAGTGGGTGGCCAATGGCACAAGTAGTAGCATATTGACTTGATCCACAAACTTCTGACCACCCTGCTTTTAGAGGTGATAGGTTTTTGAATATTTACAGTGAAATCCATGCCCCGTTGAAGTCAGTGGGAGATTCGCTTTTAACTTTAATGGGGCCAGGATTTCACCCTTACTCTTTTCACATGCATTATATTCAGCACCAGTCCTGTTGGACCCGTGAATGCTTTGTTTTGGAGGAGATTGAGTGTAGGAGCTTGCTTTATTTGTGTTCTCTTTCCCATAAAATATCCTCTGGTGCAAAATTTAAAGTCTCTGATTAAGGGAAAACCAGGTTAACAGAGGAAGTGGACACATAATGCCCTAATGGAAGTTTGCAGCTCAATTTAACAATCGCTCCCGGGCTAGAGAGTCTAGCAATTTGAGACCCCAGGCAGCCAAATGAGTTACAAAGCTGATTCTCCATGTGTGGAAATGAAGGATGACACAACACTGTACAGCGGAGTATTTAAATAATACATAACTATTCTTTTTTTTTTTAAAAGATATCCTATCTCCTAGAACTGGAAGGGACCTTGAAAGGTCATCGAGTCCAGCCCCCTGCCTTCACTAGCAGGACCAAGTACTGATTTTGCCCCAGATCCCTAAGTGGCCCCCTCAAGGATTGAACTCACAACCCTGGGTTTAGCAGGCCAATGCTCAAACCACTGAGCTATCCCTCCCCCCTAGTAGTATTCAACTACCTCTGTTTAATTATATATCCACTCATGAAAAAAATAGCTAATGCTGAGTTAAGGGCGTTATACTGCATAATCCATCAAAACAAAACAGAAAAAGCAATTAAATCATTCACTATCCCATCTACAATCCACTCCTCAGTTACCGTTCGCAGGTTCAGCTACCTCCCTTCCACCACCCAGAGCCTGCATATTTCCATCTGCCTACTGGGCAATCAGCTCCAACCATGTTTATCAGTTATGTGTTCATGTGGTTTAGGTGAACAATACAGGTAGGGTGACCAGATGTCCCGATTTTATAGGGACAGTCCCGATATTTGGATCTTTGTCTTATATAGGTGCCTATTACCCGCCCCCACTCCCTGTCCCGATTTTTCACACTTGCTATCTGGTCACTCTAAATACAGGAGAGGTGTGGGTTTCATGAATGATGTTGTGAGTAGCTCTGTATGTAGTTTGGTGTCGGGGGTATAAATAAAGGGAAGCATAGTGTCAGGCTGCCAATGGTGACTGCATGATATGGTTGTTTGTAAAACATTAGTGAATGTGCGTTATATGCCATTAACGAGCCTCTTCAAGTGGGTGTTAGTTTTTAGTAGAAAGTGTAGCAGTGAAATCTACGTCGCTGTGTGAGTTGTTGCACTGTATTTATTGGGGCACTTAAACCTGTACGTGGATTCTTCACTATGAGGGCATTGTGTGGTGCGACAACAATATCATGGGGTGCCCTTGATGCACCAATGCTTTGGTACAGAGACGCTGGGCTCTTCCTGGGCACTGATTCCTAATGGGCCAAAAAATGAGGACAAGCAGCATAAGGGTGACACAAAGGGTTGAGAAATCCTCTGGCATGGTGGAGTTCTCACCTACCAGCAAACCAGTGTAGCCTGCTCCACTGACACCTCCCTTCCGGGAGTGGGAGGGGACTAGAGTGCTTTCGTGCTCTAATCATCTCTAGCTAGTGGATAGCCTTGCTGTAACCTGTGGTTACAGGTTGAGCCAAGCAGAGGATCAGGCAGCTGTAACTGGCTACCTAACTGGGCAGCCTCACCCTCCGAGGCACAGAGTAGATCTCAGTTACAGAAGAGAATCTGGCCCATAATCTCTTGTTGGTTTGCTGCTGAGTTGTGAAGCAGCCATTTGCAATGAAATACTTGTTACAATAAATCTATTTATGCTTTTCTAATGCGCCCATTGCCATCGGATAGTATTTAGGCGTGGTTGAGAATATATCTCCATCCCTCCCTCAATTACATCACACTCACAAGCGGGAATTACACCTGATTGTCTCCAGGAGAAAAGCTAGTATGAGGCCATTGTGCAGCTGAGGGAAGTTTGTCAGAAATACCCTGAATGCTGCAAGGCTCTTGCTCATTCTGGATGAGGGGGCTCAACATGTATCAGTAGCTAGAAAGATCATATGGTGTGAGTGAGGGTTTCTTGACCCTGCCTGGATTTCTGCAAGTTTCAGGGAAGCCAGTAGGCTGCTCTTTGTTAAGATGGCATTGATGATCTTGGCCAGGAGTGACCTCGTGCTGTACTCTGGCTTTCACCAATCATCAGAAGCAAAGGTCTAGTTCATACTCGGTAGCATGTCTCCCGTTGGTGGTTTGAGAACCTCCAGTTGTATGATAGGGGCATACTCTCTCAGTGGGGATGTATTCACCATCCACTACCCAGACATTGCCTCAGACCTCTCTGGGATTTGATCAATCTTTCTCCACAACACAGACTGAGAACAACTAATGTAAATGCAGAAAATATATTGAAGCATCACAAAAGGTGTTGGGTTTAAAACTCAGTCATAGAAATTTGGAGCCAGAAGCAATTTTTTTGACCATCACATTTTGAAAAAAATCCTTTAGTGACTGGTTTAACATGAGCCCAAACATCTAGCAACTGCTCACTGACCCTTGGAAAATAATTTATAGATCTCAGTCACGTTCCTGGTAGAGTGACATATGTCTCCAACACTCAACTGCTACCCTTTTGGAGCCTCGTAATGTCAAGAATTGAATGGGCATATGAATAGAGAGAATAAACTTCCTTCTCACAACCTGTATGTGGTCTCTGTAGGTCAGGTGACAATAGTGTAGTGTAGAAGCATGCACTGCTATTGTGTCTTCTTTACCTATTTGAGCCCTGATCCAAAGCTCAATGAAGTCAATAGAAAGACTACTGTTGACTTTACTGGGCTTTGGGTCTGGCCTTTTGTGGATAAAAAGAGGCCTTCACTTAAAAATGGTGTTAATCTGGCACTTTTAAAGACAAATAAATAAATTAACTTCAAATATGTAACTGTGTACTGGAAGATGTTAATGGCTGCGATCAAGCATGTCTTTGATTTATAGGCAATCACAGCCCTCATTAAAGCTGATGGGCATGCTAACCATGCTTCATTTAGGCTAAATGGAAGAAGCAATTACACTCCTTTTATGAAGTAAGATAACTGGAGACAACGGAAGCCACTGCCCAACGTACTAGGCCACATGCAAGGCTGATCACTAGCTAAGTTATGCAGGCCGAGGGATTTCCCTGGGGACTGATTGCTCATGCAGGGACTGGGGCTTTGATTGGTTGTAGTTGTGTGTGTCTGTGTGTGAGAGAGGCCTAAAGCATTGAAAAAGTGAACAGACAGGAAGGGAAGCAGTGTGAGTGTGATTATGAGAGGAAGCCAAGAGAGAGTTTCTTATGGGCACAAGAAAGGCAAATTTGGATTCCTCAACAAGGAAACTGCCTCCAGTTGTTTGCTCTTACTGTGTTCGGGGAAATGGGACTTTGTAAATAGATATGATTGCACCAACGAAATACCCGTTTCATGTCAACAATTTCTCCTTCTAATGTAAACAAGTGTGCAAGGCCCCAAATATTGGTTAACAGCTCAAGCCAAGAGGCAAGCACAGCCATAAAGTAAAATGAGGCATAGAAATGTGAAAAAAAGAGGCTTTTATAGTTTAATATGCCCTATATTTTTGCTTCCACAACTGAAAAACAGCCTTATCATAATAATGGAATTAGACAAAGATTCTTTTATCATATGCTTTAATCAGCGTTTGGCATTTTGAAAAAAAATAAAATAAAACCAGACAAGATACCTAAGGTTTAAAAATCAATTAGCCACTGATCATGTGCAGTAAATGTCTTCCACACAAATGTCACTGAGATTTTTAGCATGAGAATATAATGCTCATGTGCATTACATAGGAACTTTGCAGCTATTACAAATGGGCCCATAAGGTTTGTTGCAAACTGCATTGACTCTGTTAGTTTTATTAATCTGATGTCATCACCCATTGCTGGGCCCTGCAGCATGATTTAGTGGCAGGTGAATGAAGATGGATCTGATCTTCATAGATTGTGTTTTAAAACATAAATGCATTTGTGCTTTCCAAGTCTGCACAAGCTGAGCCAAATTCTGTTGTCATCTTTGTACCGTGATTGATTTCAGTGGTTTGCAAACATAAAGCAGAGGACTGTATCTTACCCTCCTAGGGAAATACCTACCGAAAGGTAAAAAGTCTGTACAAAACTCAGGGCCTGTCTGATTTCCCTGAGAGGGGTTGAATTGTGGGGAAAGAATAGAGGTTTGGTCCAAACAGCAATAATGATTGAGCCAAGTTCCATTCAGAAATTTAATGACAAAGTAGAAGACAGCAAATCCTCTCTGGCTTCTCCTCTGTCTGTTGGAGTTCCCATGGTCTCAAGCCAGGGAGTTTAGGGGGAGCATGCCACTGCTCCCATTGCACAAGTTTATTTCCCCTTTTTATTCTCAGCTGGACTGCCTAGTGGAGGGTAGCACACAGTCCAGAATTTGGTTTACATTCTATAGATGATTTAGAGCCCAAGTTTGTACCAACATGTGCCCAAACATCTCCTCATAAGTCAGTGGCATTTCACAATGCCTAGATGGGTGCAGAATTTGGCTCTTGGATCCTTATTTATTAATTAAATTTTTGCAGTTCACATTTAAATAAATGATAGTGCAGGCAGCAGCAGCATCTACTTGCACTGTATTAAAATAATGAAAGATTTTGCAGCAGATATATATTTTCAATTTGGAGGACGGAAGAGCTAGAACAACACATGCGTCTGTGTGTTGCCGCTTAGTTGTGACACTCAGAGATTGGACTGTAGCATTAGAGAGACAGGTTGATGTGCTAGGGAAGATCAATGAATCTGAGAGGTTCATTGATGACAGATGGCTGGTTTCAGACTCCGAAGGAGTGACAGAGTAGGAGGAGAACCAGCTGTGAGCAAGTTGCAGGATGAGTGCATTGGAAGCACAGCATAGTGCAGGAGAAACAGCCTTGTTCCATCAGAAAGAGGAGGATATAAAAGGCAGAGGCTGGGTAACTGTGAGAAGAGGTAGTAAAGAAGGAAAGAAGAGTGATAGACACAGGTGTCATATCAGTACCCAGTATATTTCCTATAGTTTTTTAACTGTGGACAATTCAGAAGACAGGATGGTACAAAATGATGAAATTAGCAAGGGCCAATCTGCAGCGGAATTAAATCAGAGAAGTGCTGATAGCAGCAGAGTTGATGTTGCGGATAGACATGGCTGCTTTTAAAACACCAAAGACTAACAGAAACAACAGGACAAAGCGGAGGTGTCCAGGAAGACAGACTAAGGATTTTTAATAAGTGGGATAGGCCAGGTCAAAAAGCTTAAGGAAAAGCCTGTGACCATTGTGCATGTTGAACTAAATGAAATGAGGGGGAAATATCCAGGCATTGTCTAAAGAGCCTCACACCTCTTTACCGGATATTAGAAGAAGAAAGCTACATAACTGTTTTCTGATTCTTGTTCCCATAGCTAGATTCATAGATCTTGGGTGGCGATGTGAGAGGTTTGGGGAATTACAAACAACAAAAAGGAAAAGCAGAATGGCAAAGGAGAGATGGCCTGTGTTATTCCCCACCCTATGGGAGCAAACAGATTGGCCACTAATAGGGAAATGTTCTAGCTGGGTTTTTTTTAGATTAGTGGTGTGGGTGGAGAAGAATCGAAAGGGGGGAGTGCATAGATCTCAAGGTAATGTATCCACTGATTATCACTGTAGGAGATAATGAGAATGTAAAGCAAAGGTGGGAGGAGAAAATATCTTCCAAACAAATGCTGTAAGCATGCTAATAGGGTCACGAAATGGAATCATGCATTTTCAAGGATAAGCATGATGTTCCTGGAACTTCAAAGACAAAAACATCTGAGAATTTAATACCAAGATGCAAAGTTTACTAATGGGGTTAGACAACCATCTTCAGTCAAAAGGAGGATGGCAATATATTGAGTCTGCAGTAGGAAACAGCATAAATATTTTGGCTGTCAGAGTGGAGACAGTTTGAACAGCAGCTAAGTAAGAACAATAAATGCAGTCATGCTATTCCTGGATGTTTCCACAGCCCCCCAGGGCAGGCAAAGAAAGTAGATCAGGAAATGTTTTTACAGATAACAGAGACCGGTAAAACAGCTAGAACATTGATCATGAGGGATTTTAATTACTCAGATATTGATTGGGACAGCAACTATGCAAAAGCTAAGAAGAGGAATGGTAGAAGAAGTAATGTAAGATTGCCATCTCCCACAGTTTGTCAAACAGCCTAGCGTACATGGTCTGAGGCTATACAGGTCCTAGTTCTAGGAAATGTGCCAACTCTGATCAATTAAGTTGAAGATGGGGAGTATTTAGGATCTAGTGACACCATGTATCATTAGAATTGAAATACTGTAGAAAAGGCAATACAAATGGTGTCAAAGCAAATAAAAGTTGTCATGCAATTTAACTGAAATTTTATCATGTTTTGGGAACATAATACAAAAAAGAGGGATATTTAAAAAGAAACACAAAAGGGGAAAGCCTAAACAAGGAAAATGGTAACCAAGGCTAATCATTTCAGTGATCCCTGGCTGGTAGAGAGGGTCAAGTGAGAGCCACAGACATTCGTATTTTTGAACAGCCCTGATACTGCTCTAAATTATAGTGAACCCCAAATCAACCCCGGCGGTCCCGCTGATTAGGAGCGGGGAGCAGCAAGTGGTTTAATGATACCTTTACTCCCTGACCCCTTCAGGTGCAATGAGTGATGACCTGGAGCACCTGAGAATCTAGCCTAATATTTCCTCCAGCAGTAATGAGCTGCAGAAATAATTTTGTACATAACAAAATTACAGACCCAAAGAGAAACTGGTCCTCACCTCCAAAACAGAGCATAAAATAGGGTTTTAATTGACATTAGGAAGTAGCAGCATCTAAAAAGAGAAAGATTATTGCTGTTTTTTAATCTGCACAGAAGAGGAAGATGGTGAAAAACTGCCTTACTTGGGGTAAGTTTGCTATATCTCATTGGATAACAGGACAGTCACCACTCTAGTTCCCGGTCTGTCCAGTGAGGAGTTAAATACTGCAAGTAGCAAAAGGAAATAGCTGGTAAATACCTGACCATTCTGAACCCAGACACAATATATGGTTCAGACATGAATGTCTGAAGTTTGGAAAGGAGTATAGAAATGAGTGACTTATGTACAAAAAGGTACTGTACATGACAAACACCACGGAGGCTGTACAAAAATACAAAAAGCTACTGTGCAGCATGACAAATTCAGAGTGATAACTAATGTTAAGAACGGAATGACCTGGCATGGAGTTTCTAGAAGATAACGCATAAGATAGGACCTGGCTCAGTGGGTTCAGCTTAGAAAAACAAAGGCAAGGAGAGCAAATCAGAAAGCGACATTGCCCAACAAGTTGTCTTTTTTTAAACTTTTTGATTTGTCAAAAATTAAAAAATGTCATTGTTGGGTTGACTGGAAAACAATTCCCCCCTTCCATCTTTTTGGAATGATCAGTGAATCAAAAAATCCATTATTCACACAGCTCTAGTCATAATATAGTTAGGACCCAAGTGTGTTGTAACTAGGTTTCCTACCAAGACTAATTGTCAAGTAACAGGGATAAGCTTTTATCTTCCAGATCCACCTGGATGTTCCAATCTCACAAGAAATACTAGAGTAACCAAATTAGAAGATACCATACACAAAACAATACCAGGAAGAATCCTGTCAGTTACCCATTTCTCTGTGGATATTTTGGTGTTGGATGTCTGCCCTTCTCTATAAATATTCATAGATGCATTCATTTTTTACCTTGCCAGAAGATACATATTCAGAATCGAAACCCCCCACCCAAAAAAATCCCAAAGCCTTTGGAGTTGAGTTTCGTTCTGATAAGTGCCCAAAAGTGTGGATAGTTCTGCAAACCTCTCGAATCTACAAAATCAGGCTGCAAATGCCATGAGAATAACCTTCCTTGTACTATTTTGGAACTTCTGGTTCTAGTAGAGGCAGTAAATCTGATCAACAGAATCATTTATCTCAACATTTCAGAACCTTGGGAAAGGTATGGTTCCAGTTCAGTTCTAGAAATAGGTGAAAGTTTAGTGGTTTTTCTATAGAGGCTTAACCGAGTTTGGATGGTGTTTCCATTGTGGCTTACCCATCACTAGCATGCCCATAGCTATAGTTATGTACCAAATTCTGGCTGGGCTTCCCACATATATGGGAAAATAGACAGCTAGGAGAGGAGCTACAATGAGCCTCTATTATAATCTGTATGCTTCTTCCAAAACTCACAGAAATGTTATTCTACAGGCCATATGTGAGTCCTCCATGCACTGAGACAGAAAGGCATTCTGAGGCAGGCCTTAAGGAATAGGGAATTATTTCCCCAGGCTTCAGCAGGAAACCCCCTGATCCACCTATGCCCATTCCTTGTTCCCATTTCTTCTTCACCTTTCAGGAGAATATTGTATGGGTTGCTGATTGTGAACCCACAGCCAGCGAGAATACAAATGCAAAATGAGATTGCAGTTTCAGCATTGATATGCTTCTCTAATGGGGAAAGAAGCTGAAGATAGCCAGAATTTGGTTCCAGGAGTGAAACAAAACAAAAATGACACTCCCAGCCACAATCAATAAATAAATTGATAATAAAAAAGAAATGGGGAAAATAATCAAGTTCCAAAAGGGGTGTATGTGAAGTATTAACAATGACCAGGCCTAGAAAATGAAAGCATAGAACAATGACATGGCAAGAACAAGTGAAAAATAAAGTCAGATTGCACAGGAAGTTAAGATAATAATCAGAAATGATTCAAGTACAAAAGGAAAAAGAGGTCAGTGAAGGAGACAGTGTGGTCTCTAAGACATGGCAAGCATGATATATTGACAGAAGAGGTAGACATTGCTAAAAAAATGTAATAAAATCTTTACCTTGGTGTGTTCACATAAGAGATGGGGAACACCTGCCAGAAGACATACATTTCACAGGGGAGGAAGAAGAAATACTAAAGAAAATCAGAAGGCTCACACCAGTCTGCCCCATGTCCTTACAGCTTTTGCTAAATGTGTCTGTTTGATTTCTAATTAGCGGTTTAAGCAAGACACAGTGCTCTGTCAGAAATGGTAATAGAGATTTTGAGTTTCTATACAGAAAGTGTTAGGAAGAAAGCGAGAAGTTGGGATGAAATCAACAGGGATGAAGCAATGGAAGAAAAGGACACAGAGAGAAAATGTAAATTGGTCAGGCTAAGAAAAATGAATGTATGCCTAAGGGTGATGCATGGACGCTAGCAATACATTCACGGCGTAGGAGAAAAACGAATGAAAAAAGCCCATGTGGATGAACTGGGCAGTGCAGAAAGTAATCAAGCAGAAGAAAGAGGCCTACATAAGGCAAGAGAGAGGAGAGACATGGCAAGGTAAATGCTCCAAGCTGAGGCAGTATAAAACAATGATCAGAAAAAAACACAGGCAATGAAGGAAATACAGCTTACACAAGAGGCCAGAATAAAAGTTTCGGAACCCATTCTCGAGAATAACTCACATAGAAAGAGGAAATGCAACATGTGGAGTTTTATACTCAATTTTCTGGATTGGGTTTGATCGCCAGAAACAACCTGGAGGCATTCATACTGTAGCTCATCACCTCCACAATGCTGCCTAACTCCACCAGTGCCTGTTCTCTCTTGGGATCCTGCTACTGTGATTCTCCCAGCTGTTGGGGGACCTTTCTACAGTTTGGTGAGGGCAGCATCTTACTTCAGGACAGCCATAGGCTGTGTTAACTTCTGCTGGTCTCCCCAGGCTGCAAGATCAGGAGGCCACCCAGTTCCCTACGTTGCCACCTCACACCCTCATCTTGCCCCTGTCAATCTCTTGGAGGGACATACTGTGATAAATATTGGAACCACATGCAATATCTTTGGGGACCATATTGTATGGCTTATGAATAGTTTGTATATCACTGAGGGCCGGAGACTCTATGCAATTCCAGGGATGAGCATTGCTCCTCCAGCGACTAAAAGAATAGGAGGTGAGTAAGGTGAATCATTCAGGTTGTAAACACCTCCAGAGGGATACCATCTGCTGGGGAGGCTTGTGTATACTGGTTCAAACTGTGTTTTCCAGAGGCCAACAGACAAAGAAAAGGCTTTTGATATAAAAGGGTGGGTTTAAACTCTCTGAGGGCCTTCTTTCTGATCCAGCAAATGAGACCCTGATCCAGTCTTATGGGACCCTTTGTCCAAGTGGGACCGCAACTCTTGTGGAAGGGTTGGAAAGGCTTGATCTTCTAGGGCCCCATAAGACTGATGGTGACTCTTGGTAATCTGTTAGCATGTGTAAAGGAACCTTAGGAAGGAAAAATCAGTTTCACACATACAGAATGGGAAGAGACTGTCTAGGAAGGAGTACGGCAGAAAGGGATCTAGGGGTTATAGTAGACCACAAGCTAAATATGAGTCAACAGTGTGATGCTGTTGCAAAAAAAGCAAACATGATTCTGGGATGTATTAACAGGTGTGTTGTGAGCAAGACACGAGAAGTCATTCTTCCGCTCTACTCTGCGCTGGTTAGGCCTCAACTGGAGTATTGTGTCCAGTTCTGGGCACCACATTTCAAGAAAGATGTGGAGAAATTGGAGAGGGTCCAGAGAAGAGCAACAAGAATGATTAAAGGTCTTGAGAACATGAAGGAAGGCTGAAAGAATTGGGTTTTTTTTAGTTTGGAAAAGAGAAGACTGAGAGGGGACATGATAGCAGTTTTCAGGTATCTAAAAGGGTGTCATAAGGAGGAGGGAGAAAACTTGTTCACCTTAGCCTCTAAGGATAGAACAAGAAGCAATGGGCTTAAACTGCAGCAAGGGAGGTTTAGGTTGGACATTAGGAAAAAGTTCCTAACTGTCAGGGTGGTTAAACACTGGAATAAATTGCCTAGGGAGGTTGTGGAATCTCCATCTCTGGAGATATTTAAGAGTAGGTTAGATAAATGTCTATCAGGGATGGTCTAGACAGTATTTGGTCCTGCCATGAGGGCAGGGGACTGGACTCGATGACCTCTTGAGGTCCCTTCCAGTCCTAGAATCTATGAATCTATGAATCTTAATGGTTTTTATGTTTTTCTCTGTAATGCTTTTACATTCAGAATAAATGTGCTTGCTTGGAGCTGTGGTAACTTGTAATGGTTGGCAATACACTGTTCATACCCCCCAAGAGAGAAAGCAAAGCACAGGTGTTGGCCTTTAGGCAGACCAACTTGCTAAGATGTCAGTGTAAGGCAGGGAGCTGTACATCTTTAAACCCCTCAGTCAGAAGGGAGTGGGGCAAGGGCCCCTGCCCACAGCCAGATGACAGCTGGAGACATGAGTCCTGACTGGACACTCCTGGACTAGTCCCCAAGGGAGGCATAAGGGATATGTGACACAATCATACTGCAGAAGTGGGACTCAGGCCTTCAGGGATACAGGTTTGCTTCACATACATGTTGAAGAGAGCATTGGCCCCTACGAAAGGTTTCAAACAGGTCTCAAAATAGTGAAGGAGATAACAAGGCTTTTAATGGATAATTTATTGAAAGGATAATAGTCATTGCTTACAAAACTACGTGAATCCCTTGCCTTGGTGTATCATCCACTATGATCCGGGGGAGAAGGGGAGAAGAAACCAGGAAGCAACAGACATATGTTTCCCTAGAGGAAAAGAAGGAATACTGAAAAACTTAGGACTGTGCCAGAACAGGTGTAAAAGAAATTAGATCCCCTCAAGACAGACAAAACTTGGCGGTCATGCTAGATTCAGCCTAGATTTCTGAAGCAAAAAAAGAGCAGGGGTAGCATTAAAATACTTACACTCAAAATCCTCTTTGGAAACTAGAGGGTTCTGCTTTTCTGCCAAATTCTGTTCATTGATAGTTACCCCACCCTGCACCATTAGTCTATTTCACACACCTGTTGTGTCCTGACTACCTTGTGAATTGTGAGTTTTCCAGGGAAAGGACTGTCTTCTTAATTACTTACCTATATAGTGCCTTGCTGTAAAAGGGCCCTGGTCCTTGATTGATGTTCTTAGGCACTACCATAATATAAATACTAATACTAACTAACTAACTAGAGATACATCCAAAACCCCAGATCTGAACATCTTAAGTTGTGGGCTGGAGTTTGCAAAATTATGATCTGGGTCGGAATTTTATGTATTGTATAGTATTGAGGTGAGAGATTTAAATGAGTAAAAGAAGAGTGCAGATAATTTTGGTGGAGTCAGATACTGACCTGAAGATAGTGATGAAATGGACATGGTGCAGTTGGAAACAAAACCCCTCTAGTCTCAACAGGCCACAGATTAAAGAATGTGTCTTCTTAAAGATTTGTATGGAGAAGTGTTTTAAGAAATGATTTGAACACTGAGTGCCTGTGTTATGAAAGCCAGCCACTGGCAGCTGGTGGCTAAGAGAAAATGACTAGCACTCCACTCCCTTTTTCCTTTGTGGCTCTTCTGTATCAAGAGCTTGTAGAAGGAAAGTGAGTAGGATTAGTTCCCACTCCAGTAGGCCTTTTACACTCTGAGCTAGTTGCAAAGGGAAACTGACTAGAACTTTGCACTTCTAGTTACTCTTCTTTTGCAGCTAACCCCTGGTAAAGAAGGGCTAGGAATAGTCCTAATCAGCTTCCCTCGGTAGCAAGGGATAAACTTTTACATATCTAAATGTGCAGAGGGAAATAAACTAGAATGCCAATCTGTTTCCTTCTGCAGCTTCTTTTAACTAGTAAAGGATTACTGCTGCTGACCCTACAGAGAGAGGAAAACAAGGAAGAGAGGGAGAAAGAACAAAAAAGGAAGAATTCTCTGTCACTTCCCAGGGGGCATTGTTACAACCAGTGCAAAAGGCTTGGGGAGGGGCTGGGTTCGGGGCAAGGCACCTGGGTCTAGTACTGCTAGAGATGTTAATAGAGAAATAGCTAAGGCATAACTTAGGCTAGGTCTACACTACAGCGGGGGTCCGACCTAAGATACGCAACTTCAGCTACGTGAATACCGTAGCTGAAGTTGCGTATTTTAGGTCGGCTTACCTGGCGGTGAGGACGCGGGAAAGTCGACCGCTGCCGCGCTGCCGCCGACTCCGCTGCCGCCTCTTGCCGAGGTGGATTTCTGGAGTCGACGGCAGAGCGATCAGGGATCGATTTTACCGCGTCTTCACTAGACGCGGTAAGTCGATCCCCGATAGACCGATTGCTACCCGCCGGATCGGCGGGTAGTGAAGACAAAGCCTGAGGCAACCAGAATAGTGCCAAGAGACAATTATAGTCTTTAAGGTGCCACCGGACTCCTTGTTGTTTTAATGATAGGTAAAGACAGCCTAGGGACTTGGTGTGGAGAGTAAGGGCCTGATCCTAAGCCTATTGGAAACAATGAGAGTCTTCCCATGGACTTCTGTAGGCTTTGAATCAGGCCTTAAGGGAGTATTTGATTACCCAGTTCTAAGGAGAAGAGAACAGGGAGTGGAGCTGCTACAAGGCTATATGATAACTGAGTCAAGTACTGGAGGGCTGGAGACGTACTGTTCTATGAGTACAAGTGTTAACTCTAAGGAAGGGCAGACTCATATATTGGACTGCCTGTATCCTAAAATATCTGACATTCCTATGTCCTTATTATAATAGCCAGTGCTGCTCTGAGTAGTAGAGTGGCTGACTATTCAGTCAACACTGTCATTGTAAACATGTATAGTGCAAACTGGAATGCATCCAAACACTCAGGGGCAACTTCTTCTATAGATTGAAATTTTTTTCTGCCCAGATTCATGAGCCTTGTTGTGGTGGTGGTTGTTGTTATTGCTATTGTGAATCTAACAGACATTCCACAAAATGCAAGGACAATAATTGTCTTGCAGAGGTCAGGTGGTCAACCTTTCTTGAAACATACATCTTTTGGTTTGTTGTTTCCATTCCCTTCCATGTGTTACTGCTATTGTACAATTGTTTTCATATGAACACTTCTTTTTTTAATCTTAAAATCTTTAAGGGCTCTTTTATTATGATGAACTTTCAGATTCATCTGTTTGAACCATTCTGTTTCACCCTTGGTTCAGACAGCCGTCTGTAGAATAAAAAGAACATCTATGTAAAGTAAAAATATTTATGGCAAATTAGAGTGCTTTTATACTTGCTTTCACTGAGGACGTGGAAGGAAAATGTGTTTAGCAAGAATTGGTGGATTATTAAGTAGTTTTATCTCTGCTCAACATCTCTCTGTAAATAAGTCAAGGTTTGTTGCAACCTTTTGCAAGTGCTGGAAACATTTAAACCTTAAATAATGCAATGCTTTGAAGGAAGCCTATCTTCCTACTGGAAAAAAAAAAACAGAGACAGCAATTTATAAATTTAGTTAGAGTCCGTAACAAAAATGGTTGTTTCTTGATTTACTTTTCCTCTTTAAATAGATTGATAATTTGAATACAAACCTAAATATAGGATGTAAGGGATATTTTCAAGATATAAATCATACACTGTAGTTAAAACATATCACCTTATTTTGTCTATGTAACACTGTACATGTTTTGAAACAAAGACCTGTGTTAAAATTGACCCAGCTGAAGAAAAATTGAAACAACCACAATGTAAAGTGAACCATACTGGGTATGGTTATTGGTCTGCTGGAATGCCCTTTGAAGTCAATGGGAGACTTTCCATTGGGTTCAATGGGCATTGGGTCTAGTCCTTACCTTTCCCACGTACCGTTTCATTAACATGAAAGTAAATACACCATCCTCACAGAGGAAAATATAAAACAGACTTAGCATAAATTCCAGGCAGATACAGACTAACATGGCTGCTACTCTGAAACCTGCATATTTTTATATTCTGGGTAGAAATTATTTTAAAAAATAATTAAAATAATTTAATTTACTTTCCCTCATTTATGTTGTGTGTGTGTGTGTGTATTTCTCAGCTTGATCAGTAAAACACGATGTTGGTAAGTTTCACTTTCTGTTATGGAATCAGTATGGATTTCTGATTCTCAAGCAATAGTATGGAGCTATTGTGTTTGGATTCCAAACACTTTCAGGGAATAAAAAAATCCCAATTTCATTTAACTTTTCTTTAAAAAAAAAAGTATTGGAAACATTTGTATTAGGTTTTGTAAAATCCTTTTCTTCTAAAATTACAAAATCTAATTTTAGTCCGATATTATTTGAAAATAGACCTTTATGTTTCAGTTTGAGATAAACTTTTATTTGCTATAGAGATCTAAGGACAGATATCATTTGTTATACAGAGAAACTGTATTAGAATGAATGTACCTGAGCTGAGTATTGGCAATATTTGAACATGGACCAAGCTTTTCCCCACTGAAGGCCATTGTTTGGTCTGAAATAGAGTGATAGATTCATAGATTTTAAGCCCAAAAGCATTAAATCATCTTGTCTGACCTCCTCCTGTGTGTCACAGACCATTACATTTCACCCAGTTACCCCTGGATTCAGCCCGTAACTTGTGTTTGACTAAAGAATATATTTAAGAAAGGCAGCCAGTCTTGATTTGAAGACATCAGGAGATGGAGAATCCATCACTTCCTTTGGTAGTTTGTTCCATCACTGTTAAGAAATTTGTATCTAGTTTCTACTTTGAATTTGTCTGGTTTCATCTTCCACTACTGGTTCTTGTTATGCTTTTCTCCACTAGATTAAAGGGCCCTTTAGAACCTGGTATTTTCTCCCCATAAAGGAACTTATACACCGTACCTCTATCTTCTTTTTGATAAGCGAAACAGATTGAGCTCTTTAAGTCTCACACTGTCAGGTATTTTCTCCAGCCCACGAATAATCTTTGTAGTTCTTTTCTGCATCCTCTCCAATTTTTCAACATCCTTTTTAAACTGTGAAGATCCGAACCAGATGCAGTATTACAGCATCTGTCTCACCAATGCTATATACAGAGGTAAAATCACCTCTCTCCTCTTACTTACTCCTCCCCTTTTCATGCACTAAAAGATTGCATAAGCCACTGGGAGCTGATGTTGAGTTGCTTGTCCATTATGACTCCTAACTACTTTTCAGAGTCACTTCCTTCTTGGATACAGTTCCCCATTCTGTGGGTATGTCCTGCATGCCTTGTTCCTAGATTTATAGTTTTGCATTGGCTGTATTAAAACATTTTTTTTTCAAATGCGGCCCCCTTACCAAGCTATCCGGATCGCTCTGTATGACTGTCCCCATCATTATTTACTGCTCCACCAACCTTTGTGTCATCTGCAAATTTTATGAAGAGTGATTTTATATTTGGTATCCAGAACATGGTGGGATAGACCCAGGCCAGTTGGGTACAGCAGAATAGCAGAAGGCAGATATACTGGCCACTGGATTAACAGTTTTCTGTTCCCTGACTGACCAGAGCAGGGGCTGCTCCAGGCTAATGAGAACACCTGACTCCAATTAACCTGCAAAGAGTCAGGTGAGGGCATTAAGCTAATGTGACCACCTGACTCTAATTAAGGCCCCGCTGATACTATAAAAAGGGCTCACTCCAGTCAGGCAGAGGAGCCAGAGGAGAGGAAGTGTAGCGGAAGGGCTGGTTAATGAATACACCCTCAAGTTATTGATAAGGGAGCCCTAAGGTAAGGGTGAAGAAGGGAGAAGCAGGAGAGCTGTGGGGAAGTGGCCCAGGGAAATGTAGCAACTCTGGCAGTGAAAGGTTGGCTGCCAACAGCTGCTACCATTAGGGTCCCTGGGCCGGAACCCGGAGTAGAGGGCGGGTCCGGGTTCCCCCCAACCCACCACTACAGGAACACCTCCTGGGAGGGGAAATCAGGCCCCTGTCAGGACAGGAGGCTAAACTGTTCTAAAACAAGCCCTAGGGACAACAGAGACTGTGGGAGTTCTCTCACCAACCTCCTTGCTGGCTTATAATGAAAAGGCCTCAGTAGACTGTAACCCTGGCCCTAGAGAGAGAAGGGCTATGTGGAGGGTCACAGAGAGCCACTGAGGCTAGCATATACCGCCTAGAAGTGCAGGACCCGCGGGGACAAGGTCAGAGCTCTGCCACAATGGACATAAATATTGAATAACATCAGGCCTACTACTGATCCCTGCAGAATGCCCCTAGAAACACCTCCATTCAGTGACAATTCCTGATTCCCAACTACATTTTGAGATCCGTCAGTTAGCCAGTTCTTAATCCATGTTAATTTGAGCTCTATTGATATTGTATAGTGATAATTTTTAATCATAATGCCATGCACCACTGAGTCAAATGCCTTACAATGTCTATTACGTCTGCGCAGTTATCTTCATCAATCAAACTTGTAACCTCATCAAATAATGAAATCAAGTATGTTTGACAGGGCCTATGTGGGGAAATAGAACAGGGGGGCCTTCTTTTTGATAGCCAGAGCTTTGAATCTGTGGGCCCCGAAATAAACCCTCCAACAGAGATCTGTTATGCTGATGGCCTTTACACAGAGTAGGGCAGGCCTAAAGCCTGAGCAAGACTGAACAACACGATTCTCTGCCAAACTCGGTCAAGGGTAATGACCAGAGGAGGGGAAGGGGGGAGGAAAGAAACACAGAATAATGCTAAAAGCTACAGCAAGAAACTGCTTTAGCAACATAATAACCGCAAGTTTATGAAACCGCTCGAAAAATAGAATATCCGCTTATATTAAGAAATTGTTTTTGCAAAGAGTTAATCATCCTTGCTGCTACAGCTATTTGCAACATTTTCCAATTCCAGCTATCTGCAAAATTAACCAATGATAGCTCTTCTTTAAGCGTCCCATGGTAACCCCCCCCCAACCCCTCACCGAAAACCTCCGGAAAATAACATGTGCCTTGCCGAGAAATGTACCCAAACTGGGGCCAAGCGCCACCCCTGCGGAAAACCGCCAAGCGCCCCTTTACCGAATTAAACACCCACTTCTCAGAAAATAATGAGGGAGGTGCCGGGGGGGGGGGGGAGCTGACCCCAACCCCAGTTTCTTAACTCATGACCAACTCATGACTAACCCCAACCCTAGTTCCTCAACTCATGACTGACCCCAACCCCAGTTTCTTAACTCATGACGTATTGTTTGTACTTTGCTTGCGGTTTAATGAAATAAAAACCCGCCTGTGCGCGGTGCTCAGGGTGTCAGTTTTCGAACTGCACCCCAAACGCGTTTGGTACGTATTGCAATAAAGGCCTCAGGCTCTGAGTCTGTGAACTAAAATAAGTGCGTGGGTGATTCTTTCCACGACACCTATTTTCCATTAAACCATGTGTAGTGGCATGAATTATATTCCTATTTTTTACTTCTTCATCAGTTGAATCCCATATCAGATTTTCCATTATTTTGCCTGGGGTTGATGTCAGGCTAACCGAGGTATAGTTACCCAAGTCATTCCACTTGCCCTTTTAGAATATTGGCACAACATTAGCAATCTTCTCGTCTTCTGACATTACCCCCATATTCAAAAAATGTATTAAAAATTAACATCTGTCGACCCAAGATCTCCTGAACCAACTCTTTTAGGACTCTTGAGTTCAAGTGATCCATGCCTGCTGATTTAAAAATCTTTATCTCTAGTAGGTGTTGTCTAACATCGTCCGTAGTTACTAATAAACTGGAAAGTACTTCATCATCCTCACATGGTATGGGTACATCGTCCTGCCTATTCTCAAATACAGAATAGAAATATTTATTGAATACCTCTGTCTTTTCTGCTCATTTTTAACAGTTTTACCATCTCCTTGTAGTTATGGGCCTATGTTATTGCTAGGATTTCTTTTCTTCCCAATATATTTTTAAAAATTCTTATTGTCCTTTGCTCTGCCAGCCAGGGATTTTTCCCTGATCTACCTAGATTCCTTTATCAATTTTCTGTACTTCATACATTCTAATTTATATTGATTGCTATCTATTTGCCCCCATTTCCACTTGTTATATATTGCTTCTTTATTTCGAATTGCTGCCTTCAATTTACAAGTGAACCAGCCAAAGTTGTCCTTTTTCTTGATTGTGGAATCTTGGCTTTTTGGCCATCTAATAAACTCTTCTTGAAGAATTTCCAATGTTCATTCACATTTTTCTTTCTATATTTTTCTTTCCAATCAGTTTTGTTCATGATTTTCCTCAGCTTTAGGGAATTAGCTCTTATATAGATGAGCCAAACCTAGAATAGTTTATTCAACTGCCCCCAAACTATAGAGTGTTGGAACAAATTGGACCTGAACAGAAATCACCTCTGGTTTTGGTTTTGTAAACCCAAAACCCAATTGATGGGGTCTCATTTAAACCAAAACCATGGTTTTACCCATCTCTTGTGTGAAGTAATTTCATTTGCTCTGTTTGCTGCATATATCTAAAATAAGACTAAACTAAGCCTTTACTTCACATATGAGAGGTTGGGTGTTTAACAATATGTAAAAGGTGTCAAGGTAGCAAAGAAAATGTTCAGGTCTTTTGCATCAGAATTTATGGTATAAATTCAGTGTTTAAGTCCATGTTACAAACCCAGTCAAATAGAAAGACACTCATTTGTGTCATATGATTTGGTGGAACTGCTATTTTAGATGGTTGCTTGCAATGTTATTGTAGCTGTGTTGGTTCCAGGATAATTTTAGATGGTTGTCAGTTTTCGGCCTCTGGATTAAGGCTCTGTGAGTTGATTGTCCTTTACACATCTTCATGAATGGAACTGCTGCAGCATTTGAATTAATCTTTCCTTCCATGGTAGCTTCTTCTAAGCAGAGATCTTTAGATTCCACAATTTCTACATCCATGGGCAAAAATATGACCCACCTTTCAAAATAATATAACAAAAATAAATTGTCTGGGGCCATGAATTGAGTTGCTAGTACCCTGAATTAAATTCATGCCAGAGTCCACACCTGATGATGGAAATGTTATGCCTTTGATTTCTTGGATGTAACTTTCATTTTTTATTATTATTAATTAGTTATATTAATTAGCACTTTTAATCTGAAGATCTCAAAGGACTTTACAAAAGAAGGTATGTGTTATTCTCTAAAGGCTCCATGTGGACTAAAGCTCTATTCTTGGCTCTTAGCTTCTCTGTTCAAGAGAAGCTATAACTTCTCTAGCGCTCAAAAAATGGGGGTCCTTTGATGCACAGGCAGGCCAGCCTCCAACTTAGACTGATTGCCAGTGCCTCAGCTTTCCCCTCTAAAACATGTGGTTCCAGTTTCTTTCTGACTGCTCTCAGCAAGGGAGCTCACTGCTGGAATTATTCAGGCCTGTTCCAGCCTCTACCAGCTTTGCAGATTTTAGGTTTGGTTTGGACGGCAATTCTGTATCCCTCGAATGACTTGGCCTGTTAAAAAGTGTTCTGGAGTGTCTCCTTGCAACACTGGTTTCCCTGTACACTTTTAGCAACATTGCTGGAACAGTCTTTGAGTTCTCAGTGCCTCTATGAAACCAGGAGGGTTTTTTGGCTGCCACTGGTCATATCCATCAAAGATTTTGACCCCACCCCTGTGGGTCATTGGCCTCATCATTTCCCAGTGGTATTCCTTCAGTACTTGTCGTGTTGATAGCCCCAGTGCTTTACTGACAGAATCACCTTCTCACAATGCTGTGAGCCAATGGCCTTGTTGCTTACCTTGAATTGTCAAGTCTTCTAAATTATTAGTTTTGACGCCTTCTCCTGGTGCATAGAGATAATTTGTCTTTCTTTTGTCTCTTGTCTTCCCTGCTAGATTCTGGAAATGACGTTCAGAGGTGACGTCCTTTGGGTTGTACTTGGGTGTCTCTCTTTGCCAATTAGCAGCTCCACATCTCCTACCCAAATTGCCTATCTATCCTGTGTGCTTAAGTATTTATGTGGCTCCCATTACCATAGTATCTAAGCACCTCACAATCTCTAATATATTTACCATTACAACACCCTATGAGGCAGGGCAGCAGTGCAATTATCCCCATTTTACAGATGGGGGAACTGAGGCACAGAGAAACTCAGTGACTTGCCCAAGGTCACACAGGAAGTCTGTGGCAGAGCAGAGAAATGAACCCACTCTCCTAATTCCTAGGCGAGCACCCTAATCACTGGATCATCCTTCCTCTAACACATTCTCAGATAAAAAGATTCTTTGTACTTCTATATCACCTTTTATTATTAATCATTGTAAAGTTGTCAACAAAATAATAGACTCAAATGTTTCCTGAACCCTAAAAGTCAGTTTGCCCAGAAATGCTTTGCTAACTTTGTGAAATAACTTCTCCTCTGACCCAGATACAGTGTGTGTGCAATGCACTTTGTAATGTCACTCCAATGAGCATCAAGATTTCTACCTCAATATGACATCTGTAGGCCAGGCAGTCATTGTTCTGATCAGCAGCATTCTTATGGTTGTGTCGGTACCCGAGCAGCTGCTGCCACCAAAGAGACTTTGGGCTGTATGAGATCATTTGAAAATTTGCAGTAGCAGGGCATTTAGGATCTGCAAACAAAACCATTCAAACAAGAATAGTTTTATTTTCCTCTAAATTGGAAGGAAGAAGAAAAAGAGACAACACTTGATTTAATTTGGATTAAAAGAATGCTGTTGGGTTTTGGGTTTTGGGAAAGATGAGTTTTGATGTTACCTTAAACTGGTAAAAAAATATGAAAGTTCCAGTTGAAACTGTTTCCTCTGGAGTTTATTTCTAAAATCAAAACACCTCTCTGATTTGAAGTCCTAAACCTACTGCTGTGAATAAAAATGTGCAGCCCATTCACTTATTCACTCTGGACAAATAAAAGGGCAATGATTGAAATCGCAGTGGGGTGAATAAAGCCTGCTGATCGGAATGAAGGATACTTACATTTCAATAAACATATGTTGGTCTCAGGTATTATTGGTTTAAGTGACAGTCTCATTTGAACTTAAAGTACCTTTTGCTTTAGCTGCTCAAAGGCCAGGCTTGTCATCAAGGAAGTAAGATCTCTTCTGTTCCCCCCAGCTGGAAGAAAAGTGATTGGAGGTGATAGGGGAAGGGACAGGGCACACAAAAGAAAAGAAACACACACACACACACACACACACACACATACACAACTTCTTACACTGGTTCCAGCGTGCCCTTCCGTTGGCAGGAATCCTTTTGATCAAATCCTTGCCCTGGGCTGAATGTGTTTTAATGAGCGTATAGGCACTGTCTTTTATTTCCTAGGCATATTTTAGGTCCTTAAGGCTAGACAAGTAAAGTTTGCACTTAAATTATAAGGTGTTCTTTTTACATATACTCCAGCAAGAACGCTTAGCACTTCAGTATGTTAAGGCTCAACTGTTCCAAACTGAAGGACACAAGAAAAATAGTAGAGAATTAAACTTGAAGTGGTGGGTAATTGTTTCCTTTAACATGTTTTCTTT
This sequence comes from Emys orbicularis, assembly GCF_028017835.1. Classification (NCBI taxonomy): domain Eukaryota; kingdom Metazoa; phylum Chordata; order Testudines; family Emydidae; genus Emys; species Emys orbicularis. Next base: position 169,598,221 of record NC_088685.1, read on the forward strand.
GCAGGTGATACAGAATTATGATGAGTTAGGCAGGACTTTTCAAAGGAGCTGAAGAGAGCTAGGTGCCCAAATCTCACTAAACTTCAATGGGAAATGGAAGCTGAGCACCTAACTTCCTTCAGCTCCTTTGTAAATTCCAGCAGAGATATTTCGTTCATCCTGCACAAGCCTGAATCCCAGCGGAGTGGAGCCTACTGAAGCTTTGCACAGGTGCAGCCTTCCTCCACAGGCTGTTTGGTATAGTCAGCAGCCTTGGAGTGAATAGAGAGCTATGGTTTTAATGCTAGCATGAAAAAGGCCATGCATCAGAAGAGCACATTCTGATCTCCTTGGTGTAAATCATAGTTATTGCCACCACAATGGGCACTAACTGGCACATTGTCAGTCTGCAAGAGGCCAGGGAGTGCTTGGACATAGAGAATAGGCTACCGCATGTGTTCACCTCATGTGTGAAGCAGATTGATGGGACAACATGCAGGAGCTTGCTTTGGGAACTGCCCTGACCTACATGTTCTGTGGCTAGTGGGAGGCCGCCATTCCTCAGGGCTGCCAATCTGATGCTCCTTGTGAGCACTAAAGAACACATTCAACATAAAAATGCATTTGACAAAAGGTGAATGTTGTTTATCTACTCAGCATTTGTGGGAAAAGGCGACATTTCATCAATGTGTTATCAGGTACTAAATAATAACATGGTATCAAGAAAGAAAACTTGCTCGCCGCAATGAAAATATTCATCACAAATTTTTGCTTTACTTGCTCAGTGTAAAAGAGAAAATTGGAGGAAAATGGATGCCAAGACCTCTGTGCAGAAGAAGGTAAACCTTCCCTGAATTGGGATGGCTGCAGTTGAAAGAAAGTTTTATCTTGACAGCAGCTGCCAAAATCAAAACCTTTTTCAAAGATTTTTTGATCTGAATCACAGGGGGTGGAACTTATCCAAACAGGAACCCTGCAGATTTCTTCAACTTCTGGTGACAAAGGTATGACATTTATCATTTGTGACTGTTATTCCATGTGTGCTAATTGCCAAAACGAAGCTTTCAAAAAGCCAACTTTTATTTGTGACTGATGCATTTTGTAAATAAAAGGACGCCAAACGTTTAAATTCCGAGTTTTGTAGCCCATGGTACCAACTGTTTGTTTCCCATGTAAAACTGCCTGCACTTAGCTAATTGCTCCATTTGTATTTACCGTACAGTTTCAATAAAGCTTATTGCTGTGTAGCTTTGGCTTAGTTATCAGGTATGTAAGATTTAACTATCTCTTTTTGTTAGCGCATTATTGCATAAATAATAGGAATATGCCACAGGAACATAGGAATTGCCTTACTGGATTGGCCCATAGTCCATCTAGTCAGGTATCCTGTGCCCCACATTGGCCCATATCAGAGGCTTCAGAGGAAGATGTAAACCCCCCAAATGGACAATTTTGCTGTAACTACAACTATGGAGAAAGGAATTTCCTAACCCATAGCAGTTGGTGACTGGCATTTTTTTATCCTAGCTAGTGTTAATGAAGATGATATTATTTTATAGATGTCCAGTGCTATTTTGTATCAGATATTAAGATAATATCTTTTGACAGTGGATTCCACGGGTTAATTACATGTTGTGTAAAAAATGTAGTGCTTAACTGTATTGGGTTCCTGTATTATGTAATAAGGTAAATAGGAACTCCTGATTTACCTTCTGTAGACTGTTCATTATTTTATATACTTCTGTCATGTCACCTCTTATTCATATCCTCCCTTAATTTAGTCCTACATTTTAAAAATCTGGCCTCAAATGGAAGTCATTGCATTCATCTGAACTCTGCCCTTCGTGGTAACTGTTCTGTTTCTGCTATACCTTTTTTTTTTTTTTAAATGAGGCAACCAGAACTGAAACTGTTCAAGGTAAGAGTGTGCCATCATTTTTTTTTTATATAACAGCATTACAGTATTTTCAGTATTATTCTCTATCACTTTCTTAATGCAGTCTAACAAGAGATTGTGGCTAATCAAAACTATTGCAACAAAAATGTTTGTCCCCTCAGGTTTTAATTTAAAATATTTCGTAAATTAAAAAAAAAATGTAATGTCTAATAGCACCTTTTTTCCTCCCAAATTTGGAGTCATGGATTTTTTGGGGATCCAATGGCTGAGCTAGTGTGTATGTATTAAGTGGAATTGCTTATTTTATTCTGCTAAATAGGGTGGAGGATCCTTTTTTCAGTGTTTCCTGGCTGTAAGCTTTATTGGCATATTGCAATTTAGAAAATAATTCATTCATAAACTAATCTCAAGGATATCTGACTAAAAAAAAACCCAAACTCAACTTTGGGGCATTATCTGTCAGAAAGAACATGTAGAGAATTCAGATTATATGAAAGTAAGTCTGAAAATGTTATGTGGAAAAATGCCCATGCATTTAATTACTTGTTCACAAAAAAATCTCAATGCACAACTTAGCTATATTACTGGCAGAGTTAAATTAGCCAGGCATATTTAGATCGAGAAACACCTCTTCGGCCTACCATATAGGGACCCCTGGTTTACAGGAAACATGAACACTGAAATACCCACAATTCTATCTGTAAGAATATATTTTGGTTGGGTATACACAAAACAAAAAGCTCGAGTATTTAAAAATGCAACAGTACACAATACTACTATGTCATTGATATATGTATCATACAGAACATGAGCTTCCTTATAAAAATAGTACCATAGACGTTGCTCATAACAGTGCAGTATCATTTTTGTAAGCTGTAGTGTTCTGGAAAATCACAAGATATTGTAGTAAAATAAGTAAGTAAAAATAAGGGCAAGTGCAATAGCTTTTTCTATATACTTTATAGCACTTGCCATTACTTGAGTTAGTGGATAGCCTAATACATAAGCCAGTGTCTCTTTCAAGGAAATGATCAAAACAGGAATATCCAGCATGAAGTTACTGTAGTCAAAACTAAGGGGCTCATAGTATAACCCTAGTCAGGCCCCAATCCTGCAATGATATTTGTACAGGCAGACCCCGTGCCCTTATGGATGTCATTGAAGGTGCCAAGGGGCTTAGGATGCATCAAAGAGCATAAGGTTCTGTCTACCCTAAAACTACGCTCTTGGAACCAGTTTGTGACGTTCTCCTCTGACCTTGTTACCACAAAGATGGTAGAATTGTGTCCACGCAACAGCTTGATTCACCACACAACTATGTATCAACAAAGTCCGTATTAACATACTGACTACCTGTATTTAGGAAGAAGGATGGTCTAGTGATTAGGGGACCGATTTTTAAAGGTATTAAGGTGCCTCGTGGGATTTTCAAAAATATCTAGGTGCCTAACACCCATTGAAATCAATGAGTTTTAGGAGCCTAGTTCCTTTTGAAAATCTCCCTTAGCATGTAAATACCTTTAAAAATCTCGCCCTAGTGTGAGCCTTGGAAGTCCCAGGTTCAATTTGCTAAGTCACTAAGGTCCAGAATTTGTATTTAGGTGCCTAAAGATGCAGGTAGGCACCTAGTGGGATTTTCAAGAGGGCCTAGGCATCTATCAGCATCTTTAGGAACCTTAATACATTGAAAAATCTTGCCCTTTGTCTTTCTGTGCCTCCATTCTCTCCGCCCCCCCCCCCCGGTCCCCCATTGGGGGATAATAGCGTTTCCCTTTTTCACAGGGAAATACATGAGAATAAACCCTTTAAAGACTGTGAGGCATTCAGATACCACAGTAATGAAGGGCTTATAAGTATCTAGATAGTACTGCTGCATTCTGGAAAACGTGGCCTGTTGTTGTACACAGAATATCCCATAGTGCACAGGTACAATTAAGGAGTCCCTTCTACGTGCCGAAAGAAGTGGTTACAGGAAGACAACTGTTCTCTAGCCTAGAACACTGGCATGGTTGAAACTGTTAGCTGCCCAATTGCTAACCAAGTATTAACCATGGTGTGTGCGAGCACAGATTACGTTTACAGCCAACCATGTCACTAACTGACTACAAACTCTATCAGAAGTTGCCATGTAGATGGGGCCCAAGTGTCTTGAAACAGGCACCTCGTGTTTTCAAAAATGTCCCAAGTTTTCCTTTGTTAAACACACACTGGAGCCAGGCCAGTTCCACCCAGCTCTTGGCCTTCCACACCCTCCAGAGGCAAGGGAGGATACGCTGTTGATGTGGGGTTAAGTGAACAGGAAAGCCATTAAAATGTATGTGATTTTGGCAAGGCGCTGTATTTTCCCAGTATCACTTCTGTGGCTGTCTAGATATAAATAAATAAATATTATGTTTTAAAAAAGAATGACAAGGGGAAGAGAGGCGAGAGGGAGCAGTAAAACATTCTGTGTTAGGGTTTCCTTCAATCTAAGCCTGACTGAACCATTCAGATTGGTTTATAATCTAAAACCCTGGCAACAGGGGACTGTAGCACATAGATATGTCAAAACCTGTGTTTTAGAAATGTTCAAAGTGAGCCAGGCTGGTCGAAAACTTTCTGTTGAAACTGTTTTTTGTGGAACATTTGTTTTTTGACTAAATGGTATTTTTCACTAAAATTGTCTGCTTGCCATGGAAAATGTTGACTTCTAGTCAAAGAATTGAACACCCAAAAATCAAAAAGATTTTGTTTTTCAGTTTAAAAAATCTGAAAAAAATTGATTCGGAACTGCTGCTGTGATGTCTCATAGGAGTTGTAATTCAATTGCTTGATGCCCCTCTTCTTCCCTATTGCCAGGCCCAGCTGGATTACATCTTCCATGATACCTTGTGGCCAGGGACTCCCAGGATGCATCATGGTGGCCCAGTGAATGGGATGATTGTGGTGCATCACGAGAAATGTAATCAAGCCCAGTGTATAGAGGCGAATAGGGTCATGAGGCATTTGAACGACAACCCCTAAAGTACCACAACAATATTTCCAAATCAAAATCTTTGGTTTTGGGCTTTGTTTTTTTACCAAAAGTCAAATTTTTCTGTAGAAAAAATATTTTCTGATCAGCTTTAATAATGGTGTTTCTTTATTTTACTTCTTTTTTATAGCCAAAACACTGTTCTGACAGTCACTCACTCCCAAGACAGGAATCTTGTCAGATGAGAAGGGTGTTGAGGTAAAGGAATACTTTGGGGGGCAAGAAGAGAAATTCAGGCATATCTCTAGGAAAAAGCATATGAAACATAAGTATGTGAGTTCTGTAAACAGTAAATTGAACAAATCAATCTCAAGTTGTGGGGCAGGAGGGGAAATAAACTGTAAAATCAAATTATTTTATGCAAAATACTCACACCTATGTCACCACACTGACTTCACTGGAGTTGTCCACATGTAAATGAGGCAAGATCTGGTCACCTACTTTTTGGAGCCTTCTCAAATCAAACTGAACGTTTTGAAGATATGACACCCAGGCTTCAAAATCCTCCTGATTGATGCAAGATCAGTGATCAGAAGGTGATAATTATTTACAAGCTCATTGCAGATGAGATTACCATCACCTTATCTCATATACATCTTTACTAGCGCCACAGAAACCTGGTGATATGACATTGTAGTTCCAGTGCTGACTCACAGTGCTCCTCTGATCTCTACATTGGCTTACTATAGAACATCAGGTAAATATGAAGTTATAAATCTATATCAGGTTCTCATGGGAGTGGACCAAGCTACCTGAAAGAATCCCTTTCACTCAGAGAGCACAGCTTCCATTAACACTTATGATCCAGAGCAATGATGAAACCGTTGACCTTGAGAGTCAAACTCCTGAAAGCAGGGGGACAGAACTTTCTCAGCAGGTGGCCCAAGATTTTGGAATTCCTCTCCAGAGAAGGGGAGAATGCTTGCAGACTTCACCACCTTCACAACACGGTGCCAAACTCACTGCTTTAGCCCAGCCTTCCACAACAACAACAACTAAGAAAAAACAAGGAGGAGGAAGAGACGCTCTCTCACACACATACAATTCTTTTAAATGTCACCAACTTCCTGGGGAAGAGGAAGAAATCAATGGGATTTGTACTCTTTAACCTTTGAGGTGCTTTTGAGAATACCACTCGTATTCTACTTGTTGGACTCTGTTTTTATTTGACTTAAGTCCAGATTTTTAAAGGTATTTAGGCGTTGCTACGCTCAGCATTGCAATGCCTAACTGATTAAGGTACATACATCTCATTTTCATTCAATGGGACTTAGGCTCCTCAGGGCCTAAATCACCTTTAAAAATGAGTTAGGCTCCTAAGTTAGCTAAGCATTGCAATGCTGAGTGCTGCAATACCTAAATAGCTTTAAAAATCTGGGCCTTAGACAATAGGGCAGTGGTTCTCAACCTATTTATCATTGTGGGCCGCTATGTGGCCCCCAATGCATTACCTGGGCCACAGGTTGAGAACCAGTGCCCCCCACAAATCCCTTTACAGACCCCAATGACCCGGCCCAACCACAGACCCCTCCATAGGGTGAGGCCAGGAGTGAACCCCAGGCATGGGTAGCCCCTACCCTGACCCCGCCATGTGGCAGCCCCAACCCTGGACCCCACCGGGGGGGCCGGGCAACAGGGCAGGCAGCCCGCAGTTTGGGGCAGGGCGGCCCAGCAGCCCCGATCCCAGACTCCACCATGCGGGGCAGGGCAGCTGGGACCCCGGACAGGGTGGAAGGGAGGCCAGGACCCCGGACCTCACCGTGCTGGGCAGGGCATCAGGGCAGCCAGGGCCCTGGACCCCACCGCGCCAGGTGGTGGGGCTGCCCACACCCCCAACCCCGCAGGCCCAGCGGCCTTTAGCACACAGCTGGTGTGCACTATGGTGATGGGTGCAAGATAATGTAAGGAGAAAGAGATGATCCAAGTATACTTAATCCTGCCTCAGTGTGGGGGAGATGGACTAGTGGTCACGTCCAGCCCTACATTTCGATGATTTCTATGATCTTAGGGTGATGCCTGCAAAGCACCAATCGAATCCAGTTTTCAGCACCGCAGATTCTGCATATTTCCTGTATCTCTCCATGAGCTTTATAGTCTTCATTCTTGCCTACACTGGGAATATAACTGAATTTGAGCCAGCGATTGCTGGACACCAGTGTATTTGCAACAATATCTGCTGAAGACAAGGTCAGCCATGATTTGTACCAGTGTAGCTAATCCCTGCTCAAAAGTGGAGTAAACCACACCAGTGCAAATCATGGCTTACCTTGCCCATATTAAGAATTTGTATCAGTGGCCAGCGATGCCATTAGCCAGCCACAGATGGCGGTAATGAGGCAAACCTAACAGTGTCAGCAAGGTCTTCATTCCTGATTTTAGAATTCTCTGACACTGTCCTTGTCTAAATCAAAAATAGGGAAGCAAATGGAAATTAAAATTGTGTGACAATTTATTTCAGTAATTGCTACTTCCATGGCCTTATTGATTTAAAAATAAAATAAAAGACTGATCAAATGTATGTTCATAAGTGTTTTTTTTTTCAAAAGCATTCAATATAAAGCCCTTATGTTCTGTAAAAATAAATAAATAAGTACAGTATGTTCTCCTGGCAGCTGGCTGTAGAGTAAACTTAGAGCACCTGCTTTCTTTTCTTTTGTTCAGGTTTTACTGCTAAATGCATAACGCTTAACACTAAATAAAGAAGGAGGGTGACCATGGCTACTGAAGAGATTCAAAGGCAGTCTGTGCATTGCTTGTAAAGAACTGACTGAAAAATGTATATACTGTAAGGCAGATACAATATTCTTGCACAATAATCTAGCATTAATTTCTATTGTCTTTTGAGTGCCAGAGCCTCTTGAATACCACAGAAAAATCGGAAGCAGCTCTATTGTGTAAGGTATCACATATTTGGTGAATTTAACCAATAACAGACTTAAAGGTGCTAGCAGACCAGGCAGTGTCCTTGAGAGCTGGCAGAAGGGGATATTAAACTATTCTACCTTATTTTGGCCTCTTCGGCGGAAGGTTTGGGGGAAAACGTTCTTGAGGTCTTGATTATTTTATTTGTAAATAACCATCTGCTTCTTTCTGATCAAGAGCCAGCATAGCAAGGTGCAACCCCAGGGAGAGCTGTGATTGATACTCCTCCACCTCTGTTAGCAGGGGTTTCACACAAAAGAGAGCGTTAGGCTCAGCGGTGACCCACGATGAAAAAGAATTCACTTTCTTTAAAAAGGTAAATGATCTGATGTTCTAAAAGGATGCAGGTGGCATAAGGAAAAAGAACCAGCCATCAAACACCTCAGTTCAGTTCTGTCGTACCAACCTCTTTCCAACTCATTTGTAAATTCGACTGCTTATCTCAACTCAGGCAAGTCAGGATACACAGCAATAGCTGGGTAAAGTAGGAGCAGCTTTTACTGGGTAATGTTGGAAGCATTATCTAGTGATTAGAGCGGGGGACTCAGAATCAGGATTCTGTTACAGGATCATCACTAATTTGCTGTGTGACCTTGAACAAGTCATTTAAGCATTTTTGTGCCTCAGTTTACCTATTGGCAAACTAGATATAATACCTACATCAAGGGTTCTATGACAACTAATTGATGTTTGTAAAGCATTTTAAGATCCTTGGTGCTATCAAAATGAATATTATGGCTATGAATTAATGATTGACTATATGGGCTATTGACAAGAACAATTTGCTTAGTTCATGTGCTTTCTTCCTGGGTTCCAAGACCCAAAGACTTTCTGGACCTACCCCAGAAAACAGGAATGTTTAAAAGATAATGGCTTTCCTAGATAACCAATTTTTATAGCATTATGTAACTCAGCTTTAAAACACAACTCATGAATTCCATCTGTAAAAAAAAATAAACTGCTAACGGCTGCTTCTGTGCAGATAGCATTAGCATCCTCTTCTATAACCCGATATTCACACCAGTAAAATACCAGTTGGTACCAGTCAGAAATTAGTAGGGAAACTGTTCAGTGAAGAGGGGAAAAAAAGGTTATGAAATCTGGTATCTGGTGGATTTTTTCACTTAGGTATTTCAGCTTAATGTGCTTTTAGTGGAAAGGTTCCAAAACGCACAACCAAAAAAAAAAAAAAAAAAACAGGCAAAATAACTAGAGGTAAATTCAGTGTTTTTCCACTCCAGTGAGCACAACCTTTGCTTTTATTCTGGAGCAAGCAGCTGCAGGTGCCTCAAGTCAGCCAGTTCTATCTATCTGCAATGTCATCCATGTTTACTTGCAGCACTGGACTTTAGATTCTGTCAGGATGCCAATCCAACGGGCCGCCAGGCACTGCAGCTGACAGTCAAATCTGTAATGCTGAATCCTTCTTCTGGAAAAAACGGCTAAAGAGGTTAATACACTCAAGTAAGGATAAACACACCAGCTGTTATAGTTTCTAATATTTAATGTCATTATCAAATAAAATAACTCCTAAGGAATAAAAAATATGCAGCCTCCAAATCACTTATCTTTGTTAGGAGAGTATTAATAAATTATCTTAAAAGCCTATACTATAAAATAATAATACAGAGCCTTCAATTAAAAAGATATTTGCTCTGCTATTGCACTGATGTTGTTAAGCACTGATGCTGTTATAATTTAGTGTTTTATCAATATCAGCTCCATGCAATGTACAATACCTATAGGTTAATCATGGATGCATTATTAGAATGTTCTAGATTTAAAAATATTTTTGTTGTTGTTTCAAGACCTTTTCAGAAATGTTTTGTCAATATCATTTTATTAAAACTAATGCTTCAGAGGTACCAGAACTGTAGGTTTTTCTCTTTTCTAAAACCAACCATGGAAGAACTCAAAAAGATATTAAGAGAAATTAGTCCTGTAACTGTGTGTGTGTGTGTGTGAGAGAGAGAGAGAGATCTCAGAGAATACTCTCCAGAACTGGGTGTTGGTGCTAAAGATTTTTCATACGTGCAGTCATTAATTGAATATACATTTTTTCTCCCAATGTATTAAGCACAGCTTCCTTCTTCACAACCTACAAAGTACAGCCTGACATAAACTCACCGTCTAGTTTATGATTGATATCACAGCAGGACCCATTCATTGTGTTATACATAAAGATCTTTGACTGACTCCATAAAAAACCCTGAATTTTGGGGAGTCGTAACTCAGCCATTTCAAAATTTGTTTGTCAGCCCAGATGTATTTCCTTTTGGTTTTACAAGATTTGATTGAAATCAGTTTCTCCACTTGTTGCTTAATGGTGGGCAAAGGCACATGGTTTGTTGGGACTTCAGATGGCTTTTCAGTTTGAGTTTGTCCATTTGTTTGTAACGGCAAAATATGAAGTCAACATTCACAATTCACCACTGTTAATAGTCAGGGCCACCACTCCAAATCCAGTAGGTCTTAAGTGGGACTAAATTGGTTCATAAGCCTTTGGCTGGCCCTCTGAGTAGGGTTATATTTCACCCGTGCTACATATTTTGTGAGTAGTGGATAATGCAAAAAATCCTGTTACTAAATTGGACTTCGTCCTAATAAGATTTGCATAATTATTTTTCTATTGACATTGTATTGTTTTTGAAGCACCTTTGAGCTCTAGGTGAGGTCAACAGAAGACACTCAAATGTTCTGTTATGAAACAAGGATGGATGAACAGGGTCAGATAAAAATAATAACTGATTCACAAGTCAATGAAGCTACACAAACTTACCTCAGCAGCAGATCTGGCCAGGAGTTTTTAAACCAACCTCTGGAATTTTATAGAAAATTATATTCCCTGCTGTGGCATTCCCTAGATGGGTTTAAATTCTACAGCAAGATTCTGACTCTCTAATAAATGCTGTAGGACTTTTCCATAAGGGCTGAAATCTTATGAGGGTGATTTCCAGTCCTGTTTTTACTACCAAATTGGTTTGGAGAGGCATGCAAACTTTTGCATCCTTATCCAAATAGAAACCTTTTCAGCAATGGCACCCCAGATCTGCCCCAGGCAGAAAACCAAGAAATTACATGTAAGGTACTACAAACTTGCCTTTGTCTCTGTTCTAGTGATGCACCATTCATTGCTGTTAATTTCACAGATAAAGGATCCAGGGAGGGCACTTCTTCCACAACTCCAAATTGTATCTTCCACATGTGCATGATCCAACAGGAGGTGCCAGCAGCTGGCTTCATTGAACAGCCCGGTAGTCACAGCTCAACATACTTTCAAAAGTAACATCAGGTAACAAGTACATGTGCAATTAAGACCAGCAACAGCGCCCCACTCGGGTTCCCATTTAGCACAGTACTTAAGCACATGCATAACTTTAAATACTTGCTTAAGCACTGACTAACATTTTGACTTAGAAATGCTGCTGCTTCTCAGGTTCTCCATGATCTAGTAAGAATCAGTAGGTTCAGTTCATAGGATTTGAGTCCAAAGGCGCCATAGACACCTCACAGTCCAGTCCAGTTATTATTCCTTGAAACAGACGATGAAAGAAGTTGTTTTATATTTCCTTGTAATGTAACGCTGCCCTTTGCACTTGCAATAACACTGTAACAACACTGAGGACCTGAATTCATAGTCCTTACACAGGCGAAACTCCCCCTTAAAGTCATCCAAAGTTTTGCCTAAGGACAATAAGAGGGTGAAATGTAGCTCCGTTTAAATCTTAAGTGGTACCAAAGGCTTTGTGTGGACTCTCTGTACCTGATAAGCTTCACCCTGAATGGAGTATCCCTTTAGAGACCAACATAGAAGTTATTTAAATTTCTTGAAAATGTTTTGAGCGTAAACCACCAGAAAAGCAATTAAGGTAAGTATGAAATAAGTGAAAGTTTATTGAATGATTTGATTTTAAATAATAATGATTAAAAAAACCCCAATATTTCAATTTAGAGATGTGAGGCACCCTTGCCTCAGCATAACACTGATGCTACAGTATTCATGCACGCAAAATTGCCATTCAGTAGGACTGCAGGATCAGACCCCCTGTTGTGGCTAGGCATTGCAGCTCATAAGGTATTGATTATGCACTGCTTGAGACACTTGTAATATGGAGTCACAGCAGGGCAACATAAAGAATGGAGTGGCAGCCTTCATTCTGAATGTTTTAGCCTTTGCCAGCATGAATCAAATCCTTTGTTGTTTTAATGTAAATGTTTGAAATTAATATTTGATAGTTTTGTTTTCAAATGTTCATTAAAACTTCTCGCCTGTATATTTTATTTATATAGATCATTATTGGCCAACCTCTTTCATAAAGTGCTGAAATTTGCCCTTGAGGCATCAGATGGAGTAGTCAGATTGTCAAATAAGTCTGTAATTGAAGTTAACACTGGCATAATATTTGCCTTCTGAAAATAAACATTACCTGTGAAGTTACAGGTTTACCACATTAGTGTGTGTGTTCTGCACATGGAAATGCATGCAGAGAAGGGCAATTTTGCTATGAGACATGAAGAATAGGTTAGAAATGAGTATCTTAGACTAGTGTTTGGATGGAATACCAGGCAAGACAGAGTTTATCAAAGCAATGATGTTTTTATATTTAAAAGCTTCGTATCAGGTTAAAGATTACACTTTATTGGTGTAAAGGAAAACAAAAAATAAATAAATAAAAGTACCACCTCCCGAAGAGCAATGCAAAAGTATTTGCATTTTTATATCTTAAAAGGGTCAGTGGCAGAAACAAGAAATCAGTAGCACTTCTTGTACACTGTAAAATTAATCAGTAACTTTGGAGACATGCTTATATTCCAGAAAACAAACGGAATAGACATCACATGGCATATAAAGACTTTCCCATGTGACATTCCTGGTGGATTTAAGATGATAAGCGACATAGTAGTTTCCAGCACAGTGCCTATAGAAAAACCAGAAGTGTAATGCTAGGCAAATTCTTGAGTCAGCCAGACACACCCCAAAATGAACTGTATTGTGTTATGTAGTCATAAGAAATGTGTTTTAAGCACGTTTATCATCTTATCATAATTATAGTTGGGCAAAAAAACCAGAGGGGCAGATTCTGCCACTCTTACTCCCTCCCAGATTCAGCAAACCATCCCTATTCAGCAAAGCATAATTATCTTTAAGCATGTGCTTGACTTTAATAGGACTTACATATTTGCTTAAAGAGACAAAGTGGGTGAGGTAATATCTTTTATTGGACCAGCATCTGTTGGTAAAAGAGAGAAGCTTCAGACCTGAAGAAAAGCTCTGTGTATGGTTGGAAGCTTGTCTCTCACACCAACAGAAGTTGGTCCAATAAAAGACATTACCTCACCCACCTTGTCTCTTTAATCTCCTGGGACCAACACAGCTACAACAACACTGCAAACTGCATATGCTTAATGTTAAGCACAGGTTTAAATGATACGCTGAACTGGGTCCTCTGTGAGTAGTCCCACTGATTCAATAGGACTACTTTTGGTGTAAGGCAGTATGCAATGTAAGTGAAGTAGCATCTGGCATATGAATCTTGGTCTACAAATTCCATCTCATTTCCATTCACACCAAATTAAAAGTCTTGAATATTTGTGATTTGACATTCACAAACTTCATCAGCACAATATTTCTTTGGGAACAGCCCATTGCCACTACCGTGACTGTCTGCTGCATTTGTCAGTTCTGTATATCATATGATATTGTTTCTGTTCTCTGACCAAGCAACAACAGGGCACATTTCAAATCACATATTTGTCTTTAAATTTTGCTCACCAAATTCACACTGCAACCCATGCAACTCACGTTTGGTTAATAGTTAAATATCTCACGGGGAGCCATTACACTGCCGAGGGCTCACCAGTATGTTCTACCCTCACCCTCCCTTGCCCCTAGCTAATAAACCTCATACAGTACTAGTATAGACACAGAAAGCCAGCCCGACAGGTGTGCAAATTGAGTAAAAGCACATTTATTGTAAAATGATTGTAGATAGGCTGCTTCATCCTATATAGTCCCTGGGATCCAAGGGTATGTGTGTGGAGAATCATTTATGACATGCCTCCCTACCCTCCTTATATAGCGTATGTGCTGGGAGTCAGAAGTAGCGTGGGCCGACAATGCTGCACGCTGACTATCCTCAACAAGTGTAATGGTTCCTAGGAAGCTGTTAGAAGTTGGGCCATTAAGAACAAACCTAAGCCAAAAAGGCCGCAGCCAGCCCAGGGACCAAGATGGGGAAGAATGTGAAGTCTTCTTTGTGTCCCTAACCTACGTGCTCTAGTGCACACAAGAACTGAGCCTAATAAGAACAATGTATTAAAAATAGAAGTTGGCAGAATCTGAACTATACACTGAGTCTGGGATTTTCAAACCCACTCAGAATTGGGCTATCTCTGTTCCCACTGAAGTCAACAGTAGAATGAAATCCCAGTAGACTCATAGACTCATAGACTTTAAGGTCAGAAGGGACCATTATGATCATCTAGTCTGACCTCCCGCATGATGCAGGCCACAAAAGCTGACCCACCCACTCCTGGAATAATTCTCTCCTTTGACTCAGCTGTTGAAGTCCCCAAATCATGATTTAAAGACTTCAAGTCGCAGAGAATCCTCCAGCAAGCGACCCCTGCCCCATGCTGCGGTGGAAGGCGAAAAACCTCCAGGGCCTCTGCCAATCTACCCTGGAGGAAAATTCCTTCCCGACCCCAAATATGGCGATCAGCTGAACCCCGAGCATGCGGGCAAGATTCTCCAGCCAGACCCTCCGGAAAATGTTCTCTGTAGTAACTTTTAATATCCCATCATTGACCATTGTTACTAATTACCAGCGATGGCACGTTATTGACCTATTGACTAAAATCACGTTATCCCATCAAACCATCCCCTCCATAAACTTATCAAGCTTAATCTTAAAGCCAGAGAGGTCTTTCGCCCCCACTGTTTCCCTCAGAAGGCTGTAACTTCAGTAGGAGCAGATTTAGGCCAATGCAGAGCAGTTTTGAAAATCCCACTCTGGCAGATTAGTATAAAAAAAAGAATTGCTTCATGTGTAATAAAGACTCACTGATAACATAGTAACAATAAAGGCCTGATCTTACTTCCATTAACTTTATTGGGAACAGGTCCAAAATATTTAAGTGAATATTGGCATATCAAATCTACCTAATCTAATCTATCTCAGGATTTATTGTTGTGGCATAAACCCTGAGACACACAGATGAAATACTACTCCTACGGCATTTAATTTATAATCTTAATTTCACTATCTCTGCACCGACTTATTTATATGGCCCCCATCACCAAAGTATCTGAGTGACTGCCAACTGTGTAAACGTATAAATAACAAAAAATTCTCTCTCTCTCTCTCTTGCTTCCCAGGCTGTAGTTTATAGGATGTCTATTGGTTTATGTTTGTTTTTGTTTGCATTTTGTATGGTTTTGTGTGTAAATGGGTGCATTGTGTTTCTCTCTGTGTGTTAAGAAGCTATTTGGAGAAAGCAAGTCAAAGTAATGAGTTTTCCATTTAGTTCTGAAAGTGTTATGTTTGACAGCTCTTATAACTTGCAAGAGCGAGTTCCATAGTCAAGGTCCAGCTGCTGTGAAAATTCCATTTCCCACGCTCACAAGCCTCCCCTATTGGTCGACAGTTCAGATTGTTCCAGTGAAATGTCATGGGAGGTCACATTAGTGGAGGGAGATGTGATCACTCAGGTAGCTAAGGCCAATACCATAAATATCAAGACGGAGACTCTGTATTCAATGGGGGAGCCAATGCAGAGAGCAGAGCACTGAAGTCTGTGATACTACGCTGACGGGTGGCTGTGTTTTGAACCATTTGGAGCTTTTACAGGGTGGCTTCATTTTTAGATATGATGAGTTGCAATAATCAAGCCCAGGAGTCAAAAATGCATGAATCACCCTGGTCTGGTCTGTGTCTGATAGCACCGGGCTTTATCTTCTGGTCAGACACAGTTGGGAAAGAGAGTATTTTGCTGCCATGGCTATTTGGGCATCTGATTGCACTGAGGAGTCCAAAAGGAAAAACGTCTCTTGACCATGTCTGATTTTTACATGAAGTGCCGTACTCTTCACATTCCTGTAGTACAGTTTCATAGTTAGCCTCCTCTGCCTGAGTTAACTGAACAATATTAAACCTAGTAAGTGCTTCAGGACCAGCCACTGTCAAAAATAAAGCTACCTTCTGAAAGTCTTCCTTTCTACTGGCACCCATTGCTTGAAGATACAGAGAGAAGTGCTGGTTGAACTTCCTGCAGTTATTTTTCCATATTTCCAGAGAGTTTTGGCTCTGGTCTAGCTTTTAACTGTTGCATTCATCTACTCAGGGTATTTTCTTAATTTCTTTTTACTCCTGGGACAATGTCATTATTCACTATTGAAATCAATGGGAGTTAGCCACCTAAATATGTTTGAGGATATGGGCCTAAGTGCTTAAGGTCCTTAGGAGCTCTCCTTTATTCTAGGTCTGATTCCATCTAGTTGTGTATAAGAACAGTAGCTTCCCAGCACACTGCCCACTCTGTCTGGCAGGCTCAGCCCTTACAGGAACAGTCCCTATTACTACAGACTCCAAGGCTGCAGACTAACAACAATCTGAGGTCAGATGCCCTTGATAATGGGTGATGTTACAGAGGAATTGTTTAAACTGCTTCTCTCTTCATATCAGCATCTCCTCAGTCGTGCTTGGGTTCAGCTTCAGCCAGCTGCTCTTCATCCAGGTGCTGATTTTGGCTAGGCATTCAGAGAGCTGGAAGATTGTTCTGTTTATGTTTGACATAAAGGAGATGGAGAATCAAGTATCATCTGCATACTGCTGGCACGTCAGCCTGTGGAATCTCACCAGTTCCTGCAATGGTTCTGTATAGATGTTGGATAATAGGGGGGAGGACTGAGCTTTGGTGGATTTTGCAGGTGAGGCTTTCAAGGTGAGGAACAATTGCCCTGCGTTTGTCTCAGTGCAAGGACCTAAGCGGCATTTCAGGGAATTTTCCACTCTCCTCTTCAGCCCCTTGGAAGTGGGATAGGAATTCCCCCCCCCTTTTATATTTATAATTACATTTTGGACTGACAAAACCCTGAGAAAAGACACCCCTGAACCCAGTTTAAGTGGTTGTCTGTTTTCCCCCCCTAAATCTTACAGTTCTGCATAAATCTTATTGAAACGCTCATTTAAGGAGAAAACACATGACAAGATTATTAGTAAACTCCTCAATGGGATAAAAACATCAAAATGGAAAATTCAAGTTTTCAAGAGAGCCATTAAGTGTGATTAAACCTTTTAAAAAGCGAGAACAATGAACTCAGTTCTGTATTTCATATCTTTAATTGTCCCAAGATTTTCTTTAAAAGCACAGGCATAAAAGGATGCTGAATGTTACAGTATTTACTGAGAGGGTGCAGTGAGAGAAGGCCAGTGCACTAGCAAATGGAGTGAAGCCCAGAAGCAATGACAACAAAAGTGGTAAGGACTGCTTTCTAACACAACATCTATAAAAGACGGAACTGTAAAAAGGCAGCATTCTTGACTTAGCCTTGAGTTTCACAATGAATGTGATTACAGAAAGTGAGTGCGAGAGCATTCGAGCAATGGTGAAATCCAGTTGGCTTTATAATTAGGACTCAAATGCGACCAAAATTAGGACACTGAATTTCAGCAGAGCAAAATTTGAATAGAATGTGGGGAGTATTGATTGAAAGGAAATAAGAGAAAGATACAGGAAATTGAAAGGGGTCAGAGAGAAATTAATATGTGCTTATACAGTCTACCTAGTAGTCAATACACATGGGGCCAGATCCCCACTGATGTGAATCGGTGTAACTCCATTGAAATCCATGAGCTGTTTTGAAGTGTTATAAATGTAGATCCAAGTGTCACCTGCATCCTGCTGCACATTCGTCTGTGTGATCTCACCAGTCAGTGGAGCTACACCATTTATGCCAACAGAGGATCTGGCCTTAGAATATTTTTTAAAAGCAATGTGAATCATATAACCATTTTATTTATAATAAGCTTCTTGCTAGAATAACTGTAAGATCTACATTACAGTAAAAATGGTTCTAGAGGCTTTGTGTATACATGGTAGTTAACTTTTATTTTTACTGAAGATTATTTAAAAAGACATCTTACTATATTAGAGTCTGATCTGCAAGCACTTCCTTCCATGACTGACTTTATTCATGTACATAATCTCATTGGAGTCAATGGGACTACATTGGTGAGTAAAATCACACACATGCATCACTTGTTTCAGGACCAAGTCTTGTTTTCTCAGGTGCAATGTTACTCTCGTTATTTTATAGCAAGTCATGCAAAATTTAGTGCTTGTCTTAAAGCCTCTGCCCTGGAGTCATCTGAATATAATAGAATCTCAGCTTTCTTTAAAAAAAAACAAACCCAAAAAGCAAGGTTCTAGCCCTAGTGGTTATGGAGACATGCTGGAAAATATGAACCCTAAAGGTGCAAATCCAGAAGGCAAATAAAAAGAGTTCCTAATATATTATTAAAATCTCATGATTTTGCAGTGCTGACTCACGACTTTGAGCACTGTGGCTGGCAAATACTGAGTTCCTATAAAGTAATATGTAACATGGCAGTGTACCAAATCATGCGATGAGAAAAGAAGAATGAAGGTTTAAAGGAGACCCTGTAGAAAAATGAGCAGGACAATGAGTGCCATGAAGGGATCTGTTTAAATAAGACTTCACAAATCCATACAGTACAGCTGTAAGCATGTGATCTAGAATCACGAGGACTTGCATGTGTGGTGAAAGAGATGCAAAGAGCTGGAAAAGGATGCCTGGGAAATGTCTGGCTGGAATGATGTCGATAGACAGGAGGACAATAAATAGGAACGCTGGGTGTCATTTTAAAGGCTGAACAAGCCAATGTAGGCCATAGTTTTCATATGATCCACTAATTCATGGAGCTTCCATTTTTAGGTACCCAATTTGAAACACCTAGGTCCTTATTATCAGAGAGGCTGAGCACCTGCAGCTTTCATTGACTTAAATTGGAATTGTGGCTGCTCAGCACCTCTGAAAATCAGGCCCCAAAGTTGGGCAACCAAACCCGAAACATCTAAAACAACTCACGTTTGAACATTTGGGCCTTGAGTGCTTTGGGCCTCAGTTTCCTCAGCTGCAAAATGGGGATAATAAATCACAGGGACATTGTGAAAATTAATTAATTCATGTAAAGCTCTTGGAGAGCCTTGGACGAAAGAGATGGGCAAGAGTAAAGTATTACTAATTATTATCTTAAGAGGCACTAGCAACAGAGAATGATAGCAATGATCTGGTATCCTCTGCAGGACCTATTCAGTTACATTTGTCACTGGAAAGAGGTGACTGGAGGCACCATCACGAGACCTTCATCCAGCAGTGAACAATAGAACATGGCAATGATTGTTCTTTTGGTGTGGTAGTGGGTATAAACCCCCTGAAAACACTGTACAGTTTAACTGGGGGTTGATGGAGGAGCAGGTGAGCCTAAATATTTACCACAGAGGGTGTATGCTGGGGTTTTGCTAATGAAGGAACAGTACAAATACTGAATGCTGTAATCAGATATAAAAGCAAATTAAACTTTATTTTTCTGTGCTTCAATCTTTAACAATGGTGATAACAGGATACTTAAATTGAATAGTATATTATAATTATAGTTAAGAAAGGAAGTCCTTATATAAAATGAAATTATGAATTGAACCTCAAGTGTTATATCCCTGACACTCCTAAGACTGTATCAGGTTTTTGACTGGTTCTCTTAGACCAGCGTTTTTTATGGATAAGGTGGGAGCCACTAGATGTACAATGGTTTGCATTAGCAAAGCAGTTGCAATGTATTCTTCTATTTGCATATAGTAACCTGTGGTGACCAGAAGCCATTATTTCCACAGGACACAATGGCAACCGGAAGCATTAACTCTCACAATGTTGGAAGAACATAAATGCATTATCTGATGACCTCCAAGAAGATAATGTATAGCACCGCTCTTTAAAAAAGTTTTGAAACCGGTTTGCAATATATTTGTGCTTAGTCACTCAGAGAAAAGTGTTCCTGGGATTTGCTTTGTTTTGACCTTCAAGGAGACTGAATGTTTCACACAGGTCATATTTAGAAATGTTACCACATCCGCAGCAGGAGGGTTTGGAGTGAATAGGTTAGGAAGGTAGATTGGCAAGTGAGAGTTCTGCTGGACAGTTCCACTGGACAGTGGAGTAAAGACATAATCACATGGGAGGGTAGCAAACAATGCAGTGAAACCATCAGAGAGATTTTTAATTCCCTGGGAGTCTAAGTTAGTTAAATAGAGTTGGTTAAAGGAGTGCAGTACCAGGACTCCACTAGCCCCCCCATCCACAACAGGCCAAACCCAGTCCTTGTGTCGGCAGGGGACGCTCCAATGACTTCAGTGGCATTACACTTTCTTACACTAGCACTGAATTTGGCCCAATTAGGGAAGAAAGAGAGAAATGAGACATTGGAAGAGTAAAGAGAGAGTTGCACATGAGAGGGCAGGAACAGGGAGAGCTAGAGCCACAAAGGAGATTTAGGCTCAGCTTATACCTCATTTTAGCCTCCCTGGAATCCGCACCCCTGAGTTAGATACCCAGGCTCCCTATTCAAGGCATGGGGAGAGTCAGGCACCTAAGAATAGGATTCACAAAAGCCAGCAAGCTGAGTGAGGTGCCATCTAAGCTAGCCAATAGGAATGCAGAAGAGAGTGCGGTGATGTAAGCCCCACCCTCAAAGGGCTTTAGGTGCCTAACTCTGGGCTGGAGGGCGATGCCTATTTCCTGTTCCACTTTGTATAAAGTAATTAAATATTCACCGGAGCAGAGACATGACTCTCCCAGGTGAGTGCTCTAACCACTGAGATAAAATGTCATTTGTTTTCCCTCTGTGGCCCAAGTGGAACAGCTGCCAGAGGAGAAATGGAGAGTGATAGCCAGTGATAAAAGCCCTCACTTGGGACGTGAAACGAAGACCTGGGTTCAAGTCGCTGTTCCATGTCAGACAGAATCGGAACGTGAACCTGAGTCTCCCACAGCTTGGCTGAGTGTTCTAATCTCTTGACTACGTGGCATAAGGGTGGGGCACTGCCATCTCCTCCTTGTTCACAGCCTGATCTGGTCGGTGTGGTCTAAGGTGGCCTCTGAGAACGCTTACTGGATCAGCCCTGCAGGCAAGATAGGTGGGGGAGCCTAGTTTGTGAATCCTGCCGGGGCCTAGTTCTGACCCAGACACCAGGTGTCAGGACTTAGGTGGCTGTAAGCATGCCCACCAGCAGAAACTGGGGCACCTGGGGAATTTATGTGCCTACAGAGTTGAGTGGAGGTTTTGAGGACCTAAACAATGGATTTAAGCAGCTAGAGTGGCTGTTTGACACCTAAATCCCTTTGTGGATCTAGTCTGCAGAGGAGGCAAAGTCTATAGTTTGAATGGGGACACAGAGAAAGAACCCAAACATTAACTCTGCCCTATAATGATATGTATGATTATGATTAAGGCATTTTAGTGTTTGTTGCCCCAGATTAGTATAAACTGATTTTTTAAAAAAACATTTGCTTTTTTTTCATATTTTTCTCCTCCTAACATCACTGCAGGGCAGAGTTAAGGATGTTTTGGTGCCTTAACTGTGCTGTTCTTACCTTAATGGTGATATCTTTTAATTGCAATTTTAACGCTACTTCCTGGATTTGTAAGGCTTGGCTTTGGGATAGTTGCAGTATCTCTGTAACATTTTTTGCCCTTTTTATTGGTACATACTCACAACCTTAACTCCATCTTCATGTAGTTTCCTTGTCTGGGAATATTATCAGGGTTTTTTTTAAAAAAAATTTTTTAACAGATATCATTTACCAGCACTAAACAGGAAACCATTAAGAGACTGCTACCATACAATATATCCAATGATGCAGTATCAACTTAAAAAAAAAGATTTTAACTTTTAAGGACAGGGCCACTGGTACACCAGAACAATGCCTAACATTTAGAGATGCCAGACAATTAAGCTGTGTTTCCAGCTGCTTTACATTACCAGAGCAGTTCAAAGCTGCTGAAGTGTAGTAGAGAATATGCCCCTTAATTTATACTTATTGAGGTAGAGGGCTGTCTTAGTGAGACAGATCCTATGTGAAGCAGGGCTGTGGCAGGAAGAGTACAGTCCACAAGTCTCAGTGTCCCTAGCAACAGTGCCATGGGAGCCTTTCAAGCACTGATGCCTAAGCTAGTATGCAGTCACACCAATTGTAAGAGCAGTGACACCTGGGCCAGCGAATCTACCAGTGAGAACTCTCAATTTGAGCTGGTCAGAAATTTTCTGACAAAACAAATTTTTGTGACACTTCAGGTTCGACAAATTTGCATCAAATTTCAGGCGAGGTTCCAATAGAACCTGCCTAGAAGGGTGCTGCGGACCCCGGGCTTCCCAGGTCCATGGCTGAATTAACAATCTGGTGAAATCCTTCATCAGTCCCTTAAGCCCTGATTAAGGAGTGTGTGTGACATGATCAGAACTATGAAGTTAAGTTAAAGGCATTGAGCTCATGGTCATCCAGTTCTAGAGCAAACCAGGCTTTGTTATGTGGGAGACTTATTTAAAAAATATACCAGGCAGAGGACCTTAGCGACTTGAATGAGGCAAGGTTAGTATCAAAAAGGTCAGAGAAAAGGAGTTTGCAATCATTAAGGAGAGGTTGATGGCAGCCTGGATGAGAGCTTTAGCCGTTTGAACAAAGAGAGAGGCTAGATCTTGGGAATATTATGGAGGAAGAAGCAGCAAGATTTGGACATGCCCTACACATGTGCTGCTAAAGAGGGAGGACTGAGACACCCATGTTATTGTCCTGGGACAATGTTGATGGCAGTGATGAGAGAGAAAGGAAAAGAAGGGCTTGGGAGGTGAGTTCAGTTTTAGCTATGTGAAGTTTTAATTGATGACAGCACATCTAGGAGAACCTGTCAGGAAGACAGGCCAAGTTGAGATGCTGGATGGAAGGAGACAGGATAGGAGTAGACAGATGAATGTGTGAGTTACCAGCTTAAAGGAGGTAGCTGAAATCATGCGAGTGGAAAAAAGCACCTAGAGATAGACTGTAGATAGAGAAGAGGAGTGGACCAAGGACAGAGCCTTAGTGGATATCCTCTGAATGGAGAGGGAGAATGGCGGGAAAGAACACATCAAATTAGACACCGAAGGGACACTCAAGAAGGAAAACCAGAAAAGGATGGAGTCACAGAAGGCAAAGGATGACAAGAATGATCAGTGTATGATCAATGATGCCAAAAACCGCCAAGGAGCCAAAAGCTCAGTGTTGGTGAAACGGGTGAAAAAGGAGAGAGGAAGGCAGTAGGGGAAAGGAGTGGAGGAGGGCAAGGTCATGACAGATCTTGTTTCCATTTATTTTTTAATCTGTCAGTAAGAACTTGTGTGGATAAGGAGAAGGGCACACTATGGGAGTCTTTGTGTGTTTGGAAGGGAACCAGAATTTAAAGCTGGGCAGGATCGCCAGCATGGGAGTCCGTGGGAGTGCAGATGTAGTGCTGCTTAACTAGAAAGATGGCAGAACTGAAGGAGGAGAGAATGAATTATCAGTGAAGGAGTCCAGGTGACCGCAGGACTTTTTGAAGAACTCAGCAGTGCAGGAGCAAGATCAAAGGAAATGGATACCAGGGATAAGCCAAGGTCCAGGGTTGGGGGGGCAGACCTGGGCTGGGAGAAAGGGGCAGAAAAACTGAGGGTGTAAAGAGTGCAAAGTGGATGGAGGAGAAAGAACGGAAAGGAGGAGGGTGCTGAGAGTGGCTCAGAAGGCCACAAATTGGAGGTCACGGAAGGGCATGCTGCCAGACTTACTAGGTAATCCTAGGCAAATAACTCAGCTTCTCTGAGACAAAGTTTCCTCATCTGTAAGATGGACATGATCTACTTACCTCTTGGGTGGTTTGTCTGATTTAACAGAGCTCACTGAATAGCATGTGATGAGCAAGGCATGAGAGAAATTTTGCCCCTTTTCTTAGCAAATAGATAGTGATTCTTGCAAATGTTTTCATTATTCCAAATCATTTGATGCCATCTTTTCCTTTGAATTTGCACTGAATTTTGAATCCATTTTTTCTGTGGCAAGGGTGGTGGAATTATTTGTTGGGAATAAATTATCTGATTAATTTAGCCTTTTTTTCTTTTTGTTTGCAAATTACTTGTGAACCAACCTTGGTCTATTTATTATTTGTAGTACATACTGTCCAAATAGTTTGCACAAACTTTCCGCCTAGGGGTTTTCTGTGAACTGATCTCTTGAATTACTCATAAAATGTGACTGGTCACCTAAGTCACATGAGGTTGCTTCTGCTCCTTAATTAAATGACTGAAACTAGTTAAACAGGATAACAATAAATAACAAATGATAAATAGCAAATGCCTCACAAGGCAAGTTTGTGCCTGGCCCTGCACAGGGGAAAATGAGATCTACCCACCCTGCTTCATGGCTACTAGAGGTCTCCTGGGCCTTGGATCTGGGCACAGGAGAGAGCAAGGGCCGAGTGCCTGGTAACAGGTGGGCAAGGAAGGGGTGGAGGTGGGCAGGGAGTGGTCAGAGTTTTAGTCCCTCCCTTCAATGAGCCAGTCAGCAGAGCTCAGCTGGTATGAGGTGGACAGTAAATGGTTATAACATCTCTTCCCAGGGCTTTGTGACACAATTCTTCCCCATGGCTCCTCCTGGGGTGGTGCAGCTACATGCCGCCTTGTGTGCAGGATTCAATCGAACGCCCGGTGAATAGAGAATACTCTTGTTCATGCATGTGTACCCTTGATTGTATGTGAATATGGGCATTTGTACAAAGAACAACGGGTCACAAATATTTGTGTGAATAAACACCTGTTCATGCAAATGTCTGAATTTCAGACAACACAGGATGTGTTCAACGTGCACAGCCACTCTGAGTTAGAACTAGCCTGCACTGGAGTTTCTTTTCTTTTTTTAGTCATAATTAATCGGTTTTCCAGCAATGCTTAGTTCTGGCTGATCACATCATCCATTATTTCTGGTCACTGATTTGGGGCTAGACTGTCCATTTCCAGTCTACCCAGAGCAAGGGGCAGTGCCTTCTTGTGTTGCCTGTGCAGCAGGCTGGGAGTGAGACTGTCACGTGGGGAGTTACTGTTTATCTTCCAGTCCCTCTGCTGCTCCAGGGAGAGAGAAAATTGTGTCGTGTCAGGCATGCATCTGGCATAGCACACACGCCTCAACATGCTGGCATAGATACACCACCAGGTGCATTGGGAGTGGCAGAGCCAAAATTCCACCTACTCTCCACCCATTCTTACCCATGTGTGTGAAGTGGGGTTATACCAGCTCCATGGGTCTGCTATTTCCTGCATATGGCAGTAGTGGGATGGCACACTGGCACAAGGGAGTAAGGCCATGCCTTGTGCTTATGGAATTGGTCACATTCTAGCCCTCGATGAACATCATTCTCATAACCAGGTTTTTGGTGCAAACGTGTCTCCCTGTGGATAGTAGAATATGCAAGATTAACACATTTTCTGTTAGTCAAAGTCTATCATGTGAATGTCTGTGGACAGCGAGTACAAAAGGGGCATGAACTTGATCAAAACAAATGTATTTAAAGATCGGAATGAAGATTTACAGAAATGTTTTTGCATTGATCACTCAACTCCATTGATCCCATTTTCTGTAAATTGACTATATGCGTTCAAGGTATTATTACGAGCACCTGCTAAGAACATACAGATATATATTGTTATTATTTATTTGTATTATCATAACGCCTAGGAGCTGCAGTGGACCAGGACCCTGTAGTGCTAGGTGTTTTTAAAAATAAAGCCGAACTTGTATAGATTATTGAATATCTTGAATATTCCACTTTGAATATTTCTGACACTCTTGACTGTATTTGTAAGTAATATCAAATGCACAAGCAGAGAAGCAGACTGTTAGTACAGAGCTCATTCTAGAAGGACAGAGCAAACTCTGTCACAAAATGAGATACACGTGCCTGATGTTAGGTACCTGAGTAATCCTGGTCACTTCAAAGGGACTGCTCGTGAGTAGCGCTGGCCAATGTATTTTACACAAAAAGATTTTTCATTGAAAAATGGCTTTTTGAAAAGAATTTTTTAATGAAAAATGTTGACATTATTACAATTTTCCATCCTCACAAAAAATGTCCATGATCTTTTTTAACCAACATTTTTATCGATATTTCAAAACACACTCTGATCAAAACAATCTTTTTTTTTTTTTTTGAAAAACAGCAAATGTCTGCATTTCGAGCCATGGAAAATGGAAACAACTTCAAAATATTGACACATTCCCCAAAGTTGTTTTCTTTATATTTTTACCAACTTTACTCAGATGCTTGAAGTTAGGCATGTGCATAAGTACTTTGGTGTATCGGGGCCATAATAACGTCATATTTGACCAGATTATTGGTGTATCTAGTTCAGTGGCCTGTTTCTAAGGCTACGTCTACATTACGAGCCAGGGTATCATTCCCCTATTTGGGTACACGTACTCACACAAGCTCTCACTGAGCTAGCATGAGTAAAAATAGCAACATAGCATAGGTAGAAGCAGTGGAGGCACAGCTCAGCCATGCTCAGTAAAGCCACCTCAAACCATGCTAAGCCATGCCTCCGCTCCCGCTACCCATGCTACTGTGGCTACACTGGTATTTATATTTGTGCAAGAACAATGAGAGTTGGTGCATGTATGTGTATATGAGCAGGGGAATCACACTTCTAGCTCAGACCTGAGAGGTGCCCTAGCAGTGGCTCATTCCAAGTGTTGAAAAAGAAGATGCCTGAAACCCTATAATGAAATAACCTGTCCAGAGGTGACGCTTCTCTACAAATACCTGTGTTCATGAGTTTAACATAACTTGATGCTGCACAGGATTTGATTGTTTTGCATTGACTCTTTTAAAAAATATACATTCTTCATTCAGTGGCTTGTTTCGCCAGTTTTCCTCATTTTGCAGGTCATAAGTGTGGGCCTTGCCACAAGTGTGAGAACCTATTCCCCACCACAGGACTGCCAGACATTTTCAGAGACTTGTTATTTCCATGACAATGTCAAGTGCCTTGCATAACTCACACTGAGTCACCAGCAATTTGGAGTCAAAGCCACACTGGGAGTGTCATGGCTGGGAATGAAATAATTCATTACAAAGGATTTTTGAAGAAAATAGCAACAGAGAGACTCAGGCAAACAATCTGACACACAAGGAAAAGGGCAGAAGAGCGTAAGTTAGGGAAATCAGGCTGAATTTTTGTACACAGAGACTAGTAATGCAGTCTGTGGACAACAATGAATATAAGAAGCTTTAAGACAAAGTTAGCCAAAAATACACTGTGGCACAACTGTTCAGACAGTCCATTGGAGATGGGCTTCACAAGGGCCTTCTCTTGTCCTAAAATGTCTTATTCTCCTTGTTAAATGGTATTTAAAAGCATAAAATACTTTTATCAAAACTGCTTTTCAAGGCTAAATGACATTAAAAGCATTTTCTATAGCCTGCATTGCTATTTAGGAGAGCATGTTATTTCTTTTTAATTTGCTCACTCATTCCTGAATAATTTTTCATAGGACTCCAGACACTGCAGTGTGACAGCTAAACCAAGGAGCATCGGTTGCGATGGAATTGCTCTACAAGCAACCTTGCCAAAGGCCCTTTTGCTGCACAAAGCTGGCTCTATCTTTGTATATTGAGGGAGCTAAATCAATGTTAAATGCTTGGCTCTTTTCACAGGACAATGACCAGGACCTAAGCTGCGTCCTTCCTTTTTGATTGACACTTGAAACGTTGAGTTGGAATCAGCCAGAGGCACTGCTACAAGCTTGAAGCCTCTGCTGGGGATAACAACTGGTGACATCTGCAGAAAGGCCGACAAAAGGCAGTTGAAAGCTGTGTTTGTTGCTTTCCCCTCTCAGATCTCCTCTCTTTCATGGAGCTCCTTACTTGCTTTAATATTATGATTCAGCACCTGGCTCTTTTGAACCTTGCTTTAAACTTCAAAAGGCGAGGTGGTATTAACAAACATGAAACGAAAAAGTGGCGGTAGTTTGATTTACTGTTGTCGTCTTATCAAGGGGTTTTTTTGTCACCAGCTGCCACTTTCTGTCATCTTTGGAACCATTATCATTTCTCTAAAATCTAAAAGACTCCACTTAATAACAGCTTTGAATACAAGCAGGATCAGTAACATACACAGTTCTGGGGATGACAGGACCATCAAATGAAAAGAAAGATGTTGCCAAAAAAAATTTAAAACAAATAAAAGCTGTAGTACTTTTAAGTGACCTTGATTTCAGAATTAAACAAATCAAACCAAATTCTATTGTTCTTTTTGAATTCCATTTTACTATTTCCTTGAGACATTTCTTTTTGTTCTCAGGACTAAAGAAAAACAAAATCAAACCACGGCTTCCATTAAACGGCTCTGCAGACAATCAGCACTGGGATCACAAGAATACCGTGAGCTTCCCCACTTGTAAAACATACAATGCTAATTACCATTCTCATTTCACTGACATCCTAGCCCAACACTTAAGGGTAAAAACTTCACATTGAGAACTAGATGGAGACCTGAAACACTGAGGTAACTAGGGCAAAACCACTAGTCTCAGAGCTGTGAAACTGGTTTAATTTATCATGTTTTCCTCATTGTCCTGAGATAAGTTCTAACCTTCTCCACGGCAATCAAGCTGACATCCAGCCTCCAGATCAGAACCTAAAATGCCTCTTACAGCTCTAAAATTCCAGTTTACTTGATACAACTTTCTGGACTCCATTAAAAATAAATAAACAAAATAAAAAACTAGCTTGTGACATTTATATGCACACTGCAGTCGCCCCTTAGAGGGAACCTCACTATTATCTTTTATTTCAGATGCCATATTAACCTTATAAACAAAAGTTAGTTAGAGAAATCCATACCTCTTAGTGATTTCTGATATCTTTGAAATTAGATAACGAACACACGTTTACATGTAGTTTCCACCTATCTTATTTTGGCTTGCTTCCCCATTGCCTTGAACCTTGTGTAATTGTTTACACCACTGCAAAGCAAGTGCAAATTGTTACTAAAACAGAATTATCCACTCGACTGCCCCAGCTATTGTGTTTTATGCCCCCTTGCACTCAATTTATACATGTGCAAATAACTACACAAGATGCAAGACAGTGGAGAATCAGGCCTCTGTGTCTATTTAAACACTGTTTAAACTGTTATGTCTGGAATTTTGGCAGATCCCTGTACTGACCTCTGATCTGTCACTTACTGGACCATTGGTTCACATGTAAGATGCACTTGGGCTCTTTGGGAAGGTGCTGTTCATGGAGAGGCAGCATGAACAAACACCTCCTGCTAAATCATTCCACTGCCAAAGCCACATATGTATCCAGCCAGCTTGGGAAGGAAGCTACTAACAAAGTTGCCTACAGTCTTGAGCCCTGTAAGGTGCAAAAATGACTGTCTCCTGATACATAAAAGAGTAAGAGACTTTTAGGATCCTGAGATGACTTGTCTTGAGCTGGGACATGAAAAAAACCTCATGCTGAAATGATAGGGGATTACTAAAAATAATTGCTATCTTCTGATGCATATGCATAATTAGCCATGTTCTTACTCATGGTAATAAACATTTGTTAATTAAAAAGACTGTAAATTCTAGTGGAGACATTACCCAAACATTTGTTCAGGACACAAGCATTCATTCCTAGCTGGGCTTAGTCTTAGGCCAGGTCTACACCCAGCCGCTAGTTCGGCGGCTGGGAATCGAAGTTCTGGGTTCGATTTATCGCGTCTGGTCTGGACGCGATAAATCGATCCCGGAAGCGCTCGCCGTCGACTGCGGTACTCCAGCTCGGCGAGAGGAGTACCGCGGAGTCGACGGGGAGCCTGCCTGCCGCGTGTGGACCGCGTCTGAACCGCGGTAAGTTCGAACTAAGGTATGTCGACTTCAGCTACGTTATTCACGTAGCTGAAGTTGCGTACATTAGTTCGAATTTGGGGGTTAGTGTAGACCAGGCCTTAGACTACACTCACTACAACTTCAGCTCTGGTCCTGGCCTACCAAAAAGTGCCTGCTTCTCAGAGGGGAACACAGCTATGGCTGTTATACAGGGTAGACTGTGATATGTAGATATGTATCTCTTTTCTCCATGGAGAACAGGAAATCCCAGGAATCCCTGCATGATAGACAGGATTGTCTCAGTACAATGGGTCCAGTGTCACTTCAAGTTTAGGAGAAACCCAGGAGAGACAGGAGCCAACTGTCAACCAAAGACTTGAACTCTGGCCCTGTTTTCGTTGATGGATGTTGGAAACAAGAAAACTGAAGTGATTATTCCCCTGAGATCTCTGACTTCAAAACCAAGGATAAGAACCTTCATGGCAAAAGAAAGGAAGATCATGATGCTGAAACCAGAGGGACTGAGGCCTACGGGGATCTCAAGGTGTAACCCTCCTTCACACCCCCAGCGCCAAAGCACCTGATAAAAGTCAAGATCAGAACTGCTATAAATTTCTTCAAGGAGCCTCCCACAAAGGGAAGAATGTAAGAAACAAAAAATGGGGGATCTGAGGAAAGGGCCTGCTGCCCATCAGAAGGGCTGCATTGTTGCCTGACCAAGCTGAAGAGAGGAGCTAGGGACTCTATAAACTTTAGTACATGACCAAAATTACCTCTGTTGGAGAAGTGGGGTTGAAAGGAGCCTCACTAGGTTTGGAAGGTGATGTAGGAGAGAAGGGAGATGATCAGTGTCCCCACCTAAACCCTGGTTTATATCCAGAACCTTCAAGGGAATACTAGGGTATTACAATCTGCATGAGCTACATGAGAGTCTCTGGTGCTGAGTGTGCCAGTACCGGAGTGTATGGAACAGGGAATGTACAGAACAGGACAATTGTAGTGATTCACCCCTGTCTTCCCTTGCTGGCTTCTGGCAGTCAGGAGTTTAGGGTTGCCCCGAGCATGGAGTTGCATCCCTGACTATCTTGGCTAATAACTATTGCTGGACCTATTCTCTATGAACTTATCTAGTTCTTTCTTTAACCCAATTATACTTTTGGCCATCGTAACATCCCATGGCAATGAGTTCCACAGGTTAATTATACATTGTGTGAAAAAGTATGTCTTCTTGTTTGTACTAAGCTTGCTGCCTATTAATTTCATCAGATGACCCCTGTTGTTTTTTTTTAATTCTGTGAAAGGACAAATAACACTTACTATTCACTTTCTCTACAAAATTCATGAATTTATAGACCTCAAGCATATCCCCCCATTAATCTTCTTTTTTCTAAAATAAACAGCCCTAATCTCCTCTCCTTGTATGGAAGCCATTTCATATTCTTGATCATGTCTGTTTCCCTTCTCTGAACCTTCCACTAGATCCTTTTTGACGTGGGGCAACCAGAACTGGACACAGTATTCAAGGTGTGGGCACACCATGGATTTATACAGTGGCATTATGATATTTTCTGTCTTATTTTCTATCTCTTTCCTAATAGTGCCCAACATTCTGTTAGCAGTCTTTTCGACTGCTACTGCGCATTGAGCTGAGTTTTTCAGAGAGCTATCAACGGTGATTCCAAGATCTTTCTTACATATCCATAGCATCCATTTGGACAAACTTTCAGAAACTGGACTTGCACTTGCTTCCACAAGGCTCAGTTTAGCCCTTTCTTTTACAATGTGAATGACTAAAGTGATTGCTACAGATGACATAAGAACTTCTGGTTCTCCGGGGATGTAGATAAACAGAGAAAAAATATCTTCTATTTTATTTTTAATTATTAATTAGATAGCACAATAAACACACAGAGTTCTCTACAGTCCAAAAAAGACTTGCCAATATAAGGCCTTAGGCCTTCATCCTGCAATGAGGATCCTTGCATCCATACAGCCCCATTAAAAGCTGTCTTCGTGCTCTGAAAACAATGGGGCTTCACACAGGCACCGGATTCGGTCTGCATGGAGCTCATTGCAGGATCAGGGCCTATGGTCCCAATCCTGCACACACTAATTGACCTCAAAGGAAAGCAGTAAGCACCACACCCAGGCATAAGTATTTGCAGGTTTGGGTTGTAAACACTGTAACTGCTAAATCTAAGAACATTAAGATTTTTTATATGCTCACTTTTTCCACTGCATATTAGCACTTTGGTTGTGCTACTGGTACTCTTTATTCTACTTTTATGGACTTTTGTATAATTACTCACATTACATGCTGCACCTAGACTAACAAATGATTCACTCAGATGTCAAAATATTTCACAAGATATGGTTTCTCCCATTGTATTGCACTTCTTGTACATTTCAATGTACACAACAACAAAATAAACAGCAGCATTGTGTCAAGTGTATTTTCTCCACATATTACTGAATGTTAGCAAGTAATAATACCAAGACCAACTTGTTCTTTTGCATACCTTAAGCATGATTGACCTACTAAGGGTATCTCACTTTTCTGTCTGTTTTTCACCTAGCTAAATTAAAAATTGATCTAATGCTCATTGAAGTCAATGGAAAGACTTCAGGCTCCTACTCAGCACTCGTTTCAGTTGTTAAGTCTAAAACTTAATGATACATTTTGCTTGTATTAATACAAAATATTTATAACTAAACTCCTGACTTGGTATGATCTCCAATACTCTAAAATGGTGTTTCATCAGCATAGGTCCCTCTGGTACGTAGTTCATTCTTAGAGCTAAAAATTCCATCCTCTCCTCAATTCTGCCCCAGCCAGAGTCAAACATTCATATCTGACAAATACAATAATTCTGACAAGCCTGAAAATGACAGGAAACTTCATTAAAAACACAACAAATAGGACAGTGACAAACACGTGCAAAGCTCTGGAGAGCCCGATTCCTGTCACTAGACTGGCGTACAGCTAATGTCAGGAACCTTCTATTACACAACATAACCCTGCCTAAATTCCTTTCACGAAACCAAACTAACTCATTACAAATGATACCAGCCCTCTCTAAATCAAAACAACACACGCATCTCCCAACAGGTCAGCTTAAAAAATAAAAAAGTCCATATTAGAAAAAAATAGGAGTCTTTCATGGCATTCATGCTCAGGTCAGTAGAAAGTTTTAGCCAAATTCTGCCCTCCACTGCAACCACATGGCTTTAATAGGGGGTTGCATTAGTGTAGCAGAGGGGAAAATTTCACTCTCTCTGCTGTAACTACGTGCAGTGCATTTTATCTTGCAATGTATATGGATAAGTAAAGATTCAATAAGTCACACTAGTCATTTGCTACGTCATCCTCTAGCAGAAAAGTGTTATTTAAAATCTCTCTGCAAGTTTGATAAATGCTTTATTTTATTTAATTAATTGGAACCAGAATCTACTACCCTTATTCCCATTGATTAGATACTTACTCAATGCATGATCGCATTGATTCTAATAGCAACACACATGAAGCAAAGCTGTATCCAACCAGAGGATGGGCAGCAGAATCTGACCCTTAATTTAGATCGATCCCTTGTAGAATTATTATATAATTGAAAGAGGCATTCAAACAATGCCCTAAAAACAATGGCTAGTGGTAACATTTTGCCTTCTATAGCAGTCTGAGGAGGTTGGAGGCTGAAATGTTACCACTAAATGAAGTATGTCTGAGGAGGTTGGAGGCTGAAATGTTACCACTAAATGAAGTATGTTTGGAACTTGTTGAGAGGCTCTGAATAGGCCTTCTTCCCCTCCCCGAAGAATAGTATACACGTGACCATTTCAGAGTTGATCAGACAAAGACTTTCTTCAGAATCAACCGTGAGGGCATTGACATTCACCGAGTTTTGCTTTGAGTTTTGGGTCCAAATGAACCTGAAATCATTGCAAAACTTACAGCTAGATAACAATCTGCTCTGAGTAGGGGGCATCGCATTGTTGCACTGTCCTTGGAACAGCCCGGGAAGGAAATTGTGACGCAGTTACAGTCTCCCTCCGGTTCTCCCACTGCTCTGGAGAGGAAGTCAACTATATTGGTTGTATGCCTGGTAGACCACATTCCCTGGCATGCTGGTGCAACTATGCTGGTCAGACTACTGGGGAGCACAGCCAATGCTCCATCCATTCCCCCCACTTTCTGTCCACCTGCATGACTGGGGCAAACAGGGGGAATAGTGATTTCTGTGTAACCTCTTCACTTCTTCATGTCTACCTATGATGTGAGAAGCTGGTGAAAGGGGATGACCTGTGCCACTGCATAAGCCAGGGCACAATTTGTCTGTTGGTTATAATTACTTATTAATTGTTTCCAGTAGATCTCCAAGTCTGCTGAGTGCCTTATGAAGATAAAGGAAGGCACAGTGCCTGCCCTGATGAGCTTTTAAAACACACATCCTATCCGGTTTTGCTTTGAACCCAGCAATCATGAAACCTGAAATATGGATTTCCAGTAGTTTGAGTGGAAAACCATCAATCCTCTGGGGTTCAACTGAAATTGGGCCCAGAGTCAACTCTGAAGCTGTCTGAAACACAGTAGAAGTTCTGGCATATATGGGCTGTGCTTTGAATTTGTAATGAACCCCCAAACCAGGTTCTCACATTCCGCAACAAGCTCATGGATGATGGGGCTTTAAAAGTCAAGGTGGATTGACACAAAAGCAGCAGCCACAATTGGCAAACTTGTCCAGGGACACCCAAGGCTGAATAGAGACTAAACTGCCTACATTCTCCAGATCAGGGTTGAGGAGGAGTGGCTGAACATTGTGGGGTATCTACAAGTGATGTTACCACCCTTTGTTGCCCTTGTCCTGTAGCTAGGAAAAGGACTTACTTAAATTCTCTTATGCCTGGTGGCATTTGAGGCAACCTATTTTTCCCACTGCTGTCTGTCTAGAGCTTGATGTTTTATTCCATAAGCCATCTCCATGATAGCAGCATACCTTTAGATTGTCCTGCTGTGATGGGTTGCCCTCCCCCCCCTGCTCCAGGGTACCACCTGATGTACTGGGGTACCACTGAGCCCGCCTGTTCCACCAGCCTGGGCTACCTTACACTCTCTTGCTGAGCCAGGCTCTCAAGCCTCCTTCAGCACACACACAGCTAGGGACACACCTAGCTGCAGAAAGACACAGCACTGAAATCAGGCTTCAGCTAGAGAGTTGCCCAGCAGTCAAGTGCACACCCCCTCTGGAGTGTAAACCCCAAATTATATCATCTTGCGCTGCACAGAGAACTATACAGTGTAAGTTCATGAAATCTGTCCCCTCCCTCAATGTGGAGGAAGATATGCACAGCGTTTTGCCCCCCAGTTATGAAATGGATAAACTGGTTTTAGAGAAAACAAAAACAAGTTTATTAACTACAAAAAATAGATTTTAAGTGACAATAAGTGATAGCAAACAGATCAAAACAGGTTACCTTAGTAAATAAATAAAAAACATAAACTGAACTTAACACACTAGATAGATAGGATATAAATTAACAAATTCTCACCCTGGGTGATAAACAGCTGGCAGATTCTTAAGGCACAAGTTGCCTTGGGTTTTCCAGGTTTTCATACACAGGCTAAAGATCCTTTTAGCCTGAGCCCATAACTTCCCACAGTTCAGTCCTTGCCTGTCCGGTGTTTCCAGGTGTGTTGTTGCAGGGAGAGTCAGGTACTCTCATGATATCATTGTCCTCCTTTTATATCTTCTTCCCACTTGCTGGAAAGCTCTTTTGCTGTGACCTGGGTAAAACAGTTTCCATTGTGTAGTGCTAGCTCTGAGAGGCTTCTATTGTACACAGTTCCTGGGGTAATCCTTGTGCCTGTGTGCATTTCCTCAATAAGCCATTAACACTGTTTGGCCTTTTTACTGTTGTACCTGAAAGGCTGCTTGTGGGTGGTTTCAACCTCTCTACATGTTTCAGTAACACATACATAGCCAAACTTCATAACTTCACATACGATGATAGCACATAAAATCCAACGAGATATTAATGTATAGCAGATCAAGACTTTTAGAATGTTACCTCAGAAGGCATACTTTGTACAAAACATATCCTAATTACATGACAGTGGTGAATATTGGGGTGTCACACTAGCAATAGGACAGTCTTTGCCCTCCACATCTTCTTTTCCCTCCAATCTATGATGTATCTTGTGCTTCTGCCATGGTTAGCCTGATGACATGGCTAAACTACCATAGCTGTCTCTGTCTAATTATTGAGTCTGCAGTCTGCTGACCCATGCCCCACAACACTTAAAGAATCTTTCCAATGAATTCACAAGATTCTTTTTAAACAATGCTGGTGGAATGCATTCAGTTTCCTATTGTGTACATCTGCCATGTTTCCAAGGCATAAGTAGCATTGGGAGGACAATAGTATTATACAATCTCATTTTAGAGTGTAGATGTATCTTCTTACTCTTCCAGATATTTGACAGACAGGAAAATGATCCACTACCAATTTTTGCCTTCACTTCTTTAGTGAGCAGGCCATCAACAGATATTTTTACTTCTGAGATAGATGAAGTCATCAACTCTTTCTTCACCATCACTCACACATCTGCTAGTGTTGACAGCATTCTCTGCTATCGCCATGGTCTTGGTCTTCTGCATACTGATATGAAGTCCCACTTTAACAGCTTCTGCTTTTATGCTCATAAAGAGTCTTTTCATTCCATCCAAGTTGGTATCCAGTTTGACTACATCATCTACAAAATCAAGTCTTGTGGTTTATCTCTTGCCCAGACAATACCAGCGTCCTTGGCAGCAGCTATTGCTCTTCTCATTACAAAGTCTATGACAATGCAGAAGAGAAGAGGGGATAGAACGCAACTTTGCCTTACAATCTTAAACCATTCCATGACTCCAGTCCCTGTCCTGGTGCACCACACAGACTTGTCATACAAATCTTTCCTCAAATTAATAATCTTTGCTGGAATTCCACAATGTCTCAGGATCTTCCAGAGGACTTCTCTGCAGACACTTGTCAAACACTTTCATGAAATCAAGGAAGTTAAACACCATCTTCAGCTAGTATTTCTAAATAAGTTTTATCAAGGTGAAACTCTGGTCTGAACATGACCTACTGGATCAAAATCCAGCCTGTTCTTCCCTGAGTACTTTATCAAAAGCAGTTTTCATCCTCTTCAAAATGACAATGCAAAACACTTTTCCAAGTACAGATAGAGTGCCATCTCTCTTCAGTTATCACAAAGAAACTGGTTGCCCTTCTTAGGAAGTTTGCAGGTGACACCTCTTTTCCAATCTTTAGGACAGATCTCCTTTTTCCAAACCATTCAGTACAACCTGCCTATGTCATTCAAAATCACTTCTTCTCAGTTTTTAACATTTCAGCATCTATCTTATCATAGCCTGGTGCTTTGCCACTCTTTAGTTGGTTTATGGCTTTAATTACTTCCGTAAAGTCGATAACTTCACAAGATAAGTCTGCTATATCTTCACATCTCTCAATGTGTGTTAGTGGTTCTGGCTGGCTTAGCACAGTCTGGAAATGTTCCATCCAACAGGCTTTCTGTCCTTTGTCTGTGGTCAAAAGTGTACAATGGCTTGAGAACTGTGATGTTTAGATACTAGAAAATGCTTTTTAGAATCCCCTCTCTTGTACAACTTCTCAGCTTCTCTTGATTTAGTTTCCATCTTCTAACTGATCTTTTGTATTCCTTGTCTTTGTCCACATATTTTTGTTACAGAATAGCTCTGCTACTGCTGTCTTGTTCTTTTTGAATTCTCTTTTTTAATTCTTTCCTCTCTTCAGCAAGCCTCCATGTATCTGGTTGGAGTCATTCTTCGTTCTTTCATCGTCTCACCTTCCACCCCACCTCAGATTGTTTCTTTAACAGGAAGCATTTTTGTTTGGACAGCGTGTTAGCCTGACTCACAACTCTCTACCAGGAGGACCAATGGACCTTGTGTCGGGCTCCTACCCTTTGACCTGTCTGACTTGGGTAGCCTTACCAGGAATGCCACTCCTGCCAGAATAGCTCCCACTGGAGCATGCAAGCCTTCCCACTGTGTCAAGGCGCAGTCCATGTGGAAATAGGCTTTACTCTCAAGGGCACTTGGTTGAGCACCATTCACAAGCACTAAACCACAAGCAAATGTGGGAGTAATATACATGAGTTTCCATCCTCATTGTTTTTACTAGATGCTGTTCCCTTCTCTGCTGAAAGGATATCCCTTGCTCAGCCTATGAGCTTCAGGTTCTTGTGAGAAATAGGCAGCTATGTGGCCCTAAATTACATTGTATGATCAACATCTTAACATTGTTTGTAGGGCCATTGCTGCTCTTCATTTTTGTCCCTACAGTATGCCAACTTTTTACAGGAGCTCATGCAGGCTTTTACTGCACATAAAGGTGAAATATTTTAGTTCTGATGATTATATTTAAAAAGGCCGCAAACTGTTACCAGTTACATCAGCTGGTTTTAGTCATCCTTGCTGTCACCAATAGGAGACATTTTCACCCAGAATAACTTATTTACAGACAGCTTTTCATCCCAAATGGCTTTAAAAAGCTAAGGCCAACATTTTAAACTTGAGTCCCTAAATGTAGGCACGCAAATTCATGACTAGGCACCTGACAGACAACCCAGTTTGAAGAGGTGCTTAGAAGCTTCAGGATGTAGAACATCTGAGAATGTCTAGATCTTTGGCTAGGCTACCTGGAGAAGATCACTTTTAAGCAGAGATGGCTAGGCACTGCAAAATTCAGATGAAAATTGCAAACCCTTCCC
Organism: Emys orbicularis; assembly: GCF_028017835.1. Lineage (NCBI taxonomy): Eukaryota > Metazoa > Chordata > Testudines > Emydidae > Emys > Emys orbicularis. The sequence goes on from NC_088685.1 coordinate 169,636,781, forward strand.
CCCTCAAATTTCTGGGAGTTTCAGATCCAGGTCCTTGCTTTGGCCTGTTACACAGTAACTACAGAGTGGTTCTGGCCTGTTACAGAGATAGGAGCCAACCCAGGTTCTGATTCTGAATCTTTGAATTTGGGGATGTTGCTCTCTGGTGTTTTGGCCCATATCTAATTTTAAAAGAAGTAAAGTGAACTGAATTTTTTCATTTGGGCCTAATAAAATCTCCACATTTTAAAACTGACATTTCTCTGCCTTTGTTCTCTGCAGAACTGTCAGTCAATGTCAAACGGGATGTATGAATCAAAACTCTAGTTATGTTCTGATAGCATTATATAGGCTAGCAGAAAAACACAGGTGAAACAGTGTCACATCCTGGTTTATATACATAAGACTTTTTTTTCATTTTAAATTGAGACATCTGTCTAATCTCAATACTTTCTGTTAAATGAATATAGGCACCACAGAAGCTTATCTGAGCTTGATGTAAAAGAAAAATATTTCTATGGGCATACTTATACCTGTCAGCATTTACTCAAGAGTTCTTTCTCATATATTAATGTGAGTGACATTAAAATGATTAAAATTATTGTTAATGTTAACACCACTTCAGCACTCATTTTTCCCTATTTTAAAATGGATTCTTCCCTTGAACCCAAGTGCAAGTGTGAATTGGGTCACATTTCGATAAAGCTTAAAAAACGTCCGGTGTAGACAAGGGAAGGGTAAAGTCAAAAGAGAAGCAAAGGCCCAGCAGTGCAGTGCGTGGGATTACAGGTGTGTATATAGCTCTATATATGGAACAGATAAGCTTTCTTTGAGCTGTTTTTACAAGGTAGTTATTTGGCATTATACAATAGCTGAAGCAAGTGTAGTTTAGGCTCGCCCTCTTTATGTTCTTTACATCTATTGCCATCCACACTTGTGTGGAATGCCTTGCATATAAACCAACCTTACTCAAAGACATCTCAACCTTGACATTTTGTTTTCCTTTGCAAAACTCCATTTCTTTAAAACACCACTTGCCTGGCATGCTCCCACATGAGGCACAATTATCAGAATAATAATTAACAGGATCTCATTAATTTGGGATCAAACAATACACCCTAATGAAGCAAAGAACAACCAATGTGATCCCTTAAAGAGAGGCGTATGCTTTTCTTACACCTCGTGGCACCTAATCTGCTGTAACCATTAGGCACTGAACTGACCGTAAAGGCCTGTATAACATTGAGTCAAGGACAGTTAATGGATGCCGGAGCACAAACAAGAGTGCTCCAAGCATGTCAGTCAAGACTAACCTGAGGCGAAAACATCAAAATGCAGGTTGGAGTTTTGACATTCCTGCAGGCTCTGTATGCCTCGCCAGTGAATTTTTAAAGTCAATATCCCCCTTCTGCTTGCGAACACTTTCTATCTGATGAGTAGGAGTAATGGGGATCTGATTGAACTGTGACTAAAGTATTACTTAAAAGGGAGCTTTGAATGTGTGTGTGTGTATTTTTTTGTAAATGTCTGTGATAACAATAAAGACAGTTTACACAGATTATCACAGGCTGTGTCTTTAGACTTCAAGGTTATATGATTAGGAAATTAGAAAAGAGATTAGATTAGAAAAACCACAGAACATTTTTAAAAAGGAAGCTTTTTACAAATTATCTGTGTACTGAATTTACACAGAATCTGATAGATAAATCTTCTAATATTTGGAAATGGATAAATGCGACAATGTAAATAGAAAGAACTGGCTCTGGAGCTCATGTCTGGCAAAAGTTCAAACAACATATTAAGTATTCTAATTTGCTTAAAGCTTACTTATAAAAAACATGCATATTGCGATATAAAATGTAATGATTCATACATATAAATGTAATGAGCAATAATAATTGCTCTAGATGAGCACAATATGAGCTGTTATAAAGTATGTTCCCTGTGCCTCCAGATTTCACATTAAATCTTTATCTTCATGTTCCCCTTTGCACAATGGAGTGAAATGATTAAGGAAAATGGACATTAAACGAAGCCACGATCAGTTTCAGTGATAAGCAATACATGTGAGCACTTGAGGTGCCACACTATTGGGGCAATGGCATCAATAAATATATGTCCTCTTACTGGAAAATGATTATTCAAAGGGAAATTGTACTAACTGAAGTGGTATCTTAGTGGATTTAAAGGTCCTGAGTCAAATATCATAGCAAACTATGAAACTTCATTGATTTGGAAGGAAAACATGTTCATGTGTTCTTTGGTGAGTTTAGGCTATTTCAGCGGTGCTAAATATTTTGATACAGGGTCATTTTGCTATTAGAACAGATTAGTGGGTGAGCTAATTGATGTGCTTCTCATTTGTCTCCTTCACTTGTCTTTTAGTTAATATTGTCTTGTTGTTTCCTTGGTTGCTGTTTTATTTTAACCTCTGAAATTTTACTTGACTTGAGATCTCGTACATTCAGGAAAAACATATGCACAAATATTGTGCATTAGCTAAATATACATTGGCTATATTATTTTTCTTCACCTCTTGTCAAAAATTCCTGTGTAGTATTACTGTGCACTATTGAACAGTTGTTGCATCATAGCCCCGAGCTGGCTGCGTTCAGCAGTAGCTAAACTGTTATATGTAGAGCACATTATATATTAAACTTTCAAAGTTCTTGGGGTTCATTTGGAAAGTAAGGTGCTATATAAATGTACAGTATTATTATCTTAAGGTCCTGATTTCCCTACAAAAATATACAGTATGTCTGTAACTGAACATTACATACATTACCATTTCTTCTTTACAAGATTTATTTTTAATAATTTTAAATGATGTTTTAATCTTTAATGTTTAAAAAATCTGTTTTAATCACTTAACATTCAGCTTCAAAGCATATGTAACAGTAAAATATCGTAGTGTCCAATGAATTTCCAGTGAGCCTGCTGCTTATCCTTCTTTTACTGACTCGTCAGGTAGCTGTACTGTATAAAAAGGGATAGAAACAAATGACCAAATCCCAATAGCCATTTTTTAAAATAACACCTCTCCTCCCGCCCCTCTCCTTGAATGGGACTTTAGCATAGTCTAATGATCCCATGACAATGTCATGGCAACTTTGTGGAGACGAGACCATATTAAGATGTCATTATGAAGGCAAAATAATGGCAATTCAGGTCGATGGAGACCATGTGACAAACGATAGCAAAACAAACTCAGTGTAAGTCTATGCAGAGCACATTATCATGTCAAGAGAATGGTAACACCTAATAGGTCTTTTCTCTCTAACTTCCACAAGCAATGTTGATACTTGCTTATGCGAACAATTGAACAACACTGAGGCAACAGCAAAATGACGTCAGTCCCACCGGCATGTTATCTTACCTCCTCTCTGAAGTGTTGTTTATGAATTGTAATACTTGTGACAGACCCAGACCAGTGGGGTACAGGAGTCTGGTAGATGGCAAATATACTGGTCACTGGATGAGTAGTTTTCTGTTCCCTGAGTGACCAGAGAAGGGGCTGCACTAGAGTAATCAGGAACCTGCTAGAACCAGTTAAGGCAGGCAGGCTAATTAGGACACCTGGAGCCAATTAAGAAGAAGCTGCTAGAATCAATTAAGGCAGGCTAATCAGGGCACCTGGGTTTTAAAAGGAGCTCACTTCAGTTTGTGGTGTGAGAGTGTGAGGAGCTGGCAGCAAGAGGTGAAAGGAGCTGAGAGGGTGTGCTGCTGGAGGACTGAGGAGCACAAGCATTATCAGACATCAGGAGGAAGGTCCTGTGGTGAGAATAAGGAAGGTGTTTGGAGGAGGCCATGGGGAAGTAGCCCAGGGAGTTGTAGCTGTCATGCAGCTGTTACAGGAGGCACTATAGACAGCTGCAGTCCACAGGGCCCTGGGCTGGAACCCGGAGTAGAGGGCGGGCCTGGGTTCCCCCCAAACCTCCCAATTGACCTGGACTGTGGGTTCTTCCAGAAGGGAAGGTCTCTGGGCTGTTCCCCAACCCACATGGTGAATCTCTGAGGCAAGAAAATCCGCCAATAAGTGCAGGACCCACCAAGATAGAGGAGGAACGTTGTCACATACTGTATAGCACAGTGATGCCAAACGTCATTACACAGGAGGGCAACATAAACCTAAGCACGACTTTGTGTGGGCTAAACAGATTCTACCTATTTTAATAAAATTTAAAGTCACCTGTATTGATTTATATTTTAAGTTCAGCTTGTTTTGTATGTATTTAGATAGGTTGTTTCTGTGTACACTATTGTCTGTTTACACACTTATGTAAACTAAAATTATGTAAATATGATGACAAATTGCTAATGAATTGGCCGTTAGTATATTGTGTCAAAGCAGGCTGCAGTCCTTATGAAATACTCTGGTGGGCTATATACAGCCCACGGGCTGTAGGTTGGGCACCCAGGTATAGCATATTAATATACTCTAAGGCCTTGTATCTTTGGTTTGTTTCCAATAAAATATCTTTGTCTTCTAATACATTTGAAATATGTTGTTATACTAGCAAAGAAAGTAAAACTCAGGAAAAAATACACTTACTGTAAAGCGAAACACAATAATCAGGGAAATGCCATTTTATCCTTATCCTTCAGCTCTGCTATACCTGGGCATTGTACCACTTATAATCTTTGAGCCCCAGTGTTGTCCAGGAGCCAGGGCACTGAACTCAGGAGGCCTGGATGATCTTCCTGGGTCTGCCTGTCACCGTGGGTAGGTCACTTCATCTCTCTGTGTCACCTATTTAGATTGTACACTCTTTATGGTGGGGCTGTTTGTTACTCTGCGTTTGTTCAGCATAAATCCTGATGCTGGTGAAGGCCGGCAGGTGCTACCATAGTATAAATTAATAATTACCCTCTATCAGAAAGTTCCACAGAAAGTGATTGATGTTATGTGCAAGAGGGAAAATATGTATTTCATTAATATGGGCATGGTACTGTACAGTAAGGCCCTGACCATGCAGGCAGGCCCCTGTGCCAGTGCAGAGCCCCAGCTTACACAATGGGACTCCCTCTAGCCACATGAAGCTCTTTGCTGTATCATGGGCCTACATAGCTACATAGTCATCTTGCCATTATTCTATTTGATCCAGACCCACCCAAGAGAGGGCCATATGTAGCAACGTGACCCAGGGACCAGTTCAGGGTGATAGAGCAGCCTTAAACCTGAATTTTCCTTTTGGTTTTTGGGTGGGTTTTATCTCATTGCTGTAATACTATTTTAATGTGATTTTTATGGTTAATTTATAACAGTAATCATGTACAATGTACTAGTCCATTACCAGTATGTTAATGGCCATCTAGCACTTGGGAAGCCCTCAGTGCTGCCTTGGGGCCTGAATCCCCAGATGGTCATTAACTCTACCTAATGAAAGACCACCACATCATACATAATTACTTAACATCTTGTGCATGAAAACACATTAAACAAAGTGAGCTTTTAAATATTTAGAACTAAATTACATTAAATAAATGTTTAGTCTTGGTAAACAAATTTGGGGGTAGGGATGTGCTATGGAGAATTAAATTCTCGCCGCTTCTTCTTTCGTGACACAGAGGTACAAATGGATCCACACACGAAATGAAAACATTTAGCCCATTTACATTTGGAATTTCATTGATGCACTTCTAGCGAATACTGCTTTTTAATATCAGTCTATGTGTGAGGGAGGGGTGATGCTTTTACTTTTTTAACACCAGAAATGTCAGTTAAAATTTACTAGGAAAAGTAGCTTTGCACACACTGAACTCTCTTCGTTTTATACATTCAGATTGTGAATTTGGTGCTTCATTTTTAGGAATGCCCTCTTAATCCATGGTGCAAGGCGATCTGCAGTGATAGTCCCTAGAACATTATGTGCACACCTTTCCTCTGTGCCTGTGAGCAACTGTTCTCATCAGTCAGTGCTTTCACTCTTTATGTGTATTTGTATTTTTGCTTTCAGTTATTTATTTGTAATTATTTCAAGTGAGTTTGGCAATGAAACAGACTAAAGCCCCGGATAAAGCCCCAGTCCTTCAAGCCCATATGCACACCCAGGAGTAGTCCCAATGAAACCCATAGGACTGCTCACATGCTTAAAGTTGCTGACCTGTGTAAGTGTTGGTAGCATTGAGGGCTTTAAACCTATTGCTCCACAGAGCTGGTAGAAAACAGATAGCAACAGTGCAGCCTTCCCTCAAGCTGCCCACCAATGTGGCTCAGCCTGGGCAGGTGGAGCCAATTCTAAGGGCTCTCACCTATGGGCCTCATCCTTCTCCCATGGACTTCAATGGCCAAACTCCCATTGACCTGAATGGAAGCAGGACTGATCCCTAAATCCTCCTCTTTGTGCCAAGCCAGAATAGCTGGGGCTTGGTGCAGGGGAGTCTTGCGATATATAAGCAGGGGGGAAATTTCCCCCTCTCTGAGCTGCTGAAGTTTTCTGGGTCTGTTTCTGCAGTCACCTGGACTTCTCTTGCTTCCTCATTCTATGGGACACAAAGATGGTGCATCCACTGGGCATATCCAATATTTCTGTCCCTGCTCTTCCCACTCACCAAACCCTAAATGCTTCTGTAAGAGGACACTGATTTGGACACCTGCGTATGCAGATTTGTTTGTGGTACTCCACAGCTCTGGGCAACTTAGCATTCAGATAGCACAGAACCTCTGTGCAAACTCCCTTAATCCAATATCCATTTCCAGCAATGTAATCACTCTGGTTCCACTGCATCTGAGGTGCTCTTCATTTACAGAGGGAGAAGATTTCTCCTCAGCATGGTAAGGAAGTTCTATCTTCATGTCTATTGAAATCCTTATCACTACCTAGGAGGTTACTAATTAGTTTCCATTGTTTTGTGGCCAAGAGTCTACTAGAAACTGGACTGAAACCACCAACTCATTTTACATTGACCACAAATAACCATTTGGATGATTGAGACTATCAGTCTTTACCAACCTGGCTGGATTCAAATCAGTGACCTAGAGGTGAGCGAAATGAATCTAGGTGTGCTATTGCAAAAGCCTGATTGTTTCATTAATAAAGCAGATCAGATTTGTATTTCAGACTGTTTGGTATTTTGTGCAGATATTATCCCTTGGATCCATCTTGGGAAAATATCCATCTACAGTAGTTATGTCATCAAAATATACTTCACAATGAGTGTAATCAGTTCAGTTAATATTGCACTGTACTACCACAAGGGAGATTTTTCAATGGCATAAATTATACTCAGACACCCAACTCCCACTGGCTTTGAAAACCCAGCCTGAGGGCCTAACTGCTCTTTGTACCTCCAACAATCTCCCCCACAGTATAATGTATGACTGGTCTGGTCTCAACTGAACAAGAATGTTCAGAATGGGGTTATGCCGCTGCAGAATACTATATCCTTTGTCTTCACTTTAAACATTGAGGCTAGAATTTTCTCAACTGGGTGCCTAAAGTTAGGCTCCTCTGTCCATATTTAGACATCTAAATAAATGGCCTGAATTTCAAAAGTGTTGCGCACCCAGCAGTTCTCACTGAATAAATGTAGGCACTTAGGGCCAGATTTTCAAAGGTCTCAATGGAGTTAGGCACCTAACCTGCTTAGGCAGTTTTGAAAATCCTACTAGATGCCTATCTGCATCTTTAGACACCTAAATACCATTCAAATTCTTAGTTTTTCAAAAATCTAGGCCTGAGCTTTTTAACAGTACAGGAGCACAGCTGTACCAATATATGCACAATGCATTCTTCCAGGAGGGTATAAACAAAGTGATATCTAAAAGCTTTCCTTACAGTTCTCTATAGACTCCTCATCCACTTTATTTTTGATTGCTTTGGGCAATATCTTGCTTTCATGTTTTAAAAAGAAACCATCAACTTAAATACCCCATTTCTGCCTGCCACTTGTGTAACGTTACTATTGCTAGAAGTGACATCTAAGATGAGTACAACTCAAAGAGATTAGAGACAAAGCCATTTTCACATACTTTCTCAGTGTGTTTACTTTCTGAACTGGGTAGCACTTTGGGCTACATTCTCTTATCAGTTTCACCAAAGTAAATCTGGAGATACTCCAGTGAGATGATATAACTGGGAGCAGAATTTAGCCCACTGTGTTGACTCTTTTTCGTTGTTTCCCTGTGCCATCAGTTAGTTAATCCGTTTCTCCAATTGTTTGTGTAGCTTATTCTCACACTAACACAGGGCAAGAAATCCTTTTAGAAGAGCAGGTGTACTGAGGAGCAGGGGAAATACCTGAAACTCTTTTTACGTCATTTCCAGGTGGCGGTGACCCTGCCTGAAAGCAGATCTCCTCATTGAAATCAATGGAACTTCCTGCCTACAAACTGACATTATATCAACCTTTGTGATTTGGTGGACTGTATTTCAGACTGCAGATTTATTAAATTCATTGATTCCAAGGCCAGAAGGGACCAATATAATCATCTAGTCTAACGTCCTGTATAGCACAGGCCATAGAACTTCCTCAAAATAATTCCTACAGCAGATCTTTTAGAAAAATATCCAATCTTGACTTAAAAATTGCCAATGATGAAGAATCCAGCATAACCTTTGGTAAATTACTCCCATGGCTAATTACCCTCACTTTAAATTTTTACACTTCATTTCCAGTCTGAATTTGTCTCACTTCAACTTCCAGCCATTGGATCATGTTCTACATTTCTCTGCTAGACTGAAGAGCACATCATCAAATATTTGTTCCCCGTGATGCTTCTTATAAAATGTGAGGTCACACCTTGACTTTCTTTTTGTTAAGCTAAACAGATTGAGCTCCTTGAGTCTATCCCCATAAGGCATGTTTTCTAATCCTGTAATCATTCTTGGGGCTCTTCTCTGAACCCTTTCCAATTTAGCAACAGCCTTTTGAATTGTGGTCACCAGAACTGGACACGGTATTCAAGCAACAGTCACATCAGTGCCCAATATAGAGGTAAAATAACCTCTCTATTCCTACTCATGATTCCCCTGTTAGTGCATCCAACGATCTTATTAGCCCTTTTGGTCAGAGGCTTGCACTGGGAGTTCATGTTCGGCTGATTATCCACCATGGCTCCCAAATCTTTTTCAGAGTCAATGTTTCCCAAGATAGAGTTCCCCTATCCTTTAAGTATGGCCTATGTTCTTTGTTCCTAGATATATACATTTACATATTAGCTGTATTTACAATCATATTGTTTGCTTATGCCCAGTTTACCAAGCGATCCAGATTGCTCTGTATCAATGATCTGTCCTCTTCATTATTTACCACTCCCTCAATTTTTGTGTCATCAGCAAACTTTATTAGTGATGATTTTATATTTTCTTTCAGGTCCTTGAGAAAAATGTTAAATAGCACAGGGCTGAGAACGGATCCCCGAGGAACCCCACTAGAAGCACACCTGCTCAAGGATGATTCCGTGTTTTCAATTACATTTTGAGACCTGTCAGTTAGTCAGCTTTTAATCCATTTAATGAGTGCCGTGTTAATTTTATACTACTCTAGTTTTTTAATCAAAATGTCGTGCAGTACCAAATCAAATGCCTTACAGAAGTCTAAGTATATTACATCAACACTATTACTTTTATCAACCAAATTTGTAATCTCATCAAAAAAAAAAATCAAGTTAGTTTGACAGGATCTATTTTCCATAAACCTGTGGTGATTGGCATTAATTACATTACCCTCCTTTAATTCTTTATTAATCAAATCTCGTATCAGCTGCTCCATTATCTTGCCTGAGATCAATGTCAAACTGACAGGCCTATAATTACCTAATAGCAGATAAATAACAGAACAATAAAACAAAACACTTAATGTTTATGTAGAAGTTTTCATCAGTAGATTTCAAAGTGCTTTACTGTATCTCACCTTGCAAGGTGAGGAAACTGAGGCATAGCGAGGTTAAGTGAGTTGCTCAAGGTCACAGCACAAGTATCATGCTGCCTCTCCCTTAATCCATTCATAAATCTGCCTGTCCTTTTCCTGGTACATGGATATGTCCCCATTTTATCACCGAGGATATGTCCTAATCTCCATCCTTTAATCTATTTCTTTTTTTGGATCTTTGATTCAGGATGTGACTATATTAGGATGACCAGATAGCAAATGTGAAAAATTGGGATACTTTTTTTTGCAAGGGTGGGAGGGAGCAAAGTTGCATATATAAGACAAAGCCCCTAATATTGGGATGGTCCCAATAATATCGGGATGTCTGGTCACCCTAGACTATCTCCATATTGAGTGATAACTAGGGCAAAGATCTTCCCACATTAAATATTGGAGGGGGGGGGGGGCGGGAGGATCATGGATAAACATAACCTAAGGCTGAAGTTATGCCATGTAGTAGAGAGATGGGTTATGTGTAAAAATACTCAAAATAGTTTGCTGTGTTATGGATCTGTCAACCCATAGCTATTAGCTGGAGGAATGGTCACAAAACTGCCTAAGCACCAAGATTCCCTTGAGAAAGGGGTGGAAAAAACCACTCTGATTCACCAGTATGGTGCAATGGTGGTTTATGGACTTGTATTGGCCACTGGCTGTAATGGTGTAAAGTGTATCTAATCTTGTCTCTCTAGGTATTTATATCTCACTCATCTCTGTGGTGAGTACCTTCTCAGGAAAGAATGTAAATTGTGTTGGCGGTTCAGATGTGCTTGCTTCTGTGCACTCCTATTGTAACATACTGATTACAATTCAGTCTACTTTTTGTTGATATTTGTGAAATTTTCAAAAGCATCTAAGTGACCTACGAGCTCAAGTCCCATTGCAAAATCCTACCCACTAAGGCAAGAATTTGTCAAGACCTCAGCACCTGTAACTAGGATCAGGCAGACTTATGTATGAGCCTCCTTTAGGCATCAAATAAGTGGCCATATTTTCAGAAGAGCTCAGTATGTTGGGTGCTCAGATCATTTGGAAATCTGGCCATATGAGTCACAATGGCAGCTACTATTTGCTGTTCATCTTTGAAAATCTGGCCCTTATTTAGGAAACTAAATGGGAGCTTGAGATCTTTTTGAAAACATAGCCCGAACTATGCATCTGGAGCACTTGAAGAAGGGGCACTGAGCTCTTCTGGAAATATAGCTTGATTAGTATGCTACATCTTTTCCCACTTGTTACCACCTGATGCTTAATTGCTGAGGAATAAGCATTCCATTGATAAGAATTTTAATTGGTAATGTTACAAGATGCTCTGCTTCTGCCCCTATTTTATATGTAGCCACCTGATGACACATGGCAATGGAAACAACAACAATGCATCTGGCAGTTTGGGTAATAATATCAGTGCAAACCACTATCTTTGGATTCATGTGTACAGTGTATTAATTAATGAAGAGTTAATGTCCTAAAACTTTAAAGTGTGTTGCTTATTCAGCACAAATATTCACTTTCTCTTGAAGCTACCATGTAGCGTACCAGGATTTCATTTGACCATGACCATTTTCTGCCTGGGCATACCTCTCCTTTTGGTGAATTATTACTCTCACATGGATAGCACTGGTAATTCTGCAGATCTACCACACTGGACAGACAAAGGCTATTGTTTGGGGCAGGAAGTTTGCTATTCATCTTCCAAAATGAGTCATTTGCAATTCTTTTATGGGATCCAGTTTGTGGATCTGATTGACTGACTTGGCCTGAAGGCTGGAATTGTTTACTAAAATATGTAAAATTAATTTTGCAACTTCAGTCGTGTTTATATTAAATTTTGTAAGGATAAGACTTTATATCTGCAAGAATTTGTGGTAGTTTCTAAAACTATTCTGGATTTTGCAGACTATTCTCAACTATGGTGCTTCATTTAATATATGCTGTAAGAACTGATTGCATACAGTCAACATCCATCATTTCCTTTTAACTTACTGTATGTTGGGAAATCTCAGTGATTGCTTTAGACTTTAACCTTCATAAATGTAGATAACTTGCTACTTGATTCCACAGAACTACAGTTTTGGTTATGTGGGGAATTTAATTGTATTTATTACAGCTAGGTTCAATCTTTGCCCTTGGGGGAAAAAATGAATATCCACTGCACTTTTCTCTTTTAAAAAAATTGTGGTTAACTCCAGACTTTGATCGCTATCATTTCAACTTTGGACTTCTATTAAAACTGTTTTGAGTCTGACACAACTGTAGTGACAGATAGAGTGGGAAGATAAATGTAACTTCTGAATAGGTTTAATATCAAAAGTGGATAACAGAGAAGGCAAGATATTTCATCTATGAAAACTTCACGTCCATAAGATTTGCCACTTACTGCTAATGATCCTTTCAGGCTTGAGAGGTCAAAAGGTGAAAATGATTGAGGTACCTTTTGCTATGAATATTTTACAAGCTGCATATCCCTTTTTCACTGAGATCTATGTGCTGACTGAGGGCTTCTTCGGGATGAGTCCTTAGTTGACTGATGAATACAAAACATCTCTCGAACAAAAGGCATTCAAGATTAGCTGAAGACAAGTCAGCCTACTTTAGTTTCTGTGCATGGTACCTGGAGTATCAATGGAGATAAAACACTGAGTGACAGGTAACTGAAATACAGAATAACACAATATATTGTACTCCTATTGATTGCGGAAATAATGGGAAAGTTTGCAAGTCACGGTAATGTCATGGGCAATGATGAACTCTAGAGAACTCAAGGACCAAAAAGTAACATGAAACAAGAAGTAAAATGAAGATAATATTTGGTTACAGTACAGTTCTCAAATTGTAGTGAAACACATCCCTTTGCCTTTGACTGTGCATGGTTTTTAAAATGAAGACAATGGGAAGAAACTGGCTGCTGAAACAATATAGCTATTTTCTTTTACTATGGCCAGTAATGTGAACTTCTTGGAAGACATCTTCTTTCACCACAGTTTTGAGGCCCGGCACATTTGGAGACTCTGAAACAAAATTATCTTCTTCATGCATAGCCATCCTAGGGTCATATCGTGCAAGGTGCTGGGGGACTTCAGGATACTTAGCACGGCACCAGACTAAGTCCTCCCTTTTGTTTGTTTATAGCACTGAAATGAGGAGCCAGTCTCCTTCAATCATATCTTAGCAGCTATTTTTTTTTTAAAAGGATAGTTTCCTAACAAAAACCAATAATTGTTAGAATATTCAACAATTTTTCAACTCAACTCTTGTATGCAGACTTGGAAGGACCAGATTTTTATTGGTAAATGTCATTAAACATTGATTTCACTGCACACACACCAACGGATGAAAAAATATTTCTATCGATCAAAATCAAAATGTACAGATAGGAAAAGTAAGAGACAAGCTGCATGAAAAGTACAGTTTGATTTAAGGATATTTACTTTGTATATTTTGACATGTGATGTTGGCAATTTATGTTTTAACAGTTACGAAGTGCTAACTTTTTGAATCTCAATGTCCGCTGTCATTAAATAATCATTGTTTAATCCCCCCATAATCGGTCACCCCCAAAAACCCTGTAACTGTGAACATTTACATTGATAAAAAATGAATAAACATAAATATTGATATTTTTGATAAATTTGATTGATCCATCAATATAAAATTTGAATTCTTCCAAGACTATTTATATAACACTTTTCAACTTGAAAGCACTTTTCTAACTGATTTAGCTATTAATCTTCATAGCATCCCTGTGAGGAAGACAAAAACTATATCATCCCTATTTTATAATGAAGAAACTGAGGCAGAAAATTGTGGCCTGTTGGGTCAGGTTAAAGTAAAGTATGTTGCAGCTGTAATTCAGCCCTGATGTGACAGAAACATGGCTCCATGTACTGTAGCCAGGTACACATCTGAGGGAGAGTCTCCTGGCCAGAGGAAAATGGAAGAAGGCAATATTTTCTTCATGAGTTACCCCACACACTCCTTCCTTTCAGCCACTGTGCTTTAGAGGCAGCTGGGTTGCTTTGAACTTTTACTTTCACTTTAAAAGTAAATCAGCAGGTGGTTTAGTCTGAGAATTTACCATTTCTAGAGTGAAAGTAAAAGCTGAAAGAATAAGGAAGCACTCCTACCCTTCCATGCTTAGACATTAAACATTTTAATTTTAAATAAATATAAAATTATGCTCAATAGAAGCCGTTCATCTTCTTTTCTTCTCTTCCCCCCCCCCCACCCCAACTACCCGCAGCTATTTCTACTTAGCCTTCCACTACGAAATTTTCTCTGTAGTGGAAAGATATGTTTAAAAATGAATGTTTTTAATGGTTATTGTAAAAAAAAAAAATCTTAAATGTTAAGAACCACCCAATAATTGCATTAACATATTTCAGAACATGTTTGAGGGGATTATTATCAATGTTAGTATTAATCATATTAATTAAAATTTCAGGTGGTATTTAAGACCTAGAAGAGTGAGGCACACAACTTCCATTCACTTTCAATAGGATTTTGGCACCTCACACCCTTAGACTACTTTGAAAGGCCCAACCCTCAGGTTATTAAGAGCTTTGGTTCAGATCTTTATCTGCTGTACATATGCCAGTTTATACCAGCGGCAAGTCACTGGACCATTGAAATGAAATTTGGTCATGTCTAAGTTCCCAATCCTATTCTCAGGTCTGCACTAGACAGATTCTTAACTTCAGTGGGAGGATCTGTGGATATAAGGTTCTGCCTTAGGCGATTCAGGGACAAGATCGGGGCCTCTGTATTATATCAATTTCCATCTACTGACAAAATGCAAATGAATTATGTTTGCATTGCACAGGAACATAGAAAAGCCATGGTTGTTAACAATACACACACAGGAATATTTTCATATCCAGCAAATATAAACATGTAGCAATTAATCATCATTAGATCCATTCATTTATATGGTAGAGTTTGAAATATTATCTACCACAGTAGTTACATAAATATGCTGTGACTGGGACAGCTGAAGGTGTGAAATCAATCTCCCATTCCAGTACCAGGCCTGCAGCCCAGTGCCCTTGCAGTTGCTATTCCAACCAAGGGGCTGGGATTGCACCTCAGTACCTCTTTCATGCTGGGGCAGTGAAACCATGGGATCTGTGTAATCATGGCAGTGAATGCGTGCTTCCAAAGCTGCCCTCCACACAATTCCATCTGCTGGCACTTCACTCACAAGTTCCCCCACAAAGACCCACCATAGGGCTTACGTGAATATCTCCTCTAAGCATGTATAAAAACATCAACCCCATACAATCTCTCCATCATATTTAAAAATGAACATTACATTTTGTGCTATTAATGGCAAAGGCACAAGCCATTAAATATCAAAGGGCCTGCTCCTGCCAACATTTATTCACAGGAGATGTGCTTACCCATAGTGAGCAGTCACAATGAAATCTATAGGGTTCCACTTGAGTAAAGCTTCCCAGAGTCAGGAGATTTAACATTGGATGCCAACCTTGGATCCCCAAACCTGATCCAGTCTTCAGTGGGGATTCCACACAGGATCAAAGGTCATTCCAATCCCATCATACTGTATGATGGGGCCCAAACACATGCCATATACTATACCTTGCATTTTAATAGAAACAGTAACCTAGCCATTAGTGACACGTCTGTCCAGCCACCAGTTTGTTAATAAACAGGTACCATGATAAGAAATTACTGACAAATAGCCCACAATAAAATAATTTTACCCTGTTCCGATTTCTGAGTTTATTGAACTGTAAATAGATAACTATGCTGGCTCCAAAACATTCACTACCCATTTTCTGCCCCACTATTAACAGATAAGAGAAAGGAAGGGGAATTTGCGACTTAATGTGGTATATGCATCTCATGCCATCAGATTACCTCAGGGTCATCAAGTCATGCTTATATAATTTGATTTTAATTTATGGGGGAGGGGGTTGTTGGTAGGTTTCTGAGATTATGATTTTATTGAATGTCTGTAAAAATATCTGTTAGTTTGTAAATGGACTCTAATGGATTATGCTGCTTGAGTCTTCTCTTATATAGCTGTTCACCTTTGCATGGTATAGTAGACAAGTCACCTCTTGCATTGACTGCACACAGCACCAGATATACCAAGTATATGTCAGAGGCCATAGTAATCTTGTAGTGCAAGATTAGATAGGCTACAGAGACAAATTTGGCTGTAAACAGCTTTTATACTACCCCTATATTGGGGCGGTCCAGTCCTTGGTATACAGTGGATAGCCTGAAGGCTGCCCGGGATCACTGGTGCATAAGGATGTCCAGTTTATGTCTTACATGCTGGGACCTGAGAGAGGCTGGTATAGGTATCACTGTGATGGCCTGAGAGAATCCCCCTATTCTGGATGTTGTGGCACTATGGCTGCTTTGCTGGAGTATCTGGATCATGGGATTTTTATTCCAAATTCTGGGCCTGATTCTGATCTCACTTATACAGGGCAAATGAGGAATAACTCCACTGAAGTCAAGGATGATTTGCCAGTGTGAAACTAGTGCAAGGGAGCTCAGTCTCAGCCTCTTGACTTTTTACCTGCTTGGAAAATAGTCTCTCACCAACATGACGTTGGTGATATGGTCACAATAGTGAACTGATTTGAAAAACACAACATTAACATTTGTTTTGAGCTATCCAGGGATATGATAAGTCATGGAAGGGAACTCTTTTCAGGTCACCTAGTGAGAAGACTGACACAGTACTGAGTTTCTCTTGCAGCGCTAAAGGGAAGCTGTTTGTATTATAATTAAGGTTTTATAGCATAAACAGAAACGTTCTTTGAGTACTCAGACGTGGGAGTATAGGTAATTACCACTGTTAGGGGCACTCAGTGCACACTCCCACCAATTATTTTCACTCCTAATTGAATTTCTTATGCTACGACTCATGCATTTAAATGTTTTGAGGGGACATTCCAAAAACCAGCAGCTTCCCCTCAGCTTAAAGGCAGGGGCCTTTTCCCCAGTCATGAGACTTTCTCTGCCTTCTACCACAGGCATGCTGTGTGGATTAGTGATTGCGCTTTGAAGATTTGAAGTGCTACATAAACACGAGGGGACAAAGCAAAAGGAGCTCACCCTCCTATCCTTCCCCCTAGGGTGGGGGCCCATTGCTTCCCAGCACTTCCCCTATTCACAGCAGGTAAGGGATCTGAAGTGGAGAAGGTGGGGAATTTCTGGCAGTGGGTGGAGCAAAGGCAGCAAGCAGCTGACAAGGGAAGAAGTAGCTCAGACAAGAGTTTCTTCACTAACAGAAGATCTATCCCGCTGCATTTTCTCCCTCCTCTGTTAATGGGAGGGGAACAAGGACAGCCTATGGCCTCAATGGCTGTTTTGGCAGTCAGGGATCTCCAGCACATAAGATTTCTCCAGCAAGGCTCCCTTGTCCCTGGCTATGCCCGCCTGCCCTAAGAGCACCAGCTGAGGCATCTCCTAGGTGAGGGAATTCTTAAATAGCTAGTTAAAGCAGCCATCAGAGTGGCAAAAAGCAGCCCAAGCATATAGGCTGCTCTGGCCTTCTGTGTTCAAAATTTGTACACACAATGACTGAATCTTTGTCCCACTGTGCCGGTACATTTTCCAAGGCAATAATGTCCTGGTCATAGAATACCTAAAGGATTACTTAAAGCTCTGGGTTGAAAATTTCACTCCTCAGGCACAATGGAACTTTCTACCACAAGGATAAAAATTGTTTGTGCAGGAGACAAAGCTCCTCAAGGACCTGTCTGAGACTGTGGAATAAGCTCCCCAGGAACTGAGGACCATCATAAACCTCACCACCTTCTGCTCCAAGCACAAGGCGCACATCTTCAACTTGCGCTCTGGAAGTTGACCACTGAGCAGTTTGTACACTGAAAAAAGATATCCTCCCCTCCCCTCCCCTCCAAAACTAAAACCCTACCAAAACATCACTCCACTGCACACACAATTCTTCCCCTGGACAGAGGGGGAGAGGAAGAAGGAGCCACATGTGACAGATATTAATCACAGCACTTAATAACACCCCTGCCCTCAGCTGAATGTTCCACTATTCATCATAAGCTCTAATACTGCTCCAGCTAAAGAAGATGCAACCTTGGCTCAAAGGGTGGACAATGTGTCTCTGGAGTAGAAAAGCCTGAATCCTATCCCAATGGGACCATGAAGTGCAGGTCAGCCATGGTGTATGGCATGGTGGTGACTATGAAATCCTGGCCTGCCACAAATCAAGTACAAGGTGTGTATGTTTGACCAGAACCATTTTTTGACCCCCCCCCAAAAAAATCTTTGGCTGCAAAAAATTCCAACCAGCTCTACTCAGCAGTACTGATTGCACAGCATTCAGTGTGCTCGTTGGGTATGTGTTTGTGCAACCCTGGCAGTGATTTTTCATTTCATGTTGTACTACAGTTATTGACAACAGCTTGTTGCAGAGACCATGCCAGAATGTTTTCCCCACCAATCTTTGTCCCTTGGAGCAACAACATGAATTTGTACGAATTTGCCCAGGTGCAGAGATGCTTTGTGTCCTCTCACACTAGCATAAAGCAGAAGTACCTCCATTGAGTTCAATGGCAAGATTCCTACTGTCCCGAGTGGTTCAGGATTAAGCTTTCTAATAACAAAATAACAGATCAAATTCTTTGCCCCAATCTTACCCAGAAGCCAATCAGCATACAAGCACTAAGAATTACTATTTAATGCATACAAATACTTGTATCACTTTTAGTTTTGAAGCAATTGGAAATAAATGCACAAATCACCCTTGAGATTGTGGCAGAACCAGTGTCTATGCAGCTGGAGAGAAACATAGCAGAAGCCCCAAGTTCAGAAATATAAATTCTCTCTGGGCTTTCCAGTTCATTTGCAGGGTTTGTTTTTTTCCTAGTGCAGCCAAAATAAACACAAACCAACAAAGTCTCTGGCCACAGTCCCCCCATACAGCTAAATAGTCTGTAAACTCCAATTCAGTGGAAACAACGCTTATAGGGCTTGATTCTGCCAGGTGCTAAGGGCTCCTGCCAAGTATTGCACACCCTAAACTCCCATAGAGGTCAGAGCTTGTTGAGGGTGCTGAGCATCTCACAAAAATGCTCAGCATCTTGCTGGATCAAAGAAAATCTGTAAAGAAACAATTATAAGACCAATATTCCCTCAAATTCTCCAAGCCATGGACAACTTTCCAGAAAAAAGATTGAATATGAGCTGGAGAAGTGACACACACCCTACAGAATGTTACTAGATTCCAACAGGGATCCATGCAGTTCAGGGCACAGATCCTTCTAATCTTGTGACAGAGCATTCTTACACTCACAGTGTGCTCTAAATACTTTCTACTGAAATATAGCCCCATCCCTTTAATATGCACCACTCTCAAGTCCACCTGAATTACGTGTGTTTCACCTCACATCATGCAGTGAGCACTGCACATAGCAATTAATTCCCCCTAACCCTGCAGTCTGATCACCGTCATCTATCACCATTGAGAAGGAGGGGGTGGGAACCCAGAGAGGGACTGATGAATACAAAACATCCCTCTCTGGGATAACCCATTCATTTGATCGATAGAAATATTTTTTCATCCGTTGGTGTGTGTGCAGTGAAAACAGTCAAAAGTATTGAACACTACCAATTGTGGCACTGACAGCTTGTCTCTTCCTTTTGCACTGTATCAAGACCAAGAAGAGCGGTTGTAGAGATAAATAGAGCTAAAGAACTTACAGCACGTGCCCCACCAGTGACAGTCCAGTATCCCAAAGTAAATCAACAGAATGTTCCCTAAATCCTGAAATTGAGCTAGACATGGCAGAGAATGAATATTTTGCTAGGTCCCCCCAAAGGAGGAAATTCATTTTAAAATAACATCCAAATGAGGCTATGATTTTATTGGTTCCTCTGGAGAAAGCCCTCTTGAACCTCTTGGCCACAAAGAAGTCAATATCTTCATTTACTGGGTAGAGAGTTTTCCATTGTGTCCTGAGCTTTTTCCTGGCTGTAATGAAAAATGTATTCTTGCTCAGCCTGGGCTGAATTTTGAAACCTCTGCATACAGGCATATTCTACAGGCAATGTACCCAGGACAATATGCCACAACTCAGAGAAAAGTGTCAAGATGCATCTGAAGACGTGAGGTTTTTACCCACGAAAGCTTATGCCCAAATAAATCTGTTAGTCTTTAAGGTGCCACCAGACTCCTTGTTGTTTTTAGAGAAAAGTGGTGACTGTTGAGCTACATAATGGAATCTCTGTGGTGTCTGCCTAATCTGGGTTGCTCTAAGGTACACCTGCTGTCAGTGGCTCAAAAGGGCCAAAGCTGCAGTCAGGGATCAGTGTAGTGTGGGGTTATCTTATACACGGCCCCTTTCCTCCAGCCACACCCCCACACTAGCAGCAAGAGGCTGGGGCATGGCATAGGAATCTCTACCTCAATTCTGTGCCATGGGAGGAGAGTTCTATGCCTTGCACTCAGGTCTCGCAAGGCCAGATGGACCTTCTCTATGACTAGAAGCTGTCAGTGATGGAGTGCAGCTCTGGACAGTCTGGCCTAGAGTGTGCACAGGAGAAGCAAAAGTAGCATATCAATGGGACACGTGAAGAGGAGGTAACAGGGAAAGCAACTAACAGTAGAGCATAAGGGAATGCAGGACTTCCCACTGTTTTAACATTCCCTTCCATCATCTCTAGCACTTCTGGAGCCAATTCAGCCCTAGTAAGAGTAGAGGCAACTTCCAGTAGCTTACACCCAACCAGAATTGTGTCCTGGCAGAATACCAGACTAGTGTTAAGTTACATAAGTTTTGCACGCCACGTGAATGGCAAATTGGTACAAGTTACTCTATCTGGTCACCTACACTAGTTTGCTGACTAACCTGCACCTGACCTATAACTTCCACCGCCTTTTCCATCATTGCTGACTTATGATCCAAGAGCAAACCATTCACAGCACATTATTTACACCTCTGTTTCATTTTATTTGTGAATTGGCTGTAACAGGGACTGAGAAGCATGGGTGGGGGCAGACAGGAGTACTATCCTGGGGCTAACATCCCTGATTCAAGCACTGAATCTACTATTAGAGGAGAATTATTATTTTTACTGTTAGACAATTGTCTTTCTGTGAGGCAACTGACAGTGATTTACCCCAGAAATGTCTGGCTGCTGACTGGGTAACTAGCCAGCAAATACAGGATGAGACACATCATGCCAGCTGCATGTGATCCATCGCTGACCCAGCTGCAGTACATGATATGTGCTGGTTTCTTTGCTCTGGACCGGTTAGTAGGAAGCTACATTAAGGAAAGGGAAGCTCCAGCACAACTACATGATTTTTAGAACTCCAGTTCTAAATGAATTGAGTCCTGTCTACTTTAGAGACCAGGGTCCTGGTTCCCCACTGCATTTTAGCAGTTACATTGATGGGATTCCATTGGCCTCATTTACTGATCTAAACAGAGTAGAAAAGCCAGACCCCACCTCCCTCCATGAAGGACAAGAGAATGCTGGTGGCAAGACCTTCTAACTGAAGAGTCCTCAATTCTGGAAATTATGCTCTCTTTGGTGTGACAGAGCCCAAATCTACTCTGAACTTCTGGGTATGTTGCAAAGCCCCTTCTCTTTTCTCAGGAGAGGTGGGTATGGGGAGAGTTATAATATTGGTAGGTGGGGAGGTTTGTAATTGATATTGGTTCAATTTAATTTTAAATTCCTGTGTACATTTGCCTACAGTATTGGAAAGGTGCATTTTTGTAACCTAAAAAAAATAAAGTGAATTAGGAGATCCTTTATCAAACAATAATGTCACAAGATGCACAGTAAATAATTACACACAGAGAGGGCACGATCCTCAGCTGGTCTAAATTGGCATAGCTCCACTGAAATAACAAGGGTTTACACCAGCTATGGATCTGGCCCACAAAGTACATCAGGCTTTATGAACTGATTAAATTTGCCCATCAAATGACAAGGACTGGCTCAATGACAGGAAAATTAGAAATTTACAAGGAACTACAAAGACAATGGGATAATGTTCTCAGAAACAGAGGGCTTTGGGCCAGGCTAGGGTGCTTATCTTTCTAGCCCCAATCTGAAGCCCATTTAATTTGTTGTGGTTATTTCTCACTTCTCTGCTTTTCTCTCCTTCCCCTTTTTGTCCTGTATGGGATAGCAATACTGTTGAAGGCTGATAAGACAATTCTTGTGGTAAACAGAGGCAGTGGGACCCAGATCCATTGAGGAGCTGGGCTTCAGGCAATTTCTTCTGGTGCCAAACACTCAACCTGCATGGTCTTAACTGTCAAGTAAGTCAAGTTGCCTAATGTGGTGCCCTTACTCAGATGAGTTGTTCCTTTGACTTCAGTGAGGATGGGAGACAGGACCATGCTGGGCGGCTGGAGCGTTCTGGTTCTGACCTCGGTTACTTGTTATCAATCACAAAGCTGTAAAATCTTTCCACTCAGGAACTTAGCAGAGAAAAGTCATCAGAAGTCTTGCTTCTACTCTCACATTGATGTTATACTGCTGTAATTCCATTGATTAAACTTGGACCCACTTGTGACTTACACTGGTGAGAACAGAATCAGGCCCAGAGTTTAATTATCCTAAATTCTCTTTCATAGTCATGTTAGTTTTATAGAGTATAAATCAATTTGTCCTAATAGGGGAATAGGTTCCTGGCCTGTCTATAAGTCACTGGATACATAATTGCTCTCTTGCTGAGATTAACACCATATCACGCTGTTAGGACTGTTTATGAATCCTGCAGTGCTGATGAAGCCTACAGTTTAGAAACAATCCATTGCCTATGACTACAATTCTGTATGCTGCTACGTCACAAACAATTGTTGCACAAGTGCTACATTTAATTAAAGGCCTGTCATGGCTGAAGCCTCAGTGTGGACAACAGAAACCTAACCCCAAAAAGGCCTTTCTGTTGATTAGGCAGCTTTAAACAAAATAGGATTAAGGACAGGGATACCGCTACATAGAGGAATTAGATATGGCTATCACAGAGCAGTGGAAGAGGCTGGGAAGATAAAAAGAGGGATATTTTTTGAGGAATTCAAATCAATTAATGTCTTTCAAAAAGAAAAAAGAGGTTAAAAAAGAGAATTTGGCTACAAATTTACCCCTTTTTAATACTTTATTTGAATTCTTTAAACCATTGACTTTTAACGCCAAGTTTGGACAAATAAAGTCATTAAGTTCTAAATCTAAGGGAGAAAAATCAAAGAAAAGTTAGTTCAAGCTCTATGTCTAGAGGAACAAAGATTAAATGCCAGTCAAACCAACATGTAGCTCAGAATCTTGTTTGGTTCGTTTTGGTTGTTTTTTTTTTTTTTTTTTTTCCCCTTTTTCTGAACAAAGAAAAGTCTTTGCTTGTGATGGTTCTTGCTGGATTAGGGAAAAAAATCAAACAGGCAACAAATAATTTTACCATTACCAGGTAATATGTGTTAATTGCTCAGTTTATATACTCTGAATGACATACCATTAGAGACTGTGTATGCATTGTAACTAGAGCATTAATAAATTTAAAATGTGCCTATTAGGATGACAGCTTTGGAGGTGCAAAGGAATAACAGTTATCACTTGGCAGAAGCAGATCTCACCCCATCTGCCGAGACTTTGCATACATTTTCAGCTTCCTGAGCAATGATTAGGGCTGTCAGAACCTCTTTAACCTTCTAACTGCTGGTCCCAACTGGCCTTAATTAGAGACTAATGAATTCAGAAGATGCAGGCCGTGAGGAAAACTGCCTTGACAGTTTGTGTACAAATTAAGCACCAATTACTTCATGCATCTTTTGCATTGCTGATACAAGTCTCTGTTATTATTTTTGAATATGGTCATTTTAGCATAAACCGAGAACTTTGCTAATGTATTTTGTCATTTTTATGGCTCATCATAAAAAAAAAATACCAGGAGGGTCATGAATATGTGAAATAAACTACTGTAGATGATAAAAGAAATGCATTTTCCTCTAGGGAATATCATCCAACCTTTTTCCCCCCTATTATTATGTTTAGTCACATAATGATCACAGTTTAAGAAACAGACCAAACATGGTACCCTGAATATTAGTATTGTGACTGCTATTATTAGCATAAGAAAGAAAACAAAAATGAAGAAAGAGTGTTGTGGTTCTGGGGTGTCAAAACTTTTTCACCTGCCTATATGAACAGAACATTATTGACACCGTTAGAGTTCGAAAAAGGAATAAAGTTGACAATGTACATACAGATTAGCTCTTAGTTTTGAATGCCCCCCATGCCTTCTTTTCCAACCCAGAAGATATAATACTGACTCAGTCTTCACGAAAACACCAGTCTGTAACACTACCAAAACCGCAGACCCATAAGCAAGTGTTGCCAATGTGTGGGAGTGTTCAGCAGAGTTGGCTGTATGTTGTGTTTAGGATGAGGCAGTGATATGCCTACCCTTTGGTAATTCTGCGAGAGGAGAGGTGGGGGCAAGCCTACTATGAATTGTTTTCTATTTCTCTGGTGCAAAGGCTATGGGTGGAGACGAGTCCAGCTAAGTTGCAGAGCTTGCCTGAGATGCAGGGCACTCAAAAGAGTGGAGCACTGGACAGCCATTTGCTTTATCTGACACTGGGGTTATATCCCCCCATTGTGCATTGTTGACATTGGTAAATCTTTTCATTTGTGTTAATACATGTGATTTTCCCATTCTGTCTAGAAAATGAGGTTCTACTGTATAAACCAAGATTTTTATTTACAAACATTGCAGATGTCACTATTGAAAGACCCATGGTCTTCTCTCCGGGAAAAGACCCTTCCAGAAGATCTGAGGGAGGAAAGCTAGAAGAGAAAGTAAGGGGTGAATTATCTGTGTGAGAATGTGTAGTGTAAGTCTATCACTGACTTACCAGGTTACACTTCTGTCCACATCTCAAGCACTTTGAAATCTATGGATGTAAAGGGCTATATAAGAGCTATGGAGAGTTTTATTTATTCTGCTTATTATCTCCTTTGAAGCACTACAAATACATCCTGAAGCAGCATTAAGAATGTGAAAAGGGGATGTTACACTTAAAGTTTTCTATGTTTTTTCTACTCAATACAGTATACTCCTGTTTATCCAAAATCCTATTATCTGAACTTCCACATTATCCAAATCCTTTCCTTGATCCCCAGGTATCTCATGCTGGGAAACAAGGAAGGGATTCAGATAATGTGGAGGTCCGGATAATAGAGCAAAGACCTCTGGCCAGGATTGAGAGGAGGAAAACAAGCCCCCCTGGCTGCAGGGGAGGCCACCAGGAATCTGGTGGTCATAGTGGACCACAAACTAAATATGAGTCAACAGTGTAACACTGTTGCAAAAAAAGCAAACATCATTCTGGGATGTATTAGCAGGAGTGTTGTAAGCAAGACACGAGAAGTAATTCTTCCGCTCTACTCCATGCTGATTAGGCCTCACCTGGAGTATTGTGTCCAGTTCTGGGTCCTACATTTCAGGAAAGATGTGGACAAATTGGAGAAAGTCCAGAGAAGAGCAACAAAAATGATCAAAATTCTAGAAAACATGATCTATGATGGAAGAGTGAAAAAATTATGTTTGTTTAGTCTATAGTAAGAGAAGACTGAGAGGTGACATAACAATTTTCAAGTTTCAGAGTAGCAGCCGTGTTAGTCTGTATCCGCAAAAATAACAGGAGTACTTGTGGCACCTTAGAGACTAACAAATTTATTAGAGCATAAGCTTTCGTGGGCTACAACCCACTTCTTCGGATGCAATTTTCAAGTTCATAAAAGGTTGTTACAAGGAGGAGGGAGAACAATTGTTCTCCTTAACATCCGAGGATAGTACAAGAAGCAATGGGCTTAAATTGCAGCAAGGGCGGTTTAGGTTGACATTAGGAAAAACTTCCTAACTGTCAGAGTGGTTAAGCACTGGAATAAATTGCCTAGGGAGGTTGTGGAATGTCCATCACTGGGGATTTTTAAGAGCAGGTTGGACAAACACCTGTCAGGGATGGTCTAGATCATACTTTGTCCTGCCTTGAGTTCAGGGGACTGGACTAGATGACCTCTCAATGTCCCTTCCAGTCCTATGATTCTCTGAATGGCTCCTGCGGCAGTGCAGGGACCCCTCTGCATCCCTGATGTCATGGAAGTAAGGGAGCAGGGCCATGAGAGCGGAGCTGTAGGGGGGGTCCCGGTGCTGCTACAGGGCCAGAGATACTGGATCCTTTCAGGCATTAGGTGTGGGCAGGGCTGCGGTCCTGGCAGGGCAGAGCAGAGCCTGAGCCAGGGATCTCTGCTTTGCCCTGCCAGGACCACCGCCTCCCCTCCTCTCACACACACATGTAGGGAACAGGTGTCACCAGCCCTGTGGCAGTGCAGGCAGCCCTCTACAGTCCCACTGTCACAGGAGCGAGTGAGTGGGGCAGAGCAGAGACACCCCGCCCCCAGCCCAGATTGTGAGGAGGAGGTGGAGGAGAAGATCTTAGCTGCAAGGGAGGCCACCCCATTGCTGAATGGCTCTTGCCATCTCAATCATCCAAACGCCTCATTATTCGAAAAAAATCCATGTCCCCCAGGCTGTTTGGATCATTAGGAATATATTGTACACCATGCTCACCTTTCCCTACCCACAGTTCGAGCACTGCCCCTGAAATGATCAGGCATTGTGGGCTTCTAGAGGAGACATCCAGCGCCTTCCCTCATGGCATCTTAGTTTTCTTAACAAAAAGAAGGAATCCCACTAGTACTGCAAATATGTTCTAATATCTTCTAAGATATGCCAAATCCTCCACAGAGATAAATGAAATCTTCTCATCTCTTCCAAGAGGAGATATGGAGCATTAGGCCAAACTTTAAACCTGTGAGGTCACTGTTGAGAGCTTTGAAAATGAGTCAAGTTGGTGGCAACTTAAAGAGCATTATATGGTCAGCAGCTGTAGGTATTGAATCTGTGTTAAATAAAGCCCTAATTAATATCTCAAATTAAATTTCATCTTTGTCCACATACAATCATAGATGCCCTCTTGGCCCAACCCCATATCAGGCAAGCTCTTCCTTTACATGACTCTCACTAGCATTTTATGAAAGTTATTTTAGATGCCTCTAATGAAGTCTCAACTACCTCACTAAGCACGCTAAGCAATTGATTCTACTGCCTCATTGCCCTTATCATTGAACTTTGTTTTCTGATATCTAACCTGAATATTTTATGCTTATTTTATACCATTACAACATACTTTTACAGAAAATAGTCCCTTGCTCTTTCCCCAGACAATACCTCCCAAATATTTCCACAGTGGTATCCTATTTCTTTCCATCACCTTTTTTCTGGGCCATTCAAGTGAAGTTCTATCAGTGGAACTTTAGATTTCATACCACCTATTCTTAATTAGACAGTATCAATAGAGTACTTGGTGATAGTCCCACAGCTGGGCCAGTTATGAAGATACTATCTAGAGACCTGGGTTCAATTTTCTGCTCTGCTACAGACTTCCTATGTGCAAGTCACTTCATCTTCATGTGCAAGTCCTTGTGCAAGTCACTTCATCTTACTATGCCTCAGTTCCCCACCTATCAAATGAAGATAATAATTTATTTCCCTACCTCAGGTTTGTTGTGAGGGTAAATACATAAAAAGCTCATGAGGTGCTCACATGTTATGGGGGCATATAGGTAGATAAGATAAGGGGGGCAATCTAGATACATAGGAAGGCAAGGGGTAGAACTTTTAAAAAAGTTTAGGGACAGATTTTTAAAGGTATTTAGGTGCCTAGTGTGATTTTTTTCAAAGCACCTAACACCAATACTTTTAAAGTGACTTAGGAGTACTTCAATGGGATTTGTGCTCCTAAGTCAGCTAGGCTCTTTTGAAAATGCTACCCCCTGCCTCTTAGGATTTACAATGTAAATCCCATTATTGTTGCAATCGTGCTTTTAAAATAGGGTTACCATACGTCCGGTTTTTCCCGGACATGTCCGGCTTTTTGGTAATCAAACCCCCGTCCGGGGGGAATTGCCAAAAAGCCGAACATGTCCGGGAAAATGCCGGCCGGGCACTTCCCCTCCCGCGGCTGCTCTGCTCCTCCCCTGACTCTTCAGCTCTGTTTAAGAGCCGAGCTGCCCGAGCGCTATGGGCTTCAGGCAGCCCCCTTGCCTCCGGACCCTGCGCCGCCGGCCGGGCACTTCCCCTCCCGGGCTCCGGCGGCGCAGGGTCCGGAGGCATGGGGGCTACCCGAAGCCGGTAGCGCTCGGGCAGCTCGGCTCTTAAACAGAGCCGAAGAGTCAGGGGAGGAGCAGAGCCTCCGGCCGCGGCGGCTCTGCTCCTCCCCTGACTCTTCGGCTCTGTTTAAGAGCCGAGCGCTACGGGCTTCAGGCAGCCCCCATGCCTCCGGACCCTGCGCCGCCGGAGCCCGGGAGGGGAAGTGCACGGCCGGGGGCGCAGGGTCCGGAGGCATGGGGGATGCCCAAAGCCCGAGCGCTACCGGCTTCACGGTTTGCCGGGCAGCCTCCAGACCCTGCGCCCCCGGCTGGGCGCTTCCCCTCCCGGGCTCCAGCTGCGCCGGGTCCGGAGGCATGGGGGCTGCCCGTGAAGCCGGTAGCGCTCGGGCAGCCCTTTTCGCGTGGCTGGGAGTGGGAAGGAGGAGGGGCGGAGTTAGGGCGGAGTTGGGGCGGGGAAGGGGGGGGGCTGGAGCGGGGCTGGGGGTGGGAAATGAGCGGGGCCAGGGCCCCATGGAGGGTCCTCTTTTTTATTTGTTAAATATGGTAACCCTATTTTAAAACTTTCTCTAACTTCTCAATATCCTTTTCATAATGAAGGACCAAAAACTGCATGTATTATTTCAAGTGCAGTTTTATCAAAACAGCATCAATAAGCATTACTGCACCTTTTATTTTATAAGTTACCATTTTATACATCCACCCAAGGATGGAAGTTTCCTTTTTTTTTCTTTGCAATCTATTGTATCATGAGCTCCTATCAACTTTCAACCCTTAGACATTTTTCTACATTTCTGCTTTCAGTGTAGCAGTCTCCCACCTTGTGTATGGAAAGGAGTCCAAACCAAGGATTTGGATCCTTTAAACTTGTGGTAAATTCACATTCAATTCAGGCTCTTTGTACAAATAGGCCCATGCTTTGAAATTCACATGCAAATCAGAACTTTCCCAAAGCTCTGGAGGTGAATCTGGTGTTGTGGTTCGGGCCTGTATCTAATCTATATATTTATTTCTCAATTGATGTATCACCTTAAATGTATCTATATTAAATCTCATTCTGTTTACTGGATAGCTGCCCATCCCTATGAGACTGATAGATTATTCTGCAGTTTTGATCTACCCTGTCTGGTGTTTTTATCCCTCCTCATTTAGTAACAAATAGAATGAATATAGAGTTTACATTATCATCTAGGTCACTGTTACACAGTGCACAGTTCAGTCCTGTTACAGGACTTCTAAAACCTTCAGATAAACAGGAGAGACAGATGAATGGAGGAGCTGGGAGACCAGCTTTGAAATGGCCTTTTGTCTTGTCAGCAGCCT
Organism: Emys orbicularis; assembly: GCF_028017835.1. Classification (NCBI taxonomy): domain Eukaryota; kingdom Metazoa; phylum Chordata; order Testudines; family Emydidae; genus Emys; species Emys orbicularis. The sequence goes on from NC_088685.1 coordinate 169,666,154, forward strand.
GGAGCATGATGAAGATATGCTAGCTTTGAAGAAATCCTGGAGACATAACTGAGTTTTGGTTTTAACTAAGTTTGTATTGTAAGTCAAAGAAAGCAGGTCAAAACTACTTGCTGCATCTATATGGGTATGTGGTCATGTCATCCTCTAGTGGCTGGCCCACTGGGAGAATAAGGGACTTACTACCACTGCTAGTTAGAGGACAGATCCTCCAGCTTGAAGAGCAGAGACCTGTATCTGGGGAACCTAAAACCTAGGGTTCTTGTCGCAACTTTCTCAGGATGGGTCTAATTTCTTTAGGACAATAACTCTATCTGTTGCCTTCAGCATGTGGATTTGTTACATCAGTATTTCCAAGCCCCATTTGATTCCCCCATTTTGAGGTTACTTCATGAATAAATCACTCACTGCCTGAGATGAATCAGCCAGGTGCTGTGTATTTTTCCCCCTTTCTCCACATTGACACTCCAATTTGACTGCTACATGATGATAGAACACACGCATTTCAGCTTCTGAATAATTCCGCCTCACAAAATCACCTCTTCCACTTCATGCAAGATGTCCAGAAACCCAGCATAACTGATTTTTTTTCAGCCTTCTTTTTATGAACTAAAGCTCTCAGCTTTTTACTAGCTGAGAGGTCTGGATCTCTATTCTGCTTTCCAGTTTTATTCTTCCATCTGGTAAGTCCATTCAGTTCATCTATCCCACCAGACCACCAAAAAAAAAAGGGGGGGAATGGGGGTGGGGAATTAAGTAAACACAGATTCAAAATCATGGAGCAGTTAGTAGCCCCCTTATACACAATATTTATATTTAACTACTGTACATGGAACCAAAGCATCACCTAAAAAAAAAGCACTCTATGTATAAAAATTTAAAACCACATTGATAACCCATCTGGCATGCTCCTAATTATGAATCTCTTAGTGGACTAATATTCCCTTTAGAAGCAAAACAGTAAATATAACAAGGGAAACATGATTATTAATTTCTGTTTGCTCTGTCTTTCAAGACAAACACTCACTCTCATGTGCTCCCAAAATTTTTCACAACTGGAATTTATTGAAGTAGTGACATGACACACTGCCCATTAATTAGACATTTAAGAAAGAAAAGCACAGCCTGTTCTTCAGCAGGAAGGCAATGTTATCAAAAGCATCATACTGTAAAATGCATTTGAACCAGAATAGCTTCATTTATATATATATATATATATATGAATGAAGCTATTCCGGTTATATATATATATATATATATATATATATATATATATATATATATATATATATATATATATATTGGAATGACCCAACTTTCACCTCTATAGTTAGGGCCCATCTTGGAATGACCCAACTTTCACCTCTATAGTTAGGGCCCATCTGACCAATCTTGGATCCATAAAATTCATTCCTCCTGTAGAAACAAAGCATAATGGTTGATTATCCATGCAAATGCTTCCTTCACTTTCTAGAGAATTCTGCTATTTAGGAGGTGTTATCATTGTGCAACTTATTTTGATGGGCATCGGCTTCCCTTCTTTCTGCACTGAAGTTGGGAGGAAAAGAATGTTGTGGCTTGTGCATGGAACAGTGCCACACGTCCTCTGGTTGAGTGAGAATTTGTTTTCCTGCTGTATATTTTGTGCTATGGATAATAATGGCATATATAGCTTCCTCACTGAAATGTGAACAGTCTGGCTCATTAAGAGCTAAATCCGTAAGTCTTTACTTAAGGCTACATTATACCATTCATTTCAAGCAGAACTCCCCCTTGAAATCAATGGAGAAATTCATGGAAGGGGTCCAGATGAAGAGGAAGACTAGGGAAGTTCTCTTCACAGTTTTCTCTTTATTGTCTCACCGGGGGTTGGGGTTTGTTTCCCACACACAAGGAACTGGGTGAGTTCCACCTTTTTGGGGTATCTATAAACAATGTAATATCAGCTCCTGCCCCACTGGGTGCTACTTCTCAGGGGTGGGGCTGGAGTTTTACAGCTCACAAGGGGTCTGTGCAAAAAGTCAATACTGACTCCCTCCGTATTAGCTCTGCTGTGGAATCCCTGAGGAGGTGGTGGGGAAATGTTGTGTGTCCTTTCCTGCTCCAACCAGGGCTTCCTTTTGTCCCCACAAGTGGATCCTCGGCTCTGCGGGAGGTGGGAGGGGTTGGCAGCTTCTGGGGGAAGCTGGGGGAGGAGGAGATATCCCAGCAGTGCCATTCCCTACTTCCATAGCTGGGTGTGGAGCGCCTCCCCCACTGGAGGGGGAAGAGCCAAGCTGGGGCTGAATAAGAACTTCCTGATTTGGTCCTAACTGAAGACACATGGTCTGAGCAAGAAATTCCTTGCCCAGATTTTCAACACTGACTAGTGGTTTTGGGTGCTCAACCCTTGACTCCTTAAAGGGGCCTCATTTTCAGAGGGTCGGTGGGTGCTAAGCACTTTCTGAAAATCAGACCCCTTTATGACATCTCAGTCTGTGTGCCCCAAAATTGAGACATCCAGATTCACCAGTCACTTTGCAAAGTGTGAATCCCCCCTATTTTATTTCTGATTTTTGTCCTAATGAAACAATGTACACCTGTTGTTCACCTATGCTCCCTCTTCAGCTGATCCCATCTATCCACTACACTACCTACCTGTTCCACTATAGTGTCATGTAAGGCTGATTTGCAAGCATGTCAAAGCCTGCTGATTTTGTGTCTCCAGTTGTACAAGCCTTGCTGTCAGCCTCTCTAATTTCCCCTCCCCACCCCCACCGCCATCGTGTGGATATCTCTGAACTTGATAGCTCGACAGACTGAGCTGCTCAATATCGATTACCAGCTTTAAGAAATCTTTTCAGTTCAGTCATAGGCTTATCTGCTTTGGTTGTCACATGGTCAGGGATGATGGCATCAATACAGATTATGAATCCGTCTCAATGCCCTATAATTCTGCAAGTTTCCCCATTTCAACCTTCCGCCACCCTAAACCATCTTAAGTTCTGCTGGGAAGTCAGCCTGTGCTAAGTAGTGCAATTTAGAATATACAAAAGGGTGGGAAATGAGAATCCAAGAGGGGTTTAACAACGTTCTTGTTCAGACATCTGCTCCCAGCAAGGGCATCTAGGGACCTGCCGTACAATTTTTTTTCCTTAAAGATGATCACCATGTATGTTACAACACATAAAAATATAAAACGTTGTGACAGCCAAGTAAGCCATGAAACATTAAATCTCAAAGGCCCATATGCTCCTCTCCGCTAATGTAAATGGAGAGGAGCAAAAACCCAGTGGAAGCTGGCAGGGGGAAGCAGTGGTTCCACAACACACTCCCCCTTTCCTCTCAATCGCATGGATTACCTCCCTGCCCAAGCATGTGGGGATAGGACTCTGAGCATGCAGGGAATAGGAGGGGCAAAGGGGTAGAATGCTGCTCTTTGGGGCACCATTCCCCATCAAAGCCGGGGAATTTCCTAATGGAAGATAATGATGACCCCTTGGTACTCTGAACTTCCAACCCACACCTCCAGGCAGTGGCTGGCAGGAAACCCATGGGATCAAATGGGAAAGGAACCCTGAGCTGCCAGACACAGGGACCTGTTCTTTGAATGCTATGGATCCATGGGATTTCTGTGCCATTCTCAGGACATCAGCAGGTCTGAGTGATCTCAGCACACCTTCCTGCAGGCCAGTTCCACAGCAGTGGAGAGGGGGGGAATCCTTGCCTCCCAACAGAATGCTTTGAAAGAAACTCCATGAACTGAAATTTACCGAGTTTCTCAGTCCCTCCTGAGAAGATGTTATGCACAATACAGCCCTAAAACAGGAAGATATTTTGGAACCACTCAGATTCTATTTATCCAACAAAGCTCCAAGCCTTAATGCCTATAGGTCCTGATCAAGATCAAGGCCCCATTGTTCCATCTTCTGTACAAACCTATCAGGAGATATGATCCCTGCCCCCAAAGAGTTTACAATCTAGGAATGTTTTAACATGTATCTTTCAGTAGTTTCCACTAACATTTGTTAAATGAATGAATTATAATATACAACTATAAGCAGATTCACTGTGTAGGTCAACCTGCAGCATGGTGTTGATGGCTCTGGGCAGGCCTCCAATATCTAACACTGGTCCCCAAACTCCAGAGCATAACTGTACTTTGGGGCTGCTGTCCAATTGCAGTAGTAATTAGAGACAAACAGCTAATGTAGCCAAGGGAAAACCAGATGGGAAATAACTTGTCCCTTGCTTGGGGGTGCAGCTTTGCCCTCTGCACAGGCACGGCTCCTCCTGGTTTTGGATCCTAGTGTACACTTTACTATTGAATTCACTTATTGGAAGGGTAGAGTTATGCTTTCAGTAAGTGCTTGATCCTGCAAGGTGCTGAGCACTCTCAGCGCAATCCAGCAACGCATTTAAACATAAATACTGGGCCGCCCATGCTTAAAGTTAAGCAGCTGCTTAAGTGCTTTACTGAATCCGTGCCCGAATGCTCAGTCAGCATCTTGCAGGGTGAAGCCCTAAGAAATTTCCTTTTGTTTGCTGGTGAACAACAGCTGTTTGAAACCCATGTGATCTTGAAGAAGTGAAAACCATACTGGGGTCACTAAGGGGGGAAATAAAGGCTCCATGGCATGACATCTCTAATATTTTGCCATAGGTGAACATAGGCACACACCTAAAGCTGAATATTCAGTATCCCTTTGTTTTAATTAATCGTTGTGACTGAGGAAATCCAAGATCCCATAGGGAAAGATTTGAGCTGGGACATCAAATTAGGAAAACGTGTTTTCAGAAATGAATAGAGTGGTCTTCATTAATTCAATAATGACAGAAATATTTACAATGTAATTACATCCATTCTTTTCCTATTCAAATATTATTTTAAGGGCTTCTTGGCATGGAAGAGACTTTCTTCGAAAATCCTGACCCAATGTCAGGAAGAGAACAGACCTAAGTCTCTTAATCTAGTGGCTGTTACTGAGGGGTGACTACTTTAGCAATGCTCAGCTGAAAAATGAACTTTGCAATAAACGACCTTCACAGAAGAAGACTATTCATGTTAATTAGTAGCTCTTTTCAAACAGGATTCATATATGCATTAGGCCATGTCATTTTGAACAATGCCAGCATTGTAGTAAACATCAAGACAAGACTCAAGTATAGTTATCAACATTTTAGAAAACTCTAGTTAGGATTTTCCCTAAGATTAAAAGTTGCTGCTACTGATGTATTGCACAATGGTATCTCTCCTAATGGCTTTTAGCTTTTGCCACTGCCAACTTTTTATATTTAAAATCCATACAATTATGGACAATTTATAAGCATTATGAGGTTCTCTCTCTTTATTCCCCCCCCCCCCCACTGATTCTTACTGATTCAACCAGCTTTTATACTCAGCAAATCAAATGCATTTTGCTTGCAACACTACATTCATTCTCACATATCCCACTTTCTTCTTATTATTAGTATTACTTATTATGCATATTTAATTTAAGAATGCATTTTCTCCATTAAAAAATTAGAATATTTTGAAGTACTAGAAAGTGATTATTTGTGTTAGTTTCCTTTCCTTTGCTTAACCATTCAACTGCGGATGTGGTCTTTCTAAAGTACATGCCTAAAGAGCATTGAAAATGGCAAAAGGAGAATGCCAAGGGGAAGAAAAATAACTAAATAAATTAATTCCCAGAATATAGGATATTATTTTTGCATATTTTGTTAAAATATACCTCAAGGGATAGTTTCAGCCTTTTAGAAATCTGATATCTTGGCAGGACAAACTTATTACAACAAACGTGATATACAAACATGTTCTTAAGAGATACAACAAGACATAGGGGAAAATAAGGAAAATATGTATTACTGATTCTGTCTGAGTTTGGAGTCAGATTTATTGATTTATTTAATTTATTTATATAGTGTCTCTCTTGTTGCACATAAGCACCATACAGCCAAACCCAAGTACAAATTGGTAATGAGAAAAAAAGCCAGCCAACCAACCAAGTACAATGCAGACTTACATGGCATAAAAAAAACACTTAACCCTCAAAAGGATCACTTCCCAACTAATTAGGGTATTAACAATAACTTTATTATGGAGGTAGCATTCTAAGACTCTGCTTTATGAAAAGCATCATCTGTGTTCCAGAATAATCACCTAACATGGACAAAATGAATACATATTCATTGTACCTATTATATCTACATTTTATATTGTGCATTTCGAGCCTTACTAATGTTCAGAAAATGTAACATAATTCCATTTAGCAAATAACATTGCTGCAGGATTAGGCTAACTGTAAGTACCTGCTACCACCAGTATTTTCATTTTTCTTGAATTTCTGACAAAATTCAGTTGGCCTAATTTTAAGCTGAGCATCCTCTGGGAGAACGGACACTTAAGCACACACCTAACTGCAAGCATGTAAGCAGCCCCATTGCTGTACCTTGCTGAACCAGGACTGTTATTGCTTCTTTGTTTGCCAAATGAAAATAATAATACTTCCTTTCTCTCCCCTTTTTTTATCTTGTGTATTTAAAGCTCTTTGGGGCAGGGATTGAGTCTTACTATGCATTTGTACAGTGCCTAGCACAGGGGCGGGCAAACTTTTTGGCCTGAGGGCCGCATCGGGTTTCAGAAATTGTATGGAGGGCTGGTTAGGGGAGGCTGTGCCTCCTCAAACAGCCAGGCGTGGCCCGGCCCTCACCCCCTATCCCCCCCTGCTTCTCGCCCCCTGACCGCCCCCCCCCCCCAGGATTCCTGTCCCATCCAACCCCCCCCCATTCCCTGACATCCCCCCCGGGACCCCTGCCCCATCCACCCCCCTGCTCCCTTTCCCCTGACCGCCCCCAGAACCCCTGCCCCTGACTGCCCCCATCACCCCATCCAACCCCCCTTCTCCTTCCTGGCTGCCCCCCTGGGACTCCTGTCCCCATTCAACCCCCCTGTTCTCCACCCTCTGACCGCCCCGATCCCTATCCACACCCCCGCCCCCTGACCACCACCCCGAAATCCCCTGCCCTCTATCCATCCCCCCCACTCCCCACCCCCTTACCACGCTGCCTGGAGCACCGGTGGCAGGCAGCGCTAGAGCCATGCTGCCCAGAGCACCAGGACAGGCGCCCGGCTGGAGCCAGCCAGGCCACCGTGCAGCACAGAGCACTGGGTCAGGCCGGTCTCTGCAGCTGCGCTGCCCCAGGAGCTCACAGACCCGCCGCCCAGAGCGTTGCGCCGGTGGTGGGGCGAGCTGAGGCTGCGGGGGAGGGGGAACAGCAGGGGAGGGGCCGGGGGCTAGCCTCCCAGGGCAGGAGCTCAGGGGCCGGGCAGGAGGGTCCCGCAGGCCAGATGTGGCCTGCGGGCTGCAGTTTGCCCACCTCTGGACTAGCACAATGAGGGGCCATGGACACATTTGGCACGCGTCGGTGCTACCAAAATACAACAAATAAATACTATTACAACTAATAAGCACTGACTCTAATGGGAGCTGCAGGTGCTCAGCCTTTATGAAAACCATCTTAGATATGCCTAGTTTCTGGATAAGTTTTATTTTGATTTTCATTGGCCACTGTTCCTCCCTCAACGTTCCTGTCTTTAAAATACAAATTTCTAATTCTTTCACTCCAGTTGGGTCATAATGGGGATGGGCCCACATCATAATCTTTCATCTTGACCCCACCCTGTCCAGCCTAAATTTGGATGGTTTGGATAAAATAAAACCCAGGGCAGAGCAGAGTCTAGCAACCAAGAAGAAAAGTTTGCTTCTGGTAGCTTCTGAGCAAACCCTCAACAAAAGATCCAGGAAGTCTTTTTCAAGCATAAAATTCCAAGAGTGCTGTGCTTATTGCATCAGCAGCCATCTTGTTCCTATTCTCTTGATGGGAAGAAGTCTACCCAAGAGCTTTTAGAATCACTACATAAGAAAAACAGATGGAGAATTTATCTATGCAAATAAATTCTCTGGATGGATGGATGGTCATTGTGGAGCAGCAACTGGACAAAGGTAAAAGCAATATGAAGAAACGTGCAAGCTTGCCCAGTGAGTGGGTAAAAAATAATAGTTTGCATTAGATTTAGATATGGGTATTTAATATAGGCAATAGGCGACATGTATAAAGCCAACAATTTTGAATCTCTATCAAGAGTGCTTTAAAAAGAAGCCAAAAACATTCTTCTATATTTCTTTATCCTCCACCACTCCTATGCCCATATGGAACCCAACTGCTCATTTGTTTTAGGTGACGGGGTCATCTTTCCGATTCAGTGGATAAACATTTAGAAGAAAATTAGAGATGGGCAAAGCTGGGGAGTTGGGAAGTCTAAAAAATAGCTTAAGTTTGAGTTTTTCTTCCCTAACAGATTTTGGTTTAGTAACTCCAAACTCAGAAATGGAGGTAGCTTAAATCTAGTTCACATTTCATCTAAACACCCAACGTTTGGAGAAGAATAAGAGCAGAATTGGTTTTGGCTCATCTCTATTTCAAAAAGAGAGGAGCAAATGAAACGTGAAGGGCTCTTGGTTTGGCAACACCTCCTGGATGTCTCTTTTCTAATACTAAAACCAAGGGTGGGTCAAATCTGGGTCTCATTTAATTCACATCAAGACTTTGAGGGATACAGATAAATGGTTCCATTTTTTGCCCATCTTTGCAAATGACCTTGAGTATGTTTCAGCTGTTTCTCAAACAGCCTTTTAAAATCATGTATAACAATAACCTACGTCATATCAAAATATATTTAATATAAGTAAAATTTTCAAAAGCACCTACAAATTGAGGTAGCCAAAAATCACTAGTCATTTGTGAACATCTTGATCCATGGTGCTAGATGCCTTGAGGTACAATAGAAAGAGTACAGAGAGCCGATATAGTAGAGCAGATAAGTAGCTCCTGATTTGATGTGAAATGTGCATTTCACGGACAAGAAACACAAACACCTTTCTACAAAGGTCTGCTGTCATTGATTCTAAAGTAGAAATCATTTTGCATCAAATACATATCAGGATTATGTATTATCTCACTGCATTCACAAGAGTGCTATTTGTTTCCCTGAAAACACATAGAATACAGGTCTTTGCCCCAAAGAGTTCACAGTATCAACAATGGCTTTGTCAGACAAGCAAGGATATAACAAAGGGCCGTTAGAAAAGTGGGAGGAAAGACACGGGTTGTAGATATCTGATTTCTTGGCTATACAGCTTAGGCAAACAGATGTCTTGATGTTATAGGTTGTTGCTGTTTTACTAAATGCAGACCCACCTGTTTTTAACCCCGTCACATCCAGAAGCACTGCCCACAGCATCCCATCCTGCTTATGTGCAGAGAGCCATAGAGGAGCTGAGCTGTGTGGCATACTGGGGATTTTCAAATCCTCTGGGCCAGGATCCCATAGAGCCTATAGTTCTGAGTGTCCACATGCCTTTTACAAATGAGACTTAGGCTCCTAAGTCACTTTGGGCCTTTGACATATTTTACCCTGATACCTGGTTGTTTTATAACAAAGCCATGACACCCTTGGGGCTAACCAGCCTGTACGTGGCTCCTGCTGACGGGATGGTGCCGATGTCTTCTCAAGCCCTCTCCCCACTGCACAGCTGTGTAAGGGCTGACCACAATCAAGTGCAAAGTGCTAAGGCCCAGTCTCCAAAAGCATTTAGGCACCTAACGCCTGTTGAGTTCCATGGGAATTAGGTGCCTAAATACCTTTGAAGAGCTAAGCCTTCAGCCCCGCTCCTGTGACTGAACATGCCCAGAAGCATGGCTGTGCCTGTACAGAGCCCACGGGCACAGCAGTTTGCCTGTGCACTGTCAGTTGCAGGATAGGGACTAAATCAGTTCTGTTCTGAGGAACATACTGTTTGTGGTAGGGGAAAAAACCTCTATGTTTAAAAGTTGTGATCCAAACCACCAGAATGATCAATTTCAAAGGTAGGGTTGCCACTGCTGTCTTTAACCAGAGGGAGAGCAGTCCAGTGGCTAAGATGCTAGCCTAGGACCTGGGTTTACTTCCCTGCTCTACCGGAGACTTCCTGTGTGCCCAACTCACTTAATGTCTCTGGGCCTCAGTTCCACATCTGTAAAATGGGGTTGATAGCACAGCCCTGTTTGAGAGAGGGGAATATTTAGAAAAAAATGAAATTCTAAAAAATACCAAATTCAGTTGATTGAAAACTGTCATCTCCCAAAATAGCTCATGATTTTTTTAAAAACTTTGATAAAAATTATTTCTGTCTTGAACTATTGTTTGCTAAATTCCAATTCTGAATTAGCTTTTAAAGCAGAGACTCAGGGCTTTATTCTGCCACCCTTATTTACATGGGGTAAAATTTGGACTCCATTGAAATCAATGGATTTTTTTTGCCATTGATTTCAGTGGGGGGGGGGCAAGGTGTCACCCATGGAGTAGTACTTTACTCAGTGAATAGCAGTCCCACTGATTTTTCTGCAGCCACACAGAGAAATATTCAGTGGGCCAGTTCCTTAGCTGGTGTACATTGGCTTTGCTCCATTGGCTTCAGTTTACATCTGCTGAGGATGTGCCCCAGTGTGAGTACGGATGACAGGCTGAGGCACTCCATAAACAGGGGTTTATAAGACAAGTACAGTCCCACTTTATCTATAGTTAGGGTCCTACCAAATTCATGTCCGTTTTGGTAAATTTCACAGTCATAGGATTTAAAACATCTTAAATTTCACGGTTTCAGATATTTAAATCTGAACTTTCACAGTGTTGTAATTGTAGGGGTCCTGACCCAAAAAGGGGTCATGGGGGGAGTTGCAAGGCTATTGTAGGGTGGTTGCAGTATTGCCACCCTTACTACTGCGCTGCTGCGGGTGGTGGTGCTGTCTTCAGAGATGGGCAGCTGGAGAGTGGCGACTGCTGGCTGTGAGCCCAGCTCTGAAGGCAGCACCACTGCCAGCAGCAGCACAGAAGTGAGGGTGGCATGGTATGGTATTGCCACCCTTACTTATGTGCCACCACCGGAGGTAGGTCTGACCCGGACCCAGGAGCGGCCCATGAAGGGGAAAAGGAAGTCTTGTCCCTCTGCGGCCTGGCTGGGACTAGCAGCTGGAGCCCGGCGCACAGTAGGAGCCCCCGGCCAGGGCGCCCCCAGCCCTGCTCCTCCCCAGCGCTGGGAGGTTAAAGGGGCCTTGGGCTGGCTATGTGGGTGTGGTGGTGCGCAACCACAGCACCCCCACTGACTACAGTGCCCATCCATATGGTTGGCCCTGCCCCCCCAAAAAAGTGACATCACCCTCCATACCATGCCACCCTCACTTCTGTGCTGCTGCTGGTGGTGGTGCTGCCTTCAGAGCTGGGTGCCCATCCAGCAGCCACTGCTCTCCGGCCGCCCAGTTCTGAAGGCAGCACAGAAGTAAAGGTGGCAATACAGCGACCCCCCCCTACAATAGCCAGATTTCACAGGGGAGACCAGATTTCACGGTCAGTGATGCATTTTTCATGGCTGTGAATTTGGTAGGGCCCTATCTGAAGTGTTATACATATCACTGCTACCATCCTTTTAGTGGGCATAGAAAGTTGGGGACCAATTCTGCTGTCCAGGGGCGGCTCTATGTTTTTTGCCGCCCCAAGCACGGCAATCAGGCTGTCTTCGGCGGCATGCCTGCAGGAGGTCCGCTGGTCATGCGGATTCGGCAGCGTTTCTGCGGGTGATCTGCCGGTCCCGCGCCTTCGGCGTACCCGTCGCCGAATTACCGCCGAACCCGCGGGACCGGCGGACCTCCCACAGGCATGACGCTGAAGGCTGCCTGACTGCCGCCCTCACGGGGACCGGCACGCCGCCCCCCGCGGCTTGCCGCCCCAGGCACACGCTTGCTGCGCTGGTGCCTGGAGCCGCCCCTGCTGCTGTCCCTACTCACTTGAGCAGTCCCATTGAGCTGGATCCTGTTCTTGGTAACACTGATGTAAATTCACTTAAACAGACTCACTCCAGATTAACACCAGTACAACTGAGATCAGACTTTGGCCCAAACTTATACACGCACATCACACCTATTATACACATAGATGAGGAAGTGACATGCTACAGCATTCTGTACTAGCTGGAGGTTCCTCAATGCTGAAGACTTCATGCTCAGGTATATCACATTTCTATACTCCGGCTGAGAGGAGATGAAGGCATGAATAACTGAGGTCACATCACCATCTGCAGTGATGGGACACTTTTCTAGCCAGCTGGAGATGATAGAAATCATGACTATAAATGATGCTAAGGGAGCAGTGAGGAATCCAAGAATACTCCTAGACTACGGATTGAATTGACCAATTGAAGGTATGCAGCTCCAACCAACGGAGGCTGCACCATAGCTGCAAACTCTTATGCTTAGGACACTTCATTTTCAATTTTTGCCAATTCCCTCCCCCCCCCAAAAAAAATTCCCAGGTTTGACAATAGCCTTTCTTTGGGTTTAACCAACTTTCACCCAAATTTTTGAAGTGCCAGAACTCCCCAGACCTGGCTCCCCACTCCAGAAAGAGAGGGCAGCTTAATATCCCTTTGCAGAGCCCTGCTGGACAGCACCGTGCACCTGAGCGGAGGAGGGTAACGCTGGCTTGATAGCTGCTGCTCTGCAGTGGGGAAGTGAGACAGGCAGGAAGCCGGTTCCTGGTAGGCGAAACCACCCAACCACTACAGTGACAGGCCCTCAGGAAGATGGAGGCTCCCTCAGCTGCTACATTGCGAGTTCCAAGCACCCCATCCCACTCTCCTTTGTCTTCAATTTTGTTCATCCATTTTTAAAATTTTGGAATGAACACTGATAAATTCCAAGGAAATTTTAAACCAAATAACACACACACACCCAAACCGAAGGGCCTGTTGTATGCTGCATATCTCAATTTGGTTTTGTGTTCACTGTATGTGAAGGAGTCCTGTTTTTGCGATTCATTTTCCTTTGTGATCTGTCTGAATCCAATCAGAATGTTTTGTGCATTAGATGTTATAATTTTTGACATTCCACTTGATAAAATACACTTTACAGTTATGATTTTTAAAAACCCATGTATTTATTTTAATAAAAGACAGCAAGGATTTTAAAAAATAATATTATAAATCAACCTTTGGCACCATTTAGGAGACCTATCACTTTTATGATGAACTGAAGCTCAAATTGGGTCTGTAACAAAGTAAAAGCAGATGGTACTTACAGCACAAACTGTTGCCCTTTAATAAAATGAGTCCGGATACAAGCATTTCTCAACTAGACTTCTTCACATCATAGGAGCACGGGTGAGACTTTTACTATACAAAAATGATGCTCTTCACAAGAAAGAATTTTTTTCAAGTGTTTATTAAATGCATCTAGTTGCTGCATTTGACATAAAACAAAAACTATTTTGCTAATTACCAAGACATTAGCAGGATAAATTAGCTGGCTTAGTAGAATTGAATTTATACTCAAAACTTTATACACAATCCTCTTGTTTCGCTAACCCATTAATAAGATCAGGAAAACAAAACAAAATGTAGATTAGGTTTGTCTTTCAGTTGTAGGCGCAATCCTGTTCAGTATTGAATACAGTAACATTCCTTATAACATAGTGCTTAAAAATGTAAGTCCTGGTTATGGTTCCATGTGTTTTCATGATAAATGTTAACACCAAACTTTTAAATAATTGTGGCTCAATTAATTTATATTAAATTAATAACTTTTTCTAACATAAATTCCTCTGGAAACTCCATCCAGATAATGTCTATTAGCAAATGCTCCCACTTCTCTATAGTTCTGGAAGTATTTTGTGCAGATGTAAGGTTTTCTTTAATATTTTTATATTCAGTAAAAGAATGGACAGGGGTCAAAGCAGGATTGATTTGAAGGAGTTAGATTTTTAAAATCCCTTTAAAAATCAGGACATAGCATACCACACTATTAAAATAAAATGCTTAAAAACGAAAAGTATTATGCACGCCACACAGTAGAAGATCAGATTTTTATTAATGCAAGTTTTAAATGCTGATTAATCCTCTTGAGAATCAGTTTCCCAAAGCATTGGCCTGCATTCAAGTCTTTTTCAAAGGGGCACATCACTTCCATTATTCTGAATATTAATTGAACAACATTATAACTAAGGGTACAAAGCAAGATTTAAAACATGATTACAGCTGTCATTGCTTACATCTAAATAAGTCTTTGGAAATTCAAGCTCGGGAAAAAATGTGGTAAATCTCTCTTATCAGAACAGTGGAGCTTTTCCCCTCCCCCACTTTTCGAAAACAAAAATGCTGTGCAGCGTATATTTGTGGCTTGATCTTAATAGATTCACACAAACTCCCCTCCATTGGAAAATGCGGATGTGTTTTGTCTGGCAATCTTATAATCATCCCAGAAGAGACATTGTCTTTTTTAGATGTTGGGGCGAATGGGATGCTATTGGGTTGAAAGACGAAGCAGTCCATGTACTTCCTTTTAAAAAGATTTCTTGTGTTTTGTTTGGAATAAGCATTTTAAAGCCCCAATTCAACATATGTTTACATTTAAGCATCTGAGCAATCTCACACAATACTCGTGTGCTCAGGGCTGGATTAACTCATCATTGGACCCTAGGCAAACGTACACTTCTGGGTCCTACCTTCTCACGAATAACAAAAAACAGCTGTGGATACCCTGGGATCGGCTGCTCATCCTGCTACTGCTTGGAGGGACAGCTGGGCCAAACCAGAGCATGTGGCATTGTGATTTAGCACAGCGTTTCTCAAACTGGGGTCCGCGGGCCCTGCTGATTAACTCCTCCCCCTCCTTCCTGCGCCTCCTGACTGCCAGGGAATAGCTGTTCAGTGGTGTGCAGGAGGGAGGGGGAGGAGCAGGGACAGGGCGCGCTAGGGGGAGGTGGCAGAATCATGTCCAGAGCCACTGGCCCACTGATCAACTCCTCCCGCTTCCTCCAGGTGCCTCCTGCATGCCGTGGAACAGCTGTTCAGCGGTGTGCAGCAGGTGCTGGAAGGGAGAGGGTGGAGCAGGGATGGGGCGTGCTGGGGGGGAGGCGGCAGAAAGAGGCGGGGAAGAGGAGTGGCAGGGGTGGAGCGAGGGTGGGAAGAGGTGGGGCGGGGATGGGGCTTTGGGGGAAGGGGCGGAGTGGGGGCAGGGCCTGAGGTGAGTGGGAGGGCTTGAGGGTCCACGTAAAATTTTACATCAAAAGGGGGGTCCTCGGGTTGCTAAAGTTTCAGAACCACTGATGAGCACCACTCATGTCTGGCCAACCCAGCCAAAGTGTGTGTACTGTACAGTTGTTTGTTGGGCCCCGTTCCCCATTAAAATGTGCCTAGTTTGCCTATACATTAATCCAGCCCTGCATGTGTGCTTAAAGTTAGGCATGTGTTTAAGTACCTTCCTGAACACAAGCCAAGAAGAGTAGCCTCTTAAGCAGAAGCATCTCCTTTGGAATTTTTGTATGTATTTGATGTTCTTGGAATGATGCCTTTTTTGGTTAAAACTGATGCAGGGTTATAGTAACATCTAATTCTGATGAGACAAATTGCATTATGAAAGGAGTATTAAAAATTTATAGTCCTATTTACTAAGTTTATTTGTCAGCCATAAAAGTCTGGATCTTACTTAACGCAAAAAGCATCCAGTCCTAATGATGAAAAAGATATAAAAAGATAATGGTGCGATCATAACATGTCTCAGAGTTTGTACATCTCAGTTGCAGTTTGGCACATTGCATAATTGTATTGTGCCAAACTGGCACCAACCCACAATATGTTAGTGAAAAGGGTCCACAATTTAAGAGGAAAATCTAGAAGTGTTAACTATACACTGTCTAATTATACAACCTTACTGTCCCAGAATGTGATTTCTGAAACCATTTCTGACATATGGGAAGGGGGTAGAACAGCTGGTCATTAAGGTTTTCTCAAGACTATTTAGTAACACACTTGAATGTAATTAAAGTGCTACATTAAATACTGCACTTGTGTACAATGTATTTTTAATCTTTATGGCATGTTGTAAAAGTAAATACATGCAAAGCATTAAAGTTTCTCCCCTTCATCTCCTAAATTGTTAAGATATGATGATATTCCCTAGCCATGCTGTGTGTATTACCTAAAGGATGCTATGCTACTGTGTAAGCATCTTGTTTGCCCCGGGCAATAAGTAAGCCTGATGTGAACTGCAGAAGATGGCTCTAAGTTTAAAATGATTTACTTGACAAAAATGAAACCTAGCAGAAAATACTCTGGAATGCGCTGATTTATTTGGTTATATTTTGATTGATAATGTTGCTGTGAACATCAGTTGGTCAAAGATTTTGTCTCCCATCAGACAGCTTTTGGAACCAATCAGGGTAACCACTCTGGGATAATTTTGAACTATGCTGGATCTAAAATGAGAAGTAAAACTGTGATTTTTCTCATTAACGCCCAGATACTCAAAGGTATTTAGCTGCCTAACTCTCATTGAAATTAATAGGAGCTAGGTACCTAAATACCTATGAGGAACCGAGCCTAAATATCTTACAAAAATAAAGTTTGTGGGTCAAATTTTGTCTTAAGATGCACATGATTTATTAGAAGTTGTGCATATGAGTTTGCAGGCAGAACTTGGGTCTGGATGAATACACTTGTAATCTTTCAGGCCTGGATTCAGCAAAGCACTAAAGAATATGCTAAACTTTAAGCATATGCTTAAGTCCCATCTACTTCAATGGGATTTAAGTACTTAAAGTAAAGCATGTGCTTAGATGAATCAGGGCCTCAGTTGTTTGTGTGTGCCCAGGTTTTATTTTCTGTGATACTTATGTCTATCTGCTGAAAGGGGGCCCAATAGTTCCCTTATCTGGTGTAAATCAAGGATAGTCAGTGGAGTTATACAGATGGAAAACCAGTGTCAAAGATGTTGGAGCCAGAAGATATGGGAAAGGACGCCTTTTGATCTTTGATATGACTCCAGTAAATATTGCATTGGTATTTTGTATCCCTGATGATTCAAGTGTGTGGTCCACTCCAGACATGGAGGATAACTTAGTTTCACCACATTTTTAACGCAAATTCCAGAAAAGAAACCATTTACTCTACAGGATCAAGATGCAACTCCTACTGTAGATTCTAGAGAAATTAATTTTCTTTACTCAAGAACTATGCAATGGAAACCCAAAATAAATAAAAAATATGCATGTTGTTGTATGCTGCTTTTAATCCCATTATTGTTCAGGTTTCCATTTTTTCTGGTCACTTATCAAATATTAACAGAGTGAAACCCACCTATGTAGGGGACCAGCCAAAGGCTAAAGAAGGATTTAAGTGATATATGGCCCTTGTGCTGTCTCTCTGCACAGGGATGAATTTCACAGATATGCAGTGGATGCATTTCTCTCTCTCTCTCTCTCTCTCTCTCTCTCTCACACACACACACACACATCTCCTCACTCAGAAATTCATTTATAATTAGGGTTCCATTTGTGTGTGGTACACCTCTACCCCGATATAGCGCTGTCCTCGGGAGCCAAAAAATCTTACTGTGTTATAGGTGAAACCGCGTTATATTGAACTTGCTTTGATCCGCCGGAGTGCGCAGCTCCGCCCCCCCGGAGCACTGCTTTACCGTGTTATATCCAAATTCATGTTATATCGGGTCGCGTTATATCGGGGTAGAGGTGTACTTATGAATGACCAACAAGATTGTGAAATGCTGTGGGTTTTCTCCCTTGTACTAATCATTTTAAAAATTACTCAAAATGATTACATTTATTAAAAATAAAAAAACATTCCCCTTCTTCCACCAGTGATGTGTCTGCAGCTGCTCCCTTGGGGAAAGTAGTTGTGGAATCTTTAGCCAATCACGCTGTCTCATTGACTCAATATTCACTGATGCTGTTTGCACCACAAGTATAATATATAACCTCCTGCTACAGCTATGTTCCATTGGAACAATGAAACAGCAAAGAGAAGCCTGTGAATGCAGGACTTTACAAGCAGGGCCGGCTCCAGGCACCAGCATTCCAAGCAGGTACTTGGGGCGGCAATCTGCAAGGGGCGGCATTCCGTGCGTTTTTGCCCCCAAGCAGTGTGCCGAATTGCCGCCGCGGACGGCAGGGGCAGTCCGTGTGCCGTTAGGGCGGCACCCGCGTTTCCGCAGCGGCAGCAATTCAGCGGCAGCTTCTATGTTCAGCTGCCTGCGGAAGCAATTCGGCAGCAGCTTCTGTCTTCCAGCTGTCTTCCGGCAATTCGGCGCGCTGCTTGGGGCGGCAAAAACAGTAGAGCCGGCCCTGTTTACAAGACTATTGAATTCACTCTTGCAAGAGATAAGAATGACCACAGGTCTCCTCACATTCAGAACTAATCGCAACACTCATCTCTTTGACCTAGTTATTCCTCATTCATTTCTTTACCTATAGTCACCAGGCACACCCATTTAGATGCATAAACAATAACAAACCAAAACCAAACTAATCAAGCTACTTCTCCCACAGGCAAAGGAAGAGAAGGAGGGAGGGAGAGACTGTTGTTATTTCTATTTTTAAATACTTGAAAGGTATTCAGATACTAAAGTGAAGGGGGCTGTATGAATACCTAGATAAGCCCATTACTACAGAATTGGTTAAATACTCCTGCAAAACATGTTGTAGTCTGACTTTTTCAGAGGAATAGCTTATCTCGATATTAACCCTAAATATTTATTTTAAGATCCTTGTTCCTAGAGGACCATAAGGACAAACAATGCAGTGATTAGCTTTAGAACGGCTGTCCTTGGCTTGCTATGTGAACTTGGACAAGACACTTATCCTCTCTGTATCTCAGTTTACCCATTGGTTGAATGGGGATAATCATATTTCCTCACCTTTGTAAGGTGCTTGGAGCTCCTCGGTGCTAAGTGTTATTAGCTTCCATTCACGTCCTCCAAACCATAGTAGATAGCCACATTTCCAAATGTACCAAGACATCTTCAACATCCACTGACCTGGACAGGTAGCAGAGATTGGCAGGAAGAACTTTGATTTATCATCTTATCCAGGAGATTACATCCCAGACAATGCTGCAGCACACAGTGAGCTTTGCCAGGGGTATGAATTGCCTTATTGACTTCAAAGAGCTCAGTACACATTTGAGGACAGAATGTTTCCTGTGGTGTACCACCCATCCCCTTTTGGACTATAGGAAGAAGTTACACTAATTGAGCCATATTACAAAACGTCTGTATTGATGGTAAGCAGAGTATGTGCAATTTGCTCATTTGATTTAACCCAATATAATCATACCATAAACACCCCAATAACCAAAGCAACATATAGTAGTCATAAATTATTGCAGAGCAACTCATGTCTGTCACAGAGGTCCCTTCACTATTATTTTATTTATTTTATTTTTTAAATCTAGGTGCCTGGTACATGTAAACTGGAATGCTCATCATTTCTGTTGTGATTCTAATCTCAGACTGAATTCGACTCAGCTGAACCCTAAATTAAATCTAATAGATCTTGGAAAGTAACACATCAATCTTAAGCCACGTGTTTCTAGTGAATGGACATCATATGTTTTTAGCACAAAGACCAAGCCACACAGAATTACAGTGTTTAATTTCTAAGCCCGAGAGTACTCCTGAGGCACGTAGTTCACATTCTGTGTTACTACTTTTGGGGCCTAGACCTAGAAGGTGTCTATGCAGAGCAACTCCTGGGAATGCTCTCAGGTCCTGCTGCAGTCCTATGGGAGTTGCAGGTGCTCGGCTCTATGCAAGGGCATGCCTCTTGTTGAGAAGCACAAGAAGGAACTGAAGACTAGAAGGAGTGGGTTGACTAAGTCACACTAACCATTCACACTTATAGATCATTATGACATTTCTTAGTCTTCTTAAGTCTTAGTTACAGTGAGCATGCAGACTTTTAACTCTTCCAGTGCCTTTGCTTAAGTATAGTAATAGCTGTTACTGTGAAGAATACATAGGTTGATGGTGGTAGAAGTCCTCTTTTGCTCCTCTTCCCTTCCCCTCCTAACTACTTCACCTCTCCTTCCCTTTTATACTTTCTCCTCTTCTCCTATTGAACAGCTCATTGTTGAGTGGTGGCATAGTGACATTAGAGGTAAGTCATCCCTGCTCACCATCTCTCTTTTCCTCTTCCTTTTCCTCCTCTTCTCTTTCTCCCTTTTCCCTGCCCTATGAACAGCAGAGCCTATATATATTTAAGTGGTCAGTCTTGGACATCAAAGATTTTTCAGCTGTCTGCAGGCTAGAAGGAAACTGTGAACTAAACCCCGACCCTAATTGTCTAAACACATTTAAAAAAAATTAATAAAACATATTCATTATGGGCCAAACACAGCTCCTCCCCTTCTGTGGACTCACCAAGCCCACAAAGCAGCAGAATCACCATGGTTCCTCTGCATAGATGGGGCGGGATAGGGAAAGGGTGCTTTTGTGATCAGTTTATGTCCCTCTCTGTTTGGGGATATTAACGCATTGTTAGCTTCTCCAGTTGGTCCCTGAATTATTTCCCTATATTTTTTGCCATTGCTGCCCATCCCCTCCTCTTCCAGTTGCAAACACTGAATATTTAGCCATTAATTATTATTTGATTTTGTGTCAATAAAGAAATCGTCACTACAAACAAAATTATGAATTTGTTCAAATCAATGATTACACACGAGGTCAGATCCTGGAGTACAAGCTGGGCCCTTTGCACTTCAGCAATCCCCAACTGCTGGATGGCCCCTTGGAGTTGTTATTAGCTGGTACACCTTAAAACAGCCCCTAGGCTGATGAAAAAAATGCCAGGCCCACCACATAGCCAGCCTAGGATCAAGGAGCCACAATGGGCAACTTTGCAGCACCCCCTGTGACCTGAACACACAGGAAACTTAAGTGCAGCTGAGAATTTAGCCCCTACCTAAAGCTAGATGGAAGCTAGAATTTTCACCCCACAGAAAATCCCAACATTTTAAAAAAATATCCTGAACTGGAGCAAAAATGTGAAATGCCAAAAAACAAAAATGCCAAAAAAATTGTTTTGGAACTAGCAAAACTCTTTTGGTTGCAATAATTTCAAAATTGTAGGATATAATATCAAATACTATATATGCTATATGTGTCTGATATTAAATATATGTATACTATGGTGTTAAATATATTTGTTATATTAAAATTAATATTTCAGTATAATAGAAACATGAAATGAAGCAAAACACTAAAGCTGAAACTAAATGTTTTTATCTTTTACCAAATGACACATTTCAACATTATCAAAAAGGCACATTTTGGCTTTATTGAAATGAAATTCTTTGACATTGTTAAAATGAAATGAGAAAGTCGAAATGATTCATTATGACTTTCCTATTGAAATTGTCATTGAAATTGACATGTTCCTGACAAACACTTCAATTTTAGACATAGCTCCATTTTTCAACAGAAACCTGTTCCGTCCAAAAAAAATACAGCTATCTCTACCTATAGTTTCTGATTCTATTGGGATATATTCATAGCCCACACATTGATAATTTGGAAAGAATATGGGGAGATGGTGGGGAACTGTTCCCCCAGGGATCTGTGTGTGGAGGATCTCTTCATGTATGGATCTCCCCACTCCCACATGGAACTTTTTCCAACCTATAATCTTCATCTATCCCTAACCTCAAAATTAAGTAACTTTTAGAACACTTGCTTCTTTTCTTGATCATTTAAACACCAACATTGCCATGTGATACCAGCGATTTCTTTAGTAGCTTATCTACACAGTGCTTTTGTCTGCACCGAGAGTCCTGTTTCAAACAGTACAACATTAATGTGCACACCAGAAGGGTCCACACTAGCCAATTAGTGTGCAACACGTTAGTGTGGACTATAATTTACACCCCTCTGGTGTGGACTTAAGCAGCATGTAAACAAGGCCTATCTCTTTGTTAGTTCACTCCGTTCTGAAGCTGGATGGCTAGCTGAACATGAGCATTAACGTGAATAATCCTTCACTTTACTTCAATAATCTGTTATTCTAATTTATCTGTTTAAAAAAGAATTCCAAATCATAGCCAAGTCTTTGTTAATTATAATTTAGCTCCTCCTGTAATGCATTTTCCTTTCCATGGTAATAGAAAAAGCTTCTTCCTATGTCTATAGAAATCTTTGTTTCCTCAACTCAGTAAATCATATTACATTTCCCTTTATATTCACTATTTCTAATTATTCCAGTCTACTAACTCCCCTAGAGATTGAATACTGCCAAGGCCAAATTGTATAAACCGTTGATTTTTAGCACCTCCTACTCATTGGTTCTGGAGTTATTCGGTCCCAAATTTCTCTTTTGGATGAACACACATGGCTTGCACTGAAGTCAATGGAAACCAAGCATTTATGCATCAAAGGATAGAAACTGGTCCTTACACATTTTGCTCCCTAGCACTTAATTTGGTGGTAACAGCAGTGGCTTGATTGTTCACCATGTTGATAATGAAGTAGTGAGCCTGGTCAGTTACATCTTTATACTGTGTGCATGGAACTATTATAGCAACACATAGAATTCATGTAGAATTGTCTACTTTCCCCACATTGAGGGCGGGGGGAGAGAAAAGCATCCATGAGTCTATACAATGAGTAATAAATCATAAAACTACACTTTACCCAGGAGAAAAAAGCCTTTGACAGGAGTAAGTAAATGTGAAAACTCCATCAATGGGAGGGCATTTCTTTTTCATATATTTTTCTATATTTTTTCCTCACTGGTGCTATTTAGTCTGGGCAAAGAACCCAGAAACAGTGTAATGCAGGTATGAGGTGTTCTGTTATTCAAAAAGATCTGAAACAACCAGAAACTGCAGAATCAGAATTCAAATGAAGAAAAGTATTAAAGCAAGTTCTGAGAACATCATTTAATTACAAGAACAACATAACAATATGGGACAAAAACATAGTCAGCCACAGAGTATTAATACCTCTGGGCATGATCCTGCAAGCTGCTGTGTGCTTCCCAATAACTGCTTGTAGGAGGCATTCAGCACCTCCTAACAAAGCAATGCAACCTCCTCTCCCTCCACCATGCACACAGGCAAAACATGTTCAAGCAGAATTTTCCAATTTAAAAAATCATGTTGGGTCTCAACGCATGAGAAATTGCAGCCCCCAAAATGACCCCTCCCAAAAGCTAGAAGCATCTGAACACAAGTAGCTCCTCAACTTTAACTAGAGCTGATTGAAAAATGTTGGTCAAAACATTTTTCAAAGGAAAATGGCTTTTCTGTCAAAATGGAAACCTTTGTGGAAAGTGTCAACTCTTGTCACATATTTTCTTGTTTTCACTGAAAAACTGAAAACAGATTTTTTTCTCAGTTTTTGGCAGCTGAAAACTCTATTTTTGGCTATTTAAAAAAAAAAGTTTCACAGCTAAAGTAGAAAACTATCCATCTTGTCATTTGTAACGGAGCACAGTCACTGAGTCACAAATAACCATGGCATCCCAATGAGACTATTTTTACAGACTCCCTTGTCAGAGGAGAACTGCACTATGTGTCAGGCAGCGCCTTTTACATCACTAATTCTTTATAAAATTCATAGTCATGCAAGTGACTACTCACAGCCACAACATGGTAATAAATACATGCAGCACATTCATCGCCTGTATGGTAACCTTCCTCTTAGCACTTTCTACAACTGGTCATGAATGAAATAAGATAAAGCTCTCACAATGGACAAAGTGGTACGGTAACATGTTATTGCTTTCTACAGTTCATCATTAACTTGCTATTTATTGGAAGACTTTTTTTAAGTACCCCAGCTTGTTCTTTAGCTCAACATTGTACCGGCCAGAGTCTGCCTAACTTAATAGCCCGGTTGAAATCAATGGGACTACTGATGGAATCAGATGCTACTTAGTGTGAAGGAAGGTGGCCTGATAGTTTTCATTCTTCTTCCAGTTCTATACTGACACTCCACTACCAACTCTTTTCTGTTATCAAAGCATACATCAATCACCTAACTAGTCGTGATTTGATTTTTAAATTGTGTAACTAAATCAGCTACCAAAAACCACTGCACAGAATCTGCTATTACATACAGTATGTATATATTTGTTTCTTTATTTTGGATTCCTCCAACACATGTAGCCTGGGGTTTTCTCAGGAGCCTGTGGGGGTGAGGCAGCCAAACCCTTCTAAATTTCAGTGGGATTTGGGTGTCTAGCTCCCGCAGATTCTCTTGAAAATTCCAGCATTAAGGTTCTTCTCTCAGTACTTCCTTAGCGAAGGTGATTGTATTTTGTGTCTGGGAATTCTCCAGAGGGCAGATGCATTGTGGTGCTTGGAGTACAAAATATAGAGCTCATACTTCACAGGACATTTTACAAAAGAACTTTCAAAGTTCACCTATCATAGAATCATAGAATCATAGAATATCAGGGTTAGAAGGGACCTCAGGAGGTCATTTAGTCCAACCCCCTGCTCAAAGCAGGACCAATTCCCAACTAAATCATCCCAGCCAGGGCTTTGTCAAGCCTGACCTTAATAACCTCTAAGGAAGGAGATTCCACCACCTCCCTAGGTAACCCATTCCAGTGTTTCGCCACCCTCCTAGTGAAAAAGTTTTTCCTAATATCCAACCTAAACCTCCCCCACTGCAGCTTGAGACCATTACTCCTTGTTCTGTCATCTGGTACCACTGAGAACAGTCTAGATCCATCCTCTTTGGAACCCCCTTTCAGGTAGTTGAAAGCAGCTATCAAATCCCCACTCATTCTTCTCTTCTGCAGACTAAACAATCCCAGTTCCCTCAGCCTCTCCTCATAAATCATGTGCTCCAGCCCCCTAATAATTTTTGTTGCCCTCCGCTGGACTCTTTCCAATTTCTCCACATCCTTCTTGTAGTGCGGGGCCCAAAACTGGACACAGTACTCCAGATGAGGCCTCACCAATGTCGAATAGAGGGGAATGATCACGTCCCTCGATCTGCTGGCAATGCCCCTACTTATACAGCCCAAAATGCCATTAGCCTTCTTGGCAACAAGGGCACACTGTTGACTCATATCCAGCTTCTCGTCCACTGTAACCCCTAGGTCCTTTTCTGCAGAACTGCTTCCTAGCCATTCGGTCCCTAGTCTGTAACAGTGAATGGGATTCTTCCGTCCTAAGTGCAGGACTCTGCACTTGTCCTTGTTGAACCTCATCAGATTTCTTTTGGCCCAATCCTCTAATTTGTCTAGGTCCCTCTGTATACCTACCCTCCCGCATATCTACCACTCCTCCCAGTTGAATGTCATCTGCAAACTTGCTGAGAGTGCAGTCCACGCCATCCTCCAGATCATTAATGAAAATATTGAACAAAACTGGCCCCGGGACTGACCCTTGGGGCACTCCGCTTGAAACCGGCTGCCAACTAGACATGGAGCCATTGATCACTACCCGTTGAGCCCGATGATCTAGCCAGCTTTCTATCCACCTTATAGTCCATTCATCCAGCCCCACTTCTTTAACTTGCTGGCAAGAATACCTCCATGAAATAATTAAAAAGGCTGAATTTTGTTACCTCAAAACTAAACCTAAGCCGCTTCTTGAGTGATGCAATTATACATGATGGGGAAAAAACCACTACAATGTGTATATGTGTTTATAGAGTGTGTCTGTGTATGTATGTGTATAGATATAGATATAGATAGTACTTAGATTCTCACTCAAGGCTTATGTTCTTATAATAACATGCACACTAGACTTGAAGTACACATCTCTTTATTTACTCTATTACCTCATTGCCATTTACTTGTTGGTAATGAATGCCTGTGTTAACAGAACAGCATGCTGATGCATTTTTTCTGCCATTGTATGTAACATATTTTCTAATTCTTCTGCTCTATTCAGCATTTGACCCCAACGATAGGGGATTATGGTATTAACTCTCTACACAGCACACATTCTTTACAGACTTTCACTAAATACTGTAAGCCTGCTGCAGAGCGGAATAAAAGTGAAAGCATACCGTCTGGTCTTAAGCTGTGCACACAGAGGGTCGTGATCCAATTGGAAGGGAAGCAGAATTTTAAAAAGAAAGAGGTTTGACAAAATTTTAATCCTTGTCATTTTCATTTCTCTTACCCTGTGGATTTGGGTGATTTTATTTACACTGTCAGCTTGAGCCTAGGGATTGAAAATCAGGCTTTTATGGAGATTATTAAAAGTACATACAGTACACTAAAGGTTGGACCACTGGTATATGCTACTAAAAATATGAATGTGGATGCTCTGCATTGTGCATTTAAGGAAGAATGGTGCATTCTCCCTGTCAGGCAGGACTTAGCAGCTAGACTTGTGGTGATGATGATGAGGTGGATGGTGTAACAAGGATACTTATGACTGGTTTCAAAGTGCTGAGTGTGTAGTTGAGAGTCTAGGGGTTAGACTGGTCCTTTAGGCACAACCCTGAGTCAGGGCTGATGCATAAGCCTCAACGCTTTAGGAGCAGTGGAAACCTTTGTGAATCAGAGACACCCTTCTGAGGCATACTTTTCATCCCACCTCCCCAACGATGGCCACATCCCAGAATAATATGGCACTTAGATTGTTGGTGCACAATGCAAAGAGCAGCAACCCTCCCAGATCTGTGCACCTACCTAACCGCTAGCTACAACTGGGGTCTAGCTCCAGCCAGCCCACCCCAGCCAGCAGCGCTGGGAGGAGAGGACATGGTGTATCCTCACAGGGTGTTGGAGCTCCCATTTTGGCCCCCAGTGCTCCTGGAGGCATTATGCCTGAATCAGCCACAATGTCACTGGGCAGAGCACCTCTGCACTCCTAGCCTCTATTGTGGGCTTTCGCTGTAGCAGCCTAAATAGAGCTCTGAATAGGGGGAACTGCACTTTAAGGTGAGAATGCTAAGCCAGACTGACAAAAGCCACTGAACTCAAAGAGAGACTCTTGGTTCGTAACACTTTGGTCTAATTCAGTTGTTGGGTTTCGTGTGAGGATGGTGGTGGTGGCCTGTGATACACAGGGGGACAGACTAGATGATCTGATAGTCTCTTCTGGCCTTAAACTCTATGAATTTATTCAAATAAAAAAGAAAAACCTTAATGATGCAGCACACAGGACAAAAGTAGAATATCCAGAGACCTGTGCTCGACCTATCAAAATAGCATATAGGTGTCAAAGCAAATCACCCGTACTCCATTTGTAAGTGCCAAAATATGATTTGCAACAGAAAGCACCTCAGAGAGATTTAAATTTAGATCCAAAAGTGGGCTTGCTCTAGCCCCTAAAATATACAAGTGCATTTTGCAGCACCTTCAAAACATGATTCAGTGTTTAAAGAAGGCTGATGGCTAAGGATCTGATCTTACTCCCGCTACAGTCAATGACAAAATTCGAGTTGATTTTACATGGGAGCAGAGCAGGGCCTTCAACCCCAGTCCTGCAAAATAAACTCTCCACATGTGCAGGTGTATAGTTCCATTAGCAGCAGTGGGACTATTAGAAGACATGCATATGTGTATGCAGGACATGGTCTTAGTCATTACATTTTCACATAGATCCAGGTAATATGGATACTGAAAGAATCCTGCTTGAACCCTGAGTCAAGGGCTCACTACAGCAGACTTGTTAGTTTCAAAAAGATACTTTTCTACTTCAGGAAAATATTGGCCTGAAATCAAAATATGTTTTTATCATGAAGCACCATCTCCTGTAGCTCCACCACCCTGGCTTAAATGCCTGTTTTATGCATGTAACAGTGGCTTCTAATAAGGAGTGGAATGGGCTGAAGGGCACGCACAACTTGGATGGCCAACAGTCGAAAATCAACTGGAGCCATCTAACTGCAGTGTCAACAGCACAGGGTTTATGTAGATGTACTAATTATGTAGCTTCCTAAGCCAATTTTCAACACTCTTAGAGTGTCTTCTGATAAGGGGGCCTGATACAACTACTGTTAAACTCAATGAGAGTCTTTCCATCTTATGTTATTATTTTTTGTGTAGTAGTAGTTGGATTGAGCCCATAGTGAAAATTTGGCCAGAGCTTTGAAAGTCCTTTCAATGTGGCAGGCTTAAGAAGTCCAAATTGGCATCTCATAAAAATCCAGGATGAGAGTGTCAACTTTAGCTTAGAATTTTCTGATTTAGGGTCTGATCCTGTCAGGTGCTCATTACCCTCAACTCCTGTTGACTATAAAAGGAGATGAGGCCGTTTTGCACTTCTTAGGGATTGCTCAATATCTTGCAGGATTGAGCCGTTTGTCCTTAATACTATCCCATTCCTATTATTCCCCTATTGCCCTGGGATAATCCCATGGCATTATTCCCATTATGCCACTTGCCATTCCCATTATGTTCTTTAACACTGATCTAAACCTATCTTGCGTATTTAATTTCCTTAGTAAAAATATGTGTATTTTTAATATTATGCATTTATCTGTTCCAGTTACATTTATGTAGCCTTCTAAAATGTGCCTTTATTATGCACACAGTATTATAATGCAGCTGGACTATTCTACAAATCTGGTGGATGAGAATAACTCTGAGTACTAGGGGAATCCATATGTCTAAACATTTTTAGCATGAGTACTGTTACCTGTTTGTAATCATAAAAGTGCCATTAAACAGCACGTAGTAAAACATTACACCATAGGCATCATTGCAACATACTTGCCTGTCTCATACAACTGGAATTTTTTCCCTGTCTTTAAACTGGAAGGAAAGTAAAGGGCAATCATAATCAGTTTGCCTTTAGTAACTGCAAGCCACAGAGTGGAGTATTGGGACCTTACAGACCAATATTTTTGCAATTCATCTTTCTCCTTGATTAATTGCTAAGCTGCTGCACAACAGTGGTTTCAAAATGAATTCATCAGTAAGCCTTCTTCATTGGCACTGTAATGCTTTCTAGTATCAGTGCCACCTGGTGCAGTGACTGGCTCGACAAGTGAGCATCACCTGGCAGAAATTCGGTTAAGTCAAAATTGTTGAATCTGCTTCACACTTTACCATAGTACCAAACCCCTGTGTCAGTCCCCTCCTACCTAACCCCCAACCTCCCATGCACACACAGAGATGTAGTGATCACTTTGGGCATATAGGAGCTCCCAGGTCCAATTACTGAAATACTTTAAAGCCTGGATGGTGCTTTTAGGCACAGCTGTAAGCAATTGGTGGTGCATAAGCTGCACTACCCCAGCAGATATTTCATTGAAGCACCATTCTCTCCCTGTGTCCTACCTTCTTCCAGGAGGAGGTGGTGAGGTCATTTGCTACTGGCCTATGTCAGCATAAATTAAGTGGCTCAGCTGTGCTGGCCAGCCCATTGAGGGTGTATGGGGTGGGGACAAAGCTTCTACCCATTCCCCACCCTCTCCAGCCCATCAGCTTCAAAGCCCTAGGAGAATAGAATGCACACGGTGCCCACTTACTCCTGAACTTAACCTAAGGTCTGGGTAACTTGTGCAGGTATCCAAGGGGGTTCTGCCTTCCTCATAGACCACTGTGGGATGGGAGGGGTAGTCCTAGTCCCAATGAGAGCCATTGGTGGGAGGGAGGAGTGGGAGGAGAGAGAAGGCTATTTAAGGTACAGCCCATGAGAGCGAGTCTCAGAGCTAGGGTTAACAGACTGGCTCACAGAGCTCATGCTATGGCACTAAAAGTAGCTGAGTAGATGTTTGGGCTCTGGATGGAGTTTGGGCTCTGATGCCCACACCTCTTCTTAGGCTCTAAGCCTGAAAATCTGCCATTTGCTGTGTAAACATACCTTTAGAACCAACAGATTCACTAGCTCTTCGTTCTTTCTTTCGTTCTTTCTTTCTTTCTTTCGTATGGCTTAAAAACAGCAGTGTTAGATGTCCAAGTCTTGACTGGTGATCCAATGGATTGCTTCAGGTGATGCAGAGTGGATGGCAGAGATACCATCAGGATGGTTTCCACTGACAAATGAACATGGGCACAGTATTCATTAAGAATGAAATGGAGGGCTGGAAGAAGGAGAGAGGGATGGGGTAGGTAAGAAAAAAAGCACTGAGAGAAGCTTAGTTTGCTGGAGGTTTAGAGCCCCAAAGCCTTGAGGTGGATGGAAGGCATGAAAGGAAAAGTCAGGGAAAGATATTTGTTTAATAACTATTGAAGTCTAAAAGGTATTAATACCTATAGGCATGTGACCCATTTCCTTCTTTTCATACTCTTTTGTCTTATTTTAAGATTCCTCTGGCCCCAGTTTTTCCACTTTCAGCTGGGTCCCTTCACTTATCCCATTAGTTACTCAAGAAAAGTCAAGTGAGGTGTCATGAGGTACAGTAGCCTTTTCTCTGGGAATGGCAGAAGGTGATTCTCTCTCTGCCTTTCCTCTTCTATGTTCTTCTGGTTCCTAAACCTCCTCTCTGACTGGCTTGCTCTTCTATCTCCACCCCCTTTTCTCTACACTCTTCCCCCTGCTTTTTCCCCCAATTTTCACCTCTTACTCTGTGACCCCTTCCATACCATGACTTCTTGGTCTTGGGGCTGCCTCTTCATTTTCTGTGCACCTTTCTAGCTTCATCCCCAATCACATAATGGTAGGGTTAGCCATCCATTCAATTTTCCTTGCATTTTTGCATGATCTTCTCATCCCTACAATGTGCAAGCTATGCTAATGCGCTTCCCACATCCCTGCTCCTCTCATCTGACCATTACCCTGCTCCCACATCACCAAGGATTGCAGAGCAAAATAGCTATGCTATTGGGTGAATAATTGTCTAGGTGTCCTGTCTTCCCTTCATAATTTTTTAGCTCAGATGGGACCATTATGATCATCCAGTCTGACCTCCTGCAAAACACAGGCCTTCAGGAGATAGGTTCTCCACACCTGGATAGGAAACAGCAGCCCTACTTCATACAATCCTATTACCATGGCCCAGTGCATCAAAGGCAGGCTTCTGAGAAAATAAAGCACAGTCCTGTTTTATGGAATCTTGCAACAGGATTTTTGATGGTCACTTGCAGAAAATAAAGTAATATAAACTTCAGGAGTGAGAAAATACTACATGTACTCTACCTCCTTTGAAAAGTGTATTTCATACCAAAGTCAAAAAGAATGTACATGATCATACACTAGCTATTGGAAAGATTTATTATTACTATTAATATTTATTTATTTGTAATGCCAAAGCTACATGCTTAAAAAGCATACCCAGCTTTTCTTTTGCTGTTAGATCTGCTCACGAGTACAGGTAGATTTCACCTCCATAAAATCACAGTAACTGCCATAGCAAAAATAAACAGGTTGCTCTCATAAAAATAAACTAATACATAAGAAAAGTACATATTTAGATTATTGACTAGTATTCTCTATTGGCCTAACAGTAATTGCCATTAAAGTTAATGGTGTTTACATCTCTTCCCTAGGGCTTCCTAACACCAGCACTTGGGAATGGTTCATTAGTATGTCAGAACCTGCCACCTATTGAGCCAACCAAACCACTCTCTGAAGACCTACAGTAATCAGCAAAAGCTTCTCATCTAAGTACCGACCTAGTCTGACATGTCTTAACTCATAAGTAAGGCTGCGTGTCTGTCACGGAGGTCACAAAAGTAATGGATTCCATGGCTTTCCGTCACTTCTGCAGCGACCAGTGTGTCTGGTCTCTAGGAACAGCTACTCGGGTAGCCCCAGGGACAGCCACACTGGCTGCTGCTGGACTGGCCCTGCAGGCAGCAGCTGGGGGGCGGCCCCAGCGTGACCTGAACAGTCCCCTGGAGGCCCCCCAGAACAGCGGCCCCCCGGGGCTGCCCCAGCTAAGATTTAGTCAGGGGTATTTATAGTAAAGGTCATGGACAGCTCACGGGCCATGAGTTTTTGTTTATTGCCCGTGACCTGTCCATGACTTTTACTAAAAATACCCATGATAAATCGTAGCCTTACTCATAAAATGTGGTAGGGCCACAGCACAAGGTGGTGTAGCTTCAGGTCACATTTCTATAGAGAAGGTACGTCTTTCTCAACTCAGTTCACATCACCCTCTCCCCTGGCAGTACAGCCACCTTAGCAACCATGCTGCCAGTGGTTATGCCCCTCGGTGCCTAGACGTAACCCCTCTGAGGGCCGGGGGGGTCGACAACATAGAGGAGAATTACTGATGGTTCAACAGGCAACATGCTGCTCCCCCCCTAAAAGCCGCCGCCCCCTTCCCCACTCCCCCCACCTATACCACAGTCTGTGGTCTCTGAGGCAGGATGGAGCATGTAGTGAAGGTGCAGGTTACTCTCTTCTATGCTTCCCAGGGTTTTAGTGCCCCAGTTTACCCATTCTAAATTGGGAAGTGCATGGCCCCAAATCTGTATTAATTTAACTCTGTTTAATCTGGTTGAGCTAATAGAAATGTCCAGAAAGGTTTGGGATCTGCAGCATCCTTACCTGCTGTCTTATGCAGCTCGGTGTTAGAGTATCATGCCGACCAGTCAGCCAGAGGTGTGTGTGTGGGGTGGGGGGGAATACTTCCTGAAGAGATTTAAAAGGCCTTACAGACACTGTGCTGTAGAATTTGCAGAGACTGAACAAATGGCAAGGAGTCACAGCAAACGGAAACATGCAGCTGCTCGCACTCCGAAGGGAAGCCCACTCATCCGTCTGGTGCAGGTAGCCCCTATATAATATCCTCAGGAATCCACGGAAACTCTTGTTCTGCCACGGTGAGTAACGCATTCCCTGGCTATTCTGTGCCTGGAGAGAGCCTGCTTTGCCATGGAGAAGGCCCCCATGGCACAGACCCCCTCTCCAGAGCCTCACATCAAGGGAAATCTGAGAGGGTTTTAGGTACAAGGTGGAAGAGGGTGTGTGAAACACGAGATTGTGGATCTGTGCAGCACCATCCCTTATTCTGGACCTGGGTTTCCATGTGTAGATCCAGGTTGGGAGCAGGGAAGTACAATTTAGAGTTGTGTTACCTCCCACTGAGACCCTTGTGTGACTGCTACTGAGAAGCCTCAGGGGGACCCTGCCGATGGCTGGGTAGTTCCTCCAGGAGCCCTGATGCCAGGAATAGGGGAGGGGGGGCAGAGGAGCAGCAGCCTTCCCTCCAAGTCAGCTCCTGTCTCCACAGAACAGTAGTGTTCTCTCCTTGTGGATCCTACAGGCAAGAGAGGGTACAGCATTGCAATTCCACAGCAAGCAGCCCTTCTCACCAGAGGGGCAGTCTCCCAGTCCCCATGTGTGGGTTTTTATGCAGGAGGCGGTAATCTAGCTTGGAAGTATTCCTGTGCTATCACTTTTCTGTAGTAATTTACCCTGTCTTTCCCCCAAGGACAGGGGCTGCAGGACTTTCCCCTGACTCCGCCCACCTTGCCTCAGCCGCCATGTTCTCTTGTTTGTGGAGTGTGCCATTCTTTTGCAGATCTCCTTGCACAAGCCCATCTCTGTGCTGTAAGCTGGTGTGAAGGCAGCATATCAAGTAGGAGGTTTTGGCTTGTGTGTAGAAGTTGGAGAGAGGATTTGTAGTAAGTTGCTACACTTTTTGGCGTGCAAGCCCTGGGAGCATATGGCTCATTGCTTGCAAAATGCTGGTATTTTAAATTGGGGGAGGAATAGAGCATGGCACATTTATTTGACTTCTTCATTGCCACTATTTTTGCCAACGCCTCCCTCCCTCCTCTATTCTAGATCATACTGTTCCATCCATTTTTAAAGAGAACTCCCCATTTACTTCCAAACTCATGGCAGGAGATGGTCCCCTACTAGACATAATAAAGAAATCTCCTGCTCAGTAATACCCAACTAGAAATTGCCATCAATTCAGAGCTGAAGTGAGTACGCAGCAAAATACGTGACTTGTTCTGCTCATTCCTGAACTCTGTCTGCAGCTGGCCTTGCTCAGACTTTCAACCCACATCTTTTCTTTTCCAAGCAATCAAAACTTTATGGACTGTTATTTCCTTCCTCTCAACCTCCCAAGAACTAACACCAGCACACTTGAGATGCTGCAAACTTGTTACTTCCACCTTGAACTAGTGGTTGACCTGAGCAGAGAGATGCCAGGAAATGAAATCGCATCCTTAAGTACAGAGAGAATAACTGTGCTAATCCAAGCACAGCTCTGTTAAGCCACTACAGTAGCTGTCAAAATGTGGTTGAAATCACTCCCCCTGCCCACCCGAGACATTTAATGATGCTGAAAAGTGCAACATATTGTTTTTTTAAAAGTTAATAAAATAGTAACTAAAGGTGACCTGCGAGACATTAATTTACTTGGATTTTCAAGATGCTTTTGATAAGACCCCTCATAAAAGACTATTAAGGAAAATAAATAATCGTGGGGTTAGGGACAAAGTCTTTGTTGTGGATTAAAAACCGGTTAAGCAACAGGAAACAAAGGGTTGTAATGAACAGCTGCTTCTCAGATTGGAGAGAGGTTAATAGTATGGTACCACCAAGAGTCTGTATTTGGACTAGTGTCATTTAATAGATTTGTGATCTGAAGGAGGACGTGGACAGGGCTAGTGATGATGACGACATTGCATTTCAGTGGTCCCAGTCCTGCAATCCGTACTCAGATTAGCAATGAGTGCTCGTGCAAGTAGACCTATTGAATTTAGGTGGACTTTGAGTAAAGATTATTTGGCTGTAAAGGGTTTGCAGGAGTTGTCTTTTGGTTCATAACAACAATGGAAGATTGTGAAGAACTTCAGGTGTACTTAAATGCACTGGCAAATTGGGCCGCATGACGACTGATGAAATTAATCTGGGATAAGGGTAAGGTAATACATCTAATGAGAAATAGCCTCAACGTTTACCAGTTGGGTCCCAACATGTGGGATCCTTTAAAGAAAGAGACCTAGGAGTCATTGTGTGTAGATCATTGTGGGCCCAATTCCATCACTCTTATTCACACCGAATAGTGCTTTATTGGGCAAAAGGTCCAATTTATTTAAATGGTGTAAGAATGGCCAAAGCAGGCCCTAAGTTTGTCTGCCCAATGTGTAGAAGACTCTACAAAATAGCAAATAGGATAGTTGGTTGTGTTCATAAAAAGGATATACAATGACAGAGCACATTGTAATGAAATTGCAGCCAACAAATCCCTCCACCGGTGTTCTATCCAGCTTTGCTCCACTTCCCATAACTAAAAGATGGCTTAAAGTGAAGAGTAAAACAGATGTTCAGAGCTACAATGGCACGTGCAATCTATTAGCTTGTGGTATAATCTCTCCCACAAAGTGGTGGAAGTCTCATCATTGTCATGTTTAAAACTCAACTGGATTGAACAGCTAGGGAATGTGCAGTAGGGGACAATTCTGCATCCAAAGGCCTTTTGCACCTGTAGACTGTATGGGCAAAATTATGGTCTTGTCAACTGTGCTGAGCTGTACAGGGCTTAATGATTGTTTATGGCTTAGTGACTCCCAGGGTCTGGGAGAAGGATGGTAACTGGCTTTTGCTACAGCTTATAAAGGTGTGACCTGCATTCTACACACTATAGCTCTGCCTATACCTGCTGGCTAGCAAGATCACTGGGGGACATGGCTACCATCTATCCAGCCATGCCCCCTTGGTGGAAGTACTGGCAGCAGCCCCACTTTCACGCCCCACTGCATGAGCCAAGTACTGCATCCATTTCCCTCCCCCAGCTCACCCACATGTGCCCCTTTAATGCTACCTTACATATATGGAGACACTTCCAGAACTAGGAGTGTTTAGATTAGAAAAGAGAAGAGTTAGAGGGAACTTGACTGAGGAATTCAGCATCATGAACAAGGAAATCCATTAAATTAATAGACAGAACATGTATATACACTGTAGGGAAACCAGCATGTTTATTAGCCAGTTTCTGGAATTCACTGCAGCAGGAGCTCACTGAATCAAAGACTGTGGCTGGATTTTTTAAAGGGCTAGATCACTTTGTGACTAATTTACTGTCATGAAATCTAAGATAAGGGTAGTTATAGCTCCAGCTTGTGGTCATTAGCTGATCCCCACATAGTCAGGAAGAGATCACCTCTCCCACCCCAGACTCAGCAATAGTTATATTATGCTTTGTGTAAGTATGGGTGGCATCCTGGGAAGCATCAGGCACCAGCAATGACTGGAAGCAGCCTACTGGACTTGATGGACCAAAATCAGATTAGGAAAATTCCTATAAAACCACAAAGGAGCTCCAGATAAGGCTATTAATGTAGGTGTTTAGACAAACATGCTGTACACACGGCTACTGTATATCAGCTTGAGCTATGATTTTGTTAAAGTTTAACACTAAACAGGCTTTGATAGTTGTATGGAAGATGGCTGAGGAAAATCCAGGGACTGTAGGAAGTGAGGTTAGTTGCATTTTTCCCTCTTCATCACCAGGACACTAGTGTTCAAGGGTGGGGCTGCAGGGTGCCATCTTCAACAGGAGAACTAAAACCCAAGCCCTCAGCACTCGAGCTCATTAAATAGCACCACATACTTGGGGTGCTTGGCCCAATGCCGGGGCTAAATTCTAACTACTGTTTGTCTCCCTGCATTTCTTATTTACTTTACACTCTACAAGTTGCTAGTCAGCTTCCACCCTAAACTGCTGTGCTGTATTGTTAGTACTGGTGATCAATGCTACCTTCCACCCCAGTGAGACTGCACCTGCATGGCTAGATTGCAACTTTAGGTACAGTCCTGAGCAAGGGGTGGTGCGTTAGCGGCAACACCTTAGGAGATACCCCTGTTAGCCACAATTCCCTGCTGGATTCTCCCTTGTGCCATGGGGGAGAGGTGTAGTTATTTGCTTCTGGCATATACCAGTAATTAAGACACACCCTATAGAGCTGTGCTTGCCAGTGCACTGGTGGGTGGATCACCCCCACACGCACTCACCCATCTGTTCTGGGGTGAGAGGGAAGTATGTACACATGCACACCCACTTATTGCTTTATTCCCAGGCCCAAGATCCTGGTAGTCTATGCAAATGTATAAGGAGATTTCTTTCTTCCTGCTTACATCCCTGCATGGGGGTGTAGTCCAAGTCATCATCTAGCCCATAGACTGCAGGACTGAGCACTCGTCTGACATCTGTATGGAAGAGAACTTTTCTGACAGGGAAGCAGTAAGCACAATTTTTTATAAAATAAGCATTATGGAAGGAGGAATCCTATTGGCTGACAAAGGTCATGACAGTGAGCCTATGCAGCATAACTCTCCATTACCTGACATTGTATGCCCAATATATCCAGGGGTGCATACTAGTGGGCAGAACAGGGTACTGAAGTTTATTCCTCTCTCTGCCGCTAGCTTACTATGTGACCTTGGGCAAGTCACTGAAGCACTCTGTGCCTCAGTTTAATCATCTATAAAATAACAAATACTAATCCTGACCTACCTACCTACCTACCTCCCAGGGTCATTCGGTGCTTCTAAATGAGGGAATGTTTTTAAACACCTTGGGTGTCTGGGCCAAAAGGTACCAGAGAAGTAAAAATATTTTTATTGTAAATGTAAAGTACTAATGACTTTAGCAACCTTTCACTGCTCACTGGACAGCCAGCAAGCTGTTGAAATGGACAAGCTTCTGGCTACCAATTACAACTCACATAGCCATGGAAAGGGATGACAGATCAGCAAAAACAATATAAAAGTTTGACAGTATTAGTTTGCCCCCTAATAGTAATGATGATCACAATAAGATAGGTAGGTTTCAGCTGAGGTACTCAAATCCTTTTGCAAACATTAACCCCATTATATTGCATAATGCTCCTGAGACATAGGCAAAGTGTACAGGGGGACATTGATTTCAATGGGATTTAGGCTCCTAAC
Source organism: Emys orbicularis (assembly GCF_028017835.1). Lineage (NCBI taxonomy): Eukaryota > Metazoa > Chordata > Testudines > Emydidae > Emys > Emys orbicularis. The sequence continues at coordinate 169,703,788 of NC_088685.1, forward strand.
TGCTTTTGAGGATCTGGGTCCAAGAGCCCAAGGGCATTGCAAGAGCAGCAGCTACTGTTCAAGAAGCTGCAAGTGGGGAAGCAGCCCTTCATCACCAACTCATCCCATCCACCAACTCTTTAATCTATCCTAGCTCTCTGCAGTATGCACCAGCCACCAGTCTCCTCTGGTGCTGGGTAGTAACATGGGAGGTCTCCATGCTTGTAAAACTAAACAGGCTTTTCATTAAGACAACTATTTCAGGGTTGTTGTGAGCACTCATGCAATGTGCGCACAAACCAGCTTCCTGGTGCCAGCTCCAAACTCTTCCCTCTTGCAACCTGCATTCTTCCTCCAAGTTCCAGGCAGGCTGCTACCTCTTCCAAGACACTGCACCTTCTTTGTGATTCTCCTCTCCTGAATGCTGCCTCTTAGCTTTGTACCTGAAACACCCCTGTTATTGCTTGTCCTTGGCAGAGATTGTCAACCATCCAGTGGTTATGATGAGCACAAACAGGCAGCAAAGGTGAGCCCACCAAACTCATTTCTATCGACTCCAGAGATAAAAGACTAGCACACTAGGTCACTACACTAACTGCCCACTGATATTGCAATTCACTTCACCTGCATAAAGACCACGTTTTATGCAGGTGATAGAAATCAGGGAGGCAAAATACACCCACCATTTAACTTTGGGAGAATGTTCCCCCCAAAAGATTGGTTAATTTTCCAGTGACCAACTCAATTGTTAAATTAACCACCTAATATAAATACGAGAAAGAGAGAGAGAGAATTTAACATCCAGCAGCTTTGATACCCTTTGGTTTGCACGTTTTTCAAATGGAACCTGAATTCTCTGTCCTATGCTGCATCATCAAATAAGGCCTCCAGATGGGGAAGGATAGTTAAAATGGCATTGGGAGACAGCAGCACCCAGGAAGGATCTAAGCCTGCTGACTGCCTTCAACGCTCCTACATTTTAGCTGAAATGGAGGGTGTTCAGGAGGAGCTCAGCACCGCTTAGGATAAAATTCTAAATGGCAACAATGGAATGGGAAAATGGCCAGTGATTTCTAAGGAGTGTTCTGAACATTTATAGTATTTAAGGTGGGATTTTCAAAAATGCCCAAACAACTTTGGAGCACAAACCCCATTAATGACTAAAACCCCCACCTGCATGGCCTTAGATCCCAATCCTGCAAACATTTACGGATATGAGTAGCCTTACACACTTGACTAGTCTCACTGAGTTCAGTGGGGCTACACACATACGGAAAGTTACGTAGGATGGATCACATTTCCAGGATCAGGGCTTTATTTGTAAATATTTATTTAGAGACACCTTGTAAACCTCTTACTCCCATTGGTAAACAGTTATTCACATGAGCAGTCCAATTCACTGTAGTGGGCATAAGGGATTCACAGCCTGATCTTTAATGGCCATCTACTAACCGCCGTAGATTTATTTTGTTTGTTTGTTTAGGTATTTTTTTGTCTCTGTATGTAATATTTATCTTTAAAGCACAGAAAAAAGTTCTCAAAATATATTTCACTTACTGGACATCCAACCTGGTGAGAGAGACAATGAAAACAAAGTGTCATAGTGGCTGTGACCAATGCTGTGTGTGACTGATCACTACTGGAAAATCTCAAACTCAGATAAAAATCATTGGGCTTTTTTTTTTTTTTTTTTTTTTTTTTTTTGGTGCTACATTTGAAACAACCCATGTTGTAAAGGAAACCTGCAATAACGAGATAGTATGAATGAAAAATAAACACTTCACATGTTTTCAAGCAAACAAAGCAGCATAAAGGCGCCTACTGACACAGGCATTATAGTCGTATTATTGGAGGGTTGGTATTTTTCTTGCTCCAGCTCTGTGGTTTATTTGAGAGAACACTGGCTTTTATTTTAATATATTGTTATTCAATATACTCTGTTAAGGTACCCAGAGTCCTTGAGCACCAGTAGATTGCAGGTTTCTCACTGTTATGTATAATTAAGATCTACGTTGATATTAGTCTCCAAAACATTTATTACCAGAGAAGCCGTGAAAACAGTTCTCTAACTTCAGCATCTGAGCAGCAGCAAAGGTATCAACAGAAACAATTCAAGGATTCTGAAGTCAATGGGCAATGATCATGTGGCAATGATCATGGATCCCCTTGCAGGGTCAGTGCCCAAGAGATGGAAACACTTTATAAAGCAAACAGACTGTGCTGAACCATGGTTAAAGAAGGACCTCCTCTTTGAGAGGAAGTTTTCAAGAGACGTGTCCTATACAAAGACAAATATTAAGTGTACATACAGTATAAGGAGAACAGACATATAACCACTTCTAAATCTAAGACTCATGCCGTTCATACTCAACAACAAACCAATGAGAGAAAATATTTCTTAGTATAAACTGTTTGATGGAGTCTTCCCCTTCCTTTCCAGCAGTGAGTCTTGAACCAACAGTTTATTCCTACCTACCAAGAAGCAGGGAGGCAAAAAGAGCAGTCACTTAAGGCAAGTGTAAAGGAAGCAAGCAGCAAATTTCCTGCACAAGCTAGAAATAGGCCTTTCCTTTTAAATTTTAAAAACTGTTCATGTGAACACAGTACTTGGGGAAGGTGCAGGACTGGCAGTTCTGGAGACAAGAGTCTTCTATTTAGCCACAGAATAGGTGACAGCTTTCTTACAATGTCCTATTAGTGAGAGCCAATTGAGATGAAAGATATACATTTGGGCTTCGTACCCTTCTTTAGTCTTTGGCCTCTCTCCTAAAACTGCCCCTGTGGGTACCTGTCAGGGGAGTGTTTCCTTGTGTCATGTGAAAACCTGCTTCTTTGGGAACTGCACGGATGCCAGCAAACTCATTTCACATTGGTCACTATTAACATGAGCTTCATTTAAACCTGCCACATATAATCTAAAGTCTTTATAAGCGCTGGAACATGTTACCTGTGGAATCCCCATCAATGGAGGTTTTTAAGAACAGGTAACCTGTCAGGGATGGTCTAGGTATATTTAATCCTGCCTCAAGGCAGGGGGCTGGACTGGATGACCTCTTGAGGTCCCTTCCAGCCCTAGATTTCTATGATTCTCTAACCCATGACCAGCATCATCCACTCACCCCCACAGGGGATATTTATTTGCTATTGCCATGGCAACTGATTTTTTTTAGACAAGACAAAAGGAAGTTTGAGGAAGTCTCTGTTCAAAATTATCTTCCTCTCCCATCACTTGGACCATGTCACTTCCCTACTAAGTTTCCTTTAGTGACTCCTACTTGCTTTCTGCATCAAGTTCTTCCTGCTGGTCCTCACTTTCAGAGCACTTCATATTTTCGCTCCTGCTTACCTCTCTGGTCAAATTTCTACCTACAACCCTTCCTTTAGTCTTTGGCTCTGCATCAGCCTTACTGCCTTGCTCCTGTCTTTGTCTCCACATGCTCCTGTCTCCAAGGTTTCTTTCATACTGCTCTTTCTGCCTGGAATAGCCTTCCAGGTCCCATGCACTTATTGACCATGCTCTCCTAATTCAAATTCCTCCTTGAAATGTGCTTCTGCAAAGCTTTTCTGTGATGAACCATCCTGCAACCCAAATTCTATCTACCCCTTTCCCCTCATCCTAACTCAGTCCAGTTCCAACAGACAAGATTTATGAGATACTAAACACAGGAGCTGTCTGCTTGCCAGAAGGAAACAAACTCTTAGGACCTTTAATTTCACCTGACCTCACTTACATTAGTTTTACATCAGTGTAACTCCATTAACCTCAGTGGAATTATTTCTGATTTGAACTGGTGTAACTGAGCTCAAAACCAGACCCTCTGCCACTGTTATTGTTTCTCTACTCTACATAGATTTTAAAGTCCATGATTCTTACATGAGCCTCTAAAGCGTTATGTACAGTGATGGTACCGTGTGGATCGTCATAATAAAATGCACAGTACTATGACAACAGATTTCACTGCTCACTCATCTTCCTCAGATATCGGCATTACTGTAGGTAGCATACTAATCAGGAAATAGCATCCTGGTCCTCTACATGCAGAATGCTACCCTCAGCCCCATGAATTTAAAGTGTGTGTGTTGGATACAGAACTTAGAAGTGCGCTTCGAATAGGGACGTGATGGATTCACGTACTATATGTCTTACAAAGCCTTATCCAAATTTTCCTCAAAAAAATGTGCATCCTTTTAAAGGTGAAATGCAAAGCTAAACTGAAAATTGAGTGATGCTCCAAAATAAGGCCTGATTGTCCCCCCTTCCCAGGAGACAAAGGGCAGTAAGCGAAGAAATACGTTTTAACTTACCTTTTCCAGGTCATTTCTCATCAGTTGCAATGAGGTTTCTGGTATCTTTGATGTCAGTGAGTGACGCATTCTCTGAGATGCTCAGGAAATGAAGTGTCAGTGGATTTAACAGAGGGAGAAAAAATGTCAGAGGTTATTTCTGTGCCAAATATTCCCCATGGCCTGGGTAGTGGGAGTGTTCAGTATATAAAAACTCAACATATTTTATTTTTTAGGTCTTCAGTAGAAATATAAAAATTTGCCAACAGAATATTTTTCTGTTGGAAACGCCAAGTCATCAAAATCAAAACTTTCCCCAAGAATATGACAACTTTGGTGTAATGTCGTTCTGAAATTTTTTTTTAAAAGGCCAACAACTTCCATTTCAACCTTATCAGGATAGGGCATTTCAATTTTTCATTTCAAAGTGACATTTTGTTAAAAAATACAGTTTATTGTATATTATGTTATAAATTAAAATATTAACTTTTTAAAAAGTTGAAATCAGAATGAAATATTTCAAAATTATTGAAACTGAAAGTTTTGACGGATCCAAAATGAATTTATTTTGAAAATTTTGTTCTGTAGGAAATGTGAGTAGTCTTTACCTACTCTTACCTTACCTAGTACTCTTTGAAATGGCACTTGGTTAAAGCGCACTAGAGAATTTTTAGTGTGCACCAGCAGTGTCTACACAGACCAGTCGGTGCACAACATGTTAATGTGCTTTAGAAATCACATCCCTGTAGTGTGCATTGCTGCACTGTGTAGACATTCCCTTACAGCATTACAAAACAGGGGTCATGCCATTGAAGTCAGTGGAGGTACACTGCTATAAAATCAGTGTAAGAGAGATCAGAGTCAGTCTCCTTATGTCTACACTCCAAGGTAGAGTTAACCATGGCTGTTGCCACCAGCCTAACATTATCTAAAGCAGCATCACAAAGGAAAGAATTTGAGTGGAATGCGTTCATAATTATCCTTATTCTCTCATGAACTGGGCCATTGTATAAAGACCATGGTAGAAATTGTTTCCAGGAATGATGGCGGAATCTTTGAGGAAGAGGTCATGGTTAGAACCACTTTGAGAACCAACAGCACTGTCACCTAAGTGCTTCCAAGCAGGAGAAATGCCTGAATGTTGGTGGTATCCAAACGAGTTACAGAGACTGTGGGGTATGTAGACTACAGGTGTGCCCCTTGAGGGAAAGAAGAGCTGTCTTCAGCAGACCAATCCACTGAGGGGCAGAAAGGACTAAGTTCAGTTGGGTAAAACTAAGTCCAGAGGTTGATTGTGAAACCTGGCAGAGGGCCAAAGGTACTGTTTGTCTGTAGTGTGAGTTAATTTTATTCTCCAATTTTTATTACCCAATTACCTCCCTTGACCCTATACAACATCTGATACAAAAAACTCCTTAGGAAACACTTAGGGTCTGACTTTTCAGGGGTGTTGAGCATCCACAATTCCAGCTGAAATCACTGGGGAGTGCCAGGAGAGAGGCAACCAGACTGGGAATAGAACAAGTCCTGTCAGTTTCCCCTGAGAAGACAAAACATTTTCTCTGCAAGACACTAAAGGTTGAACAAGATTTATCCACTTGTGCCCATTCCCTATTAATGAATTCCATAAAGGAAGCTTACGTGGAAAATGAAATGACTTCTTTGTGTGGCCAAAAGAAATAATCCTTGTAAGGCAAGAACCTGAAGAGGAGATATTTCAGCCCCTTTAAACAAAACAGAGGACCTTGCAACCTGGCTCTTGATCTAATTCTGAGCCAAGGAGCTGCCATATTCTACCAGAATGGGGAAACTAAGCCACCTGCAGCCTGTCACTTCTATTGGACCTCCACAGAGCACACCGGGACAGCAAAATACTGTGGTATCCAGGCCTGAAGGACACTGCAAACTGCCTATTTCAGATATAACTAATTAATTTGCTGCTCCACTGCAAGAAAAAGAATGCTTGAAGCCCCCCAGTGGGGATCAGAAGCCATGAGAACATGCTTCCTCAAAACCCTTATTATTCTGTAAAAGTAGAGGGAATTCATAGGATGGCTGACTGCTAGCAGGTGTCCTCAGCACAAGCTGACTAGTATGCCAATCTGAGAGGAGGTGAAGGAGGAGGAGGAGAGAGGCTTTCCCATTGGTGGGAGAGTACTCATCAGTGCCAACTCCAAGCATTCAAAAATCATGAAGCAGGCCCCAAAAATTCAGGAGTGGCTTAAAATTAGGAGAGTTTTAAAAAGAATAAATTGGAGGTATTACTTTTCTTCCGGTGTCACCATCATTAGAAGCTGGGATTTTAAGAAAAGCATCTGCTATCATGAGACTCATGACAAAGTCACAAGAGCTGACAACACTGAGTACGTCCAGACATAACCCTGGCCAAATGTATGGTCATACGTGAGCCCTCTTGTCAACTACCCTTCCTGGCTCTACTTCTTATTGTAACCCTCCCCGCAACACACATACCTCGAATGATCAAGTGGGGCCAATTAGTAGTTCTGGATTAAAAACATGCAAAATACACCATTTTGTGTTGTTTTAATATGAAACGAGCTGAAGCTTAGTGGCTTAGGTACACTGGCTTAGGTATACTGGAGCCTGAAGATCCAAGTGAAACTCAGGAGGTGTGAATCCATGTGAATCAGAACTAAAGAAATCCCTAGGAACCTCAGAATTTCATACAGGTCTAGAGAAATGTTCATGTGGTACATATAAATAAATGTATATAGATTTTTATAAAAATATATCTTTGGTATTCTTTTAGAAGCTACGGTCAAAATGTTCAAACTTGAAGGCCTAAAGTTAAGCACACCTAAAATTCATATGTAGGCATCTGAACAGTGGCATGATTTTCAGACGTGTGAAGCACTTGACGTCATTGGCCATTTGAAGTCAACAGGAGCTGAGGCTGCTCAACACCTGTGAAAATCAGGCCACCAGGTTAAGGTATCTAACTTTAGTTGCCTTTGACATGATCAGCATCTCTGTCCCAGCACTTAGTCATCTGTGCCTCAGTGTTCCCTCTGCCTCACAGGTGAATTCACATACAGCCCTACGTTTCAAGTAACATCTGCTCCTCCACCAGGATGGGGAAACCTGGGGAGATGGTTGATTAAGGTACACACTACAAACAGTTCCCTTGGCCCTCCGAGCAGCAGGGTCTCACCATCAGCCCATCCCTTCTCCCCTTCATGGATGTGCACATGCCCTTCCTTCAGCTACTAAATTGTTGACATTTAAACAAATATACTTTACTTGAACATCTGTGTAAATGCAATCACAATAAATTTTAAAAAAAGGAAACACCAGACCTTCCTCTATCTCTCCCAGGCTCTCTTCCAAGCCTCCTATTGGCCACTTTGTAGAGCTCTCCCCAAATATTTCTGTAGCCCTGGTCTCCCGAGAGTAGACCACTCCTTTTATAGCAAGTCTTGCTTTCATCTTGTAGACATACGACCCTTCTAACACATGTACCATTCCCAAAAACCCATCCTTGAAGGGGCAGCATCTTCATAACAGGTGGCTGGCTGTGTTGGGACTAGAACTGGTCAATTTTTTTCTGCCAGAACTGTTTTGTTTGTTTGTTGTTTTACAGAACATTGGGGTTTTGACTAAATATTTTTTCATGGAAATTGTCTGCTTTCATGGAGAATTTTGACTTTTCTGAAAAAACAGAAACCCAGTAAATAAAGGTTTTCAGCTCAAAATGTTTGGCATTCCTCTTTAAGTCAAAATTTTCCACAGAAAATTGCAATGAAAACTATTTTGATTGCAATTTTCTAGGGAAAAAGAAAAAGATTTAGCTGAAACTTTTAATGCCCCAGTTATAGCACCCACATTTGAAAATGTTGGCATAGGTTTCAGTGAAGTTTGTTATTGTGTTTTGGATTCTTTGTGTTTGTGGGTATATGTTTGTTGCTTTATATTTGCTGTACTCTTAAGAAAATCGGAGTGTTTACATATTTTTAATCTATTTGTTTACATAGTTTAAACAGCTTTTCAAATCCTTGCCATATAAATATCAGAAACAAAACAATGATCATTACAGCAGTGAGCTTTTGTTGAGAGAAACATTGTACAATAATTTAACCATCGGATCTTTCTATGTATCAGGGTGTTACTATATTACTGAGTGAGCCTCTTGACATTACCCAGGACGAGTTGTTTCTGTTGATTTTATTATTCTGATTGCACGAATTTATCAAACCAGGCATGTTCCTTCAAATGTTAATATTCAAAAGAATTTGACAGGTGTGCTGGGTTTTTTGTACGAAGAAAATCTTAGGTTTTAGACACCGTTTTGCCAAGACAAAAAGAAAAGGAAAAGGAAATCCTGCAAATAGTTTGCGTTTAACTATTATTTTTCCTGGCAAGTGTATTCTATTACTTTTAAATATGATGTGTAGTAAGGATTCCCTGTCTTAATATGTCTCTCAATATAAAAACAAAGGCCCAGTAACATTGTATACAAGTCCACTTTCTTAAATATCTGCTGCCAGGCCATCTCAGAGGTCCAAGAGGCCCGGACCACTTCCAGCTTTTGAGGCCCCTGACCATAATACAAATAAAAAATGACGACACATGAAAATAAAATAAGGCACCAAAAAAAGAGTGAGACATAATTTGAATATTTTTTTATTTAACAAATGCTTTTCTAGCCTTTTTCTGTGCAAATGCACTAATTATTGAGGAAAAATCTAGCTCTCGTGCACATAAAAACAAGTTGCAAAACTTATCAAATGCCAAAAAATTAACAAGTGTCTAAATTTGAGGCCCCCTTTGAGCTTGAAGCCCAGCCAAATGGCTCTCCTGGTCCCCGCTCTGATTGACCCTGTACGCTGCTAAAGCATGCAAATCTCTTACCAATAAGTAAGGGCAAATGATAGCAGCATCTTGGAGGAGGTAAGTCATCTTGCTCATCAGACAGATTGATCCCTATACTCCAGGGGTGATTGGACACAACCATCAGCATATTGTAGCTAGTTGTGGAACAAGCCATTCAGACACCAGTGAAAACTTTCAAGCAGCCAGCAAAACACTCAGATGCTTGTACAGGAAAGTACGTTACCGAGCTCAGCATCTGCAACTTGCAGCTGCCAAGTATCCTCCAGGTGTTGTTACAGCTGTTGAGTCTCCTGCTAAGGAAGACAGAACAGAAGGATGAAAAGGAAGCATCATCGAGAATGTACAGCTACTGGAGAACAGTGCCAAGCAAGTATTTAAGTTACATGCCTGCACAAACTAAGTCCTCTAAGCATGTGAGCTCACTGCTGTTTGCCTACTGGACTCACAGTGAAGACAAATCATGTCCCTAAGCCACTAGGCAGTTTTCAAACTATTCTGAATACAGGATCTGCTGAAACCCTAAAGTAATAAACAGAGCTATATCCAGTTTTGTGAATTTGGAAACATTGGAGTTGGGAGCGTATGTTTGCATGCCAGTTGAGAATTTAGCATCAAAAAGACAAGGAGGAAACGGTAATGACCCTCTCCCTCAAAAATAGCCATTTAAAAAGTTGTTTTTCATTTTCAGAGAATTTTCTTCAAGGGCTTTCTAACAAGGCTCTCTCTCGACTTTCAACCTTTTTAAAAAAATCAGTAAGTGAGGTTGCTTGACAGCGATTGTATTTGCGCCTAGTTCTTACAGTTCTAGTTCAATTTATATTTTACACTTTGTTTACCTGTAAGCTTTCATACTTTACACACAGCAATATTAATCCGGGTTATAATCTGGTTAAATTCAAACGTTAACGGTTTCAGTCCTGATCTGTAGTTAGGTCCCAGTTCAGCAACACACATTTTAAGTATGTAGTTAAGTCCATCCCTATTCATCGAAGCACATAGGGCCTGATCCAAAGCTCAATGAAGTCAGTGGAAAGATTGCCATTGAGTTCAGTAAGCTTTGGGGCAGATTCTGTAGTATGTGCCTAACTTTAAATATGAGTAGTTCCACCGAAGTCAGTGTGACTATTCATGTGCCATTGGAGACTTCTCTAGAAAACGCTTGGATGTGATGTTAGTTATTCAGTAGGTTGTTCTCTTCTTTCATGGCAGTATTAAATCAACAAACTGGCCCAGTGCTGGGAACGCTGTGTTCTTTCAGGCATCATCATTTGGAGAAAATGCAAAATGGAGGTAAATACGGAGTCAAAGGCACTTTTCACAAGAGAGGAGACATTAGTTTATTTGGGTATCTACATCCTGCCTGCGTAAGAATTGGTGCAGATGTCAAAGGCAAATGGTTCAACATTAGACTATCAAGGAGAACATAAAGGTGCTGTGGACGTTTTGGGTGGATCTGGTCTGGGAGGTCTCTATGCAGTAATCTTGGAAGAAGACTGAGACTCTCATGCCTGGAAACATATTTTTTTTCATTTAAAACCAAATTAATAAGTAACCTCCTATTTGCTTCTAAAGACACAAAGTGTGGTTTCATAAGGCCATCCTCTGAAGCAAAGGAATTTGTGTACTACAGCAAGCTGTATTGTATTAGGAAAGGTTTTTAATGGTGTTTTAGTGATTGAAAGCAAGATGCAATAGCTTTACAACAAAGAAGCTTATGATGAAGGTCCTCTGTAATAGCTTTTATATTACTGTAAATCACAATGCTTATGGTTTACTTTTTATTAATGCAAATGAAGTGCAAATCAAATGAAAGCTGAGTGTCTATCAACAGGTTGTTTTAAATAGCTGAGAATATATGTATATTTTAGCTTTTAACAGGATTTTTTTATTTTAAATAGTTTTAATGTTTTTATCCCTTTAATAGTGCTGGAAGGCCACAAGATGAGAGCAATTTTTAATTCACGCTTATAAGACATGGGTATTTGGAAACCATTAGAAACTGACTTTTTTTCCTCCCTTTTAATTTTGATTCTTTCACCAGAGAAGCCAAGACTAATGCTATCATGACAGATGGGGAGAGTTTTTAGAGCCACTGTACAAAACGTACTGGAGCAGTGTATCATTAACACACAGCACCTTCAAAATGTGGCCAGAGAAGTATAATTTGTTTGGAACAGTGTCTAATGTATGGAAACTAAAGCCCGAATTCTGCTCTCAGGTACTTCACGCTGGATATGTTCTAGTGACATGACAGCTTTGTTTATAGTATATGAAAAATAAAACTAAACAAAACAGTACTAATGATGTGAAGTTTATTATTATTATTACTTCTAGTATTTAATGACTTGTGCATTTTCAGTAGTGTTCCAGGCTGGGTGAGGCAAGTCTTTTATTGTGTGGAAGACTCTAAGGTCCCAGTCCAGCAAGACATTTAAGCACATGCATGACTTTAAACTTGTGACTGGTCCCATTGGAGGAAATGAGACTACTCACATTCCAAAAAACATGCGTGTAAATGTTTGCAGGGCTGGGGCCTGAGTCACAAGAGTGGAGTTCAGTATTTGAGGCTACAGAATAATGGCACATGGAACTATTATGCAGGCCGTGCTATAATGTGGATTTCAGTCTAAATATAGAACTATTTAAAAAGAGAAACATTTTTAGCCACTAAACGAAGGGAGGTGAGGGTAGCTTTTTGTTTCACATGTCCCAAATAGCTGTAAATAAATGTTTCCCCTAGTCTTGATTCTCCTTTGAAACAATGCATATTAAAATATATCTTCACGATAAAGATACATGCTTTGATACATAAGATCTCATCTTCAGCCATGCAGAACAACTCAGACTTTGTAACTGTCAGTAACCCCATAAGAAAAAGTAGCCCCCCCCCCACGTACAATTGTTATCAACATTTTTAAAATAAATGTTAGAGCCAGATTAACCACCATTGAGACTTACGCTGTCTCTTTACCCTCAGAACAAATCTGACAGGGGCAGAGGGAATGCAGCTTCCCCACAAATCTTTGCAGTGTGCTTCAGCGCTGGCCCTAAAAGATCCCTTCTAGGGGTAGCAGGTAGATCTCTTCTAGGGTATGTCTACACTACGAGAGTACTTCGATTTTAGTTAATTCGACTATGTGGAATCGATATTACAAAGTCGAGCGTGTGTGTCCACACTAAGGACAGTAATTCGACTTTGTGAGACTTTGTGAGTCCACACTAACGGGGCAAGCGTCGACATTGGAAGCGGTGCACTGTGGGCAGCTATCCCACAGTTCCCGCAGTCCCCGCTGCCCATTGGAATTCTGGGTCGAGCCCCAAATGCCTTCTGGGTAAAAAAATGTGTCGAGGGTGCTTTTGGGTGCCTGTCGTCATCCGTCCGTCACTCCCGCCCTCCCTCCCTCCCTGAAAGCGCCGGCGGGAAATCAGTTCGCGCACTTTTCTGATTACTGACAGCGCGGACGCCACAGCAGTGCGAGCATGGATCCCGCTGCGACCATCGCTGCAGTTGTGGCAGTTCTCAACACCTCGCAGCTTCTCATCCACCTTTACCAGAGGCAGCTGCAGATAAATCAGGAGAGGAGGCTACGGCACCACCGTGACGGCATGAAGTCGGACACTAGCTCCGACCTCTCAGAAAACATGAGACCCAGCGCCCAGGACATCTCGGTGTCACTGGGTCTTGTGGATACTGTTGAACAGCGATTCTGGGCCCTGGAAACAAGCACGGACTGGTGGGACCGCATAGTGCTGCAGGTCTGGGATGAATCCCAGTGGCTGCGCAACTTTCGCATGCGGAAGGGGACTTTCCTCGAACTGTGTGAGTGGCTGTCCCCTGCCCTGAAGCGAAAGGACACCCGGATGCGAGCAGCCCTGACTGTCCAGAAGCGAGTGGCCATAGCCCTCTGGAAGCTTGCAACGCCAGACAGCTACCGGTCAGTCGCTAACCACTTTGGTGTAGGCAAGTCTACCGTGGGGGTTGCTGTCATGCAAGTAGCCAAGGCAATCGTCAAGCTACTGCTATCAAAGGTAGTGACCCTGGGAAACGTGGAGCTCATCATAGATGGCTTTGCCGAGATGGGATTCCCAAACTGCGGTGGGGCTATAGATGGGACTCACATCCCTATCCTGGGACCGGACCACCAGGCCAGCCAGTACATAAACAGAAAGGGATACTTTTCCATGGTGCTGCAAGCACTGGTGGACCATCGGGGACGTTTTACTAATATCAACGTTGGATGGCCTGGCAAGGTTCATGACGCTCGGGTTTTCAGGAACTCTGGTCTGTTTAGACGGCTGCAGGAAGGTCTTTACTTCCCGGACCACAAAGTAACTGTTGGGGATGTGGAGATGCCTACAGTCATCCTCGGGGACCCTGCATACCCGCTAATGCCCTGGCTCATGAAGCCCTACACTGGCGCACTGGACTCAGGGAAAGAACTCTTCAACTACCGGCTCAGTAAGTGCAGAATGGTGGTGGAGTGTGCTTTTGGCCGTCTCAAGGGGAGATGGAGAAGCTTACTCACTCGCTGTGATCTCAGCGAGACCAATATCCCCATTGTGATAGCTGCTTGCTGTGTGCTCCACAATCTGTGTGAGAGCAAGGGGGAGACCTTTATGGCGGGGTGGGAGGTTGAGGCAAATAGCCTGGCTTCTGATTACGCCCAGCCAGACAGCCGGGCGATTAGAAGATCCCAGCGGGACGCGCTGTGCATCAGGGAGGCTTTGAAAGCCAGGTTCCTGACTGAGCAGGGTCTCCAGTGACTGTTTACTTTGTGGACACAGATGCTGAACCTGCCCCCGTTTCTTTACCCAGTTACTGTTCACTATCCTTCCAAGTTACATACCCCCTTCACCACCTTCCCAACAAATAAAATCTGTTCCGTTTTGTTAATGAACAAGGTTCTCTTCCTTACTGTTTTCGCGGGAATGTTTTAAACCGCAGACTGTGGCGGGGGGCGGGTTTAGTGTTCTGATGCAAATGATGCTTCTAAACTCCGGGAATTACAGGCTCCGCAGTGCTGGATTGGTTGTTTCAACGCAGCCTGCCAGCAGTCCTGGGCGGGACTGCGTGTATGTGTCGGCCAAGTGACTTTCTGGCAGGGGGCGGAGGGTAACAGACCCCCTGCTGCGTGGCTCTGTGATCCAGGATAAGGACCGCGGCATAAGATCTCTAACTGCCCTCCCCCGCCACAAAGTCACAGATCAACCCCCTCGCACCCCAGAACATGAAAACCGCCTCCCAGACTGACCAGGGTAACTGGTGACTGCACTGTGTATGTGTCCTGATGCTGGACCTGCCCCCGCCTCTGTAGCCTGCTAAAGGTGACTGTCCTGTCCAAGTAACAAACCCCTTCCCCCCCTTCAGACAGAATCCCCTCTAAAAGACACTCTCGGAAACAGTACTTAACAGAAACAGATGTTTTATTATGAACCGCACATGAAAAGGGGGGGGAGGAAACTTGGACGTGGGCTTGTGTGAGATGGGTAGGAACGGACTTTTCAAACTTTGTGGAACGAGAGCCTTACATTGCTGCAGCAGTGTACAGGGGCTGACTGAAAGTTTTAACGGCCCTTGCCGCCCCTCCTTCTTTGGACTTTTGGTGAGGGGGGTGTGGGACTTGGTGGCGGGGGAGGGCGGTTAGAGATAGACAGCAGCAGGGCTCTGTCCTCCTGCCTCCGGTCTTGCAGAACATCCACTAGGCGCCGGAGCGTCTCCGTTTGCTCCCTCATTAGTCCAAGCAGGGTTTGAGTAGCCTGCTGGTCCTCCTGGCGCCACCTCTCCTCCCGTTCCATGACTGCTCTGTGCATTTGTGACAAGTTCTCCCTCCACTGTGTCGTCTGGGCTGCCTGCTCTCGTGAGCAGTCCATAAGTTCATAAAACATGTCCTCACGCGTCTTCTTCTTCCTTCTCCTAATCTGCGCTAGCCTCTGGGAGTGTGATGTCAGGCTGGGTTGGGAGACAGTCGCAGATGTGTCTGTAGGAATGGGAAAAAGGGAGTGAATTCCTGAGACAGATAAATGAAGTTGCTAACAAAGAACATAGTCTTTCTCTGTGAACAACACCATGCACTGCACCTTTCACATGCGCACTCAGGACAAGGTCGAATTCTCGGCCCTCGCCTTCAGTGCCTGGGGTCTTGCAGTTGCGATCAGAGAAGCGTTGCAGGACACCTCTACTTTTGTTGCAGGAAAACATGGTAAGCCGTAGACTTGTGGCAGCTTAAAAATGTAATAGTAGCACTGGTCTCCTTTCGCACTGAAAGCAAGGCCACTCTCTGCTGGCAGCAATCAGGGAAGCATGAGCTCTGCCCCTGTCCCACCACCTCGCGGCTGTCCCCGGGAAAGATCCCTGTATGCTGCCCCTCTGCCGCCTCCACCGCGTGGCTGTAAAGCAGTCCCAATACTAACATTCCCCTCCCTAATTTAAAGCAGGGCGTCATGTGCGATATAACTCTGATGAGGATCTCGGAGAGCGAGAGGGGACGGATGCTTCAGGAGAGCATGCAGAGGCCAGGGCCGTATGCCGCCATGCTGTGCCGTGCCATGATCCCGGACTACTTACTAGACTCATGGCGTGGGAACGTGTGTTACCACGGTGGACCGAACAAGATCGCCCTGCCACGGAACCTGATGAGCATGCTTGAGCGGTACCTCCAGGAGAGCTATGCTGAGCTATCCCAGGAGGACTGTCTGTCAATTCCCGGGCACATTGACCGTCTTTTCGTTTAAGTGCAGTAGAAGGGACTACAGAGTGGAGCGTCCTGTGGTGGCCTAATCATGAATATCCGGACATTATTTGATTTTTTGTACATAGTTGGGACTAAATAGTTGACTAAGCCAAAGAAATCATGAACACCAAATTGCTGATATAGTTTATATTCCTGTTTTGTTATAAATAAAAGTTTCTATGTTTAAATGAGTGAATGAAAAGCCCATTCTTAACAATATAAATATTCCAGTTATGTTAAAATTAAATGTTTAGATGTTTAAAGCACTCACTGCTTGATCCTTCCCCTGATTCGGTGTCCGGGGTAACGGCTGTGGACGGTTGGTAGGGGATCTCGGTAAGGGTGATGAAGAGCTCCTGGCTGTCGGGGAAATCAGCGGTGCAAGCACTGTCGACTGCCTCGTCCTCCTCATCTCCTTCCTCATCTTCCCCGTCCGCTAACATTTCCGACGAGGAACCGGCCGTGGACAATATCCCATCCTCAGAGTCCACGGTCACTGGTGGGGTAGTGGTGGCGGCCGCACCTAGGATGGAATGCAGTGCCTCGTAGAAACGGGATGTGTGGGGCTGGGATCTGGAGCGTCGGTTTGCCTCTTTGGTTTTTTGGTAGCCTTGTCTCAGCTCCTTGATTTTCACGCGGCACTGCGTTGCATCCCGGCTGTATCCTCTCTCTGCCATGGCTTTAGAGATCTTCTCGTAGATCTTTGCATTCCTTCTTTTGGAGCGCAGCTCTGAAAGCACGGACTCATCGCCCCACACAGCGATGAGATCCAAGACTTCCCGATCAGTCCATGCTGGGGCCCTCTTTCTATTAGATTGCACGGCCATCTCTGCTGGAGAGCTCTGCATCGTTGCCAGTGCTGCTGAGCTCTCCACGCTGTCCAAACAGAAAATGAGATTCAAACTGCCCAGACAGGAAAAGGAATTCAAATTTTCCCGGGGCTTTTCCTGTGTGGCTGGTCAGAGCATCCGAGCTCGAAGTGCTGTCCAGAGCGTCAACAGAGTGGTGCACTGTGGGATAGCTCCCGGAGCTATTACCGTCGATTTCCATCCACACCTAGCCTAATTCGATATTGCCATTTCGAATTTAGCGCTACTCCTCTCGTTTTCGAGGAGTACAGAAGTCGAATTTAAGAGAGCTTTATGTCGAACTAAATAGGTTCGTGGTGTGGACGGGTGCAGGGTTAATTCGATGTAACGGCGCTAAATTCGACATAAACTCCTAGTGTAGACCAGGCCCTAGGGATAGTTCAATCTCCATGCTCATTCAGGACCTGATCCAGGACCCATTGACAACAATGGGAAGACTCCCATTGACTTCATTGGGCCTTGGATCAGGCTGTAGTCCATTTGCCTCTCTGTTGAGTCAGCCTACAGAGATAAATACAGTAGTGGTTTTTGTGATGTGGTGCTTTTTCATGAAGAACTGGACTGAGAACATGAGCTCATTTCACACAGGCCACCAGCAGCCTTCAGACGCTAATAGCTGTCAGTTGCTACTATCCTGCGTTCACCTCCAAACTGACAATTTAGATCTGAAATACTGTGTATCCCATTACCAATCTGCTGAGCCAATGCAGCCTCCCTTCTCTCCCTGCAATAAAATGTTATCCACCTTGCAATCTCTAAAACTTATCTAGATACCTGAGAAATTTTCCCTTGGCAGGTCACAGCCTCCATATACAGCTAGCAAGCCATCTGACTGAAAGAGACGGGGAAGAAAATTAGACCTGTAAGAGGAAGGGAGATAAACAATAGCAGAAATGAAGAACAGCTGCCTCATCCAAGTAACTGGACTTTGATTGTTACAGTCATTGGGAGAAAAAGAGAGAGGAACTTTTGTTTGTTGGACTTTCGCACTGTAAGGTGAGAGCCTAAGGCAAAGGACACTGCCCAATGTACTATGGGGTGGGTGTTTTGCTCATGGCCATATGCTTCTGAAGCATGCCTGTGGTGTTTTCCCAAGTTAATGCCGGGTTACTTTCCCCTTTTTATTAAAAGTTTCTTTTCTAAACACAGACTCAGTGCTTGTGAGAGGGGAAGTATTGCCTCTTAGAGGCACCCAGGGGTGTAATTTTCCTAGATTACTGGAAGCCACTTCTGTGTTTTATTGTTAAAAAGGAACTCCTAGATATTGAACTTGGCCCTTGTTGCTGCTGACTCTACCTGGCAGAAGGGTTACACATACATTGGATCAGTGGCTCTCAAACTTTTTTATTGGTGACCCCTTTCACATAGCAAGCCTCTGAGTGCGACCTCCCCTTATAAATATATAAAAAAGTGTTTTTAATTTAACACCGTTATAAATGCTGGAGGCAAAGCAGGATTTGAGGTGGAGATTGACAGCTCGCAACCCCCCCTGTAATAACCTCACGACCCCCTGAGGGGTCCCGACCCCCAGTTTCAGAACCCCTGCATTAGATGATTGCAGTGGTCCATTCTGGCCTTAAAATCTATTAGTCTGTGAATCTAGGAAGAAAAGTACATCAAACCTAGCAGAACTTCTCTTCTGAGTGCAATGCAAGCAGCTGATGGTGCAATAGTATTTATATGAACTCAGCTAATATTTATATTTAACAGGAGGTGACCACAAGTTTAAAATATAATTATTTTATAATTAACTTTATTGCAAAATCATTAAAAGTAAAGCCTAATGCAGCATCCAGTATAGCTAGAGAATTGTTGCAGATTGCACAGTTGTTCTTACACAGCTTAATAAAAGGAAAAGTTTGCTTCTTAGGACCAGATTTCGATCCCCTTTCCCATACTGAATAGCACCTTACTTCACAAATTGTCTCACTGAAATCAGTGGTACAACTTGTGGAGTAAGGTGTTGCCAAATATAAGTGAAGGGGAACAGAAGACATGTGAAAGGTTCCTGCTTTAGTTTTACACAATGATCGAAGGGACAGACAGCTATTGGAATAGTCAGCTATTTGGCTGTCTGGATATTTATACTCTGTCTTTTACCATGGTATCTGTGTGCACTGAGAATGTATCTGTGACAAATATTCTATATCATTCTCTTAAAATGAAACTGTCAAGGCTGGTAGATCTAAAATGAGACCCATCGGGGAGTTTCATCTGAATTCTTCTTCTGAATTCTTCCACTGGGGATGAGAAGATTCACACACACACACACACACACACACCTTTGCAGAAGAGACCACATTGTCTCTTGAAGCCCCTGCACCCTCCAATGGAGCCATACTGTTAGGTTATCCCAAACAAATGGCTGCCCCTGAAAGTCTTGTTTAAGGGAGATTCTCCTGTTTTCTTTTTTTATTGATTCCTTGCCCAGCTTGGGGGTAGGGAAGATGATGTGCCATCTCCTCATACCCAGCCAAACCTATTCCCTCTCCATACACAAATGTGGGACCCCAGGAAGGAGGACCATTCTGAAGAGGTGGCTGTGTGGAGGCAGGTCAAGATAGACCTCATGAGCAATGTATGCAATGAAGGACAATCTAGTCCCCCGTTATCTTGGGGTCACCCAGGCAGGCAATAGAGATCTCAGCCATATTGCACCACTTATTTTGGAGTCCTGGCAGATTTTTTTGTATCAAAAGGAAATTTAAAGATAAAATGTTAGTTTTAGGATAGGTTACGTTTTGAACCTGTCAACCTTGACAGTGTCTCTTTAACATTGATTTTTATAGGTCTTTGACTAGCCCCACTGGAATGTTAATGTTATCTGGTTCTTTAAATATATATTACAGTTATCAAGTGCATGTTTTTGATTAACATTTGATGGCTGCTTAGTTTGCTAAGAGCTCACATAAATTTCCCGAGGGCTATTTCTGAGCAATATAAATGTGGGAAATCCCTTTTGTTGAGGAGTGAGATTAATCACTTCAGCATCTAGATCCTCCACACCTTTACACCAGAAGATATATTGCTGAAATGTCTACAACACATTGTAAAAAATTAATATCTCCAACTGCTTCCATGCCACTCATGTTTGAAGGAGATGGGGCTGAGGTGTCATAGTGCTCTAAAGATGCACTATCACCTCCTGCAGAACTTTGAAAAACTTTCTATCCAGAGAGAGTTCTGATGACGTAATACATCTTCTGTTGTTGATTCCCCCTCACTACCCCCACCATACACACTATGTTTTTTAGGGCAGTTAGATATAGGCCTGAGAAAATGTCACACTTGAACTGCCCCAATCCAGGAGTAGATATGGGAGTCACAACAGCAGCACAACACCCATTCTAAGTCAGCAGCAAGTCGCTGGGTTGTTCTTATTAAGGCACGGAGAGCTTGTATTTAACACCATTATTTTTGTTTAAACATTATATGACAGCAGCGAGCGGCTGCTCTAAGCTACAGCCAGCCAAATCCTGCTCTGGCCTCTGCAATCCAGAACCCCAGCTTCCAAAATTCAGGATGACCTTTGTTTGCTGCAGCACATCCCATTTCCTTACACAGCAATGACACCAACTCCACACACTTGCGACACCCCCTGTGTCCGCTCAGCAGAGCTGGCTGGTGCATTGGGAGTGGGAAATAATCATAGAAATCATAGAAATGTAGGGCTGGAATGGACCTTTAGGATCCCTTGACAAGCGGGTGTGGCTAACTCAGGGAGAACTGGGGTTTAAAAAGCCAGTTCGTAAGCGACCAGAAGAGCTAGCAAATAGGAGCAGCAAACAGAGGATTTTTGTGAGGGAGTTTAGGGAGGGAGCAAGAGAACCTGATGCAAATATTCTCTAAATGTAGGCCAATAATCCAACTCCCCGCCCTGAAAAAAACCCACACACAATGAACAAACAAACAAATGAAAACCCTGCAGGAGTAAAAAGAATGCAGGTGGAAGTCCAGCAGCAGTGTGGGAACTATCCAGTTTATTACACTGAATCCAGCATATATAATTACCTGCCTTGTGGGCAGGTGGCATATATGTGAATTCAGTGCAAGCAGTTCATGGCCCTCAGAGACTAGTATGGGCTCTTGAGATGGGAGTGGTTGAACTGAAGGAGCTAAGGGAGACAGAGAGGTACATACAGGAGATTTTCAGGGACACAGTAGAGCAGTCCTACCCACAGTCTGACAGCCTCTGTGCTGTTGAGGAAGATGAAAGTCTCAGGGAAGGAGAACATCAAGCTGGAGTGGAGGGAAATTATCCTATAGTTGGGACCCTCATTGCAGATGATGTTGTAGTATCCTCTCACACTGAGGATACCTTTCTGACAGAGGGTACCCCAGTTATTAGGAAGAGACAGGTAATGGTAATAGGAGATTTGATTATTAAAAATTGCCTGCCAGGGGTGAAGGTTGCGGACTTCTTCAGACATCTAGACATGGGCGGCAGGTGAAGCTTTCCCTTGGGGAGGCTAGTCCCCTGTCCCGCCTCTTCCAGCTGAGACCCTGCTTCCCGCTCTCACCTCACCGTGGCCCCAGCCGGCAACGGGTGCGGGGGGGGGGGTCGGGGCCATGGAGAGGGCTGAAAGCTTGGCCCCAGCCAGGACCGCAGCATAGATCTCGACCCTGACCGAAGCACCGAGCCCAGAGCCCCTCTCCTGTTCCGCCCCTTCCACTTGTGGCCCCGCCCATGGCCCCACTTCATTCTACCCTTCCCTGTGGTCACGCCCCCATTCCGCCCCCACAACGCCTCTTCCCCCCGCTTACTCATTTCCCCTCCACCACCACCACCCGTGGCCCCAAGACCAGAAAAGCTCTGTGCCACTGCAACAAGGAATGAGGGCTCCTCCAGCCCTGGGACTGTGGCGGGGGGAGATTTTTCCAGGGACCCCAAATTGGCCGGGTCCCCTGGGCATGGGCCCCATGGGCTTGTGTGGTAATCTGCCACTGCTGCCCCCAGCAGTGCAAGGTTTGGGGAGACTTAGGCTCTGCCAGCCTCCATTATGTGCTGCCCATGCATCTAGATAAACTTATGTGCAGTGCTTGTGGTAGACATAGGTACCAAAGACATAGAAAAAGATAGGAGAGAGGTCCTGGAGGCCAAATTTAGGCTGCTAGGTAAGAGATTAAAATCGAGGACCTCCATTGTAGCATTCTCTGAAATGCTTCCAGTTCCATGCGCAGGGCCAGTTAGACAGGCAGAACTGCAGGGATGAGACGATGGTGTTCAGAGGAGAGATTTGGATTTATTAGGAATTGGGGAACCTTTTGGGGAAAGGAGGAGCCTAAACCACCTAAACCAAAACAAATCCAGATTGCTGGCATGTAATATTAAAAGGTCGTAAAGAAGTGTTCATACTAAGGGCTGGGGGAAAGCCAACAGGTACAGAGGAGCAAACGGTTTGGATAGAGACAGCTATGGGGAGGATATATTAAAGTGCATTGTGATGAGGTATCCACCCTATACAAGGCCTGAAGGGGTAAATTAGTCCAATTAACCCATAGTCTGCACCGTTAGGAAAACCAGGGCATGCTAAGGCATCATTTGCTGATGAAGTCCAGCTGGGGGAGTAGCTGGGCTTGGTTTATAAAGCCAGGATGTTGGCAGTAGAAAGGGACTGCAGAGAAGTGGGCTGCAGTCACTCCCTGGGAGTCAGGAGGTGTCTTTGAGGCTACTGGGTTTATTAGTCTGTAGTTACTCCCTGGAAGGAGGGAGTTTGAGGCGGTACACCTGGCATGGGGGGGTGGAAGGAACCAGAAGCTGTAGGAAGGAGTCCAGGAAAGAAGCAACAGAGTCTGAGGGAAAGCAGACACAGTTGCCAGGTATAGGGTCCCTGGACTGGAAACTGGATTAGTGGGTGGGCCTGGATTCCCCTACAGTGCACTGGGGAAGCGGCACCATAAGGGCAGTGCATGAGAAGACTGCCTGAGATTGTAGTTACGGAAAGACTTTGATATTCCAGAAGGGGAAGACTATAGAGTAGTTATCAGTGGTTCACAGTCAAGCTGGAAGGGCATATCGAGTGGGGTCCCACAGGGATTGGACCTGGGTCCAGTTCTATTCAATATCTTCATAAATGATTTAGATAAGAGACCTGTGGCACCTTATAGACTAATAGACGTATTGGAGCATGAGCTTTCATGGGTGAATACCCTCTTCGTCGGATGCATGTAGTGGTGCATCCGACGAAGTGGGTATTCACCCACGAAAGCTCATGCTCCAATACGTCTGTTAGTCTATAAGGTGCCACAGGACTCTTTGCTGCTTTTACAGATCCAGTCTAACACGGCTACCCCTCTGATACTTAGATAAGAGAGTACACTTATTAAGTTTGTGGACAATACCAACCTGGGAGGAGTTGCAAGTGCTTTGGAAGATAGGATTACAATTCAAAATGATCTGGACAAACTGGAGAAATAGTCTGAAGTAAATAGGATGAAATTCAACAAAGACAAATGCAATATACTGCACTTAGGAAGGAACAATCAATTGCACCCATACAAAATGGGAAATGACTGCCTTAGAAAGGAGTATTGCAGAAAGGTATCTGGGGGTTATAGTGGATCATAAGCTAAATATGAGTCAACAGTGTAACACTGTTTCAAAAAAAGCAGACATCATTCTGGGATATAACAGCAGGAGTGTTGTAAGCAAGACACGAGAAGTAATTCTTGTATTCTACTCTGCGCTGATAGAGTATCATTACCAGTTCTGGGTGCCACATTTATGGAAAGATTTGGACAAATTGGATACAAAATCGTTGAAAGTATAGTAAAGAACAGAATTATCAGACACAACTTGATATGTTGGGGGTCAACATGGCTTATGTAAAGGGAAATCATGCCTCACCAATTTATTAGAATTCTTTGAGGGTGTAACAAGCATGTGGACAAAGGTGATCCAGTGGATACAGTGTACTTAGACTTCCAGAAAACCTTTGACAAGGTCCTTCACCAAAGGCTTAAGCAAAGTAAGGAATCATCAGATAAGAGTGAAGGTCCTCTCATAGATCAATAACTGGTTAAAAGATAAGAAACAAAGAGGGAATAAATGGTCAGTTTTCACAGTGGAGAGAGGTAAATAGTAGGTTCGCCCAAAAATCTGTACAGGGACCAGTGCTGTTCAACATATTCATAAATGATCTGGAAAAGGGGGTAAACAGTAAGAGGTGGCAAACTTTGCAGACAATACAAAATTACTTAAGACAGTTAAGTCCAAAGCTGACTGTGAAGAGTTACAAAGGGATCTCACAAAACTGGGTGACTGGACAACAAAATGGCAGATGAAATTCAATGCTGATAAATGCAGAGTAATACACATTGGAAAACATAACCCCAACTATACATACAAAATGATGGAGTTTAAATTAGCTGTTACCACTCAAGAAAGTGATCTTGGAGTCACTGTGGATAGTTATCTGAAAACATCTGCTCCATGTGCAAAAAAGCTAACAGAAAGCTAGGAGCCATTAAGAAAAGGATAGATAATAAGAGAGAAAATATCATAAAGCCACTATTAGGGCTGTCAATTATTCGCAGTTCACTCAAGCAATTAATGCAAAACAAATTAAATAGATCCAAAAAATAGTTGTGATTAATCACAGTTTTAATTACACTGTTAAACAATAGAATACCAATTGAAATGTATTAAATATTTTTGGATGTTTTTCTACATTTTCAAATATATTGATTTCTATTGCAACACAGAATACAAAGTGTACAGTGCTCACTTTATATTATTTGTGATTAGAAATATTTGCACTGTAAAAATGATAAACAAAAGAAATAGTATTTTTCAATTCACCTCATACAAGTACTGTAGTGCTATCTCTTTATCGTGAAAGTGTAACTTACAAATGTAGATTTTTTTTGTTACATAACTGCACTCAAAAACAAAACAATGTAAAACTTTAGAGCCTACAAGTCCACTCAGTCCTACTTCTTGTTCAGCCAATCGCTAAGACAAACAAGTTTGTTTACATTTATGGGAGAAAATGCCATCTGCTTCTTATTTACAATGTTCACTAAAGTGAGAACAGGCATTCGCATGGCACTGTTGTAGCTGGCATTGCAAGGTATTTACGTGCCAGATATACTAAACATTCATATGCCCCTTCATGCTTCGATCTGTCAATTTTTAATCTTTTTTACAGTGCAAATATTTTTAATAAAAATAATAACATAGATGAACAGTGTAGACTTTGTATTCTGTGTTGTAATTGAAATCCATATATTTGAAAATGTAAAAAAAAAACCACAAATATTTATAAAAATTTTACATTGATATTCTATTGTTTAACAGTGCAATTAAAACCATGATTAATCGCAACCACTTTTTAATCTCATGATTAACTGTGATTATTTTTTTAATCATTTGATAACCCTAACCACTATATAAATCCATGATACACCTCCACCTTGAATAGTGCATGCAGTGCTGATTGCCCCATTTCAAAAAAAGATATATTAGAACTGGAAAAAGTACAGGGAAGGGCAACAAAAATGATTGAGGTTATAGAACAGCTTCCATATGATGAGAGATTAAAAAGACTGGGACTGTTCATTTTAGAAAAGAGATGACTATGGGCAGATAAGATAAAGGTCTATAAAATCATGAAAGGTGTGGAGAAAGTGAATAAGGAAGTATTATTTACTCCTTCACATAACACAAGAACCCGGAGTCACCCATGAAGTTAAAAGGCAGCAGGTTTAAAGGAAACATAAGGAAATACTTCTTTAGTCAACCTGTGGAACTCATTTACAGGGGGCATTGTGAAGGCCAAAAGTATAACTGGGTTTAAAAAAAGAATTAGATAAGTTCATGGAGGCTAGGTCCATCAATGGCTGTTAGCCAACATGGTCAGGGATGCAACCCCATGCTCCGTGTTTCCCTAAACCTTTAACTGCCAGATGCTGGTACTGGACAACAGGGGATGGATCACTCGATAATTACCCTGTTCTGTTCATTCCCTCTGAAGCATCTACACTGGCCACTGTCAGAGACAGGGTACTGGGCTGGGTGGACGATTGGTCTGACCCAGTATGGCCATTCATTCTTATGTTCTTATGACCTCAAGAGGTCATCAAGGCCATCCCCCTGCACTGAGTAGGGATTAAGTATACCTAGACCATCCCTGATAGCTGTCTGTCTAGGATGTTCTTAAAAATCTCCAATAACAAGGATTTTACAACCTCCCTAGATAACCTGTCCCAGTGCTTAACTCTCCTCATAGCTAGAAAGTTCTATAATATCCAACTTTAATCTCCCTTAATGTAAACTAAGCTGATTACTTCTTGCCCCACCCTTGGTGGACATGGAGAACAATTGATCACTGTCCTCCACCCATTCCCCACCCATTCTTAGGGTAACCAGATGTCCCGATTTTATAGGGACAGTCCCGATTTTGGGGGCTTTTTCTTATATAAGCAGCTATTACTCCCCACCACCTGTCCCGATTTTTTACACTTGCTATCTGGTCACCCTACCCATTCTTCACTTACCTGCCTCAAGGTGGGAGTAAGAGGATGCTGGTACTACACCAGGGCCCAAGATCTAAGTAGCATACACAGATGTGTAGAAGGGTAGAGTTCAAATGTAGACCAAATCATGATCTAGCCCATCATCACTAAGGACACCTGGGCCATATTGTCACTGCTGAGGTTCATGGAAGTGCTCAAACTCTTCATGTGAATATGAGAGAGATACTGGTAGGACATCATCCACATTGCAATTTACTCCTTCCTCCCTGCAAAAAACCCTCCACATTTGTTAACCTTTGCACATGCGGGAAGGGACACCTATTTTCCTGGCTATTTTGGAAATGGGTTGGTTCCAGGGCATGCTGTAAAGGGGGTTTATTGCCACATTTTGTCTGCTGTATATTTATGCATTTGTTGTTGGGCTAAGCAATACATTTTGAGCTTATTGTGGGAATTAATTGTGGAAGGGAAACCAAAACACAGGATCAGCATCTTTTTATATTTTTATAATCAAATAAAAATAAACATTTCCACAACAATTTCTTTAAGACCAATCCTTCCCCAGCAGCCCAAACCTTCCAGGGCCATGGAGTTTATCCTCTGCACAGAGAACACCAAAGATATTACCCAGAGGCCACTGAACAGCAGTTAGGGTGTGACAACTTTTTCTCTCAGTCAATGTAGGCTGAATCATAGCCAATGACTTAAGGAGTGATAGAGTCCTTATCCCCGTAAAGCCCTCTGAGCCAATTAGTTTCCCAGGATCACTTATCTATCATATGTTATGGGCTACCTCCACGGTCCAATGACAACTCAGTAAGCTGCCATATGGGGATCAGAGGCTGGGAATATGTTTGGTACCTCTCTCCCCAGGCATCATACCGCTCTGACTAACCCAGTAGTGGTGTTGACAGACTCCAGCAATAGCAGCATTCAGTCTTTCCTTGCTAGCAGTACAAGTCAGTTAGACATGGGACCTTCAAATGGGAGAAGTGAACTAAAAATGACAAAAGGAGAATTCCAGGTAACTGTCCTCTCTAAACCACCCACAGCTGTCAGGGATTCCATAAAACTAGGCTCAATGTCTAGTATCTTGGAAATATCTGAGTGAGCCTCGTTTGAAGCTGATGTCTACAGGTGCCCAGTCCACCTCTTGCAGTCACTGCATTTCTCATACTCTTTCCCATGTGCCCTACACCACTTAACGGTGAAAATGAATTGCGACACTTTCTGAACATTTTTCAATTATTTCTTACAGTGTTCGTTTCATTTAAATGCAAGGGCACAAATCCTAGTTTATGTCATAATAGATGGACAACAATAGTATAATTTAACAAAAATAAAATACTAAACAGTGCTACATGTTGACAGAGTGGTGATGGGTAAAATTTGGAGTGTTTTGATGGTTTAGATCTTCAAAACATATCTGGCAAGTACACAAAGTGACAAATGTATTTAAGGATCTATGCCATTCAAATGATACTACCACATGTCTGTTTTGGATTTTTCCCGACTAAATGTTGGAATATGGGCAAAAATTCACTTGCCTATTGTGTTCTTTAAACAGAAAATGTCTGCATCACAGATGGCCTGTCAGTGCCACCTGACATCAGCGATGTACATTTCAAAAGCTAGAATTCTGTCCCTTTAAAAAAATGTATCGTTTGCATTCCAGAGCCTTACATACCTCTGCCCTAGCTGAAGTCATCTGTGTTTAAGCTATAAAGGACAGATTCTGATCTCACTTACAAGTAGGTAAAAAATTAGCAACTTCTTTTATTTCAATTGAGTTATTCTGCAGTGATATACATCAGTTTCACTGAGATGGAATCTGGCTCCTAGTCTTTACATTATCTATGTAGTTTGTTCCCTCTTTTCCTTTTATTCAACACAATAAGCTACCTCCTTTGCTGATTATTTTTTATTTGTTGAATGTATTCATATTCTCAGTCCATCTGCTAAAAGTATCCTATTTAAAAGAAGATGGCATCATTAGCCACCCTTTTTCGCTATAAAGAAAGGAGCAGTTCCCATATTTTTACCCAGTTCAGTGGATGCACTAATCTTGCTGAACACTTCAGTTTAGATGGTATATCAATGAGGCATTCAAACAGAGCAGTTTATACACAAAAATTCTGTCTGCTTTGTAAAAGATTATCCTTTTATAAACACTGCGGAAAACATAAAAGCAAATAGGGGACAGCACATAGGACAGGAAAGATGTTAGCAGGGAGATTAATACTGAATGGGTCGAAATGAATGGTGCTTACCAAAACGAGGTCCAGATACTTTGGCTGCAGTGAAACATAAATAATGGGAATGACACATCGTTTATTCGGGATAATGAGTTGATCCGAAGTAGGGGCCTAGAACAAGAGATTAAAGATTAAATATCCATCTCCTGATGAATATCAGTAGCAAACTTTAACCTTTTCCTTCCAAAAGCACAATTTCTTTGAACAATCATCTCAGCGCAACACAGTGAAGAAATGAGCTAACGCAAACTCAAATCACATTCTTATCTTAGCCTGTAGGATAACACTGCTTCATTTTTTAAAACTGGGAATTGCATTTTTTATTTCCGGGCTTGTAAGTCTTTCAGCATAATTGTTGGAGAAGAGAAAGATTTTGTCTGATGTTTGGCATTATGAAAATCTGACTTTAGCTTTCTTGGCTTACATTTTAGTTATCTGCAATAACTGAAGAAAGAACATACCATCCTGAACATTCCCTTTGGTTGAAAAATAATAACAAAAGGCAGCCTGCTGGAAAAGCACAGCATACCACATGCCGAATTCGAATCTTTAATGCAAGGAGGACTTGGAATATGTCATGAGCCTTGGATCAGGAGGGCTGAAGGGTAGTGAAATGTGAGCAGGCACGGGCTATTGGGGATAGGGAACCGACTGTACTATAGTTCTGGCAACCTATCCAGACTGGTCAATTAGTGGTCCTTCTAGCTTAAGATGCTGCATTGCAACGGAGGCAGAAGACATAGGACAAGTGGGAATCTGGATAACTGTGGCTTGCCCAGAACTTGGAACAGCGCAGCTGCTGACTGCATTCAGCCAGCCAAGACCAGCATTGTGGTTTGTTGCTGATGGATGGCTGCCTCCTGCAAAAGTGATAAAACTGGGGCGGAGGGGGGTCTTTCCAAATGGCATTTTGAAAACAACAGAGCTCATATGGAAGGGTCAGTTCAGCAGGCTTTCACCAGCTTTATGAAAACGGGATCACAAGTGAAACAAGTTTGGTGGTTTCATTCTATTCTTCTGGGAGCTTTTTGTCCAGATGCCAAACCAACATGCATGTTCAGTTGGCAGTTTCTCCACAGGAGAGGCCCAGAACTATGAGCTGTGGAAAAGTCTCCATTTTTACTTGATAAATATTTGCATGCAAAAACTGATATGCCCGCTGGTTTTTATGAGGCTCTCTGACTTCGTTAAAGGGAAGATTTTTTGGGTTTTGCTGCACCAATTTTTGTAGTGAAAATGGTAATGTTGCTCCCCCTCTTTCTCTCTTTCACACATGTGCACGTGCACCCACACACACGTGCACACACTTTGCAAAATTCAATAAGGGCATGATCCTGGGAGGTGCATGAACTGACTGAAATGGTGGCTTGGGGGGGTACTGAGCATCTCACAGGATCAAGCCCTAAATTTTGCAGAATTCACTAGTTGCAAGAGAGTAAAAACATCACCATTTCATGAGATCATTTTCTCTCTGAAAATAGGAAGATTTTGCCATGAGCAAAACTGACACTTTTTATACCTCTTCCCAAAGGTGAAAACTCACCATTTTCACCACAAACCTGTTTGCTTATTACTTCCAGTAAAATCACCATGTTGTCTAATAGCTACCTGGCACCCTTCTTCTCTAAGGCATAAAATACAAATTTCTTGTCCTCATATTCAAAGCCCTGCATAATTTGTCCCTTCCTTCTTATTCGCCCTTGTCAATTCCTATCGCCTTCACCCATCTCCTCTGTTTCACCAGAGATGGGCGTCCAGAGGCTCCATTTCTCTATTTCGCCTACATCTGTCTTCACACTTTCTACCATGCCACCCTCTGTGCAGACAACATCCTTCCTGATTCGCTCTGTAAAGTCGCTCCTCTCTCCGCATTCTAAAGCCTCTTGAAGACAGGTTTCTTCCGTGACATCTATTAGGAAACTAAGTCATCTACTGATTTACTTAATGTATTTATCTTGTGGTTGCCCTATGCTGAGAAAAAGGGGTCAGAGGTTGCAGGGATGGTGTACAAAACCCAGTAAATGAGGCTTGGGTTTGCGTGGAGGGTTGAATGGCGAAGGAGGTGACCATTAACAAATGTGTAACTAGCAAGACATATGCCTTATGTCACCTTGGTCACTTGGAACCAGATTCTGCCCCCTTTGTTCACATGGTGTAGCAGCTTGCTCCAGGAATAGTCCCACTGATATCAGTGGGTCAGATTCTGTCACCCTTGCTCACGATGGGGACTACACCTGGAGTAAGGTGCTACTTGCCATGACCAAGGGTGGCCGGATCTGGCACAATGAGCAAGGTACTATTCAACCTATGAGTGGCAGAATCTGGCCCTTTGCTTGTATTCCTTTCCAGCACCTTTCGTTTGTTTTCATCTTTGTAGATTTACATACGCAGGGCAGGAACTGTGCCTTCCTCTGTTTGAGGAGCACCTAGCACATTTTGGGTGATATCACAGTATAGATAATAAACATTAACAATGATAGAGCAAGAGAGGGGGAGCCAAGACTCTGCCACTGACTGATGTGTGATCTTAGACAAGTCACCTAGCCATCCTGTACCTCAGTTTTCCCATCTGTAAAATGGGGAGGGCACTGCAGTATAGCTATATTACACAGGTGTCATAGAGCTTAAATAATTATGGGCATATCCTCTACTTTTGTAAATGGGTCCAGCTTCAGTGGAATTGGGCCAATTTACACCAGCAAAAGATCTGGACCTTAATGCTTCTGGAGCACATTTAGATCCTTGGTTGAAAGGTGTTATATTAGTGCAGCATATATTATTATTATTATTACCCCCCTTCTCAACCTGAATGGCTAGCAAAAATTTGGAGTCTAGCTGATTGTTTCGGTGAGGAGGAGAAACTTGGATGGAATCGGGTTTTTCTTTGATCTTTATTTACGAAGAATGTACAAAGCCCAGTTTCCCTGGACATAGCAGCAATCAAACAGCAGGGGACAGTTTCTTTGCTCACAGATCCAAGCTTTTTTGCAGCCAGCACTGAGCCCAAAATGTCTCTCCAGCCTTTTCTCAGGGCCACGTTCCCGGTCCTTGTTCTGACAGCGTCCATGGCTTTCTGCTGCTTGTCTCAGCTTCTCTGCTGTGTTTCCTGCTTCTCTCGCAGGGACAGCCATCAAACACTACCCAGCAAACCCCCTCTGCTAACATATGCCTTGCATGTACCTCTGTTTTGGTTGGTAACTGTATCTGCGTTTTGAGTGGAGGCTACTATTGTTTCAGCTACTTGGTTCTATAAAGGAGCTTAATTTTATTTACATTTATCCATAATGAAGGGCAGTGTCTACACAGACACACACCCCAGTTTCAATGCGATTTAACCCAAGTCACTCATAACATTATTATTATTAAGTATTAAGTATTTATTATTTATTATTAATATTATTATTAAATTAGCTTTTGTTTTTGCAATGACAATGCAGTTTTTGTGACAATGCAGTTTTTGATGGTGTGAGGTGAGGATGCTTTCACATAACATTAGTGCAAACAGATACTACATTCCTTTGGATAACTACGGGCTAGATCATAAGGCACAGCTCATAGTAAGGGATCGCGGAGAGCTCCCTTGACCTAGAAGGAACACCAAGAGGTTTCTCCTGGATGCTCAGAGGTTGCACCTGCATTATGACACCCCTTTGCAAGGTGCTGGTTACTACTCCTCAAGTAGCCAGCCGGCTCGGCTGCCTGCTGTGTAGCAGGTGTGGAGCCAGGTGCCACATTCTTCCTGCCACTTTGGAGCACCCTGTAGCCATAGGGGAGTAGGAGGGAACAGTCACAGCACCACTATGAATACAGGGGCTACAATTCTGCTGGTGCTTACACAGGCCAAGCAAAGAAGTGGTGAAGGCTCCTTGCATTGTCCCCATCGTTTGCAATGGCCCTAAGTAATGACACAATCCAGGTCCCGTTACAGCCAGGGAGCATTTTTGCAGTCAAAATGCTCACATTCACTGCAAGTTCCCAGTCTCCTGCTGCTACTCTTGGGGAACTTAATTTAATTACTACCAACATTTGGTTCAACCTGACGCAGCAACAGGAGCCTGGCTAAAACAGGCTCCCATAAATTAAAACATTTAAAAACATTTTCTTCTCCCAAGCAAAAACGATTGTATTTAAAATTAGCATTCACACAGCATCCAGATATCTTAAAGACTGTGACCAGAACTGAAGAAATAGAGGAAAAAGTGATCCAATAATATTTCCTTGAATTCAGTTGAGCATGGTCATGACCTTTTTAGGGTTGCTTTCCACATGCATTTGTGAGTGGGAGCTAAAATCACAAGAATTCTTATTCACAGCCAAATTTAAGCTTGAACGCTTGAATATTCACCCAACATGAATTTTGATTTATACATTCACTTGTTTTGGTTAGCTACATATGTCATTGAATCAGTGCACAAAAACAGAAGCATGTGACATGTGAAACTATCCAATAACTAACTAAAGCACAAATGGTGAATATTCACAGCCGTATTAACAGAGGGAAAATAAATTCAAAGA
Source organism: Emys orbicularis (assembly GCF_028017835.1). Classification (NCBI taxonomy): domain Eukaryota; kingdom Metazoa; phylum Chordata; order Testudines; family Emydidae; genus Emys; species Emys orbicularis. Next base: position 169,736,749 of record NC_088685.1, read on the forward strand.
TATTTGAGAATAATGGTGTCTAATCGATAGATCTGAGATTTGTTAGCAAAAGGAAAAAAGCATCAAAATTCAGTGAACACAATATCAGTTACAAATTTTTCTGTCAACGCTAGTTGTAACATCAAACACACAAGAAAGTTCAAAGTTAATTCAAACAAAGTGTCTTTAATCTCTTAACTGCTGAATGAATCTCAGCTCCTGTCTGACATCAACAGTGAGCAGTATTTAATTAATTATTTGCAGAAGAGCATCTTACACCTATTGTTAAAAATGGGCTGGATTTTTTTCAGGATAACTGTGAAAAGGCATGAGTCAACGTGGCACTGGCCTTTCCGCACTTCGCTCAGGTCAAGGGGAAGGCTTTAACGTCTCTTTGTAGCAACCTGAATCTGGGACGTCCAGTCAGACCTCGGTTGCAACTGAGAGCATGTCTCAGGGTGTTACTACTCAGTAGCTAGGAGGGGCCTTCCCAGCATGGGTAGACAGAGATGTGCTAGCTCTAATTGCGCTCGGGTGCTAAAAATAGCAGCATGGCTGCAACAGCATGGGTGGCAGCTTGGGCTAGCCACCCGAGTACTAACTCACCTGACCTCCTGGGGACGTACACAAGCCCTGCTCTGGGGGTAGTGCTTCTAATTACAGTGGGGCTGGGGGGAGGGGCTGAGCCCCCTTACTACTTTTAGGGGCTACCTCAGTCTTCTGGTCCCATTCTCACTATTGTTTAAATTAACGCAAGCCACTTGACATGCAGCACCCCCTCCCACCTACATTTTCCCCATAATTTGAGCATTGCCTGGGGGCAAAGATTGGGACTATATAGAGCTGTTATGACTATTCTATCCCACCAGTAATCCCCTTTACACAAGAGGAAGCCTCCAGGACCTGTATTTGTAGCTTCTGTGGGCCAAAGGAGAAGTACAAAGCAGGTCAGTAGGGCCAGAACCATGTTCCCGTACGCCCCCTCGTTGTACCTTTCTTTCTACTGTCTGCATCTCTCAAATAAATCCTTCCTGGGAAAAGCTCAAAATGCATCCTTCTAGAGATTATTTCCATCTGCATATCACAAAGGATATATTGATTTTGCTACACTCCTGAGATCAAGATGGAAATATTGTACAGTAGGTGCAGGGATAATTGTGCTGCTTATTAAGCATTTACAGTATAAGAGACCAGTGTTGACACCAAGCAGATATTATTTGCACCAGCACAAGACCGGGTATATAATTCTCCAAAGCAGAGACTGATGAAAGGTATTAGCAGGGAAGAACTGAATTCTGGCATTCCTGGGCCTTGCAAATGGCACATCGTAGAAGAAGCAGACCTAGGATGAACCCAGTGTCATTAGGAATCCAAGCAGGTGGGAAACACTATAGCTGTCATGGATCCCCTGAAGCCTTGAAGAGTTCTACAGAGCTGCTAGAATTGACACAATAGGAAAGGACATCCCGGGAAATGTACTGAAAAGGTGAAGTTGCTCACGGACAGCTATATCTTACAGTATGCTGTGTGGCAAAGTACCTTCTTCTCCTCAGCAGGCTCAGTCCTTTTTAGCCTTGGAGACACAGGCTTGGGCAAGGCAAATCCTTGCAGGTAGCACAGGGTTTGGCTATTCCTCTTCTCAGTCAGCCCCTTGTGCTTGTTTATCTTCCCTTCTGGGGACAGAGTGCAGCCTTCCTTGCAGGAACGGTTCAGAGCCTTGCTGCTCCTAACTTACTGGCAGCTTCCCTGGTTCTCTCACTCTCTCTCTCCCCCTCCTTCCACGCCGGGGAGGGTTTAAAAAGGTCCCAAGCAGTTGGAGCCAGCTGAACCTAATTAGTTCCCTAGTAACCCCTTGCCCAGCTGAACCTTATTTCCCCATGGTTCTCTCTCTTCAGTGGCTTGGGAGAGGCCTTTTTAACCCCCTGGGACTGATTACTACCCCCTTTGTAGCTGTTTGTCCTGGGTTTGCCACATATCCCCCCACCCCCGCTCAACACTACGGGGTTGGGCTACTTGGGTCGGAAAGCAGTGCACTCTCGACAGGCCATCCGCATTGCCATGTCGGGTCCCAGACCTATGTCGTACTGTGAAGTGGAAGGGTTGAAGTGACAGGAACCATCTTGTTACTCTCGCGTTTTTGTCCTTGTTTTGGTGCATCCACTGCAAAGGGGCATGGTCCGTGACAAGGGTAAATCTCCGTCCAAGTAGATAGTAGTGGAGGCTCTCTATGGCCCATTTCACAGCCAGGCATTCCTTCTCCACCACGGCGTATTTCCGTTCCCTAGGTAGGAGCTTCTTACTGAGGAAGAGGATGGGGTGTTCATCATCTCCGACCATTTGGGAAAGCACCGCTCCCAGCCCTACTTCAGAGGCGTCGGTTTGTAGGATAAACTCCTTCCCCCAGTCTGGGGCTACTAGTACGGGGTCTGTGCAGAGGGCCGTCCTCAGATCCGCAAAAGCACCCTCGGCCGCAGCAGACCATTTTACTATGTCAGGGCCCCGAGCTTTTGTTAGGTCCATTAATGGGCATGCCCTGGTGGCGAAGTGGGGAATGAACCGCCTATAGTACCCCACTAGTCCCAGGAATGCTCTGACCTGTTTCTTCCAGAGTGGTCGGGGCCACTTCTGTATAGCTTCTAACTTGTTGAGCTGGGGCTTCACCACGCCCCTCCCCACTATATACCCAAGGTACTTAGCCTCAGCTAACCCGATCGAACATTTGGAGGGATTGGCAGTCAGCCCTGCCTTCCTCAGGGTGTCCAGGACCGCTTCCACCTTCTCCACATGAGTCTCCCAGTCGGGGCTATATATTATGATGTCATCGAGATAGGCTGCCGCGTACATTCCATGGGGTCGCAACAGTTTGTCCATTAGCCGTTGGAAAGTAGCGGGGGCCCCATGCAACCCAAAGAGGAGAACAGTGTACTGATATAGACCTTCTGGCGTTGCAAAGGCTGTCTTCTCCTTGTCGGCCTTGGCCAGGGGGATCTGCCAATAGCCCTTGGTAAGGTCAAGGGTAGACATAAACCGTGCCTTTCCCAATCTGTCAATCAGCTCATCTATCCTGGGTATAGGGTAGGCATCAAATTGGGACACCTCATTGAGTTTGCGGAAGTCATTGCAGAACCTCATACTGCCGTCCGGCTTAGGCACTAAAACCACGGGACTGGACCATTGGCTATGAGATTCTTCAATGACTCCTAAGGCCAGCATTTTCCTGACCTCTGTCCTAATCTCTTCTCTCTTGGCCTCTGGGATCCGGTATGGCTTAACGTTCACTTTCACTCCAGGCTCCGTGAGGATGTGATGGTGAACCTCCGTAGTCCTGCCCGGCTTTTCGGAGAACACATCCTGGTTGCGTTTGATCAGGCTGATCACTTCTGATCGTTGTTCCGGAGTCAACTCCGGGGATATCCCCACCAGGTCGGGCTGGTTGCTTTTAGGGGATGGCGCCCCCAGCGCAGCCACCGGAGCTTCTCTATCGTGCCAAGGTTTCAGCAGATTTATATGGTAGATCTGCTCCAGCTTCCGGCGGCCCGGCTGTCGGACCTTATAGTCGACTTCTCCTATCGCTTCTATTACCTCGTACGGCCCCTGCCACCTGGCCAGGAGCTTGCTCTCGGCCGTGGGTATGAGCACCATCACCCGGTCCCCCACCTGGAACTTCCGGGTCGTTGCTCGGCGATCGTAGTTTGTCCGTTGTGCCCCTTGGGCCTTCTCCATGTGTTCGCGCACAAGGGGGTTGACTTGAGCTATTCTGTCTTTCATCTGCAACACATGTTCAACAACGTTTCTCCCAGGGTTCGGCTGTTCTTCCCAGTCTTCTTTAGCCAGGTCCAGTATGCCCCTGGGGTGGCGACCGTATAACAGCTCGAAGGGGGAGAATCCAGTGGAAGCCTGAGGTACCTCCCGTACGGCAAACAGCAAGTAAGGCAGCAGGGCGTCCCAGTCTTTCCCGTCACGACTAATCACTTTCCGTAACAGCTTCTTCAATGTCCTATTAAAGCGTTCGACCAGGCCATCGGTCTGGGGATGGTAGACCGATGTTCTAAGGGTCCGTATGTGGAACATTGTACACAGGTCCTTCATCAGCTTAGACACAAAGGGGGTCCCTTGGTCCATCAGGATCTCCTTAGGTATTCCTACTCTGGAAAAAATCTGGACTAATTCTTTGGCTATGGTCTTGGACGTGGTATTCCGTAGGGGTACGGCCTCGGGGTATCGGGTGGCATAATCTAGTACTACCAGAATGTATTGATGGCCCCAGGCTGACTTTTCCAATGGCCCTACTATGTCCATAGCTATACGCTCAAATGGGACCTCGATAATTGGCAGAGGTACCAGAGGGGCCCTTAAGTGGGGTCGGGGCCCATGTATCTGGCATTCTGGACAGGATGTGCAATATCGCCGGACCGCTGCATAAACGCCAGGCCAAAAAAACCTCTGTAGAATCCGATCCAGGGTCTTATCTACCCCTAGATGGCCCCCGAACAGATGGCTGTGGGCCAGCTCCATTACGGCTCTTTGATGCTTCCGTGGGACCAAGAGTTGTTGTATGACTTGCTCTTGGACCCGGACTACTCTATATAGCAGGTCATTCTTAATCATATAATATGGCCCTGCGCCCTTAACTCTCCCCTCCACGGGTACCCCATTTACCTCGACTACTTCTTTGAGAATATTGTGGTATATGGGATCATTGGCCTGATCCTGACCAAAATTCCCGTGTGCGGTCCCCATTTGTCTAAACTCGGGGGGGTCTACCTCCATCTCCCCCTCGGGGAAAGCCCCTGGGGAACCAGGTCTGGTGATAGGGTTGTTGATCGCCGACCCAGTCCCACTGTCAGTCGAGCCCCTTCTTTCCCCTACAAGCGTAGACTTCTGGCACTGGGTCAGGACCCTCGTCCCCCTCCTTTTATCCGCCCTCCGTTCCCTCCTAGTCTTCCTGGACTTCCCCGGCGGAGAGAACAAATCCTGGCTAAATTCATGGAAGGCCAGGGGAGGGTTAACGATCTGGGCCACGCCCTGGGTCCCAGGGTCATTATTTTCTTCTACCTCCTCCCCGGGGAGTAGGCTATCAAACCCCGGGAAGTCTCGTCCGATAAGGACAGGGTAGGGGAGTTTTGGAACTACTCCCACCGTCAACCTAGTGGGGCTTCCGAGAACTTCTATTTTTACGGGGATGGTTGGATAATAGTTGACATCCCCATGCACACAGGATATTCCTGAGCGTTTGGCCCGGGATAGTTGGTCTTGCCCGACCAGCTTCCCCGAGACTAACATGATTGCACTTCCCGAGTCTACTAAGGCTGTGGTCTTTATACCATTCATCTTAACTGGCCTAGTGTATCTATGAGGGACCATCGCAACCCCGACTAGACTTATTAGATCACATGGTCCCCCTATATCTCCCAGTTCGCATTGCATAGGCTCTCCTAGATTCGGGCATTGGGCAGCGATATGCCCCATTTCGCCACAGGCATAACATCGGTACCCCGCTCGGGGCAGCCCCCTATTTTTCGGGCTGCTGGGCTTTATCTCTCGAGTCTTTCTCCCCCAGTCCTCAAGTCTCTCCGGGACCGCGGGCTGCTCTTCTGCCTCCTTCCTCCCCTCCATTGTCCGGCCTAGCGCTAGGGCAAACCGGGGCCTCGGTGCAGAGACTGGTCTCCGATTCTGGCGCCTTCCTTCCCCGGGGGTCAGAGAAAGTTCTTGGGCTGCTAAGTGTCTCTCTACGAGGGCAACTAGCTCATCATACGAGGAGGGATCATTTTGGCGGACCCACCCTCGTACGCCCGGCGGCAACCCCCTCATGTACCTGTCCAACACCAGGATTTCCACCACCTTCTCCGGCCCATGGGTCTCAGGGCGGAGCCACTTCCGGGTGAGGTGGATCAAGTCAAATAGCTGGGACCTCGGTGCTTTGTCGTCCCGGTACTTCCACTCGTGGAAGCGCTGGGCCCTTATGGCTGGCGTCACCCCTGACCTCGCCAGGATTTCCGCCTTCAGCTGGGGGTAATCCATAGCTGCTTCTATGGTCATATCGAAATAGGCCTTCTGAGCCTCCCCACACAGAAATGGAGCCAGGAGGCCTGCCCACTGATCTTGGGGCCAAGCCTCCCGCAGTGCCGTCCTCTCGAATGCAAGGAGATACGCCTCTATATCGTCATCCGTTGTCATCTTCTGTAAATAGTTGCTTGCGCGTAGCGGCCGGGTCCCCTGGGGCCCATGCGTCAGCGCGGTCAGGGCTTTCAACTGGTTCACTACATCATTCAGGGTGGCTCGATCTTGGGCCGCCTGGTTCATCAGCAATTGGTTTGTCTCCTGTTGGACACGTACTGACTCTTGCTGGGCTGTCATCTGTACTCTGGTAGCCTCTTGTTGGGCCGCAGTGGCCTGAATCAAGGCCTTCGCTAGGTCCTCCATTTTTTTTTTTTTTTTTGGTGTGTGTGTGTGTGCGATTTACCTTGCCCTGAGATGGCTTGCCACAACGCCTCACTCGATCCCACTCCTAACACCACGTGTGGCAAAGTACCTTCTTCTCCTCAGCAGGCTCAGTCCTTTTTAGCCTTGGAGACACAGGCTTGGGCAAGGCAAATCCTTGTAGGTAGCACAGGGTTTGGCTATTCCTTTTCTCAGTCAGCCCCTTGTGCTTGTTTATCTTCCCTTCTGGGGACAGAGTGCAGCCTTCCTTGCAGGAAGGGTTCAGAGCCTTGCTGCTCCTAACTTACTGGCAGCTTCCCTGGTTCTCTCACTCTCTCTCTCCCCCTCCTTCCACACCGGGGAGGGTTTAAAAAGGTCCCAAGCAGTTGGAGCCAGCTGAACCTAATTAGTTCCCTAGTAACCCCTTGCCCAGCTGAACCTTATTTCCCCATGGTTCTCTCTCTTCAGTGGCTTGGGAGAGGCCATTTTAACCCCCTGGGACTGATTACTACCCCCTTTGTAGCTGTTTGTCCTGGGTTTGCCACAGCTGACAGCCACTAAGTGAACCAGCTCTCCAAAGGAATTTTGTAAGATTTCTAATGTGTTCGGTGAGAAATGTGTGAGGTTCTTTTCCCTGCCCTACAAAGAGACCAATGTATTTATCCCCACAAATTCATGGCATCTAGGTGTACTGGTGATGACACAATTACAGCTAGAAACTCCTGCTGCTTTGTAGTTCACCACCGGCATAATCTTGCTGTATACCTAGTTTAACTGGACCTGGAAGGATCACCCCGATATAAGGATAATCTCTGGGGGCATACAGCAGGCATCACTAATCTTTCCTGCTGTTAACATAACAGAGAAAAGAGAGCCCGGCCAGAGGAAATGGGACAAGTGTAGGACGTGCCTACACTAGCCAATCCTCAGCTGTGTTTTGGCTTCTGGTGGCTTTTGCAACCCAGCATGAATGATAGCAGACGAGTGCTCTAACACAACTCAGGCGGATCAGTCTGCCCAGAGACGCACCTGATCCCCTAACTTCAATTTAGAGCCAATGGTGAAGATTTGGATCGTGTGATGAGCCTTATAGTATGTTCTTCAAGCTAACAAACTCCACCTATGATAGAGTGCCCTCGGGAGTGAGGGCCTGCCTCCAGTCTTCAAATGCACATCATGGGACTGTCAGCAAACATCTCATGGGTTTATACCTTAAAATTAACACCTGGAAGCAGAGGGAATCCAGGCTAGTGCGTGTGTGTAATGTGCTCACAATGACCTGTTCCAAGAAGCACATCAGCTGCTGCATATTCCACCAAAATAGCCACCATTCAGATCTTTTCCCTGATTGTTTCCCATAAGAAGCAGCATCAGCTCTATTTAATCTGGACTGAGACTCAGCCAGCCCATTCACATCTAGATTCACACCAAGAATCACAAGGAAACTGCACCACCTGGCTCTCCAGAAAAGGAGATATGAAGTGACTACAACGCACAAACAGCACAAAGCACCCCTGTCTCTCTTCTGCTGGTCTCACATACAGGTTGACTAGAAGGATCAACAGAATAAATCCTTGCGGGACCCACATGAGATGGTCCTTGGAAGAGATGATCAGTTATCCAGCAACCCTCACTGAGATCTGTTAGTAAGGAAAATATAGAGCTACTGTGAAACAACCTATCAGCAAGTCAACAACGTCCCCCAGTCAATGGTGTCAAAGACTGCTGCAGATAACAACCTCAGCATAAGCCCAGACCTTTGGCCATCACCAAAAGGAGATAATTGGCCAAGGTTACTAATTCTGTCTCCATACTCATGCCTGAAACTATAATTGGATTGATCCAGCTGAAATGGATCCAAGAAATCTGAGAAATCCAAACCACACTGGAGTTGTTCGGCCACTTGGCTCTCTCCACTTTCTGCAACAAAGAGTGGGCCTGATCAGTGGAACTACTCAATTAGCAAGGCACTCTACATGATGAAGGGTGGCAGAATCAGGCCTGACAACCAGGAGGAGATACTCATTTTATGTTCAGTTGCATAACCCCTTTTGTTACCCAACATTGACATGGCAGCTGCATTTCCCTAGCCTCTTCTTTCATTCCACTGTTATATCAAAACAGTTACAGATATGTACATATCATCTTGCATCAATGTGGGAATTAAAGGAGCTCCATTGGTTTTTGGAATTTATTTTGGTTTGGTACAGAAGAAGAAGAAGAAGAAGAGTATTCCCTCATGGCTTGATTTACCTTGACTAGCATAACAATTAGCTACACTATTTCCACTCCTTCCCCCCAAAACACTAATTAACTGTAGCTCATATCTGAGAGAAATGGCACACAAACAGCTGCTGTGCTCCAAAAATGTTAATCAGTTCTGAAAATCCAAATCAACCCTAGCCATTTCACAGTTCAGGTCAGTACTGTATTTTGCACTTTGGCTCACTCAGAATATTTTCAGTATCAGGTACCATTTAAAGCGGCTTAAATCTATTTGCATTGCAGCCTGGCGAACAAATTCTGTGAAGAGGTTTATTCTCTTAGCGTATCGTTAATAAATCTGGCCAAATACTGACACCCTTACTCAACTTGAGTACAGCTTTTGAATTTAATAGGACTCCTCGCGGACTAAGATACCCTTTCTCTTCTTGATGGGTATCAGACACTGTCCCTTTGGGTTCACCATATTTTGCACTGCAGCAGCATTTGGGCCCCAATGGCTGCAAGATGTTTAAGCGCATGTGTAATGTTAAGATTGTGAATAGCCTTCAATTTACTCCAAGATACACGCGCTTAATCATCTTCATGTACAGGGGCCTTTGTTTACCCAGCAGCATGAAGATTCCTATAAAGCAGGGATAGGCAACCTATGGCACGTGTGCCAAAGGTGGCAAACAAGCTGATTTTCAGTGGCACTCACACTGCCCGGGTCCTGGCCACCGGTCCGGGGGGCTCTGCATTTTAATTTAATTTTAAATGAAGCTTCTTAAACATTTTAAAAACCTTATTTACTTTACATACAACAATAGTTTAGTTATATATTATAGGCTTATAAAAAGAGACCTTCTAAAAACGTTAAAATGTATTACTGGCACGCGAAACCTTAAATTAGAGTGAATAAATGAAGACTCGGCACACCACTTCTGAAAGGTTGCCGACCCCTGCTATAAAGTAAGTACATTTTTTTTATAAAGAGGCCATTATTACCTTACAACCATGGCTATGCTTCCATGTTAATGTATATTCTTAATCAAATGCCACATACTTTTTCTCATTGTTTATAGGTTATTGTTGCTCATTTCTCTCACATTTAACAAACTAATGAGGGCATGGAATTCTGCGTTTTCTAATGATGATATCCTCTTTCTTTCTTTGTGTAACAAAAAGGCTTTGAAGTCCTACACTGTGTGTTACAAGGATTTTGATACTTCCCCAGTAAGGATGTAACAGGAGCCAAAACAAGCCTCCAGGTGCCAATATTACACCTGACAAATTAGGCACACGACTGGAAAAGGGTGGGCCCGTGCTTCTGTTTAATGCTCATTTCCTCTCATTTCCACATTAACAGGAAGTAGTTGGAATGGAAAAAAGGCTTTCCTTAAAGACCCAAACGATCAAAAGGCATGAAGTAGTTACTCCTTGCAAACAAAAAACTTGGAAGCCTGCTAAGTCCTATGATTTGGATCTCATTTGCAATGACTTATTTAACCCCTACTGACGGCACGGTGAACAGGATGTTATGATTTATTTAACACTTAAAGCGGGTATGAGAACAAGGTGGATGGTGCCCTTAGATGTAGTCTTTCAATAATTTATTGTTGTAAGTGCTTAATTTTTCCTTGGGGAAGCCTTTGACGGCAGGCTGCTGCAGGATGGTTTAAGTGATGTGGATTAAGCAGTCTGCCACGTAAAGCAAAAATAATAACACTAAAAAATCCAATGAAAGCGCAGGCAGCTTGATTTCGTGGATCGCATAGTGGGAATTTCAGGCTGACATTTTAACACCAGTTGAACTGAGTTTAATACATTTCATTTAGCAACTTAAAGACTGCTGAATTTACCTTGCAGAGACTTTAATGGCATAATACACCCACAAACACAAAGAAAACTGACTAATACAAAACCCTGCATGGCTCCTAGAAGGCCATTGGAGAGCAGTAACAAAGCCTGTAAAAAAAATAAATCAAGTTACATCTACTACATTTATACCATAGGGGTTTCTGACCAAGAGCAGGCTCACAAAAATGTTATGTCTGACTGACTTTAAAGTTGAACTGCTCCTTAATAATATTGTAGCATGCCTCAGAGGGTTTATCTGAAAGCACCTTCTTTTGAATGGTTTGTAATCGTTATCTGGGGTACAGGACCATCCTTTAGAAACCTTTTTTATGTCAAAGTTACTCAGTGAAATAATGCATAGATGTTTTACCCTCTGGAGACCAGTGTTCAGTTCTGCTTCATGTCATATATTGAAGGCCCGTGGTGACTTTAGCAAGCAAGATCTACAGGAATTCCTGCACCTGTGGATAAAGGACTTCAATCTTCAATGATAAATGCATATTTCTGCATGCCTGTGTGTACAAATTATATTTTAGTATAGACAGGCAGGTAACACATTTCACTTTTGGGAGATGAAGTAACGGTTTTAGCAAATTACATTCGTAGCTTTAATCTTATATTTCCATGCACACTGAGTTAAATGTTGTAAAACTATCAATTCTGTCAAAACCTAGCAGAAAGAAAACAAGAGACCCTGCAATCTTAATGTCCAAACTGACTGGTGATTATCAGGAATTAAATGTGCAGGAATTCCAAATCTTTTTTGATCTGAGATGTCTAGATGACTTTTGTTTTTCCATAATTGTATGAGGGCCCTACATAGTATTTAAGAATCAATTATATTGCAATTGATGTAATTAACTCTAATAATCCAGTAAAAGTCAGTAGGAGGGCTATTCAAGTCAATAGAAAAGAGGGACTATATTATGAAGGTGTTATTAACCTATACAGAATTTTACTAGGCATTTCCTTTTCTTATATAATAAATATACAGTAGTTAGGAAGGCTGTTATTATAATTTAATGGGAACAATGGCTCATCACTTTCTTTCCTGTGCAACCCTTAACTAATTCTACATACAGTGTATAAGTAAAATGAATCCTTTTTTAATGGCACAGCAAATCAGCTATTAATCATCCATCAATCATCTGTTGCTCCAAAGACTATGGTGCTTTCAGTGCTGCTAAAGATATTTTGGGAGTGGCAGGAGCCGCACACACATTCCCATTCATTTAGGTGTCCGACTTTCCATTTCATGTTGTCAGGGGTACTTCTAACTAGTCATTTGGGGACTGGTCCTGAAGTCAGTGGAAGCCCCTTGAGGAAGACATCAGGGCTTTGCAGGATGAGGCAAAAGAATGTATAGGCATTTTTATGGCACTCATCACTGTAATATCTGAGCATCTCTCTTGGTTATGAATTAAGACACACCACACATCTTTTGGGGAGGGGAATATTATCATCACCCATTTTAAAGTTGGTGAAACTGAGACACAGTTAGGTTCAATACCTTGCCCCAAGGCAACACAGCACAGCCAAGAACAGAGCCCCTGTCTCCAAACACTTACACTGGTACCTTCACCACTAAACCAGCCTCCCTTCTATCTTGGCCATGAGTGGGAGTGTTGCTGAGAAAGGATATCAAGATGGGGCCCACTGGGAATTTCAATCTTCTTCACCTTTGTTGGTCTGAGTCCAGGCCTCACTTTGACACAAAGACTGCACTGGTCGCACTGGCCAATGATCTCCTCCTGGAAGTGGGTGAAGATTGGCTATCTGGGCTGGTGTTATTAGATGTATTTTCTGCCTTCAACACAGTTGGCCACAGGATGTTTTTTACTCTCTTGTGGACCTTGGCAGAGCAGGACAGGTGTGCTCTTCAGTGTCTTCCTTCTTTTCTCTTGGAGAAATTGCAATGGATAATCATGAGCAAGCATTCCTGCTCCCAAAGTGCTCTCAAGTGTGGGGCGACTCAGGTGTCTTTCTGTCACCCACCCCGTTCAGCCTATATAAGCTGCCATTCAGAGGGTCGGTGAGGAGGCATGGGGGGGTAGTTCATTATGTTGATGATACCCACGTATCTGGAAGAAGGTGGTTCAGCACCCCGGTCAATGTCATGTTGAGACTGGAGCCTGGCTAAGAATGAGTTGTTTGAAGCTCAGCCCAGACAAGACTGAGGTTGTGATGGTGGGTTGAAGAAGCAGTGGAAGGAGATAATATCAGTCCATTTGATTTGGAAGTGCATCCACCACTGGTCACCTCCAAAGAAGAGGTGATTTTCGGTCCCAGATGCTGTTAGTTGATCATATTATAGCTGTAGCCAAGTCAGTATTTTACCATCTGTACCTGGCTAGGAGCTTTCATGCTTTTATTCGTGCCTTTGTTACTTTGTGGACTACGGAGATGTGCTATACTTGGGGCTAACTTTAAATCCATTTGGAGACAGAAACTGGTACAAAATGTGGCAACTTGCTTGCTGAGTGGGGAATCTTCCTGGGAGCACATGACATTTCTTCTCGGGGTTCGAGAGAACCTACTGGTCTCCAGGTAGAGTTTAAGGTTTTGGTTTTGACTTCCTCTCTCCCCATGTCACACTGCCACAGAGGTGGTCAGCAGAGACACTCAAGATGGAACTCCCTCATCAGAAAAGAGAGTGGGTAGACAAAAAGACATTCTTTGTGAGCACCTTGGGGCTCTGGCTCCCCACCCTGGTCTGAAATAGCCCAGGCTTGATCACCTTCTGAACATGCTGCAAAAGCCATTTTTGATTGTGTTTTGGTAAATGTTGGGGGTAAGTCCCCGGGAGAGGGAAAGGAGCTCTTCCCCTGCTTTGATTTATTGGCTGGCTGAGTTAATTTGTTCCCAGTATATGATTACTTTTATGCCGCAGGGTGGTCATCATTAGGTGATTGTAAGTCTAATTAACTATTAGGGCACTTAGAGCTTTTTGTATGGACATTTCTCATTGCTGTTTAAATCTAAATAAATTTAGAGCTGACTGAGGCAAATTCATCCCTGGTGCAATTTCACTGAAATCAATGGATTTACACTAGGGATGAATCTGTTATGTTATAACCTGAATGAATCATTCTTAGAGAGGAAGAATGAATTATCATTTTAAGCTATTCACACACACACACACACACACACACACACACACACACACATCTTCTTTCCATCCTTGCTCACATTTTCACAACCTTCCTATTTTACATACAGTGCAGTATCTTGACTGACAGAGAGGAAGAAGAAGTTGCAATTGTTAGAATAAATAAATGTAATGTGAAGGTGTCAAATTCTGCTTTCCCACCAGAATGTAGATTTACAAATATTCACAGCTATAAAGTAAATGCTGTACAAATATCAGTAGTTGCATAAGATCTGAGCTATGTTGCACAGAACGAATGAGCTTTGACTACAGGAACAGAGATACACAACCCTGCTGACTTGTGCTGAATGAACCAATTGTAAAGTTGGCAAGCAACCAGCTCCTGCCAAGAATCCTGGTCCAAGGCTTCATCTAGCTTGGGACTCCTTCGCACGAATTTATTGGTAACAGTAAATTTCTCTATACAGTTAAATACACTGTATACATCTCACTTTCCATTGCAAGCTTCAGGACCAGTGAACTAGTCTTTCAGCAAGTCACCAACTTAATCCAATGGTCATTCTGCGATACAAGGGAGTGTCTAGAAACATACTGAAGGGACAGTGTTCAGTGTCATGGACAAAAGTAATAAGCCTTTGGTTAAGGTGGAAATGGCTACATACTATTAATTAGCTTACTACTGCAAGATCAGAGTTCACCTCAAGACTATATTGTTGGGTTGTGAGAATTGCCCATTGTACCATGGTAATACATTAACCATATCAGGATGCATCAAAAGAGCCATTACTCTGGCACCATGCTGATCACAACCTCAACATGAGTCAGCAATGTGATGCTGTTGCGAAAAAAGCAAATGCAATTTTAGGTTGCATTAACAGAGGCATAGCATGTAAGTCACGGGAGGTGATGGTACCACTCTACTCAGCTCTGGGTAGGGCTCAGCTGGAGTACTGTGTCCAATTTTGGTCACCAACGTACAGAAAGGATGTGGAGAAACTGGAAAGGATCCAGAGGCGAGCGACAAAGATGATCAAAGGGATGGAATTGAAGCCGTATGATCAAAGGATGAAGGAACTGGGTATGTTTAGTTTGGAAAAGAGGAGCTTGAGGGTGGAAATGATAGTGGTCTTCAAATACTTGAAAGGCTGCCATAAAAAAGATGGTGAAAAGTTGTTTTCTCTTGCCATAGAGGGCAGGACAAGAGGCAATGGGTTCAAACTACAGCAGAGCAAATTTAGATTAAATTTCAGGAAAAACTTCGTAATTGTAAGAACAGTAGGACAATGGAACAGACTGCCTAGGGAGGTTGTGGAAGCTACTTCGCTGGACGTGTTCAAAAGGAAGCTGGATAGCCATCATTCTTGGGTGCTTTAGACACAACAAATTCAGCATCTTGGCAACAGGTTAGACTAGATACTTCCCTTCTAACCCTATGATTCTATGGCAAATGTCCACCACAGGCATGAGGTTTGTTGTCCTCCGTCACCGTAGTGTTACATAAACATGAAGGTCTCACCTATTAGTGGTTTATCAGGTGTTCCTGGAACTGCAATCCCGCAAGGATGAGTGGTGCCAAAAATGATAGCCTGAGAATTGTTAAAGTACAGTAATTCAGCAGTCAAAACTTCCTTTATTCAAATCCCCAAACACCACTCAGTTATTTAATCATCTCAGTTCTTCTACAATCCACAAACCTGTCTTAAAATGTGAGGGGCAGTTCCTTGGCTGGTGTCAGTGGTCCTGGCTCCATTGCCTTCAGTGAAGCTAGGACAATTTACCCCACTTGAGAATCTACCCCTGAGTGATTGCACTCCAGGCACAGAAGACAATAATACACATAATTTTAAAAAACATTAAATAAGAACAATCATCTGCAAGAAAAGGTTCCAGTGTTTTGACTTTCATGGAAAATCAATATGGTCTTATCTCTATTATTTTACTTAAAAAAATACTTGGGACCACGGCATTAGGTAGCACTGTGAAAAACAACTAAATATAGCTGTAGATCATGGTGGGTGGGAATGGAAAACCAAGGAGTCAGGAGGCGAGCTCCTGCTGCTGTTACGTCATTATAACACCCATAATTATGTTATTATGTACACTGCCCACTTCAACTATATCTGGACACCACTTAAAATGATAAAAATCTGATTAACAGCATGACATATAATCTTAGTTTCTTTGAACACAAATTAGTACTGACTTCTGTATTCTTTCTAGAATAGGCAGGATATTTGTTTTGCTTTTCTTCTGCAAGGTGTTGTCAGAATGAGCATATAAAAAATTGAAAAGAGTTTATTTTAAAACCTCATTTTATACTTAACACACTTTACCAATTCACAGAAACATATTTCCATTCTTAAGGCAATAACATATGACTCCTCCCTCCCTGACCCCAAACACCTAAACATACAATTATAAGCTCAAACTAGAGATTCAGTTGAAACTATGGTGTGTTTAGCTATGTAACTGCTTGTTACGCATTTGTTTTCAGGGTACCGCACCATTAAATCTCAAATTTCTAAGAGCTCTGCTATCTACAGAGAAAGACGCCCATTTTGTATTAAGTTCAGTGCAAACAGTAACAGAAGACACACACGCAATGTGTGAAATCCTGGTCCCAATGAAGTTAATGGCAAAATTCCCATTGTCTTCAGTGGAGCCAGGATTTCACTCACTGCATGCCCGCTCATATAGACTTTACTTTTCTTCTTTCTTATTTTTTTTCTCTTCATCTCCAATTAAAGTAAATGCCTGAAGGTCCTGGTTTGATCTTTGGATCTGGAAAAGCAATACAGCGACTTTCTATAAATAAGCTAAAACAGACAGAATAAAAGATTCAATGTGGTGGAAGCCCCATCACTGGGGTATTTAAAACAAAGACCTACAAAGTACACCACAGGGAACAAACCTGCACTGGCAAAAAGATGAACCAAAAATAATGTTCATTCATATACAACATATGTTTCTCCATTTAAATAAATATGGAAAAAGCATACATCAAATTATATCTTCAACCCATGAGGTTACCTTGGCTGGTTTATTTCAGCTTCACTGGGGAGAGCCCTCAAGATATTTCTAATACAACTGTTAAACCCTTTCCCTGTGTTACAATGTATGAAGTGTTTATTGCCACCAGCTTGGTCTCAGAATTCCCCCTTAAATATTTTTTGTATCACCAGACCAGAACTGGTTTGGATGCCAACGAGCTGTTCTGTCCTATTGAAAGCAGAGAATGGTTTCCTCTGCAATATGTACAAAGAGCAAGGAAATTTAGTCAGTTTATGCAAAACACAAAATGGCATCTGCCATCTGGAAATGCGCACAAAAGCCATGGGCAGTCAAACACTTCTCAAGACTTTGGCATGTAAAATTAATATATTTGCTGAAGACTTAAAGAGCCACACAAACTCTCAGCCATTAAAAAGGGAATTTCACTTTCCTCTTCCCCAAAATAAAATAAACAATAAAATATTTCCCATTGCAATGTCCCATAAACAATAGCGCAAACAACCTTCTAGAAACATTTTCTAGTGACTTCATGGGGATGGGCAGAAACCATGTTGCAACCAAATGTATATTTTAAATGATGGAGAGGCATGCATGTCCCCCCAAAATTGCATCTGCAGTAAAGAGTGTTATTTTTAGCTATGTAAATGTCATATCCTTGTTTTCTGTGGGTATCCCCTTTAAATCTCTGAGGACTTTTCTATCTGCAGAAACAAGGAGCTGCTGTGTGTTCAAGTTCCATGGATTGTCACTATATATATATATATATATATATATATAGTATGCCCCCATTACTTCCATCTTTTTTTGTTATTATTTTCTTAATCTAACATACAGGTCATTCTTGATTAAAGTCTCTGCTTCTGTGTATATTCAGAATAACACACCGCTTACAATGGCCCATGACATATGGTACCTAAGTGGACATCATCATAAATTATTCAATCTTTGTTCACTCAACAAATGTAAAGCTAATAAATTGCAAAAACTAAGACCCCCCTCCCCAAACATGCAATCAGGTATATCTGGGTAGAACCTAGTGACGCCCATGGGGCTTTAGTGAAGTCAATGGGGTTCTGTACAGGAACACAGATCTGTGTGTAGGATCAGCTACTAAGTTATTAGTAGTGGAGCTTGTAGTGACACCTTTAGTTAAGGTTGTCCAACTCTGTCCATTATAAATCCCTGTATTCAGTTCCTTACAATTTTGCCAGACTTTGATTGGGCTGAAATTTTCCATTTTTAGTCTCTGAGTAAGTCTTTCCTTTTTTTTTTTTTTTTAATTTATTTATTTATTTTGTTACATTTCAGAAAAAAAACACCTCAGTTGTTTCTAAGGTTAGGGAAATCAATGTACCAAAGCAATGTGCTTGGCTGTACTATCTAAAACTACTAGATCACACTCTCCTCCAGAACCTATATTAGGGTTCCTAATCCCCAAGGTTCCTCCGTTGTCTAACAAATAACTGTGTAAGCCACCACCAAAGTATGTGTCATTTTTCCCTCGAGGGACTTGTCCACATAAGAGATAACAGTCTACTGCTGCTATCTGCTATTATCTTTAGGTCAAGGGGTAGATATCTGTGCTGTGGATCTAAAGGTCCTGGGTTCCAACTCCACTGATGTCCCATGTAGAGGGTCAATATGGTTTCATGTGATGAATTTCCTGGGAGGTGGGGGGGTTCAGTTGACTTTTTAAAAACCTAGGAAATTACATCCCAAAAGCTATGAAAACTATGTTAAATCAATATTATGGTTGCAAAGTCAAACACTCAGAAGTTAAGAAATACCAGAATTAAGGTTGCCTGTGGAACTTTAATTTGGTATTCTTGAGTATGCTTTATTATAGTCATGCCCAGCACCACACTGGAATCTGTGGCCTGGTCAAGAATAGAACCCAGCTCCCCTGAGTTTCTTAAACACAAGAGACTATCCGTAATTTTCCTGCAACCCTCCACCTCATTTGCTTTCTCTCCAGCACAGTTCATGGGGCCACGGTTCTATGGAGCAAATACTGTGTGATAATGCAATGATCTATGGCACATAGATTGAATCAGAATGCACACAAGGATGCTGAATATTTTTTTCTATAGTACTAAACTGGGCTCTTTACAGTGGCAGAAAAGGTTGCTTCATCAAAGAGCTTACAAAGGTCCTAATCCTGCAGCTGCTTAGCCATGTGAACTATGGGAAGCTGACTGAATTCAATAGGACTACTCATACCCATAAATTTACCCATGTACCTACATGTTTGCCAGAGCAGGACCTAAATAAACTAAGTATAGCTGAAGTATTGCGGATGGAACATAAGATAAAGCAGATGTTTAAATAGTGAAATTTATACCCCACTGTTTTCGTTCCACGTTTTTTATTTTGCTTTCTTAAAAGAGAGAGAGAGAGAGATTAACTGTGCCTGATAATGTTAGCATTTCAATGGTCCTGGTTCTAGGTTTCACCAAGGTCCTAAGGGGACCCCAGCAAAAGTCAGAGCCAGCCCAAGGGTTGCTCTAACTTACAATGCCTGCAACAGCTCCCAATGGAGCCATCCATCAGCCCAGAATAACCAGGTGGCAGTGTGCTCTGGCTGTGCTTCCTCCTTCCCCAAAATTTCTGCCTCCCCGAACACTATGCTATGCTGCGGGCTGGAGGAAATACTATAGGACCATTCTGACACCCTATGTCACTCAGGTAGGTTCTTTACACAAACGGGGTTCCCTAGGAAGCTGTTGCCACCTCTTTTGCCATAAAGTAACAAGAGCAGGGAACGGAATTAGGGTCCAAGAATCTCAGTCCAGGACCTTTCACAAGCACTAAATTCACTCACATAAGATGCAATTTGAAAGGTTTTGCTTTGGCCTGCACTAGCTACTGCATCATAAAATGATTTTTCTTATGGCAAACATGCACACACACATCTCCACGGCGTGCTCCAGTAGGATTGTCAGTCATTCACCTCTGATAGAAATCCTGGCTTACAAGAGATCATCTGCTCCATTAAAGAGGAGAACTCGGCAGTAAAAATAAAAGTACGGATCTCAGCAAAAGAGAGAGACGTCACCGGGTGAAGAGGTCAAGTCTGTGCCATCGACAGACTTAGAGTGAAACATTACTGCTATTAGGCTGTAACAAGACAGTTCAAGAATGAGCTGAGGATTCCAGGCATGTCACGGAGATGACATCCTGACACTCCAGGGGTTGGGTGGTAGCTGCTCTTACTGAACCTGCTGCCGGCCAATCCTTGGAGTGTCACTTACATCAGCTCCGAAGTAATATGTTGGCCCACCCTTCAAGCAAGAGATGAGAAGTCACGATCAGCTAATAGAAAGTGACAAGAGGGGATAAAATAGATGAGGAGGGAGGGAAAGTTTCGGATTAAAAAAGCATCATTCTTTTCTTTAACACCAACCACCCTAACTATATGGCTGTGTTAATTAATGTAGCATTCAAGGATATTCATCCATTTTTACATATATCCATTTTTCTACTTCCACATATTTCCAAATTAGCCAGTAGCTCTTTAAGTAATCACAAATATGGCAACGCTTTCAACCTGATGGTGGGGAGCAGGGGAATTGCTCTTTCGCAGAAATAAAGTTTGAATAAGATGAAGATTGAATAATCAATGGAGTTTTTGTCTATCTATCTTTCTATCCAAGGGAGTTATACTGATGCCCAGCCCTGTAGCATCTGAGCATCTTCTCCCTTTTCAGGGTAAAAACTCTGCTTGCCAAATTTACAACTGTATTTGTAATTATTTGATCAGTTTGTTCTCTAACAAAATATTAATGCATCATTTGACACAGCCCTAATGAACATGCATTGAGAGGTTTAGCCCATGGAACAATTACGAAGTTTGTTCTCTTGGTATTGTTCCAATGACACCTATAACTACAGGGCATGTGATACAGCTCACAGCTGCCCACCCCCTCTAACCACTAGGACACACGTGTACATGTCCTCAAAATACTGGATCAAATCTGTAAGTTTCAATGAAAATCTAATCAAATGTGCCAAGCTTTAAAGATCATAGCTGTGCAGTGCTTTTAATTAACAGTTTGGGGTAGGGACATTCTCTTACTATTTGTATGTAAAGTGCTTTGCACAACCGGGTCCTGATCTTGGTTAGAGCCCCTAGATGCTACCATAATGCAAATAAAATAATGATAATTATAATAATAATAACAACATACTATTGCATTAGCTCTATAGATCAATACATATTGTAGATACATAGATGCTTCCTTTAAACTGTAAAGAATTCGAAGAATAACCATGCAGCAATATGTTTTGAAGTTTATGCCAAAAAGTACAAAAACCTGTAGTAAATCTAATTAAGCATTTGATAATGAGCACTGTTTTTTCTACTCAACATATTTTTCTGGTGTATTTGTTTGTAAAGGTAGAGATAAGCATAGTAACACAATCTGTTCTTTAATGCCATAGGCAAAGAAAATTACTAGTTATCAGCTACAACATTTTATAATATTTAGAAGACAGATTTAAGTATATATTTATTCTCTATTCCAGACACCTCAGATAGGGTCTGATCCTGAAAAGCCTTCCTCTCTTGAGTATTCCTTGATTTTAATGGTATTACTTGCAGGAAAAGATTGCTCATATGAGTAAAGATTAGAAGATCAGGCTTGTAGTCTTCATATCATAATATTTTTCATGGTTATTTTGTTATAAATAAAAAGAAGAGTTTTATGTACAATGTGACAGAAACAGCATGGTATCCACATATGTAGCATTTTGACAGATATATGCAGAAAACTGCAAATACTTAAAAAAACAGTAATTTTTAGAAATCATAGCCAAAATAACATAAATCGACCTTGATTAGTTACATTAAAAAGTCCCTATAAACTGATAGTCTAAAAACAGGAAAATTAGCATCACCTCAAAGTCTGAATGGCTAATAAAAAAAACATAGTTAAAACAGATTAAGGTTCAAATCAAGGTCATGAAAGGAACTGATTGAGGAAAGCTGTCATTTTTTCTTGGGTTGTGTGTCTGTTTTAGTGACACCGTTTCCTCCGAATCAGAGTCTTACAATGAAAAATTACACTGCTGGGGTTAATAAAGAGAGCACATTTCTTTAGATCACGATTTCAATTAAAACGCATGCAGAGAGAAAGGCTAATTTCCTGCTTAAAGGTGAAATTGAATAAATATAAATAAATTAAACAATCTCTAACAAATTATGGGACAAATTCATTTCCATAATTCTACTCCTTGTGCCTGCTGTGGATTCACCTCAGCGGAAGTGTCCATATTGGCCCCAAATCTCTATTTCCCCCCAGGGTTTCTTTCAGGATGGGGCAGCTTTAAATTCCAGCCAGGGCTCAAGAACCCCTGCCAGAGAGGCTATCTGGGAGAGGTGCTCTAGTAACATATTGACCTGGTGGCTTGCCCCACTGGTTGAATTGAAGTCTCAAGCAGGTCACGTTACTGCACCCCCATCCAAATGTATGTGCTGTCCTGAGGGGCCAGGAGCTGGCACAAAATGTGAATTGAGCCCTCTGTGTGTAAGTTTAACTACAATACATTTTTAAGGGGAAGAGGACCTGTCTCTGGATACACGTACTCCAGTGCTCTTTTTGCAACAGTCGATGGCAACACTAACACCAAAACAATACAGGCAAAGCTGGCCTTCGCATTTTTGGGCAGGCCTGGCCAACAATCTTTTGCATGCAACTCCTCCCTGAAATGTCACTTGCTCCTGCCCCTTCAATTGCACTACTAGGCACAGGGCAGGGTCCAGGGTTTCCAGGAAGATCTGAGAATTGATTTTGGGGTATCTGCCCCCCCAAAAATCTGACTCATTTTGAACAAGAAGAGGAAGGGACAGAGCGTTTTCAGATTACCATCAGAGGCCTCCTGCTGCAGGACCCATACACATAGGGTACATCTATACAACCTATTAAACACAAGCGGCTGGCCCGGGTCAGCAGACTCAGGTTCATGGGGTTGGGCGGTGGGACTGTAAAATGCTGTGTAGATGTTTGGGCGCAGGTTGGAGCCTGAGCTCTGGAACCCTGCTTAAGGGGAATGTCTACACAGCAATTTTTAGCCCCACAGTCTGATCCACATGAGCCTGAGTCTGCTGACCCTGGCAAGCAAAAGCCATGCTGTGTGTCCTTTATTCCAGTGTAGACGTACCCACAGAAGCCTGAGACTTGAAGGCGAGGGGTGTGGAATGAAGGGAGGTCGGGGGGAGGGCCCTATTTGTCAACATCTAAAAAAGAATTTGCTAGGAACAATTGTACAAATAGAATTGGCTCCTGGGGTTGGTAGGCTAGGGTTGTGTGCACACAAAACGGGAAATTTAGCATGCATGAGGTGTTTCAATAATATTCACTCACTAATGAAGACAACACTCCAATGAGATAGGCTGTAAGCTCTTTGGGGCGGGGCCATCTTTTTGTTTTGTATTTGTATTTGTACACTGCCCTGCACAATGGGGTCATGGTCCATAACTGGGACTCCTAGGTACTACTAGAAAATAAAATAATAACAACTAGCCTTAGTTAGCTGTTCAGTGGCATGTGATATATTATTATTATTATTATTCCTAGAAGACTTAATCAAAGTCAGGAATCCCAAGTGAGAGGCACTGTATTAACAAGAAATAAAGAGGAATTCCATGTCCCAGAGAACTCTCAATCTGGATTTATGACAAATTGCAGCCGGTCCTGTGGCATTACTTTTTCTGTTACTAAATAAAGGACTTCTGTCTTCCAGAAACTAAATTCCCTTCTGAAGAACATAAAAGAAGCTAGCAGGTAGTGCAAAGTAGTTTTGTAAGTGGGTTTTAATGTTTATTTACTTTTTAACCTGGAAGAAACCCATTTACATTGAGCAAAGTGGATTCAGATTCAGAGGAAAATAAGTTATTTTAGGAAGCTAGGCTACTTTGGAATTTAAAAAGTCAGAATTGTACAGACAAGATTATAGTGCCAGAAATCATATTTTTATTGGTACATTAAATACTTGTCACTTAACCATGCATATCTGAAATGTGGAGTGAAATAACCCTCCAGCAGTGAAGTCAATATTTAAATCAATATGCCTTGAGAGGAAAATAACTTACTCGTTGGTATAGATTGAATTTTCTTCCTCAAGAATCTCTTAGGAGATAAAACAGAATATTTCTGTTGTAGGGGCAACTAAACAGCACTGTCAAGTAAGTCTGATCATTCTTAGAATTCAATAACTTGATGCTCTGAAATTATGATGTTATTATAAATGCTATTAGACCCTGATGTCGGAAAACTATTCCTCTTCCAGAAAAAGGCACCAAAATTATTTTGGATTTGGTCCTGCAGCATGCCAAGCATCATCAACTCCCATTTATTTCAGTGGGAGCTGAGGGCACTTAGGGCCAGATTTTTAAAAGTACTTAGATGCCTAAAGATGTGAATAGGCTTCTAATGGGATTTTCAAAAGTGCCTGTGTGCCTAACTCCCATTGATTTCAATGGGAAACCCATTTACATTAAATTCTTTTGTAAATCCAACTAGGTGCCTATCTTAAAATTTTGGTCTTCAGATCTTTGCAGGATTGGGACCTATGATCCCAAAGCTGAAAGGTCACAAATAAAACAGAGCATTGTCTTCTTAAAGCAATAGGCATGATTGTAAATCAGCAAACTTTTTTTTTCTGAAAAACAGTTGTTATACTCTCTTCAAATAAATTAATTAAACACCCAGGAAGTTATAAAAAAGAAGATGCTTAGGTGGTAATCCACCTACAAAAATAATTTTTCTCTTTTGAAAACACCAAGCTAAGGAAAGTAAGTACATAAAATAAAGTTACATTTGCAGGCCAATATCTGGCTGATTATTTCAGTGGGGTAGAGCACAATGTTAACTAGCAAACATCCTTCATTTTATTATTTGAAGTTACACAAGAAATTTAAGATGGGGGCTAACACAGGGATGCGTACAGTACTGGTTATGTAACTCCAGCTAACCCAGTTCTGACCCTCAGCTCCGATTCTTGGCCTTTGACTTCAGCTCTGACTCCGGCTCTGACCCTTTCACTTTTAGGGCACTGCAGTAGTGTGTGAGCCAATCCAGGACAAATGACTGAGAGTTGTTGCATCTGGCAGCTATTCAGTGGCCTATGTGAGCTGTTGGGCTCAGTTACTACTGGACAACTGTTTGCATCACACATGTCTCACCTACATTACAATAAAGGCCATGCTAGGTAGGAAACAGTTTCCAGTCATCATCATGGCAAATCCCAAAGAGTCATGGTCCCCTTGCAAATCATATCGATAGTCTCCCAGGTTGGTTTTTGGCAAGGCACTTAAGATGGTCTGACTGTATATTCAGTTTTGGCACCCAAGTGATCACTGGCCATGTAGCAGTATTCCTTGGTACACGGGCTTTGGAATTTGTTGGTCTTCCACTCCTATAGATTCAAAGATTCATAAATTCCAAGGCCAGAAGGGACCATTGTGCTTATCTAGTCTGATCTCCTGTATAACACAAGCCATAGAACTTTCTCAAAATAATTGCTAGAGCGTATCTCTTAGAAGAGCATCCAATCTTGATTTTAAAATGGTCAGTGATGGAGAATCCACCACAACGCTTGGTAAATTGTTCCAGTGGTTAATTACACTATCAGGAATCAGGGTGTTGCAGCAGTGCCAGTCTCCGGACAACCTAACGAGCACAGCTAGCTAGTAGTTGGCTGCCTGATTGGCTACACTCAAAGCATTTGCCCACAGCTGTAATAGGTCCTGTGCCTGCTTGTTCCCAGCCTTACTCCCGCCTTGTTCCAGTCTTGTTAAAGCCCTTTTCCTGCCTTGGACCCAGCCTGCTCCTGCCTTGGGCCAGCCTTTCCACACTCCAGGTAACCCAGTTCTGACCCTCGGCTTCGATTCTTGGCCTCTGACTTCAGCTCTGACCATTGGCTCTGGCACCTTGCCTCTGACTGCAGGTCTGGTCCTGGGCTCTGATTCCTGGCTACTGACTTCTGTTCTAACCACCAGGCATGAGTCCTGCTGTGACCAGTAGCCCTAACTCCTACTCACACCACTAGGCACAACCGCCCATGTCCTGGTCTGTGATACTCTCACTGTTAATAATGTCCTTATTTCCAACCTGAATTTGGCTAGCTTCAACATCCAGCAAATAGATCATGTTATACTTTCTCTGCTAGACTGAAGAGACCATTATTAAATAAATAGACTTCCAATATGCCCACACCAAGAAAGCCACTGAAACTGAACCAGGGATGGTGGAGGTGGTAGCTGGGTTCAGCTTTGAATACCCTAGTTTCTGATATTGTCCTGCCACTGATATGGAGCTGCTGACAGAAATGATGAAAATGGAGAATGTCAATCCAGTGTTCTTCAGTGTTCTCGGTGCCCACCAGTCACATCCATACAACAGAGTTGGTATAACCGTGGTTCTATATATCCACAACTTTGTAGTAGGCCTGATGCCATGATATCCCCACAGAAGATACTGAAGGCCTGAAACATGACAACAGCTGCTGCTATATGAACATCACATCTTTTGAGCATCCTCCAGCACTGTCTATGATGTTAATCCAAATATTTGACAGCTGCAACCTGCTTACAGTAGCGTAGCTGGGGGAGGGGGCGGGGGAATGGCCGCTCCCCCACCGAGCACAAGTGGTGCCTTTTTAATTTTACTCACCCGGGAGCGGGGGGGGAAAAGGGGCCACCCGCTGCGGCGCCTTTACTGATGGGGCAGCGCTCCGGGTCTTCGGCGGCACTTCAGTGGCGGGACCTTCACTCGCTTCAGGTATCTTCAGCGGCAATGAAGCTTCATCGAAATGCCGCTGAAGACCTGCGGAGCGAGTGAAGGTCCCGCCGCCAAAGACCCGGAGCGCTGCCCCGTCAGTCAAAGCGCTGCAGCGGGTGGCGCCTTTTTTTCCCCGCTCCCCCTCTTCCCTCCACCTGACTATGCGACTGCCTGCTTAATGTCTAGTCCAGACAGGTTAACATTGAACGGGTTGTAATGTGGACCTAGAGGCTGTTTGATGGTAATACTAGACCAATGTGCACTGGTGCTTGCCCGATCAGATTGGCCACCAGTTGCGGTCATGGGCGGTGAGTCCTATGGGCCCGTGGTGTCTGGGCACCAGGAATATTCCTGGCCTGGGGCCTGGCTCCAGCAATGTTTGGGGCTGGGTCTCTCCCTCGGCCCTGCCTTCTGCCCCCACCCACCCTCTGTGTCCCCCAGGCCATTTAAAACAGCCCAGGACCCCCACTCACCACTGGCAGTGCAGCGCAGCTGAGCGGCTTCCTCCCTGCTCACTCCACATGGCTGCCAGCCCCTCCCTGCAGCCCCTGCGGGGGGTGAGTCTGTGTACCTCCCCAAGTGCCCCTGCAGCACATGGAGACTCCCAGCCTGCCCTGCCTAGGAGCCCCAGGTAAGCACTGCACCCCCCACCCCTCCCAGAGCCTGCACCCCCCCTTTTGCCCCCAAACTCCCTATCAGAGCCTGCACCCCAGCCCTCTGCACTCCCTCCCAGGGCCTGCACCCCCACCCCCAGCCCAGAGCCAGCACCCAAACTCTGTCCCAGAGCCTGCACCCCTCGCCCCCTCCTGCACCCCCAGAGCCTGCACCCAGCACCCAAACTCCATTCCAGAGCTGGCACCCCAGGCCCCCTCCCCCACCCAAACTCCCTCCCAGAGCCCAACCTCTCACCTGTCCTGCACCCCAATCCCCTGCCCCAGCCCAAGGCCTGCACCCCAGACCTCCTCCCCCCGCCCAAACTCCCTCCCAGAGCCTTAGGCAGGTGGGGGCGGAGTTTGGGGGAGCAGAGTTAGAGGGGGCAGGTTCTGGGCACTACCAAAATTTCTACAAACCTGCCACCCCTGGTTGCGGTGAATCACCAGACTGAGATAACAATGAAACTATTTCCAAATAGTGATTTAAAATCTGTTTCATCTAGCACTGTTTCAGCTACATTGTAGATACAGTATACTTTGGTTAAACATATGTTTTTTTAAATGCCTTCAGGAGACTAGGCACTAGACAATGACTGTTTTTACCAACTTCACACTGAAGGCCAATCCACACTAGAAAGCTAAAGCAAAAAAATCAAAGCTAAAATCATAATCAGCTAGAGTCACGAGGTCTTCTTTATGGTGGGGAAGGAACCAAAAGCTACATTGGGCATGGTTTTGCGCTTGATTTATGAATGGGTATCAAGAACAAATTGTCTTCTAACCTCCAAGAGGTGGATCCGTCTTCAGCAGGATTGTGGTATGTTGGCGTGACAATTTATCAGGAAGTCTGGACTCCTAGCATCTATAGTTTACTGTAACACACCACACCACACAGTTTCCTGGTCTGTCAATCCAGCAACTTTCACAAGTATTGTTCCATATCGTCAGCTGCTGTAATTCAGTGAAGCTCCACTGGATCTGGTCCACACTGACAGTTCACTTACAATTTTAAAATGGAAAAGTAAGAGTCAGTATGGGATGACATTCCAATAATAAGGCCAGCACTTGCTACTTCTGTAATGTGTGAAGGTATTAACAAGATGCTGATTACACACTGGATACCAACACCACCTCTATTATTATAGAATGATTTTTAAAGAGAGAGGGAGAGAAAATAATAAAAACTGAGCATTGTAATACTTTTAATAACACATTCTACCTCACAGGCCCTGGAGAAATCTGGTTGCAAGGCCAAATAAGGTTATAGAGTCAGATGAGATCAGAATCTGGACACAGCTGCCGGCCAAGACTCTCCTGATGGGAGAGAACTATCCATGGGATAAAGCCAATAGTGCCCACTCCTGTTCCAATCTTCCCAACCACCCCACCATAAGGGGAGAGATGGCATGTCAGGGGATGGAAAAGGCATGAAAGAGCAGGGAGGGATTGAGGTAGAGTACATAACTTTACTCCACCAATTTACAGATGGTGTATGGTCCCCGAGGGACCTTAGCCAACTGTTGGAAATCCAAGCAGCCCCATCGTTGTTCTAATTTATGTCAGGACCAGGCTCATGACAGCTTCTGAATCAGGAATCTATAACCAATAGTTGTTGGCCACAGGTGTCTCATTTAGCAGACCTCAGTGGAGGAGAAAATCTAGTCCATATTGTTCATCTGTACATGCATTGTAATAATGCTGCATTTCAGGAATTGAAAAAGTGCAAATGGCTAATCTTAAAAAATACTCTCCCAAAAATATGGATTATGGGTAAATGTGTCAGGCATGAAATGTTTAGAATGAGCAGGATGTTAAACCACACTTGATGGGTAGGTAAATGTAATGGCCAGTGCCACTCAACCAATCTTTTCCCAGGAAAAGTCTGAACCTGAGGTGTTACCAAGTGACAATTTGTTGAGATAGCATTAATTCTGTGACCGTTAATTATTGACAGATTTGAACTATTTTCTCTCTCAGTCAAAACCTGGCCCTATCCCAGAAGTGAGCAATTTACAACCAGAAAGGTAAATCTACCCACGTGCCTTTTTACTCTGTGTTTTAGCTTTCTCCCCTTACCTTTCCTTCCCCATAGTTACTGACAGCTTGTCTGTGTTAGGGATCTTTGCAGCTACGTAGCTACACTTCTGCAAATACTCAGTGGGGATGTGCTCCATGGGTGTAAAGCAGGGTGTTCACAGGTGCAACTTCAAACTGGAATACGCCCCACTTCATACCAGCATATCTACACTGCAGCAGATACACTGATGTCATGGCTACATCATTGTGCAAAGATCCCTCCCGTAGACGAGTCCGGAGATCCTGGGAAGGGAAAAAACAAAAGAAAAGAAAATGAAATGAAAACAAGCTGAAAGTTTTTTCTGAAGAAGCCGAAGATCCCCTAGTGATCACAAACCCACGTCAAGGTGGTTACCCTGCTTAACCCCACTTGGCACAGAGTGGGAATTACCAAGGGGAGATCCATCTGGAGCTGCCTCAGATAAGAGGTGTCCAGTGTTAATAAACAGGCTTCCTCTACACCTCAGCAGGGCCTTCCTTTTCTAAACAGTCTTCCTTTAATGTTGTCAAATGTTTTTTTTCCATTTACTCAACAAGCACGCCTTTAATGGTGCGGGGGGAGAGGGGAGAGGGAGGAGGAGAGAAGTAGGGGTGGTGAAAAAAATAAAGAAAGAAAGAAAAAAGGCAGCACAGTTTCCAAACAAATTGGACACCTGCTTTGGAAAAGAAATTACTGACTCTAAAATTTCTCCCAGCTTAGCTATTTTGTTCAGCCCTTACATACATACAGCCATGACATGGAAACTGGCAAGGACTACTATACTTTTTCTTTCTGAATCTAGTGAAAGAAAGAAAGAAAGAAAGAAAGAAAGAAAGAAAGAAAGAAAGAAAGAAAGAAAGAAAGAAAGAAAGAAAGAAAGAAAGAGAAATCTGGGCCAAGTTTTTTAAAACCACACCATAACATTATTTGTATTACTATACACACTCATTGTAATATCTGGGAGGTCTTACACAAATATGTCATACCCCAAATGCCATGTACAGGGGACATGCAATCCAGCTGAGGATAATGAATGAATGAGGTGCCCATGAAGGTTAATTTGCACAAATAAAAGGTCAAGGGACATCTTCAAAACAAAATATTGATTAAAGCAAGTTAAATGTTTTGACTTGAAGGAGACAGGAAGGATTAAAAAACAAAATAAAGCAGTATGTATAAGAAAGGAACTGGAAAGAAAAAACACAACCCCCAGACACAAAGGAAATGGTAGAAAACATATCTGAATCAGCTAGTCATCTGCTAACAAGCTGCAAAGATTTCCAATGACAAGTTGTCACATTAGTTTAGTGAAACTGAAGCAGCACTTATCCCTTTTCCTGTGCTTAATCTCTCCGTGCGCTCCACAGAAACATGCTACCGCGCTTAATAGGATTAGTTTAGTTCACTTTCTCTTCTCTGGATTGTTTTTTTTTTTTAACAATTCTATTTCCATCAATACAAGATCCATGAATTGAACTGCCCTTTGCTGAATCACTTAGATGATATTTACTCTCCAGGTTGAAGGTATTCTGTTCCTAAAGGTTTTGTTGTTGTTGTTGTTTTGGGGGGGGGGGTTGTAGGGAGGGCTAGGGCAAGGGGTGTAGACAAAGACTTTAAATGTAATGGTTACAGATATTAGGGACCCTGTTCTCTCACACACAAACTGATGTAGTTCCATTGGGTTCAGTGGAGTTACTCCTGATTTACAGCAGTGTAAGTAAGAGCAGAATCAGGCCCTAAATGATCAGAGATTACTATCATAAATAGATAGACTTCTAACTTTTGTTGTTCTTGTTTTTTGTATACTAGAAGGTTTGCACCCCAGTTCAGAAGAGGAAGGTAAAAATTGTTCCACATTCTCAGCCCCAGTGTCATCTGTTTGATTGCTGAAGGAATGCAACAAGGAAAATGACTAAAGAAAAGGCCCTTTTAACAACATATCTTTATCATTTTCTATTTCATTGTCTTAGTACAAAGGAATGGACGAGTCAGCAATGGTCCTGAACATATTTCTGAAGTTTTCTTCTGCCATTTTTTCCCCTCGAAGAAAGAAACGTGTCACTGTGCAAATCTGTCACCTTGGAATAAACATCATTATTTTCAGAGAGGATGCAGAATTTGGGGGAAGTTTAAATCCTGGGGGGGTCTTAATTTTTCAGCTGACCTGAAACCTCAGATCTGACAAACCTCAAACTTTAGGGAAATTCGAGCTCTGGTTCTGACCTTTGTGGATCGGTTCTATCTCTGTGGGGGGGGGAGGGGGGGGAGAGAGATTTGCACGTATCCAAACTTTAGGTGCAAACTCTATGGCTGTGGCTTAGGATGAATGTTTATTGAGTTCCAACTTCCATAGCGCTCAGGAAATAATCAGTGTCACTGCTTAAGTGAATCACCATCAACCCAAACGGGAAAGGGGACCATAGACTGGAATCTGTTTCATACGCTAAGAGGAACCGCACTTGCAATTGCTCTGGGGTTGGGGGATGCGCTCAAGGGACAGAGCAGAAACAGCATGTACCCTTCCTTGCCAATGAGACGAAGCCGCTGCAGCTGGTGCTTGGAGGTAAGGGCGACACACGTGGCCCCAAGGGGCACTGATTCAACGCGAAAACCTGCCATACTCCACGTGCCCAGACAGCTGCTGGCCCAGGGACTTCCTACTCCCCTTCCTGCCTTGATTTGTGCGGTTCGGGGAGGCGGATCTAGTTTTTTGGAGGGGTTGGGGAATATTTTTTTTGCTGCCGAGCCCTGGCACAGGCGCCTGCGTTAGCTGAGGCCGCAGCCTTTTCTCTGGTACGACTAAAAAGAGCGAGGGGAGTTCAGGGCAAGAGAGGCCTGGTGAGTGGAGAGCGTGCATTTAATTACAGACATGCTTATTGATGCGCCACTGTTCAGGCTGCACACGCTTAGAGAGAAGGTTGCAAGGTGCAGGGCTGGAGCGAGGTCACCCATAGCCCCACTTGCAAAATGTTTCAACTCTAGGCAGCCTCAAGAGTCTTTAAAAAAAGGAAAGAATTCAAGAGAGTCATTCACCTGCCAAATTTAGCCTATCTCCCTGTGCTGTCTCACACACTTCTGCACCCTTGTTCCAAAGCCCCTGCAGCACTCAAAGCTACAAGGGAAGACAAAATATGTCACCCATACAAAGGAGTCAGTGTTGGGGGGGGAACCAAACAGAAACCTTTAGTAATATATTCCTCTCACTCCCTTTCGGTGCTTGGCCTTTAGCTGTACATTTGTTCCTGGCTTCCTAAGATTCCCCAAGCACAGGGTAACATGAGTATTACTTATGATTAATAGCATAAGCCTATGTGACATTATCATTCATTAAAATGTATTATTATTTCCCACCTGTTTACCACTTATTTTGGGTGGGGAGGAGGATCGTTTTCCCTCTAAGTCTGCAGTGAGAAAGAGTGTTTATTTTCCACCTCTGCAGAAGCTGCCTTCTCAGTCCTCCAACCAAAAGGTCGACTGACTGCCCTGGGCGTTTTGCCTGCCGAAAGACTGCAGAATCAGAGCCCCCCACCTCCCAAGTGCTCTGAGTCCCCTCTGTATCCCAGCAGAATGTATGAAGTCAAGAAGTGGTGGGGTTGGTTGTACCTATACACAATTATGTTGAATGCTTATTAGGACTTATTGCTTTTCTTCGCCTCTTGTAGCCTTATTTGCAAACCCTTGATCCCGTCTTGCCTTGCATTCCTCTCTAAGGGAAAGCTCCCTGTAAGTCACTGGGCAGGATCGGGCTCTAACTGTATAGTTCCCTATGATCCGGGTGGCAATCTGGAATTGTTGCTGTGTTGGAAATGAAAGAGCAAGAGCCCTGAGCGTGGGGTTTGGGAGCGGTGAAGGGCAACGAAACCGCCAGGAGAGATCATAAAGAAAAGGAAAAAAAGGCCAACCATTTAAGTTCGATTTATGTCTAGAATAAATCAGGATTCTTATGTATAGTTTGCTACGTTCCGTCATGCATCAGAACATACTTAAAACCTGCTTATTAAAGCATTTTAATACCATCACCTTTAGAAGCAAAAAAACTTTTCCTGAAAGGTAAATGCACATCGCTACTGCTAGTTCCTTAACTTTCATTATCAAGAACTTCTTGTGAATCCTCCTGGTTTGGGTCGCTTGCCCCGCCCCCCTTTCTTTTTAAAAGACACTTTTCTGCAATAAAATATCACCAAGCACATGTGGCAAGGAGAGCCAGTGTTTGCGGAACAAAATGTGTAAGTACGGTAACGCTGCAGTATTTCTACGACTATTTGGAGGAATTACCCTGTTTAATAGACTCCCCATGTCACAGCCTACATTTACGGGAGTAAGTATTACCATTTTTGAGTGCAGTCCCTCGACTAGATAAGTAGATAGATTAGATAGCCCACCAACCAGAGAGACCCCCGATTTTTTAAACTGCTATAAAAGGCATTTCAGTAATGGTGTATTGGGGAGAACGTCTGGCACGATGGAATATCCAGTAAAGCCATATTTGATTTTTCTGGCATGATGAATGGCATAGAGCAGCGTATCTCGCAAAATGCTGGAAAATAGAATGCTAACATCTATCAACATTGCAATCCTTTTTTAAAGGTCTAACTTTAAATAATGTAAACCTAGTCTTTAGCTCCCATACTATTTGACGTTCGCTAACAAACACAAAACCCTCCAACTCCTTCATTTAATCAGGTCCTTTTCCCACCTCCCCAGCCCAGTATCTCAGTGGGGAGTGTGCGAGATAAAACGGATAAAGAAGCCGCACGTTACTTCTGTTACATGGCACAAGTCACATTGAAAATATGTCCACCAAGACATATGTCTTGACTTAAGGAAGAGAAGGTATCAAATCAAAGATGTTCGGGTCAGGCTCAATTACATCTCAGATTTATGGTCACTAATAACCTAAAGATGGTCAGAAAGCTTGTTCGTGATCAGTCCTTAGGATTTGACATCTAACTTAGACTTTCATTTCATATTCCTTTACTTCTTGTCTGAGCACCTATCTCCAACGGCCATCAGACTTTCTGCAGCAACAAAACCCCACGGGCCAACCAAATGGGGGGGGGGGGGGAGAGAAAGAGACTAATTTGTGGAAACAATAGCAGGCTTTCCCTTATTTTTAAAAAAAAGAAGTTAAAGCTAGGAACTTGTGTATGGGCTTGGCACAGAGAAGCTACCGTGGAGCTCTTGCCTCCTGGGTTAGGGGCCATGTGGAAATAGTACTCCATGTGTGAGGTATGGAGACGGGCACCCTCTTTATGCTGCCGTTTGTGGCGTGTCTGCTTTCCCACTTCTGTAGAGCGAGTGAAATTTCTCCGAAGGAGGGAATGGGATGAGGTTATGGAGGAGAAGGCACCGCAAATGACATGACTGGTGGAAACTCAGCTGGGAACCAACAGAGGTTGGCTCAGGGCTCGATCCTTCACTCGCTGAAGTTCATGGAACGGGTGCCCTTGAGTGCAGTGGCTGCAGGATCTGACCCTGGCTGAATACCCGAAGGACGGGTTCAGAAAGAGGCAAGGCAAAGGGGGAGCCATTGCTGTGGCGGCTGCCCTCTGCTGCCCAGCAAGGCGAGAAGATCCTGTGGCCACGCTGCCTCCGAGGCTGATTTCCAAACTCTGCCAAGGAAGTAATGTGTGGTGTGAGATGAAAACATCCCAAATTCCTCGTTGCAGGCGCTATTCGGAACAGGAACATCATGCATAGATGGGAAGCAAGTGCCGCCACTTTTATTATGTCTAATCCGAAACTTTCTGGTCTAGAGAGTTTTGCCTCAGTAACAGTTTGTAATGCAGCTTCCTTCTCTCGTTATTCGCTTAGCCAGCAACTCAGGTGCTGCTGCTCCTACAAACCTGTTTGTTAGCGGTTAGGGGCAAATTACATTTCACCAAGCGATTTATGCCCACGCTTAAAAGAAAATATTACTTGGTTTTTTAAGTGTCATCAAATAATTGCATTCCAGTTTGAGTCTTGTTGCACTGAGATATGCAGACAAATGCACTCACCTTCTAGCCACTTCCTTTCAGTAAATCTTTCCACTGAAAGGTTGCCCCCTAGTATTTGTTTGTGTTTCATCTCTAGTTAGTGAAATACACTAAATTGCACAAGTAAAAAGAGGGGTAAATGGTAACGTCGGGTAGCACGAATATTTGGAACTCTTCAGTCACCCCCAAGAACTTTTTTTATTAAAAAATAAAAGCTTCTTGAGAGCTGTAATGTAAAAAAAAACAAAAACGAATCTTGAAATAGAGGCAGAAGGAGAAGGAGAAGGGCCAATACAGAATACACGTTGGCTATATGGGATTCAGTCCTTTAGGCCTGAGTGAAATTATGGATTCTCTCTAAGCAACATCTCACCATGTGGTTACCACCATCTGTTAATATCTTGATATTGGAAAGTTTGGTGCCTCGGGCGAAGCCGAGGCTGGCTAATGGATCAGTTTCGGATAATATTACATTCTAATGATAAAAGTTTTCACTTTTTTCATCTATGAATAGTATGCTGTCTACTAAATGACGAGTTCACTCCACAATACAGCAATGTGGTGAGCTGTAATTAGGGGCTTTTTATCTGTTGTATTTTCTTGTGACTCATGACTTTGGCGGAAGGAGGGGGAAAAGAAGGAACGATTTAACTAGAGGCATCTTTACGTTTTCTCTTTGCTCCCTGAGAGCGATGTTAAATGTTTATTCCGAGTGATATTAAGCGATCATTTCTGTTTACATTTAAGCTGTTAGTTAAACAAACATCACTTCAGAGGGGCATAAGCAGTTGGGTTCCCACTAGGGAATTCCTGCAGCTGCCACTGCTACTGATCTTCTGGCATTTCGCTTATGAACAAGTCCAGGTTGGTTGGCTGTTCCATGGGCATCTATGGCTAGAAACCCCCTGAGCTGACAGCCTGCACGTAGAGTGACAGCTCCTCAGTTGGACACGACGATTATTAGTAATGGGAGTTGACTTTGACTTTCTGGTTTGTTTTCAAATGGGATGTAAAGAAACAACAAGCAAGCAAACAAAACCAGGAGCAGAGAATGGAGCAATCGCCTTTATGCGTCCACGGGGAGGGTAAATAGCCACCACTATCCCTTTGAACACAGGTAAGGCAGCGGTTTTCAAAGCACACGCAGCATTAAGTACATTGCGGCACCTTTTTTTAACAGTTTAGTGGCCGGAAAGGCTTCTAACTTGTGTTCACTCTTTGAAATAATGGAGGGGGGGAATACACAGCACCGGAGCGTGTGGATAGAGTGTACGTGTTGTCCCATAACTGATGGCTGACTTTTCCGCGTCACCTAACGCATCAGACAACAGACGGGGGAGTGGGATCAGATATTCGGGAGTTTTCTCTTTGGAGAAAGAGACACGGGGAGCTGCAGCCTAAATAGAGACGGGGGCTGTGAAATTTCAGCCACCCACATTATATGGATGGCTGGTGACAGGTCAGCGCGACGCAGCAGAAATCCACGTGTCCAGGCTGGAAGCTGCGGCTCTCCTTTAACAAGACAGATCCTGGGGGCGGGGGGGGTGGGGGTGGGGGCGAGAGATCCCTGCGTCGCCGCATAACGTAGCCAGCAGCGCAGAGGGCGAGGCACTGTACGGCAGGTCTGCCCCAGAAGGGAGGGGAGACGCAGGTTTTATACTGGGAGCTGTTGGAGTCGCCGGGGCACTGGTGGCCGGGGTCAGAGCACCACGCCTGCTGCACTCGCCCTCCGCTGCCTGCAGCGTTGCATAGCCTGGTCCCCAGAACTTCCCTCCCAAAGCAACAGATCCACAAACTTCCTCGGCATTGCGCTCAAGTAGCTACCCAGCCCCGTCTGGGCTGAAGTGCCCATCAGTCCTTTCCCGCGAGAATCCACTTCTTAGTTCTGCTTTCTTTCACACCTTACCGGCTCAGGGTTTGAGAAGTTTAGCTCGCTCTCTTTTCTTAAACTCACGCCTGTGTTTTGAGTTGCGAATGCCCGGGCACTTTGTTTAAAATTGTTTGATGCATGATGTAGAAAATAAGAACAAAGAGTAAACCAAATATAGAAGTTACACAGTCCCCAGAAATTAGCCTGGCTGACCTTGAAAATATCCCCAAATAGGACATTTAGGTCCATTAACTGAACGGGGATCTTAAGAGACACAAAATGCTAAACCCACGGACTGCGGTGTATGCATCTATCTATTTGGCAACTGTTTTAGCAATGCTATGAAGCATAGAAGTAAGTTAATATTTTAACAAGTACATAAATCAAGAGACGGATATTTATTTTCACACATATTAAACACTGTTCTTACCTTTTTCAAAGCGGTTTAACCTGTCTGCTCTGACTTTTCCTTCCAAAGGTTTGTTTTTCCCTCTTTTCCTGCGGTGTGTATGCCTAAACATATTTTTAAAGCAAACTTCAACATCATCCGTTTCAAATAGGGGGGTGGTTTTCTTATAGAAATTAACATGTCCGAGTATTAACATGTCTGTGTCTTTACTGTTAGCACACGTCGTAAATCTGCGCTAACCAGTGTAAAACCTGACCGCACTCTGATCTAATTGCATTCCAGAGATATTGGGAAGATACTGATTCCCCCCCCCCCCCCTACTGATTTACAGCAGAATATATAGTTCAATCGGTGTTCAATTAGCTAGGTATATATTTAAGTTGATCTGAACTTTAGGTGCACGCTTTTATTATGTCTGAGTCAGAGAAGTCCATAGTAAATAAAAGTGAGGAGCAATTAATCTTGTTTATTAAAAGCCATTTGTTTGGACACGGTGCAACCTGATGCTCTTTTTTGCTCGTTTATTTTCTGTCTCACAAGTGATAAGTTAAATGTTGGACTCAGTTAAAATTGCAGCATCACATTCAATAGAAAGTGAATCCTCTTTACACCTTGTATTTAAGATTGATACGAAGTATCAAATAACTAATTTTTTAAAGTTTGTAACCAGTGCATCAAAAAGTATTTAAGTACTGTATCCAAACAGGCATTCCT
The DNA here is from genome assembly GCF_028017835.1 of Emys orbicularis. Lineage (NCBI taxonomy): Eukaryota > Metazoa > Chordata > Testudines > Emydidae > Emys > Emys orbicularis. Next base: position 169,774,790 of record NC_088685.1, read on the forward strand.
ACACAGTAACTGGTCTGGGTTATTGTGTCTGGGTTGCAGGCAATTTGCCTTATATCTGTTGTGCTTTGGCTTTTCTTTTCTTTTTTTGTTTTAATGCTACTATTGCTCTAGTTAGTATATGATGCTGCCAGAGATGATTAGCCACCACTTCCTAAACATTCACAGCAATGATAGCCCTGGAACAGGGACAGATTGGCTTCCAACTTGTACAGTTCCCCCTCACCCCCCCCCCCCAGTCTGATAGAATTGTGGAAAGAAAAAATCTAAAATCTTAGTGAATAACGTTGGGGTACCTTGGTCAGCACTCCTCACTTTGCTGAAGACTTTTCTCTATTTCCGTTTTTTTTTTTAAAGTTACTTTATCTTGAAATACCCCCGCCCCCAAATCACTAAATAGCTGAGGTAGGGTGTCTCCTTTCATTTACTTATCCATAACTGCGGTGCGGCTTTTGCCGCGCAGTAACATCACCCAGACGAGCTTTGCTGCTCTTTAGGTAACTGATCTGCCATGCACTGCAGGACCTGCAGTGAGTGGCAAGCTTCAGAAGTAGATCAAGTGCTGCTCTTAGCTGCTGCTGCTTGCAGATGGCTCTCTCAATGGAAGCACCAGATTAGGTGATAAAGTCTCCTTCCCTGCAGCACTGGGTGGGGGGCTGGGGAAGGGATCCAGTTTCTCCTCCTCTTTCTCCCCCCATCCCTCTTTTTTTTTTTTCCTCCCAAGTTCTCGGTTCACTATCCCCCCTTCAATCCGAAGGAGCCTCCCGATTGGGCGCTTGGCCTGGCCCACGTCATTCAGACTGTGACGTGTAGTCTTCCTGTTTCCTTCAGCTGTGTCTTAAAGTAAATCTTGTTGTGGTGCGGAGCCCTCAGCTGAGCGAGGCTGCTCTGCTGCCTGCAGAAATAATAGACAATTACAGCCAGGGAGAGGAGTGCGGCGCAAACGAGCTCTTCCCTCCCCCCTCCTCTCTCTCTCTCTCTCTCTCTCTCACACACACACACTCTCTCTATCTCTCTCTCCCCTGCACACTCACTCATTCTCTTTCTCACACACACACTCACCCTCCCTTGTCCAATTATAATATTCATCAGCAGCAGCTATCAGGCTCTCTCTCTGTTTTCCTCTCTCTTTCCACCGGCACAAAAAAAAAAAAAAAAAAAAAAAAAAAAGACTCACTTCCATCGCTTTTGCACTGAGTAAGTATTCCTCTCCCCCTCTTCATCTCCTTCCTCCCCCCTTTTTTTTTTTAATCTTTTCCTCCAGCACTTGCATGGGCAGTTTAAATGATACCAAATAATCCCCAGCAAAATACTGGTCACCGGTGTCAAACGTGTGCTGCTTTTTCCGGGAGGTGGGGGGCGATTGCAATGACTTTGTTATAGAATAATAACAATAATCCAATAACTAAAGCAGTAGCGATTTGTTACCCCGAAGCTTCAATGGAACCATCACTCTAGCCTGCCCAGTCCGAAAGAGTAAGTGACCTGGTTGCTGTGGGGTGATATTGTTTGTCTCTTCTCTGCTTGTCTCCATTTCTGCCACCTTTTGTTGACTCTTCTCATTTTATTTTATTTTTGTGTGTGGTTGGAGGGCACTTTGCTGGGGATGGAAAATGCGGGGAGTATTTTACTTCTTTTTGTTGTACTGAGCTTCCCCTTCTTCCCTCTTCCCATCCCCCCTTTTTAAACTCCTAGTCTGCTCCTATGAGCCTCCTCTTTGTCTTGTTTATTATAGCTGCCTTTCTTTTTGTCTGTTCCAATTTGCTTGTCATTTGCATGTCTCTACTTCTCCTTTTTTTTTTTTTTTAACCCTAGCCGGGCAGGGCAGGGGCTTTTTCATTATTATTACTTTTCATTCCAAAGGGTGGGACGATTTGAGAATTGTGGAAATGTACAGAAAATGTGATCGAGCGAATGAGAATAGATCAGACGCAAGTTTAGGGATCAGGTTATTAGCGATCTATAGTGGGGTTCGGGATGTGGGCACTTTTCTTTGAAAGGGGATTTTTTTTTCATGTTGGTGGAGATGTGTTTTTTTTTAATCTGATGACTGACCAAAACCACTTTGCCATGTGTGTAAATTGAGTGAAAATGCATGAGAAACGGTTCTTTCTGAATGGGTCTGTACTAGCCTAGAAGGGGGAATGGGAGAGAGGTGTGCTTTAAGTTTAGCTAAGTCTTGAAAGGGGGGGACGTTTGAAGAGTAGATCTTAAAACGTGAAGCCTTATTTGGACAGTGGGTTTAATCGCTAGGTGTGGATTATGTGTACAGTTTGGGCACAAACTCTGTCTGGGAAGCGTTTGTCTCTAAGAAGCTGAGCATAAATGGGCTTCCTGCTCAGACGGCGTTTGCTGGAGGGGGTCTTTGTAAGTTAAGAGAAAGTTAGAGTCGGTAGAGAGAGTGCAGGCTAGAATCGGGGGGAGTCTGTCTGAGGCAGAATTGCACGGCAGGTGGGGATGTGGGGACTGGAAATCTTGGCAGGAGGAGCAGAAAGGAGTCCGTGCACGTTTCCCGGTTGCAAAGCAGCCGTCGAGCACCAGTTTGCTCGAGAACTCTGCCTATGAAGCAGTTCTGGCAGCCCCGATGTGCTCTTAAACGGAGACGTTCGCCCCCTTCTTTCTTCTCCACAGCTAATGAAAGGTACCGAGAGCCGCATCGAAATGCGCATGGGCAGTGCCAGACAGGTGTGTTGTGTCAAGAAAGACAGGTGCAAGTTTCTCTCGCTCACTGCAGATCCTCAGCACAACGACTGTTACTGCGAGCTTTATGAATTTATGATGCATTGTTAGCCAGGACTGTCTGCTTTAGTGGCTAAGACCTGTGTGTGTGTGTGTGGGGGGGGGGGGGGGGTATGTTTGGTTTAAACCTTGCCCTGGGAAATCTTTAGGGCCCTGGAGAATATTGATAAAGAGAACAGAGCAGGTTGTTTAAAGTCTCTTTCAAAAGATGCACAGAACACATCTAAGTGATTATTTTTGAAAGTTGGTAGTCTAACTTCATGCATCTTGTCAGCCTGACTTCTGACTTCTGCTTTCCTTGTATTTGATATCTGTCATGTAGGCAGAGAGATCTTGGGTAATGTATTTAGGCTTTAAAAAATCCAAAGATGTCTGCCTCTAAAATGGCCAGAAATCACACCTGAGACCAGAATTAACCTGTCTGAGTTCTACATGCTATGCATATCTTCTCCATTTCAAGAAAGAATAGGTAGGGACACTCAGATTAATATCTCGATAAAGCAGGATTTGTCAGTCATATAAACTGTACATGGTAGTGGGCAATGTTTGCAGGCTAGAGAATCCTTTGAATATTGAGTAAAAGTTGTGGAAAGTATACTAAGTTTGACACAGATTGCAAATGCGTACAATGGGCATGTTGTATTTCTTGCTATGAACAGTGTATCTCCAATGTATTAGGTTTATGTACAGTATGTGAATATGTGTGTGTACTTTCCCACAAACACTGTATACACATACACATTTACTACCCTATAAGAGAAGAGCTAATATTGCCTTATAGGTCAACGGAGGGTTTTAGAAATATAGCTATTTTACTATTAGATGTAAAAACTTAGAAGGTTTGTTACTTCTGTTATCCTGACAGGTCTGACAGTATGTAAAATGAATTACACTAAGGTAGATTTCTTACATGTAAATTTGCATGTGGCACATGTCCTTTAGGTCTTATGCTCGCAGGTTTTTTTTTTTGTTTTTTTTTTATAATCTGTCACCAAGGATATAAAGTTTACTGCCATTGACGCCCATTTCAGGGTTTATTTCATGTGCTTTTCTTCCAAAGCTTACCTCTAATAGCTAAAATATTTATAAATACTCAAAAGTAGACACTTGAGTGCTAACAGGTTACTGAGTTGAACTACAATAAAAAGTCACAATGTATATACTTTTGTTACCGGTTCCTTATTAAATTATGCTGCAAGTCATATAACATTCTATGAATGACGCTATCTGTATATAACTTACTTTTCTACAGGTCAAAAGCTAAGGAGGCCTTTTAATGTACATTATGATTTTTTATGTTCAGCTAGCAAATTAAATAATCATAGACACAATCAGATTTGAAAGGGATGCCTTATTTGTGTGTAGTTGCAGAATTAAAGAATATTACAAGTTATAGTCCTCAAATCAGGATTTAGTCTATCCCTAAGTATACTGTATTGACTATTTGATTCAAACATTCTGATTTAACGGCATAATGTAATTTGGAAAAGAAATCTAGGCTAGCCTGAGTTGAGTTTACAGGAGGAATCTTGTGAATCCTACAGCTTGGTACATGCATGGATTCCATGTGGACTTTAATAATTGTTTAACTGCTCATGAAGAACATAAAACTGGTTTGTAAGGAGAACAGTAGTGACATTTTTGTACCACGGGTAGGCTTGTTGTCTCTTTCTCAATTGGACAAACTGTTTATCTAAATAATGCAACCTGCAGATTCATGACCACAGGGTGTGTTTCTCCTCAAAACAGTGAAGGCCTGAACCAGTAAGATGCTGAGCACCACCTGAGATGTGTCAAGTAACCTCAATTCCCAGGACAGTCAATGGGAGTTGAGGATGCTCAGTGTTTCACAGGAGTTGCCGTGGATGGGCTGGATTGGGCCCTACATGTCCATGTTCTTAAAGGGGGATTGTATTTCTGTTTTAAGATACAGACTAGCTCAGGTAGCTCCAAAGTTAATTAGTTTAAATGTTTTACTTTTTGGTGTGGAGGAATCCTAATAAAGGAGCTATTAGTGCACCTGGAGTTGTTAATTATTTCTATTCTGTTTAAAATTCCTCCATAACATCATCTCAGCTAAAAAGAGAGAGAATTCTTGACAAAGAGGGTCACCCTATTTGAAAATGTCCATGAAAACCGTTCCAAAAATTAGTAGAAAACCACTAGTGCTAAGGACCAATTATTAATTTTACACAAAAGAATTTGTCGCTTTGTACTTCTCAGTAGTGCAGTGGAGTGATTTTTAGCACCAAAACAGATTCATGATGTAGACGTGTGATGTGTTCTTCAGATGTATCTATCTTTTTGTCAGGGGGTGTTGGTGCGGGGGGAATACGACTGTCTGAAATCGCTTTCATCTAACGTGCCCTGGCTTATTCTACCAAAATCTTGTCCAGTATAACGCTTTCATTTTAAAGTTTTGAATGTCCCTATTATCAAGAACATGTTAAATTTCTTTAGATGCATTCGCATAATAAGCAGAGAACAAACTTGCAGACACCTGAGCAAAGATAGTAGTTGGCTGATAAAAAGACAGAATGAACAATTTTCAGCTTTGCAGGATGATGTTCCCCTGGAATTCCTCAGTGAATATACTTCATATTCAGCGCTTTGGTACTCTTTATCCAGTTGGTTATTTCGTATCCATTGAGTACCAAAGGCTTTAGTTGTCAGTACAGATTCCTTCACAACTATGCAACTTTAAATAAGCTTGTCATACTTACTGAACTTTATAGAGAAGTTTTCCTCTATAAAGGATTAAACTAGACTAGGTATCTAGTATCCAATGTATAATCTAGAATATTTATTATATCTAATATGAATGATCAAACTAGATATTGCATAAATCTATTTCTTTCTAACAACTACAGCAAAATACCTGACATCATACCCCATTCTACAAACATCTGTATTAATAGATTTTAGGACAATGAATCCTTGAGACATCTGGAAAGAAAGCTGTTTGCAAATTTATATTATATTGGTTTGTACCTAATCATGTAAATGGATATTGATTATATACATGTCTTGTGGATGTTACGTTACTCAGAAATTGACCATTATTACAGATCCATTCTTAAACTTCTTGTAATGAAAATTTTTTAAAGGTAGGTAGAATAATATAAGCTACTCTATCGGCTGGATTCAGAGAGGTGCTGAGCACCTTATTTCACATTGAAGTCCATGGAAACTGAGAATGTTCGCTATTTTGCAGGAGGCGGACAGCACCTGACAGGATCAGGCCCCTACATGGAACTACATATGTGTTTAGGGTTGATATAATGAAAAATACACTTGGCAGAGAGGAAATGTCAAAAGTGACTTGTAATACAAAGTAAACCTTAACGATTTTAAATTAAAGAATTGAAAAATTGCCTTTCCTTTTTAAAAAATGTACATAAAAAATGGCTTATAGTAGGTGATTCTCTAAATATATATTCCTGAATGGGTGTACACAGACACAACCATGTATGTAGGAAATGTAGTGCTGATGAAATATGCAGACAAAGTAGGAATATTTTTTCTTTCCAGTATTAAAGTCTTCCTATAATATCTGTGTCATATCCAATGAACACATTCTTGCTGAATTGGATTTTGCATTCTACTGTCCATTGTGTTCTATTTTCCTCTGGACATCATTTTGGCCCCTTTAAGCCAATGATATGAGCCGATATAATTCAATGGATAAAGTAGAAGTATTTCTCGTTATTTAGACTGAGAATAGTGCACATCTTAAGACAGAAACCCCGTAGGCTTTATTGAATACCAGGAGCAACCCAGAAATATTTACTGCATAGGGTGAGAGAAGCACCCTCAACCTCCAATAAGAATGGGAGAGAAAAAGGGTGCCACATTCCAGAGCACCTCCAATACGTTATGGGAAAACTGATTTCCCTCATGGTGGTAGAAGTGAGCTGGTGAGCCGTTGTTAATGCATGGTTTGTGTGAGAGGAAAATGGAAGCTCAGGAGGAAGGATGCGTAGCGATGACCCTATGACCTGTTTCAGCCAACCTATTTCCTGAGTCACTGCCTCAAGGATACAGCAGGCCCTCTTTGTGTACGTCCTTGGTTGAGATTGGGCAAGAGAGACGGAAGTTCTGTTCAGATGCCCAGAATCCGCTAGGAAGTGCATAAAACACAAAACTTGACATTAGATTTTGATATGAGTCTGGGAAGGTATTGCTGGATTTTAATCAAGCATAATTTCACTATACAGCAAAGGAAGGAAAAGCACATGGTACAGGTTTTTTTTTTCTCTTGGTAATGGCTATTTTGAAGCTAAAATGCCTGTGGGATATTTTACATACCAAGGCAAAAGCTCTTAACATTTCCTTGCTGATATTTCATGTAGCTTGCAAACTCATATACTTTAAAGAGGAATGTAAACGTTCTCCCTGTTTCTTATTGGGCCAATATTCTCTTCTGGTGTAGATGAATGCCATCCGGTGACTTGAGTGGAGTCATCCATTCTCACCAGCAGAGAATTTGGCTTTTCATGTATGAAAATCATCTTTCAGCTCCAGTCTAACTGTCAATAAGAAGGCCTGGGATGTTAGGTCCTGTTCCTGTTGCAGTTAATGGGCATTTTGCCATTGACTTTGATGGAAGCATGATGGTGTCCTTCATAAATGCCCCTCCAATCAGGACCTGATTCTGCCACGCTCACTTGCATTGAATAGTATCTTGCTATGTGAGTAATCCCATTGATTCCAGTGGAATTACTTGCAGAAGAAGACACGACTCAGCATAAGTAAGGGTTCAGAATTGGGACCACAGTGATTTGCCGTGTGACGTTTTTTGTTTTTTAATTCCATAACCTAGTTTGCTTCATGCACTTTTTATATTAACAACAATTTCTGCACAGAGTGCTGGCAGCAATTATCGGGTCTAGATTTCCAGTTCGAATTCAGGGAATTTTTATTTTTTATTTTCCCCTCCTGGATACAAGGAGTCAGTAAGATAAACAAGCATCATGTTCCTTTCGTAACAGTCTTTAATGCAGAAGCTCTGAAAATTCTTTTAGCATATCCAAAATACATGGGCAAAGACCATAGAATGAACATAGCATTTTTAAATACTTTTTTTTTCAATCTAAGCACTGCCTACTATCTTGATTTTTACAGATTATTTCATGCTGAAATTATTCCTGTTTGCATGGATAGTCATTCTTTAAAACTAGCCACAGATGCAGTCCTAGGGAGCACGTAGATGTTTTTACAGGTGAACCGAAAGAGATGGGAGCAATTCCAAAAAGTCTGCATGCTGCCTTTGGCAATATACCCTGTTATTGTGAAGATTGTGCACTGTTAAGCAAATGTGAAGTTTAATGTTAGATAAACACAGCATGAAAAATATTTTAATGTTATTTAGTATAGTGTTAAATTTTAAGAAACAGGAAGAAACATTGCACTTCATGTGCATTTAGCATCACTAGTTAATAAGTCACAAATTATGTCAAGAACCTTTTATAAAATGCAAGGAAGTGTTATCTTTTTATACTGTGTTCCTGGGAAACAATGAGAGTTCATATAAAGAGAAGGTATCTTCCTTTCTCATGCAGTTGATTGATGTTATATTCTTTCATCTTTCCATATTTTTTCTCTTCTGTTTTTGCATGTCACAGGAAATAAGATTTTGTGTATCCAAAATGTAACATATAAGAATGTCTTCATTGGGCATATGAGATATTATTTTTGGAGCCTGTTCTAAAACAGAGCTGTAACACTGAAAAATGCCTTGATTTTGCTTATGCAAACAATGTAATGCCCTATATCATAGCTTGTGAAATGTGAACATTTCGTGCTTTAGCACTGGGATTTACTGTGAAAATATAAGTTACCAAAAAGGGCAGAGTATTTGGAGAATTTAAAACACCACAATGGCAATTCAGTGGCATCTGCTAGGTTATATTAATGATATTCAGCATTTTTGCTTTCTCTTTTAAAAAAAAAATATATATATATATATTCTAATCCTGACCATTTAAAAAAAATCTTAATGCATTTTGATTCACTGAATAAATGCTGCCTTAATGATTTAAGAGATTTTTTGCAACATAAGTATTAAATGTGTGTATGTTTTCTATGCTTCTCTCACTCACTCACTCATACATCACCCTATGTGAAATTAAGTAAAAGTTGTTATTTTGACCTTCGGATGTTTATTTATCAGTTCTTTTCTTTTAGTCTTAAAAAACACAATTACAGTTTTTACATTGCAATTGATATTTTTTTAATCCAAATTTTATACAGCTTCTTGTTTTAACAATAAATCTTAAATAAGGACTACTTTCATCTTCTTTTGTAACATGTATCTCAATGCCCTAAATTTAATCAATTGGTTGTCAGAGGCTGTGTTCTTCTAATCTACTGTTTCTTCTGAAGATAAACAGTATCATTTTAGGCATTTGTGCAAGAGAATCATATTACTGGTGCTTAAGCAGTTTTTGCTTTTTTAAATCTTAATCCATCTTAAACCAGTGGAGCAGAAATATTTAAAAATGTTTCATTTCAAGCAGAGTGCATAATACATTGCAATAATTGTAATGTGCCATAAATCCCAGAGCCTATGCATTTTGCATTTTATTCAGGATTGAGGTCAGGAAATTTGGAGAAATTTAAAGAAAATGATTCATCAGTCCTTTTGTTCTGTTGGCCAGGGTCCCAGGATTCTTGAGCTGAGCCCAGCTGACAAGCTTTTGAAGATGGCACAATAACAGTCCAGTGATGCCTGACCATGACAGCACAGCCCTCTTAAGCAGGCAAACCAAGAGAAGAAGAGTTGATATTGGAGTGAAAAGGACGGTAGGGACAGCATCTGCATTTTTTGCAAAGGCAAGAGCAACATTTTTTAGTGCCATGAATCCCCAAGGTTCAGAGCAGGATGTTGAGTATTCAGTGGTGCAGCATGCAGATGGGGAAAAGTCAAATGTACTCCGCAAGCTGCTGAAGAGGGCGAACTCATATGAAGATGCCATGATGCCTTTTCCAGGAGCAACCATAATTTCCCAGCTGTTGAAAAATAACATGAACAAAAATGGTGGCACAGAGCCCAGTTTCCAAGCCAGCGGTCTCTCTAGTACAGGCTCAGAAGTACATCAGGAGGATGTATGCAGCAACTCTTCAAGAGACAGCCCCCAAGAGTGTCTTTCCCCTTTTGGCAGGCCTGCTATGAGCCAGTTTGATATGGATCGGTTATGTGATGAGCACCTGAGAGCTAAGCGCGCCCGGGTTGAGAATATAATTCGGGGTATGAGCCATTCCCCAAGTGTGGCATTAAGGGGCAATGAAAATGAAAGAGAGATGGCTCCACAGTCTGTAAGTCCCCGAGAAAGCTACAGAGAAAACAAACGCAAGCAAAAGCTGCCTCAACAGCAGCAACAGAGTTTCCAGCAGCTGGTTTCAGCTCGAAAAGAACAGAAGCGAGAGGAGCGCAGACAGCTGAAACAGCAGCTGGAGGACATGCAGAAACAGCTGCGCCAGCTGCAGGAAAAGTTCTACCAAATCTATGACAGCACTGATTCCGAAAATGATGAAGATGGTAACCTGTCTGAAGACAGCATGCGTTCAGAAATCATGGATGCTAGAGCAAGGGATTCTGTTGGCAGGTCAGATAATGAAATGTGTGAGTTAGACCCAGGGCAGTTCATTGATCGTGCTAGAGCCCTGATCAGGGAACAAGAAATAGCCGAAAATAAGCCTAAAAGAGAAGGTCCTAAGGAAAAAGAACACAGGCCAAACGCTTTCCATCCAGAAGGCAAACATTTGGCTGAGACCTTGAAACAGGAACTGAACACTGCCATGTCACAAGTTGTGGACACAGTGGTTAAAGTTTTCTCATCCAAGCCCTCCCGCCAGCTTCCTCAGGTCTTTCCACCTCTTCAAATCCCTCAAGCAAGATTTGCAGTTAATGGGGAAAACCACAACTTCCATACCACAAACCAGCGCCTGCAGTGCTTCGGTGATGTCATCATTCCAAACCCACTAGATACATTCAGCAATGTGCAGATGCCTAATTCGACAGACCAAACAGAAGCACTGCCCCTTGTAGTTCGCAAAAACTCATCTGACCAATCTGCATCAGCCCCACCGCCTGGTGGCCATCACGCTTCTCTGCATCAATCTCCACTCTCAGCTACCACGGGCTTCACCACATCTTCTTTCCGCCATCCCTTTCCGCTTCCCCTCATGGCATACCCATTTCAGAATCCCTTAGGTGCTCCATCTGCCTCCTTTCCAGGGAAAGATAGAGCCTCCCCAGAATCCTTAGACTTAACTAGGGAGACCACGAGTCTGAGGACCAAGATGTCGTCGCACCATATGAATCACCATCCTTGTTCACCAGCACACCCTCCCAGCACAGCTGAAGGTCTCTCTTTGTCTCTCATAAAGTCTGAGTGTGGTGACCTACAAGATATGTCTGAAATCTCACCTTACTCGGGAAGTGCAATATCCTTTTCTAAAAAAAATATAATCGGTTGCAATACCAGGCCCAATCTGTGTAAGTTTGCTTTCCTCTTTTGTTGGGTAACTTAAGACAAACTTCACTGCATACATAATTGTATGCAATGCTTTCATACAGAGTATTTCTGGTAATAGGACATTCTAAGATGGAGGAGCCAAGGACTTGTAAGAGTAGTGATTAAATAAAGTATCAGGTAATGAACAGTGCTGCTTCACCCAGAGCGTTCTGCTCTTTCCCTATATCACCTGCCTGGCCTATTTTCAGGGAGAACTTTAAACAGATTCCTTTCTCTCCCCCCGTAAAACATTTGCTTCAATTAGGACAGAAAGTAAGAGAGGCTTCAGGGCCCAGCTGTGTGGAACTTTTCCTCCTGTCGGTGAGCTCTTCCTCACCCGGCTAGTCCCAATGCAGTAAATGGCAATGCTTGCGTGAGTAAGTGCTCACAAAGGTAAGGGCTCCACAACTGGGCCCTTTATTATGGGGGAAAATGGGACGTCTTATCCAGCAGTGTCTCCCTGCTGAAAACACTTAACCTTCCAAACGATTTTTTTCTCCCTATTAAAGCCAAAGTAAGCCCGACCCATTTTAACAGTGTCGTTCCCGACTCTCACAAAGAACAAACAGTTGGTTGGTTGTAAATCTTCAGTTCGGCTCTCAAGTGAGTAAACAAACAAAACACAAAAGATACAGGTACTGATGTATTCAAGCTGCATCAACTTCTTTCCCCCACCCAGAGGTCTGTTCCTCAGCCCTTCTGCAGCTGCCTGCTATGCATGATTAACCTCTGTTCAGCCGTACACAGAAATCTTTTGTCCTAACATACACAAAGCAAATTATTTTGGAAAGCTAGAGAGCACAGTTAGATATAAAACTTCAGCTGTATTACATTTACAGGACATTCCCCTCCCCCCCCCTTTTTTTTTTTTGGTTTAAATAACTTTTTAGCTCCGGATCAGGCTTTTGAAAAATACAGCTCTGCTTATATTTAGGCATATCCAGCTATTTCCATATTAATTTTCTGTAAACTAGTCCTTTGGGGAATTTTTTTTGAGCAATTACACTCCTTCCCCTCTCTTCCTCCTCCCCGTTCCCCTAATGTGTGTTCTGGTATGGTCAGAAGATTTTATTTATTTTTTTAAATGACTAAATGTAGATAAAATGTGATATTTGCCCAATGCTAAATTGAGGACTTTCAATGAAGGATACAATTATATTTTATACCTATGATAAGACCTCTCCAGAAGGCAATCACACAAGTATAGAGTCTTAGCTATAGTTAATTTCCTTTCCAAGTTGATGAAGGCAATCATAACTGAATGACCATATCCATCCTCGAGTAATAATAGTGCTATTGATGAAGTTGTCCTTTTTCCAATAATAGCAGTGGAGGCAGATGCCAGGTATATGCTTGTATTATCAATAAGTATCTTTTTGTGGTTAATAATTTTGACGGATTAGATTAATTGTAAACACTTTTTTTTTTAAAGGGCAAGAGTGCCTCCGCAAATTAATTGCAGGAGCCTGCAAACTCTTATTCATGTGAGTAGTCCTCCCTTATATGAATTGTCCAATTTGACTTAAAAGGACTACTGACATGAGTCAGGGTGTGTTGGTTCAGGCCCAAAGAACCCTTCACCTGTAGGTCACTGGTTCAAAACCAGCCTGGATTGGTGTTATCAAAAGTTTTTGCCATCTAATGACTATTTGCTGGCCTACGTGAAATGTGTTGCTGATCTCAGTCCAGATCCTACAAGGCAAGTGTTCACATTTTGAAAGCACCACAAATGGAAACTATGTTGGCAGTCATAGGGTATGTCTACACTGGAATACAAGACCTGCGACACAGCCGCAGCTGGCCCAGGCTGGGCTGCGGGTGTAGACATCTGGGCTTGGGCTGGAGCCTGGGCTCTGGGACTCTCCCCACCCCATGGTCCCCAGAGCTTGAGCTTAAGCCTGAATGTCTGCATTGCAATTTTACAGCCCTGCAGACGGAGCCACATGAGCCCGAGTCAGCTGACCGAGGCCTGCCACGGGTGTTTAAATGCTGCGTAGACAAACCTTTAAAGACCAAATCATGAATGGGAATGGAGACTGAAGTAGCCTCTCATCCCACGGAGGTGATCTCTTCAAGTTGAGGTTCATACCCATTGTTGGGGGTGTGAGAGAAACGTGCACTGTCATTGTCCATTCAGTATCCTCTGTGTGAATTAAAAATGGATTTCAGTGTAAGGCTAGCATCTTCCATAAACACTAAAAATTACTAATTCGGATTAAAAAATCCTTCCTTCCTCCAAATTCTACCTTCTGATGCACTCAGAGCAGCTTATATTGAAGTCAACAGGAGCCCCAGTTGTGTAGCTGAGGCCAAAATTCGGTAAATGCCGACTAACAATGTGGTGGCATATTACTTTGTTTTCAGTAAAAGTAGCTTTCTTTTCCTCCTGGAAAGAAGAATGAAAAATCTTTCACTTCTTCAAAGGGGGACTGAAAAGGAAAAAACATTCTGTGTTTATAAGCTGTTAGTCTTTCCTTTGGCTATAACTCTGTATGATCCACTCTGTTTATTATTCTAGTGCAAGTCAGTATTTTTGGAACTTGTGCTGTTTCTGTTGTCCTGTTTGGTTTCTGTCTTCCCCTCTTTCTGCTACAGTGTTCACCCCCTCCCCCACATTATATTCCTCTCTCTCACTGGCAGCCATTATCTCAGCATATTACTTCTGATGGAGAAGGTGTGCAGGCAGCCTCCTCTAGAGCCAGTGCCACTCTGAAGGTTAGTCAGTGGGGAAACTGAGTATTAATGTGGGTGCCGCTTTCCCTTCTCCCAACGCACCTTATTCCCTTGACACTCTGACTCTCCCAGTTAGTCACTATTGCAGCCTGGACACAAATATATTTGAAAAGCTTCTAGATTCTCAAATACCCGTTAGACAGAAGTGTGCACACCAGTATACAACTCTATTGTGGTGATATTTTTCTAGCAACTGCCCATTTGTCCATGCAGCCTATAGTTTATTCTAGGCGAAGGCATATGGGAGAGAGTATGGTGGTTTGTTTGTATTACACTTTGTTTTGGCCCCTTTATTTCACATGGTTCAATGTGCATATATAAAGAATATGTTTCTTAAGAGAGGCAGTTCTTCCTTCACAACAGAAAGCAACATCTGTTTCTCTGGACAATACAGCCAGGATAAGAACACAAGATCAGCAGATACAGCCAAGTTCAGGTTTTAGTAGTAGGCTGAAACCCTGAACCAGTCCCTCTTATTGTTTTTTTTTTTTTTTTAAACCTACATTTGTAAAATGTAAAATGCACCTGATCGTTACCAGCCTTGTTGAATTGTGCAAGGAAATGGTTAATGTTTGCGTATTCTGCTAAACAAGATAAGATGCACCTGCACGGTGAGTTCATATCTTGGTCATGAATGTATTCTGTATCTTTGCAAACTAATCTGTTTAATCAAATATTAAGTTTTATTCAAATACTAAAAGAAACAGACAGCCAATTGTTTTTCTGCATGATCATCCTTGTCATGCACCCTCTTTGCATCTCAAGAAAAATAGCCTGTTCAGCCCCAAAACATTTGCATATGTCAAACTGAAGCACAACAGTAGGTTTTTTTGTGCCGTTAAGACATCTGCACAGGTGAAGATGTTCAGCATTTTCTCCACCGAAGGAAGATTTTAATAATGTTAGTGAAACTTTTTTAAAATCCTTAATTTTTAAATAGAATTCCAATCCAACCGGGGCAAGTTTCTCAGTCCAATATGTGAAAGCTACAATTAGTGAATTACCACATTTTGAAATGAGGAGTTACTATATCTGACTAGAATTAAACTAATTAAACTTAAAAAAAGTGAGCAATTGTATAGCAAGCTGGATGACTCTGTGCTGTTGATAAAACCTGGGAAATGCCAGTATACTTTCAGTCCAGCTTCTTTTTTCAAGGTTCTTTAAGACGTGCAGAAATATTCCTAGCAATTTAGAGGTATGCTGAAAAAAGCAACCATTGTGTAATTTAAGCAGCAACTTGGCCTTACAACTACAGATATTTTACCTGAAGTGGCAGATTCCTGCTCCTTTCTCCTCATCCAATACCAATATATGGTACAAAAGCCTAATAGAACATTTTCAGGAATTTGAAGCGAAAGTGAGAGGAACAGAAGATTATCGTCACATACAAATATTTTAGTAGAAGAGGGTAGTTACTCAAGTGGATTAAGCCCATTTGCTTTTTGGCACAAATCAGGTGCAAGAGTCTACATGTAGTGTAAGTTAAAACACACAGCGAGTGTACATACGTTTCCTTCCCTCACCCCCACTTCCTATTTCTTACATTTGCCTTTTGGCTGCTGTTGTTTTAGGTAAGGCTATCTTGTACATTGTAAATACACAACACTCAGACTCAGGTTGTTTGAACACTGCTTTAGGCTCAGCTGCAGTGCACTGTTTCTCTGATCTTTTATGTTCCTGAGCAGATGTCTTTCATTAATTTATGGATTTATCATTTCTTTCTTTCTTTCTTTCTTTTTTTTACACCTGGCAGCTGGCTCAAGTTTCAGCAGTTATTGTCTATTTTGCATTACACATAGAATTGAATGTCATCTGTCTTCACAAAGCTATGGCTAAGAGAATTGAGGCAAGCCACATGAGCTGCTGGGACAGAGCTTGTTTGCGTTCCATTCGGCACCCTCCCCCCCTTTCCTTTTACCTCCTTAATATTTATTTGTGCTCATTTTCTTTCCTGGCCTTGAATGGGGCTTAGCTCGTGTTCAGTACAGCTGTATGTTTACTGAATCTATTCCATCATGAGTCATTGTGCGTGTGTAAGTATCCTGGAAACAGCTAGTGCTTTCTTGGAAGAACAGTTGCTTTTCAGCACAAGCACTTAAAAGGGAAATTAACCAATTGGTCAGTTCAGTTTTACACTGAAATAGCAATGGGTTATCTAAGAGTTGGCTCTTAAGTGCTTCATTAACTATTTTTAATAGTTTATTAGAGATCTATCTTGTATCACAATATAACCTTAATCTTAGGCACAAGACATAAAGATTTACAGTGTGCTAGATTTCACTTTAAGAATCCCAAGTGCTTAACAGGAAAGCATAATTCTAATTTAAAAAGTGGACTTCTGGGGATTTGAGTTTTAGAACATCTTTCAATATGTGTTTTATTCAATATCAATAGCCTCTAGCATTATTACAGAAAAATAAGGAAAAATCATAAATACAAAGTGAATCAAAATACTTAAACAACTGTTTAATATGCTTAAATCCAGTAAATACTGAAGCTTGGGGAGAGTTTAAGTTCATATCTTAGCTTCCATCGAAATGGATCAAATGCCAAACATGATATCAAGATATTATCTGCTTCAGGGGAATTATAAATTAAGGAGACTTAGGATTTTTCTTTTACTTATTGAAGCGTTGGTTGGTTGGTCCCCGTCCTCCTGTGGAATCATATAACTAAATGGATTTCTGGTGTAGAAGTTCTGACTTGTCTAAAACTCTTATCACTAAGCAATAGGTGACAGCTTGCTACCATTATTTCACTTATGCGTTTTGACAGATGGCACTGCAGAGTGTAATGCTCTTTTAGACTTCTCTATCAGTCTAATGGAGGTAACTGGAGGTTCTTTCAACTCTTCTCTTGGCACAAGAAGTATGTCAGTCATAAATTATCTTTGTAATCATTAAGCATCTAAAACAAAACACAAGTTCAGTTGAGCTGTTTTCAGTGCACTTTTTGTAAATGAAGAGGTTTTTAAACTATTTTCAGTGGCTATTTTAAAAAAATGTGATATTTTCAGTCTAAAACTGAGCCTTCTCTTTCTACAACTGCATCTGCATGTATGAATAATACATGAATAAATAACCATGTTTTGACTCAATTCAGTAGATCGAGAAAAGATATTCTGTTAACAGAACAATCCTAAATAGTCTGTTGCCTGTCGGCATACATTTCTTTGAACTTCCCAGGTTGCGAGCTGGAGCTATTCATTTTGTTCTCCTGTGTTACCGGCTCTGTAAGGTGAAGGCACCTCCGCTGCAGAATAGCTGTGAACTTGTTTGACCTTTCTCCACCATAAGGTGTGAAATAGTGAAATTTTCGTTGAATGTCTTTAGGAAAAACAGTCCTCAGAGAAGCTTCTGGGAAGGACCCTCAATTGACCTTGTGGGGACCACATTGATTTTCTCCACGTGCATCTTCATTTCTGATAAATTATAAAGCCATTAATTTGCTGAGGAAATGGCAGGGCCAGCCTGCGGCACAGATGTGACCAAAGCCATCCTAGCACACAGCACACAAAAGAGTGCCAAGAAGCTGGGGGGAAATCAGAAAGCCTAGATTGTTATGGTTAGATTCACATTCCCTTGGGAACTGTTTTAGTTGCTTCTGTTTACAGATCTAAAAGGTAATGATGTTTCCAGGATAAATAGGCCTCCTTATAGGGTAAGTGGCCATTTATTGATCTGCTAACCCACACTTATTGATTAGTTAGCCCCAAATACAGTTTCATTCTCCAAGGAGTTAACTGTGTAAATCAGAACCGGACAATATTTTTTTAACTACAGAAGGTTGTGGGTTTTTTTAAAGAAATTTAGCTTTCATTAGAAAGCCAGTAATTGAGGCAAAGGAATAATAGGATTAGAGAGAGTAACTCAAGATACTGAATTATATTGGCATTAAAGAAAAAAGGTAAAATATGTTATTGCATGAAACATTGCTCAGAATCATAAAGCACCTCTGATTGTTTCATGTCCATTAGCATTATATGATATAAACTGCTCAGTGCTGAGAGAAAAATAAACTGAATTGGAATTGCAAACGAAAGAAAAATCTTGTGATAAGTTTTTTTGCAGCACATGCTTCATGCATTTGTTTCCTTAGCAACAAGTGAACATACATATGGTACACAAACCTTAAACCTGAAAAATTCCTGCCACCAACACCAAGAATGAACTGAGAGACAATATATGTTATGTATCCTCACATATCTTATGTAGTTGTTTTGCAGATAATTACAATTCTAAAGAGCTGCAAATTGAATGTTAACAATTTGTCACTCGGTCCTTACAGAACATTTCTCGAAGGAGCACTTTACTAGCCGTGTATATTCAGAACCAGCTTTTATTCTCAAGCAAAGCATTTTCCTTGACTAATTCAATCCTACATGCAGGAAGGTCTGTCACCCAATCACTTGAAAAAGGCCAAGCTCATGTTCTTTTACACCCGGTACCCAAGTTCCAATATGCTGAAAACCTACTTCTCAGATGTAAAGGTAGGAAAAAAACTTTTTTCCCCCCTCCTTATTGCATGTTTGCATTTTTGTGGTGAAAATGTATCACTTTAACACATTAAAGGTAAATGACTATTAATTCTAATTTCACTACTAGAGATTACAGTTGATTGTTATTCACTTGACTTTTTCAACTAAGGTGTGCTTGGGGTCCATGTCTGAAGGGAAAGGGCTTGGGGTTTTTTTTTAATCAAGAGAGAGTCTGAAGTTTCAGCGCAAAATAAGAATGTTTAATACAGTTGGATGACACAGTTTTACATGTGTGTATCCTCTGAAAAAGAAATTTCTGCTGGTGGCATAAATGTACTTCCAAGAACATTTTTGGAGCAGTTCTCAAGTGCTCCCTAATTGTTTCATTTTGGTCGGTTTCCTCATATTTGTGCTTACATAAGCACACTGTAGAATCCCTTTCTTTCTGTCAAAAAGAAACAGTACATTGAAATTCTCCATGCAGCAACTGCTTAAAAACAAAAGTGATGATTGTCTCTTATTTACAACTTAATTTGTTGTTGATGCAGAGTACACTGAGCATAAGGAGGATGAATAAAGTGACAGATTCAGGCCACATTATTCAAATGAGGATATGAAAGCTGTCGACGTACAGCTGCATCCTCCCTCATTCTACAGAATATTAGGACCTCCTGATTTTTTTCCCTAAAAGTAATTGTTCCTTCACATCAACTTGATTTTGTGTTAATCATCTAAGTTTTTTTTTTAATATAGATTGGGTTTTAATGATTATAATGGCACACATGGTGTTATTATCTAAGTAACTTTATAAACATTACATTAGCTTAAATTAGTTTGTTACATTCCCCCCCTTAACAATTTACACAAGTCCTTATTTTAACTATCTGCATGTTTATGGGTTTTTTTCGATCTTATTGGAAAATTGGCTCCCAAGTTTGTGACTTGGCCCAGTTTTAAGAATGAATGAGTAGGGCAATTCTCTTCACTTTATTTTGACTTTATTGAAGGGTTCTTTCCCCCTCCCCATTCCTGTTAGCTTTTATCTAATGTCACATCAAGTTGAACATCTTGGTGGGTTCCTCTGCCTCCCCCCTACCCCTTCTGTGCTCTCAGAGTTGAAAACACGTTTCTTCTCATTAAGAGCCATGCTTTGGGCGGATGGTAACAGCATAAAAAAAGCAATGCAGGCACTTACTAGCCTAAATGGCTGGTCAAGAATCATTAAACACAAAAAAGGCTGTGAATCACACAGCGGGCCAAGTGAAGGGTTTGCTCTGAGAGTGGTTCCACCTGGTATGGAAAAATCTGAGGGAGCATTTCAAATGACTCGGCACCAATGAGCCACTGGAACCAGATGCAGCGTTGGCCAGAGTACTGCTTAAGGGAATCCTGTAATGGTGCTATAACAAGTCTTCTCCAGTAGATATTAATATAGCCAGTAATACAAAGAGTCTTTTTATTATATTTCTTTTCATAAAGGAAGTATGTATTTGTGTTTGCATGTGGTGACCAATATCAATCTTCTTACAATGTCGCAATAATATGTAGTGTTTTGATATTATACCACCTTATATTTATATAGCACCATTCATCCAGAAGAAGCCCAAAGTGCTTTACAAACTGCCTATATAGGGATCACTCACCCACCACTGAAATGCAGCCACCTCCGTGGTGGAACGCGACAGCCATTCTGGGTCAGCAACACCACACAACAGTAGATGTAAATATTAGATATGTTCATCTTTTCTTGGGTATTCCGTATCTTTGTAAATACTTTGAAATGTTTATTACATGTAACATTTCATGGGCCAAATTAGGCTCCCATTTTGCCCAGGTCTAGTCCTACTGACTCCAATAGGGGCTACTCCCCCCATTGTGAGGTAAAGGGGCAGAATTTGGCTCATATACAGGGCCAGATTATGCCAGTGATTTTTAAGCAGAAGGCTCCACTAACAGCGATGGGGACTTCTGCTTAGAAACCGGTGGCAAGATCTAGCCCTCAGTTTAAAAAAAAAAAAAATTTTTTTTGAATAAGATGTTTCCATATGCTTTATTGACTAACTCCTATTAGACCCATTAGGATCTAAGGCATGTGGCTGTTAATTTAAATTTAAAAATGGTGTACAAAATATTGTATCTCAAACAAACTTAAGTTAATTTCATTAGCAATTGGTTAAAAAAAAAACTGAACAGACACACAACCCATGTTGTGATTTAATCCATGATTTTAAATAAGGGTATCGTAGTAAAGCTTGGCAACAATTTGAATATTAGGGCCAGCTCCTCAAGTAGTATAAATCAGCATAGTTCTGTTGAAGCCAATGGAGCTATGCCAGTTTATACCAAGTAAAGCTCAGGCCCTTAGTCTTCAGAAAAGACCAAAGCCAATGAATGGGTGGGGGTTTTTTGTTTTTGTTCTTTGGGGTTTTTTTTGTTTGTTTGTTTTTTTTAACAAACCTTGTGGGATTTGGAGAGCCTTGGAATGCCTT